>NC_136069.1:1475032807-1477454261 GCF_964261635.1 Lissotriton helveticus
TGGCCGCTGCTTGATGGGTTTCTTCTGCGCATGCGTTATTCACACTCACGTGACGTGACGTAGTTGCAGTTTTGGTGGGAATTCTTGCGCCTGCGCACTTGCGTCTAAAATAGTTATCTGTGTTTTAACGTGGGGAAGCTTGCGCAGATGCTTTCGTGTTCTTGTCTGTTGCACTAATTATAATGCCATAGTATATTTTTCCATTTAAGGAGTATAAAGTAGCTACTCATAGTATACAGTGAATTCATTTCTTTCTATGTTTTAATTTGTTTTCGCTTACTTTTCATGTACCGCGATATTGGGGGTCTGAGGGAGACGCGAACCATTTGGAAAGTCTCTACTGCGCATGTCGCGCAGGCAGAGAGAAGGCAGCTTTGAGCAGTGGAACTCAGCCAGCTGGCAGCCACAGTCAAGATGCTCCTGTGAAAGCAACCTCTGACCCAGCAGGATGGAGTCGACTTTACTGAAATTGTTACAATGAAATTTTTCTATTGTATTCTGTGTATTCTCTCATGGGAACCCCAAATCTGCTAGACGGTCCCAGAAGATGTAAAACTGGGCTTGTAGAAGTTTTTTCTGATTGGTGTGTTAACCTATCCTACGTGAGGACCAATCGAAATTGGGAATTCTGACACTTGCAACATTTGGGGGGTGGTACACTGACCCGAAAACAGTATAGCTAGCCTAGGTTTAGCTAGAGAAATTGTCCGACTTGTCTGAATAGCTGACCTGTCACTGACCCAACACACTCAATAGGTGACTGAATACAGAGCGCTGCGGAGCACTCTGTCCGAAATATACCATAGACTCTGGAGGTTTTACTGAACCTTAAGTGCTGGCGAAGCACTTTGCTGGGATTTTCGCTAACCCAATCGGGGTTCTGACTGATAGCTGCAGAGAGGGTGGAGCGCAGGCGTTGCTTCCAAACTGCGGGTGCTGGTCGTTCCTTGGTGGTCCTGTCCTGATCCTAATCTGGGTTTCCTGTCCTGTCCTGGGGTGTCCATTCTGCACCTGCTGTCCCATTGATGACTATCCTTCCTTGGGGTATTTCCTGTCCTTGACTGATCCGTGGCCAGGGTTAGTCTTCACACCATTCTAGGTAATTATATATAGTGCTGAGAACTCTATACTGCACCTTTCTATTTTTCTGTCTTTGCTTTAATAAAGGCACACCTTTGCGCATATATTGATTTCCATGCTTTTCGCATCTCTGAATGAACAAATCATACATTATATTGTCGTTATTCTAGCATGTTCCATTTTTTCTTACCCATCCTTAGTGAATTTCTTTAAAGTTTATGAAACATAAATGTTCTTTGTGTTTTTCCATCCTTTTAGTTAAAGCAAATAATTGCATCAGTTTATCTGCATTTTACCTATAGTTCCTCTTTACGGGGAAGTTATTTCACTGTGACATTTAAGTATGCTCCTTATTCATTCCCGTCTTTAGCTTTCCGAATCTGAAATTTAGATAAAACCTTTAAAACTTCCCAGTGGTCTGTGGTCATTTTAATAAAGGTATAAGAGAATATATGTTGGTATTATATTTTGCCTGCCTTTCCTTTACAGCTAGCTCCCTGATCCGTTGTGGTCATAGGTACCCGTAACGGTGGATTGGTAAGTCGGGTACACTAGAAAGTTCAGGAAGGAATTAGGGTTGCTGGTAGTAGAGAGTAAGGTCACCTGATTAATGTATATGATAAATTGAAAATGTTCATGGGCCAGATACGTATATGGTAAAATTGTTGGTCGGGTGACCTGCGATCTCTATCACTTCCATCTGGACAATGAAAGTCTGGCTGTAGCCAGATGCTTTCAGTACGGGTGCAGTGCATAGCACCTTCAATAGTTCTTCAAATGCTTTCTGTCTGCAGTCAATATCATTTTCATGGGCTGCTTACCAGAGGTCAAAGCAGTCAATGGGTTAACTATACCTCAATGGCTCACCACCAATTTCCTGTAATACCCAGTGAGTCCTAAAATGCCCCCCACTTCAGTCTGGGTACTAGGCACTTGGCCTTCCATCAAAGACTGAGTCTAGGGATCCAACCGTTGAATCTTCCGGTTCACCACAGAGGACTGCCCCATCTGACACTTGTTTGCCTTGATGGTCACTTTCGCCTCCTGTGTCCTCATCAACACTTGTTAATGAGGACACAGGAGGCAAAGTGCCTCAGGTGGTCCTACCATGAAGTGCTGAACACTACAATGTCATCCAGGTAAGCCACACATAAGTCTTCCAGCCCTGCAAGAACATGGTTCACCAGGCACTGAAAAGTGTCAGAGCACTCTTTAACCCAAAGAGCATCACTTTAAAACTGTACAACCCTTATGGTGTAGAGAATGCAGTCTTCTCTTTGGCATTTGGTGCCAAAGTGACCTGCCAATACCCACTGGTCATATCCAATGTCCTCAAGTACTTGCACTTTCTAACCATTCCTGGAAGTTAATGGGAATCAGTTTTGGTTACCTCATTGAGGGCTTGGTAGTCCACACAGAACCGCAAGTCAGTAGACCCTTGCTTTGGTACCAGAACAACAGGAGTAGACCAAGGATTACAAGATCTCTGAAAGACCCCCAAGGTCCAACATTTTGGGAACTTCCACCTTAAAAATTACTAAACCCAGTGAGACATTGTGTACATCCTGCTTTTTATTGCAGGATGCTACCTATGCCTATGTCAAGCACACAGACAGGCATCAACCCTGAAGTCAGCGAGAAGAGGATGGCAAACCACCCTAACACCTCTCTACATTCCATCTGTTTCTCAGGGGCTAACCGTACCCCTTCCACAGTGTCACACTTCATGTCAGTATGCAGCAAGTCAGGTAGAGGCTCACTCTCTTCCTCTAATTCCTCTGCCTTAGCCATGAATTTCCCTGTGGAATCTCTCCAGAGGTAAGGAGTCATCCTATACACATGGAACACTGCTTGTTGCACCTATGTCCACCTAGTAGTTTACCTCAGAACCATTCTCAACTACCTTGCATGGCCCAAACTATTTGTCCTTCAAAGGTATGGCACAAATAGTCTTTAGCACCAACACCTCCTAACTTCCTGATATCCAGTCAGCATAGCTTTCTGGTTGTACCATTCCTTCAACAGCGCTGGGCTAGATGTTAAGGTTTTCCCTTGCCTGACAGGTGCATTATGCCATCAACTTCCCGACGCCAATCAGATAGTCCACCACATCCTTCTTTGGAGATGCAGAGGTTCCCCCTACCTTTTCTAACTAAAGCGAATGGACCCTGAACCGGGTGTCCATTTAGAACCTCAAAGGCAATGAACCCTACCCCCTTCTGTGGAATCTCTTGGTAGGCAAACAAGTGACATGGCTGGAAAACATCCCAGTTACTTCGAAGTTCTCTAGCCGAGTTCCTATCATGCTCTTCAATGTCTTGTTAAACAGCTCCACTAAACCATTGGTTTGTGGGTGGTATGCTGTGGAGAAGTGGTATGTCACAAAGCTTGGTCCCACAATACTCTAATGTAAGAAGAAATGAAATTGGTTCCCCGGTCAGAAATTACTGTTCTTGAAAATCTGACCCTAAAAAGATCCCAAGAAGAATTTGGGCTATCCCCCATAAATTCATGCTCCTCAGAGGTACAGCTTCAGGATACCTGGTGGCATAATTCTCATCAATCATATCAATCAATATACTTGTTACGGGGCTATGAGGGGAGACTAAAAAGAC
Source organism: Lissotriton helveticus (assembly GCF_964261635.1). Lineage (NCBI taxonomy): Eukaryota > Metazoa > Chordata > Amphibia > Caudata > Salamandridae > Lissotriton > Lissotriton helveticus. Next base: position 1,475,036,503 of record NC_136069.1, read on the forward strand.
TAACTATGTTTATTCCCACCCACTCGAATGGAACACAAACAACTGGTAGAGCCACTAATGGTGTCTTAGTCCTCTCCCCTGTCGTACCACTCATCTTTCAAGCGGGACAGATCCCATAGAACCACTCCATGTCTTTGTACATCCCTGGCCAGTAGAACAGAGGGTGCAACCTATCCTGAATTTTGTGATCCCCAAGTGCCCTGCTAAGGACACTTCATGGGCCGGTGACAACAGGAAGTTCCTGTGCACTCATGAAACCACTAGCCTCTTGCTAGTCTCTGGCTCAGGATTTAGTGGCTCACTGTAGACCACCATCTCAGCAAACTTAGGGGTCCATTAGGCCTTGCAGGCGGTGGCGATCCGTCCGCCATCCTTGCCCGTCCACCACCTTTTTCCCCCCGCCATATTACAATGGCGGAGCGGACCGTGGCGGACGGGACGACCATCCGCCGCTTTTCCGCCTCGGTCGGCTTGCGACCGTGGCGTAAAAGCTCTAATATGGTGGCGGTGTCTATCAGACACCGCCAGCCATATTAGGATGGCCTGAGGGGAATGCCTTTCCGTGGCGGCAATGCCGCCACGAAAAGGCATACGGTTACTGATTTGGGGGCCTGTTGCGGGCCCCCAGGGTGAAGGGAGAGTGGGGGTGCACATGGGGGGTACCTATGGTACCCCCCTGCGTTTCACAGCACAACATGGCAGGCACCATGCGGTGCCTGTCATGTTGTGCTGTGAAACGCACAACATGCATTTTTCACATTGCGGGATGCTATTGGAAAACTACACAACTATAGCAAACACTCAATTAATAAATGCCAGCTCTCTTAGAAAAGGGTTAAAACATAACAGAAAAGCGACCTTAAATGTTCTACTGTAAATATGGCAACAGATTTTGTTTTGATATAAACAACATTTTATTTCATATAGATATTTTGTTTAAGCATTTTTTTCCATAAATCTTTTAAATTTTTCATTTTCTTTTTCAGTGAATCATACAAATAAATTCAAGTTTATCAACAAATCAAACATATATAAATAAAGACAAACAAATATTACAACATGTCACACTGGACCGGTCAATATTCTTTTGTAGTAGGCAAAGCGGTTGGATTTGACTACACGCGCTTCGGCATTCTGCCTTCATCAGGTGCCCGTCATTCGCACTAACATTTAACAGGACATAAAATAAATTCTACAGCACGTTGTTTTTTTCCTTATTAAATGTATAGTTAACCCATATATAGAGAAAGGTGTACCCTGAACCGAAAATTTCGCGTTGAGTGTCCGGACTCAAAATGGTGTAAACATGGGTAGATACTGGTTAATTAATAATCCACACCGACCTTAATGCTATCGTTGTGTTTCACACTGATTGATGGATCAAGGCGTGAGCGATAAGGGCCAAAGTTTATGGGGCGAAGGCTGCAATTTCCTTTATATTCAAATTAGTCCCCGATGTTTGCCGGTCTCTGCCGTAGTGTTCTACCGTAAACATAGGCGATTTATTTTAGTCATTAACCTTCGCCAATATATTAAAAAACCAGAGGTCCTATTTGTCGTCCGCATCGGATACTCCACGCTGCGAAAAGCGAAAATGCGGGATGCACCCGACACTATGGCGGGTGCATCCTAATTGGGGGCACGGTTCCTCCGCCCTTGTGGCGGACGGTACCTGCCCCAGACAGGATGACGGACGGACTTTGTCCGTCCACCAACCTAATAGACACCATAGTGTTTCCTGAATTTTCCTTTGCTGACCTGTTCACAGAATTTCTTCTGAAGTCCCACAAGCGTAGGGTACTCCTTCTGTGCCCAGGTAGGATCTACAGAAGTTATCAAATGCTACAGCTCTTTAACCTACCTTGTCCTAGTCCCTGCAAGTCAAGAATGATCCCAGTCCCACTCTGAGACTAATATACAGCCTGTGCTCTGGTCAAAACAGCCAGTGCGGTCCAAGCCATAAAGTATTCTGCTTCTAGAAACAAGCCTGAGGCAATCAAATCATTGCCCAAGAGACATCCAGTTCCTTTTTTTTCTTTCCCCGACATCAGTCATGGTTGGCTTGCCATTGAGGTCAATCTCAACCCTGGTAAGTGGATACTCCTTGCCCTCTCCACTGGCTACCTACCCTGAATCCTTGGTCCCAGTGAGGAACCCCTTAGGCTTAAGGTACTTCCTATCAACTGCGCCAACACCCTCGCCCCACTCAAGAAACCCTCCAACAGCCACACCAGCAAGAGAGCCACATGGTTCACCAACGAGCTCCAGGCCTCCAAACGCGCATGCCAAAAACTGGAGAAGACATGGCTACACGCACGCAAACCAGACAACCACGCAGCCCACAAGGACGCCACCCGCAGACACCACCACCTCATCAGACTAGCCAAGAGATCCTCCTTCAAAAATCGCTTGGACAACAATGCGCACAACAGCAAAGAGCTCTTCAGCATCGTAAAGGAAATCTCAGCGCCAATGCCAACGACATCCCGCCCTCACAAGAACTGTGCGACTCACTAGCCGTCTTCGTCCACCGCAAGATCGCTGACATCCACGACAGCTTCACCACCACGACCGCCCCGACTACGCCAGACTCCACCTCCCCTGTGAATACCACCAGCGCCAACCGCCTGACCTCCTGGTCCATCGCCAACGACGACGAGACATGCAAGGTCATGAACTCCATCCACTCAGGATCTCCATCTGACCTGAGCCCACACCATGTATACAACAAAGCAGACACAGCCATCTCACCCCAACTACGGAAGGTCATCAACATCTCCTTTGAAACAGCGACATTCCTGGAAAGCTGGAAGCACGCCAAAATCAACGCCCTCCTCAAGAAACCCAAAGCAGACCCCATGGAACTCAAGAACTTCCGGCCCATCTCCCTGCTCCCGTTCCCGGCAAAGGTCATCGAGAAAATTGTCAACATGCAACTGACCCGCCACCTAGAAGACAACATCTTGGACCTGTCCCAGTCCGGATTCCGACAAAACCACAGCACCGAGACTGACCTCATCGCCGCCACAGACGACATCAGACGCCAACTAGACAACGGCGAAACATCAGCCCTCATCCTCCTGGACCTGTCAGCTGCCTTCGACATGGTCTGCTATTGCACTATAAAGACACACCTCCTAGAAGCCGGAATCCAAGAGAAGGCCCTTGACTGGACCACGTCCTTCCTCACCGGCAGAACCCAGAGCCTCCTCCTCCCACCCTTCCGATCCAAAGCCACTGACATCATAAGCGGCGTCCCCCAGGACTCATCCCTCAGCCCGATGCTGTTCAACATCGCACTAGTGGCCCGCCATCACAACCTCAACATCCTCTCCTATGCCGACGACACCCAGCTCATCCTCTCCCTCACCAAGGACCCACACACAGCCAAAACCAACCTCTATGAGGGCTGTCGCCGACTGGATGAGGAGCAGTCGTCTGAAGCTGAACTCGGACAAGACGGAGGTCCTCATCCTCGGATCCACCCCCTCAGCCTGGGATGACTCCTGGTGGCCGACCACACTGGGAACATCACCAACACCCACCGACCATGCGTGCAATCTAGGATTCATCCTCGACTCCTCCCTCTCCATGTCTAAGCAGGTCAACGCCGTCTCCTCCTCCTGCTACAACATCCTCCACATGCTCCGCAGGATCTACAAGTGGATCCCGACCGAAACAAGAAGAACGGTGACACAGGCCCTCGTCAGCAGCAGACCGGACTACGGCAACGCACTCTACGCAGGACTCCCAGCCAAACACCTACGACGACTACAACGCATCCAAAACGCCTCCACCCGACTGATCGTCAACATCCCCCGCCGCAGCAACATCGCCCCCCACCTGAGAGACCTACACTGGCTCCCCGTAAACAAAAGGATCACTTTCAAAATCCTACCCACGCACATAAAGCACTCCACAACGCCGGACCGGCCTACTTGAACAACAGACTCAGCGTCCACACCCCCACCCGCCAGCTCCGCTCTGCCAGCCTCACCCTCGCTGCTGTCCCCTGCATCCAACGAACGACCTCTGGAGGCAGATCCTTCTCTTACCTCGCCGCCAAGATCTGAAACACTCTCCCTACCCACATACGTCAAACCCAAGATCTACTCACCTTCAGAAGACTCCTCAATACCTGGCTCTTCGAGCTGTAGCAGCACCTCCCTTCCCCTTAGTGCCTTGGGACCCTCACGGGTAAGTAGCGCGCTCTACAAGTACTCTGATTGATTAATTGATTGATCAACCACAGTGAGGAAGGCTCCAATATTACTCAGGGCATGCTCTTTCTTCTCACTGGGCCCGATTCACAGAATGAACATAAGACTAAATCTTAAACTTACTACTATTTGGTATTCACAGAATGCACGTACTACTTCTGGCATTCATAGAATGAACTTACTACTTTCGATATTAACAGAATGAACTTACTATTTCGGTATTCACAGAATAGACTTACGACTACTAACTTTACGTCCGCACCCGGGCCGTAATTTCCACCACCAGGCCGGAATTTATGGCTCTGCGGCGGGATTTACGATTCTGGCCCGCAAATTCTGGCATTGCGTCGTAATTTCCGATTCCGGCCCGCAATTACCGGCATTGCGTCGTATTTTCCAATTACGGGCCGTAATTTTTGATTACGGGCCGGAAGATACGAATTTTGGCAGTTGGTCATGTTAGCCAAGGGTAAACCCCTGTCTAAGTGCCTACCATCCCCCACCTTGGATCATCTGACACTCTGCAGCCAATCCCAGCCCTGCAGCATGTATAAATGCAGAGCAGACACAAACAAACCCTTTCAGGATGTCACTGAATGTGTTTGTAGCACTGCCCCTTGCCATGCGGCAAAACTACTTGAGGAGGATGAGGAGAGCGGAGATGATCTTCAGAGAGAGGATCAACCTATTTGAAATGCCCAGCCAGGATGTAAGGGCCAGGTACCGTTTCCCTTCAGAAGTCATCTTGGATATGGTATGTGAGTAGGAGCAGGAACTTGACTCTGTGACCTGCTGCTCACCTGCAATACCAGCATATCTTAAGATCTTTTCTACTTGCCACTTCTTTGCCACTGAGTCTTTCCAAAGGGTCTCCAGTGACCATGTGGGCATTTCCCAGGTGAGCCGGTCGCGGTGCCAGCATCAGGTACTGAGATGCATCAGTACTAGAGCCCCCAACCACATACAAATGCCACATACAATGCCCATGAGACAAAGGGCAGCAAGAGATTTGTATCTCCTTGCACAATTCCCACGTGTGCTTGATGCAATTGATTGCACCATTGTGGCCCTTCCGCCACCCCGCCACATTGAACACATCTTCTGCAACAGACACAGCTGGTATTCCATCAATTTGAAGCCTGTGATGCCAGTAGGAGGTTCATCAATGTGCATGCAGTGTTCCCAGGCAGTACCCATGACAGCTTCATATTCCGCATGTCACCTCTTGCCCGGCGTATGGCTGCTGGAGAATTTGGCAGCATGTGGCTACTGGGTAAGTACCAAGCACTAAAAATGAGTCATATGTGTCATTGAAATGTCTGAATGCCCCCCAATATTAACCATTGTACAATATGAATCATGACCCAACAGACACTGCATGTACGAACGTATAGATCATGTTCTGTGCAAGTCAAAGAGGGAAATGTTAACAACTGCCCTTTCTTCCCTCCTCAAGTGATGCTGGGTATGCAATCTCCCCACATCTCCTCACCCCTTACAGGCGTGCAAACACTGTACCTCAGAGTAGGTACAATAGGGCATACATACGTACTCGAGCCATCATAGAGCGCACTTTTGGTCTGTTGAAGTCACGATTCAGATGTCTTGACTATACAGGGGGTGTGCTGCTGTACTCCCCAGAAGTCGTGTGCAAGATTATATTAGCCCGTTGTGTTTTGCACAACATTGCTTTAAAGCAAGGCTTACACAGGCCTCTGGAACCTTGATTAGCACTGAATCTGGGAAACCGGGCGATTGCACATGACCGACGTCAGGGCATGCAAGTCCGTGATCAGCTCATTGCCACGTTTTTCACAAGAGCAACCTGTAGTGCCATGGACAACATGTGGTGTGCTGTCTGTTGTCAATGATGAAACTTGGATAGACACGACTGTGTCAATAAATCCCACCCTGAGACGACTTTGCAAGCCCCACTAACTGCATGTAAATCACAGCCACTGACAGTAGTCAAAAGGTGGAGTGTGCCTCAGCTAATGTGCCCATGTCAGCGATCAGTGTAGTGGACATCCCTAAAAAGTAGTATTCAAGCTGATGACAAACAATACATGTCCTGAGAGACAAACCTGGACCAAATGAGGATGGATCACCTAATCACAAAAGGCCATAACCCTTGCATACTCAGACCTGTGACCTCAACAGATTTGACTCCCCCGCAAATGATGGGCCCAGAATGTGAGTGATGATGTCATGGGAGAATCAGGCACCATGGGGCGAAGTGCCTCAGGTGGTCCTACCATGAAGTGCTGAACACTACAATGTCATCCAGGTAAGCCACACATAAGTCTTCCAGCCCTGCAAGAAAATGGTTCACCGGGCACTGAAAAGTGTCAGAGAAGTCTTTAACCCAAAGAGCATCACTTTAAAACTGTACAGCCCTTATGGTGTAGAGAATGCAGTCTTCTCTTTGGCATTTGGTGCCAAAGTGACCTGCCAATACCCGCTGGTCAGATCCAATGTCCTCAAGTACTTTTACTTTCTAACCATTCCTGGAAGTTAATGGGAATCGGTTTTGGTTACCTCATTGAGGGCTTGGTAGTCCACACAGAACCGCAAGTCAGTAGACCCTTGCTTTGGTACCAGAACAACAGGACTAGACCAAGGACTACAAGATCTCTCAAAGACCCCCAAGGTCCAACATTTTGGGAACTTCCACCTTAAAGAATTACTGAACCCAGTGAGACATTTTGTACATCCTGCTTTTTATTGCAGGATGCTACCTATGCCTGTGTCAAGCACACAGACAGGCATCAACCCTGAAGTCAGCGAGAAGAGGATGGCAAACCACCCTAACACCTCTCTACATTCCATCTGCTTCTCATGGGCTAACCGTACCCCTTCCACAGTGCCACACTTCATGTCACTATGCAGCAAGTCAGGTAGAGGCTCAATCTCTTCCTCTAATTCCTCTGCCTTAGCCATGAATTTCCCTGTGGAATTTCTCCCGAGGTAAGGAGTCATCCTATACACATGGAACACTGCTTGTTGCACCTATATCCACCTAATAGTTTACCTCAGAACCATTCTCAACTACCTTGCATGGCCGAAACTATTTGTCCTTCAAAGGTATGGCACAAATAGTCTTTAGCACCAACACCTCCTAACTTCCTGATATCCAGTCAGCATAGCTTTCTGGTTGTACCATTCCTTCAACAGCGCTGGGCTAGATGTTAAGGTTTCCCATTGCCTGACAGGTGCATTATGCCATCAACTTCCCGACGCCAATCAGATAGTCCACCACATCCTTCTTTGGAGATGCAGAGATTCCCCCTACCTTTTCTAACTAAAGCGAATGGACCCTGAACCGGGTGTCCATTTAGAACCTCAAAGGCAATGAACCCTACCCCCTTCTGTGGAATCTCTTGGTAGGCAAACAAGAGACATGGCTGGAAAACATCCCAGTTCCTCCTGAGGTTCTCTAGCCGAGTTCCTATCATGCTCCTCAATGTCTTGTTAAACAGCTCCACTAAACCATTGGTTTGTGGGTGGTATGCTGTGGAGAAGTGGTATGTCACAAAGCTTGGTCCCACAATACTCTAATGTAAAAAGAAATGAATTGGTTCCCCGGTTAGAAATTACAGTTCTTGAAAATCTGACCCTAAAAAAGATCCCAAGAAGAATTTGGGCTATCCCCCATAAATTCATGCTCCTCAGAGGTACAGCTTCAGGATACCTGGTGGCATGATTCGCATCAATCATACTTGTTACAGGGCTATGAGGGGAGACTAAAAATACTAACTATGTTTATTCCCACCCACGCGAATGGAACACAAACAACTGGTAGAGCCACTAATGGTGTCTTAGTCCTCTCCCCTGTCTTACCACTCATCTTTCAAGCGGGACTGATCCCATAGAACCACTCCATGTCTTTGTACATCCCTGGCCAGTAGAACAGAGGGTACAACCTATCCTGAATTTTGTGATCCCCAAGTGCCCTGCTAAGGGCACTTCATGGGCCGGTGACAACAGGAAGATCCTGTGCACTCATGAAACCACTAGCCTCTTGCTAGTCTCTGGCTCAGGATTTACTGGCTCACTGTAGACCACCATCCCAGAAAACTTAGCGGTCCATTAGGATGGCGGACAGATGGCCACTGCCATGCAGGCGGTGGCGATCCGTCCGCCATCCTTGGCCGTCCGCCACCTTTTCCCCCCCGCCATAATACAATAGCGGGGGGACCGTAGCGGACGTTTGGCTTGCGACCGTGGCGGTAAAGCTCTACTATGGTGGCGGTGTCTATCAGACACTGCCAGCCATATTAGGATGGCCTGACGGGAATGCCTTACCGTGGCGGCAATGTCGCCACGAAAAGGCATACGGTTCCTGCTTTGGGGACCCGTTGCGAGCCCCCAGGGTGTGGGGGGTGCACATGGGGGGTACCTATGGTACCCCCCTGCGTTTCACAACACAACATGGCAGGCACCACGCGGTGCCTGTCATGTTGTGCTGTGAAACGCACAACATGCATTTTTCACATTGCGGCGGCCGGTGCTTTATGCACCGTCCGCCGCAATGTTAAAAATGCGGGATGCACCCGCCACGGAGGCGGGTGCATCCTAATTGGGGGCACGGTTCCTCCGCCCTTGTGGCGGACGGTACCGGCCCCAGACAGGATGACGGACGGACTTTGTCCGTCCGCCATCCTAATCGACCTCATAGTGTTTCCTGACCTTTTTTTTGCTGACCTGTTCACAGAATTTCTTCTGAAGTCCCACAAGAGTAGGGTACTCCTTCTGTGCCCAGGTAGGCTCTACAGAAGTTATCAAATGCTACAGCTCTTTAACCTACCTTGTCCTAGTCCCTGCAAGTCAAGAATGATCCCAGTCCCACTGGAGTCAAGCAAGCCCGGCTGAAGATGGCTGTAATGCCAGAAACCGGTCCTGGGAAGCTTGATTCCGGTCCAGGGAAGACATGGCTTGGCAGTTCGGGCTGGACTGTTCCCATGAGGTACAGGGTCAGACTGATTTGCATATGGCCATGTCTGAACTGGGGTGGCGGAGTGAGCTAAAGAACGGTGATGGATTAAACCCAGATCAGTTGACTGGGGGTGGGTGTTTGTATTGTCAACGCTCCGTCCATTACCACCTTTGGTTTTTCTTTGTTCTCTCTAAGTTGGCAGGGTATGCTCAGACGTGTGTCCCTTGCTCACTTTGCCACTGGAGTCAAGCAAGCCCGGCTGAAGACGGCTGTAATGCCAGAAACCGGTCCTGGGAAGCTTGATTCCGGTCCAGGGAAGACATGGCTTGGCAGTTCGGGCTGGACTGTTCCCATGAGGCACAGGGTCAGACTGATTTACATATGGCCATGTCTGAACTGGGGTGGCGGAGTGAGCTAAAGAACGTTGATGGATTAAACCCAGATCAGTTGACTGGGGGTGAGTGTTTGTATTGTCAATGCTCCGTCCATAACCACCTTTCGTTTTTCTTTGTTCGCCCTAAGTTGGCAGGGTATGCTCAGACGTGAGTCCCTTGCTCACTTTGCCACTGGAGTCAAGCAAGCCCGGCTGAAGACGGCTGTAATGCCAGAAATCAGTCCTGGGAAGCTTGATTCCGGTCCAGGGAAGACATGGCTTGGCAGTTTGGGCTGGACTGTTCCCATGAGGCACAGGGTCAGACTGATTTGCATATGGCCATGTCTGAACTGGGGTGGCGGAGTGAGCTAAAGAACGGTGATGGATTTAACCAAGATCAGTTGACTGGGGGTGAGTGTTTGTATTGTCAACGCTCCGTCCATTACCACCTTTGGTTTTTCTCTGTCATATTCCTGGACATTTCCTGCCAAGTGCTATCCATCCTATCCAAAGCTTGGCTCACCCTGTCCACCATCTGAGGGAATTGGACCATGTCCTGCAGGGACCCAGACATGTCTGACAGGGTAGCCCCTATGGCACGAATGTCCTGCCTCACATCTGCCTGCTGTTGGTAGAAGTCCTGCTCCCAATGGCCACCGTCGCCAGGTGCAGGTCCCCTCTGCAGGTGTCTGCCAGGGATGAGATGTGCAGGTCCAACAACAGGGGGGGTGGCAGGTGGAAGACTGTGGGCAGAATAAGGGTGCCCATGGGATACCTGCACCACAACAGGGCTGGTACTTCCCACAGATGGTGTAGAGAATGGCAGGGATACACTGCGTAGGGAAGAGCGGGTAGGGGACATGTCGGTCCAGGACGTGAGGGCTGTGAAAGAGTGATATCTGTGATTAAATTTGTGGGAGCCGTGGCTGGTTTGATCTATGCTGAGGACATGGTATTTGTTTGGGAGGAGGCAGACGAACGTCGATGGATATGTGGTCATCACCATCCTCAAAGTCAACGTCCTCATGATCTTCCTCCTCCTCTTGAGCATGACTTGCTGCTGACATTACTACCTGGAGGATCAGGGGATTCTTCCCTCTGATTCCCCGTCAGCCAGCACTGGTCGTCGGTCTGTCATCCTCTCCATCAGCATCATCTGAAGCACAAAGGTTGCAACCGTATTAGTGATTGACCTGGTTTTACATGTGGTGCAACACCAGGGTTGTATTAACTGTACTTTGCATCAGCAGATGAGGATCATGTGATCTGGTTAGGGTACCACCACAAATGACCGCTCACACCATAGCACTGAGGTGTTACACGGAGATGTAAATAATACTAGCAAACTCACCAGCTCCAGCCACAACTCTCTGTCCCTTCGCGTTCCCCCTGGTGTATCCTGATGTACCTGTCTCCTCATAGATGTTGTAGATATAGCTGTGTAGGGTAGAGACAACATTCTCAATGATCTGCATCACCAATTGACAGACCGGCACATGTGACACTCCTGATTTGTATTACACTTGTAAACAACATCTGTTGATTTCATGCAGTAGGGGATCTCAATCTCTGTCATGGCTTAGTAATCTAAGCTGGTGACACACCTCATGCCCCAATTACCTGAAGGACAGGTGCGCGAGGGTTTCACTGCTGCAGCCAGGATGTCATGCATCCCCCGGGATGGTGTCCTCTGCAGTGGTCTCATCCTGTCAGCACCTGTGATGAGACATACATGTCCATATTTTAGTACAACAGATTGTAGCTATGAGACAACATGTCATTCTCATTAACCATTTGCAGATAATCAAGGACGATGTGCAGCATGTTTACCTCATTGACTTTACATGTGGGCACCTGCTCACAAGCAGCATTTGCCAGCTGTTACATCCATGCAGCACTGACATCGATAAGATGACACACCAACTGACAAACTTGTATGAGAAGGTTACTGATATTACAAGGAAGGGGATAAATGACCCGGACACATCTGCATCACACTGATTTCACCTTTACCATTGAGACTAACATTTTTCATGGGTGTAATGTTGTCTGTTAACAAGTCAGAAAGGAGTTCATGTGTGAGATGTGCAGTTGTCAGGGACATGATGTTGCCCATTTGTGCTTTCCTACCCATGAGGTCAAACAGCTCATTCCTAAATGGGAGAACACAGATTTCTTTTGTCCATCTTTTGTGTGTCCTCTGTTCCCATACTCCATTTACAACATCATGGTACTACTTACCTGAAAACGGATGGTGTCTTGTGCATCCAAACCTCATATGTCAAGCACCCACCTATACATTTTAAATCCCTCTGCCTGGTTTTTAGAGCAGTGCATGAGCTGGGCCCAGTCTCATTGCAGAAAAAGTTTATGCGGTACCAGCCCAAGAGACAACTCTGCCGGCCTATTGGCGGTCCCCAGGTTCAAACGTGCCAGTTCGGGAGGGAGGGCATTTAATGTGGCGGGTGCCCGCCTTTGGAATGAACTTCCCCTGAATCTCAGACAAATGGACTCCTTGATAGAGTTTCGTAAAAGCTTAAAAACCTGGCTCTTTCCCTAAAGCTTAATCTCCTGTCTCCTATCTGTTTTGGCCGACTTATTCCACTCTGGTCACTTTCTCCAATCGGAAGCGCCAGGATACCCGTAGGGTGCCAGCATGCGCTATATAAGTATTAAAATCCAAATCAATCAATACGATAGACGGGAGGCAAGCAGAAAACAACATTTGGTTATGATCACACATTGCAGATGATGTGAGAAGCTTTGAGGCTTCCTGCCAGCACTGGATTATCGTGTTGCTCTTCAGCCAATTCATTTTGCAGGTGTAACTGCATGAAGAGTCACCTTAGCAGCCCCTACACCCATCTAAAAGGTACACAACTGGCACCAGTGTGTGCCTCAGCCATACCAATTTCATTTTGATTTAACCATGTATATTTTGCTAGGGATTTATCCTATCATTGAATTGCAAGACTGTTGTGTTTTGGTCAGTTCATATGACATATTGTTCTAGTGTATGTCCATTCTGCACACACTTGGCATACATTTAGAGTCAGCCTCTCATTTGCGACCAGGGTCTGATCTGCTATGTGTTCAAATGCCATATGTGAGCATATTGTGATGCAGGAAAACAGTGTTGTACAACACATACGGTGGAGGTGAAAGGCACAATTAATGAGCATTCAGCCAGGTTGACTTACCTTGGCCCAGCACCAGAACAGTGTGTGGTCCCTGAACAGATGTCACGTCCAACCTTGTAGCAGAAGTCAGTGTGCATCTTTGATTCTGGGAGGACCTCATTGTGCCTACAATGATAAGTGTGTTTTGCAACTTTACATTTCTGCTGCCACATGTGATGCACTCAATTTCTGGCACAGAGGACGAGCACAAGCAGTTGTGGGCACCACCGTTGCAGAAGTGTGTCATACATAATGTAATGAGTGATCCCACATATAACTTAGAATGGGACCACTACCTTGATGCTACCTATATCACAATTACATGCCTATGAATCAAGAGGTAAGGTCCACTATCGTGTTTTGTTGATGCCCAGAAAATAATCCATCCAATGTACGCAGTACATGACCAGCTGTGTGGACTGTGCAATTTAATGTATATTAGAAAGATTTGAAGTTGAACAGTGGATGCATTGTCAATACTACTGAGACTGGTATCTCACTGCTTGTTCATCATTTCCATATCGGTGCAAATATGATTTCTTGATTAGGTCCACAGACACTATTACAATATAGTGGACACACCCTTTTGACTAGTTGTGGCACTCGATTGCAGGATTGGTTTCCCTGGTCTGGGACTTTTGATGAAATACATGTTGTGTACAACAATTACAAAGGTATGATGAGCCAAGACATTTTATATTTTGTCTTTCGCTGTTCACAAATGTCATATGGTGAAGGTGAATGTCCATTGACAACTCCAATTATAATGAAGCAAATTTTGCATCTCTGGTTGACTTACATAGGTGGGCACTATTTGTCCCTCTGTCGTCTGCTGACAATGTATGCATTTTGACCATCTCCTGATCAGTTTGACTTACCAGTTAGTGTGGTTGTCATGCCTTACTCTGTACGTTGCCTATTCGTCCCAGTAGATATGGTAACCTCTGCTACTGCAGTTGCCTGTGCTCTGGCTGGATGTGTCAATTGGTGAGAAGAGAGAAAAGTAACCAAATGGGAAATGTGATTGTGGAACTTTTCAGGGATTTGCCCATATCTTCTGCGTGCTAAAAGTGTTGTGAAGTACTGCCGCAGACGGGGCAGGTAGGAGCAGTGGTGTGTGGGGGATGTAATGGCGTGGCAGAGTGGAAAATTAACAATAGAATATAAGTATGACATATTTTGATCTGATGATGCTCTCACCTTCTGCTTTGTGATTTAGGCTTGCACAGGGTGATGTACTTCTTGGGGGATTTGTGGCAGGTTTACAAGCCCCTTGAATAGGATTTACACTGCTGTTGCATCACTTCTGTGACACAGCGGTGGTGTACAACAGACTACACATTTAGAATTATTCGCAACGTGACGCATCTATGGTGAAGCGTCACGTTGTGAGGCCCTGCGCAACATTGAACCTGCGTCAGCTTTGATGTAGACAGGGTGGGCATTCCTTTGGGATATGCCACATACAAGTGATTCAGTGAAATCTACAAGATTTCACAGAGTCACTTTTCAGAGGCCGCTGCGACACAACATTACTCCTGCTTGAAGCACACGTAAGGAGTGGCGCAGCACGTTAGGAATGGCCAGTCCATGGACATTATTGGAGTTGCATCGCTCTTGCAACACGACTCCAGCAAAGCCCCCCTACACACCATCAGATTCAATACACATCTGTCTATCCCTGCGCCGCAGTGCACCGTCATGTAAACGCAACGCATCCGTGTTTGCGCAAGGGTTGAATTGCATGTCACATTGGTACTGGCGCTTCCCTGCTAATATTTGTCAATTGCTACTTTTTTTAACTTTATTTAGCATTTCCACATATCATTGCACATTTTCAGTCAATATGAACAGTTATTGAAATAGCAGAGTTGTGTATGTACGGCAGCAGTACTGTGCCCATGTTTTCAAAAGGGGGTGAGGGATTAGCCTTTTCTGATGCAAAGGATTCTGGGACTTGTGGTGCTACGTAGAGGGTGACACATGAGTCTCTGACTGACTATATTTTTATATACACTTTGGACAAGTTCCATAATCACAATGACAGTGTAACACAGACAATCTTTTCATGCACTTTTTCTTTTCATTCCATTTACCTGGTACCACGTAGTGGACGTCACTGACAGGCAGCCCATGGACCATGTGGGGGTGTATTGTTGTGAGGATATCCTCCTCCAGTGGGGTGAGACGGATGCGGGGGCCAGGGTATGCAGCAGGGAGGATCCTGCTTAGTTCGATCCTAGAGTACTTCTCCTTCACCCTCTGCCTGTCGTCCTGCCATTTTTTTTATGTCCTGTACTTTGCGCCTCTCTTCCCCCAAAACTGAGACAGCAGTGGCTAACTGCTACCATAGGG
Source organism: Lissotriton helveticus (assembly GCF_964261635.1). Classification (NCBI taxonomy): domain Eukaryota; kingdom Metazoa; phylum Chordata; class Amphibia; order Caudata; family Salamandridae; genus Lissotriton; species Lissotriton helveticus. Next base: position 1,475,051,566 of record NC_136069.1, read on the forward strand.
CTGCCTTCTGTGTCCCACTGGTGCAGTAGGGTGGGAGTCCATATTTGCGTTTGTGGTGCCTGACTATGAACTCCACAAGCATGGTGGTCTCCTCTGCAGTAAAGTCCCTTTTTCTCCTCATTTCTATTTTCTGTGGCACTGTGAGCATTGTGGACACGAACTCTCTGTGGCCAAACCTGTTCCTTCAATGTGTGCTGCTTTTATGTGTTTTGTGGTGCTGGTCAATTAGTGTTAATTGGCTTCAGCTGGAGCGTGGTGGGGGATGGTAGGCACTGGCAACATTCATCATGGAAAAATGGAGCTATTGGCTAGGATTGGCTGCAGTGTGTCAGCTCATCCATGGTGGGGGATGGTAGACACTTGGACAGGTGTTTACCCTTGGCTAACATGAACAACTGCCAAAATTTGTATCTTCCGGCCCGGAATTGGAAATTATGGCCCGGAATCAGAAAATACGACGCAATGGCGGAAATTGCGGGCCGGAATCGGAAATTACGACGCAATGCCGGAAATTGCAGGCCGGAATCGTAAATCCCGCCGCAGAGCCGGAAATTACGGCCTGGTGGTGGAAATTAAGGCCCGGGTGCGGACGTAAACTTAGTAGTCGTAAATCTATTCTGTGAATACCGAAAGTAGTAAGTTCATTTTGTGAATACCGAAAGTAGTAAGTTCATTCTGTGAATGCCAGAAGTAATAAGTGCATTCTGTGAATACCAAATAGTAGTCAGTTTAGGATATAGTCCTAAGTTCATTTTGGGAATCGGACCCCCTGATATTAATATCCTGCAAAAACCCCATCGTGTTACGATGAATGTGCTTCAGAGAATCTGGGTCCCTCTCCCAAATGTCCATAATGACGAGGTTGAGCGCAACTGGACCCCCTCGGGTCCCTTCACCCACATGTAACATGCTTGCGAACACGTGTGCTGCAGGGTCTGGATCTTCCGTCTGACAATCTCTCCTAAATTGGCCCACCTGGTGGCACTTGAAGCAAGTCACCACCTAGGACTTGGAAGAACTTCTCTGTCCTACCTTCTCAGGATGCTTCTTCCCAGACACACCATTACTACTCTCATGTTTCCTGAGCCAACCTTGAGTCCCATGAGATTTACCCTGGCACTCCAGTTTAGAATCAGTCTGTGGAGAGTTCTTCTCCCACTTTGGCTTAGAACCATGATGCTCTATCCCTTTGTGAGCCCTGTTAGCTAACCACTTGTCAGTCAACACTGACAGTTTCTTTAGATCCCTTTATGTCAAATCAAACAGGTATTGGCTAAGTGGGGAAGAGCACTCCTTCATGAGTCTCTCTGTCACCATTAACTGATTAAGGGGCTGAAAGTCCTTGGCCTCCATCCCTCTTTTCCATTTATTCCAATAACCCAATACACCAGGAATCCAAGTTTGAATAGAACACCATCTGTTCTTTTGCAGTCGTTGAATCTCTGTAGATACTGAGCTGGCTTCAGTCCAAACCTCCTAAATCAGAGCTTTTTTCATTCGCTCATAGACCATCTTGTCTGCCACAGGTATTGTCCCAATTATAGCTGTCCCTTCAAATGGCATGTGCCCCGTGATTAGACACCTCATGTAAGGCTTGCACCTTACAAGCGACTTCAATATTCACAAGCCATTCCAAAATATCTTGGCCTTCCACGTACATATGCACAGAATCCTTAGGAACTTTTGCCACAAGCTGGTCTGAACTGGATGTAGAGCCACTTATCCTTGATGGAGTTGTCACTGCTGTCATCCTAAGTTTATGTCTCTCAGTGACTACCTTTTCTCTTTACAGCTTTCTTTTCTTATGTTTCTCCTCCCACTCTGTCTGTTTGTCCTCCCTATCTCTCTGTGAACCCTCCCACTGTTGCAATGTCACCTCCTGGGCCCATTCCTCCTGTCTCCCCCACCTCATCTCCTCTTGTAATCAGTGAACTAGTCTTAGCTTCTCACTCTCAAAATGTAAGGATTTCTCAACAACCTCAGCCTTAGCTTTCTGAAGTGTGGACTGCAAGCTCAGGGTCGCTGCTGGGCTCAACCTACCCAAGGGATTTATCTTGGAATTGGTGACACTAGTATCCTAGAAATTCGAGGTGGTGTGCACACCTGATGAATTCTCGCAACTAAAGGTGGTGAATATCTTGGTGAAACTCTCAAAACTGCAGTAGGGTGCACACTCAGCATGTATCTAAGATAGATAACCTTTCAACTGTTATAACTCCCTGATAACTACCGGAAGCTAAGAGTTGTAGACAACACAAAACCTGCACATGTGGTGGAATTGCATTGCTTCTGGCTGTTGGGGTTTGTAGTTAAGGATGTAGCTCAGCAATTAAATCCAAAAATACATCACTACTCAGTTTATACTTCTCATACAAATCCTTCTCCTGATACTTAAACAAGGTGAACCTCATCCTAAAAATCCTGTCCCCATCTCCTTCTTCTTCTCTGCCTACCAGCCAAAATCCTCCTACTCCTAGCCAAGACATACAGAGATGCCATTCTGAAAGAGCCAGATGCATTATAGGTGACATTTTATAGTTTGCACCTGATTAAACCTAAAAAATATTGATGACATTTTCATTTCCTAAATAGCCATTTGTAACTAAACTGGTTTGGAAATCCTTTGTACATTGTGTTAGCGAATTGCTATTTGGTAAACCAATTTTCAACTTCCATTTGCAAGAATGCGATTTCAGCATAATGGAAAGTGCAAATTGCACCATTGAAAATGCATTCGTGCATATGAACACACCATTTTGCATTTCCAAACGATCTGCAATAGAGAGTCGCACCATTAGGAAATGCAAAATGGCTTCGTACATATTGCCCGTAGTTTCTTTAGAACGCTCACTTGAATGTTATCTTTTTGCAACTCTTAGGTGGTCACTGTTCTAGAAGTTAATGTGAGGAATGTTGAAGCATGAGGATCATTTATTTATTTATTTATTGCACTCGTAAAGCAAGCAACTAATCAACTGCGTATCCCGGCGCTGTAGCAGGTGGAGGTAGGACCAATTAAACAGCAGGCAAAAAAAGGGAAGCACACAGATCAAGTCGAGTCACCAAATAGAAGCGTCTTCAAGATTTTATGGAAGGATAGTAGATAGTAGGTAGTTCCTAAGTGTAATTGGAAGAGAATTCCAAAGCCTGTGGCAAAGACAGGCAAATGAGCGCCACGCCCCGCGCCCCCCTTACTGAGAAGTCGAAATCTAGGAACTGTAAACAGTGAGAGGCTGAAATGTTAAGCATGTTGGTATTAGGTTTGGCGTTAGCCAAGATGTTTTGATTTTACTAAATGATATATATTATATACTTATGGAGAGGGTTTTCATTCATCCAGCCCGCACCCTCCATTGGTCTGTTATGTAATTTAATTTCTTTTCCACCCACTTCAGCGTACAGCAATGGGCCAGTCCACTCCAACCAATGTCTAAATTCACCGAGTGATGGCATCCTAATCTTTCAAGTGGCGCACACCGTCACACAAAGAAGTTCCCATCAGTGCCAGGGAGTACTACAACAATGTTTATTTATTTTATTTATTTAAAGAGTTTTATATAGCGCGAACAGGACCCATGGGTATCAGAGCGCTTTACATATTATGAGGTAGTAAGGAGTTACAACTTATACAGATTAAATGAAACAGTATATATGACAATACAAGACAATTAATTACAATATCTACATTATTCTTTCCATGGCCTGAGGTACTCTGATTTTGGACAATTAAGTTAAATTATTCCTGCATCTGGGCTTGTAATTTCCATCTTCTGCGCCCTTGTAGTATAGCTCTGCTTTTAAGTTATTGAGTAGCCAGCTAGCGCTAAGGCAGCAATTTGCTCATTGGAAATATTTTCGTTTCCTTCTTGAATATTGCTGTGTTTGTTATCTTTCTGATGTTTGGTGGAAGAGAGTTCCATATTCTAGGGGCAGCTCCGGAGAATGCTCTATCATAAGTTTTTTTCTTTTTGAATATGGGTGGTCTCAGTACCAACTCCTTAGCACTCCTAGCAGGTCTGTCTCCTCCCGATAGAACTATCTTGTGGGCAAGATATCTTGGAGTGTTATAGTGAAGAGCTTTGTGGGTGATACATGCTATTTTTAACTGAATTCTGTCTTCATAGGGTAGCCAATTTAAAGCTTTGAGGTGTGGAGAGATATGGTCGAACTTCCTTGAGCCGATTATGAGTCTTGCTGCTGCGTTGAGGCATGCTTTTAGCGGAGCAGTGGAGATTTGTGGTAAGCCTACTAGTGTAGAGCATCCATATTCAATCCTAGAGATGACCAGTGATTGTACAGCTAGCTTAAGATCTGCTTCCGAAATGAAGGGTTTCACCTTTCTTAAGTAGTTCAGGTGGAAGCGGGCGCTTCTTGCCATGGCCTTGATATGTACTTTCATATCCAGGTTCTCATCTAATGATATTCCTAGGGATTTAGCTGAGTCGACCAATGTAGGGGTACAGTTTAGCGCAGTGATCATTTTGGCCCAGTCCTTAACTTCTGTGTGTTTCTTAGATGGAGAAATTAGAAGGAATTCTGTTTTTTGAGCATTTAGTTTTAGGTGATTGATTGTTATCCACTTTAACGTCACTTCTAAAACCTCATTCATTAACCTGATGTCTTCCAATGACGAGATCTTGAGGTATATCTGCGTGTCGTCTGCGTTCATGTGATAGGAGATTTTGGAGTTACGCAAAATTACTGTGAGCGGTTCGATGTATAAGTTGATCAGTGCAGGAGATAGAGTGGATCCTTGTGGTACTCCAATCGTGTTAGGACGGGATGTTGAAAGTGATTGATTGACTGAGAATCTTTGTGTTCTGTCCTGATGGAAAGATTCAAACCATTTCAACACCGTACCGGATATTCCCATCCTTTCCTGTAGCCTGTTTAGTAGCTTCACGTGGTTCACCGTGTCGAATGCCGCTGATAGGTCTAGAAGGATGAGTAGACATGATCTATTTTGGTCTAGGGCTTGTAACGCATCATCAACTATCTGTAGGATCGCTGTTTCAATGTAAGCCTTTTGAAACCGAACAACATTTTTTTTTTTTGCTTTTAGACAATTTTTTTTTTTGTTTAGTGGCAAGAGCCTATCAAGTCCCACAACAATGTTTGACAAAAACCACGACAAGACAAACATTAACAAAGACAAAATGCGAGGGTCAACCCAGACATTTTGGCTTTGGCAATGCTTGTTTTATTTTACTGTGTACAGGGTCAGTTTGAGAAGGGGCAGTGGATACATGAATGATGGTGAAAGGATGTCCAGAAAGGCTGCTTTGCAAATGAACCAGCGAGCAGCTCGCTTGCACGCAGGCATCGCCAGAGGAGCCCTTGAAAACACGTCCTACATGCATGTACCTCGTCTTTTAATTACATCCATGCACTGAAGCTAATTGTGATTAAACGACAGCCCTTGGCGGTGCCAGATCGGTTTCTTTCTCATTAATTATTCAATGAAAAAGAAACAGTAATCTAGGATAGACGCTGCTTTTACTTAATCGCAGTGAAAGTGGCCGTCAGTGCTCGCGGAGAAGCAGGTACAGAAAACTCTCCGGTTACCGGCAGATTTTCATTTTAGGACTAATAAAGGCCCGGGCCTGTAAAACAAAAGGCAACATTCCTCAGATAGCATCCGCGTTCCTGAGTATGAAACGCGAGAGCAGCGCCTTTCGTGTGGCTCGCCCATCACTACCGCTCGCGGAATTTAAAAAAAATAGGTCATCCTACAGCATCAGAAGAATTATATTCATGAAGTCACTTTGATTTCTGCCGCTCACATTTTGTCGAGGTAGAATTCAGCGCCCAGGAACGCTGTTTCATAGAAGCTTCCCTTTACTTTAAAGTAAAACAAAGCCCACAATTTGCACCGTTTCGGAAATCCTCGGCGCTCCGAGTACTTTGGGGAGCTCAGTAGTCTGTAATAAACGTAACATATAACATCCCGAGGCCCATGCTTCAGGGGGAACAGGCGATCCCGCGTGACAGCAGCATTGATGATTTATGATCGGCTCATCTCTCCTGACACCTTCGAGAAGTTGCCAGCGCGCCGAAAATGATGCAGTCGCCTGGTGCTGATATGAAACTTGTTCCCGCCCTCTGCTGGGACGCGGACGTGTTAAATAAGAACACAATTAAAGGAGAGGCTTGATTCGAGGCAGCGGGGGTGCACACTAATAGAACGCACAGGGGCTGCCATTGACGCTGCGCCTTGCCACTGCGGCCCCAGAATGCACCTGTGAAGAGGATGCGGGAAGCCTGGAACATGTTTCTGTCAGATGTGGTGAATTGCAGTTTCAGACAGCCAAGGCGAAAACCGCCCAGGCGTAAAATATAATTTAAAGACAAAACTGCATTTTGGCTGTTTCATTGTTTTGTTGACATCTCAATCCTCTTTTAACTGTAGCAATGGAGGCGACGCATAGGAGAAACAGCCAAGAAAGGATGCGCATGTCATGTCATTCGAGAAGACCCGCAGCGAGCATGACATCAGAGGGGCTTCTCCTGGCAACGTATTTTTTTTTTTTTTTTAAATCTTTTTTTTATTTGCAAACTAATGAGACAGACATAACAAAAATCCATTAAATGAAATACAAAGTATAGATAGCACGATCTTGACAAAAACTAATTTCATTTTTCCATTTGGAACACATTTCAGAAAAAAAAGGAAAAAGTATATCGATACATCTATGATACAGACATTTAAGCATTTTGAGCATTTAAACAAACCCAGGACCATCGATGAAATCGCCCCATGTCTTTTCAAATTTTTTTCGTGAGCGAGTTCCTCTAAGATTAGCTAGCCCAAATTCCATAGAGCGAGTTTCATTGACTAATGACCACCATTCCCAGATATTAGGAGGCTTGGGGCAGATCCAGGCTCTAGCCAAGGTGAGTTTGGCGCAGGACATGAGGATTGTTATCAGAGCGGGTTGTGATAGAACAGTAGGATATAAGTCTAGTAATACAATTGATGAAGTAAGCGTGGGCAAAAGTATTTTTTTAAATTTTTAAGATTTTAGTTAGTTCCCCCCAGAAGTCCTTTAACATTGGACAAGAAAACAGCATATGTTCTAGATCTGCTGCGTAAGCAAGGCACTTGGGGCATTTAGTGCGATCTCCTTGAGTGTTATTAGGGGACCACTTTGAGATCTTTTCCGGTGTATAGTATAACATACAAACTGTGCGGAACTGTTGTAATCTCAAACTAGATGAGCGTACAGCGTTATTTATGTTAGCTAAAGAGCATCTGATTTGCTTAGGCGTTATATTTAAACCAGTATTACTGCTCCATTTTGGAGCTAGTTGTAGACAATCATCGATTTTAGCAGCACAGAGATGTTTATATGCCTCGCTTATCACTGATTTGTTTTTGGTAGAATATAAACAATTCCAAATATCAGAATCTAAGATATTTCATAGCTGTTTCTTTCTAATTAGAAAATCGTGTACTTGTATATATTTAAACCTCATATTTTCCGTCAAATTGTAGAGAATTTGTAGGGTATGAAAATCTAGAAACCCTTGTGCCCCGTATAAATCCCCGAGAGTATTAATACCATGTGTTGACCATCTATGGGTTGTTCCATCATTAAATATTCCCGGGAGGCCAGGATTGTCCCAGAGTTGTAATTTCTGGTGGTAAAAAGACCTTTTACAATAAGCCAAAATGTTATTCCATATCCTGATAATGTCTTTGGCGGTCTTGAATTTCACCCTTTTAAAATAATTAGGGTCGTTAACTCGCTGTAAAAACATATTAGATTCAGATTTTAACATAAATACATGAAAGAAAAAAGTGTTTTCCTTGTATAGTAAAGATCGAAGGCGCCTAATAAACGACGACCAGAAATATAGTTTTAAATCTGGAAAATTTAAACCGCCTTTGTCTGTATTGTTTTTGAGGAGCTTCAACGATCTTCTGGCTTTTTTGTATCCCCATATAAAACTGCTGAAAATCCCGTCAAGCTGTTTGAAAAAAGAGGGGCGTGGCTTGGACGCCGATCGGGATGGCGGCGTGAGCTCGTAGCTCCGCGCAGGATCCCGCTAATTCTCCTGTTTTCGGAACCCTGGGCAGCCCGGAGACGACTCTCCTGCCCTCTGAAGTGTGAGGGGACAGCTGGGTGCACTTGATGAACTGCTGGGGGACTGCCGCACCCGAGGAGACCGTGCTGAAGCAGCGGCTGAGGTGTTGCCGAGGGTGCGAAGAAAATGGCGGCGGGGAGGTCGGAAGGCCCCGAACTTCAGCCCTGAGCCGAGTTGTCGCCGACTGGCGAGGGATCCTGGCGAGAGATCCTGCAAGCCGCTGACTGGGGCGCTAGGGTCGGCGGGACTGTGATCTGAGGCCGTGGTGCGCTGCCTTGGCTCGTCCGGAGCTTGGGGACCCTAGCTGGATACCGTCTTGGGACTTCTCCTCTTCCCCTCAGGCTCCCGTGGGGGCGGCCGAGTGGAGTGGGCGTCGCAGGCCGTGGCTCTTGCGCCTGTGAGTGTCGGTGGAGACATTGCATTGCCGGCGACCGGTGCTGCCCATGGGCGCTGACGGTAACCGAGCTCCTGGACTTGTGACGCAGCACCCTGGAATGGCGGCGACGAGTGGGTCGATGGCCGCGGGATGCACTGAGGGGGACTCGGCAACCTCCACCCAGCTGGGCGAGAGTCCCTCCTCGGAGCTCGATCGAGACCAACGGCTGAACCAGCGACTAGATGCCATACTTGATGCGATCGCCTCGACTAAGGACGTGTTGCACCAAGACATCGCCCAAGTGGCCGTGGGCCTGGGGCTGCTGCGCGCAGATCACGCGAAGCTAGCGGACAAAGTTAAGGACCATGACCAACTATTGCTGGACCTGAAACCGTCGGTGGTGGCCGCGGAACATAAGATCACTGATATGTTGGCCCGGTTGGACGCGTTGGAACGGAGGGCGGAGGATGCAGAAGGCCGCAATAGGCGGAACAACGTGCGGGTCGTCGGCCTTCCGGAACGGATTGAGGGGGAGGATGCAGTGGCCTATATGGAGAACTGGTTCCGCACTGTGGTGGCGCCGGAGGGGCTCACTCCTTTCTTTACGCTAGAGAGGGCCCACCGGGTACCTGCTCGCCCACCGGGGCTTGGTCGCCCCCCCCGCCCGATGGTGGTGAGACTTCTCCACTACAAAGACCGGGATCTTCTCATTCAGCGGGCCAGGATGTCGGGCCCCTATGACGTGGAGAATAGTAGGGTTACGATCTTCCCGGACTACACCCAAATGGTCCAGAAAAACCGGGCGTCGTTCCTGGCAGTGAAAAAGGAGCTCAGGGAGGAAAGCATTCAGTACTCCTTGCTCTACCCAGCTAAGTTGCGGATCATGTTGGATGGGTCTACGCACTTTTTTCAGACTCCGGACGAGGTTTGGCAATGGCTGGAGTTGTACAGGGCGGGTACGGACAGATCGCATAAAAGCAGGCGAGATGAGCCCAAGCAGCCCCGGGTGAGACAATCGCAACGCATCCGATCCCGCAACAGGCGCCATCGGGAGAGGCGGGAGGCCCAAATGGCGGCGGAAAAGAGGGATGCACTCGCAGCGACGGCGGCCATTACAGGGTCGCAACAGAACAGTGAACGTGCGGACACTGACTCGGGAGGAGAAGGCGGCAGGTCGGGAGAGGAACTTTCAGAAGCGGACAGTTCGAAGGGGCCGGAGGTGACCCCACAGACCTCGGATGGTATCTTTTGCGGCTGACATTGGGTTGGATTGAGCTAGATCGGGACTTCATGGTGGGGTGGTATCCTGTTGATAGGGGGCCGGGACGCCGGGAGGGGGGGATCTGTGCTTCAAGAGGGATGGAGGCGCGGGGCGTGGGCTCCGCTCGCTGAGGTCGGCGGTGACTCACCCCCCTTGGGCCCTTAAGGCCGCCTGTGGTGGAGACCACAGGGTTATGAGTGTGAGAAGTTGTTTCAAGGTTTGGATGGGGGCGGACATTGGGTTCGTGTGCTCTGTCCTGGGGAGCGGGGTTTGGGAAGTTTTTCTGTTTTGGGTGTGTTTGGGGGGGGGCAACTGCACTGGGGGGGTTATGAACATTCGTTATTTGATTTGGACTGTACGAAGTTGGAATGGGGACATTACCTAATCTGAAATGCCTAACGTGGAATGTCCGGGGGCTGCGAACTATGGTGAAGCGTCATAAGGTCCATGCATATCTTGTACGCAGGGGGGTTCAGATTGCTATGCTTCAGGAGACTCATCTCACTAAGAAGGAATGTACTGCCTTGCAGAAAAGATGGCGGGGCCAGGTGTTTGGCACCACCTACTCAGCGTATGCCAGGGGGGTGCTGATCTGGGTGAGGGCGGGGATACCCTTTCAATTGCTGAATCAAGTAGTGGATCCGGATGGCCGGTTTGTGGCGGTGGAGGGGAGGTTATATGGCCGGGATGTGGTTTTCTGCTGTGTGTATGCGCCAAACACTGATCAAGCTCGATATCTTGATAGCCTCTCAGGGGCGTTAGCCTCCTTCCTGGCGGGCCCGATAGTGCTAGGGGGGGACTTTAATTCGATTACTGATGTGGCTCTGGATAGGTCCCATCCCCCTCTGGTGGACTCCCCGGTGCGCAGGCTGACCGCGCACAGGAAGGACTGGCAGGATAGGTGGGGGCTGCTGGATGTCTGGAGGGAGCGGCACAGGGAGACCAGGGATTACTCCTTTTACTCTGCGCTTCATGACCTGCATGTCAGGATTGACTCGGTGCTCTGTGGTGGATCCCTAGCTCCGTTGGTCTCCCATGCGGAGTACTTAGCTAGGACTATCTCAGATCATAATCCCCTATTGGTGCACATTCAGTGGCAGAGGGAGCGCTCAGTTATACCAACGTGGCGGCTTCGGCCGGAGACACTTGAGGATCCTGTCTTCCAAGACGTGGTTCGGCAAGGCATTGATAGCTATTTCGGAATGAATGCGGGCACGGCCACGAGTAGGTCCATTGAATGGGATGCAATGAAAGTGGTGGCGAGGGGAGTGTGTCTGGGCAGGTTCTCGAATGCTCGCACGGCTGTGTTGAATGACCTCGTGACAGCGGAAGATAGGTTGAGGGACCTGGAGCGCCGCAGGCCGGCTAGACCGGACTTACAAGCCCAGCTATTAGAAGCGAAGGAGGTGGTTGCCACTGAGACGGAACGTTTGCGATGCTATGACTATAAGCAGTATATCGTCAGGGCGCATGCGGAAAGGGACAAGGTGGGTACCCTCTTGGCCAGACTGGCCAACCCGGAACTTAGGGGCTCCCCGATCCTCGGCATTCGCACTGCGCAGGGGGAGATGGTGTACAACCAGGCAGCGATATTGGAGTGCTTTAGGGGGTACTATGAGGAACTGTACCAGAGTCAGCTGGAGGTGGGGGTCCAGGACATTGTGGAATACTTGGGGGAGAGGCAGCTTCCGGTCCTTGCTGAGGAGGACTCGAAGGAACTGGGCGGCCCGGTAACGCTCACGGAAATACGGGCGGCCATAAAGCATATGGCCCGCAACAAAACGCCCGGGGTGGACGGATTACCGATTGAATTTTATCAGCTGTATGCGGATATTTTGACACCCAGATTGCTGACGGTGTATGCTGAAGCGTTCGAGGCTGGGGCGCTGCCCGGATCCATGCGGGAGGCCTTGATTGTGCCGCTCCTGAAGCCAGGCCGGGACGCAGCGGACGTGCGGTCTTACCGCCCGCTGTCCATGCTGACGGTGGATTATAAGATTCTGAGCCGGATACTGGCCACCAGGCTGGCCCCGTATATGACGGGCCTGGTACATAGGGACCAGGCCGGGTTCATACCCACGAGGAGCACGGCGCTGAATGTTCGCCGACTGGTGGGGATAATGGACGCCATCTTGGACGGGGAGGGTGCCCCTGCGGTCCTATCTGTAGACATCGAGAAGGCCTTTGATAGTTTGGAATGGCCGTTCCTGGACGGAGTTTTGGAGAGGTTTGGTATGGGCGAGGGGTTCCGCAGGTGGACAAGGGTCTTGTATGCATCGGCGACGGCGAGAGTACGTTTGGGCGGCCTGGTGTCTGCGGCGTACCCGGTGGGCAGGGGCACGCGGCAGGGGTGCTCTCTGTCTCCCCTGTTGTTTGCTCTGGCAATGGAACCTTTAGCGGTCCATGCGAGGTCGGGTGTCGTGTACTTGGGGATAGCCAGGGGCGAGCAGTGGCATTATATATCGCTTTATGCGGATGACTTGCTCCTGTACCTGGCTGACACCTCCCGGGCGTTGGCCGGTGCTATGGAGCTGCTGTCGGAGTTCGGCCGGCTGTCGGGCCTTAAGGTCAATTGGGCGAAGACTTGTGTGTTCCCGCTGCGAGCGGGTTCACCTGCTCCTGACGAAGACTTGGACATGGTGTGGGAACCATCTTGTTTCACCTATCTGGGTGTTCGCATTTACCACGCTACCGCAGACCTATTGGAGGGCAACATTGGTCGTTGTGTCCGGGCACTGCGGGGCAGCTTGTCTTTCTGGTCGACCCTCCCGCTGACGGTTCTAGGCAGGATTGCCCTTCTGAAGATGGTGGCACTCCCCCGCTTTCTCTATTATTTCCGGACGCTGCCCATATGGATTCCCCAAGGGGTCTTCAGAGACCTGAGGTCGATGATTATTGGCTTTCTGTGGGGGCATGGCCGCCGTAGAGTGGCCCTGACCACGCTCCTCCGCCCGAAGATGGAAGGGGGTATGGCTGTGCCTGACTTTGAGCTGTATTACCTAGCGGCACAGCTGCAGGTTCTAACACAGAACGTGGCTAGGGTGTTCAGGGGTCCGGAGGAGGACCGGGATCGGGGGATGCAACGCCATGTGTTGTCCTATATTATCATGCAGCAGAGGCTTGAGTTGCGGGCCCTCACCGTGGAGGAAAGGACGCTCCGTTTGTGTTGGCAGAGGAGCCTTCGGAGAGCGAGGGCTTCGCGGCCTTATGCACCGGAGATTCCGATCGGCATGCTGACGGCCTTGCCGCACGGGGGTGATTGGTCCCCGTTGCTGGCTTGGGAAGAGATGGGATTGCAGGTGGTGGGCGACCTGTACATAGATGGGGCGTTGGCACCGTTTGAGGTGCTCCGGGACCAGTTTGGGCTGCCTGACGGGGGGTTCCTCCTACACGCGGCAGTGGTGGCTGCCGTACAGAAGCACTGGAAAGGGGGGCTCGTAGAACCAACGACGACTATGGCGTGCCAATATGTGGTGATGGCAGCTGGTACGGTTAAGGCTGTGACGTGCCTCCATAATAGGATGCTGCATGAGGGTCTGGAGCCGCTCCTGGGGCTCAAGTCTAAATGGGAGGAGAGTGTGGGCCGCCCCATACCGGATACGGCGTGGGGACACATCCTGCGGCGTACGTGGAAGGGCACGAGAAATGCGCGCTTTCAACAAGTGCATTTCTATGTGCTTCATAGGGCCTATTTAACTCCGGAGAAATTACAGCGGTACTTCCGGGTGCCGGATGCCCGATGCCCACGGTGTTCGTCTTTGGGTGCGGACATGGATCATTTGTTTTGGGGGTGCCCGCAATTGGGGACCTACTGGGCAGAGGTAGGGGAACTCCTGAATGAAGTGTCTGCCAGGGAGGTGGACTTTGATATGGCGGCGTGCCTGTTGCTCTGGTTCCCGCACACCAAACGCACCAAGGTGACGAGCAAATTTATTGACCTGGGTCTGATACTGGCGCAGAGGGAGATATCGTGGCACTGGAAGTCCAGGGGGGGGCCCTCGCTGCGTAGGTGGAGGAATGAATTGCTGCGGTGGTCTGCTTGCGAGAGTGTGCTCCGGATGAAACAGGCTGTTAAGTTGGGGAATGAGAGGGTTCTGGACGCGGCGCGTGCATGGGAGCAGGTGGTGCAGGCCTTGCGTGACTCTATGGTGGATGACGGGGATGGAGAGAACTGAGCCGGTGGACTCCACGGGGCGCACACAGAAGAGCTAATTTCCGCGCTGTGGTAGATCCATCCAACTCGACAGGGCGAGGGGTACTCCTAGCAGTTGCCAGGGGGGGGGCCTTGGGGGGGACTGGTTTATGGGACTTGGGGTGGGACGGAAGCCATTAGGGGGTGGCTAGCCTGGGTGCCTAGGCTTTATTAGGGAGGTTGCGTGCTGTGGCAGTGGGGGAGGGCTGGGGGAGCGGCCAGGCGAGTTGGGGCGGGGGCACTTAGGGGGAGCCCCGAAGCGCGGGATGTTACTGCATTAGTTTTGGGATGGCTGACGGAGATTTTGTTGTGGGGGGGGGGTAAAAAGCAGATACGTACGATGGCTTTTCGACCATGGTCCCTGTGGGACTTGCACTGTGATTTTCTCCTATTGCTTGGATCAACATGCCGCCCGGCCTCCGGGATGCGGGCTGAATGGCTGTGTACAGTTTGGATTTATTATTGGACAGTGGGGTGTCGCGGGGGCACGGGTTGATTGTTTGTATCCTGTGGTTTCTAACTCTGCAATAAAAATATGTTTAAAAAAAAAAGCTGTTTGAAAAAAGAGTTATTTAAAGCAAATGGGATGGAGCGAAATAGATATAAAAATTTAGGAAGTATCTTCATTTTGATGAGATTAATTCTGCCAATTAAATTCAAAGGTAATCTATGCCATTTTTTTAATGTGACAATAGTAGATTTGATTAGGTCGTTGTAGTTGAGATTGTTTATTTCTCGTATTCTCGATGTAATTTTAACGCCTAAATAAGTAGCGGTCTTACATATCTCAGGGACTTCTGTTGCTGGTAAGTAATTAGCTATGATTTGTGTTTTATTTGTATTTAATTTGTACCCAGATACTTTGCCAAATTTGAGGGCCTCTATATTTATTCCTTCTAGAGTCTGTATAATGTCAGAAGAATATACAGCAATGTCGTCAGCATATGCTGTTATTTTTAGCACCTGTTCATTAGATTTAAACGGTATAATTTTGGGTTGTGTTTGGAGGGAATGTAAAAATGGTTCAAGTGATAGGGCAAATAGCAATGGTGATAAGGGGCAGCCTTGACGAGTGCCCTGCAGTATCAAAAAATCTGTAGAGATCAAACCCCCATAACTAATACATGCAGAGGGGCTGTCATATAGCGCTTTTATCCACTTTAGAAAATATCCGTTAAACCCCATTTTGGTCATAACGTGCCATAAGTAATCCCACCCCACCCGGTCAAAAGCCTTCTCGGCATCCAGTAATATCATACCAAGTGGGGTGGACTCAATCTCAGCCACATCGAATGCTGTAATAGCCATGTTGACGTGTATGGTAGTATCCCGCCGAGTAACAAACCCGTGTTGTTGGGGGTTAACCATTTTAGGCATAAAAGGCGCTAATCTGGAAGCTAACATTTTTGCAAACATTTTTGCATCTGTATTGATCAAAGAAATGGGCCTATATGACCCTCTTTCCTGTTTTGGTTTACCTTTTTTAAGAAAAAATATTATTTTGGCTCTATTCCATGATTTGGGTGCCTTACTGGTTTCCCCAATCGATTGCATTACCCGTAATAACAAAGGTGCAAGTTCCTCCAAACAAATTGTATAAATCTCTAACGGGATTGTGTCTTCTCCTGAAGCCTTTCCAGAGGGTAGAGAGGTAATAGCTTGACGTAGTTCTTGTCCAGTGATGTTTTCCGACATAAGATCTGATTCTGATTCGCTAAGTGAAACTATAGGAAGCTGATCTAGGTAATTCTGTATTACTGTTTCGTTTGGAGTGGATTCTGGAGTATATAAAGTCCTATAGAATTCTGCAAATTGTTCTAGTATATCATAAGGTTGATAGTGTAGTAAATCAACAGAACCCCGAATACTAGCAATTGTAGTACTGGCTCTATCTTCTGCTACTTTGTATGCCAAGATTTTCCCAATTTTATCCCCGCCCTCATATTGTTCTATCTTATATTTATGAAGTTTAGTACTATTTTTTTAAATAAATTTAGCTTTTGTTTCTGATTTCAACTGGTTTAATTTGAGACCTATTTCTACAACCGTTGGCAGATTAAGACGTAATGCGGTTGACAACAGCGCTTCTTGAGCCGAAATACTTGAAGTCAGAGATTGATTAGCTTTTTGGCGTTCGTAATTTTGTCTAATCACATATCCTTGCGTAAACCCCCTGATACTTGCCTTACAGGCATCCCAGACTATGTTACATATAGCAGAGTCTTGGTTAATTTCTATAAATTCTATAAGATGAATTTTCAGCTGTGAAATATGAACAGGGTCTGTTATCAAATGTCTAGGAAAAGAAAATAATCTAGGGCGTATGTTTCTATGCGAGATATCAAAAGTTAGCATTACAGGATTATGGTCAGAAGAAATTCGGGGACAAACCTCCATTAGGCAAGTATTTAAGAAGTTTATGTTAGCGAAAGCCATATCCAACCGGGAGCAGAGTTTGTGGGGTGCAGAATAATATGTATAACCTGGAGAAATTGAGTGTAAGTATCGCCACGCATCTTTTATGTTATGAGTGCGACATAGATCTAAGATTGACACTCTAGTTTTGCGCATCCGCTGAAAGCTCCCTGGCCTGGTAGTGTCTATTTGATAATCCATAATACAGTTAAAATCCCCCATTATAATAAGCTCCCCATCCCAACCCAACAAATTTATATTCAAATCATCAAAAAACTTAGGTTCATCTTGGTTTGGTGCGTAAATTGCACAAATAACATATTTATGATTTTCGATATCCATTTGAGCTATTACCCATCTGCCATCCTTATCATATGCAGTTTGTAAAGTTTCAGCTTTAAATCGTTTGTCTTTGAGAATCGCGACCCCTCTTATTGATGCCCCAAATGTAGTACAGCTGATAATGTCATAACCTAGTTGACGTAGTATTTTTTTGTCTTTGCCAGCTAGATGTGTTTCAGAAAGTAGTATAAAATGAGGGCTATAAATTCTTATTTCTTCAGACACCAGACGTCGCTTGTTTTTACTGTTTAGCCCCGCCACATTCCAAGCCAGACATTTTATTCTATGCATTGTAAATGTAAACAACCACCATAATAGTAAACCAAATGGTATTTCCTAAATTCAAAATCGTGCATAAGTAAATATTTATTTATATTTTTATCATGTTTTACCAGTCTCCCTCTTAGTTTGCAAACATGTTTTTTCAGAGTATTTTTTCCCCCCCACCCTGCGGAGAGACGATGGATTCCCCCCACCACCCCCCTGTCACCCACCCGCATCGGGAAGGGACCACCCTTCAGGTTCTGCTGCCGTTGGAGAGGCAGCTTCTGCAGCAGTCTACCTGAAGAATCCTACCACCACCCCCACTAAATAACTTTGCATCTCGAGAAGTTAGTTTCTTTTACTTTAGCCTGTCTAAGTCGACACAATCAGAGAAAAAAAAAAGGGACATAGTAATCTTAACTGAATAGTAAGATCTCTATAGTTTTAACTTTCACTCTAGCTTTTACTTAGTCCAGAAAGATAATGTTCAGCTTCTTTAGGATCATTGAAAAAGTGAGTGCGCCCACCTTTCATGACTTTCAGCCGTGCCGGTTCTTGGAGAAAGGCTTGGCCCCCCATAGATTTAATTGGGTCTATCAGTTTACGTAATTCCCAACGTCTATCCATTGTGGCTTTACTGAGATCAGACCTAACAAATAGAGACAGATTCCCTATTACTATAGGGGTATTAGGACGCGCTTTCTGCCATATGGCCTGTCTCAGGAAAAAAGTTGCCAAAAAAATTATAAAGGGACGTGGAAATTTACTTTCTTTGTTTTTTTGAATTAGGGGTAAACAGTGTGCTCGTTGGATTTGGGAATCCCAGTCCCAGTCAGCTAAATCCGGGAAAGCCTTTTGCAGTAATCCTACCAAATAAGCTCTCGGGTCTGATCCCTCTGATCCTTCCGGCACCCCAAAAAGTCTCAGATTTGATCTCCTCTGTCTATTTTCTAAATCCTCTACTTTGAGTTTGGAGTGCGATTATCTGAGTATCATGTTGATTTACCACTGAGTGTGTACGGGCTGTAGTTTCCTCTATTGCTACTACTCTGTGCTGGAGCTCTTCAATATCTTGTGAGACCCCACAGAATTTGGAAGTTAGATCAGATAAGGCAGATTGAAGTTTGTTGTTATCTTCCCGTACTTGCGAGTAGTGCTCTTGCGCTTCAGTGCGTTGGTTAGTTAATATCTGAAGTATTGTGTCAAGCTGAGTAGAGTTGGATTCTTGCTTGTCCTCCCCTTCTGGATTCGATGATAAAATACTATTGCTGGCCATCGGAGAAGAAGAAGGAGAGGATAGCGAAGTATTCGCATTTGGCACAGATAAGACAGTAGATATAGCAAGAGTGTTATCATCACCAATTAGATCTGTAGTGTTATCTTTCTCCCCCCCCATCTGTAACTGCCTGTTTTAAGTTGGTTAGTATCGTGGAGTCACCAGTTAAGGTTGCTAAAGTATGCTGTAGCATAGACGTATTTTGTTCCGATGTAACCTTGGCAATTAAATTGACTGGTTCATTTATAGTACTGTTATCTGGAAGAACTAGTCCGCTTGACAGACTGGAGTTTGAATCAAGGTCCGTGGGGCTTGTCCCAGATAACGTATTTCTGTGTAGCGCTGAAAATCTATGTTGACCCGATACTACTGTGTCCCTGATTTACATTTAAAAAAAAACATGTTAACATCAGTTTTGTGTATTTGGACGTATACGTGCATATGTGTGTTAGAGTGGGAGGAGGTCTTCTTGCACAGGGGAGATCGTTCCATAGGTCAGCAACCTGAAAACTTATAATGTAAATCAAGGAGGGAGTGATTGACACTAGATTATAATTGGAAGCTGAGTGGGCCCTATACTGCTTCTCTTTCCCCATCTTGATTAAAATTAACCTGAAAACATAGCCTCCAACGCCCCACACAAGCCAAACCATCCACCTCAAGCACAAATGCACTCACTATACGCTAATTCACCTGGAAAGCGTCCCAGGAGGACTCAGTTAGATCTCCTGCACGCATTTATGCGTGGCCAAGCATGTCCTTATAATCAGGGCCCCTGGAATTAATTATGCGGCAGGAGAGGACCAAATTATGTGGCAGGATTGTGTAAATTATGCGGAAAGAAAAGGCTAATTATGTGGCATAAAGCGGAATATTTTGTGATAGTATTACTTAATTATTTCGTCATTTTTTAAAACTTAATAACACTGTCTGGGCATTGGTTGCACCTCATAAGTACCATTTTAATAACTAAATATAGCAGCAAGCAATAAAAAGGTAACCACATGTCACTGCATTTCAGTGACTTTTGAACAGTTAGAGCTAAAAACAATTGTTTTTGTTAAAATCTGCAGATTATACAGCAGATGCTGGATTACGTGACAAATGTGGCAAACCTATAATTGTGCGAAAATCGCAGCGGCCACAAAATTGCTTAATTCCAGTGGCCCTGCTTATAGTACAGTATTTTGGAGTGAGGTGTAGCTAGCTTGCTGGATTGCCTTAGAAGTACAGCACAGCAAGTGCTGAATGTTAATCAGCAGGACAGGCCTTATTGCTGGAACAATTCAAAGGTGAGTGGCTTACTTGTCTGATCTGTGTAAATTGTCTATTCAGCATTTTCCAACCAGTCATCCGCTGCTGAATCCTATGTGCATGGATATAACATATGCCTGGGGTGGTTTGTGCATAGAAGATGGTGTGAAGAGTTAGCAGATCATGGATGACGGCGGACATCAGCAAAATCGTTTTAGGATCTCCATTGTAGAGATGCCGTACAACATTTACGCTTCTGAAAGCCTGTTAGATGAAAGATGTACATTAAGAGCAATCCTAAGATTTTATTTTGAGCAGACTTTAGTGTGAGCTGTCCCTTTAAAAGTAAATGCATAGACTTTTGCCATGTTCTCTCTTTGTTCCTTTCAGGGGTATCCAATCAGGTTGGTGGGCGGTGTGAGAGGACTGGAGATCGGGGTCTGTATAAAACTGTAAGGACTGCCTTTTGCCATGTCCCACTCTTTATCCTATCAGGTGTTACCAACCGCGTCCGGTGGTAGGAGTACATGCCGGGCGGTGACGTGGGGAGGGGGAGGGGCAGAGTGGGGGGTAGTAAAGTAATGTATGGATTACGGTGTTTAACAGGTAAGTAAACATATAAATAAATAAAACGAATTCCGTTGCGTGCCCTGCATCGCATTTGGTGATGCAGTGCAGGCAACAAAATTTGTTTCATTTATTTATATGTTTACTTACCTGCAGCCGCGGCCGGTGGTGGGAGTACATGCCGGGTGATGACGTGGGGAGGGGCAGGCTGGTGGGTAGTAATGTATGGATTACGCTTTTGGTGATGCAGTGCAGGCAACGAAATTCGTTTTATTTATTTATATGTTTACTTACCTGTTAAACTCCGTAATCCATACATTACTACCCCCCACTCTGCCCCTCCCCTCCCCACGTCACCACCCGGCAGGTACTCCCACCACCGGCCGTGGCTGTTTACCTGTTAAACTCCGTAATCCATACATTACTACCCTGCCCCTCCCCATCCCCACGTCACCGCCTGGCAGGTACTCCCACCACCGGCCGCGGCTAGCGTGTTACACTGATTAGGTTGATAGCTGTTGAAGGGAGAACTAGAAACAATGGGCCTTTTAGAAGAACAGGGACAGCCTATTGCTATGTCCTGTTCTTTTGTTCGCATTTCAAGTGCAACTTACAAAAGGCTTATGAATACAAAGGGGAGGTAATGTGGCTCAGCAGCTAGATCTGCCAACTTTGGAACTGAAATACCAGTATTGAATCCCACCCATGGCACTTTATCCTGTGATTCTGGGCAATCACATCATCTTCTAGGGCTTAACAAATGTGTAACATAATCTGGTTCACTTGCAAAAGTGCTCTAATGCCCTCACCTCAAACTTGTGCTATATAAAACTGAAAAAAGTGAAGGTGCAAATGTGTAACAGAATCTGTCTCTTTTGTAAAGTGCTCAAATACCCTCATTGTGAACTTGTGCTATATAAAACTGCAAAAAAAAGTAAAGGTTTCCCTGTTGTGCCAGTGTTTTTGGTCTCTCTGAACAAGAGATTTATACCCCACCCCTCCTTCCTGCTGACCTGAAGAGACAAAGACGGTGCCTGCGAAATCCACAAATCTGGTCTGGCAATATTGTATAAGAAATGGAATCTAAAGAGTGCTGGACAAACTTCTGGGATTCAGAGGTAGTTTTACCGACGGCCAGTTTTCTAATAAGGTGAGGGAAAAACACCTGCAAAGTCTGCAAGTATCTGATCAAAGTATATGCTTTGCAGCTGAGAGAGGGGCACTGGAGACCCTGCAGGAAGAGTGGGACTAGAAGAGAGTCCAGCAGCAGATACCTGGTGGCGTGGCAGCTTATAGAAGAGGACTTGTCAAGACACCACAGCAACATCCACACTTAGGTGCCAGGGGAGAGCAGTGTTACAATGGGCTTTGGTGAGTCTCTGCGACCAGCCCATGAAGGGTGACCCTGGCTGCCCCCAGCTAGGCCTTGAAGTAGCCCTGGCCTTCCTCCCTTGACCTGGGAGAATCAATGGAGTTGTCAGTGTGGACTGATTTTGCTCAACATCTGCACAATCAAGCTCTACTCCTGAGGGGTCCTCTATGTTCCTGAAGGCCTGCCATTACTTTCCAAAGTGCTGCGTGCTATTTGAATTTAGCTGTGATTGTGGTTCCCCTGCCACGTGTTACATCTGTACTTGGAATAACTTGTGATATTAACTTGCTATGAATTATAGCATTAGCTCCAGGAACGTCTGTAGTCCCCTGTTGGACTGCTGCATTATCAGTATCGAAGACCCTGGGATGGGCTGCCAGTTTGTTTGGATAGTGGGTTTGTGAACTCTGTGTGAAGAGATATGCCTGAGCCTAGGTCCGAGTGCAACCACTCTGCAGTTCACAGACTTTCCTTAGAAGAAGTGTAAAAAGAACAATTGATGGACAGACTGCAGAACAATCACAAATGATGGACGGAATGCAGAACAAATCAAAACATTCACCCCAGTAAAGAGATCTGGGCCGAAATCCATCGTTTTTTTGCTCACCATGCCATATGCAAATCAGTCTTGACCCTGCGCCCAATGGGAACAGTGCAGCCCAAACTGCCAGGCCAGGTCCTCACTGGACTGTAAACAAGCATCTTAGGACCAGTTTCAGGCTTTCAGACCCTATCAGCCAGGATAGTTTGACTCCAGTGGCATGGAGAGCACGGGACCCATGACTAGGCATACCCGTCCAACTCAGGATGACAAATGCAAAAAGAACAATCGATGAACAGAATGCAGAACAATGTCATACATTTGTTTGCGTAGCTCTCTTCACCCTAATTGGGATGGGTATGCCCAGACGTGGGTCCCTTGCTCACTGTGCCACTGGATTCAAGCTAGCCTGGCTGATGCAGGGTAATACCCAGAAACCGGTCCCAGGTCGCTTGTTTCCGGTCCAGGGAGGACCTGGCTTGGCAGGTCGGTCTGGCGTGTTTCCATGAGGCACAAGGTCAAGATTGATTTGCTTATGGCTGGATCTAAACTGGGGTGGCAAGGTGAGCAAAAGAACGATCGTTTAACCCAGATCTATTGACTGGGGGTGAATTTATGATATATTCAGCATTCCATCCGTCATTTATTTGTTTTCGAAGAAGTGTGGCCTAAGTGTGGAAGTTCTCAACCCAGTAGCTATAACTGACAGCTGCCATCCATGGGCTAAGGGCACTAGGAAAGCAATTTTGAGACAACAATCCCAGTAGGGTTCCCATTGTGCACAAGTAGGCTCTTCAAAGTTTGCTATGAGGACACTATAGTGCAATAATGGAATGACCAAAGGGTCAACGTTCTAGATAGAAATCAAATCAATCTATATCTATGAACACAACCTATTACGTGGTAAGTGATACATGAATTCCATAGCACAGTCCTTGTACTTGAGTAGTATTTTGTAGTATATTGATTTAAGCACTTTTTATCATCCAAGATAAAGCAATGGCTAGTCAATCAGTTTATTAGGATGTACGTACTGTGCATTTTTGAGTGACAACATACCATCGCCCCGAGAAAGCCTTGAACAGCTCAACCCACTGCCTTGAGTGTCAAATGCTGAAGGGGTTTATTTGTTGTTCCGGTCTCAGAGTTAGACAGACCCTGGAAATGAGAGGGAAGTTGATTCAACACATGACTGGGGTCCAGCCATGGCTGAGTGGCATGTCGACCCCTGAATCAGTTCTGACAGTGGGCAAATAGGTATACCATGTATGAGATCTCATTTGGAGTGTCACAAGGCAGGAAAGGGCTATTAGGCCAAAAGCATGGTGGTTGAGTTTGTTGGTCTCTTGTGCCCAGAGGCCTGTCCTATTATGGTGCGGGAAGCAGGACCAAGTATTTAACTCCAAGGGTAGTGAAGGAAGCAGTCAAAGGCTTCTCAGGGAGGTAGTACAGGAGGTAGAGATGCAGAACTCAACAGTCAACCAACAATTACTATGACTCACTGAACAGCCCAGCGCTTGCCTTAGTACAAAGATAAGTACTTTAATTACATAGCAAACAAAATACTACACTGTAACAAGGGTTCAGCTACATGTTTCCACTATGTGCACATAATAGTTCCTAGTCCAGCTGAAACAGGTTCAAGGCTTATTTGCATATGGCTGGGTTAAGAACTGAGATGGCTTGGCATGCAAAATAACTATGGACTGGGATTAGCACTGGATGAGATTAAGTTAAGCATTCCATTCATCACTTTTATGTACACTCCAACGATGGCCCTAAGTGGGACAGGTGTGCCCAAACGTGTATCCCATGCACACTGTGCCACTAGAACCAAGCCCTGGGTTGCTAATATTCCAGTTCAGGGAGGGCCTGGTATGGCAGTTTGGGCTGGACGGTTGTGATTGGAGGGAGCAGTTTCAAGACTGATTTGAATAAGTCTGGGTCCGAACTAAGGTGGCATGGTGTACAAAATTACAGTGGGTTGGGATGCGGACTGGGTAAACACCAGTGGCTGAGAATAATTCAAGCCTTCCATCCATCCATATTCTTCAGTTCTCACATCAACTACAGAGATTTATAAGATGTAAACATATTATAGAGATGAGTAGGGGACAGCTGCAAGCTCACAATTAGGCTAGGCAAGGATTCTGCTTGGTTACCTGTAGGTAAGCTCGCTGTATCTTGAGGAAAAAGATTTCATGTTGGCTACAAGATTATTTTTCCAAGTCCAAGATACAATCTGTCTGGAGACACGAATCAAGATGGTCGCCCCCGGTGAGCTCCTCATCGCGTTAGCCCTTAATTGCCGATTTTGGGACAATTGAAATCCAGAATCTTCATTTAAATACTGGAAGCAGTGTTTTGCAGGTTATACAGACTGCTGTGGTGATTTTCCAGCTTTGCAAAGCATTGTAGGCTGTTCCTCTTCCATCTTGGTTCTGCATCGACCTCTTCACCAAGGCACTGCCCAGAATTTCAGTCCGAGGGAGGAGTATTATTCAGGAAAGGGCCTGGCTTCAGCCTAGCCACTCCCACAGTCAGTTTTAGCTGCTGCACCAGCCTCTATAGAAGGATTTTCGCTTCAGTATTAACTCTTTCCCACATACTGATTATATTTGCCCGCTCATTTTTAATTTTTGTTTATTTTAAGAGCGATGGAGAACAAAAATGTACAAACTCCACATAATAAGAGGAAACAAAATATTTCTTCTCCTCCTGTTAAATCTAAAGTGGTGGAATCTAGTGAACCTTCCTTGACTTTAATACTTGATGAGATTCAGGCAATTCGTTCTACAACTGTTACTATTGCATCAGAGATTAAAAAGATATGGATAGTATATCAATGAAGGTTTCTGACAATGGAATCAAAATTCAAGACAATAAAGTTAAAATTGATGCCTTTTCACCGCTTGTGGCAAAACGTGAAATTCCTTCTTTAATGGTCGATGGTAATAAAATTGTTATTCACCAAGACTTTGCTAAAGATACTGTTAAGACTCGCAGGGAATTCACTGACATTCCTCCATGTTTAAGAAGTCTTGGATTTAAATATGGTCTTTTTGATCCTTCGACAATGCCGATTTGGAAAGATAATTTTTCAAAATCCCTCCAGCGACCAGAAGATTTACGAATATTTCTGGATAAACACTCACAGCGCTCTATGGATACACATGAACCTTCTACTTGAATGTTAATACAGTATTTTTTTCTGGCTAATTTAATTGTTTATTTCATAACAGGGCTCCAATTGTTCGGTCATGCTTGCAAAGCGTCTGTGCGTTTCAAATTTGCTATTAATGTTTAATTGTTGTCGTTTTTTCTATGTTTGTCTCTTCTTTTCCCTTTTTTTCCCTATTACCCTTTTCTGCAGTTACTATTTTCTCTTCTTCTTAGTTATATCTTTCCTACTTTACTATGGCTAATGTTCATAACAATAAAGTAGTCTCCTTGAATGTCAAAGGTTTACGACATCCTGTAAAACGTACATCATTTTTAGATTATTTAGGTAGCTGTAAGGTGGATATTTGCTTCATACAAGAAACACATATTGGAGAGTGAGGCGTGCCTGTGGGGAGAACATGGCAGCCGGTTAAGATGTCCGGTGGCGAGATCCGTCTGATTGAGGCATGAAACGCTGTTAGAGAAGGGCTGCCGGAGTAACGGGCTTAGGAGATGTAGATTTTTAATTAAGAAAGAAAACAGGCTGAAAAGATAGGATAAAATATCGTACCGGGCTGAAGGGATCTATGCGAGAAACGCAAAGTTTGCATCAGTGGCCCCCTTGTCAGCACGGCTGCAGAGCGGGAGCAGGATACAGCGAGGAGTTGCGTTCAAATCAGCCGAGGAAGGTTGTGCTCAGAGGAGGCGTGTGGGCAGAAGCCGAGGTGGGACTGCTCTGCAGTCGAAGAGTTTTGGGCAGAATTGTGTTCAGAGGTCCCACCAACAGAGTTTGGAATACTAGCCACTCGAAGAGCCCAGAGTTGGGCAGAAGTAAAAAAGGAGAAACTGAACAAAAATTAGCATGCATGAAACCGGTAAGAGGGAGAGGGAGGGGGAAAAGAGGGACACTGTTAACCTCAAGTATTGCAATCAAGCCTCAGGCAAATAGCTCTGCACAGCTAGCAGGAATATCGCCAGCCACTGCAACAGATCAAAAAAGCTCCTTTATAAAAAGAACCCATTAAAAAAGAACCCTTTAAACCCTTGAATCAGGGTACATGTTATGATTTAAGAAACAGACATTTTGTCACCGAAATTGCAGACAAGGCAAGTCAGAGTTCCTCAGGTGAGGATCAAGCAAGCACCCCAGCTATAGTAGCAACAAAAACAGTAGGAAGTTGGGGGAAAGACAGAAAGTTCAGAGAGGGGGTGGAAATATTGCGGTTATTTCAACTAAAGTCGCCAACGTTGCTAAAGCTGATCAAAGCAAACAAGGGGCTAACATAAGAGTGACTCCTTCTCTCCCCTCCTTTTTTAGAGTACAAGAGAAATTGCCACTTAACACTTCAACGCCTGAGGAAGAAAACAGCATTAGTGGGGTGGGAAAGATGCAAACCGTGGTATTATCTGTTGGGAGCGAAGGGGTTGCAATACAAAACTGGTTCCAGGTACTAACAATGGAAAATTCCGATGAGGCAGGGACGGACTCCCAAGTAGTTCAGAGGAGGTTAGAGGCTCGTAACCAAGTACTCCAGAGCATGCCTTTAAGTGATCAAGGGAAAAGTTCAGAGCAATCTCTGCAACTTGGGACGTATAATCTGTTAGGGACTCTAATAGCAAAGACAAGAACAAACTTTGCAAAATCGGAAAAACTGTAAAAAATTCAGGCTACTTGTGAAGCCCTTTAGTCCAAGGTTAAGTCCCTGATGGATCGAGAGTTAGTTCTGGAAAATACTGTGGAACAAACTTGTGAAGGGATAAAAAACTGTCATGAGGAAATCGATAAGCTAAGGACAAACAAAAAGAGCTCAGAGAAAAGATTGAAATATTGGAAAAGAACTCCAGGCGAAATAATTTGCGGTTGCTGAATATCCCGGAAGGGTCAGAAGGCCAAAACATACAACATTTCATGGTGAAATTATTAATTGACTATTTCCCTGGGTTAGATGAGAAAACGCTGGAGGACGACATCCAAAGAGTGCACAGAGATCCTTTTAGGGTAGGCAAAATGAGGAAAAAGCCTCGGAAGATATTAGTTAACTTTAAAACCTATACCTCGAAAGAGAAAATTCTGAATGACGCCTTAAAAGCAGGCAATTTCTCCAAGGGAGATTATAACTTTTAAATTAGATCTGATCTATCAAGAGCTACACAAGACAGACAGTAGGAGCTGGGGAATTATATGCGGGACCTCAGGGCATTAGGGGCAACAGTCCACATGAAGTTCCCAGCCTCACTAAGGATCACGTGGAAAAATCAGACATATAATTTTAGGAAGTCAAATGAGGTTGTAAACTTAATAGAGCAAATTACATCACAAATATAGGCAGTCATCCCAAGTATAATTCAAGGCCTTGTGACGACGGAGCTCGAAATAGGACAATTGGCATTGTCCAATGACAGTAGGGAGAGTTCTCCTAGGGAGGGTTGTTATTGTTTAAGAGCACAGTATATTTTTTGTAGGTAGGGAGCATAAGGGAAAAAGCACAAAAAAATAATGTCCGATGTGCAAGATACGAAGTTAGTCAAGATACCAGTAGAGCAAGAAAGATTTTTAAGGAGAAAGAGGGGGAGAGAATAAGACATAATGACTAAAACTTTGGGTAGAAATAAAATAAAGATCATATCTTGGAATGTAAATGGTCTTAGAGTTAGGAGAAGACGGCAAAAGATTTTTGAATACTTGAAATTAGTAAAAAGCGATGTCATGATTTTAGGAAACTCACCTTTTAAAATCCGAATGGAGTGAAATTATGAAACACCAAAAGTGGGTTGACAGTTATGTTTGTACAACTCAAGCTTGTTGTAATAAGGGAGTGGCGATAATTATTAAAAAACACCAAAAGTAACAATCCTAGGATAGATTGTAGACTTGAAGGGAAGATGGGCAGCGGTTAAAATAAAACAAGAGGGAAACCCATATATCATTACCAGGTATTATGGCCCAAATACAGATGGTCAGGACCCGCAACAATCACTTTATGCCCAATTAATTGATGTATCTGTCCCAATTATTCTTGGAGGCGATTTTAACTTAATATTAGACCCTAAAATGATAGAAATCCACCAGGGAAAGCCTTGAATCTCCCCAAATTGATAGAATGGCTGAATAGATTTAGGGAGGCTCTGGGTTAGTGGACGTTTGGAAGAATAAAGGTAATCAAAGTAATACATTTACCTATAAAAACCATAAGTATGGTCTGCATCAAGAGTGGATTTCTTCCTGATAAAGAAAATATTAAGTAACAATGTAATAAAAGTAGAACATGTACCTGCTCACTTATCTGATCATTCCCTAGTCTATATAGAAATAAGTCAAAGCCCTCTCCAGGGAGAATCAAGATGGACATAAGATTGCACACTTCTATTAAACAAACAGGTTATTGATAGTCTAAAGTTCATAACAGAGGGTTATTTTCAAAATAACTTCAATAGGGAAGCTTCAACCCAGGTTGTTTGGGAAGCTCACAAAGGGGTTGCGAGGGGTACTCTGATTAGTTTAGCAGCCACAAGAAACAAAGAGATTAAACGTACCATAAGTTAATTAGAGTTACAAATTTTGGACCAATAAAGGATGTATGACGCAGCAATTTCCAGCCTAGAACAAGAAAGAGCGAAAGAGGAAATCTTTAGAAAGAAGTGCGCCCTCTAAAATGTTCTGGAAGAAAGGGTAAGAATAAGGTGGGAAGCTAATAGTCTGTCAAATTACGAATATGGGGATGGTAGCGGGAAAGTCTTGCATGGAAAATTGAAACAGACTCTAATAGAAATAAAATCAGTGCAATTCAGGGAGACACCACGGGAGGACAAACATCGGATAATCAAGGTATAGAGAAAGCTTTTACAGAATTTTTTCAATCTCTTTATAATGAGGATTTAGAGGTTCCAGCAATGTTGTGGACTCTAATCTTAGAGAATCTGCGGTCCCAAGGCTAGAGGCTGAATCACGTGAGATGTTAAATGCAGAAATCGCTATAGAACAAGTGATGAGTGTTTTAAAAGGATTGAAAAGAGGGAAGGCACCAGGCCCAGATGCACTCCCAAATGAACTGTATATGGCTCTAAAAGACATACTGGCCTCTAGATTAGTGGATCTTTTAACACGATTTTTATCAAAGGTTAAGCACTCCCAAAATCTTGTAACAAGGCTACCAGCAGCCTAATTTTAAAACCAGGAAAGGACCCCCTGAAATGTGAGTCGTATAGACCAATATCTCTTTTAAACAACAATTATAAAATCAATAAGCAGGTTCTGGCAATACGACTAGGGTGATTACCGAATAAATAAATCAAATAAAGTAATTAATTCATGAAGACCAAAAAGGCTTCATTAAGGGGAGACAAATGTATGAGCTTACACATTAGCTAATTGGAGCCATCGCTATTGCCATTCATGAAACACCCCACTCACAGTCCTCACATTCGACACTGCAAAGGCATTTGATCGAGAGAATTGGGTGTTTCTGCATAGAGCAATGCTACATTATGGGTTAGGTGATAATTATTTAAGAGCAATAACGAATATATATGCCGCCCCGGTAGCAAGAATACTTATAAATGGCAATCTAACGAAAGAAATCCAAATTAAAAGAGGCACGAGACAGGGTTGCCCCCTCTCCCCCAATAATTTAATCTTTATACAGAGCCTCTGGCCAACTTAATAAGAAAATCTCAAGATGTTATCCAGTTTAAAGGCTGGGCTAGGAAAGTGGCTCTTTACGCCGCCGATCTGATGGTGTTTACAAGTGACTTAAACATGTCCCTCCTTGTAATCACAAAGTTATTAAACAAGTTTGGCGAAATCTGTGGTTATCAGGTTAACCATCAGAAAACAGAAACAATGCAATGGAGTTCCCAATCACCAACAGTAACAACAAAAAACAGAATTAAATACCTGGAGATAGATATTTAAAAAAATATTGATGAGATCGCTCAAGTTAACTTTGACTTAAAAGTGAAGCAAATGAGAAAGTTGTTAAAATCATGGAGCAGTTTACCGCTCTCATTTATGGGGAGATCCAATATCATAAACATTTCTATCTTGCCCAAATTCAGCTATCCCACTGGATTTTATTATTAAGTGGATTAAAAAAAAATGTAAATCCAGTACTTGTATAGCACACGAATCACCCCCGAAGGGGTATCATGGCGCTGGGGGTCTTTGGGAAGATTAAGCAAGCTATTGCCCAGAGTCGCATAGGGCTGGGCAGGCCCCTACCGCCTGAGCCGGGGATCGAACCATGATACCCAGCGTCCAGTTGCCCTGGCCGTGGCGCCACACCTCTCCCCGATTCAAAGATTCAAGGTGGAATTAATGGGTTTGTATCGGCGTCGAAAGGAGTAAGTATTGAGTGGAAAAAGCTTCGTAGGAGGAAGAACAAAGGTGATATCGCAAGTCCTGATCTCCTTTTTTTCTCTAGAGCTTTTCAATTTAAGAACATCAGAATACTTCTTAAGGACCACTCACTCTAAACTCCATATTGGATAGCTGTCACAGAAGAGAACTTCAATTTCAGGCATCCAAAATACTTGAAGAAAATCAAGTTAAAATTATTGGGTGCAGCTTGTAAGCTGTGGTACGGGGTGAGATGAATATGGAATATTCCATACTATAATAGTCAAGCACCTATCTGGAAGTTGCCTGGAAATTCTGAATGCTTTAAAGACATCAAATTCTAGCAGGCCCATTAAATGGTGCAGGATTTACAAAATGTGGGTAACTGATCAATGCAGGAATTTTGCAAAGTTGGGATTACCTGCTAGCAGAGACAGATGGAAAGTTGTCCAGGTTTTTAAAAAAAACTTTATTTAGCATTTTGCGAAAAGTTAAGCAGAGCACAGAGTTCAATTGCAGTATACATAGGGTACATTCTTGATGTAGTTATCCTGGCAAGGTCTTTAAGGCATAGTAGGACAATCAAATGTTAGCAATATCACAGCTGATACATACTAAAACCCTGGCAAGTGGTTCTTCATTGTGTCGATCCAAGGGATCCCTCCCTGTTCTACCACCAATCCACATATACAAGAAGCAACCACATGCCAGTTTATTATACATAGGTAGAATATGTCAAGATACATTTACGAATGTAGTGCATCCCTTTAACCCATCCCTGTCGTCACAATACCCTGTTCCCGTTGCATGGGGGGATATCGCTGCTGTAGTGCAAGGGAAGCTCGGAAGGTGCCCCTGATGTCCTTAGGTCTGGAGGAAGGTGGGATAGTGCCAGCATACAAGCCACTCTTCATAGAGCAGTTCGCTAGACTTTGGATCCATCCAATTGTCGTTGGAGCCCTCTTGCTACCCCAATGAATTGCGACTTCTCTTTTGGCCAGGGGTAGGGAGATAGCAGCGAATCTGCAAACTTTCAGGGAGATCTGTACTACATATTCCAGGAGGGCTATCTCGGGTAAAGGCTCCATCAGAACCTGTATCATTTTGCTTGAATGTTTGTGAACTTCTACCCAAAAGGTGTGGATTCGCGGGCAAAACCAGGCAAGATGCGAAAAGTCAGCCTGCGGGGCCTGACAACGCTGGCAGCAATGCGATCTGGTGGGATCTATCTAGTGTGCTCGGGCAGGTGTGCAATACATTCTACGTAAAAACTTAAAGTGCATCAGTTTATGTCTGCTGTTTAGAGACACTGTTCCAGTAACCTTGCAGCAGGTCACCATTGCTCGTCAGTGATTGGGTTGCCTAAGTCTGATTCCCATGCATTACGTATTCTTTCATCGTCCACTGGGACCAGGTCAGAGCACACCCTATATAAGTGAGATATAAGATGGAACCCTTTGCTGCTATCTATCCCCAATGTGAGGGGGGAAACAAGGGAGGTTCTAGTGGGTAGTCAGGAAGCTGGGCCCACAGGGCAAAGCGTAATCTGGCCAGAATAAACTTGTCCATGAATGTGGCATCCAAAAAGGTAGACATATCCTCCGGATCAAAAACGTGGCCAGCAGGAAAGAGGACCCCCATCGTGTTAATGTTAAATTTAGTGCAGGTCCTTTGAACCAGCTTTTCGCCAGTTATAGGTAGTAAATTGGCATTAGGGAGTGGAAGGGAGCAGGAGTACAATGTCTGTGTGTGGGTGATACTGCTCAGATTGAGCCATGCCCAGCTGGTAGTGGAAACTGGCTGTATGTCTTTGGGGTCCCTAGGGATACCAGTGGGTAAAGCAGTGGCAAGCAGTGGCAAGTGTGCTAGGTAAGACGAAGTCTGATTCTGGGCACAGGTATGTAACCCTTACGTCCGTGTGGTACCATGTCTGTGCGAAACTGCATTGTGCTGCCAAGAAGTATAAGTGAAAATCAGGGACCACTTGCCATTTCACCCTGCTTGATTAAGTGCGACCGCAGAGTGCTGAAAAACATGCAAGTGAGTGGGATTGGTATATTGTGAAACAGGTATAAAAACTTTGGGAGTACTATCATTTTTATCAAGGCGACTCGTCCCGCCATGGAGAGAGGGAGTTTGAGCCTGGAGTCAACTCGGGCCTCTAGTTGGAAGATTGCCACTCCATAGTTATGGCGTATAATCTGGTCAGTGTCAAGATGGATATGTATCCCTAAGTATTTTACCAAATCAGCGCAACAGTCCAATGGAAATTCCGGGACCCAGCGGATTGTTCCAGCCATGAGGGGGAAGATAACTGATTTGCGCCAGTTTATCCCCAGCCCGGAGAAGGTGCCAAATCGGAGGATCTCTGTGAGTAGTGGATCCAGGTTTTTTGGGGGTCTCGGACATACAGGATCATGTCATCAGCCTATAGGGAAACTAATAGCGGGCCTGTGTTGAATTTCAATCCTCGGTGTAGATGTTTTTCCTGAAAGTGCCTAATCAGTAGGTCCATCACTAAAATAAACAATAAAGGGGAAAGGGGACATCCCTGTCGTGTGCCACGTGATAAGGTAAAGGGGGTTGATAGGGTACCATTTAGTCGGAGCCTAGCTGTAGGTTGTGTGTATAACAGTGCTGTAGTGGCAATAAAGCCCTGGGGCATTCCCTTGCGTTGCATTATGGAAAGAAAAAAGGGCCATTCTAGGGAATCAAAAGCTTTTTCAGTGTCAAGCAGGATTGCCACTGCGGGAACCTTCCGGGTTTATTCTGTGCAAGGAGTTAAACAGGGTGCGGAGATTGAAGGCGGTAGATCGGTGCGGGATGAATCCTGATTGAGCAGGGGATATTATAGATTCCATAAGCAGCGAGAGGCGGCATGCCAGAGCCTTAGCGAGGATTTTATAGTCTAAGTTTAACAATGAAGCTACAGTGTAGGGGATCCTTGCCGGGTTTAGGGATCAGAATAATAACTGCTTCTCGTAGGGTAGGAGGGAGCTGCTGTTTCTCTTGAACCTCAGCATAGACATCTAGTAGTCGGGGGATCAGGAGGTCTTTGTGGGCTTTGTAAAATTCGCCTGTAAATCCATCCAACCTTGGGTCTGTGGATGAGTTCAAGGCTGTAATGGCTTCATTTATGCTATCTGCCGTGATGGGTTCTGCTAAAAAGTCTTGCATGAATTTCTCCAAATATACCAATGCTATCTCAGAAAGGTACGACTCTTGACCGGAATGGTCATGCCCTAGTTTGGTAGTGTACAGTGCCTTGAAATAGGATAACAATTCTTTCTGAATCAGCAGTGGGTCTGTGAGTGTGCCCCCTGATGTGGGATGCAACTCTGTGACGTATTCTTTCGCATAAGGAGGTCGGAGCATTTGGGCTAGGACACGTCCAGGGCGATCCCCCTCTCCATAACCTTTAGCGCTATGATATTTCCCCATGTAGAGTATTTCCCTGTCAGCTACTTCCCTGTATTCTAGGAGCAGAGCTGCTCTCCTCATGTTGTACTCATGGTCGGCAGTCGCCCTGTGTTCTGTGTCCAATGTATTCAGTTCATTCTCTAACCGGGAAAGTGTGCCACGTAGTTTGCGTAGTACCGCGGAGCTTTTTGAAATACATATTCCCCTCATGTAAGCTTTAAATCCCTCTCATAAAACCGCCGCGGAGTCCGCAGAACCTGTGTTTATTTCAAAGTAGTCCTCTATGGCAACATAAAGTTTTTGTTTAAACATTTCGTCGTCTAGAGCACGGTTCGGGAATCTCCACTGCCGTTCAAACCCTTCAGGGCTGGGAACCAACAGCCCTAATAGAACTGGGGAGTGATCAGAGTATGACCTGGGCAATGTTTGTAACTTGTGGAACCATCTAGAAATTTCAGGAGAGGCCAACCAATAGTCTAGTCATGTCCAAGTGTCATGTCCAAGTGTCCCTTGCGCCAGTGTAGTGTGTATATGTGGTGTGGTCCGGGTCACGGATCCGTCCCAATTCTAGTGAGAGGTGGTCGCACATAGAATGTAGGGCTCTGCGTGCTCTTGGTTTTGGGTCTGGGGCTGTAGATGTGCTGTCGGATACAGGGTTGAATGTGACATTAAAGTCGCCCCCCAAAAGAAGGGGTGTAGAGCCCAGTTGTAGCAGTTTCGAGTGGAGAGTATGAAAGAAATCAGGAGAATCAATGTTAGGACCATAGATGCTCCCCATCGCAACCTTGAGGTTAAAAAGCGTGCCCTCCACAATCACAAACCTACCGGTGTCATCGTACACGACAGAGTGGCATTTGAAGGGGAGTCGTTTATGAATGAGAATGGCTGTGCCCCTAGCGTATTTGCTGTAGTTGGCGAAGTAACAGTTTGAGCCCCATGAGGATGCAAACCGGGACCGGTCCCCAGGGACATTGCCTTGTATGAAGGCAATGTCTACCCTGTGCCGGATCAAATAATGCACCACCTGTCTCCTCGTGCGGGTGTCGCTTAAACCCTGAACATTCCACATAGCTAGAGTAACACTTAAAGTGCCTGAGTTGTGATCTATTTGTGCCATAATAGTATACTGTTTGCAATATTAATGAATAACCAAAGCCCGTACCCAGAAAAGTGTCTGTGATTAGATATTGTAAATTACTACAGGAGTATGACCCATAAACAACGTAGGGATCAGGGTAGGTAATCAGAATAAACAGACAATATCCCAACTGGTATTGCTGTAGAGACAATTAGACATGTATGCGAAAAGCATTACGTTAACAGAAACAAGGAGACTCAGTACATTTTAAAACGTGCTCATGGCATTGTATAATTAGAGAAAATATAATATTAAACACAGTTGTAGCAGCACTGTACATTAATGAATAACAAAACAACCCGAGTTGGACTTGGTGCTAGGTATGTGCAAGTGACATAAGGGTGGCGACGCAAGTGACAATTGTGATCAGCATGGACGGCGCATGGTGTGAAAGTGTTTAAATATATATAGTGAATCAAAAGGTCGATGTGGCTCAAGTTAAGTTACAATGCCAAAGTTTGTCTGGTTTGAAAGGATGATTCGGATGAGCCACACTGGGAGGTGCGCCATTTAACACCTTCCCTGCAGGGCATTGTTTCTTATTATTTTTTTTCTCTAATTATACAATGCCATGAGCACGTTCCAAAACGTATCGAGTCTCCTTGTTTCTGTTAACGTAATGGTTTTCGCATACATGTCTAATTGTCTCTACAGTAATACCAGTTGGGATATTGTCTGTTTATTCTGTGATTAGATATAGCATAAACTCAGTGCAAAGCAGGAACTTCAATACCCCTCCCACCACCTCCCACCCAGCCTTCCCGCCCAGTCGGAGAGGCAATACCCATTTTCCAGTAGTAGTGCATGACACCCGTAAACCTTGAAACACATGGAAATCCATACTGATGGCGTACATGCTGCCTTAATCAAAACGATCTTCAGGTATACACCAAAGGTGGGGACGTACACTATCCAACGGTCTAGTAACCAATGTCATATACTACTTTTTATTAGACAAATCCCAGCATTAAATATGAATAAGCATATGAGCGGCAATGTATGCAAATTAAACAATCAGCCATGGCCTGAGCTTGAGAACAAGTCTGCGCTGGCATCTGACCCACTATGGGGGGGGGGAAGGAGGTAGCAGCGTCGGATGGGCGTTTGTTATTAAGTTTGTAGGTGTGGCAGAATTCTTGCACCTCCATCGGGTTTTCGAATATGCCGGAGCGGCCATTGACTTCCTCCCTTAACCTGGCAGGATACAACATGCCATATTTTAGCCCAAGGTTTTTAAGCGTAGCCTTAGCTCCCTGGAACCTATTTCTAGCGTCTTGCACCGTGGCGGTGAATCAGGGTATAAAGACAGCTTGAAGCCTTGCCATGAGAGTTCGCCCTTTTCATGGGCCAGTCGCAATGCAGTGTCTCTGTCTCAAATGTTCATTATTCTGGCAATAATGGGCCTGGGTGGGAGGCCGGGGTTGGGTCTCTGCCCGAGCGACCTGTCGGCGCGTTCCACCACAAAGCCCGGGGGGAACGCCTCTTTACCAAAGAGATCTGTCAGGATAGTTTCCACCATATTTTCAATGCGCCCAGTGACTGTGGACTCCGGCCCGCCCACGAGGTGGATATTGTTGCGGCGACTCCTTGCTTCCAAATCCTCGTTTTTTTATTGCAACTTCTTTCAATATTCGCTCCATACGATCAACCCTTTTCAGGGACTGGGCCGTTCCATCCTCCAGATCGGACATACAGGATCCAACACATCCTGGCGCCTGTCATGCACCTGGACCTCTACCCCTAGGTCTGCCATGTGCTTATCTAAGATGTCAAACCGAACGTCCAGCGCTTTGAACCCTGCCCTCATCTCTAGCAGTAATGGGCCCAGCTGGTTGGTATCTTCCACGGGTGCGATCGGCGCCTGCCCTCCTGCCGCCATGTTGCCAGGCAGTTCTCGATTTGTGTCCACAAGTTTTTCAAAAGGGAGTTGGCGCTGTTTCAGATCTTTGCGGCCCATGCCGCACCAACCTTGGAGGGTCTGCATAAGAGGCGACTATGTGGAGTGGTTCAGAGGAGCCCCTTAATGGAAGTTTGGCCGTCTATGATGATACCCCTGCAGTGACTCAGAGCACACCACCGGCTTGGACTGGACCGCGTTGTCAGTGGCTGTCCGTGATGGCGCAGTACATGTGAAAAACAGCACACAGCAGTGAGCCTATATGCGCAGCAGTCCTTTACTGCTTCGTAATGTTCCACTAACTGCTCAAAAAATTTCTCTTTAGCAGTGCAAATACTGCGTTCTTTGTTATATCCAGGGCCAGTAGACAAGACAGAGCCCCTGAAGGGTCTTCCCGATGGCGGAGGGAACTTTGTTAGTGCAGCTGAGGCGGGCGGTACATGGTAATTACAGGGTGTTGCACGGCTTGGAAGTTCTTCTGTAGAGGGGAGCCTGGTGGGGGGAGAAGGGGGCCCAGCACGTCTCCAACCACCGGATTCAGCCGCTCCCAAGACTCCAGGAGCACCAGTACGGTCGGCCGTGCATCGCCGCGATCCAGGCCCAGCCAGTGTACACGGGCACTATGATAAAGGCCCCCCCCTCGTTGCTGCAGAATCTCGCTGGTCCCGGCTGTGGATGCGGACCTCGCGCAGGAGGTCCGGTGACTCTTTGGGGCCGCAGGTTGCCTACATTGTTCCGGGCACGGTTCAGGCACCACAGAATTGCCGCTTTCACTCACCGCACCGCTCAGCACCGAGCAAAGTTCGGCTTTCCCCTCCGCCACTGGGAGTTGATGACAGGAGTTCTCATCAGGCCGCCATCTTGCGGAGCGCTTGTGCGCTATCTCTCGTCTTCCCTCAATATTGTCGCCTCCTGGTTCGCTCGCCAGTCCTTAACTACACCAGTTTGTGACTCGCTGTTCCGCTAGATGTCCTCCGATTATGGGCCGCATTGAAGATTGGGAAGTGTACAGATGGGTTACTTGGACCGGGAGAGCTTCAGCTCAGCGCAGCCATTCCGGTCGTAAGCTAAGCCACGCCCCCAAGTTTTCCAGGTTTAAATACTATCAGTTGATAAGTTGGCCAAAAAATCAAGAGAACATTTTGGAGGATAAGGTGGACCTGGAAAATGAACTGCAAAGTAATCCAGCAAGAAAATAAATATGAAAGTGGTACTGGCGCCTGGTACGATCAGAAGATGAAGAGTCCATCTTACCAGAGGAATTATGGAGAAAGAACTTCCCAGCACAAGACTTGCACATATATGGCAGGTATCCTGCGCTTTATAAAGGCAAATTATAGTATCCGCACTAGGACCTGTGTAAACTAAACCATCTTTTTACTTTTGGTCACCAGAAAAATTAACCAAAAATGAACAAGCAGGTGGTGAAAAACTGCCTAAAGTGCGGGGAACCAAGGGCAAATGATAACCATATGTTCCACCAGTGCCCACACCTTGACATATTTTGGGAAGAAGTGGGTAAGATTATTGATAAAGCTTTAGAGCTGAATATTGAGGTAAGCACATGTATTATTATTTTTGGTGTGATGGAAAGTAATGGCCCCTTCTTGTTTTAAATAATACGCAAAAACAACTATTATTCATGTTAATTTTATTGGCTAGGCGAGAGATATGTGTAAAATGGATACTTACAACTCCCCCAAGTGTAATTGTCTTCGGTAGAAAATTTTAAGTATGGGCGAAATTTGCGAATTCGCGGTCCGTGAATTCGTGCGAAATTGCAAAAAAAGTCAGCGAGTTCGCGAATTTTCCCGCGAACTCGCCGATTTTTGAGCTATTTGCACAAATATGTGACCACGTGTGCCTGTAACTTTGCCAGCGCGCCAAAAGGCGCCGAGGTCCCTTGAGTGAGCTGGCCATTATAGTGGGGACAGGCGGGAAGACGTTTCATACCGCTAGTGTGTGGTGGATGGGGCCAAACGGGCAGGGGTTCTATGCGAGTTCACATGCATCTTGTTTATGAAGGGCCAGAGACCGAGCAGTACAAAAGGGGGTGGTGATGGACGGAGCATCTGAACCAATCAAACACTCACACCCAGTCAAAAGATCTGGGTTTGATCCATCACCGTTCTTTAGCCCACTCTGCCACCCCAGTTCAGACATGGCTATATGCAAATCAGTCTGACCCTGTGCCTCATGGGAACAGTTCAGCCCGAAATGCCAAGCCATGCCTTCCGTTGACCGGAAACAAGCTTCTGAGGACCGGTTTCTGGCATTACAGCCGTCTTCAGCCCGGCTTGCTTGAATCCAGTGGCAAAGTGAGCAAGGGACTCACATCTGAGCATACCCTGCCACACTTATGGCGGCCAAAGCGGTACAAAAGGGGGTGGTGATGCACGGAGCATCTGAACCAATCAAACACTCACACCCAGTCAAAAGATCTGGGTTTGATCCATCACCGTTCTTTAGCCCACTCTGCCACCCCAGTTCAGACATGGCTATATGCAAATCAGTCTGACCCTGTGCCTCATGGGAACAGTCCAGCCCGAAATGCCAAGCCATGCCTTCCCTTGACCGGAAACAAGCTTCCGAGGACCGGTTTCTGGCATTACAGCCGTCTTGAAATGAAATGAAATGAAAAGGGTTTTATAAAGCGCAAATCTACCCGAAGGCCTGCTTGCTTGAATTCAGTGGCAAAGTTCGGGCTGAAGACGGCTGGAATGCCAGAAACCGGTCCTCGGAAGCTTGTTTCCGGTCCAGGGAAGGCATGGCTTGGCAGTTCGGGCTGGACTGTTCACAAGAGGCACAGGGTCAGACTGATTTGCATATAGCCATGTCTGAACTGGGGTCGCGGAGTGGGCTAAAGAACGGTGATGGATTAAACCCAGATCTTTTGACTGGGTGTAAGTGTTTGATTGATTCAGATGCTCCGTCCATCACCACCCCCTTTTGTACCGCTTTTGGCCGCCATAAGTGTGGCAGGGTATGCTCAGACGTGAGTCCCTTGCTCACTTTGCCACTGGATTCAAGCATGCCGGACTGAAGACGGCTGGAATTCCAGAAACCGGTCCTCGGAAGCTTGTTTCCGGTCCAGGGAAGGAATGGCTTGGCAGTTCAGGCTGGACTGTTCCCATGAGGCACAGGGTCAGACTGATTTGCATATAGCCATGTCTGAACTGGGGTGGCGGAGTGGGCTAAAGAACGGTGATGGATTAAACCCAGATCTTTTGACTGGGTGTGAGTGTTTGATTGATTCAGATGCTCCGTCCATCACCACCCCCTTTTGTACCGCAGATGAGGAGAAAGCAGCCTCCTGGTCACAGGAGCTACACGGGGATGGCGCTCGGGAAACTCATGGATGCAAAAATACGTTTGGCACAGGACCCCAGAATCCTTCAGATGTCCAAGATAGCTGCGCGTGTTGGTACAAAGCCATTCTGATCCTGCTCAGTGGGTTCAGGCACATGCAGCTGCTGCTGGACAATGTCCCATCTCATACTAAACTGTCCCGTACAGGCATATGCTGGCGCTGGGCAGTACGGTGCAGTGGCATGCGGGTGCTCCACGCCTGGTACATGCGCATACTGGTGCCAGGGGGGACACATGTTTATTGGTGCTGTGTAGCAAGTTATGACTTTACATTTTGACTGCACCAGACGGTGGTACCACCTACACGGATCAGGAGCATCCAGGCATCAGACTTCATGGTGCAAGAGCATAATGGTGCTGTGCGGTATGGGTATATATGTACTGGGGGCAGGGGGACACTTAGCACAATGTTTGCTCACACCCAGAGGGCTCCCAGGCAAATGAGCACAAATGATTTTCACACTGAGAGGGCTCCTGGACAGTTCAGCAGCACGGGGGCTCACACCCACTGGGCCCCGGGGCAGTTCAGTAGCACGTGGGCTCACAACCCCATGGCAGCTCAGCAGCGCAGGGGCTCACACCCAAAGGGCTCCCGGGCAGTTTAGCAGCGCCACCCTCTGTTTCATCACTGCCACCCTCTGGTTCATCACTGCCACCCTCTGGTTCATCACTGTCACCCTCTGGTTCATCACTGCCACCCTCTGGTTCATCACAGCACCCTCTGGTTCACCACTGCCACCCTCTGGTTCATCACTGTCACCCTCGGGTTCATCACTGCCACCCTCTGGTTCATCACTGCCACCCTCTGGTTCACCACTGCCACCCACTGGTTCTTCACTGCCACCCTCTGGTTCACCACTGCCACCCTCTAGTTCATCACTGTCACCCTCTGGTTCATCACTGCCACCCTCTGGTTCACCACTGCCACCCTCTGGTTCATCACTGTCACCCTCTGGTTCATCACTGCCACCCTCTGGTTCATCACAGCACCCTCTGGTTCATCACTGCCACCCTCTCGTTCATCACTGCCACCCTCTGGTTCATCACTGCCACCCTCTGGTTTATTACTACCACCCTCTGGTTTGCCACTGCCACCCTCTGGATCCTCACTGCCACCCTCTGGTTCATCACTGCCATCCTCTGGTTCATCACAGCACCCTCTGGTTCACCAGTGTCACCCTCTGGTTCATCACTGCCACCCTCTGGTTCATCACTGCCACCCTCTGGTTCACGACTGCCACCCTCTGGTTGATCACTGCCATCCTCTGGTTCATCACTGTCACCCTCTGGTTCATCACTGACACCCTCTGGTTCATCACAGCACCCTCTGGTTCACCACTGCCACCCTCTGGTTCATCACTGCCACCCTCTGGTTCACCAGTGCCACCCTCTGGTTCATCACTGCCACCCTCTGGTTCATCACTGCCACCCTCTGGTTCACGACTGCCACCCTCTGGTTCACCACTGCCACCCTCTGGTTCATCACTGCCACCCTCTGGTTCATCACAGCTCCCTTTGGTTCACCACTGCCACCCTATGGTTCATGACTGCCACCCTCTGGTTCATCACAGCACCCTCTGGTTCACCACTGCCACCCTCTGGTTCATCACTGCCACCCGCTAGTTCATCACTGCCACCCTCTGGTTCACCACTGCCACCCTCTGGTTCACCACTGCCACCCTCTGGTTCACCACTGCCACCCTCTGCTTCACCACTGCCACCCTCTGGATCACCACTGCCACCCTCTGGTTCCTCACTGTTACCCTCTAGTTCATCACTGCCACCCTCTGGTTCATCACTGCCACCCTCTGGTTCATCACAGCACCCCCTGGTTCACCACTGCCACCCTCTGGTTCACTACTGCCATCCTCTGGTTCATCACAGCACCCTCTGGTTTACAACTGCACCCTCTGGTTCACCACTGTAGATTATGGGGAGAAAACACACCTGCCCAGCCTCAACCGGGGGCTGGTTAATGTGTTACTGAATTTGAGATTCAAGTCGGGCACCTGCTTCCTTATCTGTAAGTGCTTCCCGTTGTGGTTTAATTTTTGTGACAGCCTGAGCATTGCGCCATACTTGTAACTATTCTCTGACCCTGCTTCGAGGGTCAGAGCAGGGTCAGAGAATAGTTACAAGTAGGCAACAACTCTGGAGGCGCCGCTCAGGAAGCACTTGCAGGGTTACAGCAGGTGCCCAAGTTGAAGTTAATTTCTTTGTAACCATTTTGTAAATGGTTACAAAGAAATTAGCTTCAACTTGGGCACCTACTGTAACCCTGTAAGTGCTTCATATACTTCAGTTTTTGAAAATCCGTTCCGAACGCGATTTCGCGGATTTTTCTGCAATTTCGCGAGATTCGCGGACCGCGAAATTGCTGAAAATCCGCAAATTCCAAGAACGGAACAGATTTTCCGCCCATGCTTAGAAATTTAGAAAGCTAGATAAGTCTATAAGGAATAGCAATAGCAACAGGGTTACAATTGGGTAAATGTGGAATAAGAACATAAGGAGGGATGTCCAATGATTACACTTTATGCAACAGCAAATTCAGAGATGATCGCCATGGGGCTCTGTGAGTGACTATCTCAAAGAATTTGGAGGTTGCAAGACATAATCTCACTACAGAAAATGAGGGCAGCCCCCTCAGCCGGAAATGTGGGAAGAATCCCCAGCCAGAAAACTTCCATAAGACAGGGATTTTGACTAACCATACCTCAACAACTGCATTAATGAGGACAAATACAAACAAACAGATATTGAAGACACGGTTTTGGATTTTATGAAAAAAAATGGGTTAATTCTATTATATCTTCTGCAATGGGTAAAAAAATGGGTTGGCTATTCTTTTTGCAAAAAAGTTACATTATCAAATTTTAAGTAAATATTCGGATTCAGAAGGTAGATACGTCATTAACCCTGGGCGGAGAACTACGCTCCGCTCGCGAAGTTTGCGAATTTTTGGCAACTTCGCGCTCCGCAGTGAGCGCGAAGTTGTTGACTAGTTCGCAATCTACAGCGTAGCGTAGTAGTTTTTCTTCCTCGTGCGCTCAATAGCATTCTTGCGTGCGCGGTAACGACTTACCGTGGTTCTGCGTTTGCTTTTTCGCTTTTCTCTCCCGGTCGCGTTCGCTACGATGTTTGGAATCCAGCCGCACAATCCCATGCGACTGTGAAAACGTGATAACGTCATTCGGACACGCGATCACGTCATTAGGACGCGCGATCTTTCTTGCAGCACCATGTTGGTAAGATCGCGTTTCCGAACACGCAGAAACTGCAATCTGGCACAGAATATCGCTCGAGCATGTTAAAACCTTCTAAAAAATGATCATTTTGCTCAGGAAAACCCCATAGATTGTGATTTGGATGTATTTTTTTGGCCAAGGAGTCCTCTTTTTGTTTCTACTCTTTTTTTCAAGAGAAAGGAAGTGCCCCTGAGTCTCCAACTTCCTGTTCCTGTCCACCAGGCTCCTCCCAGTGCTTTGTCCATGTGGTGTTCACTCTCATTTGGATTTGGAGCTGGAAAGATCACTCTTTGTGTATGTCTGCTGCATCATAGCATTTGATTGGATTTATTGAGAACTTTTGGATTTGAACTTTTCTTTTACAAGTAAGTTTGAGAATTGAGAATTGGTGTACTGTAAATGTTTGTTTGGTATGGGTTTTTTTAACTACAGTTTTCTGGGCTTCTCAATCTTTCTTTAAAATTATTATTGAGGGAGGCCTGTACTTTCATGAGGGGCCAAGTTGTATTTCTTAGAAATTTCATCCAGTAGGCCTAGAGGTACCCATGGGTCCAACTATGTTTCTGTGGTGTCTGTAAAACATCTTGTATGGCATTGGATACAATTGCAAACTCTGTTGTAGTGGAATTTCAGTTTTTTTGTGTGTAATTCAATTTTGGCTTTTTTCAGCCAATAGGTCACCCTAGTAGTTCATGTAGTTAGTGTAGGCCTGCTTGAGTTCATTTACTTTCTGTGGGTGGCTTGGCCATGTGGTGGCGGCCATTTTGTGTTTTCAGCCACTGTGCTTTTGCCATAGGCCTCCAAGCTTGTGGCCCACTCTGCCAGTAGGCCCAAGTGTACTACTAGAGTCATCATCATGGGTGCATGAAAGTTGATCAACTGTTATTGTGGTGTTTAAGTTGTAAGTGTAACATCACTTATTTCATGGATGGCTTAGGATTGATTAGCAAAATGTGTTTTTGGTGTTGAATTGCAGGTTTTGGGTGTGTGTTGAATAATATGGCTTTTTCCGCGCACTAGGTAACCCTAGAATTCAACTTGCGTAGTTTTGGTAACTTTGCACAGTGCGACAACGCGACCTTACAGTGTTTGTCTTCTTCGCGCACTCAACTTGTGTGCTCGGGCACGCGATAACGACAATTCGTGCTGCCGAACACGCCGAATTTGCAATCTCGCGAGCAATATGTCTCGAGTTGCATAAAACCTTCTCGAAAATGTTGATGCTGTTCATTTTGCTAAAGAAACTCCTCAGGTTGTCATTTGGTTGTAGTTTTTGGAGCATGGACCACTTACTGTTTCTGTCCTCTATGTAGTTTGTTGTTTGAGGGTGGCCTGACCATGTGGGTGGCGGGCGGCCATTTTGTGAAGCCAAG
Organism: Lissotriton helveticus; assembly: GCF_964261635.1. Taxonomy (NCBI): domain Eukaryota; kingdom Metazoa; phylum Chordata; class Amphibia; order Caudata; family Salamandridae; genus Lissotriton; species Lissotriton helveticus. The sequence goes on from NC_136069.1 coordinate 1,475,096,456, forward strand.
CATTGTCCTTTTGCCATAGGCATGTATTGTCTGTCTTCTCTTTCTTTTCATGTTGTTGGGGTGGCCAGGCCATGTGGGGGTGGCAATTTTGTGTGACCTTCCATTGTGCTTTTGCCGCAGGCCTACAAACTTGTGGTCTCTTCTACCAGTAGGCCTAGAGACCCAGAGGTAGTCATCGGGGGTGCTTGATGTAGCGGTTTCCATTTTCTCTGTGGAATTTAACATCATTTAGGGCATGGATGGCAATGGATTGAATTTCCAAATGTGGTGTTTGGGGTGTAGTTAACTTTTTGGGTGTGTGTAAAAAACTGTAAATGCCTTTGTTGTATGTGTTGTTGTTGTGTAACTTTCAAACCTTTTAGCCATGGGAATTTTCTTTTTTGCATTAAGCTGTGATGTGTAACAGGCATCCTCCTTTTTCTGGCCATATAGGGATATAGGCCTGCTTGAGTTTATTGTTTTCTGGCCATGTGTCTGTGATAAGTGCCCATGTGGCTGGGAGCTGTGGTGGTGGTAGTAGTAGTGTGCTGTTTTGTTTTTGCCACATTGGCCTGTGTCTTGCCATTGTTCCTGTTGGCTTACTGTTCACATCCCCTTTGCTATCTGCTGCAGGTCTCTGATGCTGCATCCATCCGAAATGATGCACAAATTAAGGATAAACAAGTTCCACTTCCACTACATTTGTATTTTAGTTCTTTGCTATTCTTACTCTTACTGAGTGTACTAATACTGATGTTATTCTGCCTTCTTTGCTTGTAGGTGCACAAAAGACTGAGGAGGAGGTGTCTGTCATCGTTCATCACCTGTTCTACTGCCAGACGGACGTCCTTCTGTTGTACGTCACGTGTAGTGTGCCTCACCTGACCAGACATCATTCTCAGCAACTTGTGCAACTGAGTGCTGCTGCGGACATCTGAAGAAGATGGGCCCAAAGAAAGCAGGTACCAGGTCCTCCAAGACCAAGAAAGTTGCTGAGAAGAAGAAGGAAGAACAGAAGAAGGAAGTGACACTTAAGTCTGGTGTTGACCCGAAAACCTTTTTTGGGAAAAAAAAGTACACCTGCAGCAGTGGTGACCAGGGTGCAAGCTGGGGCCAGCACCTCCGCATCAGTGTGCCCAAGCCACCAACCCAGACCCAAGCAGATGAGTGGGGAAGAGGTAGCCAGCCTAATGGTGGAAAGCAGTGATACTGAGCCTGACCTAAACTTATCGCTGTCTCAAAGTAGTACAGAATCCACGCAAGAAGGAACACAGCAGAAAAGTGGTGAACAACAACCAACACCCGCAAGAATAGATGTTCCAAAACAGCATCCACAACCACCGCCAGCAATAGTAGATGTTCAACCAGAGCCAACACCCGCAATAGTAGTTGTTCAACAACCACCGCCCGCAATAGTAGATGCTCAACGAAAAAAACAACCACAACCACCGCCTGCAATAGTAGTTGTTCAACAACCACCACCCGCAATAGTAGTTGTTGTTCCTCCCGAAGTCGGGGCAGTTCAGGAAATTGAACCTGATGCAGAGCAAGATGAAGAGGAAGCACCTCATGCAGGAGATCTATTGTTTTCCAAATCCCCACCAAGGAAAAGGAGGGTTAGTCCATCGAGTTCTTCGCCAACCATCCCTTCTGATGAACTTGATCTCAATTGGGAGCCACAACAATCTGAGCATGAGAGGGGGAGACATCCAAGAAGACCAGGCTAGGGAAAAGCAAGGTTCCAGCAAGCCTTACACTTATGGAGTGCGATGTTAAACAGCTGGATAATGATGGTGATGACGAGTCAGACCCAGTCATCACAAGCATTACTCCGGGGCCTGAGGACATGGAGACCAACATTTTTACCCTATCGAGAATGGCAGCGACTAGTAGGGATGTAGCACGCATACCTCCAACACAGGCCACACCAAAACTACCTCCAGCTTCCATTTTTACATTTGCACGGGCCGGCAGCGTCCTACATCCAGCACAAGTTCCACCTCAGCAGAAGTAAGTAGTGGTACTACTGCGCACCCACATAGTGAAATTCAACACACAACCTCCAGTTCATCGGGCATTAGAAGTGGCACCTCTAGCAGGAGACAAAAGTTAAGCTACCCAGTGTGGGACTTCCTTACAGTTAGCGCAAATGAGGACATCATTGCTATATGCTCCATTTGTCATTCCTCTGTTAGTCGTGTTAAGCTTGGTACAAACTATGGTACCGGAGACCAAATGACCCATTTGAAAAAACACCACGCAATCAAGTGGGAGGACCACCTACGTAGCATAAAAGCAGGAACCATTAATGTTGGTGGGGAAGAAGTAGAAGGTCCACTCACGGTCGAACAGGAAGAAGAGGGAGATATTCTATCTGGTAGTGGTACACAAAGTACCCCTGTCCCCAGCACTGCAGTGGTAGAGCTCACATCCTCTGCATCAGCAACATCTCAGTGGCATCAGAGTAAGAGTAACCCCGAGACACCAAGGTGTACGGGTGCGAAGTCTGCGACGCGAAGTACTGCATCGAGCATAACTGAAAGAAATACCAAGCAGCGTACCATTTTTAGCATGTTTAGGCAGGAGAGAAAGTACGAGCGCAACCACCCAATAGCACATTTGTACAATGCTAAGCTTGCTAAAATATTAGCACTGGACCTTCTCCCTTTTTCATTTGTTGAAGGGGTAGGTTTCCTCGAATTTGTGACAACCATCTGCCCAAAATGGAATGTTCCCAGCCACTACTATTTTGCCAGAGTTGCTGTTCCAGCACTACACCAGGACGTGCTGGAATTGCTTGGAAAAGCCTTACAGCAGAGTGGTGTTCACAGTATCCACCTGACAGACATGTGGACCAGTTGCCAAGAAGTTGAAGTTGAAAGGATTTATAGAGCGCTCTAACACCATGCGGTTTCTTGGCGCTACGCAGTGACAGAGCTGAGGGGAGACCGGGAGGTTCCTACGGAGAATAAGCTTGGGAGAAAAGGTGGGTTTTAAGAAATCCATATAGATGGGGGCGGACCTAATGGTAAAGGGGAGCGAATTCCAGAGGTGAGGGGCAAGGGTAGAAAACCTCATGCGTCCAAATTGTTTCCTCTGAAAACAAGGAACGTTCAGTAGGATCTGCGTGGAGGAGCGGAGGCTTCTGCTGGGAGCGTAAGCGCAGATCAGCGTGTTGATAAAAAGTGGTTATTTACAACAAGGGGTGGTGATGGACAGAGTCTCTGAATTAAGCAGAGTACTCTCACCCAGTCAAAAGATCAGGGCTAGATCCAACACCGTTTTTTAGCTCATTGCACCATCCCAGTTTCAGAACCTGGCTGTATGCAAATTAGTCTGTCCCTGGCCCAGTGCATCATGGGAACAGGGCAGACCAGACTACAAAAGCCAATTCTTACACTGGGAAGGAAACAAGCTTCCGGGGACCGGTTTCTGCCATTTCAGGCGTCTTCGGCCCGGCTTGCTTGAATCCTGATGGTGCAATGAGCAAGGGACTCACATCTGAGTATACCCTTCCACGCTTAGGGTGGACAAAATTATTTACAACAAGGGGTGGTGATGGACAGAGTCTCTGAATTAAGCAGAGTACTCTCACCCAGTCAAAAGATCAGGGCTAGATCCAACACCGTTTTTTAGCTCATTGCACCATCCCAGTTTCAGAACCTGGCTGTATGCAAATTAGTCTGTCCCTGGCCCAGTGCATCATTGGAACAGGGCAGACCAGACTACAAAAGCCAATTCTTACACTGGGAAGGAAACAAGCTTCCGGGGACCGGTTTCTGCCATTTCAGGCGTCTTCGGCCCGGCTTGCTTGAATCCTGATGGTGCAATGAGCAAGGGACTCACATCTGAGTATACCCTTCCACGCTTAGGGTGGACAAAATTATTTACAACAAGGGGTGGTGATGGACAGAGTCTCTGAATTAAGCAGAGTACTCTCACCCAGTCAAAAGATCAGGGCTAGATCCAACACCGTTTTTTAGCTCATTGCACCATCCCAGTTTCAGAACCTGGCTGTATGCAAATTAGTCTGTCCCTGGCCCAGTGCATCATGGGAACAGGGCAGACCAGACTACAAAAGCCAATTCTTACACTGGGAAGGAAACAAGCTTCCGGGGACCGGTTTCTGCCATTTCAGGCGTCTTCGGCCCGGCTTGCTTGAATCCTGATGGTGCAATGAGCAAGGGACTCACATCTGAGTATACCCTTCCACGCTTAGGGTGGACAAAATTATTTACAACAAGGGGTGGTGATGGACAGAGTCTCTGAATTAAGCAGAGTACTCTCACCCAGTCAAAAGATCAGGGCTAGATCCAACACCGTTTTTTAGCTCATTGCACCATCCCAGTTTCAGAACCTGGCTGTATGCAAATTAGTCTGTCCCTGGCCCAGTGCATCATGGGAACAGGGCAGACCAGACTACAAAAGCCAATTCTTACACTGGGAAGGAAACAAGCTTCCGGGGACCGGTTTCTGCCATTTCAGGCGTCTTCGGCCCGGCTTGTTTGAATCCTGATGGTGCAATGAGCAAGGGACTCACATCTGAGTATACCCTTCCACGCTTAGGGTGGACAAAATTATTTACAACAAGGGGTGGTGATGGACAGAGTCTCTGAATTAAGCAGAGTACTCTCACCCAGTCAAAAGATCAGGGCTAGATCCAACACCGTTTTTTAGCTCATTGCACCTTTTCTGTATCGTTTTTGGCCACTATAGGTGTGGCAGGGTATACTCAGACATGAGTCCCTTTCTCACTGCTCCATCAGGATTCAAGCAAGCCGGGCCGAAGAGGCTGAAATGCCAGAAACCGGTCCCCGGTAGCTTGTCTCCTTTCTTGTGAAGAATTGGCTTGGTAGTTTGGTCTGCCCTGTTCCCATGATGCACTGGGCCAGGGACAGACTATTTTGCATATAGCCAGGTTCTGAGCTGGGATGGGGCAGTGAGATAAATAACGGTGATGGATCAAGCCCTGATCTTTGGACTGGGTAAGAGTGGTCTGCTTAATTCAGACACTCTGTTCATCACCACCCCCTTTTCTGTATCGTTTTTGGCCACTATAGGTGTGGCAGGGTATACTCAGACATGAGTCCCTTTCTCACTGCTCCATCAGGATTCAAGCAAGCCGGGCCGAAGAGGCTGAAATGCCAGAAACCGGTCCCCGGTAGCTTGTCTCCTTTCTTGTGAAGAATTGGCTTGGTAGTTTGGTCTGCCCTGTTCCCATGATGCACTGGGCCAGGGACAGACTATTTTGCATATAGCCAGGTTCTGAGCTGGGATGGGGCAGTGAGATAAATAACGGTGATGGATCAAGCCCTGATCTTTGGACTGGGTAAGAGTGGTCTGCTTAATTCAGACACTCTGTTCATCACCATCCCCTTTTCTGTATCGTTTTTGGCCACTATAGGTGTGGCAGGGTATACTCAGACATGAGTCCCTTTCTCACTGCTCCATCAGGATTCAAGCAAGCCGGGCCGAAGAGGCTGAAATGCCAGAAACCGGTCCCCGGTAGCTTGTCTCCTTTCTTGTGAAGAATTGGCTTGGTAGTTTGGTCTGCCCTGTTCCCATGATGCACTGGGCCAGGGACAGACTATTTTGCATATAGCCAGGTTCTGAGCTGGGATGGGGCAGTGAGATAAATAACAGTGATGGATCAAGCCCTGATCTTTGGACTGGGTAAGAGTGGTCTGCTTAATTCAGACACTCTGTTCATCACCACCCCCTTTTCTGTATTGTTGATAAAAAGTGGAGCAGTGCCAGCTAAGGCCATCACGATCAGTCAGCCCATCTTAAAAAGAGATCGCTGGGAGATGGGTAGCCACTGAAGCGTTTTTAGCAGCGGAGTGGCTCGATGGGACTTAGGAAGCCTGTAGATAAGACGTGCTGCTTGAGTTTGAATCAATTGTAAGCGCCGAATTTCATAAGCCGGAGCGCCTACATATAGGGCATTGCCATAGTCAAGGCGGAATAGAATCATGGCCAAGAGAATGAGTTTGAGGGCATCAGTGGAGAAAAAACTGGAGATTTTGCGTATGACTCTGAGAGACAGAAATACTGATCTGGGAACGCATGGTGAGATCTTGACTGATTTTGATGCCCAACGCTTTAACTGAAGCAGAGGGTGTGGGAGGGGGACCGAGGGCTGGTGGCCAGAAAGCAGGAGTCCAGGGGCTAGAGGGGGCACCGGTGAGAATCAGCTCAGTCTTGTCAGGATTGAGTTTTAAATGATTATGGTTCATCCAATCATAGATGAAGGTCAGAGTAGATTGGAACTTGAAAATAGAATCAGGGGAAGAAGAAAGGTTGAAGATGAGCTGAAGGTCATCGGCATAATTAAATACCGTGACCCCCATTTGTGACAGGGCAGTTATAACGGGATAGATTTAGAGATTAAAAAGAAGAGGAGAGAGAGAAGAACTCTGGGGGACCCCGCAAGAGACTGGGCAGGAGGGAGCAGAGAAACCCTCCAGCTGAACGGCCTGAGTGCGGTCTTGTAAGAAGGAGTCGAGCCAGGCCAGGGCTGACCCCCGAATGCCGGCGCCCCCGACACGATCAAGAAGGATGGAATGGTCGACCGTGTCGAAGGCGGCGGACAAATCGAGGAGAACCAGGGCCTGGGGGAGTTGATGTCAGCGCTTCTCCTAAGCTCATCCAGGACAGAAAGGACAACAGATTCCGTCGAGTGAGCTGGGCGAAAGCCAGCCTGGTGGGAGGCAAGAAGATGGTACTCCTCAATATAGGCAGAAAGGCAGGTGGTGACATGGCTCTCCAGGATCTTACCCAGGAGTGGAAGCAAAGAAATAGGTCAAAAGTTGGAAAGAGAGGTTTGATCAGTGCCAGGTTTTTTTAGAATGGGAATGATTATAGCTGATTTAAGAGAGTCTGGAACAATTCCCTGGGTGATGGAGGAATTAAGAGAAGTTAGCAGGGGAGTCGGGGCAACTGGAGAAAACATCCCTCAGAATGTGAGCAGGGCAACAATAGGAGGGGAACCCTGATTTCACTTTTTTAAGCAGGGTGAGGAAAGCCTTCTTAGAGATAAGAGGGAATTGATCAAGGGAAGAGGACGTGGGGGGCAATAGGGGAGAGGAAAAGGAAGGGGAAGGCAAGGGAATGTTGCATTTGATAATGGCAATCATCTCAATGAAATAGGCATTGAGGGAGTTACAGAGGGATTGAGAAGGGGTAGGTTTGGGAGCGACTCTGTCAGCAGCTGCTAGATCGTGAACAATAGAAAAGATCTCCTTGGGTTTTTTTACCGCAAGGAGAATCTTTGAGGAAAAATATTCCATCTTGGCTAGTAGGATGGCTTTTATGTAGTCCAGAAGGAGAGCCAGGTACTGTGTCTTGAGGATAGGGCAATACCCACGTCTCCAGTGGCGTTCGGCCTGCCTGAGTGCCAATTTAAGGGCCTTAAGCTATTTGGTGAACCATCTATTGGCCTCATGAGAACGACACGTTCTAATCAGCCGGAGAGGGGCAAATAAGTCGCAGGAGGCGGAGAGCCAGCTGTTGATGGCGGTGACCTGAGAGTCAGGGGAGGCATCGGCCAGGCAAGGAGAGCAAATCCCAGCGGAGTCCACACGATTCCAATTCTGAGCCCAAACATTTTTTTTGGGGGGGTTTGTTGATGGCCCCAAGGTCGAGGGAAAAGGAAATCAAGAAATGGTCAGACCAGTTGCAAGGGAGGACAGTGAAGGAGGGAATGGGCAGATTGGCTGACCAAATCTGGACGAGAGTATGGCCGTGTATGTGGGTGGGGCAGTGAATCTGAGAAGTGAGATTTAAGCAGTGAAGAGACTCTGTAAAATCTTTAGATGTGTGGTCCTCCTGAGGATCGCGGGGCCAGAAATTAAAGTCACCCAGTATCAGGACAGAGGAATTGTTGACCACCAGGGTGGCCAGCAATTCCTGTATAGCAGGAATAAAGTGAGGCATAGTATGAGGAGGACGATAGAAAAGAGCACAGGTGAGGGGAACTGCGAGGTTGACAGAGCGAACAACTAAGAAGTCAACCGCAGTAATAGAAGGATAGGAAAGAAGCTGAAACTGGAGATTAGAGCGGACTATCAAAGCCACACCACCTCCGGCCTTCCCAGCAGGGCGGTCGGCCTCGAAGAGCATAATAAGAATCAGGAAGGGCCGCTAGGACGTCTGGTACGCCAAGCCACTGATTACATGTGCATCACTGCTCACTGGATCTCTTTTTCAGGTGTTAGAGACAAGGTATCTGCAGGCATTGAAACTGTTGAGATTTTTAATGATACTCGCAGATATGCAACTGTAGCCATGTTTGCTATGGAGAAATCTCATACTGCTGCAAACATTTTGGCTGAGTTTAAGAGCAAGGTATTTGAATGGCTGCGACCAAGAGGCCTTAACATTGGTTTTGTTGCCACCGACAATGGCAGTAATGTAGTTAAGGCCATGCAAGATGGTCGCTATTTCAGGGTCCCGTGTTTGGCACACTGCATTAACATTGTTGTTCAAGACTTTCTGAAAAATGAAAGCAAAGTCAGCAACTTACTGACCATTTGCAGAAGAATCTGCACGCATTTCAACCATTCTTTTAAAGCCCGGAAGCAGCTATGGGTCATTCAACGTGAGTATAAAATGACAGTCAAAGCACTCATCCAGGAGGTCCCAACATGTTGGAACTCTACTTATTACATGCTTGATCGGCTGTTTGAGCAGTACATACCACTTAATGCTTATGTCATGACAAGAAGTTCAGGGGATCCTACTGTTATTAAAGTTGAGATGTGGCAATGGGACCTCATTAAATGCCTGACAGAGACGATACTTCCTTTTGAGGTCTTCACACGTGCAGTCAGCAGGGAGGACTGTACTATGAGCCAGCTATCCCATTATTGTACATGCTAGAGCAAGAGCTGAAGGAGGTGTCTGAAACATACGAAGGTGTTGAGGAAAACTTGAAGCATGTTATTTGGCGAAGGCCTTAGCCGGCCGCTTATCTGAGAATACAAGGATTCAAAATAAGATTGTGTCACATCAACATTACATTACTGCCACAATTTTGGATCCACGGTACAAATTATTTGTGAACAGTAATGCAGTAATTCCTTTTTCAGAAGGGGATGTTGCCAAGTGCAAAACTGTAATAGCTGAGGAAGTCACTGATTTAGAAAACGAACGGCTCTCAATTAGAGGCCTGCTAGTGCCAGCCCAGGACAGTGCAAGTACTACAGAGCATCCTACAGAGTCAAGTTCTTCTTCACAGCATGAGAGTAGTGCGTTTGCTTCCCAGCAGTCACCAACACTACCAATAACAACAACAGCACAAACAGGATCTGATTCATCAGACACAACAACAAATATAGGTGCTTGGTTTCTACGGAAAGGGATGGGTAAGTCCGTTGCTGTCGCAAAGCCAAAAGAGGCCAAGCAAACCGGAGCACCACTAAACCTTGAGCGGATGGTCCAGGCCTATCTGTATGACACAACAGAGGTGTTCATGGAGCAAAGCCCATTGTTGTATTGGTAAAGGAAATGAAGCCAATGGGCAGTGCTCAGCAGGCCGGCGATAAAGTATCTGGCTTGCCCTGTTGCTAGTGTCTCTTCTGAGCGTGTTTTCAGTGCTGCTGGTGCCATTGTAACTGTGAAAAGGACCAGTCTCTCGCCCAAAAGCGTGGAGAGGTTAACCATGATCAAAATGAATCATACCACCAGACTATAAAATGCGTGAATCACAGCTGGAAGACGAGAGCGAGTCGGAAGACATAACTAGTGGGTTACATGACCTACTTCTGTCAGAAGAACCACCAGGGTTTGAGGACGAGCTCCTCTTCCCTGACAACAAATCCATCACCACCGTCTCTTACTTTTATTTACCTATTGGAGTTGCACATCTGTGCATTTAACTGTGCACTCCACTCCTCAGAGTCCTGCTCCATCTTCCTGACTCACCCTAAATACATTTCCATCTTGCCATACATTGGATGGAGATGGAGAATAGTACAATAATGTAGCCTCTAACAGTCCCTCCATAACAAGTGAAACATACGTGACTATAGCCATCTTCTGCTTTGTTTCCAATCTGAAACTCATCACTGTCTTAAGGCTACCACCTCTGTCTGCAGGCATAGACAACTCTTCACTGTCAGAACTTGAGCAGGGCTCCAAAATTAAAGTAAACTCGTCATCACTTTCAGAAGGCTCTGCAGCATCTGTGATCTGACAGCCACAGAGAAGAGCAAGACAGGTATATGAGATGAATTATGCCATGCATTGCATTGGATGCTTGCTGACTCTGAGCAAATGTGCATGAAGTAGAACTATACTAGTAGTTTAATATAATAACAAAGTACTTGTGACTCAAGTGATAGTCAATGTTTCCATGTTGTTTAATAATATCCAATTGTACTCCTACTACTGCAGGTGCAGTCTGGACTTAATCGTAGTCACTCACTACAGACTGAGTTGCTGTTGGTGGTCTGTTGGACAACACGTACACGTGCCACACCGGATGATGATGACCACCATACCATCTTTGCACGCTGTCAGTCAGTTTGATCTGAGATGATTGATGGAATATGTTCAGGAAGTGGAATACAAGGTAAACACAACCAATCAACAAGAACCACAGCAGACCTAGGCTACATGTGTGTGCAGTGGTGGAATGGAATTGAATAGTGGTATGACGGACTGACAATGGCGCATTGATGTAATCACTTGATTTGGAAAATGCTAGGTTGCTGTATATGCCTTTTGTCTGGAACTGTGAAAAATGTAGGTAAATGGAGTTTGGGTCACAGACTCACAGCCCGGTGTTGTGGCGTGGTCCTGTAACTGTTCTGTGCTGGCTCCTATCTTGTTGTTCTTCTCGATGACTGCTGTGCAACTAGTAGAGTAGAGTTACACAATGTATCCAAGCCGCCTCAGTCTCACGAGTCTTGTCTTTTTTGCACTACACCGTAATTGATTTTTATGTTTTCATTCAGTTATTTTGTAATACCCCATTTATTTTTCCATCAACACTTACAGGCCGGCCTTTTACCCAGTGCTATTATACTTGGAGCAACAACTCAAACTTACCTTACCAATCCTCCTCATTATCTAGCCAGAGGCACCCAAGAATGATATTCAGTCACAGTGTCCATGGAAGGGAGGACAAAGATGAATGACAAGATACAACTACACATTTGGACCTGGATAATACATTAACTTTAGTATCGTTTTCGTAATTTTTTTGATTCCTTTTTCCTCTTCATTTATTTTACACTTGTGTTTGGTAATTGATTGTTCACTAAAACTATTTCTTAATTGTCTTTGCTAGCTTTTTAGCCCACTACAGCAGATATTACGATTTCTCTGAGGGCATACAGACTAGGCAAAAGGCATATTCATATCACATATAAGAAATACTTCCTTCGAATTGTGTAGTAGTAATTAAGTACCACTCATTATATAATATTAACCATCAAGTTATACCTTATCTTCATCATGCGTGCATTTCCTTTTTCTACCTTAACTTTAGATTTATTGGGTAGTAGTGGATCATCAATCATCGTCTTCATTGTTTTGCTTTTGCTGTCTCCATGCGTACTATTTTTCTTTGTCAAACCTTTCCCCAAACCCCTGTTCCCATCCATTCATCAAATCTTAACCCTCTTCCCCCCGGCTGTGTGGTTTTATATTGAGGTGTGATGTGACTACATTAAATCTACACCAACAATTGATCACAAGCTTGCTGGGGCAGATGTGGTGAAAGCAACACTAATGAAATGTCAACGAGGCAGGGCGAGGATCTTCTTCTGCTTGCCCACCCAAGCTCAGTGTATATACTAGTGTACAAGGCAATTAATTTTCCAAACGGACCGAACGAATAAATCTAAATAATTGGTGGCATTGTTTGAATTTAATTTTACAGCATTTAAGTTTACGAATTAGGATTGTGTTTTAGTGACTCCTTCAACACAACTACAGTTATCTTCTTGTACTTGGCAGTCCCCGACACCATTGATTTCTTTTAGTTTAGCAGTTGCAATATTGTTTTTTTTTTTTTGTCAGTCTTATGTACTGTACTTTTCTACTTCTCCCACATTCTCTCTCAGGCAAATGACTGTCTCTTTGTTTTTGTTTGCCAATGCTAGTGCCAGTGTCTAGTCTACTACTACCATCACACAACCACGGCATGTTCCCCATTGTCTTGGGAAACCATGCAGCCCTTGCGGTGCCGAACTTAATCATCATCAATCATAGGTAAGAAGATAAGTTTGCTGGGAGGTATAATGGAGGAGAGACTGGTAGAACTAATAGGACAAAGATAACTCAGTGAGGGGTACCGCATCTATCTGTTTGCATGTTACAAATGTGGCCAATTAATAAATTATTTAAATCAAACACTGGCTGCTGCCCTGCATCTATAAGTAAACCTTGTGACGTACATCAATTCGTGAAACAGTAACCCCACCACAAAACAACATCATATGAATACGTTGAAAATAAATAACATTTATTCATGTACATAAAAAAATATCCTCCTATCCCACCCTAACCCCAACCAATGTCCAAGTCCAAAGAATGTCCCACAAAAAAAACCCCAACACCCAATTCCCACCCACCAACAAAAGTATTAAAAAAGGGGCAAATGAACAGGGTCCATTATAATCGGCGGGCTTTGATGTGTTTGTCCACTATTATTTTGACGCGCTCCTCTAATTGGTTCTCCAGCTTTGCCACCTGGAGGAGAAGTTGTCGCCAAAATGCACGGCACCTACATTTGCATCCATGGTGTGGGGGGGGGGGGGCGGCAGATGTTGCAAAATGCCGGCGGTGAGCGGCTGCCTGACCACGGCGCCATACTCCTGCAGGTGGGGCCTGGGTGGTGCCTGGGGCATTGGAAGAGGCAGCAGCTGCCGCCTCCTCCTCCTCCTCCTCGGCCTCAGCCACCAGCCGGCGGTACTCATCCACAATGGCCTGCAGTTTCCTTTGCCGGGCCCTGGCTGCCAACTCCTTCCGTGATGGTTTTTGGGAAGGAGTATGAGTATCTATAAAAAAAGAAACAGAATTGTAACTGAAACTTTTCAAAATGAATTCAACACATAGTGGCATAGTAGCACTAGCAAGCGCAGCACATACAATTGGTGGCAACTTTTAGTATCTAATCTATCCTCCTGCTTCCCCTGCCTGTAACATTTGTTGAAGTTTTTTTCCGGCATTATACTTGCCCTAGTGCTATGGGTGGACTTCAGTACGCAGAAGAACACCAGTCTTTTTTGTATCTCCTTTTATATTTTCAAAGTAAGACTCTGCTTCCAGTGACAGTCTCCACCTATGATGAATACAATACATCCAGGGGGCATCCATCCATTAAAAGTAAATGCCTATCATTCTTTATTATCGCCTTAGCTAGTTTCACTTTCACCAACAACCACCCATGCGTCCACTCTTTCCTTGCCTTGGGTTTGATTGACACACACACCGCTGATGATTCTTGCTATCCACTATATCCATGCACCCATATTGTGTTGCCCACCCAGGCATGCATCTTCTTTCACCTTCAAAGTTCCACCCATCCTTCAACAACCCATGCACCGGATTCATATCAGCCACGTGCATGAACCTTCCAAAGTATCCTTTTATGGTAGTCTTATTACATCTCTTTCGTCCTTCCTCCTTCCACCCTAGTTCACTTCTTTCCCTTTTTGTTCAACACATCCCTCAAGGTCATCTGATCTGACTTTTAGTCTTCTCCATAAATTTCACAGCTGAGTTGGAGTCTGATAGAAGAGGCCTTGTTGACTCAACTCACGCTGGTAATGCTGCAAAGGGTGACTTCTTCAACCATTGTATATTGTCCAGTACATCTTCAAGTTCATACTTTCTTAACAAGTCTCATAGCACAGTGAGGGAAATGTTCCCCTTCCACCTAGTAATGCAAATAAGTAATGAATATAACTTACCACCGCCCACCGCTCATGTTTCCTCCCCCACTGGTGCTCCTGCAGGTGCCGCAGCCACTGTCCCCTCCTGGATGGCATTAGCATCGCCGCTGGCTCCGTCGGCACTGGTGGTTGGTAGTGGTTGTGCACCTATAAAAGCAAGTACACCTTTTTAGATGCCTGCACATCTCCCCCTATTTTACTAGTTGTACTTTTTTCACCAGGAAGGAAGATTGAAAAAACAGTTACGTACAACATAAATCGTTGTAACTAGTCCAAATTGCGTACTACTGTACAGCAGTCAGTAGACAGAGATCAGTATTAATTTATTAGATGGTCCCTAGGGTCATCTCATCTCTACTCCTACTCTAGTCATTGGAAAGTTAGCCTGAGCCATGTAACCATTTTAGATCCGGGCCTACATTTTTGCCCATGTTACCTCACAGCTTGTTGCACAGTAAGAAAGATACCTTTGAGGCCACATGAGTGTTGCATACAACTAAAGAGGTTGACAAACAAGTTTTGTTAGTCCCTTTTGCTTATCCATAATGTTACACTTTTTGGCATGACTGCTAAAAGCTTGCATAATTGTGTTCACTGTCTAACGTGCAACATTTTTCTCATAGGCAGATGAGAAGATTGCCTTCTACGAATCAGAGATTTGCAGAGCTTTCGAAAGATGCATGTGTAACCAGTATACGTTCAACGGTGAGGGGTCTCCCACAATTCCCACAGTTCTCTATCGTGCACTAGTTGTACAAAATGTATAGTATTTAATTTTCTTTATTTTGCATGGTGGAGCTGGATGTTTTTCATGGAACAACTTACAAGTTACAACAATACAAAGCTTGTTATTAAAAATATAAAGTTTTTGAACTTGCACATAGACTCTATGGTATATTTTGAGTGTCTGTGGTGTTGTGGACTTAAACGAGTGAGTGAGCGAAAGGGGGTTACTTATGTTCTGGGTTGTGTAATAAAATCATTGGGTATATCTAACTATCTTCGTGTGGGGGGTCGGGAGTGGGACAAATGACTATGACTGAGACACTTAGGTAGGCAGACGGTCAGTGAATTGTGGGTTCTTCTGAGTTCTGTGACTGAGGTGTAAGTAAGGTCTAACCTCCCTATCACCAACATCCTATTTTCTTGTGCATAGTTCTGTATGTGGCTGTGCAGAGAATATCCACAACAGTAGTAGTAGTATACTAACCTAACAAAAATTAGTAGACAAACATATGGTTGCGCATTTTGTTGGTGGGAATTGACAAAGACTAGAGATTACAGAGGACAACGCAAAAGACAGGAGTGCACCCAGTGGCTACAGCTATTCTATCACAGCTTTATTCAAAAGAATACCTTAACTAAAGAGTGGCCAACAGGGCAAGCTTAGCTACAGACAGTCTAATAGTAGTAGCACAGAGAGTCATAGGGCAGAGGCAGTTTGAAGGAACTGAAAGTCAGGGATGGCATTGGATACCCAAAATTTGGAAAACAAATTGAAGACCAAAGAAGCTTTTGCTAAGGAGGCTTAATAGGTTGGAAAAAATAAGGTGCGTTAAAAAGTTAGGGAAATATAATTGGTAATAATATAAGCACTGTGGGACTTACTGGGGCCAGCAGCAGGATCCTCGGTAGAGGAGCGCTCCTCTGGTGGTTGTCCCGCCGACTCGGACCCCGACTTCTTGCCCCTAGGTGGTGCTGATCATGTAAGAAATAATAAAGAAAGAGAAACATTGAGTGCTGTGACACAAATACATCATTCAAAAATCCTCTCAAACATTTTAGGAAACAACAATTGCAATAAAACTGACCTCTAAGTCTAAATGACTACTGGCTTGCAGGATTCACAGACTGTCTACTTATAGAACACTAATCAAATGTTCCATAAACATTCTGATTGCAGAATATACTAACGAAGCCAGTGCCACCTGACCTACACCACCTATTCCAGAATCCAGACGGGCCAATTGTTCAGTAAGTCGGCATTTCCATTTTATTTTTGCCTGCAAACATGCATAGATGAGATGGAGGACACATGCATAAATTTGTGCATACACGAAATTGTTAGTTGCTTGCGTCATATGAACTGCTACTGACTGACGTGACAATGCTATTGCTGCTAAGCCTACCACTCAGTAAACAAACTTCAAACAGGTTCTATGGATGGGTGGGATAAATAAGAACTAACTAAGCATTCTGTGACAGAGGAGGCGTCATGCAGACCATTAAAAAAAATATGAACTAATACTAAGTAAACCTATATCCATCCACCACTATTTCACTAAAGGACAATGGAAGCACTAGACTCTAGCAATAGCATTAACTAACTTCAGATCTCCAAAGTAAACTCTAACATCAATATTCACCAGCCCAAGCTAGCGCAAAGTTACAAACCAGTAAGAGAAGTGGCGAGCAGCACCTGTGTCATACAATAGCAGAAGATTTTGAGACAGAATTGATCTGCAATGTAACTAAGCACACCAGTAATCCTGTTACTTATTCGTCCAAGAATTATACACAATACTTATACTACTATATATATATATTAATATTAATAGCTACTCACCAAGCCCCACGACCTCGACACCTAGCAGGTCCAACAGGTCCTGCTCCCTGTCCAAAATGTCTGCCCACCGGTGGGCCAGCTGCTGGTGGGTGCGCCGGATACACGAGCGGCGGAAGACTGCCCGGCGCACCTTCGCCCACCGGCGGTGACGCTCCTCTGAAAGATAACCGGAGCCTGGCCTGCCGCCTGCTGCCAAGGTCAAGGGGAGGTGGCGCTGGATGAAAAAAGCCAGGGCGGCCACCTCCGCCTCCCCGAAAAGTTTCTGGGCCTGCACCCCTGCAGGTCGCATTCTGCCGCAAGGCAGGCGGCACTTGGGCGCAGGCGCCTTGCCCTTCAAGCCGGTTCTGCTGCTGCCCTTTGCCATGGTTCTGGGGTGGAGGTGGAAAAGAAAAGTTAGAACAAAAGGAAAAAAAGTTAGGGGGAAGAAGTAAGAGCTTAAAGAAAGAAGTAAAATAAAACAGTAGAAAAGTTAAAGAAAAATGTGTAAAAGTAGAAATAAAATGCAAAATATAAACTTAGGGACAGAGAGAGATAGATGATAAGTAAAAAAAGACAAAAAAACTGTGAAAATAGGTAAAGATTGCAAAGATAAAAGCTGGATAGAAAACTAGGCCTAGAACCATAGCATAGAGTGTGAAAAACAAGATGGCCGCGCCCATCGTGACCACGTGGGTAAGTTCGCGCGCGATTTCTCACGAACACGCACTTTGTCAGCGTGAATAAGTAGATGTGTTCCCGAACATGACTTGCACAACGTGAACACGGTATGCGCGACCCGGAAGAGGAAATAGGAAACGCGAGCGGGCGGGACAATTGAAAAAACAAGATGGCCGCGCCCATAGCCCACCGCATGGGTAAGGTCACGCGCTACAATCCCCCGAGCATACAGACAGCACCCAGAACACGCACAACGCACTCCCGAGCAAGAAAAAAGGCTCACAAACGGGTCCAACAAGCTACTACGCACGCTTGCGAAGCTACGCGAAGCTCGCGTAGTGCGAGAACTTTTTCGCGTACTATGCCCAGGGTTATACATCATAGCGAAAGTGAAAATTCATGAAACAGTTATGTTTTTACTTAATGTGTATGGATCAACAGTTGATGATCCAAATTTCTGGTCCATTTTAACCACTGAAGTTCTCAAGTTGGGCAACGTCTCACTTATAATTGGAGTGGATTTCAACCTCATATTTGATCCTTTATTAGATAGATCTTCTCTCACTAAATTTCGACCATCTAAAACATGTTTTACTTTTAAATCCTTTTTTAAAACCACAAAATTGGTGAATATCTGGCGATAACATTCTCCTACTGAATTTTTGGAAACTTTTTTCTCTAACCCTCATAATCCATACTCAAGATTAGATTATTTATTTGTTTCTCAACAATTAATTAATTCAGTTGTTATTCCTGATATTTGAAATATTGAAATTTCGGATCATGCCTTGATTTCCATGGTACTAAAACTTAACTCAATCCAGATGGTGCATGAATACTAGCACTGTCCTCAATGAACAAAATAAACTGAAAATCTTAACTGCACTTCAAGAGTACTTCCAACTCAACCCAGAAGGCTCTACATCTATGGTGAATCGATGGGATGCTTTCAAGTCCTATATCAGGGGAGACCCCATTTCTCTTATGGCACAGGAAAGCAAAATGTCAATAAAAGAAAATTAAGGAATTAGACAAACAAATTGCAAAATTTGAGAGACTTTATACTACTTCCAATGACCCCAATATAAAATGAAATTACAAAAACTTCGATATGAGTTTAATTCAATCTTAAGCAAAAGAGTAGGTATACAGCTCTCTAACTCTAAAGCCAAATTCTGTTTTAAAACTAATAGATTCATGGCCCCAATGGGAACATTGCATTATCACAAAAAGATATTGATAATGAATTTCTAAATTATTATGCTGCCCTATATAATAAACCTAAATTTGATGTTCCTTCTTTAAATGATTCTTTGTTATATAAATGCGGTTTACCTAAAGTTCCTTAGATAACCAAATAAATTAGATTTACCTATTACTGAAGAAGAAATTATACTAGCCATTGAGTCTCTTAAACAAAATAAATCCCCAGGCCCTGATGGCATTCCAGCAGAATTTTATAAGGAATTTGATTTGCAACTTATTCCTCATTTGTTTAAACTTTTACCTTTTTTATTTCTATGATCAACTTCAGGTTCTTTTACTGAGGCTTTGATTGTTGTGTTACCTAAACCTAACAAAAACCCTACACTTTTATCAAATGATTGCCCTATTTCCTTAATAAATCAAGATTGTAAACTTTATGCCAAAATACTTGTACCAGACTAACCTCGATTTTAGATTGTTTTATCCGTCCTGATCAGTCTGGGTTCATGAAAAATAGATATTCTGTCAATAACACAAGAACATTATTGTATGCTGAAAAAGGTTTTGACAAAGTTCATTGGCAATTATTATTCCGTGCTTTAGCAGCATGTAATTTTGATGATTTTTTTATAAGTATGATATCTGTACTTTACTCTATTCCAACTTCTCGTTTATTTATTAATGATCAAATTTTGAATCAATTGTTTTCTATTTTGAGGTTCCAGACAAGGTTGTCCACTCTCCTCTTACTATTTGTTCTTGTTATTGAACCTCTGCTTGTCTCAGTTAGGAAATGTAATGATATCACTGGTTTTAATATTAATGAGGTTATTATTAAAACATTAGCATATGCAGATAATTAACTTTTAATTGTTAGCAATCCTGAATCCTCACTTCCTCCTTTATTAGAGATTATTTCATCATATTCCTTAATTTCTGATTCCTTAATTTCAGGTTACATGTTAAACACAAATAAAACTGAATTTTTTCTTTAAATATTCACTGTACCCCAGATATGCTACCCATAAAAGAAATAATTTGGCAAAGAGATAAGATCAAATACCATGGCATTTTGTTCTCTTCGTCTATAAAAACTGCAATATCAATAAATTGTGAATCTATTTTAAGTTACATTAAGGATAAAATATCTAAATGGTCTTCTCTTCATCCATCATGGTGGGGGAAAATGGACTCAATAAAAATGACTATAGCACCAATAATCTTTTATTTCCTAGCTATGAATCCTAGTCGATTTCCTATGAAGTTGTATAAAGTTGCTGATCAACACCTTTCTAAGGGGCCGATTATGATGGCGGATGGACCTGAGTCCGTCCGCCACCATAGAGTAGGAGGGACCGTCCGCAGGGGCAGCGGCGGTCCCTCCGTGTAGATTAGGATGTGACCGCCAGGGTGGCGGTCACATCCTCAATCTTTAACATTGCGGCGGGTGCAGCTTCAAGCTGCACCTGCCGCAATGTTAAAAATGCATGCACGGCATTTGCGTGCACAAAGCGGCAGGCACCGCGCGGTGCCTGCCGCTTTGTTCACGCAAATGCAGGGGGGTACCATAGGTACCCCCCATGTGCACCCCCCAGCCCCCCTTCACCCAGGGGGCCCGCAACGGGCCCCCGAAGTGAAAGTCCGTATGCTTTTCCACGGCGGAAAAGCCGCCGTGGAAAAGCATACTTTCTACTCCATCCTAATATGGCTGGCGGTGTCTGATAGACACCGCCAGCCATGTTAATGCTTTTCCGCCACGGTCGGAAGGCGACCGTGGCGGAAAAGCGGCGGACAGATTGCAAGACCCACTAGCCATCCTAATATGGCGGTGGGTCTTTCAACTATCCGCAGCGGTTTTCCCGCATCCTTCGGGCCGGCGGTGGCTTCCGCCGGCCCGGAGGATGCGGGAAATCCGCAATCGTAATAGGCCCCTAAGTTTCTTTGGAACAATAAAGCACCTTGTATTGGTTATAAAAAACAAAAAATGGCTAAATGTAATGGAGGATTTTTTTTGCCAGATTTGTTTAATTATCATAAAGCATTTATCTTAAAACAAAGCTCTATATGGTTTAATCATTCCCACCTGATTAATCCTCCTACAAGGCTTCTTATAGAGAGGAGTCTGGTAACTTTGTTTCCATTGTCTACCTTGGTAACTTTGTCTAACAAGTCAATAATATTTTATAAGTCCAATATTTTGAAATCCACAAAACTAATATTAAATGATTTTGACTCACGTTTTCAATCAACCATGTCTAACACTGTAGATATGTCATTATGGTATAAACCAGGCCTAAAACATTCTCAAATTGTTAGATTTTGGCATTCATGGATTAAGGCTGGTATTTTTTACCTCAAAGATATCTACAATAACATTACTTTTATATTGTTTGAAGTATTACGGGCAAATTTTCACTTACCATCTTCTGGCTTCCTTAAATATGAACTTTTATGTAACTCTATATTAGATTCCTTCCCTCATAATATTCCTTCAAATACTAGTTAAAATTTATCAATTGATATTCAAACTGTATCATCTTCGTTTCATGCTGTTTAATTAATGTATAAGAAGATGTTGGCATTGCAACTTACATACTGCTTCGTTAAAACCTATGCTGTTTGATTGTACATCTGTTTTTAAATTTTGGAATGAAGTTTGGGATGTTATACAAAAAACACTCAATATCTCTGAGAAACTCTCATTTAAATTGTTGATTTGCAAATCTGTTTTTCTGTTTAAAGCATTGCCTGACTTAGAATGTAAACTTTCTATGCATCTTCTGACAGATGTGGACCCACCCTGAGGCTGAACATGTTTCACAGCCGTTGGAGCCATGGAAAGTAACTATTCCTCCAGCTTCAAAGAGTTGTCATTGGTGATGAGGGACTCAAATCGTTCTCACCCACTCTTCATAACAGGGTATTTGTCTTTGCTTGTAAGCAAAGGTTCCATATTGCAAAAACATATATCGGCAGATGAAAGACAACCAGTCAAATTCGATAATGCACCTTCCTTTTCAGAATGGATTATGAGCAGACCATTGTCTTTAGTCTCTCCCCATAATATAGATTTTGGGAATGGGCACTCCCTTCCCACATAGGTTCATTGGGTATTCCCATAATTGTAAAATGTCTGGTGGGACGAGACGCTCTCCTTCTCCTCTCACATACAACATATTACCTCTAGCTGCCACTATAAACTCCGCAATCTCAGGAAATTCCTCTCTCTTCTACCTACTGACTGTCGCAAATCGGTGGTCCATGCGACGGTCACATCCAGACTGGACTATTCAAACGGCCTCTATCTGGGCCTCCCGAAATATCTGACACAACGCCTGCAGAGCGTGCAGAATGCGGCTGCGAGATTGATAAAACATGTGCCTTTCAAACAGCATATCTCTCCGCATCTTCACGCATTGCATTGGCTCCCAGTGGCTAGCAGAGTTAAATTCAAAGTACTCACTCTAGCGTACAGAGCACAAAAAGGGAACTGTCCTAAGTATCTCAAACTCCGACTCCCCCGCTACCATCAAGAGAGACACCTCCGCTCGAACTCGCAGACCCTACTGGCCGTACCCCGAGTGTGTAGGGCGAGACTCAGAGGCAGATCTTTCTCGGTAGGCACTGCGAAGCTCTGGAACTCTCTCCCCTCTGTCATCCAATCTGCCTCGTCAGAAGCCACCTATAGGAAACTCCTAAAGACCTGGCTCTTTGCGCAGACAGTCTAGCATCTTTTCCTGCCTTCCTCTCTGGGGCTGCGGTTTCTTTTTAGCGCCGGGACACCTCCATGTGAGGTAGCTGTTCGCGCTTGTATAAATGCCAGTATTATTATTATTATTCTCTCGGGAGATGTTTACCAGTTAGTCAAAAAGATCTAAGACTTCAGGTTTGAATGTGCAGTCTCACAACTTAGTTCACTTTTCACCCTGTTTGTTCCAGATCCCCAGATAGTGAATACAGCAATATTTCTCTTCCTTGAGCTCTTTTGCTCCGCTTTCTGCTGATTTTCCAGGTTGTTGTTAGCTCATTCCAGAGAGGAAAAGAATATTTTGTGGAGATACTATCAAAGCGGAAAATATGTTCTTGTTTGCATACTCTTTTCAAGTCTCTTTCCTATCATTTCAAGTATATCAGCACCTCCATATCTAGGGCTAGCAGTGGAGCAATCATGTCTGCAGTGCAGGAGATTATGCAGGTGTCTGGCATGTGCAGTTCAGTCTTTTGCTAGGACTTTGCACTGAATGCTTAAAACAACTACTAGGCATTTGTTGACTCCTAGTTTTCATCCTACGATCTCTGTCCTTGTGATTGTGAACTCACTAGGCTTCTTCAATCCAAACATTATGGCTATAAATTCGGCCTTTTTCTTCCTACTCCTAAATTTCATTGTGTGTGGCCATCAGACATATAGGGTGTTGTGAGAGTTGTGTGGAAACATTGGAGGTTACGGCATGGTGTGTTCTTTGGTCAGACAGATTGCAAGCTCTCTCCAGGAGCATGTTTTTCATGCTGACATCCCTACAGCAGTCAATGATTGAGCCTTTGAAGATTTCATGAAGCAGTTAACTTTTCTTTTTTATGGAGATTCACCTATAGAATTCTAACAGCTGGTTTGGGGAAGCGAAGCGATCTGGTTTCAGCTTTGCACTATGAATCTCAACTGTGTGTCAGTGTTATTTGCTGTGTGTTATAGCGCTGCTATAGCGCCGCTAATAGAGACAACATCCCTCAGGGCAAAACTCTAAAGCAACCTAGCCTGGGCTCGATCACCTGTCCTGCCCGCCCCGGTCCGACTCGGCAACCAGTGCCGTTGAGCGGAGGGCGGGTCAGGCAGAGCCAGGCCACTTCCTGCATCGAGCGGTCAGCGCTCTAGTTGATGCGCGCTGAGGAGTACTTAGGCAGCGAGGAGCAGGCGGGAATCGCGGTAAGGAGGACGGTGGCAGTGTCTCCCAAGCCGCTGACGCCTAAGCTGCGAGCAAATGTCTGATGCATATGAATTGTAAAACTTTATTGCATTTAATCTGGTAATTGACTGATTTTAAAAGCGCCGGATTTTAACATTTTAACATTGTTTCCTGCTCAGTGTTATTTGCTGTGTGTTATAGCGCTGCTATAGCGCCGCTAATAGAGACAACATCCCTCAGGGCAAAACTCTAAAGCAACCTAGCCTGGGCTCGATCACCTGTCCTGCCCGCCCCTGTCCGACTCGGCAACCAGTGCCGTTGAGCGGAGGGCTGGTCAGGCAGAGCCAGGCCACTTCCTGCATCGAGCGGTCAGCGCTCTAGTTGATGCGCGCTGAGGAGTACTTAGCCCCCTCGTCACAGAAAGCGCGCAGCGGTCGGGCGCAGCGAAGCGCCTGAGACGCGCCAGAGAGAAGCCCGTCTGCGCCCGTCCGCGACAGGATGGGACCAGGGGCCATGGCAGACCTTGCTAGTACACATAAGGTAAATAGATTAAGTTATACCCCACGGGCTTTAACAACTGTGCGTGATAACCTATGTGTCTCGATCTGTCCTAATCTCCATCGCTGTAGTCCTGAAGGACCTTTTACATGTAGACATTGCCACCATCAGTTTACGCTATACATAGATACTTCCTCCATACAACATATCACTAAACACCATCCTGTTGTACTCCAAGGAGGAAATAACTTATTATGTAATGTACGGTCTTTGGCCAAGCACTACATTGAAGTCTGGGATCTTATCTCTACTTATAGGCCAGACATGTGTTTTTTAACGGAGACATGGCTCAAACCCCACTCTACTCCGGCTATTACGCTTGGTATACCGGATGGCTATAAAATAGCAAGATTAGATAGACCCTTAAAAACCGGTGGGGGTATAGCAATTGTATTTAAGGACAGTATTTTAGTATCTGTTCTTGATGAAATTTGTAATATAGATTTTGAAATGCTGATTTTTAGGTTCGGCTCATTGGCCAAACACTGTAGGAAAGGTGCTCTGGTCTATCGCCCCCCTGGCCCCATGAAGAACATATCTAAACAGTTAATGGAAGCACTAGCTCCCCATGTATGTTCAGATAAATATTTTCTGCTGGTTGGAGACTTCAATATTCATAGCGAAGATACCAACAACAGTGAGGTGCAATCCTTTTTGGCCGATTTATCCATAATGGGATTAAAACAGTGTAATTCTGGACCGACTCACCAAGCAGGACACACTTTAGACATGATTATATCTAACTTTTCTGGAATCGAATGTCAGCCTCCCTTGCCATGCCTATGGACAGACCATTATTTGCTCGAATTCTTTATGCCTGTGAGGGCTATTTGTTCCATTCCCACGGTGCAGATTCCATCTAAACGGAGGCAATGGCATAACATTTCTAATACCAATTTTCAAAGGGAATATTGCCCCCCTGTTATTCAGCCCACAGATGATATAGATTCTGCTCTCACACAGTGGAACTCAGCCATTAAAACCACAGTACACCTAATAGCCCCGTTAAAAACCTTTAAACAACGTTTAGCGAGGAAACAAGAGGTCTGGTTCTCGGAAGAACTACGTAACCTCAAACAGAGGGCTCGAAAGATAGAAAAAACATGGAGGAAGTCCCATCTGGACATTGATAAAATTAATTATCAACAGGCTCTGAGGGCATATCACAAAGCTATAAGATCTGCACGCAAGAATCATGTGACCACTCAGTTAGAGGCAGCTGGTAACGACCCCAAAGTTTTATATCAGATTGTTAATACTTTCTTAAAACCTTCAGCATGTGAGAGCACAGATATGGCGTCCCAACATCTTTGTGACAGTATATCACACTTTTTCACTGAAAAAATTGACGCCATTTATGATAAAATAAAGGCACACACTCTTGTTAGGACTGATCCAGGAAATACAGCCTCGGTGCCTATTACGCCTACCAGATTGCATTCATTTATGGATTTCCCTGAAATTACTCTACAAGAGGTCCTGAAACTGTCCACGGACATCAAAAGTGGGAGTCCGGTAGATCTTCTTCCAGCTAGGCTCATGGGGCTTCTGGGGACAACCCTCGGTTCTGATATCCAGAAACTTGTAAATCTCTCACTTAACACTGCTAAAGTCCCCCAGGAATGGAAAATGGCCTTGGATAGACCGATCCGGAAAAATACATCACTTCCTTGGACCAATATGTCCAATCTGAGACCAATTTCCTTGTTACCTTTTTTGGGAAAAATTATTGAGAAACATACAAACAAACATCTCTCAACTTATTTGGAATATTCCAACAGCCTCGATCCATCACAGTCAGGTTTCAGGCCAAAATACAGCACTGAAACGGCCTTGCTGTCGATAACGGACGATCTACGTATGTACCAGGACAATGGTTTTTCAGTTGTCCTGGTGCTACTTGATTTATCGGCAGCGTTCGATACTATATCTCATAACATCTTGATCGAACGCCTGTCTGAGAGTGGAATTGGTGGTAAGGCACTGAACTGGATCAAAAGCTTCCTCTTGAATCGCACCCAACGTGTCACCATGGGTGATTTTAGATCTGAAGAGGTTAAAATCACCAAGGGGGTTGCACAAGGATCAGGCCTAAGTCCGACCCTATTCAACACCTACGTGGCCCCCTTGGCAGAAATAACTAGAGCTTTTGGTTTCAGTCCAGTGTCATATGCTGATGATACGCAGCTACTTTTCCCTTTTAAACATCTTACCCCTGAGATCATACAATCTTTCTCAGATGGGATGAAGGCAGTAGCACGTTGGATGTCCTGTAATTTTCTACAATGTAATGTTGGGAAAACAGAGGTGATGCTCTTTGGGAAAGCCAAAATCCTATGGTCACCTGACTGGTGGCCTCTGGACCTAGGCCCAGTCCCTGAACCCAAATCTATAATTAAGAATTTGGGAGTACGGCTGGAACCTGAGCTGACTATGAAACAGAATGTTAATGTAACAGTGGGATCATGTTTCCACATGATAGGTCTCCTCCGTAGGATATTTCCTTTTCTGCCTGATTCTTATAGAAGAACCTTAGTCCAGGCTCTGGTGATCAGTCGTCTAGATTACTGCAACGGTCTTTTAGCAGGAGCTAATGAAGAGGTTCTTGACCGTTTGCAGGTAATACAGAATACTGCAGCCAGATTGGTGCTTAACGCACCCCCAAGATCCCCATCTAAGCCTTTATTATGCAAACTCCATTGGCTGCCCATACGTCTGCGAGTCAAGTTTAAGACTTGTTGTATCATTCATAAAAGTCTCCATGATTTAGGACCTGAATATCTGTCTATTAAATTTGCTCCATATAACCCCATTCGCACCCTCAGATCCAGCCAACAGCTGTTGCTAAAAGTACCTAAAATCAACAAGACCAGACTGGGCGGCAGGGCCTTGTCGGTAGTGGGTCCTACATACTGGAACATGCTCCCACTATCATTAAGGCAATGTTCTGACCATCTGAATTTCAGAAAAAATCTGAAAACTTTCCTGTTTAGTTTAATTAGCTAATTTAGCTTATTGTTCTCTAGATCCACAGTTTTAATTCTACTGCTATTGCTATTGCTCCATCAGATTTGACGTCAGAAGCGCGGAGATACTCCTCCGGGAGTCGATTCATAGCGCTATACAAACCTGCAATAAAAATAAAAATAAACTGATTGACTTTGTACTACTGTATTGGCTGTGATTGAATCAAAAAGTATCCACAACATTTTATAAAGATTAGCAAAGTGTACTCCCAGATTTCTGCTCAGATTACCTGCCTCATTTACATGAAGCCATTTAGCTGCGCTGAGGTGCGTCATTTTGAAAGCATACGGATGTGATGTATTAACAGCAATACGGCGCATTCCTGTGCTTTCCCCTGCACTGGCACACAATTGGTTGCCATGCACAAGCGCAGGCAGCCTTCCAAAATGACGCATTTTGTTTTTTTTGTGCATGCTGCAAAATGCAGCACGCATAGAAAGAGGAAAAAATGAGGAGAAATAAAAGTATTTCTCCTCATTGCACCACTCTTACACTTCCATTGGGGATGCATAGGTTTCTGACTCATTCGTAGGTTTGCAAAATGTTGTAAATCTGGGCATGTGTCAGGTTCCATTGATGTTGCTTGGGAACACCGACAGCAACACCCATGGAACGCCCCTTTCACGCACAGTAATGTGTGAAAGGGAAAAATAACAATATATCCTTTGGTTGGCAAATACTGAGAGAACTCTTACTCATTCACTCACCTAAATCACATCTATTCAATCATGGGGGTTACAGTACCAATTGAAAAAGCAGTGTGCCAGTACACAAGAACATTTTTGGAAATGTTATGTATCAATGTATTAAAAGCATATAAAACAATTGTAGCAAATTAAAAAACAGTTAATCATACATAATATATTGATGTTCAAAATAAAAAAAATCACACTATAAATAAACAGATGAACAAACTCAATAACAAAGACAATTAGACAAGAGTATTAAAAAGACACTACTCTTTGTCATAAATTGACCGTACCCGTATGAGGTAACGTTGGGGCTGGACCCTGATGTACAAAAGACACTCAATATATAGTGTGGCAACCCACTGTGCGGATTATGGTTCTATGAAAGGGGCCCATATTTACAAAGCCATGATAAGTCATGCTGGGTGACTTTACGTGGCTTTGTAAATATGGGCAAGCCCAATGCATCCAAAAAAGTGACGGACTGTCAGCACAATAGGCTTGTAAATAAGGGCCCCAGTGTCTCCAGAGGCAGTTCTTCCAAACCTGTTAAACACACTATTTGCCTGTAAGATCAGAGAGTTTCACAAGTATAAGAAACTGTCCAAAAATCTATGCCCCACTACAATGGGCATTGAAACTTAAGTGGCCATTCAAAGCAGGTTGCTTTTCCTGAAGATGGGAATGTAAGAGGAGTAGGCCTACGATGACCTCCAAAGTTCTTTGCAAGACAGTCCAACTAGCAGAATGTTAGCCTTGTGGACCAAAACACAAGTTGCCTCCTTCATGAATGTATGCAGGACTGCTGTCAGGTCACTGGCATCTACATTTTCCTTCTAATACTGGTTTGTGGTCGGGCCGCCAGGACCTAGGGACTTTGACTACATGGTTCTGTCCAAAGTGTTGCATGTATGAATTAATGGTTATTGAATAATTCTTTCACACATGCATAATATGTACCTCATGTTCTGTGATTATGATGATCAACAAGGGAATATGCCACTTTATTCTGCATGCATTTTACCCGCATGCGGGGTAATGGTATGCATTGTTACAACGCAGTCATTGTAACAATGCGTTGTAACAATACATACCATTACCCCGCAAATCATAACAACAACTTGCTCTGGGGGGGCGCTGGATGTTGGAATAGTATAGTTTACTATTCCAACTCCAATATGTGCAACAGTAGGGAAGGTAATGGATTTTAAATCCAACACCTTCAGCCCCCTCCGCAAGTTGTTGTTCTGACTTGCGGAGTAATGGTATGCGTTGTTACAACACGGTCCTTGTAACAACCGCGTTGTAATTCCCTGCGGGGGAAAGGATTTGTGGTAAACGATGTTTACCTCAACAAGGCATTCAAGTGTGGTTGAGGACTGAGAGGAGGAAATGAGGAGGATTAGTTGCCATAGTCTCAGTACTCAGAATGTTTCAGTGCAGGGATGCCTCCAGCTCTGCTGTCATAGTTTATGGTTTTCGTCAAAATTATCATTACTACTCCACAGAGCTAAGAAACGAGTATGAAGCCACAAGGAAGACACAATACAAGGAGGTATAACTGGAACTAGAAAATGCATCTGAGTAATGAACATACTTGCAAGTAATCAGTAAACTACTTGCTTAATCAGCACCAGCCCTCTTCGTACCCAATGCTGCTGCTATGACTGCTGCAACTGTAGATAGGGAGACTGGGGAAGGGGATGGAGTAGAGATGAGTGGCTGAAGAGCAGCAACAATCAAAAGCATATTCTGAAGGGCTGTAGCAATGGAAGCTTTTCCTTTCCATAGCTAAATTATCAATGATTAGTCCGTAAGACAAAAAAAACATTTGGACTCTGCACTGCTTATAGCCCATTACCAATAAAAAAGAAGTTGCAATGACAGTACTAACCAGTTGCAGACTGATGCAGCATCCATAGCTCTCAACCAGAGATTCCATAAGAGTCAGAAACTAACTGAGTACACCCATGCCACCTGAAGTATGCTTATTACACATTATCCCCTAGATTCATCATTGTCCAGTTTTGCGAGTCCTTAATAGCGATTATTAAGGAATCGCTATTAAGGACTTGCAAAACGGGATTCATGTAGAAATTGCAATTTTAATTGCGATTTCTACAGTAACTTATTTGCGATTAGCAAATTGCTAATCGCAAATAATGAATGACTCCCATAGGCCCATAGGAATGAATGGGGAGTCATTCCTTATTTGCGATTAGCAATTTGCTAATCGCAAATAAGGATGCGATTTCAAGGGTACCTGAGGTGTCCAAAGAACACCCTGTAGCACCCCTGAAATGTAAATGTAGCCAGATGTTGCGCACACACATGTCCAAAGGACATGTGTGTGTGTAACATACCACTTAGAAAAATGCACTAAAGTGCATTTTTCTGAGTTTTCGCTATTTACCACGTAGTCTGACTTCGTGGTAAATAGCGGCCAGAAATAGCGAATTCGCAAATAGAAAATGGTTAATGAATTGCATTTAAGGAATCTCAAATAGAGATTCCTTAAATGCAATTCCTCGCAAATATGCGATTTCGCAATTAGCGATTTTTGCATTTGGGATGATGAATCCCAAATGCAAAAATTGCACTCGCAAAGGGCCAGATTCTCAGAATATGGCCCTTTGCGAGCCGATTTAACAATGATGAATCTAGCTGTTAGTTCCATACAAATAAGACTGCATTGACCATGTCTGTTTAAAAACTGGCCTAAATACGAAATATTCTGCAGTAAAAGAGACATTGCAGTGAAGAAGAAAAGAAACAGAAAAGGACAGAAAAAAAGAGATACTGCTCAACTACACACACGTGTAAGTGAGGTTCAGTATCCCACAGCAGTGAAGCCTCTTTTAATGTCATCATCTTAAATCCTGGCACCCATGGAAGACTGCATGAAAATTTGGGAATTTAATAAAAAAAATAATCAAAATTAGAGAATATATACTCAATGAAATACAGCAAGTCTGCAGTTTATGTATATTCAGGAATGTTAAAAACTTTTAATACCTATGATTTAGGGTCCAGGGCAATGGTTCTTAACCTTTTGACGTCTGAGAACCCCCACTTAATCATTGCTGTAACACGGGGAACAGCACTGAATCATTATTGGAATCCAAGGACCCTTACCCCAGTCTAAGCATTTTGGATGATTTGAACAGCAAAACAATACAACACAAATACAGAAGCAACTATTCATCAAACAAATACACAAATAATTAAATATTTTTTTTAAATCACAAGCAAACGTAATCTTTTATTTTTTATTATAATAGGATGTTGAAGCATTTCTAAATTGAATTGAGGCCACTCATCGCCTACACTGTGTTCTATTTGCTGCACATTACAGTGTTGGTTCTAGGAATTGAGACCTCAGATTGAGACTTTGATAGCAAAGGATGGGAAGCTTGATAACAATGGAATGTTTTTGCAAAGTCTCGGCTTTGTAAGTGCAGGGCTCTGTGATGAAAGCTGCCACCTTAAAATTGAGTCAGTGTAGTCTGTTATATGGGCTCTCCTCAACATTTTGGGGACAGGGCATGCAGCAGCATTTTGCACTAGCGTTAATTGATCAACAAGATTTTGCAAAGAGGCCAGATACATAGTATTGCCATATTGCAAGCCTTGATTGTGTAAATGCATTTATTACTTGCAAATCAAGAATATACTGAAAAATGGGGAAAGTTTAGTTAGTAACCAGCTGTGCGAAATCTGCCTTTTCTGCGTGGTCACCCTGGAGTTTTGCCTTTTGCTTTAGACTTTACCGCTGCCAACTAGCACTAAAGTGCCTGTTCTACCCCTTTTAACGTGGTTGAATTAGTATACCACAAATCGGTATACTTAACTTGCCTACAAGTCCCTAGTATATGGTAAAAATGTACCTAGAGCCTGGAAGTTAAATGCCATTAGTGGACTGCGGGACCTATTGTGCCAGACGTTATAGGGGCAGTGCCAACATGACGTCAGGGCTACCATTGCAACCTAACTGTAACAGTGTAAAACATTCACTGCTACGTATCAAAGTGATAGTCTTCTGATTGTTAAAAACCTTCCTTTTAAATGTTAATAAGTCACCCTTGTGTAGGCCTTCACGGCCCTACTTTTATCCTTACAGGCTTCTGTCTCTGGGTTTACCTGCTCCAAACTGGATTTTAGTGTTAGATGTGCAATTTATTTATTTAGAAACTTGTATAGCACGCAGCTACCCCCAGCCGGGGTGTCCCAGCGCTACGGATGGTAGGCAATTGTAAGTATCTCTGAGCAGCTAAGGGTTGGAAAATGGACAGGTTTTTAAATTGCGTTGAAATAGGCATTCCGATTCTGTCATACGAAGGGACAGTGGCAAGTTGTTCCATGAATGAGCGGTGATAACTGCGAAAGCTCTGCCCTCTCCATTATGGAACAACGAAATCGGGAATTACGTAAGAGGCAAAGATGATTCGGTCTAAGTGATTGGTTGAACTGAGCATGCTTAAGTCTAGATCTGAGAGAAGCAGGGCCTCTGTTCTTCATTGCTCTGTTCTTCATTGCTCTAAATGCCAGGACCAGCGATTTGAACTGAATGCGGCTAGTCACGGGCGGCCAGTGTAACTTTTTCAAGTAAGGAGAAATTGAGTGACGATAAGGGATGTTACATAGCATCCTTGCTGCCACATTCTGTACAATCTGCAGACGTTTAACCAAATAGGGTAACGCTCCAACATACAGCCTGTGCGCATATTCCAGGTGTGATGTTATAAGGGCGTGAATAATGGTCCTACCTGCAACCACTGGAAGAAAAGGGAGAATTTTATGGATCATGCGAAGCTAATCAAAACATGCAGAGGTGACCTTATTTATTTGAGCCTTGCAAGACAATTCGTTGTCAAATTGGAAACAAAGATTCCTAGCAGAATCCACCGGTATGGAGGTGGAGTTCAACTCAGGTGGCCACCAAAGTAGGGGTAGAGGGGGTTTTGTTCGAGTTGAGCCTGAGAGTGATAAGTGACATCCAGGAGGAGATG
Source organism: Lissotriton helveticus (assembly GCF_964261635.1). Lineage (NCBI taxonomy): Eukaryota > Metazoa > Chordata > Amphibia > Caudata > Salamandridae > Lissotriton > Lissotriton helveticus. The sequence goes on from NC_136069.1 coordinate 1,475,128,955, forward strand.
TTGCTCAGGCAGTGTCTGAAGTTGGTAAAACTAGCGTCAGCATGATCTCTAAATGAAAACACAAGTTGTGTGTCATCAGCGTATGAGATCACTCTGACCCCACAGGATTCAACCACTGTGGCCAGCGGTGATAGATAGACATTAAAAAACAGTGGGCTCAGGGCAGGACACCACAACTAAGTGTTTGTTTCTCTGAGACAAAAGGTTGAAGGTAGACCTGTTGGGTACGACTGCTTAGAAAAGATCTAATCCAGGCCAAAGGGGTGCCCTGAATCCCAAGACTATACAGTCTTTCAATCAATATGGCATGGGAGACCGTATTGAATGCCGCGGACAGGTTGAGGAGCACTAGCGTTGCTGCATCGCCTATGTCCATGCATTCGCGAATAGTCTCTGCCACCTCCAGAAGTGCAGTCTCGGTACTGTAACCAGATCTAAAACCGGAATGCGAATCATGGAAAAGTTGTCCCGACTCAAGGTAGTTAGAGAGTTGTTCTTGCACTACTTTCCTCAGGATTTTGGCTGGTTTAGGTAAAAGGGAGATGGGCCGGTAGTTGCTGAACACCGATGGGCCGGCTTCAGGTTTTTTAAAAATAGGGATAAGCCTGGCCTGTTTCCAAGACGAAGGGAAATGACCAGTTTGTAATGAGGTGTTCCAGATCATGTTCAGCAGAGAAATGATAAGAGGGGTAAGTGAACTGAATAGTTGTGCCAGACAAGGGTCCAAAGGGGAGCCTGATTTGCATACCAAAATGTTTCGCGAAGAGGTATCGATGACCCTAAAATTAAGACAGTATACTCCCCTCTCCACAACACACACACAGCCCTCAGTGCTCATGTTTAGTGTGGCCGAAGACCTTCATCCTCTTGAGATTGCCCGGACACAAGACACTTTAGGCCTGTTTGCAGTAAGACAAACCACAACTACGAGGGTAGGGTTGGCTATGGGAAGTTTTATCACATTAGCTAGGGTGTGCCCTTGTATCCCTCCACTACCCTAACTAGTTCCAGACATATATGTGGCTCCTCCAGGCACCCACTTCAGTCCACTCACAGGACCTGTTGCCGGTGACCTGAGAGGAGCCCTGAAGGACTGGACCTGCTAACTCTTGTTCCCTAGACAAAGAAGTTGACACCTTGGGTCAATATACTTATCTCCTGTGTGACCACAAACTGCAAGAGGCCTTTTCCTGGAAGTATAAAGCTGCCCAGTGGCACCTGAGCCTGCACTGTACCCTGCTGCTGTATCTGCCTGATTGGTGCATTGTGATTTGAGTAATATTTGGTGCGATGTGCTTTCAGTAATATTTTCTCTTAAATGTTCAGAAAGTCGTATCTCCAGGTGCTCTTATGGAATTCTTGTCATTTTGGTGTTGTTTTCGTTTACATTTTACTCTATTATTTAAATTCACTTTGGAATTTTTATTGTTTTGCTGTTTGCTTTATTATAATTTTGGATCTGCATAAATATTTTACAAGTTGACTTAATGTAAGGCTTGTGCTTTATGCCATAGTTACTTGGGTTTAACCTCAGATAATTTAGTGACTTTACGTTTTTACCTTAACAAGGGATGTAATTATTCCATGACGTATGTAGTAGTCTACCCCAAATTATAATCCAATTTCTTATTCCAGTTGAGTCACTTGATCTTTAATTGAGAGATTTGAATTGCTAATAAATCCAGATTTTGCACTGCTATAGGGGAACTGGACATGTCCCCCACATTGAAAATCATTGGCGATAAGCAGAATTTCAATTTTAGATGGGTAAAATTACATTTCAAAAATAATTTTCACTTTTATTTGCTTCCACCATCTGGTATCTCAGAGGCAGATCTTCAAACATCAGGTACTTGAGAGCTAGGCCAATCTTGGGCCTTCTTCACTACAAACACAAACTGTCATCTGAGTACCTATTAACCCCTTCGGCGCTGATGACAAAGCCAGCTCGTCATGGGCGTTACCTGCGCTACGCGGATGACGAGCTGGCTTTGTCATAAACAGCGCGATTTTCAAACATCAGCGCACAACGGGAAAACGCGGTAGCGCGGTAGAGGTTAAAGACAGCTCCCAAATCATGGTGGGCAGCTGCCAAAGAACATAAATGTAAATATTAAAAGCAGGCCTGATAGAATTGAACTCTGTAGTAGGCTGTACTTAATTGTTAAAGAATTGGCCCAATTTAGGGGAAACTCAAACAATTTGATTCTATTATCTAAAAACAACTTAAGCCAATTCAGGTCAATACCACCAATGCCAAATTCTCTAAACTCAGAAATCAAAATGGCATCATCTATTATATCATATGCTGCAGAGATGCCAGGAGCACCAATACTCCGACCGCTCCCACATCCACTCACATTCTGAAGTTGTCCAGGGCGGTCACTTATACTAGCCTGGGGGAAACCAGCTTGCTGATGCTCTAGCAACTTATTTCACTCCACAAAGTCAGGTAATGTACGACATTTGCTACAATATTACCAAAAAACAGCAAGAGAGATATGGGCCTAAAATTTCACAATTCATTCAGTATCAAATCGTTTTTTTAGAGGAGCTTGGCCATGCCCGTTTCCATATCAAAAGCTTTATATCTTATATAGGATAGCTGTTACATATTAATAGCCATTTTGCAAATGAACTCCGTTTTTCGCCCCCCTCTTCCAATAATAGCTAAAGTAAATTTAGCAGGAGAATATTTTACTGATTTATATTACGCGAATTTTAGTTAAACTAAAACAAGAGACAGATTAAGGTGTGACACACATTTTTGTAGGCACAACAAAAGTAAACATAATCAGCCTCTCTCATGCAATATTTATAAACTGCTAAATGATGTGAATCAAACCTGATCATATTTGGATCTAAAATACTCGCATTTATTTTTAAAATGCAGACTGCACACACATATTTAGCAAAGCTTTCCTGCACATGATTTTCCAAGTTAATTTGTGTTAATTATTTTAAGCACTGGTTTTCTTTTTAAAGTAACACGTAAAAGGTTGTTAGGTAAAACTGCGCAGATGCTATTTTACAACATTGTTAGATAATGGTTCTAACTTAATGCAGCCCACTGATCCCCATATTGCAATCAAGAGGGGGTTGATGCTATCAGCCCACACAGAACACCAATGTAGGATGTCAGAATGTGTGGTGCATTAAAGTTAGATGTGATGCAACATGCAGCATTCTGGTTGATGGGTTGAGAATTATATTACCATAGCCACTTCTGATTCACATGGAAATATGTCCTGGCTAAATACCCACACTCAAGAGCGGTAGAGATTCTCTCCGACCTAAAAGGTTGTCTAAGGCAGAGATTTATCTGGGGGGTTTGGGTTTTAATCTGTTTATTAGCATCCATGCATATTATATACAAAAAACGACTGGATCTTCAAACCACATTTAGAAGCATGTCCAAGAACATATAAGCACATTTACATTATCATTGCCTCTGCTACTTAGTTTATCCTCTCTCGCTGTTATGTGTCAGCTAGTTCCATCATTATCGCTCCTTCTTTTGGTGCTCTACCTAGAGGACCTCTGGTGGCTAGATGATGAGCTTTTACCACAGCAGGTCCATGAAGGTGAGGCTCACCCAGTTTAGGTTTCTTCTTTGCATTCTTAGAATTATAGTATTTGGTTTCTAATGTTATAAAGAAAACAACATGTGCTAGACTGCAGAGCAAGGAATTTTGATTGGATGAGCTGCTCACAATTAGAGGGGAGACTTGAGAGCGTTTGAAGTCCTTGGAGACCTGCCAATTCTACTGTGTGAGACACGCCCTGTTCCTGAGTGGGTTGCTGCTGTGCTTGTGTGCACCTGTTTCTGGGAAGTGAACGCGTGTTGCTGTCCACCACCTACCTCACGCAGGAGAAGGTGATGATAAGAGATGGAAAGGTCAGCAAGTAAGTTGTTCACGGACTGCCTGCTTGCAGCGTCTGCACTAAAACCACGGTGTTTGGGCCTGTTACTGAAGAGGGCTGTGTTTGTTGCAGCTAAGAGGTATAGGTGGGGGTGTGCACCACATAGCAGCCTTTGCTGCCTGCTCTCAAATTAGCACTTAGCCCACTGGACCTGCTCGTGTTATCGGGCCAACTCTGCACTGGCTTTACCAGTGAGCTGCTCACTCCATGCAGGCTAAGTATTGTGCACAAGATATGCTCCCTGTTGCAGCTCTTGCTGATGGCTAGTTCGGTTGCTGCATGCCCATTCACCCTGCAAGCGCACGTTGACAAGATACCTGGCAAGATGTGCGACTCACAGTTGAGTCCCCTCCAGCCCATCACATCCTTCATTGTTGTTGAACTCACCCAATGGGTTTCGGGGTTGCTGATATGACTCTTGGTCAGAAAATCAAGTCTGCTCAATTCCCTAGCTCTCATATTAGTGTTTTGGTTGCAATCTTTGCTGAGTAACAGGTTACCCTCACACAAGTAATCATTAATGACATAACACATAGCTTTTTGGTCTTATGGCTTTAAAATTCTATCTTTAAACATGTGCTTATGAAAAAGTCTTATATTTGAGATAAGTTTCTTTTTGTGAGACTTATGATAAGTTTCTTGTTTGTAATTGCTTTGGAACCTTTGGTACTGATCTGATGTGAACTGCTTGTATAGATAGAGTTCTTATGTAGAATGCTCTAAACCCATTTGGGTCAGATATAAACAAGCAAAACAAGTCTTACAAAGAGCTCAATTTCGTCCCTCGGACTACCAGTGCCTACATAGGTAAGGCCATGATTCTGACCCCAGTAGCTCAGCTGCATTGTCCAGCTTTTACAGATCTATGAGTGTTTTGTGATGGTTAAAAACCATCAGATGGTTGACAGAGTGCTTTTAATAAATGAAAATGAATGCAAATAATATGTAGAAAGGACATGTAGGCCTGAAAGGAAAAGCCACATTTTAAAACTACAATGGGAGCACTAGGCTTCAAGGACTGTATGCGTTAAGTTAGAAAGTCTTCAGAATGCAATCTTTCTTTTCTTTTCCAAAGATGGTCAATGATGTCAGTAATGTGAAGCCTTGAAGAGTTCAATGACACCAAAGTGCTGAACGGAACATGACCTAATAGAAAACGTTAGATTTTGACTTTCCCATAGAGATATTTTCTTAAAATGCAATAATGTATTAAATTATGTAGTTTAATTTGTATTCAATTGTTTTTCATGAATACCATTTGCAAGTTAGAATGTGTGAGAAAGGCACAATTTCATTTGTGCAATGAGAGACCTAACCATGAAATGTTTTGTGTTGTGCAATGTTAATAAAATGTTTTATTTAACACTAATATCTGTAAGTCTTTTGTCCCCAAACTGTTTAGACCATGGACACTTTCCTGTCCCACAAATACATCAAATTTCTATTGGAGGAAGAGGCAGACAAATGCAACATTTGTTCTTGTTGTGGATATCAAAATGTTATATTTTATGAGTGTTCTTAGAATAGGGAAGGAGATGAGAATATAGGGACGAGAGGCAGGAGATTTCCTTGTGGAGATGTTCTTTAGACCCTTTCAAGACTCTTTGCTGAGGTCTCTGCAGAGACCCATTCATTTTCTCCTTGCCTAAATCTATGCTCCTTTGAGACTGTGCCGAGTTTCTTGAACTTCTCTTTATGGGAGTGCTTATTGACCTCATTGACTACCCATCATTGGGATCTGTGGACTGACCAGGTCAGCCATTTTGTGTGCCTGATAACTGTTGTCTCTCGTATATCCAATTGTCCTAATGAAGACCCATAAGCAGAGGTTTTAAGTCTCTCTCTAAGCCTCAAGTTAGGTCAAAACATCGACACCACCCACCCTAGGGCCTGTATTAAGCTTTATTAGCCCTCCCCCGAAATTGGATGATGCATTCTCAGTATGCCAGCATCATTCTGTGAAATAAACATGGAAGAATAAAACAAAAACTATTTTGTAGACAGGCCCATGCACACTGGTTTATTGTTTCCAGCCAGTTTCCACTGTAAAAAATTATGATTCTGTGTTCTCCAACTGTTTCTCTTTGAATTTCCCTTTCTCTTACTCACTTCACATATGAGCACTTTTTCTTTGTACCCATTCCTAGAGTGACCATCTATTGATATACTTTCATATGTTTTATTGATTTTGCTATTTTCATAAGAAGAGCATATAAGTAAGATTTTGTCTACAGAATACAGCTGTTGTGTCTTTCTCTCTGACATGTCTTGATGAATATTTGGTTCTTTCCTGTGTATAATTATGTGAATCTTTTTTCAATATTTTCAATGACTCAGAGTATTAATTTCATGAGTCAGAACCTCTTTGTTTATTCCAAGGCGGACGCCAGGACCGCCTGTTGTCTTTACTACATTATACCCAGGTCCTGTGATGTATTTTGGGTTACCCCATTAGTTTGTAATTCGGCACACGCAGTGCAGCCTAGCACCTATACAGGCACCCTTGCGCCATGGTGTAAGGGTGCCTGCATTACAGGAAGTATTGCTTTTGTGCAGGAAAGCGGAAATAAAGAGGAGAAGTAACCATAGTGCTTCTCGTTATGCCTCTCTAGGGAAGGCGTACCATTTTGACACATTCCCAGGTTTAATAGTCTTAGCACATTTGGGAATGTGGCAAACATCCATTGGTGCGATGCATGGCAACAACTATGCTCCACCCATGGATTTCCTTCCCAAAGCAGCGAAGTGCAAGGCAACAACTTGCCCTGCCATGTGTTATTCCAGATTTACTACATTATGCATTGTCAATGCAAGGACTTAGTAAATCTGCCTCCATGTTTTTATATTGTGTCTGGTACTGCCACACTGTGCATCACAACCCTAAGCAGAAAATAAATGGCAGCATCTTTTCGATGGCAAATGTGAGTGACTAGAGTGGTTGCAACAATGTTTGGCAGATGGAGCTAGTCTTTAAATGATCCTCTTATTCTGTGGAAAATAATCATGTAAATCCAGCACACCACATTTCTACTGAAGGTGTTTGGCCATCCTTTCCTCATAGTTATTTATGCTTGGATTAATATCACTGTTTACTTTTCCCAATGGGGTCACAAATTGCATGCCTCACCAATATTCAGGAGGCAAGAACACATTGTGACCCCATTGGGAATGACTAGCACAAACAGGGATGGTAGTCTGCTGGGGTCAGCAGACCACCATGTCTGTGACTGCTTTTTCAATAAAGCATTTTTTTTGTTAAAAGGCAGCCCGTTTTCCTTAAAGGAAAATGGGATGCATTTAAAAAGTAAAATGAAACTGTTCAGTTTCATTTTTTAAGGGCAGTAGTCCCTGGGACCACTGCCTACTCTTAAAAAATATGTTTGCTTTCATTCACAAAGGGGAAGGAGTCCCCTGGGGACCCGTTCCAGTTTGTGAGTGGCTTACCACCCTTTTGAAATGGGTGGTAAACTGCAAGTGTTTTGAGACCGCCAATGCGGTCGTAAAACAATCATGCATAGGTGTGAGACTCTCTACTAGGAAGGGATGCCCTTGGCACGCCCCTTCCTAAAGCGAGTCGCAAATCATATTTTGCAAGTCGCTAAAAGACTCGCAAAATATGGTTTGTACATGGGGCTGACCTATTTGCCGTCGCAAACGGGCCAAATTCCTTTTTGCGACCGCAAAAAATGGGACCATCTCCTACATATATGTTTGAGCTATGAAGGCCTGATTCAGAAAGGCCTCCGCACTCATAGCGGAAGCCCTGCAGTCAAGGGGGAGTCTTGGCACTCAGGGCGGAATCTCCGCAATGAGTAATCTCATATTCTGCCCGGAGTGCAGAGACTTCCCCCACGACTGCAGGGGGGCATCCACCATGAGTGCGGAGGACCTTTGTCAATCAGGCCCTGAGAATTTAACGTCTGTTCCACCTCTTAATGCTAATGCCATATGCTGAATACTGAACTTGATACTGGGACTCTACCTTGAGCTGAAAATATATGCTTATGAAGCCTGGCACGATATTCTTACTGATGCAACCTTATTTGTATCAAATTAAAGATGCAACTTCACAGAATAAAGATTTCAATACCAGAAAATAAGATTTTTATTATTTCCACAAGGTTTCCTGGGGTGCGTTCCATTTACTGCCTCAATTGTCTCACTGTGTGCTCATCACTGATTGAAATCACTGTTCCTGCTGTTTACAATTGATATTTTAGAATGTCAAGCAAGAACATTCATCGCAAAGTCATTAGGTCTGCACGGTACGAGAAACTTCACTTTTATAATGTTTTTTGAGAGATATCTGACAGGATAACACAAGCTAAAGATTACTGTACAGAAACATACAGGATACCTATTTCAGTGGGGTGTTGTTGAAAATGTTATCTGCAAACAGAAGCATATCAAATATGTGGGGGGGTGGACCAGTGGCTTATGTGTAATGACTATTACAGAGAAGGACAAGAAGGGTCTTCTTTTTAAACCTTCTATGGAGTGAATAACTGCAGTGTAGGATGTCCTGGCACAAGCAGTAGCAATGCAATCTTGTATCATAGGTACAAACACTGAGGTGTAGGACAGGTTGCAGATGGGGCGTGAGCCCTTGTGAGACAGAAATAATGTTAGCGAGGCAGGGGGTCACTAAGAGTGGAATGCAGATCACAACATTTTTTTGAGTGCCATTATTTCAAGTCCTTGGTGGTAAGTTAAGACAGTGCTTGGAACAAAGACCTTTTACCATGCTATTGCAAAAGCAGGTTTGTGGAGTTGGTAGTGTGCCACAAGAATGTTTGTGCATATTTGTGTGTGGCATGTTGTGGTGGTAATTATGGTGTTTTTGTGGTGGAGTATTGCTATGTGATAGTGTATCGTACTATGGTTTTGTTGCATGCTGTTTCTACGATTTGGTAGTGTTGTACCATGTTACATCTTAATTCTGTTGGTATGTTGAATTGTGTATGTTATTGAGTTGCATTCTGTTTTTTGCCGAGATTTGTCAGTAAATGCTACTATAGTTTTATACAAAATAGCACATTTCTTTAAAGTTCCTATGTCAAACAGCCACTTACCACTTTGTAAGGTGGTGAAGGTGGGCTGCTCTAGTTCTTCAGCTACTGAAGACACAAGTCACTTCAAAACTATGACAGAGACTGTCTTAAATTAAAACTTGCAGTACTCACTTTATGTGATACTGGCATTATGGTTATTAAAGGCCATCCTAAATATCATTGGAAAGGAAAGTCATTAAAAGGAAAGATCGTTCATATCAAGAAAATAACAGAATGGATAAATCGGAATATTCTGCCTAAGTTCAGTCAAAAAGTTTCTTAAGGAAAACTGTTCAGGAAAAGCTTTTCACATGAAAGTTTTACTCAATTTTTCCCAAATGATTGACATTCCTAGGATGTTGAAATCTTCTTGATGAATGACCTTCATGTCAAGTAAATCCTTCCGTCTTTGTACTCACAACCACAGATTCCATGTTTCCTTTTCTTGAGGGGAAACTGTTTGTAGTCCTATTTTCAGCTTCTTCTTGTCTGTTTTTTTGCAGGGGTGTTTGGAAGAAGGTACGTACCTGGTGCATCCCATGTCTTCTCTCTTAACAATATTTGTAATCTTTACTCCTGTCCTCTCCCCCAACTATATATATAGTATGTGAATCCTTGCCTATGATATAGTACCTTCAACCTGGTTCTACCCCTAACTGTACCCTCGTACCTGTATCTCTCCTGTACCCTTACATAATTCCTACACCCCTACCCCTGCAAATGTGGTTGCCCCCTAACTACTTGGTACTTTAACTCCTCACATAGCCTAGTATCACTATCCCTACTGAAACACCTACATATGTATCTGTACATGTACCCCAGCTTTTATCCACTCAGATTTACCACTGAATATATCCTAGTAATTCTACCCCTGCCTATACCCTAATGGCGGTACCTTGATCTTTGCCATGGCCCCTCTACCCTCATCTGAATCTTTGTACCTTTAAACCCATCGATTCCATAAAACTCCACCCCACTTACAACCTTGTACCTTGCTACCTTTCCATCTCTCCATAATCCTTGCCAATTTGTCACTTTACCTATGTTCTAGTGCTGTGTTTCTGTCCCTTTTGTCTTCTGTTTTAATGCTGAATTTGCTCAAATGTGTTTGGAGTGAAAGGGCTTTACTCTTTTTGGAAATCACTAAAATAGAGGTTCATATGCCTGGAGTCATTAATCTGGTAGTTTCCATTTTGTTTTTTTTAAATCGGAATTGATGTTGTGTTATATTCAAATAGATATCAATACGCAGAGTTTTGCCACTCTGTGCTCCACTTGGAGTGTGGAGTTTGTCAAAAAACTCTGGCAACTGCTGGCTACGCAGAGTACACAAGTGCGCTCGCCATTTTGGTGACGTAGAGATCACGTCCCAGTGCTTTTGTAGGCAAAGCTTGACTTGGGCATTTTTTCACAGGCTGGTTGAGCTTGTTTTTACACCAGTGCCTATCAGGGTGCTGTCATCCTAGCTCAGTCAGTAGTGTTTCAGTCTGATCAGGAACCATGCTTTATAAGCACAAACATCATTTCACCATATTGTGGCACTCATACAGTAGAGGAAATACAAACATGGCCACATCTATGCACAATAAAAAGACCAATGATTGCCAATGGCCTGCATAGATACAAAAACATTAAAAATGACTCCTTAAAATCCCACATATGAGGTGCTCAATGTACCAAGTAAAATATCACTGGTTCCAGTACCCAAATGTTGGCATGTCAATGTAAATGGGTTTCTACATTTTAACAAACTGGATAGTAGCATGTTAGTTCAAAAACACAGCCCATCACAGATTTTCTTCCAAAGCAGGTGGGTAAATTGTATTCAACTGATATCCTAATATGGGATTTGCAAATGGAAGAGTGTCTTCCTTCGTTTAATTATGCTGTAGAGTCAGCTATTTTGCCTGCTAGATTTTTTTAATTTACAACCTTCTGCCATGCAATAAACTGTAAAGTGAACTCTGCAGGCGTTTTTAATACAGCAGCATCACCAGTTCACTTGCTTTTATGTTCTTTTTTGCAAATCAAGCATACAATGACAGAAGCTGAGATTCAGAAGCTGAAGACTAAGCTAAGAGAGGAGCTTGATTAATCTAGTTTCAACAATTTCAGAACTGGAAACCTCATGAAACTGGAAAATAAGATGTACATGTGCAGAATACGAAAATGCAGAGGTTTTATTATGGTTCTTGTATGAAGCAAATGTTTTATTGTATTTAGCACACTACACATGTAGCATGTTGAATGTGTGCATTTAGCACACAATCATATTACAAAAACAGGTGATTGCCTGCTGCCTTCCCTCTGTGTCTATTTTTGGGGAAATCAGCATTGCAAAATCAGCTGTCCACAAAGCTGGTCTATCTAGGTCGGCACTGAAGAATGGGGCAGCGCCACCAGAAGTGCTGGCTGGTACTCCAAGAGCTTGTGAGCCAGCTGAGTGAGCTGTGCTCAAACTGGGCCTACAAGTTACGAGAGCTGCTGGGGGGACTCAGCGAGTGCTGCTGCCTTTGGCCCAGGAGTCTAGCGCGCACATTTACTGTCTGTCAGCAAGCACATCTCTCGGGGAGGTAAAAATACAAACATGAAAAATGGAAAAATTATGTTTGGTCATCTGGCATGAGTTAAATCCAGGGGGATTTGGGATGTTCTGTGATTTTAGTGATTATGTTCAGTGAGGAAACTAATTACTTTCAACGGTGAAGGCTGGAATTCTACAGGGTTTATAAATGGGTCGTCACCAGGAGTGGGTGAGCAATACTCCACCAGCTCACGGAACTCCGCGGAATTTGGCGGAGTTTGTCTGTAATTTTGTGGTTTTCCATGTAGTGAACCTCTACGAGGTCCACCCAGACCTTATCAATACAAATTGGGATGCTAAATCAAACACAAACAAAGTGAATGGCTGCAGTAGAATAGTCAAGAAGTCAAATATACTGCTATGAGGGTGCCAGAAATTCAGGAGTAGGTATATACTCTGAGCAAATATATGGTTATAATGTGGAAGGCACGGGAAAATGTCTATCAGAAGATGTGAGTGAAGATAATGAGGTTGGTAAAAATGGGAACAGATGTAGATGTAGAAGGATGACAACTAAAGAGAGAACAAGTCACAGAAACAAGAAGAAAAAATATTGTTGAGGGAGGAGTGTGCACTTGACGGTGGAGAAATAATGTGTGGTATATCAGAGTACAAATGCACATTTGTCATGGTTTAAGTAGGAATGGGACTGAGGTAGCATGGTTGAAGATATGGTATTGGGATTTCTCCTAACTTCATGTGACCGTCAGGCTACATTTTGGACCGATGTGCTCCCACATAAATTAAACACTATGAGGAAAGATATGAATGGGCTGTTCCCCTGCATGTGGAGTGGAGTGGTTGTTATGCCTTACTTTACCTTATATAGGTGAATATTTAGAAGATAGACAAATGGTGACCAAACCGCCATGCTACAATGGCCTAGCAAAATTGACTGCTATTGCTTGTTTTCATCTTGGCTTACTATCTTTACTAAGTGCTTACGCTTAAACTTCCAGTCAAGAACAGGGGTAAAGCTGTCTGGTGAGGGAACATGCCAAAAGAGGTGAGACTGTATGGAAAGGAGTTTGATAAAATATTTTCCCTATGAAAGAAAAAGCATGTAGATATGCCCTTTTTCTAAGTATTTACAGAAGTGAATGTACACTGTGCACAGTCTCCCATGGGTAAATGCTTTCAAATTGGAGTACATTTGGAAACCTATGATTGTTGCAGTTACAGAAGAATACTCAACGGAGGTGCAAAGCAGCTGTAATTCTACTCCGAAAATAGGTGTCAATCTACAGGGATAGATTACTTTGTTTAGAATAGGGCTAAGTTTGTGTAAACGCATCCATGTGTATGACATGAAAATCCACTTTGATGGAGCACCCAAGGTCTGTGATCTTTTTTTTAGACAGCACGTAAAATGATTATATGACATAATATCAACAAACACAATATCGATTTGCAAGAGTTTCACAAAAAAATATTGCTGTTCAAAATGTTGTCATCCTATACATTAACAACCAATATGGATAACAAAAACACCACCAACAAAAATATCTGAACTAAGTAATATCAATATCAACATTATTGATAAGCCAACTATTGTCCAACCATGAAATACACACAAAATAAATAAAATATCAAAAGCAGCACTATCGACTACAATATGTCAATCAATCAATCAATCAGAGTACTTGTAGAGCACGCTACTTACCCGTGAGGATCTCAAAGGCGCTGAAGGGGAGGGGGTGCTGCTACTGCTCGAAGAGCCAGGTCTTGAGGAGTCTTCTGAAGGCGAGTAGGTCTTGGGTCTGCCGTATGTGGGTAGGGAGGGTGTTCCAGGTCTTGGCGGCGAGGTAGGAGAAGGATCTGCCGCCGGAGGTCATTCGTTGGATGCGGGGGACAGCAACGAGCGCGAGGATGGCGGAGCGGAGCTGGCAGATGGGGGTGGAGAAGCTGAGTCTGCTGTTAAGGTAGGCTGGTCTGGCATTGTGGAGTGCTTTGTTTGCGTGGGTTAGGAGCTTGAAGGTGATCCTCTTGTCGCCAGTGTAGGTCTCTCAGGTGGGGGGTGGTGTGGCTGCGGCGGGGGACATTGACGATCAGTCGGGCGGAGCCGTTTTGGATGCTTTGTAGTCGTTGTAGGTGTTTGACTGGGATTCCTGCGTAGAGTGCGTTGCCGTAGTCCAGTCTGCTGCTGACGAGGGCCTGTGTCACCGTTCTTCTTGTTTCGGTCGGGATCCACTTGTAGGCCCTGCGGAGCATGCGGAGGGTGTTGTAGCAGGAGGAGGAGACGGCGTTGACCTGCTTAGCCATGGAGAGGGAGGAGTCGAGGATGAATCCAAGGTTGTGTGCATGGTCCGTGGGTGTTGGTGCTGTTCCCAGTGTGGTCGGCCACCAGTAGTCGTCCCATCCCAGGCTGAGGGGGAGGGTCCGAGGATGAGTACCTCTGTCTTGTCCGAGTTTAGCTTCAGACGGTTGCTCCTCATCCAGTCGGCGACGGCCTTCATTCCCTCGTGGAGGTTGGTTTTGGTGGTGTGTGGGTCCTTGGTGAGGGAGAGGATGAGCTTGATGTCGTCGGCATAGGGGATGATGTTGAGGTTGTGCTGGCGGGCCACTTGTGCGAGGGGGGCCATGTAGATGTTGAATAGCGTTGGGCTGAGGGATGAGCCCTGGGGACGCCGCAGATGATGTCGGTGGCTTTGGATCGGAAGGGTGGGAGGTGGACGCTCTGGGTTCTGCCGGAGAGGAAGGACGTGGTCAAGTCAACGGCCTTCTCTTGGATTCCGGCTTCTAGGAGGCGTGTCTTTAGAGTGCGATGGCAGACCATTTCGAAGGCATCCGACAGGTCCAGGAGGATGAGGGCTGATGTTTCGCCGTCGTCTGTTTGGCGCCTGATGTCGTCTGTGGCGGCGATGAGGGCTGTCTTGGTACTGTGGTTTCATCTGAATCCGGACTGGGACGGGTCCAAGATGGTGTTGTCTTCCAGGTGGCGGGCCAATTGCCTTTTGACGATTTTTTTGATTACCTTTGCCGGGAATGGGAGCAGGGAGATGGGCCTGCAGTTCCTGAGGTCCTTTGGGTCCGCCTTGGGCTTCTTGAGGAGGGCGTTGATTTCGGCGTGCTTCCAGCTTTCCGGGAATGTCGCTGTTTCGAAGGAGATGTTGATGACCTTCCATAGTTGGGGTGTGATGGCTGCGTCTGCTTTGTTGAATACGTGGTGTGGGCACGGGTCTGACGGAGATCCTGAGTGAATGGAGTTCATGACCTTGCCTGTCACGTCGTCGTTGACGTTGGACCAGGAGGTCAGGCGGATAGCGCTGGTGGTGTTCGCAGGGGAGGTGGAGTCTGGCGTAGTCGGGGCGGTTGTGGTGTTGAAGCTGGTGTGGATGTCAGCAATCTTGCGGTGGAAGAAGATGGCTAGTGAGTCGCACAGTTCTTGTGAGGGCGGGATGTCGTTGGCGCTGGGATTGGAGAGTTACTATACGATGTTGAAGAGCTCTTTGCTGTCATGTGCATTGTTGTCCAAGCGGTTTTGAAGGAGGATCTCTTGGCTAATCTGATGAGGTGGTGATGTCTGCGGGTGGTGTCCTTGTAGGCTGCGTGGTTGTCCGGTGTGCGTTCGTGGAGCCATATTTTCTCCAGTTTCCGGCATGTGCATTTGGAGTTCTGGAGCTCGTCGGTGAACCAGGTGGCTCTCTTGCTGGTGTGGTGGTTGGAGGGTTTCTTGAGCGGGGCGAGGGTGTTGGCGTAGTCGTCAATCCACTGTCTGAGGTTGCGGGCTGTGGCGTCTGGGTTGGTGAGGTCGGTGGGTGGGTTCTGGGTGGTGATTAGTCGGTCTTCGGTAACTTTGCTCCAGCAGCGGCGAGGCAGCTGTTGGGTGCGGTGGTGCGTTGTTGGTTTCTTGAAGGTGAAATGAATGCAGCGGTGGTCAGTCCAGTGGAGTTTGGTGGTGTGGTCGAAGGTGACGTGGGTGCCTGTGGAGAAGACGGTGTCCAGCGTGTGGCCTACGGCGTGGGTGGGTGCAGTGACGAGTTGTTTGAGGCCGAGGTTAGCAAGGTTGTCGATCAGGGTGGCGGAGTTGGCATTGTTGTTGTTCTCGAGGTGGAAGTTCAGGTCCCTGAGGAGGATGTAGTCCATGGAGGCGAGTGCGTGGGTGCTGGCGAGGTTGGCGATGGCGTCGGTGAACTGAGCCTGGGATCCGGGGGGGTCTGTAAATGAGAATTCCTCTGAGGGTGGTTTCGGCCATCGTTGAGTGCGTGGAGGCTGCTGGTGTTGTAGTGGATTCTGGTGTCGTGGCGTTCGCGGGGTCCAGGGGTTCTGGTGCTGGGCGAGGTCCAGGCGCGGACGGGGGCTGACGGGCTTGCCTTAGGCGCGCGTCCGCTGGGCGGCTGCGCAGCTGCCGCCATTTGAAGGGGAGCTGGGAGGGAGGAGCAGCTGGGAGGAGGGAGGCAGGGGACTGCGAATGGGCGCCAGGGGGCAGGGCTGCAGGGGCAGCAGCGGCGGGAAATGAGCAGTGGGCACGGGGGGGGGGGTGAGGGAAAGAGCAGCGCCCAGGAATGGGCAGAAAACAGACCAAGATGCGGGCACAAGCGCAGGTGGGTCTGCAGCGGGGGGGAGCGACCTACCTGGAAGGTCAAGGGTATAGCACCTGAAACAATCAAAAATCTATATATATTTATTTAATACATCATTTATAGTTTCCCTTAAACAACACATAACTTCAAAAATCAAAAATTAAATTTTAAAATGCAGTATACTCAAACTAAACATCAAAAAACATAACTAAATATAATCTACCAGCCAAGGGGCATGGTCAAGCAGCGGACAATGATGGCCACGAGGACCTGAAGCTCCACAGAAGTTCCCCAGCGCAGTTGCCTCATCTCAGCCCTCGAGCCAGCTCGGAACCCCAAGGCTGTGCCGACAGCGCCTTGAACCCAAAGAGAATGCAGGAATAACCTCTAAATTGGTGTGGAGGCAGCCACTTCGCAGATATTTGCTCTGACTGCTTGAGGGGTGGAACCACGAGTGGAACGGCGATCCAGCAGCAAGACAAAATTGGATGGCAAAGGCCTGTCGGAACATCACACCATAACACCCTGGCAATGCCGGATGAACGAAACGCAGTGAGTGCGCTGGGGGCCTGTTCTTCCCCCAACACACCCGTGGTGGAGCGGTCCTTGGCCTACCTAAGCCGTGGGTTGATCCACTAACCTCTGCCTATCCCTGAGGCCCCGTGGAGATAGGGTCCGTGGCTGAGCCCGGTAGGCAGCCATACGGCTGCATGCATAAGCACATCGGGGGAAGAAAAATTGATGAGGAACATTTGATCTCCCGCTCCCGGCAGCCCCCACACAGAGATTGACACTGCGGCAGACAATTGACGGAGCAGGCAGCAGCAATTTTGCAAAACGGGCAAGGCCTCACCAGTTGCCATGCAGCACTGGCTCGAGGCTGTATAAAACAGTGTTACAAGTTGAAACTGGCATAAAGATACCCGAAGACATTGGTAGACCCTTGTGCAGTGATAGTCGGCACGCCAGGGTCCCCCAGGTTGGCTGCTGGACGGTAAACTCCTGCACAACGTTAGCAAGAGCCATCGGAAATAGCACACCCTCCAGGCCCCTGAAGATAAGAGGTTGGCACTTCAACTGCTCTCAGACAGCACCAATATTTCCTCCCAGCGGCACCACTAGTATGCACACACAGTGGTATGGGCCGCAAAGATCCCAAACAAAGGGTACTTCCGTTCCAGAAACTAACAGAAAAAGCGCAGGAGGAGAACCCCAACATGGTGGAAGGCGGACAGGACGCAATTCCTGCGGGCGAAACGTCGGCTACAAGTGCCTCATTGCTGCAAGAACTTAGGACTGGCTTCAGAGCGCTAGACAGCAGATTCAACGCTCTTGACAAACAGCTGGAGGGCCTGGAGGCAAAAATTGAAGTGCACAACTAAAGACTAGATATGGCGGAAGGAAGAATATCCGACATCGAAGACAGAACTGCTCGATTCCTCAAACAACTGGAACAAGTGGCACGTATCCTTAAAGATGTTGCTATCAAAAATGAAGACTTCGAAGCGCGAAGTAGGCACAATAATCTTCGCATTTTGGAGGTCCTGGAATCTACGAACACTGGTCGTATAGACCTCTTTGTAGAAACGTTGCTCGCCGACTTATTTGGTAGGGAGGCCTTCACCCCGGACTTTGTTGTGAAACTTGCCCACTGATCTCTAGGCCCACGCCAAAATCCAGGCTGCCCACCCAGATCCATCATTGCACACATTATGAATTTCCCGGACATAGACACTGCACTACGACTAGTTAGAGAGAAGGGAGACACCACTTGGCAAGGTTACAAAATTGCACTGTACCCGGATTTCACAATTATGGTCCAAGGGGCCTGGAGGGAATATAATGGTGTCAAGGTTACCCTTAGAAACTTGGGCATGCTATATCCGGCACACCTACGTGTCAATATCAACGGCAGATCCTGAATATTTGAAACACCCTCTGTGGTGCAGGAATTCTGCAGCACTTACAAAAACACGGACAGCCAACAGCAATTCAATGCTCCGGGGTCCTCCCCCACCGCACAGTGGATCAAATGCCAGTGTAGAAATATTCTTGACTGAATAACTGAATTCCCGATGTTCTCACTAATGGTCACTGTCACGAACAGTTTGTCATGCTGAGATAGACTGTACATTGAATGTGATAGACAGACTCACTAAGCTGGGTCCTCGTCGGAACATTGCCACCCTCCTATGTGTCTACCACTATGATGTTCTTCTTGAATCTAATGTATCTATTCATTTATTCATTGTTCCATTTAGTGTATTCGCTAGATACATTGAGTTATTGAGTTATTGTTTGATGGGATATGATCCTTGTGTGAGGGTGCAGAGGCTGGGTGAGGGATGGGGTGGGGTCATGGGATAGCCACTACGATTCTTGTTTATTTAATGCAATGCTCACAGTCCAAGCAGTCATATGCACTCAAGATACCAATATTGTATCTATTGCTAAAGGTTACAGATGACAAGATTAGGAAACTCGCCTGGTCCCTCGGACCTGTCACTCATGTCATTGAACATCAGAGGCCTGAATAACACCAGGACAAGAAAACATGTTTTACATTACTTACAGAGACACCACGTAGATATCGCTTTCCTACAAGAAACGCACTTGCCCAAATCTGACAGTACTCAGTTCAATTCAAGTTAGGGGAAACATCGATATTTTTCAAACTTCAGCACCTATGCAAGGGGCACTGCTATATTGATTCATAAACAAGTTCTGTTTCAACTACACGCAGTACAGTGTGACGAGAATGGTCACTACACAATAGTGATGGGGAGGCTAATGGTTCACAACATAACATTAATATGTGTTTATGCTCCGAATAACGACTATCCTGAATTTTTCCAAGATTTGCATTCGCACATACTACATCTGGGAGCGCCCAATCCAATCATGGGAGGTGACTTCAATTTGCTTCTTATCCCGGTGTTAGACTGCTCATCCACTTCCCCAGACACTAAGTCCTGTGCGCGTAGGGCCCTGCTAGAACTCTGCGATGCCCTAACATTATATGATCTTTTGCAGCATTGCAACCCGTCCACCACTGATTATACACACTACACAGCCTAATACAACACTTGGACTCAGATAGACTATTGGCTGATTGCCTCAACCATATGCCAGTGGTATAAGGCTATAACGACGCTTCCTAGAACTTACTCCGACCACTCACCGGTGGTACCCCAGATCCGAGTCCCCAGACGGGAAGACTAAGAGCAGCAGTGGCGTTTCCAAAGCCGTGCCCTCAACGACGACCTGTTCTACTCTGAAGTGGGAGAGGCAATAGAGGACTATTTTAACTTAAACACTGGTTCAGTGAACACATGGGCAGTCCTTTGGCTAGCTTTTAAGGCTTATACCCGGGTGGTGTGTATCGCTAAACATGCTGGGGTACTAAAACACCTGAGAGGCACGCTAACCTGTATTGAGCAGCAACTAGAGGCGTTAGACAGGGAGACGCTCCTCAGCTCCAGCTCAGAAGTGGCAAAACAGCGGATTGCGCTCCTAACCGACTTTAGACAAGTGGCGGAAAGTTCAAAGTTCTCTACCTAAGTAAATATAACACAGCCCAACGCTATGGAGAAGGAGAGAGACCAGTCACTGCTATTGAAACCGCCATATAACAAAGCTTTCATTACAGAGATCAGTTCCTCCTCAGGGCATCTTCTTACCAACTGCACAGAGATTGTGATGAATTTCTATTCTATTACACTACACTCTACACTTCCAAAACCACACTCGACTTCACAGCACAGGAGGATCACCTGACAGAAATAGCGTTATTCTATTTGGAAAAATACGTGCAGGACTTTCTGGCCGAACCCTTCTCCAAAGAAGAAATTATCAGCGCCATCGAGGCACCTAACGGTGCTACAGCACAGGGTGTGGATGGCTTTACCGGAGACTTCTACAAAGCATATAAGGATGTGTTCGCCCCTCCTCTACTTGAGGTGTACAATAAGGATTTGAACAAGGATCATTACCCCCCACCATTAGAGAAGCAGTTATTATTCTCCTACCTAAGCCTGGCAAAGACCTTTTGCTGTGTGTCTCATACAGACCTTTGTCCCTTCTTAATTTAGACTATGAAATCCTGGCCAAAATGGTCGCCTTGCGCCTGGCCCTTCTGATGGATAAAATAATTTCTCCTGCACAGTCAGGATTTGTACCCAACAGATCTACGTCCCTTAACTTTAGAACATTATTTGCAGTCCTGCACAGGATAAACCCTGAGGTTCCAGTGGCTGTGGTCCTATTAGAAACTGGAAAAGCATTTGATTCCCCAGAGTGGCCTTTTTTTTTAACAACAATGTGGAGGATGGGCATGCCCAAGGGATCCAAAGCAGTTACTGAACTCCTCTACAATGACCCCTTGGCGTGGCTACGCCTTAATGGCATGCTTTCCCATTCCATCTCCTTGTCACGGGTACTAGGCAGGGCTGACCTTTATCGCAGATCCTCTTTATCCTTGCAGGGGACCCTTTGGTCAGGCACCTGCAGTAGAAACACCTCTGGGGTTTAATACCCATCCTCCGTTAGTGTCCCTATATGAGGATGACATTATTTTATATTTTCGTCAGCTACAAGACAACTTAGAACCCATGATAAGGGAGTTTATCAGATTTGGTCAATATTCGGGTCCAGGCATCAATTGGCATAAGTCTGTCATATTTTCCCTAACCGCCAACCGCAAAGTAATGGGACTGCTCGTTTCCACTTGAATGGTGTATGGACTCTACTAAATACTTAGGCATCTATATCCATATAGACACAGCCCAATTAATTAGACTAAACTATGACCAGGTGGTCTATAATCTTGAGTTACAGGTAGAGAGGTGGTTGCGTCTCCCTCTCTCCCTTGCAGGATGAGTCGCCCTCATAAAAATGATAGTACTCCCAAAGTTTTTGTACCTCTTTAAGAATCTTCCAATTTCCCTGCCTAACAGATTCCTTTTGACACTATGGACCCATCTCATCAGGCTAACCTGGGGGGTCAGGCAGCCAAGAGTACGGTGGCATATAATGACACTGCCTTATGATAGAGGAGGCTTTGGAGTTCCAGATTTACTACCTGGTAGCTCAAAGCAGCTATGCTCACGCCTGGCACCACCAAGATGCCAGAATTCCGTTTCTGTGACCGGAAGCAGATTTAGCCCTGCCAGACGCTCTCAGTACTATTTTACCTAGAGGCATACCTCGGGACCACAAGGACATTCAAACAGTGTCCACTGCCAGTTGGGCCTGGAAGAAACTAGGCTGACTTGTAGGGGCTCCTACACTATATTCATCTGCACTTCCGATAATTAACAATCGCTGAAACCCCATCACAGGCAAGAGACTAGTGCAGCGCACACTTACGAGCTACAAAATTACCACAGTCGGGGAGTTATTTACTGGAGGACACATATTTTTGGTAGGCGAGGAGGAACGTTTCAGTGGGGCAATATACATGGACAAGTTTGTTTTGAACATTGTACGCTCGGCATTAAGAGCGCTTATGCCAAGCTTCCCCCTAGAAACCGCCTCGATTACCCCACTTACCAAGATCATAGAAAGTGAAGGGGGGGGACATCTCATCTCTAAATTATACTGGGCGTGCTCTGCTGTAATCCCTGTAGACGATGCTAAAGTACATGAAGCCTGGGAGGGAGACCGAGGGCATCCTATCCTTGATGAGCAATGGTCTGCCTGCTGTTCCCAAATAAAAGAGATCTCACTAAACAGTTATAATGAATTAATTCATTTCAAATTCCTGCGACGAATATACATCACTCCCAAGAAATCCCACAGTTACGACCCAAGTAGGACTCACTGCTGCCTGAAGTGTGGGACTCCTCACGCAGATTTTGCACACTTCACCTGGAATTGCATTAAGGTTCGGACCTACTGGGAGGCCGTACACAAGACACTCGGGGACATGGTAGATTTAGAGATCACTCCCACACCTGAAGTCACCCTAATGGGATATGTAGCTAATTTTCCTACGGGAATTCGGAAATTTGTCGCTATCAGTTTAATGCTGGCTAAGAGAGAGAATGTCATTAAATGGGGGCGCAAATCTGCTCCAACATTAAAGACTTGGTTAACTAGTCTAACGTATTGTAATATAAATAGTGATCTATATGTAAGCACATTACCACGCTCCTCACGCCCAAAAGATATCTGGGACCCACTAAAAAGCTACACAGCTGCGACCCGCTCGCCTTCCACCTCAAAGTTTGAGCAAGGCATAGCCCCCAATGGGGGTGGGTTAGTAGATCATGTTTCAACTTAGAGGGGAAAGCTGTTACACCTGTTGACTATCATTCACACCACCAGTAGTCTCTATGGAGACTCCTATGGGGGCGGCCGCCAAGGGGGAGGGCGGGGACAACTGAGCCAGAGCTGTTTCTTACGGGAAGACATGGCAAAGACACATTGTATTGCGATGATGTTACATGTATGAGAACTTGACACTCCTAATTCTCTTGTGCAAGATAAGTAAATGACTGTGAGCACTTATATTGTTTGACCCTGTGTGTTTCAAATGGAAAAATAAAGTTTAAAAAAATATATATATATATAATCTACCAGATCATATCTACTCAAAAACAGCTCTACTAAAACAATTCCAATTAAATAACAATGAACTAAACTGATTACAATCATTAGAAAAATAATATAAAAACCCTTATACAGACTAAACAATAATATGTGATAAAAATCACTTAATATAGTAACATACCAATAGATATACATATATGTATATATGTTTACTATTGAAACAGAAAGCTTAATTAGCATCTACCAAATAAGGAACAAACTGTAAAAAAAACTTCACACAAAGTAACAAATTACATTCAACATAAAACAAAGTAACTAATAGAACCATTTACCTAATTAATATAGCACTATAAAAGGAGCACAAAAACAGATGCATTTTGCCCTACACAATTTTACAACTACAAAACCTGACACTCTTCTAGTTTTCCAACAGAAAACCGAAGAGCAACACGTCAAAAATCTGAGTACAACCCATGACAAGTAAGTCATATAAAGTAACAAATTCCAATGTAGTTTAAATATATTGCTTTCCATTTAACCAAAAATAAATAACTAATACCTATCTTTACATTTATATCTCTATACTGTATATTATACTTTATATTATACTTTATATTACACTTCGAGACTTGAAAGACGAATGCCATCCTGCTGACCAATAACTGCACCTTTAAGAATGTGAACCTTAACGAAGAAACCTGAAAATAGGTAATACTAGTACAACATACACCAAGCACCAACATCCAAGTTAAACGAAACTATACATTAAATACATAACTAAACAAATATTTTCTAACCAATAGGGATCCACCTGACCCACATCTCAAATGAATTAAACAGAAATCAAATACAATAAACAGCATGTTAAAAGCACCTAAAAATGATAAGTACTAAATGTAAAAAATAATATGCATTTTTATATATTATTAATAAGTACAATATAAGATTGACACAAAATGTAACATTTACACCGCTACCATTTTCAGATAAAATGGCAGAAATATCCACATACATCACCTCTCACAAAGGCAAACAATTGTTATCTCACATGAGATACAGATATAGGAAAAAAACACAAACAGTTGAAATATAAATTAGAACTGTACCAAATATTGTGCTAATGCTTGTCATGGGTGGACGACTACTAAAAATCTCATTGTGATCAAAGTTAGAAAACATAACCACCCCCCAAATGTAATAGAGATAGAAGTAAGGCATGTTCTACAAGATCTCAGCCAATGGCGATTCTCCAATTGAAATGAATAGAGAATCAACATTTCGTTAAAGAAACAGAGGCTAACATAGTGCATAACATCCTTTAATGCCACTCTGCAGTACCTTTAAAGAACTTCTAAACAATAAACAATCTAGAACACTGTAGTACATAAATAATCCCAGCACAGAACACTTTTCCTCTTTAAATGCAGTGGATAACCTTGAAAGAACCTTCAACCATTTAGTTATCCAATTCTGAACTCTTCTCTTTTTCTTCTTCTACTGAGTCTCTACAAGAAAACATCACACGCATCACGTCTGTGCACTTAATCAAAGCCAAAACCTATAATAAACCAATAAACTACTAGTGTTTTACTGCTCAAACCAATTTATACTAAAGTTACTTACTTACCTCCTACTTTCTCTCGCGTAAGAATTAAGTAAAACGGCCCACTGTCATCCCTCCCTTTTTATATGCTTCAATTATCAGGGATGCAGAGGGCGGGATAATGGTAGACTCCGTGTCTTTAATGAAATCTTGATTCTGTATTCATTTCAATTGGAGAATCAGCATTTAATTTCAAGACTGAAGTCTACCATTATGCATGTTGAAAGCCCTTCAACAAAACATTTGACACATGGTTTATAGGTCTGAAATAATGCTTTGCAAATGTCCCTGCATTCAACCAGTCAGCTGCCTTTACAATCTCCTCCAAATGTCCGCCTGACATATACATCTTGCTTGCCAATACACCTCTCAAAGAATGTGTTATATATTTCTCTACGTCAATAGCAGCTTGATGAATTAGATTGGGTACCCTTCTGGTAATAGTTGCTGTACTTGCAGCTTTGGGAAGTTTTACACATTAAATCAATAATGGCTCCTCACCATGCATTCTATGCTCTAACAATCTGCTGTCATACTCCTTCAAACAATCCACCACATATAATTTTGCTACGGAAAAATAGGATAAAAAAGAGACTCCGACCTAGACTTATTCCTCTTCTATATCTCAAAATGCACTCCATCTGGTACATAAATCTTACTACTTACCTCCAATGCTTGCCCATCAGAAATCCTTCTGCAAGAAACTAAACACAAAAGTGTAGCCGATGTTCTTGACAAATTCTTTAAATTCAAATACCTATTCAAGGGCCCACCCTAAACAATGACAAACCAATACGTTCCTAACAACCGATCTACATTCAACTTGAGCATGGCCGGCTGAAATTGCAGCTCTGTAGCAATTTAATGTCCTGTATCCCAATCCTTTCTCAAATTGTTCTACCAAAATATTTACTACTTTCACAAAAGGTGCCTCCACGGGAACCAAAATCCTCTCTAGGCACCAACCTGCTCAAAATCTCCATATCCCTCAATATCGCTTCCTTGTTCCTGATTTCCAAGACTCCTCCAATAATTCTGCAGCCCTGCTCTTGTACCAAAGGATGCTCAAGTCCAGCTCCATTTCTCAGTAGTCCTCCTACTGGAATCAAAAAAGGTATCCCACACGCCATCCCCATCACAGTCAGAACCCAGACCTGCGATGCCCCGAATGGCATTACTAAAACTATCTAGCACCTCTCCTCTCTCATTTTCCTTTGCATCATTGCAAATGGAGGAAACGCATAAGTTCTATTCCCTTTCCAAATCTGCTGTAAGGTGTTCACTGCTGACACCTCTGGATCCTGAAACCAAGTGTAATACATCTGCAACTAGTAAGTTAAGCTGCTCATAAAAAGATCTACCTCCAAATAACCCAACCTTTTTATTTATCCTGCAAAAACATCGCCGGTCTAATTTCCAATCACTGAAATCCCTCAAATGACGTGAATTACAATCTGCCACCACATTCAGATCCCTTGGCAAATAATCATCTCTCACTGATATTTTGTGCTCTAGGCCAAAATACCAAAACTCGTTCACTAACTCCGACAATCCATGGGATCTTATCCTCCTAAACTGTTGATATAAGCTACTGCTGAAATATTGTCCATCTTCATCAACCATGCTTGCCCTTTAAAAACTTCTCTGAAGCTCTTCAGTGCATTCACACCTACTGTCAACTCCAGACAATTTATGTGGCTTATCTTTTCCACTTCTGTCTAAACTCCACCTGTCCCCTGTGTACCCAGCTTGCACCCCAGCCTCTCAGGCTCGCATCCGTCTCTAATACGTAAACTGGTACACATCCAAAAATGGCACGGCCATTCCGAGCCTGCATATTGTCCAACCACCAATAATGTAAGGATCCTGGGAAAATTGCCTGAATCGAAGATAACGATTAACAACCACAGGGGCTGTCCAAAAACCCCGAACCCGGGACACACAATTATTATATCAAATAAAAGGCTCAGGGGGAAAGAAACATTAAAAAAACAGAAAAATATCCAATGACAGAAAATGAAAAATAGTGGTAAAGAAGCCCTTCCAAAAAACTTAATGGTATCAAAATTATATATTTATTTATATTAACAATTCAAAACTTCACATACATACAGATCAGCTCAAGACAGAAAACGCTGGTATACAAAGGGAAAATGAAAACATAGAAACCAGACAAGTGGCAAAAACACTACACATCAAAGCAAAAGGAACACCATAAACATAAATACTGTGTCCTTATTATAAATTAAGCCACGGAGAACCGTCAACCGCGTTTCGACCGATACATTATTTAACGGTCATCTTCAGGGCTCAAATTTGTTCTTGAGCAAGAGATCTTCAGCTTTAAAAAGAGAGGTAGACCAAACTTGAATTCAGGTCATCCAGAGTCACTATTGAATGGCGCAAAAAGCGGGTGGAGTCGCACTAAAGTGTAGCTACTCAGTAGTTTGCTGCAGAGGTCATCAAATCTACCAACTGTCCGCCTAATGGTATGAGTGGTTATGCAAGAATTTTCAACCAACTCTTCGCCTGTTGGCGCCCACTCGATCTAAGGACGCCAAACAATTTCCACGTGGAAATTGTTTGGCGTCCTTAGATCGAGTGGGCGCCAACAGGCGAAGAGTTGGTTGAAAATTCTTGCATAACCACTCATACCATTAGGCGGACAGTTGGTAGATTTGATGACCTCTGCAGCAAACTACTGAGTAGCTACACTTTAGTGCGACTCCACCTGCTTTTTGCGCCATTCAATAGTGACTCTGGATGACCTGAATTCAAGTTTGGTCTACCTCTCTTTTTAAAGCTAAAGATCTCTTGCTCAAGAACAAATTTGAGTCCTGAAGATGACCGTTAAATAATGTATCCTTCGAAACGCCGTCGACGCTTCTCTGTGGCTTAATTTATAACAAGGACACAGTTTTTATGTTTATGGTGTTCCTTTTGCTTTGATGTGTAGTGTTTTTGCCACTTGTCTGGTTTCTATGTTTTCTTTTTCCCTTTGTATACCAGCGTTTTCTGTCTTGAGCTGATCTGTATGTATGTGAAGTTTTGAATTGTTAATATAAATAAATATATAATTTTGATACCATTAGGTTGTTTGGAAGGGCTTCTTTAACCACTATTTTTCATTTTCTGTCATTGGATATTTTTCCATTTTGTTATGTTTCTTTCCCCCTGAGCCTTTTGTTTGAGATAATAAATGAATCGAAGATAACAACAAATCTATCATCCGTGTCAAATCCAATAAGGACAGAAACTCCTTCTTCAACATATGAATAATCTCCTTTCTTATCAACGTCACCTTTTTTCTGGAAGTTGCAAAACAACATCCTTTGTATCCACCTGGAAACCTAACAACTCCAACTTCTGTATTGGCTCCAAAACAGACTTCTCTCTGTTCACAATAAATCCTAGATTTTCCAACATATCCCTCACCTGTACCAGATCTTCATTCAAACTCTCCATATCCTGAGCATTATCAAGTTGTCATCCACATACACAATAATCCGAATACCCTTTTCTCATTAATATGCTATCACTACCCTCATCACCTTCGTGTAACACCAAGGGGCCGCGGAAAGGCCAAACAGCAAACATTGAAATTGGTACAAGCAGCCTCTTTAACGGATTTGCAGAAACCTCTGGCTTTCTTTCAAAATGGGAATTGTGAAATATGCATTTCTCAAGTCGGATTTCACCAACAGATCCCTCAGACAATGGATTTCCCGCCATTTCGAAATGTTTGTAAATTAAATACTTGTTCAATTCCCTGGGGTATATCACTGGTCTCCGACGCTTGTCTTTTCTTGATCAATGAGATTGTACTTAGAAATCACTTCTCTGTTTTTTTATGCATACCACAGCACCCTTCTGAAACATTGATTTTAATTCCAAATCTACTACCTAACTCTGCTCCTCTATTATTGCCAATTCCCTTGGCTCTCTTGTTTATTGGGGCCACTCCACAAACTCTAACATAAACTCTTGAATTGTCTCTAAAATCCAAGGATCCCGCGTTATAATTTCCAATTTTCTCCTGATTTTTCACAATCGACCCCCTATTCTTTCTTGGAAAGAACCAGACGAATTTACCGTACTCACCTTGGAATCGGATGAATTCTGCTCTCTCCCTCTGGAAAATCCTCTCCTTCCAGCTCTATCGGCTCTACCGCAACTCTGATAGAAACCTGTTGAGGCCTGAAAACCTCTTCCTCCATACTGATTATAGTATTGGGGCATTTGCATTACTCGGCCAGTAGAGAGCCCCCTTCTACTGGCCCTACCATAAACTCCTCAACTGAAAACTTGCCTTATATTTGATTGAGCATTATCTAAGGGCAGGCTTTTCTTCTGGCCTTCATCAAAAAGCAAGCCCTTGGCATCCTCACTGGGTTCTCTCTGAGCCATGTCCCCGGCTTGGGACTTATTTTGGTTAGTATAGCCTTCCTCCTCTCTGCTAGTAACCCAGGTTTGCATTTCCTCTGAGAACCACTGCTAGACTCCATCCACATCCATTGGAATCTCATTAACATGGGTCTCCTCTACCATGTCCAAATTTCTGGCTACTGGTTCAAATACATCCAACAGGTTGTCCTGACATATCTTCAGTGAATGCTCCAAACCCTTCCTAGGATCCCAAACTAGTCTAAATAAAAAGCTTATCAGCTCTGGATCCAAGTTGGATATGCTACACATGTTATCTCCAATAATAGGCTCAGAGCACTCCACCCTCATTATTTGCTTCACATCTTTTTCCAACGGTTTGCATATCCATTTACCAACAAACATTTCCTCAACTAAAGGATCCCTGAGCACCTCACTCTTACCTTCACTCCCAAACTTCTCAAATTTATCATCGAAATCATCTTCATCTTTCAAATCCAAAATGTACTCATCACACTCCTCACTTTCTTCCACCAGTGATCCTTTTTTCCATACATTCTCTTCCTCATGTGTGCGGTGAGGTAAACCTCTTTTCTATGTGCCGCGAAGGACACCCACTCCTTGGGTGCCGCGAAGGACACCTCTTCTTCTGATGGTGTTCAAACCATCCTTTCCATCCTTTGTTCTCTGAACATCTTCTAAATGTTTAGTCTTTCTTAGCATTTTTCCTCCAACTTCTTTTCCTTATCTCCTCTTCCTCTGACAGAGAGAACAACTCTTCGCCTAACTCTAAGTCTCTTCTCTTCCTGCTACTCAAAACACTGTTAACCATCTCCTGCAACTTACTTTGCAACTCCGGGTTTACAGATCTTCTCACTTCATCC
Source organism: Lissotriton helveticus (assembly GCF_964261635.1). Lineage (NCBI taxonomy): Eukaryota > Metazoa > Chordata > Amphibia > Caudata > Salamandridae > Lissotriton > Lissotriton helveticus. The sequence continues at coordinate 1,475,158,459 of NC_136069.1, forward strand.
TAATTTAACAGCAAACAGTCAAGTTCACACTGCCACTCTGCTCTGACTCTAAATCAGCCATAAAAATCCAAAATACTGGGGAACAATAAATAAAACATAAGTTCTGAATTTTAATAAACTAAATAATACAATGCTACAATGTTTCCTAAATAAACCTGTACTCTTAAACTGCCACTAAACCTCACTGCTACACTGTGCTCCTCCACTGTCTCCTCAACAGTTGATGCCGTTATTTTTAAAAACCAGCATCTACTTTCTGGTATATACATCAGCATACTTCCTGTCCTTAGTCATATTTCAGTCCCAATACAAAAATGCACCCAACACTCATAAGATCGCTCACGTGCGTCTCCCTCGTCCAGGTGCTGCGTCCAGGTAAGACTACATGTGCAAGGCCTGTTACTCTCACTGAGACTGCCTTGAGAAGAGGCCTACTCACCCCACCTTAAGGAACCACATATATAGTATTTCATAATCACAAATGCATACCCCTATATTCCACTCCTATTTAAAATACCCATATAAATTATTCACTATCCACAAAAATGATGAAAAATGAAAACAACAAAAAATGTTTTTTCTGTAAATTAGAAGCTTATAAACAAAACTATAATGATCAACAACAGGAGAGAAAGGGCTAAAGGACACTCCTATACCCCAGTTTAGTTATATCGAACATCAAAGGAGTGACTACTCTTGTGACTTATCGTAGCCAACAAATAAGGACAAAAATAGAGAGGGAAAGGATGTGTAACATGAAAAAAACCAAGGTTTTTATATAAAACCCTCACCCACCCGTCTATTGGGTGGCATGCTTCATCATCAGGTTTTTCACCGGGCGGGCCGAATGCCTACCCGGTGTGCTACAACACCTGCGATTGCAGTGGAGCTGGTTTTATTTCAAATAGAACAGTGCAAATGAGTGATAGTGGTGAAAGTTAAAAGAGTGCTGACTTCAACCAAAACCAAACTTTAATAAAGGTTAGAGTGAGCACACACTAAAAACAGTTATGGACAGACTTGACTATAAATTTGAGTCAAAATGTCCCATAAGTGTATCAAGAGGTCGACATGTTTCTGCTCATTACAGCTAATTCGGCCGAGCTTTCTTCAGGACCAAGATATACAAGTGGTGGAAACACTGGGCGGTGTACGCACACTAAGGCGCACCCTAACCTCAGTGTCAGGAGAAGAGAGAGATATTGGACACCGCTCCCATGAAGTGAGGCACAATTTGCTACGATTAGTCACAAGAGTATAAACAAAACTAAAAACATAAATCTCAAATCCATACAAATATTCCTAAAATTAAAGAACATAATATTCAACACGAAAAAAGCTACACAACATAAAAGGTACTTATCTCTCCAAAGAGCAGCAATGGCAAGAGAAAGAGTGTTCTATGCTGGGATTGTTTATGTACTACAGTGTTCTAGATTGTTTATTGTGCAAAAGTTCTTTAAAGGGCATTCAGAGTGGCATTAAAACGGATGTATGACGTGCTTTTACAACGCGTACCGTTACGACGCAGGTTTTACAACGCAAGGGGGCGCTGGATAGTGAATAGTTTAATTTACTATTCCAACGCCAGTCCCCGTGGATAGTAGGGAAGGTGTTGGATAGTGAATTAAACTATTACCTATCCTAGAGCGCCCTCCAGCGAAACTCGTAGTAATGACTTTTGTTGTTAAACCTGCGTCGTAACGGTACTTCGTTGTAAAAGTTCCGTTGTAAAGGACGTTCCCCCATTAAAACATGTTCTGCATAACGGTACCCTCCCTTCGTGAAAGGAAAGCACATTTCAAGCACAAACACTCAGGAAACCACAGGAACCATAATAGAAATATACTACCTCAAGTTCCAGAGCACATGACAGGACAACTGCCATCAACACCCAACATAAAATGATTGATAGCACACACCTGAAAAGCCATAAAACAAACCCCTGTTACTCCTTGAAGATACAAAGGTATGCACATTGCAGAACACCTAAGGATTACACATAATGAAAAGCCCTTCCTCTGCATGATAATAAATACAACAGGAGAAAAATCCTATGTGCAACACAAAATAATCTTCTTAGATTTACCCAATGTCAAATGTGGATGATGGATGGGTCTTCGAAATCCTGCCTTCCGTCATTCACAGAAATATATACCATACATTGGGAATATCATAGTAATAACATACCCTTAATATTCACACTGCTACCTGACAAAGCACAGTATGTTATGAACTAATAAACAAGATTAAAATTCAAACTAACAACTACTATCCCATAACAATAATGATAAACTTTGAGCCGGCAATGGTACAAACAATTTTTTTTAATTTACTCACTCTGCCATACAAGTATGCTGTTATCCTTTTATTGAGAGCATTTGAGAACACTTCCAAAGATCTGCATTAAGTGTAGAATGTGCAACAAACAACAAGATTGCTTTTCAAATAAACAATGTATAACCCTAGCATACGTATCAGTCACAAAAGTAGCTAACCACTAAAACATACTAATAGTATTCCCATATTATCAAGGACATGAACAACAACTGAGGGCCCTAATAGACTATTTTGAAGACACTTGGGTTGGTACCCTTTAATGTTTTGGCCACAAGCTCCAACCCAAGTTTCAAATACCATGGTGAAACGTATACAGGGGCACCATAACTCAGCTATCCAAAACCAACAATGCAGTAGAAGCATGGCAGAACACCGTCCGAGCCACATTAGGCCAAAGCTATCCTACCCTGGAAAATTCCTGGAAACCCTCCAAAAAGAAGAAAGCTTTCAGCAACTAACAATAGAAAAATCAGAAAGCTAACTCAAACCTAAAATATCTAAAGAAATCGAAGATATGTACAAAATATTACAATTCAAAGTACAACTCTTTGTACATAAAAAAGGACTACAGTATCTCAAAATGATAGCAAAACCAATACTATAAACCACCTATCAATCTCAATAACAATAAAACCCAACACAAACTAGCAACCACGAAAATCTAATATTTCTGAATACAATTTACACAAAATATCTTTATTTGTCAGTCTATAATGCACATTTAACACCTTCAGCGCGGCGTGAATTTTCGCGCTGTGCTGAAGGTTCTAATGAGCCAACGGGCTCATGACGGAACGGTTCCGTCATGAGCACAGCTCAACCGACGCTCATGACGGAACCGTTCCGTCATGAGCATCGAAGGGGTTAAATAACATAATTTACAATGAGACTGATAAATACCAATAATTTAACATAACATTTACAAACAATATATCTCAAAGATAGTAAAAGAAATTGTTGAACAATTAAAAAGCACACAAACTATTATATTCCATACAAACAAAATGCAAAAACACATTCTCATATCAATGTAATAATATCATGTGTCTCAACAATAACATTGGCCACCCCAAAACTTATTAAAAAATGTAAACTTGCGGTTTGTAGCTGATGTCCATGATCCACCTCCAATCCATAAAAAACTAGTGTACAAAAATTGGAAAAAATAAACTCCCTAAAAATGCAAAAAGGAAAGATCCAAACATGAATCTAAAGTATTAGCCTATATTTTTAGAGAACCATAAGATACCCACAAAATGTTTTAAAAACTACTGCAGGAAAAAAGAACATAAAAGACAATACACAACTATTGTTAGTAGAAATAACCCAAACAAATCCTTTTCTAATTAACACATATCCAATAAGCAAACAAATATTCCACTCTGACTGAAAAGTCTACATTAATTAACAAAACACCCCTCACATAACATACAACTGTGAAACAATACAAGCATTTCAACAATGCATTGCAAACCTTGTTAACAAAATCACAACAACTATTATTTCTAACCATAATAAACAAACTGCAGTAAGGCTTACAACACTACACTATGTAACATCAAGACACAACCTAACACTAAACAACTCAATCACTATAAACATACTTCTCTACATGAACTAGACCCACCCGTACCCTTCCTACCCCCAAAACTCTACACAATACCTTAAAAGTGGTCTTATCTTATTAGTAGAGCAGAAGCTGGGAACCTTGGTTGATAGAATCCAAAGCCGCTCAGCAGTGATGTAAATATAATACAAAATACAGACTGTGGTAAAGAAATGACAACCAAATAAAAACAAAAATACTTTATTGCTATTGAAAATAATACATATCTAAAAATATATGTGTAAAAAACAAAATATATATGTTTAAAATATTGTATAAAATATGATATAGAGTGGAAAAAATGTAGGAAACCAGTACCAATGTATATGTGAAGCCTATATTAAAAAAGTGCTATAACATAAATCAATGTATTATTAGTAAATAGTACTAATTAATGTATTAAAATGCAGACACTGTTTTTACAAATGTTTATATACAATATAATTATGAAAAAATACATGTGAATAATTAATTCTTTAACGTGTAAAACAGAGTAAAATGTGTAAAATAAAGGTGTATGTGTAAAATAAAGGTGTCATTAAAAGTTATTAATTGTTCATAATTATTTGAAAAATATATAAATGTATGTGCAAAAAAGTAAATAAGTATAAATGTTATCTGCTGTAAAAATTAATATATTACAATTAAAATGCAACAAATAATACAAACATTAAATAAAATATATATTAAACTATCAAACTGTACTTTTTACTAACAAAATAAACACCACACCTCAATCAATTTCACCCAATACAATACTATAATAAGAGAGCTTGGAAAAACATACACATACATAACCCAAATATCAAAGTAGCCAAAACATAAAAATAATATAACACATTGCACACACTCCGATATATTATATATTTAACGGAGTTGCACACTAAAAAATATGATTTACTATTCTCACTCCAACCTAAAACAATTTGAGGAAGGTGTTGAACACTACAGGGGTAACTTTTATTATTAGAGATCCAATCTAAGACATTGAAGGGAACTTGTCGCATGCTAAAGTGGTGAAATTTACTTTGCTTCATGCCATTTTGTGGAAGATGCTGGAGACTAAAGAGATGACATTTACTATTCCCACTCCAATCTGTACCATTTTAGAGAAGGAGTTGGACACTAAAGGGGTTACATTTACTATTCCCACTCTGAACACTGTGGTGGTGAACTGGCTGCATATGTGCCAAGATTCACCAGAGATGGTGAGCTTGTCTGCAAAATAAGCAGGTTGCTGGTTGTGATAGCTTGGTAAATGCTGCTGCTGGTTTTTAAGATGGTGCGGGCTGGCAAGAGGAGAAAATTGAGTTTTGTTGTGATGGGGGTGATATGATCATATTTCTTCAGGTCCCGGATGAGAAATACTGCAGTGTGTGTGATATCCCTGTTGGCTGCTTATGTGCTACCAGTCTGGAATCCGGGAAGACATGGATTACAAAAGTGGTTCTGAAACCTTTTTGACCAATGGCTCCCTCGACCTATTGGCTGTTGGCCGCAGCTCTCAATTATGCTACATTTTTTGGGCAGGTGGGGGATGTAAGCCCGGCATCTGGAGTACTTTTATTTCTCTCCCTGAAAATAATTGGGATGAAGCTGATGAAGATATTATAATTATAGCTATAACAAAATAAAAATATAACAGCTGCTTAATAAAAAACATCTGCAACAAATGGCATTTTGGATACAACCACCCTTCCCTCGATATTTTAAATCAAGAACAAGAGATGATGGTAGCGCATGCTGCTGCTCAGTGATGAGTGTTTCACTTTGCCCATGCATCCTTAAAAAGAAGGTCTGAGACTTTTGCAGTGTACTGATCATCTCATCTTCCTCTATGAATACAATTTATTGTATTGAAATTAGATTACCTTTGATGACATTGTGAATCATCCACAGTTTGAATCAAGAAACTATATGAAACACATATATTAGTTACTATGTTAATAAGTGGGATGTGCTGTGGTTGCTGATCTCTGTCTCACCAAAAACTAAGACCAGGAAAAGTAAGTTTTGCATCCCGAATACTATCTGCGGTTGAAGGTCTTTGCAGGCCCTGCCCATTGACGTTTGTCATTAGTGAAGCAGCACATGCTGAAGCTGACTTGGTTACCGTGTGCCTGTGGGAAAATTTGCACAAGTATGTTGGCAAGTATACCCAACCACAACAGCAAGAACTATAGCATCCAGCAACAGCAGCAGCCTCTCTGCAGGTCTTCACAGACAGTTTCAGATGTATGACGGTACGACGCGTTCTTTGACAACGCGTACCGTTACCACGCTAGTTTTACAACGCTAGTCGTTACAACGACTTGCGTTGAGGGGCGCTGGATTGTAAATAGTTTTATTTACTATTCCAACTCCAGTCCCCCTGGACTCTAGGGAAGGAGTTGGATAGTAAATTTAACTATTTACTATCCTGGAGCGCCCCCCAGCGCAAGTCGTCGTAACGACTTGAGTTGTAAAAGTAGCGTGGTAACAGTACCGCGTTGTTAAAGTTTCGTCGTAATGGATGTTCCCCACAGTTTCGAGTCCTGGACCTTTAGCAAACAAATCTTGCTTTAAGGTCTGTTTGTCTTGTTATTTAAATGGAAGGAATAAAAATAACTACAACACCCAGAATACACTGGGTTACACTTGAACGTTGAGGACTAAGTTGCACTTGAACGTTGAGGAGTGGCAACTGGTAACGTTGATGATAGCATGAGGTTTAAGGTTATCTGATGACTTTGGATCTCGAAGAACACAATACTCTGATACCTGACTTTTTTTTGTTGAAATCAGTTTTTGGGTGTGTAAGTTTGATTAGCTCAACTACCGTTATCCATTGAGCTGTTAATGAAAGCCCAGGATTGAAGCAAAGTGTCCTTGGTGACACAGTCACTTGTTACCCTGTTTGTGGTCATAACTCCTTACACAAGGCACCCAACCCCCCCCCGAAGCAATTGCCATCTAACCAAGGCACAAAAATGCCCATGTGCAGAGCCACACAACAATAAACTTGTGGATTTCAAACACTCTACTAAATCAACACTCTCGCTGAAGAAAGGACGTGGTGTTACGCCTAAAGCTGCTGACTTCAGAACTGGGAAACCAGGTTTGAGTCTCTGCGTCAGCGCAACATCCTGTGATTTAGGGCAAATCAACTTATCTCCTCGTGCGACGATGTCTAATGTAAAGAGCTCCAAAACTTTGGGACAAGTTTACGCTATAAAGAAGACGCCATTAAAGATTACGTGTCAGCAGCTGCTAATCCCAGAATGAGACTCACATTGGGAGAAGATTCTAAACCACCATTCTCAGAGTTCCACAGAATCTAGAAAAATCCGGGTTCACCTCAGACCACTGATGACCATACCAGGCCTGCAATGTTTAGCTAGGAAGGAGGTGTGCTGCAAGAAAGCACAGTAACAGCATAATTGAAGAGCAGGGTGTGTGGTTGCTTGGAAAATGCTGTGTGCGTGAAGAAGGAGATTTTTGCTGACTTCCCAGTCTGTGTAAAGCAGATGCCTGTGGCCCATTGTATGGCTGATGAATTTAGCAAAAAGTAGCTACTGAGGATGCAGATTCAGAATCCCTCTAACCCCCATTGCCTGGTTCATGCCTCATCTTTCCTTTAGTAGGAGCCAGTGTGAGCTTGCACAATATAGGACCACAAACAGGTACAAAGTTCACATTGGGCTTTCTGCTCGCTCGACTCTGTTGTGGCTGTGAATAGAAGTAGCCACTGAAAAAACAGAAACAATCCAGTCCCTGCCCACAATAGGACATATGTAGCATCCTCCATAGCCACCTAATGTATGATGCAGCTTGGGATTGAGGTACACTGTCAAACGGAGATCAATATTGCTGTACCTGGCTTGCTGTGTGCTTGGTGCACATCTGTTTATGGTGTCCCAGGCTAGTTTTGACGGGGCACCAGGGTGCCACAGTGCACAGATTAGAAGCCACTAAATTAGGGCATTACAAACATCTAGATGCTAGAATAGAAGGGCTGGAACAGCATTTCTGAACTAGCATTAAGAAACAGCTTGTACCAGGTGTCTTTGGTTTCTTTTTTTGGGAGAATGTGTTCCTTAAGGGTGAGGTTGGTGTCTAGGCTGAATCCAAGAATTTTGGCATTCAGTGAAAGTTGGGGTTCAAATCCATCAAGGTTCATGTCAATGAGCCAGGTTTGTACTGTATCTTGTTTATTGTGCCTAGGCAGATAATAGGAATTCTGGTTTGGTTTGGTTGAGCTTCAGGTAGGCAATGAATATCCAGATATGAATGATGTACAATTAGAGCTTGAGGAGTAGAATGTCTGAAGAAGCAGAAGCTTTTGAGCAAAGCAGTGTATCATTAGCATATTGGTGAATCTGGATGCTGTTATCTGTGAGTAGAGCACCAAGCGGCTCCATGTAAAGGTGGATGAAGACATGAGACAGTGCAGAGTCCTGATGCCCTGCATTGCTGATAGGTACCTTCAGATAGCAATAAATCCCTATGTGAACAAACCAGTGTTGGTTGGAAAGGTGGGAGTAAGACCAGTGAAAGACATTGTTTGGTGAATCCCATTTGAGACTCTAGGGTGCACATGATGGAATGGTCGACTATGTTGAAGGCAGCTGCGAGGTCCAGCAATACAAGAAGGCAGGGATGATCTTCATCTGTGGTCTAGAGGGCATTGTCTATGATGTGTACGGTTGCCTTCTCGTTTCTACGAAGTGATCTGAAGCCTGACTGGTAGTCATGCAGGAGATGACTAGCAGTAATGTGATCTTTGAGTTGATCATCATCTGCTTTTTGAATGATCTTGCCTATGAGTGGTGGTTGAATGATGAGCCAGTAGTTGGGGAGGTGATCAAGGTCAAATGTAGGTTTCTTTATCAGTGGGAGAATCTGGCCTGTCTTAAGAGCTTCTGGGAAGATGCCCTGAGCAAAGGAGGGATCAACAGTAGTTATTATGGGTAAGAGAGCATTCATAAGGAGAGCTTGTATGAAGGATGGTGGTAAGACATCTTCATTAGAAGTGCTTTGAATAATTCAGCAAGCTCCAAGAGAGCTAGAGCTTTAAAGGCTGACTATTGCTGAATTCTACAGTAAGGAGTGGGTGTAAAAATGGAACCAGGGTTGGTGTCATCTATGTACTGGTGAGTCTTCCATATATTTTCAGTGAAGAAGAGGCTGATTTTTCTGTAGAGTGAGGAATGGGTGCTAATACTCCAGGATCAGGGCAAGTGTTCTTAGCTTCTGAGTGATTTACCCTTACCCAGATGGGAGACTCGTAGACTGATCCCTAGTCCGGATTCCATTCTGATTCCAGTAGAAAGTAGTCTTGGTGATCTTCCCTTTTCTAATGAGACAGTCCTGTTCAACAAAGTATGGGGCACATATTCCCATGTTAATAGCCCAAGCCCAGACACATTTGCCATGTAGTGTCTGGCCTTAGCTACTGTGAAGTGCTCACTCCTCTTCACTACCGTTTGTCAAAGGGGCAGTCTGCCACACCAGAGGTGTCTCCAATTATGAGTAAGTGATAACAAGGGCCAAAGACATAACCAGGGAGCACACCTGGCTGCTAGCCGCCAGTGAAATATGACCCATAAAGTTAATTGATGGAGGCATGGCAACTAAAGAGCATGTTCTAACCTTTCAGAGCTTGACTGTTATTCACAAGTTATTTATGTGATTCTTGGTTTGAAATGCCACCAACTGTGGTGCAAACTCTTAAAAATATTTTGTATCATATTTTAGCAGGCCAAGCTCTTCTTTTATATTTTATACACATTCTTATCACTTTTATCAAACTGTGTATCATGTTTAAGTGAGCACTGAGTACATTGGATTCAATGGCACCCACTGTGTCATTGTAAAACATTCTCTGTTTTGCATTTTTATTATTAAATTCCATTTGGATATGTTATCAATTGTTCTATATTGGTATATTAGGGACCATTGTTTTGTGGTAGCTATAATACCCTGGGTCCTTAGTGATTTATGGGTTTACCCTTGTATCATTAAAACTACTACAAAAAGGTTCAAAGCATTAAGCCTTCCTCTTAATCAGATTCCCTGGTAGCGCGAACTTTATCAGTTCCACCATCTCCCTGATGAGAGCCCATGCCCCACTAACCAGTAACTCTTCCTGGATTCAATGAGCCCTTGATGGGCACAGATCATGCAGTACTCCTTCAGAGTGTGTGTGTGTGTGTGTGTGTGTGTGTGTGTGTGTGTGTGTCTCAGTCCTCAGGAAGTTCTGCAACACACTTCTCATGCCTGGGTGTTGCAGTCCTCACCTAGCCAAGCCATGGGTTTCCAAAATGGAAGTGATAGGCCACCATGTTATGTACTATCCACAGGTACACACGCGCAACCCATCATGCACATGCAAGTATCATGCATTGCTTGGTGCTATGTGCACTCTGTGCAGGCTAATGTTGAATTGATCCCACATTTATGGAACTTTTCAAGAGTCAGTAGGCCCCACTCCAGTGACACAGGTAAAAAGGCCTGTTCATATTACTGATTGTACTGAACAAGAAAACGTGTATGATGCCACTTCCGTGCTTGTATTACTTAGATCCAGGTAAGGGCAATAGCCCTCTAGCTGCATGAGGGTAGCACTTGGTGCACCTCCACAGTCTAAAAGATTGTGCTATCGTGAAACAGGCCTCGGTCAAGAAAAACAAGCATGATCAGTGTTTGCCCATGAATAAGAATAAGTACCAGAGATGCAGATATTGTTGCTAGGACACTCAGGGCAGGGGTGCATACCTCTAACCATGCAGGGGACTTTTCTATCCCAACTGTCTGTGACATTTGTCTTGGGCAGAAAGAGTTGTTCAAGGGATTTCAAGCAAGAAATTCCCCCTTACTCTCAAAGGGCATGATTTTCAAAGATTGGTATGTGGGTAGATGTGACTAACTCTTCCAGTATTCCTGGCTTGCTCGTGCATTTTAGGAGTGGGTGAATCATTCATCTAGCTTACTACTGCAATGCCTCTAAATGCAAGTAATATAAGAGTAAGCCTAAACACATTTCTTTTGATTCTGGCCTATAGATTGTTTTATGGTATCACTGATTCAATTGGTTCCACTGTGATGATGTGATGAAAATAGATGCTTGTGGGGTATGATGAGATATACATCCTGAGGCAGGCTTATATGTATTAAATTAACTAGTTTCTTTATAATGAATATTTTAAAGTTTCCATGAGATTTACTGAAGTGTGATCATCTTAGTGAGTCAATTATTTTATGGTGTGTTCATCACTGATTGAAATTGATGTTCCTGCTGTTTGTAATTAATATTTTAGAACCAGAAACATGAACAATGCCATTCGAGCTGCTTTCTCTTTTATTTTTTCTGTCATGCTTGAAAACTATCATTACATCTTAAGCTGAAGAAACAGACATATAGTCACTAGGTGAGAAATACATTGAGCCCCATTCCCAATGTATACAATTATTACAAATAAATCTGCTGTAACACTTTTGAACAACTTTAATTCTTTTTTCTAGTTACCATTTACAAGTAAAAGGTTAACCAAAAAAGTAGATTCACATGTTCCCATCCTTTGATAATAGGCGGTGGAGCCAATTTCTAAATGTAAAGTTAATGATTGTAACTTTTCATGCCTAGCCGGCAGTCTCCACAGCTAGGTGGAGATCTCCCAGAGGAAAAATATAGGTAAAAGTTTAAAAGTTTAATAACCGTAACAAAAAAGTAGTGCAAGTATTTTAATTGAAATATTAATGTAAAATAATTGAAACTATTTGTTTTAAATATGAAACAGAGCTACAGCAATATTATCTTAATTTTGAACTACATATTTACATATTTTTAATATACTCAATTAAAATGACACTTCCAAAAATTTAAATATTGAAACCCACCTAGTATAATATGCATATTTAATATGTAATACAAAATATGAAAAGCTATATGTAGAATTTATTTAAATGAAAATTAAGTATTTTTTTACTTTAATTTAGAAAAGGTTAACATTTTATAATAAATTATTAATTATGTTATATCTTTTTAACGTTAAATGAAATGTATTTAATGTTTTAAAAAGTTTAAATAAGTTCATTTATCATTAGTTCATGTAGGCTTTTATTTTAAATCCCTGCCTCAATTATTTTCTATGGGAGGGTGTTGCAATTTCAATGGTTGACCATTTGTTGTGCTTGAATTACCCCTGCTTTAAGCTGGAGTACATTTACTACTGTGTTGGGTCCTTTTTAGATGTAATAACTCTAGAAAGACAGTTTTTTTTATAGGAATGGACTTGTTCTTTTGTGGATGGGTGCATGTCCCACCCTAAATCCCCCTTAGATTTTCCCAAAACCATCATTATGTCTATCTTAGCCCCTCCCATGTAGTAGTAAATATTCTCCATTTTCCAACCGCTCTCCTGTCCCTGCCAAATTTACTAAAATAACATATAACTACATCAGCTGAGATCTTTGCACATGAAAGATAGGCGAGGTGAAGGTTGAGACCTCTGCATATAGGTTAGTGAGTGGCATTTCAAAGTATGGTAGCAGAATTATTGTAGTACATCTAAACATACTATAAAATGGAGTTTTTGAATAGGCCCCATTATATTTCAGCGTACATTATTCCTCCAGCACCCAGATATAAGGATGACATTACAAATAAATTAGTAATTGCAATGTGGAAATGTCAATTATTTAATTATTAATATCACAGTGATAGGTATTTCTGCAATGCAGAATTGCCTTGGAATTAAGAGTTATCCGCTCGGTAATATGTTTATGTTTATGTTTATGATATTTGTAGAGCGCGTACAATTACCCATGGGCGTCTCGGCGCTAAAAATGCATTGTTGTCTCACCCTGATCAGAAAAACAGAAGTGTAAATTACTGATTGAATAACCACGTTTTCAGTTTTTTTCTAAACTGAAGAAGAGAAGGGCATGTTTTTATGTGATTTGGAAGGGTATTCCAAAGTCTAGGGGCCGCGATTGAGAAGCGGCGATCACCCCAGGAAGCTGTTCGACTACGTTGAACCACTAGTTGGTTAAGTGAGGTAGATCGGAGGGTTCTCACTGGGTTGTAGGGAATCAGTTGATTTTTAAGGAAACGAGGTCCTTGATCCTGTAGTGTCTTATAGACTGTGCACAAAGCTTTGAATTTTACCCTATTGTGGATGGACAACCAGTGGTAGTTTTTCAAGGTGTCTGAGATTGGTGCAAATTTGTTTTTTTTTGACAGTACGCGAGCAGCAGCATTCTGCACGGTCTGTAATTTCTTGATGACTCTGCTCTGAGCATTGAGCAGCAGACCGTTGCAGTAATCTAGAGATGTCAAAACTAAAGTAGTGACTAACGTTTTGGCTGCTGAATCTGGTAGATACGGTATAATTTTTCTTACCGTTCTAAGCTTAAAGTGGGCGTTGGCTGCCACCTTATTTGCATGGGCCATGAAGTTGAGCTGGTCATCAAAAGTAACACCTAAGTTTCTAACTTTGACCGTGGGGGAGGGAGGTGTACCTAAGGCCGATGGCCACCATGCGGCGGACCAAGCTGGTATGAGATTGCCAAAGATAACCACCTCCGTTTTATCAGAGTTGAGCTTCAGGCAATTCCTTGCCATCCACTCATCTATAGCGATCATCCCATTTTGGAATCTCTCTGCCACCCTCTGTCCATCACCCTTTATTGCCAGCACCAGCTGAGTGTCGTCAGCGTATGAGGTCAGGCCCATCCCATGCGCTTTGATGACACTTGCAAGGTCCGACACATATATATTAAATAGTGTCGGACTTAGGGATGAGCCTTGGGGAACCCCACACGGTAACGACAGGTCGGCCGACTGAAAGGGGCCCAGTGTGACCGCCTGGGTTCTGTTGGCCAGAAAGGAGGTAAGTAAGTCCCTAGCAGTAAGCTGAATGCCCATCCTCTCGACACGGTCGACCAAGATCTTGTGGTCAACCGTGTCAAAAGCTGCTGAGATCCAAAAGAACTAACAAAGCAGATCCTCCTTGATCGCGGATGATTCTTATGTCATCAGCTGCCTTGATGAGAGCGGTTTCAGTGCCATGATATTTTCGGAAACCGAACTGTGTATCATCCAGCAAATTGTGGTTTTCTATATAGGCTGATAACTGCTGATTCATAGCCTTTTCTAGAACCTTGGCTAGAAAGGGAAGGCTCGCTATAGGGCGAATAGTTTTTTAATTCGCCTTTATCTGAACCCGGTTTTTTGAGCAGGGGTTTAATCAAGGTGTTTTTTAATGAGTCCGGGTAGGTACCAGATGTCGTATTACAGACAGCAGTAATGATCGGAATAACTGTGTCTGGTACAGTAGCGAGCACGGAGGTCGGGCATGGGTCCAGATCAGAGCCCGCTTTAATCGATTTGACTATGCTCTTGATTTGGTCAGTGGTGAGGGGGGTAAAACAGGTCATAGAACTTTTAGGAGTAATCATGGGGGTAGTAGCTCTGCTGCTAGCCTGATCTGAGCTAAAGGCTTGATAAATATCATTAACCTTTGCAAAAAAGAACTCAGATAAGGCATCACATAGTGCTTGTGAAGGGGGGGGATTGAGATCCGGGGAGTTTCCAGCGAGGGTTTTGGCAATGTTAAATAACTGTTTACTGGAATTTTTTGCAGTTTCTATCTGGCGTGTGAAAAAATCTTTCTTTGCTGCTATTATCATAGCTTTGTAAGTGGCAAGAGCTTTTTTATAATTTTCCTTATTTTCACTGTCATAAGTTCTCCGCCAGTGTCTTTCCCTATTCCTGGTTAATTGTTTTTGATTTTTTAGTTCTGTTGTATACCACTTAGCTTTTGGCGCATTTCTATTCTTAGAAAGCGATTTAATAGGTGCCAACTGGGTCGTGGCATCACCCACCCACTTATGGAATTGATTGATAGCAGTATTGGGATCCGTGGATATTTCTGGGGTTGTGGTATCAAGAAGCAGCATTAAGTCATTGGGGTTGATGTCCTTCCACGCTTTAAACGTTCCTTTTTTTGCAGAGACCACTTTTTTTCTCTGCGGACCTTTGATGGTAAGTCTGCTGAGGATGACTGAGTGGTCTGTCCAGGTCATAGGGAGAACTGAGGTAATACTCAGTCCTTCCACATTTGTGAAAATGCCATCCAATGTATGGCCTGCCTGATGGGTAGGCGTCGTGACCAATTGTCTGAGGCCCATTGTGTCTAAATCTGACAGAAGGGCTGAGGTGTCCCTATCACTGAAAAGCTCCAGATAGAAATTGAAATCTCCCATAATCGTAGTGGAGTCTTCTGTGGCTATGGACTCAGTTATATTACTGAGATTGGCTAGGAACGCAGATCTAGTCCCCGGGGGTCTATAAATCAATATTCCCTTGAAGTTATAGGTCGGGGACAGTTTTATATTGAAGTGCATGGCTTCGCATGAGGTGGTAGGAATCGGCAAACAACGGACTTCAAATTGGTCTCTTGCTATGATGGCTATCCCACCGCCTTTTCCAATGGGCCTGTCCTGCCGATAGGCACTATAGCCTGGGGGGACTGCCGTGACATA
This sequence comes from Lissotriton helveticus, assembly GCF_964261635.1. Classification (NCBI taxonomy): domain Eukaryota; kingdom Metazoa; phylum Chordata; class Amphibia; order Caudata; family Salamandridae; genus Lissotriton; species Lissotriton helveticus. The sequence goes on from NC_136069.1 coordinate 1,475,173,931, forward strand.
GTCAGGGGCAGATGCTTCATCAGTCCATGTCTCTGTGATGTAAAGCACATCTAAATTAAAGTCGCTGACAAGGTCAGCTATTTCCTGGCAATGTTTGCTCAGGGAGCACGCGTTAATGAGTGCCAAGGAGACATGGGTATCAACCTCAGTAATTAAAGATTTAACATTCGTAGTTGGGTTATCAAACACAGGAGAAATGTTACAGTGTAAACATTGTGTATGTGAGACCAACTGCATAAGGGATAAATCGAATTTAGTGCAAAGCGGTGCGTGAGAAGGACAAAGATCCAGGAGAACATTGCGGGTGTAGGAGAGAAGAGGGGCAGGGGTTGTGGCCCTGGGCCCAGTCCCGGCGCGGACGGGCGCAGACGGGCTTGCCTTTGTCGCGCCGCCGGCGCGCCACCGGTGCGCCCGCTGCGCCCGCCCGCTGCGCGGACGGGCTATGTTGTTATTTTTATACATACTTTGGGCGGGGCGTGAGGAGGGTGGGAGGAGCGCAGAGCTCTTGGCCAGCCTTCCCAATGGAAGATGGCGGCCACGTAAAATCCAAAGCTTCCCTGCGCCTGAATGCTGCGGCGCTGCAGGGGAAGTTCGAGCCTCGGCGAAGTAATCTCGCCTTAGGGGAGGACAATACTTTTAAAAGCGCACCAATTAAAATATTTATACAATTTTAAAAAACAATTCTTGTCTCAATCGTTTTTGGCCGAGATAATAGTAAAGAGGTGCAAGGAAGCACAAACAGACCTCCGGCTTTCCGCCTCAGAGGAAACAATAGCAGATTGCAGGCGATTGCTAGAAACGCCTTTTAAATACCCTGGGAGGGCGGGAGGAGAGCAGAGCTCTTGGCCAGCCTTCCCAATGGAAGATGGCGGCCACGTAAAATCCAAAGCTTCCCTGCGCCTGAATGCTGCGGCGCTGCAGGGGAAGTTCGAGCCTCGGCGAAGTAATCTCGCCTTAGGGGAGGACAATACTTTTAAAAGCGCACCAATTAAAATATTTATACAATTTTAAAAAACAATTCTTGTCTCAATCGTTTTTGGCCGAGATAATAGTAAAGAGGTGCAAGGAAGCACAAACAGACCTCCGGCTTTCCGCCTCAGAGGGAAACAATAGCAGATTGCAGGCGATTGCTAGAAACGCCTTTTAAATACCCTGGGAGGGCGGGAGGAGCGCAGAGCTCTTGGCCAGCCTTCCCAATGGAAGATGGCGGCCACGTAAAATCCAAAGCTTCCCTGCGCCTGAATGCTGCGGCGCTGCAGGGGAAGTTCGAGCCTCGGCGAAGTAATCTCGCCTTAGGGGAGGACAATACTTTTAAAAGTGCACCAATTAAAATATTTATACAATTTTAAAAAACAATTCTTGTCTCAATCGTTTTTGGCCAAGATAATAGTAAAGAGGTGCAAGGAAGCACAAACAGAGCTCCGGCTTTCCGCCTCAGAGGGAAACAATAGCAGATTGCAGGCGATTGCTAGAAACGCCTTTTAAATACCCTGGGAGGGCGGGAAGAGCGCAGAGCTCTTGGCCAGCCTTCCCAATGGAAGATGGCGGCCACGTAAAATCCAAAGCTTCCCTGCGCCTGAATGCTGCGGCGCTGCAGGGGAAGTTCGAGCCTCGGCGAAGTAATCTCGCCTTAGGGGAGGACAATACTTTTAAAAGCGCACCAATTAAAATATTTATACAATTTTAAAAAACAATTCTTGTCTCAATCGTTTTTGGCCGAGATAATAGTAAAGAGGTGCAAGGAAGCACAAACAGACCTCCGGCTTTCCGCCTCAGAGGGAAACAATAGCAGATTGCAGGCGATTGCTAGAAACGCCTTTTAAATACCCTGGGAGGGCGGGAGGAGCGCAGAGCTCTTGGCCAGCCTTCCCAATGGAAGATGGCGGCCACGTAAAATCCAAAGCTTCCCTGCGCCTGAATGCTGCGGCGCTGCAGGGGAAGTTCGAGCCTCGGCGAAGTAATCTCGCCTTAGGGGAGGACAATACTTTTAAAAGCGCGCCAATTAAAATATTTATACAATTTTAAAAAACAATTCTTGTCTCAATCGTTTTTGGCCGAGATAATAGTAAAGAGGTGCAAGGAAGCACAAACAGACCTCCGGCTTTCCGCCTCAGAGGGAAACAATAGCAGATTGCAGGCGATTGCTAGAAACGCCTTTTAAATACCCTGGGAGGGCGGGAGGAGCGCAGAGCTCTTGGCCAGCCTTCCCAATGGAAGATGGCGGCCACGCAAAATCCAAAGCTTCCCTGCGCCTGAATGCTGCGGCGCTGCAGGGGAAGTTCGAGCCTCGGCGAAGTAATCTCGCCTTAGGGGAGGACAATACTTTTAAAAGCGCACCAATTAAAATATTTATACAATTTTAAAAAACAATTCTTGTCTCAATCGTTTTTGGCCGAGATAATAGTAAAGAGGTGCAAGGAAGCGCAAACAGACCTCCGGCTTTCCGCCTCAGAGGGAAACAATAGCAGATTGGGGATTAGGGATTACTAGAAGATCAGTGTGTCCACACTGATTACCACAGGTAATTCCAGGCCATCTTTTGTGGGAAAGGTCTAGTAGGTTTGACCCGACAAAACTTGTCTGAGTAAATTTCAGGTGCATTAAAACCACCTGTGGAATTTCTGCATTTGCTACAATAACAATTCAGGCAGAATGTCACATTTCCACCTAACTTGGGGGCCTATTACGATGGCGGATTTCCCGCATCCACCGGGCCGGCGGAAGCCACCGCCGGCCCGGAGGATGCGGGAAATCCGCGCGGAGGCTTGAAAGACCCACCGCCAATTTAGGATGGCTGGTGGGTCTTACAATCTGTCCTCCGCTTTTCCGCCGCGGTCGGCATTAACATGGCTGGCGGTGTCTATCAGACACCGCCATCCATATTAGGATGGAGTACAAAGTATGCTTTTCCACGGCGGCTTTTCCGCCGTGGAAAAGCATACGGAGCTTCACTTCCGGGGCCCGTTGCGGGCCCCCTGGGTGAAGGGGGGGTGGGGGGTGCACATGCGGGGTACCTATGGTACCCCCCTGCATTTGCGTGGACAAAGCGGCAGGCACCGCGCGGTGCCTGCTGCTTTGTGCACGCAAATGCCGTGCATGCATTTTTAACATTGCGGCGGGTGCAGCTTGGAGCTGCGCCTGCCGCAATGTTAAAGATTGAGGATGTGACCGCCAGGGTGGCGGTCACATCCTAATTGCACAGGAGGGAACTCCGCTGGCAATGCGGAGGTTCCCTCCTACTCTATGGTGGCGGACGGACTCTGGTCCGTCCGCCATCATAAACGGCCCCTTGGTGTTAGAAAAAGACTTGTAGTGAGAGCTGCAAAGTCTCTTCAAAAATGCAACTTTAAAAATAAGCACATCAATATATGGTAACACTCTATGGTAGCATCAGTCACACAGGGCCTCATTAGCAAAGGGCCTCAGCACTCGCGGTGAAGGCCCCACTGACATGGGTTATTCCCCACACTTGGGGCAGAATCTCTGCAATGAGAATTCTCTTTGCGGAGATTCTGCCACTAGTGCGTGGACTGCGGGGCCTCCACCACAAGTGCAGAGGCCCTTTGTGAATCAGGCCCACAGTCTTGAACTATTTTGGGAAGGAATGATGTGTGCTCAAATGAGATATAACACGAGACAGTATGTGAGCATGTTGGTGTTATTATCCACTTTGAGCAATGCAGGATAACACATTCACCCATCAGGGTCCCTAACACACTGTTCTTCATACTGTCATGCAATGGTGACTCTTGAGTAGCAGGTGTTCCACTTGTTTAATTGTAGGATCATCGGATCAGCTATCAGAAATTATGACTGTCAGCAGAGGGTTGATGCTGACTACCCAAGGAGGAATCTGGTTTAATTGATTAGACTGATGTTTACATGCACTGCTCATTGCCTCTTCTCCCTGTGTGAAGTCACCTCCAACGACGAGGTTCAGACTCTTGTATGAAACTACCTCTCTTCTTACTCTCCACACAAGTCCCTTTGGACAGCCACCTCCTGGATAGGAATTCAACATTTATCGTATTTGGACCCTGTTTTTGCAGATGTTTAAAATGGTTAGTGTTTCTCTTTTTGACAGCTGTCTGTACCCTCACACCACTCTCATAGGCCTGCTTTATGTCTAATTCCATCTCTTCCTCAAATCCACTCTTTCACTCATTCAAGGTCTATTCCGGCTGCTTTCTTATGTAACAGTAACACTCACACCTTTACACCTACCCTTGCAATTTTAATAACTTGCTCTCCTTCACTTCTTATCTTATTTTCTGTATAGGGCACCCCAATGTGGCCTCTTCTATACACATTCCTTCTCAAACCCTCGAAAAATAAACATGTAAAATCAGCGGGAAAGCACTGCTAGACAGCTTGAACCACACCTTTACAGCCTAGTAGAGCTACATACTAAGGGCCCTTTTTACAAGAAACTAACGCAGCGCAGTGTCACAAGTCATTTTGCTGCGCTGTGTTAGTTTCGAAGCACAGGCATGCAACATATTTACAACAATATGTTGCATCTCTGTGTTTCACCCCTGCGCTGGCACAGAAACTGCTGCCATGTGCTGGCACCCTTGCACCATGGTGCAAGGATGTTTGCATTGTTGGGAGATTGTTTTTGTGCAGGAAGGGACACTTTCCTACCCAAAATCAATCAATTGAAGTGATTTCCTCTTCCAATGCATGCTGTCAGGGCCGGCTTTAGGCAGTGCGACTGGTGCGTCCGCACTGGGCGCTGACCTGTGGAGCGGGCGCCAACTCGGGGGGGGGACAGTGTGTTTAGCAATAACTTATGTTCAGAGAGTTGAGGGGAACCTAATCTTGGTGGTCGTGAGAGAATCCGAGGAGGCGGTCCTTGGGTGTGGGGGCGTGAAAAATGATTCTCGCACAGGGCGCCACTAGCGCTAAAGCCAGCCCTAAATGCTGTAGGATGCAGCACACATTGAAAGAGGGGAAAAAACTAGGAGAAATGTAAACATTTCTCCTCGTTGCACCTCGCTACGCCACTCCTAAATGGCGTAGCATTGTGACGAATTTCCAGGTTTACAATCGTTCATAAATCTGGAAATGCATCAGTGGAAATGGGTGTTGTGTGGGAACACCCACAGCAACAGCCATGTCACGCCCCTAACACGCAAAGTGTTGCATGAAGAGGGGCGATATTTATAAGCACTGGTAAAGCCACTCATGGTGGCAGAGTGGGATAAAGAACGGTGATGGATCAAACCCAGATCTTTTGACTGGGTGTGAGTGTTTGATTGGTTCAGATGCTCCGTCCATCACCACCCCCTTTTGTACCTGTAAATATCATGCAGCAGGTTGCGCCGCCGGTGCATCATGTGCCGGAGGGGCACAACGTCTTTATACTTGAAAAGAGGAAACGGGGTTTTTGGAAAGAGAAAAAGAGAGAGAGAGAGAGAGAGAGAGAGAGAGAGAGAGAAAGAGAGAGCGAGAGAGAAAGAGAGACCGCACCCTAAATGGTCCATTCGGTACACGTATGACATGGGGAGAGAAAGAGAGAGGGAGAGAGAGAGAGAGAGAGAGAGACGTGTACAATAATGGACCGTTCAGTGCGCGCGCAACACAGAACAACAGGGGTTAAGTAACACGGAAACACAGGCAGAGGGATGACGTAGATACATGCATCACGTACACACAAACTCAGATGGGGAAGACAGTACATGTATTATACACAAAAAGATCCAAGACAAAACAAAAAAACAGTTATTGGCCACAATTATCCTTTTCGGTATGCTGAGCATCTTTATCATTCTAAGCTCTTTTTACCTCTTTCTTATCTTTTATTCGTTGGCTGCCTCTTACTGGTGGCTTTGATTGTACACACTTACGCCTTTGGCAACTGGTCATGAACTAACCTGGTCGGGCTAATGCTCACAGAGGTTTATTCGAGTCATTTTTAGCAAGTGCGTTTCCAGGCTGAGACAACAGTTGGTGTCAATTGGAGAGCAATGGGGCAGCTTGAAGTTACGTGTCTAGGAGGATGCGGAAAAGGAGGTAGTAGGTTTTCAAATATCGGCAATATCCCTAGTCCTCTCGGCGGAGGATACTTGTGTAACCCCTACCTCGAAATACCCTAAACTTTTCCCTACTTAGTTAAACGTAAGAATGCTTAATCATGTGTGTACATTATTCTTTTTGCTTTATTCGGGGTTTGTCGCGGTTAGGTACTATAATCAGACCCCTTTTCCCGTCTCTTCGTCTGTTGGATCCTCATTTTCGTCGGCATTCCGAGGTGACCTGCAGAGAGAGGGAAAAGGAGGGAAGGGAGGGCAGGCTACATTGATACGCACTCGCGCGCATAAACCCAGAAAGGTTTTTACTTACTGCGTACTCGGCCTATTTCCACAGGATGCAGTCACTGCCAACTGGGGCGTTTAAGCCCAGGTGGACCGTTAGTGTGATTTTTCTTATACAGGTAGCATATAAAGTATGGGCTAAATACCTGGATCTTCAGCGGTTGCTTTTTGGCTGTATAAAAAGGAAAAATACACAACTAAAATTCGACCCTTCATATTTGCAATATTTCTACATGCTATACCCTTTCAACCCTTTATCTAATCGAGTTTAGTCATTCCACCTACATTTCAGTTATATCGAAAAATAGGGATTATTAATTCCAGACTTTATCAATTTACACGGACAACTATAGTTGCTTTCTCAAAAAATCTTTAATAAGAATGTCGGTGCATAAATACGGGCCTACAACCCCGTGGACCGGCCACGGAGCAGGCTGGAGCTGTAGATGTGGGGATACTTTATTAGTGAAAGCTTGATGGAGTCGGTGGTCGTTTATTTCATAAATAAAGTGCGAAAAAGCGCAATAAAATCATGTCGAGACTTCAGTGTGAGTGAGTGTCATAAGTGTTGGGCTTCCAACTTTCAATAATCATGATGTGCAAAACTCAAACAACTATTCATTGTCCGAATGTTCAATTAATACCCATCTGATGTCAATTTACCGTCTGAACACATAATCAGTACCCATCCAATATCAATTCATAGTCCGAACCTATAACCAGTACCCACCCCATATCAATTCATTTCCCGAACTGACAGTACACATCCTGAATCCATTAATTGTCCGAACACGTAATCAGTGCACATCCTATATCAATTCATGCGGTTAAAAAAAAACCTTCATACATATCTCATGACACCAGGGCTGAACAATCGGGGTACAACAAGGAGTTGAAAGTTTCATTTGCATCGGCGCCATTTTGGGTGCAGTCAGGCAGAACCAGGCATAGTCTAAATCTCTACTAACTCGTGCAGCAATTATAGAGGAAAGAAGTGGCGCCTGGCGTGTTGTTGCTGCCATTACGGGGGAGAAAAGAACGTAATTTATCAATAAACTTTTTGACACATTTTGTAGCAATGGCTTTAGGTAACTATGTTAATAAAAACAAAACTGAAACTTAATGGGTAATGATTGCAAAGAGACAGGGCCAGAATATGACTTCAACATTCTGTTCGGACATCACATACACAAAGAAAATGAGGTCAATAGAATTTCTTCTATTAGCAAATCTGCAGGCAGGATGTATAGTATTTGTGTTTATACATCACTCTCCAGACCCCTTAGGTAAAGCCTAAAGCGCTTCTCATGGAGGATCCAGTATCACCTTTGTGTTTATGCAGAGAGGTCATGAGGTCATTTGGACATTGATGGAGAACCCTTTCAAATATGTTGAGGAGGGCCATATCTGTGGTGGAGGTGAGCAAACCAGCATATTTTTGGGAGAGGTAAGACAGGCTGAGAAAGAGGTCTAACTAGGCTGTAAAATCCAAAGCAGGAGCCAAGCCATCACCATATTTGGCACGTAGACACATAAAACACTAGGTAAAAATATTATTTAAAATTTTAAGAAAAGTTGACAGGTGCGGCCGGCGTTGTGGCGAGCGCAAGGTAGGTGGTTTTATAAAAAATTTTATTTTACTTTTCCTATCCCATCGGCTGTTGACTCCCCAACCCCCCCACCACGCCCCACAATCCCACTGCCCTACCTCTGTTACCTGTGCGGGAGGCGCCTGAACATTGATTTAGCATTTGCGATTCAATGGCCATACCTTACATAAATAAAAAAAAAAGATAATGGAAAAAGACTGATTGAAGCAAAAAAATTCTCTATGTGAGACTTTTTCTGTATGAACCATACCACCGCTTGCAAAAATTATGCAAAATAGTGTAATGCAAAATTTTGTGAATTTCGCATGATGTTCAATTTGGGATTTTAGCAATTGTTACCTGCATAATTGAAATTTTGCACAAGCATAATTAAAAAGAATGGTTTAATATTTGAAACTCGCCATGCTTTGACAGTGATGCCATTAGTAAACTAAAAACAACAGGGTTCTTTGCCAAGTGTGTTGTACATATTGAATGTATCATTATTATCATATACAACAGAACATTTTTTTCTATTAAACAGTATGAAACTCACGGTTATTTTGTAGCTCACATCCTGAAACCTTATTTACTTCAGAGTGCGATTATGCAAAACGATTATAGAAAATGAGCCACAGAATAAAGTGGCTTGCCAAGGATCACATAATATGTTCAAGTGGGAAAGCCGTGAAATTAGCCTGTGTCTTTTCCCGTGTTTCTTCATTATGTATTGTGAAACTCAGCTATTGATATCTCCTTATTTATTCAATTTAACACAAAAGGACATAACCTTGAGTTTAATATTGTCACGAGGTACGAGCCTCGCTATAAAAATGTTTGGCCTTTTAATTCTTCAACAAATGTCAAGTAAAAGTCTGATTTATAAAAAAAGACATACAACAGACTGGCAGGAGACTTGTAATAGCAGATGAAGGGCCAGATGTAGGTAATCCAGATTTACCGATTCTTAAATACCGAAATTTACCGATTCGGTATTTAAGAATCGGGAAATTATATGTAGGGAAAAAATCGGTATTATTTACCAAATCGGTAAAATTCGGTATCAGACTTTCGGAATTTACCGAATCGGTATTTACCGAATCTGTATTTACCGATTCGGTATTTCCCATTCATTCCTATGGGCCTTTTGGCCCATAGGAATGAATAGGAAATACCGAATCGGTAAATACCGATTCGGCAAATACCGATTCGGTAAATTCCGAATCGGAAAGCAAGCAAAAGTGAAACTGAAGAAAACAGCCAATCAGGTGCTACCACCCTCCCCCTCCCTACCAGGAAGTGGCTACACAGGCAGCTGCAACTAATTAGAAGGTTCTGGAGAGGCAGTTGGAGCAGAGAGACTGGGAGCAGCAGCAGCAGAAATAGTTTGTGCATTTTAAAACCTGAAACATGGCAAGCAGCAAAGACACAGAGCAGACAGAGAGAAAGAGAAAGCTGAAATTCAGCAACATGGAGCTACAGGTCCTTGTGGAGGAGGTGGTAAAGGTGCACCACAAACTTTTTGGAAGGCAGTCCCTTTCTGTGCCTGAATCTGCCAAAAGGAAGGTTTGGCTTGATATACTTGAAAAAGTCAATGCTGTGGGAGTGGCCACCAGAGTCACAGAGGAGTTAAAAAAGAGGTTCTTTGACCTGAGGAGCCTCACAAAAAAAAATTAGCAGACCACCACAAGCAGGCATCGCAAACTGGTGGAGGAAAGAACACAACACCCCCCCCTCACTGACCTGGAGGAGATGGTGGCGACAACCTTTGAGCCTGAAAGCGTCTGCGGACTGGGAGAAGTGGACAGCTCTGCCAAAGCTGCAAGTACAAAAGGTAAGATGCATGCACAGCAATCCCCTCACACCCTCAGCCTTCCCTCACCCCTTGTAGCTAAGTTACCCCAGTCCAGTGTGCCAGCACCAAACAGTAGCAATGCATCTTGGTACATGTAGTCAGTTAATGAAAGACCATGTCATACAGCACAGCAACCACCAAGTTAGGCAAATGATTGCAGACATAATGAAGGGCTGGCAACATGGAAATTGTGCAAATGCAAAAAATGTAATTGTAGTGGCTGTGAGACATTTGCCCCTAGCTAATATATGCTCATATGTCCACAGGTCACACACCCAGAAGGCAGTCACAGGAGACAGAAGGCACGGCACCCGAGAGGGATGAAAGTCAGGAGCCAGGTCACAGTGCATCACAGGACACAGGTGTACCGAGTGGCCAGCCACCTTCCCAAGACCCTGAAATCACTCAGGAATTGCAGGCATCCCCACCACGTTCACAGTCCCCTCTGTTAATGTTTTCACCTGATATGCCAGCATCACTGGATGTTCAAACACCTGCAGCACAACCAAGCAGGAGGCATGTCGTTCCCCCACTGATAGCAATGGAGACAGCTGCTGGTGAAATGGTGGTTGAAGACCCACAAACCTTGCCAGGAGATGAGATCTCTGCCACACTGCAGTCCAGCGCAGGGCCAGTCCCTAGTATCACAAGACGCCGCACAGTCCAAGGAAGGAGTGTAGGTGCACGTGGGGAGGGGTCCAGTGTCTTCCAAGGCCTGGAGGTAACCATGGTCAAGATTCAGAGGATGCAGGGAAAGGGCATCTTGTCCTGTCAACGACAAATGCGCAACCTTAATATCAATATGCAAGACATTGGAAAGGGAATCAGGGAACTGGTGGAAGTAAACAAGAACATGGCTACAGGGATACATGAGATGACACAATCGGTGCAGCTACTGTGCACCAAACTGGACACAGAAATAGCATCAACGCGCAGGGAGAAGCAGCGTGCACAGCAAACTAACAAGGCTATTCACCGCCTGGCCACAGCCACATCCCTGCTATGCAGGCGAAGCATGAACAGTCAGGAGGTCTTGACACAAACCAGTAATCATCTAACAAGGGGCATAGCCGGAATGACCGGTGCGCTTGAGGCGCTATTAAATGTGCAAACAGCACAAACAGCTGCTATTGATGTGCCAGAGAGTGAAGGGAGCACAAGTAGGAGCAGCATGGTAAGCCCCCTTGTTGTAGAGACAAGGAGGAGTAGCAGGCGACAAGGTGAGGCTACAGGCCAAACGCCCAGCGAACACAGTGAGCCACATACATCTGGCAGTGCTAAGCGTGGACGCAAATGAACAGTTAATAGTATGGGCTAGTGACCCTGGACATACAAATTTGAAAGGTAAATGTTTGTGTTGCACATTTGTGCCTTGGTTACCTGCGTAGTGACAACATTAAACTACACTGGGTGCTTACAAAACCAGTCTGTCTCTGTTGACTCACTGTGAGCATTGTGGTGAAATGCTTTCTGGTGCACTTTTGTTGTTTCAAATACAGAGATCATTACAACATTAAAGTAGTTTTCTTGCATTCTACATATGTGTTTGTCTCAGTACTTACTCAGAAATAGTTTCGTGTAATCTCCTCACGTCGGTATCTGCCATCACTTGGTGTTGACACTCCAGCAGGTTGTGTTTCAGGCACAGCAATCTCGTCGTCATGGTCCTCATAGTCTGACAACTCCACCTCAGTACCCTTCTTCACAGCAAGGTTGTGCAACATAGCACAGGCAGCAATGATCTTACAGCACAGCAGGTGATGGGGGTATACTGCCGTGCACCTCCACTTTTGTGCAGGCACCGGAACCTGCTTTTCCAGATACCAAAGGTTCGCTCTACGACATTCCTGGTGCTCTTGTGGGCCCGGTTATATCTCCTTTGGCTGGGTGTTGAGGGGTTGAGGTAGGGGGTGAGTATAAACGAGCGGAGGGCATATGCACTGTCTCCTAAAAGGAAATGGGAATACATTACTCACATGCATACATGTACTTCTTACTGCAAAAGAAGTTCAAAGGGTCGCACACTGTGTCTTACCTAGGAGGTATCCTTCACCAAATTCCCCTGCAGTCAGCCGTGCATAGATACCGCTGTTTTGAAATATATAGGAGTTGTGGGTACTCCCAGGGAATTTTGTCACAAGGTCAGTGATGGCGTACTTCGCATTGCAAATCACCTGCACATTGATGGTGTGGGTGGACTTCCTATTCCTGTATATATATTGGGTGGCAGCAGGGGGACAAATGGGAATGTGCGTGCCATCAATGCAGCCAATGATATTGGGGAATCTCGCCATCTGGTAAAAGTCCGATTTTGTTTGGACCAGTTCTGCATGGGGTGCAGGAAAAGATATATAATGGTCCATCCTCTGTAACATGGCGTCAAGGAATTTGTGGAAAAATCTTGACAGGCTGCTCTGGGTCACCCCACCTACCGCAGCAACCACACTCTGGTAGCTCCCAGATGCAAGCAGGTGTAGGCTGCACAGCACCTGCATGTGGGGTGGAATAGCGTGTGCCCTTGGGGTAGTGTGCTCCAACAGTGGTTGGAGGTCCCTGATGAGGTCCAAGATGGTGTCTGGGGCCAACCTGTACCTCTGGAGTATCTCTGCCTCTGTAAGCATGAACAGGGTGATCCTCTGCCTGTAGACCTGCTCCTGTCTCTGCCATTCCCTCTCTCCTTCCTCCTGTAGCCGTAGCCGTCTTGCAATGACATAAAATGCCGCCATTGTGCAAGAAGAATTGCATTTTGGGTCAATTTTTATAGGTTGCACCTGGTTACCACCTGATTTCAATCCATGGTAAATACCGACTCTTAAATACCGAATTTGAAGCAAATTCGGTATTTAAGAGCTTACCTACATCTCAATCTTCAATTTTACCACTTCCTAATTACCGATTCGGTATTTTACCGATTCGGTAAATTTCCCGATTAGGTAAATATACCGATTCGGTAAATTTACCGATTCGCAAACCGTTGCGATTCGGTAAATTTACCGATTCGGTAATTTATCCGATTCGGAATGATTACCGATTCGGTAACTTTACCGATTCGCTAAATTTACCGAATCGGACGATTTTCAGTCTCCTACATCCCAAATGCTCAATACCGGTCGGTAACGGCCGAAAATACCGATTTTCGGCCGTTACCGACCGGTATTGGGCTACCTACATCTGGCCCTTAGTGGGCAGAATTTACATTTTCTGCAGGCAACATTTTTTTAAATTAGAGTTTACCATTTAGAAACGTTTATAAATTCGCCATGACGATATTGCCACTAGTAAACAGAACAAGCATTTGCAATGCAATCGGCCTCGCCTTTGGGACCATATATGTATTTAGCTATGCAGCACATTAGCCTGGGTGCTGAAACATCTACTGTTCTTTAACATGGAGGCAAAGTAAGCACCAAACTGCGTGACATGCCAGAACACATGGAGAGAAATATTGCCTTCAGCGGAAAATGGTATAGTCCAAATATCTGTTTTAATAAAAAAAACATGGCCTTCGGTGGTCATATCACTGAACAAACAAGATGTGAAAAAAATATTATTGTCTACGGGTGCTCGTGGAAGACAATTTCTATGGTCTATAATCTAGAGAATGCTAAAGTGATTCTGGTATTTTCCTGACCTCTGCTGGTCGTTTTCTCTCAAGAAGGTTAAATAGAGGCAGTTGTCAGAAAAAATTAAAAAAGAAAGTCTCTCAGCAGAAAGCAATTCTGGTATTTCACTGACCTCTGCTGGTCATTTTCTATCAAGACAGTTAAATTGAGGCAGTTGAACAGAAAAAAAGTCCCTAAGCGGAAGCCTACAAGGCCGAGGTCTGATCTCCAGAGGCCACATAGTACATACACATATAAGTATATAATAAGTATATACTTAAGCGTGTACAAGAGGTTGCGAATGATCGACCTAAAAAACGAAGCCTGTTTGTCAAGTGCTCTTTTTATAATCATATGAGTAACAGTAGGTGAAATTTAAATTATGTCGACAATTATTGGTGTAATTTCGGGAATTTATGATTGCTCTTATGCAAAATAACAGAAAGTAACCCATTTGCTGTGAAAAGTTACAGGGAATGCATGGGGACAACAGACTGCGAACAGCTGTTGCTTACAGTGCTTTTTGGCACTTTTTTCAGCCTGAAAACCATCTTCTCATCAAAAATTGATGTAAGTATGCATTTTGCTCTACAAAATAGGAGGGAATGACAGATTTGCATTTTGTGTAATTTTGCGTATTTGTGCAAACATTTTATGTAATTACTTAAAAGCAAATTACATGCATACCGCACACACCAATCATAGAGTAATATTATTGTCCATTATGCTTTAGAAAAGTTAGTTTTTTTATAACACCTTTAACTGAATAGCCTCAGCATGTGCTCTCAATTTTGATGACGATGGAAGATCAACCACAGAGAAGAAAAGTGATTTGCCAAGTATCACACAGTTTGGTCAAGTAGACAAGTCAGGATATGAGCCTACGTTTTAAGCCCACACACTTTGTTTTGAGGTATTGATATCTCCTACTCTTTTCAATTGAAGACTAAAGGACATCACTTTGGATTTCATTTTTTCAGGACTTACATTAGTACACTGACTTCAATAAATACATGTAGCACATGCTAAATAACTGACACAAGAATCCTTTTATGTACAGAAATAAGCAGGACAGTAAACATTTCATGCTAATGTCACAGGCTTCCCCAGACACAGTTTCATGAAATTATAGAGACTCTTAAAATAAATAGATCTGTTCATTAGGGAGTCTTTGTTGAGCTGTCACTAATAGACACGCAAAGTAAACCTTAGCTGTAGACAGAACAACCTAGTGTGCACATTCTGGGCCCAAATCTGAAAAAATGTGTAAATGTAAATGTGGTTGCCCTTTTGCTACTGTTTTGAGTTCACAGACATTCCCAGTATTACTCCTCGAAAGCTGCTCTAAGCATAGTTTTCTAGGGCATAATCCTGGGTATCTTATGTTACCTTTCCAGCAGGATCCTATTCCCCTGTCTGCTAATGCATATTTAAAAATGTTTTCTCTTTGGGAATATATTGTTGTCTGTAAGTTGAAAGTTGAAAAGTACTTGATAGAGCGCACTGCGACCAAGCGGCTTCCTGGCGCTAAAGTAGAGGGCTGAGGGGAATGGAATTCTGCCGTGAGGACATCAGCCGGAATACGCTTGGGAAAACAGGTAGGTCTTAAGGGCCTTACGGAATTGTGAATAGAGTGGGATAGATCTGATGGACAGTGGAAGGCTGTTCCAAAAGCGAGGGGCTAATACCGAGAATCTAGTGCCTCCGGTTTTGGATCTGCGGAAGCACGGAACATTAAGAAGAGACTGATTGGAGGAACGAAAGGCACGATTGGGAGTGTAGGGACTGATGAGGGAATTAATGAAAGCCGGGGCAATGTGGGCGCGGGCCATAAAGGCCAGACAACCCATCTTGAAAAGGGATCTCTGGCAGATGGGGAGCCAGTGGAGGGATTTCAAAACAGGAGTAATGTGAAGGGACTTGGGAAGGTGATGGATAAGACGGGCGGCCTGATTCTGGATAGCCTGAAGACGGCGTAATTCGTAGGCCGGAATACCCACGTAGAGGCTATTCCCGTAGTCCAGACGGGAGAGAATCGTGGCCAAAATAATAAGTTTAAGAGCATCGGAAGAAAAGAAACGGGACACTTTCCGGATGATCCAGAGGGAGAGGAAACAAGAAGAGACAACTGAGCTAATCTGGGCATGCATAGAGAGGTCCCGACTGACTTCAATGCCCAAGGTCTTTGCAGAGGCCGCCGGTGCAGGCGGGGGGCCGAAGGTGGAGGGCCAAAAGGCGGCCGACCAAGGGGAGGTAGTAGGGCCAGTCAGGACCAGCTCAGTCTTGTCCAGATTAAGCTTAAGTTGATTGTGGTTCATCCACTCATAGATGAAAACTAGAGTGGAGTGCAATTTAGGTAGGGAGTGCAAAGGAGAAGAAAGATCAAATACTAACTGGAGGTCATCCGCATAATTATACACGGAGACCCCCATGTCAAGAAGAGAAAGAATAAGGGGGTAGATGTAAAGATTAAAAAGAGGGGGGACAGTGAGGAACCTTGGGGGACCCCACATGGAACCGAGCGGGCAGGGGCAGAAAAACCAGAAAGATGGACCGCCTGAGTCCGTTCTTTAAGAAAGGAGGCGAGCCAAGAGATGGCAGTGCCCCGAACGCCCGCAGCGCAGTCACGGCCGAGAAGGATGGAATGGTCGACTGTGTCAAACGCAGCGGACAGATCAAGGAGCACCAAGGCTTGGGGTAAATTGGAATCAGCCTTGCTCTTTAGCTCGTCTAGAACGGACAGGACCACTGACTCAGTAGAGTGGGCCGGGCGGAATCCCGCTTGGTGGGAGGCCAAAAGATGGTTATCCTCAATGAAAGTGGAGAGACAGGTGGTGATATAGCTCTCCAAGATCTTCCCAAGGTAAGGAAGAAGGGAAATGGCTCGAAAGTTGGACGAGAGGGAGGGGTCTAAGCCAGACTTTTTCAAGATGGGGAAAACTATGGCCGATTTAAAAGATTTCGGGACTAGGCCTGAGGAAATGGAGGCATTGAGAAGGGAAAGGGGGGGATCAGGGCAGTGAGTGAAGAGCTCTCTCAGAATGCGAGCTGGAGCACAGTCAGTCGGGGAACCTGACTTCACTTTCTGGAGAAGAGCAAGAAAGGAGTCAAGAGAAATAGGGGGGAACTGATCAAGAGAAGAAGAGGACGGAGGAGGAGCAGGGGAAGGGGGTGGCGAAGATACAGAAGGGATGTTAGATTTGATCTTCGCGATCTTATCTAAAAAGAAGTCATTCAGGGACAGACAGAGAGCTTGAGAGGGGATGAGTTTAGGGTTGGCCCTATCAGAGGCGACTAAATTGCGAACTATGGAGAAAATCTCTTTGGGCTTATTGGCTGACGAAGTAATTTTCTCCGAAAAATAATTGTTTTTTGCTGAGAGGATCACCCTCTTGTAGTTAGCTAGGAGAGACTTGTATTTAGCTCGCAAGAGAGGACAGTAGTTACGCCTCCAATGGCGTTCAGAATGCCTGAGGTCCAGTTTAAGGATTTTCAACTCGTCCGTGAACCACTTTTGGGCATCATAGGGGCGGCAGGCCTTGATTTTCCTGAGAGGGGCAACCAGGTCACAAGAGGAGGACAGCCAATGATTCACGGCATCTGCTTGGTGATCAAGGGGAAGGTTAAGAAGATCAGGGGGTGAGGAAATAAGAGAAGCACAGAGAGAGTTAAGATCGACCCGATTCCAGTTGCAAGCCGAGATATTCTTGGGTAAGGGGAGTTTCTCTTGTGCTCCAAGCTCAATGGGGAATGAGATCAGAAAATGATCAGACCAAGTGCAAGGGAGGACAGTGGGGGAGAGGCTAGTGCAACTGGCTGACCATATTTGGTCTAAAATATGACCATGAACGTGAGTAGGGGAGTGAACGTGGGGGAGAAAGTTGAGGCAATGGAGAGTGGCCGAGAAATCCTTGGAGGACAGGTCTTCCCTGGGGTCGCCCGGCCAATAATTAAAGTCTCCCAAAAGGAGCACAGATGAGTTATTGACCACAAGCGTAGCCAGAAGATCCTGCAGAGCAGGCACAAAAAAGGGCATATTCTGAGGGGGACGATACACAAGAACTATTGTAAGGGGGACCGAGAGGTTAACTGAACGGGCAACTAGAAAATCAACACCAAGTATGGGGGGGTGGGGAAGAAGCTGGAACTGAAAATTAGAACGAGTGATCATCGCCACACCCCCACCGGCTTTACCAAGAGGGCGATCTGCCCGAAGGGCATGGTAAGAGTCGGGGAGGATGGATATAAGATCAGGAAGGGAATCAGCCGATAACCAAGTCTCGGTGAGAAACAAAAAATCAGGGGCATCGGAGTCCAGTAAATTAAAAAGCTCAAGCTGGTGCCTGCCTGCCGATCTAGTGTTTAGCAGGTAGGCAGTAGCCGTGGCGGGTGGGCAGAGGGGAGGAGGAGCAGGGGGGGAGGAACATGTAACCGAGGAGTGAGCAGCGAGGGTCCAGACGAAGGGAGCGAAGGGATAGAGATGCCCATAGCGACTATGCGCTGAAGCAAGGAAGGGGCGATGGACTGCGTTGTATTTATAGAGAGCAATTGCGCTGAGGTGTAAGTAAGAGCAGGAGCAGGGTACGTTGCCCCTGGTCCCTGCCGGTCGCGGACGGGCGCAGACAGGCTTGCGTTTGGCGCGCCTTTGGCGTGCTGACGGCGCGCCCGCTGCGCCCGTCCGCTGCGCGTCCGGAAGAAACACATTGTTTATAGGGAGGGGAGGCGGGGGGGCGTGGCCTGTAGGTTTGTGGGCGTGGCCACTGGCCTCTGGGGAATGGCGGCAAGAATGTTGTGGCCCGCGGCAGCGATACGATCCGCTGCGCGGGGATGCCCAGTGCGTAAAGATGGAAAGTACAAGTGCCCACGGAGAAGAGAGTAAGTGTCTAAAAGCACAATAAAACACACAATTTTTAAAAGTCAAATCCTAGCGTTCTCCCGGCTTCCGCCTCAGGAGGTAGGTTTGCCTCTGGCTCGCGCTAGCAATCAGCGCATTTAAATACCTTCGGCGGGGGGCGTGGCCTGTTGGTAGTGGGCATGGCCAGTGGCCTCTGGGGAATGGCGGCAAGAAAGTTGTGGCCCGCGGCAGCGATACGATCCGCTGCGCGGGGATGCCCAGTGCGTGAAGATGGAAAGTAGAAGTGCCCAGGGAGAAGAGAGTAAGTGTCTAAAAGCACAATATAACACACAATTTTTAAAAGTAAAATCCTAGCGTTCTCCCAGCTTCCGCCTCAGGAGATAGGTTTGCCTCTGGCTCGCGCTAGCAATCAGCGCGTTTAAATACCTTCGGCGGGGCGTGGCCTGTTGGTAGTGGGCGTGGCCAGTGGCCTCTGGGGAATGGCGGCAAGAATGTTGTGGCCTGCGCAGCGATACGATCCGCTGCACGGGGATGCCCAGTGCGTGAAGATGGAAAGTACAAGTGCCCAGGGAGAAGAGAGTAGGGGCCAGATGTAAGTAATTCATATTTACCGACTCTTAAATACCGAATTTTACCGATTCGGTATTTAAGAGTCGGTAAATATGAAGGGGGGAGATGTAGGTATTACAGATTCTGTAAATACCGAATCTTTAAGATTCGGTATTTACCAAATCTGTAAATACCAAATTGGTATTGCCCATTGATTCCTATGGGCCTTGAAGCCCATAGGAATCAATGGGCAATACCGATTCTGTAATTACAGAATCGGTAAATACCGAATTTGGCAAGGGTGCAGGGGGTGTCACTTTGACACCCTCTGGCACCCCAAAAATAGGCATGTGCGTCATGTGGCACACAGACATGCCCTAAGGGCATGTCTGTCTGTCACATGGCTAGGTGTGCATGCACACATGTGCATGCACACCTGAATTCGGTATTTTAACACCCAATTGGAATGTGTGTTAAAATACCGAATTTGTAGGGCCTTTGGGACTCAGAAGAGTCCCACCTACATCTGGGAATTACCGAATCGGTAAAAATACCGATTCGGTATTTTACAGAATCGGTAAATTTACCGATTCCGTAAAATAATGCCCCTATATGCCAATTCTTGAATACCGCTCGGTAACGGCCGAAAATACCGATTTTCGGCCGTTACCGACCGACCTACATGTCGCCCTAAGTGTCTAAAAGCACAATATAACACACAATTGTGAAGTAAGCCCTTCTCCTAACCCAGCAGATCTAGTGTTGATTCTTTCCCCTACCCATCCTGCAAGTACATTTACTTTAGTTCTGTGTTTCATTGAGTTTCTGAGGTTGGAAAGGCATGGGATTGGCTTTTGGATATGCTACAACTGTATGAGTTTGTGGGCATTCCCATCATGCATTAGAATGCCCACTTGTCCAACCTATGAATATAGCCTAAGAGCATGCCGTAGCGGGCTCTACCGACCATCAAAGGCCCTTCCCAGCGTTAAAGGCCTGAGCCGATGGCGAGGGCCTTTAACATGGGAGTGGGCCTTTGAAGGCCAGCAGAGCCATCTACGGAGTTCTCTAAGGGTATTAGAACATTTCGTGCCTATAAGGCAGAATGTTCTAATTCGTGGAATAAAGGCCTCACGGAGCCCGAAGGGGTTGAAATCCATGAGGCATTTGTTCACAGCTGTTGCTGTGAGTATACATTGGAATGTTGATGCTCCGGGCTTCTAGCAGCCATTAGCAGCCCAGGGCACTCCATTGTCTTTAATGTAGCTGTCCAATGTTCTTTTTAAAAAAAAATATTTTTATTGGAATTTACAAATTACATATAATAACAACAGACATGTAAAGTTTGACGTTTTTTGGATGGTCGTCGCTTCGGGCCTTTGTGATGATTCCGGCAGTCCTACTTTGTTTGCCCAGAAGGACTGGCATACCAGTGACATGTAACACGTAACACGGAGAACTCACCACTTGTGTTGTAGATCTACGCCCCATTATTGGGTTTGTGCCTGCCCTAAATTTCTTTGTGTATTCCTATCTGGTGTACAAACGGATTATTCACTGTTTGAAAACTCTAGGAAATGTTGCACTGCATGTACAGTGAGTAGGGAATACTGGTAAAGTATGTGGGTAGAAGAGGGCAATCACTTGAGAATGTAACTAAACATTGCAAAGTGATACAAGTATTTTGAAAAAAAAGAAAGCTTGATTTACATCTTTTTCTGTATCCATGCTCTTGCGTCTGCCCTCCACTTAGCAATAAGAGGTCTCCTGCTGCTCAGCAAGAGAACTGTTTGCTATGCGTGTTTCCGATTGCTTCCTGCCGGGAGACAGATTTCAGTCTGAGCCGCTTCCCCAGAACATGTCCTAGAGAACAGTACTCACAGCAGCCGCGGGCCGTGGAGGGAGTTACGGTGGGGCAGGGAGGCGGGGAGGGGGAGGGGCGGGGTGGAGGGTGCTAAAAACAGGCATATGGATCATTGCAGGTAAGTACACAATTTAATTAATAAAACGAAATTCGTAGCGCACACAGCATTGCTTTTTGCCATGCAGTGCGCGCTACGAATTTCGTTTTATTAATTAAATTGTGTACTTACCTGCAATGATCCATATGCCTGTTTTTAGCACCCTCCACCCCGCCCCTCCCCCTCCCCGCCTCCCTGCCCCACCGTAACTCCCTCCACGGCACGCGTCTGACTCACAGTGTACAGTAACATGCTCTGTGGCTCTAGAGTCCAGTCAATAACACACTCAAGCAAACGGTAGGAAGGAGCAGCTGAGGAGGAATGACTGCCAAAAATCCCAATTTGTATAGATCTTACCTTTACTAAGTTAGACAAAGCTCATTCCTTAAAGAAGAAATTGAAGATACAACTCTGACGAGTATAGCACTCTGAAAGATTAATATAAAATGGCGAGGAAGACATTTTAAAGTTACACTGAGAAGGCTAAAATGTGCACACAATATTAAGAAATAATCATTTGGGATTGACACACCTTCTTGTGGACCTTATATCACTTTTATTATGGTTCTATGTATTTTTCAGGATTCTTTCTGTGGGTATCTTTGCATTGTGAAAACAAAGTGGATTTTGGGTGTTGAGCTCTCTTTTTCTGTTCTGTTTAGGCTGACACCCATTTACTGTGGTTTTGTGGTATTAACTCAGTTTCTTTTAAAACACATTTCCCTGAATTGTCTATTTTGTTTCTGAGCTTTGTGTGTCTGACATTTCTTTGAAGGAATTAGATTTTTTTTCTCTGCAGAAAGAGCGATCCTGGGGGATTCCATTCGACCTTACAAACTATCTCCTCTGATGCTAATTGATCTTCTAAGCAAATTTTAAATCCATCTTTAATGTTGCTTTTGTTCTCCGTGGATTTCCATCAATCTTTGTGTAATGTTTTTTCTACAAAAAAAAAGGGAAACTCGTTTAAAAGAATGTGAATATTCATATTCATAAATGATTTCTTTTTCTGAATATCACATTTTTGGTTTAGCTGTGATAACCATATGGCATAGATAAACATGTTCTTTTCTTAAATACTGACTCCCTCCTGTAGGTTACTACTTAAAAAAAAAAATTATGTTGTTGATCTGTTAGCCAGCAATTTCTTATGCCTAAAGATGTTCCTGAGCCTATTACTGTTGGACTTCTTTCAGTTATTGTAGTTTATGTTGTGCCCTTGTGCTTAATGTTTATTTGAATTTTTTAGGGATTTTTTGACTACTCGATTGTAATCATTCTATTTTTTGTTAGGAATTTGGAGTCTGGCCCACTTGTTCACTCTAGTCTACCTAACTGAGTGCTCTCAAAATGCTTAAACATTCGATTAGCATATGTCTGCTTCAGGTAAAAAAAAGTGTGCTTGCAAATGCTTGTCCTAATATTTATTTAATGATTCTACAAGTTCACATGCCAATGTACAGATACTTCTACGGTATAGGAAACTCTTTCGTATTTCAATCTTATGTGTATATTTTGTGAAAGTCGGTGGAAAAGTTTAAATTTGCTCTTTTGGAGACAAATGTTACCTTCTTTCTGGTAATTAATGCTGTATATTGGGGCTGTCTTAATGTATATAGCACCTCTCGTTTCATTTGTTAGGTCCTTGTGTATTCAGATTTTGTTTCATTTTAAGTGTATCTGACACACCTACTAAAATATGGCACCTTTTTTCTCTCCTTCGCTTTTGCTGCTTTGCTCCAACGCACTCAATCATGCACATATGCAAAGTTGGAAAAATAAGGAGAGCTATAAACTTTCCACCTCGTTACACGTGTCTCGAGGAGGCGCAAGGTTTGGGTGCAAATCCCTGTCTACGCATTTACTAGATAAGGATTTGCATCCAACCCCATGGGTGGTTGTATGGGAATGCATATGTACCGCCTTTGGAACTCATACTTGACGCAAAGTAGAGCAAAGCAATGTTAGTTTGGAGAAGTAGGTGTAACAAGCTCTTCTTTGTTGCTATTTCGCTAGCTGTGATGTAGTGAAATGTGGCACCATCCGTATATCTTACTTATGTCTAGCTTATATATGTTTTTAGTTTGAAAGGGTCTTTGAAGAGGAGCTTGAGAGCTGAAATATGATTGCTCTAAGAATGTATGCGGCTGGAAAGAGTGACCTCAAAGCCCTGAGTACATAGTAAAGCGATATAGAAAAGCTCCCGAATTATACAGCTCTTGCTGAAACCAAAACTCATAAATGCCATTGCCACAAGGAAGGGTGTGTCCAGGGTGCGATAAATAGCTCCTCTTTGAAGTTCTACACTTGGAAAAGAGACCTAGCATGCAGAATTGGTATTTACAGCACCAAATTCGTCATCTTTTTTGTTTTTTTGCCTCGCCTCTTGGTAAAAATGTCATCAGGTTTGAAATTATAAACTCTGTCTGGCTACAGAAGGGTGTGTGTGTGACAATTAAAGTGTAGCTCATAATTCTGATCACTGAGCGAACTCCTGTTCTGCACTGGGATCGGAACTTAACCTCTTGCTTATAGTCAGGGTTTAAATATACATACACTGCACAATCGTGCCGCAAGAAATATCATAACAAACATATAAGCCAGTCAATACATGTTTCCTTGCAGATAGCACCTATTGTATACCCCACCGGGGTTGAAATGTGCACGGACATTAAGGAGGAACTTACAAAAATAGAAGAAATAGCAAGCACAGGAAAGACTGACCATTGTAACTCATAAACTGATTACAGATTTGACTTTCGTATTGGCCCCGTTAATGTGACTCATGCAAACCAGAGCCCTGTTAAAGCGTGACAATGAGGGCCATTTTCCAGTGCACTCAACTTCCAATGGGCCGCCTGGTTAAGTGATCAGTACAGGCAGGATTCCCTGTGGGCATTAAAATAAATATTCTTGTTAGATTTGACAGACGCCTGCACATCCTTAACTGTGGTAGTTGACAGTTGGTGGCAATTAAATTTAAATATAGTCTGGGTGTCGACCCCTTCTACCTCACCCCTCTCTCTATATTGCTGTCTACCGCTACATCTGTATGTACATACCTCCTCTCTTTACCACAACTGTCTGTACCTCACCTACGGCTACTTCACCTTTCTCTCCACTGACCTCTCCTTACCCCCAACCTTCTCTCCTTCTCACTACCTCACCTCTCCCTCTATCACTCACTGTACCTACCTCTCCCGCTATCACTCACTGTACCTACATTACATCTTTACATCTGCAGCCTGAAACTCTCTCTCTCTACCTCACCTCTCTGTACACCTCACAGATGTTTCCATCGCATCTCCGTTTACCTCTCCTCCAGCTACTTCACCATGATCTTTAGCTCACTTGTCGTCTCTCACCTCTCTATCTCTCTCCATCTCCTTCTACCTCACTTCTCTCTATACACCATTTCTGTTTTCCACACGCTCTACCACATCACTCTATTACACCTCTCTCTCATGCTACACAATTCTCAATTTACCTCTGCATTCATTTGGCACATCCCCAACTCCCACTTTTTTATTTCTACCTCTGCCTGTTCCCTTTGCTCACCCCTCTCAACAGGTTACTCGTTTATTGCTGCCTCCCCCTTTCTTCTTCTGTTTTCCATCTACCATTACCTCCCATCTCATTTCTCGCTCTGCACATTCTTCTTCAGTTCAACTCACCCTATCTCACCTAGTTCATTCTTCCTCTCTGTATACATCTGTTTGCCTTACCTCTGCCCCTCTTTTTAGCTCAAAACTCTCTCTACCTCACCTTCTGGCTACCTATGAATCAACGTTATCTCTCTTTCTCTACATTACATCTTTCTCTCTGTACCTTATCTGTCCCTTATCCTTTTTCTCTCTGTAACTCTTCTGAGCTATCTATCAATATCTTTTTCTAAAACTCCCCCTCTCTGTCTTTCTGGCTACCTCACTTTCACTCTTTTCCTTACAACTCTTGATACCTCACAATCGTTCATCCCCCCTTCAATTTCTCTTACTTAGCAGTGTCAGAAGTCACTAGCCGGATAATTGGGCACAAAAAAGAGAAGAGAAGAGACAAGGCCGGGAAAGAGAATTAAGTTGAAAATTATCAGATGTTATATGATGAGATGGTGAAGTGGTTTTATTTTTATCGTTTGAGCAAGAATTCCAGTTGTGAAAGATGATTTGCGATTAAAGTATTATGGGCTTGATTCACAAAAGTAAACTTAGACCAAAAGTCTGAGTTTTGACCTGGAACCTCAGTTTAGACCTAAAGTCTAACTTTACTACTACTAAAGTTAGACTTTTGGTCTAAGTTTAGACCAAAAGTGTAAGTTTATACTATAGTCTAACTTTACTACTACTCAAGTTAGACCTTAGGTCTAAACTTAGATTTATGGTCTAAACTTCGATCAAAACTGTAACTTTACTACTACTAAAGTTAGACTTTATGTCTAAACTTAGACTTTTGGTCTAAACTTAGATCAACAGTCTAACTTTAGTAGTGGCAAAGTTAGATTTTAGGTCTAAACTTAGACTTCAGGTCTAAACTTAGGGCCTCATTTATGAGAAATGACGCATCGCTGCGTGAAAGCAGCGATGCGTCACTTCTCAGTGCGCACTCCTTGCGACATTCCTGATGCGTCATATTTAAGGTATGACGCATCATGTCGCAAGGAGTTACAGATACGTCAGTATTTCTGACGTATCTGTAAGCGCAAAAGTGACGCATTGCTGGAGTGTGTCACAAAAGTGACACAACTCCAGCATTGCATCCTTTCACATGGGGCAAGCCCCATGTGAAAGGGCTTGCGTCAGTCTTACGCCTGCTGTGAGGCAGGCGCAAGATTTTTACGCAACGCCGTCCTAAAAGTGACGTAGTGAAATCTCATAGATTTCACTGCGTCACTTCTACGACCCTTCCTTCCGTCAATACGCCCCCTTGCAAACATTATACCTGGCGCAGGTATAATGTGGCGCAGGGATTTACAAAGTGACTCATCTACCTAGATGCATCACTTTGTAAATATGGCACAACGAGGCGCATTTTTTACGCCACTGGTGCGTCACAAAAAGTGACGCACCGGCGGCGTAAAAGTGACGCACAGCCTCATAAATGAGGCCCTTAGACTTTTGGTCTAAGTTTACTCTTGTGAATCAGGCCCTTCTAAATGAAATTTACAATTTGGACCAGTGTGTGTCTATGGCTTATTTTAATATTATGCACTAGTCCAGTAAACATCCAAATGTCACCTGTAAAATGACTTACCTACAAATGGATCAACAGGCTGATTAGACACCAAACTCCATGTAAAATATTGCTAATACAAGACAAAAAAATGTAGATCCAGGTGTGAAAAGAAATTTCTTATTAATGCGTGTTCAAGTATTCTACTGTTAATATTTTACTGACAAACACATTGGCAGCTGGTTTTGCACATCGTTGAGACCCAGGAAATTGCATGTAAACTGAAATACTTTGGTAGTAGCAGTGAGCGGGACATGCAAAAAAGAACTCTACAACCACAAATCACTGGCCAGGTTGCTTTCACCTGCATCTACAGAAGGGCCATGTAGAGTGTTGGAGTGCTTGACACCATGAACTAGTAAATTTATCCAGCATGTCTCTTTTAATCTTCAGAACACATCTGCAATTACACATGATGTCCATTTTAGCATGTTAGAATCAAAGTGGAGAGTCCAATAACGTTATATGAAAAAACACAGAGATTGGCAATAGGGGTGGGCAGAAATCGTGTAAATTGACTCCAGAGAATTCTGGGATTTAGCACTGGAAGCCGGTTCTGTGCAGAAAAGAAGTGCGAACAACACTACATGGTGTACAAGAGCATGAGGCCATTCGAGTTGATTTTGCTGCTGCTCAAGTAAAAAATCTACTCGAGAAGCAGCTCTCTGACAGCAACCATTCATGACCACCTGAATTAGAAAATCTTACCGGATGTCCTCCTAGTGACCGGAAATTGCACATTTCTGGAATCTGTTGGGAGTAAAAATCCCGCAGTTTGCTGATTGGCAAAATTTGGCCAGAACTCGCCATTACAAGAGTAACGCAAAGTCGCCAAATTCTACCAATTCAGTGATCAGAATGACATTTTTCATCTAAGTTTAATTGTAAATACTAGCATCTAAACAATTGGGCGGGGCAATTTTTTTCTTTTTCTATTTTTTTCTTTTTCTGCTTATTAGATCTTCATCAAAGCCATTTCAAGAAAATGTGTGGATTTGTTTAATCAGCGATATTGTTTAATAATGCCATCCTAAGTGTCCTGGATGAGTTTGTCCTGCCTAATGGTAAACAATAGTAAAAGTGTGAGAAATAAAATACTTTGATGTGCACAGTTGAGTCACTCATTGGTGATGCAAAGGTTTATGAATGTAGCCACAGCCTCTGCTTACCTCCATATTTCTTATCCTACAATTAACTTTCTTCCCTTGTCCTGTAGCAGATTATGACAGGATCCCGTGTTTTCCTCCGGCTACTCCTGGGACCTTTATCTCGTTTTAGAGGCTACCTCTGTTTTTGATAGAATGCCAAGCTGTGCTTTCAACCTGTATTTTCCAAAGCCCACTGAAGTAGCTCTAATGTGCTAGTTAGTGCTACAGGAAACAATCAAATAAACATATTAATAATGTAGAAAATTCAGCAGTTGTTTCCCTTTATGTGCCTGAAGATCTTGTCTACTGCTGTATATGTGTGTGTGTGTGTGTGTGTGTGTGTGAAGATTACAACTGAGCAACCTGTAGATAATAATGAAGAAACCAACTGAGAAAATTCAATTAGATGTTACCTGCATAGCTAATTTCATGCATATTATCACATAGTTTTATGTGCATTTTGAAAGATTACTTCTAGCCTCCTGACTCAAATTTAATAAACCCTATGCTTTTGTTTATGGGCCACTCATTTTAACACCTCTAAGATCATTTTAGCAGTATTTTGCTTGTTTTGTTTTAAGAACTCAGTTGTCCTTGTGGCTTGGTGAGCAATACACAGATACACAAACACACACACACGCACGCACACACTACACCTGGATATACCTGTATGAATATGATTTGAATTAAGAATCCTTAATAAATATATATTGCCCCAGTTTCATTTGCTCAAAATGTTGTCATTAATTCATCAATCCGAAATGGTTTGAATTGGCAGGGATTATCTGGTGAAGCTTCTGCCCGATAACATTTAACCAACAAACTCAAGACAACACTGGCAATAGAATCTACAAATCCAACCTGAAGAGCTACCTTCAGCAAATCAGAGACACCAAATGCTCTGTGTTCATTGACTGCATCAAAAGCTGCACCAACAACATCTAGGAAATTTTTGCCATAGTAGAGACCTCACCTCTCCGGCAGCAAGCTCCACCAGCTTTTCCCTCTCTCATGACCCCTGGACCCAGCTGTCCCTATACTTCAGCAACAAGATCACTAGCATCCATGACAACTTCGATCCCCAACTGAATTCTTCCACCCTCTCTGCCCCCTTGCATATTTCAACCAACCTTTAGCAGACCACTTTGACCAGCTGGCCCAACATCACTGCTCAAAAAAACTGTGTTGACCATGCAGTCAATGCATTCCTGACCACCCTCAGACTTCTGCCCTCTCCACATGTTCATCAAAGAACTGGCCCCGTCACTGCAGCCCTCACCAAAATTCTGAATGACTCAAACATATCAGCCACCTAGAATAACCAACTGTACTCCAGAAACCCTCAGCCAACATTTGCGAACTACCAGCCTATAGCCATGTTACTCTATGAAAAAGATGATAAACAAATGACTAGCCAGGGGGGGGCGTGGCTTCAGAGCCAATGATGGTGCACACGTGAGCTGAGAGCTCCGTGCCAGCCGTGCCATTTCTCCTGTTTCTGAAGGCGTCCGCCGGAGCCTGGGGGCGCGCCATCGAGGGCCTGACTGGCTGAAGTCTGCTGGACCCTGGTTGCGCCGCTGGAGGGTCCGGAATTGAAAGAGGATTGGGCCCGGGGGTGGTGTGGCGGCCGGCAAAACACCCGTGCAGTCGCAACAGAGGAGCGGACCGGTGTACGGAGCCTGGAATCGGGATGCGCATGACTGGCGGTCCCCGGGGAATTGAGCAGCACCGGACTCTTGTGGCCCTGATGGGGGCTGACACTGAGCGGCAGCACTGAGGCACGATTGCCTTGACCGGGTGTCCGGAGGGGGGCGCTGCAGCGTGACCATCTGTTGTAGGTGAGGCCCCGAAGGCGCTGGGAAGCACCGAGCTGTCATTGCTACCCAGCGGAGTAGCGGAGAGGGCTCAATTGAACTATGAGGCTGTGGCTGGACTCCGGGGTGAGGGTTAGCTCACATCCTTGCAGCTGCCCGCCGACCACCCTGGGAGGGACACACCAGATCCTCTGTGATACAGTCTGCTCCCCTGATGGTGGGGAAATCAAGGGGGAAACAGATGGGGCCTCCCCCAGGCCACGAGAATGCAGCATCAGAACAGGTGCACAAGAAATTAGAAGATGAGCCCGCAGAAGTCTTGGTTCACCAGCAACTGGCCAAAATCTTAGCGGCCATTGCAGATGCCAAGGCGAAGCTGCACCAAGACATCAGCACGGTGGCAGTGGGTCTGGGTCTGTTGAGAACTGAGCATGCAAAATTGGCGGACAGGGTGAAGCAGACCGAATCATCTCTGGCAGTAATTACCCCTGCACACCAGTCCTTGTCTACTCAGGTGGGCGAGTTGTGCAGCCGGGTGGCTGTTCTAGAACAAAGGGACGAGAAGGCTGAGGAATCGAAGGAACAATGTAAGAGTCCTAGGATTGCCAGAAGGAGTGAAAGGGGACAATATGGTCCAATAACTGGAAGGATGGCTCCGTGAAATGGTTAAGCCGGAGGGCCTGTCACGGTTCTACACCTTGGAGAGGGCACACCACGTCCCGGCCAGGCCGCCGGCCCCGGGGGAGCCCCCACGGCCGTGGTGGCCAGATTGCTTCACTTCAAGGACAGAGATGTATCATTGTAGAAGGTGTTCCTATTCCCCGACTATGCTTTGGAAGTGCAGAGACGCCCCACCTCCTTCATGGAGGTTAGGAGAGCCCTGAAAGATGAGGGGATCCAATACTCCTTGATGTTCCCGGCCCGCCTGCAGATCGTGCTGGATGGGAAGACGCACTTTTGTGAGGACCCAAGGCTGATTGGGAATGGTTGGAAGGCTACTAAGTGGAGGGCCGACGCGGGGCCCTATTGTAGGTAGGTTGGCAGACAGCTGGGGAGCCCAGGAAGCGTTTGCGGAATCGTAAGCATCGGGGGAACTAGAAGAAACCAAGCCAATTACCGACCGCAAAGGAGAGAACAGAGGTGCTACAGGTGGTGGCGGCTATGATGCAGGGTCGTCGGTCGTCATCGGACGGTGGAACAGAATCACAGAAATGGAAGGAATAAACAGACTCTGATGCCTCCCACGCTGACAGTATTCAGCTGCCGGTTTTGACTCCGAACACAGCACATTATTTAACTTGTGGATGGGGGTTTCAGGACTCCCTTTTCCCTCACCATTCCCCTCCCTTGTGCCATTGCTTCCTTCCCCCCTCCTTAATGCATTGTGATCTTGTGCTTGCTCTTCTTGTCAGGGTTCAGGAGAGGTTGATGGAATTTGCACGGTGCGCCTCTGGGTCGGGCTGGACCGGCATATCAAGGCTGGTGCGTGCTGGGTGTGTAATGGTGCTCTTGTTAGGTGCCTGTGGTGATAGCCACTCTCCCCTCGGGCCCTAGCTCTGTAGCTTTGGTTCTCCTTTGTAGGTCCAGGTGCCAGTGTTTTTGAGCCTTACTTACCTATTGAAGTTTAGTATAATGCAGTTTGTCTGCAGGTTTGGGCAGCTGACCGTTGTCAGTCCGCTCGTGGGTCGGAGAGTTATTGTGTTGGGATTGTTGCTACACACCAGGAGGTTCACAACACGTACACAGATTGGTGTGCTGGGGGGCCACGGGGAGAGGGGATTGTATCGAGGGATGGCCAGTACTGCTAGTCTAGCTGAAGAATTTAAAATCCTGACTTGGAACATTAGGGGTATGGGTTCTCCATCCAATTGTTACAGTATCCTGTATTTTATAAGACGGCGGGGAGCCCACGTAGTGCTGTTGCAGGAGATCCATCTCACGGTGGTGGAGGTGGCTAGGCTGCAACGTCGATGGTGAGGGCAGCTATTTGCAACTACTTACTCGGCTTTTGCAATGGGGGTACTTGTGTGGGTCAGGCCAGGGGTCCCCTTCCAGGTCTCCAGGAAACTCATAGATGCAGAAGGGAGGTTTGTAGTGGTCAGGGCTACTTTGAAGGCCAGGAACATAACATTGGGAAGTGTGTATGCACTGTATCGCGGTCAGATTTCCTTTGTGGAGCAGGTCTCTGGACCATTGGCAGGAGTGGCACTGGATGATTTAATTCTGGGGGTGGCGATTTTAACTGTGTATGTGATTTAGACTGGGACAGGTCAACTCCCCCATCAAGAGGTACAGTAGTAGCCACTACAGCAACAGGACTCAAGTACTGGTTGAGGGGGTGGGAATTGAGAGATGTGTGGAGGTTGCACAACACGCAAAAAAAAGAATACTCTTATAATTCTTCCCTGTATGATCTACATACGCGGTTGGATATGTTCTTCTGTTCCGACAGACTAGCACTACAGTTCTCTGTGGCTGAATACCTGGGTAGACACCTTTCAGATCGCATTCCCTTGTTAATACGATTTGCCCCTACCTCAGAGAGGGCCCCAATCCCACCGTGGCACCTAGATCCCACACTGCTGGAGGATGAGGGTTTTACACAGCACCTCTCTGAAGCTATGACTAGCTATTTTGCTG
The DNA here is from genome assembly GCF_964261635.1 of Lissotriton helveticus. NCBI lineage: Eukaryota > Metazoa > Chordata > Amphibia > Caudata > Salamandridae > Lissotriton > Lissotriton helveticus. Next base: position 1,475,205,487 of record NC_136069.1, read on the forward strand.
AAAATCATGGGACCGCTAGCTCCCGCTTGATAGAATGGGATGCTTTTAAAGTGGTAATTCGAGGGCAAAGTTTGGGGCAACTAGTAGGGCCCAGACCGGAGATTGTCTGGGAACTTGAATCCCAGGAATCTCAGATCCTGGCGTTATATGGAGAGATTGCGGGAGGGGCTGACGCGCAGGGTCGACTGGCAGAAGTGAAGAGCCTCTGTAACTCCACATGGGACAGGATGCAGACACTGGATTACCGAACATACCAAGAATGGCAACATGGAGAAGGGGGCAGAGATGGGAGGCTCCTGGCTTGGTTGATTAGACCAGAAAGTAGGGGGGGGCCAACCCCAGTATTCGTGCAGTAGATGGACGGGTACTATGCTCACCACGGGACATAAACAACTCATTCCGGGTGTATTATGAGACCCTCTATGGAAAACCGGGAAAGTTGCAGGGTGCGGATTTATGAGACTATTTAGGAGACTTGGGATTGCAGAGCTTGGACCATGACTCTTGGGAGTTGCTGGTACTGCCATTCAAGACTGGGGAAATTAGAGCAGCTATCAAGGAGATAGCGTGGGGAAAACGCCTGGGCCTGACGGTCTACCGACTGAATTTTACTCTGCTTTTAAGGACATATTAGCCCGAGGTTAGAACAGTTGACTATCACCATAGATTAGGGAGGCTTTGGTGATTTCCTTGCCGAAGACGAAAAAAGACATAGCAGAGGTAACGGAATTTCAGCCCCTGTCTATGCTAAATATTGATCTTAAAATTTTGAGTTAAGACTTGGCCACTAGACTTCTGCCGCAGATGCAACGGCTGGTCCACAGGGACCAGAACAGATTTATCCCCTCCGGTTCCACATCCAATAACTTGAGGCAGTTGTATCATGTTCTGTTTCATAGGGACCTGAGTGACTATCCCGACGCGGTGACAGTAGTGGTAAACCTGGAAAAGGCCTTTGATTCACTGAGATGGGACTTTTCATTGGCAGTCATGGGAAAAATGCAAATGGGGGATGGTTGGGCGCAATGGGTTTGTCTTTTGTATGCAGATCCACGAGTACGCAAGTGTAATGTGGTTTCTACCCCATATTCTGTATATAGAGGAACCCGCCAGGGGTGTCCCCTGTCACCATTGCTCTTCGCTCTCACCATGGAGCCGTTAGCGAAACGATTTAGGCAGGAGAGTGAGGGGCTGGGGGTGGTCCTGGATGGGACTCATCATATAATATCCTTATACGCAGATGATGTATTGATTTATTTGCGGAATGGGGCTCATGGGATCCCAATGGTGTTACAGATTTTGGAAGAATTTGCTGAGCTCTCAGAGCTACATCTAAATTTTAAAAAAACTACATGTTTCCATTGAATCCGGACTTGGCCAGACCGAGCGACTTTTCATTAGACCTGGAATGGTCTTCGACCTCCTTCCGGTACGTGGGAATACAGATTTACCATTGTCAGGGGGACCTCTTTGAGGGGAACCTTGGGAGTGCCTTGAGAGCATTGCAGGCAAATATTACATTCTGGAGATCTCTCAAATTGCCAGTAATGGCTAGGGTGGTGCTATCTAAAATGGTGGTGCTCCCACAACAGCTATACTTCTTCGCCAATTTTCCAGTGGTGATCCCAAAGAGTTGGTTTAAAACCCTGGACATGTTATTGAGGGACTTGGTGTGGGATGGTGGGAGTAACAGAGTATCTCTGCAGAAACTGCAGCTGCCGCTTACGGGGGAAGGATTGGGTGCCCCGGATTTTGAAGCTTACTATTTGGCAGCACAGCGTCAGTGGCTGGCCAGGTGGCTTGCTGGGAGAGGGCTTCACACACTATCGCTGCAGGCTAGTAAAATACATAAGGCCTTGCTCAATAGAGTGCTTAACCATCGCCAGATAATTAAGCATATGGGGACACTGGCGCTAGCGTGCTGGGATAGATGTATGGCGAGATCCAAAACCAAACCGCTTTATGCATTGAGTATTCCCCTTACAGGACTCTCACAGGTAGGAATGGGGCCCCCTCTGACACAGCGGCAGCTGGAGGGCTCGGAGGAGGTGGGAGAGTTGACGGTTGGGGATTGCCATAGGGATGGGGTGCTGCTCCCATTAGAAGACTTTTTGGAGTATCATGACTTGCCACAGGGACAGTTCTTGAATTACTAAAGATACGGGGGCGCTGGCTGAGATCTGGGGAGGAGACGTGATGGAACCTGGCACTCATGCGGTGCTACAGGTCATGGTAACGTTGGGATCGGGGGGACACCTAGTAAAATGGCTTTACTTAGCAATAATGGAGATAACCCACCGGCCTCTGCCGCGAGTGCAGGAGAGATGGGAGGGTACCAGGCAACTAACCGAGAAGGAGTGGAAGAAGGTCCTGGGAAGCCCAAAAATGGTGTCTAGAAATGCAGCATTTAAGCTCTTGCAATTTAATGTCCTTCATATAGAACATACCTTACACCACACAGGATGAATGTAGTGTATAATGGAGATGACCAGGCTTGTGCTAGATGCTCATTGCTCGACGCCAACTTTGAACACATGGTTTAGTCATGTCCTGGGCTTCAGTATTACTGGACCAGGATAGTAGATACAGTCAACAGGGTTTTGGGGCGGAACTTAGTGCGCTCACCTGAGGTATGCCTTCTGGGCTTATTCCCGAGACCCAAACCCAAGAAAATGGGGCATAGGTTTATAGATATGACTTTCCTCTTGTCTAAGAGAAGACTAGCACTTAAGTGGAAGACAAAACAGAGACCTTCGGTAGTAGATTGGGAAAATAATGTTTCGTGTTGGGCCAGAGCAGAATAGAAAGCGTTGCTCAGACAGGACAAGATTGCAAAGAGGCGCAAACCTTTGGCAGAGTCGTGGGCGGACATACTGAGAGCATGTGACACACGTATTACGCCTGATCCAGAATAATGCAGGAGCACGTCTGACTCTGAGGGACGGGGGAGGTACCCAACCCCTAATTGATAAGTGATTATTGTAGTTCTGATGTGCGATTGGGATCCCTTTGGTACAGGGTATATTAACACCCCAATCTTAGGCCAATATTGAGATGTCTTCCTGGAAGTGTTCGTTGCTGGTCCTTACCCCTGTTTGTTTGGGGCTCTCTGGGCACTACCCGCTTCTTCCCCCTCCCTTTGGGGGCACAATATCACATAATAGCGCCGATCATATTGCCTTGGATAATGGTATTGAATGTGTACCCCTGGTAGTTTTACAGTTGTTAACTGTGCTCTAAGTTTAAAGATGCACTGAGTTGCTTGTTTTCCTTTTTCACTTGTTGTGTTCCCTTATTCCTATTCATTGTTTTTTTTTTACTTTTTCGAAATTGGTGTATGGCAATCATGTATGCATTCTATATACATGTAGCTCCGTGACAGATAGTGTTGCTAACGGATCCAGCCACTCCCTCCCACGCACTTTACTATGGCGATAATGTAATGTCTCCCGAACATATATATTGTCTATAGTAATTGTAACGTACAGTCTATGAATTTACTACTCTTTTTTAATGACTTATTAATGATCTTGGGTGTATATTATCTGCTTGTTTTAATTGAATATCTGTTTGTACATCTTTTATGATCTAAAATTGATCGAAATAAAGATCGAAACTGAACTGAACTATAGTATAGAGACAATGAACATAGTGGGGAAATAATTGTAGTCTCAATGACATAGAGGAAACATATGTTGATGCAGCAATATGTAAATAATGTTTCAATGAGAGAATTGTTAGGAAATGATTTAAAGATGATGTTCTTGCTGTGGATATGGAACTGTATTGCACATGCTAATGCTATATTTTACAAATGCCAATAAAAAAGATATTTAAGAAAAGAAAATGACTAGCCACACACCTCAATGACAACCACCTCCTCAATACCACACAAACCCGGAATCAGGATCAACCACAGTACAAAGACCACCCTTATCACCAACACAGATGACATCTCAGTGATCATGAACAGGGTTGACACTGCTCCTCACATCCTCCTAGACCTTTCTGTAGCCTTTGACACCATCTCCCAAGCCATCCTTATCCAATAACTGCACAAAGCTGGCATCCTAGGAACTGCACATCACTTGAGTTTCTCCTTCCTTACAGGCCACACCCAATCAGTCAGCCTGGCCCCATTCACCTTGGACTCACTCAACGTCATCAGCGGACTTCCACAGGGATCCTCCCTGAGCCCCAGCCTATTCAATGTCTACATGATCCCACTTGGCAGCATCATTAGTACCAATGGAATTAACATCATATCCTATGCTGACAACACCCACCTCATACTCTCCCACTCCAACAAGACACCAAACACCCCAGACACTTTTACCACTTGCATGGTCTAACTCACCAGATGAATGAAAACAAACTGCCTCATGCTTAACTGTCAACAAAGCCCTCAGCACACTGTGTGCTGCAATCAATGCTTAACTGACCAGAAGGCTCCAGACCATACAAAACTCAGCGTCCAGGCCCACGCTTAACTTCCCACCCTGCACTCGCATGACCCTACTCCTCAAAGAACCCCTCTGGCTCCCAACTCAAAAACTAACACTCTTCAAACTCCTAATGCACACAAAGCCTTACCCAATATTGCCCTACATACCTGAACAACTACATACATTTCCATAAACCTCCCAAGCACCTCTCTTCAGCTGGAAATCTACTCGCATTCACCGCTGCATACACAAAACAAGATTCAGTGATAATGCCTTCTTCTATCTTGCTCCTAAGACCTGGAGCAACCTGCCTCTACACATCAGAGTCACCACATTGATCTGGAACTGAAAACCTGGCTCGTCACCATGTCCCGGCCTTGGCTCAGCACACACAGCTCCAGCGTCAGTACAAGGATAGCCTCGCAGTTGAGTTGTGTGCTGTACAAATACACATAAGATAACACTGTCCTCAAAAGTAGTGTGATTAGAAAAAGAGCCACCCATTCCACTTAGGAGAAAATACTTACCTATAGTGGGACATGATTTTTGTCCAAACATCATAGATAGGTGGTTTAGAAAAATTAGACACTGTGTTAGAAATGGACATTCTTGCCCTTTACCCATTTTCTGAACCCGTTTTATTTGGCTTATAGGACTGTGCACTTTACCACTGCTAACATGTGCTAAAGTGCTTTTGCTCTCTCCTTTAAACATGGTAAAATTGGCTTACACCCAATTGGCATATTTAATTTATATGTAAGTCCCTAATAAGGTGGTACTACTTGTACACATGTCCTGTAAATTAAATGCTACTTGTGGACCTTCAGCACTTACTGTGCCACCCACTTATATAGCTTTTTTAAACATGTCTTAGTTTTGCCATCACCGCCTGTATGTATTTTTCCTTTTTAATACATATAAGTCATCCTTAGGGTAGACCCTTAGCAGCCAAGAGGGCAGGGTGTATTGTATTTAAAAAGTTGGACATGTACCTGTAAGTTTTACATATACTGGTAGTGAAAACTCCTAAATTTGTTTTTCACTACTGTGCGGTGAGCCCTGCCCCTCCAGTAGGATAACATGGAGTTCACTTATTATATTTAATAAGTGATAACTTTTGTTTGGTAACAGGTTTTGTAACAGGTTGAAATCTCAGGTTTGGTGCCTGAGGAATTGTTATTCAAAATCTTCTTTTCTGAAAATGGCACTTTTAGAAAGTTGGCATTTTCTTGTCCTAGCCATTTGGTGCCTGCGACATGTTTCCTGGGTCACATGACTAGGTATAGTTGGCAGTTGACCTTTGTGTATTCCTCCCTGACAATGTCACAATAGAGGGTCTGGGTGCTGGCAGGATGGGCCATCCTAACTTGATGAGGTGGGTGGAGCTGTTTCCAGTCAAACCTGCACCTCAAAGTCTCTGCATCAGCTCACACACAAAGGACTTCACACTACCCTGTTTTGCCTGCATACGGACTGGGACCAGGGAAGAGAGGCAGGACATTCCAGGCCCTTCTGTAGGAGTAAGACTCTAGAAGTTTCTTCCACTTAGAAATGGGCACCAGTAATAAAAAGGGGCCCCTCATCCCCACTCTTCAGTACATTTCTTGACCTATTGATACTAAAGAAGAAGGACTGCACAGCTGACCACCTGCACTGGACATGCCTCGATCTGTAATTGAACCTGTCTAAGGCCTGCCCTGCTGCCTGAGAAGGAAGGCTGAACATGCGTCCTTCTTCCCAGGCTAAAGTGACTCTATGGGTCAGCTGGCTGACCTTCTGTTCTGACCCCCCCCCCTCCACCCCCAGCACCTTAAGACCCTCATGGGTGAGTAGCGCGATTAATAAATGCCTGTTCTGAGTAACAGCAACACAACAAGCTCCAAAGACCTCTCTGCAAATGCCCAGATTACCTGTTGCACTAGACTTGCCTGGACCTTCAACTGAACCTGCCATAACCCTGCTGGGGCCATAATATACAAAATGCCCCCTAGTTGCGTCAGGCATTTGCGCCTGCTGTGCATGCCCCGGGGCACTTTGGTATTACAGAAGGGGCCACAGACACTTGTACGTCTCCTTCTGTAAGACATATAGCACTGGTGGACATATAGTGCCAGTGCTATCATGCAAATGAGGGAATCTTTGCCTCTGGACCCATGCTGTTTTATAGACACAGGTACGAAGGTAAAGAAGCTGTCAGGACGCTCACTGTCAATTCCCCCTTTGATGGAAGTCCTCTGAAAGGAGTGAATAGACATCCCCTTGCAGGCGGGTGCAGTACTCACTGCATCCACCTGCAAGGGGATCTCTCACCTCTCTTAACAGTCCAGGCAGGTTGCCACCTGCACAATGAAACACGGAGTGACAGTTTCAAAACCGCTCCTTATTTCACTTGAATGCGCTGCCCCCAGGGCTTCATGAGTTCGCGGTTGCCCAGTGGGCAGAGCATTCAGTCTAATATGGCGCACAGTCCTTATTAGCGTCGATCACACCTTTTGAATGGTGGGCCAAGTGCTAGCAAGGAAAATGCATCGTAACGAATAATATGGTCCCTGGTCTCTTCTGGAGTGAGTTCCTGGTCCCCAAAAGGTGCCTCCCAGATCCTGGACCCTCAGTATGGCCTCAGACTCCTGAAGAAAGGAGAAATCTTGAGGTTTTGGAGCCACAAACAGCCTGGTTTGCACCAAGATCCTGCTGCCTGCACTGTCCCTCAATGCAAATCTCTGGTAAACCTGACTCTACACGCTACAGAAACTGCCATTGACAACCAGCAATGCAATATGTGTACTTTGATCTACAGCATCGACAGCCCACGTTGACTTTCAACGTGAAGCTCCAGCAACAACCCTCTGTGAAGCCTGACGGGATCTTTGTGCTACAGTGACAAGCTTCCGCGATGCCTAGCCTGCTCTTTGAAGATGGCCATCTATGTTCTTCTCCCAGCTCCCTACCTGGTCCCTGTATCTGACCACGCTTCATTGCGGTTGGCCTTAACTTGTTACTTTCACACAGTCTTGCATGACCAGATTATAATGAGTGGCGCTTTGTGCAGGTTAGCACTATACTTATCTTAAATCTTTGATATTCCATATCTCCGTTTATACTGATTGGATTTTTGTATGATTTTTCTTGCGTTGTGTATTTTCTTTATACTTTTTAAGTTTTGCGTAAACACTTTACAAATTTCCTCTAAGTTCAGCCTGACTGTTTGGTGTGAGCTTGATAAGGAAAAGGGAAGGTCTGAAACTCTAGGCTGAGAAAACAAATGGAAAGTTAGTATGAACTAGGCACGTGCACTTTACTGGAACAAATGAAATATATATTTTCTTTATATCAGGTAAAAAGTCTGTTTTAAGAAAAAATCTTTAGTAATAAATGGATTTTATTGGTATTTATTTATATGGGCATTCTTTTTAAGGTTGCCCTGAAAGAGTTGTTCCACAAATCTGTCTTTTATTAATATTTTTAATTATTTAACATTTAAGAACTTGTAAATACCGTTAGAACATTGTTTAATTAGTTGGTTGGATCTAGGTTTGCCCTGTAATTAACTATGTAGCATTATATTATAATTTGTATAGGATGTATTCTGGAAATAATTGTATTGTTTTGTGCAGTCTTTTATGGTTATTTTTAACCGAAATAAAGAATAAATGAATCAAACAACAGGTGTATATGTCAGTTCTGACATAATTACTCGAGTCTTACTCGAGGAACTCTTGAGAAAAGTTTATCACACCTGTTCATAGCTATACCAATCTTTGTGAATCGAGCCCTTAATTTTTCACTTAATGCAGATAAGGCTGGTGCACATACTATTGTCTGTGTGCTGACCTGATGAAAGGGCACCCTATACGGCAGGTATGCTGTGCCAGCTTTAGGACAGTGCCACTTGTGCTGCCGCACAGGGCGCTGACCTGTGGAGGGGCACTGTGACCTCGGGGGGGGTGCTGTGTTTAGCAATATCTTATGATATGAGAAAGGAGGGGAACTTTTGCAGGTGGTAGGGAGAGAATCCGAGGAGGTGGTAAAGGGATGTCGGGGCGCCAAAAGTCATTGTCGCACCTGACGCCACCAGCGCTGAAGACATGTATGTCAGTTCTGACATATAATTCCTCCTGACTTACTCGTGGGACTCATGAACAAGCCAGGAGTCCTACAGAAGTGAATCACAGTTGCTCATGCGCCAGTGTTTGTGAATCAGGCCCATAATGTTTCCTTGTGAAGCTCTCTTGGTAAATTTTCAACAAGATTTATGGCCAGCTCGATCTTCCAGATATTTCTCTTTTACGTTTTTAAAGAGTTCTGTTCATCAAAAATTTAAAAACGCACTTGTATATTGTTTTAAGATTTTGATGAATGGTTTTAAACAGTAATTTTTAAAATAGTTTCTGACCTTTTATACAAACTTTAAACAAACTTATAATGATGATAAAGTATTGGAAATTTCAAGGCGCGTTATCGCTGGATTTGATGGGGTTTAGTTTTTAAAGCCTGCCATTAAAAGGCTTCATTGTATGCCTGGCCCGGTGAATTTGCTGTGCTCATTACAGAAAGCAGGTCTGCTTTCTTTCAAAGCACAGTATGTGAGTTTGCTGGCATATCTCATTTAGAATTCTGAAGGGGATCTCAGCAGGTACTATAAGACAGCCCTGCTGAAGTTTGCTAAAAAGAACATTAAGTAACCACAGCTCTGCAACTCATAACTTCTGCTGTTACCGGGTGGCAGCATCATGATTATGTCCACGCAGTGCACCACTATCAGCAGTTTGTCATATGGAATTTAAATGGTGGGTTTCATGCCTTAACATCCTGACTTTCCATAGTGTTCCTAAACAAACCTTATGTTATGGCACTGTGCAATGAACAGCAATTTAAGGGCAGTTTCAATGATTTTAGGTACTGTTTTAGCACACCACCAACCCAAATAACATATAAATGAAATAGCACCATAAGCCTTTTAGTTAGACTTCATGTTATCTAGGGATCTGATTGTTCGTGGCTTTTAATATAATTTAGATGTCAGGTGGTGATCATTCCCTCCTGGATGTGTTGCTAGCTTTGAGGTGTTAGTATGAACAGGCACGATTATTATCAATTTTTTCTCTCTACTCATTGAGTTGGTGCTGAGTTCTTCTGACACTCAGAGCCATATTTATTAAGGGATTGGATTGCCCTCGCGCCACAAGGGATTTCGTAAGGGCAATACATTCTCTAAGTCAAATTTACCAAGCAACGCATGGCCACCTTGCGCGTTGTTTGGTCAGTCTGGAGTAATGCGAGGCACTGCAATGTTCTGCCTTGCGTTACTCTGCCCTGGGTAGGCGTTTCATGCATGGAGCGCAGATGTTCCCAAACCTCCACCCATGGATTTTGATGCATACCCAGATTTTCCAACACTGGTAAAACTGGGATTGGCTCAAAATGCTATGCAACCAGGAGAAATATATTTATTTCTTCTAGTTGTTTCCAGCTTTCTGAGTGTGCTGCATTCTGCAGCTCACCTAGAAAGAGAAATAATCCATAGAGGATTGGTTTTGTGCAGGTGGTTGTCCCTTACTGCATAACATTCCTGCCTGCAGTAGAGGCACCCGTGCACCATGGCACAAGGGCGCCTGCATTGGTGGTAGGCAGCAGATTGTGCGTCAGCGCAGGCAGACAGCAGGAACGTGTCATATACTTGTAAATATGGCGCATTCCTGCCCTCTTCCTTTCAGGCAGCTCAACAAGTGATCTTGCTTCGTTGCATTGCGTGAAACCTTGATAAATGCGGCCATCAGGTTTGAAAAATAAAAGACGTATTGTGGGTCTTAAGACGAGCCCCAGGGACTGCAAACATTGTTGCCCTTACATTGCAGTCCATTACAGAGTGCCTTAACACCGAGTTTGCTTAGGAACACTATGGAAAGGTTATTAAGGCATGAGACCCACCATTTAAACTACATATGACAAACTGCTGATGGTGGTGCTCTGCGTGTACAGAATCAAGACACTGGCACCCGGTAAAAGCAGATGTTATGCTTTGCATAGCTTTGCTTTCTTAGATAATATTCTTTTCAGCAAACTTCAGAAGGCCTGTCATCTATTACCTGCTGAGATTGCCTTCAGAATTAAACAAACATTTGCAATGCAATTAGTGTCGCATTTGTTAAAGTTAGAGCTGTTGGTATTGAAAATAGCAATGTTTTTAACTTTTGTTTTTTTTTATTTGCAGTGGAGTTATTATATTTGCATAGCACTATTGCAATGGTATAAAAAAGAAAAAGTAAAAAAATTGTCATTTTCAACGCCAACAGGTCTAACTTTAACAAATGCAAGACCAATTTGGATTGAATTTCTCCCCTTCAGCATGGAGTTAACAACCAACCACTCCTTTAAAGACTGGCTTATTTAACATCCCCCAACCCCAAAACGCGAATTTCTACATTCTATTCATACTCTTTTTGAGGGGGGGGCCTGCAATAGCAATTTCACACAAGTAGGGAATTTCAACTTTCATTTAGACTGCGTGGAGGATAAAGATACGAAGGCTTTCTTGGATATAATGAATGCCTTCAACCTTTCCCAACTTTTAGATCAGCCCACCCACAGTGCGGGTCATATTTTAGATGCTATTTCCTCCAATAATCATTCAATTTCAGTAAAGGAATTTCTCCTGCTTACATGGTCCGACCATAACGCCATTATTTTTAATTTGACTATTTCCCTTCCTACTAATAGCAGGAACAGAGATTTTAACCCCAAACCACACTCTCTCTGGTCTAAAACCAATTTCAATATTTTGCAACAACACCTTCCTCAGGCGAGTCATGCCCAACTGCTCCATCCAAATCAGTCCACAGTGGATTATCCTAACTGGCTCAACTCTGCTATCCCCAAAGCTGTTCCTTGAAAATGCAGGAGCCTACACAAATCTAAACAATCTGCTCCCTGCTTCTCAGAACCTCTTTGTTTTGACAAACAAAAGTGTAGAAGGCTTGAAAAGAAATGGAGATTCAGTTACAATTCTTCTGATAAAGTAATTTACAAACGCTCCCTGGCCAGTTATGAGGCAGCCATCATCAATGAAAAATCAATTTATTTCTCACAGCAAATCGAAACATCGAAGCATTCTGCTAGAAAACTTTTTCAAGCAATAAACAAACTCACTAAAACCACAGAGACAAAAGGTAGCAACAACAGTCAATCTTTTTGTGAGAAAATAGCTTCGCACTTCTGTGACAAAGATAAACAAATTTACAATCAGTTCACGTGCTCTAGAATCATCAACCTCAGCATTATTTCCACTACAGCTCAAGCTTCCACTATTGATCCCAATTGTCTTGGCCACTGCCTTCAATCTAAACTCAGCCAGTTCTCATTTACCTGTGCAGATGTCCTCAACCTACTCAACTCCACAAAATTGGGGTCACCTTATGATCCCTCTCCCCCTCCATACTCGGATTTCGGTTCCAATTGCTTGCTACCATACTAATATCTTTAATGAGAGGTTTAGTCTCGGGATCTTACCCGATTTGTGGAATAATGCCTCTTTCCTGTCACTCCTTAAGAAACCTAACCTAGACCCTGATAATCCAGCTAACAATCATCCTATTTCAAGACTACCTCTGCCAGCGAAAATGTGGGAAAACATATTAACTCATTTCTGACAAAGATTTTTCAGGACAATCAGTTACTAGATCCCACCCAATTCGGCTTTATGACCGAACACAGTACAGAGACCGCGCTAATAAAGACCACAGATGAATTAGGAATCATCTTGGATGAAGGAGACTCTGCAGCACTTATCCTCCTCGACCTGTCGGCTGCGTTCGACATAGTTGATCATGTCACCCTTGTTGGTCGCCTAAAAAAACTGGTCATCACTGACAAAGCTCTTGCCCTACTTCAATCATTTCTAACAGACAGGGAGTACTCAGTCATGATGGGGAATTTCACATCCAATTCCTTTTCTCTTCCATGCGGGGTCGCTCAAGGATCTTCTCTGAGTCCCTTACTCTTCAATATTTATGTTATCGAATTGGCCTCCTGTCATATATGGGTTTTTATATTATGCATCTTTCCTGCTTCTCTGCCCTGCTGCTCAGCCAGTGTGAATGTGTTGTGTAGAATATTTGTGTGGATGATGATGTAATGGAATGTGAGGATGCCTGTGATGTGGAGTGTCAGTTGGAACTTGGGTTGAGAAGCAGAGAGGCTGCTCCTGTTGGTGCTGATTACTATAAGCTTTCTACAGAGCTAACTAAGAGATCATCTTAAGAACTAAGATCAATAAAAGATTCAACTATAACAACCTTGGCTACTAGGTTTCATCATTAATTTCATAACACCACGCTGAATAGATCCTTCAGGTTCTCCCCTACCTCATACGTGGACGACACACAGAATGTTGTGTCGGCCTCCAACAATCTGGAAGTCACTATTTTGCAGTTTCACAACTGTATGAGGACTGTCAGCAACTGGATGAGTAAGCACTGCCTCAAACTGAATTCGGAGAAAACCGAGGTAATTCTTCTCAGTAATAAACCACATTTCTGGATCCCAGCGTGCTAGCCAACAGAGTTAGGAACTCGCCCCATCCCAGTCCAAAAAGCAAAAAATCCAGGTATAACTATTGATGACAAGCTGAATTTTAAAAAGCATATCAATTCAGTTGTCTCTTCAAGTTTCAATAATTTGAGAATTATCAAGAAGATTCTTCGTTTCACCCCTTTTACCTCTAGAAAAACAGTCAACTCTTTACTTATTCTCACAAAACTGCACTATTGTAACAAACTGTATGTTAAGCTCCAAAAACAGTATGTGAACAAATTACAGAGAGTGCAAAATGCAGTAGCAAGACTTATTCTCAATCTGCCCAAGTTCCATCCTGTCTCAGCTTCCATTAAGAGACTTCACTGGCTTTCAGTGAATAGTCGAATCAAATTCAAAACGCTGTGTCTTACCTATAAGGCTTTGCATGACTCAGGTCCTTGTTACCTCAAACAGTCTCTCTCTTGGTACATACCCAGCAGAGACCTACGATCTAAAATTCCTTGATGGTCTCCCGCCGCAGCTTTAAGAGACTCAAATGGGGAGGTTGCTTCCCCTCCGAAGCCCCCGCATTCTGGAATAGTCTCCCTATGAATATCAAAGCAGCTCCTACCTTATTGAGTTTTATGAAACTGCTAAAAACTTGCTTTTCAATGCCTAGTACTCTCCGGCTCTTGCCAATACTGCCATACCCAACTAGCACCAAGACGTCCTCGGGAATTTGTGCACTTTATAAATAAATTAACATAACATAACAAGACCGATTGCATTGGAAATGCAATCCGTCTGGCACATGTTAGAGTTTGAGTTATTGGAATTATAAATGCCAATGTGTTTTATTTACCTAGCCATGTTGCAGGGTGCAGTACCATATGAAGCCAAATAAGGTCCCATGGGACCTCTTTTGGCCAGTATATAACTGCACCCTGCAAAGTTGGAGTTATTGGCATTATAAATGGCAATAGTTTGTACCTAGCCAAGTTGCAGGGTGCAGTACCATATGTGGCCAAAAGAGATCCCATGGGGACATCATTGCTGCTTTCCTTCTGAGACTGGACCCCTGCTATCGTTTGTGTGCTGCTGCTAACCTGCACGCTGCTCCCTCTGAAGCTCTACTCCTCGCCGGACCCGCTTCGCGGGTCCCGCTTCGTTGTGCTCTGCGGGAGTTGGTGAGAAGTGGGTCAGGGCATCCAAGACTGTTGTGGGCTGTGCTGTGAATTTTCAGGGCTGCGAGCGACTGATACAGGGACTCCATCTCCCAGGAGTCCCTGTTAGCCAGACCCGAGACACCTGGGCCGCTCTCCCTGACTGACACGCCCCCACCGACGCCGCTAAAAACTCTGGATTTTCAAACCTGCGTGGGACATCATTGCTGCTTTCCTTCTGGGACTGGACCCCTGCTATCGTTTGTGTGCTGCTGCTAACCTGTGCGCTGCTCCCTCTGAAGCTCTACTCCTCACCGGACCCGCTTCGCGGGTCCCGCTTCGTTGTGCTCTGCGGGAGTTGGTGAGAAGTGGGTCAGGGCATCCAAGACTGTTGTGGGCTGTGCTGTGAATTTTCAGGGCTGCGAGCGACTGATACAGGGACTCCATCTCCCAGGAGTCCCTGTTAGCCAGACCCGAGACACCAGGGCCGCTCTCCCTGACTGACACGCCCCCACCGACGCCGCTAAAAACTCTGGATTTTCAAACCTGCGTGGGACATCATTGCTGCTTTCCTTCTGGGACTGGACCCCTGCTATCGTTTGTGTGCTGCTGCTAACCTGTGCGCTGCTCCCTCTGAAGCTCTACTCCTCACCGGACCCGCTTCACGGGTCCCGCTTCGTTGTGCTCTGCGGGAGTTGGTGAGAAGTGGGTCAGGGCATCCAAGACTGTTGTGGGCTGTGCTGTGAATTTTCAGGGCTGCGAGCGACTGGTACAGGGACTACATCTCCCAGGAGTCCCTGTTAGCCAGACCCGAGACACCAGGGCCGCTCTCCCTGACTGACACGCCCCACCAACCATTTCCCTACAAAACTAAGTCCCGTCACCGCTGCGCGGGAGCGTCCCGGGAGAAGCCCGGGACAAGGGCGGGGCCGTCTGCGGCCGTCAGAGGCCGGAAGAGACTGGACTGGGCCAAGGCTCTTGGCTCCTCTCTTGAGACTGTGGTAGCTTTATTACTTGCTGTGTAAGTGTTCCTTTCATGTATTGGGTTCAACGTTAGTTAGGGATATTTTGAGCTGCTTAGCTTTCATTCTAGTGAAATTTCTATACGAGTCTAGCGTTCGCGGTCCCTGCTGTCTCCTCTCTGTGCTTTGGTGAGGAGTATGGAGTGCCGCGAAACTAGAAGTATGGCAGCGGCGGGTAGTAAAAAATTGACAGGCACCATAGACGATTTTATTGAGCGTACCAACTCGTTGATCGATCAAGGTATTGTACTTATGGAAAGAAGGGTTTCCCAAGATTTGGCATTTGCCAAAAGATCGTCTCTGGGTCTCATTGGTTCAGCCCGCACTCCTGATACCTCACCCCATATACCCAATCCCGTGCAGGTCCTTGCTGATATTCACAATGTGCACTGCAGTCAGTCAGGCTTACAAGTTTCATCACCCCTTAATCCCCAGGTTCAGGCCCATAACCTCACTGGGATTAGTTCGGATATTAACCAGGTATATCATCAGGCAGACAGCCAGGCAGTGACTGCAAATGAACAAAAGAGGGGAAGGCGGGAGGGGGCAATCCCTAAACGCAAGCTCCCAAACACTAACATCATTGGAGCTAAGAAAGCCCGTGTTACTATAGCCGGTAATACTAACATTGATTCGAATGAGTCGGGCGGACCGGCAGAGTCGAGAGACCCTGGCAATGAAGTCATTAGTCAGAAAACCGGGGTGAAGGTAGCCCCGTCTGTGGTCGCCAGCCTACCCCTGAACATCATCGATGATACCATCTTAGATAATTCCCTAGCTGACATCTTCGAGGATAGCATTACAGCCAACAGGGCGAGGGTTGATTTATTAGGGGTGGCTAATGGGGAGGAGGAGCCTATAGGCTGTACCATAACCAAAATTGTCAAAACCCTACTTGCACCCCTAGAAGCTAGGCTTCGTGGCATTGAAAAAGTGCAAGCAATAAACAGGTAGTTAGGACCGAAGGGAATTTTAAAGACCAAGCTCCAATATGTTCCCTACAAACATATTACAACAAATATATCGGAGGGTCTGACACACAATATATCCTAACAGGGTGCCCTATACAGACTTCAAACCAAGTGTATCTAAAACGAGAGAGTCATCCCCATGATGATCAAAGAGGGATGCTCATCAGTCACCACACGGAACCGCCCTTCATCATTTGGGATTCCACCAAGACCACTACTGGGGTAGCCAGTCAACTATCACGGTCGGGGGTCCTGATGTTGAAAGGAGCTCCACCGCCGATCAGTGAGGTCTAACTGAGGTCTTGCTTCTCAAGTTCTGAGGGTGAAAGTATCAAAACTTGTGGACTGATGTTGCAGTGCTCAAAGAGGTGTAAGAGTAAGAAAAAACTAGTGAATGTAAAATAGGATAGGGGGGTACTAATAACTTTATTCCGGTGTTACCCTGTCTTCCAATGTAAAAAAGTAGTAGTTAATGACAGTCAAAAATATACAGACCATCTAGAAGTTTCTATGTAGTCGACATGTTTCAGCAAACTACAGACATATTCGTCATTGCTTTCTTCAGGACCATGTTAACTAATAGCTACTGCAAACTGAGTGATAGTGAATACAACTAAGTGCTCAAAATCAAAATAAGATACAGAGGTCACCTGATGTCACTAGGTGTTCTGCTCCCTCTTAACATGGATTCTGAAAAAGAGGAAACAGAGAGGCTTGAAGGATGTAGCCAAGGCTGTTCTGTTAGAAAAACGGCGTAACATTAAATTCATAGTTATGATTAATAACGAATATCAGTACAGTGTACTAAATGCCTCTGATCATAAAGTGCATATGTATAATCATTGGGCCTAATCCGTTGACTACCAATGAAGAGTTTTAACCCATCTTACCATTTTTGTAAGAGGTATAGACCTCACCCCACCTGGCCACGGCTCAGGAAAGAGGAGAAGCACCGCTCTGAGATAGAAAGAAATGTAAATATACAAGCATTAATACACTCAAACTACCGTTTTACTCCAAAAGTCAAAGTAGCACATGTCGAACCAGGGGATCGCTCACTCTCAGACCGCATACATAACAGCATAAACATAAATGGCTAGAAACGTGCCATCACAAGGTAAATACTAAAGTGAACACGGCTCCATAACGTAATTGTTGCTGCCTCTATCTCAAAGAGAAAGAAAAGGACGAAGCCCACACAGGGTTTGTTCATCTGTGTGTCCAGGAATCATGCCTGTTCTGTGTGGTTCAGTCGCTCGATATGTCAAATTCATTCAAGTCACGTGTGGCTGTTATTCGTGTCTCTCACTGGCGCGCACATTTCATCTCCACCATTCATCGTGTCACACACACATGAACAATAAAGTAAAATAAAATAAAAGCATTTCTAGACCGCGAGATGACCCGGTATGCACTCCTCACCTGTCCGTCGGTATAACAGCGTCGGCATCCAAGCCGATCGGGGAGGTACCGGCTGACGGTCGGGAGAACTGTTATATTGTGTCGTGGGATTGGTCTACACCGCTCACGTGATAGTATCTCATAACCGGAGTGTAAGCTCTCTTCTGATTGACTGAAGAGGATGAACTAATGGACAATCAGGATGCCATATTTATCGGAAGGCATGCTGCTGTTAGTACACACTGCCGTGCACGCAAACTCTAAATAACTTTATTAAATGGAAGCCCAGATGCCGAACACGCGAACAAACCTCCAAAAAGGGATTGAATACACTGCATGTATTGTCAAGGATTTGATTAGGCTATTGCACACCCAAAAGAATTTTGGCGATATTAATAACAATAATGCCTGCTAGTGACACCAAACTAAGGCAGTATTGGTGATCGCGATGTTGCAATGGGGAAACACTATTGATAATCACGATGTTATAATGGGTATAAAGATATCCCAAGCCGGTGGTGGATAAGAGAATATCTCGAACCGGTGGTTGATTGTACCAAACCAAGTGCGATCTCTAGTAATGCACAAGATTAGACATCTTCGAATTAAGTAAAGAATGATTGCACCTCGCAAAGGTGTGCGTCAATTCACCAATATGTGGTAACTAATGGAGAGTATAAATGCTCGTCGCCTGCACTCATCCACAGAAGATCAGGATAAGAATCTCTGAACATAAGAGCAACATTAGGTGTAAAAGGCAAGCGACCAAACTCACGAATCATTTCTTAGAAGCACGTCATCCTTCAACTGCGTTTCAGTGGACTGTGATTGAACAGCCTCACATCCCTGCGCATATCACTGATGTATCCAAATACCTTTTACTCAGAGAACAGAAATGGGTGTTTAAGATGGGCACCAACCGGGTGGGTTTGAATGATGACATACCTTGGTCAACCCTTTGATCCTAATAGGTTTCTCCTTGATTACCTTATAGTCTGCAATGGTTAGTGTAACCTAAAGTGAACATGGACCTTTCCTTGTATGCGAGAGTAGTTATTGTTCCCTACACTAACATTCTGTCCCTAGACATAATTAAACATGTTCAGTATAAGATCTGTGGATGAGTGGTGAATTGACTCACACCTTTGCGAGGTACAATCATTCTTTACTTAATTCGAAGATGTCTAATCTTGTGCATTACTAGAGATCGCACTTGGTTTGGTACAATCAACCACCGGTTCGGGATATTCTCTTATCCACCACCGGCTTGGGATATCATTATACCAATTATAACATCGTGATTATCAATAGTGTTTACCCATTGCAACATCGCGATCACCAATACTGCCTTAGTTTGTTGTCACTAGCAGGCATTATTGTTATTAATATCGCCAAAATTCGTTTGGGTGTGCAATAGCCTAATCAAATCCTTGACAATACATGCAGTGTATTCAATCCATTTTTGGAGGTTTGTTTGTGTGTTCGGCATCTGGGCTTCCATTTAATAAAGTTATTTAGAGTTTGCGTGCACGGCAGTGTGTACTAACAGCAGCATGCCTTCCGATAAATATGGCATCCTGATTGGCCATTAGTTCGTCCTCTTCAGTCAATCAGAAGAGAGCTTACACTCCGGTTATGAGATACTATCACGTGAGCGGTGTAGACCAATCACACGACACAATATAACAGTTCTCCTGACCGTCAGCCGGTACCTCCCCGATCGGCTTGGATGCCGACGCTGTAGTACGGACGGACAGGTGAGGAGTGCATACCGGGTCATCTCGCGGTCTAGAAATGCTTTTATTTTATTTTACTTTATTGTTCATGTGTGTGTGACACGCTGAATGGTGGAGATAAAATGTGCGTGCCAGTGAGAGACACGAATAACGGGCCACACGTGACTTTAATGAATTTGACATATTGAGCGACTGAACCACACAGAACAGGCATGATTCCTGGACACACAGATGAACAAACCCAGTGTGGGCTTCGTCCTCTTCTTTCTCTTTGAGATAGAGGCAGCAGCAATTACGTTATGGAGCCGTGTTCACTTTAGTGTTTACCTTGTGATGGCACGTTTCTAGCCATTTATGTTTATGCTGTTATGTATGCGGTCTGAGAGTGAGCGATCCCCTGGTTCGACATGTGCTACTTTGACTTTTGGAGTAAAACGGTAGTTTGAGTGTATTAATGCTTGTATATTTACATTTCTTTCTATCTCAGAGCGGTGCTTCTCCTCTTTCCTGAGCCGTGGCCAGGTGGGGTGAGGTCTATACCTCTTACAAAAATGGTAAGATGGGTTAAAACTCTTCATTGGTAGTCAACGGATTAGGCCCAATGATTATACATATGCACTTCATGATCAGAGGCATTTAGTATACTGTACTGATACTCGTTATTAATCATAACTATGAATTTAATGTTACGCCGTTTTGTGGAAAAGTCAGCCCATAACGCACCAGATGCCCAGGCTGATGGCGCAAGGCGCCTCTTAGTTCCCAACGTAAATAATTACCAAATAAAGAGATGGGCACTGGAAGCAGGAAAACAAGAACAGAGTTTTATTTCTCATGAGGAGAGCCTGTCATTTCGGACACTCCCATAGTGTCTTCAGGAGGTGCTCTAACTAGCCTCTCTGAGGCCTGGTCTTTTATACACTGGTTTAAGACATGTGAACGTTCTTTATTACAATAAAGACATTGTGAAGTATGAAGATGACATCCCCGGCACCCCCCCAGTTCCGGCTCATTCCAACACGTGGCTACAGTAGAGGCCCTTACCCTCCATACAATAGGAGGGGGCTGTCACGCAGCTGAGTGTTCTGCTGATTCCTTTGGAATGTGTGCGCCTGATCGAATCCCAGGGGGTGGGAAGGTCATGATCAATAGTAGCTCCTTTGAAGAGGGGCGAGTGCATACAGTAGTGGGCAATAAACTGTATCCTCGGGCTAAGGGATGACCAGCCGTCCGTGCAAACAATCGGGGTCAGAGGAAGGGGTCATCAAAGGAGAGATATTCAGGAAAGGAAGGATCGGTGTGGACAATCGAGCGTAGAGGAAGGGTTTATCAAAAGAGGGGTATTCATGGAAGGAAAGGAGGTGTTGGTCAGGCGCGGGTGTGATTCCCAGTGACAGAGTCATGCAGAAGGAGAAGGGTTCATGACTTGTGCATGTGAGAGTGGGGGCGGTCGGGGTGCATGGGGGATGCTTGCAGGGTCAGGGAAGGGCGCTGATGATCGATCGCGAACAGGGAGACCATGGCACCTAAAATGGCTGTTGTATATATGTGTGCATGGGTCTATGCTGGCGGGATAACACAGTCAGTGTTTTGCAATATCCATTCTGCTTACGACAAGAGGTACAGTGAACACAAATGAACGCCGCTTATGTGCATATACATTGCTATTTTCAACAGTCGCCGCTTTTTAACGTAAGCTAGTTCTTTTGTGTTTATCCTAACTGACGGAGTGTACATATAGCCATGTGTGGCCAATGAAATAACGTTTGTCAATGCTAGCAGATTGAGTATAACCATATGTAGTCACAACGATTGGCGAAATGTGGTACGTATGAATTTACATTTGTTGGGTTATTCATGCAAGTCTAGAGATCGGCATAATACTTTAGTCGGGGTCAATCAAGGAAAAATGTTCCGACACATTATAAAATCAAGTTCTTATTTTCTCTCCAGTGACATCAACATACAGTAAAAAGTGCTATATGAGACTTTTGGACTTGAGTGACCGATGAAACATTTTTTGAAAGCAATAAAAAAATTAGTTGAGGGAGGAATTCAGTTCGATGTAAACAACTAGTCAAGGGGTGGGTAGAAAGTTCAGGAAGGGGGGTCTTAGTGAAAATGTATTTTCAACGATGAGCCACCACTGGTAGACTCTGGTAGTCCGTTTTCTTTTAATTGGCGCTTTTGAGCACCGGCGGTGGAACTATAAGTCCAGCTCGGGATCATCCTTACGCGTTGCAGGGTGCGATCAGTCCTCTGCTGTTAGATCACAGTCCTGTTTCCTAACTGATCTTCTTAGGGGTGCCTTATGCTGGGCACCTGCTTGTCTTTCTTCTTCCGTGGCAAAACCTTATTCTATAGTCAAAACTTATGTGAAAAAGGGTGAGTTTGTTGAATAATCGAGGGAAGAGAGGGCGGAGTGGGGCCAGATCTTTGAACACACCAAGGGACCAAGGGAGCAAAGGACAACGAGCAGGCAGGCCCATCAGTCGGACTCAAAAGGGGACGGGGACTTCAGGCACGAGTGGGTCAGCAAGTCGAGGGCTTCAAGGCAGCCCTTCATTCCTTCATCTGCCGAGTTTGAGAGTTGTGCCTCGTCCCGCGTCTCGTTGTTCTGCGGCTCCACCTTTGGTTGCGGTCACATGTGCTTCATGATCTGTGGCCAGGCTGTGCGTCACGTCCAGCTCCTCTCCTCCGGTGATTGTATCTTTGAATGGGTACAAAACAAGTTTTTAGAAAAACTGGCAGGAGAAGACATTTATACATCTCAATTCCGTCCCCAACCCTAAGTAGGTAGGGAATAAGTTCATCGGTCACAGTCAGAAGTCACCACTTATGGAGTATGTAGGAGGACATTTCCACTGAATTCGTAAGCCTATTTGGCGTTCATTCGTGACGTACGTGGAGAGAAATCAGACTCCCATCGACAGTGTATTATATCAAACTCGAAATCGAGTCCTTAGGTAGAGACTCGCCCTTTTTTAACCCAAGTACTGACAATCTTACATTTCCCTTCAGGGTCGGCTAATTCTTGCAAGCAGGGGGGGTTATCATCATGAGAGGGGGGGGACAGAGGCTAGGAATACAGCTATTCTTGGGGAGCGATGGTTAATCAAGGTCATCAATTACGCTTCGGGGATAGCTGATATGGAGCCGGGGTCAATCGGGAGAAGCGAGGACGCTTTGGACAGGGAGCTGGGGTCAATCGGGGGAAGCGAGGACACTTTGGACATCCACACTTAAGTGCAGAGGGGTGGGGCAATCTGGGCATTGGGGATTGCATTTCTAACGAACTGAAAAACAGAAGACCATTGACGTTATAGTCCCCTTACAAAAAGGCCAGATTAGGGGACATCAGTCGTCTTACCTGTCCTTTCTTTCATTGCCAACTCGGGTTCTATCATTTTGCAGAAAGGAGAGGTAGTAATATGGCAAGTTACGATCGTTTTAGTTCCTGTCAATTTTGCCGAACACCTCTGTGTTCGAAGAGACCCAATTAGGTTTGTGCCGGTGGGGCACAACGTTACCACAAGGGAGGAGGGAACAGGGGGACCCTCAGAGAGAGAGAGAGTCGCCCGCACTCGAAACGAGCCATTTGGTACACGTATGACGTGGAGAGAGAGAGAGAGAGAGAGAGAGAGAGAGAGGTAGAGAGAGAGAGAGGGAGAGAGAGAGAGAAACGTGTACAATAATGGTCCATTCAGTGCGCACACAACACAGAACAGCAGGGGTTAAGTAATACGGAAACACAGGCAGAGGGATGACGTAGATCCATACATCACGTACACACAAACTCAGACGGGGGAGACAGTACATGTATTATATACAAAAATCCAAGACAAAACATAGAACAGTTATTGGCCAAAATTATCTTTTCCTGTATGCTGTGCATCCTTAGCATCCTAAGCTCTTTTTACCTTTTTCTTCTCTTTTATTCGTCGGCTGCCTTCACTGGTGGCTTTGATTGTACACACTTACGCCTTTGGCAATTGGTCAAGAACTAACCTGATCGGGCTAAGGTGTTT
Source organism: Lissotriton helveticus (assembly GCF_964261635.1). NCBI lineage: Eukaryota > Metazoa > Chordata > Amphibia > Caudata > Salamandridae > Lissotriton > Lissotriton helveticus. The sequence goes on from NC_136069.1 coordinate 1,475,228,764, forward strand.
CCAGCCTGAGGCAACAGTGGGTGTCAGTTGGGAGAACAATGGGGTAGCTTTGAGTTTCATGTCTATGAAGGTGCGAAGAAGGATGTAGTAGATTTTAAATGTAAACCTCACCTCAAAATATTCCTTAAACTTTCCCTATTTAGTTAATTGTAGGATGCTCATTCATTAGTGCACGTCATTTTAGTTGTACTATTCGGGGTTTGTCGCGGTTAGGTACCATAATCAAACCCTCTTTCCCGTCTCTTCGTCCGCTAGATCACCATTTTCGTACATTAATCGACATTCCGATGTGACCTGCAGAGAGAGGGAAAAAAGAAGGGGGCAGGGGCTACATTGATAGACACATTAGCGTGCATAAACCCAGAAAGGCTTTTACTTACTGCATACTCGGCCTATCTCCACGGGATGCAGTCCCTGCCAATTGGGCGTTCAAGCCCAGGTGGACCGTTAGTGTGACTTTTCTTATACAGGTAGCATATAAAGTATAGGCTAAATACCAGGATCTTTAGCGGTTGCTTTTGGCTGTACAAAAAGGGAAAAATAAACAACTAAAACTTGGACCCTTCATATCTGCAATATCTCTATATATTATACCTTTTAACCCTTAACTAATCGAGCTGAGTCATTTCACCTGTATTTTAGTTATATCGGAAATAGTGATCATTTATTCGAAACTTATCAACCTACGCGTGACAACTACGTTTGCTTTTTCCAAAAATCTTTAATAAGAATGTCGGTGCACAAATACGGGTCTACAACCCCGTGGGCCGGCCACGGAGCAGGCTGGAACTGTAGATGTGGGGATACTTTATTAGTGAAAAACCTAATGGAGTCGGGGGTTGTTTATTTTATAATAAAAAGTGCGACAAGTGCAATAAAAACATGTCGAGAATTCAGTGTGAGCGAGTATCATAAGTGTTGAAATTCGAACTTGCAATAATCATGAGGCGCCAAAACTTAACAACAATTCATTGTCCGAATGTTCAATCAGTACCCATCTGATGTCAATTCACTGTCTGAACACATAATCAGTACCCATCCTATATCAATTCATTGTCCAAACATATAACCAGTACCCATCCCATATCAACTCATTGTCCGATTTGACAGTACACATCCCATATCAATTTACTGTCCGAACATATAATCAGTACACGTCCTATATCAATCCATGTGTTTTTTTTTAACAAAACTGCATACATATCTCATGACACCAGGGCTGAACAATCGGGGTACAACAAGGAGTTGAAAGGTTCATTTGCATCGGCGCCATTTTGGGTACAGTCAGGCAGATCCAGGCATAGTCTAAATCTCCGCTAACTCGTGGTTGGCCCAGAGTCTCTTTCGGTAGTCCAAAAGTTCCGTTAAAAGGGCAAAAGAAAGGATCGGTGGTCTGAACCATCAGTCAGAGGGGGAGGGAGGCAACAATTTTCCTACCGGGTCATACTGGGCTTTCACCGGAACTGATCCGAACTATAGTCTGCAGGATTCTAGTCATTCAAACTGAGGCTGGAGACAGCATGGGAGCGACGACGTTTTGTGGCCACATTTTCATCGTTCCGTGGTCAATCATGGCAGTCATTCCCCATCTGGGGTGTCTGCGGGGGTCGGGGACTCCCGCGGCTCCTATAGAATCTTCAAGGTCGAGGAGAACTTTTTTTTTATGATGGTGGGACTCGTTTCTTAATCAACAAGCAGCCGGGCCATCTCGTCACCCCGGGCCCGCTCCAGCAGGATCGTCCGCCATTTTACGAGCGGGCGAACCCATGTCGGGTGAGTGGAGCGTTGGGGTTGCTGCTGGGGGCCTCCACCTGGGGAGGTGGGAGAGGCCCGTTCGCGCCGTCTCTCCCTCCCAGCGCACCCCACGCCGTTTTCCTCGGTGCTAATATACATGATGGCCGGACCAGGCGATGAGAGAGGGGGGGGTCGGAGGCATGCGCAAGACATCCCCCCCCCAGTGTTGTCGCAGCCATTATTGAAGAAGTGGCGCCTAGTACGTTTCGGGCCGGGCCTCCGGTTGATGGCGGCCAGACGCTCTTCGCCACGGCCCTCAGGAACGGGTCCCTTGGTTCATCCTGGGGACAGACCTTGGCGCGTGGTGCCGCCTTCGGGCTATTCGCGTAGTGGCCTCTCCACCCCCAGGCCTCTTATGGAAGCCGGCCCACGCTGCCTAAGAGAGGAGGGGTCGAGGGCATGGACATTCCCCCCTCCAACTCTCCAGTGTTGTCGCAGCCGCCACCGCGGCCGGATCCCGTCGGCCCCGGCCTCTCCTCAGGCCCACCTCATGTGATGACCTCCGGCCGACGGCTGGCAGCAGGACCCGCCCTACATGTGTTGAAGATCTCGTCTTCCGGCTGGGCGTAGCCGCAAACCTGTTGCACTTTGGGAGTTTCCAGAATGGGGGCGGATGTCTGCTGACTTGTATCTTTCCCAGGTTGTCGTTATTGGGGCGTGGCAGGCGGTGGGACAGACATGTTTGGAGCAGCGAGGGGCGATGAAGCCTCGTTGCCTCATGGCCGTCGTAATGTCAAGCCTGGCTTCTCTTATCATTTTCATGTTTCTTATTACGGGCTTATTTCTAACGTTTCTTGTTTCTAGGACAATCATATGTTTTATCATTAAGTATTGTTATCGTTTCCCTATTCGTTATTTAATAAAAATTTCATCAGTGGCCTACTGATTTCGTTTTCCTATTCCTTTCTTTCTAGTTTGTTTCATGCTAAAGTTTCGGTTAACAGGATACAGTGATCACTTCGTTATTATTGCATATGTCCTTTTCACTAGGGGTGCTCTCCGGTCGGGCCAGATGACCTACCTCTAGTAAATGGTCCGGGTGGAACTGGTTTATCAATCAGTGGGGAGTAGATAGGCATGACAGATTACAACGGGGGACAAAGGTCCGCATTACCTACCCTTCACTACTTGCAAAGACTAGACAGAGTATTTCTTTTCTATGTTATTTGCAAACAGAGAATACCTCCAAAAAGAACAAATTCCAAACAGTCAATGTTCGGACAACCAATCAAATCAATGAGGAACGAAATAGGCACGACGGGTTACAATGGGGGCAAAAGCCTGCGTTACCTACCCTTCACTATCTGCAAAGGGAGAGAGAATATTCCTATTTTTCCCCGTTTGTAGGCAGAGAAGATCCTTAAGAGAACCAACTTCGAACAATTCAATGCTCGATCAAACAATCAATCAGTGGGGAGAAAAATAGGCATGACGGATTACAATGGGGGACAAAAGTCCGCATTACCTATCCTTCACTATTTGCAAAGAGAGAGAGACGTTCCTATCTGTCGCTGTTTGCAAAAAGAGAATGTCTCCAAGAGAACCAATACTTCAAGTAGCACCCAAGGCTAAATGAACCAATCAATGAACAATACTAGTATCTAAATACCGTTTCCAATATCAACAATCAATCAATCAATCAGATGGATAAAGCCATCCTACCAATCAGACGTAAAGACGTCTACTTAACCTTACCTGGACCGGACCGTGTGGACAGTTCTTCGTCTTCCTTTCTCCAGCGCCCAATCGTTCTCTTTTCTCCATGTTTTTACCGCAGCATTCCTGTGGGATTCCAGTCAGGACAGTAGGTCACTTGAGAGAGGTCCGTTCGGAATCGGTGAAGTTCATTCAATCGGCAGCCAGATGAGGGCCCTCTCAAGGCAGGTATACTCCAATCATTTAGATGTTCACCCCATCGTCTGGACCTCTCTTACCGGACCTTATGTCGCTGATGGACCCCGCGTTGGGACGCCAATTGTGGAAAAGTCAGCCCATAACGCACCGGATGCCCAGGCTGCTGGCGCAAGGCGCCTCTTAGTTCTCATCGTAAATAATTACCAAATAAAGAGACGGGCACTGGAAGCAGGAAAACAAGAACAGAGTTTTATTTCTCATGAGGAGAGCCTGTCATTTCGGACACTCCCATAGTGTCTTCAGGAGGTGCTCTAACTAGCCTCTCTGAGGCCTGGTCTTTTATACACTGGTTTAAGACATGTGAACGTTCTTTATTACAATAAAGACATTGTGAAGTATGAAGATGACATCCCCGGCACCCCCCCAGTTCCGGCTCATTCCAACACGTGGCTACAGTGAAGGCCCTTACCCTCCATACAATAGGAGGGGGCTGCCACGCAGCTGAGTGTTCTGCTGATTCCTTTGGAATGTGTGCGCCTGATCGAATCCCAGGGGGTGGGAAGGTCATGATCAATAGTAGCTCCTTTGAAGAGGGGCAAGTGCATACAGTAGTGGGCAATAAACTGTATCCTCGGGCTAAGGGATGACCAGGGGTCCGTGCAAACAATCGGGCTCAGAGGAAGGGGTCATCAAAGGAGAGATATTCAGGAAAGGAAGGATCGGTGTGGACAATCGAGCGTAGAGGAAGGGTTTATCAAAAGAGGGGTATTCATGGAAGGAAAGGAGGTGTTGGTCAGGCGCGGGGTGTGATTCCCAGTGACAGAGTCATGCAGAAGGAGAAGGGTTCATGACTTGTGCATGTGAGAGTGGGGGTGGTCGGGGTGCATGGGGGATGCTTGCAGGGTCAGGGAAGGGCGCTGATGATCGATCGCGAACAGGAAGACCATGGCACCTAAAATGGCTGTTGTATATATGTGTGCATGGGTCTATGCTGGCGGGATAACACAGTCAGTGTTTTGCAATATCCATTCTGCTTACGACAAGAGGTACAGTGAACACAAATGAACGCCGCTTATGTGCATATACATTGCTATTTTCAACAGTTTTTCTAACAGAACAGCCTTGGCTACATCCTTCAAACCTCTCTGTTTCCTCTTTTCCAGAATCCATGTTAAGAGGGAGCAGAACACCTAGTGACATCAGGTGACCTCTGTATCTTATTTTGATTTTGAGCACTTAGTTGTATTCACTATCACTCAGTTTGCAGTAGCTATTAGTTAACATGGTCCTGAAGAAAGCAATGACGAATATGTCTGTAGTTTGCTGAAACATGTCGACCACATAGAAACTTCTAGACGGTCTGTATATTTTTGACTGTCATTAACTACTACTTTTTAACATTGGAAGGCAGGGTAACACCGGAATAAAGTTATTAGTACCCCCTATCCTATTTTACATTCACTAGTTTTTTCTTACTTTTACACCTTTTTGAGCACTGCAACATCAGTCCACAAGTTTTGATACTTTCACCCTCAGAACTTGAGAAGCAAGACCTCAGTTAGACCTCACTGATCGGCGGTGGAGCTCCTTTCAACATCAGGACCCCCGACCGTGATAGTTGACTGGCTACCCCAGTAGTGGTCTTGGTGGAATCCCAAATGATGAAGGGCGGTTCCGTGTGGTGACTGATGGGCATCCCTCTTTGATCATCATGGGGATGACTCTCTTGTTTTAGATACACTTGGTTAGAAGTCTGTATAGGGCACCCTGTTAGGATATATTGTGTGTCAGACCCTCCGATATATTTGTTGTAATATATTGAAAAAGTGCTTCATGACATACATAAGGATATAAGGTTTCATGATAGCAATTTTCCCAATAGGACCACCAACGCCACTATCGAAGCCAGTAAGTCAAGGCCTGCGGGCAAGAGCACAACAGTGGTAAAAAACAAGATGCCCAAAAAATCGGTTATAAACCCACCCAACCACGTGATTAATAAAGTGAGTACTCAATCCCCCACATTAAATAAGCCCATTGACCAAGCCAACTTAAAGGGCTCCGCTATCCCTACTTCAAAACCCGCCCCAGCCCCCCCTCAAAATAACACGACATGGCGAAATATCCATCTACCACCAGATGCTTGTCCTTATGTGATTATTCTCACGGGGGTAACAGAACTGGTCCCCCCAAATACAGAAAACTTCCACGCGCTCAAAAAGAAGGTATGCCACTGGTTGGCTAATAATTATCCCTTACCCCCAAATCTTTGTGGCAATGTTTGAGGAGCCGTCTAAACTGGTTAAAGCTGACATAAAATGGGTGAAGACTGCTTTTAAGCTTCATAGAGGAATGGACAGAGAGGGCCTCGACTTGATTAAGCCCACCGTGAGAGCCCATCAGCTAGTCGTAACAACAGAAAATGACCTGGAATTATATCTGAAGGTTGTCAACAATGCCAACCACAGATATTTACTATCCAAGTTTAGACTAAATAAATTTCACCTACTCCTCTCTGGGCGCCCTTGTTGGACCAAGGTATCAGACCTGAAGTTATGTACCTGTGATGGTTTTTCCATAATGGATACTGCCCACTTCATGTTTTTTTGTGGTTACTTTATTGATATACGGAAAAAATTCATTGTACCCCTACTAAAGGATAAGGGGTTTAAACAAGTGAAACCTGCCCTACTATACCTTCAACTGCTGTCTAACGTATGGGAAATTTGTAATGTTGCCACTTTTTTCAAATATAGCCATGAGACTGAGGAAAAAATTAGCCAGTTTGAGATGATAGTTCTCTGTGATTCTCTTTTACAGTTTGTTAAACAACGAATATTTATTCTCATTTAGATGAATTGTGTATGTCTGTAAATTTATATAGGAACTTGATATTTAATTTTTACTGTTTTTTAATTTGCACATTCTTTTACTTTGGATGCTGTGTTGTTGTAGATAGCTAGCTATATTGCAATTTTAAATGTTTTTTCCCTTTGTGGTTCTTTGTATACTTTTGTGGTTTTTGTTATGAACCGAATAAAGTATTTTGACTGACTGATCCCATGGGACCTCTTCTGGCCACATATGGTACTGCACTCTGCAGACGATATGGTAAATCCACCCTACCCATAATGCATTGCATGTAATATAGTACCGCAAGTATATTCAAATAGGTATGTCCATATATACAATTAGTTGCTTTGAAATGTGGCAAAATAATTATTATATTATTTTCGGATTAGGTTGTACCCTGTGTGGAGCTGATGAAGGGAAATTGATAGAAGGCCTCTTATCTTATAAATGTGAGATGTGCTAGTGAGTAAAGTAACCACTATAAGCCTTGCTTAGGACCAAGCGTGTGTCCTGCCTGAAGCCCTGTAAGAAACTAGTGCTCTGAGGCTGTAATTAAAACCTAGAGAGTAGCAACACATGTAACAGGGGGGTGTTCTCATGGGAGGTTACAAGAAGAGACAAAGCGGTACTAAGCCTATTGACCAATGAAAAGCCACCATTTACAAAGCATAGGGACAGGGGCCAATTAAAAAGATGGGTGAAAAGTGGGCCGAGCTTTATTCCCATATCCTGAATACAGCATGCCTCGAAGAGACAGTGCAAGTCCTGCCTAGGCAAGACCTAAAAAAGAAGATATGTCAGCAAACTTGAATACCTGCTTGCTGCCTTTCAAGCACATGGGCTGGTGCTGCTAAATGGGACTGGTCCTTGAGTCCAGCAGTTTAATCAAAATAACTAATAAGAGAGGGACCCCCTTGAGTCCAGCAGCACACTAGGAGAGTGAGATGGGGATTGTGTGGGAGGAACCTATTGGGCTAGGTTAGAGCACAAGCACTCTTTTGATTTATGTGACAGTAGGGACACAAACATGAGACCAATTTAGAATTGGTGCACCAACGTTCACTTCAAAGCCTCATGGAGCTATATGAATATCATCCTCTTGAAATTGATGTTGGTTAATTTTATATACTTAGCCCACAAAAAGCAAGTGTATGAGGTGCATGCACTGAAGACTTATGTTGCTGTAGCATTCCTCCAACATTATGCTGCTCTTATGTTTTTTCAAAACTATTTTCTTGTTTGTGAGTTGTTCATCATATTTATCCTAGTGTAAATATCCAAACCCTCCGAACTTCTCAGAAGTTTTATCGAGACCTGATGTGGCTCATGACCATACCAAGTTCCTCAGACGTAAATTGTATGCCATTATCTGTCACTAACTCGGTCGGAGCACCTTCCCTTAATAATAGTGCATGCAGAAATTTCGTAACTTATATTTATAGTTGTGACAAATTTTACCTCGGGCCGCCAAGAATAATAATCTACCAACACGATTCCATATCTATGGTGCTCATTTAAGATGTTAATGGGTCCAATTATGACCATGCCTAATTTGACCCATGGCCTCTTTGGCACTGGCACACTGTGTAGTCCGGGCTAGGCACTGTCACTTGTGACTTACCACTTAAAGCACACGCTACACACTCTCTAACCCAATATTCCGCCTGTCTGTCCATTCCCAGCCACCAAAAAGGAGCCCTGATTCTCCTTGTCATTGCCCTAGATCAGTTGACTAGGAGTGAGTGCTTGCAATGTTCAACACTCCGTCCATCATCCCCTTTGGTTTTGCTTTGTTCGCCCTAAGTTGGCAGGGTATGCCAAGACGTGGGTCCCTTGCTCACTTTGCCACTGGATTCAAGATAGCCTGGCTAATGAGGATTATGAACCTGATACCAGTCCCAGGATGCTTGTTTCTGGTCTAGGGAAGACATGGCTTGGCAGTTCGGGCTGGGCTGTTCACATGAGGCACAGGGTCAGACTGATTTGCATATGGCCATGTCTGAACTGGGGTGGCAGTGTGAGCTAAAGAATGATGATGGAATAAACCCAGATCAGTTGACTGGGGGTGAATGCTTGCAATGTTCAACACTCTGTCCATCATTCCCTTTGGTTTTGCTTTGTTCGCCCTACATTGGCAGGGTATGCCCAGACGTGGGTCCCTTGCTCACTTTGCCACTGGATTCAAGATAGCCTGGCTGATGAGGCTTATGAACCCGAAACCGGTCCCAGGATGCTTGCCTCCGGTCTAGGGAAGACATGGCTTGGCAGTTTGGGCTGGACTGTTCACATGAGGCACAGGGTCAGACTGATTTGCATATGGCCCTGTTTGAACTGAGGTGGCGGAGTGAGCTAAAGAATGATGATGGATTAAACCCAGATCAGTTGACTGGGGGTGTGTGCTTGCAATGTTCATCACTCCGTCCATCATCCCCTTTGGTTTTGCTTTGTCCGCCTTCAGTTGGCAGGGTATGCCCAGACGTGGGTCCCTTGCTCACATTGCCACTGGATTCAAGATAGCCTGGATGAGGAGAGTTATGAACCCAAAACTGGTCCTAGGATGCTTGCTTCCGGTCTAGGGAAGACATGGCTTGGCAGTTCGGGCTGGACTGTTCCCATCAGGCACAGGGTCAGACTGATTTGCATATGGCCATGTCTGAACTGGGGTGGCAGAGTGAGCTAAAGAATGATGATGGATTAACACCTTAGGAGCTTCGTACACATACCTCCCCAGTGCTGCGCTGTCCATTATCCAGTGCTGAACTGGACGTCCAACGGTCGCACGCAGCACTGGGGAGGTAGTGCCCGTGACGACCGTTGGCCGACGGCTGCACTTAAAGGGTTAAACCCAGATCAGTTGACAGGGGGTGAGTGTTTGCAATGTTCAACACTCCCTCCATCATCCCCTTTGGTTCCACTTTCTAAAAGTGGCAGTTTCAAACACAGAATTTAAAAACCACCTTCACAAAAAGGTGTGTTAATAAATTCTAAGTTTAAATAGTCTAAACTCTATTTTCCTATCTTGTCCCAATTGCAAGTTACATATGTAAAAATGTTACAGTGTAACCCCAATGTTAAGCCTATGAGATAGATAGCCTTTCAACAGTGAAAAAATAAATACACAGTATTTCACTATCAGGACATGTCACACGCACCAGTACATGTCCTACCTTTCACCTACACTGCACCCTGCCCATGGGGGTACCTTAGGCCTACCTTAGGGGTGCCTTACATGTATGTAAAGGGAAGGTTTGGGCCTGGCAAGTGGTTGCAATTGTCAGGACAACATGGCAGTTTACAACTGCATGCGCAGACACTACAGTGGTAGATCTGAGAAACATTTACAGGACTACTCAGGTGGGTGACACAACCAGTGCTGTAAGCCCACTAGTAGCATTTGATGTACATGCCCTGGCAGTCAACGTGCACTTTACTATGGACTTACCAGTAAATCAAATATGTCAATCATGGAAAACTAATTATAGGATAATTTATACAGAGAGCATATGCACTTTAGCACTGATCAGCAGTGGCAAAGTGCCCAGAAACCTATAGCCAACAAAACAGGGTCAGGAAAATAGGAGGCAAAAGACAAAAGGTTTGGGGAAGACCCTGCGGAAAGGGCCAATTCCAACACCATCTTAAATGATAAGTTTTGGCTAACACTCATAGATTACTCACAAATCTCTCAACAGACTCATTAGGAAGTTTAAATGTCTTCTGTAAAATGTGTGATGTTCCATGATAACATTTATTTTTTTTTCAAACACAAATCTAGCACTTTCATAGCTGACGCATACTCATCAATAACATTTACCTCCCCAATACAGTTGATGTTTCATCAATCTTTATTTCGACAAGAAAATTGTCATAAAAGAGCACAACAATAAAACAGTTAAAATAGTAGAATAAAATGTGTAAAAACAAGTAGAAAAGACCAATCCAGAGCAGTGGCTATTTCCAATACATAACAATTGTCCCTCCTACCCTGCTAGGTTAAAGTGCCAGCCCTAGTAGGATTCCATAGTGTGCCTTCTTTGTCCTGATTTATAAATTGGCCAGAAGTGCCCTTCTAATATTCCACATCGCTGCTATGAACTTTGTTACAGCGAAGACCACAGCCGGTGAAAGATCCGTCTTAAAAATTCTGAACGCATGGAGGCAGTGGATTATCCCCAAGTTTTTACATATTGGGATGATCCACCTCCGTCTCGGCTTTAAATAAGCGGGACACAAGAAAACAACATGGACCTCATTTTCTAGATCTGCGGTACACCCTGGGCAGTTCTTCGGCAATAGTGCGCACCAATCAGAAGTAAATGATCTGGTGGGTAGTGAACCATGAAGAAAGAGCTTCCTCGAAACAGCAGGGCTAATATCATCCAGGACTTGCTCCAAGTAATAGGAGTTCTTGATCAATAAAAACGTGGCTGTGAGAGTGCCCGGTTGAGTGCTGGATGATAAAAGAGCCATACGGTTTTCCCGGAACAGCTGAACCAGTTGTTTTCGTGACATTCCAGCACAGGTATGCTCCGGGTCTGACCACATTGATGCAAGTCCGAGCTTCTCGAATTCCTCTCTGACATGCTTAAACCAGGGAATCCTACCTACATTAGGCAAGCCCAATACTTCGATTAGCTCTTGCCTATATTCAATCAGCTCTGGGGTAACCCAGAGTCTCCTCCAAAAAGTTAGAGGTCTCCTTGCCAGTTCTTCCTCAATAGGTCTAAGGCCAAGATCAAGTCTTAGCAGCACTAGTGGAGTACTCGGGGGCATGGCTGCCAGCTGCCTTAAAAATCTGTTCTCTGTGACAGTGATTACTGAGCTGCTCTTGTAACCCCACAACTCAGCCCCATAGGACACTGCCCCACGCACCCGCAGTTTATACATTTCCAGTGGGGGACCAATCGGCTTATACAAGGATTTACTCAGAAGTTTCAGAATACCCCCAGCTATCTGGGTCATCTTAAGGTGCGATTTCAATTGATGCTGGACCCAAGTAAATTATTCATTGAGGGTAAGCCCTAGGTAGTCAAAGGTGTGAACCCTTTCTAGCCTGACTCCATCTATCACAGGGTTTGGGCGTGTTGTTGTGGGGGGGTTAAAAATCATAAATTTGGTTTTTAAGGTGTTTATTTCCAGACCCCGCTCTTTACAAAAGGAGACAAACCCATCCAAAACACGCTGAATACCCATAGGTGTCTTAGAGAGAAGTAAGGTGTCATCCGCGAACATGATCGCTGCAATCCGGGACCCTGCAAGCTTTGGAGCGTCACTATCTTGTACCGCATCCAAATGTGCGATTACCCCGTTGATGCAGAGGCAAAACCGGGTAGGTGCCAGGACGCACCCCTGCCTTACCCCCCTGCCAACGGGGAATCGAGCTGTCAGTGAGCCGTTGCTACCACACCTGACCTGTACATAGTTCTGGGTGTGGAGTCGGATTAACATATTCAGGAGTGGAGGTGGAATACCAAGCTCCCCGAGTACAGTCCACAGCCTCTGACGTGGGACCAGATCAAATGCCGCACGTAAATCTACGAAAACAGTGTAAAGTGACCCTCCCCCGATCCTGACAGTTTTCCAATAAGCATGTATAGACGGAAGATCTGATCCGTGGTGAAGACATTCTTCCTGAATCCTGCCTGGAAGGGGCTCAGGATAGAATGCTCCTCAATCCACTCTAAAAGACGATTTAGGATCAGTCGTGCAAAAAGCTTTTGGGGCATGTCTATGAGGCAAATTGGCCTGTAGTTGGCTGGGAGCAGAGGAGAGCCCTTCTTGAAAATAGGCACAATCTCTGCCCCAGCCAAGTACTCGGTACCTCCATACCTCCCCATATAGCATTAAAAATAGCCGTCAAATAAGGGGCCCATACCACAGGTTCATGCTTTAGAAGGTCGCCTGGTAATATATCTAGGCCCGGAGCTTTGCTTGAGGGAAGCTTAAGAATAGCTGTCTGTACCTCCCCCACAGAGAACTCATACTCTGTTATTCCGCTCTGGATGTTGGGAGATAGTGTCAACAAGTTCCGAGCGCCCAAGGGGACGTCCGCCCGGTAAAGGGTGCGGAAATGCTCTTCCCACACCTCGGCGGCAACATTAGGGGCCACAGCCTCAACTAGTACTGCCGACCCAGTATTTACAATTTGCCAAATGTTCCGGGCGTCTCTTCCTGCCAGGCTCGATGTTAAATTGGCCCAATGGTCCACCTCCCATTCTGCTTTTGCGTGGTGAATTAGCTTCTTGTACGCAGCCCTTTTTTCTTTGATCAGAGCACTATTATGGCTTTGTTTCAGTGCATTGAGGAGCTCTGATTTTGCCCTTCTGCATGCCGGGTTAAACCAGGTAAGTTTGTTGCCTGTTTTTTTCCCATTTCCCACAGGATTTAGGGTCTTAGCTACACTGGTAATCAGTTCATGATGCAGAGCACCAAGCTACCCAAATACTGAAACAGAGGTGAACTCAGGGGTCAGGGCAACAACAGCTTCCAGTGCTGTGGCTACTTGGGCATATATGTCAGCCACTAACTCAGGGCGGGTTACTGCTTTGTCCCATCTGATTCTTCCTCTGTTGCTGGAGAGGAGTGCCCGGTTGTCTGATTCACTCCTTCCCATGGGACTATCTTTAGAGCGACCACAGGAGAGGAAATCCAAGATCAAAGGATTGTGGTCACTTTCAGCCCTGGCTTCCACCTTAAAATCAATGACTTTGTGCCAAGCGCAGGCCTCGACAAATATGTAGTCCAATCGATCCTCTTGGCCCGGTTTATTATAAGTATAGTTTGCGGGTGTGTCCGAAACTGCACGGCCATTGCATGCCCTTATTGAGTGGTTTAAAGTCAAGGCTAGAATTTGTACTGCCAGCGGTGCCCATGACTTAGGTGGAGGACCCACCGCTGGGGGTATTTTCCAATAATTGTCCTCTTCTGAAATAGCACCATCCATCAGATCAATCAATGGCTCAAAATGGGAGTTAAGGTCACCACCTATCACTAGTGTGGGCCCCTGGGGAATCCTAGTTAGGAACGCGGAGAGTTCCTCGATGGTTTTAGACTCCGCTGTGAGGCTAACTGGTCTAGAGTAAACATTGACCAGAACGAGTTTAGAGGCGTCAGGCCATGCCAGTAGGATGCATTGTACATCCTCTGATGTGGTCTCCAAAATCCTGGCACTACACCCCAGATGAGTTTTCACCCAGATTGTTAGCCCCCCCGATGGCCTTCCCTTCCCCCCCACTTTGCGGGTATAGAGAAGGACGCAAAACCGCTCCTGAGTTGCTCCTCTCTTTCCCAAGTTTCCTGGAAGAAACAGACATAATTTGTGTCAATGAAGGTACCCCACTCCGGACAAGCCAATTTATTGTGTAACCCCGCAATATTCCATGACAAGAGTTTAAGAGATGTTTTACCAGCAATTACCTGAGTGGTTGGCATAGGGTGGTCCCTCGCCCCATTTTGCATAAACGCTGTATTAGGGATAACATCCCCCCTTTCAGGGGGTACATACGCAAGCCCGCCCAATTCCACCTGCAATTCCCCCAGAACAGTGTTCAACCCACTCCCTTCTGCCAGGATGGGCTGTAGGTTTGTGTGACTTGCTAAACCATCTCGTCCACCCGATCTTTTTTCAGTTTTGAGTCAATCAACCTGGTCCAGAGAGCTGAACCTGTTGACATGGAGGTAGTATAGGGATTATGCCTAGGCCCTCCGATGTAACTCCTAGCACCCACCCTTGTCCACCCTTCTTCGCAGCCCCCAGGAACTGGATTGCTTGGGGGTGGGTAAAAGAAGGACAATGGGTGGGTCTTGATTATGGTACCGGTTGTGTCACCCACCCAATTACAAATGTGTGAGACTATACCCGTGTTCCTAAAATTGACCAGGACACAGCCCCCCTTTATGTTTTTAGCTGTTGGACCCACCCATGGAACCCTTCTGACCATAACAATTTCGGTTGCCTGATGCGGTGGGGCCGGTCTATAAATGTTCAACCAGCTGACCACCTTGTTTTTTAGGGATGAGAATGATTCTGGGGTAGAGCCACTGAGTTCAGGGACGCCAGTTAGTACGACCACTAAAGGAGCCACTTCCGGGGGTAGGTTAACTACCTTACTCCACCTCACACGGCCCCCATCTGCATGGGGGCGCTCTCCCTTCTCTTGACCCATGCCAGTACTTCTAGGGGGATTAGCGCTGGGCGCACCTGGTGGCACCTGGGCCATCACGGGATTGATTGCTAGGGCCGGGTTTGTGGTAGGGGCGGTCACGGAAACTAGAGGTACCCCCCCACCACTGACATCATGGCCCTGCTGCACGGTTGAGACTAATTTGAGATGGTTCATCATCTCCCCAGTGGCCAGTTCAATAGTTAGGAGTCTATGTTCAATAGAATTTAATCTATCCACTAGAGGATCAAGCAAAGATTTCAGGGTAGAGCCCATTGTAAGGATCAGGTTATCTGTCCCTGCCTGCGCCGTGTCCCCAAATCTAAATACAAGGGGCTGAGTTGACACAGAGTCCAGGGGGAGTACATTTGTGTCAGCAGTAATTACGGCAGGGGCTTCCCTGTTTTCGGCTTGGTCCGTGAGGTGGTTTACTTCAGGTCCCTTATCAAGTTTCGCCTTTTTCCCGCCCCTCACCTGGGCACCGCGTTTCCTCTTTGGGACAGCCCCTTCCCTCGCTCCCTCTGACTGTCTACATGCAGGATCCAGCCCGCCCACTAGTAGCCCACTGTTAGTAGTAGCAGCAGTAGGTGATAGTACTACCACCTCGGGGGTAGTCGGTAAAGGTGCCCTAGCCACTCCTGGGCTGTTCCCAAGATCTGTCAGGACAGCCAAAAGAGTCTGATCAATGCTGTCCAGTAGGGCTGTGGGAGGTCTCCCCTCCCTTTCTGGCATTTTAGCACTGGCTATTAGACCTAAAGAAGATCTCCTGAAACTGTCAATGCCTTGGGAAAGACGATTCTCAACCACAGCAAGCTCATTAGAAAGAACAGAATTCGTTCTAATCAGAAAACTGTCCAATGTACCTGCAATCATAGTACTTGAAGCAGTGGCCTTACTCCTTGTCTCTCGTCCCGCCATAGTTTGCAGTCACACCAGTCCTCAGTGCCAGATCGAATATGTATCCCTCGTGAAAATCAGGGCCAAGGGGGTAGGCCCGGTCCGGTCCTGCTCTGTCTGTAACGGGCTAGAACGGGCCCGCCCTTGGCCCGGGCTTCGCCCAGCGCCCGCCCGCACGCGTTCCGCGTGCGCGGATGGCTGAGTACTTTTATAGGAGGAGGCTGGGAAGAGAGCACAGGTGCGGCAGGTCACTCAGCCGCAAAGCACTGTGGTCGTCGCAGTCCTGCGATGCAGCAATGCCCCCAGATCGGCGTTTCTCCCGGCAGCCAAAGTAAGTAAGTCCTGGAGGGGGAAGAAGCAAGGGTTTAAACTGGCGCAATGTCCCAACTGCGAGCGGCTCCCGCGGAGCGGGGGCCGCGAGTCGTTTAGTAAGCACCAGTGGGAGGAGGCGGGAAGAGAGCACAGGTGACCCGGTCACTCAGCCGCAAAGCACTGTGGTCGTCGCAGTCCCGCGATGCAGCAATGCCCCCTGATCGGCGTTTTTTCCCGGCAGCCAAAGTAAGTAAGTCCTGAAGGGGGAAGAAGCAAGGGTTTGAACGGGCGCAATGTCCCAACTGCGAAACAAAAGATTGCAGTCCCACTGTTCAGATACTACGAGGAGTTATAACAAGTTATTAGAAGTTCAAGCTATGAGCTATACATGCTCTTCCAAGCCTTGCTGCGTATCCCCCCAAAAACTCCGGTAACCTTCTTTTTTTCGCTGTCACAATGTATTCTCCCCAAAATTGTGCCAAAATTATGTCTGCAGACTTAAGTGAGATAATCCATGACAACCGTAAAAGAAGCCAGCGCTCTGCGTTTTTTCTCGGCGTTCAGCGCTCAACAATTGCACTTGCGGCGTCCCGCCCTGCAGGTCTTCCGCGGTCTCAGCAACTGCTCTCCCCGCGTTCAATCACCGCGGCTCCCAGCAGCTCCCAACACGACTCCCAGTGCTGCTCCCATTCCACCAATAAGCCGGCGGCTGCAAAAAGTTCCAAACAGGGCAGAAACGGCACAGAAAACGGTACAGAAACACCACTGAGGCACTCCGCAGTCAAACCCGGGTCAGCCAATGTTGATGTTTCAAAACTTTCCTCCCTTCAGTGCCCAAGAAATGACACAATATAGCAAATTTCTTTTTATGTGTAAACACCTTGCATTTCATGGCTTCCAGATGTCCCTCGAATCCTTCCTTCCATTGCTCCATTCCACAAGGGGCAAACTAGGCAAAGGAAAAAAGGCTGGAGGAAGAACAACTGATTGCTGCATGGTAAACATACAAATAACAACAATTAACCCAGTTGACCAGGATCTACTTAAGAATCACATCTACACCCAGTTCAGTTCCTGGTAAGGTTTGAGTTAGGTGTGCAAATCACCATGATTCACACTATAAGAGATGTGCAAATCACTGGTCGATAATGGACTGGTGGTTATGTTAGTTCATTGTAGCTAGTCCATTACTCAGTATATAATACTTTATACCACAACATATAGGGTGAGTAGATCACCGTGATCCACACATTCCAAAGTGTGTGAACCACGGACTGCCAAACACGTATATGCTACTTTTGGTGTACAAAACCATTTACATCTGTCACATGACATCCATGCAGCTTATAACCTCAAACAAGAAAGGTAAGTACCTGTCCAGCAACACGCTGATCTGCATTCAATGTCTATGATTATTGCAAAAAAGTAAGTCAGGATATCTAGATGATATGCGCATTTAAAAGGGTATAAACCCCTGAGGCGCATTGTAAATACCTTCCAATTCATGAACAGTTAAAGGATGTGCGTTTTAATGCTGATTAATCCTCACGGGCGTGCTGCAAATACCTGGTTATGCTGCCAAGTGCACACGCCTAAGATGGTGGAACACTGTTACATCATCAATGTCATAAACTTGTGCGTGTTGCCGTGCCTCGACCGCACAAAACCAAGATGGTGCCCGCAGCAACTCTGATGTCTCTGAAATGCTCCAGTCCTGCATTTCACATGACATATGCAGATCGCAGATGGCATTGTAAAGATACTCCAACTCAGTAGTAGATTGATAAGATTTACTGGAGGCAAGCAGGTACATCTACACGGCAGGCAGCTCCTAGTTCAACTGACTCCACTAGGTTCTGGAATAATATAGTGATGTACAGTGATGGTAACCATGGAGTAAGTAACCATAGTAGCAGAGATACCACATCTCCTCTCTTTAAATGAAAATATTAAAAAACATTGGATAAGAAATAAAAACAAAAGATGCACAAGAGTATAATTCAATTAATAAACTATAACTTAACCAACTAAAATATTTGCAAAATATAAGAAAGGAAGAAAATTGCAAAGTGAACCTCTATCCCCTTCCTTTGCAATTCATGTATCAATTACATCATATAACTCCTTAATTTTGCTGGTAAGCTTATTGCTCTACCAGCACGTGTTAATTTACCATTGCAACTCAAAGGTTGAACAGAAACATCCGGGATGACTCTTGCTGGTTGAGAACTGGAGGATGTATAATTAGAGTTAGATGAACCTTTGACTTCATCCCACATCCAATTCATGGAGGACACAGGTTTTACAAACTTTTTTCCAGAGCAAGAATCCCCACACAAGGCCATTCTGTTGTAATGCCAAACATTCCCATCGCTTAGCTTGGCAGATTTTGAGTAAGGAAAACTGACTTGCAGTGGTGCAGAATATTTGCTTTGTCCTTTTTTAACTTTAGAGGATAGTTTTACTTTGACCCGATCACCTGTTTTCATTCTAATGTCATTAGTGTTGTGTGGCTTATCAAATTGGAATTTGCAGGTTTCATGCATCTTCCTTAAATTGGATCTGACTAAAGTAGGTGACCATTTGCTGCATACTTTCATCATGTTCCAGGCTACAATATCCTTGGTAAAAGGTTCCCTGCCTCCTAAAATTCTGAAATGGATATAACATGTGCCAGTAGGTGTGATCCTATAAGCCCAAAGTGTAATCATGAGTCCTTTTTCCCAATTTTTACTTGCAGTCATAGATGCTTGAACACTGCCCATAATAACTCTGTTGAACCTTTCAATGATTCCATTCCCAGCAGGATGATATAAAGGTCTGTTCTTCATTGCAAATGCCATTCCTCTCTAAAAAAATTATATTTTTCCCAGATGTAAATTGTGGACCGTTGTCACTGAGAATTGTTTTGGGAATTCCCTCCCGCAAAAACAAACTTTTTAAAAAATGTATGACTTGTTTAGCATCAAAGTTTTCAGTAATTTCAATTTCAGGCCATTTAGACTAATCATCAATAAGAACAAGAATGTGTTCATGATTTCCTTCTTCGTCATCAATTGGACCTAAACAGTCAATGCTGAGATTTTCCCACGGACGATCAGGAAGAACTCTGGTGCCAAGAGTGGGTCTAAGTACTCGCTGGGATTTATCTGCATCAGCACACATGAAATATTGCTTAACAAAGTTTCCAATATCTCTGTCCATGCCTGGCCACCAATAGAACATTTTGATTCTGGACTTCAACTTTATAATGCCAAGATGACCTTTGTGATTTAATTCTAACACTTTTGAACGTATTGTAGCAGGAACAATAATTCTTTCACCCCTACAGATATGACCCGTCCTATTTCAGCTTTCGAAGAAATCTTAAAACTTGGCACTTTTAGTAGCAAATGGTTCTTGACTGCTCCTTTTCTAGCAATTTGTGTGCTAGGCACCGGGAAACCCTTTTTGGGTAGCTGCGCGCGTTACAAAACTAATTTAATAATAATAATAATAATAACCTGAGTTATCAATAGATAGTTCATCCTGGATCTCCCACATGGCCCTTAGCCAACCCAAGGAAGGATCGTATTTCATCTTTAGATTTGGGTGAAGACGCTTTTTCAATAGCTTCAATTAAACATTTCTTTGGGGAGATACCATCACCACCCACTTCATGACCCAGATATGTTACAGACTTCATTCTAAATTTGCATTTTTTAAGTTCAGCAGTTAACCATTTTTCCGCCAATTTATTTAGTACTATTTTTAGTTTTTCATCATGTTCATTTATATTCCAACACATGATTAAGATGTCGTCTTGGAAATTGGTTATGACTTTTATGCCATTAAACAGTTTATGCATTTAGCTTTGAAATACGGCAGCAGCCGAAGCAAGGCCGGACGGCAGCCGTACCAAGCGGTAAAGGGTGTAATAAATGCTGTTAAACCTCTGCTGCTGTCATGTAATTGGATCTGATAATATGCAGATGTTAAATCTACTGTTGAAAACCGCTTGATGCCCTAGGTTTGTGCCAATAATTCATCTATTCGGGGTAGGGGAAACTTGTCAACGAGAATGTTCTTGTTGAGATCCCTCAAGTCGATGCATAAACGGTCATCAGGTTTGAGTGCAACGACTAAAGGAGCCAACCATTCCACACTTTCTACTGGCTCTATAATTCCTTTTTTTACCAATGCATCTAATTCTCTCATGACGCCTTCCCTAACACTTACGGGAATGTTTCTAGCTTCATGACTGTCTGGAACTGCATTTTCTTGAGGACTATCTTATGTGTAAACCCATTAAGTTTTGCTTCATCCCCTGAAAAAACACTGGGAAATTGTTTGGTCATATCATCAATGAAACTCTTGTCCCCCTCTTCTAAAAGCATGACTTGGTCATCTAATTTAGGGTTTAAGATGATTCCTAGCTCACCTTGATCAATCCACCCTAATACATAGGGTCCCTTTTCAGCAACATATAGCTTACCTCTAGCAGACCTGTCTTTAAACTTAAAGACTTCTTCTACATATCCTAGCATGGGAATGTTTTTCCTAGTAAAAGTTACTGGTTGGATGTCAGGAGGTTTTAATTTCTGTTTGAGAACACTATCAAATGTATTCTCCCATACAGAGTGTTGGACAATAGCATAATGCGAACCTGAATCAGGTACGATTTGTAAAGGTACTCCACCAATGCTTATTTCACAAATTGGCTTCTTCTTTCCTGTGTTGTTGATATTTAATATAACATTCCCTGCATCCTCTATGTCATCAATACATAATATGCTATCATCAGAAGATGAATCATTTTCAACACTTTCTTAATTTATTTCTTCTATGCAACCCACCACTTTCTTTTTACCTCTGTTTCATTTTCTTCCATAAACCTTTGAGAAGTGACCAACAATCTCACAAAAGGTGCATCTAGATTTAATTGGAGGACGCCATTTCTCTGTGGCATTGTGGCCTTTATATCTGCATCTGGTACACACAGGACGCTTGTCATCTTGATCATTTCAATTGAAGTTACCAGTTTTCTTGCTGACTTCTTTTTAGGAACGATTGTCAAGTTTCCTCCCATCATTTATGCAGAGAGAGACTTTGGAAACCATATTGCTTTCTACACTTTTTTTTAATGCAACTTGTGCACATCTTTTAGACATCTCACCCTTTTTAACAATAGCAATTATTTCGTTTAAGGGAGCATCACAGCACACCCATAACTTTTCTTGAAGAGCTAAATTATTTGATTGCATCACAAGTTGGTCTCAAATGAAACTATCATGTAGGCCAACTAATTGACAATTAATAGATAATTTTTTCAAAGAAGACACATAGGGTCTCATTAGGATGGCGGGCGGATAGCCCCGCGGGGCGGCGGTAGTCACCACCGGCCCGGCGGGGGCAATCTGCCCGCCATCCCTGTAGAAAAGACCCCCGCCATATTACAATGGCTGGGGGTCCACGGCGGACAGAAAGACGGTCCCCCGCTTTTTCGCCCGGTCGACATCTCGACCGGGCGGAAAAGCGTTCAATATGGTGGCGGTGTCTGAAAGTCACCGCCAGCCATATTAGAATGTGCATTTCTGAATGCCTTTGCGTGGAGGCATTGCTACCACGGAAAGGCATGCAGAGTCTGCTTGGGGGGCCCGTTGCAGGACCCCATGGACTCCGGAGGGTGCACATGGGGGGTACCTATGGTACCCCCCTGCCTTTCAAAGAACAACGTGGCAGGCACCGCGCGGTGCCTGTCACGTTGTGCTTTGAAAAGCACAACATGCATTTTTAGCATTGCGGCGGGCGGTGCTTTCAGCACTGCCCGCCACAATGTTAAAAATACGGGATGCGCCTGCCAGTGTGGTGGGCGCATCATAATGGGGTGTGCGGGACCGCCGCTAGCATTGCGGGCGGTCCCATTCGCCACTGGTATGGCGGGCGGACAAAGTCCACCTGCCATACTAATGTGTCCCATAGTCTTCCACAGATTCTGACACTTGTTGTTTCCTATGAATACATTCATATCTACTAATTCATACACTTAAAGAGGGTTGATAATAGGCATCAAGATCAGCTAGGGTATCTAAGAATACATTAGAGTTCTCACTTGGTCTTGTTTTCTTTTCCATTTGATAATACATTCTGGAACCTTCTGGGCCTAAGCTGTGCAATAACTTTTTCTTTTTCCTAGAAGGTGAAAACTCATCTTTGTTTCCCTCTTCTAAGGCTGAAATATAATTTAAGAAATATTCCTTCCAATCTAACCATTTCAATACTGGTTCAACAGGACGAGTGAGAAATGGTCCAGGAGGAACTAAACAAGAACCCTGAGAAGCCATGTCGAAAATATCACAATATTCTAATTGCAGTTAATATTGTTCTAAAATAAAATCAGTTGGAATCTAAGAAAAAAAATGTCTAAAGTTAAGTAAACTATGGTGTGCACATCACCGTAGAATTCCTTTCAGTCAATTATAAATTCTTTGAAGTATAAAGAAATAAAATATGCACTATTATTCTGGGTGTGCATATCACCATAGACTTATCGTCTGAATTGTGTTGCTGTAAAGCATTGCTGTAACGTAGTTTCCTTAAATCAAACATCGGAGATTAATGCCGGTGAACGTTGCTAGGTGACAACCAAGTTTCCAAAATGGTTGCCACACAAGTGACCTCACATATTGATGTGCAGACTCTGTGAGGTACCATCGTTCTATTGGCTACGTCGGTGTATACGTCACTGGAATTATGCGTCAGGCAAGTCAGAACGTTCAAGTGCGAAGAGATGCCCTCACGAGAAGCTCCCGAACGTTCTCCGCCGTTCAAAAAATGAGGCCGAAGGAGAAATAGATAACGGCTGGCTACAAATTGCAGGTAGTGTCTAACATACCATATACATTTGTAGACTCACACTGTAAAAGAAGTATTGGTGCCGTTCAAATCCAACTTCTGTTTGTAGAAACGCCAGGAATTTCATTGTAGAAATGCCAGGAAATTCGTCATAGAAAGGTTTTTATTTGTAAACAAGACAATTTTTCCTTTAAAATTCTCAGCTTCTGTATGAATTACACTCCTGAACAAGGATATGTCAATAGTAATTGTTGAAGATGAGCAGTTTATACTCTGCTTGGTCTTAAAACTGCTCCATTGTGTAAAAGAAATCTTGGTATTCAAAGAATTCTGGTAGTAAATTCTTCTGAGTGGTTTTGGTGGTTTAGGATCCCATCTGGTCGTCGCTAAAATGTAAAGATACTGCAACTCAGTAGTAGTTTGATAAGATTTATTGGAGCAAGCAGGTACATCCACACGGCAGGCAGCTCCTAGTTCAACTGACTCCACTAGGTCTAGAATAACATAGTGATGTAAAGTAATGGTCACCATGGAGTAAGTAACCATAGTTGCAGAGATACCACAGGCAAGAGGTGGGCTACTCCTAAAACTGTCTGACTATCCTCACACCTCTGGAAGCCTGCCAGGTGCACTGCCACACAACTCTGATGAACACCAATCATTTACTGGCTTCTTCTTCAAGTATTTACTCCTCCTCCACATAGAGTTACTGATCTCTATCCCCATTTGCAAAAATTGCTACCCTGTTGGTTGTGGGAACCCGTGTTACATTTCACCGATCGTCGCCACTGAAAAGTGAAATCTTCATAAACAACGCAGAATCCAATGATGCTTTTAAAAGATTAGTTTACTTCTTAGCTTTCCGTAACAACTGGCAGGGCAAGGAGAAAGGCAACAGTCCACAATTTCAAAACAAAGCATTCCACATTCTTAAATCGTGAAGTTGTGAGCACTCCACATTCCCTAGTACATTCTACATTCCATCCCAAGCCTCCTAGATAAAACTCAGTATAACCTTTATTTTAACGTTAGCAGGACTGGTTGCTGCACAGGACAAATGCCTTACCCTACTGGTAAGCTTTGTATACAGTTTTTTATTACAGAATATGGGGTCTAGCCTGCAGATGAGCAGTGTCATTGGAAGCTGAGGCTCCTCTTTTTTGGGGTGACCCTTCTCACATCTCCACTTCGGGCACCTCAGCAGATGAGAGCCCCCAAAGATTACATGCTGCTAGACATCACTCTCCAGAGAGTTTCCATGGATACATACACATCCTTTCTCACCACTTCTGGGGAATGAGCTTACAGTGCCCAGACAAATCTTATTAGAGAGTATTTCAGAAGGCTTTCTTTGGGACCTGACCCCCACTGCAGGGTCACCCACTCATTTTGTCGTTCCTTTACCTGATCAGGGAAGCCCATCAAGGTATTGTAGCCTGTTCTACTTTTTGGGCGGAGGAGGGATCATGTTGGACCTGACCCTCTATGCACAGCCATCCCAGAATATTGCCTTTTTTTGAGGAACCTGTTTTTTTGCTTTAAGGACTCTGCACATTACTGCTGCTAATCAGTGGCAAAGTGCTTATGCTCTTCCCTTGAAAACATATTAAAATTGGCCTATACCTATACATAAGGCGCTGTACGGTAAGGCACCAAGATACTTGAAATCCCGCCTGTCCCCATACACACCGAGCAGGACTTTGCGCTCGTCGGACGCTACCCTCTTGTCCCAATCCCGTTTTAAACTGGCCACGGTGGGGGGACGTGCTTTCTCCAACACACTCCCAGCTTTATGGAACAAACTGGTCCCAGAGCTAAGGAAGGAATGCAATCTGTTATCCTTCAGGAAAAAGTTAAAAACCGCACTGTTTAAGCAAGCATGGAGCAGCCTCTAGGCGTGGTGTTAAGATCAAGTAAATACTGAACCCCACTACGTAATCTGGACAAACAGCGCTTAGAGACCCCGGTGGTTATAACGCGCTATACAAATTAAATAAATAAATAAAATAAATAAATACCTGATTGGTACATTTAATTTATGTGCAAACCCATAGTAAATGTTACCACATGTACCCAGGGTCTGTACCTTTAATGCTACTAGTGGGTTGCAGTCCTCATTGTGCCAACCACTAAAGTAGCACCGTACAACATGTCTCAGGCCTGCCACTAAAGTCTGTAGTGCAGTTTGAAACTGCAATTAAGTCCTGGCAAAATAATGATTTTGTCAGGCTTAAACCTTTATTTTTAATACTTATAAGTCACCCCTAAGATAGGCCCTGAAGGCACACAGGGCAGGGTGAATGCCATTTCAAATGTAAGACATGTGTGGTTAGGTTTTACACTTTCTGGCGAGGGAAAACCCCTAAAGGTGATTTTCACTGCTATAAGACTATCTTTCCCATAGAATAACACTATGTTACCTTATTACTAAGTGCTAACATGAGTTTGGGACTAGATAGAGAAATGCTGTTTACAGTCAAATGAACTGTAATTTAAAATCGTTTTTATTGGAAAAGTGAGATTTTAACTTAGTTTTCTGAAAATGTCACTTTTAGAAGATTGCAATTTTTCTGCCTAAACCCACCATGCCTTTCTACCAGTGTCCACGGTCAGAGGACTGTAAGTGGCTCTCCTGTTATAGGTTGTGCATTCTTTCCTGAAATGAAGATAAAGGAGGCCTGGGTGCATGGGAAGTGGGTCTTCCTGGCAGGATGGCTGGGGAGGGCCTATACCCTGCCCTGATTGCATCCAGAGGACCCTGCCTACAGCATTCACAAGGGACCTGACACCAGGACTGCCTCCCCTTAGTTACCTTAGACAGTTTGAACCAAAGCCAGGAAAAGGGAAAGTTTAGACAAAGTGGGCCTCTCCCACACACAGGCTGGCACTGGTGACAGAAGTGGCACCTTCAGAACCGCTTATCAGAACACTGAACCTGTGAGAGATTCAAAAGAAGGACTTCCCTGATGTCTGAAGAAGTAAGATTGAACCTGATTACCTTAAACACAGGTTCCGCAGAAGTGAATCCACGTACAGTTGGCTGTCCTCTTGTTTGAGATACAGGGACACAACAGCTTCCAGAGGCCTCCCTACAACTGCCCAGCTCCCCAGCTCCAACGGGACCTGCCTAAGTCTTGCTGCTGGACTCTCCTGGAATGGAGTGTACTGCTCATGAAGAAAAGGTGAAGAGATAGAGGTGTTGAGTTCCTCACAATCTTCGAGAATCAACGGCCTGCGACGACAGCTAACACAAAGCTCCTCTTTGTGTCATCGGCAACCGTCAACGATGATCGCCAATGAGAAGGTACAGTGAGACCGGCTCTTCACACTGACAGCATCAGCCCACGATGACCGCCAACGTTAATCTCCAGCAACAACCAGCTCTTCGTGCTACAGCAGCAACTATCTGCAATGGCCAACTTGCTCCAGATGTCGGCAGCTTCCTCCTCATGGTTCATTCCAATCTGAATGGCACTCCTTGCAAAGACTTGAGAAGGTAACTCTCCAGTAAGGCAAACCTGGTCCCTGTATCTGACCCATGCTCTAGTTCGATCGGCGTGAACTTGTCATTTTCTCCCGGTCCAGCATGACCAGATATCCGAGAGTGGAGTTTTGTGCTTTTAGGAGCTATTTTCACCTAAAAGTTTCAAAACTGATATCTCCGGTTCCAATTTTGTTGTTTTGGGGTGGCATTTTGTTAACTAAATTTACTCTATTTTGATAAATTTGTTTGGGATTTTTCTTGTGTTGTGTTTTCACTTTATTACTGTTTGAGTGCAGCATGAATACTATACACATTGCCATTAAGATAGGACTGACTGCTTTGCGCCAAGCTACCAAATGGTTGAAAATAGATTTAATGACTTTTGTGGGTCACCCTGCCAAGGATTGCGCTTATTATTTGAATGGGGCATCCTCCCCTCTCAACTAATAACCCAATTTCTTACACTTCCCCACAATCAAGGATGGACAGGAAACCAAAATACACCCCAGCACAACAGTACTAGATGATGTTACTTCAGTGGGTTACAAACAACAAAGTGTCTGGGTGTAGTTTCAAATTAAAGACGTTTGTAGAGGAACCACCAAGACTATTGGAGTGGTTTCGTGTTTTCATTACACTATCATGAACTATTCATATTTTGAGATTAACATTAAACTTTTTAAGAAAAACAATACATTTGAAACAGTACACTTAACATGAATAACAATCACACAATTGAAATTGAGACGACTGCAAATGCAAAATATGCGGAATAATGAAAAACAAAATATCAAACATACAATAAACATAAAGTGACCAGTCCTTCAGTTATACAGAGAAGTGTGGCGGTATAGACAATTTTCCTTTCAAAGGCTATAACCTGCCAACACCAGCTAGTCATATGTAGCAGTAGCACCAGGCAAATTGCCTTGCTTGAACACTTTATAATTCTGTGGTTGAAGAAAGGATTTGGACTAGCTGAGTAGGGTGAACATGTTTCATAACCCCTGATTTCTTTGAGGGTTCTTCCTCAGGACCGTGACTAGGTCAAAGACATAGGGAATACGACATTATGGACCCCCAAGTAGCGGGTATGCTCTCTTTTTTGTGTGAATTTTTGTTCGAAACTTGTTGAGTCCACGCAAGAAGTAGGAGTATGCCGCTATGTTTAACTTATTCGGTGCGATTACTGTGCAATGCATCGGAGGGGAAACTGTTGATGATTGTCACAGTGTAGTGCCCTTGGTATTGCTGAGAGTCATGGACTGATTTGTGGCGTATCGGGACCGGTCGTTCGGTCGGTTCCTGATTTTCGCGACTGAAGCGAATCCAGAGTTCCTCCGCCATTCACGAGTCAAAGCATCTGCATTCGTGGGATGCTTTGACTTGGAAACGCCAGAGGAACAATTCCCCACGTCTTTGACCTAGTCCCGGTCCTGAGGTCCTCTAACCTTGTTGACATCACTGTTGGAGGGGGTGATCCTGCAAGAAGTGGATCTGCAGTAAAAACACCTCCAGCTCAGTGTCCCTTTGCTGGGCTGCCACTGACCAATCTGCATCCCCATTAAGCTTGCAAAGCCATAGTCTTATCTGCTTCCCTTCTGCTAGTGGACATAAACAGCATATACGTTTGTTTACCAATGTTTCCCAAAGTTGGGCACCCCAGTGGCCTTGAGCTAATTTATTTGGGATATTTTACAGAACCTTTCTGGGCATACGATAACAGATTCTTTATCACAGATTTGATGGTTTCGATGCTTTGTACACCTGTGCCTTTTTGTTAACTTCTAAATGATGAATGTTGCTTTGCTCTGCTTAGACTAAAGACTGTTTTGCTGCCCTTTGTAGTGTTTGTGTATTTTCCTGTCTACACCCCATGAGTAGATCTCAAACCTTTGAGTTTTGATGCATCCTTCTTTACTCCAAGGCCTGCTTTAGGTTTAGTCAATACTGGGATCGTTATTAGTGTGAGAAAACACAGTTGTGCAGTCTAACTGTAACGCCATTCAGCCTGCTTCTATGCCCAAATGCTATTGCTCAGTGGGTTTTGACCTTTAGTTGAAAGGTATTTCTCTGCCACTGCCACTGCTTCAAAAGCAAGCTGTCCACCTCCATCACTGATCTATGCTAGCTGGCATTCTCATTCAGTCAGTACTAGGCCTCTTTATGGTCTTTTATTTTGTAGTGCAGCCAATCACATCCCCACATCAGCAAGCCTCGCTTCAACATCTTTGAATGACCTGTTTCCAGTAACTGGTTGTGAGTGCTCTACCTTCACACCAACACAATGCAACAATAGGCATTAAAATGTGTTTAATCTTTTTGATGTGCACACAAGGGCAGTATTTCTAGGAACAGTGATCTTTGTAACCAGCTCCTTACTGGTAACCCCTAGTTCATCAGTGTTTGTTTATACTTCTCTTGCCCTGTTTTTCAGTAGTTTGTGAAGTAACAGTTACTGTTTACATGTCTCTAATAGGAGTGCTTTGATATGAAGAGCAGTGTTTATTGTGTCACCTTGTTACATTGTCCAAGGACCAGATATTGTCTTCTTTCGGTTCCAAAACCTTAGTTCTCACCAGTTACCAAGGGGCATATTATCAAGCCCCAGCAAAAATAATCGCTAAGCACACTTAGCGCTAGGATAATTATTGCCGGGAAGCGTGGATTTTTATCACTGAGATAGCGTGCTATTAGCAACGCTTATCTCAGAAGTGATAAAAATCTCGCGCTGACTGCCAAATGAGGAGATTATCGCTGGAAAAGCAACGATAATCTCTCGAAGTTTGGCGTTAGCTTGATGATAGGGGCTCACAAACTTAGCCATGATATCCACCTTCCATAGGATATCATGGCGGGAGACAACCTTTACAACGCAACTTTTACTACGCAGTGCCATTACGACGCAACTTTTACAACGCATACCATTACAACGCATTGCGCTGGGGGGCGCTCTAGGATAGGGAATAGGCTTAATTTACTATCCAACACCTTCCCTACTATCCACGGGGACTGGAGTTGGAATAGTAAATTAAACTATTCACTATCCAGCGCCCCAAAGCACTATGCGTTGTAATGGTATGCGTTGTAAAAGTTGCGTCGTAATGGCATGCGTTGTGAAAGTATGCGTTGTGATGTCATACATCCATCATGGCTAAGTCAGGAAAATACCAGGTGTAAAAAAAGCAGCGCTAACCGCGGTTAGCACTGCTTTTTTTTATCACGAACAGGGTTAACGCTTAACAACATTTCTCCTATTATTTTTCTCTGGAACGCCCCCTTTGCATCTCATTAGAGATGCAAGGGGAAGCATAGAGAAAAGGGGTGCTAACATGCGAATTTGCGTGTTAGCACCCTGTTACTGATAGGGAGATCATTTTATCTCCGCTTTCTTGGCTTTTAAAGCCAAAAAAGCGGAGATAAATCCCTTGATAATATGCCCCTTAGTCCTTTCGCTCTCAGGATATCAGCAGCCAAGGCTGAGGCACATTTGCCTAATTAACACTATAGGGCATGGATCTCTATTCATAAACTCCCCATTAGGCCTCTATACTGTGTACATGTGTCCTAATTATTAATCTCAGAACACATAGTAGTGTCTGTGCACAGAGAGGGTAGTAAATGAAGGCTTGTGGTATTAGTCATGAAACAAAAGAGCATGAACCATCCACATGTCACAAGAAGTGCATGTCACAATAATTTTGAGTATTGATTAGGATGGCGCAAATAGAACAATTTGATGGGACCAAGAAAGGAAACTCCGAAGGCAGGATCCGAAATTTTCGTCACTAAATCCAGATATATTTTCTGAAGCTGTTGTTTTAGGGTGCAAAGATTTTCCCATGGGCTCATTCACATGCATGTCTTCAGTTTGGCTCGTTTAGAATTTAAAGAGAAGAGCCTCTTCCTTGATGAAAGTCTTTTGGTGGTGAAACACTTCTGCTGCGAAGGTTTGCAACTTCCTCAGATCGAAATAGCACCATCTGTCAATTGGGTCTAGTCAAAATGAAATGAAAGCAATCAGGTTTTCAGTAGATTTTCTCACAATCAGTTTAAGATTTTATGGAGTCCGGTTCCCGCTGTTCCTGGTTTCAATTGTCTCCCACTTAGATCTCCATCACATATGTCAAAGTTATCCAGATCCGGCTGTTACCTGGAGTTACCAAATCAATGTGGTGTACAACTTCATGGAGAAACTACAGGGCATATTATCAACAACTAGAGATATTTATCGCTAAAGAAGCTTAGCGACATTTTTTTTATCGCCAAGCATCGCCGGATTTTATCGCAGAGATAACGTGCTATTAGCAACGTTTATCTCCAATGCGATAAAATAACCAGCGATAGCGGCGAAATGTGTGAATATCGCTGGAAAACCAGCGATATTCACGCATCATCGCCAATATGGTCTTAGCCAGAATGTCCACCTCCCATTGGATATAATGGCTAAGAACTGGTCTGAGCAGGCATTCGTTTTTAGCGATATGCGCGCTTAGCACAAATTTTTTTAACACTACGCCTGCCTTGCTAATAGACGATAGCGACGTTAGCGACTGCTTTCAGTCGCTAACTGGTTGGGTATGCCCACTTTGCATGTCATTAGAGATAAATATCGCTGACATGCAAAGCGGGCCCCAAACCGCTTGCTATCACCTAAAAGCTGTCGCTAACTAATGTTAGCGACAGCTTGCTAATAGGGCGATTAAATTATCACCGATTTGCGGCAGCAAAAGCGGCGATAATTTCATTTCGCCTGCCTTGATAATATGCCCCTACATTCCTGCACTTTCACCCAGACATTTCGTCAGATAAAACTTGGTGAAGTCTCCAAGTGGGTAACAAGGCGAAACTGGAGAATAACAAGGGAAAATTGATCTACTGTTCCCGATTCCCACTGTAGTTCCTCATTTCTCAGAGCACTGTCAGGGTCCCAATTGCAACTCAGATGTAATTCTGCATCCCGAAATTAATGACACCATGGTATTCGTAAGTTCAGGTGTGAATTTCCGGCTGCTGTGTCACTACACTTGTAATGATAGCCTTAGAAGTTTGTCAGACAATGGCGAATGTTAACACCATTTCAAGTCTTGTGTGATGATTATCAAACACTTTGACTCTTCGAAAGGACCCTCAGAAGGTCTCTCTTTTTGTCACCTGAAGAACTCTGAGCAATGATCTGGCAACACCACTAATTTCTTCCTGAGTTTTTAAAGTCCTGCGCTGTAGCAACCAGCAGCTGCTTCTTCACTGCCACTCAACAAATATACTAACAGCAAGGCAATCCAAGGCATCCAACAATTGTTAACAAGGACTGACAACAGGAACTAACCGATGTGTTTGTTCAGTAAACATCCCCAGTGCATTAGAGATGCAGGCAAGTGAACTAAGATACACTCAGGCAGATGCATCAAAGAAAATACCGGGAGCAAACGGCCAGATTCTCAGAATCTGGCCGTTTGCTCCCAGTATTTTTGCATTTGGGATGCATCATCCCAAATGCAGAAATCGCAATATAAGGAATCTCTAAATAGCGATTCCTTAAATTGCTCTTGCATTTAAGGAATCCCAAAATGTGCTTCCTTAAATGCAATGCATGAAACCCAAAAAAATAGCGAATTCGCTAATAGGGGAGCAAATTACCATGAAGTTGAACTTCGTGGTAATTAGCTAAAACTTTGAAAAATGCACTTTTGTGCATTTTTCAAAGTTACATGTTGCGCACACACATGCCCTTAGGGCATGTGTGTGTGTAACATTTGTGCACAGGACCATTTCAGGGGTGCAACAGGGTGTCTGGCACCCTTGAAATAGCGGAACATTAGCGATTCGGTAATAGCTAATCGCTAATAAGGAATGGCTTTCCCATTCATTCCTATGGGCCTTTAGGGCCATAGGAATGAATGGGAAAGCCATTCCTTATTAGCGATTAGCTATTACCGAATCGCTAATAAGGAATCTGTAGGAATCGCTATTAACATTGCGATTCCTACATGCATCCCGTTTTGCTAGTCTTTAATAGCGATTCCTTAAAATTCGCTATTAAGGACTCGCAAAACATAACTTTGGTGCATCTGCCAGACTGTGCCTAACAAAAATGAATGTGTCCTCATGTAACGCAACTGATGCTCGTATAAAGCTCTCTGACCCCGATACGCTCTGGTCAAGTTCGCTCTATATAAAACTCTGTAAAAAAAGAAAAAAATGTAAAAAAAGAGATATGGTAAGAGACGGTGGCAGATGAGCAGCAGGACGGCGCATTGCACAAGGACAGACTCCAATTGAACACACAATGATACCAATCCCGAGGGGCCGCAGACACAGACGGTAGGAGGCGAGGTTTGAGAGTGAGCACGATACGTGACAGACGCACGCAGGTAGGAGGTGACGGTCGAGGGGCGGGGCTCTGAGCAGCGCGGCGAGTGCAGAGCAGTTCCGAAGCTCAGAGGCGGCTCAGAAGCGACCCGGGACCGACCTCATTGCTGGTGTGAGTCCCACAGTCCCGCAGCAGGTCGGGGGGGGTGCCGAGATAGCAGGTGGTCGAGGTTGAGGGAAAGGGCGGCGAGTGGTGAGGACTCTGCAGGCGTCTACATACAGACGGTAAGGTGGGGGGGCCACAAGTCCCCAGGCACGTTAAGTAAGGAGGGAGCGGTGCGGAGGTGGCATTTGCTTGTCTGTTCACATTTCACATTTCGAGTGTACTTGGACTACAACAAGCCCCAGGCAAGCTCCCTCTCTCTCTGTATACTTGCCCAGCAGGTCCTCTATTGCTCGCTCCCTCCTCCCTCTACTGGAGCAGGTGCAGTTACCCTTAAGGGGTCGCCCGTTACGCTCTATTAAAAGCGCCAGCACCTCGGTCCTCACTTCGAGCCTGGTTCCTTGCGCCACTGCCCCTGGTCCATGCTCTGTCTTGCCTGAGCCCCCCCTACCGACCTCCCTCCCTCCCCCTGCAGTCTGAACGCCTAGTGACTCCTCTTGCAAAAAGCCTTCTTAAATCTTGGTCTTGCTCCCCCCGCACCTCCCCCAACACCCTCTGTCTGCTTTCATCACTGTTGGTGCCTGGGCCCAGTCGCAGCAGGTTCGTGACGGCTCTTTCCCCCTTCGTGTGATCCCCCAGGTGGTGGGACTACAACGGGGGGGGTGGGAGCCCCAGCGCAGCCTGAGGCGAGGTGGTAACAGACCATCAGACAAGTGCTTGCAGGCGTGGGAAAGGGAGTGAGTTAATTGTGTGGGGGGGTGCCCCAAGCTTAAAGCTCAATATTCCGCCTTGTAATTCAACGTGATTGACTGGGACTGTGATAATTTATTTCTGAATAAGATAAACCAACAAAGCTGCACCAGGAGCCCGGCAGCCCAGCAGCCCTGCTCAGCAGCCCAGCAGCCCAGCCCAGCACCCCAGCCCAGCACCCCAGCACAGCACCCCAGCCCAGCACCCCAGCCCAGCAGCCCAGCCCTGCAGCCCAGCCCTGCAGCCCAGCCCCGCAGCCCAGCAGCCCAGCCCTGCAGCCCAGCCCTGCAGCCCAGTCCTGCAGCCCAGCAGCTCAGCAGCCCAGCAGCTCAGCAGCCCAGCAGCTCAGCAGCCCATCTGGAAGCGACCCTTTAGAGTCCTCCGATCCAAGGAAAACATTAAGTAAACTTAACTGAAACCTGGTGACTATATTCAAGCAGCCAAATATAACCAAACCCTGCCAGCAACGTAGAGAGTGCCTGGAAGACATCGTATCCTGATCAAACTTATATCCTTACTATTTCTTCTATAGTCACAATCCAGAACAACTTGTTGAACAGCCCCTCCACCGCCAAGAGGATGAGATCAGGGAAAATAAGAAAACCCCCGTCTATAATAAAACGGAAAAAAACTAAATCCTCAGCAAATACGGCGGAGCAATTTTCTGCTGACCATGTGAGTCCACCGACTGTTAAGACCACATTGAAGACCATATTGAAGACCCCCAAACCTTCACAAAATGGATGGCAATACTCCTACAACACGAGTATGGTTCCCTCATGTGGCCCATCCTCGAATGGCTCAAAAGCCTTCACCCTCTTGGATTACTTTAAAAAAGCACCGAGGGAGGTTAGCTCGACTCCTCTTCAACACCCATTAGAGGTAAACAAGACCTGCGAGTTCGAGCGAGCCGCAGCCCCAAATACGCATTCGCCTCAACCATTGATAACCAACAAGTCCGTGTCCGTCATGACCACTTATATCTTTGGTTCTCAACACGTCGATCAGAACATTGCCTTGGAGGCTTTGTCACAGAGACCCTTCAAAAGCTTATCACCAAGTCCTCAATCAGATCCACGTCACCCCCCTTTCCCCCAAAATGACCTAGTTAACCAACAGGCTTGTCTAAGCCAACCACCATCTCCGACTTGCACGGGAAGAGACCCTCAAAATTTACAACCAAGTCACTACCCCGCTCCATCCCAGCCTCTTTCACATCCTGAACCTGGTAAGCAAGAGGTCTGCCCCAGTCAATTGTTCCCTTCGTCATTAATTTCTGATCAAAGCACCCAAACACGGCAATTTCAGCAATCAGAGAAATCCCTTGCCTGCTTACCGCAGACCCATGGAGTCCCTTGGGAGGGCCCCTTAGCGACTCACACCCAGTTAATTTTTCCACAAATACACACACAAAAGGGTCCGGTATTTAATTCTGACTTACTCAGTTCCCCCATTTCACATCCCCTAAGTCCATTAGAGGGAAGTGCAAATTTGATAAATGCACAATGCTTTCCCTGCGCCTCACCAGTGGAAATATTAGCCCCGACAAAACTTTACCAAAAAACAGACCTCAATGACCAACTGCTAGCGGACCTGTCACTTTTCTTTAAAGATTCCCAGAACCCGCCTAACTTAACACCAAAAATAGAGCTACAGCCAGACGCGTCCACTAACTCGAGTATTTGGCCCCAACTATTACTCACCTTTCAATCAACAGTTACTGCTTTAAATTATCATTCGGATAAATTGGACACCCAGGTCGACCTGCTAAATACTTTAGCATTGTTCACAGCAGGGATCGACAATAAATTAGATAAATTAAATAATCTAATCACAGGAGCACAATCATCCTCTAAATTAGTGCAATCTGTTTGCTGCTGCTCGCCCATCATTGACTCGCTGTCCTCGCTCCCGGCCTTTTTATCTACGGTCATAAGTGAGGTTAAGCTACTGAAGGGAGGTAACCAACCCGAATGTTTGCTTCAGCCAAATCAAAACC
Organism: Lissotriton helveticus; assembly: GCF_964261635.1. Lineage (NCBI taxonomy): Eukaryota > Metazoa > Chordata > Amphibia > Caudata > Salamandridae > Lissotriton > Lissotriton helveticus. The sequence goes on from NC_136069.1 coordinate 1,475,264,178, forward strand.
TTTTAACTGTGATCCCAGAACCATCCAACTCTGTGAAAGGCCAAGTGATCAGGCCATACTCGAGCGGGGGGTCAGACCCTTTGGTAACTGAGATCGCTAAGCGAGACGGGCTTCATTGCCCCAAAGACCCCTTTACGACAGCGGCACCACGTGCGCCTCCATCCACACACATTGGCCCAGAACATGGGGAGCCACACTCTACCAACGACAAGAGGGAAACGGTGCCTGTGAGCGAAGCCACGGCGACCATTGTGGCTACCCCCTTTTCAGACGCACCCTTTGCCCCTCCTCCGCATATTAGCAAGAGGAAGCGAAAACGCCAGCGCAAACAGAGGAATAAAACAAGATTAAACCCAATAATTAATCCACCTAAACTATTTCCACTATTCTTAAATGCTAGTAATAAAAAAGATCTAAATACTCCTCAGACAGCAAACACTAGCCAATGTATACTTAAGGATGATTCAGCCCCAAGTGTCTGTCAACAGACCCCGGGCTGTAGACAGGATCATATCATTACTGCCTTAAAACCAGCAGCAACTGGGTGCCAACCCATAACTGAACCATTAAGGGTCAACCCTAGTGACCCGATCCAGCCAACGAGTACAGTCATGAGAAACCAACCTCAACCTACCCGCATACCTAGTGCACCCCTGCAGGCTAACCGAATCATTGGTCACAGTTTTGTAAAAGTTATACATAATTATAAACTAACTCAGGCAACTCCAACACCTGGAGTTAGTCCTGCAAAAAAAATTCATAACAATGAATCAACTCCACCCCCTAACTGTGAGTCACTAGGCACAGGTCCATCAACTTCACTTCAATCTCGATCGGGCCCAGACGTAGGTTGTCTAATCGAAAGAATCCCTCATCCCAACGCAAGCTCCAGCAGTAAGAGTGCTAAAAGCAGCACCGTGGTTGCCAGAATACTCCTTGCCCCAGAATACACTTCCAAGGGTCGGCACGACTTCCTGAACAGATCAAATATAATAAAACTAGCAAATGGGGTACCGGGATTTGAGGCCCTTACATCTGAAGACATTGACTCTATTGAATTCCTTCCACCAAGAGGTTCACAACCATCAGAGGTAACCCTGGTGTCATTTAAATCATCAACCTCGGCGCAAGTATTTATCGAGCAAAGGGCAATCTTTCGGGAATGGGGCATCAAAATTTACCCGTATAACCCCCCTGGTTACCCTTCATTACTGGTAAACCATCAGGATCCCCAGCAAAAAGTTGAAAATGTCGCACCAGGAATCAAAAGTAGGCCCTACTCCATTCTAAAAAACGCCTTAGGCACAACAGAGGGGAATTTAACTCCCCTGAACAGAAATTTTAATCCGGATAATTCCGAAGATTGGGGGTGGCTTCCAGCTGCGTTGGCTTGCAACAAAATGGCCTGACCCCTGGAGCTCCATCCTCGACATCCAAATGCCAAGGCTTCTGTTCAAATGGCATCTCAAGTACTTCCAACCACAGAACTCTCTATTCTGGAACGAGACCCTTTATTCGCTTTGTGCTCATGGAACATTAGTGGCCTCCAAAATAAAATCTCCAACTTGGATACACACTTTTTTATATTCGGGCACACTGTAATAGCACTACAAGAGACATGGGCCACCCAAACCACCCCAGTGACCGGTTTTATTGAATTTTGGAAACCGGCGGTCAGAGACTGTCTCTACGGCCACCCAAAAGGGGGCCTGTCGATTTATGTCTCTAACAATCTAAAAGGCCCGATTATGCCATTGAACTTCGACGAAGACTGGGTCCTGGGAGTCAAAATCAACTCATGGAGTAACCAACGCCCCCTTCTATTGCTTAATATTTATATCAATCCCAGTACCCACTCCAAAAAGATACATCTAACACGTTTAATGAAAATTGTGAGGGACTTGGCCGTGGACCAACAGTATGCCGATTGTATAATCACAGGGGATTTTAATACCAACCTCTTCCAGGACAATATGGAAGATCTTGAAGGGCTAACCCCACTTGCATCTGCAGAAGTTGAGGCGCAATCCAAACCGCTAAACCAAGCCTACTGCAGTTTGGGGGAACTCTGTGTGCTGCAACTACACAGTGCAGGATTTGTGGTAATAAATGGAAGGTCCACTAATGACACACCACCAAACTAGTCTTGGACGAATGGCCGCAAGTGTTCCTACTTAGATTACACTATTTGCAACTTGGCTCTGCTGAAGCATCTGGACAACTTCAGTATACAACCGCGAACTGAAAGCGACCACCGTCCCCAGTCTTTAACCCTTAAAATAAAGCCAGAGCTCCATAAATCTGCCCCAATTACATTTACAGGAATGCACTGGGACAACCCGAAACGCCTAAGATGGAGTGACGAAATAATACCCCTTGTCACGGAAGCAAGCTTGGCCCTTATCTCAGCCGGCTCCGATCTGGGGCTTCTTCCAGTTGCTGCATGGACAACGTTTTGTTTAAAACTTATAACGCTATTTCCAACCAAACAGCTCTCTCGGACAAATTCGGTCACCCACCAGGGCATAATTTCACGAGAGACAAGGGCACTGAAGACACTTAGAAACAGCGCCTTGCGGTCCCTGATGAAATCCCCAGGAGATAACGAGCTTCTTAAGGTGTACAAACTCGCCCAAAAAACATTTAGGCAGGCAGTACAAAAAGAAAAGCAACTCCAACAAGATGATTTCTGGTGCAAACTAATATGGGAGAGCAAAAACCACAACGCAAGGAAATTCTGGGCCTTAATTAACCGGCAAAACTCTGGTAAGTCCAGCTCCGGCTCAGCAAATATACAAGAAGCCAGCTGGGCCGCTTTTCTAGTGGATCACTTTAAGTCCCCAGAAGGAATAGACGCATGTCCGCCAAGGTCGGCGTCGACAAGCCCGAGTAAAAGTAGGAGCAGGTCTACTGGTAGCTTGGACCCCAGCACCGACGATCTTCAGACAACTCGAGAAAGGGTCACCAAAGTCCTGTTGAAAGCAAGAGCGGACGGAGCACCGGGTCCCAATGGTCTACCTCAGAACTTATTTAAATCTAATCTACCCCTCTGGTCCGGCTATCTAACCAACCTTTTTAATTATTCCCTTAGAACCTCGATTATACCGGACTCTTGGCGTGGAGCGATAATCCACCCAATCTACAAATCAGGTCCCCATTCATCACCAAACAATTACAGACTGATTGCTCTCTTGGACATTGAGGCCAAACACTACGCGAGCATTCTCCTGAACGAGCTGAGAGCGTGGGCGGAGGAGAAGAATCTGATTCCAATGAACCAAACCGGCTTCATTGCCAAATCCGGAACCATGACTAACTTACTGACATTAGCCATTACTGTTGATAAAGTATGCTTAACATCTAGGGTTGTTTTTTGCTGCTTTGTTGATTTTAAAGCCGCTTTCGATAGGGTCCCCAGGGCAGCCCTATGGGAAAAGCTAAGGAGATGGGGAATCCCTCGAAAACTTCTGGAGGCAATAATTCAGTTATATTCAGGTACATGGATTCAGGTGAAGGTGGGGTCCGGCACACATCTCTCTCGGAAAATCATGACAACTAGGGGTGTCAAACAGGGCTGTGTGCTGGCCCCACTTCTTTTTAATCTGTTTATTGCTGACCTGACGACAACTTTAGATGAAACAAATAGTCATCCCCAAAAGGTGGGTGGTGTTCCCATAAGCAACCTGCTTTACGCTGATGACCTAATGCTTCTCAGTCTAACCCGCGTTGGTTTACAAAGGCTCCTGGCAAAATTATACAATTACACCACTGCAAACCTGTTAGAGGTTAACCTAAAGAAAACTCAAGTGGTTATTTTTGGAAAAAAAAGAAAAGCCGGGGGAGGATGGTCTTATAACAACATGACCATTGCAGTAGGAAGTGTATACAAATACCTAGGGGTCAATCTCGACTCAAGGGGTAATTTTGCAAAACAGCGTAAGGCAATATCTGCTAAAGCTGTGACCCTACAGGTGACCCTGTCTAAGCTCTCAAAAACATTGTCTGGCCCAAGTTTAACTCCTCTACTCGAGGTCATGAGAGCAAAAATAGGCCCTCACTGTCTTATGGTAATGGGATTTTCAGGGGTAAACTGAACACGAATTTAAACCAACACGTGACTAAAATTTATAAAAAGGTCCTTCGGTTGCCCAAAAATGCCTCTGCTGCCCAGATTAGGCTAGAATTTGGTTTATTAAACTATGAAGCCTCCAGCATTAGCACATTTCTAAATCTCTGCCACAAATTCAGACAAGCAGACATAGGCTCATTGGAGTCACTAGTTTGGCAAGATATATTTGTGAAAAACCCAGGGGGCAGGTATGGGTGCCTCTTTAAGGAGTACATTCAAGAACTCTCTGCGGGTGACCTATGGGATCTCAACCCCAGTATGACAGTATTTAAATCCACTATTAAGAAAAGCGTCCGAATAAGTTCCCTCATCATGGATAAAAATCACCTTGCCAAACGTAGACACGCCTGGGCCATCATGAACTCGTACGGGCGGTTGGCTCCTGCAACCTATCTATCCTGCACCTACTCCCTGCACCTAAAACTCAGTTTTATGGCTATCAGACTTGGTGACTGGCAATTTTTAAAAGATCTGCCAGGCTGGCGTTGTACATCAGATGAAATATGGTGCAGAGGGTGCGGCAGGTCGGCCGAAACTCTGGAGCACGTGGTTTGTCTTTGCCCAGCACTCATGGCACAGCGCAGACGTAAATTGAAAGTGGAGTGGAATAGGTTGGGAATCCGGTCCTGCAGACAGGCAATCATTGCGGCCTTATGCCCAGAAAACACAGCTTTAAATATCAGCCTCATACTGTTTATACGCTTTGCATATCGTAATTTTTTGCATGCTCCCCTCATGCTGGGAGCGGCCTAAACCAAGTTGTATCATCTGTAATTGACTTTATTTATTGTTGCACTATCATGATTCGTTGCTACTGACCTGCTGTTGCTATTTTATCTGATCTCTTTTTTAACATTTGTAATTATTTATAACGGCGGGTGGGCATACAAGTTCAACACGGTAAATTACTGTATAACAAACGCCGTATCTTTTATCCTCTTTTAAAAAAAAAAAAAAAAAGTCGCTTTTAAACGTCGCTTGGATTGTTCAATAGGGAACTGCACAATGCAATGTGGGAACTTTTATTTATTTAAAGTTGATCATTGATGTTATTTTTGCTCTTACAATGTGTATTGCTGTTGGCACTTCTTTTAAGGATGTTATTTTATATCCAAATAAAGATTATCATTTAAGAGACGGTGGTCTTCAGGTAGGTGGGAGCTCATAGATAGCAGACATCAGTTTGGAGCACCTTCAGTCCCAGAATTTTATATTATTCATTTGCTTCTTAAAACCAGGTCATAAAGGGGAGATGCAATGATGAGTACAATTGTGTTTGTGGATCATTTGCCATAAGCAGTACATTGTAGTCTATTTTTCTTGTATAATTGCAATATTTCTCGTCTCCACAGTGTTCTCTGTAGACGTGCAAGATTGATGACATTGTCACAGTGATGTAATTGCTTGAATTCTCTTTTGTTTCCTTATGTACACCAGCGCCAGGAAACCCACGGTGTCAGTGCGCTTTACAAATTTCATTTAATAATAATAATAATATGTATATGGCATCGTTCCTTGGGGTAACCTTGGGGTTGCTTAGATCTGGGAAGGGAAGAGTACTGGATAGAACTATCTATAATTACTGACAATCAACACAGTCACATTGTTGTACTCAGGGTCTTCTAGGCACTTAGATACGAGCAGATTTTGTTTAATGTTTTGCTTACTCATCTGGCACTTTTGCACAATTGCCTGATCTTTTCCTAGGAGAAGGTGCTTCTTGTTTTTTTGCACTGTATTTACATTGAAGTGACATCCGAGAGACATTCTCACATACCATTCAAAAGATCAATATACATACATATTTATTAAATTACGATGGCCTTCAATTGCACATTCATCATTCAAAAGAAACACAACGAGGAGCAAGATGGCGGCCGTGCTCTCGGCCGAGTGAGGTGGCGTTCTGCTCTCTGGAACCGCAGTGGACCCCTGAATGACTGCTTTCCCCTGCTCGCATAAATATCAGCCAAAATTGCATGTTCTTCACTGAGTACGAAAAAGAGCAATTCCCTTTATGGCTCTTACCTTTCGCCTGGCTTCTATTAGACCCGGACTGTCTTTGAAGCTGTGGTGGTTCTGGCGGGTTGTCCAGCGTCCTAGCCTCCGCTCATCTGGGTCGGCGCTCCGTGCGGCGCTCTCTCATCCTAAGCCCGACGACTGTTCTCCGGGCCGCGGCTTTTCACCTTTGACCTTCAAAAACAGGATGCCGCCGAAAGCGCCTTCCAAAGCGGCGGCTGCTGCTCTCAAGTCCCGCAGCTCGACACGTAATCAGCAGGAAGCTGATTTGAAAGACCAGAAGGGACGCCTTACGAATGTGGATAAATCCTCAGACAAACCTCCGTCTATGATCCCCTTAGTAGTCGCTACTACTCCTTCTATATCTACTAAGGGTCGAACACTTCCTGAAATGTTTGGTGGGCTCGGAGCTAAGGAAGAAGTTCTCATGGTGAATGCCGGTTTATCTGATACAGCGCAAGGACAAAACTTAAAGACTCCCGAAGATCTTTCCGGTAAGGAGGGGGTGAAGCTGCTGGCTCTTAATAATACAGTTCCTACCCCGACCCTACCAACAACTTCTCATGTCGATAATTCCGCTTCATTACAGAGTCCATCTCTAATAGTACCTACTACAGCGCTGTCTAATTCAGGAAGCTCTTGCCAACATATTGACCCTTTCGAGCTCCCGGGACTTACCAATTCTATTTTTTCTTTAAAAGAGGCTCCAGATTCCTCTAATGTTGCACATTCCCCAATCCGGTGCATGCTGGGTAACGTAGTTCAGCCGTCTAATATGCCTATACCTACCTCTTTGGAGTTGCCTATAGAACGATATCATGACACCAGAGGCTCAGTGATTAGCGAGACTACTGATAAGTTCTATTCGGCCTCTGATCATTCTCTGTTCGAGGAGAATGATGATGACGATCCAGAGCCCCAGTGGTCGGACTATGATAGCGACTCGGCTGATTGGCGCTGTAGCGAGGCTTCAAAAGACTTGAATACCGATACAGTCCGCAAAGCCCCTGGCACTAAAGCTTCTTTTCAATCTAATGAGCAAAATCTGCAGAATAATTTACCTGGGGGAGCCATGTCAGCTATTTCTGAGGAGGTTTCTCTGGTAACAATCTATCAAACTATAATGATGCATAGAGAAGCAACAAGACAAGAGAACATGCGTACCCAGGGGGTTTGCCGCAAAATGCAGAACTCTCTTCGACGTGTTATTAAAACCTGTTCTGAGACTACTACTAGGGTCGCCGAAGCTGAAGAACGGATTTCAGCTCTTGAAGATGCCGCAGCTATTCAGAAAGATCTAGTTACAGAGGTCAAAGATCAATGCAAGGACATCTTATGGAAGCTCTCAGATCTTGAGAATTGGGATAGAAGGAATATTCTTCGGATCTTGGGGATAGAGGAAAACAAAGAGGGTGATGATGTCCGGCAATTTCTGGTGGAGCTTTTTACCGATGCATTTCCACAGGTCACCCAATGGGATTGGAATCTCGAAATTCAGAGAGCGCATCGCTTTCCATTCAATAAAAAAAAGCAATCCTCTGTCAGTACCTCTGCCAGCGTTAACAATCCCTATCCTCGTGCTATCCTGGTATGCTTCAATAATTTCCTCGCCCGTGAACGCATATTTGACCTTGCCAGACCTAATAAGAAGCGATCAGCTAAGGATTGCCAATTTTTTGTCCATCCGGATTTTTGTTCAGAGACAGTTGATCGCCGATGGCATCTCCGGCAGCAAATTTCTCTATTTCAGGCTAAGGGGGCCCAGGCATTTTTACTTTTCCCCGCAAAGTTAAAAGTGATTTTTAAGGGCCAGACAAAGTTCTTTTTGTTGCGATATCTGCTAAGGAATTCCTAGATTCAATATAGCCTGAACTAGGCAATGTATTTTTTTCTGTTTCAGATGCAGGGCAGCCGTTAGTTTTCTGTCTTCTTTTTTGTCTTTGCGATGACCTGAGGGGTATATATAAAATCCTGAACTCTTTCTCTAGTTGATGTTGTTGGGTCATCCGCAATTTTTTGGGATAGGGGGAAACTGTAGGATCAGTGGAGTGTGGGGATACGCTTACTCAACCATCCTGATGCTCCGTATGGGGGGTGAGGGGTGTGGGGGCGCAGTGGTTGGGCGGGTGGGCACAGTTGGGGTGGGAGGGGTGATTGGGATGGGTTGCTGGGTGGTGTGCTGGTGGTGGGTTGAGGTGATCAGATTTACGGTTACAGACAGTCGTCTGAGCTTTTCAAATGTATTTAATGTGATGCCAATTCTCGTATTTCTCTTCAAAAACAAGGTGGATTGCAGTTATTTGTTTTATAAAATGTTCAATAGTTTTCTTCAGGGCTATCTGTTTCTAATTGAACTTAATGGCTGCTCCTAGATTGACATGTGCAACCTGGAATATCTGCGGATGGAATGACCCTACAAAACGTAGGATTTTTCATAAGATGTTGCAAGTGATGCAGGTCGATTTAATCTGCCGGCAGGAAACCCATATTCCTTGGAGCAGCTGTGGTCATCTTAGATTCTTTGGTTATGATTTAGTGGCCTGCACCCGACAAACTTCTACAATCAGGGGTGTTGCTATTATTTTAAAAACCGGGGTTGGGCGGGTTAAAAGGATAAAGCAAGATAATTCAGGCAGATGGTTAGCTGTAGAGTTATTGGTTAATAATCGTTTGCTTTCTGTATGTTCGATATATGCTTCTAACCTTGATGACCCGCAGGTCCTGAGGAATTTAAATTTAGAGTTAGCCACTTGGTCCCATCCAATGTTTTTTTGTGGGGATTTTAATATCAATATCCCTAGTCAGTTAGATATAATAAAGCATACAGCATATGTCGGTCGAAAGCCTCAAGTTTATAAGGCACTATGGATTCTTCTTATTGAACATGGATTGATAGATCTTTGGCATTATCATTATCCAAATCAAGAGGGCTACACTTTCTATTCAATACCTCATAACAAAATGGTCCGTATCGATTTTGTTTTTATGTCTGCTCAAGGGGCAGGGTCTACTAAGATTGAAATTAACCCTAGGACTATATCCGATCACAATCCCATTATTTTTAGTCTTCCATGGGATCGTTCTGTTAACCAAATCAGATCATGGACTTTTGATCGGAAACTTTTATTAGATGAACTCTATCAGGAACTGCTCACTGTATGGAATTTATAGTTTTTTTAAAATCAATAGCCGTACCGCATCGGTCGGTATTGTTTGGGATACATTCAAGGCCGCGTTGCGCGGCGAAACTAAGAGATTCGCCTCCTATCGTTGGAAAACTGAGCAGCAAATTGTTAAAACTAGAGTAGCAGCGCTTCAACAAGCTGAGTTGGACTTAAGTATCAATATCCGTATGGGGGAAGATGTAGCTGCAAGTCTGAAATTGGTTGCTATAGCAAAGTCTAATTTACTAGAGCCCTTTTATAAAGATATAGCAACCAAGTATTTCCAATTTCGAACCTCTATGTATGAGCTGGGGGAAAATTCTGGCAAGGTTCTAGCAAAACGTCTACAACACAGGGCTGTAGCCAACCAGATTATCAGGGTTAAGGACCAGTCTGGCATTATTCAAGACACACCTAGTGGTGTTGTAAATGCTTTTGCTGATTTTTATTCGATCCTATACACAGAGGATTCGAATATAACTTTACAACAACAAACTAGCCTGGACCAATTTTTTCAATCTATAGATACTCAGAAGGTTACAGCTGACCAGAATCAAATGTTGGCAGAACCTATTAGTTGGGAGGAAGTTGTAACTGCTATGAAATCCCTTTCCAACAGTAAAGCAGCTGGGCCGGATCTTATCCATCTTGAATTTTATAAAACTTTCTCATAGAGGTTTTCCGTTATGCCCAGACCGGATCTGTCCCTGATTCTTGGCGACAGTCGACAATCGTCCTCTTTAAAAAGAAAGGCAAGGACGAATGAAACCCGGCATCGTATCGGCCAATTGCCCTCATTAATACCGACAGCAAAATCTTTTCAAGGATATTGGCCCTCCATTTAACTCAAACAATTCTTCCCCTGGTTTCCATCCGCCAGCATGGGTTCATTCCCGGCAGGGACACGATTGATCATATCAGGCGTGTCATTGCCTTGCTAGACTGGGCAAAGGTCATAAACTCCTCCCTCGGGGTGATACTGTTGGACACCGAAAAGGCGTTCAACAGGGTCTCCTGGGGGTATCTTTGGAGTGTCCTGCGCTGGAAGGGTTATACATCGGAGTTTATCCAGGCCTTCCAAGCTCTGTACATATCTCCAATTGCTAAAATCCGTATTTCAGGTATTGAATCTCATTATTTTCCTATCAGCAGGGGCACCAGACAAGGATGCCCCTGTTCTCCCCTCCTTTTTTCCCTATTTATTGATCCTTTTTTATGTTTGATAGAAAAATCTCAAACTATTTCTCCAATTAGGGTCCATGGGATTGAATATAAGGTATTGGCATATGCCGATGATATCGTATTATTAACTGATGATGTCGCTCGATCTTTTCCTGCATTGGAGACTCTGGCAGCCCATTTTGGCTCAATTTCGGGCTATAAGTTAAACGTTACAAAGACGCAAATTCTGCAATCTACGGCTATGCCAATTTCTTATGTTCCTATAACTACAGAGGCAACATATCTTGGTATTCAAATCTCGCCCGACGTAGACCAGATCCTGGATCTGAATTATTCTCCCAATATTGATATACTTCATAATAAATTAGAGAGGCTGGATCATTTACATCTTTCGTTATTCGGACGGTGTAATATTCTTAAAATGTTTGTCCTTCCAAAATTTTTATATCTTTTTAGATCCATCCCTCTTCTAATTCCTAGTCCAACTTTAAAAAGAGCAGAAAGGATATGTCAATGATTTTTATGGGCATATCGTAAACCAAGGAGGGCGGCTAAGTGGACCTGTCTCCCGCAGGATCGTGGGGGCTGGACAGTCCAGAATTTAATCTATTATTATTGGGCAGCTATGATCCATTACTTCGCCCTTCCTTTGCTAGGAGATTCTGCTGAGCTTCCCGTATATATGTCACCATCAATATATTCAATATCACTCTGAGATGCCACAAAAGGTGTATCAACTCATATCCTAGAACGGAGTTATTTAAAAAAAACTAAATTGAAGGTATCCTGGGCGTTATTCTCAGTCTGGCAAAAAGTTTGTCGTCATTTTCATATTCCTAAACTCAATTATTACACCCCATTAAACGCCTCTGGGTTACTTCCATCAATATTTCAAGAGGGGGTGGCTATCACTTGGACATCTCTTGGTTTGAAGGAGATTGGCGACTTGGCTGATCTCGGGCAAATGGCCTCTTTTTCCTTTTTGAAGGAGAAATTTAATTTGCAGTCTAACCACTTTTTTAAATACTTGCAATTCAGAAGTTTTCTGGATAAGAAGCTCCCTGTAAACTTAACAATGTTTCATAAAATTACTATTGTTGAATTAATAAGAAGGAAAGTAAAAATTGGTAATGTATATCAGTCTTTTCTATCTCAACTTCCAGATGATCTAGATGTTCAGAACAACAATTGGGGGACTAAATTCGGAGTACCTTGTGTTGATTTAAAATTTCCGTTGGTTTTAGCTAGGTCTGTTTTGGTTTCAGGTACCCTCTGTTCGCAAAGTTATATGTCTATGTTTAACCTTTATTATACGCCTGCAAAACTTGTTAGATGGGGGGTTGTTAGTGGGGGCAAAGGATCGTTTTCTGCTAGATGTAAATTTCTGTCTGCAGATCCTGTTCACATGTTCTATGACTGTCCGGAGTTATCTTCCTTTATCAATCAAATTGAAATCTTTCTTATCCAGATAACTCAAACTCCAGTTAAAATCTCTGCAGAAATGGTAATTACTGGTTATGAATATTCTATGGCCCCCGAAAGAACAAGATATCTGCAAGCTTTTCTGTTTATTGCAATGGCTATGGTCAGACTCTGTATTACATCGCTCTGGATAAATCCTGAACCTCCTACTTTCTGTCATTGGAAGGCCAGGATGCTGACCTGGTTTAAAGTAGAGACTTCTGTTCAGGCGCTCAGAGGAAAGAAAAGACGTCTAACTGCTTCGAAGAATTGGGCACCATTTGAAAAATGGCTGGCAAATTAATAATGTCTTTTAATTACTATTGTATAATTTTTCATGTATAAATTATGTAAGATTTATGTTTGTTTGTTTAACCTGTCTCCCACCACCACGGGATAAAACAAAAAATCTATAAAAAAATAAAATAAAAAAAAGAAACATAACTAGATGCACGATCAATTTCAAATGATCAAAAAACTTTTATTCAATATATTATTTTTGTTAAAAACACAATTACATGTAATGATGCTGCATATTTGGGGGCCTCACACAGGTATGGTAAGTTTCTATTTAAGTATAATTTGTGAGAGCGTATTTGCTACCCGTAGAAACATTAATATCTCATATTGCTTTAAAGGCAGATACATGTTTCCCCATAAAGAGCATATAAACAACGTTCCAAATTCTCCGCTAGCTCAGAACAGAAACAATTCAGAGTAAAAAGCAAATACGAGCATCAATATTTAACTTTGAAGGTATTGTTTAAAATCCTATATTCCTTACCCACAGCTAAAACACAGTATATGAATGTCCACCTAATTGCCTTTTTTACACAGTGCCTGGTCCATGTTGTGTTTTGTACAATTAAGGGAACAAAAAAGTAACGACTATGATACTTTAAAGAAGCCAGGAACACTTCCCTCCATTTGGGTGACGATGTTCAAAAAAAGATTTTGCCCTTCGAAGTTGTGTACTACTAATAGGCAGGTGTATACAACAATAGTCACTAACAACATTAATTTCACTAATTTTCGCCATTGTCTCAGCAATATCTGCTCCTGGATGACCGTTAATCATCTTAAGCTTAACACGGATAAGACGGAGGTCTTAGTTTTTTAATCAGAAAACCCCTCTGCCTACCATTCAGTGGTGGCCGACTGAGCTTGATCCTCCCCCAGTCCCAGTCCAAACAGTCCGAAATTTGGGCTTTCAATTTGACAATGCACTTTCCTGCAAATCGCAAATTAATAAGGTCACGGCAGCTTGTTTCGGCAAACTGCGCATGATTAGGAAGATCTTTCCCTACCTCCCGCTGGATTCCCGCAGAACCATCATACATGCCCTGATCACCTCACACTTAGATTACGCCAACAGTCTCTATGTAGGCGCTCCCTTGTACCAAATTGAACGCCTGCAGATTGTACAAAATGCGGCGGCTAGACTGATTGGCAATATTCCCTATCGCCACTCGGTCGCATCTTATCTAAGGAAGCTACATTGGCTTCCTATTGCCAGTTGCATCCAGTTCAAGGCTCTGATTTTTGCCTTTAGAGCCCTCAACGGGCTGGGCCCGGGATATCTAAGAAATAGGCTTAAATTGGCCCAGTCTATCAGATCTCTGAGGTCGAACAATTTGCGCTTTCTGGTTACCCCACGCTTTTGCCGATCCAGAATGGATGGCAGAGCATTTGGCGTAATGACCGCTAAGCTTTGGAACAGCCTCCCATTGGATCTTAGGTTTATCTCCTCTGAATCAGTGTTCCGTAGTAAATTGAAAACCTGGTTGTTTACTAGCCTCTAAGTGCCTCCCTTATATCTCTGGCCTGCAGTCTGCAGCGCCGGGACACCCCCGTTGGGGGTAGCCGCGCGCTTTACAAGCTTAAAAAAAAAAAAAATAATAATAATAGAAGTACCTGAGTCGTTCATTTTGGTCACTCAGGGGCATATATACAAGGAAATGGCTGCAGCAAAATTTGCAGCGCTGGGCTCCATCATTTCCAAAACGCAGGGAGGTGCTGAATTTACAATAATAGGGTGCACCCCTGTGTTTTCCCTAGAGATGGTGCTAAAAATAGCTGCCTAGCGGCAACACAGACACCTTTGCACAGTAGTGCAAGGGTGTCTGCATTGCAGGGAATGATTGGTTATGTGCAGGAAGGTGTCACATAAACAATCATAAACAATCACTAATGGCGATTTGTTACTTCTATGTGTGCTGAAGTAGCAAATCAGCAATATTTAATGATTGTTTATGTGCAGGAAGTGGTGTTAAATTTGTAAAAAGTTAAGTGCCAGGGCCCTCCTCGGAAGGCTACTGCAGCGTGCACCACCCGTACCCTTCCAGCGGCAGTACTAACATAACACCTAACCATCGCACTCCTACAAGTGTGACAATTCAGACTATTTCAGGCCACACAAAGCTGTAATAATATCATCAAATGCTGGTGTTATTAATTTTAAATGATATTCGCTTAATAAACATGGTTGTTTTGCTCATCTCATCTCAAAATTAAAAAGACAGCATCACCATGTTGATGGTCTGTCACTAGAGCCGTTGATGGCAATTAAGTGCTGGTGCCGAGTGCCGGAAACCGCTGGCACAAATTACGCACTAGCAGAAAGGGGCACCTTCCTGCACATAAACAATCTTTAATGGCATTTTGCTCTTCCTTGTTACGCCATTCTAAGGCCTGCTATTGCGATCGTTTTTGGTGCTGCCTCGGATTTACACATCTTTGTGAATTTGGGGCAGCATAAAAAAGCAATGGGAGTTGCGGTGAAACCCCCACAGCAACACGCTTTGCATTCCCCTGTCATGAAGAATACTGCGTGAAGGGGTACCATATTAACAAAGCGGAGATAAGCCACAAAAAGTGTCTGAATGCCACTTTGTAAATATGTAGCAGGGCATTGTGCCACAGGAACGTTGGTAAAAGTGAAGTTCCTGTGGCCAAATCCTCTTGTAAATATACCCATCAGTATCTCCACACCTACATGTGCCTAACTGAAGAAATTGGCCCAAGCATTGCTTCAAAGATGAACTGGAAATAGTCAACCATGTGCTTGAAAATGTTGATGCTTTCCACTCAAAGGCCTCAGGTAAGATTTAATGAAGCAGATTTCTGGCTCATGCTTGCTTGAAGTTCCAAACAAATATTTCGCTGCATTATCCTGACTGAATACTTCGGCCATTTTTTCTTTAACTATTTTAATTGGGATTTTCAACTAACATAAACTGTAAACAGCATTAACCCCTTCAGCGCTGATGACAAAGCCAGCTCGTCATGGGCGTTACCTGCGCTACGCGCATGACGAGCTGGCTTTGTCACGTAACGCACGATTTTCAAATTTCAGCGCACAGCGGGAAAACCCGCTAGCGCGGTAGAGGTTAAATATGCGTCAAAAAACAACCTGGGCACTTCTTTCACATGTGATCTTTCTTTTACCTGTGCTATGGAGGTTCTGCAGATGTAATAAATTGTTCTGCTGTGGAGATTTGTTTTTCTACTACAAGATCAGAAATATTTATCTGCAGTTCAAATCAATGATGCACCTGTCTCGTCAAAGGCCATAATGATGTAAAATTATTTTTGTAGTTTTGGTTTTCATGTAACATATGAGTGTTGTGTAGCACACGCTGCGAACTTAGGGGTCAATTAGGATTTCCATCCTGTCCGAGGACGGGACCGTCCGCCACAGGGGCGGATGTCCCGTGCCCCGAATTAGGATGCACCCGCCACAGTGGCGGGTGCATCCCGCATTTTTTACATTGCGGCGGGCGGTGCTGAAAGCACCTCCCGCCGCAATGCAAAAAATACATGTTGTGCATTTCAAAGTACAACATGACAGGCACCGCGCGGTGCCTGCCATGTTGTATTTTGAAACGCAGGGGGGTACCATAGGTACCAGCCATGTGCACCCCCCACCCCCTTCACCCTCGGGGCGCGCAACAGGCCCCCAAAGCAAGGACCATATGCCTTTTCGTGGCGGCATTGCCGCCACTTAAAGGCATTCCCCTCAGCCCATCCTAATGTGGCTGGCGGTGTCTGATAGACACCGCCACAATAATAGACCTTTTCAGCGGAAAAGCGGCAGACGGTCTACCCGTCCGCCACGGTCCCGTCCGCCATTATAATATGGCGGGGGGAAATAGGTGGCGGACGGGCAAGGATGGCGGACAGATCGCCACCGCCTGCATGGCGGTGGCGATCCATCCGCCATCATAATTGACCCCTTAGTTGCCTTTAGTTTTCGGGGAGAGCTCATAAAGTGAGTGGGTGTTCGTGATGGAGGGGCTAAAAGCTCTTGATTTGAGCCCAAAGACAGTGCCAGTCACTGTGTGGTATAGGTGTTCTTCCTACATGCTCATCCATTTATTGGCCTCTTTGCATAGTGCAGAGAACCATAGTCATATATGTGCCATTTGTAATTACGATTCTATGGTAAAGTGTGGGAAGGAATTACACACAGTTCTGAAGTATTGAAATTCCACGGGGAAAAAATTCATACCAAACCCCTTTTATGAGAAACAGTTTTTCTCACTGCAGTCTAGCTTTGGCAGTCTGCATACAGGCATTAGTGCCAACAATGAAGTGGGCAGTGCTTGGTGGAAGGGTGGCAATGACCTGAGAACAGTGGCGTAGCTAGGCCTCTTGCCGCCCGTGGTGGTCCCTGCGTTAGGCCGCCATGGCCCCCGAATGTGCGGGGTTGCTGGAGACTCCTGCGCTTGCCCTCAATAGCGATGGCGATGGCAGCAGGTAGGGTTGGGGGGTCGCCGCCCCAAAACTCGTGCTGCCCGGGGCGCACGTACCCCCACACCCCCATTGCTACACCACTGCCTGACAAAAATAGGCACCTGCATTATTTTTAAATTAAGGAGTGGAAGTAGTTGTGGCTTACTTCTCAAATCCAATAAGCTATAAATACTACAAGAGTAAGTCACACCTGCTCACAGCAAAATCTTTGTTAATCGGGGGTCCCAAGTCTCTGCTTATAACAAACCTTTGCCATTCAAATGGAAGAAAGGCAATGATAGCTTGGATAGCCGCAGGTTAAACGGGGACATGTTGAAGTGCAAAGAAGAGCTGCAGGAAACGAAAAAAGAAAGAATGAAAAGTAGCGAAGGAGTACTATTAACATGCTTCCCCAAGTCCTACACTGTTACAAGAATAATCCATTATATCTCTAAAGAAGCAACCGTGTGTCCTTTTCTCTTAATGAGGTGTCAAACAGCATACTTTAATTTCTGATGGCGCCCTTGTGTAAATTATAGATGAAAGAATTCTGCAACGCGCACATTGTTTATTTTCCCAAAAAAATGTTATTTTTTAGTAATGTTTTGTGTTTGAACGACGACTGCTGTTGGTTGCGTCCTTTGCTTTAATGTCATGACATTTAGAACGTAGGCACCTGCAATGCAACTAAGGTCGCGCGATTCTGTTATCTGAGAGGGTGATTTAAAATCTTAAAGTCGCTCATCAGAGTTCACGGTCTAGATCCTCTTTGTCAGTAAATTAATTATATCACTATTTCTCGAAAGGTGCAGCCATTTAGAAATGTGGCATCTTCACGGAGAGGAGTTCTGATTTCTGTGCTGTGTGGTTGTCGTCACATTTCAGCTCAAATGCAAATGTGGCCTCTTCCATGCTGAAGTCAACCTTCTTAGGTTGCTGCGTGCTCTCATTCCACACATCCATAGCAGCATAGCTCTACGTCATTCTTCACGCCCATTGCCAAACATGGCAGGTAGAACTGGAAGGGTGCGCTGAAAGAATGAACCTCAAATTAGGTGGGGTTGAGATTCACCAATTTGGTGAACAATACCATACACTGATCTACAATAAATTTCATAATCTCAGTCTGTTTTAATAGAATGGTAAATATTCCTTAGATATATTTACTGTACTTAAGGTCATCCCAATATAATTTCTAGGATCAAAATACTCAACATACATCCGACTGTCGCAGATCTTCAAGAAAGCTGGAGAAACAGCATATTGAGGATAAACTACCTTCTATCAACAGCTGAGTTACTTTCTCAATCGAAAGCCCAAGATCAACTACATTCGTCACATCCTCCACTACTTTCTACAAAAGTCTTCACCCTACAATCAATGTACAAGCAGAAGATACAGCATCGGAAGATTAGTGACACCAACATTAAGCAAGAATGTGGTCGTCAATTACTGATGGGCAGGAAATGCGATGTTCTTTGTAAATCCAAAACCTTGAGGTTTCCCAATCTCATTATGAGTTGGGAAACGGAGAGGAGGTCATTACCATCATGCGAGAGAGGCAGAAATGAAATACCTTGGGATCAAACTCAAGACACAAGTACGTGGTTATCGAACAACCTCTCCAGTGAATTGACAACGAAGACACCTCGAGAAAGATACCCAGAGAAACACCTCAAAGACAACTCTGACGTGAAAAGCAGCTCGTCACGGACTACCCATTTCAGAAGTCCACCCGTTAAGACATTCTCAAAGGAACGTTCTCAAAGGAAATTGACAGAGAACTCCTCTGATTCAGAAAGCATGTCGGTCCGATCCTACGAGTCGACAGAGTCGTGGTCCCGACAACGGCCATGGCGTCAATCACCCGAACACACCAGAGAACCAAGGGACATTCTTCCCGTCAAGAGCAACACGTCTCACACCAATGTCCATGAACACTCAATCACTCCACCAGACAACCTGTCATGTCAGTCACAGGTGTATCAAGACATAAATACTACACCGTCACCCCGGATGGGGGCAGCGAGGCTGACTCAAAGGTCCTACTAAAGGAAAACAGATATAGTGGCCATTATTAACCAGATGGAAACGGACCAGCCAGTCGATATGCAAGGGAAGCCAGACGCGTCAATAGAGACAGGTCATCATCGGATGAGAAAGAAACATACAAATACCCAGCCGGTCCCAGGGTTCACAAGTCCCAAACGCGAGCGGGAGTGGATGAGACAACCAGAGACAGCAAATCAGTCCCCAAGCCATACCAAGATGATCTCTTCAAATATTACCCTACCGTCTGGTATCCAGGACTCTGAACAGGAAGACAGTGTTGCTTTCGACCGGGCAAGACAAAAAGAAGTAAAAATACATGCGGGCGCTCGGAAGAGAACCAGAACAACATCCCCTCAGAAAAGAGGTTGAGCGTCACTTGAACAAGAGTCACAAAGGAGGACAGACTGCCGATATCAAGCTGAGATCTTCACAGACACCTCAGACACTGAAAGTGAGTGGATCACCCAGAAGTTGAGTGAAAACCACCATGAATCTGAGCATACGCACATCACACGAGATTTCGTGCAAGTGCAAAGATGCACTCTTGTAATAAAGGATGCTCTCGTCAAGGCGACAGAAAGCCACACAACGCAAGCTGAGATGCGTCTCCATAGCTCAAACGAACAGCCCGCGGACTCGTGTGGCTGATCTAGGAACTCTAAATATGTTGGACGCTAATTTCATTTCGTTAACAAGGGGGAGATGTAATGTTGTGATGCATTCTAGTAGTTGGGAGTGGGTGGAGCTAAGGGGCCAGAGGAAGAGGAGGAGCGGAGACAGGAAAGGGGCCGTTAGTGTTGGGACAGGGACATGCATGGAAGCAGGCAATAAAGCTCCAATGAATATGCATACATGTGTCTGTCGTTATTGAAGTCACGACATGACAGGGGGGATCTCTACACATTTAAGTTTACTGCTTAGTAGTAAATGTAGGAGGGACTGGCGGAGTGGCTGGAAGATGGGGAATGCCTGCTTCAAAATATGAGGTGTTTAGGAATGGGTAAGGAGGGATTCTTCATTCTAATACAAACTCTCGGCCACATAAGAATAAGTTACAACAAGGGGTGGTGATGGACAGAGTCTCTGAATTAAGCAGAGTACTCTCACCCAGTCAAGAGATCAGGGCTAGATCCAACACCGTTTTTTAGCTCATTGCACCATCCCAGTTTCAGAACCTGGCTGTATGCAAATTAGTCTGTCCCTGGCCCAGTGCATCATGGGAACAGGGCAGACCAGACTACAAAAGCCAATTCTTACACTGGGAAGGAAACAAGCTTCCGGGGACCGGTTTCTGCCATTTCAGGCGTCTTCGGCCCGGCTTGCTTGAATCCTGATGGTGCAATGAGCAAGGGACTCACATCTGAGTATACCCTTCCACGCTTAGGGTGGACAAAATAATTTACAACAAGGGGTGGTGATGGACAGAGTCTCTGAATTAAGCAGAGTACTCTCACCCAGTCAAGAGATCAGGGCTAGATCCAACACCGTTTTTTAGCTCATTGCACCATCCCAGTTTCAGAACCTGGCTGTATGCAAATTAGTCTGTCCCTGGCCCAGTGCATCATGGGAACAGGGCAGACCAGACTACAAAAGCCAATTCTTACACTGGGAAGGAAACAAGCTTCCGGGGACCGGTTTCTGCCATTTCAGGCGTCTTCGGCCCGGCTTGCTTGAATCCTGATGGTGCAATGAGCAAGGGACTCACATCTGAGTATACCCTTCCACGCTTAGGGTGGACAAAATAATTTACAACAAGGGGTGGTGATGGACAGAGTCTCTGAATTAAGCAGAGTACTCTCACCCAGTCAAGAGATCAGGGCTAGATCCAACACCGTTTTTTAGCTCATTGCACCATCCCAGTTTTAGAACCTGGCTGTATGCAAATTAGTCTGTCCCTGGCCCAGTGCATCATGGAAACAGGGCAGACCAGACTACAAAAGCCAATTCTTACACTGGGAAGGAAACAAGCTTCCGGGGACCGGTTTCTGCCATTTCAGGCGTCTTCGGCCCGACTTGCTTGAATCCTGATGGTGCAATGAGCAAGGGACTCACATCTGAGTATACCCTTCCACGCTTAGGGTGGACAAAATAATTTACAACAAGGGGTGGTGATGGACAGAGTCTCTGAATTAAGCAGAGTACTCTCACCCAGTCAAGAGATCAGGGCTAGATCCAACACCGTTTTTTAGCTCATTGCACCATCCCAGTTTCAGAACCTGGCTGTATGCAAATTAGTCTGTCTCTGGCCCAGTGCATCATGGGAACAGGGCAGACCAGACTACAAAAGCCAATTCTTACACTGGGAAGGAAACAAGCTTCCGGGGACCGGTTTCTGCCATTTCAGGCGTCTTCGGCCCGGCTTGCTTGAATCCTGATGGTGCAATGAGCAAGGGACTCACATCTGAGTATACCCTTCCACGCTTAGGGTGAACAAAATAATTTACAACAAGGGGTGGTGATGGACAGAGTCTCTGAATTAAGCAGAGTACTCTCACCCAGTCAAGAGATCAGGGCTAGATCCAACACCGTTTTTTAGCTCATTGCACCATCCCAGTTTCAGAACCTGGCTGTATGCAAATTAGTCTGTCCCTGGCCCAGTGCATCATGGGAACAGGGCAGACCAGACTACAAAAGCCAATTCTTACACTGGGAAGGAAACAAGCTTCCGGGGACCGGTTTCTGCCATTTCAGGCGTCTTCGGCCCAGCTTGCTTGAATCCTGATGGTGCAATGAGCAAGGGACTCACATCTGAGTATACCCTTCCACGCTTAGGGTGGACAAAATAATTTACAACAAGGGGTGGTGATGGACAGAGTCTCTGAATTAAGCAGAGTACTCTCACCCAGTCAAGAGATCAGGGCTAGATCCAACACCGTTTTTTAGCTCATTGCACCATCCCAGTTTCAGAACCTGGCTGTATGCAAATTAGTCTGTCCCTGGCCCAGTGCATCATGGGAACAGGGCAGACCAGACTACAAAAGCCAATTCTTACACTGGGAAGGAAACAAGCTTCCGGGGACCGGTTTCTGCCATTTCAGGCGTCTTCGGCCCGGCTTGCTTGAATCCTGATGGTGCAATGAGCAAGGGACTCACATCTGAGTATACCCTTCCACGCTTAGGGTGGACAAAATAATTTACAACAAGGGGTGGTGATGGACAGAGTCTCTGAATTAAGCAGAGTACTCTCACCCAGTCAAGAGATCAGGGCTAGATCCAACACCGTTTTTTAGCTCATTGCACCATCCCAGTTTCAGAACCTGGCTGTATGCAAATTAGTCTGTCCCTGGCCCAGTGCATCATGGGAACAGGGCAGACCAGACTACAAAAGCCAATTCTTACACTGGGAAGGAAACAAGCTTCCGGGGACCGGTTTCTGCCATTTCAGGCGTCTTCGGCCCGGCTTGCTTGAATCCTGATGGTGCAATGAGCAAGGGACTCACATCTGAGTATACCCTTCCACGCTTAGGGTGGACAAAATAATTTACAACAAGGGGTGGTGATGGACAGAGTCTCTGAATTAAGCAGAGTACTCTCACCCAGTCAAGAGATCAGGGCTAGATCCAACACCGTTTTTTAGCTCATTGCACCATCCCAGTTTCAGAACCTGGCTGTATGCAAATTAGTCTGTCCCTGGCCCAGTGCATCATGGGAACAGGGCAGACCAGACTACAAAAGCCAATTCTTACACTGGGAAGGAAACAAGCTTCCGGGGACCGGTTTCTGCCATTTCAGGCGTCTTCGGCCCGGCTTGCTTGAATCCTGATGGTGCAATGAGCAAGGGACTCACATCTGAGTATACCCTTCCACGCTTAGGGTGGACAAAATAATTTACAACAAGGGGTGGTGATGGACAGAGTCTCTGAATTAAGCAGAGTACTCTCACCCAGTCAAGAGATCAGGGCTAGATCCAACACCGTTTTTTAGCTCATTGCACCATCCCAGTTTCAGAACCTGGCTGTATGCAAATTAGTCTGTCCCTGGCCCAGTGCATCATGGGAACAGGGCAGACCAGACTACAAAAGCCAATTCTTACACTGGGAAGGAAACAAGCTTCCGGGGACCGGTTTCTGCCATTTCAGGCGTCTTCGGCCCGGCTTGCTTGAATCCTGATGGTGCAATGAGCAAGGGACTCACATCTGAGTATACCCTTCCACGCTTAGGGTGGACAAAATAATTTACAACAAGGGGTGGTGATGGACAGAGTCTCTGAATTAAGCAGAGTACTCTCACCCAGTCAAGAGATCAGGGCTAGATCCAACACCGTTTTTTAGCTCATTGCACCATCCCAGTTTCAGAACCTGGCTGTATGCAAATTAGTCTGTCCCTGGCCCAGTGCATCATGGGAACAGGGCAGACCAGACTACAAAAGCCAATTCTTACACTGGGAAGGAAACAAGCTTCCGGGGACCGGTTTCTGCCATTTCAGGCGTCTTCGGCCCGGCTTGCTTGAATCCTGATGGTGCAATGAGCAAGGGACTCACATCTGAGTATACCCTTCCACGCTTGGGGTGGACAAAATAATTTACAACAAGGGGTGGTGATGGACAGAGTCTCTGAATTAAGCAGAGTACTCTCACCCAGTCAAGAGATCAGGGCTAGATCCAACACCGTTTTTTAGCTCATTGCACCATCCCAGTTTCAGAACCTGGCTGTATGCAAATTAGTCTGTCCCTGGCCCAGTGCATCATGGGAACAGGGCAGACCAGACTACAAAAGCCAATTCTTACACTGGGAAGGAAACAAGCTTCCGGGGACCGGTTTCTGCCATTTCAGGCGTCTTCGGCCCGGCTTGCTTGAATCCTGATGGTGCAATGAGCAAGGGACTCATGTCTGAGTATACCCTTCCACGCTTAGGGTGGACAAAATAATTTACAACAAGGGGTGGTGATGGACAGAGTCTCTGAATTAAGCAGAGTACTCTCACCCAGTCAAGAGATCAGGGCTAGATCCAACACCGTTTTTTAGCTCATTGCACCATCCCAGTTTCAGAACCTGGCTGTATGCAAATTAGTCTGTCCCTGGCCCAGTGCATCATGGGAACAGGGCAGACCAGACTACAAAAGCCAATTCTTACACTGGGAAGGAAACAAGCTTCCGGGGACCGGTTTCTGCCATTTCAGGCGTCTTCGGCCCGGCTTGCTTGAATCCTGATGGTGCAATGAGCAAGGGACTCACATCTGAGTATACCCTTCCACGCTTAGGGTGGACAAAATAATTTACAACAAGGGGTGGTGATGGACAGAGTCTCTGAATTAAGCAGAGTACTCTCACCCAGTCAAGAGATCAGGGCTAGATCCAACACCGTTTTTTAGCTCATTGCACCATCCCAGTTTCAGAACCTGGCTGTATGCAAATTAGTCTGTCCCTGGCCCAGTGCATCATGGGAACAGGGCAGACCAGAATACAAAAGCCAATTCTTACACTGGGAAGGAAACAAGCTTCCGGGGACCGGTTTCTGCCATTTCAGGCGTCTTCGGCCCGGCTTGCTTGAATCCTGATGGTGCAATGAGCAAGGGACTCACATCTGAGTATACCCTTCCACGCTTAGGGTGGACAAAATAATTTACAACAAGGGGTGGTGATGGACAGAGTCTCTGAATTAAGCAGAGTACTCTCACCCAGTCAAGAGATCAGGGCTAGATCCAACACCGTTTTTTAGCTCATTGCACCATCCCAGTTTCAGAACCTGGCTGTATGCAAATTAGTCTGTCCCTGGCCCAGTGCATCATGGGAACAGGGCAGACCAGACTACAAAAGCCAATTCTTACACTGGGAAGGAAACAAGCTTCCGGGGACCGGTTTCTGCCATTTCAGGCGTCTTCGGCCCGGCTTGCTTGAATCCTGATGGTGCAATGAGCAAGGGACTCACATCTGAGTATACCCTTCCACGCTTAGGGTGGACAAAATAATTTACAACAAGGGGTGGTGATGGACAGAGTCTCTGAATTAAGCAGAGTACTCTCACCCAGTCAAGAGATCAGGGCTAGATCCAACACCGTTTTTTAGCTCATTGCACCATCCCAGTTTCAGAACCTGGCTGTATGTAAATTAGTCTGTCCCTGGCCCAGTGCATCATGGGAACAGGGCAGACCAGACTACAAAAGCCAATTCTTACACTGGGAAGGAAACAAGCTTCCGGGGACCGGTTTCTGCCATTTCAGGCGTCTTCGGCCCGGCTTGCTTGAATCCTGATGGTGCAATGAGCAAGGGACTCACATCTGAGTATACCCTTCCACGCTTAGGGTGGACAAAATAATTTACAACAAGGGGTGGTGATGGACAGATGGATCCAACACCGGAAGCTTGTTTCCTTCCCAGTGTAAGAATTGGCTTTTGTAGTTTGGTTTGCCCTGTTCCCATCATGCACTGGGACAGGAACAGACTAATTTGCATACAGCCAGGTTCTGAAACTGGGATGGTGCAGTGAGCTAAAAAACGGTGTTGGATCTAGCCCTGATCTCTTGACTGGGTGAGAGTATTCTGCTTAATTCAGAGACTCTGTCCCTCACCACCCCTTGTTGTAATTATTTTTGTCCACCCTAAGCGTGGAAGGGTATACTCAGACATGAGTCCCTTGCTCATTGCACCATCAGGATTCAAGCAAGCCGGGCCGAAGACGGCTGTAATGCCAGAAACCGGTCCCCGGAAGCTTGTTTCCTTCCCAGTGTAAGAATTGGCTTTTGTAGTTTGGTTTGCCCTGTTCCCATCATGCACTGGGACAGGAACAGACTAATTTGCATACAGCCAGGTTCTGAAACTGGGATGGTGCAGTGAGCTAAAAAACGGTGTTGGATCTAGCCCTGATCTCTTGACTGGGTGAGAGTATTCTGCTTAATTCAGAGACTCTGTCCCTCACCACCCCTTGTTGTAATTATTTTTGTCCACCCTAAGCATGGAAGGGTATACTCAGACATGAGTCCCTTGCTCATTGCACCATCAGGATTCAAGCAAGCCGGGCCGAAGACGGCTGTAATGCCAGAAACCGGTCCCCGGAAGCTTGTTTCCTTCCCAGTGTAAGAATTGGCTTTTGTAGTTTTGTTTTCCCTGTTCCCATCATGCACTGGGACAGGAACAGACTAATTTGCATACAGCCAGGTTCTGAAACTGGGATGGTGCAGTGAGCTAAAAAACGGTGTTGGATCTAGCCCTGATCTCTTGACTGGGTGAGAGTATTCTGCTTAATTCAGAGACTCTGTCCCTCACCACCCCTTGTTGTAATTATTTTTGTCCACCCTAAGCGTGGAAGGGTATACTCAGACATGAGTCCCTTGCTCATTGCACCATCAGGATTCAAGCAAGCCGGGCCGAAGACGGCTGTAATGCCAGAAACCGGTCCCCGGAAGCTTGTTTCCTTCCCAGTGTAAGAATTGGCTTTTGTAGTTTGGTTTGCCCTGTTCCCATCATGCACTGGGACAGGAACAGACTAATTTGCATACAGCCAGGTTCTGAAACTGGGCTGGTGCAGTGAGCTAAAAAACGGTGTTGGATCTAGCCCTGATCTCTTGACTGGGTGAGAGTATTCTGCTTAATTCAGAGACTCTGTCCCTCACCACCCCTTGTTGTAATTATTTTTGTCCACCCTAAGCGTGGAAGGGTATACTCAGACATGAGTCCCTTGCTCATTGCACCATCAGGATTCAAGCAAGCCGGGCCGAAGACGGCTGTAATGCCAGAAACCGGTCCCCGGAAGCTTGTTTCCTTCCCAGTGTAAGAATTGGCTTTTGTAGTTTGGTTTGCCCTGTTCCCATCATGCACTGGGACAGGAACAGACTAATTTGCATACAGCCAGGTTCTGAAACTGGGATGGTGCAGTGAGCTAAAAAACGGTGTTGGATCTAGCCCTGATCTCTTGACTGGGTGAGAGTATTCTGCTTAATTCAGAGACTCTGTCCCTCACCACCCCTTGTTGTAATTATTTTTGTCCACCCTAAGCGTGGAAGGGTATACTCAGACATGAGTCCCTTGCTCATTGCACCATCAGGATTCAAGCAAGCCGGGCCGAAGACGGCTGTAATGCCAGAAACCGGTCCCCGGAAGCTTGTTTCCTTCCCAGTGTAAGAATTGGCTTTTGTAGTTTGGTTTGCCCTGTTCCCATCATGCACTGGGACAGGAACAGACTAATTTGCATACAGCCAGGTTCTGAAACTGGGATGGTGCAGTGAGCTAAAAAACGGTGTTGGATCTAGCCCTGATCTCTTGACTGGGTGAGAGTATTCTGCTTAATTCAGAGACTCTGTCCCTCACCACCCCTTGTTGTAATTATTTTTGTCCACCCTAAGCGTGGAAGGGTATACTCAGACATGAGTCCCTTGCTCATTGCACCATCAGGATTCAAGCAAGCCGGGCCGAAGACGGCTGTAATGCCAGAAACCGGTCCCCGGAAGCTTGTTTCCTTCCCAGTGTAAGAATTGGCTTTTGTAGTTTGGTTTGCCCTGTTCCCATCATGCACTGGGACAGGAACAGACTAATTTGCATACAGCCAGGTTCTGAAACTGGGATGGTGCAGTGAGCTAAAAAACGGTGTTGGATCTAGCCCTGATCTCTTGACTGGGTGAGAGTATTCTGCTTAATTCAGAGACTCTGTCCCTCACCACCCCTTGTTGTAATTATTTTTGTCCACCCTAAGCGTGGAAGGGTATACTCAGACATGAGTCCCTTGCTCATTGCACCATCAGGATTCAAGCAAGCCGGGCCGAAGACGGCTGTAATGCCAGAAACCGGTCCCCGGAAGCTTGTTTCCTTCCCAGTGTAAGAATTGGCTTTTGTAGTTTGGTTTGCCCTGTTCCCATCATGCACTGGGACAGGAACAGACTAATTTGC
The DNA here is from genome assembly GCF_964261635.1 of Lissotriton helveticus. Lineage (NCBI taxonomy): Eukaryota > Metazoa > Chordata > Amphibia > Caudata > Salamandridae > Lissotriton > Lissotriton helveticus. The sequence goes on from NC_136069.1 coordinate 1,475,291,739, forward strand.
ATACAGCCAGGTTCTGAAACTGGGATGGTGCAGTGAGCTAAAAAACGGTGTTGGATCTAGCCCTGATCTCTTGACTGGGTGAGAGTATTCTGCTTAATTCAGAGACTCTGTCCCTCACCACCCCTTGTTGTAATTATTTTTGTCCACCCTAAGCGTGGAAGGGTATACTCAGACATGAGTCCCTTGCTCATTGCACCATCAGGATTCAAGCAAGCCGGGCCGAAGACGGCTGTAATGCCAGAAACCGGTCCCCGGAAGCTTGTTTCCTTCCCAGTGTAAGAATTGGCTTTTGTAGTTTGGTTTGCCCTGTTCCCATCATGCACTGGGACAGGAACAGACTAATTTGCATACAGCCAGGTTCTGAAACTGGGATGGTGCAGTGAGCTAAAAAACGGTGTTGGATCTAGCCCTGATCTCTTGACTGGGTGAGAGTATTCTGCTTAATTCAGAGACTCTGTCCCTCACCACCCCTTGTTGTAATTATTTTTGTCCACCCTAAGCGTGGAAGGGTATACTCAGACATGAGTCCCTTGCTCATTGCACCATCAGGATTCAAGCAAGCCGGGCCGAAGACGGCTGTAATGCCAGAAACCGGTCCCCGGAAGCTTGTTTCCTTCCCAGTGTAAGAATTGGCTTTTGTAGTTTGGTTTGCCCTGTTCCCATCATGCACTGGGACAGGAACAGACTAATTTGCATACAGCCAGGTTCTGAAACTGGGATGGTGCAGTGAGCTAAAAAACGGTGTTGGATCTAGCCCTGATCTCTTGACTGGGTGAGAGTATTCTGCTTAATTCAGAGACTCTGTCCCTCACCACCCCTTGTTGTAATTATTTTTGTCCACCCTAAGCGTGGAAGGGTATACTCAGACATGAGTCCCTTGCTCATTGCACCATCAGGATTCAAGCAAGCCGGGCCGAAGACGGCTGTAATGCCAGAAACCGGTCCCCGGAAGCTTGTTTCCTTCCCAGTGTAAGAATTGGCTTTTGTAGTTTGGTTTGCCCTGTTCCCATCATGCACTGGGACAGGAACAGACTAATTTGCATACAGCCAGGTTCTGAAACTGGGATGGTGCAGTGAGCTAAAAAACGGTGTTGGATCTAGCCCTGATCTCTTGACTGGGTGAGAGTATTCTGCTTAATTCAGAGACTCTGTCCCTCACCACCCCTTGTTGTAATTATTTTTGTCCACCCTAAGCGTGGAAGGGTATACTCAGACATGAGTCCCTTGCTCATTGCACCATCAGGATTCAAGCAAGCCGGGCCGAAGACGGCTGTAATGCCAGAAACCGGTCCCCGGAAGCTTGTTTCCTTCCCAGTGTAAGAATTGGCTTTTGTAGTTTGGTTTGCCCTGTTCCCATCATGCACTGGGACAGGAACAGACTAATTTGCATACAGCCAGGTTCTGAAACTGGGATGGTGCAGTGAGCTAAAAAACGGTGTTGGATCTAGCCCTGATCTCTTGACTGGGTGAGAGTATTCTGCTTAATTCAGAGACTCTGTCCCTCACCACCCCTTGTTGTAATTATTTTTGTCCACCCTAAGCATGGAAGGGTATACTCAGACATGAGTCCCTTGCTCATTGCACCATCAGGATTCAAGCAAGCCGGGCCGAAGACGGCTGTAATGCCAGAAACCGGTCCCCGGAAGCTTGTTTCCTTCCCAGTGTAAGAATTGGCTTTTGTAGTTTGGTTTGCCCTGTTCCCATCATGCACTGGGACAGGAACAGACTAATTTGCATACAGCCAGGTTCTGAAACTGGGATGGTGCAGTGAGCTAAAAAACGGTGTTGGATCTAGCCCTGATCTCTTGACTGGGTGAGAGTATTCTGCTTAATTCAGAGACTCTGTCCCTCACCACCCCTTGTTGTAATTATTTTTGTCCACCCTAAGCGTGGAAGGGTATACTCAGACATGAGTCCCTTGCTCATTGCACCATCAGGATTCAAGCAAGCCGGGCCGAAGACGGCTGTAATGCCAGAAACCGGTCCCCGGAAGCTTGTTTCCTTCCCAGTGTAAGAATTGGCTTTTGTAGTTTGGTTTGCCCTGTTCCCATCATGCACTGGGACAGGAACAGACTAATTTGCATACAGCCAGGTTCTGAAACTGGGATGGTGCAGTGAGCTAAAAAACGGTGTTGGATCTAGCCCTGATCTCTTGACTGGGTGAGAGTATTCTGCTTAATTCAGAGACTCTGTCCCTCACCACCCCTTGTTGTAATTATTTTTGTCCACCCTAAGCGTGGAAGGGTATACTCAGACATGAGTCCCTTGCTCATTGCACCATCAGGATTCAAGCAAGCCGGGCCGAAGACGGCTGTAATGCCAGAAACCGGTCCCCGGAAGCTTGTTTCCTTCCCAGTGTAAGAATTGGCTTTTGTAGTTTGGTTTGCCCTGTTCCCATCATGCACTGGGACAGGAACAGACTAATTTGCATACAACCAGGTTCTGAAACTGGGATGGTGCAGTGAGCTAAAAAACGGTGTTGGATCTAGCCCTGATCTCTTGACTGGGTGAGAGTATTCTGCTTAATTCAGAGACTCTGTCCCTCACCACCCCTTGTTGTAATTATTTTTGTCCACCCTAAGCGTGGAAGGGTATACTCAGACATGAGTCCCTTGCTCATTGCACCATCAGGATTCAAGCAAGCCGGGCCGAAGACGGCTGTAATGCCAGAAACCGGTCCCCGGAAGCTTGTTTCCTTCCCAGTGTAAGAATTGGCTTTTGTAGTTTGGTTTGCCCTGTTCCCATCATGCACTGGGACAGGAACAGACTAATTTGCATACAGCCAGGTTCTGAAACTGGGATGGTGCAGTGAGCTAAAAAACGGTGTTGGATCTAGCCCTGATCTCTTGACTGGGTGAGAGTATTCTGCTTAATTCAGAGACTCTGTCCCTCACCACCCCTTGTTGTAATTATTTTTGTCCACCCTAAGCGTGGAAGGGTATACTCAGACATGAGTCCCTTGCTCATTGCACCATCAGGATTCAAGCAAGCCGGGCCGAAGACGGCTGTAATGCCAGAAACCGGTCCCCGGAAGCTTGTTTCCTTCCCAGTGTAAGAATTGGCTTTTGTAGTTTGGTTTGCCCTGTTCCCATCATGCACTGGGACAGGAACAGACTAATTTGCATACAGCCAGGTTCTGAAACTGGGATGGTGCAGTGAGCTAAAAAACGGTGTTGGATCTAGCCCTGATCTCTTGACTGGGTGAGAGTATTCTGCTTAATTCAGAGACTCTGTCCCTCACCACCCCTTGTTGTAATTATTTTTGTCCACCCTAAGCGTGGAAGGGTATACTCAGACATGAGTCCCTTGCTCATTGCACCATCAGGATTCAAGCAAGCCGGGCCGAAGACGGCTGTAATGCCAGAAACCGGTCCCCGGAAGCTTGTTTCCTTCCCAGTGTAAGAATTGGCTTTTGTAGTTTGGTTTGCCCTGTTCCCATCATGCACTGGGACAGGAACAGACTAATTTGCATACAGCCAGGTTCTGAAACTGGGATGGTGCAGTGAGCTAAAAAACGGTGTTGGATCTAGCCCTGATCTCTTGACTGGGTGAGAGTATTCTGCTTAATTCAGAGACTCTGTCCCTCACCACCCCTTGTTGTAATTATTTTTGTCCACCCTAAGCATGGAAGGGTATACTCAGACATGAGTCCCTTGCTCATTGCACCATCAGGATTCAAGCAAGCCGGGCCGAAGACGGCTGTAATGCCAGAAACCGGTCCCCGGAAGCTTGTTTCCTTCCCAGTGTAAGAATTGGCTTTTGTAGTTTGGTTTGCCCTGTTCCCATCATGCACTGGGACAGGAACAGACTAATTTGCATACAGCCAGGTTCTGAAACTGGGATGGTGCAGTGAGCTAAAAAACGGTGTTGGATCTAGCCCTGATCTCTTGACTGGGTGAGAGTATTCTGCTTAATTCAGAGACTCTGTCCCTCACCACCCCTTGTTGTAATTATTTTTGTCCACCCTAAGCGTGGAAGGGTATACTCAGACATGAGTCCCTTGCTCATTGCACCATCAGGATTCAAGCAAGCCGGGCCGAAGACGGCTGTAATGCCAGAAACCGGTCCCCGGAAGCTTGTTTCCTTCCCAGTGTAAGAATTGGCTTTTGTAGTTTGGTTTGCCCTGTTCCCATCATGCACTGGGACAGGAACAGACTAATTTGCATACAGCCAGGTTCTGAAACTGGGATGGTGCAGTGAGCTAAAAAACGGTGTTGGATCTAGCCCTGATCTCTTGACTGGGTGAGAGTATTCTGCTTAATTCAGAGACTCTGTCCCTCACCACCCCTTGTTGTAATTATTTTTGTCCACCCTAAGCGTGGAAGGGTATACTCAGACATGAGTCCCTTGCTCATTGCACCATCAGGATTCAAGCAAGCCGGGCCGAAGACGGCTGTAATGCCAGAAACCGGTCCCCGGAAGCTTGTTTCCTTCCCAGTGTAAGAATTGGCTTTTGTAGTTTGGTTTGCCCTGTTCCCATCATGCACTGGGACAGGAACAGACTAATTTGCATACAGCCAGGTTCTGAAACTGGGATGGTGCAGTGAGCTAAAAAACGGTGTTGGATCTAGCCCTGATCTCTTGACTGGGTGAGAGTATTCTGCTTAATTCAGAGACTCTGTCCCTCACCACCCCTTGTTGTAATTATTTTTGTCCACCCTAAGCGTGGAAGGGTATACTCAGACATGAGTCCCTTGCTCATTGCACCATCAGGATTCAAGCAAGCCGGGCCGAAGACGGCTGTAATGCCAGAAACCGGTCCCCGGAAGCTTGTTTCCTTCCCAGTGTAAGAATTGGCTTTTGTAGTTTGGTTTGCCCTGTTCCCATCATGCACTGGGACAGGAACAGACTAATTTGCATACAGCCAGGTTCTGAAACTGGGATGGTGCAGTGAGCTAAAAAACGGTGTTGGATCTAGCCCTGATCTCTTGACTGGGTGAGAGTATTCTGCTTAATTCAGAGACTCTGTCCCTCACCACCCCTTGTTGTAATTATTTTTGTCCACCCTAAGCGTGGAAGGGTATACTCAGACATGAGTCCCTTGCTCATTGCACCATCAGGATTCAAGCAAGCCGGGCCGAAGACGGCTGTAATGCCAGAAACCGGTCCCCGGAAGCTTGTTTCCTTCCCAGTGTAAGAATTGGCTTTTGTAGTTTGGTTTGCCCTGTTCCCATCATGCACTGGGACAGGAACAGACTAATTTGCATACAGCCAGGTTCTGAAACTGGGATGGTGCAGTGAGCTAAAAAACGGTGTTGGATCTAGCCCTGATCTCTTGACTGGGTGAGAGTATTCTGCTTAATTCAGAGACTCTGTCCCTCACCACCCCTTGTTGTAATTATTTTTGTCCACCCTAAGCATGGAAGGGTATACTCAGACATGAGTCCCTTGCTCATTGCACCATCAGGATTCAAGCAAGCCGGGCCGAAGACGGCTGTAATGCCAGAAACCGGTCCCCGGAAGCTTGTTTCCTTCCCAGTGTAAGAATTGGCTTTTGTAGTTTGGTTTGCCCTGTTCCCATCATGCACTGGGACAGGAACAGACTAATTTGCATACAGCCAGGTTCTGAAACTGGGATGGTGCAGTGAGCTAAAAAACGGTGTTGGATCTAGCCCTGATCTCTTGACTGGGTGAGAGTATTCTGCTTAATTCAGAGACTCTGTCCCTCACCACCCCTTGTTGTAATTATTTTTGTCCACCCTAAGCGTGGAAGGGTATACTCAGACATGAGTCCCTTGCTCATTGCACCATCAGGATTCAAGCAAGCCGGGCCGAAGACGGCTGTAATGCCAGAAACCGGTCCCCGGAAGCTTGTTTCCTTCCCAGTGTAAGAATTGGCTTTTGTAGTTTGGTTTGCCCTGTTCCCATCATGCACTGGGACAGGAACAGACTAATTTGCATACAGCCAGGTTCTGAAACTGGGATGGTGCAGTGAGCTAAAAAACGGTGTTGGATCTAGCCCTGATCTCTTGACTGGGTGAGAGTATTCTGCTTAATTCAGAGACTCTGTCCCTCACCACCCCTTGTTGTAATTATTTTTGTCCACCCTAAGCGTGGAAGGGTATACTCAGACATGAGTCCCTTGCTCATTGCACCATCAGGATTCAAGCAAGCCGGGCCGAAGACGGCTGTAATGCCAGAAACCGGTCCCCGGAAGCTTGTTTCCTTCCCAGTGTAAGAATTGGCTTTTGTAGTTTGGTTTGCCCTGTTCCCATCATGCACTGGGACAGGAACAGACTAATTTGCATACAGCCAGGTTCTGAAACTGGGATGGTGCAGTGAGCTAAAAAACGGTGTTGGATCTAGCCCTGATCTCTTGACTGGGTGAGAGTATTCTGCTTAATTCAGAGACTCTGTCCCTCACCACCCCTTGTTGTAATTATTTTTGTCCACCCTAAGCGTGGAAGGGTATACTCAGACATGAGTCCCTTGCTCATTGCACCATCAGGATTCAAGCAAGCCGGGCCGAAGACGGCTGTAATGCCAGAAACCGGTCCCCGGAAGCTTGTTTCCTTCCCAGTGTAAGAATTGGCTTTTGTAGTTTGGTTTGCCCTGTTCCCATCATGCACTGGGACAGGAACAGACTAATTTGCATACAGCCAGGTTCTGAAACTGGGATGGTGCAGTGAGCTAAAAAACGGTGTTGGATCTAGCCCTGATCTCTTGACTGGGTGAGAGTATTCTGCTTAATTCAGAGACTCTGTCCCTCACCACCCCTTGTTGTAATTATTTTTGTCCACCCTAAGCGTGGAAGGGTATACTCAGACATGAGTCCCTTGCTCATTGCACCATCAGGATTCAAGCAAGCTGGGCCGAAGACGGCTGTAATGCCAGAAACCGGTCCCCGGAAGCTTGTTTCCTTCCCAGTGTAAGAATTGGCTTTTGTAGTTTGGTTTGCCCTGTTCCCATCATGCACTGGGACAGGAACAGACTAATTTGCATACAGCCAGGTTCTGAAACTGGGATGGTGCAGTGAGCTAAAAAACGGTGTTGGATCTAGCCCTGATCTCTTGACTGGGTGAGAGTATTCTGCTTAATTCAGAGACTCTGTCCCTCACCACCCCTTGTTGTAATTATTTTTGTCCACCCTAAGCGTGGAAGGGTATACTCAGACATGAGTCCCTTGCTCATTGCACCATCAGGATTCAAGCAAGCCGGGCCGAAGACGGCTGTAATGCCAGAAACCGGTCCCCGGAAGCTTGTTTCCTTCCCAGTGTAAGAATTGGCTTTTGTAGTTTGGTTTGCCCTGTTCCCATCATGCACTGGGACAGGAACAGACTAATTTGCATACAGCCAGGTTCTGAAACTGGGATGGTGCAGTGAGCTAAAAAACGGTGTTGGATCTAGCCCTGATCTCTTGACTGGGTGAGAGTATTCTGCTTAATTCAGAGACTCTGTCCCTCACCACCCCTTGTTGTAATTATTTTTGTCCACCCTAAGCGTGGAAGGGTATACTCAGACATGAGTCCCTTGCTCATTGCACCATCAGGATTCAAGCAAGCCGGGCCGAAGACGGCTGTAATGCCAGAAACCGGTCCCCGGAAGCTTGTTTCCTTCCCAGTGTAAGAATTGGCTTTTGTAGTTTGGTTTGCCCTGTTCCCATCATGCACTGGGACAGGAACAGACTAATTTGCATACAGCCAGGTTCTGAAACTGGGATGGTGCAGTGAGCTAAAAAACGGTGTTGGATCTAGCCCTGATCTCTTGACTGGGTGAGAGTATTCTGCTTAATTCAGAGACTCTGTCCCTCACCACCCCTTGTTGTAATTATTTTTGTCCACCCTAAGCGTGGAAGGGTATACTCAGACATGAGTCCCTTGCTCATTGCACCATCAGGATTCAAGCAAGCCGGGCCGAAGACGGCTGTAATGCCAGAAACCGGTCCCCGGAAGCTTGTTTCCTTCCCAGTGTAAGAATTGGCTTTTGTAGTTTGGTTTGCCCTGTTCCCATCATGCACTGGGACAGGAACAGACTAATTTGCATACAGCCAGGTTCTGAAACTGGGATGGTGCAGTGAGCTAAAAAACGGTGTTGGATCTAGCCCTGATCTCTTGACTGGGTGAGAGTATTCTGCTTAATTCAGAGACTCTGTCCCTCACCACCCCTTGTTGTAATTATTTTTGTCCACCCTAAGCGTGGAAGGGTATACTCAGACATGAGTCCCTTGCTCATTGCACCATCAGGATTCAAGCAAGCCGGGCCGAAGACGGCTGTAATGCCAGAAACCGGTCCCCGGAAGCTTGTTTCCTTCCCAGTGTAAGAATTGGCTTTTGTAGTTTGGTTTGCCCTGTTCCCATCATGCACTGGGACAGGAACAGACTAATTTGCATACAGCCAGGTTCTGAAACTGGGATGGTGCAGTGAGCTAAAAAACGGTGTTGGATCTAGCCCTGATCTCTTGACTGGGTGAGAGTATTCTGCTTAATTCAGAGACTCTGTCCCTCACCACCCCTTGTTGTAATTATTTTTGTCCACCCTAAGCGTGGAAGGGTATACTCAGACATGAGTCCCTTGCTCATTGCACCATCAGGATTCAAGCAAGCTGGGCCGAAGACGGCTGTAATGCCAGAAACCGGTCCCCGGAAGCTTGTTTCCTTCCCAGTGTAAGAATTGGCTTTTGTAGTTTGGTTTGCCCTGTTCCCATCATGCACTGGGACAGGAACAGACTAATTTGCATACAGCCAGGTTCTGAAACTGGGATGGTGCAGTGAGCTAAAAAACGGTGTTGGATCTAGCCCTGATCTCTTGACTGGGTGAGAGTATTCTGCTTAATTCAGAGACTCTGTCCCTCACCACCCCTTGTTGTAATTATTTTTGTCCACCCTAAGCGTGGAAGGGTATACTCAGACATGAGTCCCTTGCTCATTGCACCATCAGGATTCAAGCAAGCCGGGCCGAAGACGGCTGTAATGCCAGAAACCGGTCCCCGGAAGCTTGTTTCCTTCCCAGTGTAAGAATTGGCTTTTGTAGTTTGGTTTGCCCTGTTCCCATCATGCACTGGGACAGGAACAGACTAATTTGCATACAGCCAGGTTCTGAAACTGGGATGGTGCAGTGAGCTAAAAAACGGTGTTGGATCTAGCCCTGATCTCTTGACTGGGTGAGAGTATTCTGCTTAATTCAGAGACTCTGTCCCTCACCACCCCTTGTTGTAATTATTTTTGTCCACCCTAAGCGTGGAAGGGTATACTCAGACATGAGTCCCTTGCTCATTGCACCATCAGGATTCAAGCAAGCCGGGCCGAAGACGGCTGTAATGCCAGAAACCGGTCCCCGGAAGCTTGTTTCCTTCCCAGTGTAAGAATTGGCTTTTTTAGTTTGGTTTGCCCTGTTCCCATCATGCACTGGGACAGGAACAGACTAATTTGCATACAGCCAGGTTCTGAAACTGGGATGGTGCAGTGAGCTAAAAAACGGTGTTGGATCTAGCCCTGATCTCTTGCCTGGGTGATGGTATTCTGCTTAATTCAGAGACTCTGTCCCTCACCACCCCTTGTTGTAATTATTTTTGTCCACCCTAAGCGTGGAAGGGTATACTCAGACATGAGTCCCTTGCTCATTGCACCATCAGGATTCAAGCAAGCCGGGCCGAAGACGGCTGTAATGCCAGAAACCGGTCCCCGGAAGCTTGTTTCCTTCCCAGTGTAAGAATTGGCTTTTGTAGTTTGGTTTGCCCTGTTCCCATCATGCACTGGGACAGGAACAGACTAATTTGCATACAGCCAGGTTCTGAAACTGGGATGGTGCAGTGAGCTAAAAAACGGTGTTGGATCTAGCCCTGATCTCTTGACTGGGTGAGAGTATTCTGCTTAATTCAGAGACTCTGTCCCTCACCACCCCTTGTTGTAATTATTTTTGTCCACCCTAAGCGTGGAAGGGTATACTCAGACATGAGTCCCTTGCTCATTGCACCATCAGGATTCAAGCAAGCCGGGCCGAAGACGGCTGTAATGCCAGAAACCGGTCCCCGGAAGCTTGTTTCCTTCCCAGTGTAAGACTTGGCTTTTGTAGTTTGGTTTGCCCTGTTCCCATCATGCACTGGGACAGGAACAGACTAATTTGCATACAGCCAGGTTCTGAAACTGGGATGGTGCAGTGAGCTAAAAAATGGTGTTGGATCTAGCCCTGATCTCTTGACTGGGTGAGAGTATTCTGCTTAATTCAGAGACTCTGTCCCTCACCACCCCTTGTTGTAATTATTTTTGTCCACCCTAAGCGTGGAAGGGTATACTCAGACATGAGTCCCTTGCTCATTGCACCATCAGGATTCAAGCAAGCCGGGCCGAAGACGGCTGTAATGCCAGAAACCGGTCCCCGGAAGCTTGTTTCCTTCCCAGTGTAAGAATTGGCTTTTGTAGTTTGGTTTGCCCTGTTCCCATCATGCACTGGGACAGGAACAGACTAATTTGCATACAGCCAGGTTCTGAAACTGGGATGGTGCAGTGAGCTAAAAAACGGTGTTGGATCTAGCCCTGATCTCTTGACTGGGTGAGAGTATTCTGCTTAATTCAGAGACTCTGTCCCTCACCACCCCTTGTTGTAATTATTCACATAAGAATAAGGCCATTGTTATTCAGAAACTACTCTTGTAAAGTTATTGCAGACCAAAAGGCCTCAAAACAGTCATAAATGTACTCCAGCAGCCTTAGAGTAAGTCTAACACCACACATGGCCGTTCAAAGGTACTGCAGCACTCTCCCACAGTCAATAATGGAAGGAACAAATAATTACATTATTTTGACTTTTAAAATAAAACTCAATATAATTGATTTCAGTGTTAAAATGTTATATTACATTTAGAGCCTTATTGCGAGTTTGGTTGTCCTGTGAACTGCCGTACCAAAGGTGGCAGGCCAAACGTGGAGAGATCGGCGGTCTGACTGCCGTATTACAAGTTGGGCGGAATGCCTTTGCGAAGACAACGGCTGGACCGCCAAGACCACCAGTGGACAGCCGACCACCTGGTATACTATCGGGGAAAGGCAGTCGCCATAGGGCAGTACAAGGGATTTGCACCACCCTGCGTATTATGTGGTGCGTTTTCCATGAGCTGACCGCCACGGTCCGACAGCCTGCTTCAAGGTGGGTGACCCAAAGGATTTGGGGTACATACTCAACCCTTTCTTATTCTTCCAGGCATATTCCGAAGTGGATCCCTTTTTCCAGGTCCCTCCTTCACAGCAGGATCTTCATCCTGAGGAATACGACCCCGTTTGAGACGATCTACATGTGAGTCCTTTTCGTACCATGTACCCATTATGGGTACACACATATGGGTACACACATATGTGCCGGACAGCACAATTATCACGCATATGTTTGCATCCACCAATCATGCAGTTAAAATGCACACACAGGCATCAATATATTTGGTAAAAGTGCTCTCCACTGCCGCAAGGTCTCTACCTCCACCCCACCAGCCCTGTAGGCTATTGGCAGGTGCGAGGGTGCTTCTCGCCCGGGGTCGGACCACTAAATTCGTGATCAGGACCTTAATTTTTTTATAATTTAAAAAAATAGTAATTAGCAAGTTTTAAAACAAACTTTTAAGACAAATTTTAAAGTATTTTAAATTATTTTAAAGGATACATTTTTACTTGAAATTAAATATATATTTATCAAATCTGAATGGGTACAATTTCCAATAATTTTGATTAAGAAAGAACATTTATATATTAAATTAATACATTATTACATTTTGAAATGGTAATTTATTTGATGAGTCCTGTAACATTTTATTTTATTTTTCTAGGATAATGATATCTTTTTGTAATTTAATTTACAAATGTATTTTACTTTAAAATATTTTAATTTCTTTAAAAAAAAAATATTCTTTATATTTCCCTATAATTTAACATAGGGAGGTCTCCACTCAGATGGCGAAGATCTGTGCCTAGTAGCAAAAAGTTAATGGTAGTAAGTTGGCATTATTAAATTTAGTCTTAGATGTCACCCTCTAGTTTCAGCAAACACAACAATGATGGACAGAATGTGGATCAATGCCACACATTCACCCCAGTCCAAAGATCTGGGCCCAAATCCATCGTTTTTCCACTCCACACCACCCTGGGTTAGACAATGGCGATATGCAAATCAGCGCTGACCCTGTGCCCCATGGGAACAGTCCAGTCCGAACTACAAAAGCCATGTCCTTCCCAGAACGGAAACAAGCATCCGAGGACCGGCCCGGTTTCGAGGTAACACCTCTCTTCAGCCTGCTAGCTTGATTCCAGTGGTGTGGAGTGCCTGGGACTCACGTCTGAGCATCCCCAGTACACTTAGAGCGGTAACTGCAAACACAACAATGATGGACAGAATGTGGATCAATGTCACACATTCACCCCAGTCCAAAGATCTGGGCCCAAATCCATCGTTTTTCCACTCCACACCACCCTGGGTTAGACAATGGCGATATGCAAATCAGCGCTGACCCTGTGCCCCATGGGAACAGTCCAGTCCGAACTACAAAAGCCATGTCCTTCCCAGAACGGAAACAAGCATCCGAGGACCGGCCCGGTTTCGAGGTAACACCTCTCTTCAGCCCGGCTAGCTTGATTCCAGTGGTGTGGAGTGCCTGGGACTCACGTCTGAGCATCCCCAGTACACTTAGAGCGGTAACTGCAAACACAACAATGATGGACAGAATGTGGATCAATGTCACACATTCACCCCAGTCCAAAGATCTGGGCCCAAATCCATCGTTTTTCCACTCCACACCACCCTGGGTTAGACAATGGCGATATGCAAATCAGCGCTGACCCTGTGCCCCATGGGAACAGTCCAGTCCGAACTACAAAAGCCATGTCCTTCCCAGAACGGAAACAAGCATCCGAGGACCGGCCCGGTTTCGAGGTAACACCTCTCTTCAGCCCGGCTAGCTTGATTCCAGTGGTGTGGAGTGCCTGGGACTCACGTCTGAGCATCCCCAGTACACTTAGAGCGGTAACTGCAAACACAACAATGATGGACAGAATGTGGATCAATGTCACACATTCACCCCAGTCCAAAGATCTGGGCCCAAATCCATCGTTTTTCCACTCCACACCACCCTGGGTTAGACAATGGCGATATCCAAATCAGCGCTGACCCTGTGCCCCATGGGAACAGTCCAGTCCAAACTACAAAAGCCATGTCCTTCCCAGAACAGAAACAAGCATCCGAGGACCGGCCCGGATTCGAGGTAACACCTCTCTTCAGCCCGGCTAGCTTGATTCCAGTGGTGTGGAGTGCCTGGGACTCACGTCTGAGCATCCCCAGTACACTAAGAGCGGTAACTGCAAACACAACAATGATGGACAGAATGTGGATCAATGTCACACATTCACCCCAGTCCAAAGATCTGGGCCCAAATCCATCGTTTTTCCACTCCACACCACCCTGGGTTAGACAATGGCGATATGCAAATCAGCGCTGACCCTGTGCCCCATGGGAACAGTCCAGTCCGAACTACAAAAGCCATGTCCTTCCCAGAACGGAAACAAGCATCCGAGGACCACGGGGTCAGCGCTGATTTGCATATCGCCATGGAATCAAGCTAGCCGGGCTGAAGAGAGGTGTTACCTCGAAACCGGGCCGGTCCTCGGATGCTTGTTTCCGTTCTGGGAAGGAGATGGCTTTTGTGGTTCGGACTGGACTGTTCCCATGGGGCACAGGGTCAGTGCTGATTTGCATATCGCCATTGTCTAACCCAGGGTGGTGTGGAGTGGAAAAACAATGGATTTGGGCCCAGATCTTTGGACTGGGGTGAATGTGTGACATTGATCCACATTCTGTCCATCATTGTTGTGTTTGCAGTTACCGCTCTAAGTGTACTGGGGATGCTCAGACGTGAGTCCCAGGCACTCCACACCACTGGAATCAAGCTAGCCGGGCTGAAGAGAGGTGTTACCTCGAAACCGGGCCGGTCCTCGGATGCTTGTTTCCGTTCTGGGAAGGACATGGCTTTTGTAGTTCGGACTGGACTGTTCCCATGGGGCACAGGGTCAGCGCTGATTTGCATATCGCCATTGTCTAACCCAGGGTGGTGTGGAGTGGAAAAACGATGGATTTGGGCCCAGATCTTTGGACTGGGGTGAATGTGTGACATTGATCCACATTCTGTCCATCATTGTTGTGTTTGCAGTTACCGCTCTAAGTGTACTGGGGATGCTCAGACGTGAGTCCCAGGCACTCCACACCACTGGAATCAAGCTAGCCGGGCTGAAGAGAGGTGTTACCTCGAAACCGGGCAGGTCCTCGGATGCTTGTTTCCGTTCTGGGAAGGACATGGCTTTTGTAGTTCGGACTGGACTGTTCCCATGGGGCACAGGGTCAGCGCTGATTTGCATATCGCCATTGTCTAACCCAGGGTGGTGTGGAGTGGAAAAACGATGGATTTGGGCCCAGATCTTTGGACTGGGGTGAATGTGTGACATTGATCCACATTCCGTCCATCATTGTTGTGTTTGCAGTTACCCTCTAGTTTCAGGCAGGCATTGAAGTCTACATATAGGTAAGAATTTACACTCAGAAAGGGTGAATAGCAAAAGAAAAGTGGAGATTTACACCTAGGTGCAGGAGTAAATTAATATATGAGTAAATTCATATATGTAATTTTCCCTTTGTTAATAGGACACTAAGGGCCTCCTAACGATGGTGGTGGGACCACCACTGACAGAACGGCGGTGGTGGTCCCACTGCCGACAGCCCTTTGGTCTGACTGCATCAATAAAATAATGACGGTCGGACCTTATTCTGTTGGGGGACAGACTGCTGCCTCCGACAGGATATCAGATCACAAAGGGGTGGTGGTTGGAATCATAGCCCGAAATGGAGGCAGTGCCGAGCCAGGCACCGCAGCCAGGATTACGATATCCCTTTCAGACAGCCTTTTCATGGTGGGAACACTGCCATGTACAAGCTGCCAGAAGCAAACATTTGGTGACACAAACAGGGCTCCTATCCCTCGTGGGACACTGCAAAGAAGCCTCGAGGGCACATGTAGTGACCTCACTCACATCCAGACACTATGTGCCATGCACCGCATGGTGCATGGCACATGGCCCATGGATGTGCAGGAAGTTCTCCTGCTCACACCAGCTTGTGCTGCAGGCCTTTTCCTGGGCCACAGCACAAGCCACCATGAAAAAGAACATCCCAGCAGTCACTATGTTATTGGGCTGTTGGACCGCCGTCTGCTTGTTAGGTGGTATCTTGACCGCCCACTTTCATAATAAGGCCCTAATGCCCACATGCATCAATGTTCCCGTTTGCGAATTCTTAATTGCGAAAATTAAGGAATCGCAATTAAGAACTCGCAAACGGCTATGCATTAGGAAATCGCAATTTTTTTTGCGATTTCTTAATTTTCCTTAATTGCGATTCACAGTTTGCGAATCGCAAATAAGGAATCCCTTTTCATTGATTCCTATGGGCCTAGAGGCCCATAGGAATGAATGTGAAGGCATTCTCATTTTGCGATTCGCAGTTAAGGAATCGCAAAATGAGAATGCAATTTCAAGGGTGCAGGGGGGGTCCAAAGGACCCCCCCTGCACCCCTGAAATGTACCTCTAAGTACGTTTTACACACAAACATGCCCCAAGGGCAGGTGTGTGTGTAAAATGAAACTTTCAAAAATGCACTTTTGTGCATTTCTGAAAGTTTTCGCACATTACCATGAAGTTTAACTTCATGTTAATTTAACACTTCCTATTTGCGATTTCGCAATTTAAAAAAAATCATGCATTGCATTTAAGAAATCGCAAAATTGCGATTTCTTAAATGCAATCGCAATTTAAGAAATCGCAAATAAATTGCGATTTCTTAAATTGCGAAAAAAGCAAAAAAGCCTAATGCATCCCAAATCAATGAATTGCATTCGCAAACGGCCGAATTTTGCGATTCGCACCGTTTGCGAATGCAATTCAGTTTGATGCATGTGGGCATAAGTGTGTTAAGGGCAGTGGTTTTTCTTTTTACTTTTCTAGCACAGTCCATAACGAGTGGTTTATCATGAGATAAGAAACTGCTGACTGGTTCACTGTCTCATGAAGACCCCACTGTCATTGGAATTTTGACTACATTGCTCTTGCTGGCTCTGCATGATCAGAAACAATTCCTTGCAAAAGTGATGAAGAAGTCAAAATTTGGCAGGTGCCACCTGCAGGGTGGAGCAAGCAGGGTTTCTAGCAACTTACTGGATTGGCAGACAAAACACCAAACTTTAAATGACTCCCTTTGTCTTGAGTTTACAAACTCTTGTTTAAATTGAAACTGCCTTTAAATTATCATAGTCTCATAAGCATTTGTTTTGAACAATTTAAGTAAAAGTGTAAATGTTCCTCATTGATTATTTTCATTCCTCCGCGATCTGCTGATTTTATGTATTGTGATTGTGAGAGAAAACATCTGATTCATGTTGTAGAGTTATGTTGCTCTACAGCTGATCACCCATTTTTACTCTTTTGTATGCCCATACTACAGCTGCAGTCAAATACTCTCATGGGGCGGGTCTCACAGACCACTTTAATTGCATTAGGGGTGTTGGACAAGGGTGTATTTTAGCCCCTTTTTTATTCACTGAATATATTTATGGCCTAGAATCTGCACTGACAACACTACAGACTGAGTGCCCAAGAGTGGGCAGGAAAGCTGTACCAGTTCTATAATATGCAGATAACGCAATACTGATGGCCACACACCAATGGGCATGCAGGTCTTGATTGATGGCTTTGTTTCTTTAATGAATGAGTTGTACCTCTCGGCCAACTTCACAAAATCGTATGCTATGAAAGTTGGGACCCGGGCAACTCGATCTAAGACTTTTAGGCAGGAGCCCACGCTTTAGCTAAGGTCAAACCTTTTCTTATATGGGAATCTTATTTGATGCAAAGCTAAACTGGAAACTTTCTGACGGAGGGGAAACTAGGAGACATGAACAAATCAATGGGAGTTATTGCTATCTGTGCCCAGAGATTAGGCACTTGGTCTCCGAGGGGTGATTTTAAAGCTTTACCAGTCCATCTATACCTCCAAGGTCTTGTACAGAAGTAAGGTCTGGGGGTACATGGCAGCTAACAAACTGCTGACCTCACAAAATAAGTATTTGAGATGAATCCTGAAAGTCCCCCAGGATACCCTGTCATTTTCCATAGATGAAGAACTGGGAGTTAGGTATTTAAATTACTTGGTGGCAACAAAGCCTCTGTTGTTTTGGGTGAAAATCTGGTTGAATGCTGTGGCAGAATGTAACCGCTTGGTCATCTCAGACTGTCTATCACTTGATCATGCACTTAAAATACCCTGGTTACAGCATGTTACAGAGACCCTCCTGACCCTAGGAAGAGCAGATATTTTTCTCAAATATGACACACTGAAGTCCCAGGATTTGTTATTAGTAAAAATAGATGCTTTTTCGATATGCCACGGCTATCAGTGAAGACAATGAACTTAGCAAACCAGCAGTGAGAGGGCACACTCAAAGATTATTATTATTACTCCTTTGTCCTGCTACATTTAGGTAGAGTTGCCAGACCACACCATATGCCAAATTGCACAGATTTGGAAGGTGATTGTACATTTCTGCATTACCAGACCAGCACAATTACAAAAACTGTACAGAGAGACCAGTTCACTCCATCCAAATATCAGCACACAATGCTGCTGCACTAGTTCAATTTGTGAAATAAGGGAAGGTTGCTTCCAAATCGGAGTGACCCTGGTGCAATTGATGCATTTCAGCCACAAATCAATACAACATTTGGGATTACATGTAAGAATTGATGTTTCTGTAGCACTCTGCTAGGTTTGCATAACAGAATGCTGGGGAAAGATAAGCCATTTGCCTTCTGTCTGATGTACTGTTCTAGTGCAAGGCGAGAGCTGAATGCAATGAGACACACAGAGCTCAACTAATTAAAATTCATAAGGAAGGCATATGCTTAAACTAAGCACTTTATTACACATAGAAGTGAATACAAGGATAACAACCTGCAAAGAACAGGAGACCTCTGTCTTAGCATTTTAACATCACATTTTGATGGTATTATGGCACGTCTCTTAGATGCATGTTTGAAAGGAACATCTATGAGAGGCTACAGAGGTCCCCAGGACTTCTTTCTGATTCTTTCAATTTCAGCTGCATTTACATGAACAGTTGAAATTGACAGCTTACACAAAAAAAAATATATTATTCATTTATCAAATTGTCTTTTTATACTGCTCTGAATGGGACATTTTGGTTACTTCAAAACTTATTATGAGGAATGCAGCAATTAAGTCATACCGAGAGTTTGTCAGAAGAGAAGGTGATATAAGGGAAGGACATGTCAAAAGAGGTACGGTGTTTGCCAGAAATCGATATTCTGTGATCTTAACCCCTGAAAAGTGGTTCCATTGAGAGTCTAAAGAGTTCAGTTTTCTGGAATTTCTTCAAAAGCTAGTAGTAGTGTTTGTACATAAAAGCAATGATTTCTTGCTGGTGTGTAGTGGGGACCTAGTTTGTTTAGGTGTGTTGGGGCTTTCCCCAGAAGGCTTTATGAATCAGGCAATGGTCTTTAATTTTATTCTGTTTCAATTGACAGCCAGTGAAGGGCTTTAAGAGCAGGTTTGCTGTTGTCCCTTTTATGATGGTAAAGGCACATTCTGGCTGCCAGGTTTTGTTATCTTTGTAATTTGTAATCTGGATATTTTTTTAAAAAGTGAATTGGGGAAGGCCATATGATGTTGTAGTAATCTTGACAGACGTGACAAAAGTTTGTCATTTTCAGCTGATAGTTGGTTGGTTTGGAGTAGCAGGAGCATTTCACAGAGTAGGGAGAGTTCAAGATTGATCCCTTTGACCGATGCATTTACTCTTATGGCGACTGATAGTTCTGAATCAAAGAGTATCCACATTTACCTGGTTTTAAAGATGTTGGAAGGGGCAGTCAAAAAGAAGTGTGACTCAATTAATCAGTCAGTATTTATAAAGCACTGCTAATCACCTGTGAGGGTATCCACGTGCGAGATTGCAGAGCTCAGTCTAAAAGACAGGTTGTGCGTCTTTTTTCTGAATTCCGCCATCAAGGGTGATGTCCAGAGGTGAAGGGGAAGGTTATTTCAAGATGTGATGGCGTAGTGGGAGTATGAACGGCCTCTGCTGTATCTTCATCAGATACATAATGTCTGTGCAAGGGTGAGGGAGGCAGAGAGAAGGTTTCTGGATGGTTGGTAGAAGTTCAGGGAGTGGTTGATGTCTGCTGGGCCTAGGTCATGGAAGGCTTTGTAGGTGTGTGTCAATATCTTGAATTGGCATCTTTTCTGGACAGGGAGCCAGTGGAAGTTCCTGAGCTGTAGAGTGATGTGGGTCCATTTGAGCATGTTGAAGATGAGTCTGGTCACTACGTTCTCCTCCTGACTGATTCAGTTTCTCTCATTATAATGGTCACGTTCATGCAAAGCAAGGTCCCCATCATCCAAATGAGGACAGGCAAGTGGCAATGTTGTTGGTGGTGCTAGAGTTGTTATCTAACAGGACATCGATTTGCATATCATCTGTACTCATTTGACTATTGACCTAGCAATGCTGAAGAAGTAGGGTCAGAGGGCATACCTAGATGTTGTGCAAGTGGCAAGACATACGATCTCTGAGTGACAGGATAGTTGGACAGTACAGCTAATATAATTCAGATTTTATACTGTGGTTTAAGAGGTATTATTGAATTCCGGATACTGCAGAGCCCATTATTCTTGTTCAATTTTCTTTCCTGTTTAGCAGCATTTTGTGATCACCAGTGTCAGACTACACTAAGGTCCATGAGAAGGAGAGCTGTTTTCTTTGTCCAATGAGAGCAGTAGTCCTCCCTTATATGTCTGAATGAAGGTTGAAGGTCATCGGGCTCTGATTTAGTTCCATATAATCTTGGAGTTGATTTGTCACCCCCTTTTCCAGGGTCTTGATGAGGACGTGGATTTTCATGGTCTGCATTTGGCTTATTTAGAAGTGAAATAATGCAAGTGTGCTCTAGGGGGTCTAGCAAGAGAGGGACAATACAACTTTAAACGCCTGAGGATTACAAGGAGAGTGCATTGTCACTCACAAGCACAATTGATTATGGTAAGACACTTTTGTACCTTGAGAATTGTCTATCTGCATTGCAAATTCAGTTGTAGTGTGCAGCAGTGCCTTGTAAATTCAGAGCTCGTTCATATCTATGGCGCTGTGCTTCCATCACTCAGCTTTGCCTTAACAAATCAATGTTTTCTGAGAATTTTAATCATTTTTCTTCAATGTAATCAATTAGTTCAACACACGTGATAGCACCGATTTTGAAAGTAAAGGCCATAATTAGTAGCATGGACCTGAACCCAAAGAACGATCCAAAAACAACAGTTGATGGGCAGAATGCAGAACAATGTCATACCTTCACCCCAGTACAGAGATCTGGGCCTAAATCCATCGTTTTTTTGTTTACCACACCACCCCAGTTCAGACACGGCCATATGCAAATCAGCCTTGACCCTGTGCCTCATGGGAACAGTCCAGCCTGAACTACCAAGCCGTGTCTTCCCTGGACCGGAATCAAGCATCCTAGGACCGTCACGTCACCACACCACCCCAGTTCAGACTGAGCAAAAAAACAATGGATTTAGGCCCAGATCTCTGTACTGGGGTGAGTGTATGACATTGTTCTGCATTCTGTCCATCAACTGTTGTTTTTGCATTTGTCAGCCCGAGTGGGATGGGTATGCTCAGACGTGAGTCCCGTGCTCTCCACGCCACTGGAGTCAAGCTATCCTGGCTGATGATGGCTGATAGCCAGAAACCGGTCCTAGGATGCTTGATTCCGGTCCACGGAAGACATGGCTTGGCAGTTTGGGCTGGACTGTTCCCATGAAGCACAGGGTCAAGGCTGATTTGCACATGGCCATGTCTGAACTGGGGTGGTGTGGTGAGCAAAAAAATGATGGATTTAGGCCCAGATCTCTGTACTGGGGTGAGTGTATGACATTGTTCTGCATTCTGTCCATCAACTGTTGTTTTTCCAAAGAAAGATCTGGCAACCCGTCAATCAAGGACATTTCTGTGTCAGAGAGCACACATATTTTGATCCCTGCAGAATGAGAGGATCACAAATAGATGGAAGAATGGATTCAATTAATCATTAAGTCATAAATACAAATGGACATTGGATTTTTTCATGAGGCACATTGCTTTCCTCCCAGGCATCACCTCTTTATCTTCTTTCTTTGTTTATTGTTCTCACTCCTATTCTCCCAGTTCTCTTTTTTCTCCATCAATAATAATCCACCAAGGAAGTACAACTGCACCGCTTGCCTTCCAGAGAGGTATTTAAGCATGAAAGGGGCATTTTTCTTTAAAATGAGCTACAAGTGCAAAACCAAGTGCCTTCTCGCAGGATTTATTGCGGCAAAGCACCAATGTTTCCATTATGAGCTCTTTCAAAGATAAATAGCTCTTTAAAATCACAGTGGGCTGGCACTTGCTATATAATGTATCAGCTCAGAAGACCGTTTCCTAAATAAAACGAGTTAAAATCTGTTTAGAATTGTTTTTTGTTCAAAAAGCAAATATATCTTTCTTCACGGGGCACTTTTTGTCAAATCGTTTAGAAATGAGTTTTTTTGGGGAATGTATGTTGGTATTTGTCAAGAAAAGAAACCAAAACCACAATTCGGAAAAACACCCAGTGTAATACACAGCTTTGTGCTAAGACCTCACAAAAAGTGTAGTTGTACAGCATGCAACATAGGTCCTCCTGGTAAGTGCCTCAGGGGTTAAAGACCCAGGCACGATAACAACTTCTGTAGGTGTGCTGTGAGTACTGATTTTTCACCTCGATACTTTTCCTGTCTAAAGCAGGTAAAGGTCCGTCTATAAACCTCATTGAAAAAGCAACACTAGGTCTTGCATTTACGAGAGTTTGAGCTATTGACATTGTAAATGACAATCCCTTTTCTTTATGTGTTGTTATTAAAGCAGATAAATAAAAGCCATTGTCATTTACAATGCCAATAGCTTAAACTCTCGCAAATGCTGGACTTATCACATTGCAAATGCATTCGGCAACCGTTCTATAATTATTATTTTTTGTGTTACGAGAGAGCTTATTTGAGATATTTGAGATAATAGTGCTCGGAGGCTGCAATTAAAGCCTACCGAGTAACAACACACATAACAGGGGGTGCCACCATGGTAGGTTACAAAATGAGACAAGGTGTTACTAAGGAGGGACTACTAAGCCTATTGATCAATGAACAGCTACAGTTTACAGTGGACAATGACACAAGCCAATGAAAAATATGGGCAGAGCGTGGGCGGAGCATGCCTCGCTGCCTAGGCTTGACCTAAAAAACATTCAGAAATGAGTGTTACAATGGCTCCCCCCTTGTGTTAGTCGCCATTATATTGTAATCAGGAGTAATCCTCCAATCTAGTACAGCAGATGATTGTATCAGAAAATCTGGGGATGGGGAGATGCAGGATTAATTCCAGGACATTCGTCATAGGTTAACATGAGTGAAATTCGAACCCCGGATTGGATGCAATAAGGTCCAGATCACTTATTGTCCCTGTGTCTAAAAATGTGCAATGGAATCTGGTGCTCAAGTGAAGAGCTCTAATGACTTTGGTTTGGCAAAAAAGAAAAGAAGCACAAATACACATTAGCAATAGTTATCGTATATATCTGAGAAAAAACTAGAATAGTTATGCAATGAGCAATTAGCTGGTATTTTGTGTGGGTGACAATAATGGCTTAAAATGTAAGAACATGGAAACTGGCAGATTGCTTTTGTTGTTTTAAATAAATTTTTTTGGGAGTCACATCATAGAAAGAGGTAATTAACGTATTGGTGTACTTGGTCTTCTCTGTGCATAGTTGTAGAGTCTGCATGGACCCTAAACTCCCTCGTGACCATTAGATCACCAGCCAGACTAGTGTTACACCACAGACAACACTGAGGGGAGTGCAAATCATAGACTACTCAACACTGAGGGGAGCGCTAATCATATACTGCATGTACCATGATGGGAAGGAGTAAACTTCTGGGATATGATGTAGTGTCCGGCCACACCCTTTTCCCTGCCCAAACTGATTTTCTTGACCTCCTCTACCATTTATCATACGCTCCTAATATTTCTTTTTGTAAAACATTGTATTCCTGCTCACTTATTACACTTCATCCGTCCTGTGCCAGAGAGTACAGCTGGAGCCGGAGAGTATGGTTGGAGCTGGTGAGTATGGCCGGGGTGCTGAGATTATGGCCCGGGTGCAGAGATTTTGACCCGCCTGCGGACGTAAAGATACAACTTGTAAAATGACCTCTGTGAATACCAAAAGTCATAAAGTTAGACTTTTGTCTTATATTGCTTTTGTGAATCAGGCCCGTTGTGTTCATGTTTCTTGCAACATTTATAAAAAAAGGTTGTCTTCTAGATTATTTGCAAAATGAGTTGGTGCTGATGTGTTACAATGTCGAAAACACACATCTCTATCCCTAAATATTTGATGTGAACACATTTAGAATGTGGACGAGTGTGCCTGTGCATTGTCAGTGACCAGGCCAAAGAGAGCATGAAAGAGCTGAAACTAGATCATGAATTCAAAGCTGTTACAAATAGGGGCACCCTTAATACTATTGGCCCCAGGCCCACAAAATCCTTAAAATGGCCCCATGTTCACCTATGAAAAGTACAGTCTTGTTTGAAGTTCACTGCTCTGCAAGTTAAGCGTGTTTTGAGTATTATCAGTCTTCAACACTGTTACTTTTCTGTTATAAAGAGTCTTAACATTTTCTATTTCCATTTGTGGCTACAAGCATTTTAGTACTTTTTCAAATAGAAACTCTTAAAATCGTTCAATTCCTCACAAGCACAGTTTGGGTAATTTCCAAAATGAAATAGTCTCTGTAGCATCTAAAGAGAAAGTAAACAAGCTCAAATGACAATAAAAAATGGCCAAGTGACCCCTGCTGGCCCCAATTGCCATGGAATAAAACTCCAGTGCACTTAGCTGAATAGAAAGGAGAGCACCATCTTTGCTGGGCTGAGGCTGATGCCTGTATGTTCCACAGAGAAACTCCTACATAAGTACCATGACCATGGACCTCTCTCCTTCCCACATGCGGTCATTCGCCCGCGAACACCACCACCAGTGTCCCCCATGGTCTGCTATCTTTCTCTCCGTAGTGCACTTGCGACCCTATGGGGCTGCACGCCTGCCCTCCATTGGTAAGGACGCACACTCATATTGTCATGTGACACTGTTTACTGATATGTATGTGATACGAGCATGTACAGCTTTATATGCTAAAATGTACATAACAAGGACTGTAGAGCTCTCACACTGTTGGATTGTTGTTCTTTTTATCCTTTCTCACTCTCCTAGCCTCTCCTCATCCCCTCCCTACTCTCTTTTTTACCTGCACAGCGGGAGTGCACTTGCCTTATCCTACTGTAATTCTTGCAGTTTGCGAAATGTGCTGACTACCAGTGTAATGCTTATAATGTATCCTGACAATTTAATATATCAGCACTATGGTTCACAATGAAAAATATACAATATGTTGCATCAATTTTTGTACCAATCCCGGCATGGGATCCACTTTTAATTGTTTATTGCACTGCACTCTATAAAATCAAATTATTATTATTATTATTTTTTAAGTACCCTGACCATGAGGAGAGGCGCAACCTCTACTCATTCCTGTTTTTCTACATGCATAGTATCCAGAAGGGATGAGCGTGGTCTTTATAGATGATGCTGGTCCAAAATGGTAGCCAAGAGTTACAAGCCTTGCAGGAACGTTCACGGGTATCTTCCAGGTCAAATTATCTCACCTTTGAGCCTCAGGAAGTAAGGCAGTCTGTCATTCGCATGACTGGACACTATACATTTAGCCTGGTTCTCAGTGTTGTATCGCATGTTTACATCAAAGAAATAAGTATCACCCTGCAGAATTACTTATTCCGCCCCTGCTCTGTCTGGGAACCATATATGGAATGCAATTAAATCCACTCACCTGTTGAATTTAAGAGCTTAATTGTATAAAGTAAATAAATGAACTGGTGGTAAGATTTATGACATGCACTCGTTTGTGTACCTGCACTTGCTGCACTGTGCAATCACTCTAACCTTTTGCTTGCTGTCCCTTTAAAGAGGGAAATATTTTTAATAAAAAATGGTGGCAGCATGTGTACTTTTATGCCGAGTATGTTTGTATGAGTATTAACTGCAATATAAGAGAGCATATTGCTCATGAACTTTAGGGGGGTTATGATCCTAATGAAATACTTATTGGCTAAACCCAATCTAGTGCCTCAGGGCCAGATGCATCTGGCCTTTTTCCCGTTCGCAAACAGGCAGAATGGGAAAAAGCCTTTTGGGATGTATCATTCCAAAAGGCCCTGGCAAAATAAGGAATCACAACATTTGTGATTTCCTATTTTGCGAATGCATTTAAGGAATTGCAATATGCGATTCCTTAAATGAAATGCAGGAAGCAAAAAATATTTGCGACCTGGCCTTAAGGAATTGCAAGTTACCACCAACTTCCAGTTGGTGGTAATATGTGAATTCCATGAAAAATTCACTTTTTGCATTTTTCAAGGTGCCATGTGGCTTACATACATGCCCTTGGGGCATGTATGTGCGCCATATGTGGACGCTTACCTTTTAGGAGGTGCAACAGGGTGGCCTTTTGGCCCCCCTATCACCCTTGAAATTGCATTCGCAATTTGCGAGTACCTATTTGGTACTCGCAAATTGCGAATGTCTTCCCATCCATTCCTATGGGGCTATAGGCCCATAGGAATGAATGGGAAGGTATTCCTTAATTGTGAATCGCAATTTGCGATTTGCAATTAAGGAATATTTAGGAATCACAATTATTATTGCGAAATATACATACATTGCATTATGCAATTCCATAACAGCGAATCGGTAATATTCGCTATTATGGAATCACAAAATCTAATATTGATACATCTGGCCCTCAGAGTTCCATTTCCTGCAGTGTGCATAGTCACTGACCTCCTACTTAGATGGTCCCATGTTTGATTCCTGCTTGAGAGCTCTGTCCTGCAGTTGTGGGATGAAGTGTTTACAAGACCCGCTTCATTGATATTTAAGGTAAATCACTATGGTGTGGGGTGAGCTTTTTTTACTGGCTGCTGCCAGCCATCCACAGCATGAACAGACATAGTACATACGCTGTGTGCTTCCAAAAGGTAATTAACATGCAGACTTTAATGGTGGTTGTCTTCTATCGATTGTATTTGTGTGTTTATGTAAATCTGCTTAATAACAAGAGGCTAAATTATTTTTATTATTTTTTAGATTAAATCCTCTAACCAGATATGAGAGCTGTTTTTCCTTTTTTAACACTAAATACATCAGAAACTGAGCTTACACTAACATAAGTTTTGTTTACACTGTCCTCCATCTTGAATTAATGTCATATTGCACCACGTGAAGTCTAGTGTTGATACTTCTGGTTCTAAATAAATGATTGCAAGCTTTACAATAATAAAGGTGGAAGCGCTCTACCTAACCAAGGACATCCCAACTGTCCCAGGCGATTATTTGTACAATGTATCAACTAGCATGCTTGCATGAACTCTGAGAATGACTAAATCCAATGTAATACTATTATGAGTTAAAACCCTAAAATGTATTCTGTAGTAAAATATTTCTTCTCGTTTGTTCCTCATCGGTGCAAACTCTGAGAACCATATATTTGTGTTGCAATGAATGAAAGTCGTTGGCTAAAGTACTATAAAAGGACGTGCGTTTCTCTGTGCCCGGGAACTCTCATTTCCAACCTTTAGAAGGTGAATCTATGCTGGATTTCATGTAGAACTTTACTAGCTTCTTTGTGCTTATTAATTGTACACTTTACTGCTAAACGTATTGAGGGCATAATCTATGTGTTTTGCCAATTAATTTCTCATATAAACCTTCAAAACTATAACCTGTGTCTGTCATTCTCATTGAGAATGTTTCAGTCCTGATTATTGAACTTGCTCTTAATGTATTAATGAAGGGTTCAAACGGGGAGCACCAAGCTCTGTATCTGAACAACACCGCTCCCGGTCCTAGCCGTTGGCATGCTTTTGGCATGATCTTCTGAGACAGGTTTGCTTCAACACAAGTATATTAGTCTCTCAAATGGAACTACAGATCACAGAAAATATGCTTGCACCATGAAATATGGCATTTGCTAATTACGGTGCAAGGACTGGGATTTTTGGCATTTCGTGGAAGTCCTATCATTAAAAGTAGCTGAGAACCCTAAAACTCGCAAGTTTGATACATAAGAATTTTTAGTTTTCCAACACTACTCGTGGGCTTTCTAAATTTACCATAAAAGTTTAGAGCAAATTTCAAACAATTGTTCCTATAGTTTGTGATTAAAGCCCAGTGGGTTATCTGTGCTATTTCAGAACACATCGTTTTTCAAGAGGATTTATTTTTCTCTTGTCATATCAGCATCTCTTACCAAGTTGCTTTTAATTTCTCCTCATTTTATGATTATGAGGATCAATACAGTATAGGAATAGGTAGTGTCTCTGGGGTAAGGTATGTGCTGCAAGATCTGTCTATATGACCAAAGAAGTACTCGCTCTAAAACACTTTCCTCTCCTATATGCTGTGGTGACAGCCTGCATATTAGAGACAACAGGGAATTGATGTAATTCCCAGAGCATGGACAATTGGTTATAGGAAACGCTGTAAACGCTGTTGTTGCTGACCTGCCTGAGCCGTTGCAGAGGCTCACTCATCTTGCTCCTTGAATCTGCTGGACATCGAGGGAATTTGCCAAAACCTTGCCGGACCCGCTGCGCGGGTCCCGCTGCGCCAGGAGACACCCTGTGGAGGCGCCGGGAGGGGAGTGCTGCTCAGGAAGATATCTGTCCACCGGCAGGGCTGCGAGCAGGCTAGCAGGGACTCCATTGTCCAGGAGCCCCTGCGTGCTACACCTGTGGCCGCTCTCCCTGCCGGCGATGCCCCCTGACAGCAGTTGAAATCTGCCTCGCCCTCACCACCCAGCGGGAAACGCTGTAAACGCTGTTGTTGCTGACCTGCCTGAGCCGTTGCAGAGGCTCACTCATCTTGCTCTTTGAATCTGCTGGACATCGAGGGAATTTGCCAAAACCTTGCCGGACCCGCTGCGCGGGTCCCGCTGCGCCAGGAGACACCCTGTGGAGGCGCCGGGAGGGGAGTGCTGCTCAGGAAGATATCTGTCCACCGGCAGGGCTGCGAGCAGGCTAGCAGGGACTCCATTGTCCAGGAGCCCCTGCGTGCTACACCTGTGGCCGCTCTCCCTGCCGGCGACGCCCCCTGACAGCAGTTGAAATCTGCCTCGCCCTCACCACCCAGCGGGAAACGCTGTAAACGCTGTTGTTGCTGACCTGCCTGAGCCGTTGCAGAGGCTCACTCATCTTGCTCCTTGAATCTGCTGGACATCGAGGGAATTTGCCAAAACCTTGCCGGACCCGCTGCACGGGTCCCGCTGCGCCAGGAGACACCCTGTGGAGGCGCCGGGAGGGGAGTGCTGCTCAGGAAGATATCTGTCCACCGGCAGGGCTGCGAGCATGCTAGCAGGGACTCCATTGTCCAGGAGCCCCTGCGTGCTACACCTGTGGCCGCTCTCCCTGCCGGCGACGCCCCCTGACAGCAGTTGAAATCTGCCTCGCCCTCACCACCCAGCGGGAAACGCTGTAAACGCTGTTGTTGCTGACCTGCCTGAGCCGTTGCAGAGGCTCACTCATCTTGCTCCTTGAATCTGCTGGACATCGAGGGAATTTGCCAAAACCTAGCCGGACCCGCTGCGCGGGTCCCGCTGCGCCAGGAGACACCCTGTGGAGGCGCCGGGAGGGGAGTGCTGCTCAGGAAGATATCTGTCCACCGGCAGGGCTGCGAGCAGGCTAGCAGGGACTCCATTGTCCAGGAGCCCCTGCGTGCTACACCTGTGGCCGCTCTCCCTGCCGGCCACGCCCCCCGCCCCCCACCCCAATCACGCCCTATTTCTTTGGGCGTAGCATCCGCTGCGCGGGAGCGCGCGGGAGCGACCGGGGCGAAGACCGGGCAAAGAGCGGGCCGTTTGAGGCCGTTCGAGGACGGCAGAGGACGGCCCGGGCCCACCCCCCTGGCTGTCCGGAAGACACCTAAGGTAGGCGGCGTACCTTTGTACACAACTGTTTGACTCTGGGTCTCGCAAGGTCGGATAATAAGCAACTGTGTGACCCTTCATCCAACTTACGTTTTCACCATGACACTAAGATCAGGAAAAGAACGAACTGTTCAAATCCACACTACTAATGGAGTTGTCACAGGCCCCCTTGACGCTTTCATCACCCGGGCTTCGGGGATATTGGAGAAAGAAATTGCTATGGTCGAAAAAAGACTTTCGCTCGACCTTATCAGTGGAAAGCGCTCATCACTGGGGGGTTTGGCTACCATCTCAAGCCCCGTAGCACACGCCGCTTTTAACTGCGTCCAACATTCCGCCACGGACGCTATTGACCACCTAGAAAGCGTGGGGGTGAGCCCAACTGCTCCCATCCCTGAGGAAGAGGGGCATAGTATAGACGACTCACAAGTTAGTCAGGGGGACGATCTACAGGTTAGCGGGGGGGCTGAGATTAGCCAGCTATCTGGATACTTACCATTTAATGTCTCTAAAGCAGATGATCCCGTTGATTCTCTAAATACACATTCTGTCCCTAACCCTAAAAAGAGAAAACATGACTCTGGACTGCCGGGGGGGGGGCGGGTGCGTAATATCTTAAAAACAAAAGATGCTACATGTAAAGGGAGCCAGGGCTCCGAGCTTTCTTCCAACACACAAAATGCCCATGTGCTCCCAAATATGCTGTGCCCCGCCCTTAGTACACTAGGCTCCTCAAACACCTGCCCAACGTGCCTTAACAGCGATGAACTACTGCTGGTAAAAATAGAGGCTATGCTCAAAACCTTGTTATTACCTGTTCTGGAGCGAACAAGGTTAATGACATCAAAAATCGATAGCTTGGAGGTCGTAATCAACTCAAACCATGCTATGCTACAAAAACTTACTAGCACCACCTATATAGAAGCTAGCAATACACAACCAACCCCAAATACCTCAGTCAGTAATAATACCGCATCGAGTAACCCTGTCCACAAAAGCACTTCAAGGCTAAATACCAATATGCCCACAGGGGGGGACAAGCAAAAAGTAACACATTCCAAGCCTATTGTGAATACTTTAATGCAGGCACCCAGGTCAAAGGCTAATGACAAACAAAATTCTTGTGCACATCAAAGCGCAGGCCCACCCCCTCTAGTTAAAGCAAACCCTGCCCATCCCTCAGCCCCGTCACATAGAGGTGTAACCGATAATCGAAGTAACTCTAACCACAAGGAGGGGAGACATAGTAGATCTACCACCCCTCGCGCTGACCTACCGGCCGAAGCTACGCAACACACAATAGTTTTGACAGGTGTTGCCCCATTAAAACCAGGCAGTAAGGAGTCGTATGGGGACCTCCGTAATAAATTAATTTTCTGGCTAAATAAAAATCGACCCTTACCACCCTCCTCTCCGACTGAAATTCTATTCGTAAGAAGAGTGGATTGGGTGGGACATGGGACCAAGGATTTGGAGGGGGATTGCATCCTGATTTCATTTAAGGATTCATGGGTGGTAGATAACATCCGAAGAAAAGCTAGATTTGCCAGGCTGGGGGACGTCCAAACCTTGGCCCTAACGTATTTCTATCCCCATAGGCAAAGGGCCTATCAATCTCACTTGAACTACCGACAGCCCCCAGTCACAAGCCATCCCCTGGCTCTAACTCCTCTTGACCGCCAACACCCATTCCTTTTTAATCACTATGCTCCCCTCTATGACCTTGAGGCCGTAGATTGACTCCATACTGTACCATGCGGGTTTTCCTCGGCTATAGATGTAGGTCTTGGGTCAACAGGGTGTGGAGTGGAGTCTTCGCACACAATTACTCATCTAGATGCAGTGGGGGGAGGCTCAGCGAAAATGGGGAATAATCCTCCAGCACCTAAAAAAGTTTCGGAGGTCATTAAAAATATGGCTCCCACACAAACGGAGGACAAAAGGGATAGTAGGCAAAACCAGGTTCCCATCCTGGCCCCATCCACGCATCCTCCCCCTGTGACTTCAACTTTCCACAGCCTGTCAATTCTATCCTGGAATATTGCAGGAATCAAGGCCCTCATGTCCTCTGCTGATTGGTTGGAATTTGTGGACAAGTATGACATTATCTTGTTCCAAGAAACCTGGGCAATTGAACCAGTCTTCAAGATGGGCTATGTCAATTTTTTTAAGCCGGCGACAAAAGGGGGCAAAGGGCATGCCTCAGGTGGCCTACTGATCTGGGTGAAACAATCACTGGGTCTTTATCCAACAGAGTTACATGTCCAGCATTTGGACCTCCTCTCAATTAAATTGAGTAAGGCCAAGCAACGGGATCTAAACATCTTCAATATATATGCGAGAGGCATTCCAGGTGGCCGCAGCCCGCCGTTGCTGAATTTTATTGATCATAAACTTGATGAAATTGGATGTGAGAATGTTACCCTGTTAGCTGGAGACTTTAATTGTACCATAGAGCCATTGTTTGATATGGGGGACAACTGGAGCTTGGCCGAGGACGCTGCTTGGGACATCCCCGATTTGATGGTTGATAAAATGGCTAAAGCAACTGAGGCGGCAGTAAACTGGATGGCCCTTTGTTTAAACAGGGGTTTCCGAGCATGTAATGGCTGCACAAAGTCAGATAAAGAAGCTAATTGTACTTTTGATAATGGCCTAAGGCGGAGCCGCATTGACTATGTTTTGTTGAAAATGGAACATTGGTCTTCTCTAGTGGACATGGTAGTAATACAGCGCCCAGAAAGTGATCACAATCCACTGCTAACATCATTGAAACTCCCAGATCTAAAAATCGCAGTGGAGCCCACTTCCTCACAAACAGGGGATGTTCTGCTGACTAATGACAGGAGGAGGCTGAAATAGGCTAAGATTATGGAGGATGAATCTCTATGGGACAATGCTAATATAATGGCTAAAATGCGTATAATGATATGTTAACTTTTGACATGCTGGGGGAAAGTTCGGACTCAGCAAACAATGTTATCAACCTTCACATTAGTTGCTTTGCTCATCTAAAATCCCTCCTTTCCCTCCCCTGCCGGAATATTCCCGCTAAAGCCAACCCCCTCCCTCAGAAGTGGTATAATAAAAAATGTAGGGAGGCCCATTCTGATCTCATCAAAGCTATAAAATCCTGTGACATGGGAGCAGTTAAAGCGGCTAGGCTTCATTACAGAAAAACCCAATGTGAATCCAAACGGGAGTTGGAGGATAGGTTTTGGTCAGATCTCTTGGATGCCTCCACCTCGAATAATCAGAAAAAATTCTGGGACCTACTTAAGTGGGGGAAGGACCAAGACGCGAGCTCCCCGTCTAACCATGTGCCCCGAGAGGAATGGGTAGCGTTCTATTCTGCCCAATTCAGAGATGACAACTCTAATTGCATAACAACAGCGGGTACGACATCTCTGACATATACCCACGGGAAGAAACTCCTTTTTACAGTTTCAGAGGCTGAGTTGGCCTTGGGCTTGACCCTGCGAGGGAAAGCTCCTGGCATGGATCTCATACCAGCGGATCTGTTTAAATCAAACCCAGCCCTGTGGCTCCCTTATATAACCATGATAGCCAACTCACTAGTTAAAGGAGCTACGATCCCTCATTCATGGAGGGGAGCCGAGATCATACCAATATTCAAAAAAGGAGACAGGTCCAAGCCGGGGAATTACCGTCCTATTAGTCTCATTGAATCCATCCAAAAAATCATTGCTCGCATGATCTTGGGACGGATTCAGGGCTGGATCGAATGTGAGGACATATTATCTCCTTTGCAGGCGGGCTTTAGATCGGGCATAAGCACCATTGATCAGGTGTTTAGATTATGCCTGATCTATTGGAAAGTGGTCTTGATTGGCGGCGGTACCATCTTTGCCGCATTCATAGACCTAAAGTCCGCCTTCGACCTAGTGCCAAGGGACAAACTGTGGGGAGTGATGGAAAAATTGGGTTGTCCACCAGACTTACTTGACCTCATTATTAAATTTCATGAGGATAATTTTGCGAGGGTAAGGTGGGGTGGCCAAGGACAGGTGACGGAAACTTTTCCTGTGACCAGAGGAGTCCGTCAGGGGTGTGTCCTGGCGCCAACACTCTTCCTCCTATTCATCGACCAAGTGGTGAAATTTTTTATGACCACCCCTACTGATGCCCCAATGCTGGCTGGGAGAAGATTCCCATTGCTCATTTTCGCCGATGACACCCTACTCCTCTCTAGAACACGCAGTGGTCTACAGCGGGCTCTGAACCGCTTTGAGGAGTTTTGTGCCATTAATAATCTGGCAGTGAATGTGGGGAAAACAAAGTTTATGGTTTTCACAAGAAACCATCCTGTCCGGAGCACTGTGAACATGAATGGAGTTAAACTCGAGCAAGTTGAGACAATGACCTATCTGGGGGTTACCCTTGACAGCCGTTTGAGATGGAAAGATCAAATCAATATACAACATCTCAAACTTGCACGGTTAACGGGTTGCCTTATAAAAGAGCAAAAAAGATCCACCACCAAGCGGGTCCTTCCAGCCCTCAGGATCTATGATGCCAAAATTACCACCGCCATTTTATATGGCGCAGATCTATGGGGCTACATGGACCTCCTTAATCTCTTTAAAACCCAATGCAAGTTCTTACGGAACTTGGTGGGATTACCACAGTCGACCCCTTCAATCCCTCTTTGCCTGGATTCGGGATGCCTACCAATCAATGAGATGGCTAGATTCAGGCTGGTGGCTCTGTGGAGGAGAATATGGACCTCCCCTGACCTGTATCTATTTGCGAAAGAACTAGCAGAAGTCAGGTCAATTAGTGGATCTGGAAAAATCCCATGGCTCCAAGCAGTAAAAAAGATTCTTACAGACATGGGCCTAGAACAGCTCTGGTTAGCTCCTTCATCTAATGCCTTTCCCTCCAAACAGGAGTTTAAAGCCTTGTATTGGGCTTCAGTCCGCCAAATCCGAGTTTCACTGTCCGGCAACATTAGTCTTACGGGCAGGTTCCTCACATTTAAGTTAGATATGTCCCGTGAGCCCTACTGGGATCTTATCACTAAGCAGCTGGACAAGAAACTGTACCATCAGTTCAGAGTGGGTGCTCTGCCTCTGAATACTTTTGTTTGTAAATGGTCTATGGGGGCTTCAATCTCTTGCAAAAGCTGTCCAGGCCAGAAAGAATCAGAGGGCCACTTTCTTTTTGCCTGCCCCAGTTATTCGGTGCCGCGGAAAAAATGGCTCAAACCATTGTTCCAGCGCTTACCAATTAGTAAATCTGCTGATGCAATTTGGGTGCTAAAAATCAATACCTCTGAGGTCTTTGTAGTGAGCCTGGCTAAATATCTGGGATGGGGCTGGCTTATAAGGCAAAAAATATGTTAAAGCAGCAGGAGCGTATCAACAGTGTTTCATAAAGTGCAGTATCGTGCCTATTGCCTATACAATCGTTCTTCTACATCAGTATGATTGGTACCTCAATCTTGTAATGGTTTCCTATCTATTATGACTTAATGTGCATCAACAATTCTTATGTTTACCCAGGTTTCTTATCCTAGATATTTAATATTTTTTTAATTGTTCTTAAAATTAATTCCATGTAGGCTTTTGGTTGTTTCGTTCACCTTGTTTGGCTTATTTGCTCGATTTACATATATTTTTTGTATATGAATGTCTCGCATTCCTTTTTTGTTTAAAGCCTTTTAATTTATCGCTTTTTTAAATGTATTAAAATGTGTCTTTTATGATTTTCCAAAAATCGAAATAAAGACTTGAAACCTGAACCTGGTTATAGACTGCTCAGTATGTTTGGACAGATCATAGACGAGAAGGACACTGGAGGGCATATTTATCATTCAGTTGCATCGCCCTTGCACAACACACGGGTGATGCAACGAGTAAGTTAGCTTTATCTAGCCACTCAAGGCCACTTTGCATGGCTCTGCGTGGCTTGATAAATCTAGAGTAATTCAATGCAAATCGCTGAGTTGCATTACTCTACCCCAGTGAGGCATTCCATGGGTGGAGAATGGGTGGTCTGTCCACTCATGGATTTTGGTGCATTCCTAGATTCACCATTGTTGGTAGACCTGGGAATCCGTCAGAATGCTGCTCCAGGTGAGGCGTATTAAGAAAATCTTTATGTCCCCTAGTTTTTTCCTCCTTTTATGTGTGCTGCATTCTGCGGCACACATAGAAAGAAGAAAATGCCTTGTTTTTGACCAAGAAGTTGTCCTTTCCTGCACAAAAACAATCGTGTCTGCAAAGCAGGCACCCTTGCACCACGGTGCAAGGGGGCATACGCTGACGCCCAGGAAGCACATTTTGCACAAGTGCAAGGAAAGGACATGAATGCATCTCATGATGCCCTTTCCCTTTCATGCAACGCAGCAAGGCGGCTTGCTGCACCGAGTGAAATGTTGATAAATGTGCCCCTGGGTTTCTACTGGGAAAACAATGATTATGATGGTGGATTCTATTGCTGGGCACTATAACACAGAATGGAAAATTCGAATAATCTGACCTATAATATAATATACTCCTTCTACTGAGGTAGTGCTTCAGGGTTTTCTTGCTGAAATGTGGCTTTAGAAATATCCCTTGAAATTTTTGTAACCTTGATTGAAGAAGTTAAATTTTGTTTTGTTATTTTAGTGTAAGCTAAAATACCCCCAGGGGATGATCCAACTTCATTACCTAGCGTAAAAAAATGTAGGACCCCGTCCTTGTCTCATATTGGACACCCCTCACGGAGATGTCAGGCAGCTGCTTGGCGAAACCTCAGCATGCAGGACCTTTCGATGGCAGCGGAAGTGTCTCCTCTGCGAACCCCCAGAAATGCTTCCTTATTTATAATAAGAAGCACCCTTGTGATGTACCCGCGGATTGGCATTTGTTATGGATATGTAGATAGCCTTGTCACATTGTGGATGAAGATAGAATGGCATTTGTGCATTGTGTATAAAAGCCTTGTACTCAGTGTTCAAGGCATCATGATAATGTTGCGCGAAGCTAGATGTGTAAGGAAAGCAGTTTCAGAGAAACTAATCCAACATTGTCATGCAAGCGAATATGTGCAAAAGGTCACAGCAGTAATGTTATTGTGCAGAAAAGAGGACAATGTAAGAAAATGTGCAGCGTTGCTATGTGGGCCTAACACCAGCACAAATCAAATCAGAATATATTTGTTGAAAAAGTTAAGCATGGTGTATGTTGGCTATTGGTTCCAAGGAGCAATTTTCTTTTCCATAACTTGTATTTGAATAAATGGAAATACCAAATACTTTACATTTCATATTTCTAGATAGGGGAATAAACAGTTAGAGGTTTCTGTGATAAATTCTTAGTAAGAGTATGAACAGGCTTCAGTAAAGAGATATGAGAGACTTTTTGCATTTTCCACCACTCCAAAGATAATGCCAATTCTAGGGTTATTTGACTAATGGTGCTTGTAAATGTAAACAGTGCAGTATGAGTAGATCCACGTGTATCTTAATGATTGAAGAATAATAAATTCAAGTTGTTAACCAAACTTTTTTTTAAAATGTTTTCATTTATATTTTTGGCAAACAAAATAAAACAAACAATAGCAGAGGCAGTTACAGTCATAAAGTAACATAGATTACTAGGCAATGCCTCATACAATACAGTATTGTAGCCATGACGGGCCTCCTGAGAAATCAACTTCAAAATGTCCACATATTCATATCGTAGTGCTGTGGGGTTTCTCCTTCCATTGGATGCTAGGGAACCATTACCTAGGTGTAAAGGTCTCACCTCTTTGTAATCCATCTAGGCACCTCCACTCTCAACATCCAAGCCATATTAGGTCCTCCATTTACCCCACACCCTGTGAAATTTCTTTGGGCACCTCCTCGTCTTATAGGTAACACTTTCAGCTGCCATATACATGTCCATCCCTGCCTTCCACTCTTGGAGCAAAGGCGCATTTGTAGCTCCCCAAGTTCATGCTACGTCCCTTTTCGCCACTTCCAGGGCTAGCGTAGTAAAGATGAGTTATAGCCAGCCCAGATGTACATCTCCCGGTATTCCCAGCAATATAACTTTAGGGTCCAAGGGTATAGCCACTTCTAGAACATTGCTCAGTTCCCGTAATACCTACCCCCAGTAGACCTGTATTTTAGTACATTCCCGGAGGACGTGATAACAGTCCCCCTCCTCATGGCCACACCTCTGGCAATTAGGTTTGCGGGCTCGGCCCATTTTGCGTAGCCTAACCCTGTCATAATAGGCTCTGTGGAATATTTTATATTGAATGAGGTGAAGGCGCGATTTAATTGCCACCTCTCTATGCTGCTTCAGGGCAACTTCCCAATCTATGGTTTCGAGTGTGCCTAAATTTCCTTCCCAGGTATCTTGTAACTTGCCCAGCCTATCCGGTGTGTTATTATGTAGGGTCTGATAAGTGAGTGATACCGCCTTAGTAAGTATATGCTCCTGTAACAGTCGTCCCTCCAACGGTGCATAGTCCGGCATTGGAGAGGAGGCTGTGTTCTCTGCTTGCCAAGCATGCCTAAGTTGAGCATACTTGAAAAACTGGAAGGTATGTAGTGCAAAGCCTTTCTGTAGGGAGTGAAAGCTTTTGAGTTTACCTTTGTCGATGATGTCGCCTATGGTGGAGATACCTATGTCGTCCCAAACCCCAAAGCTTCTCAACTTTTGGATTTCTTTTAGTCAGGCGCAGTGCCAAAGGGGCTTCTGCTTAGTGAGTTTCCAGTCCCACCTCATTGCCTTAATTGCTTTCCCCCAAGCCTCTATCATGGCTTGGGTGGCCTGGAGAAGTCTCCCCTTGCCCCAGCCTCCATATAGGTAATGCAGGCAGATGCGTCCCGCCATAGTTATCCTCTCTAGTCTGTAGGTGGGATGATCCCCTGGGGCTTGAATCCAGTCATTCACTGGGGTTAGCTGTTCCGCCCAATAGTAGGCCTCAATGCCAGGAAGCGATATTCCTCTGTTATATTGATTGCGTTGTAGGATACTTAGTGGGATCCTCTGCTGTTTCCTGAGCTATAAAAGTGAGCGTAGCTTAGCCTCGATATCTCGGAATGTTAGTCGTGGTAGGGGGAAATCCGTGTTCTGTAATGCATATAGAAATAGGGACAAAGTAATCATTTTAAACATAGTGGCCTGGCCTTGAATAGTGAGTAGAAGCGATTTCCATCGCTGCGTGTTTTCTGCAAAATTTGTAAGTATGCGTTTAATGTTTCTCTGGTAGCAAAGGTCCTTATTAGTGGTGAGATAAATTCCCAGGTAGCTAAACCCATTGTAGGCGATCTGAAGGTCCCCAGGGAGGATAGGCCAAGTGGACAAGGCATCTGGGCTATATATTACTGACTTATGTCAATTTATGGTGTCCCCGGAGTTATGCCCAGAGGTGCCTATAGTATAGCACAGAGTGGGGAATCGTGGTACCCTGGTGCATGATATATAGATGTATATCATCCGCATACAGAGAGATTTTTTCTTCCCGGCTAATGCGAAACACCCAGATCTCAGAATGTTGTCGGATCGTACGGGCCAGAGTCTCTATCGTGAGAGCAAAGAGTAGTGGGGATAGAGGGCAGCCCTGTTGTGTACCTCGTCTAATCGGAAAGTCTCCGAAGGTCTGACCGTTGACCTTAACCCTCGCCCTGGGATCCTAATACAGAAGTCCCACCCATTTCCGAAAGTTGGGACCTACACCGAATTTAGTCAATGTGGCCTCTAGGAAGGGCCAATGGACTTTGTCGAATGCCTTTTCTGCGTCAAGTGACAGGAGTAAGTGTGGGATGTCACGGTCCTTGACCTCTATCATCCAGTTATGGGTTCTACGCGAATTCAGTCTAGTCCCCCGGCCGGGCAAAAATCCCGACTAGTCCTGATGCACCAGAATAGTTATCACTTGGCGAAGTCTCATGGCAAGGATAGTAGCCAGTATCTTCACCTCTGTATTGAGTAGGGATATTGGGCAGTAGCATGCACACTTATTTTGGGGCTTCCCCTGTTTATGAATAGGGATGATCGCGGCCATATGTAGGTCTAATGGAAGGATTCCCTCCTGGCATGCTTCTTTATAGAGATTTAAAAGGTGAGTAGTAAAGAGAACCCCACACCTCTTGTAGAGCTCTGCAGGTATGCTGTTTGGTCCTGGGTTCTTCCCGGGACGTAATTGCGCTATAGCCAATTTAATTTAGTCAATATTGAGTCTAGTCCTTCCATATCAGCATCGTCCAATAATGGGGTATGTATCCCCGCTAAACAATCTGTAATGGCAGGGGACGGACATAGGGTCCGGGAATCATAGAAGTTTTTATAGTAGGACGCAAAAGTCTGTACTATCAGTTTGTTATGCGTCTGTGTTATCCCTTGCTGATCTATAATACTTCCTACCTATCGGGCCTCTATAGTGATGTTGAGCGTCCGTTAGCTGTCTTGGTACCTGGGGTCCGTCTGTATTATATTTAGTCTCTCTTGGGTGGGAATCTGAGGTTCTAGTTTAGTTAACTCTTCCTGGTCTTTCCTTCTTTCCCACACTACCTGGTTTTGTGCCTTGTCTCTCAGTACCGTTTTATATGGTTCCCAGATCACTACCCCTGACTCCACCGATCCCAAATTTTCATCAAAGAAGATTTTTTATGAGCTCTAATGCCCTTGAGGACTGTCTCATTCTGAAGGTCCCATGATGACCATCTCCAACCCATGTGTCCCGCCCGGGTCCGATCCCCTATTCGCACATACAAGGGGGAATGTTTGGTCAGGCCCCTAACCATGTACTCCGTTTCGTATATGTCTTGTATTGCACTACTCGGGAGGAACACATAGTCCAGTCTTGAGTAGACCCTATGGCAGCCAAAGTAGTATGAGTATTGCCACGCCCCTGGATGCAGGTGGCGCCAGACATATATCAGACCCAGTGTCTCAGTGACTGCGCTATGATGGGTCATGGCTGCGTACCCAGGGGAGACCTTGCTGTCAGTGCTGTATGATGAAGCAAGTATTTGTATCCGTCAGGAAAGTGCGCTGGAGCCCTCTCGGAGCCCCACAAAGTGTAGGTTGTTTCATCTTACTCTGTTTTCTGCGTCATCAAAGCACCAATGGAGATCTTTATTTGAGGCTTGATGGTCTGTCATCCCCTTACGAAGATCCTAAAGCGAGTCTTCAGCCTCACCCAGACGGGTTTCCCATTCTGTGACTCTGTTTGCCAAGTTAGAAAGGTCCTGCCTCAAGAGTGTCACCTCCTTGCCCACTTCTCCTATTTTCCCCTCTAGTGCCAGCCTGGAGGATTGAATTGCCTGGAGAAGATTATCAGTGTCTGTGTGACTAGGTGGTAGATCCTCCGGAGGGGGTGTGATTACTTTAGTGTAGCAGTCCATTTTTCCTTGGCGAGTGGCTTCGGGTCTTTGTCTTTGCCCATGGCAGTGGGTGCAGTGGTGATCCGCAGAGAGAGTTGACAATAGGCAGAAACTGGTCATCTGTGCAACAGGGGAGTCCACTTCCTCCTACACGGTGGTCCAACTATCGTGGGTGGCCCTTCCAGTGGCTCATCGTGACGCCCACAATATGCAAGGTCACACCACAGGCGAGGTAATAGAAGCCCTCTGAAGACAAGGCCAGTCCCCGATTGACCCTCAATACAGTCGTTCGGCCTTCGATGTAGTCAGGAGTCCAGGATCCGAGACTGGCAGAGAGGGAAGGGATGTACACCCACGTTAGACAGCGGCGCTGCAACACCCCTCCTCCGTAGCAATCTCCGTCCGGTCGCTCACTTTCAAGTCAAACAGGGATTCTTGGAACTGAGGGGGGCCACAATTCCAGCATGAAACTCATAGAAGGGAAGGTGGGCCCAATTCGATTTGAGGAAGGCATCTCCACCCCAGCCTCTCTAGGGATACAGAAGGCTCGGGGTAGACAGCGCATCAGAGACCAAGCAGGGATCACCATACAATTGCTTCCCATTCAGAGAGGCACTAGCGAGGCCCCACCTGGCCAGGGTGCCGCAGCCACTGCAAGTCAATCCCAGCCCCTTCCTGCATAAACAGCGTGGGGAAGCGGTTGTCCACAGCGTATGAGGCCCCCAAGGCTCCCTGGGGCCTCACAGGAGCACAATCTCAGCCCCTGTCTGATTCTCAGGGCCCAGCAGGACAGCAGAGGCGGGGCACGAAACTCAGTCCGAACCCGACCGGGTTCGGCCGCAGCACCGCTCAATGAGGTGGAGGCTCAACTCGCATGCACAGGCGATCTCGCCTCGGCATCAGCAGTCGCTCAAGTCCTCTGAGGATCCAGTCGCAGAGGAGCCGGCCTGGGGATCTCCCTGCTCAGCAGATTTCAACGCCAGTTGGGCAATTTGTGTGACACGGCGTCCCTCAGTTGCAGGTTCCCCTTCATCTCGGGCACTGGAGCTCCACCAGCAGTCCTGCACGTATACCATCCGGTCAGGTGGCAGAGGGGCTGTTGTCCACCAGAAGCCAGCGGAGGAGAGTTCTGTTCCCGCATGGAATGCAGTAGCTTCACATGGCCAGCCGAGCTGCTTCAGTCCCAGCAGGGCTCCACTTTGGATGAGTCTCGGATGATCTACCGGCGTGAATAGCAGCGCTTCCACAGCAGGTATGACTCCTTCTTGCCCCAGAGAATAGCGCCGGGAGGTCCGTAGCAAGTCAGCTGCAGGGATAGTGTGATTCCGGGCCTCTGGACTGCCGTTTAATTGTTGGATGAAAGCTTTCGACCGGAGCTCGGCGAATGCACGTCTTAAGCAGCCATGTCGTTGGCCACGCCCCCCCAAGTTGTTAACCAAACTTGAGCATTCACTTTACATTATGTCTCTGACTGTCTTTATTTGACCTTTTAGGCCCTCGTTACGAATTGTTTAATTACACAGTGCAGTAAGACCACATAATGTAATTTTGAGTCTGCATCAGAAATCCAGGTCATGGAGGTGTGATTACGTGTCTTTTCCAGGTACTGAACAGTCAGAATTAGAGAGAACAAATCCACGTCTGATATGTTCTCATGCAATTTTTCCAAGTCTGATATTTCTGGCTGACGTAATTCCACATGCAGAAATACAGCACATGCCTGAAATTTGACTCAGAGTTAGAATCGCATGACATACAAGCAATATATCATTCATGTGAGCCAAAAACAGGAATTTGAGTGTAGAAAATTATTCACTGGCTGATTGATATTCTAATGTACACCTCCTGTAGCAGATACTGGTGAAGGAAACAGATGCTATTTTCCGGTTCCTGGTACAAGGGAAAGTGTAAATACACAATTCATTGCCCTTCTCAGATCAGGACTGATATATTATTAAGCATCTGCCCGGCAAATCACCATATCACCATGGTCAGAGAGCCTGAGGAAGTATACATTTTTCAAATAAGAATTTCATGTGCTGGTTTATGAGGTTGTGAGGAAGGAGCCATGCGCATGAGATAAAAAATGGTCCTCACACCACCAAAGGTTAGAGTGAGACTGTGGCCGGCCATACCAAATAAAGTAAATATCATCGCCACTCAGCCATGGAAATGTGCAGAAAGTGATTTTGAGTTCCTAAAAAGGAGGGATTGAAATCTGCTTGCAAAACATCACAAGTAAACCCTGGCCATAGTAGAGAGATCACCACCAGTGCTGAAATTAGCAGGGTCAGATTATACTTTAGGGCGTTGGGTCTCCCCTGCACTTTTGTTTCCACCTTCAATTCACCTATGCCTAACCCTTGATCCGAGCAAGAGTCAGGATTTTTTGCAAACTGGGCCTATGCAAACATGTAGCAGATGCTGCAGCATTGACAGGCCTTACCCTCATACAGCCCATGTATGCCACAAAGTAGTGGTGACGTTGTTTCATTATCTTTTCATCCTGGACAACAAACAGCCTGGTGCATTTTAATAGCAAGCCCAGGTTATGCAAATCTGCAGTCACTGAGCTGTATTTCGCACTTTCCTTAACTCTACCCTTTCCCATATTGTCAGTGGATGGGGTGGAACCAGCAACATTTCTTGACCACTCCCCTCTCTTTGATAAGTTAGGAAAGGATGCCATTTGGTAATATTTAAATTTTATTTCATGTGTGCACAATTCAACATGTCACACATGAAGACAAACCCATTAAGAATTTCAATCGATAATTATTATTTTTTTACATCCACGAAGCAATGCACTGCATCAGAAAATCTAGTTAAGTTGGACAGCCAGAGCAGCTACATATAGAAAAAAAGTACATATCTTACCCCCCCCCCGAGCTGTGCAGGCAACTCACGGGCCCTCCTGACATTCCTTCTTTCCCATCAGTTATGTACATAAATATCTCTTATGGTGTTAGAAAGGCCTCAGTATATTAACATCATAAGTTGGTACACACTTGTCATGATGGCATTGGTCATCAACATGCTTATTTCTGGCCTATTTTGGACTACGTGTTTGTAAATCAAAAATGGACTAGCCAAATTACCAAAAGAAAATAAATAAATTGTTTTAATTTATCAAGGACTCAAGTATGTTTCGTCAACGGTTGGTGGCACCTGGTAGGTGTGCTCATAAAGCCCTCACCCACCAACCTAGTTGGTGGCATGCTTCATCATCGGGCCCACCCAGTGACACCTAGCGTGTCCCGGGTGTGCTTCGACGCCTGAAGACAGCGGAGCAGGTATGTCGCTGTGTGTGCGGTGAAGACTGTTATGGAATGTGAGTTTAAAACGGCTTGGCGGGGATCCCAGTGCCCAAGGGCAAACACACTTTATTGGCTGGGTCACCGTCAGCGGTTAAAAATAAGGCTATTGGATGTTAGAGGCGAGTTACGACCTCCCACATCCTGGGGTGTGTCAACATGTTTCAGCCAGTGCCTTATGATTATGCTGGCTTTCTTCAGGACGGGTAAAAAGGGTGTGTGCAATTAAAACTAGTGGGTGTATATCCAGACTATGTGTATACACGCCCTAAAGTGTTTTTCTATGTGTGGGTGGGGGATTCCCATCTCAAGAAAACACCTTTACATGTAACATATAGGACAAGGACAAAACATACATGGAAAAAGGTTAGAGTCACTTGGCTGTATGGTTTATATACAGTTGGTTGCCGGCTCTATAGCGGTGTAGGTGCTGGCTATGAGCGGCTATGGTGTAATGGTATTGGTGGTACCATTAGGGTGGGGTTCGCACTAGATTACGGTAGTGGGGTGGCTAAAACACGAATTGTACATTTATAGTGCACAGTGGTACAAGAGGAAAACATAAGAGTTCATTCTTACGCTAGTTTGTCAAAAGTGCTACTTCATGGTTAGAGAAGTGGCATGGGTTGACCCTGTGGAGTAAAAACATGGGTTTTGCCACAAGTTTTAGAGAGAGAGAGACCTGTGGGGGAGAAAACGCTTACCAGAGTTGAAGAACCGTCAAAGTACTCACAGGGTTCTTGGTCAGAGCCTGCCGTAGACCTGTACTGCCTCCTTCGCTGCACCGGTAGGGAATGGCTCTGGGAGTGAGCTTTTTATACTGTTAGTTGATTGTTAAATTGTTTGCACCTGTATTTTTGGAGGAAAGGGTGAAAAGACTCGAAAAACCGGGTCAGTGCGCTCGCGAGCGCTAGTCACGATCGTGGTGTGGATCTGCGCATGCGCGTTGTAGTGCGCTATTACCGCGCATGCGCATGCGCGTTGTAGTGCGCTATTACCGCGCATGCGCGTTGGGGTG
This sequence comes from Lissotriton helveticus, assembly GCF_964261635.1. Lineage (NCBI taxonomy): Eukaryota > Metazoa > Chordata > Amphibia > Caudata > Salamandridae > Lissotriton > Lissotriton helveticus. The sequence continues at coordinate 1,475,336,558 of NC_136069.1, forward strand.
CTAGTTCTGTGCATGCGCAATGGTAAAAGAGTCGGCACTACTCGTTAGCGCATGCGCGGCCAAAGCGGCGCGATTGAAGGCCATCTGGTGTTGATGGTGTAAAGGAGTTTATGGGATGAACTGAGGCAATGGGTAGTGGTTATTAGAGTAGATGCATGCCTCATTATTACTGGACGATGGAATGGTGGTACAGTTGGGGGGGGGGGGGCATGCCTCATTATAACCAGACGATGGTCTGTGGAAGGCTGGCACTGTTGATGGGTTCACGTCCTATTCACGTGTGGGACAAAGAATTCCACGGAATGGCATCGTTGAGCCCATTGGTCGATGTTGAAAGACGGTATATCCATCTTTGTTCTTTACCTAGAAGCCTTTTGTCATTTTCAATGGCACTTTCGGGGATTTGCTCAATTATTGTCCAATTGAAGTCATTGGGTGTGTGGCAGTGGGTGATGAAGTGGTTTGTTAGCTTGCTTATGTTTTTCTTGCATCGGATCGTGCTCCGATGCTCAGTGATTCTGGTCTTGATCTTTCGGGTGGTCATCCCCACATAACGGAGGCCACATGTGCACGTCAGAAGGTACACCACGTTGCGTGAGTTGCAGTTGGTGTGACTTTGTTGCGTCCATATTTTGTTGGGTTCCAGATTCAGCGTTCTGGTGTGTGTGGTCAGATGACAAACACTGCAATCATTGCAGGGGTAGTGTCCAACGACCTTCGGAAGTCCCCAGGCGTTCAAGATGGTATTTGCTGGTTGTTTATGTGGTAGTCTGGGTCTGGTGCTCACCAGCTGGTCCTTGAGGTTTTTGTTCCTTTTATAAGCAAATCTTGGGGTTTCCCAATTCCTCTGTCCAGAGTTGATGATCCTCCAGTGTTTTTTTATGATTTTGGTCACTTCATTGGAGGCCGTGTTGTAAGTAGTGACGCAAGTAACTGGTTGTTCCTGGTCCTCTTTCACGTGGGTCTCCAGAAGGGCATCCCGGTTCTGGTTTCTCGCCCTTTTCTGGGTTTTGCGGATGATGGTTTTGGGGTATCCACGGTTTTCAAGTTTGGTGGCTAATTCAGCAGATTGTGCTTTGTAGTCATTCACATTGGTGCAGTTCCTTCGGATGCGGAGGAACTGTCCGAATGGTAGGTTTTCTCTCAGGGGCCGGGGGTGAAAGCTGTTGTAGTGCAATAGGGAGTTCCTAGCCGTAGAATGTGAATGACTACAAAGCACAGAGGAATTGGGAAACCCCAAGATTCGCTTATAAAAGGAACAAAAACCTCAAGGACCAGCTGGTGAGCACCAGACCCAGACTACCACATAAACAACCAGCAAATACCATCTTGAACGCCTGGGGACTTCCGAAGGTCGTTGGACACTACCCCTGCAATGATTGCAGTGTTTGTCATCTGACCACTCACACCAGAACGCTGAATCTGGAACCCAACAAAATATGGACGCAACAAAGTCACACCAACTGCAACTCACGCAACGTGGTGTACCTTCTGACGTGCACATGTGGCCTCCGTTATGTGGGGATGACCACCCGAAAGATCAAGACCAGAATCACTGAGCATCGGAGCACGATCCGATGCAAGAAAAACATAAGCAAGCTAACAAACCACTTCATCACCCACTGCCACACACCCAATGACTTCAATTGGACAATAATTGAGCAAATCCCCGAAAGTGCCATTGAAAATGACAAAAGGCTTCTAGGTAAAGAACAAAGATGGATATACCGTCTTTCAACATCGACCAATGGGCTCAACGATGCCATTCCGTGGAATTCTTTGTCCCACACGTGAATAGGACGTGAACCCATCAACAGTGCTAGCCTTCCACAGACCATCGTCTGGTTATAATGAGGCATGCCCCCCCCCTAACTGTACCACCATTCCATCGTCCAGTAATAATGAGGCATGCATCTACTCTAATAACCACTACCCATTGCCTCAGTTCATCCCATAAACTCCTTTACACCATCAACACCAGATGGCCTTCATCCGCGCCGCTTTGGCCGCGCATGCGCTAACGAGTAGTGCCGACTCTTTTACCATTGCGCATGCACAGAACTAGCACCCCAACGCGCATGCGCGGTAATAGCGCACTACAACGCGCATGCGCATGCGCGGTAATAGCACACTACAACGCGCATGCGCAGATCCACACCACGATCGTGACTAGCGCTCGCGAGCGCACTGACCCGGTTTTTCGAGTCTTTTCACCCTTTCCTCCAAAAATACAGGTGCAAACAATTTAACAATCAACTAACAGTATAAAAAGCTCACTCCCAGAGCCATTCCCTACCGGTGCAGCGAAGGAGGCAGTACAGGTCTACGGCAGGCTCTGACCAAGAACCCTGTGAGTACTTTGACGGTTCTTCAACTCTGGTAAACGTTTTCTCCCCCACAGGTCTCTCTCTCTCTAAAACTTGTGGCAAAACCCATGTTTTTACTCCACAGGGTCAACCCATGCCACTTCTCTAACCATGAAGTAGCACTTTTGACAAACTAGCGTAAGAATGAACTCTTATGTTTTCCTCTTGTACCACTGTGCACTATAAATGTACAATTCGTGTTTTAGCCACCCCACTACCGTAATCTAGTGCGAACCCCACCCTAATGGTACCACCAATACCATTACACCATAGCCGCTCATAGCCAGCACCTACACCGCTATAGAGCCGGCAACCAACTGTATATAAACCATACAGCCAAGTGACTCTAACCTTTTTCCATGTATGTTTTGTCCTTGTCCTATATGTTACATGTAAAGGTGTTTTCTTGAGATGGGAATCCCCCACTCACACATAGAAAAACACTTTAGGGCGTGTATACACATAGTCTGGATATACACCCACTAGTTTTAATTGCACACACCCTTTTTACCCGTCCTGAAGAAAGCCAGCATAATCATAAGGCACTGGCTGAAACATGTTGACACACCCCAGGATGTGGGAGGTCGTAACTCGCCTCTAACATCCAATAGCCTTATTTTTAACCGCTGACGGTGACCCAGCCAATAAAGTGTGTTTGCCCTTGGGCACTGGGATCCCCGCCAAGCCGTTTTAAACTCACATTCCATAACAGTCTTCACCGCACACACAGCGACATACCTGCTCCGCTGTCTTCAGGCGTCGAAGCACACCCGGGACACGCTAGGTGTCACTGGGTGGGCCCGATGATGAAGCATGCCACCAACTAGGTTGGTGGGTGAGGGCTTTATGAGCACACCTACCAGGTGCCACCAACCGTTGACGAAACATACTTGAGTCCTTGATAAATTAAAACAATTTATTTATTTTCTTTTGGTAATTTGGCTAGTCCATTTTTGATTTACAAACATATAATCCGGGGGATAAGGACTAGCTTTCTGGTCCTCTCTCTCCATCTTGATACACGTATCTATTTTGGACTACAACATAAGGCATTTTCATAACAGGTTATACAGTGCACAACCTCTACTTTATTGCATATTAATAACTATCACTTGCCTAATCCTGCTATGCTTCATCCTTCCAGTCCTGATGTCTCTTCAAGGTTGTCATAAATCACTTTTCAACTGCCGTGACAGCTCTACTTCTGTCACTTACTTGGTACAGCGGGTGACATCTTCGAGGATGTCCTTTTCTTTATTGATAGAAGATTGGGTAGAAATATGCCAATCTGAATGCCTGCTGGCTCAATAATGGTTTTTACCTCTTCCAAGGGCTCAAATGTTAGGTTAAAATCCTCTGCTATTATTGGAAAGCAATCCATTGAGTTAGTTCTGAAGCAAGCCTTTAGAATGTGGGCGAATTCAGGTACAGTTGTAGACGTTGTAAATTTTCATTTTGAGATCCCTCAGGGTGCCTATAAGGGAGCAATATCAACCAGGATTCTTGAAATATACAGATGTCAAATTTCTCAATAAAATACCCACACTAGGGTCAACTAGCTTAGGTATCATTCCCACTGTGTTCCAGGAAATGATACATCTTTGAAATGTTCTAATTATAAAATGTCTTAGATTGAGGAACAGTGCTAGCATGATGGAATTCGATGTGACCAGTAAGTAGGTGCCTAGGATATCCATCTGTTTCGATTCTATCAGGTACAATAGTATGAAGATTTAAGATATTGATTGGACAACACCACTCCGTACCATTAGTCAGTCTATCAAATTCAGAACCAGTGGTAGCAGATGGTCTTAATAGATGTGTGCAGGAGGTTCACACATTCTTCATGTCCCTGGGTGAGATTGGTGGATTATATTGAAGTTGAATAAATATTATTTATATGAATACCTCTCGCAGGGAGTGTGTGAAGGTCCAGTCCCACAAGACTTTCAACCAGCTCTTCTTTCTTTAGCACAAGTTGAATATAATCATTACAACCTCCATTAGTCAAATGGCGTTTTGCAGTTAGTATATCAGATCGAATCAGTGAATAACAGGGGCAGGTGTCCCTTTAGCCATTGTATTTTTTTATTCTCCATTCTTCCTCGTTCCCAACAGCACTTTTAGAACGTTGATCGTATAAACAGCTCTTTTTCTAGGGTGGTCTGGCCGCCAGTTTCATTAAGTTCATAGCTCACTTTGAGAGCTGCCTATAACCCCTTTGATTAAGATGATTTAACTTACTGGCTTTGTTGCCTTGTTGATGTTGCTTTAATTAAATTGTGTTAAGCTGCTCATTTTGGGAGTGTGTATAACTAATGTTTAGGTGGTACTCTTGTGGGAACTGAACCACAATAATCTCCTCAATCCCAATATCAAATGAACCCCAAATTGTACCTTAGGCAGTTCAGTCCCACAATTCTTCAAATTGATCTAGGGGTAAAAGAGTATCCTCCCTATCAATACACCAAACTTAGCAGAGTAAATTCATGATTATAAACTGAGACTACTCAAGAACCGAGTTCAAGATCAGAATGAAGTGTAAAAGAACCTGCTTCCGAATGTCGGGCGTTCGTGGACCCATGGCCATGCCTGGGCTGCAAGTGCGCTGAGCATTTCTTACCCGTTTGTCTGTCTTCAAATATCTCTGCTGTAAGGCATCTCAAGGACCTTGTCCGGGCGCTTACCTCTAAAGTCCCTACTGTGAGGTATCCCAAGGACCGTGTTATGGGCAATTGCACTCGTCTCAAGAGTCCCAGTCAAAAGGCATCCCAAGGACCTTGTCCAGACAATTGCTCTTTCACGCCCTTGTGTGAAGATATTTTCTGTTAAAGCTCGTGACTCCCCACCCCCTTGACACAGTGTGGCTGCAACTGCCTCATTATCTGGTGTAGGTGGGTGGAAACAATTTCTTCTGGCAACAAAGTTGGGGACTGCATGTCCAGGTCACATTTTTGGCCGTGCTAGTGACCATGCCCTTCTCTCTGATTGGGCCCTTTGAACCCAAACTCTCTTGGTCAAAGCTGTGTGCCCTTTGTCTGCTGCCCGTGGGGGTGGGGGGGTATGCTGCCCTCCCTCTAGGGTTGGCTGCACCTCCTGGTCAGCAGTACTTCTTTGTGCTCACCATTTCCCTATCCAAATGTTCATCTCTGTTCAGCAGCAACAGGGTCGGCGTGAGCTGCTTCATAGTTATGACTGCAATCCTTATTTTATTTCTCCTGAGGAATTTATTTGCTTAATCTGACTGTGACACAACTAGATATTTCGCTGTCACATTAAGCACATGTAGTGTGTGTGGTAAATGAAACGTATTAGAATGCTACTATAGCTTTTTGTTTTGAGGGGGAAATTGTGTGCATGCGTGTGAGTGGGTGAGTGACTGATTGTCAATGTTGGACTGGCCTCTAAGACACTACTAGAAGGGCCTGCTTGGAAGAGCCAGCGTATGGGCTAGTTTCAGGACTGTACTGGCCATGCCAGGCATCAGGCAGTTCCCCGGGAGTCTGGAAGGGTGGGTAGCAGTTTTGTAGTGTTGGGTCCCGGTTATGTTACCAGGACTGGTTTTGCAGCGGTGTTGCAATATCGGCCCACAGTAACAAAAGCAGCCGTGCTTCACACTTGCCCCCACACCCTGAGAGGGCTGGTCTGACAAAATTGTCAGGGTTGCTTGGGTGAACAGTCTGGCCTTGGCTAATTTCTTTGGTCCCATGGGCCAAGATAGGACAAAAAACACAGCCCATACTCCTCACAGGTCAGTCCAGCACTGATTGCAGAGGTTGACTGGGTGGGTGTCGGAATGACTTAGGGCCTGTTTATGAATTTGGTGGTGTGGGAGCGGGACCACCTCACTGCGCACCACCAAACCTGTGTATGCACTGTGTGCCATATTATGACATTTTTAGTTACTGGCAGGCAGTTTTTGGGCGTTTCCATGGTGGTGCCTAAGAAATTGGGGCCACAATGGGAATGTCAAAGGCACTACTTGCATGGCATGGACTGCTACAGTCCGTGCTGTGCAGGTACTCGGGTGCATTGGCACAGGTGGCACGACATGTGGCCTTTTGCATGCACCCCATTGGCCAGAAGCAACTGGGAGCCCTGCAGGGGACCCTTTGTTTCCTATTCACCATGGTTTACATGGAGGAGGAATAGCCATGAAATCCGTGGCAGGGAGGAAACTCGTAATAGGCTTGTGGGGATCACGGCGTTCCTGCCAATCATATTGTGGCCTCAAGACCGCCAACAACACTGCCAGGGAGCTCTAATCCCTAGCAATTGTGGTGGTGTAATGGTGGTCTGACCACCCTAGTTGTAATAGGGAGGTTGGAAGACCGCCACCGCCGTTCCCCCACTTATCTGGCAGTCTGTTAGCTGCTAGACCCATACTCAGGCCTGTAGTATTTGAGTTGTATGAGCGGCAATGGGAAACATTCTGTGGATGCATGACCATGAGTTAGTAGGTAAAGGAATAAACTTGGTGATGGAAAGTGAATTGCTGATTGTGGTGAGTGACTGTGTGTGTGTGAGTGAAAGTACGTAGAAAAGTGAACGATATTGGTTGGTGGGACAAAGGCTTGTAATTTTGATGAAAATTTCAAGGGACCATGGACAGTCACATTCTCTTGATTATAAGACAGGTCAATCAGTAGATGCAATAGTTTTACTTTTATTGATCTCAAGAGCATGAAAGCAAGGGGCACCTGCTGCCATTGAAAACTGTCACCACATAGGCAAACCGCTGGTCCGAGTTTGGGCTTGCTTGAAGAGTGTATTCTCATGTATGCACTTATACAATCACCAACTGCCACTGGAAATTAAAATCATGAGAAGCAGTATGCTCCATCATAAATCTCAAAAGAATAAAGGGCATAGCAGGAGGCACAGAGGTTGGTGGAGAAGAACAGCATGGTATGGAAATTAAACATTTCTCTTCTGTAATAAAACGGTGCATGACTGAATGAAATTTAGGACATACCAGTCCACTATGAATTTTACACATTGACTTCTTGCATCATTTTATACCACAACCCCATATCTGAACTTAAATGTGAAAAAGTAAGGTTTTGTCTATCATCACATGTGGTTTACATCCTATGCCCTTGGCCAAGCATACTTTATTTGACCCACACAAAGTTAAATAATATCTACTAATAGAATATCACATTTATTCCATGGTTTTGATGTACATTGTTGTACATATATATTTTCCATATACATACATTGAACGGCTGCAACCTCCAGGGATCAGAGATCCCTGGCAGTAGCATAGTGGTCTAGAGACCGCAATAGGTTTGGCGGGACCGCAGCGGTCTCGCCAAGATTTTTATGAGTTTCTCTCCACCACGGTTTTCATGGCAGTTCCTTCTCCATAAAAACCTTAGGTCATGGGATGCATGCAAGGGGCACATGTTGTGCCCCCTCTGTGCATGCACCCCAGTACATGCACGGCATGGACTTCACCAGCCCATGCTGTGCGAGACTGCCTTTGACATTCCCATTGCGGTGTCTATTTTCATAAGCACAGCTGTGGGAACAGCAAAGAGCAGCCGGCCAGTGAATAAAAAATTCATAATATGGCAGGAGGTACGTACACAGGTTTGGCGGTGTTGTGGCGGGGCAGACCCGCTGCCAGCCCCACAAACTAGTAATTAGGCCCTAATTTGTTCAGACACTCACTCAGTAAACATCTGCAATCAGTGCTGGACTGTCCTTCTAGTTGACGGTCGACGATTTCCTGGTTACCCCTTGTGACTCCCTAACCCACTCTGACTCATGCCGATGAGGGACATCCTGCTATCGAAAATCCCTCTGGACTAAGACTCCAGACATATTCATTTCCCAGCACCTGGCCTTTCTCCACAGTACGCCGGATCACTACCTTACAGGCCCACGAATACTGGACGGCCTCCTCCTGACGCTGGTAGCTCCCACTGGATGCCTACTTTTTTCTTTCACTACCTGGAGATCGCGCTCCTCCTATCTCCTGATTGCTCCACTGCACCTTGATTGACGGTGCCTTCTCAGCCTCCTCGCCCAAGACATTGCCCTACCTTTTCTGGGACACGTGATTACCTCCCACCCCAGACCCCTATACTAGTCAGCGCGAAAATACTGTAACCTGGTCCTGAAGATGACCTGAACTAATAACAGGTCAAAACATCGTCGACTGTCCAGCGCAATCTTTGGCACATCTCCATGGTTCACCTAAATTGTCAAAACGTCTTCATTTTCCATAATCTAACATTTGTGTACCAAAAAACGCTTGTAAATATTGACACTACTGTTTATTCTGCTCCACCTTTCACTGTATCACTTGTCACTTGTGCCGTTCACTTTTTTACGAGCACATATGTGCACAAGTACATTCGGATCACTCGTATTTATTGTAAATAGTGCTGATACTGTTCTTCTGGCCTATATTGGCTCGAAATAAAGACCACTCCCGCATTATTCAAACAACCCCTTTAGTCTCCCTGTCTTTCCTTTTTCTCAACTAAGTGTGCATGTTTTATTAACGGTCTTCCTAATATTACCTCTTGAGACATTGTTACTTGTTGCAGGACTGTCCTGGTAGGCATTCTGGCACTGCCAGAAGACTGACTTGAAAAGACCTGAGTGTGGGCTGTGTTTTTGTCCTATGATGGCCCATGGGACAAAAACAATTGCCCATGGCTGGACTGGGAACCGAAAGCAGCCTTTGCAATTTTATAAGACCAGCTGCCCCGGGGGGAGGGGGCTGTGAAACACTGCTTCTTTTGCAGGGGGCTGCTATTGCAGCACGGCTGCAAAACCGGCTCCAGTAACAAAACCAACCCCCACCACTACAAAACTGGCTCCTGGGGAAATGCCCGATGCCCGCCATGGCCAGTCCGGCCCTAAAAGTGGCCCACACACTGGCTCTTCCAAGCAGCACTGGAATGCAGACGTCCTTTGGTACCTCTTAAAAATGTTGACAGTGCTATATTTTCTGGCTTCAGGTCAATTTTAGGGACTGGTTGGACATTTTTATGATATGACACAGCCTATTATTGTCAAATGTTGTTGTCACACCATTCTCTGTTTGTGGGTCTGTTGGAAAAAAGTAGTGTGGGGCCAGCAGTAGTAGGTCCCACACTACTTGCTTTAACACCTTCGAAAAAGTAGGCTGTGTCATAGAGTAAAAATGTCCAACTAGTCCCTGAAATTGTCCTGTAGCCATAAAACGTACTACTGCCAACATTTTTAATAGGAACTAAAGGCAGTCTGTGTTCCACTGCTGGTCTCTAATACTTTGCCTGTTGCAGCCAGTAGCCTGCGGATAGCTCCATGACAAGCCAATAGTTTGTTATGGTTTATTCGCTGGCCATATTCAATAGATTGCGGCATCTCTTGATCAACCAGGATCATCATTTATGCCTGTTCGGTACCTGAACCCTTTTCTTCTTAAACATTCTGTTGCACCTGTAGTTGTAGCTGCATAAGCAATAGACATATTTACTGCAGTTGACAGTGACCGGGTCATGGCTCCAGCCATGGTGCGGTTTGGCTGACTCTGAGAGGTGAAGTCTGCATTTATATATATGGACCCAATCAGTAATTTGCCTTTAGCTGTAGTAGTTATGATGTCTGTCTTATTTTGAGTGCATGTAAGCATATATGGCTAAATGTGTTGTGGGTGATGTATTATTTTTTTGCAGATTTTAACTATCCATGTGCCAACTTTATTAGTGAAGTAGTGGTGTCCTAATGCTATCACATTGTGGATGTCCTTTGATATAATTTTGTTTAATGTTACTACTTCCAAAGATCAGGAGGTATATTTTAGTAATAATTACCCACCTCAGGCTTCTTCATTTGCAACTTGTAACTGCATTTTCTTTATCAACACCTGGTTTTACCTGCTGCAATTTTTCCAAACCCGGTATAACTGGATGTGGAAAAATCATACATGCTTACAGGCAGCAGAAAAATGACATTTAGTAAAACATGCAAGTGTGCAAAGAGGAATTAATGCAAAAAACATTCTGTAAATCTGCCCTGCAATGAGGGCCTTAGTGTAATGCTGCTAAACTCGAAGAATATTTTTACGTGTTTGATGCTGAACGTCTTGTATTTCTTTTACATAAGATGTTACAGGAGGGACTTAACTTATGGTATCATAAAAAAGGCTGCCTTTGTGGATGATAAGCATGAGAAAAATAAAAAGGGATGGCTCCTAAGGAAGATTAGAACATTGGAATGTTGGGAGGTCCATTAAAAACAATGGAGTGCTCTGGGCTTATAATGGCTGGTATAAGCCTGGAGCTCCAACATTCCAATGTTTCTTTGTTCACAGCTCTGGCTGTGAACAAAGGGTTCAGGGAGCCTGAGGAGATTCCAATCCCCTCGCGCTCCCAAAAGGCTTTGTTTTTTTTGTTAGAACATTCTGTCCTCTAGTGACTGAATGTTCTAATAGCCTTATAGCCTTTCGTAGATGGGCTATACCGCTATTAAAGTACCTCTCCCTTGTTAAAGGCCCTCGCCTTCGGCTCGGGGCCTTTAACGCTGGAGAGGGCCTTTAATAGCCGGTATAGCCCTCTACGGCGGGCTATAAGGCTAGAGTGATGCTCATCGTTATATATGCACATTCTGCAACTACAAGGAATTCAACCCATTGTTCTTGTTGGTCATGAGTATAACAGCCAAATATTGCTCAAAAGTCTGATTGACTAGCCCCATTTGCTCAGGATAGAAGGCAGAATGAGCAATTGAAGTAGACAGGAGAGCTTGTTGTAGAAATATGAGGTGTTTTTCGTACTACTATCTGCTAAAATTATATGAGCTAGGCAATGTAAACATGAGATTTGTGTGAGGAAAATAATTGCAGATTATTTTGATGAAGGTAAGTTTCTGTTATAAAGTGAGACAGATTTGTGGTACATTCCATAAAAGGGATACAAAATATAATCCCCATAACGCCACTGTTATTGTGGCCATCCTTTTAGAGATCTGTAATAAAATCAATTGAAATTTAAGACGTTTGGTGTTTTGGTAAGTAATGGGTAGTGGCTAGGCCTGAAATTTACATTACACTGGGATAATTTGCATAATTTTGTTACACCTTGTTGAGTTCCTACATTTACGCCATTGCTCCACTTGGTGTAATGAATCCCATTTGTGTAAATATTTAGAGTGAATGTGCCATCTGCGATTAAAATTGACAATGAACACATGGGAGCAACAGAGCACGAGCAGCTGTTGTTCCCGGTGCATTTGTTTTTGCACTGGATTTAGGGCAAAGTGCTTTGCATCTAAAAGTGGTGCAAGGACTCATTTCATATTAAAACACAGAGCGAATTGGCAGATTAAGCATAATTTGGCCGAAAATTGTACAATTGTAGAGAAAGCAAACTACTATAATTTTGCACAAAGCCAGGAATGGCCTGAATTGTCCTATTTTCCTCTTCATAGATGTGGAAGTGGCACAAATGGAACAAGCATTTACATTTTCGTACATCTCTTCTTTCATGTAGTGCCACCAAAAATTTGCATTGCCTTAACTTGTTTGCTTACTATTCTAATTGAAATAAACAATAGTTTATTATACTTTAGGTATCACTGTATTTTCTGAAACAATTGAGATTGATTTCTTTCAAGTTCAGAATGTGTGCATCTTGTTCCATCTCAGTCTTCAGAAGTTTCTTGTAATTAATATGTTTAGCAATTATAAGAAAGAGCAATATAGTGGGGCAGATTTAAATTCAGGTGCATATTTTATAATGCATAATAGTTCATCAGCACAAAGATTTATTTTACCAGAGAGATTTGTGATTCTGAGCAGAAGGGTCTCAAGTGTTGTTAACCCCTTTGGTGAACATTCTAAAAATTGTCTCAAATACACAAATGCAGAGAGAAAAGCATTCATTTCTTTCCTAATATTGCGTAGTTGTTTCCTGCTGGAAAACGTTTACAAGAATAGTATACAATTGAAAGTAATTCAGAAGGTGATTTTTTTCTTGTAATTGAATGCCTCTTAATCCTTTGTCAAATGCATCTGACTGAACCTTAAAAGTTGTATTTTCTTGTACCTGAGCCAAAATGTGTGCTACTGCGTAGACCATCTTGATGTTGTGCCATGCCTTGTCTGCATCTTCTGTTCAAAGGTACGACTCACCTTTTTGTGACAAAAATCTGGTTTAAATTTCTGAAAAATATTTACAAAGAAAATGTATCTCTCTGGCATTCTTAGGTCTAGTCATTTTAGCAGGGTGTAAACCTTTTGTTGTAGCATAGCAATTCCTGCATGACTTAAAGTTAACACAAAGAGTCAAATTATTTCTCACGGAAGGAACATTTTTCCAGTTTACATAAAATGTATTGATATGTAGATGTGAAAACACTTGGCTTGCATGCTATTTATGATTGGACAATGAACAAGAGCCTATAAGGGTATAATTTAGGTATACACTCAAGAAGCAACCAATGAAATCTTCAAAAGCATCATTAGCAAATCACTGGAAATTTGAAGGCATTTTACATAGTCAAAAAGACATGACTTAATTTTCAAAATATCCAAATTGAGTATGAAAGACTGTTTTAAAAAAAAAATAGGATTGTGACAAAGTGAATTATTATTTGGTGGATGGTAGTCCACCACAAGTATTAAGGTCACTATCTTGTTAGATCCAATTAAAGATTCCTGTCATTTGAACAGGATGTCAACCAGCGATTAATTTGTTAAAGAATAAGTGCCAGAGCCCACAGTTTTGCTTTAAGACTGTGACTGGAGCTACTGCATGTCAGCGTGCCAGCTAACAAGGCTTTAAAATCTGGTTTCCACTTTAAGCCTCTTTAATTTTTAATTCACTCCAGATACTCGGTGACCTTTCCCAGCACTCTTGCAGGTTCCTGCTTTCTCCCTCTGTCACGTTTTGTAAGACATTCTCTTCCTCCTTCTTTTCCTCTGTATGTTTTTAACTCCCTTGCTCTGGGATAAGGTCTGATGGGGAAAAATAAGGGTTGGTTCCCAAAAACGAATGCAGGTGGGTCCCACCGGCAACCACTTTCTCAAATTAGGTACCGAGATTAACCCATGGTAGTTTTTGCACAGAGCTGTAAGGCTTAAGTTAACAAAATGCATAAAGCATTTACAAGTACTGAACCAGTTAAAATGTCAAAAACTCAATAAAATAAAAATCCTACTCCATTTTTTAAAACTCAGAGTAGGATTTAATGAACAAAAATAAACCAAAACAACAATAATCCAATAAGGCAACGAAAAATATATATTTTTTAATTTTTTAAGTGAAAATAGAACCAAAAAGCGCAAAGTTCCCATATCAGTCAAGTCGCAGGAGACTGGGACCTAGGAGCGATTTAAGTCTGACTTAGATGGCACGTGGGTCAGAAAACCCAACCAGGTTTGACCCTTTTGAAGGTTTTAGCTTGAGTTTTAGTCCTTTTCCTCAAAGTTAAAATCCTTCTGAGGGGCAAGGCAGCAGGTTCTGTCTGAGACGGGCTCTGTAACAACAGATAAGAATGGGACAAGGTCCCAGTGAAAAGGTTGATTTTGGAGGGAAACGTCCTGAGTGGAATAAATCCATATTTTGCTCCAAGGGAAGTCCTCTCACAGATCAGAAAATATTGGCATCTTTGCCCGTTCAAGATTTTTACCTTCAGACTTACACTCTTAGTCCTCCAGTTGGTAAGGCTAAGAGCTGTATCCAAAACAGGCTTGGTGAGGTCCCACTGAATCAGATGATTTGGTGTTGCAGAGAGCTCTGAACTGTGAAAATCTGTTTAGTCAGCCCAGAGGCAAAGGGTCTCGGAAGGGTCCGCTTGACATGTTTTTTCTGGCCCTTCAGTGGTTTTCAAGTCCAAGAAGTTTCTATGTTACTGGTTTTCAGGGATGTTAAGAGAAGTCCAGTTATACACAGCTAAGAAGAGGGTACCAGCCGGGTCCAGATCAGGTCCTGTTGCTACTGGTGAGCTGAGCACTTCAAGAAAAGCCTTCTACTGCTTGTTGTCACCCTGTAGTTTACACAGGAAGTCAGCCAACTGACCTTTGGAATCTACTTCTTTGGCCTGGGTATCAGTTGAAGCAGTTCTATTCAGACAGCAGGTACAGTCTTTCTTCTGTTCTTTCACATGTCCAGTATTGTTCTGAGGAGTGTGACAAAAGATGGCACCTTTATGCCTGACACTAGCTTGTGGGTGGGGCAAACCTAACCACTCCCAAATCAATAGCGACAAACTTCCCAGGGGTGGTCCTACCCACGATTGCAGCAGTCCCTGTGCACCCTACTGTAACAATTCCACAGTGCCCCTCAGTTGCTAAATAAAAGTTGGAGAAACCCTCTCCCCTTTGTGTAGAGTCTGTGTGCCCACCCAGAATAGTGGCCAGTGTAATGAACAGTCCCTTCTTCCCTAGCCAGTCCAAACCAGTTCTGGGGACAGCATTCCTACCACTGGGTTTGGTGCTGCCTGACTCATAGGACAAAAGAGAGGGTGGTGCAGGTGTCGACTGGCATCTACTTGCAACATGGGATACCCCTTCTAAGTAAATTAAGTTCCTTGTCACTGCCCACCTAGTCTTCCTGCCAGAGGATCCAAACACCTCCCCACACCTAGGTTTTTGTCTCGTTGATCTCTAAGCAGTTTTTACAGATCATGAGGGCTATTCAACAGCTGGGTGACAGTTGGAGGCTGATGCAAGTTAGCCCCTGGGATCTTCAGTGAAGGAAAAGGTAACTTTCTAAACGTCCAGTTTCCTTGATATTTATAAAAAATCAAATTTCACCATTGAGTTGGACTTTTAATAAATATTAAAAACAGTCCCTAGAATGAGCTAGCAGAATTAATATTGCTTGCAGTATTTCTCTATGGGCAAACCAGCCTTCCTATGGGAAAATGGCTTGTTCATGGTAGTCGCTGTAAGGACATGTTAATTTTAAATACCATGCACCGCACCTACAGCAAGAGCTTAGTGCAGATGGGAAGAAGACTTGCAGGAACCTATCTCTGATGGAGATTCGGAAATCACCGGCTCCATGGTTCAAGAAATTTACAGTAAATTCAGGTTCAAACATGTTCATTTTCACTTTCTGCACTGTAATTGCAGCTCTTCACAATTACACTAAATCTACACCTCTAGATTATCTGCCTGACCTAGATGCACTGAAGACAGTGTAATTTTTTCACACATGGCATGGTCATTTAGGAACCTTACAGGCTACTGGTGGGAGGCGATATAGACAATAAAATGGATGACAACTATAAGATGGGAGGAGTTAATCTTACTCTGCTTGCAAGGATTTATTTCTAATCCTAAGGACTGCAAGATCCAATGCACGTTTTGAGCCCTAGCCCTTCAGTTTTGTAAGCTCAGACTAGAGATACATGGACTTTCCACCGACCCTCCATCAGTGGCATGGAAGCAGGCTATTGCAGAATGGGGAGAGTCCCGACAAATGAAAGAGTTTAGGACAGACGAAAAAATGATGGATGATTTTGAGACCGTGACAGA
Source organism: Lissotriton helveticus (assembly GCF_964261635.1). Classification (NCBI taxonomy): domain Eukaryota; kingdom Metazoa; phylum Chordata; class Amphibia; order Caudata; family Salamandridae; genus Lissotriton; species Lissotriton helveticus. The sequence continues at coordinate 1,475,352,407 of NC_136069.1, forward strand.
CATGATGAATTCACTGATCGTCTCTCACCCCGAATTGGGGAACTGACCCTGCAAGGTAAAAGGGAGTCTATACCACAAAGTGATCCAGTAGTGGGACATATTGGTCTCCATTGACTGATATAAATAGAACTTGTACACCAGTTAAATGTTGTTTGTGACTTGATAGACGGTATCAGTGTCAAAATTGCAACAAAATGCTACAATAACTGTTTTCCTCAGGCAGTAATTTGCCTATGTTTAAAAAAAAAAAACGTAATAGGTCGAAATGTGTCACAATGTTGGGGCATGAGAAGGGAGCAAGCAAGTCATGTTAGATTGGCAATGTCCTGGGTGCAGACAATGTAAGTTGTTTTTTTACAAAATCAAAATAAAATAAAGAAATATTTTTATAAACATGCACCCTGACTTGTGGGCTGCAAGACATCCATAGGATGAGTTATTAATACTTTAAAGAAAGGTTTTCTCCAGTCAAAGGGGTTGAAACTGCAGGTGAAAGGCTGCAGTGGCAGGACTGGAGTCATGTTAGCCTGTTTCGCCCTAGTGAATGTCACGGTAGGCCTGTAGTCCGCAGGTGACATTTAATTTTCCATGCCATAGGTGTATTTTAGGCATCATATACTATGGCTTTATAGTTTATAGGAAGGTTACATATACCAATTAGGGTGCTAGACAATTATGATATGTATTAAGGGTAAGAGCACATGCACTGGGAGCTGAGTAAGCAATGTCCCAGTGCGCAGAGTCAAAAATCCATGCCACAAAAAATTTGGATGTGACCCTCAGTGATGATGCTCAATTTCAGAAGCAAACAGACCTATAACTATTAATCCAATTGTATTTTATTGGTGCCTTAGTTTAGCTATGGGCACATCCATGGGTATAACATCTGGACCAAATAAAAAACTTAAGGCTATGTGTAGATATATACCATAATGTACCCCCTGCCATTCTTTATAAGGATTATTGTACATCGACCAAATAGAGGAAAAATGCCAAAGGCCATGAACATTTATAAGGTAAAATAAAACGTGATGCTTTGAAATACCATTATTAGTACAATACAGCATATTTTATTCCTTATCACCCCTAACAATTAATCCTTGGTCTTGTCTTGTTTATAATAAAATATTTCTTCTGGTGACAGATAACCTTGATTAAATAGTCAAAACATACTAAGAACATTTACACATTCAGTGTCCTCAATCCAGCAATGCAATTAATAATTATCTCGCTATGCACACCTAGGGGCATATTTATTAAGAAATCAGCACGTTACCTTGCTATGGAAAGGGCAGGAATGTTCCGTTCTTAACAATGTACATCACATTCCTGTCATTTCCTAGCCATGGTGCACAATGGGCTGTCTAGCAACAACACAAGCACACTTGCACCATGGTACAAAGGTGCCTACATTGTAAGCAGCATTGTTTTTGTGCAAGAAGGAACAACTGCACAAAAACAATCACCTGAGGCATTTTCCTCTTCCTATCTGTGTTGCAGAACACAGCACAAATAGAAAGAGGAAAAACAAACAGAAATACATTTATTTCTGTTTGTTACACCTTGCCTCTCAGGCATAGCATTTTGACGCATTCCCCGGTTTACCATTGTTGGTAAATTTGGGATTGCAGCAAAATCCATGGGTGCATGCACGGGAACACCCACGCTCCACCCAATGAGCTCCTCCCTGGCACAGAGTAATGCAACTCAGTGATCTGTGCTGCATTGCGTTACTCTGGATTTAGCAAGCCATGCAGGTCTACACAAGGTCTTGCAATGTTTGATAAATCCAACTTAGGTTTTGCGTCACCCTTGTGCCCCCTTATGTGGCATAAGGGCGACATAATACATTCAGAAATATTCCTCCTATTTTATAGTAAACAGTGCCTGTGGATTTACAGGATAGCAATATTAGATGGAGGTTTCTGAAATAACTTGTTACAATGAAGTACCCAAGTCACTTTCTTATTTATTGACTTGCACAGTTTTTCTAGAAGTGTTTGTTGCCTTCCACTGAGAATTATTTCCCATAAATCACAATGCTCATGCATCACTTTTAGCCACAGTTGAAAGCAGGGATCAACAATTCTTAAACAATGTGGTATTATTTATTGTTAGGAAGTAGTCATCTACTTTGGTACTCAGCATTCATCTTTTCATGATAGTGTTAACAAACAATTGCTGTTCAAATGCTATACTTATCTTTCCCCTTGGATGTCTTTTCCAAATCATGGTTGTAGGTCTTATTCTCAAAGAAGTGAATTGCTCCTCATTCGCCGTTAACCATCCACATTACGAGTCTGAAGGCTAGAATGTTCATTTGGTGTTATTTTGATTCAGAGTTCAATAAATTGAATGCCTGGGTAACATTAGCACCTGTTGTTTAAAGTGGTTTGTACATGTTAGAAGTGTAGTATAAAGCACTACATTAAAATATGTTATTATTAGTACTGGTAGTAAATATTAGTAGTTGTAATAGTAGTGAATGTATCCACCATTTGAGAGTGTGGATGGTGAAACAATTAGTCTTTTTCAACTTTATAGTGATGGTGTAGTATCACATAGATACATCTCTTAACTTTGATGATCCTCATTTGCAATTCTCAGAGCCATGTTTAGCATGCTCATGAGTTTTTCCGCATCTCATTTACTTGCAGTCAGAATGATGTTCCCATCTTGCGTTGTATCCCCGAACAGGAGAGGTGTTAGTGGAACCTATTGCCTTTGAATTACAGAGCATTGTCCGATCGGATAGTTTCTCAAATGGGTTACAATTATTTTCCTAGTTTTGGCCATGTTCTCTTAAGCAACAATGCAAAGGAAGATTTCCAAGTCTGGATATTTTGAAAAGTTATTCACCAGCTCTAAGATGCAATGATCACTTGTAAAGAAACAAGTTAAAAGGTGTTTGGCAGTATGTCAAATCTCAGGAAAGCATAACTATCAAAGCTAATGGCCAAGCAGCATGATTGCTTGACAAAGTGTTCACAAGAACACATGTGCCTCAACCTTTGTATTCCTTACATTCATTACCATCAACCATACGTTCTCTTCTCAATTGAACTTCGCTGTTCATCACAAACTAGCGACCTTCATGTACAAGGGTTACCACCTTACTAAACTATAATAGTCTCTTGATGCTGAACTTACAAAAAGGGGACATACTGAATACATATAGTTAATTTTGAACTACGGGCATTGATACCAGAAGGCCTGCAGCTTCAGTCAAGCAATCTGTGTTCAGGGCCAGCAAAAGAGTTGTTAATGGCTGGTTGTAAACACTAATCATGTCAGGGAATGCCTTTGCTTCCTTAACCTAAAGATTATAGTAAGTGACTATACCACATCAAATCTTGCTTTGAAGTTAGTCCACTCGTATCTTTGCACTTTGGTGTAGTTGCAGCTCCCAGTTGCCATTTGAAAAATGTATCAGAGCTCTCTGATCTGGGACTGAGGATAGCATTGTGATAAAGGTCTTTGGGTACTCTCTTTCCCCAGAGGTACTCATACCTACAAAAAAAGAAATGAAGAAGCTAGTATTTACCTGTCCCTAATTTATCTGTGTTTTTATCTTCTCCTTATATCAACTGAAAACGTTTTGAATTGTATATATCTTATCCTTCGGTACTTCTGGAACCATCTTGTTCATGTTTCATGTTCACTTCAAGCTGTAGAGTCCTCTGTAACTCTTAATGTAAGCTATATGTTTTACATTTAAAGAAGAGTGGACACAGGACAAGAAAGGGGTCAAGGGATTCAAGATTCAAAGTATGTGTAAAAATCCACTTCTTTTCCAGACAGGCAGTTCAGGAAATGTTGAGAAGCATGTGGTCAGTCTTCACTGTCTGCAACCCCACAGAATTTAGAGTTTGTATTTCTCTCTCGGAATATCTTTGTTCAGCAGTGCTTAGATTCCTTCTAACTTGGACAATTCACGACACAGTATCATGGACCTCTGACCTGAAGCTGATAAGTGGCAGCAGATGCATGGAGGCAGCGACGTGTACTGACGGCTGCTGATTAACGCAGAACAGAACGGTGTGTGTTGTGCACTGAACCCAAGGAATGGCCATGGAAACTACACGTGACATGCTGTTTTCATTTCTTCCATGAGGAATATTGTCCAAAAGTTCAAGGAGCACGCCCAGGCCCAAGACACGACGGTACAGACGTTGACCGTTAATTGATGCTCTCTATCCGCTGTCCTGACGAAGATCCCAACATGAGGCATGAATAACCCTTTAGAGCACATGGGGGTCGAAATGTAGACTAAGCTCCCGAAACACACCATAGGATTTAAAGAAAAGAATGTACTTAGCCTATGTGTGATGCAATTTGGGAACGTTGATAATACCTTGATTGTAAAGGCGTTTCTGATTCTAACGCGATGTTCTTAATGTTACACCACCTTTACCCAGTCCCTCACAACTTCTTGCACTACCCTTCCCCTCTTCACTGAGAGCACTTTAAATGTAATGACTTTACAATTACTTTGAATGCTGTTGAATATATGAGACCCAGTATGTTGAACAAACCACAGAAACAATTGATTGCAGAAATAAATGCAATTTGAATTTGAACGTTGTATATTCCATCTTTTGAATTGTTCAGTTATATCCAGTGAAATGAATATGTGGTGTTTGTCTGTATGGAGTAATACAGAATAACCTGTAAACTAATTGATTTGTAACTCAGACCACTTCTTTTTTGTACTGATAAGTGTCAGGGCAGCTAAGTTGCCATTAGCAGGCAATGCAAAAATGGTAAATCTTTCTAGAATCAGCTGCATGTAAGTACATTTGGATCTGTGTAAGTGTTATTCTGCCATCCCCAGGAGGTAGTGGTAAATTGTTGGTTTATATGGATGCAAAGATATCCAGTGGTAGATGAGAATTACTCAGAGCAAAACTTTGTGTGAATTATATAGTGATACATATTGCTTGCAAAGCTCTGTGGATTCAGTTAACCAAAATAGAGGACCACAAAACCTTTGCACCAAAATGGAGATACTTTGCATCTCTTAAGTTACTTTAAATGTGTTCGCAAACTTAAGTATTCACGAATAATGGATTAAGTTAACAAATGAGAAATCCATCAGGTGTAACAGTCTCCTGGCAACCTGCAAGTTAAAGGGACAGTGCCCTGAAATTACTGGATGTACACGGAGAGATGGTGGAGGTATAATAACCTAGCTATTGCCAATTAGCAAAAAAGGGTACAAGTTCAAAAGGACACAAGGTTCAAAGTTGACCATAAAGTTCACAACTGAGTGATGAACCACCAGAATTGCTGCCTCAGAATACAAAGAAACCTTGAATTGATTAAAAAAATAACCACTGATGTAAAGAGGGGTGTACTCTTGAGCATGAGTTACCACTAACTCAACTAGACATGTAGGGGTAGACCTCCCTGGCAGCCCATCTCTGTCACTGGCACAGAGTTTGAAGGGTTCAGAAGATGCCTGTGAACATTAGTATCCTATACGGAAGGCTGATCTCCATAAAAGCATTTCTATGAGGACAAAGGGTTCAACTTAGCTGCCCCATTTCTTGTCTCACAGCTAAGACACCACTTTGTTTGTAAAACAAAGAGACAGCCATTCTTGATATCATCGCTATGGCTCCTGGACGATAGGTACTCCTGCCTTTTTATTCGCCCTTACCTATTTGCCGTGTTTGCCAGGGTCAACCATATTGTCCTATTAAGGACCTTTGAAGAAAGAATAGGCTTAGTCTTGTTCTGAGATAATTTTCCTCTTCAAATCCTGAAAAATATACACAGATGTCGCTTGTTCAACCACCTGAATTGGAATTTCTTAAGGAACAAAACCCTTCTTTCCACCGCACCCTATAAAAGCATGCCCCCAGACATGACTGGCCTGACCAGATCAACTTTCTAAATTGCAACTTCAAAATCATTGATTGCACAAAGTATCTTGGATTTACTGTTCACAAAAATCTAAACCTCTAAGCACATGCTAATGCCACTACAAAGAGGGTGCAACCCCACCTTAAGATTTATAGAAGCATCAAACCTTTAATCAAGGATAATGACTTAAAATGTGGTACACTCTGTAGTCACATCAAGACTTGACTCTAGCAATACATTATTGATTGGAATCTCAGAAACACATCTAGGCCCTGGTAATGCCCTGTCACTATTGAATGCTCAATCTGCACTGCACACATTTTTATTTCATTTTTTTTATTTCAAGAGTGAAGTGTGCTTTATCACGTTAAAGTTGACTATAGTTTATATAGCCCTCAGTTGAAATTCACACTGACATGAAATTTTCCTGTGCCTACTCTGCAGAAGCCAAGGTGAAACTCCCATGTTTTCATTAAATGTATTCTCCTCTTTAAAGTTTCTGTGTTAATGTTTAACTGTTTGCCTTTCATGGAAATCTGAATAATGAATCACTGCACCTGTGCTGAGAACACGCCCACCGCGATGCATCTTCTTACTACTAAGTATCGCTTAAAAGTCATGCAGCAAAGACATCCATTGTGTGATGCCTGAGAAGAGAGCTGACACCAAGATATCATGAAATGTTCGATCCTGCTTGTTTGTTCCACCAGGAAATCGTAGGGAGTGTGATCAGCAGGATCAATAAGTGTAAGTTCATGTTCCCGCTCTTACTTTAGGGTAAGGAATGTAACCTGAACAATTTCCTTTGAAACGGTCCTCAAACCTATTCTTTAAGATTACTAGGTCTATGCTTTTAGGACCACATGGGAATTTAAGACATTGACAGAGTGAGAGACTGGTGATGAAAAAGAACCTGCTGGTGTGGGGAAAAGAGGCAGGGAGTGTCTGAGGTGGATTTAAGAAGCATGAGGTGGAATCAGGGCTGTAAGTGGGCCGGGTCTTACCTATGCTCTGAACCGGCAGTTCTTAAAAGCAGGTGGTGAGACGGGTCGTTATCGAGAGCTCCATTTTTTCCCTCACCCTCAGGATGAAAAAAACACATCTTAACTCTGCAGCAGTACCACCCTTCACTGCTTTTGATGCAACTTCAAAGAGACTTGTTATAGTTCTTACACAGTCCCAACATTTCAGAACTGAAGCATTTTCAGAATGCTATACTACAAAGCCACGGTTATTGCTTATTTATATTATGCAATTAACAATCATTGACAAAGCCAATAGTACTGGCTTGTTGTGTATATAATGTTACTTGCTGCATTTTATATATATGGATGTAATGACAGAAGTAGCAAAATACCAGTAGGGCGGCACACTCAGCTAAGCATAGATTTTCAGCTTACATGCTTTTAAGCCGCGCCCTTAATTACATCGGTCACACCCCTTTGAGAGAGCCCCCAGTTTTTTATCCAACTTAAAGCCCTGGGTGGATTCAATCAATCAATCAATTAGTAGCAGTAGAGGCTCCTGGAGGGTTTGCTGCAGGGAGGAGAGGAGGGGCAGGGTGGGGGGGTAGTAAACTCCGGCATAGGGCCAACGGAGGTAAGTACATAAATAAATAAATAAATAAAACGAATTACATTACACACGCTGCAACGCCAAATGGTGATGCAGTGTGTGCAATGTAATTCATTCTATTTATTTATTTATGTACTTACCTCTGATCGGCCCTATGCCGGAGTTTACTACCCCCCACCCTGCCCCTCCCCCGCCCCCACCTCTCTGCCGAGCAGCGCTTCCTCCAGGAGCCACTACTGATTAGTAGATTTGTAGAGCGCTTCTTGTCATCCATGAGGGTATCGAGGCGCAGACTATGCATCCTTCATCTCCTCCCATTCTTGCACAGGCGTTTTCCTACTACATTCCTTCTAGAGTTTTACGCTCGACGGGTCAATTTCTGGCCTGTGTTCCTCGCTTCAGGAAAGCCAGAGTTGGTGGCTGCTCCTTTGGTGTCCTGGCAGCGAGTCTCTGGAACACTTTACCCATTGATATCCGTGCCATACCGGATCTACTGCCTTTCAGAAGAGCTGTCAAAACTTTTTTGTTCCCACTAGTCTAATCTGTTCCTTTAGCTCTGTCTGGTGTCTCCATTTGGTTGTGTTACTCTGTCCAACATAGCGCCGGGACGCCACTTTGCTGTGCATATTAAGATTGAAGGCTACTAGATGACTATAGTTTTAGTTGAATTCCTTTAAATATTCACAAAGCTGCTAAAGTTTAATATGTTTTTTAAAGTGCTTATTGTAACATGAATGGTTTTTTATAATCTATTTTTAAAAAATGTAATGAATTATGGCTTTATATTGTTATGTGCTTTTATGATATTCTGTATATCGAAATAAAGCTTTGATGATGATGATGATATTAAGCACTGCCCACACCTATCTTTTTCTTCCACAGTAAGACTTCGTAGTCCTCTACACAGAAAAATCTGAGAAGGGCCTCTGACCCCAGCACCTGCTGACTACCATGTTTTTTGGCGCGTGAGCTTTCAAAGGCTTGCAGCAGTTAATGCGCTAGAAATTTAATACGGGCCTGTTGGTATCTGGTAAAATTTGAATTGTATTATTCTTCACAGTGTCAGGTTTGTGATTGCAGGCACGCCTCATAAATCTGTCTCCGTGAGGAATGCTCGGCTCCCCTTTGTTCTCCGTGAATGGTATCGGCTGAACGCCGTCTTTCAGTTCAGCGGCTGCACCTTGGACTAAACCACTGTAGGTAAAATGTTAACATCTGCAGTGAAAGGGAACAAGCCAGCCGATCAAACGCCCTCGCGAAACCGGATTATACACGAAGCACATTGGCATAAAGGTGTACACGGTGGATAGTGTTACTGGGTTCCCGACTTGCTTTCAGCGCGGTTAGTCGTCAGCTGTGGAAATGAATACAATAACGCGGGCATTGCTGGCTTGCATTAATATTAAGGGCACTGGTCGGGTTTCAGCTGTTTTGCTTTAATGCTGTTTGCTCCTGGTCGCCTTTGTTGCCGCAGCTGGTACACGTTAGCATGCTGTAAAGGGCCGGATTGTACTGCGCTACATTTACTGAGCCTGAAAAGTCGTCTGTGCTTTTTATGCGGATCTTTCTATGGCTCTGATAATAATGTGGAAGTTTTGGAAGAGATGTCGTCTAGGGATGAGGAAGAGAAAGGGGCAAGAAAAAAGGCTGTCATGAAGAGAGCAAGGAGATGGAAGAAACAGAAGAGGGGGTGAGAGGCAGGACAAGGAGAGCGTGAAAAGAGAAAGGATGTGATGACAACGGGATGGGGAGAGAGAAAAGGAAGGGCACACCTTTAAGCTAGGACGGCCTTTAGCAGAGGCCAGCTGGACTCACTTACGGGGCACCGACCTTCAGAGGGGCAAAGAAGCATCCGGCAGCAGACCCCCTCTAACCTGCCTCTAAAGAAAAGTTTAGTAAACACTGACCTGAATTCAGCTTTTCTCCTTTCTCTGACCCCCTAACATTCTCCCGAGTGGCATAGCCAGTGTGGCAAGGCCCCCAGTGCACGGGAAGAAATGACCCCCAGCTGCTGCTTGGTTTGTAAAATACAGCAATAATCAGGGTTTGGTGCCCACCTGCCCCCACACCATTGCACCTGCTGCATCAATGCAAGATATAGCCCTGCTTCCCCGCCCCTCCCATTTTCCCAACACATTGACAATTAAAGATGACAGGTCGGAGGAGGGGCTCCAAATTTTGTTTCTCCCAGAGTGCTTTCAGTGCAAAGGCCAGCTCTGCCCGTTAGCAAGGCACAAGTATCATTAGTGCAGCAGGTGCAGTGACACAGGGTCCAGGTTTGTGGACTGACCCACTGCATACCAATTACATTCTTATGTAAGGACCCACTTGACTTGTTTGTATTAGGGCCCTTGCCAGCTGGCCATCTTTGAATATTAAGCAAACACAAGGAGATGATGGACAGAGCGCTGAAACTTTTCAGATACTCACCCCCAGTCACAGATCTGGGTTGAATTCCTCATCGTTCTTTAGCTTAATTTACCACCCCAGTCCAGACCCATTTATATGCAAATCAGTCTTGAACCTATGCCTCATGAGAACAGTCCAGCCAGAACTGCCAAGCCAGGTCTTCCCTGGACCAGAAACAAGTATCCTGGGAGAACTAAGAACAATGATGTATTCAGCCCAGATCTAATGGGGACTGGGGGTGGGTGCTCTCCATGCCACTGGAGTCAAGCTATCCGGGCTGATGAGGGGTGAAACCCCAAAATCGGTCCTATGATGCCTGTTTCATTCATTCATTTCATTTCAAAGCTTTATTCGACTTTTAGTCATAAAAGCAACTTCCTAACCATAGTACAATAAATACTAAGCATAAAAAACAGTTAATTAAGAGCATATGAAACCAAAAAAGTCGAATGCTAATAGGATCTAAAATATGTAGTCATACATTAAAAAATCATGTAGAAAAAGTTTAAAAGGACATACATCATTAAAGGAGGCAGTTATTAATACATATTAGCTAATAGACTTTAGCAGCACGTAATCTTATTACCCACGCCCAGGCCAAGAATTTTGCTACGCCTATTGCCAGTAATGTAGAAGAGTCAGATGTTAAGATTCTGAGGGCTTGCGAGCAACAACGAGTGCCCATATTTTTACAAACTGGTTTTAGCCATTTTCGATTAGGGGTGACATATAAGGGGCAGACAAAAAACAAATGTGCAATGTCTTCTATTTGATTTTTACAATGATCACAGTGAGCATCCTGCGATGAAGACCAGTTTTGTCTGAAAGCATTCACTGGAAGTGTTCCCACACGAAATTGGAAATATAATTTCCTGTCAAATGGACGTTCGATTAAGTCCCAATATTTTTCATATGATGGAAGTTGTTTAGAATCCAAGAAGCGAGATGACAGGGTAGATTGCAGGCCTTTACGATACAATGTAGCATATACCGAGTCCCAGTAGATGTCCTTCAGTTGCTTTTTTGTTGGGAATAAGGCAACATCCTTGTTGCCCCACAAGTGATCTAGGCCCAGTTTCCCTAGTGTACCCCGGAGCTCTTTTAGCCAAATAATGCAGTGAAATCGGTCAAAATTCACAACATCAAGAAAAGCTGATGCATAGTGGCTTAACTCTGGGGTTACCATTAGGCGCCTCCAATACAACAAAGGACATAGGCGAGCAATATCTTCAATGTTTCTCCTGCCTAGTTCCATCTTTAGTGGGATTATAGGGGTACTCTGTGGGGCCCCAACAAGCCCTCGCAAAAATCTATTTTCCGCCCGCCCCAAATTACCTAGGTTCGAAAATCCCCATAGCTCAGTCCCATATAAGCATGCACTCAGTACCTTCATGCTATAAATTTCGAGCGCACAGTTAATGGGTCTTGTCAAGGATGTATTATGTTTAATGGAGACCGCACCTGCTAGCTGATTCCTGTTTCAAGTCCAGGGCGGTCCTGGCATAGCAGTTTGGGCTGGACTGTTCCCATTGGGGTCAGAGTCAAGACTGATTTGCATATGGCTGGGTTCAAACTGGAATGGCAGGGGGAGCAAAAAACGATGGATTTAGACCCAGATCCCCGTACTGGGGTAAATGTATGACATTGTGTTACATTCTGTCCCTCAATTGTTCTTTTTTCATGCTTGAATATTAAAGCAGCTGCTTTGGTATTTCTTAGCTTCCCAAAGGCATCTGGGGTTAGAGAAAGTGGCTTCAACAATGTGCCTGTCAGAAGGACTTCGCTTCTCCCCACCTCATGAGAGGTAGCTCAGTTCATTGGTTAGACCTCGCATCCTATAGAGCAAAGTTCGTAGCATGCATGTGCTTTGGAATACGCTTTTTACCCGTATTGCACCTTCTCCGGTTGCAGTACTGCTCCATATCAGGCACTGAAGAAGAAAAAAGGAAGCTAGGGGAGATCGAAGTGTTCATTGCACCCCACTGTGGTCGAAAGGTGTATCTGGGCATGTACGGGCCTATTACACCACAGACCCTCCCATGTGCCTCCTCCTCATAGAAACCTTTCAGTGTGTGCCAACTGCTGATGATGGAGCAGAGAGGGCATCAAGATTAGGTATTTGGTCTGTTTACGATTGTTTAAGGAGTGTGAGTGAATGGGTTAGGTTAGGTTAAGTGGAGGAGCAGTGATCATCATTAGTCATGTTTATTTAAAAAAATCGCAAATGTTCTGAATTTCCACACATCACTGCTGTTAGATGCCATTTTTATACTTCTACCGAACATTACCCCAGGGTATGATAATTCATGATCCTTTTACCCCACACAAGGATTCCAATTAAATATATACACCATGCTATGTGTAATGTATAAATTAAGTTAAATTCCACAGACAAGATTTTAAGTTGTAGTTTTTTTTCTCCATGCACTGTTGCTGCATATTTCTCATGGGTGTGTTACATACTTGGGTATTCGGTCTGTGCTGCTATGGACTTCAAATTACTAAAATGCCAACGTGGAAGTGACATCAAACACATTCACAACAAATGTCTATTCGCTGCTGACACCTTCACCGACATTGAGTTCATCACCAGACTCCCATTAACTTCACTAGCTGGAAGTAAAGGAGTGTGAACCAAAGAACTGGGGTTGTGTTATGAAATTGCCACCTTATTGAAGAACCCCAACACAAATAGCTGGGAGGACAGTGCCACGTTAGCAAGTGGCCTAAAAAGGTTTACCTTATAATATGCTAGTTAAGCCTAATTTGTATGGTTAACACCAAATTCTTTCCAAATGATGGATGGATGTTAGGCAATGGCACTATTCAAGTGTATTAATGCAATGAATAATTAATGAGAGAAGGAACTAAAAATTTCCATGCACTACAACTGAATATAGATTCGCTATTTAGTTAGCTACACTGCCTGGGCATGAGGCATCCTTCCAAGGGACACCACAGAAGGTGTTGCTTCTAATAGGTTTGTATTCCAACATAAACCTATTGTATGTTGAGAAATGCACTACAAACAGAACAATGAAAAAACAAATGCATTTAAACTTCACCATTTGCTACAAACTTAGAAAAATCTCCTTTGTGGGAGTATGCCTAAATTTCACTAGAATATACCCATTCAACTGGCACAGTGCATCTTCAAATGCACTCTTTGCTGTTTATTGTTTCTGAAATTTCACATCCTACTTAGACTACTCGCCAAGTGTGCATTTAAATGTAGCTTTCACTTTTCATTCTGCTAAAATTCCTTGATAGAGACCCCTTAAACCCTACTAATGGATATTCAATTTAGACTAATGTTATTGGCCAGTATGCTTTAAAATGCACCAATGGCTGGATATTAGAAACAAATGCACCCTGTATTAGTCAGCACACAACAGTGAAGAGAGCACATGCGAGAAATTTTGACCCAGGTTCCGAATATTACCCCATGCCCCATTATTCAAAGTAACAGCCCTCCCTGATGTTTGAGTCTAGTTGAGCCCCTGCCAAAGGCCCCCCAAAACAGATTATTTTGGGAATAGCCAAACTACCTGTTTAGAACTCGTTTTGTGCACACATGGAAATACACATTTTTATGGTACTTATTTTTGCAACATTTCCCTCTGTATTTATTTATATTTATTTTTTGCTAAACTTTTCTGTATTTATCAATTTTTATTTTTTCTATATAAATTAAGCTGCAATGGGTATTTTTCCACATTTATTTGACTTATAAATGTATACTCGCATTTGAATGTCCAAAAGGTTTCAGCAGTATGCAGTGCAATAGCGTTATCTGAAAACACTTGCATTGTAGAATAGCATCAGTAACTGTAGATTTGCACTTAATTGGGAAATATATTGTCTTTTTTCATCTCCCCACCTCTAAATCTGTGCTCCTACTGACCTGTCACTCATGATTGACTGTAGAAAGAAACATCCAAAGAAGACCTATTTTCCAAATGTTTCTGTTTTAAAAAATAAATACAGAAAGGAAAATAAATAGTTTTCTGTCTATATTTATCTGTAAAAATCTGTAAAAACGTGAAACAGGGAACCCAAGTTATAATCCCAGGCTCATCCCTTTACCTAATCAAACGTACATCCCTGGGCAGTTAAGCTTTTCTCCCAAGTCTCAGCTCTAAACTAAAGTGAAATGTTAAAAAAAGCACTGAATATTGTACAATATAACACTGTGGCCCTTATTTCAATGTTGGCTGATGTGTGACAGCAGCACATGTTACGAGTAGAGAGATGTCAGTGGCACTCTTAATATGGCAGATGGGGTATCCAAAGAAGCTGCAGCCTTGTCAGGTCCCAAGGCCCAAAAAGCACAGCCTGTGAAAATAATTTGATGCTTTAAACAAGTTCAAAAGGGATATCCACCACTATTTGACAGATGGACCCGTACAGCTCTAAATAAGGCCAAGTGACAGACCTGCAAAGTTACACGATGCCACCATGTGTCACACAGTATACCTGTGACTTTGTGAGGAGCCAGTGTCACATGATGTCAGAGAAAACAAGCTGTAAACTACTACAGAGAGTGGACCTCCAGCTTGTCTTTCAAAGGCTTGAACAAGTGATGTCCATTAACCCGTTGTCTGCTGGTGTTATTCCCCTGCTGTGCTGGGGGCGGGGGACACGAAGAGCGCCCTGGTGCTCATGACGAGCTGAGCTCGTCATGAGCCACGGTGCTCGTGTGCTCGTGTGCTCATGGCGAGCTGAGCTCGTCACGGCCACACCCGTTTCCTTACAACGCTCAGCACAGCAGGGGAATTATACCCGCGTGTGAGCGTTCTAACGGCCATGACGAGCTCATGACGAGCTCAGCCCGTCATGAGCACACGAGCAAGCACACGAGCACCGTGGCGCATGACGAGCTGAGCTCGTCATGATCATGGGAGGGGTTAAGCAGTATGAAAACGCCCCAGAACATCAGAACCAGTCTCACAAGTTTTGTTTTCTTCTTTTATTTTTTTTGGAGGAGGGGTTGTGGTGGGGGGGGGGGGGGGGGGATAAAAGTCCTGCAGGCATTTCTCCAAGGCCCTGTCTCTGCCTCACAGTGATGTTTTTTTTTCCCGGTTGTCAGATCTGATGTGACCACCTGCCTACTCATTGCATCAAATGTGGGGCCCCGCACCTAATGTGTGAGATGTTCCCGATTCTATGTACATGCTACTTTGTAAGGAACTCCACCGGCTCTTAAGGCTAGGTGTATCCTGTGTCACATATCATTAGAAAATGTGCAGTTTCAGCCATTCTCCAATGTACTCATTTCAGCCTTCTTGCGGTTGGCGCGCCGAGAGCCTGAATAATTTAAAATCCGGTCTGTGCATTTTAATGGCCTTCCGGTTAGTGATTTGTGGATGGTTTACGACATATGTAGATTCGCCATTCCGATCTCATTGGTATGTAAGAAGAGTTAGCAAAAGTGATACTGACTCATGACAGGAAATATTAGGACTATTTATTATCTGCAGACTTCGTTTTTATATATATTTTTTTATTTTGTCAAAAGACAGTTTCACTGATGAACAAATACATATCATTCGCCTTTCAGCCATGAAGTAAAAATAAAACGACCAGACTTGGCTTGCAGGATACTGTGGATTTACCTTTAATAAATTACATTAAAATGAATAGGTGTTGGGGGTGGTGTATGTATTTATACACAGACCAATTTGTATTTTGGCACCTATTGTGTGCTCACCGTATGATTAACTATTGAGGCTCATATTCAAGGTTTAGTTCGAGAAATGGACACATAATCAAGGTTCACAAGTTATCGCTGTGCAGCCTCAGGCAGGGCTAACCTTTTATTATGGTGCCCAGGGGGAACATAGCCGTGCTGCCTTCCGACCCACACATGACAAATGAAAAACGAGCACATTACTTCAGTTTTAAATATTAATTCAAAGCTTTCTAGCAAAAACACACTTTAAATGCAATGCTATAGAAAGAATTCCTTCTATTTTATGGTACCTTTCTGCATTAGTGTAGTTTTTAGGGCTCGGGCCTACGTCACACGAAGTGGGGCGGGGCTTCCGAGCTCTAATGTTATAAAAAAAAAAAGTTCAGAAAGGGCTGTGGGCTGCCGCATTCCAGAAAGCGCGCGGTTTTTGCGTGTGGTATTCTGCCATGTGAATGGTAATTGGTCCAGGCAAGGCTGTGTTTAAGTAAGGCAGCACGCCATAGGGCTTTGGAATTTTTTCAATGTCCACTTCCTGCATAAAGTGTTCGGACACGCGCAGAAGAATACATAAATCCTCAATTACCAGCTGTCCGAGGTGCCGGTAATTGAAGGCAGATGGTGCTGGGAGCGTGTGCACTGCTGTGTTTTTTTTCCGTTGAGCTCTGTGTGCGCGCCGGCAAACCCGCGCCTGCTCTTTGACTGAGGTAGGCTAAACAAGCATTGGCAAAGCAAATAGGACTCTCCTATACAAAATCTGTTGGTTTTGTCAGGGATATGTTTAGCCATGTTGTACAGCAGCCTGGCTGCTATGCAGCACAGCTGAAAGTAAAAAAACAAACAAAGTGCTTTGATAAGCACTCGTGCCCACTCACCCGAACTCAAACTTTTAATGTCAAAATAGAAGATCACTTTAATTTACTGCCCTCATAACAGACCCCTTGCAGTAGCTCTCGTTGTCCTCTTACCAGATCCCTTGCATCTTCCCAGCTATTGCCAGATTCCTCACTCGCTCCCTGTCTCGTCACCATGACTCACTCTCTCCACCCTTTCATAAAAAAACACTCCACCTCGCTTTCCTCTCACTGGGAGCCTCACATTTACTCTCACAGTCCGGTTACCAGATTCCGACTGCCGTTGTACCAAATCACTCATTGTACTATCATTCAGTGTCCTATCATTAGAGACTTGCTTCAGGCAGAGTAGGGAGGGCAGAGTAGGGAGGGCAGAGTAGGGAGGGCAGAGTAGGGAGGGCAGAGTAGGGAGGGCAGAGTAGGGAGTGCAGAGTAGGGAGAGGAGAAGTGAGTAGTGAGTAGTGAGTAGTGAGTAGTGAGTAGTGAGTAGAGTAGTGAGTAGAGTAGTGTGTAGAGTAGTGAGTAGAGTAGTGAGTAGAGTAGTGTGTAGAGTAGTGAGTAGAGTAGTGCAGAGTAGTGAGTAGTGAGTAGAGTAGTGAGTAGTGAGTGCAGAGTAGTGAGTAGTGAGTAGAATAGTGAGTAGAGTAGTGAGTAGAGTAGTGAGTAGAGTAGTGAGTAGAGAGTGCAGAGTAGTGAGCAGTGAGTGCAGAGTAGTGAGCAGTGAGTGCAGAGTAGTGAGCAGTGAGTGCAGAGTAGTGAGCAGTGAGTAGAGAAGTGAGTAGTGAGTAGAGTAGAGAGTAGTGAGTAGAGTAGTGAGTAGAGTAGTGAGTGCAGAGTAGTGAGTAGTGAGTAGAGTAGTGAGTAGAGTAGTGAGTAGAGTAGTGAGTAGAGTAGTGTGTAGAGTAGTGAGTAGTGAGTGCAGAGTAGTGAGTAGTGAGTGCAGAGTAGTGAGTAGAGCAGTGAGTAGAGTAGTGAGTAGAGTAGTGAGTAGAGTAGTGCAGAGTAGTGAGTAGAGTAGTGAGTAGTGAGTAGAGTAGTGAGTAGTGAGTAGAGTAGTGAGTAGAGTAGTGAGTAGTGAGTGCAGAGTAGTGAGTAGAGTAGTGAGTAGTGAGTAGAGTAGTGAGTAGAGTAGTGAGTAGAGTAGTGAGTAGTGAGTAGAGTAGTGAGGTGAGTAGTGAGTAGTGAGTATAGTGAGTAGAGTAGTGAGTAGAGTAGTGAGTAGTGAGTAGAGTAGTGAGTAGTGAGTGCAGAGTAGTGAGTAGTGAGTGCAGAGTAGTGAGTAGAGTAGTGAGTAGAGTAGTGAGTAGAGTAGTGAGGTGAGTAGTGAGTAGTGAGTATAGTGAGTAGAGTAGTGAGTAGAGTAGTGAGTAGTGAGTACAGTAGTGAGTAGTGAGTGCAGAGTAGTGAGTAGTGAGTGCAGAGTAGTGAGTAGAGTAGTGAGTAGTGAGTAGAGTAGTGAGTAGAGTAGTGAGTAGAGTAGTGAGTAGAGTAGTGAGTAGTGAGTGCAGAGTAGTGAGTAGAGTAGTGAGTAGTGAGTAGAGTAGTGAGTAGAGTAGTGAGTAGAGTAGTGAGTAGTGAGTGCAGAGTAGTGAGTGCAGAGTAGTGAGTAGAGTAGTGAGTAGAGTAGTGAGTAGAGTAGTGAGTAGTGAGTAGTGAGTAGTGAGTGCAGAGTAGTGAGTAGTGAGTGCAGAGTAGTGAGTAGTGAGTGCAGAGTAGTGAGTAGAGTAGTGAGTAGAGTAGTGAGTAGAGTAGTGAGTCGAGTAGTGAGTAGTGAGTAGAGTAGTGAGGTGAGTAGTGAGTAGTGAGTATAGTGAGTAGAGTAGTGAGTAGAGTAGTAAGTAGTGAGTATAGTGAGTTGAGTAGTGAGTAGAGTAGTGAGTAGAGTAGTGTGCAGAGTAGTGGGTAGTGAGTGCAGAGTAGTGAGTAGTGAGTAGAGTAGTGAGTGCAGAGTAGTGAGTAGTGAGTGCAGAGTAGTGAGTAGAGTAGTGAGAGAAGTAGTGAGTAGAGTAGTGAGGTGAGTAGTGAGTAGTGAGTGCAGAGTAGTGAGTATAGTAGTCATTAGTGAGTAGAGTAGTGAGTAGAGTAGTGAGTAGAGTAGTGAGGTGAGTAGAGTAGTGAGTAAAGTAGTGAGTGCACAGTAGTGAGTAGAGTAGTGAGTAGTGAGTAGTGAGTAGAGTAGTGAGTAGTGAGTAGAGTAGTGAGTAGTGAGTAGAGTAGTGAGTAGTGAGTAGAAAGTAGTGAGTAGAGTAGTGAGTAGTGAGTAGAGTAGTGAGTGGAGAGTAGTGAGCAGAGTAGTGAGTAGTGAGCAGAGTAGTGAGTAGTGAGCAGAGTAGTGAGTAGTGAGTGCAGAGTAGTGAGTAGTGAGTAGAGTAGTGAGTAGAGTAGTGAGTAGAGTAGTGAGTAGAGTAGTGAGTAGAGTAATGAGGCGAGTAGTGAGTAGAGTAGTGAGTAGTGAGCAGAGTAGTGAGTAGTGAGTGCAGAGTAGTGAGTAGTGAGTGCAGAGTAGTGAGTAGTGAGTAGAGTAGTGAGTAGTGAGTAGAAAGTAGTGAGTAGAGTAGTGAGTAGAGTAGTGAGTAGTGGGTAGAGTAGTGGGTAGAGTAGTGGGTAGAGTAGTGAGTAGAGTAGTGGGTAGAGTAGTGAGTAGAGTAGTGAGTAGAGTAGTGAGTAGAGTAGTGAGTAGAGTAGTGAGTAGAGTAGTGAGTAGTGAGTGCAGAGTCGTGAGTAGAGTAGTGAGTGCAGAGTAGTGAGTAGAGTAGTGAGTAGTGAGTAGAGTAGTGAGTAGAGTAGTGAGTAGAGTAGTGAGGTGAGTAGAGTAGAGTAGTGAGGTGAGTAGTGAGTAGAGTAGTGAGTAGAGTAGTGAGTAGTGAGTGCAGAGTAGTGAGTAGAGTAGTGAGTAGTGAGTAGAGTAGTGAGTAGAGTAGTGAGGTGAGTAGAGTAGAGTAGTGAGGTGAGTAGAGTAGAGTAGTGAGTAGAGTAGTGAGGTGAGTAGAGTAGAGTAATGAGTAGAGTAGTGAGTAGTGAGTGCAGAGTAGTGAGTATAGTAGTCAGTAGTGAGTAGAGTAGTGAGTAGAGAAGTGAGTAGAGTAGTGAGTAGTGAGTGCAGAGTAGTGAGTAGTGAGTGCAGAGTAGTGAGTAGTGAGTGCAGAGTAGTGAGTGGAGAGAAGTGAGTAGAGTAGTGAGTAGTGAGTGCAGAGTAGTGAGTAGTGAGTGCAGAGTAGTGAGTAGAGTAGTGAGTAGAGTAGTGAGTAGAGTAGTGAGTAGTGAGTAGAGTAGTGAGTAGAGTAGTGAGTAGTGAGTAGAGTAGTGAGTAGTGAGTAGTGAGTGCAGAGTAGTGAGTAGTGAGTAGAGTAGAGTAGTGAGTAGGACATCACAGGCAGCAGCTGTGCAAGCTTCTTACACTCAGAAGGAGACCACAGGCAGCTGAGTTGCAAGCTTCTCCCACTCACAAGAAGGACATCACAAACAGCAGCGGTGCAAGCTTCTCACACTCACAAGAAGGACATCACAAACAGCAGCGGTGCAAGCTTCTCACACTCACAAGGAGACCACAGGCAGCTGAGGTGCAAGCTTCTCCCACTCACAAGAAGGACATCACAAACAGCAGCGGTGCAAGCTTCTCACACTCACAAGAAGGACATCACAAACAGCAGCGGTGCAAGCTTCTCACACTCACAAGGAGACCACAGGCAGCTGAGGTGCAAGCTTCTCCCACTCACAAGAAGGACATCACAAGCAGCAGCGGTGCAAGCTAGTGAGTAGAGTAGTGAGTAGAGTAGTGAGTAGTGAGTGCAGAGTAGTGAGTAGAGTAGTGAGTAGTGAGTAGAGTAGTGAGTAGAGTAGTGAGGTGAGTAGAGTAGAGTAGTGAGGTGAGTAGAGTAGAGTAGTGAGTAGAGTAGTGAGGTGAGTAGAGTAGAGTAATGAGTAGAGTAGTGAGTAGTGAGTGCAGAGTAGTGAGTATAGTAGTCAGTAGTGAGTAGAGTAGTGAGTAGAGAAGTGAGTAGAGTAGTGAGTAGTGAGTGCAGAGTAGTGAGTAGTGAGTGCAGAGTAGTGAGTAGTGAGTGCAGAGTAGTGAGTGGAGAGAAGTGAGTAGAGTAGTGAGTAGTGAGTGCAGAGTAGTGAGTAGTGAGTGCAGAGTAGTGAGTAGAGTAGTGAGTAGAGTAGTGAGTAGAGTAGTGAGTAGTGAGTAGAGTAGTGAGTAGAGTAGTGAGTAGTGAGTAGAGTAGTGAGTAGTGAGTAGTGAGTGCAGAGTAGTGAGTAGTGAGTAGAGTAGAGTAGTGAGTAGGACATCACAGGCAGCAGCTGTGCAAGCTTCTTACACTCAGAAGGAGACCACAGGCAGCTGAGTTGCAAGCTTCTCCCACTCACAAGAAGGACATCACAAACAGCAGCGGTGCAAGCTTCTCACACTCACAAGAAGGACATCACAAACAGCAGCGGTGCAAGCTTCTCACACTCACAAGGAGACCACAGGCAGCTGAGGTGCAAGCTTCTCCCACTCACAAGAAGGACATCACAAGCAGCAGCGGTGCAAGCTTCTCACACTCACAAGAACGACATCACAGGCAGCAGCAGTGCAAGCTACATACACTCACAAGGAGACGACAGGCAGCAGAGGTGCAAGCTTCTCACACTCGCAAGAACGACATCACCAGCAGCAGTGGTGCAAGCTTCCCTTACACACTCACAGCAGGTACTGTGCCAAGGCAGCAGCAGCAACAGAGCAAGAGTCCCTTACAAAGAACAGGCACAGCACAGAGATGCACAATGCAATCTTCTCATACTCACAGGCAGCAGAGGTGCAAGCTTCTCACACTCACACGAAGGACATCACAGGCAGCAGCTGTGCAAGCTTGTTACACTCACAAGGATACCACAGGCAGCTGAGGTGCAAGCTTCTCCCACTCACAAGAAGGACATCACAAGCAGCAGCGGTGCAAGCTTCCCTCACACACTCACAGCAGGTACTGTGCCAAGGCAGCAGCAGCAACAGAGCAAGAGTCCCTTATAAAGAACAGGCACAGCACAGAGATGCACAATGCACTCTTCTCATACTCACAGGCAGCAGCTGGGCAAGCTTCTCACACTCACAAGAACGACATCACAGGCAGCAGCCGTGCAAGCTTCTTACACTCACAAGAAGGACATCACAGGCAGCAGCAGTGCAAGCTTCTTACACTCACAAGGAGACCACAGGCAGCAAAGGTGCAAGCTTCTCACACTCACAAGAAGGACAACACAGGCAGTAACGGTGCAATATTCTCACACTCACAAGGAAATCACTGGCAGTACACACCACATGAACACACTCCATAACACATAGCAACAATACATTGGCATTTACAATGCCATTAGCTCAAACTCAAATAAATCCGAGCCCGATTGCATTTCTAATGCTTGTTTTAATAGTCTTTATTCAGAAAAATCATTCGAAGGCCACACTGTAGACCTGTGACCTACAGCAGTTTATTACAAAATGTCCCATCATAATATGTGAGTGTGTGTATGTATGTGTATATATATATATATATTACCTACTGGCGATAGCCAGTAGGTATATATAGTTAGGATTGTTTTCCATAGGGAAATCGCAACATTCTATTGGGAATAACTTTGGCACCAGTTGAGGAATCTTCCTGAAATTTTCCTTAACTTTGCCTCGCGGCGCTCCGCTCCTTCCCTGAAAGTTTGGGGGTAATTCGTCAAGCGGGGGCTGAGATAAAAGGGGGGTCCCAAAACGTGTTTTCCCCATGTTAATTTCCATAGGGCAGTTGGACTCACTTTTAGCCCGAACGGCTGAATGGTTTTCCACCAAACTTGGCAAAATTGTAGGGACTGGTAGCCCGATGTGCCTTTGCTATGTCTCAAGATATGTGCTCCAGTGGTTTTCACGAAAATTAACTTTGAAAAAATATATATTGGGCTACATTGGGCTCTATATATGTTAGAGCCCAAATGTAGCCCAAATGTAGCCCAATGGAGCCCAATGTAGCCCAATGTAGCCCAAAGATGGCCACCAGAGACAAAAAAAAACAAATGTAGCCCAAATATCAGCCAGATGTAGCCCAACTATAGCCCAATGACAGAATGTCCCAGAGTGTTCTAAAGAACAACTAGAGCGCTAACAGTCTTACTTATGACAAAAGTATGGCACACCTGAAGTCATCTTGATTGGAATAAAGTATTAACACTTAAAACATTTAATTTGCAAAGGAACAAAATGAGGAGGTTCATTTTGCCATAGAAATTATGATTAGTGCTGAAGAAAGAAAAATTAGGGCACATTTTGAGTGACTTCTCAAATCCTCTTATATTTCATTAAACAAATTCTGATATGCAGTCTCCCAAGATGGCCACCAGAGACAAAAGAGCCCAAATGTAGCCCAAATATCAGCCAGATGTAGCCCAACTATAGCCCAATGACAGAATGTCCCAGAGTGTTCTAAAGAACAACTAGAACACTAACAGTCTTACGTATGACAAAAGTATGGCACACCTGAAGTCACCTTGATTGGAATAAAGTGGTAACACTTAATACATTTAATTTGAAAAGGAACAAAATGAGGGGTTTCATTTTGCCATAGAAGTTTTATATATATATATATATTCACTGAAAAAACCATAGTTTACACACCAGTTATAGTTAGGAATTAGCATTTAAAAAACCTTTGAAATTCACTGAAAAAACCATAGGTTTCACACCAGTTATAGTTAGCTGGAAATTTTACTCGCATAAAACCATTGAAATTCCCACGTTATAGTTAGTTGGACTCACTATAACTTGCACGTCTGCAATGCACTGTAAAACATTACTCGCTAATATATGTATTCACTAAGATACACTTAATAAGCCAGTTAACCAATCAATTTTTAAAAAGAAAACATTGAAAAAACCATAGGTTTCAGGCCTTATATAGTTAGGAATTAGCATTTAAAAAACCTTTGAAATTCACTGAAAAAAACATAGGTTTCAGGCCTTATATAGTTAGGAATCAGCATTTAAAAAACCTTTGAAATTCACTGAAAAAAACTATAGGTTTCAGGCCTTATACAGTTAGGAATTAGCATTTAAAAAAACCTTTGAAATTCACTGAAAAAACCATAGGTTTCAGGAGCTATATAGTTAGGAATTAGTTTTTAAAAAACCTTTGAAATTCACTCAAAAAACTATAAGTTTTAGTGGTGTTATATTTAGCTGGACATTTTACTCATACAAAACCAATGAAATTGGTGATGTCATTTGAGATGTCATCAGTGATGTCACTGACCATGTCATGAATGATCTAATATGTGACATCATCAGCAGTGGATTGCGGGTGCGCGAAATATAGTTAGTACAACTAACTATATAGGAGCAATTTCATTGGTTTTGTATGAGTAAAATGTCCAGCTAACTATAACACCACTAAAACGTATAGTTTTTTGAGTGAATTTCAAAGGTTTTTAAAAAAACGAATTCCTAACTATATAACTCCTGAAACCTATGATTTTTTCAGTGAATTTCAAAGGTTTTTTTAAATGCTAATTCCTAACTATATAAGGCCTGAAACCTATGGTTTTTTCAGTGCGCTAGAACCCCAGGCCCCTGGCCCCCACAGACGCCACAACACCCAAATCCACTACGACGCCAACACCCTCCATGCACTCAACCCCGGACGAGAACACAACTGCTACCGGGCCATCCCGAAGCACACTCAAGGGCCCTTCACCTGCCAGAACTGCAGCTTCACCAGCATCCGGCCCGCCAAACCACCAACCAAAGAACCCAACTACCTCAGATGTATCCTCCTCAACACCCGCTCCGCCCGTAAACACGCCGTCGAACTCTGGGACCTCCTCGACTCAACCTCCCCAGACGTCGCCTTCCTGACAGAGACCTGACTCAACCCAGCCTCAGCCCCCGACATCGCCATAGCCATCCCGGAAGGCTACAAGATCACCCGGCCGCACAGACCACACCAATGGAGTAGGAGGAGGCGTCGCCCTCATCCACAGGAACACCCTCAGAGTCTTGACCAACTCCGACGACACCCTCAGCACCACCGAACACCTGCACGTCCAGATCCACACCGACCCCAACACCACCCTCTGAGGAACCCTAATTTACAGACCCCCCGGACCCAGACCCCAGTTGAGCGACGCCATCGCCAACTTCATCAGCACACACGCCCTCGCCTCCATGGACTACATCCTCCTCGGGGACCTGATCTTCCACCTCGAGAACAACAACAACATCAACTCCACCACTCTGATCGACAACCTTGACAGCCTCAGACCCAGACAGCTCGTGACAACACCCACCCACGCCGCCGGCCTCACAATTGACCCCATCTTCTCCGCAAGCCCCCACGTCTCCTTCAACCACACCACCGAACCCCACTGGACCGACCACGGCTGCATCCATTTCACCTTCAGGAAGCCCACCACGCACCACCCCGCCCAATAGATGTCCCGTCGCTGCTGGAGCAAAGTCACCGAAGACCAGCTAACCACCACCCTCACCCAGAGCCCACCGACCGAGCCCAACACCACCGCCCGCAACCTCAGACAGTGGATCGACGACTGTGCCAACACCCTCGCCCTGCTCAAGACACCCTCTAACAAGCACACCAGAAAGAAAGCCACCTGGTTCACCGAAGACCTCCAGGCCTCCAAAAGAACATGCCGGAAACTGGAAAAGAACTGACTCCGTGAACGATCAGTGGACAGCTAAACAGACCACAAGAACACCACCCGTAGACACCATCAACTCATCAGAGTCGCCAAGAGGGCCTCATTCAAGGACCACCTAGAAAACAACGCACACAACAGCAAAGAGCTCTTCAACATCATGAAGGAACTCTCCAACGCCAGCTCCAGCACCAACGAATTCCGCCTTCACATGACCTGTGCAACTCACTGGCCACCTTCTTCCACTGCAAGATCCCCGACATCCACAACAGTTTCAACTCCACGACCGCCCGACAACCACCACCCCCACGACCACCACCTGCACCAACCGCCTGCTTTCCTGCACCAGCATAAACGACGAGGACCCCTGCGAGATCATGAACACCATCCACTCTGGATCACCGTTAGACCCATGCCCTCACCACATCTTTAACAGAGCCAGCACAAACATCGCACCCCACCTCCGGAAAGTCATCAACATCTCCTTCGAGACATCAAACTTCCCGGAAAGCTGGAAGCACGCAGAGATCAACGCCTTACTCAAGAAACCCAAGGCGGATCCCAAAGCCCTCAAGAACTTCCAACCCATCTCCCTGCTCCCGTTTCTGGTGAAGGTCACCGAGAAAATCGTCAACAAACAAATGACCCGCTACCTCAAGGAGAATAACATCCTGGACCCGTCCCAGTCCAGGATTCGCAGCAACCACAGCACCGAAACTGCCCTCATTGCCGCCACCGACGACATCAGGACCCTGCTAGACAACGGTGAAGCAGCGACCCTCATCCTCCTGGACCTGTCAGCCACTTTCGACACGGTCTGCCACTGCACTCTACGAACACGCCTACACGATGCCGGAATCCAAGAGGAGGCCCTGGATTGGACCACATCCTTCCTTTCCGGCAGAACTCAGAGTATATACCTCCCAATGCCACCAAGATCATCTGGGGCGTACCCCAGGGCTCATCCCTCAGCCCGACGCTGTTCAACATCTACATGGCACACGTCGCCCGACAGCATGACCTCAACATTATCTCCTACGCTGATGACATCCGGCTGATCCTCTCCCTCACCAATGACCCTCACACCGCAAAAACCAACCTCCATGAAGAAATTAAAGCCATCGCCGAATGGATGAAGAACAGCCGACTGAAACTGAACTCGGACAAGACGGAGGTCGTCATCCTCGGCTCCACCCATCAGCCTGGGATGACTCATATTGGCCGACAACACTGGGAATAGCCATCACACCCACCGACCACGCATGCAACCTAGGGGGCATCCTCAACTCCACCCTCTCCATGACTAAATAGGTCAACGCCGTCTCCTCATCCTGCTTCAACACCCTCCGAATACTCCGCAGGATCTTCAAGTGGATCCCCACCAAAACAAAAAGAACAGTCACACAGGCCCTCGTCACCAGCAGGCTGGACTACGGAAAAGCCCTCTACACAGGATCTTCAGCCAAGCTCCTGAGACGACTGCAACATATCCAGAATGCCTCTGCACATCTGATCCTCGACATCCCCTGCCGAAGCCACATCACAGCCCACCTGAGAGACCTGCACTGGCTCCCCGTCAACAGGAGGATAACCTTCAAGCTCCTCATCCCCGCACACAAATCTCTCCATAACACCGGACCAGCATACCTTAGCAGACAACTCTGCTTCTACACCCCCACCCACCAGCTCCGCTCCGCTGACCTCGCCCTCGCCACAATCCCCCGCATCCGAAGAACGACCTCAGGCGGCAGATACCTTCTCCCACCTCGCCGCCAAGACCTGGAATACCCTCCCCACCAACCTATTACAGACCCAAGACCTACTGGCATTCAGAAGACTCCTCAAGACCTGGCTCTTCGATCAGTAGCAGCACCCCCCCTCCTCCTCTAGCACCTTGAGACCCTCACGGGTTTGTAGTGCGCTCTATAAGTAAATTGATTGATGATGTCACATATTACATCATTCATGACATGGTCCCCTTGAATCTTGGGGGTCCCTAGCGTCAAACTAGCCCACTAGATACCTCCAATAAGCGCCACAGAGCTGCGTTGAAGAGAAGTGTAACAAGGGGCGTGGCCTCTTAACACCTGTCTGCAACGCAGCTCCCTGGCGCATACTGGAGACCTTGCAAACATGGGGAGCAGCTAACATGCTGCTCCCAATCTGCTCTGCTTCATTGAAGCGAGAGCAGGTTTCCCTGCTCTCGCTTCAATGAAGCAAAGCAGTTTACAAAGACAGGGTGGGAGCCGTGAGGCTCTTGAATTGATGGAGATTGTTGATCATCTTAAGCTCCACGAACTTCAAGGCTTCTCAGCTGTCGGAATGAGAAAATGGGTACCATGTCGTTGTTTAGAATACATCCAACCTCCTTAGTTGAGCTGAAGATAGCCCTAGGTAAAGGCCAAGAGGCTGAATTTTCTCCTTTCTTATACATTTTTGGTGTTTTACAAATGGTGAATCTTGCTTGGATATTTAATCCAAAACAAAAAGCAATAAGAATAAATATTCTTTCTTTTTAGAGAATTCTAAACCATAGCTTGCTTCTCTAGAAGAATGTTGAACTCTTTTTTGTAGCATGTCCTGCTGGGATTAGGCCAAGGCTAAATTACTCTTAGATCAGTTTAATTTTTGGAATTTCATGTTATGCTAAATTCCCAAAATTACACAATTATGCTACATCATTGAATTATGCCACTCTTTGTAGCAACATCACAGTGTGAGAGCAACTTGAACAACCAGAATGATAATGGCTGTTGTTAATGGCACTCATAAAATTTAGCCTTAATTGATGGATTTGCATTTCATGTAATTAAACATAATTTCACAAAAAAAATTATGTGAGTTTTGCGCAACCCTAATTGAATGCTTTTTTTGGTGTTGAAGGCAGAGGAATAGGCAAAGGTGCAGGAACTCTTAACAACTGTACTGCCCAACATTATTTCTTTCTTCTTTTTAAAAAAATGCTTTTATTTGGCTCCAAAATTTGCATTATCAATACATATATTCAAGTGAATTTAGTCCTGAACAAAGAATAAATACAATAATTATAAATACATATTTCATAGTCCAGTATACATCCATGGTGAGAAATATCTCAATAAATAGCTGTCAAAAAAGAGAGTGTCAACGCACTAAATACTATAAATACAGTTGCCATTAAAATCAAGTAAGTAATCATTCATAAAGTGCATAAGAGCATAATATGGAAGAGGAAGCCAAGTGGTTTAATCAAACATTCAATCTAACCCCGGTTTTCGAGCAAGAAACTTAGGGCCTGATTACGAAGGCAGTGAGACCATCACCGTCAGGCCGTCGGTGTTGCTTCCACCACCATTGACCATGGAGGTTGGCTGACCACATTATAATGGCGGGTTGATGGTGGCCGGTCGGAGAGACCAACCAACACTAAGGCTGTGCCTACTCAGGCACCACCGTAGGGATTACAATGTCAGGTTCTGCCGGCTGTTTCATGGCGGTTAACCTGCCATGAAAAGGCAAGTGAAAACTGACTTGGGGGCCCACAGTGTGCCCCCCTTTTCACCTGGACCTTTGCCATGGGCCCTGGTGCCCGCTACGTAGTGCAGGGATGCAAAATGTGTTTATTTTGTGCTGTGGCATGTGCCGCAGCCCACAGAACACGCTACTATACAAAAGATACACATTGCAACCGCCTTGTAGCTGCTCTCAACCTAATAGAGATGGCGGGTCCGCCGACAGCTAGTCAGGCGGCCCCATTTCTGACAGGATGGCGGTTGAATGAAAGTCTGACCACCATCATGATGAGACCCTTTGTCCCCAAAGTTTCTCAAATTTTTCAGTCTCCCATTTCATCTTGCATATAATTGCTCACTGATTCTAGCTCTCCCCTTTTTCTGTAGCCGCTCCCTCATTGTTAGGACTAACTGAGTTCACCATTTTTGGAGCAATAGGGACCAAGCTAAGGCTATTGCTATACATAATAGCTTTTTCCATTTATTAGATAGGCCAAGTGCCACATTGAAACCCAAAACTTGCAACCAAGTAGTTGGTACTAAATTAACCTGCTATTCCATCGAAAGATACTGTAATATTTCATTTCAAAATCCCTGAATGGATATACAGTGCCCAATTACATGCACCAAGTTGGCGGCCGACCGGTCTGTGCATCGCAAACAGTGGCCAGGAAGACAGGGATCAATTTGTGTTAAAAGGGCTGGAGTTCCATAGAAAATAACATTCAACGCCACTTGGCCCCATCAGCACACTAAAATTCAATATTTTGACTTCCAACATCTTACTTGTCAATTCCAGACCTTCATATTTTTCCCATATTTTTATGACGTTTTGAGTAAGGTCAGAACTTGTAATAGAAGCTAACATTCTTTTCCATTCTCCTAGCTTTTCATATAGACCATCTTCCACTAATGCAGAAACCACCTTTCTGCTACCAAGGATCTGGCCTATATCTAGGTTTCAGAAAATTGTATCCAACGTCCTAAACGAACCCAGAAGCCCAAAATCATGATTGTATAAGCTGTCAAACTTCCGCTATATTTAGCCATCTTGCACCAAAAAGAAAATATGAAAGTTTCCTATATCCTGCAATTGCCCACTTTTGGACAATATCGGGAGCAAGATTCACCCCAGGTTCCATGACAAATTCAGCCAGGGGTGTTGTCACATTAATATATGGAATGGAGTAGATACTGTAGAGATCCCCACACGTCCGAAAAAACACTTCAAGCTCTTTAATCGAACTGCTTTAGGTAACTTTACTGACTTTAGCACATCCCAAATATGATACTCTTTGAAGATGCACAAAATTATTCATAAAAATACACTTACGTAGTGTTGAATTACACCTGGGCATATACTGTGCAAAATAGGCAAAATAGCAATCCTTAAGGTTGGGAAGCGCCAACCCTCCATCCTCCTGTTGTTCATATAAAGTGCATAGTGCAACTCTGGCTATTTTTTTTTTACAAATAAATGATAAAAGCATAGACTCCACTGATTTAAAAAAAGAGGCAGTTAAAACACATGGGATAGCCGAAAAGAGAAAATTGAACAGTGGAAGAACCGACATTTTAATCAGAGCGACTCTCCCTAAAATAGTCAATGGGACGAATGACACAGTGAGAAAAGATCTTGTAATTTTAAAAGGAGATGAGCAAAATTACAATGGTATAGTTCCTCAATCTTTGATGTGAACCTTATACCCAGATATCGCTTTGGCTGTAAATTAACACATGAGACAATGTCCAGGCGTAAAACATTAGGAGTGCAACTGCACAATATTATTTCTGTTTTCTTCTTATTAGGTCTGTACCCTCCTAATTTCTCATATTGTGTGAAAACCTTAAAAGCCTTTATTGGGTCTCCTTCTTACTGACCAAAATTAACATACTATCATCGACATATAATTTCTTTTACTGAACTGTGACAAAGGGGAGCAAATACTGTTATTCCCTCAGCTCACTAAAGCTAATGGATAAATAAAGAAAGCAAATTAAATGGGGGATAACTGGCATCCCTTCTGGGTTCCATGTATAAATTTTATTTGCCCCACTTCTATTTTGTTAATGATTATACTGGCTGCTGGACTACAGTACATCTTATATATAAGCCCTGTGATCTGAGACTGAATACCAAATCTGGTCAGAATATTAAATAAAGTTTCCCAGAACACGAGGTCAAATGCTTATTCTGTGTCTAGCAAAAGCACCAAAGCTGGTATATCATTAACTGCAAAATGATCCAGGGCTTCAGCCAAACAATGTGTATTTGTTCCCAAATGTCATCAGACTTTAAAGCCAATCTGGTCTGAATGGATTAAACCTGAGGCTATTAAATTAAATCTATTGACTAGTAGCTTTGTAATGATTATATAACCTGTGTTTAGTAATGAAATAGGACGAAACAAGTTTGGATCTTCGGTATCCTTTCCTTCCTTTAAAAAGCTTACTACGTTCCCCTTAAAAAGATGGTAGTATAGGGCCCCCTTTTAGCATTGTATTAGTGACCAATAGAAGATAATCAGCAAAAACATGTGGAAAAAGTGAAAAAAAATTCCACTGGGAATCCATCCGGATCACAGGCTTTACAATTCGGGAGATTCTTTATGACCTTCCTAAGTTCTTCTTAAGAGAAGGGCCAAAACATTCTAAACGCCTCTTCTCTAGTTAAAGTTGGAATGTTGCAATCCTCTAAAAACCTGCAGAGACCAACTGATTTTGTGTATATATCTGTTTATAATGATCCACCATGATTTCCATCACCTTCTCCGATTCCTTACACCTAATTCCAGAAGATGAGCATTTCAGGGCATCTATCCTATTATTAGCCGCTTGTTCATCTTCCTGCCAAGCTAAGAAATTCCCATTGAAGTTGCTTTTCTCATACACTTTTTGTAAATTGGCCCAGTTGAAAGCGGCGCGCCTTACATAATATGCTTCACTCATCACCTGTCGAGCAGTACCCAACTCTCGTTTATTAGCCCTGGATGAATTTTTCAGAAATGTATCATAGCTCTTCTGAACCTATCGGTGTAAAATTTGCTTTTGTATTTTAGCTTTTTTACTATTTTTTGCATCCTTGCCTATCACTCTCTGTCCAATAAATGGTTGCAGGACCTCCCACACTATACCTGGTGTAGCTGTCTTATGATTAATTATCAAATATTCCCTTATCTCCTCTTTAAAAATTTTTACCCACTCTTCCTCCTGGAGGTTTATTTATTGAAAACCCAGCGTCTAGGATGGATTGAAGGTTTATCCACCACTATCCCAAGAATAATCATTGCGTGGTCTGAAAAAACATTAGGTAAGGTGTGCTATGTTTTAAAAGTCAAGGCTTTATATATTAGAAAGAAATCTATGCGCGAAGAACTATGGAATATCCCTGAAAAGCAAGTGTAAATAATTTTTGGGGGAAAAGCCACCCTCCAGAGATCTACTAATCTCAGCGTTTTCTGAAAGTTTGTAATAACTTTCAGAGATTTTGGGTTTATCTGTTTTTTTACATTGACAGAAGAATTAATTTATTGGTTCTGCAACACATTAAAACCCCCCTAACTATTATTTCACCTGTAATTTGTAATAATGACTATAACAAGTCCTCATATGGCGTACCATTATCTTCGACTGTGGCATAGAAGCTGACAAATTTTAAAAGCCTTGACCACACCATACAGCTCACCAAGCACCAGCGACCACTTTCATCACTGGCGCTGTTTACAACTTCAGCCCCCAGCCCTTTTGCCCAAAAAATAGCAGGGAGGAAGAGAACCCTCTGCAAGCTGCCCAATTTTTAATCATCGTAAATCCTGACAACTTTCTGACCGCAATATGGGTCTCTAGAACCATAATCACAGCTGGGTTCTCGGCTAAAATCCAAGTTTCTATGGCTGTAGTTTCTTCTTCTTATTAAGGCCATTCACCTTAAAATAAACTACCATCAAGGTATTATTCATATCAATATAGTACTCTTAAATAGCCTGTAGGGAAATATATTGTTTTACAAACCCCTGTCGCAGATATACAGATCAGGTTTAGACCAACTGTGTAACTGCCCTTTCCCACAAATAGGCACTTAAACCCCAGCTTTATCTTGCCATAGCTAATGAAGAAATCACCTCTGCAATTGGTCTTCCCTTTAGGCGAGTTTAACATTCTACTTCACTTACCGTGTTTCATGAACTAATCAACTGCGAATTTGGATCCCCTTTTATCAAACTTTTGCCACAACCCTCCACTTCTCCAACATCTCTAACTACCCCACTTCCCAATCCCCTAAGCTAAGGGGAGTGATGTGCTATCACACTTACGCCTGACATGCTTCCCCTCCCCCAGGATCTGGCACCTTGATCTTGTGCCCAGATCATTCAGCCTACACCTCCCACTCCTAGCCTATGAGGATGCACAAAAAGCAATAAGAAGAAACGAGGACCCAGCACTAAAAGGCAAACACTCAGTGCATATAAACAGGAAAAAAATCATAAGATCGCAATTGCTAACACCAATCAATACTAAATAGCTATGGATCCCGATTCCAGTCACACATTACTTAGCTAAGATTTATTCGAGATTTGAAGTAGCTGCTCCTGAGCCTCAGAAAGATCATACAACACATGAAATCAGCCTTTTTCTAGCACCTTAATTTCTGATTGTTGCACATTCATTGCCTGGGAGCCCTTCACTTTAAAAAGGTGAAGCATCTTAGCAAATTATTTGCTTCACTTAGCTGCTGAAGCTGACATATTGGAGAATATATGACAGAGAGGGATTTCTAGTGTATTGAAAATTCTCAACTTAACAGCTTTAGATAATACTTGTTCTTTCACACGATAGTCTCTGAAGTTCACAAGCATTGTACAAGGACATTACTGATTTGGGGTTTGGTGTGCTGGCACTTGATGGGCTCGTGTGAGTGTAAAGTCTCCAGAGTATTCGGGAAGAAAATGTGTTTTGCGAAAAAGTATTCCCCCACTGGAGCATTTAATGCCCCT
Source organism: Lissotriton helveticus (assembly GCF_964261635.1). Taxonomy (NCBI): domain Eukaryota; kingdom Metazoa; phylum Chordata; class Amphibia; order Caudata; family Salamandridae; genus Lissotriton; species Lissotriton helveticus. Next base: position 1,475,385,954 of record NC_136069.1, read on the forward strand.
CAAGCCCCTCCAGAACCCTCAGAATGCATAGATTGGTGTGCTTTGAAAAGGTTTGGCAGTTCTTCTAGCTTGAACTCTATTGAAGATTTCTGCTTCTGGAAAGTGCCTGCTTTTTCCTGCAATATAGAAACCTGTGTTAAATTTTAGGCTGCAAACGTCAACATTATCGGCGCCATCTTGCTCTTCTTGAACCCATTCGTGCACGTAAGCGGCAGCCATTTAGAGCACCATGGCCTCCCTGCCCCTCGCTGATAGCCAGCGCGTCTCTCTCTCTCCCTCGACCTCGCAGGCATCCCCCTGCGCGCTGACAACCCCCCCGCTCTCACATGCCTTGGGTCATAAACCCCTCTTCAGCGCAGCTCTGCCTCGGAACCCCATCCTGTTCCCAGCGCGACACCTCCCTTCATTCCTTTCATGGTCCCAGGCCCTTTGATACAAACCCCTTTCCTGTGTGCCCGTTTGTCTTCCTCGTTCCCAGGCCGCCACCTGGCTCTGCGGATACTGTTTATTGCCCCCCCCCGTACAGTAGGAAGCTTCCCCCATTAAAGGACCCTCGAGTTGATCAAAGCCCCCACCCTATGAGATCCGATCAACCCCACACATTCCGTGAATCGGCGGAATGTCCAGCTGCGCGATAATCATCACCTGTTGTGACCGGGGTGGGGACTTCAACTGTAAATGTGTGTGGGAACGGGCCTGAAGGGGAGATTCCGAGGATGTCCTTTCATACTTCAAAGCATTGCAAGAATGTGTAACCTGCAATAAAGATCATAAACATGTGTATAAGAGGCCAGGCCTCAGAGATGCGGTTAGAGCACCTCGTGACGATACTTGCTGTCCGAACTGATGTGTTCTCCTCGGGAGAGAATAAACCCTTGTTTCCTGCCTTCCAGTCTCCAGCGCCTGCCTCTTCATTGGTTAATATCTTGTGGGTTTAAGAGGCGACACCGCCGGGCAATACTTAAGGATCTTTTATTCTGATTGGTAGCCTGACCTTTTTTACAATTGGCCTCCCAAACGTGGGGCCCATCAGTGACTCGTGGATCCAGTGGGAGAGGTCCTGACGACAGAGTGAATGACTGCAACGATCGGGAGTGCACCTGTCCGATAGACCCTCGTCTGACAGCCGATCATCCGAACTTCACTGGTTCCGAACAGACCTCTCTCGAGTGATCTACGGTCCTGACTGGGAACCATCAGGAGTGCCGCGAGGATTACGAAGAAAAGAGGACGATCGGGCGCTGGATTCGGAAGACAAGAAACTGTCCATGCGGTCCGGGTAAGGTCGTGTAAACACGACGAATTGCGAAATGATTGTTTAATTGTTTAGAAAATACTAGTATTACTCTTTGTTAATTTATTTGGAGATTCGCTGTCTGCAAACGGAGAAACAACAGGCTCTCTCTTTGCAAGCAGTGGAGGATAGGTAATGCAGCCGTCGTGCCTATCTTTCTCCCCCACTGATTAATTATTTGAAACTGAACTATTGTTCGCAGACTGTTTTCTGGAGATTCTCTGTCTGCAAACAGGAAAGAGCCCCCCTCCCCCCTTTTTACAGATAGTGAAAGGGTAGGTAACGCAGACCTTTGCGGGCCTACTTATTCTCCCCACTGAATTGTTTTGATTGACCGAACGTTGACTATTTGATATTGGTTCATGAGGTATTCACTGCCTGCAAACAACGTAGAATAGGAATATTCTGTCTAGTCTTTGCACGCAGTGATAAGATAGGCAGTGCTGACTTTTGTCCCCGTTGTGAACCGTCATGTCTGTCTTCTCCCCACTGATTGGTAGCCTGTTTAGCCCGGACCGCTTATTAGAGATGAACCATCCGACTCCACTGGAAGGCACCCCTAATAAGGACATGTTCATGAAGCATGGATTGATCGCTATAGCCTATAACAAGCTGTGGCATAAATATACGAAAAAGGATCGAGAAAGTCAGTGGCCACTGATAGGATCCTTCGATGATGACAAAATAAATGCGCTAGAAACAGCCCTTGGTAAAAACAAGACAACGCCCACTATGCTTGATAGTTTCGGCATGTGGTGCAAAGAAACTGAACAACGTAAGAAGAAAACTGAGAGTAGGTTGGGAAAAGAGCTGCGAAAAGCAGCCCACCTAGCTGCTCAGAAACTAGAAGGAGAGATAAAGGAAAGAGAGAAAGCCAAACAGAAACTAGAAATGGAAACATCAAGCCAGTGTCCGGTTAGAACGTCCTCCATGCTCTACCCTGATTTACCCTCGAGACAACGAGCCAACGATGATCTGCTGTTAGGTCCTCCGACCATCTACATGCCCCCTCCATATGCCCCTTCCCAACCCTTAGCACAGCACTCACCACCCCCAGGTACAAACGAGGGTAGCGCCACAGCTTCGGCCCCCATGGCCTCTGTGCCGGCCGAACCCCTTGTATGAAATACTACGCAAACGACAACGTTAGGCGACCCTGAGACCCGAAGGGCTGGTTCTGCAAGAACAAACAGACTAAGCAAAGATGAGCGAACAGGGATCGACAAGATAGCAAGGACACTGGTAGAAAGGAAGGAAGATGAAGAGTACATCACGGATATGTTTAACTCGTATACAGGGAGTCACAGACGACATTTTACCGTACGACTGTGTTACCATGTCTTGAACGCATACGAGGACCGATATCGAGACAAAGGTCCCGAGAGCCTAACGACTCTGTACCGGAAGGTCGATATCGGGGATGAGGGCGAGTGTGATGTGACGGACCTCCTTACGCGTACGCTTGAGGTTTTCCGCCACCTCACTGAACGAGAATCAGGAACTAAACCCACGACGTCCGTGGCGACCGAACCACAAACTGAGCAATCTAACACCATGATGCCGATACGAGAGGCTGCCCCTTACTGGGTTCCTCCACGAGGTGCAGGGACTAACGATGATGCAAACCACCAAGATGCAAAAGGAAGGGTAGTGTACAACTGGGTCTACCAGCCCTGGGACCGGCAAGAGATTCTGACATTCCGGAAATCTCTACCTGACCTACGTAAAAACCCCACTGCCTTCTATACTGAATTGGGTACAGCCCTAGGTTCAACGATTATGACCCTGGCTGACATCGACTTGTTTTTCGGGTTATGTCTACCAGCTGATGTGTGGAAGCAAATCCGGAAAGTCGACCACCTTGAGCTGTTTGGACATACCTGGTCACAACTCGATAACATTGATAAACAACGAGGACCTGGACAAAAGCCTTTGAAATCCATTCTAGACCTTCCAGATAAAATCGTACAGAAATTAAAAACCCTGATTCCAGAAAAGAAAGTGGACTGGTCGATAGTAACGGCCTGTCGCCAGAAACCCCAGGAGGATGTATCGGAATACTTCTCCCGGTTTGAAACGGTGTTCTCCGATTACAGCGGCCAGGACATGACCACTGCAACCGGACACCATCTGTTTGTCCAGAATTATGTTAAGGGTCTGTCATCGGAGGTCTCCCAGAAACTGCAGGCTAGCGAGAGTAGTTGGGCAGCCTCCAAACCTACGGCTATCCTCCAGATGGCCCAATATTATGAACATCAGAAAAATGAAAACGATAGGGCAACAGAGAAAAAGAAGAAGGACTTGAAAGAGAGGGTGATGATCGCCCAACTGCAAGGGGTGACTATAGGACGAGACCAATACCGGGGAAACTATCAGACGAACGTCCCTAAGGCTGCATTTCCCCAGGACCGCACTTTGACTCCCCACAGTGGACGTACAGACCTTAGAGAGGACCAGTGTGCTTTCTGCAAAGGAACTGGCCATTGGAAATCCCAGTGCCCAGTTCTTCTGGAAATAATCAGAAACAAAGACCCCAAGGACATAGCAAGTGGACCGAGAAATAAGGGACAACAGCGAGGGCCCCCAAATGACACGACTAACGACAGATCAGGCAGACCAAATACATTTGATCGACCCAGACAGAACCAATACCAGCAATCTGACTATGATGACGCCCACAACTTTGCATAGGACTGCCAAGGGCAAGGGAGGGATCCAGTCGAGCTCTATGTTGACCAGCAAGGCCCTTACATCACTGCTAAGGTCCTGGGTACCAAGTCTCCATTTCTGGTAGATACTGGCGCAACACGTAGTGCGTTATCTAAACGACTGATTCCAAGGGCACCCTTGTCTGGCTCACTTATAACATCGACAGGGTTCGATGGAACGCCCTCCACTAACCCTTTGTCCGCCCGATCCTCTTTGACGTAGAAAACAACACCACTGACACCACGTTTTTGCTTTCCTCCAATAGCCCTGACGCCATTATGGGACTTGACTTATTGAAACACTTCCGAGCGACGATCAGATGTTCTCAAGACGGAGTTCGAGTTTTCCTTTACGACAACCCCGTTCTGCTTAGACATTGCCCTCCCCGACGCATGTTTTCCATCACCGACGCTGACACATCCCTGCTTGACACTCTGCCTCCGTATCTGTGGGCCAAGGCGGATTCGGACGTAGGGCGCATGTTGATTGACCCAGTGCACATTACTGTCCGACCAGACGCAACACTCCCAAAACTTCCACAATATCGGATATCGCCCGAGGGCGAGAAGGCATTGGTAAAGATTATTCAGTCACTGATAGACGCAGGAGTGGTAGAGGAAGTGGTTAGCAACGTTTGCAACAGCCCTATCTTGCCCATCATCAAGAAACAGGGAGAGGGAGATGAGAAAGCATACCGTTTTATCATTGACCTTCGAGAGATCAACAAAGTGGTGGTACCCCAGTACCCCGTGGTCTCAGACATCACCACCATCCTGACTTTGATTCCTTCTACTGCCACCACCTTCACTGTCATTGACCTCAAAAACGCATTCTTTTCCATCCCCATCCACCCAGACAGCCGATATCTCTTCGGCTTCACCCTAAAAGCCCGCTCATATAGGTTCTGCCGAGCACCTCAGGGCTACACAGAAAGCCCTAGCATCTACAGCCAGGCCCTCAAGAGACAACTGGATCAAGTCCAGTTACCCGATGGAGTGGTGTTAGTGCAATATGTCGACGACATCCTTTTGGCAGCCGACACCACTCCATTAGCAGTTACAGCCACCGTTCAACTCCTGCACTTCCTTGCGGAAAATGGCCACAAGGTCTCCAAGAAGAAGTTACAATTCTGCCAACCCCAGGTCACTTACCTAGGCCACCTTTTGTCCAAAGAAGGAAGGAAACTCACTCCCGACCGGATCCAAACCATTCTCGAAACTCCTGTCCCTAAGACCCAGAAACAGGTTCGCTCCCTACTAGGCCTCACCTCCTTCTGCCGACAGTGGTTACCAAACTTTAGCCTCATTGTGAAACCGCTGCTTTCTCTGCTAGGTAAAGACGTCCCCTTCCCACTCCCTTGGACCCCTGAGTGTCAAACCTCCTTCACGGAACTACGAGATGCCCTTTGTTCGGCCCCTGTCCTAGGTACCCCTGATTACAAAAAGCCCTTCTCCCTCTACACTCACGAAAGGGAGGGGTGCGCTTTATCTGTCCTGACCCAGGCCATTGGCCCAAAGCAACGACCGTGCGCTTACTTCTCTGCCACTCTTGACCCTGTAGCCAGAGCCTTGCCTGCCTGCCTTCGAGCTGTAGCTGCTGCTGCAATCTCTATCCGACAGAGTGAGGGGATCGTACTCTCGAATTCCCTCACGGTACTGGTACCCCATGCAGTTGACACCCTCCTGAACCAAACCAAGACGCAACACCTGACGAGTGCACGACTGACTGGATACGAACTGACTTTGCTTGCACCCCATATCGCCCTGAAAAGATGCACCACACTGAACCCGGCAACTCTGTTACCCTTACCAGAGAACGATCCCAATGTGCACCCTGTACATGACTGCGTGACTCTTACGGACGAACAGACTAGAAGTAGGGTTGACCTCAGAGACACGGCTTTCCCTGACCCTGACGGGGAGCTGTGGGTGGACGGTTCTTGCATCAAACTCCCCGATGGCACCACTTCCGCTGCCTATGCAGTCACCACGGCTCGAACTGTAGTCGAGACAGCCCGCATCACGCAACGATCTGCCCAGGCTGCGGAACTGATTGCCCTGACACGAGCCTGCATTCTGGCAGCAGGAACCACAGCGAACATTTACACCGACAGCCAGTATGCCTTCGGGATGGTTCACCATTTTGGGCTCCTTTGGAGGGAAAGGGGATTCTTGACCTCACACGGCACCCCCATTTTGCACGGGGATCTAGTCTCCGCCTTGATCGAAGCTGTCCTTCTCCCCAAAAAGCTTGCAGTCGTCAAATGCCAGGCACACAAAAAGGTGACAGACATCATTGGGCAGGGAAATGCGCTAGCCGACATCACGGCCCGAACGACAGCTGAAAATAGGACGACAACACATATGTACGTGACCAGGTCACAAGCAGAAAAATTGACTGACGCTAGGGACACTATTAGAGACATTCAAACGGCTAGCACACCACACGAGCTGACTGAATTGACACGGGTGGGATTAAAAGATGACGAAGGCTGCTGGCGGACAAGAGACACAAACAGATGGTTGCTACCTGACTCGTACCTGATTCCCATACTGGCTATGGCACACTCCCCTGCCCACATAGGATCAGCCCCCATGATTGAACTTGTCTCCAGAGTTTGGCACAATGATAAAATCACAGACTCCGCCAAACGTCTGGTCCAACAATGCTTGATATGCCTGCAACACAACCCCGGGAAAGGAACTGTAGTACCCCGGGGAGGATTTGGGGTCCCAAATCACCCATTTGAAGTCCTGCAGATGGACTACATCCAACTAGACAGGTGCCAAGGCCTGAAATATGTACTTGTTGTGGTGTGCGCATTTAGCAAATGGGTGGAACATACCCGACCCGTGACAACACTGCTATGGCCACTGCAAAAGTACTGTTAAAGGAGTTTTTCCCCCGTTACGGCCTTTGTCGTATTTTATGGAGCGATAATGGCCCCCACTTCATAGCCGAAGTCATCCAGTTCATCTTAAAGGGGTTGGGCATCAAGCAGAAATTCCACGCAGTCTTCCACCCCCAGTCTGCTGGACTTGTTGAGCGACACAATGCCACACTAAAGCTTAAACTGGCCAAGATAGTGGCTACCACGGGTCTGAAATGGCCAGACGCCCTCCCACTGGCATTGCTATCGATGCGTTCCACCCCCACCAGACATCACTTAACACCTTATGAAGTTGTTTTCGGTCGACCCATGAGTGTCTGGTCTGCACCGAAACCAACTTCCATTCATGACGTCCCGGACGTCCTAATGTCTGATTATCTGTATAAATTGACTGAAACTCTGTCTGTCATTCATCAGCAGGTGCAGCAGGCCATCCCCGATGCTTCCAGGGGTCCGGGTCACGCCATCCAACCTGGAGATTTCGTGCTGATCCGAAACTTTCAGCGGTCGAAGAGTTTGGAACCCCGGTGGACGGGCCCCAGGCAAGTGTTAATCACCACCCGGACGGCTCTTCGTGTGGAGGGGAAACGGCATTGGCTGCACGCACACCACTGTAAGAAGGTCTCCTCGACCCTGGCCACGACAGAAAACATCGACAACCAAGAAGAGCTCCTGAACAAGGACCGACCGTCGCTAACCTGCTATCCTGATACCGAAGCACTTGAACTTTCAAAATTCTCTGATCCCACTGTGCCATCCAGAGAAGGGTATTTCCTGCGTCGAAAGGAGGGAGCTTCGGCTAAGTAGACCACAAACTAAGTTGAATCTCAGAACGGTGACCCAAAGCAACCAAGGGTTACCTGGAGAGAAGCTAAACTAAGTCTGTGGTTCTGCCCACTACCGAGCACCTTGAAAATGAAGATGATGGAAGCGCCAGATAAGAAGATGATGGAAGCGCCAAATAAGAAGATGATGGAGGCAACAGGAAATACCCACTACAGAAACCCAAGAACAGACAGACTCCACAGCTCAAAGACAATTGCACTCTTCATCACAATCCTTTTCTGCTTTCTCCTCATGACCACACTCTGGATTGTGGAAGAAAATGCACCTGCTCACGAAACATTCCTGACCACTGCTCAGCCTACCACCATGAAGGAACATTATCTGATTTCGCTCTCTCCTCAACTCAGAGAGAGGCGAAAGGAGTTTTGGAATAACTCTTTCGTACAGCTCCTTCACCAGCACAATCTCGCCACCAATGCCACCAACTGTTGGATCTGTGGGTTGCTACCCCACGCCACTGGACACTCGATACCATTCATCCCTTCACCCTTCTCAGTTCATGGCTCCTGCCTTGCTTGGCTGATCCTCCTGCAAGAAAGCTATAAGGACAATGCCACCTCCAGCAAAACTGTAACGCATTTCTTCCACGGGGTCTGGCGAAACAAAACAAAGGCACACTTCTGCCCGCAGACCTCCAACGACTCAATCCACATGGACATCCCTGCTAAAGAACGAATTGAAATGCAGGTGTTCAACAATCCAACCAGACCCACCTTCTCCTACCTGCGGAAACGAACGGCTGCCACTCTGACTGTGGCCCTGTCACTCATCAACGTCACAGGCCACATGTGCATAGAAGGACATGGGACACAGCTGGTGGGCCGCAGTGCTTGCCGTTTTACCAGAACTTTGGACTCCACGGATCCACCTTCCTTTGTGTCGTCCCCAAACATGTATTTCGTCTGCGGCACAAAGGCCTACACCTGGCTCCCCAAAGGCTGGGGGGGCACTTGTTTCATCTCCTTCATCCTTCCTCCGACTTATGTGGCCCCAGCGAATCATCATAGACAAAAACGAGCCAAGGACATTGAGCAAGCCGACTCAACAGGAGCGCAGTTCCTCGATGCTATGAAGGGACTTGTTCCCCTCTGGGGCCCGATGGCAAACAGCCGTGCCATCCGACATCTGACTCAGGCAGTTGAGACAACAATGAACATCACAGCTGGTATCTTTGCTAACAACACCGCCGAACTTCAAGCGGTCCGCTTGGTGGCCCTCCAGAACCGCCTTGTCCTAGATGTGGTTCTTGCGGACCGTGGTGGAGCATGCCGCATTATTGGGTCCAGCTGCTGTACATACATACCGGACAACTCACCCTCAGTGTACAAAGCCATCGAACATCTTCACAGACTCTCTTCAGAAGTCCACCAGGATCAGGAAGAATGGTCGCTTGGTGGTTGGTTCTGGAACACCGTTAAGAACTGGGGCTGGAGACTGTTCACCATTATCCTGATTCCTGTAGTTGTAATATGCGGTCTATGCTTAGGAATTCAATGTCTGCCACCTCTGTGTTCATTATGTACAAATTGTATTTGCCCTAAGACTGTGGACTTTGGAAACGAACGCATGGGAGCATTATATGATGCCGAGGTTAGGAATTTGATGAAGATTGACATTGAGTAGGCAAGTTGGCTAGATATGTTGAAAAGGGAGGACATTTAAAAGTTAGGCTGCAAACGTCAACATTATCGGCGCCATCTTGCTCTTCTTGAACCCATTCGTGCACGTAAGCGGCAGCCATTTTGAGCACCATGGCCTCCCTGCCCCTCGCTGATAGCCAGCGCGTCTCTCTCTCTCCCTCGACCTCGCAGGCATCCCCCCCGCGCGCTGACAACCCCCCCGCTCTCACATGCCTTGGTTCATAAACCCCTCTTCAGCGCAGCTCTGCCTCGGAACCCCATCCTGTTCCCAGCGCGACACCTCCCTTCATTCCTTTCATGGTCCCAGGCCCTTTGATACAAACCCCTTTCTCCGCCTTGATCGAAGCTGTCCTTCTCCCCAAAAAGCTTGCAGTCATCAAATGCCAGGCACACAAAAAGGTGACAGACATCATTGGGCAGGGAAATGCGCTAGCCGACATCACGGCCCGAACGACAGCTGAAAATAGGACGACAACACATATGTACGTGACCAGGTCACAAGCAGAAAAATGGACTGACGCTAGGGACACTATTAGAGACATTCAAACGGCTAGCACACCACACGAGCTGACTGAATGGACACGGGTGGGATTAAAAGATGACGAAGGCTGCTGGCGGACAAGAGACACAAACAGATGGTTGCTACTCGACTCGTACCTGATTCCCATACTGGCTATGGCACACTCCCCTGCCCACATAGGATCAGCCCCCATGATTGAACTTGTCTCCAGAGTTTGGCACAATGATAAAATCACAGACTCCGCCAAACGTCTGGTCCAACAATGCTTGATATGCCTGCAACACAACCCCGGGAAAGGAACTGTAGTACCCCGGGGAGGATTTGGGGTCCCAAATCACCCATTTGAAGTCCTGCAGATGGACTACATCCAACTAGACAGGTGCCAAGGCCTGAAATATGTACTTGTTGTGGTGTGCGCATTTAGCAAATGGGTGGAAGCATACCCGAACCGTGACAACACTGCTATGGCCACTGCAAAAGTACTGTTAAAGGAGTTTTTCCCCCGTTACGGCCTTTGTCGTATTTTATGGAGCGATAATGGCCCCCACTTCATAGCCGAAGTCATCCAGTTCATCTTAAAGGGGTTGGGCATCAAGCAGAAATTCCACGCAGTCTTCCACCCCCAGTCTGCTGGACTTGTTGAGCGACACAATGCCACACTAAAGCTTAAACTGGCCAAGATAGTGGCTACCACGGATCTGAAATGGCCAGACGCCCTCCCACTGGCATTGCTATCGATGCGTTCCACCCCCACCAGACATCACTTAACACCTTATGAAGTTGTTTTCGGTCGACCCATGAGTGTCTGGTCTGCACCGAAACCAACTTCCATTCATGACGTCCCGGACGTCCTAATGTCTGATTATCTGTATAAATTGACTGAAACTCTGTCTGTCATTCATCAGCAGGTGCAGCAGGCCATCCCCGATGCTTCCAGGGGTCCGGGTCACGCCATCCAACCTGGAGATTTCGTGCTGATCCGAAACTTTCAGCGGTCGAAGAGTTTGGAACCCCGGTGGACGGGCCCTTGGCAAGTGTTAATCACCACCCGGACGGCTCTTCGTGTGGAGGGGAAACGGCATTGGCTGCACGCACACCACTGTAAGAAGGTCTCCTCGACCCTGGCCACGACAGAAAACATCGACAACCAAGAAGAGCTCCTGAACAAGGACCGACCGTCGCTAACCTGCTATCCTGATACCGAAGCACTTGAACTTTCAAAATTCTCTGATCCCACTGTGCCATCCAGAGAAGGGTATTTCCTGCGTCGAAAGGAGGGAGCTTCGGCTAAGTAGACCACAAACTAAGTTGAATCTCAGAACGGTGACCCAAAGCAACCAAGGGTTACCTGGAGAGAAGCTAAACTAAGTCTGTGGTTCTGCCCACTACCGAGCACCTTGAAAATGAAGATGATGGAAGCGCCAGATAAGAAGATGATGGAAGCGCCAAATAAGAAGATGATGGAGGCAACAGGAAATACCCACTACAGAAACCCAAGAACAGACAGACTCCACAGCTCAAAGACAATTGCACTCTTCATCACAATCCTTTTCTGCTTTCTCCTCATGACCACACTCTGGATTGTGGAAGAAAATGCACCTGCTCACGAAACATTCCTGACCACTGCTCAGCCTACCACCATGAAGGAACATTATCTGATTTCGCTCTCTCCTCAACTCAGAGAGAGGCGAAAGGAGTTTTGGAATAACTCTTTCGTACAGCTCCTTCACCAGCACAATCTCGCCACCAATGCCACCAACTGTTGGATCTGTGGGTTGCTACCCCACGCCACTGGACACTCGATACCATTCATCCCTTCACCCTTCTCAGTTCATGGCTCCTGCCTTGCTTGGCTGATCCTCCTGCAAGAAAGCTATAAGGACAATGCCACCTCCAGCAAAACTGTAACGCATTTCTTCCACGGGGTCTGGCGAAACAAAACAAAGGCACACTTCTGCCCGCAGACCTCCAACGACTCAATCCACATGGACATCCCTGCTAAAGAACGAATTGAAATGCAGGTGTTCAACAATCCAACCAGACCCACCTTCTCCTACCTGCGGAAACGAACGGCTGCCACTCTGACTGTGGCCCTGTCACTCATCAACGTCACAGGCCACATGTGCATAGAAGGACATGGGACACAGCTGGTGGGCCGCAGTGCTTGCCGTTTTACCAGAACTTTGGACTCCACGGATCCACCTTCCTTTGTGTCGTCCCCAAACATGTATTTCGTCTGCGGCACAAAGGCCTACACCTGGCTCCCCAAAGGCTGGGGGGGCACTTGTTTCATCTCCTTCATCCTTCCTCCGACTTATGTGGCCCCAGCGAATCATCATAGACAAAAACGAGCCAAGGACATTGAGCAAGCCGACTCAACAGGAGCGCAGTTCCTCGATGCTATGAAGGGACTTGTTCCCCTCTGGGGCCCGATGGCAAACAGCCGTGCCATCCGACATCTGACTCAGGCAGTTGAGACAACAATGAACATCACAGCTGGTATCTTTGCTAACAACACCGCCGAACTTCAAGCGGTCCGCTTGGTGGCCCTCCAGAACCGCCTTGTCCTAGATGTGGTTCTTGCGGACCGTGGTGGAGCATGCCGCATTATTGGGTCCAGCTGCTGTACATACATACCGGACAACTCACCCTCAGTGTACAAAGCCATCGAACATCTTCACAGACTCTCTTCAGAAGTCCACCAGGATCAGGAAGAATGGTCGCTTGGTGGTTGGTTCTGGAACACCGTTAAGAACTGGGGCTGGAGACTGTTCACCATTATCCTGATTCCTGTAGTTGTAATATGCGGTCTATGCTTAGGAATTCAATGTCTGCCACCTCTGTGTTCATTATGTACAAATTGTATTTGCCCTAAGACTGTGGACTTTGGAAACGAACGCATGGGAGCATTATATGATGCCGAGGTTAGGAATTTGATGAAGATTGACATTGAGTAGGCAAGTTGGCTAGATATGTTGAAAAGGGAGGACTGTTAAAAGTTAGGCTGCAAACGTCAACATTATCGGCGCCATCTTGCTCTTCTTGAACCCATTCGTGCACGTAAGCGGCAGCCATTTTGAGCACCATGGCCTCCCTGCCCCTCGCTGATAGCCAGCGCGTCTCTCTCTCTCCCTCGACCTCGCAGGCATCCCCCCCGTGCGCTGACAACCCCCCCGCTCTCACATGCCTTGGTTCATAAACCCCTCTTCAGCGCAGCTCTGCCTCGGAACCCCATCCTGTTCCCAGCGCGACACCTCCCTTCATTCCTTTCATGGTCCCAGGCCCTTTGATACAAACCCCTTTCTCCGCCTTGATCGAAGCTGTCCTTCTCCCCAAAAAGCTTGCAGTCATCAAATGCCAGGCACACAAAAAGGTGACAGACATCATTGGGCAGGGAAATGCGCTAGCCGACATCACGGCCCGAACGACAGCTGAAAATAGGACGACAACACATATGTACGTGACCAGGTCACAAGCAGAAAAATGGACTGACGCTAGGGACACTATTAGAGACATTCAAACGGCTAGCACACCACACGAGCTGACTGAATGGACACGGGTGGGATTAAAAGATGACGAAGGCTGCTGGCGGACAAGAGACACAAACAGATGGTTGCTACCTGACTCGTACCTGATTCCCATACTGGCTATGGCACACTCCCCTGCCCACATAGGATCAGCCCCCATGATTGAACTTGTCTCCAGAGTTTGGCACAATGATAAAATCACAGACTCCGCCAAACGTCTGGTCCAACAATGCTTGATATGCCTGCAACACAACCCCGGGAAAGGAACTGTAGTACCCCGGGGAGGATTTGGGGTCCCAAATCACCCATTTGAAGTCCTGCAGATGGACTACATCCAACTAGACAGGTGCCAAGGCCTGAAATATGTACTTGTTGTGGTGTGCGCATTTAGCAAATGGGTGGAAGCATACCCGAACCGTGACAACACTGCTATGGCCACTGCAAAAGTACTGTTAAAGGAGTTTTTCCCCCGTTACGGCCTTTGTCGTATTTTATGGAGCGATAATGGCCCCCACTTCATAGCCGAAGTCATCCAGTTCATCTTAAAGGGGTTGGGCATCAAGCAGAAATTCCACGCAGTCTTCCACCCCCAGTCTGCTGGACTTGTTGAGCGACACAATGCCACACTAAAGCTTAAACTGGCCAAGATAGTGGCTACCACGGATCTGAAATGGCCAGACGCCCTCCCACTGGCATTGCTATCGATGCGTTCCACCCCCACCAGACATCACTTAACACCTTATGAAGTTGTTTTCGGTCGACCCATGAGTGTCTGGTCTGCACCGAAACCAACTTCCATTCATGACGTCCCGGACGTCCTAATGTCTGATTATCTGTATAAATTGACTGAAACTCTGTCTGTCATTCATCAGCAGGTGCAGCAGGCCATCCCCGATGCTTCCAGGGGTCCGGGTCACGCCATCCAACCTGGAGATTTCGTGCTGATCCGAAACTTTCAGCGGTCGAAGAGTTTGGAACCCCGGTGGACGGGCCCCTGGCAAGTGTTAATCACCACCCGGACGGCTCTTCGTGTGGAGAGGAAACGGCACTGGCTGCACGCACACCACTGTAAGAAGGTCTCCTCGACCCTGGCCACGACAGAAAACATCGACAACCAAGAAGAGCTCCTGAACATGGACCGACCGTCGCTAACCTGCTATCCTGATACCGAAGCACTTGAACTTTCAAAATTCTCTGATCCCACTGTGCCATCCAGAGAAGAGTATTTCCTGCGTCGAAAAGGAGGGAGCTTCGGCTAAGTAGACCACGAACTAAGTTGAATCTCAGAACGGTGACCCAAAGCAACCAAGGGTTACCTGGAGAGAAGCTAAACTAAGTCTGTGGTTCTGCCCACTACCGAGCACCTTGAAAATGAAGATGATGGAAGCGCCAGATAAGAAGATGATGGAAGCGCCAAATAAGAAGATGATGGAGGCAACAGGAAATACCCACTTCAGAAACCCAAGAACAGACAGACTCCACAGCTCAAAGACAATTGCACTCTTCATCACAATCCTTTTCTGCTTTCTCCTCATGACCACACTCTGGATTGTGGAAGAAAATGCACCTGCTCACGAAACATTCCTGACCACTGCTCAGCCTATCACCATGAAGGAACATTATCTGATTTCGCTCTCTCCTCAACTCAGAGAGAGGCGAAAGGAGTTTTGGAATAACTCTTTCGTACAGCTCCTTCACCAGCACAATCTCGCCACCAATGCCACCAACTGTTGGATCTGTGGGTTGCTACCCCACGCCACTGGACACTCGATACCATTCATCCCTTCACCCTTCTCAGTTCATGGCTCCTGCCTTGCTTGGCTGATCCTCCTGCAAGAAAGCTATAAGGACAATGCCACCTCCAGCAAAACCGTAACGCATTTCTTCCACGGGGTCTGGCGAAACAAAACAAAGGCACACTTCTGCCCGCAGACCTCCAACGACTCAATCCACATGGACATCCCTGCTAAAGAACGAATTGAAATGCAGGTGTTCAACAATCCAACCAGACCCACCTTCTCCTACCTGCGGAAACGAACGGCTGCCACTCTGACTGTGGCCCTGTCAGTCATCAACGTCACAGGCCACATGTGCATAGAAGGACATGGGACACAGCTGGTGGGCCGCAGTGTATGTATTTCGTCTGCGGCACAAAGGCCTACACCTGGCTCCCCAAAGGCTGGGGGGGCACTTGTTTCATCTCCTTCATCCTTCCTCCGACTTATGTGGCCCCAGCGAATCATCATAGACAAAAATGAGCCAAGGACATTGAGCAAGCCGACTCAACAGGAGCGCAGTTCCTCGATGCTATGAAGGGACTTGTTCCCCTCTGGGGCCCGATGGCAAACAGCTGTGCCATCCGACATCTGACTCAGGCAGTTGAGACAACAATGAACATCACAGCTGGTATCTTTGCTAACAACACCGCCGAACTTCAAGCGGTCCGCTTGGTGGCCCTCCAGAACCGCCTTGTCCTAGATGTGGTTCTTGCGGACCGTGGTGGAGCATGCCGCATTATTGGGTCCAGCTGCTGTACATACATACCGGACAACTCACCCTCAGTGTACAAAGCCATCGAACATCTTCACAGACTCTCTTCAGAAGTCCACCAGGATCAGGAAGAATGGTCGCTTGGTGGTTGGTTCTGGAACACCGTTAAGAACTGGGGCTGGAGACTGTTAACCATTATCCTGATTCCTGTAGTTGTAATATGCGGTCTATGCTTAGGAATTCAATGTCTGCCACCTCTGTGTTCATTATGTACAAATTGTATTTGCCCTAAGACTGTGGACTTTGGAAACGAACGCATGGGAGCATTATATGATGCCGAGGTTAGGAATTTGATGAAGATTGACATTGAGTAGGCAAGTTGGCTAGATATGTTGAAAAGGGAGGACTGTTAAAAGTGAGGCTGCAAACGTCAACATTATCGGCGCCATCTTGCTCTTCTTGAACCCATTCGTGCACGTAAGCGGCAGCCATTTTGAGCACCATGGCCTCCCTGCCCCTCGCTGATAGCCAGCGCGTCTCTCTCTCTCCCTCGACCTCGCAGGCATCCCCCCCGCGCGCTGACAACCCCCCCGCTCTCACATGCCTTGGGTCATAAACCCCTCTTCAGCGCAGCTCTGCCTCGGAACCCCATCCTGTTCCCAGCGCGACACCTCCCTTCATTCCTTTCATGGTCCCAGGCCCTTTGATACAAACCCCTTTCCTGTGTGCCCGTTTGTCTTCCTCGTTCCCAGGCCGCCACCTGGCTCTGCGGATACTGTTTATTGCCCCCCCGTACAGTAGGAAGCTTCCCCCATTAAAGGACCCTCGAGTTGATCAAAGCCCCCACCCTATGAGATCCGATCAACCCCACACATTCCGTGAATCGGCGGAATGTCCAGCTGCGCGATAATCATCACCTGTTGTGACCGGGGTGGGGACTTCAACTGTAAATGTGTGTGGGAACGGGCCTGAAGGGGAGATTCCGAGGATGTCCTTTCATACTTCAAAGCATTGCAAGAATGTGTAACCTGCAATAAAGATCATAAACATGTGTATAAGAGACCAGGCCTCAGAGATGCGGTTGAGCACCTCGTGACGATACTTGCTGTCCGAACTGATGTGTTCTCCTCCGGAGAGAATAAACCCTTGTTTCCTGCCTTCCAGTCTCCAGCGCCTGCCTCTTCATTGGTTAATATCTTGTGGGTTTAAGAGGCGACACCGCCGGGCAATACTTAAGGATCTTTTATTCTGATTGGTAGCCTGACCTTTTTTACACCTGATCCTCTAGCTGGGAGATCCTCAATTCCACTTCTTTTAACCTCTGCGGGATCTGGGCGACAGTCTCCTCAACCTTATAGAGTCGTGCATCTAGAGATGCTATTTCTGTAGTTTGTGAGTGTTAGAAATGGGATTTCTGGTTGGCTAAGACTTGCACCAAAGCCAGGCAGAGACCACCACTCTAGTCGGGGCAAGGGAGTTACACGCCAAGATAACCCCTGCTCACCCCCTTGGTAGCTTGGCACAAGCAGTCAGGCCTATCCCGGAGGCAATGTGTAAAGCGTTTGCGCAACACACACACAGCAGCAACACACTAGGCACCCAACAAAAGGAACTCCACACAAGGTTATTTATAAAAAAAACCTTTGTATTACCATAAACACATTAGATCATAATCCCACAATGTACACTGTGCCAACTGGCACATTGGCAGTATCTACAGGGGATTATATACACATGACAGGGCCACTTGGGCCACTGTCAGAACAATCACAAAGTGAAATTAGCAAATGTAGAACATATACTAACTGTAGCACAAATTACAGATGTAGAGCACAACTAGTAATTACTGGTGCCATAATGACCTCAGCATCATCACAGTAGCATTAGGTATAAATCACATTATGCAATCGGCATCACAGTATAAATACATTATGTAATTACCAGCATAAACACAGTGTGCCCCAAGTGGGGGCACAACACATGAAAACTCTCCCCAGGCCAACTGGCCTCTCACAGGGCTCCAACGCCCTATGTCCAACAGTGTCCGGGTTGGCTGCGCGTGCAGCAAAAGTAGAGTGCGCAAAAGTTCAGGCCTAAACGTGACAGCTGCCCACTACTTGCTGGGTAGCTGTAAACATTTAGCATGGGCACCAGCGTGCCCTCTGAGCCCCTCTCTGGGACTCTAGCAGAAATAAAAGTACCTAGACAGCTGCCTGCGGCCTCGCAGGGCAGCTGGCAAAAATGCGCAAATGATGTCTGGCACTCCTGGTGCCTCTTGGGCCACCACTGGGGCTTTTCAACCAAGATCTGCCCCCCACGTTGCAGCTGCCTGCGCTCTCGCAGGCAGCTGTGGAAGCCACGTAACAGGCACTGGCACTACTTGTGCCTAAGCAACCCGGGGCCCCTGCAGGGCTCCTACGGGAATGCAGGAGATGAGGCAAGAATATCCCCAAGGTGCAGGCGCTGCCCACTGTCAAGCGGGGCGGCGGGGAAGGAAAAATGAGTACTGCACCCGCAGTGCCCGAGGCTTGGTCACGGGGGCGGGCACCGAAACCCCAACCCAACACGGAACCCCACTCACCACGTTTTGCGTGACTCCTCTTGAACGCCGGGCGGGGCTCTCTCAACTCACAAGAGCCGGGTCAGACCTGCCGGCTTCTTTCCTTGGCTGGCCTCTCCTCTCGGTGGCTGCAGGGCTCCCTTACTCGGCAGGCAGGAGCCGGACCATACAGGGCTCACACCACGGCTGCAGGAGCCCTGCCTCTAGGTTCCTTTCGGCCCAAGGGTGGAAGCGTACCTAGGACAGCAAAGCACTCATCATCAATTAAAAATAAAGCGCTACCCAAAATAAAAGCAATCACCAGAAACGGGGGAATACCCTTTTCAAAAATGCTCTCAGCTCCGGGCAGCAGTGAAAACAGAAGCGCTGCTCCTCCAAGTCTGCACAAAAGCTCTCCCAGGCGCTAGGTTCCACAAAGTCTCCAGGAAGGCAGAATCAGAGGATCTTTGGTGCTGGGGAGACCCCAGCAAGGCACAGCCAGGCAGACCAACACGCAGGGACCCACAGTAAAAAGCAGCTGGGTCCCGCGGCGGTTCCTCCTGGCAGGCTGTCCCCTCAAGAACACAAGCACAACAGAACATTGGGGTCACAGCCCCTACATTTATACTACTGTTCCCTTTGTCACCACACAGCACAGGGTTTAGGGAAAAACCAGATGCAACTGGTTTGGGGGAGCTTTGGAGCACTTTGTTGTGCTAAGCTCCTCTCCCCTTTGTCAGATGGGGGCTAGGTGATCAGACGCACCACAGGGGGCAGAGCCAGCATTGTGGAGGGAAGGCACAGCCCTATTCAGGTCCCAGGTGCAACTCCTCCCTCCCATCTACATGTAGATCTCCCTATTCACCACTGGCCAGACTCATCTTGGCTCCTGGAGCCAAGCACACCATCCAGCCCCTGTCAATCACAAGCCAGACATGCACTCCACATCAGGGAGGCAGACACACAGCACACAGAAATGCCAACTTCTAAAAGTGGCACTTCCCCACCAGTCACAATAAATCTGCGCACACCATTGCGCAGCATTTATTCTCACCAGTTCCCACATACCAAACTCACCCCTGCACTCCTCTCACACCAGGAAGTACCATGGGCAGGAAGTACCATGGACACACATATCCCCCATGCATTCCTATGGGACGGCAGGCCAATCTCACCACACAGCCTCAGAGTGCGCACGCACTTTACAATGGGACACAGTGCTAAAGTGCGCAGAGGCCAAAAACTACTAGTATCAGGTCACATTAAAAAGCAAAAAGTTTAGGGGTGAACCTGCCAAAAGGACCAAGTCCAACAGTGAGGCTTTCAGATCCCTTATTTCCTCCAAAATGAGATTTGCATAGTCTTAGCATCCCATTGCATAGTAGATTTAACCCTGGCTCATTTTGCACCTTTTCACACCACAAGTCATCCTGCACAGTATCTGCCAGACACAGGATTGTTGACAGCTGGAGTGGAGGCGTGAGTGGTTAAAATATGTCTAAATTTCCCCTCCAGGGGCGAGCCGAGCATGGTTGAGGGGGTTGTAGTGTCTCAGCCCAGAGATCTGTACCCAAGCTCAATCCCAGCTTGACTTTTGTAAAAATAGGATATTCCATAACTCCTTTAGTTTTTTGAGTACTTGGAATGCAGACCTCTGATCCCTGATTGGCCTCCACTGATTTTTTCACTAACATCTGAATGAGTAAAGCTGTTCCTACCACTGAGCTGTTAGCGCTTGAGGGGTACAACTGGTGTTTACTACTTCCCCCCCCCCCCAGCACTAAGGCCAGTAGTAGTTCACTTGCCTCCGTGGCAGGTGTGCAACACCCATTTGGCTCACGGGGCTTCAGCCCCCCTCCCCCCCCGTAGTTTGTGTCAGCCCGGGTGGAGATAGCTTTGCGGGCTGTTGAGCATCTAATTGCAGCCGCACTCGAGTACTTAACAGGTCTTTAAAAGACCATTTACTTGTAAATGAGGCTTTTGTTGTGTGTTCACCCCTTCTTACAGCCGCTCAGCCTATGGCTGGAAGAATTAGCCCTCCCAAAATATTTTTTAGCCCCCCTCCCCCCGAAATTTGGCTCTAGTTGCCCGCCTGCTCCGTGGCTATGGCCAATCCATTATGGAAATAGAGGGGAAAAGAAAAAAACAAAGAAAAACTGCAGCTGCGTTTTTATTCCTTTTTTTCTGTCTTTCTCCCTTCCTTCCTTTTTGTTTTAACTCCACATGGGTATGGCTCCAGGTAAGCCTGTCGCTTACTGAACCTGGAAACAGATCCGACCATATCCTCCATCTCACCCTGGCCTGCAGCCACCGCTGACAGCCGCCATCGCGCACTGAGCCTCGCATCTAGCAGGCCGTCCTGATGAGGTGAGGAGGAGGAGAGTGTGCGTTCAGCCGACGATCAGTGGCGTCACTAGGGGGGTGCGGGGGGTGCGGCCCGCACCGGGTGTCACCCCATCTGGGGGGTGACACCAATTTACACTGACGAGTCTACCTGCGTCCTGCTTTAGTGCAAGAAGCGCGCCACCACCGCACCCCGGCCCGCCGTAGCTACGGGAACCATCCGCCATCTGCATTCTGCACGTGCACGGAATGGATGGGTCACAGAAGTCAAATAGTCAAGGGTTTGGGTTTGCATTGTTGTTCTGTGACGAAAGTCGAAACGAAACCGAAGCCAAATCAAACCCAGCTATGCATATACCAGGCAGGCAGCAGGCAGGCAATGGCATCGTTGACTTGCAGTTTGGTTTCACTGACACTTGCCCTGCAGTTTGGGTCCCAGGGCCAGAGGGAGTAAGACAGCGAGAGAGGGAGACAGAGGGAGCTAGAGGGAGTAAGATAGAGAGAGGGAGCTAGAGGGAGTAAGACAGAGAGAGGGAGCTAGAGAGAGTAAGAGAGAGAGGGAAACAGAGGGAGCTAGAGGGAGTAAGACAGCGAGAGAAGGAGTAAGACAGCGAGAGAAGGAGCTAGACAGAGAGAGGGAGCTAGAGGGAGTAAGACAGAGAGAGGGGGCTAGAGCGAGCAAGACAGAGAGAGAGGGAGCTAGAGGGAGTAAGAGAGAGAGAGGGAGCTAGAGGCAGTGGCGTCACTAGGGGGATGCGGGGGGTGCGGCCCGCACCGGGTGTCACCCCATCTGGGGGGTGACACCAATTTACACTGACGAGTCTACCTGCGTCCTGCTTTAGTGCAAGAAGCGCGCCACCACCGCACCCCGGCCCGCCGTAGCTACGGGCACCATCCGCCATCTGCATTCTGCACGTGCACGGAATGGATGGGTCACAGAAGTCAAATAGTCAAGGGTTTGGGTTTGCATTGTTGTTCCGTGACGAAAGTCGAAACGAAACCGAAGCCAAATCAAACCCAGTTATGCATATACCAGGCAGGCAGCAGGCAGGCAATGGCATCGTTGACTTGCAGTTTGGTTTCACTGACACTTGCCCTGCAGTTTGGGTCCCAGGGCCAGAGGGAGTAAGACAGCGAGAGAGGGAGACAGAGGGAGCTAGAGGGAGTAAGATAGAGAGAGGGAGCTAGAGGGAGTAAGACAGAGAGAGGGATCTAGAGAGAGTAAGAGAGAGAGGGAAACAGAGGGAGCTAGAGGGAGTAAGACAGCGAGAGAAGGAGTAAGACAGCGAGAGAAGGAGCTAGACAGAGAGAGGGAGCTAGAGGGAGTAAGACAGAGAGAGGGGGCTAGAGCGAGCAAGACAGAGAGAGAGGGAGCTAGAGGGAGTAAGAGAGAGAGAGGGAGCTAGAGGGAGTAAGACAGGGAGGGAGGGAGCTAGAGGGAGCAAGACAGAGAGAGGGTGCTAGAGGGACAGAGACAGAGAGAGAGGGAGCTAAAGGGAGTAAGACAGAGAGAGAGGGAGCTAGACGGAGCAAGACATAGAGAGGGAGCTAGAGGGAGTAAGACAGAGAGAGAGGGAGGTAGGGAGTAAGACAGAGAGGGAGACAGAGGGAGCTAGAGGGAGTAAGACAGGAAGAGAGGGAGCTAGACAGAGAGAGGGAGCTAGAGGGATTAAGATAGAGAGAGAGGGAGCTAGAGGGAGCAAGACAGGGAGAGGGAGCTAGAGGGAGTAAGAGAGAGGGAGCTAGAGGGAGTAAGACAGAGGGAGAGGGAGCTAGAATGAGTAGGAGAGAGGGAGCTAGAGGGAGTAAGACAGAGAGAGAGGGAGCTAGAGGGAGTAAGACAGAGAGAGAGGGAGCTAGAGGGAGCAAGACAGAGAGGGAGCTAGAGGGAGTAAGAGAGAGGGAGCTAGAGGGAGTAAGAGAGAGGGAGCTAGAGGAAGTAAGACAGAGAGAGAGGGAGCTAGAGGGAGTAAGTCAGAGAGAGAGGGAGCTAGAGGGAGTAAGACAGAGAGGGAGACAGAGGGAGCTAGAGGGAGTAAGACAGGAAGAGAGGGAGCTAGACAGAGAGAGGGAGCTAGAGGGATTAAGATAGAGAAAGGGAGCTAGAGGGAGCAAGACAGGGAGAGGGAGCTAGAGGGAGTAAGAGAGAGAGAGAGAGAGAGAGAGAGAGGGAGCTAGAGGGAGCTAGACAGAGAGGGAGCTAGAGGGAGTAAGACATAGAGAGAGGGAGCTAGAGGGAATAAGACAGAGAGAGTGAGTTAGAGGGACTAAGACAGAGAGAGGGAGCTAGAGGGAGTAAGACAGAGAGAGAGGGAGCTAGAGGGAGTAAGACAGAGAGAGGGAGACAGAGGGAGCTAGAGGGAGCAAGACAGAGAGAGGGAGCTAGATAGAGAGAGGGAGCTAGAGGGAGTAAGAGAAAGAGAGGGAACTAGAAGGAGCAAGACAGAGTGAGAGGGAGCTAGAGGAAGTAAGACAGAGAGAGAGAGAGCTAGAGGGAGCAAGACAGAGAGAGAGGGGGCTAGAGGGAGTAAGAGAGAGAGAGGGAGCTAGAGGGAGTAAGAGAGAGGGGGCTAGAGGGAGTAAGACAGAGAGAGAGGAAGCTAGAGGGAGTAAGACAGAGAGAGGGAGCAAGACAGAGAGAGAGAGGGAGCTAGAGGGAGTAAAACAAGAGAGAGAGGGAGCTAGAGGGAGTAAGACGGAGAGAGAGGGAGCTAGAGGAAGTAAGAGAGAGAGAGGGAGCTAGAGGGAGTAAGAGAGAGAGAGCGGGAGCTAGAGGGAGTAAGACAGAGAGAAGGAGCTAGAGGGAGTAAGACAGAGACAGAGGGAGCTAGAGGGAGTAAGACAGAGTGAGAGAGAGGGAGCTAGAAGGAGTATGAGAGGGAGAGAGGGAGCTAGAGGGAGCAAGACAGAGAGGGAGCTAGAGGGAGTAAGACAGAGGGAGAGGGAGCTAGAGGGAGTAAGACAGAGAGAGAGAGAGGGAGCTAGAAGGAGTAAGAGAGGGAGAGAGGGAGCTAGAGGGAGCAAGACAGAGAGGGAGCTAGAGGGAGTAAGACAGAGGGAGAGGGAGCTAGAGGGAGTAAGACAGAGAGAGAGGGAGACAGAGGGAGCTAGAGGGAGTAAGACAGAGAGAGGGAGCTAGAGAGAGCTAGACAGAGAGAGGGAGCTAGAGGGAGCTAGACAGAGAGAGGGAGCTAGAGGGAGTAAGACAGTACCTAGCGCCGTACATTTTGACAGAGGTGGTCCATGCGGT
The DNA here is from genome assembly GCF_964261635.1 of Lissotriton helveticus. Lineage (NCBI taxonomy): Eukaryota > Metazoa > Chordata > Amphibia > Caudata > Salamandridae > Lissotriton > Lissotriton helveticus. The sequence goes on from NC_136069.1 coordinate 1,475,410,002, forward strand.
AAGTCGTGAGGGGTGACACCATGAGTTACCCGCACCGGGTGACACCAACCCCAGTGACGCCACTGCCGACGATCATCTCCGTCACCCAGAATACCCCGGGTCCTCTATTTCTCTAATATAGAAAATGATTTGAGACGTGATAACCCTACAGTGCTTGTTCTGTAAAGGTGGTCTAATGAACTTGCTAAAATCAGACCCCTATTTTTGTGTTGAAATGTAGTCTCCTTCGACTACAATTATCAGTGGCCTAGGCTTGACACCTGACATATGATGATGGTTTCTTCTTTGTCCATTTCATAGGAAATGGGGACAAACATAACCACTCCAGCCACAAGCGTGTTGCTGTAATAGATGTGAAGTATCAATATCAAGCCCTACTACCTGACATGCAGAGCTGGGCCAACAGCAAGAGCTCCAGTTGTAGGATGTAGAACAATTAATAAAATCACTGCAGTGACAGTAGTCGTGGATAAGTCAATTCATATTAAAACAAATTGCCACTCCATGCCTGTTTTATGGATTACTCAATGATGCAACAGGATTGCAATACGCTTTGGAATACATAACAGACATTCGGCATTGATAATGGGTTTTGAATTAATTGCAGTATTCAGGGTCGGACTGGGAACAGCAACCAGCCCTGGCAGTTTGCTACTCGACCAGCCCTGTGAGGGAGGGGGGACGGCAGGGTGAGGGCGGGATTGGGGTGCGAGCAAAAACCACCGCTCCAGCTTTTCTTACAGGGGGCTGATATTGCAGCACTGCTGCAAAACCGGCCCCCAGTAATAAAAGTGCCCCCCACCGGGCACAAAACCGGCCCGGCCCTCTGGCCACCTGGGAAATGCCCGGTGCCCGCTACGGCCAGTCCGGCCCTGGTAGCATTTATACATTCACACTAGGATTGGAGTGACTTTGGCCTTGAGAACATACCCATCTCCAAAAATCTATATTAAAAGGTATTAGAAACACATAAGTTATTGCATCTCTACTCTTTTTCCCCTCGTTATTGCAGGCCTACTGACACAATTAGAGCAGATAAGGTATTTGGCTCCCAAACTGGATGTCATGCTGATCTGGGTGGTTTTATACAGAGATGTTATTGTCTTGTTTGCTCTCTCTAAAGTGGGCCTCCAGCATTTTCTGGGTGAATCGGACCAACGTTATAGAATTTTGACGTAAGTTTTAGACATCTGCTTAGGTCTCGAAACACATTTATTTAGAGTAAGTGACCTCCTATAATTATCCTGGCTCATGTACAGTCTAAACATGAATCAAAAACAGATATTTGTCAATAAGAGCAATACTTTTTATTTGTATGGTAGAAAATGTCCATGATCCTACAGAGTTCCTGCAGAGAGAAATATTTTGTTCTACATGAGTTTATAATGCTTTCCCTCATAAGCATGTTTTGAAAGCTGTCCTGGATATGAAGTCATGAAAAATATAAACCACATCTTTTCTCTTGATAGTATGTGCACAGATCTACGTCACCTGAAATTAGGGCTGACTTGTCTGTCATGTTTAATAAATGATGTATATTAATAATAAAAAACCCTGGGCTGAAAGAAACAATGAAAGACACTTGATCCCATAAGAAATTTCAAGGGAGTGTATGACACCCAGAGCCCTGGAGAGTTCCTTCTCAGGGCCAATTACAATTTGATTTGTATCTTCAGGACAAGTGGGCTAATGACATTTTGAATACTGAAAATTCAAGAAGCTGATAAAAGAGCAAGTCTAAAAAAATCTGAATGGGTATTGGAGGGCCCTAAAGCGGCAAAATATTACGACTGCTGGTTTTTGTTTTATGTTTTATTCAATTTTATGTAGCTCGAACATGACCATTTCGGGAGTCAGAGCACTGTACATCAGGAACACAGAAAGTAACACAGATATACAATTGAGAGAGAAAAGCAAAGTCAATAGAGAATATGTTTCCATTCGTAAAGTCTAGATTCAGGAGGTCCATTAAATAATGTGTTGGGTGCCATGATAGGAAAAAGTAACAGTTGGTATTTAGAAGGGCCGGAGAGTCTTGTGGAGGGGCAGGCCATTTAGGTTCAAGCCTGGGACGGATTCATCTTCAATGGGAAGGAATTTGTTCATTAGTAGTTTCTTATTTTTCTTTTAATGAGGACAGTTGAGGGAGAGTCTTGGAATTTAGCTGGAGCAAGATCTTTCCTTTAGGACCCAGGCTACTAAAATGGCAGGTATTTGTTTCGGCCTTCTCCGATCCGTGCGCAAAGTGCTGCCTCTTCTTCCTTTACCATCTCGGAAGCTTTTGATCCAGGGGTTGATCATATCAAGATTGGACTTTAGCAATGCTATTTACCTGGGCGCCCCTGAGGCAACTTTGAATAAACTACAACAAATTCAAAATGCCGCAGCACGAATGCTTAACCCCTTCGACGCTCATGACGAGCTGGGCTCGTCATGAGGTAGCCTCCTCGCACGCTCATGACGAGCCCAGCTCGTCATGAATAAAGGGCTTTACAGATTCTCAGCGCAGGAGCAGAATCTGTAAAGCACGCATGTGGTTAACAACATCCCTATGTCACAGTCGGCTAAACCCGCACTGAGGGTACTGCATTGGTTGCCGGTGCGGGAAAGGGTGAAATTTAAATCTCTCTGCCTCGCTCACAAAATCCTGCAGGGTAAAGGCCCCCCGTCCTGCAGAGCCTGGTCACTCCCTACACGGCTAGCAGAACACTCCGTTCAAATCAAAAACATCTGCTCAATACCCCTAGGGTTAAAAAGGCCCGTGCAGGGGGAAGAAGGTTCTCGGTGAACGTCGCGTCACTCTGGAACTCACTTCCCTTAAGTCTGCGCTCTGAGACTTGTCTCCTTCGTTTTCGTAAACATCTGAAAACACACCTTTTCTGTTAACTGCTGACCCTGAACTCACATGAGCGTTGCCCTGTTCTGATAAGCGCTGGGATGCCCTAGGGTAGCTGCATGCTATATAAGACTGTTTTAATAATAATAATAATAATAATTAGTTCTGGTCTCAGGAGGAAGAGAGTTACAAATTGTCGGGGTGCTTCTGGAGAAGGAATGCTTCAATGTTGTCTTTTTTTTTATTTTGTAGGGCTTCAGTAGGAGGGAGCCAGTGATTCGCAAAGTTCTCTTCTCACCTGATAGGACGAGTTTCTTGGCCAGGTAAGTTGGAACGTTGTGGTGAACAGCTTTATGAGTCAAGCAGGCTATTTTAGATGGATTTTTACTTCATAAGGTAGCCAGTTCAGTGCTTTCAGTTTTGAGGTGATGTGATTACATTTTTTAGAGCCTGTGATGAGTCTACTTACATTGTGATTTACTACTTACCTGTGATATACTACTTACATTACTTTGAAACGTAAAAAATATTTGATACCTCCATGGTTTCCTTCATTTAAACACAAGTATTTTAGATTGGGATTGCTTTAGCCACCAGCTTCTTAGTTCAGTTAATAATGCGGAAGCACCATATATCAATGCTCCTTTTTGCTTATTACACTACCATTAGCAAAGTCTATTGTATGTGATTCACCTATGTCCTGGATCAAGGAGCACACTTGGATTCTGGTTATAAGCAATGTTAAGGAAGTAGGCAACTATCTGCAGCCATCAGCTTATCTTTCCAGGACCAAGCAATTGAATATACCTGAGTGTTGTAAAGTATTGAGAACAAATGCAGATATGCCTTGGGGGTGGGTAGCCCCGATGGATAAGGTTTTAGTGTCCCAATTTTTATTTGATTTAATTTAAGTCTTTGAAACATGGGTTGTTAATGACCCTCCAAAAATGAGTAGAATCCTTTAGCTCCGCTGCTTCTATGAACTCCTCCCACGCTTTCTGTTGTAGTGTCCCTTTCGCCCCTTAACGGCTAGTTTATAGCTTTTATGACAGGCCACCGACTGATCCCTACCACTCGGGGACTGCTTGAGGGCCACTTTTAACTCTCTTGGGGCCTGAGAACATTGCCCAGCAAACCATCTAGGTGCATTCATACTAGGGGAATAAGATGGTGCTTTCAGTAAGCTGTCCACTAACTGTGCAATATCCCTAAAGGCCCCCACTAATTCTAGCCCTTGCACTTCTAGGTCTAGGCATTTCAGAATAACCGGCCCTGCCTAGTGTATTTGCTTCAATCAAGTATTTAGTTCTTGAAGGCTAGTCGATCCCCGTGAATGTTATTTCTAAAATGTATTAAAACTAGCCTATACATGTTGTTAAATAATGTAAGTCCCTGGGCGACATTTGAATCCCATGCCAAGTTCTTCCATCTACCATGGATTTTCAGGTCTATAACCATAATTAGGCCCCTCTTGCTCTCCCTGCTTGGCAGAAGAAAGTTTTGTATCCTTCAATAAAGAAGTTATTTTCCGGCTCCCACGTTTCCTGCAGGCATATTATATGAAATTCTCTGACGTAGTGAAGCCATTGCACATCTGTGAACTTGCTGGACAAACCTGCTACATTCCATGAGATCATTTTTATTTCACCCACAATGCGCCCCTCCATTGAACCAGCGGGCGGGGCAATAAAAGATGCAATGCTAGCCCTCTCTTGAGTCTCAGACACTACCCATGTATTCATGTAATCACTCAGGCACTACTCTTAAACCCAACTATTCACTCAGACACTACCTATGCACTATTTCAATGACCCAGGCATTAGCCTTGCACCCATGCAATCATTCAACCACTACTCTTACACTAAACCATTCACACAGGTCTTAAACATACAGTCATCCATTCACTCTGCCACAAATTTTTCCCATATCAAATCATACATGTAGTATTCTTTCACTTATTTATTCACTTAAGTATTATACACTCGCTCATCCACTCTGTGAGACACTACTTATACACAACTGTAACATTGATCATATACACATTCATACAAGCAATCACTTTCACTACATACAATTTTTAATTTTTTGTAACCAGTTTAGGTTGTTCCATTAGCACCCTTTTTTTTTTTTAGAACAATTGTATATTTTGTTGTACTTTCTGATTTTTTTAATTTTTGGGGATGTTTTTCATTTTTTTAAAACAAAAAATAAAAGTGAAAGAGTCCAACTCTGCTGTTCCTTTTGAACAAAGAAACACAAGGAACATAACAAACAAAAATTATTAACACTTGTGAGCTTTGAGGTGTGTTTTGATGGTGTCAATGGAAAGCTCTCCAACATACAGAGTTGCTAAACATTTTGCCAGCATCCGCCAACTCCGGAACAATGAGAGGTTGTGGAGTATTTAAGACCACCCATGCAGATGTTGATGGTTGTGTTCCATCATCATTAGCTGCTTCTACCCTTCTTCGGCGCTTAACCTCTCGTGCCAGACAAGATGTTTTTTCATGAAAGAAGTACCACATGAGTACTTCTTTTCTGAACCTCTTGAGAGGACGTTGTGACAAATTGTGCATGTCACCTTTCTGCGTTCATATTTTTTCCCCTTCTGGCACAGTGAAGAAAGCCCACACAATGCTTTCCCTCCTCTTCTTCACTGGCTCCGCCACCTCTTCCATCTCCTCCTCGTGCTCTTCAGGGAATGCTAATTGCCATTTTTTTTGTGCAAAAATGAAAAACACCCCAAAAAATATATATTATAAACTGTGCCTGCAAAACAGATAGTCTTCAAGCCAGACACACCCAAAATGAAAGGACTGTGAGTAGTGCCTGAGAGAATGGATAAGTGCATGTGTAGTGCCTGAGAAAATATTTCAGTCCAAGAGTAGAGCATGGGTGAATACATGAGTGCATGTGTAGTGCCTGTGTTATTGTATGAGTATATGGGAAATACCTGAGAGAAAATATGAGTGCAGAGCTAATGCCTTGGTCATTGGATGAGTGCATGGGTAGTGCCTGAGAGAATGAATGAGTGCATGAGTAGTGCCCGAGTGAATGGTTGACTGCAAGAGTAGTTTTCTGTGTGATTCCATGAGTGCACAGGTAGTTCCTGGGTGATTCTATGAGTGCAGGGGTAGTGCTTTAGTGATTGGAGGAGTGTATGAGAAGTACCTGAGTAAAAGTACGAGCGTAAGGGTAATGCCAGTGTAATTGCATGAGTGCATAGGCAGTGCTTGAGTCAATAGATGAGTGCATGGGTAGTGCCTGAGTGAATGTTTGAGTGGAAAGTAGTACCTGGGTGATTGCATGAATGTATGGTTAATGCCTGAGAGATGAGATGTTTTTATAGATAGTGCATCTTTGATTGCATTAGTGCATGGGAGTGCCTCAGTGAATGGTTGAGTGCAAGAATAGTTCCTGAGAGATTGCATGAATACATGGGCAGTGCCTGGGTGATTCTATAAGTGCAGAGGTACTGCCTGGGTGATTGCATAACTGCAAAAGTAATGTGTGGGTGCTAAGATCAGTGCATGGGTAGTGCCTGAATAAAAGGATGAGTGCATGTGTAGTACCTGAGAGAATGGATAAGTGCATGGGTAGTACCTGAGTACATGGATGCGTGCCTGAGTGATTGTATGAGTACAGGGGTAGTGCCTGGGTTATTGGATGAGTGCATGGGTTGTACCTGCGTGAAAGTAAGAATGCCAGGATAATGCCTTGTTTATCCTATTAGTGCAAGAGTTATGCTAGATGGGGAATGGATGAAAACACAGGTAGTGTGAAAGGATGACGGCCTGGTTGATTACATCAACAACATGATGATAGTTTGCAAATAGTGTAAAGGATCAACATTATTTAGATTAGAAACAAAAAACATACAAAATGAAGGTTACCTTTTTTTTTCATGTTATCATGCATATTATATTATGTATTCTTACCTTTGAAGTAATTTACAATAGTATGCTCCTAAATAGCATTAAAGATCTTTTAAAACATCAACAGTACCTACTATAAAGAGGAAAAAGAAAAACTGTTATTTAATGATACAATATTACAGAAATTATAATGATATATTTTTAAGAACACAACATAAATGTACAAATATACAACATTTTCAGTCTCCCTTTTTTGTTTCAGATTCCACTCAACTTCACCATACACAGGGATTTCAATGTAGTATCATCATTGAACAGAGGGGGAACAAACAAGCAAATTGATTGTAGAAAAAAAAGTCAGCATTGAGCATCATTTTCAATATGTGTAGCTATGTGTTTTTCTATGTACACTTTGTTAATTACTTCCTTCATCTACATTAACTCTATTATTCACACAACAAATATATAAACTATTTCCTTTTAAACACAATTTTCCAAATGCAATATCAATTAGCGCAAATATTATTCCAAACACGAATTATAAATACTAATTGTTTGCAGTGCTGTCTACTTTCTCTTCACATCTTCCCAATAGGCTGAATGATGTATTCAAAATTTTGGTTTCAAAAATATCAAACATGAATTTGGTAATTCATAAGGCAATCTAGGTTTGAATTCCAAATAGGCGTCATTTCAATGTGTCCATCCTTTATTACACTTTAAATAGAGAATATAGTGGCCAGATGTAGTATGCCCATCATGGTAAATATTAGCCACTGCTATATAAGTTCTTCCTGAAAAAGATATTTGACTTCCATTAAAATAAATATTTTGGTTTCCAATTTTCTTCCATTTCCTCTACAACTTTATATTTTCTAATTTTTTTTATATGTAATGTAGACAACATCTCTAATCTACAATGCGAACATTTCATGGTCTGATTGGCTGTTATTATCAATTTGTTGAAAGGTACTGATTTGCCATCTGGTATCATCAAGTAAATGAATCGTTCTGTTTGTATTTCAGTGCTGGAAGTAAATGGACACTCTTCACATTTATGATCCCATCTGTAACTTAGTATAAATAACTTTTCAATCTGTATTCCTTCGTGTTCCAAGCATACGCATTAGAAATTCTTGTGCCTCTTGTTGTACATGTAAATGTCAATGAACCAGTACATATGTCCAAAAAAAGCTGAAGGCCAGACGCAGTGTGGATTTTACTTCTGTCAGTTACCAACTGTTGAAATACATGATGTAGTAAAGAACAGAATCTTTTGTCATGATTTAAAATGATTTTATGATGAAGATCTTGTAGATAAAACACAACATTCAGAATCACAGAAACAGTTGATACCTGAGCTATTTTCCAACTGGTATCCTACACTGTCATCCACAGTTTCCATTTTCTTTTTCTTTACACCTTCAAGTTTCACTTCAATTATTTTCTTTTTTTCGACCTCAATTGAATGTTTTACATATTTCCGTTTTGGACACACTACACGTTTCTCATATATGGGATATTCACCTAAATCAGGTGTATAAAGTCTTCTTAAATGATTATACTCTCTTGCACAATTTGCATCAGCACTAACCATTTTCTCATCAAAATCTATCAAATACAAACCAGACAATGTTCTTACTCAAGATAATGCACCGTATGCATTCCCTCTTTGAACACTGTACTTCCTACAAATATACTTAAACCTTAAGATTTATGAATAGTTACTGCAAATGCTAAAGACAGAGGAAACTGTTTTCTCCAAACATACAAATCTTTCACAAGCAAAAAACATACAACAGAATGCCCAATCTGTCTTACCTCTTTAATTTGATCATGTTTTATAATCAAAAATTCTATTCCATCTCTTTTCTAAAATTTTACAAAATCAACAACTTTCCCATTGCTCCATTTACTAAACCTTCTTCTACATTTAAATTATGTTGTAAAATTACCCAACAGTTTATACATACACGTAAAGTTTTTTCTAAGCCTGTAGTTTTAGATACAGATGTTTCCAAATAATGCAATTTAGCCTGTAGTTTGTCTGTGAGAAGAATAGTCGATTAATCAATCAATCAATCATGCCATTTGTATAGCGGACTACTCACCCGGGAGGGTCTCAAGGTGCTTGGGGGGAGGGGTATGCTACTGCTCGAATAGCCAGGTCTTGAGTTGTTTCCTGAAGGCGAGATGGTCCTGGGTCAGCCGAAGGTGGATGGGGAGGGAGTTCCAAGTCTTGGCAGCCAGGTAAGAGAAGGATCTTCCTCCGGCGGTGGCTCTTCGGATGCGTGGTATGGCTGCGAGGGCGAGTCTGGTGGACCGTAGCTGGCGGGTGGGCGTGTAGAAGGTCAGGCGGTCGTTGAGGTACTTGGGGCCCAGGTCGTGGAGAGAGTTGTGTGCGTGGGTGAGGAGCCGGAACGTGATCCTCTTGTCGACGGGGAGCCAGTGCAGGTTCCTCAGGTGGCTGGAGATGTGGCTGCGTCGGGGGACATCCAGGATGAGTCGGGCGGAGGCGTTCTAGATGCGCTGGAGTCTTTTCTGTAGCTTGGCTGTGGTTCCGGCGTAGAGGGCGTTTCCGTAGTCCAGTCGGCTGGTGACGAGTGCCTGGGTGACAGTCTTCCTGGTCTCGGTCTGGATCCAGCGGAAGATCTTGCGAAGCGTACGCAGGGTGTTGAAGCACGATGAGGAGACGGCGTTGACTTGTCTGGTCATCGAGAGGGAGGGGTCCAGGATGAAGCCAAGGTTGCGTGCGTGGTCGGTTGGCTTGGGTGCGGTGCCCAGGGCTGGGGGCCACCAGGAGTCATCCCAGGCGGAGGGCAAAGATCCCAGGATGAGGACTTCCGTCTTGTCCGAGTTCAGTTTCAGGCGGCTGTCCTTCATCCACTCGGCGACGTCTTTCATCCCTTCGTGTAGGCAGGTTCTGGCGGTGTCGGGGTCTCTAGTGAGGGAGCGGATCAGCTGGGTGTCGTCGGCGTAAGAGATGATGTTGAGGTTGTGCTGGCGTGCGATGGCTGCGAGAGGTTTCATGTAGATGTTGAAGAGGGTGGGGCTGAGTGAAGATCCTTGCGGGACGCCGCAGATGACTTCGGTGGCCACGGAGCAAAACGAGGGGAGGCGGACTCTTTGTGTTCTTCCGGCAAGGAACGAGATGATCCACTCCAGTGCCTTCTCTTGGATAACGATGTTGCTGAGGCGCTGGACTAGGGTGCGGTGGAAGACCGTGTCGAACGCAGCGGAAAGGTCCAGGAGGATGAGGGCCACTGTTTCCCCCTTGTCGAGCAGGGTCCGGATGTCGTCGGTGGCTGCGATGAGGGCGGTCTCGGTGCTGTGGTTGGCTCTGAAGGAGGACTGCGAGGGGTCGAGGGATCCGTTCGTCTCGAGGAAGGCGGTCAGCTGTCTGTTGACGATCTTCTCGATGACTTTAGCAGGAAAAGGGAGGAGCGAGATGGGGCGGAAGTTTTTGAGATCGGTGGGGTCTGCTGTAGGTTTCTTCAGGAGGGCGCTGATCTCGGCGTGCTTCCATCTCTCCGGGAAGGTGGCGGTGTTGAAGGAGGCGTTGATGATGTTCCGGAGTTGGGGTGCGATGGTGGAGTCGGCCTTGTTGAAGACGTGGTGTGGGCAGGGGTCGGTCGGTGATCCGGAGGGGATGGTGTTCATCGTGCGGGCTGTGTCTTCGGTGGTCACCGTGGTCCAGGTGCGAAGGGTGGCGGTGGGGGGCGTTGGTTCAACGGTTGGGTGCGTGGAAGGGGCGCCGAAGCTGTTGTGGATGTCGGCGATCTTGCAGTGGGAGAACGAGGCGAGGGAGTCGCAGAGGTCTTGTGACGGAGTGATGTCGTTGGTGCCGGTGCTGGGGTTGGAGAACTCCTTGACGATAGTGAAGAGCTCTTTGCTGTCGTGGGCGTTGTTGTCCAGTCGTTCCTTCAGGGATTTCTTCTTGGTGGTGCGGATGAGCTGGTGGTGCTTGCGGGTAGCGTGTTTGAGGGCGGTCATGTTGTCGGTGGTCCGGTCGAGGAGCCAGGCTTTCTCGAGGGTGCGGCAGGTCTTCTTGGAGTCCTTGAGGTCGTCGGTGAACCAGGATGCCTTCTTGCTTCTGGGTCTGCTGGGAGGGTTCTTTAGTGGCGCGAGGTCGTCGGCGCAGGCGGTCAGCCACTGTGTGAAGTTGCGGGCTGCTTCGTTGGGGTCCGTTGTGTTGGCGGGTGGGCTCTGGCTGAGGGAGGTGGTGAGCTGGTCTGCGGTGATCTTGCTCCAATTCCTGTGAGGTACCTATTGCGGGTGGTGGTGGGTCGTGGATGTTTTGAAGCTGAAGTGGACACAGCTGTGGTCAGTCCAGTGGAGTCCGGTGGCGTGGCTGAAGGTGATGTACTTGCTGGAAGAGAAGACGGGTGTTGTATCAATAGCTTCAATTTCCACTATTTGTTGTGTTTGCATTTTCAAAAGTTCTTAATTAAATGTAGAACACTCTTGCAGTGTAGGCATTAGGCAAACTATTAGACTGCTTTTCTCCAAGCATGTTGTACATTACTTCAGCTGCTGTATTTCCAGTTGTGAACAAGTTCCTTAATAGCCGACATTCTAAAGCGTGTTTACTGTGTTTCATCAAGACACCAATTCTAATGTCTTGAAGAATTTTTTGGTAATCTTCATCACTTGCTTGTCGCATATTCTTAAAAAGTTCTTTATATTCAAAATGTAACCAAATGGTCACATTTCCAATATTTCTCAAAGATTTCCTAGTGTTATCATGGACAAGTGTTTTAAAAACAGGTTGTCCTTTAAGAGGAGTTAGTTGTAGTAGATCTCCAAATACAATTACATGTTTTCCTCCAAAGAGAACATCATAATCTGTTTTTAAAATCTATTGCATTCTCATATGCACAAAGGGAAGCATTAAGTTTGAGACCATGCTCACCTCATCAATGATTAAAAGTTTCATTTTCTTCAGTACTCTTGACACTTCATAACAAGCTTCTCCAGACAGCTTCTGATATTCCAATTTATTTTCAAGTTCAACTGGTAGCATACGTAATCTATGTAAAGTAATCCTTTAATGTTGTTTGCTGCCAATCCAGTTAGAGCTGTTACAACACAGGATAAATGTGATTCTGTAGTTTTGTGTAGAAAACTGGTCAAAACTTTAATTAAGAAACTATTTCCTGTTCCAGCTTGACCACGGATGTATATTAGAATAGGTTTAAATGATGAACATTGGCATTCTTTTTTTTCATGTAGCAAACCATGTTGTATCTGTTCTTTCACATGTAGATATGTTTCTTTCTGTTCAATAGTTAGTTATTCTTCTAACTTTTCCAACTGAATATTATCCTGTTGTGCTTGTGTCATAGCAGTTTCTACCTCATTCCTGGCTATTGCTGCTTCACTTTAGATAATTAGTTGTCCCAGTGGATCTTGACGTAGTGAACCAGAACTTTGACTATCTTAAGTACTGTCTGCAATAGTACTTTCTTGTTCAATCTTATCATTTAGCATTTGCAGATATGTAGGGAAAATTGTGCATTGAATGTTATCTTTACATGCATTACAAGAATTGTCATAGCCGTTGAAATCTCCAATTAATTCTATTTCACTATGCCATGGCTTGAACAGTTGCAGAAGTGCTAAATAGAAAAATTCCCTCTTATCTGGACTTTCGCAATTGAGTTTTCTGTGGTTAATAAGATTTCCTTTGGCATATTTTACTAAACATCCGTCACATCCAATTACTGCATATTTATCTTCTTTTATATTTTCTGTAACTTTTCTTTTAAAGCTGCAATGTTGAAGTATTTTATACAGACAGGTTTTACAGATGTGGACTCCTTTTGGGATAGTATGTATCCAACATATTAGTTTTAACAATATCTGTACTTTCTGGTTCATTCAGTGCTAAATATTTGATTTATTGTAATATTTTCAATACTCTGTTTCATGTGGAGGCAAGACCTAAACTTACCCAAATGATTACTCTTGACTTTTAATATAAACTGGTAGAGCTCAAGCGATCCGAACATTCATAGGACCAACCTCTCGATGGGAAAGCATTTTCAAGCTAAAGCTGTACAATTTCTTGCTAAGACTCTTTTCGTGAAACTTCTTCCCACATTTCTTTCATCCCAGTCTTTTCAGATTTGGGTATATATGCTGCAACATTGCGAGCAACAGAAATCGAATTATCTGCAACATATTGAATATCCATGTTTGCATTCCACATTTTCAAAATCACTGGATTGTAGTCATTAATATACTTTGAATATTCGGTTCTTTTTAAGTTGTATGTTTTCTTTGGAGATTTCCGAGTTATTGCATGCCTTCTGCTGACATAAAACTATTTACTCTCCCTTTAGAAATTATTGGACATGGGAATCTAAAATGACATTTTGTATAAAATTTCCCTTTGGACTTTTAATTTTGTCAACAGTATTTTCCACATTGATGACCTTGAAGCCGCAAAACTTGTTGTCTCAAGCCTTTTTCTCCCCCTTCCTTTGGAATGGCACAGGTAACATACTGTTTGATGAAAGCCAAAACACTTTCATCAGCATCAGTTCCACATTTTTGAGAATTCTTGATCCATAACAGCATGTGTATATGAGGAGCACCTCTGGCTTGGTAATCTTTTTGGCGAAAGAAATCAGTATTTTCTCCAAGAGGAGTAATATTTTTGTTTCAGATAAATGACATCATACTTTGAAACCTAGGTTTCCAGGTGTCTTCAATATTTTTTACATTTGAATTTGCTTCTCATAGAAATTCAATTACATCTTCCCATGCATATTCAGCACAGCTAAGTGTTACACACCATGAAGGTGCACCTGAGTTTCCTAACATACATTTAAGTTCACCTTGACGATGAAACCAGTATTCATTGGTACCACGTTGACATGCCTTCAAATTAATTAACTGTGATTCTAAATTTTCATCCCTTTGTTGAACCTTGTCCATGAATTCTTTTGCAGAAACATGTGGAAGCTGAACTCCTGTTTTTAATATGTGGTTCACTGAATATGAAAGTGCAGACAAATCACTTTCAACCGAAAATGAAATATATATGGAATGCACTGACAAAATCTCAGAGTACAATCTTGTTGACCGGTATTCTGAAGCCTGAATCCGTTCAGCACGTTCATCAAAGCATCCACCTTCTCCAGTGGGTAACAACTGTGGAAAACAACAAACTTCTAAACTTTTTTCCCATACACTCATGGGAGTTCCCTTTGCTTCCTTCATTTGAAATAATTCAACACTGTTTCCTGTCAGCCGTGGTCCGCGGCATCATCCCTCGTAATCCCTCCCCACCGCTGTTACCTGCACGGACTGCAGCTGTTTCCTATCACTTCTTTTGAATGTATATTATAATGTTCATAAATCTCTTTACTCCTAGACTCGTCCACGTTTTCTATTTGGCCACTTGAAATTTCTGTTTCATCTTCTAAGCATATTACCTTTTCATCAACATTTACAAATATTATTCTATATCAGATATAATGGGGCCTTTTGAAGTTTATTAACATCTACAAACTCTTGCGATATTTTTCGACTCTTTGTTGGTACACCGTTAACTAGAATAACTACTGGCTCATTTTCCTCCCTGTCTACACCAACAGTCCCAATATTTTTCATAAAATCTAAAGGTAAGTACACAACTCTTCCTTTCATACTTCTTTGTAAAAGTGTTGGTGGCAGCATACCTGTTTTAGGCTCCATACAAACTATAGCCTGAAATGGGTGCACAGATTGAATAAGAATGGAATCGTATACATTCAAATTTGCCAGTTCCGGGGGACTAGCTACCAACTTTAAGTTGTTAGGTACTGCTCTAGCTGGCATTTTGTTCTCTTCTAATTTGTTTTAACAATATTTACGAATAACTTGATTAGTAGCCAACTCAAACTGACCTTCTACCAAGAAATAAGCACCAAATTGCTGCCACTTATAATTTTTTCTTTTCACTTTTTAAATATAAATCAGCATTCCTAATTTGACTTCTATATTAAGGTTATAGGTTGGTTTTTCAGATGCCACTGTCTTAAACTTTGTAATCTCTTCTGCAAACTCATCAATACTAATATCTTCCACCTGTTCTTCAACACCTACAGTTATCAAGCTCCCACTTTCTCTACACTCCTCTTGTGAACCAAAAAAAAACTGCATATCATCACAAACTTTTTGTACATCTGATACTGAACTGTGGAAAAGAGCTGTGTTCATTTCACTTAAACATAACGCAGGACTTTTTACATAGTAGAGTATCCTTACTAACATCCGCATTTCTGAGTGGTGTACTGCTAACATTCTTAAATGATGAAAGTACTTTGACACACTTTTCGTGAAAGACAAGCCAGAGAATGACCCTGCAAGTTAGTATATTTTCTTACTTTACATGGACCTAGTCCTTGTAACGTCTTAATCTTCAGTTTAAGACTTTTTGTGGCATATTCTTGTAAAAAGAATTGTCAATAGATTCCTGTTGAATACTGCAAATACTACTACAATACCACTTATATACTGGTGCCTGTGTAAACTTCCCTTGAACTTCTTCAGCTATTACTTCTTTCACAATCCTAACAAACTTCTTTTCTTTTGGAATGGAACAACCATCTTTCATCTCATAGCATCGACCACTAGTATCAACTAATGCGTTCTGTTAAAAATAGCTTTCTTCATTAAACAAAGGCTCTGTACTAGAAGTGTGCTTCATTCACAGTAACATTTTCACAAAAGAGACTTCTATTAACCAGTCTTTTTCTTTTTTCCTTCATAAACAGCTTCTTGTTATTCAACGTTTTCATTTTCTTTAATATTAATATAAATATGTTTCTTTTTATTTCAAAAGCTTTATCAACTACACTTTCAATCTGTTGCTTTTTATTATAAGCTGCTGATTTTCTTTTTTATTTTCTACAATATTTCAATACAATTTATAGTACTCTACTTCTATGCATTTTCTTCTTTATGTATTTCTGTTCTTTCAGCCTTTTTTCAACATGCATTGTTTTCCCGTAACATCATTTTCTTTCATCTTCTTTTTTCCTTCCCTTCTGATTTGGTGTTGAACTTTTCTTTTTCTTTTCTTTTCAATATTTTCAAATTGTTTCGCAATCTGTAAAAGTCTTTTAACAAACTCTTTAGATCTCTTACCAGAACTCTTTTTCTTCAATGTAACATTTTGCACTTCATCTAATTCCTCTTTTCTCTTTCTTTTAAATAATACTGTTTTTCCTTTGTCTTCTCTTTTGATCTTTTTTGCCATTCTCAATGTTTTTTTTTATAAATAAATGTAAATATCTGAAAAACAAAGATAAGTTTCAATAGTTGGTTAAATAATCTTATACATTTGAAATAATTATATATTTATATTCATAACAATAAATAAACAAATACTTTAAATTACATTGCAAATGTCTTCATAACATGTAGATATTTAGGGGTCCATTATGATGTCGGGCGGATTGCCTCCGCCAGGCTGGCGGTAGCCACCGCCGGCCTGGCGGAGGCAATCCGCCCGACATCCATTGCCCAATTCCCCCCGCCACATTAGGATGGCGGGGGGGGACCGTTGCGGTGAAAAACACCGCCCGCCTGTTTTCCGCCCCGGTCGCCTTGCGGCCGGGGCGGAATGTGTTTCATATGGTGGCGGTGTCTGTTAGACACCGCCAGCCATATTACCATGTGCATATTGTCAGGCCTTTCCGTGGCGGAAAGGCAGGCGGTGATTGCTGCGGGGCCCCCCGTGGGCCCCCAGAGTGACGGCCAGAGGGGGGTGGCACACGGGGGGTACCTGTGGTACCCCCCTGCATTTGCATAATCGCAGCGGCAGGCACCGCGCGGTGCCTGCCGCTTCGATTATGCAAATGCGTGCATTTTGTTTTTCACATTGTGGCGGGCGGTGCAGTGAGCACCGCCTGCCACAATGTAAACTTGAGGAATGCGCCCGCCACTGTGGCGGGCGCATCCTAATGCCGATGACCGGACCCCCGCCCTTTAGTCGGGCGGTCCCGATCTCCGTTGGGGTGGCGGGCGGACTAAGTCCGCCCGTCATCCTAATGGACCCCTTAGAGTTTTGTACTTTGCACAATAGAAAACCTGTCACAAGAGCGCACACTTTCAAACAGTAATATGGTTCAGATTGCTTCTTTTAAATTTGGATAGTCCCAGGATTCTCAGCATTTGGTGAAAACTGAAGCTTCAACAAAAAAGTGAGGTTAAATACATTCTCACAAAGAAATAAGAGATTAGGCTACTTGCTATGAGTTTGTGGAATGGTACACTTGAAGTAGGCGGTATAAGTTTATGTGTCTGCTTGAAGTTTACTTCTACATCTATTGTCTCATGTATTATTCATCTGAAAATGGCAGCTTGAAAAACAGGTTGGTTTGGATACCGGTGGACAAATCTCTCCATGCTCCTCTATCATTTGGTTGCACAACCTCAAAAGTCTTCTGTATATAGGTATTATGGAGCCTCTCAAATAACCTATCCAATACTCAGGTGTCATGTTTTACGAGCTGGGAGGAATACATAGACTTATTTTTAAATCAATTTAGAGACCATACGCAGTGAAACAAAGGTATCCAAAATGCACAGACTGATGTATGTATGCTTTAAGAAATAAGGTGAGCCTTTTAACAGTGATATAGTTGAATACCTGTGTTTCAAAGCGCATGCTGTCAGAATGTATGTAAAAAAGTGTATATATTTCTTTCTGCTCATAAAACATTGCATCTGCGTATTGAACAAGCTATGTAGGAGGCTCCACAATATCTTCATTCAGAAGACATCACAGGCTCTGCAACTGAATGACAGAGCAGAACTAAGAGATGTGTCTGCAAGTAGCCAAACCAACCAGGTTTTCAAGCTACCATCTTCAGATGCATAACACATCAGACAATAGATATACAAGTAGACACATACGCCATTCACAAGACCATTAAGTCCCCTAAACTCGACAGACTGCACTACCCATTTCAAGGAGACACCTAAATGTATGTGGCATACTTTAACACCACACTGGCGGGATCATAGCAAACATGACCTATACAAAGTAGTCACCTAGCATTTAAACCAATCCATGCATACCAAAGAGATACCCAACAAAATGAAGGAAAATGTCTCCACCTTGGTTCACACCAGTGGTGAGAGACTTGAAATACAGATGTGAACACGTTAAACACAAATTAAAGAAATCCCGAAAAATGAATGGACTATCTCAATCCCAAATCGTTGCTATCGGAATGTAAAAGAGAAATTTTCAGAGAAAGATGTACCTTAATAAAAAAGAGCTGACAGAAAAGATAACAAACCTAAAGAGATTGCCCAGGTGAATCAGGCCTTTTCTAAACCGATGCCTTGTCCCACGTCCCACTATGGAAACAGATGAAGACTTTAAAGATGTTATTTATTTAAAAAAATAAGAACATTCAAATAGGTGTCAGCATGTAGACCAATATAGAACATGTAAGATAAAACAGGGAATCTGAAGCTTTTGCTCAACACTATCTCAACTAATTAAACTTCAGTTTTCATTAAAGAAGGTGGAAGGGGCCACCATTACAGTATTTTTAGAAGAATGAAGTCGATCTGCATAGATTATGATGCTATTTCATGAGTACTAGCTATAAACATGATATTAGAATAATAAATTACTGTCTCTCAACCTAACAGCCTAGGAATTGGTTTAAACTTCCTTGATGAAAAATAGTCTTTGTCAATCATCACATTCTTGAAAATTGCCATGGTTTATCATGGCAAATAAAAGTCAAGAATATGAAGTAGTTTTGCAGGTGCAAGCAATTTGTATCTCAGTTTAGGTAAGATGGCCATTGGGTTTCAGATCTCACCATGACACAGAAACTTCTAAGTCAATACTTGATGGCAAGTGCTGCAGAAAAAGCTAGTTTATCACTCCTGGTTCGTCTTGATCTCTCTGAAGCATTAAACGCAATACATTTTGATTGTCTGCTATAATGACAGGGGTTGAATGGGGGATATCCGTGTAGGAAGAGCAACAGGATATCCCTTAGGGGATGACGGAGTGCTATATCAATACTTAAATAAATAGTCCTACAATTCCCTTTTTAGTGATCATTGATGAGCATATGAAGCTTGTTATCTTCTGTTTAGGGCCAGGACATCCCTTAGGAGATGATGGAGCACTTTATAAATACTTACACCAATTAATAGGATTCTGTAGTTCACTCTTAATGTTTGGCTACAAAACTAAAACAAATCTTACAATATGTAGGCAAGGACACCTAGTTGAAACTTAAACTTTAACTCAATTATGTTAACATCTTACTAGGAGGCCTTGCAAAGAGCCAAATAGAAGAGCCACGATGGTCTTGAAAATAAGAAAATCCCACCACATTATGAAATGCTTTGCCTTCCTTCCCTGGTACTAATTTCAAAGTGAATCACTGTCAAACTTTCCCGCTTGGTTTGTAAATACACTTAGAGCATTACAACTGCATACGTACAAAAAAGTTTTTCTTAAATGAACACTTTCCTTACACAGCCAAATGCTGCTGATATTTCCAATAACAGAAATCCTGTGAAATGGGAAATAGAGGTTCTCTGTTGTTGGGCCTCAACTTTGGAACTCCTTGTCAGAAAGCACGGTTGACTGATATTTTGGGTTAAAGAAAGCAGTTAGTACATTGCAATTTTATTGTTTGAAATAATGCTTGTAGAATACTCATTTTGTGATGACCTGCTACACTTGTCTTCTTTTACTTGTGATTCACAGCATTAGAGTGCCTAAAGACAAGATGTTTCTAGAGAGCACTTTATCTATAAACTAAACAAAAATGAACCTATTAATTTTGTAGCTCCTAGCTTCTCTACTACTGGTTTTCTACGTATGTGCTTCATCAGCAGACTGATATTTAGGGCCTGATTATGATATCAGTTGGACCGCCCCCGGTGGTGGTCTGACTGACTGACAGCCCTTCGGTCCAACCGCCGCATTATGATGCAGGTGGTAGGATCCTCACGTTTGGGGGAAGACTACTGCCTCCGACAGGATCTGAGATCCTGTTGGGGTGGAGGTCAGGATTGTATCCTTTGAATGGTGATGTGCCGAGGCATGCACGGCCCTCAGGATTACAATACCCCTTTCATGTCAGACAGACCCCCATGAAAAGGCTGTTGGAAAGGGACATTGGGGGCTCCAAACAGCAGCCCCGTCTGTCGTGGGCCACTGTAAAGTAGCCCATGGTACACATGTAGTACCCCCATGCTCCTCCATGCATCATGTGTCATGGTGCATGGCACACAGTGCATGGATGTGCACAAGGTGCTCATTTACACTGCAGCTTGTGCTGCAGCCCTTTTCCTGGATTGCAGTGCAAGCCGTAATGTAAATGAGCACTTTCTGACTTCCAGCCGTGTGTTTGTATTGAAATGTGGTGATCAGACCCCCGACTGCTTGTCTGGCTGTCTCCTGACCCCCACAATAGCGGTCAATGGTCCGACAGTCTGCCATCATAATAAACACCATAGAAATGTTGTATTAACCATATATAGTGCATGGTTAGTCATGATTTCTGCTAACATTAAGTTGTATCAAAATTCTAAAAACAAAAATATAGTTATACAAAAATATTATGTCCTAAATATCCTCTACAAAAATACTGACTTTTAACACACCCTGGGTCATATTATAGAAGTGTCCTGGGGTCGCAACAGGTGCTTGCTCCCACTTTACGTGCCCCTGTGTCACTTTGGCTTACAGAAGGGGCTACAGGCGCTTGTGTGTCCCTCTCCGTAATACTGAAAGCGCTTGCACACATAAAGTGCCAGCGCTTTCTCAAGTGGGCATTCCCTCCTTTGTATGGCGGCATGGCCCCATGCAAATGAAAGAATCCTTTTGCCTCTGCTCCAGCATACTATTACAGACCTCGGCACTGAGGCAAAGAAGCTGCCAGGGGCACACTGACACTGAGGCACTTTTTAGGTGGCACACTGTTAGCGCGTCTCCTGATAGGAGCCCTCTGGAGTGGGGTATGGGGTTCCTGTGGACCCCCCAGACATCCACTTGCAGGTGGGTGCAGTCTCTCACTGAACCCACCTGCAAGGGACTCTCTAATCCCCTTTGAAAGTAAAGGCAGGTTGCTGCATGCCCTTTGAAATCACGGAGCGGCTTTAAAGCGGTGCTCCATTTTTCTCCTAAATGCACTTCCCTCATAGCAGCACAAGTTTCCCGCTGCCCTGGGGGCAGCGCAGTCACCTTAATGTGGCACATTTTCCTGGTTAGCGCTAGGCGAACCTTTTGAAAGGTGCACCCAGCGTTAACTACAAAAATGTGCCGCATACATAATACAGCACATTGACATTGACTACAACAAATATCAGACAAAATTAATTCAGACTAATCTATAGGAAACAGAAAAGATTTTTCAGCTAAAATATTAGATTTTAAAATATATCGACATCATATATTTTAACATCAGTCCTATTAAACAAAAAATGTTAAACAACGAAAAAATCTCTAACCGGAAAGTATCAAGATTTCTACATGAATTAAAAAAAAATCGTTTTTGCAAAACAAGATAAAACATTATATATACAAAAAACATGCCTACTATAGCTAGTGAAACAAAGCACAAAAATTCACAACTTATACAATTTTATAATATTTAAAAAATTGTCCTATAAAGCTTATAAAACATAAAATAAAGGATTTACAATTTTGATAGACACAAAAAACTCCTCAATATACAAACTTCAACACATTAATAATAACACATTATATAACAAAATACAGAAACATTTTTACAAAACATTTTAAAAAAACAAATGAAAGTACTAACAGTTCTGATGTGGTAGAAAAATCCAAGAAGACCTTTTCTCCACAGCATGTAATCCAAAATGTATTTCAAAATAAAAACTAAAAACATTGTTTAAAAAACCTGCATAATGTTCCAAATTAAATATACCTATGTCCTATAAAATATGAAAAATGATTTTTTTTAAATGTGCTTATACATCAAAAAAATCACCAACACATTTTCCTTTCGAGAAAAACCTATAGAAATTTGTAATAAATGCAACTTTATAAAGGAAGATTTTTTTTCACACTACATATTCTCACCATTCCAAAAAGTCAGTAAATGGTTTTCTACAGATACTATTTTAATATAATGTCTATCTTCATTACAAACCTGAAAATACACATAAATTATAAAACAATATTCCATAAATGCCCCTAACTAATACACAAACCACATACTAACCTACTACTACCATAAGGTCACCTACAGATGTATAAACAATAACTCACATTTAAAGTAACTTAAAACAAAATCCAACACCTATTAAGTATTCCTTTAATTCTACTGAAAACATTTTACATTTTCAACATTCGGAATTTTTTTCATAAGAAATTACATTTTATTTTACTATTGTATGTCATTGATATGAAATTGTCACCAAAATAACATTTAAACTAAATGTGTTTCTTATTGTATTTTTATTTATTATTTCTTAATTACTAATTAAACTGTTATTTTTTTAAATGTGATTTATTTTAAATTGTTACTTTAATAATGTATCTACAACGCATACATGTTGTAAAAAGTGTATAAATGTTATAAAAGGTTCTTAAATTGGTGTTTTGATATTAACTATTCTGACTCCAATATGTGAGGGCCTTTAGTGTATGTACACAACGAGATGTGGGATCATGATGCTTCTCCCCAAGCCACTGTTTCTAAAGAGATATGTCACATGAATTTGAAATTTGACTTGGAAGCTAGTGATCGATACTAGTGACAATGGAGTATAGGATTGAGAGAGAAATCAAGTTTTGTTTCCCAGGAGATGCCAAAACATCTCAGGTATCAGTTTAAACAGAACAGAATGCCAGTACTGCTATGTGAGTCAACTAACTTCAAATGTGCAACGACTTCAAACTATCGCCGCATATACAAGACAAGCAAATGTCAGTCTTAATCTTTTAATTTTTTGAGATTTCACAAATATTTTTATCTTTTTTTATTTTTTAAACAAAATTATCAAATTGATCAGGAGAAGGGGAGAGGGACATATCATAAAATCTATTCTCAAAAAGGTGGTGTATAAGGATAAAAAATAAACCTAAACTACCAGAGAGAGATAAGTCTCGAACCAAGAAAGAACGGACCTCTATCGTATGGGCTCATTTGTCATCCAACATTCATTCCGTGAACAAGTCATACACAAACTACTTTCTCACCAAATCAGACATACAGGTGAAATGAGATTGTTACAGAATTAGAAAAAAAGAAGAAAAAACGTGAATACCCTCACCTAGATTCGAGGGAATCTATTATAGTTGTGGGTGGTGGGGTATTAGTAAGATTATTTCACAACAGTTTTACAAATGACAACAAATACATCAAAAACAAAGGCCTTCAGAAGTTGTTAACACTCTAAATGATTTACAAATGACATTTTCATGTGATTGGCCTGGAAAGGAAAGAAAGGGTCGACGCATTTCGAAACCCCTTAGTAACGGGGCTTCTCCTCAGGACCTTGGGGGGTTCACTCCTGCGAAAGATAAAAAACAACAGTCCTTACTATCCTCACTCATGAGGGAAACCTTCAACTTCAACCGGACAAGCACAACCTAAAAATAGTTACCTTGTCTTCTTAACATTCAGAAAAAGAAGAGCTCATGTTCCCGAAATTCGACAAATCAAAATTAGCAATCTCCTGTGGACTATGGCACCGATCGAGTGCTGTTGGTGGAAAGAAAAGCTATGTTGCAATTTGATGTTTTTTTATAAAAAAGCAAGATGGTATGTAGCAACAAGTAGCCTTTGGACATCAAATGTCAGGCAGTTACCTTAAGCGGGAAATCCTTTTACATGGTGCCAGGCTCGGCGTGTTGGTGAATCTTTAGAACCCGATTCCTGTTTGATCGAGAAAAAAAACGAATCACTCACTAACGTCATTTAAAACACAGGCGGATAGCATTAAGTCTGTGCATTATACGCGTCAACGACACCAGTCCCTTAAACCCAACAACCCGTGATTCAAAAGCGGGGTGGATCATGCTGTTATTTTGTAAGACTTATATTCCGAGCGCAGTGCACAGGCATTGATGAACGCATACCTCAATCACGAAGCGGGTCTCCTCTCCATGGCGCGGCGTCTGTCAATCAGCCTTCGAGATTAGTCAGTGCCGGCACTTGATATATGACGTAATTTTGTTCCCTCGGTTTTTTGGGAATTGTAGTTCCTTAAAGGTTTCGAACGAAAGGAAAAACCAAATCTCTTGCTTGCACTAAACCTTCCTTTTGGAACACACGTGCTGGAGAAGTCATTCAACAGGATATGTGCAATTAAATGGCGACACTTCGATTATTTAGCGTGAAAGAACATGTTGGACTGTGTAGTCCAATTCCTATTTTAATATGGCCGTGAAGTGGTGACTCTTAGAGATGGTATAATTCAGACATCTCGTTCAGTCCTGTGACTGCCGAGGTGTATTTCAAAATCAGGGTAGTTTCTCGAGATGATAATTTTGCCTCCAGGTCACCTCCTCTTGGGTCGTGTTCCACCTTGGAAATGACCATCCATTTTAAATCGTTTTCCGTATGAGAATGGTCCATCCAGTGTTGCACCAATGGTGCAGTAAGGATGGTTTTTTTGATTCGCGATCTATGTTGGTTTATTCGCTGTCTGACTTCTTGGCTCGTTTTTCCTATATAGAGCCTATTGCATGGGCATAGGATGCCATAAATAACGTACTTTGTTTTACAATTCGTCAATCTGGAATGTCTCCAACTAATGCCATTATGCTGGAACAGATCTCCTTCTATCGTCAGGGAACAAGATACACATGTACCACATTGATGGTGGCCTGTAATTGGTGGGAGATTCAAGTATTCTCTGAGAGACTGGGGCTTATCTTTTGGCATTGCTGCTCTGACTATATGATTTGCCACACTCTTATCCTTTTTGAAAGCAAAGAGCGGTATTTCTGTTAATCGTCCATCCAAATCTTTGACCAAGTGCCAGTTTTTGCAGATTTCTTTTTTTAGCCAGTTGGATGTTGGGCAAAATGTCGACACTCATACTATTCTGTTTTGGTCATTTTTTTCTGTCCTTGTCAGGAGGGTCTCTCTAGGTGTCCACCATGCCCGTTTGAGCGCCCGTTTCAATAATTTTGCTGGGTACCCTCGGAATAGTAATCTTTCTCTTAGGGCATTGGCATGAAACATGTATTCATCTTTGAACGTGCAATTTTTGCGTATACGTGGTAGGTTTTCTTTAAGACTTCTCGGATGGTAGCTTGAGAAATGTAAAGCTTTATTACGGTCCGTTTCTTTTTTGTATAAAGTTGTGACCAGAACCCCATCTGTGCAATATACTTCCATGTCTAAAAAAGGTAGTCGGTATTTGGAATGCTGAACACTGAATTTTATGTTTTCCGTCCGATTGTTAAGCCATTGGTGGAATGCCAATAGTTGTTCCTCCGTTCCTGACCAAGTGAAAAAAATATCATCTATGTATCGGAGCCACCCTCAGATCAATTGTATAAAAGGGTTGTTTTCATAGATGAATTTGTCCTCAAATTTGCTCATAAATAGCACTGCCAGTTCTGGGGCGAAGGGGCAGCCCATCGCCACTCCGCGAATCTGGAAGTAGAAGTCGTCCTGAAATTTGAAGAAATTCTTTTTGAGTGCAAGTTTGGCCAAGTCAAGGATAAATTCAGTCGGTACCTTCATCGGTCTTTCTCTCATGTTTAAAAAAAGCCTTAGTACTTCCAGTCCCTCCTCCTGGGGGATCTGGGTGTATAGAGATGTGATATCCATACTTACTAAGTAATCTTTGCTTTCTTCAAAGGGTAAATCAGTCAGTTTATTAATGAAGTTGGTGGTATCTTGTAGGAACGATTTAACTTCCGTCATAAATGGCTTAAGGAAAAAATCAATAAATTTAGAAACAGGCTCAAAAAGTGAGTCACATCCAGAGACGATGGGTCTCCCAGGTGGTTTTTGCTCATCTTGGTGCATCTTAGGTAATGCGTAAAATAGAGGTACACGCGGATGTTTATTTTTTAGAAAATCTGTTTCTTTTTTGCCAAGGAATCCTTGTTCAGATGCTTGATCTATGATGGCGAATAGTTCTCTCTGTAGTTCCTGAGTAGGGTCCTTCTCTAATTTTCTGTAACAGCCTGTATCCGATAATTGTTTATTGATCCCAGATGTATAGTCGTCGACTCCCCAGATGACAATGGAGCCGCCCTTATCGGCTTGTTTGATTATTATATCTTTATTGCTGGCAAGAGCTTGTAAAGCTTCTTTTTGTACTTTTGAAAGATTTTGTTTGATAAAACCTGATCTGATTTTTTCTTTTCTTCTGATGAGATAGCAGACAGCATAGTTTTCTCAAAATTAAGGACCTCCTTAGGTACCTTACTAGTTGGCGGGCAAAATTTAGATTTTTTCTTAAGGCCTGTGGTTTCAGAATTAAATGGTTGTATCTGGTCTGTAAAGAATGTCGTCAACCTTATTTTCCGGCAGAATTCAATGAATTCCGACTTGGGTCTAATGAAATCTGTATTCCTAATGGGAACAAAAGATAGTCCTTTTTCCAAGAGGCTTATCTCAACTCTTGTCAAAGTTTTGTTAGACAGATTGTAAATCGGAGATTTCAATTCTTGTAATTGCTGTAATTCTGCCTTCTTGTGGACATTTCCCACGGCTGGACAAATCTGGTTTTCGCACGTGGTTTTTGTTGGCCGCGTCCTAAAAAAGGTTGTGGTTGTTGTTGTCCCCCTTGTTGGTAATTCTGTTGTTGGAAGTTCGGTTGGAATGAACCTCTTCTCGCATACCCAGGTCTATAATTAGAATTGTCCCCTTCACTGCTGCCCAAAGAGGATGTATCTGAAAACGTTATAAAGTTGTTACGGGATCTCCCTTGGTTGTCAGAGAGAAAACGTCTTGATTCTGGTCAAGCGAAAAAATCTTAGTGTAGGTATGGGTATGCTTTCTCTAAAGAAAAATTCTTTTTATCTCTTTCAAAATGACTTTCTTTTTGTGTAATTGTGTAGTCTTTGAACTCGATGATATCCTTTTCCACCTTATCTAACAGCGCTTTTGAATCAGTGATTAGTTGGTTATTTATGATTTCCGTTTCTAAAGCCTCTATCTCTTCCAGTTGTACTTTTGATAGGTGTTGTGCTGTTTCAACGGTTAATACCATCAAGTCTCTGCTACATTTAGTCTCTATCAGGCTGTAACCTTTTTTGTAGATAGGGTCCTCAGTGAACACTACTGGGATGTTCCTAATGATTAATCCTCCAGGGATGGTGCCCGCTCTCAGGTGTTGCAATAGAAAATGTCCATGGAGGTCAGTGCGAATTTTTTTCTTTTTCAGTCGAGTAAGTTTCTCTGATTCATTATTAACTTTAGCTGAATTGCTAAGTAATGCCGATCCGAATAAAGGAGGGTTGCTCAGGAGTTTTTTGATGTGTTTCTCAGAATAAGCGAGTGTGTCCTTTTCCGTCATAGTTTAGTGGGAGGTGTCAAGGTGTATTTGGGTTGTTTTGTCAAAGACCCCTCGTGGTTAACTTATCTGTTTCAATCCTTAATTCCATGTATGTCAAATGCACAATTTTTGAAAGCGTTTAGTGTCCAAAAGAACGAACAATATTAATGTAACTGACTTAAACGGAGGTCAACCTATTTACTGGACTTCCTTCGAACGTCCAACAATAGACCTCACGAGCAAGCGCCCGCTAACACAACCAGGAAACAACTACAGGGTTTGGCTGAAGCGCAGTAAGGCTGCGCCAGGTATCAGTTTAAACAGAACAGAATGCCAGTACTGCTTTGTGAGTCAACTAACTTCAAATGCGCAATGACTTCAAACTATTGCCGCATATACAAGACAAGCAAATGTCAGTCTTAATCTTTTTATTTTTTGAGATTTCACAAATAGTTTTATCTTTTTTTATTTTTTAAACAAAATTATCAAATTGATCAGGGCAAGGGGAGAGGGACATATCATAAAATCTATTCTCAAAAAGGTGGTGTATAAGGATAAAAAATAAACCTAAACTACCAGAGAGAGATAAGTCTCGAACCAAGAAAGAATGGACCTCTATCGTACGGGCTCATTTGTCATCCAACATTCATTCCGTGAACAAGTCATACACAAACTACTTTCTCACCAAATCAGACATACAGGTGAAATGAGATTGTTACAGAATTAGAAAAAAAGAAGAAAAAACATGAATACCCTCACCTAGATTCGAGGGAATCTATTATAGTTGTGGGTGGTGGGGTATTAGTAAGATTATTTCACAACAGTTTTACAAATGACAACAAATACATCAAAAACAAAGGCCATCACAAGTTTTTTACACTCTAAATGATTTACAAATGACATTTTCATGTGATTGGCCTGGAAAGGAAAGAAAGGGTCGGTGCGTTTCGAAACCCCTTAGTAACGGGGCTTCTCCTCAGGACCTTGGGGGGTTCACTCCTGCGAAAGATAAAAAACAACAGTCCTTACTATCCTCACTCCTGAGGGAAACCTTCAACTTCAACCGGACAAGCACAACCTAAAAATAGTTACCTTGTCTTCTTAACATTCAGAAAAAGAAGAGCTCATGTTCCCGAAATTCGACAAATCAAAATTAGCAATCTCCTGTGGACTATGGCACCGATCGTGTGCTGTTGGTGGAAAGAAAAGCTATGTTGCAATTTGATGTTTTTTTATAAAAAAGCAAGATGGTATGTAGCAACAAGTAGTCTTTGGACGTCAAATGTCAGGCAGTTACCTTAAGCGGGAAATCCTTTTACATGGTGCCAGGCTCGGCTTATTGGTTAATCTTTAGAACCCGATTCCTGTTTGATCGAAAAAAAACGAATCACTCACTAACGTCATTTAAAACACAGGCGGATAGCATTAAGTCTGTGCATTATACGCGTCAACGACACCAGTCCCTTAAACCCAACAACCCGTGATTCAAAAGCGGGGTGGATCATGCCGTTGTTTTGATATTAACTATTCTGACTCCAATATGTGAGGGCCTTTAGTGTATGTACACAACGAGATGTGGGGTCATGATGCTTCTCCCCAAGCCACTGTTTCTAAAGAGATATGTCACATGAATTTGAAATTTGACTTGGAAGCTAGTGATCTATACTAGTGAAAATGGAGTATAGGATTGAGAAAGAAATCAAGTTTTGTTTCCCAGGGGATGCCAAAACATCTCAGGTAGGTATTGATTAAGAGGTAACTCTTGTCAAGCAATTATTCACACGCTTCAAGTATAACATGTTTCTATTGAAAGAGCAGATGAGGAAGATTAGAATGAGTACCTAACAGTGACCACTAATAGAGGATACTCCAATCCAGGGATTATCAGGTATATATATGCCACGGTGTATTGAGGAATAAGTGAAGCTAGAGAGGCGCAGAGAAAAGCAAAAGAGGTGCAGAAAAAGGCAGGAGGAGTGCAGAAAAAAGGCACAGAAAGAAGCATGAGAAGTGGATAAAGAAGTAAGAGAAGTTGCAGGAAGAAACAAGAGAGGTGCAGAAAGAAGCAAGAGAAATGTAAAAAGAGGCAGGATACATTCAGAAAGAGGAAGAAAGGTGCAGAAAGAAGCATGAGAAGTATAGAAAAAAGAAAGAGAGGTGCAGAAAGAAGCAAGGGAACTGATAAAAGAGGCAAGAAAGGTGCAGAAAGAAGCATGAGAGGTACAGAAAGAAGCGAGAGGTAAAGAAAGAGGCAAGAGAAGTTCAGAAAGAAGCAAGAGAATGGCAGAAAGAGGAAGAAAGGTGCAATAAGAGGCATGTGAGGTACAGAAAGAGGCAAGAAAGGTACTGAAAGATACAATTGAAGTGCATAAAGAAGCAAGAGAGGTGCAGAAATAGGCAAGAGAAGTGCAGAAAGGAGCAAGAGAAATGCAGACAAAAGCAAGAGGGTGCAGATAAAGCAAGAGAGGTGCAGAAATAGGTAAAATAAATTAAGGAATAACCAAGAGAGGTGTAGAAAGAGGCAAGAGAGGTGCAGAAAGAAGACGAAAAGTACAGAAAGATGCAAGCGGTACCAAAAAAGGCAAGAGGAGGGCATAAAGAAGCAAGAGAACTGCAGAAGAAAGGCACAGAAAGAAGCATGAGAAGTGCATAAAGAAACAAGAGAGGTGCAGAAAGAAGCAAGAGAAATCCAAAAAGAGGCAGGATACGTGCAGACAGAGGAAGAAAGGTGCAGAAAGAAGCAAGAGAAGTATAGAAAAAAGAAAGAAAGGTACAGAAAGAAGCAAGAGAGGTAAAGAAAGAAGCAAGAGACGTTCAGAAAAAATCTAGAGAGGTGCAGAAAGAGGCAAGAGAAGTGCAGAAAGGAGCAAAAGAATTGCAGAAAGAGGAAGAAATGTGTAGAAAGAGGAAGAAAGCACAGATAGAAGTATGAGAAGTAGAAAAAGAAGCAAGATAAGTGCAGAAAGAAGCAGGAGAGGTGTGAAAAGGCAAGAGAGGTACAGAAAGAGGCAAGAGAAGTGCAGAAAGAAGCAAGAGAACTGCAGAAAGTGGAAGAAGGTACAGAAAGAGGCTGCAAGGCACAGGAAGAAGCATGTGAAGTGGAGAAATAAGCAAGAGATGTATAGAAAGAAGCAGGAGAGGTGTAGAAAGAAGCAAGAGAAATGCAGCAAGAGGCAGGAGAAGTGCAGAAAGAGGAAGAAAGGCACAGAAAGAAGTGGAAAAAGAAGCAAAAGAAGTTCAAAAAGAAGCAAGATAAGTGCAGAAAGAGGCAAGAGAGGTGAATAAAGAAGCAAGAGAGGTACAGAAAAAAAGCAAGAGACGTGCAGAATGAAGCAAGAGCGGTTCCGAAAAAATCTAGGGTGGTGCAGAAAAAAGCAATAGAGGTGCAGAAGGAGGAAGAAAGGTATAGAAAGAGGAGGAAAGGCATGGAAAGAAGCATGAGAAGTGGAGAAAGCAGCAAGATAAGTGCAGAAAAAAGCAAGATAGGTGCAGAAGGAAGCAAGAGAGGTGCAGAAAGAGGAAGAAATGTGCCAAAAGAGGAAAAAATGTGCAGAAACAGGAAGAGATTGAGGTGCAGAAAGAGGCAAGAGGTGTGCAGAAAGAAGCAATAGTTGGGCAGGAAGAGGCAAGAGAGGTAAACAAAGAGGAAGAAAGGTACACAAAGATGTAAGAGATGTCCCGAAAGAAGCAGGAGAACTGCAGAAAGAGGAGGAAAGGTGCAGAAACAGCCAAGAGAGGTACAGAAAGAGGCAAGAAAAGTACAGAAAGAGGCAAGAAAAGTACAGAAAGAAGCAAGAGAGGTGTAGAAAGAGGCAAGATAAATGAAGGAAGGTGCAGAAAGAAAGAAACGGTACAGAAATAAGCAAGAGAGGCACAGAAAGAAGCAAGAGAAGTGCAGAAAGATGTAAGTAAGGTGCAGAAAGTAGAAATAGAGGTACAGAAAGAGGCAATAGAGGTACAGTAAGAGGAAGAAAGGTCCAAAAAGAAGCAAGGGATGTGCAGAAAGAAGCAACAGAGGTGCGGATAAAGCAAGAGAGGTGCAGAAAGAAGAGAGTGTAGTACAGAAAGAGGCAAGAGAGATACAGAAAGAGGTAAGAGAGGTGCAGCAAGATCAGGAGAGGTGCAGAAAGAAGCATGAGGTGCAGAAAGAAGTAAGTGAGGTGCAGAAAGAAGAGAGTGAGGTGCAGAAAGAGGCAAGAGGGTGTAGAAAGAAGCAACAGATGTGTAAAAAGAGGCTAGAGAGGTGTAGAAAGAGGAAGAGAAGTACACAAAGAGGCAAGAGAGGTGCAGAAAGAGGCAAGAGGGGTGCATAAAGAGGGAATAGAAGTGCAGAAAGAAGCAAGAGCAGTGCTGAGAGGTACAAGAGAAGTGCAGAAAGAAGCAAGAGAACTACAGGAAGAAGAAATAAGGTGCAGAAGGAGGAGGAAAGGCACAGAAAGAAGCAAGAGAAGTACAGAAAAATTAAAGAGAGGTGCAGAAAGAAGCAAGAGAAGTGATGAAAGCGGCAAGAGATGTGCAGAAAGAAGCAAGAGAGGTACAGAATGAAACAAGAGAGATATAGAAAGAAGCAAGAGAGATTCAGAAAAAATCTACAGAGGTGCAGATAGAAGCAAGAGTGGTGAAGAAAGAGGTAAGATAAATGCAGAAAGAAGCAAGAGATGAACAGAAAGAAGCAAGAGAGGTACAGAAAGAGGAAGAAATGTGCCAAAAGAGGAAAAAATGTGCAGAAACAGGAAGAGATTGAGGTGCAGAAAGAGGCAAGAGGTGTGCAGAAAGAAGCAATAGTTGGGCAGGAAGAGGCAAGAGAGGTAAACAAAGAGGAAGAAAGGTACACAAAGAGGCAAGGAGGTGCCCAAAAGAAGCAAGAGAACTGAAGAACGAGAAAGGTATAGAAAAAGGCAAAAGAGGTGCAGAAAAAGGCAACAAAGGTACTGAAAGAGGCAAGAGAAGTTCAGAAAGAAGCAAGAGAGATACAGAAAGAGGCAAGATAAATGAAGGAAGAAACAAGAAATGTATAGAAAGAGACAAAGAGGTCCAGACAGAAAAAGAAAGATACACAATGAAGCAAGATAGGTACAGAAAGAAGCCAGAGAAGTGCAGAAAGAGGCAAGTGATGTGCGGAAAGAAGAAAGGTGCAGAAAGAAGCAAGAGAGGTGTAGAAAGACGCAAGAGAGGTACAGAACGAAGCAAGAGTCGTACAGAAAGAGACAAGAGAAGTGCAGAAAGGAGCAAAAGAAATGAAGACAGAAACAAGAGGGTGCAGATAAAGCAAGAGAGGTGCAGAAAGAAGAGAGTGAGGTACAGAAAGAAGCAAGAGAGATGCAGAAAGAAGCATGAAAGGTGTTGAAAGATCAAGAGATATCCAGAAAGAGACATCAGAAGTACAGAAAGAAGCAAGAGAACTGCGTAAAGCAGATGAGAGGTACAGGACGAGGAAGAAATACACAGAAAGAAGCAAGAGAAATGCAGAAAGAAGCAAGATAGGTGCAGAAAGAGGATGACAAGTGCCAAAAGAGAAAGAAAGTTACAGAAACAGGAAGAGAGCGAAGTGCAGAAAGAAGCAAGAGATGTGCAGAAAGAAGTAACAGATGTGCAGAAAGAGGCAAGAGAGGTGCACAAAGAGGAAGAAAGGTACACAAAGAGGTAAGAGATGTCCCGAAAGAAGCAGGAGAACTGCAGAAAGAGGATGAAAGGTGCAGAAACAGCCAAGAGAGGTACAGAAAGAGGCAAGAAAAGTACAGAAAGAGGCAAGAAAAGTACAGAAAGAAGCAAGAGAGGTGTAGAAAGAGGCAAGATAAATGAAGGAAGGTGCAGAAAGAAAGAAACGGTACAGAAATAAGCAAGAGAGGTACAGAAAGAAGCAAGAGAAGTGCAGAAAGATGTAAGTAAGGTGCAGAAAGTAGAAATAGAGGTACAGAAAGAGGCAATAGAGGTACAGTAAGAGGAAGAAAGGTCCAAAAAGAAGCAAGGGATGTGCAGAAAGAAGCAACAGAGGTGCGGATAAAGCAAGAGAGGTGCAGAAAGAAGAGAGTGTAGTACAGAAAGAGGCAAGAGAGATACAGAAAGAGGTAAGAGAGGAGCAGCAAGATCAGGAGAGGTGCAGAAAGAAGCATGAGGTGCAGAAAGAAGTAAGTGAGGTGCAGAAAGAAGAGAGTGAGGTGCAGAAAGAGGCAAGAGGGTGTAGAAAGAAGCAACAGATGTGTAGAAAGAGGCTAGAGAGGTGTAGAAAGAGAAAGGGAAGTACACAAAGAGGCAAGAGAGGTGCAGAAAGAGGCAAGAGGGGTGCATAAAGAGGGAATAGAAGTGCAGAAAGAAGCAAGAGCAGTGCTGAGAGGTACAAGAGAAGTGCAGAAAGAAGCAAGAGAACTACAGGAAGAAGAAATAAGGTGCAGAAGGAGGGGGAAGGCACAGAAAGAAGCAAGAGAAGTACAGAAAAATTAAAGAGAGGTGCAGAAAGAAGCAAGAGAAGTGATGAAAGCGGCAAGAGATGTGCAGAAAGAAGCAAGAGAGGTACAGAATGAAACAAGAGAGATATAGAAAGAAGCAAGAGAGATTCAGAAAAAATCTACAGAGGTGCAGATAGAAGCAAGAGTGGTGAAGAAAGAGGTAAGAGAAATGCAGAAAGAAGCAAGAGATGAACAGAAAGAAGCAAGAGAGGTACAGAAAGAGGAAGAAATGTGCCAAAAGAGGACAAAATGTGCAGAAACAGGAAGAGATTGAGGTGCAGAAAGAGGCAAGAGGTGTGCAGAAAGAAGCAATAGTTGGGCAGGAAGAGGCAAGAGAGGTAAACAAAGAGGAAGAAAGGTACACAAAGAGGCAAGGAGGTGCCCAAAAGAAGCAAGAGAACTGAAGAACGAGAAAGGTATAGAAAAAGGCAAAAGAGGTGCAGAAAAAGGCAACAAAGGTACTGAAAGAGGCAAGAGAAGTTCAGAAAGAAGCAAGAGAGATACAGAAAGAGGCAAGATAAATGAAGGAAGAAACAAGAAATGTATAGAAAGAGACAAAGAGGTCCAGACAGAAAAAGAAAGATACACAATGAAGCAAGATAGGTACAGAAAGAAGCCAGAGAAGTGCAGAAAGAGGCAAGTGATGTGCGGAAAGAAGAAAGGTGCAGAAAGAAGCAAGGGAGGTGTAGAAAGATGCAAGAGAGGTACAGAACGAAGCAAGAGTCGTACAGAAAGAGACAAGAGAAGTGCAGAAAGGAGCAAAAGAAATGAAGACAGAAACAAGAGGGTGCAGATAAAGCAAGAGAGGTGCAGAAAGAAGAGAGTGAGGTACAGAAAGAAGCAAGAGAGATGCAGAAAGAAGCATGAAAGGTGTTGAAAGATCAAGAGATATCCAGAAAGAGACATCAGAAGTACAGAAAGAAGCAAGAGAACTGCGTAAAGCAGATGAGAGGTACAGGACGAGGAAGAAATACACAGAAAGAAGCAAGAGAAATGCAGAAAGAAGCAAGATAGGTGCAGAAAGAGGATGACAAGTGCCAACAGAGAAAGAAAGTTACAGAAACAGGAAGAGAGTGAAGTGCAGAAAGAAGCAAGAGATGTGCAGAAAGAAGTAACAGATGTGCAGAAAGAGGCAAGAGAGGTGCACAAAGAGGAAGAAAGGTACACAAAGAGGTAAGAGATGTCCCGAAAGAAGCAGGAGAACTGCAGAAAGAGGAGGAAAGGTGCAGAAACAGCCAAGAGAGGTACAGAAAGAGGCAAGAAAAGTACAGAAAGAGGCAAGAAAAGTACAGAAAGAAGCAAGAGAGGTGTAGAAAGAGGCAAGATAAATGAAGGAAGGTGCAGAAAGAAAGAAACGGTACAGAAATAAGCAAGAGAGGTACAGAAAGAAGCAAGAGAAGTGCAGAAAGATGTAAGTAAGGTGCAGAAAGTAGAAATAGAGGTACAGAAAGAGGCAATAGAGGTGCAGTAAGAGGAAGAAAGGTCCAAAAAGAAGCAAGGGATGTGCAGAAAGAAGCAACAGAGGTGCGGATAAAGCAAGAGAGGTGCAGAAAGAAGAGAGTGTAGTACAGAAAGAGGCAAGAGAGATACAGAAAGAGGTAAGAGAGGAGCAGCAAGATCAGGAGAGGTGCAGAAAGAAGCATGAGGTGCAGAAAGAAGTAAGTGAGGTGCAGAAAGAAGAGAGTGAGGTGCAGAAAGAGGCAAGAGGGTGTAGAAAGAAGCAACAGATGTGTAGAAAGAGGCTAGAGAGGTGTAGAAAGAGGAAGGGAAGTACACAAAGAGGCAAGAGAGGTGCAGAAAGAGGCAAGAGGGGTGCATAAAGAGGGAATAGAAGTGCAGAAAGAAGCAAGAGCAGTGCTGAGAGGTACAAGAGAAGTGCAGAAAGAAGCAAGAGAACTACAGGAAGAAGAAATAAGGTGCAGAAGGAGGAGGAAAGGCACAGAAAGAAGCAAGAGAAGTACAGAAAAATTAAAGAGAGGTGCAGAAAGAAGCAAGAGAAGTGATGAAAGCGGCAAGAGATGTGCAGAAAGAAGCAAGAGAGGTACAGAATGAAACAAGAGAGATATAGAAAGAAGCAAGAGAGATTCAGAAAAAATCTACAGAGGTGCAGATAGAAGCAAGAGTGGTGAAGAAAGAGGTAAGAGAAATGCAGAAAGAAGCAAGAGATGAACAGAAAGAAGCAAGAGAGGTACAGAAAGA
The DNA here is from genome assembly GCF_964261635.1 of Lissotriton helveticus. NCBI lineage: Eukaryota > Metazoa > Chordata > Amphibia > Caudata > Salamandridae > Lissotriton > Lissotriton helveticus. Next base: position 1,475,445,833 of record NC_136069.1, read on the forward strand.
GGAAGAAATGTGCCAAAAGAGGACAAAATGTGCAGAAACAGGAAGAGATTGAGGTGCAGAAAGAGGCAAGAGGTGTGCAGAAAGAAGCAATAGTTGGGCAGGAAGAGGCAAGAGAGGTAAACAAAGAGGAAGAAAGGTACACAAAGAGGCAAGGAGGTGCCCAAAAGAAGCAAGAGAACTGAAGAACGAGAAAGGTATAGAAAAAGGAAAAAGAGGTGCAGAAAAAGGCAACAAAGGTACTGAAAGAGGCAAGAGAAGTTCAGAAAGAAGCAAGAGAGATACAGAAAGAGGCAAGATAAATGAAGGAAGAAACAAGAAATGTATAGAAAGAGACAAAGAGGTCCAGACAGAAAAAGAAAGATACACAATGAAGCAAGATAGGTACAGAAAGAAGCCAGAGAAGTGCAGAAAGAGGCAAGTGATGTGCGGAAAGAAGAAAGGTGCAGAAAGAAGCAAGGGAGGTGTAGAAAGATGCAAGAGAGGTACAGAACGAAGCAAGAGTCGTACAGAAAGAGACAAGAGAAGTGCAGAAAGGAGCAAAAGAAATGAAGACAGAAACAAGAGGGTGCAGATAAAGCAAGAGAGGTGCAGAAAGAAGAGAGTGAGGTACAGAAAGAAGCAAGAGAGATGCAGAAAGAAGCATGAAAGGTGTTGAAAGATCAAGAGATATCCAGAAAGAGACATCAGAAGTACAGAAAGAAGCAAGAGAACTGCGTAAAGCAGATGAGAGGTACAGGACGAGGAAGAAATACACAGAAAGAAGCAAGAGAAATGCAGAAAGAAGCAAGATAGGTGCAGAAAGAGGATGACAAGTGCCAAAAGAGAAAGAAAGTTACAGAAACAGGAAGAGAGTGAAGTGCAGAAAGAAGCAAGAGATGTGCAGAAAGAAGTAACAGATGTGCAGAAAGAGGCAAGAGAGGTGCACAAAGAGGAAGAAAGGTACACAAAGAGGTAAGAGATGTCCCGAAAGAAGCAGGAGAACTGCAGAAAGAGGAGGAAAGGTGCAGAAACAGCCAAGAGAGGTACAGAAAGAGGCAAGAAAAGTACAGAAAGAGGCAAGAAAAGTACAGAAAGAAGCAAGAGAGGTGTAGAAAGAGGCAAGATAAATGAAGGAAGGTGCAGAAAGAAAGAAACGGTACAGAAATAAGCAAGAGAGGTACAGAAAGAAGCAAGAGAAGTGCAGAAAGATGTAAGTAAGGTGCAGAAAGTAGAAATAGAGGTACAGAAAGAGGCAATAGAGGTGCAGTAAGAGGAAGAAAGGTCCAAAAAGAAGCAAGGGATGTGCAGAAAGAAGCAACAGAGGTGCGGATAAAGCAAGAGAGGTGCAGAAAGAAGAGAGTGTAGTACAGAAAGAGGCAAGAGAGATACAGAAAGAGGTAAGAGAGGAGCAGCAAGATCAGGAGAGGTGCAGAACGAAGCATGAGGTGCAGAAAGAAGTAAGTGAGGTGCAGAAAGAAGAGAGTGAGGTGCAGAAAGAGGCAAGAGGGTGTAGAAAGAAGCAACAGATGTGTAGAAAGAGGCTAGAGAGGTGTAGAAAGAGGAAGGGAAGTACACAAAGAGGCAAGAGAGGTGCAGAAAGAGGCAAGAGGGGTGCATAAAGAGGGAATAGAAGTGCAGAAAGAAGCAAGAGCAGTGCTGAGAGGTACAAGAGAAGTGCAGAAAGAAGCAAGAGAACTACAGGAAGAAGAAATAAGGTGCAGAAGGAGGAGGAAAGGCACAGAAAGAAGCAAGAGAAGTACAGAAAAATTAAAGAGAGGTGCAGAAAGAAGCAAGAGAAGTGATGAAAGCGGCAAGAGATGTGCAGAAAGAAGCAAGAGAGGTACAGAATGAAACAAGAGAGATATAGAAAGAAGCAAGAGAGATTCAGAAAAAATCTACAGAGGTGCAGATAGAAGCAAGAGTGGTGAAGAAAGAGGTAAGAGAAATGCAGAAAGAAGCAAGAGATGAACAGAAAGAAGCAAGAGAGGTACAGAAAGAGGACGAAATGTGCCAAAAGAGGACAAAATGTGCAGAAACAGGAAGAGATTGAGGTGCAGAAAGAGGCAAGAGGTGTGCAGAAAGAAGCAATAGTTGGGCAGGAAGAGGCAAGAGAGGTAAACAAAGAGGAAGAAAGGTACACAAAGAGGCAAGGAGGTGCCCAAAAGAAGCAAGAGAACTGAAGAACGAGAAAGGTATAGAAAAAGGCAAAAGAGGTGCAGAAAAAGGCAACAAAGGTACTGAAAGAGGCAAGAGAAGTTCAGAAAGAAGCAAGAGAGATACAGAAAGAGGCAAGATAAATGAAGGAAGAAACAAGAAATGTATAGAAAGAGACAAAGAGGTCCAGACAGAAAAAGAAAGATACACAATGAAGCAAGATAGGTACAGAAAGAAGCCAGAGAAGTGCAGAAAGAGGCAAGTGATGTGCGGAAAGAAGAAAGGTGCAGAAAGAAGCAAGGGAGGTGTAGAAAGATGCAAGAGAGGTACAGAACGAAGCAAGAGTCGTACAGAAAGAGACAAGAGAAGTGCAGAAAGGAGCAAAAGAAATGAAGACAGAAACAAGAGGGTGCAGATAAAGCAAGAGAGGTGCAGAAAGAAGAGAGTGAGGTACAGAAAGAAGCAAGAGAGATGCAGAAAGAAGCATGAAAGGTGTTGAAAGATCAAGAGATATCCAGAAAGAGACATCAGAAGTACAGAAAGAAGCAAGAGAACTGCGTAAAGCAGATGAGAGGTACAGGACGAGGAAGAAATACACAGAAAGAAGCAAGAGAAATGCAGAAAGAAGCAAGATAGGTGCAGAAAGAGGATGACAAGTGCCAAAAGAGAAAGAAAGTTACAGAAACAGGAAGAGAGTGAAGTGCAGAAAGAAGCAAGAGATGTGCAGAAAGAAGTAACAGATGTGCAGAAAGAGGCAAGAGAGGTGCACAAAGAGGAAGAAAGGTACACAAAGAGGTAAGAGATGTCCCGAAAGAAGCAGGAGAACTGCAGAAAGAGGAGGAAAGGTGCAGAAACAGCCAAGAGAGGTACAGAAAGAGGCAAGAAAAGTACAGAAAGAGGCAAGAAAAGTACAGAAAGAAGCAAGAGAGGTGTAGAAAGAGGCAAGATAAATGAAGGAAGGTGCAGAAAGAAAGAAACGGTACAGAAATAAGCAAGAGAGGTACAGAAAGAAGCAAGAGAAGTGCAGAAAGATGTAAGTAAGGTGCAGAAAGTAGAAATAGAGGTACAGAAAGAGGCAATAGAGGTACAGTAAGAGGAAGAAAGGTCCAAAAAGAAGCAAGGGATGTGCAGAAAGAAGCAACAGAGGTGCGGATAAAGCAAGAGAGGTGCAGAAAGAAGAGAGTGTAGTACAGAAAGAGGCAAGAGAGATACAGAAAGAGGTAAGAGAGAGGCAGCAAGATCAGGAGAGGTGCAGCAAGATCAGGAGAGGTGCAGAAAGAAGCATGAGGTGCAGAAAGAAGTAAGTTAGGTGCAGAAAGAAGAGAGTGAGGTGCAGAAAGAGGCAAGAGGGTGTAGAAAGAAGCAACAGATGTGTAGAAAGAGGCTAGAGAGGTGTAGAAAGAGGAAGGGAAGTACACAAAGAGGCAAGAGAGGTGCAGAAAGAGGCAAGAGGGGTGCATAAAGAGGGAATAGAAGTGCAGAAAGAAGCAAGAGCAGTGCTGAGAGGTACAAGAGAAGTGCAGAAAGAAGCAAGAGAACTACAGGAAGAAGAAATAAGGTGCAGAAGGAGGAGGAAAGGCACAGAAACAATCAAGAGAAGTACAGAAAAATTAAAGAGAGGTGCAGAAAGAAGCAAGAGAAGTGATGAAAGCGGCAAGAGATGTGCAGAAAGAAGCAAGAGAGGTACAGAATGAAACAAGAGAGATATAGAAAGAAGCAAGAGAGATTCAGAAAAAATCTACAGAGGTGCAGATAGAAGCAAGAGTGGTGAAGAAAGAGGTAAGAGAAATGCAGAAAGAAGCAAGAGATGAACAGAAAGAAGCAAGAGAGGTACAGAAAAAAGATAGTGAGGTACGAAAGAAGCAGGAGAGGTGCAGAAAGAAGAAAGAGAGGTGCAGAAAGAGGCAAGAGAAATACAGAACGAAGCAAGAGTTGTACAGAAAGAGGCAAGAGAAGTGCAGAAAGGAGCAAGAGAATTGCAGAAAAGTACAAAAGTTGCAGAGAGAGGTAGAAAGGCACAGAAACAATCAAGAGAAGTACAGAAAGAAGCAAGGGAAGTGCAGAAAGAAGCAAGAGAGGTACAGATAAAGCACGAGAGGTGCAGAAACAAGAGAGTGGGGTAATGAAAAAGGCAAGAGAGATGCAGAAACAGGCAAGAAAGGTGCAGAAAGAGGCTGGAGAAGTACAGAAAGAGGCAAGAGAGATGCAGAAAGAGGCAAGAGAGGTAAAGAAAGAAGCATGAGAGGTGCAGAAAGAAGCAAGTAGGGTGCAGAACGAAGAGAGAGAGTTACAAAAAGAGGCAAGAGGGGTGCAGAAAGAAGCAACAGATGTATCGAAAGAGGCATGAGAGGTGCAGAAAGAGGTGCAGGAGAACTGCAGAAATAGGAAGAAAGGTGCAGAAAGAGCCAAGAGAAGTGCAGAAAGAGGCAAGAAAGGTACAGAAAGAGGCAAGAGAAGTGCAGAAAATGTAAGTAAGGTGCAGAAAGTAGAAATAGAGGTGCAGAAAGAGGCAATAGAGGTACAGTAAGAGGAAGAAAGGTCCAAAAAGAAGCAAGGGATGTGCAGAAAGAAGCAACAGAGGTGCGGATAAAGCAAGAGAGGTGCAGAAAGAAGAGAGTGTAGTACAGAAAGAGGCGCGAGAGATACAGAAAGAGGCAAGAGAGGTGCAGCAAGATCAAGAGAGGTGCAGAAAGAAGCATGAGTGGTGCAGAAAGAAATAAGTGAGGTGCAGAAAGAAGAGAGTGAGTTGCAGAAAGAGGCAAGAGGGTGTAGAAAGAAGCAACAGATGTGTAGAAAGAGGCAAGAGAGGTGTAGAAAGAGGAAGAGAAGTACACAAAGAGGCAAGAGAGGTGCAGAAAGAGGCAAGAGAGGTGCATAAAGAGGGACTAGAAGTGCAGAAAGAAGCAAGAGCAGTGCTGAGAGGTACAAGAGAAGTGCAGAAAGAAGCAAGAGAACTACAGGAAGAAGAAATAAGGTGCAGAAGGAGGAGGAAAGGCACAGAAAGAAGCAAGAGAAGTGCAGAAAAATAAAAGAGAGGTGCAGAAAGAAGCAAGAGAAGTGATGAAAGCGGCAAGAGATGTGCAGAAAGAAGCAAGAGAGGTACAGAACGAAACAAGAGAGATATAGAAAGAAGCAAGAGAGGCTCAGAAAAAATCTACAGAGGTGCAGATAGAAGCAAGAGTGGTGAAGAAAGAGGTAAGAGAAATGCAGAAAGAAGCAAGAGATGAACAGAAAGAAGCAAGAGAGGTACAGAAAAAAGATAGTGAGGTACGAAAGAAGCAGGTGAGGTGCAGAAAGAAGAAAGAGAGGTGCAGAAAGAGGCAAGAGAAGTACAGAACGAAGCAAGAGTTGTGCAGAAAGAGGCAAGAGAAGTACAGAAAAGAGCAAGAGAATTGCAGAAAAAGTACAAAAGGTGCAGAGAGTGGAAGAAAGGCACAGAAACAATCAAGAGTAGTGCAGAAAGAAGCAAGGGAAGTGCAGAATGAAGCAAGAGAGGTACAGATAAAGCACAAGAGGTGCTGAAACAAGAGAGTGGGGTAATGAAAAAGGCAAGACAGATGCAGAAAGAGGCAAGAAAGGTGCAGAAAGAGGCAGGAGAAGTACAGAAAGAGACAAGAGAGATGCAGAAAGAGGCAAGAGAGGTAAAGAAAGAAGCATGATAGGTGCAGAAAGAAGCAAGTGGGGTGCAGAACGAAGAGAGTGAGTTACAAAAAGAGGCAAGAGGGGTACAGAAAGAAGCAACAGCTGTATCGAAAGAGGCATGAGAGGTGCAGAAAGAAGAAGACAGGTACACAAAGAGGCGGGAGAGTTACAGAAAGAAATGCAGGAGAACTGCAGAAATAGTAAGAAAGGTGCAGAAAGAGCCACAAGAGGTGCAGAAAGAGGCAATAAAGGTACAGGAAGAGGCAAGAGAAGTGCAGAAGGAAGCAAGAGAGGTATAGAAAGAGGCAAGATAAATGAAAGAAGAAGCAAGAGAGGTGTAGACAGAGGCAAGAGAGGTGCAGAAAGAAAAAAACGGTTCAGAAATAAGCAAGAGAGGTACAGAAAGAAGCAAGAGAAGTGCAGAAAGGGGTAAGTGGGGTGCAGAATGAAGAAAGAGAGGTGCAGAAAGAGGCAATAGAGGTACAGTAAGAGGAAGAAGGGTGCAAAAAGAAGCAAGGGATGTGCAGAAAGAAGCAAGAGAGGTGCAGAAAGGGGCAAGAGAAGCACAGACCGAAGCAACAGTGGTATAGAAAAAGGCAAGAGAAGTGCAGAAAGAAGCATGAGAGATGCAGAAAGAAGTTAGTGAGGTGCAGATAAAGCAAGAGAAGTGCAGAAATAATGGAGTGTGGTACAGAAAGAGGCCAGAGAGATACAGAAAGAGCAAGAAAAGTACAGAAAGAAGCAAGAGAAGTGCAGAAAGAGGCATGCGAGGTGCAGAAAGATCAAGAGAGGTGCAGAAAGAAGCATGGAAGGTGCAGAAAGAAGTAAGTGAGGTGTAGAAAGAAGAGAGTGGGGTGCAGAAAGAGGCAAGAGGGTGCAGATAGAAGCAACGGGTATTTAGAAAGAGGCAAGAGAGGTGTGAAAAGAAGCAAGTGAGGTACAGAAAGAGGTAATAGAAGTGCAGAAAGAAGCAAGAGAACTACAGGAAGAAGAAATAAGGTGCAGAAGGAGGAAGAAAGGCATAGAAAGAAGCTAGAGGAGTGCAGAAAAATTAAAGAGAGGTGCAGAAGGAAGCAAGAGAAGTGATAAAAGAGGCAAGAGATGTGCAGAAAAAAGTAAGAGTAGTTCAGAAAGAAGACGAAAGACGCAAAAAAAAGGAAGAAAGGTACAGAAAGAGAAAGAAAGGCATTGAAAGAGGAAGAAAGGTGTAAAAAAAGCAAGAGAGGTACAGAAAGAAACAAGTGAGGTGCAGAAAGATAAGAGTGAAAGGCAAGAGATGCGCAGAAAGAAGCAAGAGAAGTGATGAAAGAGGCAAGTGAGGTACAGAAATAAGCAAGAGAGGTGCAGAAAAAATCGAGAGGTGCAGACAGAGGCAAGAGAAATGCAGAAAGAAGCAAGAGAGGTTCAGAAAGAAGGAAGAGAAATGCAGAAAGAGGCAGGAGAAGTACAGAAAAAGGATGAAAGGTGAAGAAATAAGCATGAGAAGTACGGAAAAATTAAAGAGAGGTGCAGAAATAAGCAAGAGAAGTGATGAAAGAGGCAAGAGGTGTATAGCAAGAAGCATGAGAGGTACAGAAAGAAGCAATAAAGATGCAAAAACAAGCAAGAGAAGTTCAGAAAAAATCTAGAGAGGTGCAGACAGAAGCAAGAGCTGTGAAGAAAGAGGCAAGAGAAGTGCAGAAAGAGGCAAGAGAACAGCAGAAAGAGGAAGAAAGGTACTGAAAGAGGATGAAAGGCACAGAAAGAAGCATGAGAAGTGGAGAAAGGGGCAAGAGAAGTGCAGAAAGAAGCAAGATAGGAGCAGAAAGAAGCTAGAGAGGTGCAGAAAGAGGATGGAAAATACCAAAAGAGGAAGAAAGGTGCAGAAACAGGAAGAGAGTGAGGTGCAGAAAGAGGCAAGAGGTGTGCAGAAAGAAGCAACCGATGAGCAGAAAAAGGCAAGAGAGGTACACAAATTAGGAAGAAAGGTACACAAAGAGGCAAGAGAGGTGCAGAAAGAAGCAAGAGATCTACAGAAAGAGGAAGAAAGGTGCAGTAAGAGTCATATGAGGTGCAGAAAGAGGCATAAAAGGTACTGAAAGAGACAAGTGAAGTGCAGAAAGAAGCAAGAGAGGTACAGAAAGAGGCAAGATACATGAAGAAATAACCAAGAGAGGTGTAGAAAGAGGCAAGAGGGGTGCAGAAAGAAGAAGAAAAGAGGCAAGAAAGGTACAGAAAGAAGCAAGAAAGGTGCAGAAAGTGGCAAGGGACATGCACAAAGAAGCAGGAGAGGTGCAGAAAGAAGAGAGTAGGTACAGAAAGAGGCAGGAGAGGTGCATAAAGAAGCATGAAAATGCAGAAAGAGCCAGGAGAAATGCAGAAAGAGGAATAAAGGTACAGAAAGAAGCATGAAAGGTATAGAAAAAAGCAAGAGAGGTAGAGAAAGAAGAAAAAGAAGTGAAGAAAGAGGCAAGTGAGGTACAGAAAGAGGCAAGAGGCCTGTAGGCATGGCACACAGGGATGTGTTGCATGTCCACTCTTTTCTTTGTTCCGTGCCAAAACACACAGCCTGCAATGGCAGTGTGTAAGTGTAAAGGTACAAGGCCTCTAAGGGAGGCACAATACGTGTTGCAGCACTTAAGGGCCTTCTTTGGTCACAGGGCCCTTGGTACACATGGTACCTTTTACAAGGGACTTACATGTGCCCAGAAAGTTGCCTATTGGGTTTTGCATCACTACAATTTAGAGAAAGAACATAGGGGCAAGATGTACTAACAGCAAAATTATGCTTCGCAAATTGCGACTCTTTTGCGAGTTGCAATTTGCCTTGTACAACAGTGTGTTTAACACTGTTTGCGATTCCCAATGGGGTCGCAAATTGCGAGGCTCATTAATATTAATGAGCCTCTCGCAATTGGAAAGCCCATTGGATAATACATATATTTTAGAAAAACAGTGGTTTCTAAGTTGCCAAGGATGTCCAAGGAAAACACGATGGTAGCGTTAAGGTAGTACTTAACCAATATGGCTGTATTGAATTGGCATATAGGGAATTCATGCCAGGAGCAATAGTGGGGTACGTACTCAACAGGGGCAAGGAGGAGTTTATATGACACATATTTATTTGTTGTAACAACAAAATATGAGTATAGTTCAAGTGCTCACACAAAGTGACAACAAGTTTGAAGTGACAAGTGAAGATGACTATTAAAATACCTACATTGCATTGATAACAGGAAGTAGAATCTCCTAAGAACCAATGTTTTCATAAGAGTAGTTTCTTGTTGTAGGGAGTCGACGGCGTTTCGATCTCATATACTAGAGATCATCATCAGAACAGTGGGAGTGTGAGCAAGAGGAATTGGAACACCTGGCAGGGGCCGGTGTGGTACAGATAAATAATTAGCTGAATAAGTGTGGGATGCTGTGATTGATGTCTGCAGGAAGTGCACTCAGAAACAAGATGGGGCTATTGGTCACAAGTGATGCCTGGAATGCGTGCCTGAGTTTAAATTGCTGGCAGCAGCGGTGTGCCCGGGACAGAGTCTGGCAGGAGTGAAGGGCCTACGCTGTGCACTGTGTATTCAATTGAGAGCGTTAATCCCAGGGGATGACTGGTCAACGGATTGAAGAGAATTAGGAACAGCCGTCTTTCTACTCACGGACCGACTGATGCAGTCATTTTTTCAAGTCCAGTGGTGCCAACTCTGTGGGCTTCATGTTTCCCTGGCACTTTCTGTGCCAGCTGCCAACTCGGCTGCCTTTTGATAATTCTCTGCAATCCATTGACGAGGCACCCCTTGGATTAATGCTCTCTTAAAAAATATTTTTAGAGACAGTCTTCCAAATTGTGACTGCATTACCACCCTCTCGAAGAGGGTGGTAATTTGCCTGTGTTTTGCTACCGCAATTGCGGTCACAAAACATTTGTTCATTGATTTGCAGACGCAGTTAGGAAGGGAACACCCCTTCCTTATTGCGACTTGCAATTTCTAAATAGGGAGTCGCAAATAAATTGTGACTCGCTATTTAGGAATTGTACATGGCCCTGAGCCATTTTGCATGGGCAAACGGGTCACAAACCCATTTGCTCATGCAATTTAGGGTTGTACATCTTGCCCATAGGCCCTGGGTACCTAGTTGTCAGAAACCCAGGGCACACTCAGACAAAGTACATCAACATTCGGTAAAAATTGGGGGGCAACCATGCAAAAAGGGGCACTACCTTCACATTCCAATTTTGGATCCAACCCGGAATTTTATTCAGTTTATAGTGGGAGAAGAACAATATCAATTTTGCATTCTTCCCTATGGTCTCAAATCCTCTTTAAGGGTTTTAACAAAGGTCCTGGCACCATTGATTGCGATTCTTCACTCAGAAAGTGTGTTCATTCACCCTTACCCGGACGACCTACTTGTGCAATCTCCAGAAATTTCCAGGCTCGGGGAGCACCTGCTAAGGTTCTTGCAGGTGTTTCAAGGCCATGGGTTCTTTTTTAAACTGGGAAAATTCATCCCTGGTTCCGTCCCAGGATTTAGTGTTCATTGGGACATATTTACAAACTCACAGAGGAGATGTTGGGCTGTCAGAAAGAAGGCTGGACAGTCTGCAGGCCCCTGTTCAGCTTGTTGGGTCAGGCGGCACTAAAGGCAGTAGACTGGCCAAGGGTTAATGTCCACTTGGCATCATCAGCGTTTCTAGTTCCATGGGCCAGGTATCACCTGTACAAGCTCCTCTGTTGGATTCTCTCCAATTGGTCTCCTGTATCCAGCAGTCTATCGTATCCCTACCAGGATGATGGAACAGGTTCAGTGGGATTTATCATGGTGCTTCGATCAGGATCATCTTGTGAAGGTTAAACTCCTGTTTGGTCCTGTTCCTCTGGTGCTGATGACAGACACCTGCCTCTCAGGTTGGGGTGCCTGGTTGAATTCAAAGCAGGGTCAGGGTTTCTGATCCATAAGAGACTCTCAGATGTCTTTGAACTGGAGAAAGATGAAGGCTGTCCATCTTGCCCTGTCACACTTCTGTCCTTTTCTCTAGTGGAGGAAGCAATGGTGGTTTGTACCAACACTGTGGTAACAAAAGCAAATATCAACAAGCAGGGCTACTGAAATTACTACAACGCATTCAGAACGCTCCGCATGCCTGGTCCTCAACATCCCTCACCGCAGCCACATCTCACCCCACCTGAGAGACCTGTACTGGCTCCCTGTCAACAAGAGGATCACCTTCAAGCTCCTCACTCACGCACACAAAGCACTCCATGACACCGGACCAGCATACCTCAACAAACAACTCACCTTCTACACCACCAACCGCCAGCTCCGCTCCGCCGACCTCTCCCTCGCCACCGTCCCCCGGATCCGAAGAGCAACCTCTGGTGGCAGATCGTTCTCCCACCTCACAGCCAAGACTTGGAACACCCTCCCCATCCTCCTATGGCAGACCCAGGACCTGCTAACCTTCAGAAGACTACTCAAGACCTGGCTATTTGAGCAGTAGCAGCATCCCCCGCCAGCGCCTTGAGAGGCCCATGAGTGAGTAGTACAAATGTTCTGATTGGGCAGCACCAGATCCAGAGCCTGATCACATGGGACATTTTCAAGTGGCCCAGAGGTCTGTGCTGGGCCTGATTGCAAATTATATTGTGGGGGAGGAGAATGTCAGAGCTGATCCTCTGAGCAGGGAAATTCATTATTCTCAAAATGTTTCTCTTCAACCTGCTCTGTTCACCCTCATTGTTCAGAAGCGGGGTCAACCAGGGCTGGATCTGTTTGCTTCTCCGAGAATGCCAAGGTTCAGACCTTTTGCATGAGGGGGGAAATGTCCACAGGCTTGGCCTGCATCTATGATTTATGCATTTCCTCCCTTTCCTTTGATTAGGTTGTTTCTGGTGAGGGTCGGAAGGCACAGGGCTCAGGTGATTTGGTTGCGCCCTATTGACTATATGTGAATTGGTTTTCACTCATGAAATTGATGAAGGAGGATCAGGGATGGAGACTCCCAGGTGTCCTCTCCTCTCAACTTCCCAGCACTCCCTCTGTGGTCATTGAAAACGTTACTCATGACAACCTGGAGTTTGAGCTGAGAGGTTTAAATGTGCTGGGTATACCTGTGAAGTTTGCCGTTACTCTACAGGTATCACGTAGATCTTCTACTCTCCACTCCTATGTTAGGCATTGGAGAGCTTTTTCAGGCTGCTGTCTAAAGAAGCAGGTGGACCCTACCTCAGATAGTCTCTTTATAGTTATGGAGTTCCTGCAGGATGGTGCTAGTCTGGGTTTGACAGTGGAAACTCTGAGGGCTCAATGGACTGTTATTCTGGTTTTTGGGGCTCTTGGCGGAATTTGAAAGATGAGGAGAGTCAGATGTGTATATTGTTTTACGATTTGTTGAATCTGTTTCCTAGCCCTTCTCAATGTTTTCTGAGTTGGAGTCTTCAGTTGGTTTTGAATGCCTCAACGGTCCCCCCATTTCAACCACTTAATTAACTTGATTTAAATACTCTGACCTTCAAGACATGCTTTTTATTGGCTATTCCTTGTGCTAGATGCCCAGAGGAGGTGGGTGCTTTGTCTTGCAAATATCCATCTTGTAAAGTTTTCCGGGATAGGAAAGTGTTGATTAGGATTCCTTTGTTTACTCTCAAGGTTAATTCCACTTTTTATTGTCAGCAGGGGGTGTTTGTTCCAGAGTTTTGTCCCACTCCTTCCTCTGAGGAGGATCACAGGTTAAACTGTTTGGATGTCTGGCGGTCTCCTAGCAAATTTGGATAAAGTGGAAGCCTTTCAGAAAGGGAAATCATTGTTTGTAAATTCTGGGCCTGCAAGAATAAGGGAGGGGCCAACTACAGCCCCATTGGGTAGATGGATTCTCTCTTTAATTCTCTTGGCATATGAGGTAAAGGTAAGGTCTACGTACAATATGGCTACAACAATGGCTGAGATGCAGAGGGCCTCAATTGTGGAGATTTGTAGGGCAGCTATGTGGGCTACTCCTTCAACTTTTATAATACATTAAAGGATTGCCGAGTTGGAATATCTCAATAATGCTTTTGGTCACAGAGTCTTGTCCTCTATGAAGTAATATAGCTATCTTTGAGCTGTGTTGATGTATTAAATTGGATTTCTGGGTTTTTGCAGGTCAGTTGTCCTTCTTCTTTACTTGCTATGTTTCATTTTCATGGAAGGAAGACAAGGGAGGGATGCGGAGGTAACGTTTCTATTACTTACCGGTAGTAACCTTACTCCTAGTCCTTCTCCCTTGCATTCTGTCAAGTTCCCTCCCGCCCTCCCAATATGGAACAATTGAGTTTCCAGTTTGGTTTGTTTACATACAGGAGGAAAGAGTGGTGGGAGGTGCTTATACTTTGGAGGAAGATGATGTCTGGTTAGAGGAAGGGAAGCCACATTTGTAGACAAGGAAGACAAGGGAGAAGCACTTGGAGTAATGCCATTACAGGTAATTAATAGAAGCATTTTTTTGGACTCTTTAGCCATGCCCCAACATAGCACATAGCTATGTCGGATGGCCAACTTATTACTCTGGGGGAGGGCTGAATGCGGTAATTTGGGACTATGCAGCGCTAACCTCAGTCACTAGGCAATGTCATTTCTCATAGTATGGACGTGTGCAGTCTCCTAGCATAGGACTCTTCTGGCCTGGCTGCCTATTTTTGCATGGACGAGGAGGTATCAACTAGCAAAAGGTTAGTTGACAAATGGTGGGAATGTACAGAGTTCCAATGCATGTCTCAGTGAAATAACATCTCATAAGTTACTTGATGGGCCGCAGAATATTGGCTACTTGTAAAATGATTGTGTAATAGTGCATTGTCTGAACTGTTAACACCTCACGTAGAACACGAAGCTGATAGACCAGTCTCATTTACCATTTAGTGGAAATGCAGTCTCCTAGCACAGAGTTCTTATGGTGGAGTGGTCTCTTTATCTGTATAGGTGCAGATTCAGAAATGCAACACACAAACCTGCACTTGTTGCTTGACTGCCTCAATTTTCCTGTGTGTGGATATGGAAAGTCAGTCACCACTGTGGTCTTCCAGGGATTAGTAGTGTTCACCAGCACAACATTTTTCAATTTTTCACTACCTAGCCTGCAGCGACTTTTCATAACATCTCATCTCATCTCAGCCTCAAGCACTGAATTTAACATATCATATGAAGAAGAACTGCAACAACTATCTAACAGAGACCAAGTGTGGGTACCTGATCTTCACCAAAATGAAGGGACACCTGCACTGGCCTCTCTCTAAATGCATTTACTTAAGGCTCTTGCAGTGGTATTGCAATCAGCAACCTCCTCCTTTAAGGAATGGGAAAGGGAGACCAAGTTCTCAAAAGAACACACTTCCTCAACATGCACCATTTTCTTCTTACAACATTTTTTTAATATATAAGCAGTTACAGAACTAGGTTGTGGTTGTTAGGAGTTTTGAGCAATTGTATAGGTTTCTTATAGTTGTATGAGTTCCCAGTAGTTAAAGCAGTGGTTCAATGTGTGCTTTAAGTACAAAATTCTATGCAGCAGAAGGTAATTTTAGGTAGCCTAAGTTTCAGAAACTTGGAAGACTTACATAGTGATTTTGAATGTCCTTGGATAACCATTGAATACATGTTATACCCAAAGCAGCTTTTTTAAACTTCTCTCTGATGGGTTGGGGCTCACAGTTTCATTGGCCAGGTAGCCCCTGTTTCTCGGAGTTCATCTGATTCCTCACTTCGCACATCTTGCAGTTGGGTAAATAGGTCTTTATCCACCATATCATTCACTGCAACTCATTTATGATTTTTGTTTCTGAAAACAACTGACAGAGAGCCACTACAGAGTGGATGGCGTCTGTGCTTTTTCCCTTCGTAGTTGGTATTAATCAGCGGTGGCACCTCCGCAATGGCAGAGGAGCAACACCCCACTGGATCAGAGCCAGCAGCTGAAAAATAAAATATTTTACTATTGTTTTATTTCTCAGCTGCTGGCTCTGTACCAGCATGATGCAGAGAGGGTCGGGCTGGGCCATGGGAGGGAGGAGTAGTGATAGATGTGCACATCAGTTCCACCGGCCATCTTTGGCCGAGCACACTGAGCGCACTGACATACGCACTTAGGTTTCTCCAAAGCACCCTGTGTCTGAGTGAGCATTAATCCAGCCCACTCAGGCCAATCCCCACTCTGTTCTTATGCTTGAGAGCAGCATAGGGATTGATGGGGAGTCTGTGATGCCAGGAATAAGACATCCGGTAGCACGAGGCAAGTGTTTTTTTAAAATTATTATTAACCCCCTGTGCTCTGCTGTCCCCCTGCGCACTTCCAGCTGGCATTCTCTCCTCTCACCCACTCCACTCGCCCTACCGGTATTTGTCTGTGGAAGCTGCCACTGGTATTACTATGCCTGAATATCTCCATTGGCTACCGCCTCCATGCATTCCAGATTGCATACCATGGTAAGTGTAAACATGCCCCAACTCTATCTCTTCCTGTGTTTTATGCAGCCAAATGATACTGATCAAGCCTTGGATATAAAGGGGCTCATGCTTTGAATGGTACTTCTTACACAGACAGCATGACAACACTTTTCATATGTGCCATACTGTACTCCTTCTCTGTCCATACGTACTCCAGGTTTTATTGCTTAATTGGCTTCTTCTCACTGCTTTCTGCTTCAGCTGCATCTATAGGGACAGGGTCAAAGCACAATAGGAACACAACTATGAGCCTTATGCACAACCAGGACAAATTACACGTATAAGCCAGATGACAAACTCTTCCATCCAAAACACTCGGAATGAGTATGTGCTTCCCATTCCCAAATGGGCTTTGGGTTGGATGCATTACGTAAATGCAACTAAATTACACACAGCAAAACCTTAATTATAGCAATCAGTATTAACCTCCTTACTCCAGGCCCAGGCTGTCAGTCGCTAGAGACATTCAGTTGACACCCGGCTGGCAGAGGACCTCGGAGTGCAAAGGCTGTCAGTAGTTAAGGGATATTTGCACCATTCCCTGTTCTTTCATCTCCATTCATGTGAGAGGTTGTACAAAGCACTTCTGCAAACATCTGTCACTTGCCTCTCCTCCAAAAAGTAGACCATAAAGGTAAACATTGTGCTGTAATATGCAATGTTTGACCATTTTTTTAAATAATTTTCTTGGGAGGAGAAACCACCTCTCAGAGCTCCCATCTCACTTTTCTCACTTGTAACTCAGATGTGGACAGTGTCCATAGTGGTGATGCATTTAGACAGTGGATGGAGGGAGTGAGTTTTGCTGGCGGGGGAAGTGTGTGGTGCCAGAATGGGAAGTGGAATACACACAGTGAGCGACCCAGAAGACCCTTGAGGGCTTGGGAGATAGTGATAGAAGGGTAAGAGTGCCTTCAAGGGAATTTGTTTACATCAACTTAAGTTATTTAAACCAAAGTTAGAGGGATAAATAAATAATCCCTGTGCGGATTCAATCTTTCTATAAATACTACAATTCACATAACATTAATGTATTAATGCATAGACCGTGTTAAAATCTGATTTTTTTAGACATGTTTAGTTATTTCTGTTTAGAGAATATGAAAATGTTTTGAATTAATGCTGCTATAACATAGGAATCGCTACTATTGAATGTAGATTATATGGATCGACACGACCATGAAAACATGCAGGATGTTATCGAATGATAATTTGATTTATGTCTAAGTATTTCTTGTAATCAGTTGACAGTATTCGTTGTAATGTGTAATAGTTTGTTATATGTTGAGTGTGTTTAATTTGTAATACTAAATGTTGAATGTTCAAGGTGTTATGGATAAGAGTAACTGATCTATGAACTGTTTGTAACTTAGAACATTTATGTTTCAGGTTACGGTTGGTCATTATACAGTTTTTATTGACTCCAGTCCTGAAGATGGTCTCAGAAAGCATTTTTTAAAGAGACCGAAACGTCGACCTTCACCTCTTCCTTTTGTATCATTTATTGTACTGTATTGGATAGGTGTTCTTAGGTTCTGTTGTGTTATATATCTTTATCATTTATAGACCTTCAGACCTTTGTTTTACTGTATATATTGATTCAATTATTTTTTGATAAAAACCTTTTGTCTATACACCTTGTCAGTCTTTGTGTTTTGATGTAGTCTTGATTTGTTTAATGTTATGTGAATTGTAGTATTTATAGAAAGATTGAATCCGCACAGGGATTATTTATTTATCCCTCTAACTTTGGTTTAAATAACTTAAGTTGATGTAAACAAATTCCCTTGAAGGCACTCTTACCCTTCTATTAGAATGGGAAGTGGACTGTAGCCTACAAGAAATGTTGGGCATATGTACTTTTTTCTAACACAAATTAAGCATTAATTAGTTTAATTTATTTAAATATCCCATATATACTGGTAAAACAACGTTTAAGGCACATAAATAAAGGGGATAAACAGAGCAGTTAATGTCCAAAAACATACCACAGAACAGAATCAAAACATAAAACAAAGACATAATAAGACTAGCACATCAAAAGTAGCATATATAACAAAAATTGCACAGAGGGGGGCTTTAAACTCACCTGCTATCCCGGATCTTTGCTGGGCACTGCACTATCGCTGGGTCCCTGACGCTGTGGTTTCCCCCGCCGCCGAGCTGGTGACATCGCTCGGACGCGGAGCGGGGTGGAAACTACAGCTCCCAGCCTACCCTGGGAGGACAACACGCCCACTTCCTGCACAGCGCGCCTAGAGGCGCTTAAATCCCGACAGCTTCCACAGAGGAGCGGGGACCGCTTTTGACCCGGAGTGGGTGCACAGAGGGGGGCTTTAAACTCACCTGCTATCCCGGATCTTTGCTGGGCACTGCACTATCGCTGGGTCCCTGACGCTGTGGTTTCCCCCGCCGCCGAGCTGGTGACATCGCTCGGACGCGGAGCGGGGTGGAAACTACAGCTCCCAGCCTGTCCTGGGAGGACAACACGCCCACTTCCTGCACAGCGCGCCTGGAGGCGCTTAAATCCCGACAGCTTCCACGGAGGAGCGGGGACCGCTTTTGACCCGGAGTGGGTGCACAGAGGGGGGCTTTAAACTCACCTGCTATCCCGGATCTTTGCTGGGCACTGCACTATCGCTGGGTCCCTGACGCTGTGGTTTCCCCCGCCGCCGAGCTGGTGACATCGCTCGGACGCGGAGCGGGGTGGAAACTACAGCTCCCAGCCTGCCCTGGGGGGACAACACGCCCACTTCCTGCACAGCGCGCCTGGAGGCGCTTAAATCCCGACAGCTTCCTCCGCGTCGCGGACGCGCGCGGGCGGTGCCGGGCGGGGCCCGGGCAGAGGGCAGGCAATCTGTGGCCATCAAAGGCCAGAGGAGGCCGGGTCGGGTCACCCCCCTTAGTTCTTATGCCATTATTCCAGGAACATTGATCAAAGGTACTGTTACCCATTGACTATTTCCGCTCCCTCTAATAGGCCCCTTCCTAGGTTCTTGTCTTAGTACAAAACTTCCTTATTGGTGATAGCTCCTACGCTATGTCTTGCAAAGCGGACCTTATAAATTTCTCCTCCCAGGGTGACCTGCACAGGGGAACAATGGATTCGTATTTTAAGCGTGTTATACTGGCCATTGCAAGTGATTTAGATAGAATAGAACGATCCCCAGTTCTAGACAGCTCTTTCGCTCTGGGTTCTCCGCCTCAGAATGCTAATATAGCCCCGTCAATATCATTACTGGATGAACTTAATCAATTGTGCAAATCCTCTTACGCCCCTTTGGTTCCAGAAAAAGCTCCAATTTCCCCAATATCTACGCTTAAACATGGGTCTAGCTGCTCTTCCCAATTAACTTACACTCCACAGGTAACGCCCCACATAATACCACCAACAGCAAACTTCCTACCGGTAATCCCCAACCAGGTGCTCTCTGCTAAAAGGAAGAGAGATGAGGCTATACACACGGGCAGTCAGGCCAAATTACAAAAATTACATCGTAATCCACCTTTACGCAATACTCTCAGCACTGCGACTTCGAAAACACCTACACAGGCCTCCCTACTGTTGGAGCTCGAAACTATGATGAAGTCAATCATAACTCCGTTGATTGATAAAATGACTAGCCTAGAGGACAGGCTTAGGGGAGTCGAGGAAGTTATAAAAGTCAAGTCAATAGTTACTAAATCTATGGGAGGACCCGTACTACCACACCATCTAGCCCCTAGAGATACGCCAATTTCCACCACACAAAGCAAGCTCTCCAGTATACAACCAGTTGCCCCACACATGAAAGCTGTAAATACCCCAAAAGCAGCAAAAGCCGCTATGCCATCACAATTTTCTTACCTTAGGGCCGGGCAGAATAAAGACAAGTCATCTTATAAAAAAAGAGGGTCTAGTCATGATACTTTACCCCACAAAACTAATCACCTACAATTGCCACTTGAGGCAGCTCCTATTGTGTGTGTCCTCTCAGGAATACCTGAACTTCCAAAGGGAAAACTTGAGAGACAGCAGGACCTAAGGAATAAGGTAGTGTACTGGCTCACCAAAAATAGACCTCTGCCCTCCAATTTAGACGGGACCATATTAAGTGTACGAAGGGTGGGCTGGTTAGGACCTCTCGTAAAAAACACTGTGGGCGACTTGGTACTCGTAAAGTTTAGAAATAAATATGTCGTACCATACCTGCAATCCTGGCAGCCACAAATAGGGGATGGTCCCATATCAGTTTGGTCTCTAAGTGACTTTTATCCCAGAACATTATATGTCCCGTCATAATGTCAGACAACATAGAGTAATTTCCAGACGGCAAGAAGTGGTCTTGTACTGCGTGGCCAACTTTCTCCTGTTTTCTAACTTGTTTACGCCGCATTTTGTATACTGATTAGCCGATTCATTTTATTGATTTAATTTATTTTTAATTTCATCTAATTCTTTTATGAAATGAAATGTATTAATGTTTTGGTGTATTTTTATGTATTGTTGTTGCTTTTATGATTTTTTTACTGAAATCGAATAAAGCTAATCGAATCGAATCGAATCAAATTACCCAATTTGCCATCATATTAAGCATAAAAGTAGACCGCAATGGGGTATGATAAAGTTCAGACAACATTGTATTCTAATGTGAAACACCTGCTCAACCAATGTAGGCCAGTCACAGCCAATGAGGAGCTGTTAATCTTGCAATAATGTCAGAATATAAAAAAGAGTGGACTGCTTCAGTACATTAACAAATTGTATTTTTATCAGTATGTTGGCTCTCCAGGGTATCCAGTAGTGGCCACCGCCTATCTAGGATGGTAGGGCAGGAGGGGAGGAGAATGATTGGGGATGGGCAATAATATTAAATAAAAGATGCCTTACCTGCTGCTCCACTCCCACTGACTCTCTCTGCTGCCTTGTTGCTTCTCTCGTTCGGCCCAGATGTGGATCGGTCTCAGGGTACAGGCTTCCCCACCCAATCCAGACGCTGCTCTCATAGCATGAGAACAGCTCCTGGATTGGTCTGAGTAGCCTCGTTTGACACTTAGACAGTGCCTTGGAGTCCGTGGCTTTTCTCCAACCCGGCTGTGAAAGACAGCTGGATCCGAAGATGAGTTTGGTAACGTCGGATTGCTGAAGCACAGGACCTTGACGACTAATGTGGGAAGACTCAAAGTGGGTGAAGTCCGAATATCAGACCAAGGAAGTTGTCGGTGGCAACGGATGCTGCTCAGTTCTGGCCTCCTATAAGATCAGACTTTCATTTTTTTTAGAAGTAAGAATCCTTTCAGTGGGGCAAACAAGCAATTTAAATCCGACTGGTAGTTCGACTTCGGTGGCTGTGGCTCGGTGGTACCCTCTGATTCTTTTGTCAAAAATCCTTGAAAAAGTTTCTACGTCCCAACTTTTAGGGTACATTTTTTAGTGTTAGGCAGTAGAAGCACACTCTGGCACTTATCGGAAGGCTTCAGGACCTTAGGGACACAACTTGGGGGTCAGGACTCACTCCAGGGGAAGCAACCAGCAGGGATCAGGGCAATGGGCTCTACAAGAAGATGGGCTTCTTGCAGGTTGTGTCCCTGCAGCTTACAGGAGGTCAGCCAACGTACCATAGAAGTCCACTTCTCAGTACTGCATACTAGTGGGAGCAGGTGTACCCCTTAGGGTCTCTCTCCATGGGTTCAACAGCAGGTGCAGTCCTTTTTCTGTCTTCCACAATTGCAAAGGTGTTTTGAAGAAGGAATCCAAGGGAGCCCCTTTTATGTCTGACACTAACTTATGGGTTGGGAAATCTCAATGGCCATTAGGGAAAAAGTTCCAAGAGCATCCCCACCCACTTTGACATCATTTGCTGGGGTTTGGCCCTAAACAATTCCACAGTGTCTTGCTCTGTCAAAATCCAACATGGAAAAATCTTCCTTCCCCTAGTCAGAGCTGTGGGCACCCCCTGAAGTGTGGGTACTTGGTTGATATGCTTTATTTCGATACATAAAAATATCTTAAAAGCAGTAAGTACAACAAATATTTTAAGAAAAAGGCATTCACCAACTGTACATTACAAAACATCCAAAAGGATAAAAAAGGCGATAAAAACATTCAAATAAATACAATTAAAAAGGAATTAAATTGATACAGAAAGCCTATTTGAACGGATCAACCAAGACCATTTTAAAAATTTTGAGATGCCACAAACTACAAGGGGAGAAGTGTCTGTTAATAAAATTCGTAGGGCCACTGAATATTGGCGGGTGCCAAATGATCTGCACACTGGTTTTTGCCAACGCTTCCTTGGGTTACAATAGTCCGGGCATTCAAAAAGGATGTGAGCAACCGTCTCCACCTGCGTGGGACATAGGGCACAATAGGGGGAATACTGGGAGGTCGATATCCATCTAGATAGCAAATTGCCTACTGGTAGAGTGCCCACCCTAAATCTAAAGTACAATGCCCTGTCAAATGCGATGGAAACCAGATCAAGATAGGGTTCGCAGGCCACCACGTCTTTAATTTGTAGAAAAGCTGAAGTGGAATTGCAGTGACGTGGGTTGCTAATAAGTTTGAGAGAGACCCAATCCCAGTACAGTTTCTTCAGGGTGGCTTTGGGTGGGGCAGATCGAGTAACCCATGCTTCGCCCAATCCCAGCACCCCCAAAAGGCTTTTGACATCCCTCAACCACTTTACCCTGTGCCAACCCCCATGGCCATCACCTCGGACAGGCCCTCAGCGTATGAGGCAAGTTCGGGGTCCCTCCAAAAACGAGCCCATAGCAGCAGGGGCCGTAGTCGTGCCTGATCCACAATCGATCTGCATTCCAGGTCCAGTAGTACGGGAACTGTGGGTGTGCTCAAGGGGAGAGCCATCAGGTCTTTCAAAAATTTGCTCTCCACTTTGGCTAATGCCTCCAAATTACAAGTGCCCCACAGCTCTGCCCCATATAGTGCAGTGGAGACCCCTCTAGCTTTATAAATATCAATAACAGGGGCCATACAATGTTTGGGGGAAGAGCAGTGTTCCCTGAGCAACGCACCACCCACCCTTTTATGGCTGAGAAGCATTTTATTAATATGCGAAGTCCAACTCATGGAATCACTAAGCCGGATTCCCAGATAATCAAACTCTGCTACCTTCTCCAGTGGACAATCATTCAGGACCGGTGGACGCCCTAGTTTCCGGGGGGGATTCATGACCAAGTATTTAGTCTTATCGATATTGATCACCAGTCCCCTCAGGGAACAGAACTCCTGGAAACGGTTGAGAAGCTTTTGCAGGCCTTGGGGGGTCTTTGAGATGAGGAGAGTATCATCTGCAAAAAGCAGGGTAGGGATCCGGATGCCCGCCAAGGAGGATGCATCGGCCGGTTCTTTTTGTAAGTGCTCTACCACCCCATTCACATACAAAGAGAATAGGGTGGGGGCTAGCACACATCCCTGGCGGACACCCCTGCACACCGGGATCCTATCGGTCTTCCCCCCCCCCCGTACCCCACCGCACCTGCGCATAATTCCCTGAGTGTAGTTTAATTAGGAGCGACAGAATATAGGGGCACAACCCCATGTTCTGCAGGACCCTCCACAATTCCTCCCTAGGTACCAGGTCAAAGGCAGTCTTCAGGTCTATACAGGCCAAGTAAAGACTGCCCTTGCCCAGCACCACCACCTTCCAGTGCAGGAGCATTAGTCTGAAGGCCTGTTCAATAATTCCAGTTCCCGACCGGAAGCCCGCCTGGAGGTCTGACAGAATCTTATCGTCATCCACCCATTGGAGAACCCTCCCCAGAATCGCCTTCCCTGCCACCTTCTGGGAAGAGTCAATAAGGCTTATGGGCCTATAGTTGGTAGACCTGTCCCGACATCCCTTTTTGAATATCGGGACAACCTCCGCCCCTTTCCAAGAGTCGGGTACAGGACCTCCCCCCAAAATTGCATTCAATAAGGAAGCAACCAGGTGGCCCCATTCTTTGGGATAGGCTCGTAGCAGGTCGCCAGGAATCCCATCTGGTCCTGCAGCTTTTAGTGGGACCAGGGTCTTTATTACGGCTTCAACCTCCTTGGCGGTGAAGACATCGGAGGGACCAACCATTGCTTCAACCACCAGGGATGAAGAATCGCTAATGACCCCATCTGGGAGGGAATAAAGGGCCTCAAAGTGGTTATACCAACTCTGAGCAGGAATGTTACAAGTGACCAGCGTGGCAACCGGTCTATCCCTGTTCCTAACCAGGCTCCAAAAAACCCTGGCGTCCCTTCCTATGCTAGCTGCCAAGAGGTCCACCCAAAACTTCTCCTCCCACTCCTTTTTCGCTGCCCTCAAGGTCCGGTAATAATCCTTCCTTGCAACCCTGGTAGCTACTTGAGATTTAGATTTGACTGCTCCCACCAAGGCTTTTTTCATGGCCCTGCATTTTGTGTACCATCCCTGTTTGATAGGCGGTTTCTCACTGATGTTAGCTCTCGAACACCAACCGGGGAGGATAAACAGATTACTTAATTCCCTGGTTAGGTTACAGAAGGTCAACGAGACCTCTTCAGACACTTGAGAAGACAAATCTAATTTATTCGAAGCTGCAAGCAGGAAGGACCCTACGGTTGACATTTTCTCTGGGGATAAGGTAAATTTGGCCCACTTCATCCGTTGGCCACAATTAGAAATAGTAACAGCCTTGGGGTTGGGGGCCATATAGGGGAGGGGTTTCTCCCTACCCTTAAGCCACTGGGGGGAGAGGACAAGAGAGAGGAGATTGTGATCACTCTCAATTGTCGACTTGATCTCCATATTCCTTAGGGCACCCCATAGACATACATCGAGAAGAATATAATCTATTCTAGATGTATGATTTGGCCTATTGTAGGTGTGTGCCCCTTTCAGATCTGATTTGGATCTCCCATTGACTGCCCTTAAGTCAAATTCCATATTGAGGGAGTTAATCTGTAGAGCCACTTGGGTCCACCTCTTAATGGGGGGCAAGGCCAGAGCGGGAATCCCCCTCCTTGAGTCCTCCTCATCTGTGCCTAATACATCATCCGTGTCAAAGGGCTCGAACGTGCAATTAAGATCACCTGCCACCAAGATGTGGGATTTGTAGGGGCGCTGCCTAAGCAATCCTTCAAAGAGAGCAATGGTGGCCGATTGTGTGCCACCCTTCGTTCCTCTAGCGTAGATGTTAAAGATGTCCAAAAGCAGGACACCCCGGGAATCCTTTAAAGTGATGTTAAGGAGGTCGGGAGAGTTGGTGGGGTGCTCCTCCACCTTGCACTCTAATGATATCGCGACCCAGATAAGGAGGCCACCCGAAGGGCGTCCCTTCCCTGCCACCGGGGGAACAGCTGAAACAAAGTGGGTTGAGTATCCCACCATGTGACAGGCTCCCTGCACCAAGTTTCCTGGAAGATGCAGATGGAATAACCCTCCACAAGGGTATTCCAATCCGGCAGGCCCAACTTCCTATCAATACCCGCGACGTTCCAGCTGCAAATCCTAAGAACTGGATCCACCACAGCTAACTCGCCGCGGAGTACGGGACCATCTCCACCCTCCTCCTGATCCAGGGTTCCCATTCCACTGCCCCTGCTTAATCTCCCATGGGACTCGTTATCTCCCAATACAGTAATAGGGCCCACCGGGCCGGCGAACGAAATGTCGCCGACAACTGGTGGCATAAAGGCTGCGCTAACTACATCCGTACTCTGGGCCCGGGAAGCCTCCCCGTGGTGGACATCGGTTCAATATACTGGAGGGCTCCAGTCAACCCTAGGCCAGGGAGCACATGGGTGAAACTGGGGACCAACAGAATTATCGGAATAAGATGGGCTATTACTCCAACCCCTTCCAGGATATGGGCAAATAGAGATTGCAACAGGCCTTGGGTAGAAGTAGGTCAAATCTACTACACCAATACTGGGACCCCCAATTATATCCCTGTGGTTGCAAATAGCTTGTGCTGCTCTGCTGTCTTTGAAATTAACTATCACACAGTCCCCTTCAAATTACTTATTGCCATAACCCACCCACCCTACTCTTCTTACTCCCAAGATCAGCCCCTCGACACCCCTAGGAAGTGGTCTGTTGGTTTTTAACCAGTGTAAGGTTTTATTTTTGAGTGCTTGGTGGGATTTGTATTGTTCATCCTTCAAGATTGGTACATTTGTAAGGATGGCAACATACGGATGACAATCAGGGGGCAGATTTACCGGTGGGCACTTTGGGACAGTTTTTGGCACAGAAATTTCAGAATGGGTGGCTCTGGACAATGGCTGAGGCAGGCTCTCAGTTACATCAGCATGTGACAGGGGATGTCCCTTTCAAGCTTGCGCAGTTGGTCGGTACATCTCCTTGGCCGTCCTGTCTAGAGGAGGTCACAGCTCCTCCCAGCCTAGGCCCCTTTGTTCTCTTTCCTGGGAGCCAGTCACGCCTCCAAGCAGGCAGCCAGGTGACAGTTGGGGACTAACTCTGAAAATGATATTAGGGAGGCTAGAGGCAGGAAAATGCCAACTTCCTAAAAGTATATAAAAACGAGCAACTCAATATTCCTTTGAGGGCTGGGGAAAATAATAATGTAATGAATGAAAAATGCCCACAAAGGATTTATTTATACAAATATTTGCTATTTTAGAAAAATTCAATATGTCATATTATGACATCCAAAATATAATTCACAGTTTTTCAAACTTATTTTCCAAAAAAGAATAATTCAAAGGAAGGTGTTATAATTTGATATGTCATATTTCAAAAAAGATTACCTATACAAAGGGGTTCACAATGAATTGATCTAAAAAAACACAATGACAGTGATTATAAACGCACTATTTTTAACTTACAAAACCACCCGTCAGTGTGAAAAAACATTCAAATCCTATACAGAGTTTAAAACTTCGTCACAAAGTAGCACATTTGACAATACATTTAGAGGAGATTGGACACTGTGTCGACGTTTCGGTCTCTGTAGCTGCAAGTCAATGAGACCACGTTTAGGACTGTAATTGTTTCAAGAGAATGATAAAACCCCTCTTAGTTCTCCTACAGTCTGGTAGTAGCATTGTAGAAAGTGAATTCCAATATAGATGACGAATATTTTACATCAATAGGCTAGCGTAGATTTACATTTCACGATATAGATATCCTACAATGGATTGTATTTGGTAAAAGCCGGTTAAAGTTAACTTAAACACAGCCATGAGACTCATCTTGGTGTAGAAAGTCAATCGGACGATTTACTTCGTACACCAGGACAAGTCGTGATTCATTATTTTAACTTTCTGATAGTGACATTTTAAAAATAGTCCTTTAAAATCCCACTAGACCATCAGTTTGGATGTTATTTCCCTATTAATGTGAATTCTTGAACCATGCTTTTAGCTATTCCCAAACAGAAGTTATGTATTATAACGGACCCCATTGTTTTTCTGTGGGACAGCCAGTTTTTCAGTGCAAGGACATGTACAACTTATAAACACATGTCCTACTTTTTAAATACCATTCACCCTGCCCCCTACAGACATTTTGTGGACACTAAATCATTTAAGATACTTATGAGTGAGAATTAAAAAAATAATGTTCAAATTGCTTAATGTGTGTATTAAGTAATTTAAATTTATTGGAGGTAGATTTCCATTTCTGGGAAACAAAAATAATAATAAGATTTCTAGAAGCAGCTTTAGAAGTGTCCCAAATAACTTGAGGAGATATGTCAAGGGATTCATTTTCTTTTAAAAATATGTTAGTAAATTGCTCAAAGCTATGTGTAAATTGCAAATCCAGGAGGAGAGAATAATTAAATCTCCACCGCTTAATTCCCTGTGAGGGAGTAAGGAGATCCAAATCCAAGGTGACTGGTGGATGGTCGGAGATCAAAATGGATCCTATATCAGAATTAATGACGTGCTGAGCTTGAGTGTTAGAAATAAATATATACTCTATGTGTGATTGGGAAAAGTGGACAGGAAAAAAAGAAAGTGTATTCCTGACGTGTTGTATTGCACAATCTCCAAGTATCAATAAGAGATCGTTGGGATATTGTTGACTTGAACTGAGAGTGTATTTGTGAAGGTAGAAATCTAGATTTGGAGCATCTATCTATGATGGGATCAAAAACCATATTACAATCTCCCCCAACAATCAAATAATCATCAGTAAAAGTCATCAGTTTGGACAACTCTCCTGGCCAAAAGGAATTATCTTGATTAGTAGATGCATACAGATTAACAATAGTGAGTGGAATTTTATCAATAAGTAAGGAGACTGAAACCCACCTTCCTTCACGGTTAACATTTTGTGAAACAGTTTGTATAGTAAGGCGTTTATGACATAGAATAGCTACCCCATTACATTTCCCTGAGCATGGAGAAGCAAAAACATTACCAACCCACTGTCTTTTAAGTTTAGTCACTTCTTTGTCTGAAATATGTATTTCTTGCAATAGAATAATATCACCTCTTAAGTTGGCAATGTGAGACAAACCCCTTTGATGTTTTATAGGGGAGCCTAAACCGTTTACATTCCATGAGTTAAATCTTCAAACCTTCTATAAACCAAAAATAAATGCATAGAATACATAACAGCCAGTAATAATTAACATTCTGTGAAAACTATATAACAAAATAGCAAAAGATAGTATGGTATAAACCTGAAAATGTAAAAACTTATCAGGATAAATTGCATATGAGACAAAACTTGAAATCAAAGAAGAGAGAGAAAAAAGGAGGAAAGAAGACAAGAAAATAGAAAAAGAAAAGTTGATATACAGAGGAAAATTAAAAAGAGAACTAGAAATAAACAAGAAATTGATAACGATTTTTCAAAAAAGGAAAGTAGAAATGGAGGACAAAAATGTGAAGAAGTAAAAAAGAGAAAGAAAAACAAAACCCATGCATACAATATGAAAAATAATATACTAGAAAGAAAATACACAAAATTCAAGGGTGGTGGAGATACATAAGGGCAACTGGAGCTCTCCAAAATGGGCACCGAAGGAAGGAGGAATATCATCAAAATGTAAGAGACGTCACATATATGGCTTATGACAAAGGCATTATCTGGGAAAAAAGAAGAAGAAACAGGTTATACAATTATTAACAAGCACAATATAAAAACATATAAAACATATAACCAGGACTGTATTACATATTAACAAAAATTATTGAAATAAATTAAACAATAGATCGAGTAACTTCCATATCTTCTAGCCTGCAGTTGTCTAAAAATCGTTGAAGAAGAGGGCAAAGGTCTTCATAGGTCGTAGTCTTGATCTTATAGGTGACTTTAAACCGGCAAGGATGGATAAGACTGAATATGGCTTTAAGATTTCTCAGTGCTGGCCTCAAGTCCAAAAACTTCTTTCGTCTGTCCGCTGTTGCCTTGGCATAGTCTTGGGAAAAGAAAAGGGTAGATCTGTGCCAGGAGATTCTACCGTTGACCTTGACTGCTTGCAGGACCTTCAACAAGTCTGTGTATTCTAAAAAATATAAAATACCTCCTCTTGGTTTATTTGATGAAAACGTAGACTGTGAAACATGACCTAAACGATGAATTCTCTGAATGTTTAGTGATGGAGATTCCGGAAGATCCAGAATCTGCGAGAGAAGTCTGGAAGAAGGGGAGAGGATTAGGGCCTTTACGTCCCTCTACCAAGCAGTAAATACCTAGATTGGTGCGTCTGTTGCAGTTTTCCTGATTCTCAATCTGTTTTTGAAGATGCAAGATTTGGGATTGAATAGAGGGGACTTGAATGGCAACAGAATGAAAATAATCCACTTTGTTTTCAAATTGAACAACCCTGCCCTCCATGTGTGACCATTTATCATCCAAATGTTGAAGGCGAATATTGGTCTCTTCCATGTAAGTTTTAAGAG
The DNA here is from genome assembly GCF_964261635.1 of Lissotriton helveticus. Classification (NCBI taxonomy): domain Eukaryota; kingdom Metazoa; phylum Chordata; class Amphibia; order Caudata; family Salamandridae; genus Lissotriton; species Lissotriton helveticus. The sequence continues at coordinate 1,475,474,904 of NC_136069.1, forward strand.
CCAGAATTTCCTCAGGATTGTTTCCATAGAGACTGAAGGAGTAGATGTAGTTGGTGAAGGCAGATCTTTTTTAACCCTTTGTGAGAAGTTGGCCTGATATATGATGCTCACTAGTTCTAGTGATCACCTTGTATCAGTCCAAACAACCCTTATGGTGATTGGTTGTAAAGTCAACCGTATAGACCAGCTATCCTAGTAGCGTGGACAAAAGCAGTCTTTTAGGCTAATCTCTTTTGGCATGTGAAGCCAGCTGTTTTACCATAGTATAACCCCTTGAATACCAAATGAAAGGACAGCACACAGGTTGTTATGAAAATAAACAGTCTATTTATTAATAACAACACCTCTGAACTCTTTATGAGATCAGAGGGCTAAGCACATGACAATACTAAAAAGGAAATACGAGTTCGCACAATATTTACACAAGTGCCTTAGGGGCACGACAAACCATATACTCAAAACAATGGAATGCGAGGAAAGAAAGTACTGTAAGAAGATCCAGAGGCTGGAGGATCGGTGGGACTACGCTACAAACTAGGTAAGTAAGGAGCAGGAGGCCCACGGGACTCACGTGCAGAGTGGGAACTCTCACGCGGGATGCGTACCAACGTCTATGGATGCAACAGTTTACAAAGTTACGGATTCCGGACGAACCCGGCTGGATGGAGGGAAAACAACAGTGGACCTGGACACTAGGAGAGTGAACACAGACTTCAGGACCTAGAAGCTTTAGTTACCTAACCCACAGGCTGCGGGTGCATAGGGCTGAAGTAGTGTCCGGTTTGCTGCGTTGATCCCGGTGATGCCTGAAACAAGAAGTTGCTGGCAGGCAGCCAGATGGAGGAGTCCGGTGGTTCCAAGGATGGAACTAGGAAGAAGGAGACCTGAAAGCAGAGGGGACAGTGTTCACAGTCACTAGCCAGTGACTGGAGTGGAACCAGGAAGGAACCAGATGTCGTTGTCGTGTTCAGGTGAAGAGTGGATGCTTGACTCTGCAGCCACGTGGACCAGGAGGTGTCTTCGACGACCAGGATGGAGGCACGAGCTGTCCCACGCAGGCTCTCGCTGTCGGCGGTGGTGGATCCGGGATTGGAGGCAACAGGCCTTGGCAAAGGCAACCCACGCGGTGAGTGGAAAAAGCGTCTGGTGCGGACTAGGAGAGTCCGGGGTGCTCCTCTTTTGGAAGGGAGCAAGGGCCAATCTGGAGCAACCAGATCAGCAGTGGAAATTCACAGGTTCGTCGTCTGGGAGGTCACTAGCCAGCCGGCAAGTGACCAGACAACGTGTCGAGCAGCAACAAAGCAGAAGGGCCCCACGCAGATCTCGTGGATGCTGGAGGGCTGAACTTCGGTGCAGGGGCTGCTCCGGGTTGGGGCTTCTCAGTCCCCAAAGCACTTGGTCGAGTTTACCTCGGGAGTTGTGCTGGAAGCGAAGTGCAGTTTCTTCCAAGATGGCCGGTCCCACGTGTCTCGTCGCACCCACGGGTCTCAGCTTTGCTGCAGATGTGGGTTGAGGTCGGAGAGGTCTGGGAATCTGGGTCTCGTTGGGCTCTGAAGTCTGGATCCTCGAGGGAAGACGACAAAGGGAAGCTGCTGGACGCTTGATGGTGCCTGCTGGTGCAGGGTGGACACTCCTTGTCCACAAGGGAGATTCTTCAGTCTTCTGTGGAGCAGCACGTCGAAGGTCAAGAGTTCTTCGTGGAAGTTGTCAAGAGTAATCTAATCTGGAATGGGACCAGCTCCTACCTTTATCCGGCTAAAGGGGGCTGCACTACGACTAGGTCCCTCCCCTGGGTGGGACCAGGAAGGGGGGTGGCCACACCCCCTTTCCTTTGTCCAGTTTCCCGCCAGAGCTGGGGCTGGAGTGTCCCAGCAACTGGTTGGAACCGGTGTATGCACAGGGCACCTTGTGTGCCCCAGGCATGTCTCATTCCTTTCAGCCTGGCCATACCTAATACACAAAATCCTGTCTGGGGTGGTGCTAGCACCTCCCAAGGCAGGAAACCCTTTGTCCAAGCCACCCTCGCTGGAAGGACTCCTAGCAGCAGGAGGTCAGACTTGTGTCTGTGGTGGCAGCATCCATTTTGTGATGCTGAGGCTCGAGTTAACTTTAAGCGGGGTTTACAGTTACATACATGTCGTGTCCCTCTAGAAGGGTGGAATGCTACCCCCGTCGCCAGAATTGGCGAGGGGGTAGTATTCCAATTCGTATGACACCTTACTTGACATGTTTTGATTATTGTTTTACCAGAGTTAGCATTTAACCGCGAGGATTATAATGCACTTAAGAGTATATGGTATAGCGTTATCATGGAACAGCTATTAGGACTTGGTTCCGCACGCTGCAAACGGGCTCAGCTCATGCCAGAGCACCATTTCACATAATTCCAAGCACTCTGCCTTCAGGATTGATAAGGCCTGCCATAGGAGTGACTGATAGGAATATATGTGTCCATTTTAGGGTTCGATATAGGAATACTATATCTAAAGCAAAGGGTGTTTACACCACCTTGCCCCAGCTGTCGTGCAGCCAGTTGTGTCAGATTTAGATGGCCAGCCAGGGGTGGCATAATACATGCTGCAGCCCCTGGTAGGCCCTGGGTACACCTATGCCCTGGATACCTAAGGTATACTGTACAGGGACTGATAAGGTGGCCCAGTACCAATTGGTAAATGCACCTAAGGTACATGCTTGTCAATTTAGAGAGAGAACAGCTAGGCTGTGGGTCTGATTAGCAGGCCCACAGCCAGGGAAAGTCATAAACCAGTGAAGCAAAAAGCAAAATCTGGGGTGGCCATGGGATTGCAGACCCCACTCTCCTACATAACCCTCCCCCCCCAAACTTAGGGACATTAAACTAACCTTGACCAGGTGAGTCTTCTTGCTCTAAGTGGAAGTACCTGGAGAGATCATGTGCATTACCATGGTCAGTCCCTGGGCGGTGCTCCACTGTAAAGTCCATCCCCTGTAGGGAAATGGACCACCTAAGAAGTTTGGGGTTTTCACCCTTCATTTGATTTAGCCATAAGAGGGGCTTATGGTCGGTCTGAACTTTGAAGTGAGTACCAAACAAGTATGACCTCAACTTCTTCAGGGCCCAAACCACAGCAAAGGCCTCCCTCTCAATAGCTGACCAACGTTTCTCTCTAGGGGTCAGCCTTCTACTTATAAAAGCAATGGGCTGGTCATGACCATCAATATTCAGCTGAGATAGAACAGCTCCCACACCCAACTCAGAAGCATCTGTTTGGACAATGAAAGGTTTGGAGTAGTCTGGACTCTTGAGAATAGGTGCAGTGCACATGGCCTGCTTTAGGTCATTGAATGCCTTCTGACAGCTAACTCTCCACTGAACTTTCTTTGGCATTTTCTTACTTGTCAGGTCATTAAGTGGAGTCACAATGGTTCCATAATTTCTGACAAATTTCCTGTAATAACCAGACAGGCCCAAGAAAGCTCTGACCTGTGTCTGGGTGGTTGGAGGAGACCAGCCCTTTATGGCCTGTATCTTGCTCTCCAGAGGTTGAACTTGGCCTCCACCTACAAGGTGGCCCAAGTATACAACTCGACTCTGCCCTATCTGGCACTTAGTAGCCTTGATAGTGAGGCCTGCCTTTTGCAGGGCCTCTAAAACTTTCCTCAGGTGTATCAGGTGATCCTCCCAGGTGGAGCTAAAGACAGCAATATCATCTAGATATGCTGCACAAAAGTCATCCAACCCAGTGAGAACTTGGTTCACCAACCTTTGAAAAGTGGCAGGGGCATTTTTCAAACCAAAGGGCATCACCACAAATTGGTAATGACCTCCTGGGGTAGAAAATGCTGTCTTGGCCTTGGCATCCTCAGCTAACCTGATTTGCCAATAGCCAGCTGTCAGGTCAAATGAACTCAAGAACTTGGCAGACGCCAATCTGTTAATGAGTTCATCTGCTCTTGGTATTGGATGGGCATCTGTCTTAGTGACAGCATTGAGACCCCTGTACTCTACACAAAACCTCATCTCTCTCTTACCATCCTGGGTGTGAGGTTTAGGCACTAGAACTACAGGACTAGCCCAAGGGCTCTCTGAGGGTTCAATGACTCCGAATTCCAACATCTTTTGTACTTCAGTTTTTATGCAGTCCCTGACGTGGTCAGGTTGCCTGTAGATTTTACTCTTTATAGGCAGACTGTCTCCAGTGTCCACCTCATGTGTGCACCAGTTTGTCTGACTGGGGGTCAGAGAAAACATTTGTCTGAAGGATTGAAGGACTTGCTTACAATCCTTTTGCTGATGCTCAGAGAGGCTGTCAGAAAAGACTACACCATCCACTGACCCATCATCAGGGTTCTGAGTGAGAAGGTCTGGGAGAGGGTCACTCTCTTCCTCCTGTCCCTCATCTGTGGCCATGAGTAAGCCCATGTCCTCCCTGTCAACAAATGCTTTGAGCCTATTCACATGAAGTACTCTGTGAGGGCTCCTGGGAGTTCCCATGTCCACCAAATAGGTGACTTCTCCCTTTTGTTCAATGATGATGTGGGGTCCAGACCATTTGTCTTGGAGAGCTGCTGGGGCCACTGGCTCCAACACCCACACCTTCTGTCCTGCATGGTAAACAGTTAGGACAGCCTTTTGGTCATGCCAAGCTTTTTGAAGTTCTTGGCTGGCCTCCAGGTTTTTAGATGCCTTTTCCATGTACTCTGCCATCGTGGAGCGGAGACCAAGTACATAGTCCACTATGTCAAGTTTAGGCTTTTTGAGAGGTAACTCCCATCCTTCCTTCACAAGACATAGGGGTCCTCTTACAGGATGTCCAAACAAAAGCTCGAAAGGGCTGTAACCAACCCCCTTCTGTGGGACCTCTCTGTAAGCAAACAGAAGGCAGGGTAAAAGGATGTCCCATCTTCGCCTAAGCTTTTCTGGTAACCCTTTTATCATCCCTTTGAGGGTCTTGTTGAACCTTTCAACAAGCCCATTGCATTGTGGGTGATAGGGTGGGGTGAATTTGTAATTGACACCACATTCCTTCCACATAGCAGTCAAGTATCCCGACATGAAGTTTGCACCTCTGTCAGAGATCACCTCCTTAGGGAACCCCACTCTGGAGAAAACTCCAACCAGGGCCCTTGCCACAACAGGAGCTGTAGTGGTTCTAAGGGGAATAGCTTCTGGATACCTGGTGGCATGATCCACTACCACCAGTATAAATCTGTGCCCAGATGCTGTTGGGGGGTCCATTGGTCCAACAATGTCAATCCCCACTCTCTCAAAGGGAACCCCCACCACAGGTAGTGGTATAAGGGGGGCCTTTGTTGTGCCACCTGATTGTGCCACCTGATTTGCCACTGGCTTGGCAGGTGAGACAAGAACGACAAAAGTCCTTAGTGTCCTCCTACATGTGAGGCCAGTGAAAGTGTGGGGCAAGCCTGTCCCAAGTCTTGTTCTGGCCTAAGTGACCTGCAAGGGGGATTTCATGGGCTAAGGTGAGAAGGAAACCTCTAAGAGACAAGGGGATGACCATCCTCCTGGTAGCACCAGGATTGGGGTCTCTTGCCTCAGAGTATAGCGGTCCATCGTCCCAATATACCTTATGGGCACCTGTAGCATTCCCTGCAGCCTCAGCAGCAGCCTGCTGTCTGAGGGGTTCAAGAGATGGGCAGTCTAACTGTGCCTGCCTCAAGTCTGCCCTGGAAGGTCCCCCTGTCCCAAGAAACTCAACCTGTTCAGGCTCAAGCTCTTCAAGGACAGTTTCTTCTGGGGTCTTGGGATCAGTCTCCTGAGAGAGCTGATCCTCCACCTGAGGCAGGGGGGAAGAGTCAACCTTACCCCTACTGCTCTTTCTCTTGGTTAGTGTCTGGTCCATTCTTCCAGGATCCAGCACTAGTTCAGCTGGGCATTTCTTGGCCTGTGACCTAGTCACAGCAAGGACATGTGCTGACAAACCTAACATTTCCACATGAGTCCTGTACTCCACATCTGACCATAAGGAGGATTCCAAATCATTGCCCAGAAGACAGTCCACTGGGAGGTCTGAACTAACGACAACCCTTTTGAGGCCAGTTACCCCTCCCCAGGAGAAGTTAACATACTATGGGAGGTAGTGGCATTGCTAGCATTGGTCACCAGGTAGTCTGAACCCAGTATTACCTGGTCAGGGTCCACAAAGTTTGGTGTCACCATAGTGACACTGGCACAAGTGTCCCTGTAGGCCTGAGCCATTTTTTCATTAATCAAAGGCGTTTGCCTGTACTTGCCCATAGTACTGGGACTTAGTGTAGGGGTCATATCCATGTCCCCAGTACAAACAAGAACAGCCTGAGTAGGTGTTCTGACTAAGTCAGAGCCCGCCTCAGTTCCCAGGGTTAACCCCACTATAGCCTTAGGAGGATTACTACCACTACTAACTGTACTAGGGGGTGCAGATGCCTTAGGGGCAGTAGTGGTAGGAGTTGGGCCTTTCTTGGTGCACTCACTAAACCAGTGAGTATTACTTTTACAGTATTGGCACCATGGTTTCTTCTGACCATTATTCTTCTTCTTTTGGGAATTCTGGGAATTCGGGGACCCACCCTCTTTAGATAGTTGGGGCCCTGTTGAAGACTTCTGGTCATTTTGCTTATTCTCATTACCCTTGGGATTTGCTTTCTTCTGGCCACCACCCTGGTTCTGGTTCTGCTGCTTGACCCTTGTCCTGACCCATCTGTCTGCCTTCTTTCCCAATTCTTGGGGAGAGGTCAGATCTGAGTCAATAAGGTGCTGATGCAACAACTGATTCTGACAATTACTTAAGATTTGCTCTCTCATAATTAGATTATACAATCCTGTGTAATCAGTAACTTTACTTCCCAGTAACCAGCCTTCAAAAGCCTTAGTGGCACAATCAACAAAGTCAGCCCAATCTTGAGACTGAGTTTTCTGGGTGTCTCTGAACAGCAACCTGTACTGCTCAGTTGTTAAGCCAAACCCATCAATCAGTGTATTCTTCAAGACTTGGTAATTGTTAGCATCCTCAGCTCTAGTAGTGAGGAGCTTTTCTCTATCTTTACCTTCAAAGGAGAGCCACAATATAGCTGCCCACTGACTCTGGGGGATGCACTGGACAGTGCAGGCCCTCTCCAAAGCAGTCATCCATTTGTGGATGTCATCCCCTTGTTTAAAGGGGGCACTATTTTACTCAGGTGTCTAGTATCAAAACTCCTGTCTTTATCCTTAGGGATATTGCTGCCACCAGTGGGGACTACCCCACTTAACTGTTGCTCTCTAGCAAAGGCAAGCTTCTCTTTGGCAAGGGCAAGTTCTTCCCTTTGGATCCTCAGATTAGCTTGTCTCATCCAGCCAGAATTGGCGAGGGGGTAGTATTCCAATTCGTATGACACCTTACTCGACATGTTTTGATAATGTTATACCAGAGTTAGCATTTAACCGCGAGGATTATAATGCACTTAAGAGTATATGGTATAGCGTTATCATGGAACAGCTATTAGGACTTGGTTCCGCAAGCTGCAAACGGGCTCAGCTCATGCCAGAGCACCATTTCACATAATTCCAAGCACTCTGCCTTCAGGATTGATAAGGCCTGCCATAGGAGTGACTGATAGGAATATATGTGTCCATTTTAGGGTTAGATATAGGAATACTATATCTAAAGCAAAGGGTGTTTACACCACCTTGCCCCAGCTGTCGTGCAGCCAGTTGTGTCAGATTTAGATGGCCAGCCAGGGGTGGCATAATACATGCTGCAGCCCCTGGTAGGCCCTGGGTACACCTATGCCCTGGATACCTAAGGTATACTGTACAGGGACTGATAAGGTGGCCCAGTACCAATTGGTAAATGCACCTAAGGTACATGCTTGTCAATTTAGAGAGAGAACAGCTAGGCTGTGGGTCTGATTAGCAGGCCCACAGCCAGGGAAAGTCGTAAACCAGTGAAGCAAAAAGCAAAAATCTGGGGTGGCCATGGGATTGCAGACCCCACTCTCCTACACCCTTTTCCAAGATGAGAGGGCTGATATGCCTGATAATTTGGATGCTATTTTGGAACTAGGAGGTGGAATACATAAAGGCGGGACATTTGATACTGCACCTTGGTCTGAATCCACGATGTTCTCTTGTACTATGCCAAAAGGGCTGAAGTCAACCACAAAAGATGAACTATTGGCAGAGCGACAAGTAGGTTTTGTTCTCCCCATACACAAGGGAGCATAAAAGGGAACACGCAGCTAGTATGTTGAGAAAGTCTGACGAGGTACACAGCAGAGCAGCAAATATGATAACATGCACTTTATGTCAAGAACTTACAGTCGCAAAGAAGAGTAATTGAGGCAATGTTGAAAAAACGCCAGAAGCAATTCCAGAAATAATACAAATTATTTCAGGACCACTGAGAAAATATAAGAGAAGTAACTGCAATATAAAAGCATTATCAAAAATATAAGCAGGAATTCCAAAAATTAGGCTTTCATGGCTTAAATGGTTTGTAGAGGGCGCCTAGCGGTTTTTAAAAACGTTTGGTTTTTCATTTCATTTATGCACTATAATTATGTTAGCACTTTTGATTTGATTACTAAATTGAATGTGTATGAGTGTTGGGCTTCCAGAGGCGTGATCCCCATTCCACCACCGATCATTCGGCTTGTTGTGGAGGGATAGACCGCCATACTGGGAAGGGCTACATCAGACGCCTGGGCTGAGAGGTTAGCAGTCTAGCTGCTCGCCTCCTCGGCCACTTAAACTCGTGACTCAGCCCCACCTTTGGATTTATCTTAACTTGAAACGCGAATGATTTACGGACCTATGCTGCTACTAGTGCGCCTCTTACTATAACCATCCTTTTTAAAACAAATCCGCCGACGGATGCTCCTTGTAGAGGGCGCCTAGCGGTTTTTAAAAATGTTTGGTTTTTAATTTCATTTATGCACTATAATTATGTTAGCACTTTTGATTTGATTACTAAATTGAATATGTATGAGTGTTGGGCTTCCAGAGGCGTGATCCCCGTTCCACCACCGATCATTCGGCTTGTTGTGGAGGGATAGACCGCCATACTGGGAAGGGCTACATCAGACACCTGGGCTGAGAGGTTAGCAGTCTAGCTGCTCGCCTCCTCGCCTATTTAAACTTCATGCCCCAGCGGAAGCGCAGCGGACGAGCGCAGCGGGCGCGCCGAGAGCGCGCCGAAGGCGCGCTTAAGGCAAGCTCGTCTGCGCCCGTCCGCGCCGGAACCGGGCCTAGGGCCACCCCCCCATGGCGAAATACCTATCTTCATCGATCCCCTCGTATCCAGTACTCCGCTGACCAGCTAAAAAGACTAAATGTAGGTGTCTTTTCACACCATTGCCCTCCTTTGTCTTGTGTGTCACTATCCATGTCTTTCAGCACTCCGTGCCCTACATGTTTATTCTCACTCCGTGATCTCTCCCCATCCACTCAGCCCTCTCGTACAGAACTTAGGCCCCCGTACACAGCGGCCCTCATTAATGCTCGATCTCTACCAAGGCACAGTTTGGAAATTCGGGAATTAATCACTAATTTAGACTTAGATATTTTGTTTGTTACAGAAACTTGGGGAGATCATGCTTCTGGACCAGATTTTTGCTCAGCCACCCCCGAGGGCTTTCTAGTATCTAGAATGGACAGACCCGTAGGTAGGGGCGGGGGACTTGCCATAGTCCACAAAGCTAAGTTTTGCTTAAAAAACGAATCTACTCCAACTCCGAGCAGTGAGACCCTTAAGTTTTCCATCACACTTAATACCAACCAAGTTTTTAGGGGCAGTCTCCTTTATCGACCACCAGGCACGCGTACTCAGTTTCTCTCCAATCTTGCCGAAATTGTACAAATGTGCGTAGATTCATCGGATTATACAGTCCTGGGAGATTTTAATTTTCATCTCGAATCTCCCGTGGACAGAGATACCATCCAACTCATTGCAGATTTAGAAGCACTAGGATTACACCAACTAGTTACAGTCCTGACACATCAAGCCGGCCATACTTTGGACGGACTGTTTACTAATAATCCTGCTATCTCATTTACTGAGGTGCTACCTCAGACTTGGTCAGACCACTATGCGGTCATTTTTAGTATCAAAGCACATAGCCCGAATCCAGCACAATTGAAATCCAAATCTTCAAAGAGTATTCGTGATTGGAAAAACTTAGACCTCTCCCTGCTTACCCAATTACTCACTACACCCCACCTTGAGATTCCTGTTGACCCGGATCAATCATCTACTAAATTTCATGACTGGCTCTCGAACGCACTCTATTTGGCGACCCCATCTAAAGTTATCTTTCCTAACCGTTCTACCAAATCTGCTGGTTGGTTCTCTGAGGAACTTAAGACTGCAGAGGCAGCACTGCAGGAACCTTGAGAGACATTGGCGAAGACATTATAATCCGCACGACAAACAAAGTTATAAAGCTGCCATAGCCATCTACAAGCGTGCCATAATCTCTCATAAAAGGGCTACTACCTATCCCAGATAGAGTCCGCACAAAATTCCTCTAGAAAACTGTTTCAAATAGTCAATCTATTATCCACCCCTCCTTCTGTCCCTGTAATTGAGCCATCCCAAGACCTTTGTAACTCCCTAGCTGACAATTTCTCTAGCAAAGTCACCAGCATCTATGCCACCTTTACTTCATTAGTTCATTCCAAAGGCTCTGATTCTCAACCCATCTCAAGTCTTGTCACTGGTTCTACTTTTTCTCTATTTCACCCTGTCCCTGCTGAGACAATTAATAAATACATTGTCACTACTACCTCAGGTTCACCCCTTGACCCGTGCCCTCCATCGGTACTCAATCAACTCAGTGAACTTATCATACTCCCTCTTACCAAGATTTGTAATTCTATGTTCCTCACGGGCGAGTACCCTAAGATTTGGAAGAAAACCATAATCAAACCACTGTTAAAAAATCCCTCACTGGACCCTTCAGAACCAGCCAGCTATAGACCTATAGCCTCTCTTCCCTTCCCAGCAAAAATCTGTGAAGCACTCATGAACCACCAACTGTCTGACTTCATTGAACAACATCATCTGCTGGATGATGCTCAATTTGGTTTTAGAAGGAACCATGGGACGGAGACAGCACTGATAAAGGCGGCTGATGAGATCAGAACTATCTTAGATCACAATGGGGCAGCTGCGCTCATTTTGCTCGATCTCTCCGCCGCCTTTGACACGGTCGATCATTCCATCCTGATCGACCGTGTCTCAGCATTGGGGGTTAATCATCGAGCCAGAGACCTAATAGCCTCCTTTTTGGCTAACTGTTCCCAAGCAATGAAACTTGGTACTTTTTACTCACCCACTTCCACATTACCCTGTGGAGTAGCCCAGGGATCCTCGCTAAGTCCGACACTATTCAACATCTATGTGTCGGACTTGGCGAGGGCCATAAAAACGTATGGGTTGAATCTGACCACCTACGCAGACGACACCCAATTGGTGTTGGCGGTCCATAAGAATGGTTTGGCAGTTGCCTCAGGATTTCAGGAGGCTTTATTAGCGATAGGCTCCTGGATGTTGGGGAACTGCCTTAAACTAAATTCGAACAAAACTGAGGTGATGACCTTTGGCAACCTGTCCCCGGTGTGGTCTGACATCTGGTGGCCCATTGCATTCGGCCCCCCACCGGTGCCGGTTGCCAAGGTCAGGAACCTGGGGGTCACGTTCGATACCAAATTAACTTTTATCCATCATGTCAATACTGTGACCTCAGCTTCTTTTTTTATCCTCAGGAAAATCATAAACGACTTCCCTTCTTACCCTCAGCTGCAGGAATGACATTGATTTCCACATTAATATTTTCGAAATTGGACTACTGCAATGCCCTCCTGCTAAATGCCCAACAGCAGGTTGTGAATAAACTACAATTAGTCCAAAACGCAGCGGCCAGGGCACTTCTTTCCATCCCCAAATATCATCAATCTGTTGCAGCGGCCATACGTCAACTCCACTTCGCTTAGAGTTAGAAGCCGCATAAAATTCAAGGCCCTCTGTATTGCATACAAGGCAATACATAACTCAGGCCCTCAATTTTTAATAAACGCCTTCAGGATTTACACCCCTAGCAGGTCTCTCCGTTCGGCATCCAATTTTCTTCTTCCCCTTCCTCGCACCAGAACAGTTGCCTGGGGAGACAGACGCTTCCTGGTAGCTACAGCGAGACTATGGAACTCCCTTCCTCTCTGTATTAAAATCAGTCCAACCTTGTTAATTTTCCGAAAACAGTTGAAAACGTGGCTCTTTGATCAATAAATTCACTTCTCTTTTCTGTTAACTGTTAAAATCCTCTGCGTCGAGACACCCTCGGGTATTTGTGCGCATTACAAATTGAATAAACATAAACATAAACATAAACATAAACTGAGTTGCCTCCAAGTGTCTGAGTGAGTTCAGATTGTGAGTGAGTGTTTACAACAAAGCAATGATAGCACACAATGGAAAGCTCTGAAGTTGAGGTAGAATGCTGCCTGAGTTTTTTACAATGCCTGTCAGTGGATCATAAACGAGTGCAGGCTACACTTGCATCCAATCCTTGGCCTCTGCGTAGAGTGCACAGTCATGTTTGGATATTTGCCAATTGTGGCAAAGGGAGAAATGTGGAAATGGAGGACTTCAAAAAGATGTGGCATAAATGTGCTACTGCAGAAGAAAGTGTTGAGAAGGGGATAACAGGATTGTGAGACACTCTGAAGGCTGTTCCCCCTTCCAGAAAGATTAGCACTGCTTAATTTCTTCCTCTTATATTTTCAGATTTGAAACTTTCAGCACAAAATTATTATTGTAATTCATGTATTTGATACAGCTAACAAGCATTGGCAAAGCTAGTAGGAGTGCCTCATTTTAGGTGGATATGTTAACCCCCTACCTCGAAGACAACAACATCCTGGACCCCCCCCAATCCGGTTTTCGCAGCAACCACAGCACCGAGACCGCCCTCATCGCCGCCACTGACGACATCAGGATCCTGATGGACAAAGGAGAAACAGCCGCCCTCATCCTCCTGGACCTATCAGCAGCCTTTGACACAGTCTGCCACCGCACCCTATCAGCACGCCTCCATGACGCCGGAAATCAAGAGAAGGCCCTGGCCTGGACCACATCCTTACTCTCCGGCAGAACCCAGAGCATCCACCTCCCACCCTTTCGCTCGAAATCCACAGAGATCATCTGCGGCGTCCCACAGGGATCCTCCCTCAGCCCGACACTGTTCAATATCTACATGGCACCGCTCGCCCACGTCCCTCGACAACACAACCTCAACATCATCTCCTACGTCGACGACACCCAGCTGATCATATCCCTCACCGAAGACCCCACACCACCAAAGCCAACCTCCACAGAAGAATGAAGGCCGTAGCCGACTGGATGAAGGACAGCAAATTGAAGCTGAACTCAGACAAGACGGAGGTCCTCATTCTCGGACCCACTCCATCAGCCTGGGACGACTCCTGGTGGCCCACATCGCTAGGCACAGCCCAAGAACCCACAGACCACGCACGCAACCTAGGGGTCATCCTCGATTCCAGCCTCTCCATGACCAGGCAAGTCAACGCCGTCTCCGTGTCCTGCTTCAACACCCTCCGCATGCGCCGCAGGATCTTCAACTGGAGCCCTCCCGACACGTGAAAAACCGTCACCCAGGCCCTCATCACCAGCAGACTCGACTACGGGAACGCCCTCTACTCAGGAACAACAACCAAGCTCCTAAGACGACACCAACGAATCCAGAACGCCTCGGCACGACTGATCCTCGATGCCCCCCGACGCAGCCACATCACACCCCACCTGAGAGGCCTGCACTGGCTCCCCGTTAACAAGAGGATTACCTTCAAACTCCTCATCCACGCACACAAGGCCCTACACAACACCGGACCCACATACCTCAACAACTGTCTAAGCTTCCACACCCCCACCCAAAACCTCCGCTCAGCCAACCTCGCCCTCGCCACGGTTCCTTGTATCTGGAAAACCACCGCCGGTGGCAGATCCTTCTCCTACCTCGCCACCAAGACCTGGAACTCTCTCCCCACCAGCCTGCGACAGACTCAGGACCTGCTGGCCTTCAGGAAACTCCTCAAGACCTGGCTCTTCGACCAGTAGCGGCCCCCCTCCCCCCCCCAGCTCCTTGAGACCCTCACGGGTATGTAGCGCACTTTATAAATGTAGTGATTGATTGATTGATTGCTGTGTGACATACCTGGATGCAATAACAGAAAACTCACAAAGCTGCAACCAAATACTGATCAGGTGGCATGATAAATGAAACTCTGGATTTCACATTCTTTAAGCTAGGCTCTTAATCACGTAGACACACTTCTTGGAATAGATTCCTAGTTATGTTTCTTTGTCCAACCCCCCCACCACTACAACCCCATCCATGGACGTCATTTGGGAGTAGTCAGGGGTCACAGCAGGGATCGCATTTGTGCCTTTCTCCCTCGGAGACGGGTGTCAACTTAGTACCCTTCCAGCCTATGAAAAGCTGTGCCCAGTGCTTGTAGTCAGCTGAAAAAGGTGTGCATGTGTTTGGGAGGGAGGGAGCCATGGGCGCCATTTGGGAGTAGTCAGGGGTCGCAGCTGTGACCTCTAGCTTGCTTCCTGCTACTTCTGGCACTTCCTGTGCGGCCCATGGCCTCAATGGAGGTAAATGTTTTCCCCCTTTGAGGCCAGGGGTAGCAAAGGAAGTGCCAAGGGTAGTAGGGTGCAAGCTAGAGGTCACAGCTGCGACTCCTGATCACTCCCAAATGACGTATATGGCCGCCTCCCTCCCACACACCTGTACACCTTTTTCAGTCGATTAAAAGCACTGGGCACAGCTTTTCATATGCTGAAAGGGTACTAAGTTGACACCTGTCTCCAGGGGAGAAAGACTCATATAGGAATTCATTAAGATTCCTCGACCTACTGAACATATTTAAAAAAAATCAAATAAACAGCATGCTTAAAAGAGTTACGAATTGTGAGGGGAAATGGTGAAATTGCACATCTTTTCTTTCACAGTGTATTATACCCCTGATCAAAGGCACTGTATAGCGGCCATTTTGGCACAAGGAAAGCTACACAATGCTGTATTTTCAACACTAGGATTTTTACAGTCAAAGCTTCCCTTCCCATTTTTGCTTTAAAATAATTGCACTGAGCGCTTGTGAACAAAAGAGAGCGCGCGCCCCGACGCCGCCATTTTTACAAAGGGCCTTTCTTTCTGCACCGTGGGCTCTCATCTTCCACTTTCCTCATTTCCCCATTCTCTCTGTGAGATCGCGTGCCATGTCCCCGTTTCATCTTGATCTCGGCGCGGCCGCAGACACCTGCAATTTCACAGCAGTTCAGAGAAACAACTAGAAAAGAAATGCAAGGCATTGTATGCGGATGAGGCCGATAATGACGCTAGCAGTGATGGCGACGGAGGCGCTAATCTTTTCTTCTCTCGTTTTTTAATCAGGGTTGGCATTCATCCTTGTCACCGTGGAGTGTAGAACCACTGCCGAGAGCGCATTTCAGCCGCTTTTGTTGGCCTAGCCGAGCGACGTTCTAACTTTACATTTTATTCGAGATGCTTTTTTCTCTTTTTTACAAGAATGTCACCTCATTGTCACAATAATCTTCGTATTACATTGATCTACATTGTCGATTTTTGAAGTTTTCACAGCGCATCCTCAAGGCATTTGGTGCTTGATAAAAAAAATCACATGAAGTGGAAGAACACTGAAGTGATCTGTTTTTTTTTTAATGTATGTGTGTATAGGACAATCCAACCCCGTTGTACAGGGTCACTCACAGTCCGATGTAGACACCATCATAGTGGATTTGTGAGGTGGTGGTGGTCTGGTGGAAGGGGTGCTGCTGGGTTATGAGACTGGTAAATTGACTATTAAATATTTTTTGATTTTGGGCTCTTTAAATAGGTGAGGCTTCGGTTCTTTCCTAAATTGAAGAAGAGTTAGAAGGTTTTAAAGGTGTTAATCCCCGCCTGCAGGTTTTTTTTAAAGCACAAAAGTAATGTTTGGAATTTATTGCAACGTGGATACATCGGGAGAATGTTAATGCAAATGCCTGGTGCTCGCTCACTCGAAAGACTCCACGAATAGCTCCTATAAATAGGCCTCAAATGAGTGACTTTGCTTCGGAGATCCGAGGCCCCAGGATTCTCTTCCTTATTACCACATTTATCATGTCCTAACCCACGCTCCCCGGGGGGCTGGTGGGCTCCTTAAACCATCCATTCTGGTCGAACACCCTTCCTGCCCACTAGGCTTCATGAAAGAGATTGGTCATTAGTGCAGGTGCGAGGGGAGATAATAATAAAAACTGAAATCACACTAGAACATTGATTTTAATGTGGAGAGGCTGCGTGCTTCCGGAAAGCCTGGCAAGATGGCGTCCATTTTCTGTTATCGTCGAGAATAACTGACGATGCAAAATACACCAGTAGCTTGACAATGGCTCGAGATAGTTTTCAAGTGCAAGGAGCTGCTGTGGTAAGACGAATTCTTATTATGCGACCAAAAGGCCAGCGGGGCTGGGAGAGTCCTTATCAAATGACTAATGGGATGGTGCTTCAAGAGAGGGCTCGTATGTACTGCAGGAGTGATGACGTGAGCCTGATGTGCAGAGTAATGTTATCCCAGGTAGCAAGGGTAGATTACATCGAATTTTGCATTTAAAAAAAATGTGATTTGCGAAAATGCCTTTTTTATTGAAACTTTTATAGGGATGAAGATGGAGTTATTTTCTATGTGGAATTCATCACATATCAATGTTGCCTAATATTTAGCCTTTGAATTGGAAATAACTATGCAATGGAATAGTGATAATGGGGGTGGTTTCAGATCTCAATGTAAATACAGATTTGGCGCTTTATTTTAGTATGAAATGCTTCTTCAAGTCTATTTTGATTTAAGGGCTCCTTTGGCGCTAAAATAAGCACAAAAAGCATAGATGGCATTTACACCAGCAGCTCATGTTATGTTTGTTCGTGTTGTTCCTATGCAATTGCTCTAATTTGTTGCCACAAATGGGACATAATTATGTGACGTGGTGTAATAGTCTAATATGGGGAATTTCGCATTAGAAGCGTAATGCAAAATTCCATAATTTACACACCATTATGCAGATGTAACACAAAATTAATCTGGGTCTATATAAATACATAATTATTATTATTGCAAACAGGACCTTGCACACCATCATTATTATTAGTGTAGATAAAATTAATGGCATCACAGTCACACTCTCTTCCGCTGCATCATGTACATTCTAATGTAGCATGGAGGTACTTTATCTTGTCTCCCCAAACACTGAGTATAATCCCAGTTATGGCTTCTCAATTTGGCTGGGACGCAATTACATGTTTGCCTTAATAGAGCCATCGTCCTGTGTGCCACTGTGACCTGACAGGTACTAATGGACTTAAATAAGCTGCACTGAAGCATGTCCACCTCTTTCACCTCCTCCCACACACAGCCATTTTCTTATTGTATAGTGGTCGCTAGGAAGGTGTACTCGGTCATTTTATTACTGTAATGCTGCAGAAAGAATGTGTGTACATGTCAGCTAATTACCCGTACAACCCCCGCAGAAAAGACCTCAATTGAACATGCAAACATCACACAGCCCCACTTTTAATTTGTCATTATGACACTATAGCAGTATAGCCCACTGCTAAGGGTTACAGATCATTAAAGTCCCTATTCCCGAGTTATGTAATTGAGTCACAGGTGAGGGACTAACAAAAGGAGAGACTTTTTAATGACTGCAGTATTCCGAGGCAGAAGTGCTGTAATTCTGTTAGACTAGTCTACACAAAATAAGGTAGAACTCTAAATAGGGTAAAACAGAAAGACAAATAGGAGATTTTTGGAGCAGAATGTCTACATCAGCCATCATTGGCTCTTAGCCAGACCATTGTCTTTTGGGAGTTCCTAAAACTCTTCTCAGGACTTGTGTAATACTATGCCAGAGGCCAAACAACCTAACAATGGAGCTCGGCAGTGGTTGCCACACATTTAAATGTGGGATTCTTTTTGCTGACATCATTACTAATGTGAAGCAGATTCAATAAACTATGCTCACACATGTTACAAATATAAAACCCATTCATTTAGTAAAACAATCATGGTTTTCACGGTCATCAGTATACATATTCATGACCTGCATTTAAAATCCATTTCAGTCGCATTGGGAATGCCAGGCCTCTGTGGCATATGGCAGGCAATGTAAATCATATTGGTGAATTTGCATATTTCCACATGTTTTTAAGCGAACTATATTATTTGAAATATCATTTACTTTTCCCGATGAATTGCATTTTGCCTTTCGTGACATGCTTAAAAATCTTCTGCAAAGTTTAAACAAACATTTAATTCTTTCTACAGTCCTGATTGCTACCAAAAATCACCAGAGGAACCCTTGAAGTACTACCCAACCACACATGCTTGGATTTACATGCTTACATGTCATTGCATCCTGCAATCACACTCTTTGTCACAAGGCACATCATTGATGGATGGAATGCAGAACAAATCAAAACATTCACCCCCAGTCAAGAGATCTGGGTAAAATCCATCATTATTTTGCTCACCATGCCACCCCAGTTTAGACCTGCCATATGCAAATCAGTCTTGATCCTGTGCCTCATGGGAACAGTCAAGCCCGAAATGCCAAACCAGTTCCTCCCTGGACGGGAAACCAGCATCCTAGGACCGGTTTCAGGGTTTCACCCCTCTTCAACCAGGATAGCTTGATTCCAGTGGCAAAGTGAGCCCGGGACCCACGTCTGGTCATACCCGGCGCACTCAGGGTGAGAAAGCAAAAGACACATAATTGATTGACGGAATGCAGAACAAATCAAAACATTTACCCCCTGTTAAGAGATCTGGGTTAAATCCATCATTATTTTGCTCACCATGCCACCCCAGTTTAGACCTGGCCATATGCAAATCAGTCTTGATCCTGTGCCTCATAAGAACAGTCCAGCTCAAACTGCCAAGCCACGTCCTCCCTGGACTGGAAACAAGCATCCTAGGACCGGTTTCGGGGTTTCACCCCTGTTCAGCCAGGATAGCTTGATTCCAGTGGCACAGTGAGCCCGGGACCCACATCTGGGCATACCCGGCGCACTTAGGGCGAGAAAGCAAAAGACACATAATTGATGGACGTAATGCAGAACAAATTAAAATATTCACCCCCAGTCAAGAGATCTGGGTTAAATCCATCATTCTTTTGCTCACTATGCCACCCCAGTTTAGACCTGGCCATATGCAAATCAGTCTTGATCCTGTGCCTCATGGGAACAGTCCAGCCCGAACTGCCAAGCCAACCCAGATCTTTTGACTGGGGGCGAATGTTTGCATTGTCAGCATTCCGTGCATCATTTGTTTGCTGTAACACTTTTCACCCTAAGTGGGATGGGTATGCCCATACGTGGTTCCCTTGCTCACTGTGCCACTTAATATTCAAGCTAGCCTGGCTAAAGAAGGGTGACACACCATGAAACCGGTCCCAGGATGCTTGTTTCCGGTCCAGGGACGACCTGGCCTGGCAGTTCGGTCTGGACTGTTCCCATGAGGCACAGGGTCAAGACCGATTTGCATATGGCTGGGTCCAAACTGGAGTGGCGTAGTGGGCAAAACAACAATGGATTTATTTAAAAAAAAAATCTTTTTTTCAAGCATCATCGACAAAAGTCATCATTGATATTCATGGGCCAGGAACCATACCAAATCCATGAATTCAATATGGAACACAATAATTCAAATCACACTTTACAGTGTAAAATAAATCAAGGGGTCTCAAGAGTCTCCGAATCTTGCAGTGGATTTGGTGGACCTCAGATATCTCCTCTGTAGTTATTCCATGGTCCCCATACCTTATTCCATTTCCCCGGGCACCCCCTTGCAACATAGACTGATTTTTTCCTGAACATACACCAGTCAAGGCCCTCCTCCCACTTACCCAATGTCGGTATCTGACGGGCTCCCCAGTGTTGTGCAATATTCCTCTTCGCAATCATCTTCGGGCCTCCGGCTGCAGGTCAATAAACAGAACCTCTTGTAAAGTATGATATATATCTTGCCAATAAGTCTGTATGTGCACACATTCCCATATGATGTGCATAAGTGTGCCGATCTCCCCGCACCCACGTCTGCACTGCTCAGTTTCTGTTCTACCCATGCGTGCCAGGCCCGGCCCTGTGAAGTAAATCCTGTGCAGATTTTTGACCTGTACCAATCTCAGCCTTGCCTGGACCGCCACTTTTCCCGGGGAGGAAACCGCCTCCTGCTAGTCTTCCTCATCAAGTTCTAAGCCATCACTGACCCATTTCTCCTTCAGCAAGGGTTTTTCCATATTATTAATCCGTTTTTTGTAATTCAAGGAGATGGTTTTCTCAGGGAGGTGGCCATTGAGTATCCTGTCTTCCAAGGGGGAGGCCTCTGGAAGTGGGGACATGCTTGTTACATGTGTGAGCAAAGCATGCCAGACTTGAAGATACCGAAAATAGTCAGTATCCGCCAGGCTGTACTGCTGTTGGAGGGATGCGAATGGAAGAATTGTCTCCTTACCTCATATGTCTTTGATCTGTGAGAGTCCAATTAGGTCCCATTTATCAAAGCCCTTGGATTGCCACAGGCTTCCCAGAATCTCAGAGTTCCACAGTGGAGTTGCCAGGGTGAGTCTGCGGTCCAAGCCCAACTGTTTGTTAGCCGCGTGCCACACATGGACCGAATGTGCAGTCAGTCCCGTGAGGGGGTACCTGTGGGTCCTGGCATAGAGCACTCTGGAATATGCACCCCCAGGAAGTAGCCATTTGTCCATGGCATACCCGGGGTCATCTGGTCGACCATAAATCCCCTGGTTAATAGCTGCCAAATGGGATGCCCAATTATACTTTTTAATATCCGGGAGGCTGATGCCCCATTATACCAATTTAGGGTCAGTTTAGTTAGGGCTATGCTGGGCTTACCGTCCCGTAGGAGGTCTCTTTGAAGATTCTCAATTTCTTTGAAAAAGGATGGGGGAACTGGATCCATTGAGTTCTGGAGGTCGTAAAGGATGCGGGGCATAGCCATCATCTTAAAGAGGGCTGCTTTACTTAACAACGAGAGGGGCAGATATTTCCAACGTTTGACATCACTTTTTAACCTCCGAATCGGTGGCACTGGGTTGCGATCAAATCGGAGCTCCGAGCTCAACATGATTAAAATGCCGAGATAGCGAAAGCAGTCCGACACAATCTGTATCGGGCAGCCCTTCGGGAGGCGAGGTGGTTCTCCTTGTAGGACGTATACCACCGACTTCGACCAGTTTATGGTGAATCCGGAGTATCTCCCAAACACCACAAGATTGTCTCTGAGGCTGATCAAGGAGGCTCTTGGGGAGGTCAGGTATAGCAGAATATCGTCTGCATACAACAATATCTTGTCTTCCCAACCCGGGACCACCCCATCCCGCGAATCACCTGATCTCTACGAATCCATGCCGGCAGAGGCTCCAAAGCCAATGCAAAAAGGAGCAGAGACAAAGGGCAACCCTGACGCGTGCCACGGCTCAGTTGGAAAACTGGAGACTTACGGTTATTAACGACCACCTGGGCCATGGGGCCAGTGTATAGCAGGCGGACTGAACTCTTAAAGATGGGACCAAAACCCAGCATGTCTAGCACGGCGAAGAGATATGGCCATTCAACCATATCAAATGCCATGGCCGCATCCAGGGATACCAATATAGCAGGTTCTAGGATAGTTGGTAGTCTGCCCAGAACACCATGTAAGCGGCGTAGATTAAGAGCAGTATTCCGATGTGGCATGAAGCCTGATTGATCGGGGTGCACTAATGTGTCAAATACTTTAATCAATTTACAACAAGGGGTGGTGATGGACAGAGTCTCTGAATTAAGCAGAGTACTCTCACCCAGTCAAGAGATCAGGGCTAGATCCAACACCGTTTTTTAGCTCATTGCACCATCCCAGTTTCAGAACCTGGCTGTATGCAAATTAGTCTGTCCCTGGCCCAGTGCATCATGGGAACAGGGCAGACCAGACTACAAAAGCCAATTCTTACACTGGGAAGGAAACAAGCTTCCGGGGACCGGTTTCTGCCATTACAGGCGTCTTCGGCCCGGCTTGCTTGAATCCTGATGGTGCAATGAGCAAGGGACTCACATCTGAGTATACCCTTCCACGCTTAGGGTGGACAAAATAATTTACAACAAGGGGTGGTGATGGACAGAGTCTCTGAATTAAGCAGAGTACTCTCACCCAGTCAAGAGATCAGGGCTAGATCCAACACCGTTTTTTAGCTCATTGCACCATCCCAGTTTCAGAACCTGGCTGTATGCAAATTAGTCTGTCCCTGGCCCAGTGCATCATGGGAACAGGGCAGACCAGACTACAAAAGCCAATTCTTACACTGGGAAGGAAACAAGCTTCCGGGGACCGGTTTCTGCCATTACAGGCGTCTTCGGCCCGGCTTGCTTGAATCCTGATGGTGCAATGAGCAAGGGACTCACATCTGAGTATACCCTTCCACGCTTAGGGTGGACAAAATAATTTACAACAAGGGGTGGTGATGGACAGAGTCTCTGAATTAAGCAGAAAACTCTCACCCAGTCAAGAGATCAGGGCTAGATCCAACACCGTTTTTTAGCTCATTAGCTCATTGCACCATCCCAGTTTCAGTTGTTAATTATTTTGTCCACCCTAAGCGTGGAAGGGTATGCTCAGACATGAGTCCCTTGCTCACTGCACCATCAGGATTCAAGCAAGCCGGGCCGAAGAGGCTGAAATGCCAGAAACCGGTCCCCGGTAGCTTGTTTCCTTTCCAGTGTAAGAATTGGCTTTGTAGTTTGGTTTGCCCTGTTCCCATCATGCACTGGGACAGGAACAGACTAATTGGCATACAGCCAGGTTCTGAGACTGGGATGATGCAGTGAGCTAAAAAACGGTGTTGGATCTAGCCCTGATCTCTTGACTGGGTGAGAGTTTTCTGCTTAATTCAGAGACTCTGTCCATCACCACCCCTTGTTGTTAATTATTTTGTCCACCCTAAGCGTGGAAGGGTATGCTCAGACATGAGTCCCTTGCTCACTGCACCATCAGGATTCAAGCAAGCCGGGCCGAAGAGGCTGAAATGCCAGAAACCGGTCCCCGGTAGCTTGTTTCCTTTCCAGTGTAAGAATTGGCTTTGTAGTTTGGTTTGCCCTGTTCCCATCATGCACTGGGACAGGAACAGACTAATTTGCATACAGCCAGGTTCTGAGACTGGGATGATGCAGTGAGCTAAAAAACGGTGTTGGATCTAGCCCTGATCTCTTGACTGGGTGAGAGTTTTCTGCTTAATTCAGAGACTCTGTCCATCACCACCCCTTGTTGTTAATTATTTTGTCCACCCTAAGCGTGGAAGGGTATGCTCAGACATGAGTCCCTTGCTCACTGCACCATCAGGATTCAAGCAAGCCGGGCCGAAGAGGCTGAAATGCCAGAAACCGGTCCCCGGTAGCTTGTTTCCTTTCCAGTGTAAGAATTGGCTTTGTAGTTTGGTTTGCCCTGTTCCCATCATGCACTGGGACAGGAACAGACTAATTTGCATACAGCCAGGTTCTGAGACTGGGATGATGCAGTGAGCTAAAAAACGGTGTTGGATCTAGCCCTGATCTCTTGACTGGGTGAGAGTTTTCTGCTTAATTCAGAGACTCTGTCCATCACCACCCCTTGTTGTTAATTATTTTGTCCACCCTAAGCGTGGAAGGGTATGCTCAGACATGAGTCCCTTGCTCACTGCACCATCAGGATTCAAGCAAGCCGGGCCGAAGAGGCTGAAATGCCAGAAACCGGTCCCCGGTAGCTTGTTTCCTTTCCAGTGTAAGAATTGGCTTTGTAGTTTGGTTTGCCCTGTTCCCATCATGCACTGGGACAGGAACAGACTAATTTGCATACAGCCAGGTTCTGAGACTGGGATGATGCAGTGAGCTAAAAAACGGTGTTGGATCTAGCCCTGATCTCTTGACTGGGTGAGAGTTTTCTGCTTAATTCAGAGACTCTGTCCATCACCACCCCTTGTTGTTAATTATTTTGTCCACCCTAAGCGTGGAAGGGTATGCTCAGACATGAGTCCCTTGCTCACTGCACCATCAGGATTCAAGCAAGCCGGGCCGAAGAGGCTGAAATGCCAGAAACCGGTCCCCGGTAGCTTGTTTCCTTTCCAGTGTAAGAATTGGCTTTGTAGTTTGGTTTGCCCTGTTCCCATCATGCACTGGGACAGGAACAGACTAATTTGCATACAGCCAGGTTCTGAGACTGGGATGATGCAGTGAGCTAAAAAACGGTGTTGGATCTAGCCCTGATCTCTTGACTGGGTGAGAGTTTTCTGCTTAATTCAGAGACTCTGTCCATCACCACCCCTTGTTGTTAATTAAATACTTTAATCAGGCGCGTAGCTAATAATTTAGCGAGGATCTTAGGTTCCACATTCAGCAGTAATATGGGTCTATAGGACGCGCAGCAGGTTTTGGACTTGCCCTCCTTATGAATGACTACAATATTTGCCACTCGTTGGTCAAAGGGGAGCAACCCCTCGTCTCTGCTCTCCTCGAACATCGAGCGTAGGTACAGGGCTATCCTATCTGGTCTCAGTTTGTACAACTTAATTGTAATGCCATTAGGACCTGACACCTTACCCGAGTTCACCCCCCTTATTGCCTGTGCCATGTCATTGTCTGTGAGAGCAGACTCGAGATCATCTTTATGTTCATCTGAGAGGATGGGAAGCCTGATATCTCTAAGCGATTCCCCATTGTCTTCTTCTTAGTGGTTACCTGTCGTGCGGTAAACCGTTCGATAATGGTCCGCAAAGTGATTAGCTATTTCCTGCGGGTAATTTATAGGGATGTTATTTTTGCCTTTCAGCTCCGGCACCAGCCGGGCCGCCCACTCTCTCCTATCTAACCATGCAATTAGCTTCCCTGCCTTGTTGCCTTGCTCATAGATTCTACTTTGCGTATCTCTGCCCAGTGCCCTAGCGCTATCCTCTGCAATACTTTTAAATTCGTCTTGTTTCAGCTTTTCGGCTGTCACTGGCTGCTCTAATTCTTCTTCCAATCTCAGTATCTCTTCTGCTCGCACCAACTCAGCCTGGTTATCTTTTTTCTTTCCCGCTATCAGGGATAGAGTTTCCCCAAGAATAACTGTTTTGTAGGCTTCCCATAACGTCTGAGCTGAGTCAACAGTTCCCTCGTTCTCTTGGAAAAAGTATTCTTGCTTGGGCTATTTTTTCCGGGTTCCCCGGTCTCTCAAGTACCATGAATTAATGAGGACTATCTTCCCGGCGCCCATTTGGCCCTGGACTACCTTCATCTAGGCCGGAGAGTGGTCCGAGATGCCTCTACCCAGGTGACGCACCTCCCCAATATTGAACGCCTGTGCCGCTGGGACAAGGATATAGTCAATATGGGAGAGACTATGGTGGGCTCCCGACAAGAACGTGTATTGAGTCCTATCTGGATTGCGTGATCTCCAACCATCCACCAGTCCCATGGACTCAAGAAAGTCCGGCAGCCACTTCTGTGAGGGTCTGAGTTCCGTGGTGGATGGACGGTCTAGTGCACCAGACATCACTGCATTAAAGTCTCCACCTATCACTAGGTGGCCTACAGGGAGTGACAAAAGGATAATACCTAAATCCTTGAAGACCGGGGGAACATACACTGAAAAAAATGTGGCCGTCTTGCCCTCCCACATACCTGAGACCCCGACGTATCTACCCCATGCGTCAGACCATGTTTTTTGTACTGTGAGAGGGAATGTGTTTTTGGTTAAAAGGCCCACCCCTCGCGACCCCGTAGTGAAGCCTGCATGTGCCATCAACCTATATCCTCCCTTATTCAGAGCTTGATATGTTTTCAACAAGGTGCGACTCCTGTAGGAGGATGACATCCGGGGCTTGTTGCCTAATATATTGATTGACCATACTACATTTAATCTTATCCCTCAGGCCATTTAAATTCTAGCTGAGGACTCTAACCTCTATATCCCTTTGTGTGCCCATCTTTATTAAGGCCTAGAAAACGCTCCTGCCCTGTTGCACATGTTGGTATTGTCGAAAAAACTAACTCCACACACAATTCAGACCTTAAAAACAATTATTTTCCTCCCAACCTCCCCCCTCCCTGCACCCCTGCGCCCCAGGCTTCAAACTGCCCATAACTCACCTTGCAGAGTGCCTGTCGCCCTACCAGATACTAAAAGTAGAAAAGTGGGGTACGCTGTGCTCCCTCCCTCCCTCGCCCTCCCCACAGTCAATAAAGTTGTGCAATACATTACTTGCAAGCTTACAAGTCCACCAAGTCTGCTCTGAAGGCTCATCCCATCCGCTGTAATGACCATCGGGCCACCCCGTTAACACGACATCACCCCATCAAAGAGTGGGTGGTAGCGCAAGCCCACACCCATTACACCCCACCCCCTGTTCACCCCCAGAACCATCTCACCACAATGTTCCCTGAGGAGTCAACAGCGATTCTCCAGCCAGTCCGCTGCTATATCTGGCTTATCAAAAGAACAGACTCTTCCGTCCGCCTCCACTCAAAGCCTGGAGGGGAACAACACCCCTTGTCCCGTAACGCCTTCTTGATCCCCAGAAAGGAACGTCTTTGCCTCTATACTAACTGGGTGAAGTCCGGGAAGAAATTTATGTCCTCATTTTCATATTTCAAGGGTGGCCCTTCCGGGCATGCTGAAGTATCACATCTCTGTCATGAAAGTTGAGAACCCTAGCGAGGATCGGGCGAGGGGGAGCCCCAGGTTTCGGCCGTCCCCCGGGTACTCTATGTGATCTCTCAATAACAAGAAACTTTCAGAGCCCCCTGGGTTTTAGATGATTTAAAATGAGGTCCTCGACAAATAAATCCGTGGCCTGTCCCTCCGATCGTTCTGGAACACCCCGGATACGCACGTTGTTACATCTTAGGTGTCCTTCATAGTCGTCCAGCTTGAGTTCCGCATTTATCCTGAATTGCTGCAGTTCCTTGACCTCCATTAGCAACTGGGAGGCATCTTGCTGTGGTGAGCTCCACTTGTTTGATCCGTTCGTTACTCTTGTTCATGTCTGCCCGGAGTATGTTGACGTCCACCGTGATGGATTGTGTTCCAATGAGGTCTTGATTCCGGTAATTGTGTCTAGGACGTCCATGAGCGTGGGTTCCGTGACCGTCTCCCCTTTCACACCTCCGATTCTGCTCGTCGGGTATGATCTGGAGACTTATGCTTTGGGAAGTGTAAACTTGTCCAATTTCGACTGTTGTCCTGATTTGCTGCCCTTGTTGCACACCATTGTCCTGCCAATGTCATATCTAGTCACACTCAAGGGGTCTATCTCCTTGGCAATAGTGACACCCTGCCGTATCCGGGGATGTAAGCAGAAGGATCGTCACGCGTGGTCTGGGCACTTGCGTCTCTATGCAAGATCCCCTTTCAGAAGAACGGGGGGTTGGAGGCCAGCAATCGCAACGCCCAGCCCGTGCTTAGTCACTATTTGGGCGGTCTGAGTAATGCTCCAGGGGTGCCATCAATGCTCGCGGCCCGGGATGACCAGAAGTGCAGGCCAAGCAGATAAGCGCGCAGACAGCCCCTCTGAGGAGAGAACAGGCCGCACACCATTCGGAGCTTAGTCTCTGTGTCGCAAAGTGCCAAAGCCGCCCCCTGAAGGGCAATAACTGATCAGGACAGTATAGGTTTAGCTGTCTGTTATGTCATTCCACCTTAGCTGGTAATTTATTAGAATCTTCAACTGTTCCTGTGGATTTATATTACACCATCGCTCTCACCAAGCCTCACTGGGTCATTGCTCTGTGGGCACCGCAAAAATCATGTGCACCACTCCGGGCCCCCGCTATGGCCCCCCCGTACCTGTTTTCAAACACAGTCCTCTGCGGGTGGCATCCCCATTCTGCAGAACGTGGGTGTGCTGCAATGTCATGAGGCAGTCAAGCCCTTCACCATATCCCTCAGCCCCCACCGCAGTGAAAAAGGGGGGCGGGCGGGGGAGCGCACCCCAGGCAGTCCCCAGGTGATCCGTGCTCCGAAGATGCGGCCTAGCATCGGCCTATGCCGATGCTAGGGGCAGCTCCTCCTCTCCGCCATCAATAAAATTACTGGTGCGCCACCCGGCGCGGAGATCGCCGCTCCATCGACATCCCGGTCCGCTCTTCACAGGAATAAAAAAGCACCACTGGAGCCTCCCGGCACAGGAGCCCCGGGCGTCTTGACCCAACCAGGGAGCGTGCACGCCACTGCTGCCCCAACACGAGGCCCCGGTCTCCACCTCTCAGGCCGGTCTCGCTCTAGTCTTATGAAACACTCAGCTCCCAGGTGATATTGGGACACCCCCGGCTCAAGCCATTGATCACAGAGCCTTCCGATCGATGAGGTGCACACACAATCAGGATATGTGTGCCGGATTAGTGTAGGGGAAGGTTAGGAGTGGCAGAGCTCCACTAACCTGCAGTCATCACACTCCATGGCTTAGCCACGCCCCCAAGAACAATGGATTTAACCAAGATCTTTTGACTGGGGGAGAATGTTTGCATTGTCAGCATTCCGTACATCATTTTTTTGCTGTAACACTTTTCTCCATAAGTGGGATGGGTATGCCTAGACGTGGGTCCCTTGCTCACTGTGTCACTGGATTCAAGCTAGCCTGGCTGAAGAAGGCTGACATACCCTGAAACTGGTCCCAGGATGCTTGTTTCTGGTCCAGGGAGGACCTGACCTGGCAGTTCGGTCTGGACTGTTCCCATGAGGGACAGGGTCAGGACTAATTTTCATATGGCTGGGTCCAAACTGGTATAGCGTAGTGGGCAAAAGAACGATGCATTTAACCCAGATCTTTTGACTGGGGGAGAATGTTTGCATTGTCAGCATTCCGTCCACCATTTGTTTGCTGTAACACACCCTTTGTCAGCACATTTGGAAAAGCTCTAAAAAATGATGCTTCAAAATTGTGAATATGTAATCAGGTGCTGGTCAACCGTCCTACTATTACACCAATGCCCTCCTGGCTCATCTTCAATAGTTAGGGTACAATTCTACCTTTTAAACTTTGCCTATATTTTCTACCAGCCACCCACTACAGTACAGAAATATCCTAAGAACATAATATTTTTTCATCCAACTCCATCCAAGGATCACTGCCAGACGATTCAATAAGCCTTTCTCTCAGCATGTCGTCAGCCAGGCACCTGGAGAACTCCTATATTGCTTTCAAAGTAATCCTCTATCTCAACATAGCATCTGCAACTTAAAGAAGGAAGGGTTATGGACATAATTTTGGTCACCAATGACTGGCTTGGTCCCTTTCTCTTTGAACGTATCTGATCCTACCTCATTACTATTCCAGGTGGTCCGGCAATAATTTTTTACCGTCTTTGGACACAGCTCATAGCACTAATATCTGTGACAATGGAAAGCTGATGAGTAATCATTGTGTCATGATATTCTTTGATGACAGATTTGATGATATCAAAGTGGATTTCCACCATGCTAAGCCAAGGGTTTAACCTAAAAACTTTATTTTCACTTTGAAAATCATCAGTCTTCCAGTTCCCATACAGAACTATTGACGATCTCATCCACATGTGAAAGTACAGACCAGATGCTTTACTCGTTATTGAAGTCATGTAAAATTCTACCTATAGCTTAGTCAAACTTATATCAAAGTTAACGATCTTCCTTACCACTTGCGTAGCAAATGGGGTCCATCTATTTAGTCCACCAGGATTTTTAAATTATGACTACCCAATTTGGGGACTTTTACTGTGAGTCTCTCTACCTGAGTCTCACTCATGGTAAATTCACGCTAATTGGATTTGGAGCGCTAAACGCCCGCATCCATCTTTCAAGATAAAGCTGCTGCTCCCCAGGTAGAATAAGAGACACATGTGTGGGCTGCATGTGTGAGACAACTGTTTTGTACAGCCCAGAATTTGTGCACATGTAGTCTGTCTCAAAATAGACTCTGCAAGGATTGGTACTAACCTGGGGTAGGCCATATATTATTAGTGGGCCTTCACAGTATAAGTCTGTAGTACTTAGTGGGCCTTCACAGTATAAGTCTGTAGTACTTACTGGAAAATTGGTGGTGTTTTCTGTGTATTATATATATATAGGTGAAATCGGCCCTAAAGTACAGATTTGCTCTAATTAAGCCCACGGGGTCCAGCTAGGTACCAAAATGGGATAAACTATGCACACTGAGTTTGAATTTGCAGCCCCCAACAACCACCATCCATATTTTATGGGACTTCAGGATTTGTCATATTTCTTTGGCTCAGTTCATAACCAGATTGCTGGCATTTCACCTCCCTCCCCCCTCTATGACAACTTAATCACCCTGCTCCCCTGGCAGACGCATCAAAGGCTTCCCCACACAAAAGATAATCAACAGTAATTGCATCATAATACTGCTGGGCGGGGACATCCAGGCACAATGGAACTCAGGAGGGGCTCACCTTTGAGGTTTTGGTGGGAAGGTATCAGGTAACCGTGTCATCAAGAGATGAGGCCCAAGGGGGAGCTCCTACAAGAGACAACTTGAAGTAGCCATTTTGGATTGTCTCAGAATGCTGTGCAGGAAGGTTGGGACAGTGGGGGAGGGTTGATTAGCATGCTAGGATTTACCAGGGTGTCTAGCTCCTAAAACCTTCCACCCCCACTTAACTCCGGCACAAGGGAGAAACAGTTGAGATGATTCTCGACCTAGAAGATTCTGGACCTGGGAGCGACAATGGCAAATGGGATACCTAGCTGGAAGGAGTAGCCCCCTGATTATTTGCAAGGATGAACTAAGGACATTGACTCTAGCTGATCCCCAGGACTCTTGCTACATTTTGTGGACTGTAGATAGTCAAAACAATATTCAGAAACATATTGTTTTGAACTTAAAGTCTTTATTGACAACATGGACATCGAACAAAGAGCATTTACCATTATAATGAATGCTATAACTAGTAGTACTGTTTCCAAAGATTTAAATGGTAGTGTGACATTGAAATGCGGTGTATGGTGGACTTTATTAATGTGGTGATATCCCAACAAAACTAATAGGTCTGTGTAGAGATGTCTTTAGTTGGCATTTGTGCCATGGAAACTGTTGCCTACTTATGTTGTAGAATGTTTTCATATAAAGATTCTGTTGGAGAACAGTTAGTGGAAAGCAATGTGGATGTAAGATGCTGCCCCGTGCTGGGATGCTGTACTGACAATAAATCTACATAATATTGTCCAGAATCCTGTGAAGGTTCTTCTTTTCATGGTGACGAGTTCCTGCGCGAGGGGCAGGTAACAGCATCTCCCCCCTTGGATAATAATATAAAATGAAGGCCGTCTCTGTCAGAAGAATTATCTGTAAGTAACATTTTTCATTTACCATCTAAGGATCGTTTATTGTTCCTTGAACTTTGGCTATCAAGAGAGAGCGAGGACAACAATTCTTCTACATCATTTGGGAGTTGAAGGAAGAAGAGTCTATGAAGAGTTACCAGAGCTTTCTCTAGGAATGGGTGATGGGCAACCAAATAACATTCATGAAATGTCTGTTCAAATGTTACAACTTCATTTTACTCCCAAAACAAATGATGTTCTTGAACTCCATAAGTTTTTTACTGGAAATTAAAAGGATGGTGAAGATATTACTTCCTATGTTTCTACTTTGAAAGGCTTAGTCCTGACATGTAAATTTGACCAGTTAAATGATTCATTAATTAGAGATCAGTTAGTGCGCTGTACTAGTAGCAAGAAAATTAAAGAAAATGTATTAATGAAAGAATATACTTTAGACGAGACGATTCAAAGAGCAAAAGGGATGGAACATACTGTTATGTGGCTTAAAGAAATGGAAAGTTCTGTTACTAACAAACAAGATAAGGCTGAAGCTATTGAAAAAATATATGAAAAGAAAAATTATGTTACATTGAATACAGATCTCAAAAAGCCACAAGCTGAGAAAGGAAATTACCAATTGAGGGATATCA
Organism: Lissotriton helveticus; assembly: GCF_964261635.1. NCBI lineage: Eukaryota > Metazoa > Chordata > Amphibia > Caudata > Salamandridae > Lissotriton > Lissotriton helveticus. The sequence goes on from NC_136069.1 coordinate 1,475,506,917, forward strand.
AAAGTTTTCGCTGTGGATCTCCAGTGCACATTGCTTCTAGCCTCAATTGCATGGCCAGAGGTACTGTTGTACAAAAGTTTATTGGAAAAGAAAAGTTCAAGAGGTAGAAGATGTTTGTGAGTACGTTGATGATATTCTTTTGGTGATTGCTGGTGACCAAAACAACTTCGAAATAATTAAAACATTTTAAGTTAGACATTGTTCACAATCTGAAAATGAAAAGTACTGATAAACTAGAAAAGCCACATTGCAATATTTTATTTGAAGAAAAAGAGATAAATGCATTAGCTGATTCTGGGAGTTTATATACTCTCATCTTGAATAGATCTTTTGAAAACAATTGGTCTAAAGAAAATGGTCCAATTATACTCCTGATATTCGAGCAGTAGGTTATGCAGGAAAAAGAATAGAGATTAAAAGAATGTGTTGGAGGACTCTAAAATTGAGACAAAGCTGTGTTCTAATGCTCGCCAGGCTGGTGAATCTACACTATTTTGCACTACTTATAAATTATTTTATCTTGTCATTTTAATGTTTTAATTGTGATCCTGTTATCTAACCTACTGCTAATTTGCACTAAAAGCACACTGGGCACTTTGTTTTTGGTGCCACGTGCTGACTGCACGTTGTTTGCTGCTTGAGTGGGGAATTACAGGCAGGACACCACCATCTTGGGCGGCTAGCACTCTAGCTTGGTTTCCCTGGGGCTATAAAGCTCCATGCTGACGCGGCCTTGCAGCGCTACCACCTTAGACAAAGCTGTGTTCTAACGCTCGCCAGGCTGGTGAATCGACACTATTTTGCACTACTTAAAAATTATTTTATCGTGTGATGTTAATGTTTTAATTGTGATCCTGTTATCTGACCCGCTGCTAATTTGCACTAAAAGTGCACTGGGCACTTTGTTTTCGACGCCACGCGCTGACAGCATGTTGTTTTCTGCTTCAGTGGGGAATTACAGGCAGGACACCGCCATCTTGGGCAGTTAGCACTCTAGCTTTCTTTCCCTGGGGCTATAAAGCTTCATGCTAACGCGACCACGTAGTGCAACCACCTTAGACGAAGCTGTGATCTAACACTCACCAGGCTGGTGAATCTACACTATTTTGCACTACTTAAAAAGTTTTGTCTTGTGATTAAAATGTTTTAATTGTGATCCTGTTATCTGCCCTCCTGCTTATTTGCACTAAAAGCGCACTGGGCACTTTGTTTTTGGCGCCACGTGCTGACTGCACGTTGTTTGCTGCTTGAGTGAGGAATTACAGGCAGGACACCGCCATCTTGGGTGGTTAGCACTCTAGCTTTCTTTCCCTGGGGCTATAAAGCTTCACGCTGACGCGACCATGCAACGGACAGGTGCAGACGGGCTTGCCTTTGGCGCACCGTCCGTGCTCAGCCCGGGCTCAGGGCCTGTTCCCCTGGTCTTTTTAAACCAGACTTTCGAGCCTACTCCAGTGGAGCAGCTTATGGGCTGGGATCCTGAGGGGGCAAGGCCTGTTTCCCAAGGATTACTCCCAAATCAAACACAGAGGCACAGGCTGAGTGCTGCTCCAAGTGCTCTTTTGCTCTGCCTTGCTTTGTTGAGAATCTCAGCATTTCTCGAGGTAATACATCCTGAGTTAGGACCATACAAGCAACTCAGGTGCCACTTAAATGCCCTTTGCATAATGCTAGGTCTTTAATCAAGCATAGTGTGGATTGTGCTGTATTTATGGAAGACCATAGCATTAAAATAGCTTTTATAACAGAATCCTGGTCTGATGAAGCTTCGGGCCTGATCTTGTTAAAGCTACTCCACCCGGTTTCTTTGGTATACCCAGGATGGGCCCTCTAAGAGAGGCGGTGGGTTGGCAGTCATTTATCATGACTCTCTGAAACCCTCTTTTGTCAAAGCCTCCAATCAGACATGTGGTGGAGGCAACCTTAAGCAGCTGGTGCTAGATCCCACTCACTCCGCAGGCCATACACTAGATGGCGTCTTTACCAATCACCCCAATCTTGTTTACACCAACACAGTACCACGTACGTGGACTGATCATGCAGCGATTTTATTTGAATTTAAACAAGTTATGCACTAATATCACAATCCTCCTGCCAAGGCAGTGACAATTACAAGGGCCTGGAAAAACATTGACAATCTTGCATTAGGAAATCTTCTGAAAGTCTCATTACCCGCACCATCCTCTAATGTAGAAGAAGCTATGACCTCTTACACGGACTGGCTGGATTCTGCCTGCAGGAAACTAGTGCCAGGCAAATGGTGCATTCTCAAGCGGGCATCGCCCTCTGTCCCGTGGTATACCCAAAGCTTAAAAATCTACAAACTAGACTGCAAAAAGCTGGAAAGAGATTGGAGGAGAGATTATAATAACTCTGACAGAGAGATCTACAAAGCAAGCATTTCCAACTACAAAAAATTGCTTTCTCAAACCAAAAAGAATTGCTTTGGGGAACAAATCTGAATTTCTGGATCTTCATCCGAAGTTTTGTTTAAAACTATTTCCATACTTACTACCTCTGCTAGCCCCAAGACAGAAAGCAACTCTGAACTATGTGAGACCCTGGCTGCCTTTGTTTTACAAAAGGTCGAAAACATATTTTCCTCCTTTACTTTTATGTCTACTGTCACTAATGAGGCAGCACCAGCAGGGCTCTCTGAGTATAACGGGCGCACTCCCAGATTTGACCATTTTACATCTCTGGATCAGCATGGAGTTACCAAACTTCTATCAGAGATTCGATCAGGCTCCCCTTTGGACCCCTGTCCAATCTCGGTACTGAAACTGGTTCCATAAATTATTGGGGAGGCTCTTACACCACTGTTTGCTCCATTTCTATTACTGGTCACTTCCCAGGTTCCTGGGAAAAAGCGTCAATTCTTCCCCTGCTCAAGGAACCCAATTTGGAACCACAGGACCCGACTAATTACAGACCCATATCTAATCTTCCCTTCCCAGGAAAGATGATTGAGAAGGCTATGAATGGCCAACTCAGCCTGTTCCTTCAGACCAACTCTTTGTTAGATACCACACAGTTTGGATTCCATGCGGAACATAGCACTGAGCTGGCATTAATAAACAAGATCAGAGAGGCCTTAGATCAGGGTGGTGCCGCCATACTCATCATGCTGGATCTCTCTGCCGCATTTGATACGGTCCATCATGAATTTCTGATGGACCGTCTATCAGCGGTCGAAGTCCAAGGCAAGGCCTGGGACCTCCCGAAATCAGTAGAACACAAATGGTGGACATCGGCAGGGATAGTTCTAAGCCCTTCTCTCTACCTTGCGGAGTGCCGCAAGGGTCCTCGGTCAGCCCGACATTATTTAATGTATATGTCGCTCCATTGGCAGCTCTGATCAGATCCTTTGGATTCCAGTTAACCTCCTCGAAAATCGTGTTGTGTATTCAAAAAGGGTCAGAGGTTGAGACTGGTCAAAATATCATAACTGTATGCAGGCGATCTCAGCTTGGATGGCGTCAAACTGTCTTAAACTTAATGCAGGCGAAACCAAGGTCATTCTATTCGGGAACACTGCCAATCTCTGGACACTGGATTGGTGGCTGAATGCAATGGGCATGCCTCCAGTTCCGGTGGAAAGGGCGAAAAATCTAGGAGTGAACCTTGATTTGAAACTTGTCTTCGGTGATCAAATCAGCAGAGTTGTCTCATCCTGTCTTTTTATTCTTAGAATCCTGCGTAAAATGTAATTCCTCCTGCCGGAAGACAGCCTGAAAACTGCAGTCACAGCGCTCATCCTGTCACGGTTGGATTACTGCAACAGTCTCTACATTAGCATCCAGAAGAGGGATTTGGTCAAACTCCAGATCGTGCAGAATATGGCAGCCAGGGATGCTCACAGGTACTCCCAGGTTTGTCTCGGTGAGGGCGGGACTCAGAATTCTCCATTGGCTCCCTGTTAAACTACTGATTCAGTTTAAGGCCTTGGATTCGCTTTTAAAGCCCTTAATGGAATCGGCCCTGACTTCCTGAAACATTCAACACAGTGGTATGTTCCGGGGAGAGCTTTACGCTCCATGCAAGCCAAAAAAGCAATCCACTCCCGCTATAATAAGACTAGCTGGGGTCGTAGGTGTTTTAGCCAGTGTGCCACCGAGGCATGCAATAGCCTTCCCTTCCTTCTCAGAAACTCAACAGAGCTTCTCCCTTTTAGGAGGGATTAAAAACATGGCTATTTACTTAAAAGGTCATCCGTCACAGATGTTCTATCGGTTGGTAGCGTACAGCTTTTGGGTCTGATCTTATAGGATAGCATCACCAGAAAGATTTAAACATCATTATTGATCCTAATGCTACAGAACCTGTGATGGTTCTAGAATAAACATCTGTTCAAGGCGTGAGTGATTGTGATGAATTATTTGCGAAATATCCTAAGGTTTTTGATTCAAGGCTTGGGTTATTAAAGGGTTTCTCACATAAAATAATTCTGAAAGAAAATGATAAATCGGTTGTGCACAAAATAAGGAATGTTCCAAATTTATTGTTAGAACTCTTACGTAAAAAGATTGAAAGTTTATTGAAACAAGAGATTATAGAACCAATCGAGACATCTGAACGGTTGGCCCCACTTGTAATAGAGCCAATGGAAGGTGGGAAGATTTGTCTTTGTATTGACTTACATGATCTTAATAGAAATATTAGGGTGGATAGGGAACCACTTCCAAATATATCAGAGATGTTATCAACCATGGGTGAAGGACGGATTTTCAGTGTATTGGATATGTCTACTGTGTATCATCAAATTAAGTTACATGAATCGTCTAAACATTTAACTTCTTTTGCCACTCCCCTTGGTGCATTTAGATACAAGAGGATGCCATTTGGAATGGCTTCTGCTTCAGCCATTTTTCAGAGAGCTATGAAAACATATTTGGAGACATGAATAAAGTTTGGTGCTTTCAAGATGATATCTTGGTTGCTGGGAAAGATCTTTCTGACCATGACAAATTATTTGGAGAAGTAATGAGTAGGTTAGAGAAACATAATTTAACAATAAAGAGGGAGAAGTGTCAGTTAAGAAAAGAAAAGTGGAGTATTTGGGACATGAAGTAAGTTCAGATGGCATAAGGCTTAAGAAAAGTATTGTAAAAGCAGTGACTATGGCTCTTGAACAATTGAATAAAGGTGAACTCCGAACTTTTTTAGGATTGGCAGAGTATTGTGCCAAATATGTAGGAAGTTTTTTTGAGGTTGTTGAACCTTCAAGGATTATCATTAAAAAGAATGTTGTATTTAAATGGTCTGATGAATGTAAGAGGCCTTTTGAACTCATAAAAAAGAAATTCTGAAGCACCTGCTTTATGGCATTTTGACGTCACTGGTCGGACTTATTTGACTACTGATGCAAGTGGGGTTGGACCTGGAGCAGTGTTGTCGCAAGTGGTGGATGTTGATGAACACATTATTGGTTTTGCTTCAAGGAGACTACAGGGTGCTGAGAGGTCCTACTCAGTTATCGAAAGAGAAGCTTTGGCTTGTTGTTGGGGGATAAGGCATTTTAAGTTTTATATGTGGGGACTCCCTTTCAGGGTCCATACTGACCATAAACTATTATTATTCATCTTTAAAGGCGAAAGAGGATTAGAAGGTAGTGTGACACCATGAATTTCCAGGTGGTTGTTATCTGTCATGGAGTTTAATTTTGAAGTTGAATATGTTAAGGGGGAGAAAAATGTATTTGCTGATTGTTTATCGGGAATGTCGTTGAGTGAGGATTCTAATGAAATTTGTGGAGACATTATCGGCGATGATGTCAATAATGGAGTTATGGCTTTGTCTTCAGAACAATGGAATAAGGTTAGGGCGTGTGATTCTGTGTTGTTGAAAGTAGAATCAAAGATTATTCAGGGGTGGGGCTCTGATGATAGTGAAGATGTAGAATTGAAGGAATTTTTCAAAGTATGAGATGAGTTGAGTATAAATAAAGGAAAGGTTATGAGGAGGTGGCAAATAGTACCTCCTACAGGAGTGAAAAAGCGAGTCCTTGATATTGTCCACAAAGGTCATCCTGGTCAAGGTATGTCTAAACACAGGGTCAGGAAATCATTCTGGTGGCCTGGAGTTGATAGTGACGTAGAAGCCTTAGTGAAAGACTGTTGTTTTTGTGTGAACAGTGATCAGTCTAAATTTGTGCATCAACCTCCTTTGAAATGTACCAAGTTTCCATCAAGGCCATGGGAGAAATTAGCCATTGATTTCAATGGTACGGTCAGCAAGTTAGGTATAAGGGATATGTTTATTCTTGTGTTAGTAGATTATCATTCCAAATGGTTTGTGGTGGAAACTATGGGAGAAGTTAACGCAGCAAATGTTTTAAGGTTTTTGGAAAAAAAGATTTGGGAGGAAGGGATTCCTGCCTCTTTGGTGTCTGACAATGGAGCACAATTTGTCTCTAAGGAGATGAGAGATTATCTAGAAAGAATGGGTATTATACATGAGAAGGTAGCTCTTTTCTGACCCCAAGCTAATGGTTTGGTAGAAAGAGTTAATCGAATAATTGTGGAAAATATCAAATTATCTCTTGCTAATGGTCTATCATGGAAACAAGAATTAAGAGGAATGATGTGGACACATAGGGTTACCCCACACTCAACAACTGGAGTGGCTCATTTTGTCTCCCTTAAGGGAAAAGAACCAGGAAAAAAAGAGTGTCTGGTTTGGTTGTGTGGAAAAGATAAGGTTTGGATTGATCGTGATGTAGTAAGAGATAATGTGGAGAAGGAACAAAGAAGAATGATAAGTAGTTACAATATAAGGAGAGGTGTGAGACAGATATGTTGTTCAAGAAGGTGATTGGGTTGTTGTACGTAAGAATGAATGGGTTCGTAAAGGGGATAGCAAATATCTAGGACCTTTCCAAGTTAAAGATGCGAATTCCAATATTGTAATTTTGAATGACGGTTCCACTTGGAGCTTAGGAAATGTTAGCAAGGTATGTGAACCATAACAAAAACAACAACAACAAAAAAAGCAATAATATTTATGTTCTTATTGTATAACTTCATGGTTTGTTCCTTTTAGCTTTTAGGTCGTTATAATAATACTTTGTATTTTATTTTGTATTCTGTAAGGGCTGAGATATGTAGAGATGTCTTTAGTTGGAATTTGTGCCATGGATACTGTTGCCTAGTTATGTTGTAGAATGTTTTCATATAAAGATTCTGTTGGAGGACAGTTAGTGGAGAGCAATGTGAATATAGGATGCTGCTCTGTGCGGGGATGCCCTACTGACAATAAATCTACATAATATTGTCCAGAAACCTGGGAAGGCTCTTCTTTTCAGTCTGACAAAGCCAGTAGGCCTCTCCCGTTTAAAAAGACACCCAATTATTTTGAGATGTTACATCTGATATAGGTGGATATATTGTGATTATGAGGTTCAGGATCCATTAGGGGTGCAAGTAGATAAGAGGGTGTCACCAAAGGTATTTTCATCTACCTGTGGTATACTTGTAATTTATTGCGTAGTATTTAGTAGTGTGTGTAGTAGCTATATTTAAAAAAAAGAAAAAGCACTGACTGAACATCAATTTATTGAGTATTGTTGCTGTTACTATTGAAAAAGTTGATGCCAATGTTAATAATGACACATTCATATGTAAGAACGTAATAGCATCTCTATTATCGAATTCACCCGTCATGAACTCTCTGTCAATCCTGACTCAGAAATACGTGGTCGGGCAGGGTCTGAGACTTAGGCCTGAGGTTACTGATTGACAGGTCACAGGTGGGGTGGCAGTAGCTGGCAGACAAATGCACAAACAGGAAACTCAGATCAATCCCACAGATAGGAGCAGTGACAGCACAATGGTCCAAGGAGATTGGCCCCAATAAAGCACACATGGCCGGAGGGGTGCGCACATTCCCAAAAATACCATAAAGTCAGATGCCACATGAAGTTTGGAACATATAGCCAATCAAGACACTGCACACACAGTAAACGCAATAATTACATGCCGCTCATGCAGGACATCCGGACATGTTACCCAGTGGCTCCCATTGTGTCCACGCAAGGTCGATGTCCACCTGCATTTGTTATCAGGGTCTTTTTTTATGACTCAAAAACAAGCCCTGCATTCTTTACCAAAATAAGGATCGACTGAAGCATTTTATGATACCTAAATAAATGTTTAAAATCATGTGCAGGGGAGGAGCCTAGCTCGCGGCCGTGATGGTCGCCCTTTAGCTCGGCTCCCGCAGCCCTCCATCCTGACTGCCTATCCTGTCTTTTATCCTGCCCCGGGACGGCACACTTTTGGGGAATTGGAAACATTACGGCTTGTTTGTACTTACCATCTGACCCCGGGGTCTCGACGTGCAGTGGCTCCGGAGTTCTGGCTTCCGAGAGATCGGGGCCTCTGCGAGACTTGGACCGGGACCTGGCCGGTGGGATCCGACGGCTCTCGGCCCCGGCCGAGAGCGAGACCCAGTGTTGAGAGCCGATGTGCGAAGATCCCGGCGATCCTGACCCGGACCTGCCCTGGTGGTCGCGTGGCCGACGTGGGTGAGAAGCCCCAGGACCTGATTCTGAGAGGGGGTCCCCCCGCCGCTGCTTTGTCCGGCGGCCCTGGTCCTCGGGGCCCGGACTCCGCTTGTTTGGGGCACCGGTGCTGGTGCGGGCGGAGACCCGTTTTGGGCGGACATCCTTTTGGCATCGAAGCCGCCCTTGCTGGGACCCCCGGCGCTTGTAAAGTCCTACATTTGAGACCTGTTATTTCCGGGGGTCCTCGTGAGCGGCGATTGGGCTGATTCACGAAATGGCGGCCGGCCCTCTGTTCGACATTGTTGCCCGGAATTGTGGACGGACTTCCTCCTGCGCCTGCTTCGATGACTTTGCCTGTGTTTAAAATTGGGACCACCTCGCCCGCTTTAGTGGCGCAACTGAACTCCTGTTTCTCATGGCTCGTGCTTCGATTGTTGATGCATCGATACTTTCAATTTGGACTACTGCTCACTTGTCGCTCTATCTACCCCCCACGTAACTATGCTAGTCACCATTCCACTCGATTATATGCGGACTTCATATTTAGTATGTGGTTGTACATTTCCATGTGGTGGGTGGGGTTTGTCGCTCGGAAGGGCTGGGGGTGAAATGTACGACTTCTGCTTGATTCCCGGTATGCGATTTCGTTGCACAATTGTCTCTGATCGTAGAGGGGTGGGGGGTCCCCTTCTCCTAATATTTTGTGGCATGTGATGGGGTGTCGTCCTGGTCCGTTTTTGATTGTACTTGTCGGGTTGGGCGGAGGGCTGTGGCCTACCGTTTGTATTATAGTTATTCTGCTCCTCCCTCCTGTTTTCTTTCTCCGCCTTTGTGGCCTTTTTGTCTTGTTTTTCTTTCTTTCTTCTTGCTATATTTTGGGTTCTGGTTTAGGGCGACAGGCACGCTGTTTGAAGTGTAGGCCGTAGCCTTCTACAGGGGTGCAGGGTGGGACGGGTGGGTTGGGTTCTGTTTTTTGTTTGTTTTCTGGTTCTATGGCCCTTTTGTATCTCTTTTTCGTGAGGCCGCGTCTGTCCCGACCTCCGATGGTGTGTTTCGGGTGGGGGTATGGCATCGTTACTCCTCCTGCTACATTTCGGCTGTCCTTCCTTCCGATTGCCATGCCCCACTTGGACCGCTAATCCTTTTGTCTCCTGTCCTCTCACCACGGGGAGCCGTGTCGGCGTGTCTTTTACCTTCTTTTTTTCTTATTTCCTTATTCCCTTTTATTGTTTGGTTTTTCTTCCCTCCATTTTCCTTTCCCTTCCTCTTCCCCCCCCCTACCTAGTCCCCCTTCCCTTTTTCCTTCCTGCGTCCCAGGGGGTACCGTGATGGGCGGGTTTTCATGCATTGTCTTCCGATCCCTCTGTTCTGGCTTGGTGGTGTCCCGGGTGGTGGGCGTGTTACGAGGATAATGCTCAGGGGCTGACTGTATCTCACATATCCTGATTTTTTGACTGCGTTGTGTTGTCCCCCTGATATTTTGCCCCATGCCCCCTTCTTACTGTTGTGGTTGATTATGGGATGTCGGATGCCTCCGTATTGCGAGTGTGCCTGTCATATGTCCTCTCCCCTTATTGTAAAATTAAGCCTTATTTACTCCTGTGTTTTGGCCCTTTAGTTTCTGTATTTCTTCTCCCCTATTACGATTGTACGGCCTCTGCTTTGTATTGATTGAATATGTACTATTTGCCTGATGACTCCTGACTGTTTTATACACTGCGGCCGGCCGGCTTGGTTGTGGGCCTCGATTTGTCTTCTTTTGATATCAATAAAGGTTTTCAAAAAAAAAAATAATAATCATGTGCAGATCTATAGTACTTTGAGACAGTATTCAAACCTGCTTCTGTAACTGTACTCCTGGCCGTAGCGTTTAATTAAACCAACTGTTCAAATGCCTCTTGTCTTCTTTTTTTCAAGGTAAATTCATATTTGAACAACATTGCATGCCAGGCATATACACAACTTCCCCTGAGTAGGCCTTGGATGGCTCGGCTCCAGTTCCCTGAGAGAGTCAAGTGCTACAATGGGGTACTTAGTTCTCAGTAAAGAGACAATTGTGGATTTATTTCTTGTGTGGAGACTCACAGCCTTTGCAACCAACAACTTGTTTTCAATATCCAATAGCTCCTACCATCTAATGAGCCTTTGAATTTTGGTAGATGACACCTCCTATCAACAAGGGGTGCCTGGCGACATTGCCTGCATAAGCATCACACTGCCACCATACCGCTCACCAAGCATACCAAAGCTTCAGCCTAGAGTTATTATTACCTGGCAGGATAAATATGCAAAGCAGGTGATGGAGCCTAGCCCCTAGGTTCTAGGTCAGTTCTAGGCTCAGTATCCAATGGTTCTGTTTCACAGCATGAAAGCGTAGGCAGGAAGAATCTTTAGTCAGTATTACGAAATCAGTTCTAAAGAAACTCTTGGGAGACTAAGTAACCACTGACAACTGCATAAGTTTAGCAGGTTTATTACAAAGCCAGAAAAACTGGACATATAGACACCTCAAGACGAGGGTGTACAAATACAGTGCAACAAGCATGAAGCCAAATCTGCGCGCCCACCGTAATCCATGAAGCATAAACAGATTAGTCAGTTCCGGAAGTAAAATGCAGATTATCATCAAACTAATGTCCAATTCCCCTTGCATCAGGGGTTGATGAGAATAAAGCATTAGTCTGTCCCTACTCTAACACTAACGTGATATCCCTAGTTATAATTGTCAGGAAAGGATCAGATAGAAGGTGTAAGCATGTGGAGTCTACCTAAAAAGTTTCTTCACATCAATGGGTCAAGTAGCTGAAAGCTACGGGTCTTGTTCTCAGGAGCTCTTTCTATCAAGGCAGAGGAGGAAGGAATGGCTACTTTCCCCTACTCGCATAACAATTTGGAGGTGGTAACTCCCAGCAGGCCTTGCGATGACTCATGCCATCCACTCAATGCACGATCCCATATGTGACTTTCCACTGGACAACAAGTGTTCTGTACTGCAACATTGCTGACCTTGGTTGCCAAGCCTTCTCCAGTGTGAAATGCATAAGCTCAAGATATATCCCCTTCTCTTCTCGCCTAAGAAGCCAAAGACATTATTCTAACTAACAAGGATGCTCCTTCCACCTGTAATAAAAACGTGAGAAAGAACAAAACCCACTATGAACATGAAAATCAGACCGTTAATTCTAAATGAGCGCTTCCAGGGAAAATGCATTTCAGGTCTACGAATTCGGCTAGCAAAGGAAAATGGCACATGAGTTTCACGTATTCGCATGGGAAATATCACATTCATTTAGTATTACTACTTTTGTCTAGATTAGCATGTTCATAAGCACATTGAATACGTGAATAACTGTCAGCAACATACACAAATTCTACACATTAACGTTTCCAGCCAGATGCATTTACTTTCTACATTAATTTCTCCATGTTACATCGAAATGTTCTACAATACATCACAATCCACGTTATTACATTGCACATTCTAATACCCCTTGTTAGTACAACAAAGGCTGATATGCGTATGCAGACTACACATGTGATTATAATGCACCCCTACAAATAAAGTGCATTTTATTTATTTATTTTAAAGTTTTAGAGAGTGCGAAGCAGACCCCTGTGGGCATCAAAGCGCTTTACAGAATTGACGGGTCGTATACAAAAGACTTAGGAGGGAAGGATATCATTGGGATACAAAGGGGAAGATACAATATACCAGAAAAACAAACAGTCTCAAATCTCGGATACATTTTGAGATAAAAACAGGTAGATTCATTATGCAAGTAAATAAGCAGTCTGAACTCCCGCGTGGGATTCCCAGAAGGGCCGGGAAGGTATCACCTGGAAAATCCATGGATAATGTTTTCCGCTACATCAGCCCCCCCCCCCTGAAGACCTATGTCATCACAAAATCATAACTCCCTGTAAAGTAGAACGATCTAAACAGATGACGTAGCTAATCTTCTCTATCTAAACTCCCCCTACTGCTTCATGTTCTCATAATGACTCTCCTGCTGTCTTTTCATTCTGCTTTCCCTCTCTCTATAAGAATTTTCAACTTGCCTTGCCTTATGCCACTTGCATGTCAGGGATATAAGTGTAACACTGTTAAACCCTCAGAATTCTACAGACACCGCCCTCTTTTGCTAATAACACGTCCAAAGCAAGACGGTTCTGCATCGATACCATCTCTCCACCACAAGCAACAATGACTGAGCTGTATTCACCTCCAACTTATCCAGAATGGTAGATGACCTTCCAATCTTGATGTCATTCAATACTACTACCCCCAAGCTAGGTATCATTGATCAAAATATGTCCCCCACAATCTCACCAGCACTCATCCCACGTCTCCCCCTTTGGTTCGATCTACCTTCCAAATGCTCCAAATCCTCCAAATGGTATATCTTTGGATACAAACAGCCACATAGCAAGTGCCATACCAATTGTTCAGGAGCCGAACATATGTATTCTTTCCGCACACAAAGTACACATTCGGTACTACTTGAACTGCTTCTTTCAGGAAGTCTTTCGAAGAAGCATCAATTGTGAAGATGTGATCACACACACTCTGTCCCACAAATAAGATGTTGCAATATGTTTGTATCTGACAAATGCAAAGCTTGCCTCAGGGTTCCCAATCTAAAGCTATAGGACCATAACTCCCTTTAGCCCTATGAGCTAACTCTTCCTTGGTCCATTCAAATTTTCTCTTTCTATTGTTAAGACTAACCATTAATGACTTAAAGCTATCTTCTATTTGATCCACAAATTTCTTTTCTGTGTCAGTCAGTATACAGGTTAGATTGTGTCTGTGAGCAAAAGCAGTATCTATTGTTACCGTGGGTACAGCATACTTTCCTATTCCCTCTTCTTGTTTGTAATAATCATAGTTGTTCAAATGTTTGTAAGCTAGAACTGCTGAAATCACTAAATCATAATTCGAGAAATAGTACTCAAAATTACCCTTTCCATAAAACATGCTAAGGAGCAAGCTACATGTAATGCCATATGACAAAGGAGAGTGATGATATCTAATACTCTCCTCAACCAATGCAGGCAATTGCATATACACATAACAATCTCTTACATCAATAGTATCCACATACTCATATAGTAACTTGGCATAAGCATTCACCTTGTAATCACCCGTAGATAAATCTACATGCAACAAGCGACCAGTCTGCTCTATCAGATCCTAATGTATCCTCTTTAGAGGCGGCAGGGGTTGTCGTAGAAATTCAATATACCCCTACTCCCTGTACCTCAGCTATTTGTGCACTTAAAATAGACTCAGTAATGACTACAGCTATCCCTATAATTAACCCTACAATAAGTGTATCTATAATATATTTGTGTTTACGGTTCTGATTTACAGACTTAATTTTCAAGGTGGCTTGGGTTGTAGTGATTAGAGGATTAACACAAAAGTCCTTTCTTCGCTGCCCATTTGAATGCCAATAACAAGGTTTCTTTTATATTTTTATATTTTTATTTAGGGCATGGTTACAATGTTGCGAGTATCACTTCAATTCTCAAACTGTTTACAAGTACAGCGGTAAAGAGAAAAAACACACATATATTAAATCAGCAAATTTAAAGTTACACGTGCCAACTGATCAAATACCCTGTTGTGAAAGAAGAGTTTATATTGAATCAGCAACATTTCCTCATGCACAATTTTATATAACTCATAATACAAGAAAGAGTACTCAAAATTACCCTTTCCATAAAACATGCTAAGGAGCAAGCTACATGTAATGCCATAGGACAAAGGAGAGTGATGATATCTAATGGTGCACAGACATAATATCGACTCCAAAATATCGTTTGGACAGAATATCGAGTTTTAAATATCGTTTGGAGAAAATATCGACAGGACAGAATATCGACAGCCAAAATATCGTTTTTAAGGTAAGTGAAGTAATATCGACTGTAAATAATATAGAAAGTGAAAATATCCAAGTATATAATCTAGATAGTAAAAAATATCGTTTTTTAAATAATATGTAATTATTTATAGTGTTTTTATGTTATAATATGTGTGAAAAGTGTCATTTTATGTTATAATTATTTTTAATTAATGATTTTTTTTTTAATATTGTGTAATTTTATTCTGTAGCAGGTTGTGGGTTTATAGGGGAATAGGGTGGGAAGTAATTTAATTATAATTAATTAAATATGTAAATGTATTAATTGGTAGTAATAATTAATTAATTGGTAATTAAATAATATATGTTAATTATTTAAAATTTAATTGGTAATTAATTTAATGTAATTTATTAATTGCTAATTATGTAAATTAAAATAATGTATTTCCTGTAGCGGGTTGTGGGTTTATAGGGGAATAGGGTGGGAAGTAATTTAATTATTATTTATTAAATATGTAAATGTATTAATTGGTAGTACTATTTAATTAATTGGTAATTAAATAATATTTGTTAATTAATTAAAATGTAATTGGTAATTAATTTAATTTAATTGATTAATTGCTAATTATGTTAAATTAAAGGGGTATTTTTAGGGTTCAGGGTCAGTTTTTAGTTTTTGGGTAAAGGGGTATTTTTAGGGTTCAGGGTCAGTTTTTAGTTTTGGGTAAAGGGGTATTTTTAGCGTTCAGGTTCAGTTTTTAGTTTTTGGGTAAAGGGGTATTTTTAGGGTTCAGGGTCAGTTTTTAGTTTTTAGGTAAAGGGGTATTTTTAGGGTTCAGGTTTAGATTTTAGTTTTTGGGTAAAGGGGTATTTTTAGGGTTCAGGGTCAGTTTTTAGTTTTTGGGTAAAGGGGTATTTTTAGGGTTCAGGGTCAGTTTTTAGTTTTTGGGTAAAGGGGTATTTTTAGGGTTCAGGGTCAGTTTTGGGTTTTTGGGTAAAGGGGTATTTTTAGGGTTCAGGGTCAGTTTTTAGTTTTTGGGTAAAGGGGTATTTTTAGGGTTCAGGGTCAGTTTTTAGTTTTTGGGTAAAGGGGTAAAGGGGTATTTTTAGGGTTCAGGGTCAGTTTTGGGTTTTTGGGTAAAGGGTTTTTTTAGGGTTCAGGGTCAGTTTTGGGTTTTTGGGGTACAGGGGTACAGTGTAAAAATAAAGTAAAATTAAATTTACATTAATTTAATTTAATGAAATTAAATTAAATTAAATTATATTTAAATAATTTTAAATAATTTAAATTAAAAAAAATATTATATACTTACCAATACTTACGTTGTAATGGTAGTGCGTTGTAAAAGTTGCGTTGTAACGTCATATATCCACTGTTGCACTCTTTGCAGTGGGAATAGTAATTTTTACTCTTTTGTATTTGTACGTTAATAATATTGGCTATTATTTAATTAAATTTTGTTACTATATATATATATGTTTTAAGAAATATGATTAAAAAAATATAATTTTTTTACTTTCATTAATTATTTAATTATTAAAAGTTATTTTAAGTATTGTTAATTATATTTTAGTAATTAATTTTTTATATTAATGTAATTAAACATTGTTTTTATTAAAGTCGATATTTTTTACAACTATATTTTTGTAAACGATATTTTGTACTCGATATTTTTGTACTTACCTGTTTGTACATACAAACTCGATATTTTGGTTGTAGATATTTTTTCCTCGATATTTTGGGTAGTCGATATTTTGGTAGTCGATATTATTTCAGTGATCCATATCTAATACTCTCCTCAACCAATGCAGGCAATTGAATATACACATAACAATCTCTCTCATATAGTAGCTTGGCATAAGAATTCAGCGTGTAATCACCCGTAGATAAATCTACATGCAACAAGCGACTAGTCTGCTCTATTAAGCTCTATCAGATCCTAATGTATCCTCTTTAGAGGCGGCAGGGGTAGGCTTAGAAATTCAATATACCCCCACTTCCTATACCTCAGCTATTTGTGCACTTAAAATAGACTCGGTAATGACTACAGCTATCCCAATAATTACCCCTACAATAAGTGTACCTATGATATATTTGTGATTACGGTTCTGATTTACAGACTCCATTTTCAAGGTGGCTTGGGTTGAAGCGATTATAGGATTAACACAAAAGTCCTTTCTTCACTGCCTCTTTGAATGCCAACAACAAGGTTTCTTTTATATTTCTATATAGCGCATGATTACAATGCTGCGAGTATCACTTCAATTCTCAAACAGTTTACAAGTACAGCGGTAAAGAGAAAAAACATACATATATTAAATCAGCAAATTTAAAGTTACACGTGCCAACTGATCAAATACCCTGTTGTGAAAGAAGAGTTTACATTGAATCAGCAACATTTCCTCATGCACAATTTTATATGTATTTTTGTTTAACCGTCTCCCAACCCTCCCTCCCCGGGGTTATGCACACACTTAAATACATTTAATGTCAAAAATGCCGGACCGAAGATCACTTTGAGCCCTGCTCTACCTCTCGAGCCATCTGGCTAGAGGCTCCCAGATTTTTAGGGCTTTCGAGCAGGACCGTGGCACTCTTTTTTCATAGATTGCTTTTTCAAAGTTATAATTCGCCACTAATCTTGTTAGCCATTGATGATAACCTGGGGGGGATGGATCTAGCCAGGCTGAGGCTAGGGAGAGTAGATATATCGCCATACCTAAGTAAACCAATTGCTCTCCCGGCTTCCCTTGGATCTCCTGGTCCACCCCAAGACAAATCAGGGAAGGTGTAAGAAAAACATCCCTCCCTAGCAGCTCTTTTAAAAAGTTTGCGATCTCTATTTTTAAGTTTTTTAACATATCGCAAGAGGCAAACATGTGGTTGAGATCCACCTGATACAAAGAGCATCTGGGCATAAAGTCATTTCCCTGTCCCCCAATTCGCGAGTATAATAAAGCGAAAAACAGGTTTTATAATACTGAGCTTGGAGCCGCGCCGGAATTAACAGACTTTGTGCTAGCTCAGTTGAGTGGGAAAAAAAGTCTTCAGAAATATCAATTTTCTCTTTCCACCTCCTGGCCCGCGTTTCCAAATCATCTGGCATTAATGAGTTAAAAGAGTTATACACGGCTCCGATAGATGGATGGTTCTTTCTCAAGTTATCTATAATAGAGTTAATAATAAATCCTGACGGGCCGCCACATTTGTTACTTAAAAAATCACATACTTGCAGGTAATTATAGAAATCCCTGCAATCTAATTCATATCTTTCTTTGAGATTTTCAAAAGATACTATATCGGATAGGGAATAAAATAAAAATCGCCGAGTTTGGACAGGCCTTTGTCTTGCATCTTTTTGATTATTAAGTCTTTAAAACTTTCTGGCAGATTAGGGTTGGTATAGATCAGTGTATAATAATTCAAACGACCCAGTCCTACCATTTTACGGGCCACTTTCATGGTTTTATAACCATCAGTCAGAGTCTTGAACCGTGCGTTCTTATAATGGGAATCATTCAGAAACCTCCAGATCCATCCCATGCATATTTCCCCATTATGAGTTCAATAGGTGTAGGTATATATTCCAATGGGTTATCTATTGGCTTAGAGAAAAAGAGTGAGATTATACAAAAGAGCGGTTGCCCAACAATAAAGTCTTATATTTGGAAGAGCCAACCCACCCCTTTCCCCTTTTTTCATAAGCCCAGATAAATCGAGAGAACAAATCTTCGATCCTTTTCAAACAAATAATACTAAATTCTATTAGGGTAGCTCTTATAAGGTACAAAAATGTAGGGAAAAAAAGCATTTTAATTATATTGCATCTTCCAATTATCGAAAGATGCACATTTGGGTTTAATTATATCTATCAAGGGGTCAATATTGCAGTCGACTATCTTTTCAATGCGAGCCATAATAGCTACTCAAAGAAACATAGCCTTTTCTACCTGTCTAGTGTCGTTGCCCATATTGACATTCTTACAAATGATTTGGGTTTTAGATCTGTTAAGGGAGTATCCTGATAAAAGTCTAAATCTAGCCGCCTCTGCTTCAACCTCAGCCATAGATGTTCCAGGATTAGAAGTTACCAGAGCAATATCGTTGGCATAGGCCAGTACCTTCGTTTCCCAGCTGTGAGAAATAATGGGGCTATTATTTTGATTAGCTTCCAGGTATTATAAAATGTGGTCAATATATAGTGCAAACAAGAGAGGTGAACTCGGGCATCCCTGACGGGTACATCTAGTTATTTTGAAAGTATCAGTAAGTGCGCCATTTAAAAATAAATTTGCGGTGGGCTGAAAATATAGCATCTTGAATGCCAGTATAAGTCCCTGGCCTATCCCGACCCATGACAGGGACTCCCATAAAAAAGGCCAGGAAACCCTGTCAAAGGCCTTCTCAGCGTCAAGTAGAATAAGAGCTATTGGGTCTCTGGAAATGTGGGCGGCATTCAAAAGTGAAATAGTTCTCCTGATATGATCTATGGTAGCACGTCCTGGGATAAATCCATGTTGCCTAGGTGATATTATTTTATGCATTACCCCTGCTAATCAAAATGCTAGTATTTTAGAATTGATTTTGCGGTCCGCATTTATCAGGGTTATAGGGCGATAAGAGGCAGGATCTAGTGCTGATTTATTCTTTTGCAAGAAAACAATAATTTTGGCTTGCAACCATGATTCAGGTGGTCTCCCCCCCTGAAAAACATGTACGAATAAGTGGAACATGACCTCTTTTAGTTCAGTGGAATTATTTTTTCATAATATTCAGCTGGAATGTTGTCTAAGCCAGTGGCTTTACCATCAATCAATCAATCATTTGTAAAGTGCACTACATACCCGCGAGGGTCTAAAGGCACTGGGGGGGGGGTGCTACTGATCGAACAGCCAGGTCTTGAGTATCTTCCTGAAGGTTAGCAGGTCTTGGGTCTGTCGTAGGCTCAGTGGGAGGGTGTACCATGTCTTGGCGGCGAGTTGGGAGAAGGAGCTCCCACCAGTGTTTTTTCTTCGGATGCGCGGGACGGTGGCGAGTGAGCGGTCGGCGAAGCGTAGCTGGCGGTTGGGGATGTAGAAGGGGAGCGTCTGTTGAGGTAGGCTGGGCTGGTCTTGTGGAGTGCCTTGTGTGCATGGGTGAGTAGCTTGAAGGATATCCTTTAGTTTACGGGGAGCCAGTGCAGGTTTCTCAGGTGGTGGGGGGGTGATGTGGGTGTGGCATGGTAGGTCGAGGATCAGTCGTGTTGAGGTGTTTTGGATGCGTTGTAGTCGTTTGATGAGCTTGGTCAGGGCTACCGCATAGAGGGCGTTTCCATAGTCGAGTCTCCTGCTGACTAGGGCCTGGGTGACTGTCTTTTTTGTATCTGTCAGGATCCTTCTGTAGATCTTGCGGAGCATGCGGAGGGTGTTGAAGCAGGAGGAGGAGACGGCGTTGACTTGCTTGGTCATTGAGAGCATTGAGTCGAGGATGATTCCCAGGTTGCGTGTGTAGTCGGTGGGTTTCGGGGCTGCCCCCAGTGCCGTCGGCCACCAGGAGTTATCGCCGGCTGAATGGTTGGAGCTGAGGATGAGGACCTCTGTCTTGTCCGAGTTCAGCTTCAGACGGCTGGTCTTCATCGAGTCGGTGACGGCCTTCATTCCTTCGTGGAGGTTGGCTTTGGCGGTGATGGGGTCCTTGGTGAGGGAGAGGATCAGCTGAGTGTCGTCGGTGTAAGAGATTATGTTGAGGTCGTGCTGTCGGGCTATGCATGCGAGTGGGGCCATGTAAATGTTGAACATCGTCGGGCTGAGGGAGGATATCTGGGGTACGCCGCAGATGATCTCGGAGGCTTTGGAATGGAATGGGGGAGGCTTATGCTCTGGCTTCTGCCGGAGAGGAAGGAGGTGGTCCAATCAAGAGCCTTTTCTCGGATCCCTGCGGCGTGGAGGCGTCCGTGGAGTGTGCAGTGGCAGACGGTGTCCAAGGCGGCAGAGAGGTCTAGGAGAATGAGTGCTGCGGACTCGCCGTTGTCCAGCAGGGTCCTGATGTTATCAGTAGCGTCGATGAGGGCAGTCTCGGTGCTGTGGTTGCTACGGAACCCTGACTGGGAAGGGTCCAGGATTCTGTTTTCTTCGAGGTATCGGGTGAGCTGTCTGTTGACGGTTTTCTCAATGACCTTGGCCGGGAAGGGGAGCAGAGAGATGGGCCGGAAGTTCTTGAAGTCTCTTGGGTCTGCCTTAGGTTTTTTTAGTAGGGCGTTGATCTCGATGTGTTTCCAGATCTCTGGGAAGGTCGCTTCTCGAGGGGGAGATTGATGACGTTGCGCAGGTGGGGTGCGATGGAGCTGCTTGCCGGTTGAAGACGTGGTGAGGGAATGGGTCTGATGGAGAGCCAGAGTGGATTGTGCGCATGGTCTTGATGGTGTCATCGATGCTCATGCTGGCCCAGGCTAGCAGGGGGTCGTGGTTGATGGTGTGCAGAGGGTCTGTTGTGTTGCTGTCTGTTGGGGTTGTCTGGGTGTTGAAGCTGTCGTGGATGTCTGCTATTTTGCGGTGGAAGAAGGTGGCAAGGAAGGATGTCGTGGTGTTCCTTCACGAGGTTGAAGAGCTCCTTGCTATTGTGTGCGTTGTTGCCGAGGTGGTCTTTGAAGGAGGTCCTCTTGGCCGCCCTGATGAGGTGGTGGTTGTTGCGGATGGCGTCCTTGTGTGCTGCGTGGCTGTCTGGATTTGTTCAATGTGCCATTTCCTCTCTAGTAGGCTTGGGGTGGACCAGCTGGCCCTCTTGCTGGTGTCTCTGTGGGGGGGTTTCTTCAGCGGGGTGGGGGTGTTGGCGCAGTCCTCGATCCAGTCTCGGAGGGTGTGAGCAACGTCATCGGTGTTGGAGGGTTCGGTGGGTGGGCTGAGAGCGAGGTTTGCGTGTAGTTGGTCTTCAGTGATTTTGCTCCAGCAGCGGCGGGGGATCTGTTGGGTGTGGTGGTGTGTGGTGGGCTTCTGAAAGGTGAAGTGGATGCAGCGGTGGTCCATCCAGAGGAGTTTGGTGGTGTGGCTGATGGAGACGTGCTGGCTTGAGGAGAAGACGGGGTCGAGCGTGTGGCCGGCAGAGTGGGTGGGCGTTGTGATGAGTTGCTTCAGTCCAAGGTTTGCGTGGTTATCGATCAGGGCTGTGGAGTTGTTGTCTATGTTGTTCTCAAGGTGAAAGTTCAGGTCTCCGAGGAGGATGGGGTCGGTGGAGGTCAGGGCGTGCGTACTGATCAAGTGGCGATGGAGTCGCTGAACTGGGGGTAGGGTCCGGGGGTCGGTAGACAAGGGTGCCTCTGAGGGTGGAGTTAGGGTCTGTGTGGATCTGGAAATTCATGTGTTCGGCGGTGCTGAGCGCGTCGTCGGTGCTACTCAAGGCCCTAATGCTGTTCTTGTGGACAATGGCTATTCCTTCTCCGACCCTATTGGTGCAGTCTCTGGGGGTGATCTTGTACCCGTCTGGGATGGCTATGGCGATGTCGGGTGTGGAAGAGTCGTTAAACCAGGTCTCTGTCAGGAAGGCACCGTTCGGGAATGTTGTGTCGAGCAGGTCCCAGAGCTCGACGGCATGCTTGTGTGCGGAGCGTGTGTTCAGTAGTATACATCGGAGGTGGTTGGGGTCTTTCTTGGCGGGTGGTTCGTCGGCTCTGAGGCTGGAGTAGCTGCAGTTCCGGCAGGTGAAGGGGCCATGTGTGTGTTTCGGGGCGACCTTGAAGCAGGTGTGGCTCCGTCCGGAGTTGAGAGCATGCAGAGTGCTGGCGTCGTAGTGGTGGCGGTCGTCGTGGTGGGTACAGGGGCCAGGGGTTCTGGCACTGGGCGCGGTCCAGGCGCGGACGGGCACAGACGGGCTTGCCTTAGCACAGTGGCCAGCATATATGGGGAGGTGGGAGGGAGGGAGGAGCAGCTGGAAGGCGCGAGGCGTGGGCAGGGAATGGGCAGTGGGCCATCAGGGGTGGGGCCACAGGGGACGCAGCAGCGAGGGCAGTGAGGGACAACGAAGGTAACAGAAGAAAAAAGGGGCACAAAATCAAGGGAAAAACGAGTGGCACAGAAGGCAAAAGGGCACAAAAAATGAGTGGAACAGAAGGCAAAAGGGGCACAGAAACGGGGAAAAATGAGTGGCACAGAGGGCAGAAGGGCACAAAAACAAGTGGAACAGAGGGCATAAGGGCACACAAAAGAGTGGAACAGAGGGCATAAGGGCACAAAAAGGAGTGGAACAGAAGGCAAAAGGGGCACAAAAACAAGGGAAAAACGAGTGGCACAGGAGGGCAAAAAAACGAGTGGAACAGAAGGCAAAAGGAGCACAAACACGAGGAAAAAACTAGTGGCACAGAGGGCAGAAGAGCACAAAAAAATGAGTGGAACAGAGGGCAGAAGGGCACAAAAACGAGTGGAACAGAAGGCAAAAGGGGCACAAAAACAACGGAAAAACAAGTGGCACAGAAGGGCACAAAAAACGAGTGGAACAGAAGACAAAAGGGGCACAAAAACAAGGGGAAAAAACGAGTGGCACAGAAGGCAGATGGGCACAAAAAACGAGTGGAACAGAAGGCAAAAGGGGCACAAAAATGAGGGAAAAACGAGTGGCACAGAAGTCAAAAGGGCACAGAAATACCAGAAAAACGAGTGACACAGAGGCAAAATACAGAACACAGAAATTTAGGGGCAGCTAAGAACAGAAGGTAGAACGGGCAGAGAGGCACGGGGGCAGCAACGGGAACAGAAGGGAAAACCGGGCAGAGACACAGGGGCAGCGAGGGGAACAGAAGGGAAAACCGGGCAGAGACACGGGGGCAGCGAGGGGTACAGATGGAAAGACCAGGAAGAGAGAGCACGGGGACAGCGAGGGGAACAGAGGGAAGCAAAAGGGGCATGGACCACGTACAGGCAGCAGGGAAAGACAGAAAACAGCAGTCACAGACACAACAATGAAAATACAGGCGATACAATAAAAGCAATAAAGTGGAGGATGAAAAAACGTACCTAAGGCCTACCACTGACCACCAGGGATGTGGCACAGGTGGTAGCCTGCAGGTGGTGAAGGGCCTCGAACTTCCTCAGCAGCGGCAACTGGGGCAGGGAGACACAGGCGGTGCTGTGCGGAGGGGGAGCGACATACCTGGTGGGGTCAAGAGTCGCCATTAGGAAGGCTATTAATACACAACAGAGCATTGATCCATTGAGGGGGCTCTTCAAGTTGAACCTGGTCATCTTGAGATAATGGCCCTGCTGGAATTTGGGTAATATAAATTGTGATATCATTTAAATGAGCCATGGTCAGTCAGTCATAAGCTTTTATTCGATATGCAAGATATCTTATAAGCACATATACAAAACAATCATTACAAAATACAAAAAGACATTGCTTTAAGAAGTCAGTAAAAAAACTCATTTAAAAGGGATAAAAGGACATAAAGCGCCCATAAATAACTTAGCTAAAAAAGAATTAAACCGCTACTGACAATCTCTTACATCGAATAAGCCAAAACTGTTTTAAAAATTTAGCAATTCCGCACACAATGGGGGGGGAAGTGTCCGTGGTTAGGATGCGCAAGGCGACTAGGTGGCTACGTGTACCCAAGATTTTGAAGAGGGGTTTCAACCAATACCTCCGGGGCCTGGCATAGTCCGGACATTCAAATAGTACATGCACAATAGACTCAACCCTGTTCGGGCAACATGCACAATTCGGGGAGGCACGGGCCACTGATGTCCAATTTGATACCACAGCTCCTAGCGGGAGGGATCCAACTCTAAATTTAAAATAAAGGGCTCGGTCAAAAGGGAGTGTGATCAGGTCCAGATAGGGTTCAAAGGCCACAATATCTTTAGTTTGTAAGAAAGAGACCGTGGACTTGCAGTGCTTCGAGTTTGTGATTAAGCGCTCCGCCGTCCATTTCCAAAAGAGCGCTTTAACAACTTCTTTTGGTGGGGCTGTGCGTGAAGTCCAACAATCCCCAAGACCAATCTTCTCCAGGAGCTTCTTGGTTTCACTCAGCCATCTGATCTTGGCCCAACCCCCCAAACTCATTATTTCCCCCAAACCATCGGCGTAAGATTTTAAGTCCTCACCCCTCCAAATTCGCGTCCACAGTAGGAGAGGGCGAAGCTGAGCCTGATCTTGGATGCTCTTACAGCCCGTGTCCAACAGCACTGGTACAGATGGCGTGCTCAGTGGAATGGAAATAATAGATTTTAGAAGTTTGGTCTCCGCTGTTGCTAGGGCATCCAATCGGCAGTGGCCCCACAGCTCAGCCCCATACAAGGCTGATGTCACTACTTTAGCCTTGTAGATGTCAATTACTGGGGAAAGCGATCTCCTGGGTGAGGCCCAAAACTCCCTCACAAGTGCTCCTCCTACTCTTCTGTGGTTTAGGACCATTTTCTCAATGTGATTTACCCAGGACATCCTATCCGTAATCCGAATACCGAGGTAATCGAATTCGGCTACTTTCTCTAAGGCCACCGAATTGAGTGTAGGTGGGCGGCCAAGTTTCCTGGGAGGATTTAGGACTAGGTATTTTGTTTTATCCACGTTTATGATTAAGCCTTTAGCAGCGCAAAACTCCTGGAAACGCGTTAGCAATTTCTGCAGGCCTTGGGGGGTCTTGGAGATCAGAAGCGTGTCGTCCGCAAAAAGCAATGTGGGGATGCGGACTCCTCCGAGACAGGGGGCGTCGGCTGGTTCTTTTTGCAGATGTTTCACCACCCCATTCACATAAAGTGAGAATAGGGTGGGCGCCAAGACGCATCCCTGTCTAACACCCCTTGACACTGGGATCCTCTCAGTGAGTTCTCCGTCTTTGCCCCAGCGGACCTGCGCAAAGGTATGGTCATGGAGGCCAATGAGAAGGGACAAGATGTAAGGAGGTAGTCCCAACTCATTAAGTACCCTCCAGAGCTCTTCCCGGGGGACTAGGTCAAAGGCAGTCTTCAAGTCTATAAAGGCCAAATAAAGACTGCCCTTGCCCAGATCCACGACCTTCCACCCCAGGAGTGCCAACCTAAACACCTGCTCAATAGTCCCCATACCAGCCCGAAAACCTGCCTGGAAGTCCGATAGGATTTTGTTTTCCTCCACCCAATGTAAGATCCTTCCAAGGACAGCTTTACCAGCTATCTTTTGGGTGGAGTCTATCAGACTTATGGGGCGGTAGTTCCCCGGGGTTTCCCTACACCCTGTTTTGTAAATCGGGACCACCACCGCCCCTTTCCAGGATTCAGGCACTGCCCCTCCCATCATGATGTCATTTAAGAGGGCGGCAATGATCCTACCCCATTTTACTGGGTAAGCCTTCATAAGATCCCCTGGGAGACCATCTGGGCCCGGTGCCTTGCGAGGCGCCACCCATCCTATGACCCCCTCAATCTCTAAGGGAGTGAAGAAATCATATGCATGGGGTTCAATCGCTAATCTAAGTTCCCTCCCAACATTTAGTTCCCCATCTGGGGGGAGGTAAAGGGACCCGAAGTGATTTACCCAATGTTGCGGGGGGATATTGCAGGGTCTCACAGATGCATCTGGTTTGTTCCGTGTGCCTATGAGATTCCAAAAGGCCCTAGAATCCCTACCCTTACTAGCCTGAAGTAGGTCCTCCCAGAATTTGTCTTCCCACTCCTGCCTAGCAATCTTAAGGGATTTATTATAGGCCTTCCTTGTTTCCTGTATCTCACTTCGGGATTTGCGTTTAACTGCCTCAACTAGTTTGGCCTTATGAAAACTACATGTTTTGGTATACCAACCCTCAGCAGGTTTTCTAAATGTTTTTTTGCCCAAGTTAATAGGATTGGATGAAAACACACTAGATAAGGCTTCAACCAAGGAGGGAAAAAGTCCACTCGCTCTACCCACCCCCTCTGAAGAGGTTCTAAGGTCTATTACCGCTTGATTTAAGAGGTTTAGGATTTCCCCTACCTTTCCCTCAGAGAGAATCAATTTTGCCCATTTTATTCTTCTACCACAGTGGGAGACTTCGGACACGTCCGGGGGTACGGCGACCGGGTAAATGTTATCCTTCATTAGGGGGCGCCACCACTGATCCATACTCAGGGAGAGTGAGTTGTGATCACTCTCCGTCGTATGGGCCACCTGCATGTCCTTTACAAAAGACCATAGACACACATCTATTAGGATGTAATCCAACCTAGAAGTGTGTCCTGGCCTATTATACGTGTGAGCACCCCCCCTATCAGAGGTTGTCCTCCCATTTGCTGCCCTTAGATTAAATTCCAGGCTCAGGGAGTATATCTGGAGCGCCACTTCAGTCCACCTTCTGATCGGTGGGATGTCCAAAACCGGAATCCCCAACCTAGCATCATCCTCATCCTGTTCGGCGGCAACGTCCGAGCCCAAGGGCTCGAACGTACAGTTCATGTCACCCGCCACCATTAAACGCGTCTTATGAGGGGTGTTTTTTAACAAGGACTCGAGGAGAGATATTACAGAAGACTTCCTCCCACCCTTGGTTCCCCGGGCATAAATGTTATAAATATTTAAAACAATTCTTCCCCTTGGATCTATTAGGGTAATGTTTTGAATGTCCGGGCAACCTGTGGGGAACTCCACTACTCTACAATCTAAAGAGGCTGCAACCCATATGAGAAGGCCGCCCGAGGGTCGCCCTCTCCCTGATACCGAAGCCTGAGCAGGGGAAAAATAGGAGGAAAAACCCACCCTATGAACCGGGACCAAGCTCCATGTCTCTTGGAAGAGACACAGGGAGTGATCGTCAACACATGCAATGAATTCCGGCATATCCAGTTTTCTTGCGATCCCTGCGACGTTCCAACTGCAAACCTTAAAGGCTAGGTCCGTCGCAGCTGAAGCGTCGCTAGGCGCAAGAGTGTCCCTATCGGTGGTCCTACTCATGTATGTCTGAGGTATGCCGGGTTCTTGGGGAATTGTCAGCGGGTCTGCCATCCCCCCTGCACAACTTGCATGGGTGGGTGACACTCCCGATGGCTCCACTCTACTCTCGGCTTCCAGTCAATTAGGCTCTAGTCGCCGCAATTGATTCTCCCTTGGGCCTCCTGTAACCCCAGCCCAATTTTGTGCAGAAGCAGGGGAAGTTAAGCTTCCTCCAGTTAAGACAATACTTTGACTAGGGTAAAAATAAGAGAGATCCACTACTTTAACCCCTGGAGCTCCCATGCATGTATTAGGGGTACAAATCGAGGGCACTACTCTTGGATCTTGAAAGTTTATAATTATACAATCCCCCTCCTGGGTCTTTTTCCCCTGGCCTACCCACCCCACTCTGCGAACACCTAGAATAATACCGTCCACACCTGGCGGGATTGGCCTATTTGCCTTTAGCCAGTGGATACACTTGTTCTTGAGTGATTGATGGTTTTCCAACTGGCCCTCTTTTAGAGGGGGCACATTAACCAAGACAACAACAAAAGGTTGACAGTCAGGTGGGAGGTTTAATGGGGGGATCCTCCGTACTAATTTTCTAGGGACCAGTAACGTAGTGGATGGGGCCATAGATTGAAGTGCAGATCTAGGGGTTTCCCCTAACACCGCCCCATTAAGTCTCTTTCGTGCACCCATATTTAGGGGACCTTCCATTTGGCCACTGCCTGTCTGTGGCTGTTTTAATGGAAGAGGGATTGGTTTATTTTTAACAGGCTCCTGATGTTTGGGCAAACCCTTGTCTTTTTGGCCTGCTTTGGGACGGGGGGGGGAGATTTAGGAGCTGGGATTAGTGAATTGATAGAAACAACTTTATGTGTACCTAATGGGGATTTGGGATCTCTCTGGGATGGCAACTCATTCCCCTTTATGTCCATGTCCTTGTTTTCACTCATTCTAGCTAGCTGTTTAATTGTAGTTTTGAGTGAATGGAACCCATCAAGAGTTGATTGTTCTAGTTTGTCTATCCGATTCCCTAGACCCTTAACCTGTGCTACTAGAGGTTTCAAGAGGCTGTATATCTTCTCAAGGATATGATCGGCTGCTGCTGGGTCAGTGAGATTAGAAGCTTTAGCAGTACTGTCGCCAGTGTGTAGCCCCTTGGGAGAGGTCAAAGGATCCCTTTCTATGTCAGCTTCATTTGCTACGGGCCTATCCCTTAAGTTTCTCATCCCAGATCCAGGTGACTTTCTTGCTCTTTGATAGAGAGCAGCCTGTCTTACTAGCCCACCCTTTTTGCGCTTTCGTGATTTTTTACTTGGGGGCCTGGGTCCCTGGCTAATGTCAGGAGATTGGGAGTTGGTAAGTACCCTAACTGGCTCCCCTACTGGGGTATCTAATAAGGAGGTGAGCGATTTTGATGAGAAAGTATCATTGGTGGCTTCGTGCGGACAGTTTAGGGGTGAAGGTGAAGGAGAAGGCAGCCTGCTAAGACCACCGTCTTCCTTGGTAACCATAGGTATGTGTTCAACCAGGAGGTTTTCCAGCCTATCTATATGTTGTTCTATACCAGCCAGCAGGGGGGGGTCTGTGGAGATGCTAGGCCCACTAGATGGAGATACAGGTTGTGACCGGGCATTTACCGGTGTAAGTGACTGGGCAGCAACCCCCAAGGATAAGCGTCTTGAGGGGAGGTATACCTCTGATAGACGCCGCTCTGACATAGCTATCTCCTTATCAATCACCGCCGCCACCCTGGTGATAAAGCGGTCCATAGTTCCTACAACAGGGCTAGCGACATTTAACCCCCTTTCACCTTCACTCCTGATGGGCTTTCCAGAGCGGGTAGGCATACTGCGGGGAACAGGACGTGGGCTCCACTAGGCAGGTGTGCTTGCTGATGGTAGAGAGAAAAGGGACGTGGCCCAGCCCAGCCTTGACAGCCCCTGACTGCCACAGACTGCCCGCCCTTTGCTCGGGCTTCGCTCGGCGTCCCGCTCGCGTCCCGCTGAGTGATTGCCAGTTCTTTTTATAATGGGCGTCTGCAGGCGGTGGGCGTGTCTCAAGGTGGGCGCGCCCGCTCTCAGGGCTGGGGAAGCAGGGACTCCTGGTCTTGTGAGTCCCTGCAAGCGCCGGCGAGTTTGTTCCTTCCTGGCGCCTCCCCGCAGATATTGCCGCCTTCACCTCTCCCTCCTCCAAGCCTCCCAGCCGCGAAGCGGCACCCGCGGAGCGGGTGCGGCGAGAGGTAGCGGCAGAACAAGCAGGGCAGGCACAGCCCAGCAACAGGTCAGGGACCGAACACAAAGCCGACAGCAACCTTCCCGCAAAGTCCAGGTGGGCAGCAGGGAAAGACAGAAAACAGCAGTCACAGACACAACAATGAAAATACAGGCGATACAATAAAAGCAATAAAGTGGAGGATGAAAAAACGTACCTAAGGCCTACCACTGACCACCAGGGATGTGGCACAGGTGGTAGCCTGCAGGTGGTGAAGGGCCTCGAACTTCCTCAGCAGCGGCAACTGGGGCAGGGAGACACAGGCGGTGCTGTGCGGAGGGGGAGCGACATACCTGGTGGGGTCAAGAGTCGCCATTAGGAAGGCTATTAATACACAACAGAGCATTGATCCATTGAGGGGGCTCTTCAAGTTGAACCTGGTCATCTTGAGATAATTGCCCTGCTGGAATTTGGGTAATATAAATTGTGATATCATTTAAATGAGCCATGGTGGTTTCATGATATAAATTTTGATAGGTAAGACACTCTTAACAAATGCCCTCCGGATCTGAAATTATATCTTGTGTGGAGTCTTTAACTGCAGTAATAATGTTCCTTGTAGCTTTTTGTCTTGCCCTAATCGCAAGGTGATGTCCGACCTGCTCGCTACATTCATATGCTTCCTTCCTCCAAATCGCTAATCTATATGCAGCCCTTTTGGCTATTAGCTCCATGACAGCTGATTTGGCTGACATTCTTTTTGCAAGTGCATCTGCAGGGTTGTCGCCATCCCTGAGAATAGTAATTACGTTTTCTTCTGCAACAGCCAATCAGGTTTGCAGATTATCCAGCAGTTGATGTTTTTCTCTATTTAAGGAAAGCAAAAAGCTCAATGTCGCTCCTCTTATTGCTGCTTTTAGTGCATCCCAAACCACTTCGATCCCTGTGCTGCCTAGATTTTCCTTAATAAATTGAGGGATCCAGAGCCTCATATGTTTACAATATTCATCATTTAAAAGTAGAGATTGTTCAAAAGTCCAGCTAGTCATATCTCTATTAACCACTGTTATCTCTCTTATTTTCACCACTAAGGAATTATGATCTGCCACAATACGTGGGGTATTTTCTATTGAGCACGTGTGAAGAATAGAGTGAGATGCAAAAATGAAGTCTAATCTCACAAGCTTGGTGTGTTGAAAAAAATAAAAGGTGTGACCAGAATCGATGGGGTGTTGTGAGTGCCAGATGTCAGTGAGTGCCTGCTCGCAACATAAAGTCCTCAAAGCTTTAAAGACCTTTGGTTTCCAACCGCTGTAGATCCAATTTTTATCTAGAGTTATGTTCTTATTAGTGGGCAGATGTATATTAAAATCACCGCAGAGGATTATAGGTAGCGGCCACTCAGCCTATTCATTGTTCATAAAATCAAAGATTGCGGGATCATCTGTGGTGCTACCATATAAAGTGCATACAGTATGTGAATCTCCATTTTCCCTTCGACATTCTGTGATAACCCACCTCCCATTTTGATCAGCTAATGTACGTATAAATTGAAGCGAACTTTTAGCTGATAGTATTGCCACCCCCGTGCCCTAGCATTTTGTGTTGTGGCCCCTACCACTGTATAGCCAAGCAAATCTAAAAGATGAATCTGAATTCTTTTGAAATGCGTTTCCTGCAAGCATAAGATATCTGATTTAAGTAGCCGAAGTGCTATAGCCGTATTTCGTCTTTTCTTGGGATCGCTAAGTCCACACACGAAAATTGTTGCTATAAGTAATTTACTTATTAAATCTAGCAAAATTACTCCAGTACAAATACCCACAAACCAAATAAGAAAAAATAATTCGAGTCATCCCTCTTGGTGCCATTCCCTTCCCCCACCCTACCCCTTCCCCATCCCTCATGGATCCCCCCACCACCTGTCACCTACTACTGAGACTACTTGGTTCTGCAAGAGCCAGGGTGAGGGCATCGGAGCAATCAGGACCCCGTGCCCCCCTGGTACAACCCCTTCCCTAAACTACCCGCTCTATCTGTGCTGAAATCAATTTGTAGCCATTTGATCTTGCTGAAAGTTCTCAATTTGAAACATTGAGCCTTAAGTCTCAACTATTTTAGGCCTTAGTTTTGTCCCGTCTTGACTCTGTGATCCCCTGCAGATAGGATTGGACCTGGACTTCAGAAGTAAAACTGTGCATGACTCTCTTGAAAATAAATTGTAGGCGTGCTGGATTCTGTAAGTATACCGTTGCCCCTATTTGTTGTAAAGGGGCAAATAGTTACCTCAGCCTCCAGCTACGCTCAACTGTGGCATGGGCAAAGTCAGGCCTGGTGAAAAAGGTAACGCCATTAAAGTCCCTCTTGATTGTTGGTCTTGCTAAGTCAAAGAGTGTCTGGCGTAAAAGAAAGTTGCCAAAATATACTAACATAGCACGAGGGTACTGCACTGAGGACATAGGACGTTTGGAAGGTGTTAATGGTAAGTAGTGAGCATGCTGTATCTCCTTGTCCCAGTCCCAGGAGTGCAGCTCAGGAAATGCTCCTTTGAGAATTGTGATCATATAAGCCCTAGGTTCACTCCCTTCCACTCCTTCCGGAACCCCAAGGATGAGAAGATTATTGTGTCGCGATCTATTCTCCTGCTCCTTGATCTTCAACATTAAGTCTTTGACTATGCCTTCCTGCGCATCTCCCTGTACTTTTAGGGAAGAAACGTCTCTTTCCAGATTCTAGGTGCGCACTTCGACTGACGACATTCTGTCAGCAAATTCTGCACAAGTTCAACCAACTTTCCTTATTGAGCCTTGTAGTTTTTGTGTAGCTTGTCTTTTTTTTTGATTATCCAGCTTAACCTCTTTTTGAAAGCTCTTGCTTGAGTGCAAGACTTCGGCAAGGGTAGGCTCTTCCTTGCTTCTGGAGTTTTCGGAGTTTCCACTCCCCAAATCTCCCATAGCTAAAGGGTTACCGCCTGAACATACAGTACAGTCTGATGGAGTCACTAACTGAGAGGATGAGTAGTCCCATCTGGGCTTGGCATTGCTTCCTTGATCCGTGGTCCACCCACTCATGCGTCTGCTTTGTCTTTTTTTTTCTTCAACGCCTTCTTCTTTTGTGCAGCAGTTTTCCATGAGGCCTCTGAGTCCGTACTACTTCCCCAGTCATGTCTCCCTCCATCACTGGACTGGATGTTGTGGATATACCAGTCTCATACATCTCTGATTCATCCATGACAGAGCGGATTATTTCCATATTGTCAGGTATTTTTAACTGATGGTGTACTATATTTGCTGGGTTTCCTTGTACCATGGCTCAAATATGCTCTTATATCCAGATTTGGAAGATCTGCAGGGGGGCATTCTCTGCTTGCTCACAGTCTACATTTGTAACTGTCTCTGCGGCTGCACATGAAGTTTCTGGCGGTGCAGAGGTTGCTAGGACCGGTATTGCTGGGACCACTGGCTAAGAGGCTACAGGTTCTTGAGGTGCCGCTCCAGCATCTACAAGGGGTACACCTGGAACTGTTAAGGTGATCTGGCCCTTTGGTGCGGCCCCCTCAGCTAACTCATTATGTGTATTTTCCTCTATTGGGCCAACAATATTGGAAATTAGGGGCTAAGAGTTACACATTTGGTGTTATCTGTGAGCTTAGCATTTTTTACTTGCAATCTTTTCCCTTGCTTAGCCGTCCACTCAGTCTTGTCTGCGGAGTTCACCCTTTCTGCTTGTTCCCTGCTTTTGGCCCCCCTTGTATCCAGGCCCCTCTGTGGGATTTCTGAGTAATTTTTCTGAGCAGCTTCCATTACCGCATGGGCTAGCAAATTGTTGTTTTTAGCTTTCGTTATTTTTGTCCCTTGCCCCGTTATCCTTACTTGATTTCCTTCGGTATCCTGGAAACAAAGTATCCTCCGCTTTCAGCTTCTAAGCTGGGACCCGCCACAATGATTAGCACCTCTCTTTGTGCCTGTCAGAGCCATTAGGAGTTTGTGGCGAGCCAATAGAATTGCTTTGAGGTGGCACGCCGTTGAGAGCCACCGCAGGGCAGTATGCGGTGAAGATGCTGGAGCCGCGCGGTTCTCTGTTCGTGAAACTGCTGCTAGACGTTGCGTTACAACTCGCCGCCCATTCTGATCTCTAGACCACGCAGAGATCAAGGTAACCGTTATGCTGTACTGTTGGTCCATGCGAGGGGAATTTAGCATGTAAAAGAAAAATTTCTTGAGCACGATTGCGGTGACATAAAGGAGCTCCATTGTGTCTGTTTAGGGGTCAGACCGGCGGAGCTGAATCGGGTAGCTGCTACTCATACACCATCTTGTGTCTGCCAACTATAAGGTTTCTGAGCTGCTCTTTCCTGGGTCTTTAGGAAACACGTAGCAGTCTTTTACACAATATTTAAACACCTTGGAAGACTTCCCTAGCCCTCTCCTCTTCTTTTAGATGGAAATCCCTATTTTATTCTTCTTCCATTTGAGCCTAGGTTATCTTCTTTCAAGAAATTATATTTACAGTTCAAAGTTCAATTTTCATCCATTTATGAAATCAGACCCATTCTCATCAATGACTCGCTGTAGCAATGCAGCTTCTAAATGCTGCAATCTCATGAGGCGGTGGCTGATTTCCAAAGCTCAGAAATTCGATGTCTTCCAAAATCAGAGATCGCAACCCGCTCAACCTTGGCAGATAAGGCACAGTCAATGACAGGATTCCATTAGCCTCTACTCCAGGAACTCTTAGCAGGATCTCAATTACCAAGATCGAAGTCTTGGACCTTGTACTCCCCGGCATGGGTTACCAGGTAAGTCCACTTAGGAGATAAGTATCTCTAGCACGGGACTCTAGTCCTTCTCTTTCTCCTTATCATTCCTGAGGACTGTTCAGACTCACTTTGCTCCGAATCAGATGACTCCCTTATTGGTGCAAGTTCTCTTTCTTATGCGAGTCTTAGATTCTTCCTTTTCTGTCTCTCAGGCCACAGTTCATTAGCAACATCTCCTCTTTGCGTCTGCCCATGATCAACTTTTACCCCAGTCTCATCAGCTGAGTCAGAGTCTATACCACACGCAACGTTACTGTCTCCCTCAGAGTCTATACCTGAGTATTCATCACCAGTATCACTTGGAAAAGCCCACGCCACCGTGGGTTAAGACAGTTTTTTCTCACATGCTTTCAAATTAGCAGCCAATTCCCGGAGCTCAGGTTGTGGCAAAGGTCTTTTGATGTCAGTGCAGTTGCGGCTTTGACCTGATGAGACACAAAATAAACCACATCAGCAAATCCCTCACAGCACAGGCGGCTGCTCCGCTATGGTGGATGAGCATCGTCCCATTGCTTTTAAGCAGTGAGAAACATAAAATGACAATAACTTAAAGCTATTGTTATTTTATGTTTCCTGTCCTGCTGCTTTTTGGCAAGAAGGTGGGGGGCTGCTCGGCTCTCCGAGCAGGGCAGGGATGGAATGGTTTGCCCACTCCTAAGTGCGCAATGACTGTTTGGTCAGCCCTCAAAACGCTGCCATTACTGCATTGTGATTGGTTTAGGGGAGGGAGCCTGGCTGCCTGCTTCCTGTTCCTGTCGGAGGCAGGAGATTAGGAGCACAGAAGACGCAGGACTCTGCCTCAAGGTTAGTTTTATTTTAAATTTTTTAATTCCCGATCCCCCTCCCGCGTGACACCCATCCCCCCATTCCCCATGCAAACGTGATGTGCCTGCCGCGGCTGCCTTAGAGTAGTCAAGGATCAAGTCATCTGATATGTTTATCGGAACTCTCTTTGGAATTGCAGGTAATCACATCACCCTCCCCATGATGATTTCATAAGGTGACAACCCAGTACTCTTATCAGATATACTGCACAAACTCATTAGGACCAAAGGCAACGCGTCAGGCCATTTCAAGGATGTTGAAGCACTCGCTTTTTCCAATAGTACTTTTAATGTCCAATTGATCTGTTTCACAGCGCCTGAGGGCACTGGCCGATAACTACAGTGCAATCTTTGATCCACGCTCAAGGCAGTACACAACAGCTTTATTATTTTGCTGGTAAAGTGTGTCCCTCTGTCCGATTCCAATGTAGTTGGAAATCCGAACCGTGGCACAAGTTCCCTCAATATTAATTTTGCTACTGTGACACACCTTCAAGTCGGATATGCCTCCACCCACCATAAAAAGATGCACTCAACAACCAGTATATATCTCAACTTGTTACACACAAGCACCTCAATAAAGTCTAATTGGATTCTGTTAAAAGGACCCCCTGATCTCCAAATGTAGCTCAAGGCAACAAACATTTTCTTTCCAGCATTCTTCTGTTGACATGTTACACACTGATGGAATACTGCTTCTGCAATCACACGAAACCTCAGATTGAATCAAGTCTGCCTGAACAACCTCACCATTGCTGCTCTACATATATGAGCTGCTCCATGGATATGCATTGCCTTGCCATCGGGTTTAGCAAACAGTCTGGTAACACTCCCCTGCCATCAGTTGAAACCCATATATCGTTCTCTCCTTTCTCACACCCTGCTCGGATCCAACCTTCTTTTTCCTGATCTGTTGCCTCTGTTTGCAAATGCCTGACTTCATCCTAGGTATCTGCAACAGCTAGTATCATGCTGGGTTTGGTCTTCTCTGTGCTCTCACCAACATATTCACCATTAAAAATGCATGTGTGCATAGCGCAGAATCGGGCAACCTCATCTGCGTATCAATTCCCCTTTGTTACAAAGTTGTCACCCTTTGTATCAGCTGCACACTTAACAACAGTCACTTTCTTTGGTAATTGCATTGATTCCAGTAGTTTTCTTACATAGTACCCATTCCTTATCGGTGAACCTGATGATGTTAGGAACTCTCTCTATGATCATAACTGTCCGAAGTCATGAACCACACCGAAAGCATTCTGGCTATTGGTATAGATGGTGACTTGGATTTGTTCAGAGACAAGACATACACGTGTCAAGGCAACAATCTTGGACACAAGTGCGGAGTATACTCCCTTTAGGCAAGCTGCGCCCACTACTCTAGAGATGGTACAGACAGCAAACGATGCTCTCAGATTACCTTCATTGTCTCTTAGACATGAACCATCAACAAAAAGGAATTGATTGGGATCAGATAATGGTTCATTGACAATGTCAGGGCTCGGTTTGGTACAAAGCTCAGTAACATCCAGACAGTAACTGTATTCACAATCTTCACATTTGGAACAGGCAACAAGGTAGCTGGATGTAGTACAGAACACCGCTTCAGGGTCAATACCTTGTCAACCTGTTATTTGTCAAATGATGGGTTCTCGTAATCAGGAGCTCTACTGAATGTGGTACATAAAACAAAAGTAGTTGACCCATGACCATGCTTTCACATCGTTCAATGCTGACGCCTGTTGCAGCAACGGATTTGAGACATCTGGGCAACGCTGAAGGTACAACGCATTCCATTACATCGCATACTACCTTTACAACGCATACCATTACAACGCATAACATTACTTTGCATGTAAGGTAAGTATTGGATAGTGTAGGGGTAATAATTACTATTCTAACTCCGGGGGGATGCAACAGTAGGGTAAGTGTTGGATAGTGTAGGGGTAAAAATTACTATTCTAACTCCAGGGGGTGCAACAGTAGGGTAAGTGTTGGATAGTGTAGGGGTACTATGTGTTGTAATGCTATGCGTTGTAATGGTATGCGTTGTAATGACTGCGTTTTAATGACATGCGTTGTAGTGGTGTGCATTGTAGTGTCATGCGTTGTAATGGTTGCGTTGTAAAAACATGCGTTGTAATGGATGTTGCGTTGTAAAAGTTTCGTTGTAATGGTAGTGCGTTGTAAAAGTTACGTTGTAAAGGTTGTTCCCTCTGCATTTGGTTTAGTTTGTAGGCGGACGGGCTCAACTCCTTGAATCAGCCCAATCTCCCCCCCCTGTTAAATCGCACACAACTGGAGAAAAAAGTGTCTCTCAAGTCCAATGGCATGTCTTCCACTGTCAGTAAAGGAAACATCTCCAGGTAGTGATTCTGGTACATTATCTTGAATACAACGTCATCATCGTTAGTTTGCAACACTATCCCCTTCGATGTGCAATAGATGGTATAGTTCAGTTTGCACTAAAGGTCACACCCTAGTAGACAGAACGGATTCGAGTCACACACAACAAACTGATGATGGTCCTGGCAGGTTCCGAATTTCACCGGCAACTATTACATCAACTGGTTAGTCATTCCTTGGTTAGCAACTCCTACAACTTGGATTGATTTTCCCGAGAGGGATAGGTTTGAGACTACTGCAGATCTCACAGTAGAACGAGTAGCATCAGTCTCAATCAGAAACATGATGGGATGTCTATCCACATCTGCTTCAACGTATGGCCCATTCTGCTCTACCTCCATGACTTCTCCAAGAGTACAGTCTTACTCCCCCTCAGACACCGTCATTGGGACCGGTCAAGATCAAGTCCATCAAAAGCTTCCAAGAAGGGCATCTGGTGGTATTTTCAATTGCCCTGCAAGACTCTCGGGCTGTGGTATCTGCACTATTTGGTTCTGGTACCCTCCCCATTATAGGACCTTGGTCTTGTCACTGTGTTTACCACATCAGTCACTTGCGTGAATTTACCCTCCTGCACCTGATTCGCTGGATTGCAATGACACTCGCGCTTACAAAACCCAATTTTGTGACAAAAATGACAAGCAGTTGTCTTTTTAAGTGTGGCTACATCTCTTCCCGCCTTGGGGTCCAAGGGGACTCCTCTTCCTCACCCTTGTCCCGCCAAACTAAGGGTGCCCTGAACACCCACTTGTACTAACCCATGGCTGCAGACTGCAATTCCTCCTGGGGCCCTCTAGCTGCTCCCCTTTCTGTGCAGTACTCATTTGGCCTAACATTAATTTCTCCTTCAACCTCCAATGTTAGGAATCCATCTCATCACTACACTACTTGGCATACCACAGAATTTCGTCCAAGGACTTAATTTGCCAATAGATCAAATGCTGCTGGATCATGAGACTGATTTCTGATCGTAACCCTGCCACAAACTTCGTGACAAATTAACCCATAT
The DNA here is from genome assembly GCF_964261635.1 of Lissotriton helveticus. Taxonomy (NCBI): domain Eukaryota; kingdom Metazoa; phylum Chordata; class Amphibia; order Caudata; family Salamandridae; genus Lissotriton; species Lissotriton helveticus. Next base: position 1,475,545,415 of record NC_136069.1, read on the forward strand.
CTTTAGGGTCAAGAGTGTCCAGCCCACTTTACTCTTTGAAGGCTTGCAAGAGCCTCTCATCGTGAGCATGTACTGGCTCTTTAGGTTTCTGAGTCTTCCGATCTATCTTAACCTAATCGATGTCTTGTGGGGACATTTTGGAATGTAGCCATGTAATCACCTTCTCATATTTCTTCATTACCGAGGGCGAAGGACCATGAGTTACAGGATCCCTCTCCAGCTCAGCATTAGGCCACTCTATAGCGATCTCACAAGCAGACCACAGGTCACTAAGAACTACAAATTCAAACAATGCATTTAAGTCAATCCACAATACTTTTGAAATTTTAAAGTTTTTATTGGGATATTTGACATATACAGAAAACCAAAAAAAAGAGACATATCTAACATTCCATCGTACTGCCATAAATCCCCTTTTTCGCATTTATACCTCCACCCACCCCAGCCCACCCCTAACGGATCCCCACAGGGTAAAGAGGACAATAATCAACAGAATCTATCAATCCTGAAAAGAAAAAAAAACATAGATAGAGAATGCAAAAAATCAAACAATTATATCTAAGAGAGCATCATTGAAAACATCATTGCTCTAAATTCAGCCAACTTGTAAGGGATCACCAGATCTGTTCTCCCTCCGTCCGAGCCCTATATCCTCTTCTTTTCAATACAGATATTTATTTAAAAATGTACTAAACCACACATAAGGGGTCGGGGGACCGGATCAAGCCAGACTGAAGCTTGATTCCGGTCCAGGGAAGACATGGCTTGGCAGTTCGGGCTGGACTGTTCCCATGAGGCACGGGGTCAGACTGATTTGCATATGGCCATGTCTGAACTGGGGTGGCGGAGTGAGCTAAAGAACGGTGATGGATTAAACCCAGATCAGTTCACTGGGGGTGAGTGCTTTTATTGTCAACGCTCCGTCCATCACCACCTTTGGTTTTTCTTTGTTCGCCCTAAGTTGGCAGGGTATGCTCAGACGTGAGTCCCTTGCTCACTTTGCCACTGGAGTCAAGCAAGCCCAGCTGAAGATGGCTATAATGCCAGAAACCGGTCCTGGGAAGCTTGATTCCGGTCCAGGGAAGTCATGACTTGGCAGTTCGGGCTGGACTGTTCCCATGAGGCACGGGGTCAGACTGATTTGCATATGGCCATGTCTGAACTTGGGTGGCGGAGTGAGCTAAAGAACGGTGATGGATTAAACCCAGATCAGTTGACTGGGGGTGAGTGCTTGTATTGTCAACGCTCCGTCCATCACCACCTTTGGTTTTTCTTTGTTCGCCCTAAGTTGGCAGGGTATGCTCAGACGTGAGTCCCTTGCTCACTTTGCCACTGGAGTCAAGCAAGCCCGGCTGTAGATGGCTGTAATGCCAGAAACCGGTCCTGGGAAGCTTGATTCCGGTCCAGGGAAGACATGGCTTGGCAGTTCGGGCTGGACTGTTCTCATGAGGCACGGGGTCAGACTGATTTGCATATGGCCATGTCTGAACTGGGGTGGCGGAGTGAGCTAAAGAACGGTGATGGATTAAACCCAGATCAGTTGACTGGGGGTGAGTGTTTGTATTGTCAACGCTCCGTCCATCACCACCTTTGGTTTTTCTTTGTTCGCCCTAAGTTGGCAGGGTATGCTCAGACGTGAGTCCCTTGCTCACTTTGCCACTGGAGTCAAGCAAGCCCGGCTGAAGATGGCTGTAATGCCAGAAATCGGTCTTGGGAAGCTTGATTCCGGTCCAGGGAAGACATGGCTTGGCAGTTCGGGCTGGACTGTTCCCATGAGGCACGGGGTCAGACTGATTTGCATATGGCCATGTCTGAACTGGGGTGGCGGAGTGAGCTAAAGAACGGTGATGGATTAAACCCAGATCAGTTGACTGGGGGTGAGTGCTTGTATTGTCAACGCTCCGTCCATCACCACCTTTGGTTTTTCTTTGTTCGCCCTAAGTTGGCAGGGTATGCTCAGTCGTGAGTCCCTTGCTCACTTTGCCACTGGAGTCAAGCAAGCCCGGCTGAAGATGGCTGTAATGCCAGAAACCGGTCCTGGGAAGCTTGATTCCGGTCCAGGGAAGACATGGCTTGGCAGTTCGGGCTGGACTGTTCCCATGAGGCACGGGGTCAGACTGATTTGCATATGGCCATGTCTGAACTGGGGTGGCGGAGTGAGCTAAAGAACGGTGATGGATTAAACCCAGATCAGTTGACTGGGGGTAAGTGCTTGTATTGTCAACGCTCCGTCCATCACCACCTTTGGTTTTTCTTTGTAGCTAAACATAGCCTCAGTACAGCCATTGCAACAAAGAGCAGCTTCCGCTCTGGTTCGGCCATGATTTGATCAGAAACTCCCAGCATAATAACCTGAGGTGTCAATGTTACAGTATAGCCCAAAACTTGACCCAGGCGCTGCTCAATTTTATATAGTAGTTGACCCATTGTGGGGCAGGTAGCAAACATATGTATACTATCAGCCTTGAATTCCCCGCACCGAGAACAGTTAATCCCCACAGTCCCGCCCCATTTATGAATTCGTGAAGGAGTTATATACAAATTGAGCCAGGTCTTGAAGCATTGCACCTGGAGGTTTGCAGAAATAACTGCCGATTGACTATATACCAACGAATCTTCACAGACACCTTGCTCTCCGCATGTAACCCCGCCTGCCACCGGTCAAAATGCTTGGTTGAATCGTCGCTCCTTTTGGCATTCAGTAGTTCATATATAGAAGCTATGGTCGATTGATTCCCATGAATTGATTCCAGTAATGGAATATGTACCCATGTAGTAGTTCTTTTACAAAAAAGTCTCTGATTTGTAAAAACTTGAAATATTGTCTATTCCCTAACCTAAATTGCACTTTTATAGCTTCAAATGTCAAAAGTCCAGAATCAGAAATAATATCCCCTATTATCATAACCCCTTGAGCTGACCACTCTTTAAAATACGCATCCCAGAAGATTTCAGGGAGGAGAGAATTCCTAGCAAAAGGAGTATATATGTGAAGTCTTCCAATATCAAAGATTTTTCGAACTGAAGTCCAGACTTTGAAAGCAGCCAACAGGACCTTGAACCTCACCCTTTTAAAATGAGCAAAATCAATATGTCGAAACAAAAACCCCCGGGCTTCCGCCCCAAGAATTAAATGATATACTTGAAGTATCTACCCGGTCCGGGATTCCTATATCCAAAAGGTCACCTATCTGTCTTAATGTTATAGACCAGTAATATAATTGAAAGTTAAGTACAGTCAAACCCCCCCTATCTCTAGGGAGAGTCATTAATTTCATAGCCCTTCTTGGACGCTTTCCGGCCCATAAACTATGAAGTAATCCGATCTAATTTTTTACACCAGATTGGATCTATTAACAAAGGGATAGCTCTAAGGCAATATAAAATCTTGAGAAGAAAAATCATTTTAATGACATTACACCTGCCCATCAGTGTCAACTGTAAATTATTCATACGACGTGCATCAATTTCTAATTTATGTATTAAAGGATTCAAGTTGATCTCCACTATTTCCTCTGGCTTTGAGCTAATCTCTATCCCCAAATATTTAGATTTACCAACACTCCGGGGATCTGCTAAATTAATTTTTTCGTTACAGATTATTTGGGTTTTGGCTGCGTTTAGATGGTAACCTGCTATCGCACCAAACTGTGATGTTAAAGTATGAATTTCTTGTAACGCTATCTCTGGGGAATCCGTCAAAATTGCTAGATCATCAGCATAGCCGAGAATTTTCGTGTTGCCCCCCTTAGCCTGGACTGGATGAATTAGTGCATTGTTAAAGATTTTCTTAATTAAAGGGTCAATATAGGAGGAGGAGCTTCGCGGGCATCCAAGATGGTCGCGTGAGCACAGAGCTCCCTAGACCCGCGCCGCCCTTCGCAAATATCCTGATTATATCCTGATTCTGAAGATGGGCTTTTGAAGGCGACCTTTGGCTGACCTTAATATTCTTTTCAAAATTGAAATCGGACGTCGGGAGCCGCTTTTACATCGACTCGAACTTTTACGGCCTGCCCCGGGACGGGGCTGGAGGCTCTACTGATCTTCAGGCCGAGGAGTAGTTAAACAACAACGGCCAGAGGGGTCTTCCCCAAGGCGGCCTCATTTCAACTTTCAGTTTCACTTTCCTACTCCGGGTTCTGCTTGACTGGCATTCTCTCAGATCTACCCCGGATCCGGCTTGATTTCGCTCTACTGTTGAGTGCCTTCTTCCGTGAGTGTCTGGCCTCCAGCCCTGCTGGCATTTTCGTTAATTTGGCCCACTTTCGTATACTTTTGGCTTCATTGAGATCGGCCATTTTCACCAGGTCTCAAGGGCCCCTCCGGGGCGCTATTTACAATATGGCCACCAGACCGGACACCGAGAAGCGCAAGACCAAAACGCCTCTCCGAGGGGGACAAACTCAAACCAACGTGATGGATCGCTACACCCATCCTAAGGGATCCCCCTGCGGCACTGGCCATACTCCTGAAGACCCCATGGTGGATTCTGCTGCGCCTACGGAGGTTTTGCTTCAGGACGTCATGAGCGCCATCACCAGTATGAAGGCCTCCATGGGACAACAGTATGAGGCCCTCGCCTCCAAGATTGATACGATGGCTGTCGATGTCACGCTGATTAGAGCTGACCTGGCGAAGACCAATGAGAGGGTCAAGGCATTGGATTTGAAGACCTCCAGCCTAACTACTAATGTCACAGACATACAGACTGAGATCGGCAACTTGCGTTCTTCACACGACTTGATGGCCCGTCGGCTTGAGGATTCTGAAAATAGGGCCCGGCGCAATAATGTACGCATCATAGGTGTTCCGGAAAATCCCGAGGACGCTGCCACCGACCTCTTGGTGGAAGACCTGGTCCTGAATCACCTTGCCCCCGCCGGACTCAGTAAATTCTTTGCGGTTGAACGGGCCCATCGATCTCCTGGCGTGAAGCTGAAGCCGGGTATCCCCCTGAGACCCATTATTGCCAAACTCTTCCACTTTCGGGATAGGGACGCTATCCTTCGAGCTTCTCGGGAGAGCGGCCCTGTGAAATTTGAAAACACCACTGTGAACTTCTATCCCGACTTTACTCCACTGGTTCAGCGGCAGAGAATGGGGTTTCAGGGAGTGAAGCGACGGCTGCGCGATTTGGACCCTTAGTATGCTATGTTGTTTCCAGCCAGACTTCGGATCGAATATGAGGACCAAACGTTTTTCTTCGATCGTCCGGACAATGTCAGTGACTGGCTTGATTCCTTGCCGAAAAGAGATAATCGAACTGAGCACCCCGGTGGCGCCGACTGTGGCTCGCCGGAGCAAGAGTGACATTGTGGTTCCCGACGTCTGAACTTTCCACCTGTTTGACAGCTGAGTTTGGATAATTGTTCTTTCGTTCTATTTTAGGTTGGCCCGAGGGTGGCAGGGGTGTAAGGGGACTCTTCCTCCTCCTGGGTTCTTTGTGTAGATTAGTTTTCTGATTGGGCGACAGGCACACTGCAAGTTGGGGTGGCTTTTGAGTCGTACGCAGGGGTGCAGGGTGGGGGGTGTTGTAACGGGCTTGAGTTGGGGGGTGGTGGGGGGGTGTTTGTGTGTTTGTTTTTGTTCGCAAGGCATCATATTGTTTTCTCGTCTATGTCGATCATTGGGTCCTATGAGGGGTGTGCTCTGTTTCCTTCCCGGGGATGGGGGGTGGTGAGTTGAGACTGCTGTCCTGGAATGTCAATGGTTTGGGTGACAGGATAAAACGAGGGGTTGTGCTGCAGTTCCTTAGCCGTCATTCCCCTGATATTGTTCATCTGCTAGAAACGCATTTAATTGGTAACGCATGCCAGGCTTTGAATAGACGTGGCTACCGACTGGTCGCTCACTCTGGATTCACTTCCGGCTCCAGATGGGTGGGTATTCTAGTCCGGTCCTCTCCCCCCCTTGAAATTGATGAGGTAATACTCGGCGACAGGGGGCGCTATGCTGCGCTCACTGGTAGATGGGAGTGATAGAGCGCGCAGGTCACCCGGCCAACAATTTTACCATATATGTATCGGGCCCATAAACTTCACTTTATCATATACATTAATCGACCGTACACTCTACTATCAGTATCCCAGCTTCCTTCCTATTTTCATTTCCAGTGTACCCGACTTACCGTTCTACAACTACGGGTACCTAATGACCACAATGGATCAGGAAGCTAGCTGTAAAAGAAAGGCAAACACCAAATACTTATACTTTATATATTCTATTTGTACTTTTATAATAACCACAAACTCAGGAAGTTTTGAAAACCTTTATCTAATATTCTTCAAGCTCAGAAAACATGAGGTTTACAACGAGCAAGCAATCGATAACCAGAATTACAAAGTGCACGTATCCATAAAGGAAGTAAATGAAACCAACCATTTGTGAATCTAAAGGGAGGTAAGAACAGGGAACATGCTAGGCAGCAGTTTCAGAATTTAGACTTAGTATGGAGAGACTAAAAGACGGGGAGAATAAAAAGCATACTAGAAACTTCACAGTGAAATATTTCCCCCTGAAGAGGAACTACAGGTAAGGTGCAAATAGACCGTACTAATAAATCTGTGCAATTACTTGAATCAACTAAAAGATGGGTAAAACAAGGGAACATCGGTATATCATCATGACCTGAAAAGGAAATGTACTCAAAAGGATGGGGAAAAGGTGGAACATGCTAGAATAACGACAATTTTATTTATGACTTGTTCATTCAGAGATGTGAAAAAGCCTGGAAAATCAATTTTGCAAGAGTATGACTTTATTAAAGCAAAAGAAAGGAAAATATAGGAGGTGCAGAATAGACTTTTCAGCACTATATTTACCTAAAGTGGTGTGAAGACCAACCCTGGCCACGGGTCAGTTAAGGACGGGAAGAACCCCAAAGAAGGACAGTCGCCAATAGGACAGCAGGTGCAGAATGGACACCCCAGGACAGGACAGGAAACCCAGATTAGGATCAGGACAGGACCACCAAGGCACGACCAGCACCCGCAGTTCAGAAGCAACGCCTGTGCTCCACCCTCTCTGCGGCTATCAGCCAGAACCCCGATTGGGTTATCGATCTCCCCAGCAAAGTGCTCCACCAGCACTTAAGGTTTCTTTAACAAAACCCTTGAGTCTATGGAAATTTCGGACAGAGTGCTCCACAGCCCTCTGTATCAAGTCACCTATTGAGTGCGTTGGGTCAGTGACAGGTCAGCTATTCGGACAAGTCGGACAATTTCCCGAGCTAAACCTAGGCTAGTTATACTGTTTTTGGGTCAGTGTACCACCCCCCAAATGTTGCAAGTGTCAGAATCCCCAATTTCGATAGGTCTTCAAGTAGGATAGGTCAACACACCAATCACATTTCAATTCTACAAGCCTATATTAACATATTCTGGGACCGCCTATTGATTTTGGGGTTCCCATGACATACTCTACAGAATACAATGAATAAAATACATTTGTTGCATTTGCGGGACAGTTTAGCTTCTTCTGCTAGGTGAGGGTGCATCTTCCCAGGCACATCTTGGCTGAGACCTCTGGTTGGCAGGGATTCAATGCCACCGGCAGAAGACTGTCATGCGCAGAAAGGTTGTTCAAGATGGATTCACGAGTGTCTCTCAGACCCTCAAGAACGCGGTACATGAAAAGTAAGCGAAAACAAATTGCTACTCTATACCCCTTATTTTATAGTAACTATAGCATTATGATTAGAGGCATACAAACAGTAGCGCAAAAGCAACAGCGCAAGCATTCGGCATATGAGAACACAAAGCAGCCATCTTAATGCTAGTGTGCAAGTGCAAAAGATTCCCACCAGAACTGCGAGTACGTCACATAACGTGTTTGTGACCGACGCATGCGCAGAAGAAAAACCCCGCCAAGCAGTGGCCATTTTTAATGACAAGCGTTGTTAAGGTTAATACACACATAAGCAAGCATCTCTCAGATACCCTAAATGTCAGAATAAAAGGGAAATTAGTAAGACAAACAGGTTGAATTAATATATTATAGTTATTCGAGGTTCATGAGTACGAGCAAGTCGCATAACGTGCAAAATCTTGCTCCATCAGGAGGGTAAGACACTTTCCATACTCACAATGTACGTCCCTCCGGGCCTGCAGGCGTCGACCTTTGCTGACCTAGGGCGGCTCTTACTGGGGCTTCCTGAGGGTCTTCTGATCCTGGGTGGGGACTTTAACTCCGTGGTCTCTGGCACTATGGATCGCTACCCTCCTAGGGATTTAGCTAGGTCTCATCTGTGGTTGGCTGACCTGCTGGAGACCTTTGGCCTTATAGATAGTTGGAGGTTAATGCACCCTACGCAGCTACAATATACCTTTCATTCGGGGGCCCATGGTAGTCTCTCCAGGTTAGATTATTTCTTAATGCCAGCAGCGCAATCATCCTCCATCAGAGAGATTCGTCATCTTCCCAGGGGCATTTCTGATCACTCCCCCCTGTGGCTTTGTGTTGAGGCTGGAGTAGATGGCGAGGGTAGAGTGGCTCCCATAAATCCCTGGTATCTCCGCAATCCTAAACCCCGCTCTAAACTGCTGAAATCTATTGACCATTACTTCGATGAAAATGAGGGGTCTGTTTCTTCTTCTATTTCACTGTGGGAGGCCTTCAAGACGGTCATCCATGGACATTCTTTGTCTTTGATTGCTGCTTCCAAGAAGGCTAAATGTGAGGAACTTGTAAGCCTCGAAACCGACATAACTATGCTTGAGGGTGATCTTGAATGTGATGTTACTCGTTCTAAATTGCATTCCCTCAGTCTGAAACAAGCTGAATATAGAGCCCTTGTGACCGACGCGGCAAAAGCGATGAATAGAGACCAACAGGGCAGGTTATATGATTTGGGCGACAAGGCTGGTAAACTGATTGCGTGGCTGGACAAGAAAGAAAGAGTGAATCGTGTCGTCCCTGTGATTGAAAGGCCGGATGGCGAGTGTGTCACTGACCCAGCTGGTATTGTTGAGTGCTTTGTTGACCATTTCGGAACTGTGTACGCCTTGGTCAGTGATAGGGACGAGGAGGATTCCCAATTGTTGTTGCGAGACATTGCACTGCCTCACCTTTCTGAGGATGATAGGGACCTACTGGATGCTCCTTTTACGATAGATGAAGTCGCTGTTGCCATACGTTCCCTTCGTTCTGGCAAGGCAAAGGGTCCTAATGGTTTGCCCATTGAACTATATAAGCTGGGACCCGACAAAATGGCGCCCTACTTGAGGAGTATGTTTCTTGAGGCTTTCGATTCTGGTTCCCTCCCCGTTGATCAGCGACTAGCTACCATCGTTGTACTCCACAAGGAGGGTAAGCCGCGCGATCGCTGCTCCTCGTATAGGCCCATTTCATTACTCAATGCCGAACCTAAAATACTGGTAAAACTGCTAGCTAATCGGTTGATTACGGTGATTAGCGACTTGATCCATCCGGATCAATCCGGCTTTATTCCACACCGGAATACCGCCCTTAATCTTCGGAGACTTCACGGGGTTCTCGCGAGAGCTGAGACTCTTACTGAGCCGGCCATTTTGGCCTCGTTGGACGCCACTATGGCTTTTGATACTATAGAATGGCCTTATCTGTGGGCGGCCCTTTCCAAATTTGGGTTTGGTCCGACATTCATAGCCTGGGTGAAGCTTCTTTATGAAAAGCCCCTCGCCCAGGTGGTTGTTAACGGGAAGGTCTCCGGTATTTTTACACTTGGGCGAGGCACTCGGCAAGGTTGCCCGCTGTCCCCGTTGCTTTTTGCCCTTGCTTTGGAGCCATTGGCGGAGTGGCTCCGTTGGGAGCCTTCAATGAAAGGCATTCGGTGGACTCCCGACTTTGAGGATCGAATCTCGCTATACGCGGATGAAATCCTCCTATACCTTACATCCCCTCAGAAATCCCGTAATGTGCTTTTTGATGTTCTGACCTCCTTTGGGAAGAACTCGGGTCTCATTATTAATTGGACCAAATCATGCGTCTACGTTTTGTCCGGTGATCTTCCTCCACTGCCTCGTAGATTCCCAATTCAAGTTGCTGACACTGGCTTTAAATACTTGGGGATTTATATTTCTCTTGATCCCGCAGTTCGCTATGAACGCAATTTACTACCCCCTCTTCACCGACTCAAGCTTGACGTTGCACGATGGCGTCAGTTGCCTTTGTCGCCACTGGGTCGCGCGGCTCTTTTCAAAATGATGTTGCTACCCAGATTTTTATATGCACTCCAAAATTTTTTTGACCCCATTCCATCCGGTTATTTTCGTGAAGTGGAGCACCTGCAGAGGCTGCTGATCTGGGACGGGCGTGCGCGAATTGCTCTGTCTAAGCTCACGCTTCCGTGGTATGATGGGGGCATTGCCCTCCCAGATATCAAGCGCTACTATTGGGCTTCTCAATTAAGTGCTGTCAACCACGCAACTTACGCTCTCAGTCCTACCCCTGCCTTTGAAATGGACAAACACCTCTTGCCCAGTGGGAATTTCAATAGAGCGCTATATTCTAAGGGGCTCCATAGGACACTGACCGGGCCCACAAAAATCACTGTAAGAGTGTGGCACGATGCGAATGTGGCCTTGGGATGGTGTGACAGGTTGACGCGCGCTACTCCATTGTATGCTTCCGAAGGTTTGGGCAGTTTGTGGCGGACGAAAGGCTTTGATAAATGGGACATGATTGGTCTAAGCAAGGTGGGTGACCTCTGGTCTAAAGGAAATGTGAAGACCTTTGAGGTACTCAAGGCGGAATATGAGCTTGGATACAGGGAATTCTTTAGCTACGCTCAGGTACGTCATGCCCTGCTGTCAGTCTTTGCTGTGGGGACCGCTATTTCCGAATCCTCGCCTCTCGAGGACCGTATCCTGGACGGCTATGTACCTGATAGTACAATTTCATTGATCTATAAAAAACTGATTAACACTAGAATTGACCTGCTTGTGCACCTCAGGGCTTTATGGATTACCGACGGCTTGGAATTGGACGATGAGGACTGGCAATCTGCGCTGTCCTCGCCTAAAGAGGTTGCCATACCTGCCCGCCTTCAGTTCGTCCAACTTAAAATCCTTCATCGTGTGTATGTCACTGGTCCAAGTCTGGTTCGAATGGGCTATTCTTTGGATGGGCTGTGTAAGCGTGGCTGCGGCGTGATTGGCACCTTCCTTCACATTTTGTGGGAATGTCCCGAGGTGGTTGATTTCTGGTCCTGAGTGCATGCGATTATGGGAAGAGTCACGGGGTTCCGCTTCTACCAGAGGCCCGGCGCTGTCTCTTGAATGTGTGGGAACCGAACGATTATAATGCTGCTCAGATCTACTGGGCGACCCTCGGCAACATGATTGCTAAGAGGGATATTGCACAACTATGGAGCTTCCACAGGCCGCCCACTGTATTGGCGTGGAAAGAGAACATGGATTGGTGCATGTTTAGGGAAAAGACTGTGTATTTGTCTCTGGGCAGACCCAGACAGTGGAACAGAATCTGGTCGCAGTGGAATGCTTATCGTGGAAATATATGTACTCCCCCACATGATTTTACCCCTGATGTTCCCTTGTCCCCCTAATTGGCATTCCCAGTGTTTTGTATCAACTGTATATATTGCACTGTTTCCTCGCTGCCCCCCCCTCATTGTTACTGCTTTTAACCATACTATGCGTACTGTACTGTTCGGAGCTGCTCCCGCATGGACTCAGGATCACCACTACTGTAATTTTACCTTGTGAACTATGTTTTGTTGTTTGTTGATAATTTCAATAAAAATAAAAAAAATAAAAAAATAAAGGGTCAATATATATCGCGAATAATAAAGGGGAGCCCCTGTCTTGTTCTTCTGCGTATATTTATTGTTTCCGAGTGAGTCCCCATCACCGATACTTGAGCTACTGGTTGAATATACATACTCTGGATGGCACGAATATACTTCACCCCGATACCATAGTGCTTCATTGTTGCCCATAAAAAAGTCCAGGAGACCCTATCAAAAGCTTTTTCCGCATCTAGTGGAATTAAAGCCATAGGGTCTCCTGTAAAATTGTGCGGCGTATGTGATCAATAGTCTCTCGGCCCGGTATGAAGCCGTGTTGTTGTGGTGAGACCAATTTTTAAATCACCCCGGCCTGCCGATTTGCCAACATTTTTGAATACATTTTGATGTCTCCAAGGGCGTCTTGCCTTTCTTTAAAAATGTCATAATCCTAGCCCTACGCCAGGATTCGGGAGGTGCTGCCCCATTCTGAACCAATCAAAACGTCTCTAACATTACCGGAGTAAGCTGAGATCGAAAAATCTTGTAAAATTCTCCTAGTAAAAAGTCAAGCCCCACAGCCTTACCACTAGGAAGGGAGTCAATAGCTAGCCATAGCTCATCTTGTTTATTCTCGGCATATAACATACCTAATTCTTCTGTGGATAGCGCACCTACCTCAATTTCACTGAGATATCATTGTGTTTCTGCCTGAAGCCCTTGATAGTCTCTAATATCTTCATCCTATAGATTTTGATAGAATTTCTGAAAGGCCAGCACTATTGCCCCTTCCTCAGTGACCAACCCGACCTCTGGATCCATAATGCCATCAATATGTGAGGCAACCAGTTTTTCTTTGGACCTTACTGCAAGCATCTGACCAGCCCTTTCACTATTTTCATAAAGTTTAGACCGCCAGGCTAAGAATTTACTTGTCGCTTTAGCCTGTGAAATTTCGATTATAGCCGATTTGGCAATTATTATCCGGGTTTGTGCTAAATCACCTTCTCCGCCAGCCGTCAAAACCCTGGCAAGGATGGTCTCCGCCTCCTCCAATTCTCTATACAACTCCTGGAGCTTCACTTTTTCCACTTTCTGGCTCTCCCATCCATAGCGAGTGGTCTCCCCCCTTATTCCCAGTTTAATTGTGTCCCATACATTCGGCAAATTAGTACTACCTACATTTTCATTAAAAAATCTAGTGATCCAAATTGCTATACATTCAATATAGGCACTGTCTCTTAACAAACACCTGTTAAAAGTCCATGTATCTAATTTTTTTTACCCTGGATTGTATATTGACATCGAATACTAACGGATTGCGATCTGACATTACTCTTGGATATCTTGTTATATTAGACCCTTGTGACAAACTTGAAGAGACAAAAAAATAATCCAACCTAGAGTGAGTTTTGTGTGGTGCAGAAAAAAGTAAACCCAGGGTCATCTCTCCTAAAATAAGCCCATATATCAATCAAACCATGTAAGTCTTGTAGTTGCACGAATTTATAAACTTTGGGCTTCCGCCCGGCATATCCAATATCTGGCCAGCTCACACGCTATATTGATAATAAAATCACCACATAATATAAGCGGTGCAGGCCAGCCAATTAACTCCAGATTAAGCCAGTTATAAAGTTCAGGATCATCCAGAACCGGACCATAAATAGAGCATAATGTAAAACATTTATTTTTAATATTTCCATGGATAATAACCCACCGACCATACTACTCCGCAGAGAGACGAGTTATTTTTAGCAACCCCCGACGGGCCAAAATAGCTACCCCTTTAGTCTTTGCCTCTAATTTGGTCCTGGAGATCAACAAAAGCCATCAAACTCTAGTAGTTTGTGTCGACTAGCCTCGATATGAGTTTCTTGAAGACAGATAATATCTGCCCTCAAGAATCGGATATCTTCTGTAACCCTACGCCTCTTGGCTGGGTCATTCAGCCCACAGATATTGATATTGATAGAGGCTATCCTGATACTTGCCATCCTGTATAAAACAACATTCCGTACAAAACAATAAGAAACCAATACGTCCTCCCTATCACAACAATCCTCTTATCAAGTACATTCCCAATTTTTACCTCCAACCTCCCCTTACCCTGCAGAGAACCCCCCACCCACAACCCCGCCCCCCGATCCCCCATACCCACCAAAAAGGCAAAAAATTTCCTCCGACCCTTGTGATGCCCGGTCACCCCCTGACCTTGTGAACACCAGAAAAGGAAAAAGAGAGAGAGAAGAGATGAAACCCAAAAAAATCACAAGAAAACAAACTCCGACCACTGTAGGGTCTAAACAGGATCGAGTGGACAAAATAGACCCCCCCACCAAACAACCCCATTGCCATCATAGCCCTACAGCCCCCCCCCCCAAAAAAAACTCCTTTTTCCAGTTCTTGCCATACATATCTATAGCAAGAAAAAATGAGGGAGTAGAGGGTTTAAGAACATACAGACTTTGGTAAAAAAACAAATCAAACAATACATCGAACAGGCTATATAAATTTCAAATCAAGCAGAAGTCCATTAGTGGTCATTTAGTTCCTTCAAATTGCATTTGGCTTGGACTTCCGAAGAAAATACCCGGATCTTCCCTTGGTGTATCACCTTCAGTCATGCTGGGTTCATCAGATAAACCTCACATCCTATTTTCTGGAAAGGGTATATGAACTGCCGGAGTCGCCACCTCCTTTCTACTGTTGTGTGGCAGAAATCGAGCCACACAAAAAAGGCCTGGCCCTCAGCAGATCTCTTGGCATCCGGTCGCGCTTTTTCAAAAATAGCCCGTCTCAACAGAAAATTACCAAAGAAAATTAAGATTGCACGGGGTTTAACTTCAGGGCCTGGATTTTTTTTTAACATTAGGGGGAATCTATGTACTCTTTGAATTACAGTTTTCCAGCACCATTGCCCAAGCTCCGGAAACGCTGATTGAAACAATCTCAGTACGAAACTTCTGATGTCGTCTCCCTCTGCCTTTTCATCAATCCCTAAGAGACGAAGGTTGTTCCTACGGAGACGGTTTTCGGAGTCCTCCAATTTCCACATTATATCTGTAAGCCTTTCGTCATTTGCTGTGGTCTTTGATTCTGCACTTTCCAGGCCCGCTTCCAGTCCAACAATTCGTTCCTCCAGGGCGGTTGTCCTAGCAATAACCTCTGTACACACTTTGGTCTTTTTTCGAATAGCTCCTTGTATTTTCTTTGTTGCAAGCTGTGCTCTTTTATGCTCTTGAACCACTTCTCTTTGTATAGATTTGAGCATAGTATATATCAGAGTATTTGACGGAGGTAGACTAGATTTACTGCCAGAGTCCCCCAACTCATCTTCTTGCCCTCTGAGGCCTCCTGTGCCTCCTATGCCAGAGAAGTTGGGTGCAGTCATAGAATAGTCCCACTGCAAATTATTGCTGGTCTCAGAGCAGCCACCCTCATGACGTCCTAAGCCGGTAGGAGGTATCATCCTAGCTTTGCTATGCCGATGTGTGGCCCTTCTTAAAGTATCCGCAGTGTTTGGGGGGCTTCCACTGTCTTCGCCGGAAATATCCTCTGATCTTTCCGAGTTGGTAGTGATGTCTATATCCGATTCTTCAGCCAATGAGAAGAAACTGTCGCCGTCCTGTGTATCTGGTAAGCTGCCAATGCCTGACCCTGCCAATGCCTGACCCTCCCCCCAACTGGAGTTTGAAAAATAGAAGTAATATCAGTGGTATCTGTCCCGTATACTTGTTTTTCAGGGTCACTCTCACCCCCCAACCCCCTCAGTTGCAATATGTTCCAGATACGATACCCCAAGAGTGGGGGTGGTTTCCATTTTATCGGTTGTATCGGTTTTATCAGTTTTTTCAATTTCATCAGAGCCATCCGTCTCCTGTCTATTGGATATATCTCCAACAGCTCCAACAGCTTGAGCTACTTTTTTATCTTGCGCCGGCAAACTTATGATTTTAGAGGCAGCAGCAACATTTATACAACTATGGGAAAGTTTAACCACCGTTTTTATGCCAATGGACTTACCAGAGAACATTCCAGGAACGGTGAATGTCTTTCCTCGCCCCCACCATCGAGGGGTTGTACGGCGTTCCCTGAAGCTGCATCACTTCTATTGACAGTCTCGCCGCTTTTCGAACCAGGGAAATGCATTTTTCTAAACCTTTTACTTTAGCCAGGTTCCCTTTCTTAGCGCTGGAAGCCACTCCTTTACCGGGGAGCTTGTCTGCTACTTTATCCCGTTTCGCCGGTTTCTCCACCTTCTCCTCCGTAGCCGGTTTCTCCATCTTCCTGCCTCCTGATGTCACTTAAGCCGATGCTGCCACTGCTTTACTGCTGAGTGCAGGTAAATTCCCGTTCTGTCGATGCGGCATAGCGATAAGGAAGCCGCCGTATGATTCAGCGTTCTGCCCTGGCTTTCCTGCAGACCACGCCCGCCACGTCCCCAGATGAGCGTGGCTGCGAAGCTCCGATACCGCTAGCCGGACAAAGCGCAGCCAGAGCCTTCGAAACTCCAGCGTAGTAAGCATGGGGTTATTCTCCATTCTCGATCCGAAGTTTAAGCAGTTTCAGCAGTTTTCAACCTCTTTTGTTTCTCTCGAAGTCATTTCCACGGTCCCCTCATTCCCTCCTCTCTCGCTATAACCAAGACACTGCGGCAGTGATCATTGAGCAACTCCCGCTCAGGTCACAGGGCCGCCATCTTGCCGTTCCAATACTTTTGAGATCTTAACAAAGCTATCAACTTGTTTGACCACTCAACAGACTTCTCTCACAATTTAGGAAATTCATATGTAAAGTAAGCCAGGTCACAACTACTTCAAGGGACACCTCTTGCAGTGGGTATGCCTCAACTCCCGGTGTCCCCCCTCCTGGAGGGTGTGTTTCCCCTGTCACTTTCCTAACACTCTTCTTCTATGACCATCTTTCTTCCCACTTGTCCAACATGTTCCATACCAATATGCCTATGATCAACTCCTGAATGTTTGTTTTCAACCCTCTGACTCTCTTTTCTTCCAACTCCTAGTCTCTGTAATTGAGCAAATGATTTCCCTGTAACATTTTCGTTTGAGTCAAGTCCACTTCATACCTCTAGGCCAATTCTGACAGATTCTCTTGCTCTCGTCTCGCCTTGCAGGTGACAACCTTCGCTACAAAGAACAGGTCATCTTGCTCAAAAGTTTCAAATTTTTCCAATGGCAAGTTCCCACTAATGCTTGCGTCTACCTTCACCTTCAACCTCACCCAATCCAATAGTTTTGCCTTTACTGCAGCCTTGATCATTCCCCGACTTAACGCACTGTTCTGAGCTTCCCTTCTGCTATTATGATCTCTCAACCAAGTCTCTAGGTCTGTGACATCCAAAACATGCTGACTTTCAGCAACTCCCTGACTTTCACTTGTTTCCAACACTGCGCCTATAGGTCCCCTCACTGGTGTTTCCCACATCCTCAGATCTGAACTTTTGCTCACAATGGGTATGGACCGTATAGCACTAGAACCAATGTGTACTCCCAAGGGAGCAGCAGTGGCTGGCAATGGAGTGCTCGATTCCAAAGGCACCATCGATGGATGATTCCTACTCATGCTCACTGACGCTCCTGCTCCAGTTTCTCCTATTTGGACCGACTGTCGCTGACTAAGGTTTCCCACTGAATTTGGGTTGGACACAGGAACAACAGGGCCTATGGTGACCAGTACTCTAAGAGTTTCTGGTAACACTGAAGCTGCATTGCTCCCATTCAGTTTCATCCCTCCTACAGCAGGTGCCCCTATTCTCCCTCCTGTTGATATCTTCCCTACAACACCTGCACTAGACCCCGTGTGAGGCGCTAGCGTACTCTACACATTCCCTGCATTTTCCAGTTCTCACCTCCCCTCCTATGAGTGGGGATTCTAAGGTGGAGGACGCTCAGATAACAACCTATCTGACAAGCTGTCATCCGTATCACTCCCATCGTCCCCATACTCTGTTCCAATCTTTCTCTGAGACTCCCCTTCTCCTACCCACATAGGGTATAACTTCAATGGTGTCTACTCTCCACCTCTGAAGTTGTCTGTCCCACCGTGCATTCTGATGTGCCTTGAAAGCCCTAATCATCTTCCTTTGATCTTTCTCCCACCGTTTGGCATGTGCTGCACACATCCATGCATCTAGTGCCTTAAAATTGTGTTGGTCTAGGCAAGGGATATAGCACAAACACCACTCCCCTTACCTGATTTAAGACAGCCAATCGTAATGACCCATAACATGGAAATGACAATTCACCTTCCTTTTTAGTAATCTTGTATCAATTTTGAAGCCCAATTATAGTATGACACCCTACTTTTATCACCAAATAGTGTGCTGGGATAGCCTAGGGTGGCACCTCTTTGCCCACTCGAGTGATGACTCCCTGATCACCAGTGAAAATATCGCGCAACACTCTGAAACATGACATGGTTCAATTACAATTTGTTCAACTTCTACAACAAATAATTTCTTCAACCACAACTTCCTGATGGATACCAACCAATCTCAGTGCGGCGATACACTGACCCACCTATCACAGCATGGCACACTTTGACGTCCCTCTCACTCCTAACAATGGCTCACCCTCCTTCACAATTTCTCTTTACACATTCACACTCCTAATTGTCTTTTCTAAAACTCCGTAATTGTCTGCCTTCTACAAGATCTATAGAATTAAATCACTCAAGAACATTGAAGCGCAGGTCACCTGAATCAGTGTAGCTCACCTCTGTACATAAGATTTGCCAACAGATTCCCATGGGTCACATTTACACAAAGATCCCTGTCTAAAGTGGAACTGCTTATGATGTCTCATGGCAATTCCTCAATTTCTCGGACAATCACAATAAATCTCAGGGCTTTCTACACAATTTAATATATCCTGGGATCTTAGGCCACTTCGGGACCCAAAACTTAAAACTCAATCCTTGGACCATGTCCGGCCCGAACCCACATTCATTTGACTGTCACACCAACTCTGTAAGACATCACCCAATCAATGAATTCCCACAATTTAACAGACACCATACACCCTATTAATACTCATTCCCACGTTTGCAACTGATCTCACTGCACCATCAACCTCTGTCAGTCTCCGCTGGCTCCCACCTCTCTCTGTTCTCGATCATTGGGCTTAATTTTGGGGCTCTAAGGTTCTAGGTCTCACTTTTGTTGATTTTCTGGATTCTACCCTCGCTTCATGTGCAAACCATCCTACACTGCTACCATCTGATGGTGCCCAGCCCATAGGTTCTAGATCAGTTCTAGGCTCTGTATCCGATTGTTTATTTTGACAGCATGAAAGCGTAGAGGGGAACATTTTTAGTTAGTTTTACCAAATCAGTTCAAAAGAAATTCTTTGGATACATAGTAACCACTGATAACTTTGTATGGTTAGCAGGTGTATTACAAAGCCAAAAATCACTGGACATAAAGACACCTCAAGACGAGGGTATACAAATACAGTGGAACAAGCATGAAGATGAAACTGCACACCCAACGCAATCTATTAAGTATAAACAGAATAGTTTGTTCCAGAAGTAAAATGCAGATTATCATCGAACTAATGTCCAATATCTCTTGCATTGGGGGATGATGATAATAAGGCATTAGTCTGTCCCTACTCTAACACTAACATGACATCCCTAGTTGGCATTGTCAGGAAAGGATCCGAAAGAAGGTGTCAGCATGTGGAGTCTTCCTAAGAAGTTTCTCACATCAGTGGATCAAGAAGCTTAAAGGAAGGAATGGCCACTTCCCCTACTTGCATTACAATTTACAGGTGACAACTCCCAGCAGGCAGTGACTCACGCCATCCACTGCATGCACGATCCATAGGTGAACTTCTGCTGGACAATGAGTCTCCTGAACTGCAACATTGCTGACCTTAGTTCCCAAGCCTTCTCAGGTGTGAAATGCACAATTCCCCTTATCAATGTAAGCTCAAGATATATCCCCTTCTCCTCTCGCCTGACTAAGAAGACAAACACATTATTCTAACTAACAAGGACGCTTCTTCCACCTGTAATAGAAACATGAGAAAGAACAAAACCCACTGTGCACATGAAAATCAGACTGTTAATTCTAAACAATAGATTCCAGGGAAAATACATTTCAGGCCTACAAATTCGGTGAACAAATAAAATGGCACATGAGCTTCATGTATTTGCATAGGAAATAAACACATTCAATTAGTATTACTACTTTTGTCTAGATTAGCATGTTCATAAACACACTGAATACTTGAATAATTGTCAGCAATATGCACAGATTCTACACGTTAACGTTTCCAGCTAGAAGCATTTACTTTCTACATTAATTTCTCCATGTTACATTACAATGTCCTAAAATACATCACAATCCATGGTATTACATTTCACATTCTAATACCCCATGTTAATACAACAAAGGATTACTTGCGGATGCAGACTACACGTGTGATTATAATGCACCCCTACAAATAACATGCGTTTTCCGCCACATCACACATGTCCCTTCCAGGGTCAGGGAACACCATATGTACATATTATTTGTTTATCAGAAGAAGAACACTTCATCAACATTCTTCCATGATGTCTGTCTTTCATGATATTGGATACACTTGAAAGTTGTGTGGCTCAGGCCTTATGCATTTTGGAGCAACACCTAGTTAATAGTTTAATGACAAATTCTATACACTGAATTGTAAGGGAAGGACTTTCAAAAGGTACTATAAAAAATAATTAAACTATTCATACAAATATATGAAAACTTGAGTAATTTTCTATCTGACTAACTTCATGACTTACCATAATATACAAGAGGGAAGGGTTCCTTCTTGCCACGCATCATTTGCTTCTTATGTGTCTTAATTAGTCTGGAGTGACCTCCACTGTTTAAAATAATGGAACAGAGCACACTGCTAAGCTGCCTGAAATACCTCAGTGGTACATTACATCCATATCACTGGTTAATGCAACAAGTAAAACTGGATTCCTTCAAGCAGCAAAATCTCATGTTGAGAGTTTAAGGGAATGGCCTTGTACCAGATCATCATAAATGCCTATATAGCTCTGCTATTACAAGTTATCACATGCAATGGCCTCAACATGTACTCCACCCACAAATTCCTTTAACACTGACCTTTCTCCATCAGAAAATCTCAGGTCAACTTAAAGAGAAGATATGGTTTGACAACACAAAATGCATCAACATTAATACTCTGGCAAATAAGGCTTGCTGTAATCTTCCCATTCCTTGTACTCAAAAATACAATAATGCAACAACTGTAAATACAGTAAGTGCAAAGACAGCCAGAACAATAAATATGCACCACTGAAAAAAAGAAGAAAAAATCTAAACCTTCTGTACCCTGGTTCTCTAAATATCTATATGCTGAATGAAAATGCCTGATACAACGTGAAAACAAATGCCTAAAGGCTGCCAGATGAAACAATAAATCACCCCTCTTCAGAGGTAAATACTCACACATCATATTTATCTGGATGACTCCAGGAATTTCTCAAAATTGTCTAATCAAATGAAGTAACCAAGCAACCAACCAGATAGCCCCTAACACTGCTCAAACTCATAAGCAGTGCATTGCTGGGCCAAGAGTTATAGTTAGCTCAGATAACTATAACTGCTGAATTTCACTGGTTTTGTACGAGTGAAACGTGAGCCTAACTATAAAGTCCCTATAACCCTGCAAGTTTGTTTTTCAGTGAATTTCTACATTTTTTAAAATTCTATTTCTTTACTATAACATCCTTGTAACCTTTGTTTTTTTCAGTGAAAAAAAATGTATGTATATATATATTCACTGAAAAAACCATAGGTTTGACACCAGTTATAGTTAGCTGGAAATTTTACTCGCATAAAACCAATGAAATTCCCACGTTATAGTTAGTTGGACTCACTATAACTTGCGCGTGCAATGCACTGCTGATGACGTCACATATTACATCACTCATGACATGGTCAGTGACATCAGTCATGACATCACTGATGACACTATCCAGTGAATGTGTGTCTTTTAAAAAATAAATATGTGTTATATATGTATATGTAAAAGTTGATGGAAGAATAAATGTTTAAATAAGTGATTACTTGGATGTTTAAAAAAAATTGATTGGTTAACTGGTTTATTAAGTTTATCTTAGTGAATACATATATTAGAGAGTAATGTTTAAATATTTAAATATATGTATTAGTGTTTCACTTTGTGTATAAGTGGTTGCATGGGTTGGTGAGTAGCTACATGTGTATGTATATGGGTTATTAGATGTTTTTGTTAGTATCAGTATGAGTGTTTGTATGGTTTGGTGGGGGTATTACTTAACACATAGATGCATGAATGACTGACTCTCTCTTTGTATGTGTTTTGAAGACAGCATATGTACAGGACTGTATGGGTGGAAGAGTGTGTATATGTGTGTCTTAGTGAGTGAATGACTGTCTCACTAGTGTCTTTATCAGTAACTACATATGTTTTAATCTAATATATGTGAATACTGATGTATATAAGTGAGTATATGTGAGAGAAAGAGATTGTAAGAGTTCCTGTTTAGATAAGTATGTGTTTCTATAAGTGATTGTTTAAGAGAGTAAGTATATGTAAGTTTCCATAGAAGTAAGGTGGTTGTGTGTGTATAGCTGTATATGCAAATAAATGGATGTTCAATAGTTTATTTGCATGTGTGAATATGTGTGAGAGTATCTTTTGAATGACTGTCGGTGTGTAACAGGATGTATAGGTGTATCACTACATATCAGGAGTGAGTATATGTACGAGTGACTATATAGAACTGTTGATCAATGAGTGGATGTGTATATAGATGGTGGAATTATTGAATTGGTTGTTGTAACTGGTATGGGTATCTCCATTTTTTTGAAAATTTTAGTTTCTATTTTTGAATATGTGTTTCAAGGGTTACATTACAGTGAAAAGAGGTCTGTCACTCTGTCACAAGGATGGTGTCATCAGTGATGTCATGACTGATGTCACTGACCATGTCATGAGTGATGTAATATGTGACGTCATCAGCAGTGCATTGCACGCGCAAGTTATAGTGAGTCCAACTAACTATAACGTGGGAATTTCATTGGTTTTATGCGAGTAAAATTTCCAGCTAACTATAACTGGTGTCAAACCTATGGTTTTTTCAGTGAATTTCATAGGTTTTGTAAATGCTATTTCCTAACTATAACGTGTGTAAAACCTATGGTTTTTTCAGTATATTTCATAGGTTTTTTAAATGCTACTTCCTAACTATAACGTGTTTAAAACCTATGGTTTTTTCAGTGAATATATATATATATATATAAAATTTCTATGGCAAAATGAAACCCCTCATTTTGTTCCTTTTCAAATTAAATGTATTAAGTGTTACCACTTTATTCCAATCAAGATGACTTCAGGTGTGCCATACTTTTGTCATAAGTAAGACTGTTAGCGTTCTAGTTGTTCTTTAGAACACTCTGGGACATTATGTCATTGGGCTATAGTTGGGCTACATCTGGCTGATAATTGGGCTACATTTGGGCTCTTTTGTCTCTGGTGGCCATCTTGGGAGACTGTATATCAGAATTTTTTTAATGAAATATAAGAGGATTTGAGAAGTCACTCAAAATGTGCCCTAATTTTTCTTTCTTCAGCACTAATCATAATTTCTATGGCAAAATGAACCCCCTCATTTTGTTCCTTTGCAAATTAAATGTTTTAAGTGTTAACACTTTATTCCAATCAAGATGACTTCAGGTGTGCCATATTTTTGTCATAAGTAAGACTGTTAGCGCTCTAGTTGTTCTTTAGAACACTCTGGGACATTCTGTCATTTGGGCTATAGTTGGGCTACATCTGGCTGATATTTGGGCTACATTTGTTTTTTGTCTCTGGTGGCCATACATTGGGCTACATTGGGCTACATTTGGGCTACATTGGGCTACATTTGGGCTCTAACATATATATAGCCCAATGTAACCCAATATATATTTTTTCAAAGTTAATTTTCTCAGCAACTACTGAACAGATTTACACCATTCAAAGAAAAGCGTAATCTGCGAGCCGGACTCTACCTTTCTACCAAATTTCTTATAAATCCATTCAGCCGTTTGAGCTGTAGCCGTGTCTAAACGTCCCATGGAAAATAACATGGGGAAAACACGTTTTGGGACCCCTTTTATCTCAGCCCCCATTTGACGAATCCCCCCCAAACTTTCAGGGAAGGAGCGGAGCGGAGCAGGCCATCTTTTGTGAGAAATTTGTAAAGATTCGTCCACCGGCGCCAAAGTTATTCTCAATAGAATGTTGCGGATTTCCTATGGAAACTAGGTCCTAACTACTGTCATTGGGCTATAGTTGGGCTACATCTGGCTGATATTTGGGCTACATTTGGGCTCTTTTGTCTCTGGTGGCCATCTTGGGAGACTGCATATCAGAATGTTTTTAATGAAATATAAGAGGATTTGAGAAGTCACTCAAAATGTGCCCTAATTTTTCTTTCTTCAGCACTAATCATAATTTCTATGGCAAAATGAACCCCCTCATTTTGTTCCTTTGCAAATTAAATGTTTTAAGTGTTAACACTTTATTCCAATCAAGATGACTTCAGGTGTGCCATACTTTTGTCATAAGTAAGACTGTTAGCGCTCTAGTTGTTCTTCAGAACACTCTGGGACATTCTGTCATTGGGCTATAGTTGGGCTACATCTGGCTGATATTTGGGCTACATTTGTTTTTTTTGTCTCTGGTGGCCATCTTTGGGCTACATTGGGCTACATTGGGCTACATTGGGCTACATTTGGGCTCTAACATATATATAGCCCAATGTAGCCCAATATATATATTTTTTCAAAGTTAATTTTCTCAGCAACTACTGAACAGATTTACACCATTCAAAGAAAAGCGTAATCTGCGAGCCGGACTCTACCTTTCTACCAAATTTCTTATAAATCCCATCAGCCGTTCGAGCTGTAGCCGTGTCTAAACGTCCTATGGAAAATAACATGGGGAAAACACATTTTGGGACCCCCTTTTATCTCAGCCCCCACTTGACAAATCCCCCCCAAACTTTCAGGGAAGGAGCGGAGTGGAGCAGGCCATCTTCTTTGAGAAATTCGCAAAGATTCGTCCACCGGCGCCAAAGTTATTCTCAATAGAATGTTGCGGAATTCCTATGGAAACTAGGTCCTAACTATAACTACCTACTGGCGACCACCAGTCGGTAATATCCTCCTGGTGTCGGCGAGTTACCTTCCGGCTGCCAGACCACCGGTGGTGACGAGTGTGCAGCGCTTCGCAAATTTTTCCAATGCCTCCCACTTGATAACGGGGAAACCTCAGCACTCTGGAGCGGTTGCAAAATTATTTATTTGGCAGAGTAACGCAATGCCAACGTGTTTTAGTGCTTCCTAGCACCTTTGTCACAACGTTGATTTATTCACAACTACCTCATTTTGTACATACAGGAAGTACAAGTGTTTCAATAAAGTGCATAAACATAGACAGAGGACTTTTCTATTCCACTTTGGCAGGAATTTTGGAACATGTTCATATGAAAAGTAAGCATACATTTTGCATTGCGTAATAAAAAGACTGAACATTAACCTTATATACAGTGTGTCTACAGTTAATAATTTAATGGTAATTTAATCAAAAAGAGACTAGCTCATGTTTTACGAAATTTACAAAAAGTAAAAGACTCGAGTATGTTTCGTCATGGGGTGGGAACACCTGGTGAGTGTGTTCATAAAGCCCTCACCCACCAACCTAGTTGGTGGCATGCTTCATTATCGGGCCACCCAGTGACACCTAGCGTTTCCCGGGTGTGCTTCAACGCCTGATTGCAGCGGAGCAGGTATGTTGCTGAGTGTGCAGTGAAGAGTGTTATGAAAGTGATGTTAAAACGGCTTGGCGGGGGTCCCACTACCCGAGGGTAAATTAGACTTTAATACCTGGGCCTCCGTCAGCAGTTAAAAATAAGGCTGTTGGATGTTAGAGGCGAGTTACGACCTCCCACATCCGGTGGGTCAACATGTTTCAGCCAGTGCCTTATGTATATGCTGGCTTTCTTCAGGACCTATATTAAAATTAAAATGGGTGTAATTAAGCTAGTGGGTGTGTAATTGAGACTATGTGTCTACACGCCCTAAAGTGTTTATCTATGTGTGAGAGGGGGGATTCCCTTCTCAAAACACGCTAGTTTTAGCAGTTTCTGGACCTGTAGTGCCTCCTTTGCCTCACCGGTATGCGAAGGAGGCACTACAGGTCCAGAGCAGGCTCTGCCCAGAAAAGCTGGTCAAGCCCCTGTCACCTCTCAACCTTGAGGTCCGAAACTGCTAAAACTAGCGTGTAGACATATAGTCTGAATTACACACCCACTAGCTTAATTACACCCGATTTAATTTTAATATAGGTCCTGAAAAAAGCCAGCATATACATAAGGCACTGGCTGAAACATGTTGACCCACCGGATGTGGGAGGTCGTAACTCGCCTCTAACATCCAACAGCCTTATTTTTAACCGCTGACGGAGGCCCAGGTATTAAAGTCTAATTTACCCTCGGGTACTGGGACCCCCGCCAAGCCGTTTTAACATCACTTTCATAACACTCTTCACTGCACACTCAGCAACATACCTGCTCCGCTGCAATCAGGCGTTGAAGCACACCCGGGACACGCTAGGTATCACTGGGTGGGCCCGATGATGAAGCATGCCACCAACTAGGTTGGTGGGTGAGGGCTTTATGAACACACTCACCAGGTGTTCCCACCCCATGACGAAACATACTCGAGTCTTTTACTTTTTGTAAATTTCGTAAAACATGAGCTAGTCTCTTTTTGATTAAATTATATATAACCCCGGGGATAAGGACTAGCTTTCTGGTCCTCTCTCTCTCTCTCTTGATTACGCATTCGCATAATAATTTAATGGTATCTGATATAACCATCTATTACTGTACAGTTTCACAAATCATATTTTGTTACACAAAATTACTAGCCCAACATATTAGCCTTTACCCATATTTGAAAGGAGCAAGGTAAAGGATGGGGAAGACATTCTATTTGCCGGCTACTCCTAAGAATGGAGTGAGATTTATACATGCATTTTTAGCAGTGAACTTACTGCGGCTGTGATAATTGTTCTTAATGCTACAGTCCTGCTCTAGTGGGCATTTTTCAAATCAAATTGCTTTCAAACAGATGTCATGACTCTGTTTACAATGCATTGATGGAAACATGATGTGTTTCCATTCCATTCCATCCCATTGTGTTGTAATCCCCCAACCGTAAATTAATAGCGTTCCTTTCCAGGAATCCTGCTATTAACCAACAAACATAGAAAATAATGATAAGTTAGAATTGCCCTTGCTTTGCTCTTTAAGATCACTCAGACTTCATTAAAAACTACAGTGGAAAATACATTAAAAACATTTGTGATTTTCTAAATATGGCAGGGGTGGACGGCTAGAGATGTATGTTTAGTTCCTCATCATTATTTAAGCACTGTGGCTCCATGCTGTCCATCTCAAGGATGTATATGACTAAAGTTTCCTGAACTCTTCCCCCTGTCCCCATCTTTCTCTTTTTTTGGGTACACTGTCTATAACACAATACTTTAGCAGTTTATGGTCCCCGCCATGCAATTGGTAATAATGCTGCGCCACTGGATAACTAGGGTCGTTGGTTTTGATGGCCCTCAGATGCTGTAATATTCGTCTATGTGCTGGGAGGATAGTACTTCGAATGTATTGTTTGGAACATGGGCAACTTAGTGAATATACAGAAAAGTCAGTCTTGCAAGTGAGATTCTGTTTGATGTTCAATGTTTTGCCTAAGCGTGTTTGTATTTTTAAACGCTCGCACCATTTTCAGACGCCTTGCATTTACTGCATTTAATAAACCCTGGCTGAGGTTATAACCACATTGGCACTGTGGCCACAATCTCGTTCTTAACTAAAAAGTCCCGCCTGGACTTCGCTTTCATATAAGTGATCTGTGGTCTTTTAGGAAATTATTTCCCCACTACCAGGTTGTTCATGATCAAGTGCCAGGGTTTAGTCAGTGCTTTTCTCAGTAGCCCATGTTTTTCACTGTTTGTGGTTATGAACCTACCCCCTCCTTTTTACCAAAGTTTTTTTATTTGAATCGTCAGAAAATAATATCTCCTTTCATTTTTTTTTTTTTATTTTTTTTTATTTCAAATTTGTTTTATTGGATTTGAGAGCGAAAACAGGCAGCACAGAACAGTAGGTAGGCAGCAGGCATATATGGCGAGCGAGACAGACAGGCACGTCTTCTCTAAAGGTCATCAAGTAAGCAGGAAAAACATGCCGATACAGAGATGCAGTGCCGAAGATGTGGTTAAGGTGCCATGCAATATAGTCAACCGTCCAGAACAAGAAGAAAAACCATACACCCCTCCCCCATCCCAACACCCCTTCCCGCCCCCCTCCCCGACCAGTATGCCGTTTGTCTGGAACCTCCGTAGGAACTTGTGCAGAATTATATGTTTCAGGGCAATTGAGTTTATGGAGGATCATGTGATGGTCCTGTGAGCCGTGCTAACTTTCCTGTGTGCCTGCTGCATTGTTTCTTGTGTGTAACCTCTCTGGTGCAGATGTCTGATCATATCGCTCTCTGTTCGTATTTCTCCTCCATATTACACATGCGCCTCGCTCTTAGTAATTTGCTGTAGGGAATACTTTGTTTGAGGGCAAACAGATGGAAGCTATTTGGGTGTAAGATGCTATTGCTTTCTGTGGGTTTCCTATACAGGGTAGAGTTGATACTCCTGCCTCTTGTTTCTAGATGGACATCAAGGAAATCCATATCTTTAATACTCATCTCGCAAGTGAACTTAAGATTCAGTGAGTTGTCTTTAATCTTTTTGACAAAGGCCTAGCTGAAGTCTCATTCCCTTTCCATAGTAGGAAGACATTGTCTATATACCTTGCCAATAACATTATGGGATCCACCCATTCCTTGAGATCAGGTGCATTGAGCACCTCCTCCTCCCACCAGCCCATAAGCAAATTAGTAAAGCTGGGGGCAAAGCTGGAGCCCATTGAAGTTCCTTGTAATTGCTGGAATAGTTCCCCATTGAACCAAAAGATTTTGTACGTAAGACACCACTCCATCATCTTCAATAGCATCTCATTATGTTTATACAAGTTAATCGATCTTGCTCTCAAGTAATATTTGTTGGCATCTAGACCATCCTTATGCCTGATGCTTGTATATAAGGAGGTCACATCCAGGGTTATCATCAACATGTCATCATCCCAAATACATCAAAAATCATTTTGAGGAACACGGTAGTATCCTTAATATTAGTAGATCGCTAACAATGGGTTGTAAGAGTCTGTCAAGGTAAGTTGAGGTATTCTCAAACAAACTATCAATTGCTGCCACAATAGGTATACCTGATGGTTTGTCCTTATCCTTGTGTATTTTCGGGATAAGATGAAATGTTGGAATTTTGGGTGCATCTTTGCTCCAAAATTTCCATTCATCTCAACATAGCAGACAAACATCTCTCCATTCAGTCAGCTGTGTTAGAAAACATTCTTTCATTCTGTGATATTCTGCTCTGCCTATCCATGAATAGCAAGATCTATCGTTCAATTGCAAATAGGCCTCCTGCATGTACATTCTCTTGTTCCAAAGAACCACATTGCCTCCTTTATCGGAGAGTCTTACCAAACAGTTCTCAGTATTGCTCCATTTGTTTATGACCTGTCTAAACATTTTATCTTGTCGGTGCAGCCCTAGGTTTAGAAAATGCAAACACCCTTAGACAAAATATTGAACATGAAACAGAATCTCACTTGCAAGACTGACTTTGCTGTATAATCACTAAGTTCCCATGTTCCAACCAATATATTGGAAGTACTATTCTCCCAGCACATAGACAAATAATACAGCATCTGAGGGCCATCAAAAACAACAGCCGTAGTTATCCAGTGGCGCGGTGCTTCCACCAGATGCATGGCGGGGACCATAAACTGCTAAAGTATAGTGTTATAGACAGTGTACCCAAGAAAAAGAGAGATGGGGATAGGGAGAAGGAGCTTAGGAGACTGGAGACCTTATACATCCTTGAGATGGACAACATGGAGCCACAGGGCTTAAATATTGATGAGGAACTATACCTACATCTCTAGCCGTCTACCCTGCCATGCTTAGAAAATAACGAATGTTTTAAATGTATTTTTCACTGTAGTTTTTAATGAAGTCTGAGTGATCTTAGAGAGCAAAGCAAGGGCGGTTCTAACTTATCATTATTTTCTATGTTTGTTGTTTTATAGGAGGATGTCATCAGTGATGTCATCAGTGATGTAATTTGAGATGTCATCAGTGATGTCACTGACCATGTCATGAATGACGTAAAATGTGACATCATCACCAGTGGATTGCGGATGCAAGAGTTACAGTTAGTACAACTAACTATAACGGAGGAATTTCAATGGTTTTGTATGAGTGAAATGTCCAGCTAACTATAACACCCCTGAAACCTATGGTTTTTTCAATACATTTCTAAGGATTTTTAAATGATATTTCCTAACTATAACCTGCTTGAAACCTATGGTTTTTTCAGTGAATTTCAAAAGTTTCTTAAATGATAATTCTTAACTATAACCTGCCTGAAACCTATGGTTTTTTCAGGGAATTTCAAAGGTTTTTTAAATGACAATTCCTAAGTATAATTTTGACCACTTCCCCATATCTTCAACAAGAAAACAAATCTGCAATGCTACCTAAAAAAACAGGCAATAGTTCCACTTACCACTTATCACTAACAAATTAACATCAACATTTAACTAGTGTAAGGATGTCGACTATGTACTGATTGAATTACATCCCACTCACACCCATATTTAAAGAGTAATATGTGATAGAAGTAATAATTTTACACTTCTGACACCCAACAAAATCACAATACCCAGTGCCACTACCACTACAACCACCCCTCCTGAAACCTCCCCCTCTACTACCTCAGAGGCAGTGCGAAACAGGACAACGGACCTTCCCAAAATAATATATCCCCTCAACAGCACTCTAGCTCAATGTTTAGAGATGTGGCAACCATTTATGTATAAGGGAAGGAATTCGCACATCAACAATAATGTACACAATGCTAACACTACCGGTGATATTCTATACACAACTCACTATACAAACCAAAAACTTTTCCATGTGCAGATCTACCATTGATATGTGTAGTGTACTGCACAGTGGACGTAACCATATTATCTCAGACTTTGGGTAATATCTTGGTCATGTTGCTGTATTGTCCCCCCTTCAAGCAGAACTGAAGTGGGTTGATCCAAAGTACGCGACATCAGCGTAAAAGTATAAATAATTAGCCTACGCCTTAGGCATGGTTCACTTCTGCAATGAGAAAAGACTCTGCCACAGCGAAGGTCCTCCCCCTGCCACGTGGCTGCCGCCATGACCACGTGCCTCCTCGGTACAGGCCGATTGCGAACTCAGCGCCACAGCACCGCAGACTTATGTCTGTATCAACTACTGTCTTCCATCTACACTGCAGACAGCAGGGTTCACAACTTGAATTCAGCTTTGGATCTTCACTATGCACAGCATTGAAGTTATCCTTCATTTATGTAATGCAGATACAATTCTACTATATGTCTTCAGATTTTGTTTACATAAGTGACAAAAAGCATTTGTCCATGTCTGTATCAACAACTGACTTCAATCTACACTGCGTACAACAGGGTTCACAACTTGAATTCAGCTTTCCATCTACACTACGTACAGCATTCAAGATAGCCTTGATTTATGTAAGGCGGAGACAATTTTGTTAATGGATGCCACAAAAAACATTCCTCAATGTCTGTACAAAGTACTGCCTTCAAATGTACACTGCGATCAACAGAGTTCACTACTTAATACCAGAAGCGCAGAAGCACTATAAACAACATTTCTTCAGTCTTGATTTATGTAAGGCAGAGACTATTGTACTGTGTCCTCAGATTCTGTTAACTGTGACAAAATAGCATTCATCGATGTTTGAGATGACTACAGCCTTCAATCTACACTGCGTACAACAGGGTTCACAACGTGAATTCAGCTTTCCATCTACACTACGGACAGCATGCAAGTTATCCTTGATTTATATAAGGCAAAGACTATTTTCTTAAAGGATGTCACAAAAAACATGCCTCAATGACCGTACTGAGTTCTGTGTTCAAATGTACACTGCAATCAAAAGAGTTTACCACGTGACAACATACAATTCAGTCTAGATTCATTTAAGGTAAGTATGGGCAACATTTTCAAATTCGCGGTACGCAAATTCGTGCAAAAACGAATTTGCGGTCCGCAAAATCTGTGAATTTGTGCGAATTTGCGGATTTTTTTCGTTTTTGCATGTTCGCGGGGCGCTTTGCGTGTTTGCGTTTTTTTTTTTCAGCGCGCCGACAACGAAGTTACCCATGCGGTCATACATGGGCGCGGCCATCTTGTTTTTCATTCATTGCTATGGTTCTGGGCATGCTTTTTCAGTCCTCCCCTAATCTTTGCAATCTTTTGTTTCTTTGAACTTTTTTTTATCTTTTTCACTCATTATCTATCCCTCTATTTTTCTACATCTATATTTTGTGTTTTTTTTCAACTTTTCATTACTTTAAAAACTACTTTTTTACCTCTTTTATTTTATTTACTTTTTCCCTATTCTTTCCTATTTTTATTTAACTTTCATGTCCAGGACCATGGCTAAGGGAGCCGGGAAGAACACCAAGGGGAAGGGTCCCGCACCCCGTACCCGGCTCCCTTGCGGGCGATTAAGGGGGGAGCAAGTAGTAGCCCGGGAGATCTGCAGTGCGGTGGAGGTGGCCACAATGATTTTCTATGTCCAGCGCCACCTCCCCAAGACCGGAGTGGCGGGCCCGGTGCCAGGTACGGGCTCCGGGAGCATCGCAAGCTGTGGGGGAAGGTGTGCAGGGCCATGTATCGGGAGTCTGGGGTCCGGGGCACCTACAACCAGGTGACGCATCAGTGGTCCGATGTCCTGGACAGGGGACACGACCTGCTCGACCTGCTAGGCATCGAGATCCCTGGGCTTGGTGAGTAGTGGTAGGTATTCAATCACTACTCTGTTCTCTCCTGCTCTATGTTATCATATTGTAAATGTTTGTTTTTTACGAAGAGCAAGAATGCTGCCGATTACATTGCAGGTAAATTATGTTTCAAAATCTTCTGTGATTGCAGGTGGACTGCTCGCCTGCTCAGTGGCGGTGCTACTATGCTTACTTGTTTTCAATTTTGTGCTCATTTGGCCTCAGTGATTATGTATGAGTGTACTTTACAGAACTGCATAATGCTAGACACTAGAGATTACATTGCAGGTAAATTATGTTTCAAAAGCTTTTGTGATTGCAGGTGCTCGCCTGCTCACTGTTGGTGCTACTATGCTTACTTGTTTTCAATTTTGTGCTCATTTGGCCTGGGTGATGATTATGTATCAGTGTACTTTACAGTACTGAGTAATGCTATACATTAGAGACTCAAGTCCACTCCTTCCTTTGTACTCCTGCCACTAAGAAGAGATGATGGTGGTGATCATGACGGACTGTGTCTGTCACTTCGCGTGCTGCAGAGTGCTGCCTGCCAGTCCTAGTAGAACCTTTTTGTAGTTGATTTAGTGAGTTACATAACTTTCCAAGTAGACGGTCCGCGAATCCAGCAATACTATATCCTAGTAGACCACATCAGATATGGGTCAATACATTTAGTGTATTTGTTGTATGTTTCCCCGAAATAATTTGTTATTGTTTTTTTGAAATGTTTGATTTGGTTGACAACAATCATCCATGTTTGTGTCTTTCTTTCATGTTGTACATCAGCTTCCCCCAGTGGCAAGAGGACACAGGAGGAGGTAGCGGCGCCGGTGGAGCAGGAACAACACCAGGAAGGCCAGGATAGGTCCACCGAGGGCTCCTCTGCTGGCCCCAGTAAGTGTTCCTGTTAATATTAATAATTATACTTCCCTATCTTTTACAGCACCTATTTTTTCCAAAGGTTCCTCATTCTATTTTTTCCTAAATCGTCTTTGATCTTCTTGTAGACTGCTTCTAAATTCTTATCCTGCCTTTACTATGACTCCCTGTGGTACTACTAGATTATTATTAGTCTGTCTGTGTAGCGAACTAAGGGGCATATTATCAAGGACAGGCGATACATTATCGCCGCTTTTATCGGCAAGAAACTGCCGATAAAGCGGCGATAATGGCCTTGATAATATGCTCTATGAATTCCAATCGAAGCCCATGTTAGATGGGCCCATGTTAGATGAACACATCTAACATGGGCTTCGATTGGAATTCATAGAGCATATTATCAAGGCCATTATCGCCGCTTTATCGGTAGTTTCCTGCCGATAAAAGCGGCGATAATGTATCGCCTGTCCTTGATAATATGCCCCTAAGCTTGCAGAGTTGGCAAAAGGTGTTAAACAAAACTCCTAATCTATTCAGCAATAGCTCTATGCACTGCGTGCAGTCCTCTGGGTTGTCCATAATGTCTATTGAAGTCTTCTAAATGTTTATGCTTTGACATTTCCCAACAATAAAATGTCAAAGGCCACCAAGAATAAGATACTAGTTTACTTTTTGATTGGATAGGAGGACAATCCATACTACTACTGTTGCAGGGACTATTCTGCACAAACAGAACTATGGACAAGAAATAGGGCTTTGGTTATAAATTATAATAGGCACAGTTAGACTTTCCACATACCTCAGTCATAACAGAAGTTGAACCCCCAATCTTCTTACTGACTAGCTAGTGTGTCAGAGTCATTATTTAGCTCCCGAATGCAGCGATGATCCCCAATGATTATACAACCCAGAACATAAGACTACGGAGTCGAAGTCCCGACCTCTCAGAGCCACGGACTCATTCTTGCAAATAGCAAACTTTTTCGCTCACTCACTCATGACCAAAAACCAGAGTCTATGTAAGTTTTAAAGCTTTATTAAAAGTAAAAACATTTATTAAAATCAACTTCATATAAGATAAACAGTGAAGGATTCAAAACTGAAAAGTGGGTGATTTCACACATTAATTGTGGGAGAGCCCTCACCTGGTTGGAACTTAAAGTCTTGGTAGGGATGAATCGTTGATGACTCCATCCAACATGATATGATGATTATCTTGCTCTTGTTCTTAGAAGGGAAGCTTCTGTCTGTTACGAGAAAAATGGTGCGTGTTAAAAAGCAAGCATTCATCAGTTGTGCCAAAAAGTGTAGCATCACATGTTATAGCTAAGCATAAATAAAAAACACCCTTCCCTGAAGAAAGGGACATTTTTAGTTTAGTCTAGAGTCACAAATTAGTAAATTTGTTTATGTAGTACTAGTAACTTTTTTTCATTCCTAGACAAAATAGGGAGTGGTGTATATGGCATCTAAAAATATGAAATGTATTTTCTAGGTGGAACATCGGCACAGCGAAGCGCCAGTGCCGGCGCCAGCGCGGAGGTGGGCACTCCAGGGCTGGATGCGTTGCAAGAGCCATCAAGAACTGCTGTGGGGGATGCCACGGGAGTGGCGGGCAGTGGTAAGCCAAGCTGTTATATTCCGTTACTTATTGAGATTGCAGACTGCAGAGTGGGCTCTCTGCAGGGGTGTATATGTTGTTCAGTACAAGTACACTTTACTGTTAAGAAGATTTACAAATTTAGAACTAGGGGGCATATTATCAAGGACCTTTGTTAAAATTATCGCCGTTTTATAGGCAGGAAACTGCATATAGCATATAGTCAATAATTCCAGTTCCACTTCTTTTGGGGGACTCGTCTACGAAGCGACAGTTTCTTCATTCTGCGTAATCCAGACATCTGCCTTGAGGAAAATGGATAGGGGGAGTCTGGAGGAAGAGGATAGAGGAGCATGACTGAGTTGTGAACTTGTGCACTTCAGGAATGCAGACAGCGGCGCCTTCAATAAGGAAATAAGACGAAGACAGTGCTGCTGATGGATTTGTTGTGATTAGATTTTTGTTGTGGTAAAAGTTACAAAACAAAGAAAGACAGACAGGAGTAAAAGTGAATAAGGAGTCAGGATGAAAAAAAAGGAAGTCAATTTCAGGCCTAGGTGTCAGGGAAGTAGAGCTCATCCTCAAACTCTGTGAATTGAGACGGGGAGGGTCAGCTAACAGAGAAGAACTTGCGTTAACTAAGTCGGTGTCTTCTTCTTCCTGCGTGCATTCACGTATTTTGTAATCTGGTGGTATGAAGTGCTGATTCATCTTGATCATTGTTAACCTCTCCACATTTTTGGGCAAGAGGTGGGTCCTTTTTGAAGTTACAATGGCACCAGCAGCACTGAAAACACATTCAGAAGACACGCTTGCGAGTGGGCCAGACAAATAATTTAGAGCCAGGTTGGTGATCAGTGGCCATAGAGGCCTTTTCCCATACCAATACAGCAATGGGTTCTGATTAACGAAGACCTCTGTTGGGTCATCCAGATAGGCCTGCACCATCCACTCAAGGTTCTGCAGGGGTGCTCCACTTTGCGTACCATCTGTGGCCTTTGCATCACTGGAACGAGCAAACCCTTAATGAGTTAGCCAATCCGCTTCTGACAATATTATGGCTGGGCCTGGTGCAGGTGAGGATGATGATGCGGTTGCTGGTGTCGTTAACGGCTGTGAGGGAAAGTGACTGCCTTCGGCCACAGATTCAGAAGTGGACCTTGACGCCGGATGGCCTGCTGATTCAGTAGTACTTGAGGTGGTTCCTTCAATTTTCTGCCACTCTTTTTTTAACCGAGTGGCTGACAGAGCTAGCCAATGTTTATACTTTGAAACATCTGCTTCATTAAAAGGAATGAATGATTTGCTGGCCACTGCCTTTTTGTACCGTGGATCCAGAACAGTGGCACAAATGTAATGTTGTTCTGTGTGTATTTTGTTAAGCCTTTCATTGTCAACTAGGCAGGTTAATAATCTCACAGACAACTAATATGCATCTTGCTTGTCAGTCTCACCTTTGAACGTTGAAGACACCACCTTCAGTTGGTGCTCTAGCATGCGCAACAATGGGATAGCTTTGCCTAAAGTACAGTCTTCCGTGCTGACTTCACGCGTGAAGACCTCAAAAGGACGAAGCATGTCTGTCAGGCTTTGAACTAGCTTCCATTCCTCCAACTCTAGCCTCATGTCTTTCATAGTGGAACCCTGTGCAAAGACATACTCATTGATTACCAAGCACTGCTCAGACAGGCGCTCAAGCATGTAGAAGGTTAATTTCCAACATGTTACCACCTCCTGGATGAGTCCTCTGACTGGCAGTCTTAATTCATGTTGCATGTTACTCAGCTGCTTCCGGACCTTAAAAGAATGGCTGAAATGTGTGCAGATTCTTTGGCAGGTGGTCAGTAACTTGCTGACTGTGTTTTCTTTTTTCAAGAAATCTTGCACAACAATGTTAATAATGTGCGCCAAACACGGCACTCTGAAATAGCCACCATCATGCATGGCCTTAACTATATTACTGCCATTATCCGTGGAAACATAACCAATCATGCGCTTTCTTGGATGCATAGACCTTACTCTGAAACTCATCCAAAATGTTTAGTGCAGTATGAGATTTCTCCATGGCAAACATGGCTACTGTTGCATGTTTCCGAGTAGCTTGAAAAACTGTGTCGGGGTCAACACCTGCATATAACTTGTCTCTAACCCCTGCAAAAGAGACCCAGTGTGCAGTGATGCACATATAATCAAAGGCTTGGCAACTGGTCCACATGTCTGTTGTCAGGTGGATAGTGTAAACAGCACACTTCTGCAAAGCTGCCCCAATCACCTCCAGCACATCTTGATGTAGTGCTGGAACCGCAACTCTGGCAAAATAGGACCAGCTAGGAACCTTCCATTTAGGGCAGACTGTTGCCACAAATTCTAGAAAACCTACCCCTTCCACGAAAGAAAAAGAGAGAAGGTCCAGCGCTAACATTTTAACCAGCATTGCATTATAAAGACGTGCCGTAGGGTGGTTGAGTTCAAATGGCGCATCCGACCAAAACATGCTTTTAATGGTGGTCTGGACCGTTTTCATACGTGATGATGATGATGATGCAGACTTCTTCAACCCAGTTAGGCTCATTGATATACTTTTCCGCATTGGTGTCTCTCCCAGACTCTTAGTGTGCCTCATACATGTTGCTGGGGTAGAGGGTTTGGGCGCTACCACTGCAGTGCCGCTGCCAGGGGTACTGGGTGTACCAGAAAAAATGTCTGTCGCTTCCTCACTTCCCCCCTGCACGATCAGCCCCTCGTCATCATCATCAGATGCAATATGAATGGATACATTTGGATTTGTTGTACTTTTGGCTTCCCGGATCTTCCTTAGGTGCGCCTCCCAAATGATAGTGTGGTGTTTTTGGAGATGACCTCTCTGGCCTCCGGTACCATAGTTGGTACCAAGCTTACCCCGACTAACTACAGTTTTACAAATCGAACAAACAACCATGTTTTCGGCCTTTTTGCTAACACTAAAGAAGTCCCAAACTGGGGACTGAAGATGTCTGCTGGTGGTGGAGGTGCTACTTTCAAAGCCAGATGAAGTGGAGGATGGGCGTGGCTGAATTTGACTCTGTTGTGCACTTACAGCAACACTACTTGAGGTAATGGAGGTTGAGCTGGATGGAGGTCCCTGCCGGCCCTTCTGACGAGAAAATATGGAAGCTGTAGGTCGTGTTGCTGTTGTAGGTAACTGCGTTGGTGGTGGTACCAGTGCCATGCCGCCCACATCCCGCTCAGCAGCAATTCGGGATAGGGTTAAAATGTCTGTCTGCTGCATGCCCGCTGGGGCTGGAGTGATGACTGTGATGACTGGGTCATCGTCAGACTGTTCATCAGCAGCAAAATACACCACTTCTTGTTCGTCGTCATCACCCATAAGTGAAAGCCTTGCGGGAACCTTCCTTTTAGTCTTAGCTACCTTTGTCGGCTCATGGCGTGCCTCACTCTCAGACTGCATTGGTGGGTTCCAATCAACATCAAGATCATCAGAAGGAAGGGGGCTTGAAGAAGAACTTGTAGCAGCCCTCCTTGACCTTTTTCTTGCTGGGGATATGGAAGATAATGGATCATCATCAGGAGGAGTGGCTTCCTCGGATGATACCTCCGCTTGAATCGCAATTTCATGATGTGCCCCTACTTCTGGAGGAACAAGCATTGTGGGCAGTTGTGCCGCTCCATGCGCCTCTAGTTGCGCCTCTCCATGTGCCTCTCCATGTGCCTCTCCTTGCGCCTCTCCTTGCGCCGTTCCTTGCGCCTCTACTCGCGCCTCTACTTGCGCCTCTCCTTGCGCATGTACTTGCGCTTGTACTAGTTGCACCTGTGGTTGTCGTTGCGGCTGTGGTTGTTGAACACTCGTCAGATGAGTTACACCCTGAGTTGATTGGATGCTACTTTCTTGAGATGAGCCAACATCACTGGTTGATGGTGATTGAGCAATTAAAGTGGCTGCCTCTGCAGCTCTCATGGTCTTGGACCTAACTTGTCGTGGTGGCACTGAGCCCCATGAAGCGGAGGTGTTGCTCCCAGCTTGGTCCCCGGCGGACCCTGCTGCTGCAGGCGTAGTTTTTTTTTCCTGAAAAAGTGTCTGTGGGCACACCAGTCTCCTTGGTAAATGGCGCCACTTGCTTCTTCTGCTGCTTCTTCCTGGCAGTGGTACAGGCAACTTTCTTGGTAGAGGAGCTACGGCCACCTTTCTTTGGGCCCATCTTCTTCAGATGTCAGAACAGCAGGCCGCAGTTGCACGAGTTACAGAGTTGTCTTTGGCCACACGTGACGTCATGTGACGTTGTGCAGCACACACCGCTGCAGGACTTCTTCCTGGCACTGATGAATGATGAACAATGACTGATGTGGTTCTCTTGTGCACCTAAAAGCAAAGGAAGCCAGAGGAACATCAGTTAAATAAATGTTGCATATGTCGTGCTTCAATTAATATTTGCAACTAGGCCTTTATTATTATTACAACACACCCAAAGACCCAAAACAAAAATTGCAATTCTAATAAAAAAATGGATGTTTACATTAATAGAAGAGAGACCACACAGAGAGAGTTGTTTCATGCACCACTCACTACCCCTGGGCATAATGGATGAAAGCAAGTCAAACTGGTTGCAGGCCTAAGCACACTACCTGGATTCAAAATGGCCCCTTGACCCCCAGCCACATGGCCAGGCCCTGCCTGTACCAGGCCTCAAAATGCCCCCCACCCACATGGCCAGGCCCCAACAATACCCCAAAAAGTAAAAAAAACACACAAAAATCCCCACAATCCAATGCCATCCATGCCCTCAATGAGTTTTAAATTCAAGACACCCCACAGAGAGTGTTGTTTCATGCACCACTGAGTACCCATGTGCATAATTGATGAAAGCAAGTAAAACTGGGTGCAGGCCTGAGCACACTGCCTGGCTTCAAAATGGCCCCTTGACCCCCAGCCACATGGTCAGGCCCTGCATGTACCAGGCCTCAAAATGGCCCCCACCCACATGGCCAGGCCCCAACACCACCCCAAAAAGTCAAAAAACACACACAAATCACCACAATCCAATGCCATCCATGCCCTCAATGATGTTTAAATTCAAGACACCCCACAGAAAGACTTGGTCCATGCACCACTGAGTACCCCTGGGCATAATGGATGAATGCAAGTCAAACTGGGTGCAGGCCTGAGCACACTGCCTGGCTTCAAAATGGCCCCTTGACCCCCAGCCACATGGCCAGGCCCTGCCTGGACCAGGCCTCAAAATGGCCCCCACCCACATGGCCAGGCCCCAACAACTCCCCAAAAAGTCAAAAAAACACACACAAATCACCACAATCCAATGCCATTCATGCCCTCAATGATGTTTAAATTCAAGACACCCCACAGAAAGACTTGGTCCATGCACCACTCACTACCTCTGGGCCTACTAGCTAATGTGGCTTTACAAGCATCCCAAATTTATAAAAAAATAATCCACATATAACAGTGAGCTAAAATTCCATGACATAAATGAGATTTAAGTTCAACAAAACTCACAGAAACAGTTGAATCATGCACCTATGACTAACCCTGCGCCTACTACTGGATACTGTGGCTACCCACAATATATTTTTTTCAAAGTTGTGAAAAAGTTTTAAAATTGTACTTGCAGCAACTGCAATGCCCCAAACAAACATCACCAACTTACTTGTAAAATGAAATCTCAAATCCAAAAGGGATCCAAAGTCCAAAAAGTCTTCAAATACAAATATCCATCAGCAGCCACAAAAAGTAATCCTTCCAGCTCCAGATCCAAATGAAAAGTGACCAGGAAATGGACAAAGCACTGGGAGGAGCCTGCTGGACAGGAACAGGAAGTCCGAGACTCTGGGGCACTTCCTTCCTCCCACCCCCCAAAAATGGACCCCTTGCACAAAAAAGTGCAGCCAAATGTCAATCTGAGGAGTTATTCTGATCCAAATCATCATTTTCAGAAGGTTTATGCTGCCTGCAGTAGATTTCTTGTGTAGAATTACAATTTTTGCAAGTTCGGAAGAGCGAGCTGTTCAAATTTCCCGGCGGAAGTCAGCTGCGCGGCGCATCTACGTGTTTGCAATTGTTTACTCCCGCGATGCGTGATCGCGGGCTCTTATGACATAGTCGCGTTCTCAAACTCTTGCAGTGCAAGATGGCGGGCTGCTATAACGTACTTGTGGTCGAAAAGTCTCGCGCGATCACGCTGCAAGATACAAAATGGCACAGTGCAAGCAAACCGGGAGGAAAAAACAACTCAGCGAACTCAGAATCACAGTAAGTCAACGCCGCGCGCACAATATTTTATTTTTGAAGTGCGACCAAGCAAAAAAATCCGGCAGCTTGCGAATTGCGGATTTTGGGCAAATTCGCGCGATTCGCGGACCGCGAATTTGCCAAAAAGCCACAAATTCCGCAAACGGAACGGATTTTCAGCCCATACTTAATTTAAGGAACAAAAATAGTACTGTGTCGTCAGATTTTCTTAAAGTATGTGAAAAAAAAACATTCCTCGATGTCTGTGTCAACTACAGCCTTCGATGTACTCTGCGGACAGCAGGGTTCACAACTTGAAGTCACCTTTGCATGTATACTACGGACAGTAAGGAATTCAACCTTGATTAATTTAATGCAGAGACAATTGTACTGTATGTGCTCAGATTTTTTCAGATAGAATGACGATTGTACATGACGCATTCCAATAGACAAGAGACATTATACCACTGCGACCCCCCCGAACCACAAATCATCACAGGGTACGCATACGCTGAGTTCTTTTGGTACAACTAACTCACTGCACCACAAGTCATTGCCCCGTAGTCTTATTAAAGCAGAATTCACTAGGCAAAAAACATTGCTCCCAGTACAGCCCCCCTGCATTACCTATTATCACAGGGTAGGTACAAGCTCAGCGCCAAAGATACTACTAACTCAGTGCACCATAAATCATCGGAAAGAAGAGTGAACAATTTTATGTCAGCTATGAGACATACTATCACTTTTAAGTGGAATTCATGCTGAATCCAATCGACAAAAGACATTACTCCAATTACTGTGCCCCACAAGACCATGCATCATCGCTGAATATGTACACGCTAAACACCAAAGGTACTAGTAACTCAGTGCACTTAAAATGATTATCACGTGGCCTTACTTAGGCACCATTCACAACACAAAAAACATTACTATCAGTATGGCCGGCCCGGACCACGCATCATCGCAGGCTCCACAGAACCTTCTTGTTTTAGATATCACTAACTCAGTTGAAACCAAACTAAGTATAACACCTATCAAACCCTACACAATATCCCTTTGTTATGCTTCCTTCAAAAACTTATTTTATATGACTTATATATTTAGCTTAATAATAATATACAAGCTGCATACATGTGTTCTATCTTTCACTTCAATCATAATTGCAGATTATGCACTCCACCCTAAGATGTACACGGAGGACAGCAGGATATACAACTTGAATTCACCTTTGCATCTACACTATAGACAGTAGGAAATTCAACCTTGATTTATTTAATGCAGAGAGAATTATACTGTATGTATTCAGATTTTGTTAAAATAAGTGAAAAAAGCATTGTTTTATAACTGTACTGACTACTAGCTTCCATGTACACTGTGCACAGTAGGGTTCAATACTGGATTTTACCTTTCCACTACAGACAGCATTAAATTCAGCCTCGATTAATTTAAAGCAGAGAAACAAATAGTGCTGTTGCACTGCTAGTATGCTCAATCACCTTCAATAGTTGCATTCTGTGAATTATGATAACAAAGAATGTAGAAAATTGCGGCACAATTTACCTCCAGCACCGGCAATACCAAGTACCTCTGGGACATCACCTTCAACATCGCCACCAGACATAGGTCCCCATTTTGAGAAAATTAGAATGCACTACGTGAAATGCAATCGTTTAATTTGTTATGGGGGCAATCAGTAGACCTAGTTTACAGAGCAATTGATAACCATCGATGCTAGTTTATTTTTCCCTCCTCAAAGTTCATATAGTGAGATATGCAACAGTGAATGGTTTGAGTGCAGCTCGCTCAGACCACGCATCATCGCAGGGTGAGCACATGATAAACTCCACATGTACCACTAACTCAGTACACAGTACATAATTGCCACGTGCCCTTGTTAAGGCAAAATTCAATAGTCAAAACAGATTTTTACCAGTGCGGTCTGCCTGAACCACGCATCATCGCAGGCTCCACACAAACCGCACCTACTTCAGTGCGCCACAACTCATGAACCCTTTATGATAGAATGTTCTGTATATTAT
Organism: Lissotriton helveticus; assembly: GCF_964261635.1. Classification (NCBI taxonomy): domain Eukaryota; kingdom Metazoa; phylum Chordata; class Amphibia; order Caudata; family Salamandridae; genus Lissotriton; species Lissotriton helveticus. Next base: position 1,475,588,974 of record NC_136069.1, read on the forward strand.
TTCACATACAATGTTCCTACCTTTGTACAACAGAAATCATAAACCGTTATGATTAAATTTCTGTATATGATATCATGATTACTATTCTACTTGTTACCAACAACAGCGTAATAAAATGGAGTCGAGCACACGTGCCCGTACCCACTTCAACTATCTATCTGCGTCTGTGTATTTATTGTGTTTGTAAAATGCTGCTCCTCCGCCCTACCACATTATATAGTGCTATAAATAGCATATGCAACCAACTTACCTGTAACAGTCAGTGTGGGCTATTCCTTTTTTTTTTTTTAAGTATATTAATATAGCGCAAAATCAACCCAAAACTATACCAGCTATTTACATGAGCACCATATTTACAATACATTTTCGGGGACGCATATATTACGTGATTACTCTACAATAACAGGATGTGCCCGCAACTCCGAGACTCGAACACTGATTTCCAGCATCAAGTTGTACAGTGTACCTGAATGACTACATACGTATATATATTAGCTGCCCTTCATGTAACAAAAACTACAACTTAAACCTTTCACAGCCCTGTATTACTACAGCTACAACACTCCACTGAATGTACAATAAACATTTATAATCGCAGAAATACGTCATGTCTACCATTTTGTATGTATGCAACTATGAACGAATATAGAGTCAGTACCATCCATTTTGGCCAAGTTGTGAAACTTTACAGATATAATGACACATTTGCTTTTAAGACCCGAGTGACGTCAGCACTACAAAACAGACAACCAAATAACTTAATTTCTCATATAGCTCATGACAGGACCACACCCATAGCTCCAGAATCATGCTTCAGAGCCTCACGCAGCACTAGCATACGTCAGGCCAGCCCACTCCACTTACGCTACCAGGAAAACACAAAAACAAAACATGGCCCAGATTGCCATTGTAGTGATTTCTTAGTTCCAGGTCTAGTTGTCAGAACGGCACACACACTCCCTCATGGCTGATATACACCCAGACCACACCCATCCAATGCATCCATCACTACACACATGACCGTACCTATAAAAACGACGGGGCACATGTGCTATATGCCATTTTAGAGTTGCTTCCATCGCAAGCGCTGTGATGGCCCGTCCTGGTGGTTTGGACGCCTCATGTAGGCCAGAACCACCGAACAGTGGTGGTGGTGTGCGTGGCCTCTTTGATTACTGAGTTAGTGGTACCGGAAAGACTGAGCGGGTGAAGAACCTGCGATGATGATGATGGGAGCCCGAGTATGTCGTTAGCCATAGAGATATCAAGACTCAGCACCATATGTGAGACTCCTTAGTGGCAGATCGGGACTACATGATGTAGAAGGTGTCCTGTCCACGAACAGGTGAGCAGTGAGGCCTGGGTGTGCATCGGAGGGAGTTGAAGGGCTGTAGCAGACTGGATACAAAAAAGCGAAGCAGAGATTTAGACGAACGCAGTCCTATATAGTGTATCAAATTGCATGTATATATTTTTTTCCAATAGCAGGAATGTTTTTATAATCGGTCAAGCGTCCGGAATATAAACTATACAAATAGTTGCTTTTAAATGCGAGAGGGAACGTGTGTGAAAGGGCGATATTATTTAACTCTACATTCAGATAGTAACAATTACCAATCATAACATCTTTCTTTTACTATCTTTTAGATGTAGAGCTTCAGGGTGCATTATGTCCCAGTAAGTGGTGAAAAACACACTGGTGACAGAAAGGTGAGCTGTGAATATTCTTTGCAGTCACTCTCTCACTTCCTCTCTCCTTTGATAAAAAAATTATACACAATGTTAACTTCCTTTTTATCTTAATAGATTCACCAGACGTGGTGTTTAAAGAGATATGGTTAGCTCTTGTAAAATTCACACTGCATTATTTCACTCTACATAATCTATTTTAGTTCTTTTTTCATATAGCCGTGCTTACAGAAAAGGAGAGTAAACACCCAATCCCTCCTGAAGCTCAATCTACGATTGAATACAGTATTCACAGTCTCTGTAGCACAGGCCAAAACCACAAATACACATCAGTACATCACATATAAGTAATTCAAATAGTAAACAAAAATTCTGTGCTTGTCTTTGTCTTCTATTTCTTAAGTCTGGGTCACAATCTTCGACTCCCTTTTGCCAACGCGTTTCGTCGTATAGGGGTGTATCCCCTCGAGTTCCTCAGGGCGATTGTATTTATGGAGAAGCTGTCTCCTCTGCTTGTAGTGTCCACCACAAGAGGTATTATGTTTCACAATTTCTTCAAAATTCTTTTTTATGGACCTCTGGTACTTAAGTGTTAGCTTTTGGAGTCTCAAGTCTCTTTGAATTTATCCTGTTCTTCCACAACAATGGACGCAACCGTTCTCAGAATCGAGTAGACGCGTGTGGAGCATTAGAAAGATTCCTCGTAATCCTGGAATCTACAATCGATAGGGCGGTAATACTGGTTCCGTCGGTTAGGAGAATCAGCATAAGAGTGCCGCGATATTCTTAACAAAGATCCTATAATAAACTTTAATTGTGGATAACGGTTGCGTCCATTGCTGTGGAAGAACAGGATCAATTCAAAGAGACTTGAGACTCCAAAAGCTAACACTTTATTATTATTATTATTAATATGGAATTTTATAAAGCGCATGGTTACGCGCCCCGGCTTGTCCCCGCGCTGATAGCGAAGTATGAGGTAAGCAGATCAAGAGGTTACAGCAGAGCTAAGCGGAAGAGGTAGGTTTTTAGGGCTCTGCGGAACTTGGCCTCAGAAGGACTTAAGAAAGACTTAAGTACCGGAGGTCCATAAAAAAGAATTTTGAAGAAATTGTGAAACATAATACGTCTTGTGGTGGACACTACAAGCAGAGGAGACAGCTTCTCCATAAATACAATCGCCCTGAGGAACTCGAGGGGATACACCCCTATACGATGAAACGCGTTGGCAAAAGGGAGTGGAAGATTGTGACCCAGACTTAAGAAATAAAAGACAAAGACAAGCACTGAATTTTTGTTTACTATTTGAATTACTTGTATGTGATGTACTGATGTGTATTTGTGGTTTTGGCCTGTGCTACAGAGACTGTGAATTCCTTTTTATCTTACAGGTTGTGTTTCACAAATTGGCATCCCCCCAACACCTCTAAAACTCAACGTTCGAGGATTCTGCGATGATGCGTGGCCATCATAACACCTTCTGAGAAAGCTGCTTCGACACGTATTGCGCCCTCTTTGAATCAGGCCAATGGCACAAGGTGAGCAAAGAAGCTTGTTTCCGAGACAACGACAAGTCATCAGTGAAAGGAGAAAGTGGGTAGTTTACAGCAACTTCACTGCGTGGGAATGTACAATTACCCCCGGTCAATGAGAATAGATAGGTTACAACAGTTTGAAGGGAAGATGTACGAGCCACTTGCGCCAATTTTGTGTCACTTTTAACGTAAGAAAAGTGGCGCAAGGAGCTTCTAAATCTGCCTCTGGCTTCCCAAGAAAAATACTCACCTCCGGACTCTGCGAGTCAATGGGGTGCAACAGTCTAGATTCCCAATATTGAGAACTCACCGCTATGCAGTGGCAATGCATGGGATATAGTACTTTGGAAAAAAAACAGCGCACAGACACCTCCTTACAGTGGAACTTGTTGTAATATAGTATCCTGAGTGTACAAAAAAAAATATATATATATAAGTGTGCAGTTGTGTGTACTATGCTATTACTCACTCTATATACTATCTTTCAGATCACTAGACTGGAGGCTGCACTATGAAGCAGCACATCCTTGGACACACAACGGAGGCAAAAGGTGAGCTACGAGTATTTTCTCCAGTATTAACTGCTCCATCTATAACTTTCTCTCTCTCACACTTCTAATGTCGTTTTTTCTCTCTTTCTCTTGCTCACTCTCTCTCACATCATTTATCTTTCACTTTTAAAGTTATGGATGCTGCTGTCTACTCTGACGTGTAGAACCAAAGCTGAGTTCAAGTTGTGAACTCTGTTGGTCACAGTGTTTAAACAAGGTAAGCAGAGCGGCCTAGCTATACAATCCCTCCGATTAAATGCATAAGAATTAAAAGACCTTATTTACAAGCTCCTTGCGCCACGTTTGCGTCACTTTCAGCATCAGAAAGTAACACAAAAGTGGTGCAAGAGTCTTGTAAATAAGCCCTAAAGAATATTGTCCTGCATAATGACTTGATCTCTCACCTAATTCTGTCTCATCTCTGAATCATTTTAAAGACCTGTTGATCTGTAATGTAAATCTGACACAGTAGGCACTACCATACAGACACCGCTAGAAGGCGGGCCTATAAGACAAGTGAAACGTATCAGGCACACTGCACACGTAAAAATAATGAAATATCGTCAAGTGTTACCTTGACTTGTAATGTTTGACCTCATTTAGTCATATCGATCTATTTTTAAACACTAATTTTCTTTTTTGTTTTGCAGATTACCTACCGTACTTCTATTGGAGTCCATATCACATTTTGTTTATTATATTGTTTTGTTAAAGTTATGTTTCGAGTTATTTATTGTATTGTTACCTTTAAGTTACGTTTCTAGTTATTTATTGTTGTTTTAATAAAAGTTAATAATAATTTGAAGTATAATTCTGAGGCTAAATCTTTACCAGATCTTTACCAGAGTCTATAGTTACGACTAACGGTTCCTATGGAAACGTTTTAAAACTCCAGGACAGTAGCTTTTTCCATTAGCAACATACTGTAGTGAACTTCTAACCTCTGTGCTCACGTATGTGTTCCATGAACTGTAACTATGGTAACAGGCAGAAAGCTGTTTGGGGTTGAATGGTACTGGCTGTACAAAAACCGTTATATTTACCCTGGATCCTCTACATGACAGAAAGGAAAGCAAAGTAAAACAAAACACTGTGTACCAGATTTACAACCCCCTTGCACCACTTTCGCATCCAAGGTCCCCCCTACAAAATTAGAAGTGTGTGGGCCTCAACGTCCCCCCTCAAGCCCCGGGAACCACCACCCCCCTGGGATTTGTGTATTGTGGGAGGCAGGCCGCGTGGCCCTCCGCCTGGTGTCCTCAATGGCCCTGGAGACCGCCACGCCAAGGGCCAGTACCTACAGTGTCCCGGGGTGCCTACCCTCGGGAAACTGCTGTTTGCTATGAGAGGACGACAGTCTCGTGCCTTCCGCCCTCCCATAGCAAACTTAGTTTGCATTTTGAAAGACAGAGCAGTGAAATCTGCTCTCACTTTCAAAATCCAAAGCAGATTGCATTTCCACATGCAAGTTAGCATCTCCCCTTGCGGAAAAGCAATGCCGGCTCCCGAAGAATGCGGAAAGCCGGCAAGACCATGGGGGCATCGTGGCTCCCCTCACGGTCCCTGGGATTATTAGAAAGTACTGATAGGGGCTATTTTTTAACGGAAAAAGTAAAAGTTGCGCATCCGGCGCAGCGCTCAGTGCGGCTCCCTGGTGTGCATGCGATGGATGCAAAATTCATAATCTGTAGGCTGTGCGATTCCAGCGACTTTGCTGCACAACTTCTACACGTTTGGGAGCTGGCATTACTTTTCCACATCAGGAGCTACTAACATGCAGCTCCCCATGTGGAAAAGCAATCTGATTTAGATTTTGAAAGAGAGAACAGATTTCCTTGCTATGGGAGGGTGGGATAGGCACCCCGGGACACTGCAAAAGCCGGCACTCCGACAATACATAAAACCCCGGGGAGTGGTGGTCCCCGGGGCTTTGGAGACCTTACACACCCCCCAGCCATGATTTTTTTGTAGACCCGGGGGATAACGGGCCCTCAAGTGCTCCAGGAGGGGGGCCACATAGTCCCCCTCCCACAATACATACAGCCCCGAGGGGTGATGGTCCCCTGCGGCTTTGAGGACCTTCGACTCCTTCCCCCACCATTTTTTTCTTTTTAGCCCCAGGGAATGACGATCCCCCAGGCTGGGGGGCCCCTGTGGGCCCCACATGAAATTGAATAATTTTTCCCCTGGTATTTAACCCTCCCGGAGATTAATTATTAAAAAAACCTCTGTTTTATTTTATTTATTTTACGGCACAGTCCACGCAACCTACACACACCTGCTGGGTTTAAAAAAACAAAACAATTGTGGACCCTGGGGGTCCATCTCCGACCCCCTAAGCAGGTCTAGAGGGTAAAATAATTTCTACCCTGCCCCCTTTCTCCATTTTGCACCGACATACAAAATGGCTGCCAACATTTCCTGGTTTCGAATGTTAACAACCACTTGACAGCCAATAAGCATACAGCACGTGATCGGTACAGTGCGCTTATGGTACGATGACGATCCTCTCACACTCCGTGGATCCACCACGCCCATAGATATATAAATTACTTTAACTGTAATTTTCTCAGGAACTACTGAACCGATTGACACCATATGAGCAAAAGGCACAACTCGGAACTGAGGACTACCTCTTTGCCAAATTTGGCGTAATTCTGTTCAGCCATTCGGGCTGTAGCTGTGACTAGAGGTCCTTTGAGGAAATTGCATGGGGAAAACACGTTTCGGGACCCCCATTTTTCTCAGCCCCCACTTGACCAATCACCCCAAAACGTACAACATAGGAGCTAACCAGAGCTGGCTATAAGTCTGGAAAATTTCGCAAAGATTCATGAATCGGCGCTAAAGTTATTGGGAATAGAATGTTGCGGATTTCATGTGGATAATAGGTCCTAACTATAACTACCTACTGGCGACCACCAGTAGGTAATATATATATATATATATTCACTGAAAAAACCATGGGTTATAGACCATATATAGTTAGGAATTAGCATTTAAAAAACCTTATTTTACTCACACAAAACCATTGAAATTCCATATATAGTTAGTTGTACTAACTATATATCGCGCACCCGCAATCCACTGCTGATCATGTCACATATTACATCATTCATGACATGGTCAGTGACATCACTGATGACATCACTGATGACATCTCAAATGACATCACTGATGACATCACTGATGACATCTCAAATGACATCACTGATGATATCACTGATGACATCATCCAGTGACTGTGTGTTTCTGTAAAGTTTAAATATGTTTTACATATTGAAGAATGAGTAGATGTAGAAGTGTCTGGATGAAGGATTTAGTAGGTGCGTGACTGACTGTATGAGTGAGTGATTAAATGTGTCTCACTGAATGCATGGGTTAGTGACTAAACTGTCTTAATTTGTGCATCATTATGTCTGTTGTTCTGTAAACTGCTGCATGTGTTGATCAGTAGCTATATGAGTAACTATATGGGTTATTGATTGGTTGCCCAAGCATTTGTATGGGAGACTGAGTGTGTGTGTGGGTGGCTGGGAGGTGTATGACTCTGTGCATATATGTGTGAGCAGTTGATTCACTAGATGTATGGGTTCAAAAGTGCATGTGGAAACAGCTGTATGGGCGGTTGACTGTGTGCATGAGTGTATTGGTGAGTGAATGGATATCTCAGTGCTACATGTCAAAGTAAGTACATATGTAAAATACAGTACATGTGAGAGTTGACATATATAAATAACTGTGCATAGGAGCCAGTGAATGTGTGAGTGGCTGTATGCATCATTGTGAACTTGTATCCAGGATTGTATAAGTGAGTAAATATGTTTTAGTATATGTTTGAATAAGTAAGGTGTGTATAACTGTATAGTTGAGAAAATGGAGGTGTGATTGATTCTTTGCATGACTGACTAGGTGTCTGAGTAACTCCATGGATGAGTGACAGTCTGTGAGTGTATGTTTACAGTGAGTGTATCTAAGGTTATATTAGAGTCTGAAGAGGTTCATCGTATTATCACATGAATGATGTTTTCAGTGATGTGATCAGTAATGTGAAATGAGATGTCATCAGTGATGTCATCAGTGATGTCATTTGAGATGTCATCAGTGATGTCATCAGTGATGTCATTTGAGATGTCATCAGTGATGTCATCAGTGATGTCATTTGAGATGTCATCAGTGATGTCATCAGTGATGTCACTGACCATGTCATGAATGATGTAATATGTGACATGATCAGCAGTGGATTGCGGGTGCGCGATATATAGTTAGTACAACTAACTATATATGGAATTTCAATGGTTTTGTGTGAGTAAAATAAGGTTTTTTAAATGCTAATTCCTAACTATATATGGTCTATAACCCATGTTTTTTTCAGTGAATTTTCAAGGTTTTGTAAATGCTAATTCCTAACTATATATGGTCTATAACCTATGGTTTTTTCAGTGAATTTCATTGGTTTTTTAAAAGCTAATATCTATAGCTGTAAAATGTATTTTTCTTTAAATCCAAAAATATATTTTATATGTTTATTAATAAAAAAAAATTTTAATATTTTTTTTGTTTCGCTCCCGGTTCGCGAACCGGGAAGCTTTCCGTTAGCTCAATTTGATGCCGCGACCCGGTCCGTGAACCGGTAAACGTTCCGTTAGCGCAACTGCCGCGTTAGAAATCAACATCGTGACGCGTCGCGGAAGCGCGACGTATCACGTTGTCGCGTAATGCGTCTTATGACGCGCTGCGTTAGCGCACCCGGAAGTGCTCCGGTACGCGAACTGAGACGCGAAGCGCAGCTCCCCGGAAGCGATCCGCGGCGCTTCGCGAAAGCGCGACGTATCGCGTTGCCGTGTAATGCGTCTTATGACGCGCCGCGTTAGCGCACCCGGAAGTGCTCCGGAGCGCGAACTGAGGCGCGAAGCGCAGCGACCCGGAAGCGATCCGGGGCGCGTTCCGCAGCGCGTAACATAAGCGTGAGAGGTCATGTGACTTGTTAATAAAACTTTTCATTGGTTCATTTAACTTTTGGTTTCATAATCATGTAAGGCTAGGTCAGGTGACCTAAAAATAACACTTTTCATTGGTTTAGAACTATTGTTTTTCCCAAATGATGAAAACCCCTCCTTCTTTCCTCACTCTGACTTTCATCATTGTGAGAGGAAGACCTTTATTCATAGTAGAGCAATGGCTTCAGTACTTGCTTCAGCTGGTGCACCCCCACCACCACCTCCACCTCCTCATGGGAAGAGAGGACCACCTCCCCAGGTCATCACCAACACAGAGGAGGAAGAGGAAGAACTAGAGGAAGAGGAGAGAGAAGGACCACAGTTCTTGGAAGAGGTGCCCCGGGTTTCCCATAGGAAAGCCAGTTTCATTTGGCAGTTTTTTTCAATTCCTCCACGGCAGAAGAAAGTAAATGCGAGGTATGTCACCTGCCTCATTTGCAAAGAGAAATTATCAAGAGGGACTGATAAAAAGTATAGCTATGGGAACTATACCATGCATAGGCACATGAACAGGTGGCATCCACTGAATTACAGCCGGGCGGAAATACGTGACATGGAACAAAACCCAACAGCAACTCCTGTGGCCAGGTCAACATCGTTAATATCATTGACAGCAGCAGAGGCACGGGAAACCGTGCCAAACATCCAGGAGAATTTTGGGCATATGAAATATACTTGTCTGCACTGCGGTGCATTGATATCATGTGGTAACATGAGTATTAATTCCATCAACCTAGCTTATAACAATCATAATTGCCCTAACCGCCCCAGACAGTAATTTTTTTTTTGCTCCTGTTGAGCCCTTTTCAATGCCTGTTTTTTGTTGTTTCCCCCCCCAAAAAACCCCAAAAAAATATAAAATTGCTCAAAAAATACAAAAAAACCAAAAAATGTTCAAAAAATAAAAGAAAATATAAAACAACAAAAACATTTAAAAAAAAGTTCTTTTCAGAACTACCTCCCCTTTCAGAAAAAAATTGCTAGAATGTTTAGCACTCTGGCAAGCTCTATTTCTTTTAGTTCGCTTCCCAGTTCGCTTCCCGGTTCGCAAACCGGGAGCGAACCAAAAAAAAAAAAAAAAAAAAAAAAAGAAGAGTAAGTATAAGGAAAGTAAACAGAGAGTGATGTTAAAAGAAAGACAGCTATAGGGAGTAAACCAGAGATACTGTTTAATAGATCTATTTACCGAAGAAAAGACGGAAGAGGGTATAATTGTGGAAAACAAAATAGATAAGGAAGTGAAAGAAAAAAAAGAGAGTAGAACAATAACAAAGAAGAGTTTCTTGGAGAATGTGAGTGAATGTTCAAAATAAGATTAAAACATGGGGAATAACAGAGAGAAAAAATAGAAAACAGAAAACAAAAAATAACAGAAAAAGATTAATTGAAACAGCAAAGAAATGTAAATAACATAGAGCCATATCATCAACATAGGCAATAAAAGTTTTGCAGCTTTTATCGGCAGAAATATGTCACCAAAGCCGCTTTTGCGGCAGAAAACTGCCGCTAAAACCACTTTTGCACCAGTTTTCTGCCAATAAAAACAGCAATATTTTATTGGCTGTGTTCATAATATGCCCCTTAGTGTGCTTCAACTACACAGAGAAAGCATTATGAACAAGTAGTGAAAAAGTGATCAGTCAAAGACACTAAGAGTAATAGAGACAGAGTGAGTGAACAAGAGTGAGGAACTATGAGAAGAGAGGGACTGAGAAAAAGAGTGGAAGGAGTTGAGTAAGTAGGTAATAGAGAAAGGAATGAGGAAAGTAGCAAAGGCAGGAAACTGAGGGTTAAAGAAATGAAGCTGTGGAACTAATAGTAGGTGAATGTGATAGAAATGTAACGAAAAGAATACAAAACATTTACCTTATAATTGTCGTTAAATTACTCACTTTTTGTTTTTATACTTTCAATCTGTGAAAGAGAGAACAAACATTTGAAAAATATTAAAACATGTATTTAAAAATTACAAAAGACAAGGGAAAAGATTGAAGGACAAACAGTTTTTCAACAACTTTGACACTGACAGAAGCTTCTGCTTCTCCAGGCCCCCTACACAGTCCTAAAGATATACATTTTAAACTAACAGTATCTTGATGCAGATGAAGTGAGGCCTATCTTAAAACATGGTGCATCTTTTGCACTGCTGTTGTCTCAGAAAAGTGTCGCAAGACACTAACATTTTAAATGATTGCTTCAGGATGCCAATAAGATGTGGCCTATCCAGAGGTTTGTTTGAGGTGAGACCTACTCAGGGTTCCAAATGAAATTTCGAGTTGTTTGAAGAGAACAGAGGACATAATGCATGTGAAGGCCTACCAATGAAGTAAGTCATGTCCACTTCACTCTTGAACAAAGGCCAGACCTCTTCTGTGTCCGTGGACAGACCTAAACTTCATCTGCACAATGTCATTCATAAACTTAGGAAACACAGGTGATGTAATTGAAAAATGTGGAGTTTCTTTTCCTCATTTCACAATCACATCACCTGTGTTGCCTTTGCTTAGGTATCTCATAGTGCAGATGTAGTCCAGCATATTAAACAGTACCTAGAAGTGCAGCACTGCATGCAACAACTTTGACACTTATAAAAGCTTTTGCTTCTGCATGCCCCCTACACAATGCTAATTATATACACTTTAAACTGATGGTATCTTGCTGGAGATGAACTGAAACCTATCTTGCAACATGGTGCATCTTTTACACAAAAGTGACCCACAATGGAGCAAAAGAGGCGCACGGCCACCATAAATCTGACCCTAACATTTTAAATGATTGTTTCAAGATGCCAATAAGGTGTAACCTATCCACAGATTTGTTTCAGGTAAGTCCTACTCAGGGTTGCAGATGGAATTTAGGTTTGTTGAAGAATACAGAGAAGATAATACATGTGGAGGCCTACCAACGAAGTGAGTAATGTCCATTGCACTCTTGAACAAATGTCAGACCTCCTCTGTCTCCAGGAACAGGCCTAAACCTCATCTACACAATGTGGTGTGTAATGTTAGGAAACACAGGTAATATAATTGAAAAACATGCACATTTTTTTGCTCATTCCACAATCATATGACCTGTGTTTCCTTTGCTTAGGTATCTCATTGTGGAAATGTAGTCTATCATATGAAAGACTACGTAGAATATGAGCACTGTATGCAAGAACTTTGACACTTACAGAAGCCTCTCCTTCTCCATGCCTCCTACACAGTTCTAAATGTACATCATAAATGGAAACAGTACAGAATTAATTATACATGTTAAATGGTTTATTTTTGCTGTTCTCAGAATGTATCAAATTTCACTAAAAACAGTGACTTGAAGGTATTCATCATATAACAGCGGGGAAAATAAAACACAATCAAAATGATTGTGTTTAAAAACCCATACAACATAACAAATCAGAATTCAGAACTCCTTAAAGTTAACTTACTTTCCATGACGTCAAAGGATGTCCTATGAACAGCTTACACTCTGTTGTGCTGTTATTACTTTCAGCCCGCCACTTTCTGAAAGAAAACCTCCATCGTTTTGAAAAACATGTTACATACAATAAATGACTTCTTGCTCTCTACCACAAGTTTCCACAAGGCCAAATCTTGTCAGAGCCATTTATAACTCTTGGATTTCTTGTAAGCCAATCCCGTCATTTGGCATTTCCGCAACTTTCAGAATTAAAATGTTGAAGATCATTTTCACAATCCTGGACTAGTAATATCTTCCCCTTCTTCCTCAGTCATGTTCTACATTTCCTATGACACTGATACTGCTTACTATGAAGGAGACTTACACTACCTCTATGACTACTACAATTATTTAATTCTCTACATCACTTTTAATCACAAAGCAATGTAAAACAGTAGACAGCATTGCAGACTTACATTCCCTCTACTCTATGTTTTGATTGGCTGCTTCAATTAGCTTATAAAAAGAAATAGTTTTTCTGAACTCATTCAAAGTGCACTTATTTCTCCATGACGTCCAGTCTTATGGTTAGAAGTTATGTCTCTGAACTACACTTATCCTCAAGGCCAAATCGTGTAGGAGCCATTAGAACTTCTTGAAATTCCTCAGAGCACATCCCGAGATTCTTTCCCTAAAATTTTGGTTTTAAAAACACCAGGTAAGAGTTTTTAAGGTCATACGGCAATTTTTTTTTGAAAATTAAAACAGAATCATTGCAGAATGACCAGCCATTTCTAGACTTTAAATAAGCTGTGTAATGTCCTGATGTTGTTGAAGGACCGTCATGATATATAATTGCTGCAGTTACAAAAGTCCTTCCTGATATTGACAACTGCGAAGCCACAACATTTTTAATTAAAGTTGTCAATTTTGTTCCATCAGGCCTACATCGTTGGAACATTAAAATGACATACTGGCCATATGTTCGTATAAATAATGTGGACATCATTTCAGATTTACATTGGCTACACTCCATGTTGTGATCAGCTGCTTTTACTAGCTTATTAAAGGAGACTGATTTACTGTCTGGAAAAGTTAAATATATAAATCTTTCTGAGTCTACACTAGTAGTACTTGATACCCTACAGTTCTCGCAGTCATGCTGCCATTGATAAGAAAGCCCAAACAGCTGATCTACATCTACACCTTCAGCATGCAATACATCAAGCATATACATTAAAAACTCCTGACAATCTTGCTGAATATTTTGAGAGAATTGTGTTTGGCCTGAACATCTGTCTAACAGATTTCGAATTTCAGACACACTTTCTATGTTTGTTCTATCAGTGCTACATTTTTCTAAGACAGAATTTAACAAACTGCAAAATCTTTGATCAGAATTGACCACAATCTCTTCTTTTACATTTTCTAGAGAAAACAAAACATTAACCACTACATTAGCATAGCAGTTGACACCAGAACTGTTTTCAAATTGAAAACCAACAACATCTTCAACAGAATCCTTTTTGTTTCTGCTTATAATTTCAGGTTCATCGACTTTTCGTCTTTTTGCTACAACCTCCCCAGTATTGGTCACATTTCTTCGTTTCCGGCCTACCACACGTTTCTCAAACAAAGGATATTGAGGCAAATGTGGCGCATACTCTCTTCTTAACCTATTGTATTCCTTAACACAATCTAGATCCGCACAAATGCTTGTGACATCACACTCAATCAAGTACAATCCCGATAAAGTTCTAACTCGTGACAATGCCACATATGCCATACCCTCCTTGAACACAGAACTGCCAATATTCACCAATGCACTGTCTACACTTAAACCTTGCGATTTATGGATTGTCACCGCATATGCCAAGCAAACAGGAAACTGCTTACGGCGAACATATAAGTCTTTTACAAGCAAAAATCTAGCAGAACAACGACCAATTAGCTGTACTTCCTCAATGCCATCAAATTTAATTTTTAAAAATTCAATTCCATCTCTATTTCTGTATTTTACAAAATCAACAACATTACCCATTGATCCATTTACCAGACCTCTTTCAAAATGTAAATTCCTTCTTAAAATTATACGGCAGTTCAAGCACACATTCAGAGTCTTTTCAAAACCTGCAGTTTTAGATATACTCTTCTCTAATGAATCCAATTTTGTTTTCAGATTCTCAGACAAAATAATTGTTGATCCCATATGCTCTACTCTGTCAATAGCTTCCAGTTTCACAATCTCTTGCTTTTCTAAATGCAACATTTTGTTGTTGAATTTGGCACATTCTGCAAGAGTTGGCATCAAACATATTCCAGATTTCTTCTCAGTAATTTTCTGAAAAATATTCTCAGGCACATCATCTTGTTCTGGATATAAATTTGACAGTAATCGTGCATGTAAAGCTTCTTTCCCATGCTCGGTCACTTTTCCAATTCTAACATCTTGTAGAATAGTCTTGTAAACTTCATCCTTCGCCTGACGCATATTTTCATGCAGTTCAGCATAATTGAAGTTTAACCATATATTGACGTTGCCAATGCTGCCTAGGCACTTCCTGGTATCTTCATACGTGAGCATTTTGAACACAGGTTGCCCTTTCACTGGTGTCAGCTGCAGAAGATCTCCGAAAACAATGATGTGTTTGCCACCAAATAACACATCATACTCTGTTTTGAGAACTTCTTGCATTCTCAAATGCCCAAAGGCAAGCATGACATTGGAAACCATGCTTACTTCGTCAATGATAAGAAGTTTAATTTTCCTCAAGATTCTTGAAACTTCAAAACAAGCATCTCCAGATAGCTTGTGATATTGTAATTTGTTGTCATGCTCCACTGGCAGCATCAGTAAACGATGTAAAGTAATCCCTTTAATGTTATGTGCTGCCAGTCCAGTTGGAGCGGTGACAACACAAGACAGCGATGACTCTGTCCTTTCCTGCGAATAACATGAAATTGCTTTAATAAGGAAACTTTTTCCAGTTCCCGCTTCTCCACTCACGTACAGTTGGACAGGCTTCAACGACGTACA
Organism: Lissotriton helveticus; assembly: GCF_964261635.1. Taxonomy (NCBI): domain Eukaryota; kingdom Metazoa; phylum Chordata; class Amphibia; order Caudata; family Salamandridae; genus Lissotriton; species Lissotriton helveticus. Next base: position 1,475,604,185 of record NC_136069.1, read on the forward strand.
TGAGCACTCTTTCTTGTCATGACTTAATCCATGATCAATTTGCATGGTAACTTCGTCATATATTTTCCTCTGCTCAACGTTGAGTTGTCTTTCCAACTCTTCTAAGTTAACCGCATCCTCCTGAGAATGTGCCATGGCTCTTTCCACTTCATTCATAGCAGTGGCAGCTTCATTTTCGATAACAGGTCCTCCTAGTGGATCCTGACTCAATGAAGCAGAACTCTGACTGTCCTGAGAACTGTCTCTGGCAATCTCGGCTGCAATCATTGCTTCCTGCTCAATTTCCGCATTCAACATTTCTACATATTTGGGAAAAGCAGGACATTCTATGGTCTCCTTGGCGGCATTGAAAGAGTCTTCGTAACAGAGAAAATCTCCAAGCAGTTCCTCTTCTGCACGCCAAGGCTTGAAAAGTTGCAAAAGTGCTAAATAGAAAAACTCCTTTTTTTCAGGAGATTCGCCACTCAATTTTCGATGGTTTACCAAGTGGCATTTTCTTTGCTTGACCAGACATCCCTCACTTCCTATTACAGCATACACTCCTTTCTCAGTATCTTCTTTGATGTTCCTCTTGAATATGTAATTTTGAAGAACCTCATACAGACAAACATTCTCGAGGTGTATGCTTCGATTTGGATAATATGTATCCAACATGTTGGTCTTCAAAATGTCGGTACTGTTTGGCTCCTTTTCCGCCAAATACTCAATTTCCCGCACAGGTTTGAGAACTCGATTACGCGTTGCAGCAAGACCAAGACTCGCCCAAACGATACTCCTGGACTTGGCATAGAGACTTGCTGAAGACAACTGGTCAGAACATTCGTACGCTCCAATTTCTCGATGCGACAGCATCTTCAGACTGAAACTGTACAACTTCTTGCTGAGGCTCTTTTCATGGGAAATGTCCTCCCACATATCCTTCAATTCTGTCTTCTCTTTTTTGGTGATGTAAGACGTCACATACCGAGCCACAGCCATACAGTTATCAGCCACAAACTGTATATCCATGTTAGCATTCCACATGGACAAAATCACCGGGTTGTAGTCGTTGATGTACTTGGACTCTTCGTTCCTCTTCAAATTGTATGTGTTTTTAGGTGATTTCTTCATCACATTATATAGCAGCGAAGACATCAAACTGTTTACTCTTCCTTTAGAAATCACCGGTCGTGGAAAGCCGAAACGACATTTGGTGTAGAACTTGTCCTTGTTTCGGAATTTACGACGACAGTACTTTCCACATCGATGGCTTTGGAAACGCAGAACTTTTTCTCTTAGGCTTTTCTTCTCCTTTGCGTTTGGAACAGCACACGTAGAATACTGTTGTATAAAACTCATCACTGAGTCTTCTGGATCCGTTCCAAATTTAGGTGCATCCTTGATCCACAGCAACATATGTATATGAGGAGCACCTCTTGCTTGGTACTCCTTTCTCCAGAAGAAATCCAACACCTCTCCAAGAGGTGGATTCTTCTTATTCATGATGAAAGACATCATAGCTTCAAATCTATGATTGAAGTACCTACATACATTGACTGGATCCAAAGAGCACAGTTCTCCGGGTGTCTTGAATTCGATGTTTTCTACGTTAGCATTTGCCTCTCGTAGAAATTCAAGTAAGTCTTCCCAGCCATACTCGGCACAGCTCAGAGTGAGGAACCATGTGGGAGTTCCTAAGTTCCTCAGCATACATTTTAAATCACCATGACGACGGTACCAGTACTCATTAGTACCACGCTGACACGCCATGAGATTAATCAGGTGAGAATCCAAAATACTGTCTTGGACATTGACTTTATCCATAAAGTCACTTGCCGAGATGTTTTGCATGTGTATACCACTTTTCAAGATGTGGTTCACTGCATATGACAGTCCAGACAGATCGCTTTCAAACAGGAGATGAAACAAATAAGGAATGCATTGTCGAAACCTAGCATCTCCTGCATACAATCGCAAAGTCCGGTATTCAGAAGCAGGAATTTGATGAGGTCGCTCATCATATCTTCCTCCCTGACCTGTTGGAAAAAGCTGTGGGAAACACCGAGCTTCCAAACTTTCCTCCCAAACACTAATGGGACTCCCTTTGGCTTGTTTCATTTGAAACAACTCAATAGCATTCCCCATGACTTCCTTGGAATGCAAAGGATGAACTCTATAATGTTCATATATTTCTTCACTAGTAGAGGGTTCTACTTTCTCAATTTGACCAGCACACAAATCGCTATCCTCTTCCTCACTTACTTCCTCTTCTGCAACATATACATTCTTATAGTATTTATTATTTTTTTTCAAATACAATGTTGCCTTTTTAACTTTCCTAACATCCACTAAATCTTGCCATATTTTCTTATTCTTTGTCGGAACCCCATTAACTAAGATAACCAGAGGTTCCTGTTCCACTTTTTCTACTCCAATTGTGTTAATGTTTTTCTTCAAATCTAGAGGCAAATAAACAACTCTTCCCTTTAATCCTCTCTGTAAATCTGATGGAGGCAATTTCCCTGTCTTTGGCTCCATTCTTACAATAGCCTGAAAGGGATGGATACTTTGAATCAAAATAGATTCATAAGTATTTAAATCCTTCAATTCAGAAGGAATCTCAACCAATTCCAGATTATTATGAACTGCTCTAGCAGGCATCTGGTTTTGATTTAATTTGCAACAACAATAAGTACACACACATTGATCCAATCCCAAATCAAAACAATTTTCTGCCATCAAGTATGTTGCGAAATCCTTCCATTCACTATTATTTTCCCTTTCACTTTTTGCATATAAATCCACTAACTTAGTCTGATTCTTATAATAAGTGCGTCGACTACACACACAAGTGAAATTTGGCCTCTCACTTGATTTGACCTGAAACGTCGCAATTTCCCTCTGGAAATTATCTGTACTGGAAACCTGTACACTATCTTCCACATTACCCGCTTCTTCTTGGTCAATTTCAACATTCTCCTCTTTACTTCCAAAGTAACAAAACTCAATTTCTTCACATATATTCTTCACATCTATTTCAGAACCATGCAAAAGAGCAGCGCATAATTGTTTAAGCATAATTGCTGGACTCTTAGCATAATACCACATTCTAACTAATTTCCTCACTTTATTATGATGAACTGCTAGCATCCTGAAATAATGAAAAACACTCTGGCATACTCTCCTGGAAAGACAAGCCAGTGAATGACCATGCAAACCTGTCACTTCTCTCACTTTGCAAGGATCTAATTCTTGCAACAACCTCATTTTCTGCTTCAAACTTTTCTTATTAAATGACCGTACAAAATCACAAAGCAAATTGATGGAATCCTGTCGCACACTGCAAATACTACTACACTTCCAGGTGTACACAGGACCCTTAGCACGTCTTCCTAAAACCTCATTACCTAACACCTCTTCTGCCTCTGTTGTCACAAGTTTTTCTTTTTCAACTGGACAACCATCTTTCACTTCATAAGCACGACCACTGGTGTCAACTGCATGCACCAAATCATTATCCTGGAAATAACTCTCCTCATTAAAAAATGCCTCACAGCTTGAACTATGCATCCATTCTCCAGAAAAAACTTCACAAAAATTACTACGATTAACTATTCTCTTCCATCTACTATTTCTTTTGAAATCATAAATTGCCTTGTTTAGCTTCCTAATTCTATTGATTATCAAAATAATTAACTTACGTTTAATTTCAAATGCCTGATCAATAACTTTCTCAACTTTTTTTTTTCTCTTATAAAAAACCACTTTCTGTTGACCTTTCTTAATATTTTTTAACAAATTGCCAATTATCCTGTTGCGGAACATTCGTTTACGAATGTCCCTAAACTGTTGTTTCCTTCTACTATCATGCACAGAGTTATCTCTTGCTCTAGCAGTAAAATTTTTCATTGGCCTTTCCTTTCCGTTTGAATTGCTTCTCTTTTTCTGGACTGAAACATTTTCTGTAGTAATATTTTTTTTACTACAGATATTTCTTATGAATGTTTTTGTACTCTTACCCGGTGCTTTCTTGGTGACTTGACAAATCTTTTTGTTAGAGGACTGCTGCTTTTTTTCATTAACCTGCTGTCTTTGACGTTTTGCAGCCTTTCTCACTCTTTCTTTGGTTGGCATGCTGAAATCTTGAAATGATCTGCAGTTGAATCTGTGGTAAAATATAATAAAAAATGTTATTAACCACTATTACCCAACAGTAAATCAATAACAGTAATCAAAAACTTAAAACACTACTTGACATTTTTACATAGAAGATTTTTTAGTGCTTGGCAAATTTAGAATACAGAAATAGCAGAAAAGAAATGGAATTTATATTCATGTTACCTGTGCTATTTTATATGTGAATCTGATCTAATTTTATGAGCATATTTTAATATTTTATTGAAGCCACTACACATAACCTGTTTTTGAAGGTGTCTTTATTTTTAAATTAAACGGTTTACATTTTTACTTTTTATTTATTATACATTTTTAAAATAAATGTTTATAGTTCCATAGGCTCAAGCACGTCAGCTTCCCATCCTATGTCATATAATTCGGACAAATCTGCATCCTCATCACGTTCTTCTTCATCCTCAGGATTTAAATCATCCAAGGGATCAACATCCACTGATGTTTCAATTACGAGTTCAATGATGAGGTCAAAATCAACTGATTGCTGATTGTCGCTCATGTTGATGTTGTCTTTATCTTTAAAGAAAGATAACAACAATGAGATGTTGCAGAGTAAGAGACAAATCTCAGAGATTATAATAGTAAAATTGTTTAACAAGAGTAACATTTTGCAGCTATTATATAGCCATGTCCAACGATGCTGAGCAGGTGAAGCCTATGTCTAATTTTTCAGTGAACAGGACTCATCTCTTCTTAACCTTGGATAAGCCTCACCGACTCTGTGTCCCCTGCACATACTTAAATGTAAAGGGGCAGATTTATGTTAAATGGCACATCCCCAGGCATGCACCAGTTAACGTGCACCGCTGCTCTGCCACTCATGGTGTGCCGCATTTACAATCAGATAGGAGAAAGCTACGTCAAAACCCTGCGCCTGCTTGAAGCAGGCATAGGTCTTGACGCAACATTGTGGAGATGGGGCACCCCTGAGCCTTGCTGGAGCTGCATCACACTTGCGATACAACTCCAGCAATGCGCCACCTTTACGGCACAGATGCGTCACGCATCTGTGCCATTTTTGCCCCATGCTGCGCCGCATTGTAAATGCAGCACACCATGGGTGGCGGAACAGCAGCGCAGGATGACTGGCACATCCCTGGTGATGCGCCAGTCATCATAAATCTATCCCTAAGCTTCTTATCTTGTTAGAGATGAACCGCCATATGTATCATCAAACTATTTTGCATTTCCTAAATAGCGAATTTTAAGGGATAAATAGCAATTCTTTACCATTCCTAATTTGCGATGAGCAAATTGCTAATTGCAAATTACCCATTCATTTCCATGGGCCAGGAGGCCCATAGGAATGAAGGTGCAATTTGCGATTAGCAATTAGCTCATCGCAAATTAGGAATTTTTCCAAAGGTGCAGGGGTGTCTCAAGAACACCCTGCTGCACCCCTGAAAAAGAAATTTGGGGACATATGGCGCACATACATGCCCTAAGGGCATGTATGGGCGTCATATGGCACCTTTTGTTTTTTGGAAAAAAAGCTTTTTGAAAAGAATTCGCAAATTACCACCAACTAGAAGTTGGTGGTAGTTTGCAAATCCTTAATGGCATTTTTTGCATATTTTTTGTTTGATACATTGCATTTAAGGAATCGCAAAATTTGCAAATCCTTCAGTACAATCGCAAAATAAGGAATAGCAATTTTTGCTATTCCTTATTTTGCATCAAACTTGTTTGATACATACCATTTGTCTAATTAGCATTCGCAAAGGCCGAAATTTGCAGAATTTTGACCTTTGCGAATGCTAATTAGCTTGATACATATGGCCCCAAGTGAGGCCTGTCTTGCAACATGGTGCATCTTTTGCATCACTGCTGCATCGGTTTCATGTGGCACGTTTTTTTTACACCATGACACATCTGCCTAAATGCATCAATTTGTAATTTTGTCGCCTTATAGCAAATCTTTTGCACCGCCGCTGCATCAGAAAAGTGACGCACAGTGGCGCAAAAGAGGCATACACCTATCATAAATCTGTCCCTAGCATTTTAAATGATTAATTCAGGATGACGATAAGGTGTGGCCTATCCAGAGGTTTGTTTAAGGTGAGGCCTACTCAAGATTGCAGATTAAAGTTACGCTTGATGAAGAATACAGAGGAGATAATACATGTAAAGGCCTACCAATGAAGTAAGTAATGTCCACTTTATTGCGCCAGTCATCATAAATGTATCCCTAAGCTTCTTATCTTGTTACAGATGAACCGCCATATATATCATCAAACTATTTTGCATTTCCTAAATAGCGAATTTTAAGGAATAAATAGCGATTCTTTACCATTCCTAATTTGCAATGAGCAAATTGCTAATTGCAAATTACCCATTCATTTCCATGGGCCAGGAGGCCCATAGGAATGAAGGTGCAATTTGCGATTAGCAATTAGCTCATCGCAAATTAGGAATTTTTCCAAGGGTGCAGGGGTGTCTCAAGAACACCCTGCTGCAGCCCCTGAAAAAGAAATTTGGGGGCATATGGTGCACATACATGCCCTAAGGGCATGTATGGGCGTCATATGGCACCTTTTGTTTTTTGGAAAAAAAGCTTTTTGAAAAGAATTCGCAAATTACCACCAACTAGAAGTTGGTGGTAATTTGCAAATCCTTAATGGCATTTTTTGCATATTTTTTGTTTGATACATTGCATTTAAGGAATCGCAAAATTTGCAAATCCTTCAGTGCAATCGCAAAATAAGGAATAGCAAATTTTGCTATTCCTTATTTTGCATCAAACTTGTTTGATACATACCATTTGCCTAATTAGCATTCGCAAAGGCTGAAATTCACAGAATTTTGGCCTTTGCGAATGCTAATTAGCTTGATACATATGGCCCCAAGTGAGGCCTGTCTTGCAACATGGTGCATCTTTTGCATCACTGCTGCATCGGTTTCATGTGGCACGGTTTTTTACACCATGACACATCTGCCTAAATGCATCAATTTGTAATTTTGTCGCATCATAGCAAATCTTTTGCACCGCCGCTGCATCAGAAAAGTGACGCACAGTGGCGCAAAAGAGGCATACACCTATCATAAATCTGTCCCTAGCATTTTAAATGATTAATTCAGGATGACGATAAGGTGTGGCCTATCCAGAGGTTTGTTTAAGGTGAGGCCTACTCAGGAGTGCAGATCAAAGTAACACTTGATGAACAATACAGAGGAGATAATACATGTAAAGGCCTACCAATGAAGTAAGTTATGTCCACTTCATTGTGCCAGTCATCATAAATCTATCCCTATGCTTCTTATCTTGTTAGAGATGAACTGCCATATGTATCATCAAACTATTTTGCATTTCCTAAATAGCGAATTTTAAGGAATAAATAGCGATTCTTTACCATTCCTAATTTGCAATGAACAAATTGCTAATTGCAAATTACTCATTCATTTCCATGGGCCAGGAGGCCCATAGGAATGAAGGTGCAATTTGCGATTAGCAATTAGCTCATCACAAATTAGGAATTTTTCCAAGGGTGCATGGGTGTCTCAAGAACACCCTGCTGCACCCCCTGAAAAAGAAATTTGGGGGCATATGGCGCACATACATGCCCTAAGGGCATGTATGGGCGTCATATGTCACCTTTTGTTTTTTGGAAAAAAAGCTTTTTGAAAAGAATTCGCAAATTACCACCAACTAGAAGTTGGTGGTAATTTGCAAATCCTTAATGGCATTTTTTGCATATTTTTTGTTTAATACATTGCATTTAAGAAATCGCAAAATTTGCAAATCCTTCAGTGCAATCGCAAAATAAAGAATAGCAAATTTTGCTATTCCTTATTTTGCATCAAACTTGTTTGATACATACCATTTGTCTAATTAGCATTCGCAAAGGCCGAAATTCACAGAACTTCGGCCTTTGCAAAAGCTAATTAGCTTCATACATATGGCCCCAAGTGAGGCCTGTCTTGCAACATGGTGCATCTTTTGCATCACTGCTGCATCAGTTTCATGTGGCACGGTGTTTTTTACACCATGACACATCTGCCTAAATGCATCAATTTGTAATTTTGTCGCCTCATAGCAAATCTTTTGCACCGCCGCTGCATCACAAAAGTGACGCACACTGGCGCAAAAGAGGCATACACCTATCATAAATCTGTCCCTAGCATTTTAAATGATTAATTCAGGATGACGATATGGTGTGCCCTATCCAGAGGTTTGTTTAAGGTGAGGCCTACTCAGGATTGCAGATGAAAGTTACGCTTGATGAAGAATACAGAGGAGATAATACATGTAAAGCTCTACCAATGAAGTAAGTGATGTCCACTTCATTGCGCCAGTCATCATAAATGTATCCCTAAGCTTCTTATCTTGTTAGAGATGAACCACCATATGTATCATCAAACTATTTAGCATTTCCAAAATAGCGAATTTTAAGGAATAAATAGCGATTCTTTACCATTCCTAATTTGCGATGAGCAAATTGCTAATTGCAAATTACCCATTCATTTCCATGGGCCAGGAGGCCCATAGGAATGAAGGTGCAATTTGCGATTAGCAATTAGCTCATCGCAAATTAGGAATTTTTCCAAAGGTGCAGGGGTGTCTCAAGAACACCCTGCTGCACCCCTGAAAAAGAAATTTGGGGGCATATGGCACACATAAATTTTAACAACATTCCTTTACCTCAAAAACGATTTTCAAGTCATAATTTGAAAACACTGCCCACGGGGAAATGACTTAAAATGTCCTTAACCCCTTCGACGCTCATGACGAGCAGCTCGTCATGCAGTAGCCTCCTGCTACGCTCATGACGAGCCCAGCTCGTCATGAATAATGGTAATCATGATTTTCCAGCACAGGGGAAAAATCCCCATAGCATTCAAAAGGTTAAGACACATGAAAGTGTTTTTTTAAAGCCTTTGCAAGTTTTTGGGTCACTTTTAACATGGCTATGTAACTCAAACAGTCAAAATCTAAATTTACCATGCACAGGTGGGACCATATTTACAAGGAATGTGCCCCACGGGGAAAGGTCTTTTAATGTAATATGGGAAAAATGACATCAGAGACACTGAAATGCCTTATAAAGAAGCATACACCATTATATCCTTGTCATAAATTTACAAACCATTCCTTTTCCCCAAAAACGATTTTCAAATCATAATTTGAAAACACTGCACATGGGGAAATGACTTAAAATGTCCTTAAGACACATGAAAGCGTTTTTTGATTGCCTTTCCAGCATGGTTGGGTCACTTTTAACATGGCTATGTAACACAAACATTCAAAATCTAAATTTGCCATGCACAGGTGGGAGCATATTTACAAGGAATGTGCCCCACGGAGAAAGGTATTTTAATGTAATATGGGAAAAATGACATCAGAGACACTGAAATGCCTTATAAAGAATCATACACCATTATGTCCGTGTCATAAATTTAAAAACCATTCCTTTTCCCCAAAAACGATTTTCAAATCATAATTTCAAAACACTGCACATGGAGAAATGACTTAAAATGTCCTTAAGACACATAAAAGCGTTTTTTGATTGCCTTTGCAGCATGTTTGTGTCACTTTTAACATGGCTATGTAACGCAAACATTCAAAATCTAAATTTGCCATGCACAGGTGGGAGCATATTTACAAGCAATTTGCTCCACAGAGAAAGGTCTTACATTAAAATGGGAAAAATAACATCAGAGACACTCAATTGCCTTATAATGAAGCATACACCATTATGTCCTTGTCATAAATATTATAACCATTCATTTTCCTCAAAAACGATTTTCAAGTCATAATTTGAAAAGACTCCACAGCTCCTATGCACAATAACACCCTGTCAGTACTAATACTTCACATTTTCTCCAATTACATTTTCTCAAAGAAACAAAATCTATTTGTAAAACACTTGAGACAAAGCAACATTTGAAGAACACAACTTTCTTCATAATTTTCTCCTTAAAGCACACTATTCTCTATCTAAATTAAAGAAATCTTTTCTCACCTTAGCAAATACTTTGAGTTTCAAAACAGTCTCAGAAACACACCAATTTGTCTTCAGCAGAGCAAAAGGTATGCACTCCAGAGTCTGCAGCTATCAAAAGCACAGAAATGCTGTAATTCTTCACACATATCTCTCATGTCACCCAATCAAAACTCTTCCCTCACTTTTTTTCAAATGAAAACCCTTCCCCCCTCTGCCCTTTCTGCCTTTTTTGCATGGCAACCACGTCTTGGAAGACCTCTGGTGTTTGCAAGTTCACACAACAATGTTGCAATTGAACTCTGAACTCTCAGTGCACCTCATATCCAGTGCATTCTTTCATTTAATGATTTTTTCTTGACCACTCAAAATACATCTTTCAAACAACTCATCCATGCACCCTAACTTTCTGTTTTCAGCAATCAAAATCCACCAATCACTGTTAATGCTTCATTAACACAGAAACTCCACAGTTTTTTTCATTTTAAACTCTTATTTTTTCAACTGCCATTTCATTGCCACACTTCATCTGACTGCAGGAGAACCTTCTCTCACCATGTTTTCTGTCTGGATTGTTGGACATAGTTACATCTATTGGGCTCAGAGGTATGCTGAGAACAGGAATTTACCTAACCTCAATTTACAAGATGTGGAAATTAAGTGGTTTGGCCACAGAGGATTAAAATGTCACCAATTGATACCATTGGTGAAAACCTTTATGCATTTGCCAAAACCTTACCTGTTAATTGTGCACTGTGGAGGTAATGATTTGGGCACTTTGACTGGGGTAGGTCTGGAAATGCTTTTAAAGGACACCTTTGAGCAATTGATGGCACTTTTTCCTCAGACTGCCTTGGTATATTGAAATATATGCCAAAGACAGAAATGGAGGTGGTCAAACCAATTTTGTCCACAAATTGAGAAGTCGAGGAAGCATGTAAACAAATCTGTTTCAGCTTACATGAGAAACCATGGAATGGGCTCCCTGTACAACAATAACTTGCGTTACTACATGCAAGATATCTACAGAGGAGATGGAGTTCACTTCTCAGATGAGGGCAACAGAATTTTCATTCTGAATTTAAGAATGTGCATTGGTACCTACTTATAAGTACCTAAATGTACCATAAACCCAAAAGCTCTTCTCAGAGCTACCCTACATCTGATCACTCACAATTATTATTTTTCCTCTAACTTTTTTCACTAATTTTCAACAAAGTACGCTCCCCGGGGCGCTACCCGGTACGCGAACCGGAAGCTAACCTCGCAAAATTTTAAAAAAAAATGGTTTTTTTTGCACATATGGGCCTCCTCAGCCACCCTCAGAAAACCTAGGGGGTCAAGATAAGTCTACCGTGCCCCCTTCTACCCATTCTGAACATTATTTGCCCTCCATCTTGTATCTTAATTCTACCGAAACACAAAATGGTGGACTCCCGTAACGCTTAAGGTTCGCGAACCGGGGCGCTCGCCAGTTCGCGTACCGGGTCGCTCCCTGGGAAGCGCACCATCAAAAAAGGTGGGAAAGTAGTTTACAGAAAAGCGACTGGAGACAATTTCACCAAATATAGATTAGCTCATACTACATACCAATGCCTACCATTTTCACAAATTTGATTGAAATTCCATTTAACCATTTAGCCTGTAGACCTCTCTAAATACCCTGAGGTAAATTACTTCACAAAACACATCTGAAGTGTTGGAATTGACAACCAATTAAAATGTTACTTTCATTTTCTACTTTTTTTACCTGACATTTGATTGGCTATGTACCTGAATATATATAAAGGAAGAGAGAGAAACACAGCCATTTTGACTACTACTTCCTGAACTACATTGCAAGATCATTTTCACTCACAACTTAAACTTGTTTTTAGAAGGTGAGATATTATTTTATAAATTTGAAAACATTTTCAGATAGTTATATACTATCCCTCTGTAAGAGTTAGACATTGAGAAAGGCTTCTTTATTATAATTATGGATTGATTTAGGTTTCTGTGGTATAATTATGAATTTACTTAGGCTTCTTCACAGGCACTTTTTAATAGTACTACTTCACGCCTGAAACCATACAGTGCCCATAGATTACTTCTCTGTTATAAACTCACAAGTACCTGTCTGAACTTAAACCCAACAGTGCCCTATCTCTACTGATATATTTATTTTTTATGCAAATTACAGCAATAAAATGGAAGGTGAGCAGAATGTTTCCTTCGAAATTGTTCTGGAGAACAACACAGAAAAAGATATTGAGGACAATGATGACTCAGATTTCATGGATGAATCACGGGACCATGAATTAGTTCAATGTGTAGAATCTGTGGATCATTTACTTCATTATGATGACGGTCAAATGTGGGAACTTATTTTCACTCAACAAGAGGACATATCGGACAGTCAAATGCTAGACGTTCTATTAAATTTTGAAAAACAATCCAAAAAATAAAATTGTATGTAATATTAAAAAATAGTTTGAGTCTTTAATCATTTTTATATGTAATTCATAAACTAGTTAAATGTTAGAAATGTTATTAAATTTTCAAACACAATCACAATAATAAATAATTGCTTAAAAAATAAAAAAATTAAAAAATAATCAACAAAACCAACAATCAATTAACATACAGTATTTGAAAAGTCTATCATTCTTTTTTCCTTATAGTACGCTGGCCAGAACGCTTCCCGGTTCGCGAACCGGGCGCTACCCACGCAAAAAAACAAACAAAAATTTTTTTTTTTTTTATGCCCCGCGGGGCCCTTTTAAAGCCTCCACATTAAACCTAAGGGGTCAGGGAGGATCTACTAAGCCCCCTTATGGTCATTTCCCCCTTTGTTTTGGCCTCCTCTTGTCTCTCAATCCTACCGAGAGACAAGATGGCGGCCGCTCCGGACTGTTTAGAATGTTGACAGACACCGGAGAGCCAATCAGCTTCGCTACGCGAAGTTCCGTTACGCGTAAAGTCCGCGAACCGGAGCGCTGCCCGGTCCGCTGTTACAGATATATATCTTTTTTTGAACGTTAATTTCTCAAAATCCACTGAAGCACATATATTGAGACCTAGCAAAGGCACATCGGGCTACCAGTCCCTACAATTTTGCCAAGTTTTGTGGAAATCCATTCAGCCGTTCGGGCTAAAAGTGAGGCCAACCGCCCTATGGAAAACTCAATGTTAAAAACACGTTTTGGGACCCCCCTTTTTTCTCGGCCCCCCTTGACGAACCCCCCCCAAATTTCCAGGGGCTGCTCAGAAACAAAATGTTCCATTTTCCAGAAAATTTCAGCCAATTCCGTCCACAAACGCCAAAGTTATTAGACATAGAATTTTCAAAAATCCCATAGGGAAAAAATCCTAACTATATATACCTACTGGCGACCGCCAGTAGGTAATATATATATATATATTACCTACTGGCGATAGCCAGTAGGTATATATAGTTAGGATTTTTTCTCTATGGGATTTCTGAAAATTCTATGTCTAATAACTTTGGCGTTTGTGGACGGAATTGGCTGAAATTTTCAGGAAAATGGCACATTTTGTTTCTGAGCGGCCCCTGAAAATTTTGGGGGGTTTCGTCAAGGGGGGGCCGAGAAATAAGGGGGGTCCCAAAACGTGTTTTTAGCATTGAGTTTTCCATAGGGCGGTTGGACTCACTTTTAGCTCGAACGGCTGAATGGATTTCCACAAAACTTGGCAAAGTTGTAGGGACTGGTAGCCCGATGTGCCTTTGCTATGTCTCAAGATATATGCTCCAGTGGTTTTTACGAAAATTTACTTTGAAAAATATATATTGGGCTACATTGGGCTGTATATATGTTGGAGCCCAAATGTAGCCCAATGTAGCCCAATGTAGCCCAATGTAGCCCAAAGATGGCCACCAGAGACAAAAGAGCCCAGATGTAGCCCAACTATAGCCCAGTGACAGAATGTCCCAGAGTGTTCTAAAGAACAACTAGAGCGCTAACAGTCTTACTTATGACAAAAGTATGGCACACCTGAAGTCATCTTGATTGGAATAAAGTGTTAACACTTAAAACATTTAATTTGCAAAGGAACAAAATGAGGGGTTTCATTTTGCCATAGAAATGTTATATATTACCTACTGGCGGTCGCCAGTAGGTATATATAGTTAGGATTTTTTTGAATAGGGATTTCTGAAAATTCTATGTTGAATAACTTTGGCGTTGATGGACGGAATTGGCTGAAATTTTCAGGAAAATGGCACATTTTGTTTCTGAGTGTCCCCTGAAAGTTTGGGGGTGGTTTCGTCAAGCGGGGGGCGAGAAAAAAGGGGGGTCCCAAAACGTGTTTTTAACATTGAGTTTTCCATAGGGCGGTTGGACTCACTTTTAGCTCGAACGGATGAATGGATTTCCACAAAACTTGGCAAAGTTGTAGGGACTGGTAGCCCGATGTGCCTTTGCTATGTCTCAAGATATATGCTCCAGTGGTTTTTACGAAAATTTACTTTGAAAAATATATATTGGGCTACATTGGGCTATATATATGTTGGAGCCCAAATGTAGCCCAATGTAGCCCAATGTAGCCCAATGTAGCCCAAAGATGGCCACCAGAGACAAAAGAGCCCAAATGTAGCCCAAATATCAGCCAGATGTAGCCCAACTATAGCCCAGTGACAGAATGTCCCAGAGTGTTCTAAAGAACAACTAGAGCGCTAACAGTCTTACTTATGACAAAAGTATGGCACACCTGAAGTCATCTTGATTGGAATAAAGTGTTAACACTTAAAACATTTAATTTGCAAAGGAACAAAATGAGGGGTTTCATTTTGCCATAGAAATGTTATATATTACCTACTGGCGGTCGCCAGTAGGTATATATAGTTAGTATTTTTTTGAATAGGGATTTCTGAAAATTCTATGTTGAATAACTTTGGCGTTGATGGACGGAATTGGCTGAAATTTTCAGGAAAATGGCACATTTTGTTTCTGAGTGTCCCCTGAAAGTTTGGGGGTGGTTTCGTCAAGCGGGGGCCGAGAAAAAAGGGGGGTCCCAAAACGTGTTTTTAACATTGAGTTTTCCATAGGGCGGTTGGACTCACTTTTAGCTCGAACGGCTGAATGGATTTCCACAAAACTTGGCAAAATTGTAGGGACTGGTAACCCGATGTGCCTTTGCTATGTCTCAAGATATATGCTCCAGTGGTTTTTACGAAAATTAACTTTGAAAAATATATATTGGGCTACATTGGGCTATATATATGTTAGAGCCCAAATGTAGCCCAATGTAGCCCAATGTAGCCCAATGTAGCCCAAAGATGGCCACCAGAGACAAAAAAAAACAAATGTAGCCCAAATATCAGCCAGATGTAGCCCAACTATAGCCCAGTGACAGAATGTCCCAGAGTGTTCTAAAGAACAACTAGAGCGCTAACAGTCTTACTTATGACAAAAGTATGGCACACCTGAAGTCATCTTGATTGGAATAAAGTATTAACACTTAAAACATTTAATTTGCAAAAGAACAAAATGAGGGGTTTCATTTTGCCATAGAAATGTTATATATATATATATATATATATATATATATATATATATATATATATATATATATATATCTATATATATATATATATATAGATATATATATATATATATTACCTACTGGCGGTCGCCAGTAGAAATATACAGTTAGAATTTTTTGGAATAGGGATTTCTGAAAATTCTATGTTGAATAACTTTGGCGTTGATGGACGGAATTGGCTGAAATTTTCAGGAAAATGGCACATTTTGTTTCTGAGCGTCCCCTGAAATTTTGGGGGGGGGGTTTCGTCAAGCGGGGGCCGAGAAAAAAGGGGGTCCCAAAACGTGTTTTTAACATTGAGTTTTCCATAGGGCGGTTGGACTCACTTTTAGCTCGAACGGCTGAATGGATTTCTATGAAACTTGGCAAAATTGTAGAGACTGTTTGCCCGATGTGCCTTTGCTAGGTCTCAAGATATGTGCTCCAGTGGATTTTGAGAAATGAACGTTCAAAAAAATATCTATATCTGTGACAGCGTCCCGGTTAGCGCCCCGGTTCGCGTACCAGACGCGTAACGGAACTTCGCGAGGAGAAGCGGATTGGCTCTCCGGTGACTCTCAACATTCTAAACAGTCCGGAGCGGCCGCCATCTTGTCTCTCGGTAGGATCGAGAGACAAGAGGTGGAAATAAACGAAGGGGGAAATGAATTTAAGGGGCAAGGTAGACCCCTCCTGACCCCCTAGGATTGATGTGGGGGCTATTAAAGGGCACCACGGGGCAAAAGAATAAAATACATTTTTTTTCGATTTTTCGCGGTGGAAGCGCTACCCGGTACGCGAACCGGGTAGCTCACCGGTAGCGTAACGGGAGTCCGCCATCTTGTGTTTTGGACGAATTTAGTCACAAGATGGAGGATAAACAATGTTGGGAATGGGTATAAGGGGGCACG
The DNA here is from genome assembly GCF_964261635.1 of Lissotriton helveticus. Taxonomy (NCBI): domain Eukaryota; kingdom Metazoa; phylum Chordata; class Amphibia; order Caudata; family Salamandridae; genus Lissotriton; species Lissotriton helveticus. Next base: position 1,475,620,728 of record NC_136069.1, read on the forward strand.
GGAGACATATCCTGACCCCCTAGGTTTTCTGAGGGTGGCTGAGGAGGCCCATATATGTAAAAAAAAAAAATTTTCGCACGGTTAGCGCCCGGACCGCGCACCGGGTAGCGTTCCAGAAAGCGTAACAAGAGGAAAACCAAGGGAAATAGTAAAATAATATTTTAGAGTGCTTTGAGGTATGGTAGCTCTGAATAGAGCTGTTGTGTTGTGTGGGTGATGTAAGTACCAACATGTAGGTACCAATGAAGAGTCTAAAATTCAATGTACACTGTCTCCTCTGTAGATATTTTGTATGTTCTAATATGGGTTATTTAACTGTAAATGTGTGGAAAAGCACTTCATGCTTTAAAGCAATTGTATTTTTGAACTGATTGTTCTTTCCTCTTAGTCCTCCTCTTTGTTTTTTTTCCCCCACACTCTTCTTCAGCATGATAGTTGATAAATTCGTTGCCTCAAAAAATTTATATACATAAAAAAATTATATTAAATACATATAAAATATATTTTTCCTTTAAAAGAAGAATACATTTTACAGCTTTTGATATTTGCTAATAAAAAAACATTGAAATTCACTGAAAAAACCATAGGTTATAGACCATATATAGTTAAGAATTAGCATTTACAAAACCTTGACAATTCACTGAAAAAACCCTAGGTTATAGACCATATATAGTTAGGAATTAGTATTTACAAAACCTTATTTTACTGACACAAAACCATTGAAATTCGCATATATAGTTAGTTGCACTAACTATATATCGCGCACCCGCAATCCACTGCTGATCATGTCACATATTACATCATTCATGACATGGTCAGTGACATCACTGATGACATCTCAAATGACATCACTGATGACATCACTGATGACAACATCCAGTGACTGTATGTTTCTGTAAAGTAAAAATTTGTCTTACATATTGAAGAATGAGTGGATGTATAAGTGTCTGGATGAAGGATTTAGTAGGTGCATGACTGACTGTATGAGTGAGTGATTAAATGTGTCTCACTGAGTGCATGGGTTAGTGACTAAACTGTCTTAATTTGTGCATCATTATGTCTGTTGTTCTGTAAACTGCTGCATGTGTTGATCAGTAGCTTGATGAGTAACTATATGGGTTATTGATTGGTTGCCCAAGTATTTGTATGGGAGACTGAGTGTGTGTGTGGGTGGCTGGGAGGTGTATGACTCTGTGCATAGATGTGTGAGCAGTTGATTCACTAGATGTATGGGTTCAAAAGTGCATGTGGAAACAGCTGTATGGGCGGTTGACTGTGTGCATGAGTGTATTGGTGAGTGAATGGATATCTCAGTGCTACATGTCAAAGTAAGTACATATGTAAAACACAGTACATGTGAGAGTTGACATATATAAATAACTGTGCATAAGAGCCAGTGAATGTGTGAGTGGCTGTATGGATCATTGTGAACTTGTACCAGGGATTGTATAAGAGAGTAAATATGTGTTAGTATATGTTTGAATAAGTAAGGTGTGTATAACTGTATAGTTGAGGAAATGGAGGTGTGATTGATTCTTTGCATGACTGACTAGGTGTGTGAGTAACTCCATGGATGAGTGACAGTCTGTGAGTGTCTGTTTACACTGAGTGTATCTAAGGTTATATTAGAGTCTGAAGAGGTTCATCGTATTATCACATGAATGATGTCATCAGTGATGTGATCAGTAATGTCAAATGAGATGTCATCAGTGATGTCATCAGTGATGTCATTTGAGATGTCATCAGTGATGTCAGCAGTGATGTCATTTGAGATGTCATCAGTGATGTAATTTGCGATGTCATCAGTGATGTCATCAGTGATGTCACTGACCATGTCATGAATGATGTAATATGTGACATGATCAGCAGTGGATTGCGGGTGCGCGATATATAGTTAGTGCAACTAACTATATATGCGAATTTCAATGGTTTTGTGTCAGTAAAATAAGGTTTTGTAAATACTAATTCCTAACTATATATGGTCTATAACCTAGGGTTTTTTCAGTGAATATATATATATATATATATATATATATATATATATATATATATATATATATTACCTACTGGCGGTCGCCAGTAGGTAGTTATAGTTAGGACCTAGTTTCCATAGGAAATCCATAACATTCTATTGGGAATAACTTTGGCCCTGGTGGACGAATGTTTGCGAATTTCTCAAAGAAGATGGCTCGGTCCGCTGCACTCATTCTGTGAAAGTTTTGGGGGGATTGGTGAAGTGGGGGCTGAGATAAAAGGGGGTCCCAAAACGTGTTTTTCCTATGTTATTTTCCATAGGACGTTTAGACACGGCTACAGCTCGAACGGCTGAATGGATTTATAAGAAATGTGGTAGAAAGGTGGAGTGTGGGTCGCAGATCACGCTTTTGTTTAAATAGTGTAAATCCGTTCAGTAGTTGCTGAGAAAATTGAAGTTGAAATCAGTTATATATCTGTAAGCGCGCACGGGTGCGCGCACCTATGCGGGTGTGCGTGAGCGGCATTGTGATTTGCTGTTTAACGTCTGTCAACATTCGATTCTGAGGAAATCAGGAAGTGTTGTCCTCCATTTTGTTAGTGCGAGTGAATATATTGTACAGAACAAAGGGTTAGTATATGGAAAGGGGAGAAGGTAGAGATTGTCTGGCTGGGTAGGTTTTCTAAGGGGGTGCAGTATGGACCCTGAACGCGAAAAGACCATTTTTTTTGGGAGAAAAAAGTTGCGTGGTGCGCGCACTCGGTCGCGCACCCCTATTTACAAGACTCTGAAATACTATAGTGGTGAGAATGGAAAGGGAGCAGGGTGGAGAGTGTTTGATTTTGTAGGTTTCTTGAGGGGTTTATTAAGGATGACAAAAGTCTAAAAGTAGCTTTTTTTTGCAAATAAGTTACGTGGTGCGCGCACCCGGGCACGCACGGCGATCAAAAAACATAAAGAAAGATGGAGATAAATTACAAGTTTGAGTGTTTAGATCTAAGGTGGCTCTTAAAAGAGCCCTTGTGTTAATTGAATTTTTTCTGCACTTATAAGTAAGTTCCGATGCAGAGTCTCATGTTACAGAGGAAAATTCTATTTCCCTCATCCGTGAAATGAACACCATCTCTCCGATAGATGCCTTTCTATGTTGAAACGCAGGTTGTTGTTGTATATAGAACCCATGTTATATTCTCTGAGGAAAGCAGAAACAGATTTATTTACATGTTTCCTTGCTTTCTCAATTTGTGGACAACGTTGATTGGACCAATTCCATTTTTGTCTTTGGCATATATTTGAAAACACCAAGACAGTTCGAGGAAAAAATGACATCAATTGACGAAAGGTGTCTTTTAGAAGCATTTCCAGACCTACCCCTGTTAATGTGCCTAGATCATTCCCACCACAGTGCACAATTATCAGGTTAAGTTCAGGGAGATGCATAAAAGTTTTCACCAATGGTATCAATTGGTGACATCGTAATCCTCTTTGGCCAATCCACGTCATTTGCACATTTGGTAAGTCAAGGTTAGAAATTTGTCTGTTTGCAGCATATTTTTCACTCCAGTGAATATAACTGTGTCCTACAAGCCAAACCTTCATTTTCAAGGCAGATGCAGTAGTACTCCGATGGGTTCTGGAAGTGGAATGGCAAGTAGATGGTGAAAGTCACGATAAAAAAGTGTATGAGGTGTCGTGTTGATGAAAAACTGAAAATGATTGGTTGATTGTTATACCTCAAGATTTAAGACTACGTTGTATGTTACTGTTTTTTTAAAACGAAATGTTCTATTGGTAGTGGAAAAAAAGAAATGTAAAAAAACAGTGGATAGGCAGGTGTGTTTGCAGGGAATTGCGCCTTTTTGCTTTGATTTAGAACGTTGAGATATGAACTTTTGACCTGTGCCTTCAGCCAGGCGCAGAATGAGCTGTTACCATGGTAACAGGCAGAAAAGGCAGAGTGTGAAGGGGGACCGTTATGTGACTTTGAAAATATTGAAAGGATAACCAAATCAAATGTTAATTTGATTATGAAATTGTGCGGGAGCAAATATGATTGGTTGGAGAGACATATATGAGTGTGTATTGACAGGAAATCTATGCCATTATTCGTTGGTTGCAGTGATAGAAGTATTATTGAGAGCTCCGTCAAACGGCTATCGTTTTGCTACTATCATTGTTGTTCATCTGATAAAGCATTGGTAAAGGTGAGTGTATAAATGTTTGTTTCATGATGTACCGTTAAATGTGGTTTGATCACTATATTAGATTATTTGACTTACAGTGTCTAAGCAAACACATTTTTGTGACCATGAGGTTGTACACAGGTTCGTGGAGTATATGCCTTCATAAATTGATGTAGAAGACCAAATATATATAGAGGTTTCTGTGTTCCGCCGTGTGACTGTATTTTCATCTCACTCCTGCTTTCCGTATCAGTTGCTTTGTGTTATCTTAGTGTGTGTATGTGTGTGTGTGTGTGCGTTCAGACTGGGCTGAGGAAGTTTGTTCTGCAGGCAGACACAGATAGTCACATCAAAGTACTTGGCAGGTTTTGAAAATATTATTTATATAATTGAGATGGCTTTTGGAAGCGTTAGTCAGTGTATGTCGAGTTTCAGAATTACCGCTCGGTGGGCTCCACAGAGCTGAGGGTTTGTTGTGTTTCTCTTCTTAGTCCGTTTGGTTTCGCACTTTGTTGTCTGATGGCTGGCAAAGAAGTGTTTGTTATAGTGGAGATGAAAGGGTGATAAGTACTGAAATACGAGATAGCGTGTGCTCTGTGGAAGTGGGGGAGCAGTGATTAACAGTCTGAGTGAACTACAACTGCGGCGGTGCTTGGTTACAGTAATAAATTATTTTTTTGCCAGAGGTATGATTGATGCTATGGTTCACAACCCGCAAAGAAAGGCTTGAGTGACCGTCGCAGGCCAGCGGGTTGAACTATGAATAATTCAGGTTGACAAAAGAAAACATGAATTGAGTACAGCTGAGATTACGTCAAACACATGAATACAGTTTTAGTATACATTATTTCAGTTGTGAATATTGGATAAAAGAGGGAACGTATATATTTCAAATTTTTATTCACTGATGCAGTGGTTTGAAGCAAAGTTTTTGATGTAATACAAGTAAACATATTATAAAGAAAGTAGTGGGCATAGTTACTAGTCCATACAACACAAATGATGGAAATGTAGTATGAAGCAAAATGAATAACGTTTAAAAAACATATTGTACAGCCCCGCAATCAAATATATTAAATTATATTGCATGCAAGAAGGTGTCTTTTGATTTTAAGTTCAGTTATCATATATGAAAATGCTAGTGGTTAAACATCACCTCATTAACAATTAGTTTTCTGCATACGAAGCAGTAACAAGCTTGTTGTATGGTATTGTGAAAGGAAATGAAAAATGCGCCAAAAGCGAGAACTTGGCTGGAGGTGCATGTATGTTATCTGCCGGTACGTTTGAAAATTAGTACTCAGAACAACTACTGTATTGAGATAATTTTTTGAAAGGTTTCAGTACTCGATGTAACATACAGGTTGATAAGCATGGGTAACATCAGTGTAATCATATACTTTTCAGTTATGAATCAAAAATCTTTCAATAGGCATAAAACAAAAACAGCATATATGTGTGTAAGGCGAAAATTGGAGTAGAAAGGGAAAATGGTGATAAACGATCTAAAAAGTCATTGTAACTATACACATTTATCAGGGCACATTTAACCATATTTTACGCAGCCTTGCTTCGAGAATATTTCAAATCAGATAAGATAACATAAGGTAGTGATTTGTTGAAATTAGAGCATCATGAAATGTTTTGAAGAAAATCGAGTAGGTGTGGAAAAAAAAATTAACTCCACAAAAAATAAAAAAATCTCACCAGCAGGAAATTGCAATGTCCAATGTCAGTAAAGCCAATAGGTCTGTTTATATAAAATATAAAAATAAAAAAATAATAAGAAAAATTAGGAAGGGAAAAAACAGTCAAGATATCAATGGCTTGCATACCAGTTATCCTTCCATTGAATAGGCAAAGTAAGTGGCAACCGCTTCTAAAAGAAAGTCATTGTTATCATCCGAAAACAAGTCAGCCATCCAATTGAAAAGAGGAAATGAACATACATGGTCATTAATTACCGGAGCCTCTAGTAGCATCAGAGGAGAACTCGGTGAATTTTCAATGTAGCTGTGTGCCAAGAAATCTTGCGCCGCTGCGAAAATATTCCAATGACCCAGAATTCCATGTATCGCTGCAAAGGCCATAATCCCTCCGTCGGAACAAAGCTGTTCATGATCAAGTAACGGATTCATGAGAGACATAAGTCCAGGGCCCACATGAAATCACAGCTCAGGCAATAAAATACAGGCTGCACACAGGTGAAATAGGAAAATCGAAACGATAATCCATATGATGCACTCAAAGTCGCGAGTGGCAGAATGCCATACTGGTCAAGCATCCTGTGGCGAAATAGTTCTAAGTGTTCCAGCTCGTTTGCGAAGGCAGGACGGACATCCATTTTGTAATAACGAAAATAGGAATACAAAAGTTGCAGCTGCTGGTAGTAGATGAGGAAGTTCAGAAACATAGATCTGAGAGTATGGAGTGAGAGTAGCAGAATGCCTTTAAATGATTTGGTGCAAAAAAATCACCAAACCATTGGTTAGTAGTTGCAAAAACAATAGTGCAGCTGGGAAGTGGAGGAGCGTTAAAGATTATGAGAGTCACCTCAGAAAATTGTAAAGGAAGGTCACTATTTAATAAGGTATGCAGTTTTCTGCGAGTGTTAGCTAAGTGAATGAGATTTGTTTGTGAACAGATGCTTGGGTAGCTTCATTTAGGGACAATAAGGCTGTTGTTCAAGTCTTGGGATGGAACTTTGAGTTCAAGGCCGTATTTTGCGGCCAGATGGAAACATCAAGGTTCCCATGCGTGGATGGATGAAGTTTATTTTTACAGAGAGGCATATGCAGAGTTACTATTACAGACTAAAGCTTGTCGTTAAAAAAGTCATAGTAATTGACATTGTTTGAAAATAAATAATTACTGCTGAGTGTTAAGGTAAAATTCGGCATTATAGGAGATACCGGTGTACCTTTGAAAACACATGCAACATGACAGCGCTTCCTGTTAATTAAGTTATGCAATTGGTAGTGCCTGGATGTGCCTGGATGTGAACGATTATGTGCAGCATTGATATTTTTGACACTGTGTACTTATGAGTAGTGGAGAAGTGACGCAATGAAATGATGTTAGGTGAATGTAGTGTGGTTACGGAACCGAAAACCTTTAAAGAGAGTTACATTTAGTATGGAATACTTTTTATTTTTTAACAAACTTAGGTATGAGAATATTGCTATAGTGTCAGCGGGACTGTAAGTTGAAGTTTGATAAACATTAGTGAGATAAGTAAATTAAGGTTTATTTAACATGTGCAGCTAATAATCTGTGAGAAAAGGCAATAGTCCACAGTCTTGTAAATAGGGGCGCGCACCCCGTAACTTTTTACGGCGAAAAAACATGTTTCTTTCGCGTTCAGGGTCTATACTGGACCCCGTGAGAAAACCTACTCGGTTAGATAATCTGTACCTTCTCTCCTTTCAATGTTCTAACCCTTTGTTCAGTAGAATACATTCACTCGCAGTTACAAAATGGCGGGCAACACTTTCTGATTTCCTCCGATTCTAATGTTGACAGACGTTAAACAGCAAATCAGAATTCTGTAAACTGTATATTTTTGCAATTTTAAACAATAGGCAAAATAACTAAACTTAAAGTTCTGAAACTATCTTCAAGTGTCGTCTGCCTTTGCACCATTAAATTTTATTTTTAAACCACGTGAATCACAGTCTTGTAAATAGGGATGCGCGACCGAGTGCGCGCATCCGTAACTTTTTCAGAAAAAAAAAATGTTGTTTTCGTGTTCAGGGTCTATACTGCACCCCCTGAGAAAACGTACTCGGTTAAATAATGTGTACCTTTTTCTCTTTCCATGTTCTCACCGTTTGTTCGGTAATCTGAAACTTAGGCTTTACGATATATATTGGATAGAAAATTAGGGAATGTATCTGTTAGGCATGATATTTGGTAGAAGGGGTGTATGTTGTCTAATACATATGTCTGTATTATGTTAAGTAAAATTCAGTTGGTTATTTTTTTTTAAGAGTGTTTGGTGCTGAAAAGCAACAACCTGAGGTGAACGTGAGAGTATACAAACAGAAAATCGTTTAATTTTTGAGCAGATTACCATAAAATGCATGTTTTTAAAGAAATTTTACACTGCTTCTCACATGTCTGTACATGCTTGTAGTAGATATGTATTTTGAAATACGGTTCCATTGTTTATTGCTACAACCTTTTTATGGGTGGGGTCCATGTGTTATTTTCAATGCAGTTTGGGTTCATCTATTCTTTGACTGTAAGAGTTTGCTGTTTACGTGGATTTATTCTTGCTAAGTCATCATTATGTCTCTAACTTATGCTGTATCATTTGTGTACAGTCATTTTTCTGAAATTATAGAGGTGTTTTATGACATGGCTGTTGGCGTGATGGGCATTTCGGATGCATTTTTGTGACTGTACTATCTATTTGCACTCTATTATATGCATTTGCACAGGTGTATTATGATGAGATCAGTCGGACGCCATGGAGGGACTTACGGTGGGGTAGGGAGGGAGGGAGGGGGAGGTGTAGGGTGGAGAGATCTAAAATGTGGCCTATAGATAAATTCAGGAAAGTATACAATTCAATTAATAGAATAATTTTTTTAGTGTACACAGCATCGCATTTTGGAATGCAGTGCACACTGCAAAATTCATTTAAATAATTAAATTATGTACTTACTACAAATTATCTATATCCTGGTATTTAGGTCCCTCCACCGTAGACCTCCCCCTCCTCGTCTGCCTGCCCCACCATAATTCCTTCCTCGAGTTGCAGCTGAATATGGTTTAATATGGTTATGATTACATGTTGAGTATGCTGTTAAAGGTAAAAGCAACTGCCTCTGTGGAAAGTAGCAATCTGTTCAGTGAATGTTTAATTGGTATATTGTGAGTCACTTCTTCAGTTTGCATATAGTTTGAATCACAGTTTGTAGTGGTGAAGTTAGAAAATAGATCTCTACAATTAAATTAGAAAGTGTATACATAGTTCTACAGCACAGAAATGCAGAAAACAAATTTCACTTTGAAATGTGTTTTTATAGCATAATTTCAATTAAAGAAATTAAAAGGGATAGTGTTAATGTGTAGGATCATAGTATCAGTTTCTTTCTAAAATAAAGAGGTAGGTCCTATATTAATCAATGTAGTTAATCTCTTAAAAAGTATGAAAATGTATGTAGTTCAAAGATTAGTTACGGTAATTTTTGGTTAACTAATCATAAAAAAGATATAATTTAGTCTTTATATTTTTTAAAAGGACACAGAAGATAGAAAATAAAAAATAAAATGGAAGATTACTCAGAAAATATGAATGTCCATTTTGAAATGGCAACTGAACTGATTGAAGAATTAATAGAAGGAGTATTTGAAGAGGAAAATGCAACAGAAAATGAGGAGTTTTTGGACTGCACTTTTGATAGTGCATATTTAGAAATGGTGGAAGAAGAAGAGAATTTGGAAGAGGAAAACAATAATGAAGTATCTGATGAAATGATGCTACATGTGCTTCTGGAATATGAATTGTTAAATCAATAAAATTAATTTTGTTTAAAAAAAACCTTCAAGACATTATTGTTGTACTATTAATCGGTATTCTCTTTTTTGAGAATGACAGTAAAAGTTGTGATGAGGTGCATAAAAGATTAAAGTTATAGAAATAAAAAGCATTAGGAACAACTACAATGCTTGAAAGTTAGAATAGTACTTATATGCCTGAAAAATTACATTCATTTAATACATGTGTAATGATAACACAGATATGGAGTGTCATAAATTTAGAAACAATATTCACTATAGGATCTTCTACTCTGACCAGAGACTGTTTCTTTGTCTTTATTCAAGTTATAAAATCAAGCAGTGGTTATAATTTGTATGTTATATGGTAGTAGGGATCTATAATATTTTTTTACTTTTTTCCAAACAGATTGTCATTTATATCTCAAACATCAATCACTATGCCAACGAGAAATGAAAAAAGAAAGCTGTATAAAAAGACATACTATTTGAAGAGAAAAGAGGCACAAGATTTACCTAATCAACAAAGGACGGAGAAAAACAAGAGTGCTCCTGGTAAGAGCAGCAAGGATTTTTTTTTTTAAATTGTGTCAAAGGAAAAGTCAATTGGATAATGTTGAAAAGGAAAAACCGTTTTCAGTATCTACAAGAAGAAATGGAAGAAAAAAGAAAACGGTGTCTGAAAACAGTGGTGAGGAAAGTATGTACAGTAAAAGACGTACGAATCAGTTTGCGGAAATAAGGAAAAGTATGTTTCATAAGAGAGTTGTTATAAATTTATTACAAAAGGAAAAAGTTTCTAAAAGGAAATCTGCTTTTTATAAGAAAAAGAAATATATAGAGGAAGTTGTGGATGATGCGTTTGAGACAAAAAAAAATTGTTTATTTTAGTGCTTAAAAGAATAAATACACTAAATAAGGCAATCAGAGTTTTAAAAGCTAAGAGTAAATGGAAGAGACACATAAATAGAACTAATTTTTGTAAATTTTGTTCTGGTAAATGGATGCATACTTCAAATTCTGAGCCATTTTTTAATGAAGAGAGTTACTTTCAAAGTAACGATTTGTTGCATGCAGTTGACACCAGTGGTCGAGCGTATGAAGTGAAGGATGGCTGTCCTATTGAGAAAGAGAAAATTGAGGTCAGAAATACAGAAGAGGAAATAGGTGGAGAAGTTTTACAGAGACGTGTTCATGCTCCTGTTTATAGTTGGAATTGTAGCAGTATTTGCAGTGTACGACAGGATTCAATTGATTTCTTTCGCAATTTCTTACGTAAGTACAGTACGGAAAGTCTAAAAAAAAATTGTAATGTTGCAAGAATTAGATCGTTGCAGAGTGAGAGAAAAAACTGGTTTGCAAGGCCATTCTCTGACTTGTCTGTCAAAAAAAATATGCCAGAGTGTTTTTCATCACTTTAGGATGTTAGCAGTGCATCATACCAAAATGAGAAAATTAGTCAGAAATATGTATTATGCAACAAGTCCAGCACTTAAACTTAAAGAGTTAAATAGTGCTCTTTTGCATGGATGTGCATTAGATGTGAAGAATATTTGTGCAGAAATTAAGGTAAGTTATTTTGGTCGAAATGAAGAGAATATAGAAACTGATGTAGTTATAGAAGGAAATGTGTTAGAAAATGTTGGACATTTTAATACTGAAGAATTTGAACAGGAAATAACAAAATTTAAGGTGATTGCAGGTGAAAAACCAAATTTAACTTGTGTGTGTTGTCGACGCATTCATTACAAAAGTCAAACTAGGTTAGTTGATTTATATTTAAAAAGTGAAGATGAAGATAATACTCAGTGGAGAGAGTTTGCAACTTATTTGCTGATAGAAAAGTATTTTGATTTGGGTTTTGAGCAACGTATTTGTAAATATTGTTATAATAAATTAAATGAAAATAAAATGCCTGCTAGAGCTGTTCATAATAATCTTGAGTTGATAAATATTCCATCGGAACTGAAGGATTTAAATACTTATGAGACTATTTTGATTCAATGTGTACATCCTTTTCAGGCTATTGTTCGTATGGAGCCTAAGACTGGGAAATTAAATCCTACAGATTTACAAAGAGGATTAAAGGGTAGAGTTGTATATTTGCCACTTGATTTAAAAAAAATATGGAGACAATTGGTATTGAAAATGTAGAAGAGGAACCTCTTGTTATTCTAGTTAATGGTGTACCTACAAAGAGTAAGAAAATCTGGCAAGATTTAGTGGATGTTAGGAAAGTGAAAAAGGCAACGTTGTATTTAGTCAAAAATAATAAATACTATAAAAATGTGTATGTAGAAGAAGAAGATGTAAGTGATGAAGAGGATAATGATTTGTCTATTGGACAAATTGAAAAAGTCGATATGTCCAGAACTGAAGAAATTTATGAACATTACAGTGTTCATCCACTGCATTCCAAAGAAGCAATGGGGAATGCTATTGAATTATTTCAGATGAAAAAAGCAGAAGGAAGTCCTATTAGTGTGTGGGAAGAAAGTTTGGAAGGTCGTTGTTTCCCACAGTTATTCCCAACAGGTGAAGGTGCGCGATATGATGATCGACCTATGCAGATTCCTGCATCTGAGTACCGGACTACAAGATTATATGCAGAAGATCCCAGATTTCGTCAATGTATTCCATATTTGTTTCATCTTCTGTTTGAGAGTGACTTATCTGGTCTTTCTTATGCAGTAAACCGTATCTTAAAAAGTGGAGTGCATCTGCAAAATGTTTCAGCAAAGGATTTTATGGATAAAGTGCAACAGAAAGATAGTGTTTTGGATTCTCACCTAATTGATTTAATGGCATGTCAGCGTGGTACTAATGAATATTGGTACCGTCGTCATGGAGATTTAAAATGCATGCTAAGAAACTTGGGAGCACCAACATGGTTTTTAATTCCAAGCTGTGCAGAGTATGCCTGGGAAGATTTACTTGAATATCTTCGAGAGGCGAATGTAAATATTGAAAATATAAACTACAAGACACCAGGAGAATTGTGTTAGTTGGATCCGGTTAATGTTTGCAGATATTTTAATCATAGATTTGAAGCAATGATGTCGTTTATTACAAACAAGGAGAATCCACCACTTGGTGAAGTTTTGGATTTCTTCTGGAGAAAAGAGTACCAAGCAAGAGGTGCTCCTCATATTCATATGTTACTATGGATCAAGGATGCTCCCAAACTTGGAAAAGACTCCGATGACACTGTACTGTCTTTTATTGAACAATATGCCACTTGTGACATACCTAACAGTACAACTGATAAAGACTTAAGAGGAAAAGTGTTACGGTTTCAAAGACATCGTTGTGGAAAATATTGTCTGCGAAAATTCAAATCAAAGGATAAGTTCTATACAAAATGTCGTTTTGGATTTGCACGACCGGTGCTTTCAAAAGGAAGAGTCAACAATTTGATGTCATCTTTGCGACATAATATCACAAGAAGATCACCCAAAAATACATACAATTTAAGAAGAGGAGAAGAGTCCAAATATATAAATGACTACAACCCTGTCATTTTGACCATGTGGAATGCTAACATGGATATACAATATGTTGCGGACAACTCTATTGCTGTGGCTCGACATGTAACGTCTTACATCACGAAATCTGAAAAGACGGAACTGAAGGAGATGTGGGAAGATATTTCTCATGAAAAGAGCCTAAGCAAGAAATTGTACACATACAGTTTGAAGATGTTATCACATCGAGAAATTGGAGCATATGAATGTTTTGATCGATTATCATCAGCAAGTCTTTATGCGAAATCTCGAAGTATCCTGTGGGTGAGTTTAGGTCTAGCAGGAACACGAAACCGTGTTTTGAAAACTGTGCAAGAAATTGAATATTTAGCACAGAAAGAACCAGATAGTACAGACATTCTGAAAACAAATATGTTGGATACATACTATCCAAATAGAAGTACTCTGCTTGAAAATATTTGTCTGTATGAAGTACTTGAAAAATACACTTTTAAAAGGAATTTTAGAGAGAATGTTGAAAAAGGTATATACGCTGTAATTGGACAGGAAGGATGTCTGGTGAAACAAACAAAAGGACATTTGATTAATCACCAAAAACTGAGTTGCAAAAATCCAGACAAAAGAGAATTTTACTATTTAGCTCTTTTGCAACTCTTTAAACCATGGCGTACTGAAGAGGAACTACTTGGAGACTTTGTTAGTTATGAAGATTCCTTTAACGCATCTAAAAGTAGTATAGAATGTCCTGTTTTTAGTATTTATCTTAAAATGTTGAACGACGAAATAGAGCAAGAAGCAACAATTGCAGCAGAGATTGCTAGAGAAATTTCACAAGACACTCAAAGTTCAGCATCGTTGAGTCAGGATCCACTGGGAGAACCAATTATCCGAAATGAAGCAGCCACTGCCATGGATGAGGTGGAAAGAGCAATGCAGCAAGCTCAAGAGGATATAATAAATTTAGAAGAATTGGAGAAGGAATTTAATCTTGAGCAAAGACAGATATATGACGAAGTGACAGAGCATATTGAGCATGGTTTTCGTCATGACAAAAAAGAATACGCATGTATGTCATTTGAACTTATTCGACTATATGTAAGTGGAGAAGCTGGGAAAAGTTTTCTTATAAAAGGAATTAGTACATATCTACAGCAAAGAGCTCAGTCACCATTGTCTTGTGTTGTAACAGCACCAACTGGATTGGCAGCACATAATATTAAAGGTATTACTTTATATCATTTACTGATGCTGCCAGTTGAACATGAAAATAAATTACAATATCACAAGCTATCTGGAGACGCTCGCTATGAAGTTTCTAGAGTTCTTAAAGAAATGAAACTTCTTATTATTGATGAAGTAAGCATGGTATCCAATTTAATGCTTGCTTTTGTACATTTAAGAATGCAGCAGATACTTAAAACTGACTATGATGTTTTATTTGGAGGGAAACATGTCATAGTTTTTGGAGATCTACTGCAACTAACTCCTGTGAAAGGACAATCTGTATTTGAAACTGTTACACATGAAGACACCAGAAAGTGTCTTGGCAGTATTGGAAATGTTAATATATGGTCACATTTCAAATATACTGAACTGATACAAAATATGCGACAGGCAAAGGATACTAAATATGGAAATATTCTTCAAGATATAAGGATTGGAAGACTAACTGAAGATGCAAAAGAAACTCTACAAACTCGATTACTTTGTAAGTTGTTTCCCAATGAAGATAATGTACCTGAGAAAATATATACTAAAGAGGTCAAAGATAAGTCAGTCATATGCTTGATGCCAACTCTAAAAGAATGCTCAGTTTTCAATGAGAAAATGTTGAAGTTGGAAAATGAAGAAATTAAGAAACTGGAATCAAAAGATAAAATAGAGTATGAAGGAAGTACTATTGTTTTGTCTGATAAATTAAAGTTAAAATTGGATAGTCTACAGAAATCTATATCTAAAACTGCTGGTTTAGAGAAGAATCTGTATGTATGTTTAAATTGTCGGATTATTTTACGCAGAAATTTACTTGTAGAAAGAGGTCTGGTGAATGGAGCAATGGGTAATGTTGTTGGTTTTGTAAATTACCCAAATAGAGATGAGATTGAATTTTTACGAATAAAATTTGATGGAATTGAGGAAGTTCAACCAATCAGTCGCTGCTCAAGTCGTTTTTTACTTGTGAAAGACTTGTATGTCCGTCGGAAACAATTTCCAATTTGTTTGGCATATGCAGTGACTATTCACAAATCACAAGGTTTAAGTGTAGATTGTGCTTTGGTCAATATTGGAAATAGTGTATTCAAAGAGGGTATGGGATATGTTGCTTTATCACGAGTTAGAACTTTATCTGGCCTTTATCTAATTGATTTTGATGAGACAAAGATCAGTGCAGATTTAAAATGTGTGAAGGAGTATAATAGGTTAAGAAGAGAATATGCTCCAAGTTTACCTCAATATCCTTTAATTAAAAAGAGTATAGTTGGTCAGAAAAGGAGAAATGAGGAACAATGTACTGAAGTAGTAGAGAAACGAAGAAAAAAAGATGAGACTGTCATTGGTAGGAGTAAGAAAAAGGTTAGTACTACAGAGATTGTTGGATTTAAATTTGAAAATAGGTCTGGTGTCAACTGCTATGCAAATGTAGTGGTTAATGTGTTTTTTTTTCTAAAAAGTTTACAGCAACAGATTAGAGAAAATCAGGAGCAAACATTTTGTTGTTCTTTAAATCTGTGTTTGAAAAATGTACCAGTGGTAATAGTGAAGTAGGAAGTGTTTCAGAAGTAAGGAATGGGAACATATTTGCGATAATTGCTCATTTACAAGTAGTACTGACAAACACACAGAAAGAGTTATATATTTAACATTACCTGATTGTAAAACAGTGTCCTTTAATAAACTAGTTAAAGATGCGTATCAGAACATGGTTTGTTCTCAATGTAATTCAGAAATGTTATCAACCTTATTTATCCATAGATATGGACAGTATGTAATTTTAATGCTTCAACGATGCAGAGCTGATGGAAGTAAATTGTCAACTTTAATTAAAAACGATGTGGCTTCTCAAATATCTATTTCTAGAAGAACATTTGTAACTGTAGCAATTATTTTTCATGAAGGGCCATCAATATCATCAGGACATTACATAGCTTATTTGAAGTGTCCAACTGGTTGGACGCTCTGCAATGATAGTCAATTAAGTTTTAAGAATTGTTTGCCTTCTGAGTTAAGAAATTCTTATCTGATATTTCTGCAACCAAAATTTCAGTGAAATTACTTGGTCTAGTCAGAGTAATACTGTAAAGATATGAAATGTGTTGTTTAGAAATATCATGTGTTTAAGGGTGTTCAAATATAGAAATGAAACTTTTATGTGCCAAAGAGATAGCATAAGGTAAGGTTTCCTTAATGTTGATGGTACAGGACATGTTGGAATTAACTTAGACTATTTGGCCACGCGGAAAACAATGAGATATGAAAATGTGGACTTAAGATAAATGTTTTTAGAGTATACTTACTTGGAAGCTTGTTGAGAGATACTCAAAATAAACGAATTAGCTCATACTATTTGGCCATGCGGAAAAGTATGAGATATCTAAATCTGGATTTGAGATAAATGTTTCTAGAACATACTTACTCGCAAGTTTGTTGAGAGGTACTCAAAAAATAACTACTTTACTCATAGTATTTGGCCATGCGGAAAAAAATGAGATATCAAAATGTTGACCTGAGATAAATGTTTTAAGAACATAGTTGCACGGTTATTTGTGGAGAGGTATTTAAAAGTAACTGGTATACTTTAATTAGTTTGTAATTGTGGAGTATGTGCTGTGCTTACTCAAGAAAATGCGATTTAGAGAAAAACATTTAAGACATGTATTTTTTCTAGGTATTTATGGTATGTATAGAGATCTTGTACGGGTTTTTTTAAATACAATCATTGTGATTGTGTTTTTTTTTCCCCGCTGTCACATGATGATTACTATTGAAATCACTGTTTATAGTGAAAATCAATTTATCTGAGGACAGCAAAAATAAACCAGTAAATATGTTGTCTAAGTTATTTTGTTACATAGGATTTAGAAATATGTATTATAACAGATTTCTTTATTGTCTTCCACAGATATTATATTTTTAAGGTAAGAACAACTAATCATATCTGAGAGTTTCGTGTACCTCTCTCTTATCCTTATTTTTTTCATCCTCTTCCTTTGTTAGTGGTGCTTACATTTGGTTATTCCCTTTAACTCATGCTTTTTATCTTACATCTTTTCTATTAGTATTCTATTCAGTCTTTCTTACTCTTCAGTTTGTTACTTATGTTGCTTTAAAGAGAGTCACCTTTATTGATCCTTTATCACCTTTGTTTCCTGAATCTTAAGTTCTTTGTCTTACTGTACCTTACAATTTGTTCCCTTACTCTGCTTTCTTTAATTATACTCAATTTCCAAGCTAAAATCTATAGTTTAGTTCTTTCACCCTACTTCTTTTCTCTTTATCTGTCTCTCTTACACTCTATGTCTGTTTGTATTCCATTCATCTTCTGTTACTCAACCTTTTTCACTCTTTTTCTGTTAGTGTTGTTTCTTTATTTTATCTATGTCTTTGAGACATTTAGGTACTCTTAGTCAGTGTAGTTCACAGACTGTTTGTTTCGTGTATTATCAGTGATCATACTCTCATTTTGTCTCTCACTTTACTTTCCTTTAGACAGTCATTCTTTGAGTGCTATTATTTCTTTCAAATTATTCTGTCTCGGTCTTTTTTTGTCCCTCAGTCTTCTTTTCTTTCACTTTCTGTTTCATTCACTTCTACTTTATTTTGTTTTATAAAATAGCACTATAACCATATTTGTACTTTCCTTTCACAGATACCATGTTTTTTAAAGATTTTAAGTTTTTCTTTATTACTCTTTCTTAGGTAAGTATAAATAATAAAAATACTTTTTCAACACTGTGTCATTTCTTTGAGTATCCTGGTCATACTAGTGTTGTGTTTTATGTGAGCACTTCCATGGAGGACTGGCTGCACGGTCACAAGGACCCTCTTAAAAATTAATTTAAGAAATCAGCAACATTTCAGTGAGTTAGTTCACAAACGCGGATGTGTCAAAACATTACAGGTAAATGATATGTGTTAAAGAACTTTACAGCATATTATCAATGGGGTTTTATTCTGCAATTTTGAATTTAAAAGCCAAGATAGCAGAGATAAAATTATCTCCCTATTACCTAGCTGTCGCTAACACCAGTTAGCGACAGCTAGTAGGAGATAGCGACCATCTTGGGCCCCACTTTGCATGTCAGTGATATTTATCACTAATGAAATGCAAAGTGGGTGTGCCAAGATGTTAGCGACTGGAAACAGTCGCTAACATCGCTATCTCCTTTTACCAACTTTTGGAGATATTCGCGCTAAGCGCGAATATCTCCAAAAGCTAACACCTGCCCTGAGCAGTTCTTAGCCATGTTATCCAATGGGAGGTGGATAACATGGCTAAGAGCATTAGCTCGGTAATGCATGAATATCGTTGACTTTCCAGCGATATTCATGCATTGCGGACGTTTTTTATCGCATTTGCTATAAACCTTGGTAATACCAATGTTTATCTGTGATAAAAATCGCCGTAGCTCTGCGGTAAAACTTTGTCTCTAACCACGCAATAGCGATAATTATCGCTTTTGTTTGGTAATATGCCTTAGTGTTTCCTAATATGGCATGCTGGGGGTTTTACTTTCTTTTATCTAAGGCAATGCCTTCTGTTCGTTGAGGCAGGAAGCTCCTTTGAGAATTCCAATGTGCGGGAGGGGTGCTTCTGGTGCAGTAAAATCCAAGGCCGTTCTAGCATGGGCTGTGAGCCTTATCACAGGGGAGGAGCGCGCAGCTCTCTGAGATGGATACAGTTACACATAACAGGGTAGTGACGTCTGTGGAATTTATGGACGGTTGGTCACCCTAGTGTGCGCCGTGCCCTTGGCACCTCATTACGGCGGACTGTGGAGCCGCAGTGCACAGTTTGGGAATCAGTAGTTTTAGAAATAAAGTTTGATAATTTTAACACTCCTAAGCGTTAAAAATCGCCGTTGGTTGCCGAAAAATTATTGGAAGTAAGCCAACATAGTGATGATTATTGCTAGTTGTTTACGGTAAGTAGATTTCTAAACGCAAAAAAACGGGACATTAAATAAAAATAGACTATGACTATGATTTTACTTCTAGTGATGATAGTGCATGTTAACATTACCGCATGAAAACAAGCGTTGTTTTTATGCACTAATGTGTGCTTTGTAATTAGGAGAGGGGGTTGATTTTGTTTTATTTTCCACACCTCCATGTTTTGTTTTTTTTGTGGAAACTTTATATTAATTTTATAACACAAACACAAACAACTTGCAAGGAGAGAAGAAAAAGAGACATCAGTATACACAACGTTGCAGTACATGGTGGCGGAGCGGGAAGGGCAATACCATGAGCATTTGTTCCATCGAGAAAGAATCTCACAGGGAGGGGGGCAGAAGAGACAAATTGCAACCAGTATACAATAGTATGTGAAGGAACCCTCGGCTTACGGGGACTTGGGTGCTACATCTGGGTCAGGAAGAGGAGGGGCACATATATCACCACGGTAAGTGTTCCATTGAGTCCATATCTTCCCCCATTTTCGGGGGGTACCGCGAGAAATATATACAGTTTTTTCTCTGAACATGCACCAGTCCATGTTTTGTTTCCATTTCCGAATCCCGGGCGGGCCCTGAGCGCCCCACAGTTGCGCAATGTCTCTTTTGGCAATCATATTGCCCAAGGTCACCCACCGAAGCTGCGACACGGAGTAATCATTCGGTTCCCATACATTCAGCAGGCATCTCCTAGCTTCCGGCATCGATCGCACCCCCGTAACCTCACTCATCACCTCGTGCACACGGGACCAGAATCGCACTATCTCAGGGCACTCCCAGATGATATGTAAAAAGGTGCCCAGGAGACCGCATCCACGCCGACACAAACCATCCACAGAGAAGCCCATGTGTACCAAACGAGGACCAGTGACATACACTCTATGCAGGATTTTAAGTTGCACAAATCTAAGGCGCGCCTGGATGGCCACCTCTTTAGGGGAGGAGATCGCCGCCTGCCAGTCCTCATCGTCCAGCTCCAGCCCATCACCAGTCCAGACCTCTCTAAGGCGAACCAGGAGATCAGACCTGGAGTTGATAAATTTTTTATAAATAAGCGAAATCGTACTATCAGGAACATGTCCGTCCAGTACCCTGTCTTCAAGCGGGGACGACTCCGGTATCTCCACACCCGAAGGGAAGTCCGAGAGCACCGCGTGGCGGACCTGCGCATAGTGAAAAAATTCACGATCGCTCAAAGCATACTCGGTTTTCAATTCCTCGAACGTCTTCATTCTCCCCTTAGTCCAAACATCATCAATCCTGCTGATACCAATCAAGTCCCACCTATCAAACCCCCGGAACTGCCAAAGTGAGCCAAGTCTATCGGACGCGTACAGGGGGGTGGCACGAGTCAATTTACCAGTCCACCCAAGCGCCATGGAAGCATGTCGCCACACCTGGACGGCCGTCCTGGTGGGGCCCGTCACGTTGCGAGGGGTGATTTTCGAGTAGAGGGCTCTATTGAAGTCGCCCCCCGGTAACAACCATTTGTCCATCTCGAAGGCCGGATTCGGCAAAGGGCCATACATGCAATGATTTATCACCCCCAGTTGAGACGCCCAATAATAGCGACGGATATCAGGTAAAGCAATTCCACCGTCGTACCACGGGAGCGACAATTTAGCAATGGCGGTCCGGGGCCTACCCCCCCACACCAGTTGCCTCTGTAAACTTTCAACCTCACGGAAGTATGTAGCCGGGACGACGTCAAGTGTGTTTTGCAAAGCGTAGAGGAAGCGGGGCAGTGACATCATCTTAAACAATGCCGCTCTACCCAGGGGAGAGAGAGGAAGTTTCCCCCAAGCAACCACATCCGCCCGAAGGCGCTGAAGAGGAGGCAGTAAGTTACGGTCAAACCGCAGTGCAGGGCTCAGCGTGATAAAAATGCCCAGGTATTTAAAGCCATCTTTCACAATCGCGATAGGACAACCACTTGGCAGAAGGGGGGCGGCACCCGACAGGACGTATACACAGGACTTCGACCAGTTGATGACAAGACCCGAGTTTTTGCGGAAGGACGTTAAGACATCAAACAGTACAATGAGGGATTTACGGGGTGATGTAAGATAGAGCAGAATATCATCAGCGTAGAGAGATACACGGTCTTCAAACTCCGAGTTCCACCTAATGCCCTTCAGGGACGGTTCCCACCTCAACCAGGCCGCCAGCGGTTCCAAGGCGAGAGCAAACAACAAGGGGGACAAGGGACAGCCCTGTCGCGTCCCTCTGCTCAGAGCAAAGGGCGCAGAGACCCGACCATTGACCACCACCTGAGCCATGGGACCGGCGTAAAGCAATTTGACCCACCGAACGAACTCCGAACCGAAACCAAACTTAGCAAGAACCGCCCACAAATACGGCCATTCTATTGTGTCAAACGCCATCGTAGCGTCTAAGGACGCCAAGATGGCGGGCTCACGCAGCGTCTCGGCCCGTGCCAGGACGCCATGCAACCTTCGGAGGTTAAGCGCCGTGTTACGATGCGGTATAAAGCCGGATTGATCAGGGTGAACCAGTTCCCCAATAACGGTCGCCAAACGTGTCGCCAGCAACCTGGCCAAGATTTTAGGTTCCGCGTTAATCAACGAAATGGGTCGAAAAGAGGCACAGCAATCCCGAGGTTTACCATCCTTGTGGATGACAACAATAGTGGCCAGTCTCTGGTCTGGCAGGAGAAAACCCACCTCCAAAGACTCAAGAAACATAGAGCGCAGATGAGGAGCTAGCGAATCCGGGCGCAGTTTGTATAGCTCAATGGGGAGCCCATTAGGGCCCGAGGCCTTGCCGGATCGGACCGAACGGACAGCAGCGGCAATCTCGTCCACAGTAGGCGGGGCATCCAGAGCATCTCTATCAATGTCAGACAATCGGGGAAGTGCAATATCACGCAATAGCAGGCAGGAGTCCTGCTCTGAACGATCAGACACCTGGGAGTACACCTCGCGGAAATAATCGGCAAAACATGCAACAATATCAACAGGGTCTGTACAACACTCTCCATTCTCCGCAACAATCACAGGGACGACACGACTTGCATTCTCCCTCTTATCCAACCAAGCAAGCAGTTTCCCAGCTTTATCACCCACATCATACAAGCGTCCCTGCTGTTCCCTCCCCATTTCCTTAGCAGCTTCAGTGACCAGAGCTCTGTATTCATGTTGCTTCAACTCCAGTAGATGTAACCCCTCAGCGGTAACCCCAGATTCCAAGCGCTCCTCCAGGGCCGTGACCTCCCCCTCAAGTCGAACCATCTCAGCACGGTTGGCCAACTTCACGCTACCAATCAGTGAGAGGGCCTGGCCACGAATGACCGTCTTGTAAGCTTCCCAAAGTAAACTAGGGGAGGAAACAGAGCCCACATTTTCCTCAAAATAACAATCGTGTGCTTTAACCAGCTCACCCCTGACCCTGGGGTCCTTCAAATACCAGGGGTTGATCGGAGCCACTCGGCCCGCCGAACCCTGCCGTGCATCAACCACCAGCCAAAGAGGAGAATGGTCCGAGATGCCCCGTGCCAGATGTTTAACTTCCCGTATGAGGGATGCATGGGCCGAGGGCAGTAATACGTGGTCCAACCTCGAGAGACTACCATGAGCACCAGAATGATAGGTATATTGCAACTGTCCTGGGTGAAGCAACCGCCAGCAATCAGTGAGCCCCAGCGTCTCCAGGAAGTCACTCAACCAAGTCTGGGCCTTCGGCAGTTCCCTGGGAGGGTGACGATCACGCATCCCCGAGACCACTGCATTAAAGTCACCCCCAACCAAAAGCAAACCCTCGGGGAGACCCAGGATAAGTCCACTCAGATCAGCAAATGTGGTGGCCTGGAGGCCCGGGGGCACGTACACAGAAATCAAAATAAGAACCTTCCCCTCTCAGCGCCCCACAATGGCGGCGTATCGTCCCTTATCATCCAGAATGACATCATCTATGGCCAAGGGGAGGGAGGTCCAAACCAGAATGCCCGCCCCCCTAGAGCCCGAAATGAAATTGAGTGCGCCACAAGGCGATAACCACGCCTATTCAAAGCGTAGCACTTGTTGCCGAGCAAATGAGTCTCCTGCAGTAAAACGACATCTGGAGTCAAACGTTTCAGCAATTGCAACACCACCCTCCTCTTAATGCCATCCCCCAACCCGTTCACGTTCCAACACAATAACCGAAGTCCCCTACCCCCCATCCCCGTGTTCAGCCCCTCCCCCGCCCCACACCCAAAGCGACCGCAAAAAACAGGAGTGCGCCCTTCCTTCGCCTTGCAAGTAACAAGAAATTCAAAAAACAACCCAGTTCCCCCAACAATGTCAAAACAACTATACCCCCCACCCCGCACCCCTGCTGAAGACCAAAGAGCCCCCTAAACTTGCAGTGTGCCTGTCGCCCAACCACCCAACTAGTCTACGAAAAGAAAACCCAGGAGGAGAAAGGACCCATTCACCCCCCACCCACCCCCAAAAAGACTATTACTTGCAAACATTAAGAACACAACATAGCACAGTTCAAAGCCAACGGGAAGGGTACGGGGTCAAAGTCAAGAGCTACTCCTGCTCCGTCGGGCCACCTTCCGCCCGATCCGACTTGCCAGAGTCCTAAAAAGGTTCAGGATCCGTAGGCAGCGTGTCAAGCCAGTCACTTACGACCCCAGGATGGTCGAAGAAAAAAGTACGATCCCTATGTACCACCCGCAGACGGGCCGGAAAGAGCATGGCATACTTCATAGACCTTTCCCGGAGTCTCTTCTTGACCCCTTGGAACCCCAGCCTCTGTTTCTGGACCTGTTGTGTAAAGTCCGGATAGAAGCTGACAGTAGAGTTCTCAAAGGCGATGGGACCAGACTGCCGCGAAGCCTGTAGGATAGCGTCTCTGTCCCGGAAATGAAAGATCCTCGCAATGATGGGTCGAGGGTTCGCACCCGATTTAGGTGTGCCGCCGGGGATCCTATGTGCACGTTCTACAGCGAAGAACTTGCTGAGACCCTTGGGCTCCAAGTGATTCAGCACCAGGTCTTCCACCAATAGGTCCGTCGAGGCAGCAATGAGGCCTTCATACCGGTGATGGCACCCATGAGATCTTGCAGCGAGGGTTCGTCTTCAATCGACGAGTCCTCCGGCATTGTTGTCGAGGGTTTAGCGGCTGCTCCCGGCGATCCCTTAGCTAGAGTGTACCGGTCCATAATGTTTGTTTGCAGAGCACTCCCTCGAACGCCCGGTTTAGGCCCACGCTTCCCACCCTCAGGCTTGGTGGCCATCTTGGATCCTGGACCCGTACGGGTCGCCTGTTGACGGGTAAAAATGGTGACTGCGGAGGCAAATGTAGGACCAAAAGGGCGAAAGTGGTGCCAGTCTCAGATCTGGAAGCCGCTACAGATCGGCAGTAGGAGCGGAGAGACCAAGGGTGTAGGAGCGCCCGGCCGTCCACGGAGCCAACAGAGTCAGGTTGAGCTCCGGACAGGAATCGAAACCGAAAGCTGTCGCCCGCCCACGCAAGTCTGGCAGTCCGTTGTTGTTCACTTACTGGACGGCAAGCGAGACAAGATAGCGCGGGGCGTCACCCTGGAGCAGGCCAGAAAACTGCGACAGTCTGTAGCTCTGGACCCCGAAGTCCAAAAAAGTTCGCTGAAACAAATAAATGAGCAGTAGAACTGTGCCAATAAACACCCGTCGTCCGAATCAGGATAAATTACAGGATAGACGATGGAGGTGGCGAGGGTCCGGGAGCCCTGTGCTCACGCGACCATCTTGGGTGCGCGCGAAGCTCCTCCTCCCCACACCTCCATGTTAACGCTGCCAAATGCTTTATCAAAGCAGCCCGTGCAACTCGTACGATAAACAAGTTTATTTAAACTGTTTTCTTAACAATAGCCGTGTACGTGATAGTATTTTCGCCTTCAAAGAGATTTTGCTTGTAGTTTAACATACGCCTACTATGCATGTCATTAACTGTCTGTGCTGCACACATGCAAAGTGCTTTTACCGCAGGCGGTGTTATGACGTTCTAACAAAGGTGTTCAGGAACATTTACAAGGATACGGAAGACTTTATCGCTGCTTTGAACGGCAGGAGGTTCCCGATATAGGAGCGAAAACGGCATCCATAATATGCTTTATAAATTGCAGTCGAACGTTATGTTAGATATAAAGGCTTATAACATACGTTTCAATTTGATTTTTTAGAACATAGGGGCATATTATCAAGGACGGTCGATAAATTTTCACCGCTTTTATCGACAGGAAATTGCCGATAAAGCGGCGATAATGGGTTTGATAATATGCCGTATGGAAATCTTATCGAAGCCCATGTGAGATGTGAAAACATCTAATATGGGCTTCGATAGGAATTCCATACAGCATATTATCAAGTCCATTATCGCCGTTTTATCGGTAGTTTCCTGCCGATAGAAGCGGCGATATTGTATCGTCCGTCCTTGATAATATGGCTCATATTATGAAGGCGATTATCGGCGCTTTTGTTACTGCGTTCTGCCGATAAACGCGAGGATAAATTATCACGTCTTTTTCATAATATGCCCCAAGTATTGCCGCATTCTTTAATTATTGTTCTGAAAATGCGGCGATACTTTAGCTTATGAATAGAGCTCTTTTTGGTATAATGAGGTAGTTCTGAAAAGAATTGGGTTTTTTTTTTTTTTTTTTTTTAAAGTTTTTTATTCTTTATAATTTGTAAAACTGGAACCACATTTTTGAACTGTAAAACAGGAACATAGGAAGTTGTTGAAAAATTAGCTGCATTCGAATCTTACATGGTCATTATATCTTCTTTCAACAAGAATGAGGCTCTGCTCCCCGTACACAATCAATCCTTTACACTTGTTGCATTTTATATGCACTTTCTTTAAAAATGGTTTCAACTCCATGTTTGCAGTCGATGGAGATGTAGGTCGTCTGGTCGATGAAGTACTGTCCTCAGCTGGTGGTAGTTCTGTTGCCAGAGCTCTTGTCGCTGCCTGTGCATATTGCACAGGGTGGACTTGGCTCATATGTCTCTTCATGGTATGAATTGAAAAGGAATATTTTTTGGTAGGATTTCCTCTTGAAAGTACTGAGCTACAAATTGTGCAAGTTACTTTCGGAGCATTTACTTTTTTTTGGTCCAGAGGAAAGGTAAAGACTTGCCAAATGAAAGATTCCTTCTTTTTTTTTAAAGGAAGATGAACATTTTCTTCAGATTCCGAAGAAGAATTGCGTGCGACAGCCATTTTAGCGAAGTCTCAGGAAAGATGATAAAGGTTGTTTCTCTCTTCAGCGCCAAATAGATAGTGAGGGAAGTTGGTGGTTTCTGGAAAATTGCAGAATAGAAACTACTATGAACCAATAGGAAGTGTTCTTTACAAGTCACATGATTTGACATGCGCGTATTAGGACGTATACGCGGTGACGTATTCCGGACACCTACGTCAATTAGAAGTATCGGTCTAATTTAATGAAGTTTTAAAATGTGAAAAGGAGGAAAGGTATACATTGTCAAATGTTAAATACCTTCATATGGGTTCACAAGAACAATGCCGATAAAGTTTCAAACCTTTTTTATTCTTTCAAAATACCGGGGTCCGCGCACTCGGTCGCGCACCTCAGTACGTTTTTCAACATTTAGTGACAAGTCTGAAAACGGTAAAATGAAGGTAAGGTAAAGATTTTGTAAACCTTTTGAGACTTACAAGGAGTCCCCAAGCAATTCTGACAGTGAAGAAAAGTTTGTAATACTATGAAAAAATTTCTCGAAAATCTATGATAAAACTATAGAACACATTAAAAAATATTTTATATTTCGCAATTAAAAAAACCAATGAAATATAATGAAAAAAAATAAGTTATAAACAGCTTATACTTAGTAAGTAGCCTTTAAAAAACCTATGAAATTCACTGAAAAAACCATAGGTTTTACACACGTTATAGTTAGGAAGTAGCAATTAAAAAACCTATGAAATTCACTGAAAAAACCATAGGTTTTACACACGTTATAGTTAGGAAGTAGCATTTAAAAAACCTATGAAATTCACTGAAAAAACCATAGGTTTTACACCAGTTATAGTTAGCTCTAAATTTTACACGCATAAAACCATTGAAATTCCCACGTTATAGTTAGTTGGACTCACTATAACTTGCGCGTGCAATGCACTGCTGATGACGTCATATATTACATCACTCATGACATGGTCAGTGACAACACTCATGACATCACTGACTCCATCATTGTGACAGAGTGACAGACCTCCTTTCACTGTAATGTAACCCTTGAAACACATATTCAAAAATAGAAACTAAAATTTTCAAACAAAATGGAGATACCCATACCAGTTACAACAACCAATTCAATAATTCCACCATCTACATATACATCTACTCATTCACCAACAGTTCTGTATAGTCACTTATACATATACTCACTCATCATATGTAGTGATACACCTATACATCCTGTTACACACTGACAGGCACCCAAAAGTTACTCACACACATACTC
The DNA here is from genome assembly GCF_964261635.1 of Lissotriton helveticus. Taxonomy (NCBI): domain Eukaryota; kingdom Metazoa; phylum Chordata; class Amphibia; order Caudata; family Salamandridae; genus Lissotriton; species Lissotriton helveticus. The sequence continues at coordinate 1,475,648,526 of NC_136069.1, forward strand.
ACACATGCAAATATACTATTGAACATCTATTCATTTGCATATATAGCTATATACACACTACCACTTTACTTCTAAGGAAACTTACACATACTTACTCTCTTAAACAATCACTTATAGAAACACATAGTAATTTAAATAGGAACTCTTAGAATCCCTCACTCTCACATATACTCACTTATATACATCAGTATTCACATATACTAGATTAAATCATATGTAGTTACTGATAAAGACACTAGTGAGACAGTCATTCACTCACTAACACACACATATACACACTCATCCACCCATACAGTCCTGCACATGTGCAGTATTCAAAACACATACAAACAGAAAGTCAATCATTTATGCATCTATGTGCTAAGTAATACCCCCACCAAACCATACAAACACTTATACTGATACTAAGAAAAACATCTAATAACCCATATACCTACACATGTAGCTACACACCAACCCATGCAGCCACTTATACACAAAGTGAAACATTAATACATATATTTAAATATTTAAACATTACTCACTAATATTTATTTTTCAGAAAGACACACATTCACTGGATGGTGTCATCAGTGATGTCATGAGTGATGTCACTGACCATGTCATGAGTGATGTAATATATGAAGTCATCAGCAGTGCATTGCACGCGCAAGTTATAGTGAGTCCAACTAACTATAACGTGGGAATTTCAATGGTTTTATGCGTGTAAAATTTAGAGCTAACTATAACTGGTGTAAAACCTATGGTTTTTTCAGTGAATTTCATAGGTTTTTTAATTGCTACTTCCTAACTATAACGTGTGTAAAACCTATGGTTTTTTCAGTGAATTTCATAGGTTTTTTAATTGCTACTTCCTAACTATAACGTGTGTAAAACCTATGGTTTTTTCAGTGAATATATATATATATATATATATATATATATATATATAGATAGATAGATAGATAGATAAATAGATAGATAGATAGATAGATAGATAGATAGATAGATAGATAGATAGATAGATAGATAGATAGATAGATAGATAGATAGATAGATAGATAGATAGATAGATAGATATAAAAATTCTCCTGACATTTTGAAAAAAGTTAAGAACAGCTCAGTTATGGAGTATTTGCAGTACATGTTTAGGTAAGGATGTACATTTTATGAAATTGTACTTTCTTTTCCGAATTAGAGTTGTAAGGGTCAACTTAGAAATTATCAGGTGAATATTTAATTTGGTTTGTATTGTGAGACGTGCAGCCATACAAAGATATTACATGCATACACATCCTGTCATCACTGTGTATTTACTTTATTGCCATCATTTTCCATTGAAATGCAGTCTGACAATAATTTTTGTGCCCATGGATGAATTTGCACCACATTTGGCATTCACTTAATGTATTCAACGCATGCCAATTTTCTCAAGAATATTCTCACTGATATGGGTCGCTCAAGTTACTATACCGGTGCATTAGGTGCTCCCGTATACAAATTGCTCTTTACCCAATACTTGATACAAGTTATCAGTGCATATATATGCACATTACTAATTAGTAATTCTTCAGCCAGAAAAATGAATGTCAAGGAATCAATAAAGGTAGATACAGTTTATCAATCACATTGGATGCACATCAATATGTTTAAAAATTAAGTATGGGCGAAATTTGAGAATTTGCGTTCTGCGAATTCGCGCGAAATCGAATTCGCAATCTGCAAAATCCGCGAATTCGTGCAAATTTGCGGACTTTTGGGTTTTTTACGTGTTCGCGGAGTTTTTTGCGTGTTCGCTGGGCTTTTTGCGTGTTCGCGGGCCGCTTGCATGGCGAAGTTACCCATGCAGTCGTGTATGGGCACAGCACCCTCTGGTTTACCACTGCCACACTCTGGTTCATTACTGCCACCCTCTGGTTCACCACTGCCACCCTCTGGTTCACCCCTGCCACCCTCTGGTTCACCCCTGCCACCCTCTGGTTCACCACTGCCACCCTCTGGTTCAGCATTGCCACTCTCTGGTTCACCCCTGCCACCCTCTGGTTCAGCACTGTCACCCTCTGGTTCACCACTGCCACCCTCTGGTTCACGACTGCCACCCTCTGGTTCATCACAGCACCTCTGGTTCACCACTGCCACCCTCTGGTTTACCACTGTCACACTCTGGTTCAGCACTGCCACCCTCTGGTTCACCACTGCCACCATCTGGTTCACCCCTGCCACCCTCTGGTTCACCACTGCCACCCTCTGTTTCATCACAGCACCCTCTGGTTCACCCCTGCCACCCTCTGGTTCACCACTGCCACCCTCTGGTTCACGACTGCCACCCTCTGGTTCATCACAGCACCTCTGGTTCACCCCTGCCACCCTCTGGTACAACACTGTCACCCTCTGGTTCACCACTGCCACCCTCTGGTTCATGACTTCCAACCTCTGGTTCATCACAGCACCTCTGGTTCACCACTGCCACCCTCTGGTTAACCACTGTCACCCTCTGGTTCAGCACTGCCACCCTCTGGTTCACCACTGTCACCCTCTGGTTCAGCACTGCCACCCTCTGGTTCACCACTGCCATTCTCTGGTTCACCACTGCCACCCTCTGGTTTACCCATGCCACCCTCTGGTTCACCACTGCCTCCCTCTGGTTGACCCCTTCCACCATCTGGTTCATCACTGCCACCCTCTGGTTCACCCCTGCCACCCTCTGGTTCAGCACTGTCACCCTCTGGTTCACCCCTGCCACCCTCTGGTTCATCACTGTCACCCTCTGGTTCATCACTGCCACCCTCTGGTTCACCACTGCCACCCTCTGGTTCAGCACTGTCACCCTCTGGTTTACCACTGCCACCCTCTGGTTCATGACTGCCACCCTCTGGTTCATCACAGCACCTCTGGTTCACCACTGTCACCCTCTGGTTAACCACTGTCACCCTCTGGTTCAGCACTGCCACCCTCTGGTTCACCACTGCCACCCTCTGGTTCACCCCTGCCACCCTCTGGTTCACCGCTGCCACCCTCTGTTTCATCACAGCACCCTCTGGTTCACCCCTGCCACCCTCTGGTACAGCACTGTCACCCTCTGGTTCACGACTGCCACCCTCTGGTTCACGACTGCCACCCTCTGGTTCATCACAGCACCTCTGGTTCACCACTGCCACCCTCTGGTTAACCACTGTCACCCTCTGGTTCAGCACTGCCACCCTCTGGTTCACCACCGCCACCCTCTGGTTCACCCCTGCCACCCTCTGGTTCACCGCTGCCACCCTCTGTTTCATCACAGCACCCTCTGGTTCACCCCTGCCACCCTCTGGTACAGCACTGTCACCTCTGGTTCACCACTGCCACCCTCTGGTTCACCCATGCCACCGTCTGGTTCACCACTGCCACCGTCTGGTTCACCCCTCCCACCATCTGGTTCATCACTGCCACCCTCTGGTTCCCACATGCCACCCTCTGGTTCAGCACTGCCACCCTCTGGTTCAGCACTGTTACCCTCTGGTTCACCCCTGCCACCCTCTGGTTCATCACTGTCACCCTCTGGTTCATCACTGCCACCCGCGGGTCCTCCACTGCCACCCTCTACCGAGACCTTTTGTGACGCAGTGGCAGCACAAAAGATGTGCCATGGTGCTGGGTATCTGAGAGATGCATTACGTTGTAAAGCCCTGCGCCATCAGGAGGCGTTCCGGTGCAGGGGAGGGCGTTCCTGCGCAGGAACACCTCCTAAAAGTGGCTGAGTGAAATCTACAAGACTTCACTCAGTCACTTTTAGGCCAATGCTGCGTCAAAACCCTGCGCCTGCTTGAAGCAGGTGCAAGGCGTGATGCAGCATTGGGGAGATAGGGCCCCCCAGAGCATTGCTGGAGCTGCGTCGCAAAAGCGACGCAGCTCCAGCAATACGCTGCTTTTACGGCACATATGCGTGACACATCTGTGCTGTTTTTGCCACATGGTGCGCCGCATTGTAAATGCGGCGCACCATGGGTGGCGGAGCTGCGGAGCACAATAACTGGCACATCCCTGGGGATGCGCCAGTTATTGTAAATCTGCCCCTATACATTTAGCCAACGTGGGAGCACTTACTGATTAGACAGTAGAAAGTACTCCAGTTGAGTAGAGGTATTGCACAAAAAGGTGGCATCTTCGTGGACAAAAACGCAGGGCGGGATTCATTCTGCCCTCTGTTAGACTCGTTTTTCCCTTGTTTTTCTGCCCTTCTGCCCTCTGTTAGACTCGTTTTTCCCTTGTTTTTCTGCCCTTCTGCCCCCTGTTAGACTCGTTTTTTGTGCCCTTCTGCCCTCTGTTAGTCTCATTTTTCCCTTGTTTTTCTGCCCTTCTGCCCTCTGTTAGACTCGTTTTTTGTGCCCTTCTGCCCTCTGTTATTCCCTTGTTTTTGTGCCCTTCTGCCCTCTGTTAGACTCGTTTTTTGTGCCCTTCTGCCCTCTGTTAGACTCATTTTTGTGCCTTTTCTGCCCCCTAAGACTCTTTTTTTGTGCCCTTCTGCCCTCTGTTAGACTCATTTTTCCCTTGTTTTTCTGTCCTTCTGTCCTCTGTTAGACTGTTTTTTTGTGCCCTTCTGCCCTCTGTTAGACTCATTTTTCCCTTGTTTTTCTGTCCTTCTGTCCTCTGTTAGACTGTTTTTTTGTGCCCTTCTGCCCTCTGTTAGACTCGTTTTTCCCTTGTTTTTCAGCCCTTCGGCCCTTTGTTAGACTGCTTTTTGTGCCTTTCTGCCCTCTGCATCACCACATCATCACTCAGCGCTACCCCAGCATCACTGAGCACACCACATTCTCACTCAGCACCATCACATTATCACTCAGCACCACAACAGCACCACTCAGCACCACCACAGCATCACTCAGCGCCACCACAGCATCACTCAGCGCCACCACATTATCACTCAGCACCACCACAGCACCACTCAGCACCACCACAGCATTACTCAGCACCACCACAGCACCAATCAGCACCACCACAGCACCACTCAGCGCCACCACAGCATCACTCAGCACCACCACAGCATCACTCAGCACCACCACATTATCACTCAGCACCACCACAGCACCACTCAGCACCACCACAGCATCACTCAGCACCGCCACAGCACCACTCAGCACCACCCCAGCATCCCTCAGCACCATCCCAATATCACTCAGCACCACCACAGCACCACTCAGCACCACCACAGCACCACTCAGCGCCACCCCAGCATCAATCTGCGCAACCATTCAACAACAACTGGTTCAAATATTTTCTCTCAATGTTTCAAACTTTATTACAAATGTCACAAAAAGATGTTAATATTTCACTTCTGTTCTTGGATTTTCGTCACAATAAAATACACTGAACATAATCTTCACAAAAGTTATTTACAAACGTTTAAGCTATTGCCATTATAAATTAAAATCACTTTTATTTAAGTATTAATTATTTAAAAAAATTAAAAGCCATTGTAATTTGCAATATCAATATAGCTAAGTCACGTAAATACAAAACATGTTGCATTACAAATGCTATAGGTGTCACATTTGCGAAAGTTATAACTATTGGCATTGTAAATGACAAAGCTATTAATTTCGCTATTTTCAAAACCAACACATAAATTAAAAAAATTGTCATTTACAAGACCAATAGCTCAAACTTTCCTAATGCGAGACCTATTGCATTGCAAATGCTTGTTTTTATATATGTCAGTGCTTCCTGTTGAGGTTTCATTTTCGTGACAGGCGCCTCATTGCCTACTTGTAACTATTCTCTGACCCTGCTTCAAGGGTCAGAGCAGGGTCAGAGAATAGTTGTAAGTAGGCAACGAGGCGCCAGGAAGCACTTACAGGCTTACAGCCGCAGGTGCCCAAGTTGAAGTTAATTTCTTTGTAACCCTTTTGTAAAAGGTTACAAAAAATTAGCTTCAACTTTTGCACCTGCTGCTGTAACCCTGTAAGTGCTTGGCTGAAAATTCGTCCCCCGCTGATTCGTGGATTTTACTGCGATTTCGCAAGATTCGCGGATCGCGAAATCGCAGAAAATCCGCAAATTCCGCCAGCGGAACGAATTTTCAGCCCATGCTTATTAAAAATGCCTACATGTGTTTAGCATCAATCTTCATATCACCATCATAGTCTATTTGCCCAACGGCTGCCATGGAGGTTCGTTCATCTGATTTAAAGAATGGTGGGTTGACAGGCGGAAAGCCACTACTGCATTATACTACATTAACCCTATCTAAAGTATAACGTCCAACTCATAAGCATACCAGTTCATCCTCCAAACCTGTGTTGGAGAAAGAAAAGCATAAATATCCACATCCTGCCCTCAATAACCTCTAAACCTACTCCAACAACATGTCACTGTTGCTGCAAGGTCTGGGCTTCTACAGTCTCCATCAGATGGATATTAAGATGCATCTCTAATATCTATGCCAGCACAGGAAGCAAGGAGATCGGACGATAGTTTTTACAGTCTGTGATGTCCATATTTGTCTTTTTTAGGGCGAGCCTATAATAATAGCCTGCTTCCAACTCTGCGGGTTGGATCCAAACAAGATCACATTGTTAATTAGCTTACATAGTGGATCAGCTACAATGTTGGCCACCATGTGGAGAACTGCTGGACGACAGGCTTTTAAGGGTGATCCTGCAAGAGTTTTCAGAAGGTATTGTTCAGCCAGGTTAGGAGAGAGTGTAGGAAATACGGAGAGACCTTTTGTCTCCTGGCTTGGACAAGATAGCGACTCTTGGGAAACTAGTGGAGACCTGCTGGTGACATTGAGTGGGTCGGCGTGATAGGAGCTGATCCGAAGCCTGTGTGGATATCCATATTCTTGAAATGAAAGAAAGTTGCTATATTGGTAGAGAACACCTGAGAGCTCTCTGGTTCCGCTCTGGGTTGTGAGGCCGAGAGCAGTTGTACTAACTTAAAAAGTTCTTTAGTGGAGGTAGCATTTTCAATTTCTGGGTGCAGCACTTAGACTTTTCTTTAAATAATGCACGTTTATTCTTTGATAATAATTTTATATGAGATCCTTTCTTGTTCATCTTGGGTCTTCCTAAACGCCCGCTCCTGCCACTGCATGTTTGTTTGTGCATCCGAAGCCTATCATTATACCAGGGAGCAGATTGGGAGAGCCTTTTGGGTGAAGTTTCCTTCAGAGGGGCCAATATATTGGCTGAACTCTCCAGCCAGGTAGCGAAGGCCTCTGCTCCTCTATCCAAGCCATCTGGAATTACATAGGGTATGTTGTTTAAGAGTTCTGGATAGTGCCTCAGCTGAGACCCGTTTCCAGATTCTGGATTAGTCCACAATGCCGGGAGTACTAATATTTCTGACAGCCGAGATGGGTGAGAAAACTAAGGCAACTACCCTGTGTTCAGACCAGCTGATAGGAATAGTTTTTTTGATAGACCAGTCTGGGATCATTAGTGAAGATCCCATCCAGAATATGGCCTGCTTTGTGAGTCGGGAGGAGACCAGTTGTCATAGTCCAGAGTTAGCAAGGGCCTCTAAGAGGGTATTCGAATCATGGTTGTCCTACTCCTCTAGATGAAAGTTAAAGTCCCCCAAGAGGGTCATCCAGCTCTCGGCTAAAAGGGGTTTCAAGAAGGAGTTTGAGGTCTCTGAGAAAAAAGGGTCTAGGACCAGGGGGCCTACAGATCAACAGCCCCCCAAAGGAGCAGGTGGCACAGATGATCAATTTAAAATGAAGGACGTCACGGGTTTGTAAATCGAAGCCTGATTCCATCAGACATTTAAAATGAGATTTGAAAACAATGGCGAGGCCTCCGCCCAAGAGTCCAACCCTATCCACCCTCTGGATGGAATGGTTGGCCGGGATTGCGTCTACAAGATCCGGTCCTGAAGTGTTATTGCCCCGGGTTTAAGTAATAAGGACCCAGTCTGGTTCGAAGTCTGCTGAAAGGAGAGCAAACTCCAGCTTATGCTTAATGAGGGAGCCAACATTTAAAAGAAAACCCTTATATCTCCTTTACCGGAGATTGAATTCATGGGGCTATTAATCGATTATCCGATCATATGCAGCCTAGGGCGATTGTGTCATAGAGGTACACAGGGGCATATTACCAAGAATAAGCAATAATTATCGCTAAGCTTGGTTAGAGGCAATAATTTTATAGCTGTGCTTCGCCTATTTTTATCGCTTAGAAACCTTGCAATTATCAAGGTTTATCTCAAGGTTTCTTCTTAGAGAAGATCGCGAAAATCAAATCTAATATTCCTTCTGCATCTTCGCCACTCCCTTCTCCTGTCCTCCCTCTGCTTTCCTCTTTTCTTGATCATTTTCCTCCTATCTCTATGGACTCTTTTCTTGCTTTACTTCGGAAAGTGAAGTCAGGCTCTCCGGCTGATTGTGCCCCGGCCCACATCTTGAGAGAGCTTTTTGTCAACTGCCCCGTCCCCCCCCTTACCCTTCTTAATGCTGCCATCTCCCAAGGCCTTGTTCCTAAATCTTTTAAATCGGCCATAGTTTTCCCCATTTAAAAAAAGCCTGGTTTAGATCCCTCACTCCCCTCTAATTTCAGACCCATTTCCCTTCTACCATACCTAGGGAAGATCCTGGAAAGTCACATTACAACTAGCCTCTCCACTTTCATTGAGGATAACCATCTGCTGGCCTCTCACCAAGCGGGATTCCGCCCGGCCCACTAGTCTGAGTTGATGGTCCTGTCTGTCCTAGACAAGCTCAAGAGCAAGGCTGATTCCACCTCACCCCAGGCATTGGTGCTCCTCGATTTGTCAGCTGCGTTTGACACGGTTGATCACTCCATCCTTCTCGACCGTGTCAGCGCAGCGGGCGTCCGGGGCACTGCTATCTCTTGGCTCGCCTCTTTTCTTAAAGGGCGGACCCAGACGGTCCATCTTTCTGGCTTTTTCACCCCCACCCGCTTGGTTCCCTGTGGGCTCCCCCAGGGATCCTCCCTGTCCCCTATCCTTTTCAATCTTTAAATCCTTCCCCTTATCCTTTCCCTTTTAGATATGGGGGTCTCCGTGTATAACTATGCGGATGACCTCCAGCTGGTATTTGACCTTTCCTCCCCTTCTAACTCCCTGCCGAAGTTTCATTCTACTCTCGTCTTCATTTCCGAGTGGATGACCCATAACCACCTTGAACTTAATCCAGACAAGACGGAGTTGGTCCTGACAGGCACTATTACTTCCCCTTGGTCCGCCGCCTTCTGGCCTTCCATCTTCGGCCCCCCTCCAGCACCGGCGGCCTCAGTAAAGACCTTGGGCATTAAAGTCAGTCAGGACCTCTCCATGAATGCCCAGATTAGTTCTGTTGTTTCCTCTTGTTTTTTATCCCTCCGGATCATTCGGAAAGTTTCCCGTTTTTTTTTTCTCCTGATGCCCTTAAACTTATTATTTTGGCCATGATTCTCTCCTGTCTTGATTACGGGAATAGCCTCTACGTGGGCATCCTGCCTACGAACTCCGTCGCCTTCAGGCTATCCAGAATCAGGCCGCCCGCCTCATTTATCACCTTCCCAAGTCCCATCGCATCACTTTTTTGAAAGCTCTTCATTGGCTCCCCGTCTGCCAGAGATCCCTTTTCAAGATGGAATGTCTGGCCTTTATGGCTCGTGCCCGTACTGCCCCTGTTTTCATTAACTCTCTTATCAGCTCCTATACCCCCAGTCGCACCCTCCGGTCTTCCAATCAGGCCCTCCTCAATGTCCCTCGGTTCCGCAGATCCAAAACTGGAGGTACCAGATTTTCTGTCTTAGCCCCTCGCTTCTGGAACAGCCTCCCGTTGCACATTAGATCTATTCCAGTCTACTCTCAATTTCGCAAGGCGCTCAAGACTTTCCTGTTCTCCCAAGCGTACTCTTGCTGACTTCATCCCGGCTAAGGTCTGTGCTCCTCAGTCTAAACTCCAGCGCCAGGAAGCCGCTTGGTCGCAGTGCGCTCTATCAAGAACTTTTAAACTTCAAACTTCATCTCCTAAGCGATAAAAATCGGCCGAAATGCATGAATATTGCTGTAAAGTCAGCAATATTCATGCATTACCGAGCTAATGCTCTTAGCCATGTTATCCACCTACCATTGGATAACATGGCTAAGAACGGCTCTGGGCAGGCGTTAGCTTTTGGAGATAATCACGCTTAGCGCGATTATTTCCAAAAGTAGGTAATAGGAGCTATCGATGTTAGCGAGTGTTTCCAGTTGCTAACATCTTGGCACGCCCACTTTGCATGTCATTAGCGATAAATATCGCTGACATGCAAAGTGGGCCCCAAGATGATCGCTATCTCCTACCAGCTGTCGCTAACTGGTGTTAGCGACAGCTAGGTAATAGGGCGATAAAATTATCGCCACTTTAGCGGGAAAAATTCCAGCTAAAGCGGCGATAAGGCCCTTGGTAATATGCCCCACAGTGCCCATAAGAGGCGCAAATACATTGATTATGATCATAAAGGTTCTCAAAGGGAAAGGTAATACAGGAGAGGGGCTTCTTACACTCTATAAGTTTGAGAAAGTTATCTCTAGATTATCTGAGTTTATTACCTGTTCCCTGTTACAAAGGCCAGGGTTCCTTACGCTGGGCGCAGTCCGGTCGCGGAGGGTGCTGACAGGCTTGCCTTTGGCGTTTCCACATGCACATGTGGCTTTTCTTCAGCGTGTGTAGTGAGAAACACTAGACTGCTAAGAGCGGGACTCTCCCTCCCTGAGACCAGAGGTGCCTCGGGAAACTGCTTCCCTCCGCAACAATCGAGCCGAACTGCTCGTGGCAGACCGGGAAAGCAAGAAACCCACTGAGAAGCTCAGGTGAGTGGAATAACTAATACAATAATTTGCACAGTCTAAAATAAGGCTAACATGATTTACCACATTACAATTAGCACAAAATAAAACTAGATGGTTAATTTAGCAGCGATTTCAGCTATAGCAGCGGATTCAGAGCAGGTAATGACAAGGTGAAGAACGTGTTATCTGAGTGAACAGGACGGTAGAATCTACAGGCGCATCCGCGTGTACATGTGGCTTTTATCCGAGTGTCGAGTGAGAAACACTATACTGCTAACAGCGGGCCTCTCCCTCCCCAAGACCGGAAGTGCCTCCGGAACATGCTTCCCTCCACGACAATCGCAGGTGAGTGGAACAACTAATACGATAATGTGCACAGTCTAAAATAAGGCTAAAATGATTTATCACATTACAATTAGTGCAATTCCATAGGCTAACAATGGTGCTGTAGTGTAGCTCCTATTTTCCCAATAGGCTCTGCGCATTGGAATAGTGTCTACAGCAGTAAAGGCCTAGGCCAGACGTTAACTAGGTCTACTACTGTCGATACTAGACTTAATTTTTGGGTTTGCCAGCTAAGCTCAGAGTTCGCTAGAAACTTTCTCGAATGTTCAAGGAAGGATTAACTCCCCTGATTAGACAAGAAGGGATTTAGTTTCTGACAACCATAGAACATGACAACTTTGCTCTCCCCTAATCAAGAGTCAATCTCGAGAGTCGTGTGAGCACAAGGCAATTATTTTACTCAGTCAGTACGTGCATTCTTAGTCTCATCAGAATGTAGAGAAAAGGAAGAGACGGGCGTGTTCAATAAAAGATGTTATTTATTGATCAGTCTCTTTTCTCGTACAAGAGAAATGGATCGATATTATTGCAATACTTATAGTTAAGTAAAGTGCATACATTAGAAGCAATAGTATAAAATAATACTGTAAAAACATTGATATGGTTTCTGAGCCATATGATGTTTAAAATGATTAAAATATATTTACATACACATATACATTTGACTAAACGTACTCAACTGGTGTTTCTAAATACGCCTACCCCGTGTACCTGACCTAAGTCTAATGCGTGGGCGGGAATAGAAAGTTACAGTTTAGTTTAAGTTTGTTTTTGCCAAGTGAATAACTAAAGAATTCTCTAGGAGGGGTTATTCAGTTCTGTACCTGGAATTTAGGATGAATGAGGAATGGTATCTCTTTCTCTGCTCTCGATATTCCAGGCTGCCTGCGAGGGCTGCCCAGAAGCGCCGGTGCTGGGTCTCTCGGCTTGAGATAGCAGCGCGTCTCTCAGCGCGTCAGGAAGGCGGGGCTGCTGCCTGCGGGGTCTGCTTCTGCTCTCGGCTTCGGCAAGTATGGCTGCTCCGTCTTGTCACCACGCGTGTGTTTGCATAGGGCAAGGTCGGCAATATTTATACCTTAAAGGTGCCGGGATTGACGTAAGGATGGACATAGGTACGTCAATAAAGATGTCATACGACTTGCTCGTTAGCACATTCTTTACTAAAGTTCTCTGTGAAATCAAAACAATGGCCGCACGGATTATCCAGGTTGTCATAGGTTTGATTTGTTATGAGAACGTCGTATGCCTTATCAGGGGCTGGAGGAATGTCGCTTGTCTAATTAGATCTCAAGCGTTATGACCTAATCAGATAACACGTTCCTGTGCCGTAGTGTGACTGCGTCAGATAACGGTATCTGCATCATGGGGGATTTCTTGCCTCATGGGCTGACTGTTAGTTAACTAGCTAGTAAGTTTAACCAGAATAGGGTCAGGAATAGGGGGATCGAATCAGAACCTATAGAAATACACGACACCCACTCCACGCTAACTATGGTCATATCTACTAATCTATGCATAGTATAACATAGTACAACATACTATAGAGTATAGTGTATACCTTACCACCCCAAAATACATAAATGCATTTCGAAATTTTCAAATATACTGAAAAATTGCAGTCATATATATTGTATGCACTTAAGCTATGAATTAAATTCAAAAGTAAACACGCATTGTTATGTATTATTGCTTGTTGGTATATGAGAAATACACATGAAATGGCTCTTAATATGGCTATACAGAAAAAAAGTCGAAACCATTTCATCACATAAAATCTATTGCGAACATACCAGCGGGCAGCTAAAGTCTATAAAGTCTATAAAGTATCTAAAATAGAAATCTTAGTTCTCTAGGAATAGTCTCTTACTTTAAGCAGAAAATCAGTGTCCCGGGAAAAAATATATAGAAAAATATTTTAGGGGCTTGCTGAAAAAAGTTGCTGTCCGTGAACTGGATTGTAATTGTTCATGTGACTTTATTTTTAAAGTTGAAGGCCGAATTCAGGGAACGCCGTGTGCGAGTTTACTCAAAAGTCTCTATTTCTGTTCCGGAGAGAACATCATATCATTCAGGCTTTCGAAAAAACTGTCAACAGCTTCATGGGAAAGTTCCTCTAAGTCGGAAATAGGGGTAACCATGCATTCATGCGCATGATTGTCTCCATTGACATTCTGATTTGCATTGCTGACAGAAGGTCGTACCTGTTCGATGCTGCTTTCATCTTGAACTTCACTACTCTTCAATCGCAGTGGTGAAGATTCCAGGAATGCCGTCATCAGAATTGGCAGCCTTTGAGGGCAGCACAGTGCGTGAACCTTGGTAGGAACCAACAGTGTATCTGCATCCACCGGCGCATCCGATTGTAGCGTCAGACAGGTGTCTAACACGCATTCTTCTCCGCATAGCAGACACCTTAGTACAGGTAAAACACACCTTTGCCACATTGGTCGAAATGATAGAAACCAAGTCATGTTTAGGTCTCTAAGCCGGGATAGTCCCAGGATTTTTGATATCCGGTCCCGGTATCCAATGGCTAGGATCGTATCTTCCATTGTCGCGAGAGTTTGATCTGTGACATGGGTTGCCATAACGAAAAATAAGGACTAGGAATAGGATTCCTGCAATTAGTCCCAGGATCAAGGGAAGTCCGCCAAAAATCGAATGGACGAAGTCTGGAAAAATACCCAGTATGGCTTTGAATGGTGTTAATGCCATCGAAAATACTGTCTTAAATACCTTTGAGACCCCAGTGGTATCAGAAATATTTAAGATTTCGCTCAGAATTTCCGCGAAATGTACGGGGGAATTAGTTGATAATAATGTATGTATCTCTGCAGTCGTCCTTGCAACTTGTAGATCATACGTTTCTTTAGATGACGTGAGCCTTGTAGGCGTCTGAAGAAGCACTGTTTTCATTCTGCTTAAAGTGTCTATTCGAATAGAAGTAATTTTCAGACCGGGCCATGCCCTTGCCTCCCTGTCTGGAAAGGAGCTGGGAAACAAAGAACGTCCACAGCACTTGACCTTCGCCGTCGTAGTGACGAGATAAGGAGTCCCGGGCATAAGACTACAGCATCTGCGGTCTACAATAAGAATGTAACTCCCATTATAGAGTCTTTGAAAGAATGGTTCTATTTCAGTTGCAGGTGCGCCTTGCTGGTGACATGAAAGGTTGTATGAATTCCCTTCACAGGCTCCGTGCAAACTAATACCGTTACACAGAAGCGTGCCGCTTAGTGACATAGCACAATTGTTGCCACTAAGAAACACTTTCTGTCCTTTGTTACTGACACATGCATGTGAATAGGGCAGGTTCCATGTTGTTTTAAGGTACCCCTTTCCCAATTTCTCGTACATGCCAGCCTGTATATATTTTTGGCAGTATTGAAACCTGAAGGTTGAGATTGGAATATTTATGATTCCGTGGATTATCCATTCACTGACAGGTCGTTCTGACATTGTCAACGGTAATCTTTCTAGTTTTTCAATGCTCAAGATTGTATAATCAGCACCCTTCTGCGCCATACCGATCTGTCTATCAGTAAGGTTAAAGATTTGAAATAGTGACGTTGTGTTGATTAAACGCCAAGGCACATAGCCTGAACGCAGATTTTGTAACGTCCAGCCAAGCTGTACAATAGAACGCAATTGTGACTGACCATGTTGTAATAACAGTAAGTCTTGCGATAATATATCGATTGCTGAAGACACAATGCTGTCCAATGAAAAAATTCTGAAGGACAGAGTCATTAACCCATTGTCCACTACAGAAAGTGATTTTTCCAAATTAATACGGTCAATTTCCCGTATTCTCTCTGCTGTCTCAATTTGAGTAACCTTCCAGGCCTCATTGTATGCTGCATATACAGAGGCTGCTATGAAACGCTTTTGACGCTGTTTGCGTGGTCCCATTATGAAATCACGCAAGTCAGCACCATCAGTAAGTAAAGTTAGGTGTTGCTTAATTTCAGGCAGTGTGGAAGTTTGTAGCCATTGAAGGCATAATTTGCCCACACTGTAGGTTGTTATTATCCCTGGGTGATGTCTTTGGGGATATCTAGGGTCTGGCCTGGTCATTTTGAAACCCTGTGTTTTATTCAGGAATCTATCTTGACAGTTATTTGTATCTGTGGGCCAGATCAACCATTGTTTCCAATCAGGATGTGTTCTGTTTTGGTTAAGTATATGGTTTATGTCTATTTCTTCATCTGTTTCAGAGTTATTGCTAAACATTATTGGCTTTGGAATAGACAGGTTATTTAAATCTTTGATTTTGGCTAAGCCAAGACAGGTGGTTTGTTGAACGGTGTCATTTAAAAATATCATTTGTTCTGGGATCATGCAGGCTCTAAACAAAGCTTCTATACCCTGTACTTGCCATTCTTTTGTACCCCAAACACTTTTCAAATCAACATGTTTGTCCCAATAATCAAATCCAAAAGTATTCATTTTTTCAAAGAAAGAATCTGAATATATCAATTTTGTGTTGGTTATCATGGTTTTCATCCCTGTCTTGTTTGACAATTTGTAATAAAATGTTTCAGCATTAGTTATGTTAAAACCTGAAAAATATGAATATTTGCCATACACGGTTCTAGAGCTCCCTTTTGGAGGTGTAGCACAATGTTCCCATTGATTAAAATTTAAAACATTTCTAGGTTGTGCAGATTTATGCAAGAAATGGTTACCATAATGGTTATAGCAGTACATGCTGTCATAATTTGTAGAACCCTGCAAATAATCATGTTTTGTAAATTTAGCAGACATTACTAAGTCAGACATCATATTGTTTATACTTTCAAAGTCCCAATCATCAGCAAATGAGTTTGGTTTAGCAAAGTCACTCAAGGAGATCTTGATTTGGTGTGGATATTTCAGGATCTCGACCGGACCATAAATTTCATAGTCAGTGTTGTCCCAGGCTACCCCACCAGATATTGGAATTGCTGTGAAGTTGGCTGAAGAAAGTTCTGAAGAAAGTTCTCTTTTCTCGACGTGTGAAGATGTGTGTGGTTTGAGGACCAAGTTGATGTTCTGACTTGCTGTGTCCATTTTAGCATATTTTCCCTCAATGAAGCGTCCCAAGGTAAATACCATGATGAGCCAAAGTATGAGGATAAATGCACCAAAACCCACCCAAAATTCAATCCATGGAGAAACTAGATATGTTTCTTTCAGTTGTTTCAAAAGTTCCTTAGCTTTGTCTTTAAAGGATTTTGATGATGGCTGTGTCTTTTGTTCGCTGAAGCCTTCAGAGGAATCATCGAAGTTGATGAAGTAACCGGATGCAGTTCTGTCAATTGTTCCAATTGGTTCAGGATTTTTGTTTCTCGCATTTTCACTTGGTACTTCTGTATAGATTGGTGTGTCTCTGCTAAATGTCTTTATTTGGGTTTTCAGAGGTCTAAGTTCTATTGCATTGTTGCATAGTCCTTGTTGTTCTTCCGTAGGCGTTTCGAATGTGATGAGCCTCTTTGATAGGACCTCTGTACTGGTAGCAAACCTTGGTGTTCTGCTACTTATTGGGAGTCCACTTGGCCTACTGTTTGTTATCGGCCACATGTTGTGGTTTTACCATGTCGATGGATACAACTCGGTTCTCCTTTTTTCCAGCAAGTGGCGGTAGTACAACTGATCTTGTCCCGTTGACAGACAATACAGGAACTGCTTTTCTGTAAGAAGGCCCAAATTCCTTCTTTACCGCGATCTTCTCCCTGACTAGATCCCCGACTTTTGGAATCCAGACAGGTCTTGCTGGGACAGGTGGTGATTCTTCAGTGGTCGTTGGCTGTTCTTTCAACTGTATGTTGCTCAGGTCTTTTCTTGTTTTGTTTAAGTCCTGCAAAATAGCCAAACGGTCTTTGACATCAAAGCTTTTTTCTGTTACCACTGAAGTCTGACTATCAAGGTCAGAGATCAACATCCTAGTTCCGAATAATAATTCGTACGGACTGAATCCCTTCAGAGAATTTCTTGGCAAGTTATTAAGACTACGTTGGACACTTATTAGATGTTTGACCCACCCAGCTCCCGAACCTAATATCCTTTCTATTATAGATTGCTTTCTGTCTTGGTTTTTTCTTTACACCATCCCATACCCTCAGGAAGGAAGTGAGAAGATTCCCGCTGGGCTGTGCTCATTTGGCCATTCTTTCCCCCCCCAGGCTGGATTGCCTGAGAAAAGGAAAAAAAAAAAATGGTCGAACGTAGCATGCTCTTAGCGTATATGCCAATTAGACTCGCAAATCTTGTATAACAGTCCGGACGTCAGCCGAGTGCTGTGGATCTACATTATAAGTGGGAACTAGCCTGTATATGTTAATCGCAAGCCATTCTTTTTAGTGGTGATGTTATCTGCCTTGATACGACGAGGTATTAAACTGCTTCTCTCCCCACTGCGATCTCTGTTGCAGTTTGGGCAGTTTTTTACAAACATGGTGTAGTGCAGGCTCATGCCTGGCCACCAGTACCGTGATTGTAATTCTTCCAGAGAATCTTTTAATTTAAGGTGTCTGAGACCCTCGCCCATGTGTGCGTCTGCGATTAACAAGTTTCTCCTGTCCATGTTTGGAATCACTCTATCCCCCACTCCAGGGATTCGAGCAAAAGGAATAGAGTTTGCATCTATGATGTATGTGTAATTGAGTGGATAGTTGATCGGTAACGCCGAGCAGTCGCCTTTTGATGACGTTTTTACTGCCAGCAATGTTTCGCCGTCAATGTATTTTAATGTACGCTTTTTTCGATCTACGGGAGCCGGTTTACTGGCTGCCGCTGCGGCTGTTTCAGCCAATGAATTCCCTACAACGTGAACGCCATCACGCTGGTGACTCAGTGAGTGTGTCACGTGAGTCTTTGGTAGTTCTTTTTTCAAAAGAGCTACCTGTTCCCAGAGCAATCTCTGCTTTATTGGTGCATCTGTGTCATCTTTGTAACCGTTCTGAATCCATGTCTGCAAATCCTTGTTATATGCTTTGACGCAGAAATATGAATCTGACACTATAAGTGTCGGGAATTCGCGATCCGCATTATCTAGCGCCATTTTCAAAGCTATTATTTCAGTTTGTAGTTCTGAATTAGTTTCTACTGAGTGTGATTTTGTTAATAGAGGTCTTAGTTTACCTCCGTGCCACACTTCTTTTGTAATCTCACATGTGGGATTGTATGCATGTTCTCCCCAAACGGAGGGTTGAGCATGTCCGTCTGTATAGATTACACAGGCGTAATGTCGTAGAGGCAGAATGTCGATTGGCAAAGGATACGTTTTTTCATATTTTAGATTTTTTAATTCTTCTAGTTCTGGATCAAAGAAGTAATATACTTTGTCCGTTGTGATTGAATTTACCCATTGTAACCATTCTGGATCCAATGTTGTTGTTGGTAAATTACACGGTGTTGTTAATGCCTCAAAAGCTGATTCTGCTGTTCTGACTGTGATATGTCTACCGTCAGCTATGTCTTTTTCTCTAGCTATTGCGGTTTGAACTGCTTGAACAATTTTTCCTTTGTTGTTGAATCTCTGTTCAGCTTTTGTGTACAAATGTGATTTGAATGCAATTGGTACCTTATCTCCCTCATTAGAGGTTAGGTATGTGAATCCGTATCTCCCTGGGATGACTCGGATCACAAGGTTGCGTGTATTATCACGGGTTTCTAATTTTGTTTTAATTAGCATGTCTGTTTGTAAGGATCTCAAAATTTCTGTGTGTGCTTGAGTCCAACTGGATCTTTTAAAGTCTGGTTTAATTAGATCGTAAAGGGGTTTGACCCTTTCTGCGTAATTTGCAATATATGTTCTTCCGAAATTTAGGAAGCCTAGAATTGACTGTAGGTTTTTTAGTGTTTTAGGAGCTTGGATTACGGCACATTTCTCTAGGAAATTGTCTGCCAGGCTTTTGCCTTCACTTGATAACTCATATCCTAAGAATAGGACCGTCAGATGGGCAATTCTGGACTTTTTGAAGTTGAATTTGTAACCCTCTGCAGCGAAACCAAGTATTATGGTGTTCACTCTTTTCAAGTGAGTCTCCAAGTCATCATCTGTTAAGTAAATGTCATCGACATAAGATAATGCTTCATCATCATATTGTTGTAGTAATTCTGTTACTCTCGCTGAGAATACCCCCGGGCTATTCTTGTACCCCTGGGCTAACCGACAGAATTGTTTTTGAGTGCCATTTACTGAAAATGCAGTTAAATATCTGCTCTCTGGTGCTATGTTTTGACAAAAGAATCCGTTGGAGATGTCCAAGGTTGTTTTGTATTTTTTGCGCACTATGTTATTCATTAGTGCAGCACTGTGTGAGTTTTGCACTGCAAAAGTTTTGCAACATGTGTTAAGGTGTCGGTAATCCAAAACTAGACGGTACGAATTGTCTGGTTTGGAGACCGGAAACAAAGGATTGTTCATTTGTGAGGTGCAAGTTTCAATCACCCCTTGGTATTCTAGCTGATCTAGTATTTCATTTACTTGTTTTTTAGCTTCTTGCTTAATTGGGTACTGCCTTTGTGCAGTAGGTTGTGATTTTAACTGGACTTTGTGAGGAGGAGAATCCTCATCCCATCCTACATGATTTTTATATAAAGCAGGTGCTAAGGCCACTGCCCACTTTCTAGCAAGTGTATATTTTTTATGAATCGGTATTTGATTCGAGAAGGCAGGCATAATTACTTCTTCGCCATGAGGGCACTCCCTGACAAACTCCGGTGGCCAGTCTTTTTCAGCTAGAAGGATGTCATAGCCCTTGGATAGGTTATCCCAAAATAGTCCCCTTATTTTCCTAGTCTTATCTCCCTCTATACGTAATGTTATCTCGTATATTTTGTGGGGCTTGCTAACTCTGGTGTCTGCAGTTTCCACTTGAAGGTATTCATTCGTGTCCACTGTCTCCAGATGATTCATAAGGACTTTGCGAGCTATGCTCACCTCTGCTGCGCTGTCTAGCATTGTCTGAGCCCATTCTCCGTTTTTCAGTTGTGTCCTCAGTATTCTCGGCATTGTTAACTACCTTGATACTGGCTACCTTCTTTTTTGGAAATTGTGATTTCTTTTTCAGTTGAGCAGGTTCCTTGTCTTTGGACTTGGCGTGCTCTTCTGATCGTCCTCTTCTTTCCGATTTCTGCGAGGAATTCTGAAAAGATTGAGACGGACGTGTATCAATGTCTTGATATCTATCAGGTTTTTTAATATTATCCCTATTTCTAAGGTTATATCTATTCCCAGAGGGTTCACTCTGAGGTGACCTTTGTCTCGGGTTCGGAGATTTCTCTCTTCGCCTAGGAGACCTTCCTCTGGACTGGAATTTCTTTTCTTTAGGATTGGATTGTTTATTTCCATCCCAGTTCTTTTTTGGTGAATTATTATTAAAAAATATTTTTTCTGGACTTGTAGTCAGTTGCGGTTTTACTGGTATTCCACCTAGACTATCTCTGCCTAGTTCTTCATAGGATTTTTCTATGATTCTGGCAATTTCAGCTGGTTGGTCTGCTATATCTGTCTCTTTTAACCTCTGGCGGATCGCCACGTTTGCTGCTTCACCCTTTATGTTGGCTAGTAATATAGCCGAGACCTGCTTGAAGTCTTTCAGTAATTTCATACCAAGAGTTAAAGCAGGTTCTGGACCGTATTCATCTTGAATTTGTTTTAGCACATCTGGTATCACCGAAATGGATGGAACACCGTGCGTTTTTGTATAGATGGAAGCAAAGACTGTACCCCAAGTGTCACAGTCCTCAATGTGTGGTGCGATTCCCATTGGGAGACATATAGTCAGAATCCTGTGTTTTTCTAATGGGGTGGTGTCAGGAAACACCGCCTCTATTTGGGTAATTTTCTGTGCCAACCAGAATGGTATTTGTTCCCGTTTAGCTGGAACTTTACCTAGGCAGGATTGGATGTTCTGTGGTGTGATTTTATTTGTGTTCCCCTGGTGAGGGGTCAGCTGTGGAATTTTAATCGCTGGCTGAATTGTTGAAGTCCGCATTACATACTGAACTAATTGTCTGTGAATTTTTAGTAGTTGTTTTAGCTGTATTAACAGCTCTGCTGCAGGCATTCTTTCGATGTCTGGATGTGGTGTGTATCCGGCTAGGACCGGCCACGTTGCTCCTGGTCTTCCTAAAGGACCGAGCCTTGTAATGTGATTGTTATGTATTAGGGCGCCATCAAATAAGAGCAAATGCTCTTGGAATTTGAGTGGTACTTCCACCTCCTCGAAAGGAGTGTACTCATTAGGAGGTTCCTCTACTTTGTAATAGTGGAAGTACTTTGTTACAGCATTTGCTGCTGGAAAATGTATCCATGTATAGTATACCTCTGTCTGCCGATATTCGTGTGCCTCGATTACGAATATGACTGTACCACCTCTAGGTGTCAGTCCATTTTCTATAAGTTTTAGAGTTATAGCTCTCCTTTTGGCGACCTGGATGAGTATTATATCCGGGTCTGCATCGAGTGCTGTAGTATCAGCTGCTGCTATTTCAGTAGCTAATCTAATTGCCTCTCTTTCTCCATCGCTGTCTCCCATTTTACTGACAGGATGGTATTATTTTTGTTTGCAGATCAGGTTTCTTTATGGAAACAGAGATTAGATGCACAATATTTTGGAACTGTTTTATCCTTCAACGTTGACTAGACCAAGAACCATACATAGGAGTTCCCTCCTGCGAGGTTTTGGAGGATATTATAACCTTTCACCCACTCCAGACGTCTTTGGAGTATTTGGGAAAAGGGGTCTGAGTGAGAAAGCACGACTGAGTTACTCTAAATGTCTTACGTTAGTTTTATCGCCCTTTCCAAACGTGTTGGGCGCCATGTAGTGTAGCTCCTATTTTCCCAATAGGCTCTGCGCATTGGAATAGTGTCTACAGCAGTAAAGGCCTAGGCCAGACGTTAACTAGGTCTACTACTGTCGATACTAGACTTAATTTTTGGGTTTGCCAGCTAAGCTCAGAGTTCGCTAGAAACTTTCTCGAATGTTCAAGGAAGGATTAACTCCCCTGATTAGACAAGAAGGGATTTAGTTTCTGACAACCATAGAACATGACAACTTTGCTCTCCCCTAATCAAGAGTCAATCTCGAGAGTCGTGTGAGCACAAGGCAATTATTTTACTCAGTCAGTACGTGCATTCTTAGTCTCATCAGAATGTAGAGAAAAGGAAGAGACGGGCGTGTTCAATAAAAGATGTTATTTATTGATCAGTCTCTTTTCTTGTACAAGAGAAATGGATCGATATTATTGCAATACTTATAGTTAAGTAAAGTGCATACATTAGAAGCAATAGTATAAAATAATACTGTAAAAACATTGATATGGTTTCTGAGCCATATGATGTTTAAAATGATTAAAATATATTTACATACACATATACATTTGACTAAACGTACTCAACTGGTGTTTCTAAATACGCCTACCCCGTGTACCTGACCTAAGTCTAATGCGTGGGCGGGAATAGAAAGTTACAGTTTAGTTTAAGTTTGTTTTTGCCAAGTGAATAACTAAAGAATTCTCTAGGAGGGGTTATTCAGTTCTGTACCTGGAATTTAGGATGAATGAGGAATGGTATCTCTTTCTCTGCTCTCGATATTCCAGGCTGCCTGCGAGGGCTGCCCAGAAGCGCCGGTGCTGGGTCTCTCGGCTTGAGATAGCAGCGCGTCTCTCAGCGCGTCAGGAAGGCGGGGCTGCTGCCTGCGGGGTCTGCTTCTGCTCTCGGCTTCGGCAAGTATGGCTGCTCCGTCTTGTCACCACGCGTGTGTTTGCATAGGGCAAGGTCGGCAATATTTATACCTTAAAGGTGCCGGGATTGACGTAAGGATGGACATAGGTACGTCAATAAAGATGTCATACGACTTGCTCGTTAGCACATTCTTTACTAAAGTTCTCTGTGAAATCAAAACAATGGCCGCACGGATTATCCAGGTTGTCATAGGTTTGATTTGTTATGAGAACGTCGTATGCCTTATCAGGGGCTGGAGGAATGTCGCTTGTCTAATTAGATCTCAAGCGTTATGACCTAATCAGATAACACGTTCCTGTGCCGTAGTGTGACTACGTCAGATAACGGTATCTGCATCATGGGGGATTTCTTGCCTCATGGGCTGACTGTTAGTTAACTAGCTAGTAAGTTTAACCAGAATAGGGTCAGGAATAGGGGGATCGAATCAGAACCTATAGAAATACACGACAGTGCTTATTTCCTTTGGCACTAAATTTATGTACATTTTTAAAAATCATATATCTGGTACCCCTTTTGGATTTTTGCTATTGTGATGTAATTATGTTAATTAAAACAGGACATTCATCTAAATAGGATTGGTTGTTTTTAGTGTTTTGTTTTGTTTACAAAATTGTGGGTTTGTTATTGCCTAAATATTGTGCACATCGCTCTAAGTTAGGGCTGTCTGCTCTTTGCAAAATACACCGTGGTGGTTGAATGCAGGTTTATTTAGTATGCTTACCGTTTACCCTGTCCTATAAATGATGATATTTCTTGAGGTGGGTGAACACCAACCCCAAATAATTATCTAATTTCTCATAATCATTCAAAGAAATGTGCATTTAAACATTATGAGTATTGTTGCATTCTAATTCAATTACCTTCTTGTCGCTGCTCCATAGTATTCAACTCCCTATCCAGGTCAGGATAGGCCACGGCCTGAATGCAGAGCATTATGAGGGCCAGGGAGCTCAACATACAATTCTTTTGTTAGAAGTAGCTTCCAAGTTTTGTTTAGATGATAAATCATGTCCACCACCAATGGTCAACTTATCTTTTGTGTCAGTGCATTCTGTGGGATCCATAGACACCCTGGTGGCACCTCTACCTGGCAACAACCTAACAGCTCTTCTGTTTGATGGAGGCTGACCTACGCAAAGTAAGAAGTTAAATACAAAAATGTTAATTTATTTATCTAGTTCTATGGTTGTGAATGATATTCTGTTAGATTTGTCAGTGACTCACTCCAGAAACAGAAACAGATATGCCATCCACATAATTATAAGTAGATAACATGCATTGTTTTTTTATGTTAGCTCAATTTAAAGATACATTTTATTGCCTCACTAGCTTACCCGTCGCGCGTTGCTGCGATCTCAGAAGAAAGGAAATTTAAGGAAACTTGTTATGATAACATTCAATTTACATTGTGTGATTTTTATTGAAACTTATTCATTTTAATATGGAAAACATTTCAAAGTGTTGTTTTAATTCTGTTTTTTTATTCGAGTGCTTGTGGATACACGATATTTTTTGTTTTTCCTTCTGGTGCGTAGACGAATAAATCAGAAGGTTTTCAGACGCTTGAGCTGGCCACATACAGTTGTCCATGTGAGAAGCACGGATTCTCCAAATCTAGTCCACACACTTGCAGTGATTGTCTTTGTGCTTTGTTGATGGTCAGTGCAAAAGCGAGTCGCACTGGAAAGTGTAAATGTTCAGTATTGGAAAGATTATGAGGGCCCTGGGTGGCCGGGGGAGCGATATTTAACACATTTTCCTTTTTTTCTTTTTGCCAGAAACCTTTGCGGGAGTGTACTCAATAACTTTTAAATTTTTTTTAATTTTTTAATTTTTTTGTTTGTTTTTTTTTAGCCAAAAACCTTCGCGGGCGTGTACTCAACAACTTCCCAAAGTTTCTTGCCGATCGGATGAATGGTGTAGTAATGCATAAAGGACAAACGGACATACTTTGGTTTTTATTTATATATAGATTTAGATTCTGTCAGATGGGTCACCCCTTCACAAATGTGACGGATATCAGTTCCACCATACTATAAGTGCATTATATCCTACAGCACTTACAATAAGGTGGATAGGATATCCGTCCCATTTGTGGCAAGGTACCCTTTCGCCAAACTCTAAATCCGACCCTAAGCCCTATAAATCCAAAATATATATTTATAAATACGAATTGCAAAGAGTTATTCTTTTTTTGGTTATTTATGGGATTTCTCTTTAGATATGTTATGTTATGTTATATATGATTTATAGTGCGCACAATTACTCAGGATTATCCTGGCGCGGATGGACTGAAGCCGAGAGTGCTCAAATAAATTAGATGGCGGGATTAAAAAGATGAGTTTTAAGAAGTTTCTTGAAAATGCGAAGGTCCTGAGTATGTCGCAAAAGGCCGGGAAGGCCTTTTGAGATATGCTCAGACAATTACTCCATCATAAACGTCTCTTCCCTAATTACAAGGGTTTTATCTCCTACGCAAACAGGAAAAACTTTTATGCACATCGATATATGAATTTGCTATTTCAAAATGTAAACTTTTTTTAAATCAGTAATCATAAAGTAGGACAATATTATAAAATTAATAAGGATATTTTTGCAACAATATTGAATCCCTAAAGTAAATAATGTCAGAAACATATAACTTATAAGGTATTTTGTTTAGCTCAATTTTACCATGTATTAAATTTAATGAGGAAAGCTGGGCAGTGGCTCAGGTGCTGTATTTTTAACATTTCTAAGTTTAATTTCAGTCTCAGTAACTTAGGGACGATGGCAGTATTTTAGCAGTACATATTATTTTGTGAATTCTATCACAAACTTACATACAAAGAAAACATTAATTTTAAAATAGCATAACATGGGGCGTGGTCTGACCAACGATGTGGTGAGACACTATTATAGCAGAGCCGGGGGGTTCTGACCACTGATCATGGGGTGGCTGCTGACCACTTCGCCCCGGGACATCTGTGGAGGGGCAGTATCTTACCTGATGGCGATTTCCAGGCATCAGACGAGGGAACTCTGCAGGCCTGGAGGGGCGACCCACCATCTTGCGAGAGCCCTTGGGAGGCTCGTTCGGCTGTCCCTCGGGTCTGCGGAGGCCCTGCCTGCTGGGTACGCTGCGACCTCTGGTGATCCAGTGGCGGCGGGGCGATCTGGGCCAGTAGCGGCACCCATACCGGCCGCGGCGGAGAAGCCCGTGCTGTAGCGGGAGAAGGAGAGCGGTGATTGTGGGGCCTAGCGGGGCCTGCCCTGCGCCGCTTGCTGAGAGGAGGTGGCAGCTAATCCTGGTGCGGGCGGCGGACGAGGGGCCTGTGAAGATCCTGCTTGCGGCCCGGGCTGGCGACCTGGTGGGGTGAGCCGCCATCTCTTGGAGGTCCTGGAGGGGGCCCCCAGGGGCTCTGAGCCGACAAGGTCCGGGTTGATAAGCTGAAACGAGCTGCACAGAACGAGCGTCCCGGCCTGCCAGCGGAGGCAGAGGCGGGCGGTGGGCAGCCCATCGGGGGACGCTCTAGCAAGGCAGACAGTAATAGAAGACAATGGTCCAAAGACTAATATTTTACAAAGTCACAATTTCGTCAACAGTTCATAATTCACGAAGTGGAAAAATCTCACAACGCAACAGCCAACAACCAATAAACAGTGGCGATTTATTCATTTTCTACCACTAGATATAGATCAACAATTGCAATACATATAGGTCATACTAGTTGCCCCAATAGAAGCGTGCAAAAAAGAAGAAGGATGAAGTAGTGCTCAGTGATAAGAAAAGGTAGACAGCTGGAGTGGAGGTGCAGCCTGGCGGATCATTGAGGAGCGGGCCCCGCAGCAGGTACAGGGAGGCTGAGAGCTGGGACTGTGGGAGTGCGACACAGCGGAAGGCGCGCTCCCCCTGCATTTTGGGTCGCACGTACTTGGCGGCCCTGAACTGCCGGGTCACACGAGCTGCTGCACCTGGGGGGGCCCAGGCTCTGAACATTGCCACATCCCCCATGCACCACTACTTGGGGGGAAGTCATGGACTAGTTGGCACATGGGCACAGGGAGATGGCGGGGTCCTTGCACGGGGGTACGCCCGTTGAAGATACCGCCATTTTGTACTGGATGAGCAGCCTGGAGGCACCGGGTGGCTTGCCCTGGTGACGCAGGGACCCACTTCAGACGGTTGGTGAGGTGGAGGGGCCGGCTGAGGCATCTACAGTGAGGTCGTGGACAGCTGGGGGCAGAGCGGTGGGGTGCAGGCTGCCACAAGCTGGGTCTGCGGGAGAGTGGCACAGCAGAACATGCGCTCCCCCCACCATTTTGGGTCTCCCCACGCCGGGTAACCCCAAATCAACAGATCCTATGCGCTGCTACATCTGGGGGGGACAGCGCCCTGACTATAGCCCCAGCCCCCCTGTGCCACTACTTGGGGGAGAGCCCAGGGGGTAGCTGGAAGGCGGACATGCTGTGACGGATGGGACACTGCCGGGAGGGGCACCTTGCATGTGTTGGAGGTGCTGCCATGTTGTGACTGGTGAGCGTCCCGGAGGCGATGGGTGGATTACTCTAGTACTGCGTAGGCTCATTGTGGGTAACACGCAGGTTGGACTCTGTGCTCTGTACCCCTGGAGATTGGTACCACAACTGGGGCCCCCAGGAGAACCCGCTGGTGAATGAACGACGTGGACTGGGAGCCCAACCCTAGAGAGGCCATTCTTCTTCCCTGTGCAGCTCTGTCAGTAACTGGCATGGGGGGAGGTGCACTGCTTTGGAGGGATGCCGTGTGGAGGTGAGGGGAGGCTGCTTGGCGGCTGAGCGGCCTCACAGGACACGCAGTTCTTCCCTGTCCTTCGCGGGTGGCGCTTTGGAGGTCGCCTGCAAAGCAACTATGACGCGCACTGGCAGAGGAAAGGATCCGCCGGCTCCGGATACCAAGGAAACCACGGTACCCGAACTGTGGGGCAAGGCGGGGTCCTCTGCCTCCGTGGGGGGAACCCACAGGCTGGGGGAGAGTGGAGACTCACCCCCGGTGACACAGGCGTTCATTGCCTCCTTTATGTCCGACTTGAAATCTGAAATTGGCTCTTTGCGCACTGAAGTACACTCTTGTGTTCGCGAACTTCGAAGGGATGTCACAGACTTGAGCGAAAGAGTAGATGGCCTGGAAAAGACAGTGGATGCCCGCACGGAGGACCGGGAGCAACTGTGGCAGCGTCTGGCCACCTTGGAGGATCAACATATTGAGTTGCAGATGAAGCAAGAAGATTTGGAGAACCGCAGCCGCCGGAACAACCTCTGCATCCCCTGGTTCCTCTTAGGGCCGAAGGGACACACATCATGACATATGTGGCGCAGCTGCTTCACATGGTCAGGGGGATGACGACGCCTCTCCGCCGGCTTTGGACCGAGCTCACTGTACCTCCGGGCCCGCGGGGCGGCCGGGCTCCTCCCTGACATTTTAACCAGAGTGTACTTTTTTACTGAAAAAGAGGCTATTCTCCGGGCGGCGAGAGCCACGCAGGACCTTACATATGATGGACATAAGATACAAATCTTTCAAGACCTCCCGCCTAACACCCTGAGGCGCCGTCTTCCCTTTAAGCCGGTGACAGACAAGTTGCAGAGCCTGGACATCTCCTATCAGTGGGGCCATCCCTTCGCTCTCATATTCACCTGGGAGTCAAAGCATAGAATGGTCAGATCCTACCTCGAAGTGGCACAGCTCCTGCGACTGTCGCCATCGCGCTCTGCCAGCCCCACCCGCCCCTCACCGCCCGCAAGAATACAGGCCAGACCATCCTGGTCCACTGTGCATCGGCACAGGCGCTCGCCACCCCTGGATGCCCAAACAGCTTCGCAGGCAAAGCAAGATATTATTGGCCATATCAAATCCTTGAAAGGGGACCAGTCAGATGCGCTCCCGGACCCCCCCAACCCCTGAATTGTAGGTATGGAGCCTCTATCGACATCCACACTGGTCTTTGGGAGGTATGGTCCCCACTTGGCTGAACCCACTGCTTATGGTTGCGCGCTGGGTGCCACCCCGGCCTTTCTCCGGCAAGGTAGCGGGAGCCGGAGACCTCCACTGGGTTGATCCTGGGAGCAGCGAAAAGACTTGCCCCCATCTGTTCCTGAGAGAGTGACATCTCTGGGCTCCCCAAACCCAAGGGTGTAGGCTATCCCACGACAGGAATAGGACATTGTGGCCCGGTTGGCCAATGTTGCTGATATTGCCTGTTGTTCTTTTTCTCTTTTTTCCTACTATTTTTCTGTTCCCCTCTCTTACCCTTTCTCAGCTCCTGCGATGTGGTGGGGGGAGGTCTGGGAGGCTACTGTAGGCGATGGCGCGTAGGGGGGTCCCCCTTTACTACCCTTTTTTAGAGCCCGATAATGGACCTGTGGGAGGTTTAGCGCTCTAGTCAGTGACCTGCGGTGTTAATGGCTCTTGCTGACCCTTTAAAGATCCTTTCCCTCAATGTTAAGGGGCTTAAGTCCCCCAATAAACGTCTGCAGGTGTGGCGCTACATCCTACTGCATGGCCCGACATCGTTTTCCTTCAGGAAACCCATCTGCTTAAGAACGATACACTGCGCATGGCACATCCTAAATACCCCCTACAGTTCTGGGCAGGAGTGGCTATCCCCTGCAAACGGGGTATCGGGCGGGGGACCTCAAAGGCCTTCTGTAGCGCAGATGGGCGCTTCCTCAGGGTGGGAGTGGTGGTTGGCAGGCGTCCCCTCACGCTATGTAATGTGTATGCGCCAAACCAAATGCAGGACTCCTACCTCTGAATGCTCTTTAGGGAACAGGTGCCACAGGGCGACACCTCTCCCATTGTGGGAGGGGATTTTAACTTGGTGTGGGATCCTGCATTGAACCGTAGTGAAGCTTCCTCGAACGGATCAGGTGCCATAACCTCCGCGCTTCGGAACCAGATAACGGACCTCGGCCTTATAGATTCTTGGCGTTATCACTCCCCAGAGGTGCGGGATTACACATACTACTCGCATGTTCACCGCTCGTACTCGCGCATCGACCATTTATTTATCTCACATGCCCTTATAAGGGATATGCTAACGGCAGCTATGTCGGACATCTCGATTTCTGACCACGCTCATGTCGAGCTTCTCCTGCAAGGCATGGCCTTTGGTCCTGCCCGTCCGCCACGGTGGTGCTTACCGATGTATATTCTGCGGGACCTGGATGCTGTGGAATCAATACGGACAGTCATAGACTCTTATTTTGTAAACAACGACCTCCCTGAGACTCCATTCCCCGTGGTGTGGGACGCCTTCAAGGCGACGATCCGAGGCCACATCACGTCTCTGGCGATTGCGCATTCCCGGGAGGCCCGTAAACTAGAAGGTGGCCTCTCTGCGGACATAAAGAAGCTAGAGGTGCAAGATCGGGAGCACCCTTGCCTCGTGTTTTGGCGGAAACTCGCGAACCTCAGGGGTCAGCTTCGTGTCTGCGGACTAACAAAGCCGAACGCTCTCTGCTGGCCTTGAAGCAACAGTACTTCGAGGGGGGGACAAAGTGGGAAGGTTGTTTGCGTGGCGCCTGCAGGTCCGGGCTGCGAAGGCACACATCGCGAACATTCAGGTACCTGGGGGAGGGCGGGTCACGGCGGAGCGAGCGAAATGCAAGGCCTTTAGGAAGTATTACACTGCCCTCTATAAGGCTGACACGTCCTTTCAAACCCATATTGACGAGGTGTTGGACCACTGCCCGTGAACCCCAATACACCCACATCATGAGGCCCAGCTGGAGGGCCCTCTCTTGTCGGGGGAACTGACTGCAGCGTTGAAAGACCTTCCCCTCGGCAAGACGCCAGGCCTGGATGGCTTGCCGATACCCTTTTATCGTATGTTCGTATTACAGCTCCAGCCCCACTTGCTATATAACTCCTTCTCGGATACCGAGGGGCCGTCGCCTTCTTTGGGCATGGCTGAAATAGCTCTCATCCCCAAGCCGGGAAAGGACCCCACCCTATGCGCCTCTTATTGCCCCATAGCATTATTAAATACGGATCTCAAGCTCTATACCAAAATGTTAGCCAAACGTCTAGAACCTCACCCGCCGGGACTTGTGGCGCCCGATCAGGTTGGCTTCATCCGCAAGAGGCAGGGGGCAGATAACGTGCGCATAATGGCTCATTTGGTAGGGAAAGCGCAGCATTGGGAGATACCAGCTTGTCTTCTCTCACTTGATGCGGAGAAGGCCTTTGACCGGGTGGAATGGGGCTTTCTTTGCTCGGTTCTGCAACAGGTCGGTCTGGGACACAACTGGATCTCGAGAATTATGGCGTCTTACCTCTCCCCCCAGGCACGGGTCCGTGTTAACGGGGAGATCTCAGACCCCTTCTCTATACACAGGGGCACTTGGCAGGGCTGCCCCCTATCACCTCTGCTTTTTGCGCTGGTAGTGGAGCCCCTAGCGGAAATGATTAGGCAACATGAGGACATCCATGGCCTAAATTTAGGAGGTCGCAGAATAAAGTGCCGTTATTTACGGATGATCTTATTCTCACTTTGTTGTGCCCACACACTTCCCTTCCGGCGCTCCATACCCTTCTGCAGACCTTTGAAAGAGTGTCTGCCTTAAAATCAATCATGCCAAGTCCTGGGCCTTAAACCTCATGATCCCGGAGGAGGAGCTTCCAGCCTTGGAAGCGTTGGCTCCGTACCGGTGGACTGCAGACCATGTTTGTTATTTGGGCCTGAAGCAGACCCCTTCCCTAGCCACCTGGTCTCAGGTAAATTGGGGTAAATGCCAGGCAGCTGTACGGGAGGACATGAAGAGGTGGAAGTCCCTGACTATTTCCTGGCTTGGCAGGCTTCACGCTGTCAAAATGACTCCTTCCAAAAATTTTGTATCTGTTTCAATGTCTCCCCACTACCATACTGCAACAACAGATACTGGACCTTCAGAAGGAGATCACCAAATATTTCTGGGGTGGTCGTCGACCACGGTTCTCCCACAAGATCCTTATGTTGCCCAGAGATAGAGGGGGTCTGGCGTGCCCTAATCTCCTGGACTACTATTACTGTGCTTCGCACCTTCATATTGTCTCGGAATGGACAACTACGGAAAGCGAAAAGGTGTGGTTCCATATGGACTGGATGGTAACGGGCCGCACTATCTGGGACCTCACGTGGCTCCACCGGACGGCGCAGTCCCGCAGCGCCTATATGGCAGTGCCTACCAAAACAGTTCTTAAGATATGGGACAAAATAGCCGTACGCAAAGGGCTGACGACATTCCGTTCTCCCCACACCCCGATAGCAGACAATCCGGCCTGCCACACAAAAGCCTTCGCTAGGTGGGTACAGGGAGGGTGCAGAGTCCTTGGGGACATGTTTGAGGGGGGACTCTTAAAGACGTTCGCCCAGTGCAGGGACGAATTTCGTCTCCCGCCGACAGCGTGCTTACAATATGCGTAGTTGTGGCACTGGGTATCGTCGCCCGCTTTGTGGCAGGTGGCCACCCGTCCCTACACCCCCTTCGAGCAGCTGGTCCGTTCCTTCAAGGATTCGAGGGGCCTTATCTCACAAACCTACCAGATCCTTCAACACCCGCCGACATCGACAGTACACACGTATCAACGTCAATGGCACCTGGCGTCGGGAATGGACATCACACCTGGACAGTGGAATGTTCTCTGGCGCGACATTCCTAGGGTCTTTCGCAGTATCCCACAGAGAGAAAATGCATATAAAATGATACCGCAATGGTACTATACACCGGTCCGGCTACATCAAATGTTCCCTGCCACGTCCCCTTTGTGTTGGAGATGTTCGACTGCATCTGGCGACTTCATTCACATCTGGGGGGCCTGCCCGCTCCTGACCCTGCTATGGAAGGAAGTCCTTAGTCACATCAAGGAGGTGTTGGGGTTCCCCCTGCCCTATTCCACAGCCACCATCCTCCTGGGCATCAAACCTGCCATCTTGAAAGCACTTACGAACAGCGAGTGGACCATAGCCTTGCATATGCTTGGGGCGGCCAAACAACTCATTGCCCTTTATTGGAAAAGGCCAGAGGCACCTCCAATCGCTGCCTGGTTTGTGCGACTGTGGCACATTTTAACTAGGGAGCTCTTCACAGCGCGATTGCAATCGCGAGAAACTCGTTTTACCACTGTGTGGCGTCCCCTGGTTCAACACCTCTGTAAAATAGAGCATGCACGATACCTCCCTGTTAAGCTTAGAGCGCTGCGTCTCTTTGAGGATGCCCTGGCCCCGCCAAATCCTACTAAACTTATACTGTGTCCAGACTAATTATAGTCACCCAGCCCTCAGCGGGCCTACTGTGACCCCCATGGTGCCTCCGGTTAGCCAGTGCTGCGCGCCACCCATGACCTGCTCACTCGCCTACCCAGATAGCTGTCTCCAACCCTCATATTTCCCTTCCATATCTCTCCTTGTTTTGCTTCTGTCTGTCTCTCTCTTTCCTCTTTATAGGGGCATTTCACCCGTGCTCGCAATGTTATTGTTCTTCTTTTAATAGGGCCCACAATGTAATACGACCTGTAATTGTTGACACATCTACTGGTATACGCAGTTGGCCCACCACAAGTAGTAGGCGTTACGCCTTTTCATCATGGGTTCCTTGTTGCCTAAGCCTCACGGTGAAACCTTTGCAATTAACGCGGCCGGCCCTGCATGGGTTGTAGGCCTATCGCTGTGTATATAGAGACCTGAGTTGCACTCTTCAGAACGTTGTTGTTCCTAGACAGGTCTCAAGACACCCTACAATAAGCTGTTATTGCAGCACCTCCTAGAAAACGCAGCCGGCCCTACGAGGATGTGGGCAACATGCTGTGTTTAAATTGACCGCTTGCAGTCTTTTTCTTTCTGGTAAACAATGATTGCAAAAGTCCGCTGCCAGCCCTGAATGGGTTGTAGGCTTAATGCTGTGTACCTATGGCCCTTTCTTTCTTTCTTGTTTCTGAAAATAAAACAGATTTTCAACAAAATAGCATAACATTGCATGTAGGGTGCTTATCTGTCTCCAGAATCATATAGCTGGTTGTAATTGTTCAGGCCCCTCTCCTCAATATTTCCAGGTCTTCTCTAATGACGTTGGGGCCTTGTCACCTGCACCTTCAGCCTTGTTGGCTCCCAGGAGCAGAACTTGAAAAGCAACAGGTGAGGTCATCTTCACTTGAGAGAAGGTAGCAAGTGACAAAATTGCCCTAACTATAGGTACGTCAACAAGTTGGAAAATTATGTATGCGTACATGTTGGATGATGGATTCCTTCAATAATGAACCATTGTAGCCAATGTGTAACTCCGGATGATGAAAACTCCACTTCGGTGTCCATTATCATGATGTCAGGCATTTGCCATGTTTGTTCCAGCACAATATCACAATATTGTTTGCAAATGGTATGTCTGACAATATGGCGGATGGGTAATGCATATTTGATGCAAAGTTCCATCATCCACGATATTGCCTCCATCAATAACAACTAGAAATCTACAATAATAAGTAGATATGTACATTGTACATAGAACACTGCATAACAAATGGCAATGTAGGTGGTCTTTTAAAAAACAAATTTGATTAAAAAATATAACATATATGCAATACGGTAAGATCAAAAATACAATAAAATAGGAAAATAAATGAAAGTGTATTTATAGTTAACTTATTCCACACTATGAGGTTGTGGGTGCACTCATAAAGGATTACTCATGGAAATATAATCACAATATTTATGAGTATAAATAAGCAAAAAATAATAAATTAATTTGTTTGAAAATGGTAACAAATTCCAAAATGTTCTCTATAATTGTCCGCAATATAGGATTTGGTTTACATTGGGCAACACCCAAGTCTGCCCAAGTAAAAATGACCAATTTCTCTCATATGTTCCAGATATGCACATCCATGAGCTGAAGGAAAATGGGAAAGGATAAGTCAATGAGACAAAAGTGTCTTCAAATCACAGTCTGATCTCGCAACCATGCATCAAAAGCACATCATTAAGTAGCACAGACTGAACTGGAACACGATAAAAGCTTTATAACTGCAGTTTCATTCAGAATGATTTCCAGACATTACCATCCAAACAGCCATTCCATCTAATGTGAAGATAATGGCAGTTTTACATTGATGTGCTTTTGGCTCCTTCCAGCGCACTGTTAAGGACTCCTATTAGAAGTTGCAGCCAATTTTCTCAGTTGTCCTCTGCCAAGTTCTCAATTTTATGTTTATATATAGTAATCACTTCAGCCAATTTCCAAAAAACAGTGCTACACTGGACAACACCAAGGAAGAGTTTAATGTCATATGAAGAATACCACATTTCATTAGAGTCATAGATAGAACTGACGTTCCATTGGTGCCACCTAATGCCCAGGAGCTAGTGTACCACAATAGGAAGTAATTCCACTTAATCAATGTGCAGGTGGTTTGCATACCAGATATTTACACCACCAGAGTGCGTTCAAGATTTCCTAGATCCACCCACGACTCACTAGTGATATTCACTAGATCTGTACCACAGCAGATGGCAGAACCTTACACCAAGGAGGGCCTGTCTTGTTGTTAAGTGTTATCTTTAAATTTGTTGTGTGAATTGTTATGTGCATCAATGTAGGTCAAGAAATATTTTAAATATTTTTTCCATTTGTCTTCATATTTCTCAAGAGACTTAACTTATCGTTGTTGAACATGGCTTTTCACCTGACTAAGGAACCCAACAAAACCAAGGAAAGTCAGCTCCAATGAAGTCTCTGTACAAACAAGGGAGCCTTTGAAGCATAATGTTAGCCTCCTCAAGGTACAGTCATTTGCCTGAACAAGACCAGAAGAACCCTCCTCTACTCTCTTGGGAATGTCTGCAAGATACTTGTGTTACTTTGTATCCTGCACAACATTTCCCTGCAATCCATAATGATCAGTATCAGCGGAACCCAAGGGCAATGTTGTTAACATGTGTCAGCAAGACGGCAGTGATGAGAATAAATTCAGTAACCTCACTTGTGAACTTATTGAAAAGAGATGCGCATGATTGTAAGTGGCATAAAAATTAATTCGCTTTTTTTTAAAGTATGAACATCTCTCATTTGAGAATGTAGTTCACTTTTGCTATATTATTTTTTGTTATTATTATTTAACATGATATTGTAATGTTTTCTGTTGTAGCAAAGAATTCTTAAGGATATAATGTTAACTTGTGAATGATGTTTTGTTTGCAGAGGGGAAACTACATCACACACAAAAAATGACATCAGCCATATTGTAGGAAGTGGGTATATATATATATAAATATATAAATAATCTATCTATCTATCTATCTATCTATCTATCTATCTATCTATCTATCTATCTATCTATCTATCTATCTATCTATCTATCTATCTATCTATCTATCCATAGATAGATACAGAGAGACAGAGCAGTGTGTGCTCAGACGCTGTGTGTGTCAAACTGTGGTCAAACGAATGCGCAGTTCTTACTGCAAACAAAACTTGAGCAAAGAAGCTGGTAGGAGTGGCTTCCTCCAATTTTTATTCAATTTCACACACCATTATTTTACAAATTACAACGCATTCTGGCTGAACTTTCTGCCTTTTTTTTACGACAATCACCATGTTGTTTTACATGATAATTAGCAGAAAACATTTCCTTGATGTCAATATCTGCATCTCTCCCTCCACTGACAATGCATGCATATATGTTGTGTAAACAGTGGCCTTCCTGGACTAATGAGTTTAAACATGCAAAGATACAACAATCAAACTGCACACAGCTCCAATATATATATATTGATGTATTGGAGCTGTGTGCAGTTTAATTATATCTTTTTATGTTTAAACTCATGAGTCCAGGAAGGCCACTGTTTACAAAACATATATGCATGAATTGTCAGTGGAGGGAGATATGTTTTTATATATATACTTTGGGGTCCCGCTGCAGTGCAATCTGCCTACATCAATTCTCCCCCTATTTTCACCGACCTGCGCTGCTGTTCAAATGGGGCATCTTGGGAGTTGCAGTTCAGAGCATGAATAACGAACTACAACAGGGGAGCAAGACTGCAAGGGGGAGGAGCGGACCCACGCCAGCTATTCAAGAGGCAGCCGGGAAGAACTCACTGTGTTCAGTATGGCCGGTGTTGTGCGCTGAGGATGGCGAAAGCCGAAATGCATTTGCCGCCACTGGAGCTGTTTTTAGAAAATAAAGCCCTTCCAACTAGTCCCCTTCGGGCTCCTGCTTCTTCTTTGTGAGGGAGGTTTCTGTGGAGACATTTTTGCGCTGGCCAGTAGCGCATTTCAAAAGCCCCCGCCGCGTCATTGAGTCCGGACCTCTTCTGGCATGCCTCACGGCTATTTTGTACTTTCTTTCAAGGAATGTGTCCGGTACCCGCCCCTGCAGTAGAAGAACGAGAGCAGTTGAGGTATTGTACCTCTCTCGTGGCAACTTGCTCCTCGCATTTAGCCCCTGCATTTTGGACTTCCTACACTGCGGGCTGTGGCGGTGCGAGGGGACCCGAGGAAGGACTTTGTAATCTCAGGACAGTGGAGTGTGTCACAGTGTCCTGCTACATTGGGGTCCCGCTGCAGGGCACTCTGCCTACATCAATTCTCCCCTTATTTTCACCGACCTGCGCTGCTGTTCAAATGGGGCATCTTGAGAGATGCAGTTCAGAGCATGAATAACGAACTACAACAGGTGAGCAAGACTGCAACGGGGAGGAGAGGACCAACGCCAGCTATTCAAGAGGCAGCAGGGAAGAACTCACTGTGTTCAGTATGGCCGGTGTTGGGCGCTGAGGAAGGCGAAAGCCGAAATGCATTTGCCGCCACCGGAGCTGTTTTTAGAAAATAAAGCCCTTCCAACCAGTCCCCTTTGGGCTCCTGCTTCCTCTTTGTGAGGGAGGCTTGTGTGGAGATATATATATATATTTTTATATATATATATATATATATATATATATATATATATATATATATATATATATATATTGTCGCCGGTCGACGAATCTTCGCGAATTTCTCTAAGAAAATGGCCTGCTCCGCTCCGATCCTTCCCTGAAAGTTTGGGGGTGATTCGTGAATCAGGGCCCGAGAAAAAAGGGGTGTCCCAAAACGTGTTTTCCACATGCAATTTTCCATAGGAACTTTAGCCAGGGCTACAGCCCGAACGGCTGAACGGAATTACACCAAATTTGGCAAAAAGGTAGAGTTTGGTTCACAGATGACCCTTTTTGTTGAATGGTGTAAATCCGTTCAGTAGTTCCGGAGAAAATCATAAGTAAAATCATAAGTATATCTATAGGAGCTTACTGTAAGCTTACTGTAAGCTTACTGTACTCTGTACCTTCCCGAGCACGAGCTGAATGCTAATTGGCTGTCAACACTCCAAACCAGGAAGTGTTGGCAGCCATCTCGAGGCACAAGAAAGCTGAAAACAAACGCGCAAAACACGCAAAGGGGGCAGGGGAGACACACCCTGACCCCCTAGGCCTGCTAGGCGTACGCATACCCCGCGAAAAAAACAAGAAGAAAAAAACCCGGGTTGTTTATTTTAAAATTATCCCCCGGGGGGACCAAATTCCGGGGGCATATTTTTAAAAAAGTGTGGGGGGGCCCAATCCCCCCCACACTGCCCCGGGGACCGCCACCCCCCGGGGCAAAGTCATTATCCTAGCGGGGGCACATGGCCCCCCACAGCCCCGGGGCCTGCCACCCCCGGGGCTTTTTTTCTAAGTATGCGGGGGCTCGTGGCCCCCCCGCAGTCCCAGGGACCGCCACCACCCGGGGCTTTGTTTTTTGTTTTTTTTAAACAACCTCTGTGGGGGGCTCAAGCCACCTCCCCGGGGCGCTAATATGCAAAATAGGGGGGTCCGTGACGGACCACCCAGTCCTGGGGACCACCACCCCCCGGGGCTTCTTAGCTGTTGGGAGGGTGGGCCGCGCGACCCCCCTGCTGGAGCCCTCGATGGCCCTGAGGACCGCCACCCCCTAGGGCCGGCTCCTGCAGTGTCCCGTGGTGCCTACCCCCGGGACCCAGCTGTTTGCTGTGGTAGGGCGGGAGCCTCGCGGCTCCCACCCTACCACAGTAAACTGCTTTGATTTTTGAAAGAGAGAGCAGGAAACCTGCTCTCTCTTTCAAAAATCAAAGCCGATTGTTTTTCAGTATGGGGAGCAGCATGTTAGCTGCTCCCCATGCAGAAAAACAATGCCGGCTCCCGCAGGATGCGGAGAGCCGACAGGGACCGTGTGGGGCTTGGGGAGCCTCCACGGCCCCCAACGAGGAAGGCCAGGCCCTGGTGGGCTAGTTGGCCTCCATGGACCCCCAGTATACAAGGGGACTTAATCTCCCATCTTAGAACGCGGTACGGGCGTGTTTTCACAGTGGTGAAGGTAGGGGGCGGGGCTAGAGGTGATATGTGTGCAAACATGTTCTGTGGTGCGTTTTAAGTTGGGGAATAAATTCTTCTTCAATCCAGAGGTCCCCTAGGGGCCAACTAGTCCAACAGGTACCTCCAGTAAGCACCACAGAGCTGCGTTGCAGAGTGTTGTAACGAGGGGGCGTGCCCTCTGAACACCTGTCTGCAACGCAGCTCCCTGGCGCATACTGGAGGTACCTGGTGGGCTAGTTGTCTCACAGGGGACCACAGGATTGAAGAGGAATTAATTCCCCAACCTAAAATGCGCCACAGGGTGTGTTTGCACACATGTTTCCTCAGGCCCCGCCCCCTTCTTTCACTATTGAGCTAAATATTCCTGTAAAATCAGCCGAACTACGAATTACGATTTACTCACCTGTTATCACAAGAGACGTCAGTACTGCATCTTTGAGTGCACTAATGATCCTGAAAAAAATTTCTAACAATACTTACAGTAACTTGAATTTCCTTCAATAGGCTAAGATTGACTGGTTTCACTTGGAAATTTTTCTAAGTGTGGAGTTTTGGAACTTTAAAAAATTCCTCTAAAATCAGCCGAACTACGAATTCCGATTTACTCACCTGTTATCAGGAGAGACCTCAGTGCTGCATCTCTCAGCCCACTAATGATCCTGAAAAGTAATTCTCACCGTAGTTACAGTAACTTGAATTTCCTTCCATAGGGTAACATTGACATGTTTCACTTGAAAAACATTTTTAACTGTACTTACCAGTAACTTGAATTTTCTTCCAGAGGATATCATTGCCTGCTATATAAAATATATATAAATTAAAAATAATAATTAAAAAAAATACAATTTCAATATTTTTAAAAACATTTATTTTTCAATTTATATAACAAATATGTAATGTAATTTAAAAAATAAAATATCTAAAAATAAATAATCTAAAATAATGTAGTAAATTAGTATAAAAAAAGAACAATTAATAAAATTATCATTTACAAAACCTTTGAAATTCACTGAAAAAATCATAGGTTTCAGCCACGCTACAGTTAAAAATTAGCATTAAGATTTCCTATGGTAGCTAGGTCCTAACTATATATACCTACTGGCTATCGCCAGTTGGTAATATATATATATACCCAGTCACCTAGTCGACCCCAGGTGAATACTCCAGCTTTTAGTTTGGGAGCTCCGGTTGTTTCCTCCAGTCGACCCCAACTAAAATCTTTTCCTCGTTCCTCTTTTGAGGAATTCTGCAGTCTGGCCAATATGGTGTCCTCTAGTTCTCCGCGCGACCCATTGCCTCCCAAATTTTGGAAGGCTTTTCAGGCGGAACTCTTTCAACTGTTGCATTCTATCTGCCTCCAGTCTTTGGAGCTGGCATCCGTCCCCGAGTGTTGGAAGTTAGCAGTAGTGTCACCTCTGCTTAAGAAGCCAACACTGGACCCGAGCTGTCTGTCCAACTATCGGCCAATCTCCTTGCTCCCCTTTCCTATTAAAATCATGGAAAAATGGGTGACCCGTTCGCTCTCAGGTTTCCTGGAAAACATCGGCTGGTTCGATGAGTCACAGTTTGGCTTCCGCCCCGGGCACGGGACGGAGTCCGCGCTTGTAACCGTACTGAACAACCTTCGTTCGCGTGTCGACAGTGGGCGGGCAGCCTTTCTAGTGCTGCTCGACATGTCGGCCGCGTTCGATATCGAACCCTCATCAGGAGACTTGAAGAGTGTGGGGTCACAGAGGACGCAAGAGATTGGCTTATATCGTATCTTGACAGTCGGCAACAGCTGGTCTCGCTTCCTCCTTTCTGTTCTGAGCCAAGGAAAGTAGGGCAGGGGGTGCCACAGGGCTCGGCCATCAGCCCAATACTTTTCAATCTGTACCTCCACCCCCTGGTCTAGCTTATAAAGTCCTTTGGTGTCTCGGCTTTTAATTATGCCGATGACACCCAGCTGGTCTTTTCCTTGGAGGGCATTAAGGCAGTCTCGCTGGAGACATTCCATCGCTGCATGGCAGCCACAGCGGACTGGTTACGGGCCAACTCCTTACAATTTAACAGCGCTAAGACTGAGGTCCTCTACTGTTCCGCAGATCGGATCTCGCAGGCACTTCCAGAGAACTTTTGGCCTGCCTCCTTCCCCGAGCCAGTTTCGGCTGCGTCATCTGCCCGCAACTTGGGGGTGATCTTCGGCCCGAATTTACAGCTTGACTTGCACGTTAATAAAACCACGTCTACGTGCATGATGCTGTTATGCATGTTGCGTAAAGTTCTGCCCCTTCTCCCTGCCCATGCCAGGCCGGAAGTAGTTCGCGGTACTATACTAAGTCGCTTAGATTATTGTAACGCACTACTTCTGGAGGCCCCAAAAAATCTAGTGGGGAAGTTACAACGAGTGCAGAACATGGCCGCCAAGTTGGCTCTCTCATGGCCTAGGTCCAGTTCTTCTACCCTAGCTTTGAGAGAATTACACTGGCTCCCGGTACATCTGAGAGTGCTGTACAAAGCTGCTTGTTTAGTGTTCAAAGCTATACATCATTTGGGCCCGATACCTCTGCAGAATATGTTCTCCTGGTACTCTGCCCCGCGACTTCTTCGATCCTCTTCTGCGCATCTGTTGGTAGTCCCGAGGTTCCAGAGAGTCAGGATGGGTGGCCGCTCATTCAGTGTGGCAGCGGCCAAACTGTGGAACTCCCTGCCTCTCTCCTTGAGAAGCCACAGCAATTATCTGCCGTTCAGGAAAGCTCTTAAAACGCACTTATTTCCTAAAAATGCTGTGTAAGTGAATAGTGCTGTCGCTCAAGTTCAAGCGCCAGGATGCCCTCTGGGTGACAGGTTTGCGCTCTATAAATACACTAAATAAATAAATAAATAAATATATATATATATATATATATATATATATATATATATATATATATATATATATATATTCACTGAAAAAATCATAGGTTATAGACCATATATAGTTAGGAATTAGCATTTACAAAACCTTGAAAATTCACTGAAAAAACCATAGGTTATAGACCATATATAGTTAGGAATTAGCATTTAAAAAACCTTTTTTTACTCACACAAAACCATTGAAATTCCATATATAGTTAGTTGTACTAACTATATATCGCGCACCCGCAATCCACGGCTGATCATGTCACATATTACATCATTCATGACATGGTCAGTGACATCACTGATGACATCACTGATGACATCTCAAATGACATCACTGATGACATCACTGATGACATCTCAAATGACATCACTGATGACATCTCAAATGACATCACTGATGACATCACTGATGACATCTCAAATGACATCACTGATGACATCACTGATGACTACATCCAGTGACTGTATGTTTCTGTAAAGTTAAAATATGTCTTACATATTGAAGAATGAGTGGAGGTATAAGTGTATGGTTTTTTCAGTGAATTTTCAAGGTTTTGTAAATGCTAATTCCTAACTATATATGGTCTATAACCTATGGTTTTTTCAGTGAATTTCATTGGTTTTTTAAAAGCTAATATCTATATCTGTAAAATATATTCTTTATTACGTGACGTATCACGTAGCCACGTGAGACGCCTCATGACACGTCGCATAACCGTGACGTATCGGCTCTGCAGCGCAAACAAAACCCGTAACGTAAGCGCGCCGGAGCACGCTTACAGATATGTATATCTTTTTTAACCTTAATTAGACAAAATCCTCACGTGCACATATCTTGAGGCCTTGCAAAGGCACATCAAACAAACAGTCCCTACAATTTTTCAAAGTTTTCTTGATAATCTATTCCATTATTTTTTTTTTACTGTTTCTCTTGTTACGCTTACCGGGACGCTACCCGGTACGCGAACCGGACGCTCCAAAAACACAAGATGGCGGACTCCCGTTATGCTGCCGGTTAGCTGCCCGGTTCGCGTACCGGGAAGCGCCTCTACCGCGAAAAATCGCAATTTTTTTTTTTTTGCCCCGCGGGGGACTTTAATATCCCCCTCATCAATCCTAGGGGGTCAGGAGGGGTTTACCTTGCCCCCTTTCCAACATTTCCCCCTTCGTTTTTCACCACATCTTGTCTCTCGAACCTACCGAGAAACAAGATGGCGGCCGCTCTGGACTGTTTACAATGTTGACAGCTACGCTGCCGGTTAGCTGCCCGGTTAGCTGCCCGGTGAGCTGCCTGGTTCGCGTACCGGGACGCGCCTCTACTGCGAAAAATTTTATTTTTTTATTTTTTGCCCCGCGGGGCACTTTAATATCCCCCTCATCAATCCTAGGGGGTCAGGAGGGGTCTACCTTGCCCCCTTTCCTTCATTCCCCCCTTCGTTTTTCACCACATCTTGTCTCTCGATCCTACCGAGAGACAAGATGGCGGCCGCTCCGGACTGTTTAGAATGTTGACAGACACCGGAGAGCCAATCAGCTTCTCTTCGCGAAGTTCCGTTACGCGTCAGGTACGCGAACCGGGGCGCTGCCCGGAGCGCGCTTACAGATATATATCTTTTTTTGAACGTTAATTTCTCAAAATCCACTGGAGCACATATCTTGAGACCTAGCAAAGGCACATCGGGCTAACAGTCCCTACAATTTTGCCAAGTTTCGTGCAAATCCATTCAGCCGTTCGGGCTAAAAGTGAGGCCAACCGCCCTATGGAAATTAACATGGGAAAAACACGTTTTGGGACCCCCCTTTTTTCTCAGCCCCCCTTGACAAACCCCCCCCAAATTTTCAGTGGCTGCTCAGAAACAAAATGTTCCATTTTCCTGAAAATTTCAGCCAATTCCGTCCACAAACGCCAAAATTATTAGACATAGAATTTTCAAAAATCCCATAGAGAAAAAATCCTAACTAT
The DNA here is from genome assembly GCF_964261635.1 of Lissotriton helveticus. Taxonomy (NCBI): domain Eukaryota; kingdom Metazoa; phylum Chordata; class Amphibia; order Caudata; family Salamandridae; genus Lissotriton; species Lissotriton helveticus. The sequence continues at coordinate 1,475,692,552 of NC_136069.1, forward strand.
ATATACCTACTGGCGACCGCCAGTAGGTAATATATATATATATATATATATATATATATATATATATATATATATATATATATATATGTTCCATCACCAAACAGCCGCCGCCGAAAGTGTGTATATATATATATATATATATTCACTGAAAAAAACACAGGTTTCACACACATTATAGTTAAAATATAGCATTTAAAAAACCTTAGAAATTCACTGAATAGCCATAGGTTTCACACATGTTATAGTTAGCTGGACATTTCACTCATAAAAAAAACATTGAAATTCCCCCATTATAATAAACTATAACTCGCGTGCCCGCAATGCACTGCTGATGATGTCACATATTACATCACTCATGACATGGTCAGTGACTTCACTCATGACATCACTGATGACATCTCAAATGACATCACTGATGACATCATCCTTGTGAAAGAGTGACCGACCTCCTCTCAGCGTAATAGCGTAATATAACCCTTGATACACACATTCAAAAACAGAAACTAAAATAAAAAAAAAAAAATGGAAATACCAATTCCAGTTAGAACAACCTATTCAGTAATTCTAAAATCTACATACACATCCAGTCATTCACTAACAGTTCTATATAGGCACTCATACATGTACTCACTCATCATATGTACTCATACACCTATACATCTTATCACACACCGAGACTCATCTATAGAGTTACTCACACACAAACTCACACATGCAAATAAACTATCAAACATCCATTTACTTGCATATACAGCTATACACCCACCACTACACTTACTTCTACAGAATCGTACATATTAAACAATCAGTTATAGAGACACACACTTATTTAAGCAGGAACTCTTACAATCTCTCGCTCTCACATATACTCACTTATATACATCACTTATATACATTAATACTCACATATACTAGTTTAAAACATATGTAGTTTCTCATAAAGATACTATTGAGACAGTGATTCACTCACTAACACACCCATACGCACACTCATCCATCCATACAGTCCTGCACACATGCTGTCTTCAAAACACATACAAACTGTGAGTCACCAATTCATGCATCTATGCGGTAAGTAATACACCCCACCAAACCATACACACACTCATACTGATACTCTAAAAACCAACTAATAACCCATATCGACACTCATGTAGCTAGTCACCAACCCATGCAGCCACTTATACACAAAGTGAGACACAGATACAGATATTTACATATTTAAACATTACTCGCTAATACATGTATTCACTAAGATACACTTAATAAGTCAGTTATACAATAATTTTTACAAAAAAAACATCCATTTAAACACTTATTTACTCATTTATTCCCCCATCGACCTGTAGATATACATATATAAAACATATTTATTTTTCAGAAAGACACACATTCACTGGATGATGTCATCAGTGATGTCATGAGTGATGTCACTGACCATGTCATGAGTGATGTAATATGTGACGTCATCAGCAGTGCATTGCGGGCGCTTGAGTTATAGTTAACTATAACGGGGGAATTTCAATTGTTTTGTATGAGTGAAATGTCCAGCTAACTATAACATGTGTGAAACCTATCGTTTTCAGTGAATTTCTAAGGTTTTTTAAATGCTAATTTTTAACTTTAATGTGTGTGAAACCTATGGTTTTTTCAGTGAATATATATATATATATATATATATATATATATATATATATATATATATATATATATGAATCCACCATCCCACTCCAATGAAGAAGAAGGCACGTACTCGAGGAAGTCAGGTATGGCCTTCTTTAATGTCTCGGGTCTCGCTCGACCCCTTGGCAAGAGAGACGCGTTTTGCCTTCACAGAAGGCTTTCTCAATCTCAATGGCGCCAAACACATTTGAAAATATATAACTCTTCCCCCCTTAAGGCAATGGTAAACATAAAAGAAATACTGATATTTTTGAAGCATGCATTGTTAAAAGCTTTCAGCGATGTAAATATACACATTACAAGCATCCTATCGAGGAATGCGACTTGTGAAATACCATAATGAGATTATGAAAAAAATAATACGCAAAGTGCGGTAAATGGTAACAAATTGTAGCATAATGTACCACCAGATTGTGGTAATTCTGAAATAAACATACTGCATGTCAGCCTAATGGTTGAACAGTTAACCTATTTTGAGAATGGCGCCAACCTCTCTGAAAAGTAAGCCCTTCATACAACAAATAATGATTAATGAAATCCAAATGTAAAAAGTCATGCTGCAATTGTCCCACACACTTTACAGCCGAGACCTCTTTGAGCCCATAGTATTAGTTCTGATATTAGCAGGTCCCTTGTCTCTTTGACCTGTGAGCTGGAAATGCGGAAATAATATTGCTATGTGCCCGGATGCAATCACTTCGATATCTCAGTTTCAACACAAACGGACTTGAGGTTGAGGTGAATGTCTTTACACGGTGAACCAATTAACACATGTGTGTACAGTCACAGCTTAAATGCCCGCCTCCCGGTGAACACTGTTATCCCCGAAAGGACTTCCTCTCCCATAATGCCGCTTGGCAGTTCGATAAAAAGTCACTTATATTAGGGCATCCTTCCAAACATCCGCAAACAGCCTTCACCATAACGGAATCAGGACACTTCAGTATATTTAAATATCAGCAGGCAAAGTCATTTACCCGAGAATTGTCTCGCTGTTCGTGGGAACTAGCAGCACTAAATAAATGTTTGAAAAATCGGCATAAACACGGGGCCAAAGGAGATCCGAGAATGAAAAAAATACTGATGCCGAACACTCCTCACCGCTTCAGCGTAGGCGTCCTCAGTGCCCAGTCACCAGAGGATGCCAGTATTCCAAGTAGGGCTTTTCTAGACTGGGGAAACAACAGACCCGTGCTGGCAGTTGGCAAATATATATATATATATATTACCTACTGGCGGTCGCCAGTAGGTAGTTATAGTTAGGACCTAGTTTCCATAGGAAATCCACAACATTCTATTGAGAATAACTTTGGCGCCGGTGGACGAATCTTTGCGAATTTCTCAAAGAAGATGGCCTGCTCCGCTCCGCTCCTTCCCTGAAAGTTTGGGGGGGATTCGTCAAGTGGGGGCTGAGATAAAAGAGGGGTCCCAAAACGTGTTTTCCCCATGTTATTTTCCATAGGACGTTTAGACACGGCTACAGCTCGAACGGCTGAATGGATTTATAAGAAATTTGGTAGAAAGGTAGAGCCCGGCTCGCAGATTACGCTTTTCTTTGAATGGTGTAAATCTGTTCAGTAGTTGCTGAGAAAATTAACTTTGAAAAAATATATACTGGGCTACATTGGGCTATATATATGTTAGAGCCCAAATGTAGCCCAATGTAGCCCAATGTAGCCCTATGTAGCCCAAAGATGGCCACCAGAGACAAAAAAAACTAATGTAGCCCAAATATCAGCCAGATGTAGCCCAACTATAGCCCAATGACAGAATGTCCCAGAGTGTTCTAAAGAACAACTAGAGCGCTAACAGTCTTACTTATGACAAAAGTATGGCACACCTGAAGTCATCTTGATTGGAATAAAGTGTTAACACTTAAAACATTTAATTTGCAAAGGAACAAAATGAGGGGGTTCATTTTGCCATAGAAATTATGATTAGTGCTGAAGAAAGAAAAATTAAGGCACATTTTGAGTGACTTCTCAAATCCTCTTATATTACATTAAAAAAATTCTGATATGCAGTCTCCCAAGATGGCCACCAGAGACAAAAGAGCCCAAATGTAGCCCTAATATCAGCCAGATGTAGCCCAACTATAGCCCAATGACAGTAGTTAGGACCTAGTTTCCATAGGAAATCCGCAACATTCTATTGAGAATAACTTTGGCGCCAGTGGACGAATCTTTGAGAATTTCTCAAAGAAGGTGGCCTGCTCCGCTCCGCTCCTTCCCTGAAAGTTTGGGGGGATTCGTCAAGTGGGGGCTGAGATAAAAGGGGGGTCCCAAAACGTGTTTTCCCAATGTTATTTTCCATAGGACGTCTAGACATGGCTACAGCTCGAACGGCTGAATGGATTTATAAGAAATTTGGTAGAAAGGTAGAGTCCGGCTCGCAGATTACGCTTTTCTTTGAATGGTGTAAATCTGTTCAGTAGTTGCTGAGAAAATTAACTTTGAAAAAATATATATTGGGCTACATTGGGCTATATATATGTTAGAGCCCAAATGTAGCCCAATGTAGCCCAATGTAGCCCAATGTAGCCCAAAGATGGCCACCAGAGACAAAAAAAACAAATGTAGCCCAAATATCAGCCAGATGTAGCCCAACTATAGCCCTATGACAGTGTTCTAAAGAACAACTAGAGCGCTAACAGTCTTACTTATGACAAACGTATGGCACACCTGAAGTCATCTTGATTGGAATAAAGTATTAACACTTAAACATTTAATTTGCAAAGGAACAACATGAGGGGGTTAATTTTGCCATAGAAATTATGATTAGTGCTGAAGAAAGAAAAATTAGGGCATATTTTGAGTAACTTCTCAAATCCTCTTATATTTCATTAAATTTTTTTTGATATGCAGTCTCCCAAGATGGCCACCAGAGACAAAAGAACCCAAATGTAGCCCAAATATCAGCCAGATGTAGCCCAACTATAGCCCAATGACAGAATGTCCCAGAGTGTTCTAAAGAACAACTAGAACGCTAACAGTCTAACTTATGACAAAAGTATGGCACACCTGAAGTCATCTTGATTGGAATAAAGTGGTAACACTTAATACATTTAATTTGAAAAGGAACAAAATGAGGGGTTTCATTTTGCCATAGAAATGTTATATATATATATATATATATATATATATATATATTCACTGAAAAAAACATAGGTTTTAAACACGTTATAGTTAGGAAGTAGCATTTAAAAAACCTATGAAATTCACTGAAAAAACCATAGGTTTTACACACGTTATAGTTAGGAAATAGCATTTACAAAACCTATGAAATTCACTGAAAAAACCATACGTTTGACACCAGTTATAGTAAGCTGGAAATTTTACTCGCATAAAACCAATGAAATTCCCACGTTATAGTTAGTTGGACTCACTATAACTTGCGCGTGCAATGCACTGCTGATGACGTCACATATTACATCCCTCATGACATGGTCAGTGACATCAGTCATGACATCACTGATGACACCATCCTTGTGGCAGAGTGACAGACCTCTTTTCACTGTAATGTAACTCTTGAAACACATATTCAAAAATAGAAACTCAAATTTTCTAAAAAATGGAGATACCCATACCAGTTACAACAACCAATTCAATAATTCCACCATCTATATACACATCCACTCATTGATCAACAGTTCTATATAGTCACTCGTACATATACTCACTCATGATATGTAGTGATACACCTATACATCCTGTTACACACCGACAGTCATCCAAAAGATACTCTCACACATATTCACACATGCAAATAAACTATTGAACATCCATGTATTTGCATATACAGCTATACACACACAACCACCTTACTTCTATGGAAACTTACACATACTTACTCTCTTAAACAATCACTTATAGAAACACATACTTATCTAAACAGGAACTCTTACAATCTCTTTCTCTCACATATACTCACTTATATACATCAGTATTCACATATATTAGATTAAAACATATGTAGTTACTGATAAAGACACTAGTGAGACAGTCATTCACTCACTAAGACACACATATACACACTCTTCCACCCATACAGTACTGCACATATGCTGTCTTCAAAACACATACAAAGAGAGAGTCAGTCATTCATGCATCTATGTGTTAAGTAATACCCCCACCAAACCATACAAACACTCATACTGATACTAACAAAAACATCTAATAACCCATATACATACACATGTAGCTACTCACCAACCCATGCAACCACTTATACACAAAGTGAAACACTAATACATATATTTAAATATTTCAACATTACTCTCTAATATATGTATTCACTAAGATACACTTAATAAACCAGTTAACCAATCATTTTTTTTTTTTTAAAACATCCAAGTAATCACTTATTTAAACATTTATTCTTCCATCAACTTTTACATATACATATATAACACATGTCTATTTTTTAAAAAGACACACATTCACTGGATAGTGTCATCAGTGATGTCATGACTGATGTCACTGGCCATGTCATGAGTGATGTAATATGTGACGTCATCAGCAGTGCATTGCACGCGCAAGTTATAGTGAGTCCAACTAACTATAACGTGGGAATTTCATTGGTTTTATGCGAGTAAAATTTCCAGCTAACTATAACTGGTGTCAAACCTATGGTTTTTTCAGTGAATATATATATATATATATATATATGACGCTCAAACTTCTCCCCAGTTCGATTGGAAAAAGTAGCAGCACTCGAGAAGCTTGCTGATTCACGGTGATTTTATTGTAGGGAAAAGAGGCACAGACGCGTTTCGGCGTGAGCCTTCGTCGGTGTGTCACTCGTGACCTGTAAACAGCGCATTAATAAAGTTTTAATTTCATTCATTAACAGTGACATAGGACCAAACCCTCATAAGTCTCTGTAGGTGCCATCTTGGAGTGGTAATATATACCTAAGAGGGTGTTACATTTATAAAGTGTCATGAATTTTGACATTATAATAAAGCCGTGGATCGGCTATTGTCCTATGTACACAGTGTTTAACCAAGATTGTTGTTCTGAGAAAAAATAGTAATAGTAATAATGATAACAATGCAGCTAATCAGATGGCTATGTCAAATGATATATGGTTACAGAAAACTATGCGGTAAAAATACAGAAATAAAGTGCTGTACATCATGCTTGCTGAAGTGATAACAGCATATTATACAATCTATTTACACTATGTCTTTCAATCTGTTCTAGCCTGTTCTAGTAGACGAGATCAAAAAACATTCATCATATTCATACTTTTCTGTTTACATAGAAGCATCATATAAACCATAAATATAGTCATTTCCACTCTCTCCCCAATAGTCTAATATATACATATGTACATATCAATACAATAGCCCTGGAGTGACTGTATTTTTTATGAATCAAAACAGGGCAATGAGAAGAAACAGGGGAAAGAGAGAAGAGAGAAAAAAGAAAATAGGGATGGAAACCGACATCATTCAGCAAAGGGAAATGCTGATTTCAGAATTCAATATACATATCTGGCGGCAGAGTTTCTAATGATCTGAGGGTCATGACGGACAGTGCTATTTGTATCACTGAAGTATAATGTCAGTATCATTTCCCTAGATGGAATGACAATTCCTCTCCACTATTGAGTCCTCTCGGATGTTTTGTAGAGAGGTCCACAATGTATCTGGATTCTAACCTGCGTAGCCTTCTCAGCCGATCGCCTCCTCTAACGTTGGGTGGGACAAGGTCCAACCCAAAGAATTGGAGTTTGTTGCGATCTTTGTTATGAGCTTCGGCAAAGTGTCGGGCAACCGGATAGGCGGTATCCACCTTCTCGATTGCCCGAAGATGCTCTAGGATCCTCAGTTTGAGTTCCTTGATGGTGCTGCCGATGTATCGTAGGCCACATGGGCATAGCAGACAGTAAACTACAAACTGGGAACTGCGATAGCCAGTAGGTATATATAGTTAGGACCTAGCTACCATAGGAAATCCGCAACATTCTATTGGGAATAACGTTGGCGCCGGTTGAGGAATTTGCGTGTAATTTGTCCAAAATTTTGGCCAGCTCCGCTGCGCTCCTTCCCTGAAAGTATCGGGGAGATTCTTGAAGTGGGGGCTGAGAAAAAAGGGGGGTCCCAAAACATGTTTTCCCCATGTTAATTTCCATAGGACGTTCTGACAAGGCTACAGCCCGAACCGCTGAACGGAATTACACCAAACTTGGCCAAATTGTAGGGACTGGTACGCAGAAGTGCCTTTGCTATATTTTGTGAAAATTGCTCCAGTGGTTTTTATGAAAATTAACTTCAAAAACACATATATATCTGGGCGGAGCCTAACCACACATCTCTTCGTGAGATCTGATTGGCTGTCAGCACTTCATCCAAGAAGTGTTGGTAGCCATCTTGGGACCAATATACATGATAGCACCTCATTAAAAAGCATTGTAGTTAATAGAGGGTTTTAGGACTTTAGTTACATTATAAATCATTTGTTGATGGTACCATACTCATTTTAGGAATTGTGGTGTGTTCTAAGGTGATGTTACCATGTGAAAAAGCCTTCTGCTGGGATATCATGAATCATGTTTGAAAGAAAACTATTATCTCATGCTTTTCCCACAGTGGTTTGGAAGGGGATCTATTAGCTAAACTGAAAGCATATTTTCTGTAAATTCACATTATCTTTCTCAGTCATGTGAGAATGAAGTCTGACATTCTCAGTAAAACATGTACATCCAACAAGGACAGAGACTGTTAGTTGATTCCTTTGTGTTCTACTGCACGCTCCTAAAGTGTTCTAAAGAACAACTAGAGCGCTAACAGTCCTACTTATTACAAAGGTATGGCACACCTAAAGCCATCTTGATTGGAATAAAGTGGTAACTCTTAAAACATTTAATTTAAAAAGGAACAAAATGAGGGGGTATATTTTGCCATAGAAAGTATGATTAGTGCTGCAGAAAGAAAAATGAGGGCACATTTTGAGTGACTTCCCAAATCCTCTTCTATTTCATTAAAATATTCTGACATGCAGTCTCCCAAGATGGCCACCAGAGACAAAAGAGCCCAAATGTAGCCCAAATATCACCCAGATGTAACCCAAGTATAGCCCTATGACAGAATGTCCCAGAGTGTTCTAAAGAACAACTAGAGCGCTAACAGTCTTACTTATGACAAAAGTATGGCACACCAGAAGCCATCTTGATTGGAATGAAGTGGTAAGTCTGAAAACATTTAATTTAAAAAGGAACAAAATGAGGGGGTTCATTTTGCCATAGAAAGTTTGATTAGCAGCAGACTTCCCTGGTGAGCAGTAGCTTTACTACAGTAATCTAATGAGCAACTAGAGTGCTAACATTCAGAATTTATGGCAAATGTGTGACACATCTGAATGCCTTCTTGTTGGAACCAAAGTAAACAAGCATTGAAAATGCAATAGATCTCGCCCTCGTTTAAGTTAAAGCCATTCTGTTTGTAATGAGGTGGCTTTTTAGCTTTGCTTTTATTAGTGTTTTTAAAACTTTCATGTAAATAACATGCATATGTATGCATATATGTATATGTATGCATGCATTTATATTTGTATTTATATAGATATGCAGATTATATATGTTTATATATGTAGGTATATATATATATATATACACATACATAAATGCATATGCTTATATATGTATATATATATATGTGTATATGTGTGCGTGTAGAGAGAGGTAGAGAGGTAGAGGTGTAGAGGTAGAGAGGTAGAGGTAGAGACGTAGAGACTAGTAGAGAAATAAGTAGAGAGAGGTAGAGAGGTAGAGAGAAGAGAGTGAGTAATAGAGTAGAGAGTGAGTAGTAGAGAGTAGTAGAGAGCAGTAGAGAGAGTAGCAGAGAGTGAGTAGTAGAGAGTAGTAGAGTGAATAGTAGAGTGAGTAGTAGAGAGTAGTAGAGAGTGAGTAGTAGAGAGTGAGTAGTAGAGAGTAAGTAGTAGAGTGAGTAGTAGAGAGCAGTAGAGAGTGAGTAGTAGAGAGTAGTAAAGAGTGAGTAGTAGAGAGTAGTAGAGAGTGAGTAGCAGAGAGAGAATAGTAGAGAGTAGTAGAGAGTGAGTAGTAGAGTGAGTAGTAGCGAGTAGTAGAGAAAGAGTAGTAGAGAGTGAGTAGTAGAGAGTAGTAAAGAGTGAGTAGTAGAGAGTGAGTAGTAGAGAGTAGTAGAGAGAGAGTAGTAGAGAGTGAGTAGTAGAGAGTAGTAGAGAGTGAAAAGTAGAGAGTGAGTAGTAGAGAGTAGTAGATTGTGAGTAGTAAAGAGTGAGTAGTAGAGAGAGAGTAGTAGAGAGTGAGTAGTAGAGAGTAGATGGTAGTAGAGAGTGAGTAGTAGAGAGTAGTAGATAGTGAATAGTAGGGAGTGAGTAGTAGAGAGAGAGTAGTAGAGAGTAGTAGAGTAGTAGAGAATGAGTAGTAGAGAGTGAGTATTAGAGAGTAGTGGAGTAGTAGAGAGTAAGTAGTAGAGAGTAGTGGAGAATATTCCAAAGTTTGGCACAGCACCACTTGCACAATAAGTCCAATCAAATCATATCACTTAGAGTCCTTATTGAAGCGCTGAATCTTGGTGTATATTCAAATGCTTTTAGTTTCCTTAAGTTTATGTACCACAGCCAGCTGACGCATATCGTTCTGTACAACAGAACTTCTTCAGGGCGTTCTTATTTCCTTCAAGTTATGTCGGTATCCTGTTGTCATATAGCTAGATATTTCTTCCAAATGTTAGACGAGACATAAGTACATTCTTATTCAAAGTGACTAGGTATCAATTTTACCCACACAATTCGGCAGACTTGAGTAATTTATAGCATCCTCTAAGTCAGTCTTTCAAAAATTCCAAAGTATAGGACATGATAATTCAAATCCAAATGTTTCTCAAGAAAAGTCATTTTCAATCGTTCGGAATTTCGGCGTTTGGGCAGATATGACCCAGGGACCCCCAGTATGCAAGGGGAATTAGTCCCCCCTCTGCAAACGCGCCACTGGCCTGCGTTGCAGAGAGGTGTAAAAAGAGGCATAGCCTCATTACACCTCTGTGCAATGCAGCCCCCTGGCGCATACTGGAGGTTCCAGGTGGGCTAGTTGGCCCCCAGGGACCCCCAGTATGCAAGGGGAATTAGTTCCCCCTCTTCAAACATGCACGGGGGCTGCGTTGCAGAGAGGTGTAAAAAAGGGTGTGGCCTCATTACACCTCTCTGCAATGCAGCCCCCTGGCACATACTGGAGGCTACTGGTGGGCTAGTTGGCCCCCAGGGACCCCCAGTATGCAAGGGGAATTAGTTCCCCCTCTGCAAACTCGCCAGGGGGCTGCGTTGCAGAGAGGTGTAACAAGGGGCATAGCCTCATTGCATCTCTGCAATGCAGCCCCCTGGCGCATACTGGAGGTTCAAGGTGGGCTAGTTGGCCCCCAGGGGCCCCCAGTATGCAAGGGTAATTAGTTTCCCTTCTTCAAACATGCACGGGGGCTGCGTTGCAGAGAGGTGTAAAAAGGGGCGTGGCTTCATTACACCTCTCTGCAATGCAGTCCCCTGGCGCATACTGGAGATTACTGGTGGGCTTTCAGGTCTTATATAGTTAGGAATTAGCATTAAAAAAACCTTTGAAATTCACTGAAAAAAACATAGGTTTCAGGCCTTATATAGTTAGGAATTAGCATTTAAAAAACCTTGCAAATTCACTGAAAAAAACATAGGTTTCAGGCCTTATATAGTTAGGAATTAGCATTTAAAAAACCTTTAAAATTCACTCAAAAAACTATAAGTTTTAGGGGTGTTATAGTTAGCTGGACATTTCACTCATACAAAACCATTGAAATTGCTCCTATATAGTTAGTTGTACTAACTATATTTCGCGCACCCGCAATCCACTGCTGATGATGTCACATATTACATCATTCATGACATGGTCAGTGACATCACTGATGACATCTCAAATGACATCACTGATGACATCACTGATGACATCATCCACGTGACAATCACATACACCTTTTCATACACTAGTAAAATCTTTCATCACTCTTTGTAAAATACAGAGTATCATATTTGAATCCATTGTTACAGCAATTCAAGTATCTAAAAACCCACTCAGTGATTCATAGATGTATACACACATCTAATCACTTACCTGTAGATTCACTCATACATGCTGTCAATGAACAATAGAACACTATCAAAAATACTTATACACCTAAATCGACATTACACACCAGCACACATCCTATTCACATATGAAGTCGTCCTACTCATTTATGCAAACAATGGATCATACTTACATATTTACTTAGCTACACACTTATACAAACACAACTTCATCTATTCATTTAGATAGTAAGTCATACTTAGTGAATTATAAAATCATTATTACAAGTATAAAGTTATCCATACAGTCACTCACACAATCATTGAGTCTTATGTATACTTATTAATATACAACAACTGACACATACACTGCCTTTTATTTTTCTAGTTTGTTGGACATGTACCATTGAGAAATATATTTGCTCATCACCACACCCATAAAGATATTCACTCACCCAAACAACTGTTAGAACATGTAGTTTTAACTTCATATATCTAGTGAATCACCTATTCACACATCTTTGGGCAGTCACACCCCCCCACCGAACCACACACACATTCACTCTCCCATACAAATACTCAGTTAACTAATCAATAACTAATACAGACTTTCACATAGCTAGTAACCAACTGGAGAACCAGTTTACACAACAACTGACAAAGTGATACAGATATTCAAACAGTTTAGTCACTATCCACTATATTTAGTGAGACACTATAAATTGGTCAACACTGCTACTAAATCCTCCATCCAAATATTTATTTTTATATATCCACTCATTCTTCAATGCAAATTGCTATATATATAATGCATATTTAAATAACGAAGCAAACCACATTCACTGGATGATGTCATCAGTGATGTCATCAGTGATGTCATTTGAGATGTCATCAGTGAGGTCACTGACCATGTCATGAATGATGTAATATGTGACATCATCAGCAGTGGATTGCGGGTGCGCGAAATAAAGTTAGTACAACTAACTATATAGGAGCAATTTCAATGGTTTTGTATGAGTGAAATGTCCAGCTAACTATAACACCCCTAAAACTTATAGATTTTTGAGTGAATTTTAAAGGTTTTTTAAATGCTAATTCCTAACTATATATGGCCTGAAACCTATGGTTTTTTCAGTGAATATATATGTATATATAGTTATAGTTTGAACCCAGTTTTCATAGCAAAAGCATTTTTTGACTTGCCTATATATTTGGCAGCGGTTGATAAATCTTCATGAAATTTTCACAAAAAAGTGTGCTGTGGTTCTTAATGTGTATGGAACATTTTGAGGTGAACTGTCAAGCTGGGGCTAAGAAAAAGGGGGGAGGGGTCAAAATAAGTGATTTTCCTATGTTAACTCCCATAGAGATTTTAAACACAACTGTAGCCCGAACCGCTGGACGGAACTACACCAAATTTGGCAGAGAGATAGCTCTTGGTCCAGAAAGATCCCCTTATAGGTCCCGGCTCTATGCGGCGAGCAGGTGCTGTCTTGAACCGAGACATGCTGTATTTACATCTGGGTCTACAGTCCGCCCATAGGCTTCCCATTTGCAGGCACCATCTTAACACTTCAATTTATCATCTCCATTCGTCCACGGCTTGCGTGTGTCATGCCTTTTCCTGTGTTGAGCCCTCCCCAAGAACAATGGCAATTACACATTCATGTGGCCATTTTAGTTAATGATTTCGGGACAACTTTTTTCATTGGGTAACAGTGTTTTTCACAAGCACTATTTTTTACGTTTGCTCCGTTATGCCTTTGTTACTGTCTCTTTCTCCCCTGTGGTCGGCTCTGTCCAAACCCTGCTACCCACAGTGAACACCTACAATGGCTCCAATGAGAACGGGTGAGGTCTGGAACAAAGGACTTGAACAGTGGATCTGAAGACATTTCACCCCTAAAAAAGACACAGTCCAGTTGTGCTATGTGTGGGGTTGGTTTGCAGCCAGGATGCTCCCCACTCAATTAAACTTGCTAGCCAGGTGTGTACATGTACTCCAGAAGGATACTGAGTTGTAATCAAGGATGAGAGTTCAGTCTTGGCCTAAAACAGGGGAGCTAGATAACTTACTCCTGCACCCGTCATCGTCTCCTGCCCTTTTTCTCTACCCCTGGGTCTTTGTTCCGTACTCCATTGTGCTGCAGCAGTATTTCCATGTCTGCCCTGCAGCCCTTCTAATGACTTCAGTGCCGCAGCACTTACGTGGGTGTGTTGCAGAGCGTTGCATTAAGTGTGCTTTAGTGAAGGGGGTTCAGCCAGGGAAAATACAGATGGTCGGAATTTCTGTGGGCCCGGCAATACATTTTCTTTCATTTCCTCCTTTCTTTCTGCATACACAAGTCCTAGTATTGTGTTTATCTATGTTATTGATGGTTAATTAGCTCTGTTAGTTGTGTAATGTGAATTATTGTTCTTCTGGAGTGAAGCGGTCCCCTCTTTTCGGGGGGCAAGGGCCTCTCTCCCCTCTGTACCCGTTGCAGGCCTACAATCACTTGCAAGCTTTGCGCAATGATGACCTTGGCCACAGCGGGGTCATCCATCGAGGGTCCTCAAGGCCTTGTGTGGTTGCTGCCGCCCCACTCTTTGGCCTCTAAAGGCACTTCTCTGTTGCGTATTTATATATTCTAACAAGCTCCAGATGGGAAAACCCATTCATAAACTCGAAGAGGGAATAGTATGAGCAGCAAGCCGAATTTGCTTGTGAGGATACACTGCCAGGTTTTGTCAATGTGGAGGAACAGCAAGAGAGGAATAGCAGTGAACTATGTTCTACTTGCATCCACCAGGACTGCCTCAAAGCACTTAACCCTGAGAAAAAGTGTGATGGGGTTTTAAAGTGCTCAGAATGTTGGGATACAAGGAAAGTGCTGCTTCGGGCCATAAAGTGATTTGCCAATATACAGGTGTGCATGTTGGCTAGATAGCTCAGTGAGTTAACGATCTTTGCTGGCATCTGCACTGGTCTTAAAGTCCTAAATTGAAATCCCTGCAAGGAAAACTCGAGTTTCCATGCTGCGGGAATCGGTCTATTGAATTCCATCAAATTAAATTACAGTACCATATGTTGTTTACAGCGCTTAGAAATGCCTTCCAAATGACTGTATAAAGACAATATTTTTATCAAGAGTTGGTTGGAACGTGTCTGCTAGTTCCATATCCAGCAACTGCACCAGTATGCTAGCTCTCTTCTTGTGGCGCACCGTACTGGACAATTATATCTTGCTTGGACACCCATAGTATAATGCAGTAAAGGCATGAATTTTTTTTTTTTACTGATTAATTCTTATTAATATGAAATTCTTGTAAAACTTAACTTTTGTATTAGTCAGGGTCTGTTCTGATGGGCCTTAGTTGATGTGGAAATGGCGTTAAGGCTTAACTATGCCACAGCATGCAGTAGGATTCCTGGCTCTGCTACTGCACTGCAATGGAAGACCACAGTAATGCCTTGATCCTGTGTTACCCAGTAGTGTGGTTAACAACAGGTGTCATTACAGCACATTACTGTACTCAAGAGCTCGGCCCACAATTTTGCCTTGATGCACTTATTCATTTGTGTCGGTGATAAAAGGGGAATGTTTTAGGTAGGATGGTAGGAATGCTCCATACTTATTTGTTAAAAGATGATTTTCGTTTAATACACATCATACATAAACAGTAGAGGTTGAAAGTAATAGTGATTTGCATCCCTGGCCAAAACAACACACATTTAAGATGAACGTTGCATATCTACACTCCTCTGAATGGAGCGGTTTACAGGCATGCCATTGACAACGCCAATAGCTCGGAGCTCTTCCATTGCCAAGACCTATTGGCTTTACCAAAGCTTGTTGTTATTTGGTGTAAATCCATTCAGTAGTTTTGGAGATAGTAAAGAAAATCCTAATTTGTAGATCTAGTGTCGCAAAGCCTTCGCGAATAATGATGATCTCATGCAGAGATCTGATTGGCTGCCAACACTTAAACTAGGAAGTGTTGGCAGCCATTTTGGGACTTGACTTCAGCCGAGTCTCAAAACAAAATAACAAAAAAGGGACAGGGTAGGAATACCCTGAACCCCTAACTCTGGAGCTAGGGTCACTAGGGACCCCGCCAGGTCAATAAACATTTTTTTTAAAGAATTTGCAGTGAAAATCACAGCAGCTTTGCAAATTCCCAGGAATTTAGAACCTGCCCCCCCCAAAAAACAAGCCGGACTCCCTTTCATTTTTTCACTTTAGTCCCTGGGTGGGCCAGGTCCCGGGGGCATGACGGTGTTTCAAAAAAGAAGGAGGGAGGCACACAGGGCACCCATCCTAGGGCTCTTTTTAGCCCCAGGACCAAAATCTCCCAGGGGCTTTATTAAAATATTGGAGGGGGGGCCACACAAATTCCCCTCCATTGGACTCTTTGAAGCCCCAGGACCCACCACCTCCCTGGGGTTTTATTAAAAAAAAACTAGTGGGCTCCCATCCTGGAACTTTATTATGTCCCGGGGACCACCACCTCCCCAGAGATAAATAAATAAACATGCTGGGGGCTGAGTGGGACCCCTGGACCCCAGGGACCACCACCTCCCCAGGGCCAAATACAACTTCAAAAATTGGAAGGGGGACCCTGCGCCTCCCTCCTGGGCCATATATGGCCTTGGGATCCATCACCTCCCCAGGGCGATCTGTGCATACTTCTGGAGCCATTAATGGCTCTGGGGACAGCCACCTCCAAGGGCCGGCTCCTGCTGTCTCCTGAGGTATCCACCCTCAGGAGATAGCTGTTTGCTTTTGCTTGGCGGGAGTTATAACAGCCCCCTCCAAGCAGGAGCAAACCCAAACTCCTCTCCCAGCTAATGTGAGCTGTCAATAAGGTGACTGGGACCGTGGGCATTAAGGATCCCCTGTCGTCCCCATCAAATCACACTAGGTGCCCTGGGTGGAGCCAGGGCACCCAGGTATATGTTGTCAGGTGCCGGGGATAGAGTACCCGGAGCTGAAATCAGCCTGGGGAGGGTAGCTGCATTGCCCCCTCCCCCATTTAATTTAGGGCGTGCCCTTGGGGATGGGGTCCTTGGGCCGAAATCGTCCTCCCATTGAATTTTGGCTGGGGAATTAAGTCCAAAGGGCCAAAATTGCTTTGGAGGAGACACTGCCTCCCTCCTCCATTAAGTTTTGGTGGGGCCATTTTGGCCCTGATGCTCATTTCACAGAAATTACATGTCAATGGGAAGCATTTACATATATAGACATAACAGATGCCCCCTATTGATTCTACTTCTGTAAAGGACAAATGACCCTGACCTCCTGGTCTTGCTAAAGCCAAAGCAAGTGTGTTGACATTCAAAAGTGGTCTGAAATGTTTTGTGGAGGCGAATTCATCATGGATCTATTGGCGCTCAATCTATAGGGACTGTGATGGGTGGGTACTTTCTTTTCCGTACCTGGTGAGAGCAGAGTCCATGGTTCTCCCTTTAAATGATTCTGAGTATACAAATGTGCAAAACAACCTGAAGCACCACCCATTTGGCCCCACCCCATTCACCTTAGTAGTATGCAATGGTCTTCCCACCTTTTGCCAGAATGATGGGTACCTTAACAAAAAGACCCCAGTGTGTTTCCCACCAATTTTGGGTATGCATTTGTGATGCCGAGAAATATGAGGACTTCTCCAATAAACAAAGAAGCACTTACTTATATAGTTAAGAGGCAGACCCTTGTTTGGTGGTGATGTATCTCTTTGTGGTCTCCTTGTCTTCTCTATAGAAGGATTCATGGTATCATAGTTTTCAATAATATGCGGTAGATATTTACCCAACGTGGTAACATACTAATTACCCAGTAGAAAGTACTCCATTTCGGTAGACATTTTGTGCAAAACTGTGGACTCTTGTTGGATAAAGAGGCAGGCGAGGTTCCATTCTGGCGCAGTCACGTTCACAGCTACTGATTAACCCATACAGACACTCCCCCATGTACCCATTCTGCCATTTTCATGTCTACTCACAGACCCAGTCACTCGCACACTTACTCAGCGACCCATACAGCCACCCACACACCCACTCATGCACCCCCACTCACACATCCACTCACTGACCCTTACAGCCACTCACACACCCGCTCACTGACCCATACAGCCCCTCACACACCCACCCACTGACCTATACAGCCACTTATGCACCCACTCTGAAAGGATACAGGTTACAGTTAGGAAAGAAAATTGAAAAAACCTTACAAATTCAGTAAAATTTCCAAAGGTTAAAGTGTTCATTATAGATAGGAAATAACATTTAGAAAACCATAGAAATGTATGGAAAAACCAATGGTAATAGAGATGTTATAGTTAGGAACGTGATTTTTTTTTAAACTTAGAAATTCACTGAGAAAAGCAAAGGTTACAAGGATGTTATAGTTAAGAAATATAATTTTAAAAACCTTGGAAATTCACTGAAAAAAACAAAGGTTACAGGGACGTTACAGTTAGGTTCAGATTTCACTCGTACAAAACCAGTGAAATTAATCAGTTATAATTACTTGAGCTAACTATAACTTACACACCAGCAATGCACTGCTTATGACCTCACATATTACATCACTCATGACATGGTCAGTGACATCACTGATGACATCACTGATTGGATGACCATTGTGGAATGCAGCTGAGAAGAGTCAGTGTCAGAGGTCAAGCAGGTTTTGTGTTGTTGACGTGCTGTCGGATCTTCTGTATTTTTCACTGAAGAATCAGAATCTATTTTCTTTCCTGCCTACGGATTAAGCATTTGTTGTTTGCAAGGTCTCTAGATAACCAAGGACTGAAGGTTTTGGCTTTCTCATTCATGCTTTAGTTGGAAAGTAGATGTTCACATGGTTTTCTAGAAATGTGTTGAAGTCATTTAGGAGGGTCTTGAGATTACATAAGGAAGTGACAGGGCGAGAGAGAAGGTGGAGCTTTAGGTTGGTGAAATCATTGAAGAATCTGAAGATTTGTTGTCTTTTAATGTGACCTCAATCTGTGGTTTGGATGCTGTGCATGGTGATGGAGATGGTGAAGTGGGCAATACATTCTTTTAGTATGGAAGGCTTGTACTGGATAGTAGGTGATGTAGAGACTAGGTAGAGGGTGTGGCCATTGGAGTGTGTCCTTTGGGTGACATGCTGTACATGTTAAGTGTGTTGATCAAGTCCAGAAGGATATATTTTGTTTTCTTTTATGCTTGGGTTGTCCAAGTGGTGTAAGAATGTTGGATGGATGAGTCCTTGTTATGTCCAGAGACCTGTAGATGAGATGCAATCTGGTAAGATGAGCTGTGGAGAGTGGCAAGTGACATGTGAGGCACTCAAAAGTGTTTCTTGTTTGTTTATGTGCAGGATGAGATGTACATATGGCAGACATCCCTTTCTATGAACATGGTCCATATGCTGGATGCTGTAGTTTGTGGAAAGAAGGATATCTAGGATACGTGAAAATCTGATGGCAAGCAATGTTTCTGTGATGAACGGTGCATCATGGTTGCGATGGATGATGAGGTCAGTGAAGTCTGTAGAATGGACCTGGTGAGCATGAGATGCTGTGTGTGTTTACTAGTTTGAGAGTGTGAGATGACAATGGAATATGTATGAGGTTGGGTCTATGTTTTATGATGATGCTATATGTTTGTTTTCTCTAGGATTGTGCCTCGTTGATGGGATGGGCAAACACAATATGGGGGTGGCGTAGGGAGCAAAATACCATTGGATTTAATCCAAATCCCTTGACTGGGGGTTAATGTTTGATTTATTCAGCATTCCGTCCATCATTTATTGCCGCAGCACTTTTCACCTTAAGTGGGATGGGTATGCCCAGATGTGGACCCCTTGCTCGCTTTGCCACTGGATTCAAGCTAGCCTGGCTGATTAGGGGTGTTACCCCGAAACAAGTCCCATGATTCTTGTTTCTGGTCCAGAGAGGACCTGCCATGGAAGTTCCTGCTAGACTGCTTCCACGAGGAGCAAGCTCAAGACTGATGCGCATATGGCTGGGTCCAAACTGGGGTTGCATAGTGAGCAAAAGAACAATGGATTTAACCCAGATCTCTTGACTGGGGGTGAATGTTTGATTCATTTGGCATTCCGTCCATCATTTGTTGCTGCTGCACTTTTTGTCCTAAACGGGATGGTATGCCCAGACGTGGGTCCCTTGCTCGCTATTCCACTGGATTAAAGCTAACCTGGTTGATATGGGGTGTTACCCTGAAACTGGCCCTTGTAAGCTTGTTTACAGCCCTGGGAGGACCTGGCTTGGCAGTTCGGGCTGGACTGTTCCAATGTGGAGCAGGGTCAAGACTGATTTGCAAATGGCTGGGTTCAAACTGGGGTGGCTTAGTGAGCAAAAGAACAATGGATTTAACTCAGATCTCTTGACTGGGGTGAATGTTTGATTCATTCAGCATTCCATCCATCATTTGTTACAGCAGCACTCACTGATGAAATGGGCAGGGTGGTTTTTAGGGTGACACACATGATGAGCTCTCAACTTATAGGTTGTAATGGAGCAGGTTTCTCTCCCAAGCCCCTACCTGAACCTATTCGACCTAAACAAGAGATATTCTAGTCTGTGTTCATTCTAAACAGAGGACACCAGAGATATTCTAGTCTGTGTTTATCCTAAACAGAAGATGCCTGGGTGGTAGGACGCTCTGATGAGTGGATTGAAGTACAAAGAACGGAGAAAGTGATGTCACTTCCTGCAGAGAGGAATTGCTGTGACGTAACTTTTTGTTGAAATGGACAGCTGTTTGTAGAATCCTTTCGATAATCAAGTTTTCACCACTAAATACGGGTACTGGAAAAGTACCTCATAACTGGGGGTGTGGTGTCAGCGCCCATATTGGGGTGTTCCCTTAAAATTAAATGTATCCACCCATTCTGTATCAGCCTTTCTCAGGGGAATATTCAGACATGGTGGCAGTTCAGCCACAGAACAGGTGGTTGATCCGTGTTCATTTCTAGTGGTGGCTTATCGGCACTTTGGAAGCCTTGATGGAGAGCCAGATTAGTGCCTACAGGCTGGATTTACACCATTTAGCACACATAAATTGGGGCAGATAAACCATCAGGGGGGCCTGGCAATAATTCTGTCATTTCCCAAACCACTCTCCTCTAAATTAGGCCCTAAGTCACTCCACAGCCTGTCCATGGGTAAAGTCATCAAGACAAGTACTTCCGGGTGCAATAATTATTGCTATTTTGTGTTTAACCCAGCAATATCGAGCACACTGTGAGGATTTGGGTTGCTTTCTGCACCAAAATATGCTTGTCCTGATAAGTACCTGAGGAATATTGCAGAGCACAGATTTTTTTGTTATTATTCAGATCACAGTGCAACATTGTTTGCGCGTGGACCAGAATATTCTGAACCATGTTCATTAAAAACAAATATATATTTATGAACATTAAAGAAACAAAAAAAGATTTTACCAAAGAAATGAAGAGTTCATCCTGATCACATGATCACATTGTGATCAAACATTTATTTAAACCATGTTTTCTGCATATATGAAACCGCAATTAACTCGAAATATCTCCGAGTTAATCTAAGTTTTTCCAACGTCAGAGCCTGGAAATAATAAAGGACAGTAATAGCCTTTTTGTGTTTCTAAATTTTGCTGTGCACAATACATGCTTTAAATAGATGCTTAATGTATGTTCTCAAGACGCCAAAAAAAGCACAAAAAGACCTTTTCTGCTCTGACGCAGTGCAGGGAACTGCGTCATTCATGACACGGCCCCAGGGCCATATTAAAGAATATGTGACTTACTGTAAGCATTCATATGAGCAGACTGTAAACTGAACACAAAATCGGCCAAGCCCATACTCTCCATTTTCAGTCGTAAGACACGTTCTGTCGTTATTTGAACCTTCGTTAAGTGGGTTCATGGTAGAGATGCGTCTCATATGCGTAACCCCCCGAGGCAGCCTCTGACAGCAATAAAAAGCAGTTTTTCCATGGAACAGCCTTCACGTTATGAATTGCAAACCTGCCAGACGCATAATGTAAGTTTTTATGAGGTGTTTTGCATGCATTAGAAGTGCTTTGCATACATGGTACATTAAGCAGGGCGTGCTTTGGAAGTGCTAAATTAGTTAAAGGCATGCTAGACTATGGTAAACAGGCTAGCACGTGTTAACCGGTGACCCAAGCAGGGCTTGTGCACATGACCTAAACCTGGGCTGGACATGATACTCAGAGCTGACAAAGGAATACTTCTATTCATTCTCGAGAAAAGCCATTTTCCGTGCCGGAGAAACGAGGCTGGTGATGAATGCACTGCCAGGTGATGAGAATGCAACTAGCTTGGACACTTTTAAAAGAAAGCTGAATATATTCATAAGGAGGAACACATAATTCACAGCTCTGTGTAGGCAGGAAACAGTGCAAAGGAGGATGTTGCTACAGGCAACCATAAAAATAAAGAACAGTGGCTGTGCCTATGTTTATATTATACCGATAACACCTTCAATCCAAGAGCACTCAATCAAACAAAAAGAAGCGACATTATAGTTGGAACAGAGACAAAGAAAACTCGCGAGAGTGGACGACTTCTCCCCTGGATCAGTCATAATTGTGGACGCCATTATCTACGTAAAATGGATGTTCGCAGCCTGAGGCCAACACGGCAGTGAAGAGAATTCCGGAATAAACAGGTAATCTCTCGTAGTGTTGGAGCGTAATGAATGCACGAAAAAGACGGTGGCCGACAAAAGGCAAGTAAATTATTCCCCTCAGGTCGTTGATTGGTGTGGGCTACTCTCAAAGCAGACTCCTTACTCAACTCAATGTACGTCTTGTCCACCTCATTGCACACGTGTCTCTCACGACATATATAACAATTGGTTCCTTCGGCTGTTCAACATTTCTTATATTCACTCATAACATATGTAGTGTGTATCTAACCCAAAATCAACAACCACATCCTCTATGTATTTATGCACTATTTTATAAATTGTAGTCACTCATAAATACTCTTTACAAATTGCAAAATAGACTGTACAACGAAGTGAAAGTGAAATAAGTGACTTTAAGTGCTCAGTGCTGGCGGCGCAGAAGTGATCAAATAATTATACATATTTATATACAAGGGGGAAAAAAACACAAAACAGCAATTCAACTTGGTCTGTACTGTTTCAATTAAACCATCTGTATAATGCATAAATCAATATTAGAGCGTACAAAATAACAACCATGGCACTTGAAATACGGATTCTATCCGATCAAATCAATAAATGTAAAGAGGAAGTAGGAGGTCTGTACTCAAATTTTATTATTGACCTTATCTAAAAATAAAACTCATAAAACATACATAATAACTATCAGTTTAGACAGTATCAAATTATTCATAAAATACACAAAACATCCTAAAATGCACAAAACATCATCAATATACAATAAAAAGTAATAACAAATCACAAGTATTTTAAAAAAATATAATGACGCAACAAGTGATTGAAAATCACAATATTAAAAAGGTGGCATAACAAATGGTTCTCTACGCGCGTTTCGGCGACCAGCGCCTTCTTCTGGAGTAGCCACGTATCACCTAAAGATCACAAAAAATAAATAAAAGAAAAACAATATTCAAATTGACATACTATAGTTACTAGTATTCATTTCACAATCAATTAAGCAATCAAGATTTAGTACAGTAAACCTACAAAATCGTAACAACATCTTCTTTACAAAAGAGCAACAACGAGTTAGTATAACTCCGTGAAGCCACAATAAAGAGCATTCATCTCTCTATGTACATTTTTGTTTCAGACCTGGAGTGGGCGGGAGGGGGAAGGAAGGGGGAATGGTCAAAGACTGCGAGCCAAGGGTTGACTTCATGATAAAAAAATAAATCAAATACACTAAATGTTGGTTATTTTAGTGACATCAGGCCGGAACATTATTATTTAGGTACGGATGGTCTCCTATATTAAGAAAGGAAAGGGGGAGGGTAAACCAAGGCTAATAACACAATTGGGTTGGTAAACACCAAACTGATTTCTTAAGGCCTCAACATGAAGGCATGAAATTGTTCTGAAAAGTAACAAGTGATGACAGTAAATGATTGCTCTTGTGTTAAAGCGTTTTATATGGCTAAATGCTTGACGCTATAGTACTTACACGTTCATTTCAGATGGAGTGCTTAAATACCCGGCATTTCCAACAAACGGCTGCTCGTGTTATCAGCAGCCCAGGATTTTCGTGCTTCGCTCCCAGCTTTATCAACTTCAGACACGTTCCCTTAGGTGAGTGTTCAGGACACCGTTTTTTGTTAGCAGGCAGCATTTGGCCTTGAGAAAACTGCCGTGCATAAATATAATTATTTTGTTAGTCCTTGTTCTCTCCCGTTTTTTAACAGAATTGAGGAAATTGTTTCAGATGCAGTACTTAAATAACTGTCATTTCTGACAAACGGCTGCCCGTGTTATCAGCAGCCTAGAATCACGTGCCTTGTTCCCAGTTTTACAGACTTTAGAAACGTTTCCCAGGGTGATTGTTCAGGACACCGTTCTTGCTAGCAGGCAGTATTTAGTTCTAAGGAAACTGCCGTGCATAAATATAATTATTTCGCTATTTTCGGTTTTTCACAAAAGCACACTTTATTGTTTTTGTTTTTCCGTATGCAATGTTGCTGGCATCAGATGGAATGAAAGAAGTTTCTCCACATCAGGAAGACTTCCCCGCCACATTTCATGCAACATTTTATTATTTTAAGGTAGGTTTTGTAAACAACTTATGAGTTTCTAATCCATCTCAGACTAGGTTATAATCAAGCGTGAACTTGTGAATTAACATATCGTTCTTGCTGTTTGCAGTATTTTACATGCAATCAATTGCACACACTGGGAAGCGAGGCCAGATTTTCTCACAAGTTCAGACAGGTAATTATATAGTGCTTCCTTTTTTGATTAGCATATTGTTACAAACCTGATTCTAACGCCTCTCTTCATTCATTTTTATGTGATCTATATTTGATTCGTAGAATTTGTGTGAGTGCCAAGAATAGACACTTTTTACAACACAGATAAAGGAAGCAGCCTAGCAAGATCAATTCAGGTAACATTAGTTAGCACCTTATTTTCTACATCCTTTTGACGGCGTTCCTTATTTAATAGACAAGTTTAGCAATATAAATCTGTGAAGCAGTCTGGCTATATTGTTTATAATAATATTAATTTGTTGCGCTTGGCCTCCACAAGGTAACGTTCTCGAATATATATTTTTCTTATGCCGGTACAGATTATCTCATCTTAAAGCACCATTACTAATTTCCTAGAGGCCCCAGATTCTAGTAATCTGGAACCAGTAAACGATCAGTGTAGTGACATTGTTTATGGTAATATGATTTTGCTGCGCTTTGCCTTTAAAAGGAAACGCTTTAGATTTTATATATTTCAGACCCCGAGAAATATCATTCCATTTTACGGCACTTTTATCAATCTCCCAGAGGCTTTATATTCTGGCAAACTGGTACCATTAAACGATTAGTGTAGGGTACCATATGTATTAATATACACAAAGATTCCATCTTTTGCCATGTAAAGTAAAATATTATTTAAGTAAGAACTCCATCTCTTTGTTCTGCCATCACTGAGATAATACAGCTTCGAAGTAGGTTAAGGTTACTTTAAGTGGCTTTTTTCCATCTTTTATCTTTACATTGTTTGCCCTTTTTTTCCATCTAGGGAACAGGGGTTACGTAATCAATATCCGTTTACCTTTCAGCTTATCGTGTTTTATCCCTTCACACATTATCAAATTAGAATCTATTCGTGTGATTGGCTGCTATAACGGAATTTGAGCAAGAACGTGTAAGTACTATAGCGTCAAGCATTTAGCCATATAAAACGCTTTAACACAAGAGCAATCATTTACTGTCATCACTTGTTACTTTTCAGAACAATTTCATGCCTTCATGTTGAGGCCTTAAGAAATCAGTTTGGTGTTTACCAACCCAATTGTGTTATTAGCCTTGGTTTACCCTCCCCCTTTCCTTTCTTAATATAGGAGACCATCCGTACCTAAATAATAATGTTCCGGCCTGATGTCACTAAAATAACCAACATTTAGTGTATTTGATTTATTTTTTTATCATGAAGTCAACCCTTGGCTCGCAGTCTTTGACCATTCCCCCTTCCTTCCCCCTCCCGCCCACTCCAGGTCTGAAACAAAAATGTACATAGAGAGATGAATGCTCTTTATTGTGGCTTCACGGAGTTATACTAACTCGTTGTTGCTCTTTTGTAAAGAAGATGTTGTTACGATTTTGTAGGTTTACTGTACTAAATCTTGATTGCTTAATTGATTGTGAAATGAATACTAGTAACTATAGTATGTCAATTTGAATATTGTTTTTCTTTTATTTATTTTTTGTGATCTTTAGGTGATACGTGGCTACTCCAGAAGAAGGCGCTGGTCGCCGAAACGCGCGTAGAGAACCATTTGTTATGCCACATTTTTAATATTGTGATTTTCAATCATTTGTTGCGTCATTATATTTTTTTAAAATACTTGTGATTTGTTATTACTTTTTATTGTATATTGATGATGTTTTGTGCATTTTAGGATGTTTTGTGTATTTTATGAATAATTTGATACTGTCTAAACTGATAGTTATTATGTATGTTTTATGAGTTTTATTTTTAGATAAGGTCAATAATAAAATTTGAGTACAGACCTCCTACTTCCTCTTTACATTTATTGATTTGATCGGATAGAATCCGTATTTCAAGTGTCATGGTTGTTATTTTGCACGCTGTTTTTCCCTGACCTAGGACTTGTAGTATCCACTATCTCAGGGGGTCCTTGCTTCTTTTACACATAAATCAATATTAGATACAGGGTATTTGTATGACAGATCCAAACACTTGTCGACGTTTCGACCCTTTAGAAGCGCACGTGGGGCGTCAAAAGCGGGTCTTCATCAGGACTGGGGGAATTGGGACAGCCTAAATGATTTAAAAAAGAGGGGGTGGATTTAGTGGGTTGTTGATCTGGCAATACGCTTCTAACATCTATACAAGAGATGCCTACACTCACCTTCATGTGAACTGAACCATGTTCAAGGTAGAGCTTCAAACTTTATTCACCTATTCTGAATAGAGAAGGACTTAATTAATGCCTTAATTCTGCAATTGGTCTGGGGACAGTTTAAATCCAACCAACTTCTCATCTGTCTCTTACCTGTCGGCGTTGCAAGAATTGCTCCCCCGACGAATGTTCTATTTACCGGTTTGTTATTATCAAACCTTTCTCCTGACTGAAAGAATGGGGGACAGGAATTAGAGGTGTATAACATTGTACCTCATACTCAGGTATCCGCCTCACAAAGCGAAAAACGCAAACTTTGTAACTCACCTGGGGATAAAGGCGAGTGTTACACCCAGCGGTGATTTTTGGATTGTTCAGGGTAAGGGTTATCAACTCGTGATTTCTTAAGTCTTGGTCCCGCTGAAACCAGGATAAAATGGAATTCCTATTATTTATTGTATATTTACTCGTTATTCTACTAAAAGTGACCCCCGCCCAACAGCGCCCGGTCTCACCTTTATTGGTTCGTCGCATTGGACAAACGGATGCTTGTAGCCGAGGGAGACTTCGCTTCCTACTCGGCGTAGCTCCAAACAGTGTTTGTACACGGAATGGCGGGTAATTAGTATTCGGTGTCAGTAGTTATAAGGAGGAGCCTCGTCAGTTGCACGCCGCCTAGGCCTGCGTCATTACGCCCATGGCGGGGTAGTCAAGGTTACCTGACGCTATGCGCGGCTCCGAAAGCGAGCAATCCGTGATAGTGCGGGATTCGGTTTCTTAACTCGCGCAATGCATATTTGGGCATTCAGAATTAATTCCGGTTTGGCAATATATACAATTTTTATGAAAATAGAAACAATCATTGGCATATTTGAAAAAGTGTTAAAATGTATGTAACGTACAAATTCTCAAAGTTAAAATGTTATACATAAACTTGAAATGACATTTTAACTTTGAGAATTTGTACGTTACATACATTTTAACACTTTTTCAAATATGCCAATGATTGTTTCTATTTTCATAAAAATTGTATATATTGCCAAACCGGAATTAATTCTGAATGCCCAAATATGCATTGCGCGAGTTAAGAAACCGAATCCCGCACTATCACGGATTGCTCGCTTTCAGAGCCGCGCATAGCGTCAGGTAACCTTGACTACCCCGCCATGGGCGTAATGACGCAGGCCTAGGCGGCGTGCAACTGACGAGGCTCCTCCTTATAACTACTGACGGCGAATACTAATTACCCGCCATTCCGTGTGCAAACACTGTTTGGAGCTACGCCGAGTAGGAAGCGAAGTCTCCCTCGGCTACAAGCATCCGTTTGTCCAATGCGACGAACCAATAAAGGTGAGACCGGGCGCTGTTGGGCGGGGGTCACTTTTAGTAGAATAACGAGTAAATATACAATAAATAATAGGAATTCCATTTTATCCTGGTTTCAGCGGGACCAAGACTTAAGAAATAACGAGTTGATAACCCTTACCCTGAACAATCCAAAAATCACCGCTAGGTGTAACACTCGCCTTTATCCCCAGGTGAGTTACAAAGTTTGCGTTTTTCGCTTTGTGAGGCGGATACCTGAGTATGAGGTACAATGTTATACACCTCTAATTCCTGTCCCCCATTCTTTCAGTCAGGAGAAAGGTTTGATAATAACAAACCGGTAAATAGAACATTCGTCGGGGGAGCAATTCTTGCAACGCCGACAGGTAAGAGACAGATGAGAAGTTGGTTGGATTTAAACTGTCCCCAGACCAATTGCAGAATTAAGGCATTAATTAAGTCCTTCTCTATTCAGAATAGGTGAATAAAGTTTGAAGCTCTACCTTGAACATGGTTCAGTTCACATGAAGGTGAGTGTAGGCATCGCTTGTATAGATGTTAGAAGCGTATTGCCAGATCAACAACCCACTAAATCCACCCCCTCTTTTTTAAATCATTTAGGCTGTCCCAATTCCCCCAGTCCTGATGAAGACCCGTTTTTGACGCCCCACGTGCGCTTCTAAAGGGTCGAAACGTCGACAAGTGTTTGGATCTGTCATACAAATACCCTGTATCTAATATTGATTTATGCATTATACAGATGGTTTAATTGAAACAGTACAGACCAAGTTGAATTGCTGTCTTGTGTTTTTTTCCCCCTTGTATATAAATATGTATAATTATTTGATCACTTCTGCGCCGCCAGCACTGAGCACTTAAAGTCACTTATTTCACTTTCACTTCGTTGTACAGTCTATTTTGCAATTTGTAAAGAGTATTTATGAGTGACTACAATTTATAAAATAGTGCATAAATACATAGAGGATGTGGTTGTTGATTTTGGGTTAGATACACACTACATATGTTATGAGTGAATATAAGAAATGTTGAACACCCGAAGGAACCAATTGTTATAAATACTGATTTATTGCCCAGGTTCTTAGGGATACTGGGTCGACCCCATAGGAGATTTAACAAATCTCACGACATATAGGCCTCTACAGAGGAGCAGAGGCGTAAACACCATTGGTGCACCAGGTGCAGTGGCACCGGGGACCATTGAACCCTGGCAATGCTATGTTTCACTATCATACAACAGTCAATGGGGCCATTGTCCTGGCTCAATGTAAAAATCTGAGAGGTGAGTGCAAAGAAGTGGGGGACCACAGTTATAAGTAATTATAAAACTTTTGTTTCATTTAATAGATACATACATTTTCATATTAAAAACAACACTAAATAAACATAAAATTCAGACAAAAATTACAAAAAAACACAATTATACATTTTCCATACAATGTAATCAATTAAAAAATCTATTGTAAACCAGTGGCAATCAATATTTTTCGACGCGCGTTTCGGCTTTTTCAGGGGACGCCTTCTTCAGGAGCCACAGAATCTGTCAAGTGTCAATTCTTATGAAATCTGATGTAACAAAGACCACATTTTCTTTATGTTTTCTCGGTTTCTTGATTCGTAAAAAAGTTTCATAGGCTGCTTTTAATCACAGTCCGAAGGTTGACCCGAAAGTCGTTCACATACAGTGGGTCTCAATCTTAAAACCAGTAGAAAAAGGGGCAAGGTGATGCCTTACTCGCGTTCGGGTACTTTAAAGGTTAAGCAATGACATCCCGTAATTATGATAATTAGAATATCCTTTCCGACAGGCTTCTGTTCACAAGTAATGATGCTAGATTCCACGACCGTTGGTAATAGTACTATTACCAACGGTCGTGGGACGCCGACATTCATCCTTTGCGGTGCCCGTGTGTTCCTATGAGAAACACTCGATCCCTTTTTTATCGTTTACATTTTTGTCTTTATATCCAGAATTTTATGTGCAAGAAGTGATATTACTCACTAACTGCTACAGAACGCGAGCAACCATCATTTGCAACGCGCAGTTTTATTATAAGCTACATGCGGTCCCTTAAGGATCTAGCATCATTACTTGTGAACAGAAGCCTGTCGGAAAGGATATTCTAATTAACATAAAGAAAATGTGGTCTTTGTTACATCAGATTTCATAAGAATTGACACTTGACAGATTCTGTGGCTCCTGAAGAAGGCGCCCCCTGAAAACACCGAAACGCGCGTCGAAAAATATTGATTGCCACTGGTTTACAATAGATTTTTTAATTGATTACATTGTATGGAAAATGTATAATTGTGTTTTTTTGTAATTTTTGTCTGAATTTTATGTTTATTTAGTGTTGTTTTTAATATGAAAATTTATGTATCTATTAAATGAAAAAAAAGTTTTATAATTACTTATAACTGTGGTCCCCCACTTCTTTGTACTCACCTCTCAGATTTTTTGTTAGTATTATGCCATGATTTTTACATTGTGTATTTCCCTGTCTTAAGAATTGATATTCCGAACAGGGGGTCCTTGTTATTTACATTGCCATTGTCCTGGCTTGCACCAAGGCCCATAGCATCTTTGCCAGGCAACGGAAGACGAGGGCAAAGAAATGCTACCTTTGCATCTGTACCCATCTTAAGAGACAGGAAAATTTACTTTTCCGCAACCACGCACATACAATGAGTGAGTGTTGGCGCATGTAGCTAACAGCCTGATTCAACAAGCCGAATTGCGCTCGCAAAGGGCCAGATTCTGAGAATCTGGCCCTTTGCGAGCGCAATTTTTGCATTTGGGATTCATCATCCCAAATGCAAAAATCGGTAATTGCTAATTCGCTAACAGCCTGATTCATCAAGCTAAATTGCACTCGCAAAGGGCAAGATTCTCAGAATCTTGCCTTTTGCGAGTGCAATTTTTGCATTTGGGATTCATCATCCCAAATGCAAAAATCGCTATTTAAGAATTCGCATATTTGCGAGGAATTGGATTTAAGGAATCTCTAATAGAGATTCCTTAAATGCAATTCATCAACCAATTAGAAATTGCGAAATTGCAATATTTGGTCGCAATTTACCACCAAGTCTGACTTGGTGGTAAATTGCGAAAATAGTGTAAAAAGCACTTAAGTGCATTTTTTTCTTTTGCATGTTACACACACACATGTCCTTTGGACATGTGTGTGCGCAACACCTGTTCAAATGTGCATTTAAGGGGTGCTACAGGGTGTCCTTTGGACACCCCTGGCACCCTTTAAATCGCTATCTTATTTGCGAGTAGCAAATTGCTACTCGCAAATAAGGGATACTCCCCATTCATTCCTATGGGCCTTTTGGCCCATAGGAATGAATGGGGAGTTATTCCTTATTTGCGAGTAGCAAATTGCTACTCGCAAATAAGGAATATGTAGGAATCGCTATTTATTTAGCAATTCCTACATGAATACCGTTTTGCAAGTCCTTAATAGCGATTCGCTATGAATCGCTATTAGGGGCTCGCAAAACGGCCCCTTGATGAATCAGGCTGTATATTGCGAGGAATTACATTTAAGGAATCTCTATTTGAGATTCCTTAAATGCAATTCATGAAGCAGTTGAAAATTGCGAAAATGCTATTTTGGGCCGCTATTTACCGAGAGGTCAGACCTCTCGGTAAATAGCAAAAACTTAGAAAAATGCTTTTAAAAGCATTTTTCTAAGTTGCATGTTGCACACACACATGTCCTTTGGACATGTGTGTGCGCAACACCTGTTTCAATTTGCATTTAAGGGGTTCTACAGGGTGTCCTTTGGACACCCCTGGCACCCTTTAAAACGCTATCTTATTTGCGAGTAGCAAATTGCTAATCGCAAATAAGGAATACTCCCCATTCATTCCTATGGGCCTTTTGGCCCATAGGAATGAATGGGGAGTTATTCCTTATTTCCGAATAGCAATTTGCTACTCGCAAATAAGGAATGTGTAGGAATCGCTATTTATTTAGCAATTTCTACATGAATACCGTTTTGCGAGTCCTTAATAGCGATTCGCTATGAATCGCTATTAGGGGCTCGCAAAACGGGTGAATGATGAATCAGGCTGTTGATTCGGTAATTCTTTAACTTTTGACCTTAACTTAAAAGATTAACCTAACCACATGAATTTCGGAACACTGCCAACTTAACTTTGAAAGCTCACCTTCAGGTGAGAATGTCTAGGTACAATGGCGGCGCTGCACAGTATCTCATATGGTTAGTCAGTCCCTCCTTTTCCGACAATGCGCCCAACTTGCGAGCGTTCTGAAGCATTATCCAAAGTAACCGGCGTCTCAATATATAAACATTTAAGTGATTCTTTTGGAGCCATACTTATCTTTATTGCAGGAAGGGTAGTCAATTATGGGGGCCAGGACTTGGAAAGGTTAAAAGAGATGCAATTGTTGTCGTCTTTTACAATTCCATTAGTGGTAGGATGCCTAAGGGGCCATGTCACACTTGTTACTGCATTCAATCCTAAAAGGTCAAAAATGCCACATGTTTGCATATTCCTTATGTGAGCCTTTACACGTCGTAGGAGAAGTAGGGACCTGTCAGCTGTGAATGTGTATGTAATGGCATAATTTACTCGCCTCCGCAACGAAGATTGTTTATGCGTTTTGCAGCAGTGCATGGCAAGTTGCATGCAGAACAAAAATGTTCAAGTGGCACCTGATTAGGAGATTAGTCCTTCAATTTTTATTATCAAGGAACTACTGTTTTACTCATGATACGATGGTCTAAAGTATCTATTCAGTTCTAATGCATCTCCATTCTTAAAAGAGAGGCCTTTTTCAAGGTTGGGAATAGGGCGTGGCCATTGGCCTTTCAGCGAGGTCGCGCACAGAGGAGGTCAGTTCTATAGGATGAGCACAAAGGAGGTCAGTTCTATAGGTTGAGCTCAGAGAAGGTCAGTTCTATGGCCTGGCTATGTGCCAATTCTACAGCCCAGCCCTGGTGCACATAATCTCTCACTGTGCACACTGGGGGTTGGTTGCATAGGCTGTGGGTGTAGCATATCATCAACAACCCGAAGATTTACTGAAACTATTTTGTTAAGGGTAACTTCACAAAATTGCTTTACATTTCGCTTTTCATAGCTCTGCCAAGTAGTTCCATGTCATGTCACCATCTGGCAGTCCTGTCGTTTCAGCTAGCAGCATGTTGCAGTCGGTACTGTAGATTTGCTTTCAACACTGCCATTGTAGTTTTAAAAAACCCAACATGCAGATTGACATTGGCTAACACGCCATTACTAGCTAAAGATGTCACACATGATATGCATACACTTCACAGCTATGTTAAAACACGTTCAAAATGGTCTATTCCATTTCAGAAACAAAATACCGATTGTATACCACACAAACAAAAGTAAACTGCTCCCATATTTTGTCAGAGTTCATTTTGTAACTTTCCATCATGCTTGAAAAAAAACACGGGCAAAAGCAAACGATTATGCTTTTTTCATAGTAAAAAGATCTACACCAAGTTTCACTAATACACACATTTGGGAGAGAATGGGATGCAACACTGCAACCTTCCCTGGCACAAAGAATAGGTATAAAAGTGCCCCTTCCTCCTATAACAGTTATAACTCTGGCACCAGCATTCAAACCTTTCTTTCTAGCAGATAGCGCTGGAAATGCAAAATATTTACTCTAGGATCCAATAAATTGAGTGCAGCAGGAAAAGGTGGATTTATTAGGGGTATTCATGTGCAGTGGTGCTCGTGAGGAGCAGAGCCAATGACAGTCAGCCTTTGCGCTCTTTAATTTTGACACACAGCCCTCAAAGAAAATGGAAACAAGGAAAAATATAGTAGTAATACATGCTGGTTTGCGTAATTGAATACAAACAGACAGCATGACATTTCCTTACACATGTGGCCTTGAATCACTCTGAATTAGTCGTCCTCGTGGTCCACCAAGCCCTCTGGTCCTTCAACTCATTATCATAATCCTCCTTCTCTTTCTGGTCTTCCTCCACTTGGTACTTCTCCTCTGAGTGTTGTTCCACTCCTCTTCCTCTACCCGCTGGACTTCACCGTCCTCCTCTTGTCTTTCCTCCTCTTTCTCTTTCTGGTCCTGATCCGGATCCTGGACTTGTTCTTATCCTCCTGGTTCTGGCCTTTCTGATACTCCTGGTCTTCCTTACCACTTTCTCCCCCTCATCTTCCCCTTCAAGGTAGAGATCTTCCTCCTCATCTTCCTGGACTGCCTACTTGTCATCTTCCTCCCTTTTATACTCCACTTAGTCTTTATTCTTTAGGTTTTTGTCCAAATCATCAACCTACTAGTCCCATACCTTCTGGTCATCAAGTGGTCTTTCTGGTCCTGTTCCTCTGGCTCCTGAACTTCCAAGCCTCGATGCTTAATCCTGTTCTTCATGGCCAAGGTCTTTCAGACCAAGTCCTTGGTGTGCCTCATAGTCATCTTCCTTCTGGTATGGCACATATTTTGACTCCACCTGTTCTTGGTATGCCTCCACTGCCATCTGGTTCTTCTGCTTCCAGTCTCAAACTGCTCCTTCAGGTACCACTCTTCTTAGTTGAAATCCTCTTAATTTTCATACTCCTAGACCTTATGTTCTTTGTGTTCCTTCTAGCCCTGGTCCTTTGGGTCCTGCTTCTTGTTCTCAGGGTTCTGATTCCCCGGGATCTGGTCTTCCTGATACTGCTTGTACTGATATTTGTCCTCTTTGATATTGTTCTCCTGTTACTCTTTGTCTACCTGATCCTCGTGATCCTGATCCTAGTTCTCTTTGTCCCCCTGATTTTCAGGGTCTTTATTCTCTTTGTTGTGCTCCCTCTCACTGGTCCTATTATACTCCTCCTGTCCCTGATCCTTTCCAGACCATCCTATACCTGGTTAGGTTTCTGTTCCTGCTCCTGTTTCTCTCACCGATGCTTTTAGTCCTAATCCTTCCCGGTACCGATCTCTTGGTTGTCTTCCACCTCGTGCTGATACCTCTGGTCCTGGTTCTCTTGGCTCTGTTTCTGCATGCACTGCGCAACCTGGCCCTGGACAAACCGGTCTTTCCTATTCTGGTGCCCTGATTCTTGTCCTCATGGGCATATTCCTTCTGGCTCTGATCCCAAGATTCTTGCCCTCCCAGTCCTAGTCCTTTTAGTCTTCCTGATTTTGGCCCCCTAGTTAATCTTCTTTAACCTGGTCCTCTTGGCCCACATGGTTTATATCAGCTTGTCCTTCTAGTACTCTTGGTACTAACAATTGTTGATCCCCTTAGCGTTCTAGTTCTACTGCTGAGGTAGGGGAGAGCACTCTTTCTTTCCTTCCCCAAAGTCCGATGGGTACCACCTCCAAGAAGGTAACTAAGGTTTTTGCTTTATCTTTTTTTCACCATCTTCTGGACTTTTAAAGGAGTGTCAGATTTAATATGAGAACCCACTAGGGATTTGCCTCAGCACTTTAAAAAAAAGTCTCTGGTGTTGAACAATGGCAGGACTTGCCCACTGAAAACACTTAGGTTACAGCACATGTTTCAGAGATGCATGTGCATTCAACAAGTTTCACGATAAATTAATGTTAAGTTAACTGGTGGTTATTGTACTAGTTGTTGAGATATAAATGCATCCTTTGATCACAGGTTTGAAGTTCCATAAAATAGCGCAAAGGGTTAATGTGCCAGTTTTAGCTAAGTGTTGTAGTGTTATAATGGGCCCAAAAACTCTTTCTTAAATATTTACTATTCTCTAAGCTCTTGCTACCTATCACACTCACATGCTCCTCCGATGGATCTTGTTCTGTCCCGAAAGGGACTGTCTATTCAGAGGGTGTGTAATTAGGACCAGGAATGGGATAATTGCTAACTTCTAATGTTCCTTTTTACAATCAGAAATAATCAATAACAACCATATGGATTTGAAATACCAAATGATTTACTCACAACAAATGATGAGACAGAATCAGACGAATTTAGTTTAAAGGTTTTACTTATTCATTTGTAAGTAAACGACATTGTTATTAAATAATAACATACAAACCTATTTTCAATTAGTGAAGGATTTAATAAAGTAAATATAAGCATCAACGATTCAGGGATGATGGGGAAAAATCTTCATCTGCCGAGGCAGATTTTTACTCATACAGTGTATGTGTCAATAGAAAAATCCGTTGAGCCTCATACAAACCCTCAGAAAAAAATCAGTAAGTTCCAAGTGACCAGTTCCAGTTCATAGAAGACGGTAATCTGTCTCAGGCTGTCACTACATCAGCATTCCAGTTGGTGGCAAGTTGCAGGGTCACATCATAAGTTGCCGGAATACTCAGATGTCCAAAATTGCGCCATCTCCAATCCAAGATTGGGTGCCGTCACCCTCATTTAAAATTCTGAGCAATTATACTCCATGAGTTTCAGGGTGACATCCCTTGGTATCACCAGAAATGTTGGACCACTCTGTCCTATTGCTCATTTTCGATGGGATGAGGGTGATGTAGTTGGTAAAAAGAATACAATCTGGAAGAATTAAGTAATTCAAGTTATGTAGTTTCCTTAAATCATATAAGCATAGTCGTATGAACAACTAAACATCTCAGAGAGAAGGAGAAAAAACGCTATGACTTTTTGATACTCCTTTTCCAAGCATCTGTTCTGGTCTGTAATAGAAAACGTTTCAACTGTAGTTGAGCTGTACTGAGGATGTCAAAGGAAACATTTAAGATTTAGAATGCAAGTGGAAAATTTGCTGAATATTCCCACAAGCTTCAGACTATTTAGTTCACAATTCACACTGGAAAAAAGAGCAGGAAATATGAGGTCCTCATGAAATACAGCTAATATACCATGAAATATGCTGAATTATGAATCTTGCTTCAATAACATCTGATATTATTCATTTCATAAGTAAATGCTTTAATAAACACTCAAATTAAATAAAAATTAATTTGTGTAAGTATAAGGTAGTTATAAAGTATTTGTAAGTGTCAATGTTACACATATAGGAAAAACACACGTAAATCTCTTTACGCAAATGATATTCAAGGCACGTTAGAGTAAAGTTTCTCGAAAACAACTTCAACTAACCCTGTGTAACACCTACATTTCTTATGTCATTTTCTGTGCACACATTACAACATGAAATATTTATTCATCTCTTTCACTTGTAATTGGATCATATTGTACATAGAATTTCTTTGCTCTCATTAATATCAAATTATCAAGTCATGAAATCGAAATCATTAATTGTTGTTAACCACGGGGGGCGTGGCTAGGCACGCAATGGCGGAGGTCGCAGCCGGGTAGAGCTCCGAGCCGAGCTCCCCTTCCCCGGGCCGATTCTCCGCCAATTATCCTCGCAGCCGCCTGAAATTACAGGCCGACCACCACGGTGCCATTCTCGGCATTCTGGCTGATTTTTTAATTGAAGCTCCGAACCTGCCGACACCGGACTTTCCTGTGGGCCTCTGACGGGACTCGCCACCACCCAGACGGCGAGGGCGACCACGTGAGACCGCGGCTTGGGCCTGTCATCTAGGCCTCACCATGCGGCCCACGGCCTGGCCTTCACGACCTCCCCGCACACCGGGACCGTGACCTGGGGACTATCTCGCCACTCCGACCCTGACTCCCCCTGCTCTCAGGAGACTGCAAAAGGCCTAAACCGGAAGGGAGCGGAGACCTGGCCGGCGAGACTCAGCCGCTGCACTGGCGGCGGCCCGGGCAGAGAGCGCATCTGCTCGACTACCTGTTCCTGCACCCGGAGGCGGCGCGATCCCTGAGGTACTGCTAGCGACGCGCACGTGGAACTAGGGAGCCAGGTGAGCGGATCCTCCACTCTGGGCATTGCCGGACGGCCGTGGCCGCCAGAAGAGGCCCCCTCCCCATGCCTGTGCGGTGATACTGCGAGGGACAGATGCAACTAGGGGCCTGAGATAGGCGCCATAGCCCACGCGAAAACAACGCTGGGACCTCATTGAAGCCCCCTGCAAATTGAGTACCGCGCTCCGCTGGTGGGACTGTTACATAGTTCCGTGTGCTACGAACTCCCCCCCGGGCTCCTTGCGATTGGCTGGCCTACAGGGCCCTGGCGAAGACTGGCTGGATGCGCGCCTACCGAGGATTCGACGCCATCGGGGACACAGTTGGCGCGGTGCAAGGGCTCAAGGCCTAGTGAGGGGGGGGAGCCACACGCACACTTAGAGACATAGCGGTACGGACGCTCACCACCGCATAGGCCTGGCTTCCCTACAACGCATGGAGGTGCATTGAGGCTGCAGTCCGGTGTTGCTAAATCCTCCAGCAAGTGCACAGCGACGCCCGGCCTGCCCCACCTGCCCAGGAAATTCTGCGAATCTCACAGACACAGGACGCTTTGCCACCACACGGTCGGCTGCCTGCAGTAGGTACAAAACCACTCGATACTGTTACCAGGCACCTGCTCCGGCATACTACTATGTAGACCTGCCACGCGGGCCGACACGGAGGATACGTGGGAGGCCGGCTGACCAACCACACGAAAACAGATGCAAGCGGCGAAGCGCCGCGGACCACGGGCGCTGCCAGAATCGCGCACCAGAAAACGTCTCATCCTCCGGCTAATTGGACTGAACTGTTGGCCGGGTCGCCTTGCACATGTCCGGAGGGGTGAGGACTCGCACTGGGACTGGAGGAGCCCCGCCGAAGGGAAAACCAGATAAATCACTACACAAGATGGCGGCTGATCAGGTAACCGCGAGGTTGGATAGCGTATTAGCCGCCATGGAGCGCATGGAACAATCGCTCCAACTGACCAGAACATCCTTGGAATCCAAAATAGACAGCGTCGCCATAGACCTAACCCACCTACGCGACGACCACAAGAAGCTGGCTGATCGGACCAAAACACTAGAGGGGACAGTGGCGGAACTTGGACCCAAAGTCACACAAACTGATAATCGAGTACAGGACCTTCTGAACAGAGTGGAGTTCCTAGAAGACCGCGCTGAGGACGCGGAAGGGAGGGCGAGACGCAACAACATCAGACTCGTGGGGGTCCCGGAAAAATGGGAGGGCAATCATCCTGCCCAACGAGTAGAGGACTGGCTGAGGGATATACTACCTGAAGGCACACTATCGCCCCATTTTGTAGTGGAACGGGCACATCGCGTACCCACGAGACCTCACACCACGGGCTCTAATCCGAGCCGCTACTCTTCAAGATACTGAACTATCGGGACAGAGACGCGATCCTGAGGGAAACCAGACGACTGGGGGAAATTCGCGTGGACAATGCTACTGTGATGTTCTTCCCGGACTACACCATTCAGGTGCAACGTCAGAGACACAACTTCTTGGACGTAAAACGGCGACTCCGCACCGCAGGCCTCAAGTATTCCCTGCTCTTTCCTGAAAAACTAAGAGTGGTGGCACGGGACAAGACCTACTTCTTTAGCACTCCTGAAGAGGTTAGCGAATGGCTCGATTGCGGAACGGACACGGCTCCCCGGCAGGCACAGAGCTATGAGACGAGACCACGAGCGCGTGGACCACGCCGTCGCCGCTGGAACAGGGATCAAAGGGCTGGCCGACCAGAGGAAGCGATGCGCCACTCCCCACCGACGAACCAAGTGCTCCAGGAACAACGAGATGCACTCCGAAGGGTCTCCCAACTGAGCGCCTTACCAACTTCAGACGTCATTCAGAACACCAGCCCACGGATGGTTCCCAGCGATGATGAAGCTATCTACGGGATACCAGACTCCCAATTGTCCGTAGATCTGCCGGATATCACGCCGCAAACGGCTGAAATGCTCCATTGAAGCCACACACGCAATCCTAGCAGACCATGCCGGGGCGGCGGGGAAGGAACCAGAGACCAGATAGTTGCTGAGATGCCATGACTACGGGCCGTTGCTCGAGATGTCCCCCGCCGCCCTGGAGATGGAGGGAGTGAACTTGACGCAGTGAGTACCCGCCCAGCCATGTAGACACTGAGAGGGTGAAAAGGCAGTGGGAACATACTGCAGTACTTCCCCTTCTCTCCTCCATGCCAGCTGCCCATATCACCTGGGGACTTCCCTATACCAGAGACTTGGGGAGTAGGACATACTTTTTCTCCCCGCTGCGTGATTAGTCAAATAAGGAACCCCATAACAAAGGGCCGGGCTGTCTTCCTGAACACTGACTTTGGCCACATGGTGCGCGGACATATGGCCCAGGGAAAGGCCAATGATCCCCTTTCCTTACTTGAATAAGCACTCCGCCAAAACTGTAACTAGCGCACGTTACCCCCTAGACTTGAATATTGTTCTTTTGCCTCTTTGGTGTGTTTGGACGGAGACATGTTGCGTAGCCGACCTTTTGGTATCTATTACTGTTTAGCATTGTTTGGACATACTGTTCTTTTTCCCCTTACTCTCGGAGAATTGCCTACATCCTTTCTTTATGAGCTGATGCCTATGTCTGATCTGAGTGGGAGGGGGGGGCCGGGGGTCTTGTGGAGGCTCTCGCCTGGGGGATGGGTGAGGCGGGTTTTTCTTTCCACGACAGTGAGTATGGCTGACATCCGGATATGCACATGGAATGTAACACACACCGTCGAGACGTTACCAAATTTATTCTTATTTAAAGCGTCACAAATTTCATGTAGCATTGCTACAGGAAACACACTTAAATAAGTCAGAGGTGCACGCACTGCGCCGCAGATGGCGCGGTCAACTTTACGCCACGGAGTACTCCTCCTATGCCCGCGGGACACTCATGTGGATCCGGCCGGGCACCCCGTGGGCGGTCATAGACACACAGATAGATTCAGAGGGTAGATATGTGATAGCCCGAGGCAGGCTCGATGGACACCCAGTGGTACTTGCCTCTTTATACTCCCCAAACACCGACCAGGGCGGCTTCTTTGATAGCCTCTCCACGACATTGGCGTCCTGGCATGGAATCCCATGGATTCTTGGGGGAGACTACAATTGCGTCCTGGATGTAAATCTAGACAGGTCTACCGTACCCCCGACCAATGCCCAGACACACACCACGACGAAAGCCCTCCTCAACTGGGCCTTGCAATGGGATCTTCACGACGTATGGAGGGTGCGCAGCCCCACAACACGAACATATTCCTACTGGTCAGGTGCGCATGCGCTACATGTACGTTTAGATAGATACATGGTCTCCACTGACCTTCTCCCGTTGGTCAAAGACACGCAATATATGGGCCGCACACACTCAGATCATAATCCCCACACACTGGTCATTGCTTGGGACAACCCACACCCACCTATTCCCACCTGGCGCCTCCAACCGGATCTCTTACTAGACGCGACCTCCCGCGACTCCCTAATCACACAGATGGCTCAATACTTTGAGTTCAACGCTGGCACGGCGTCCTCTCCCCAAACCGAATGGGATGCTTTCAAGGTGGTGAACCGGGGACTCTGCTTGGGTACACAGGGACACATACGGCGACAACTTGAAGGCGACCTGACGCGACTGGAGACCGAACTACTGGATCTTGAGCAGGCTGTGGGGGGGATGCGAGCGCTCGACTGACGGAAGCCAAGGCGGAACATGACCGCCTGCTAGACCGTTTGCATAACGTCAACTTTGCATCGCACTCCGCCCGAGTCCACAGACAGGGTGACAGACCTGGCTGAAAAAAGAAAAAAAAATTATTTGTTGTTAACCACGTCTATTGAAGTTGAACATAAAATATAACATTTACTACTCTGCCATCTGCATGCTTTTACGATGCAGTATCCGAATCAAGATTGCATATAGTTTTGAAAAACGTGGAGCTAACGCATATTTCTCATCATTTGTGTAAAGTTTTGTCATAATCGTTTCTTTTTGTCATAATTTTGTTAAATGAAATATCTGCTCTATCACTGCGCAATGGCAAGACTTGCCCACAGAACACTAGTTTTAAAGCAAATGTTGTCCAGATACAGGTGTATTTACTAAGTTTCAGAGTATGTTAGTGGTGAGTCAACGGGTGGTTAATCAGCTGTTAGAGAGGTGATGCTTGCAGCGTCATAAAATTCCACAGAGGGTTAGTTGGCTAGTTTACACCATACCATGCAGACAGATCTGTACTTAACATAAGATAGTTTTTTTCCAGAGATCCTTAGGTTACATGCAGGTCACGAGGTAATGTACTGGCAGTGTAGCTCAGTGGGCTATGCACCTGCATCAAAGACGTGCATACAATCTGCTAGGCATATCTTTAGAACCTTGTATTTTTTCCCAATCTTTTGTTTTTCTAAGGTTTTATAAATGATTTCCTTTGGGCAGTAAAAATAGCTTTTTACTAAATGTTAAGTAAGTCGTTATTAGCGAAATTGCACACCTGGGCATATGTACCTGCATAGACCTACATCTCTTAAAAAGGCAACTTGAGTGACAAAAATATTCCAAATCAATGTTTGTCTCTTAGCAGTTTGAGAAGTGGTACACTATTTTCTTTGCTTTTATATGCGTCAGTTTAAATTTGGATCCATGTGTAGGGTTACTGTTGTGATTCACTGACACCTAAAGCTTCCAACACTGTGTGCAAACAGGAATTGCTGATTGGTCCTTGACCCTATTCTAAGTGTTAGACCTGGCACCTTGGCGTGAGTTTCCCTTCCACTTTTTGCTGTTGTGCCTCAGATGTTTTTGCTGGTGTCCGCTGCTCAGAGCACTGCGCCACGGCCAACCTGTGCCGCGGTGCAAGTGCTCCCTACTGTAAAGTATATATGTGATTGATGTCCATGATTGGTTCATTGGATTTACTGTCAGTCCCCAGTAAAATGCACCAGGAGTGCCAGGGCTTGTAAATACCAATACTGCTAGTGGGCCTGCAACGCTGGTTGCGCCACCCACAGAAGCATCCTTTTAAAATGTGTCTAGGGTCTGCCATTGCAGAACCTGCGTGCAGTCTGGTACTGTCATGCTGGCTGGACAAGTGCACACACTTGCCAGCCTCTAAACCTTCCCTTAACTTCATATTAGTCACCCCTATGGTAGGCCTGAGGGCAGGGTGCATTGTAAGTGTAAGGTAGGACATGCTCTGATGTGTGTGGCATGTCCTAGTAGTGAATTACTGCCAAATTCGTTTTTCACTATTGTAAGGCTACCTGTTCCCTTTAGGCCAGATGGGCTGCTGGAATTATTATACTCTAATCCCAGCAGGCTCAGGGAATATGGTAGAAAATAATGTTTAGTATGCCTGAACTCAGAATAATAAAATACTTCTTTTAGTAAAGTTTATTTTAATATCCTGTGTTTGCAAATGCTACTTTTAGAAAGTTAGCATTTGCTTGCCTAACCATTTCAGCCCGCCTCTGCTTGGATGTGTATCTGACTGTCTGGGTTGTGTGAATGACAGGGCTGGGGGATGACAGGTGGTGAATGGAAGGATTACACCTTAGTGGGAGGTAGGAGTTTCCCTGGACTCTTCATCAGGCTGTGCTCTGCCACCACAATGCTGGCTCCGCCCCCCTGGGGAGCGACTGATGACTCAGCCTGCACCTGGCCCAGGAAGGGCTAAGCACTGTCAACAAGGTACGCCTGGCTGCCCCTGTCCCCACAATGCTGGCTCCGCCCCCCTGGGGAGCGTCTGATGTGCCTGCCCACACAATGAAAGCAGAAGCCAGAAGTACCCCCAACAAGTGCTCAGAGGCTGAGAGAAGTTATGCAAAGGCCCCCTTGCCTGTAAGAACAAAAGAAACTCTGTATAAAAGTAGGAGCCCTGCTCCTTGTAAATCAGAATCCTGTTTTACCACAAAGGACCTCTACCCGACTAGAAGGAGAAGAAGACGCTGGAAGGACTGGCCTGCTGCTTGCCTTGCTGAGAATTGAGAGGAAAAGACTTGATGAGAAAAGACTTTGCTGCTTTGTGCTTTAAACATTCTCCAAGGGCTTGAGTGAGCTTGCCCCCTGAACTGAACCCCAGGACCAGTGGGTTCAAAGTGCCTTCGCTCGCTTTTATTTGGCCGTGTGCTTCCCTGCTGGAGCTGAGACCTTGTGCCCCTTCGCCCCCTCCTAGGGCCGTGACACCCAGGAGCCTGGCAGCCCGTGTCCTGTGAGAGCCTCGCTCTTCTTAGAGTCGCTCTCTTCCCCGTGGACCTGGCCGCCTGCTCCCCTGTTGCCGCCTGCTACTGGAGCGCGTTGTGTGCTCCCTCTCGCCCCTCCCGCCGGAATTCCTAATTTGAGGGTGATCTACGCCTCGGGCAGCCGCTGTACGTCTACCGCGTACCCGGCCGCCTTGCTTCGCCCTTTGCCCTGAGGAGAGGCCGTGCCGCCCCCTGAAGTGCTCCCAGTACGTGTGGTACTGCCAGAGCCGGGCCGCACCTGCCTCCTGAAGCCGCCGCCACCTACGAGTCCGAAGGTGCCCCTGCCGCGCACTAGAAGAGTGCGGGCCGTCCCTGCTTCCCCGGGACATCAAGAGAAGGAACGTCTCGTCCTCGGGCTCAGGGCCCGCAACACCTTATTTCCCCGCTTCTGATTGCCAAGGTACTGTAAAAAAAAAATCCACCGCGGTGCGAGCCGTTCTCCCAACTAGACTCGCACCGCTCTGTGTGCCCCTGCAGCGCCCCCCTCTCGTGAGCGCCGCTCTGGGTGTCAGAGAGCACCAGCGCGAGCCGTCCTGACCGAGACTCGCGCCGCTCTGCGCCCTCTGACCCCCCTTTGCAAT
Organism: Lissotriton helveticus; assembly: GCF_964261635.1. Taxonomy (NCBI): domain Eukaryota; kingdom Metazoa; phylum Chordata; class Amphibia; order Caudata; family Salamandridae; genus Lissotriton; species Lissotriton helveticus. Next base: position 1,475,737,319 of record NC_136069.1, read on the forward strand.
CCCAAGCCCTGTGCTCCCCCCAGTGCGAGTCCCGCATAGCCGGTAGGACCCGTACGTGTCAGCAGACCCAACAGTGCCGAATGCGCCTCATGCGGGAAGCGTGAGCTGAGGCAGGTCGGGCCCGGATCTCGAGTCACAGCGGGCCGGGAGTATTGAGCAGGCCCTGGGCAATCCTAAAAGAAGGGGGAAGGCGTGGAGATACCCCCAGAGCGCCCCCAGAGACTAAGAGAACTATTGAAATTGGGAGAAAAGCAGTTTCAAGTGAATTAAAACACAGGAAGATCCACATTTGAACTGTAACCTAAGAAGCTTGCCTATTTACAACCTGTGGTGCTACAAAAACGTTACTGGTCTTGTACTAAGTCTGAACTGCATAGATATATATATTTTTACATAAAGAAGCATATTTTTATATATTCACAGCCTGGTGTCCATTTGTGGGGGGATTGGTATATTTTACTGTGTGTGTGATTACAAATGCTTAACTGAATAACGCCTGAAGAATAGCCTTGGCTGCTCACGCCACGCACCTAGAGGGTGAGCAAGGGTAATTCTAAGGGGTCATCCTATGCCCTGACTTAGAGGAGAGGGTCCCTGCTTGTCACAAGTGCATACTTGCGCCAACCAGAGACCCCCAATTCTAACATTGGACGCAGCGGTGAGGATTTGCGAATCTGCATTTGTAGTTGACATACAGTAAATTACTGATCACCACATAGTGAAAGCAGACCTATAACGCAGCCACAGGTTTCCATTTTTTTTTAAAATTTTGCTGGGACATCTGCCATTGTTGAAGCCATGCCTGGCTCACTTCCTGCTGGAAGGGCACTGAAGAACAGAGTTCCTATCCCCGCATGAAAGAGGCCTTAATGACCAGGCATGGGCTTACCCTTGAAATGTATAGACAGAGGTTCAGGGGGTGTGCGAAGCGTCCTGGGAGTACATATGTGGAATATGTGACTTTTTTTTGCAGAGCCCTGGATGGTTGGGTGAAGGGTAACAAGGTGAATGATTTTCAAAGTCTCTTTGATTTAATCGCATGGGAGCACTTGTCTGAAAACTGTTTTCCTGAGCTACGCCAGCACCTGATTGATAGCAAGCTGTCCAACCCGAGGAAGCTTGCTGAGGAGGCGGACCGCTGGCTCAGCACCAGGGTCCACAAGGGTCCAGTGGGAGACTCCGCCAAGGGTTGGCAGGGTCCCCAGCAGAAGAGTGGGGGGGGGACAGGGGTAAACAGAAAGGGTTCCCTAAAGGCCCCCAAAGTAATCCCCACGGGAACCAGCAGCGAGGTTCTCAGCCACCCCCACGCCCAAAGCAGAATGGGGCCCGACAGGTAGACCTGTTCCAAAGGGGCCCTTCAATTGTTACAAATGTGGTGACCCGGGGCACATAGCCAGTGACCCCAAGTGTCGCCTGTTTGGTAAACCAGCACCCACTGGTGCTCCACCCCGGCAAGTGACTAGTGTTCACTTGGGAGAAGAAGTAATGGTCCCAGAGGGTGGAGATCCTGTCCAGATGACCCTAGTCTCGCTAGGAGACAGTGAGATGGTCCCTGAGAACTACCTGCCCTCTAACACTAAGAAATATGGGCAGGTGGTGACCATCAATGGTAGGAAAGCTGAGGCTCTTAGAGACACAGGAGCCAGTGTGACTGCAGTGAGGCAGCACCTGGTGTCTCAAGAGTAGGTTGTACCCCATGCCTACTGTAGGGTTGTCAACGCTGACAATTCAGAGAGTCAGTGTCCGATGGCTCAAGTTCCCTTCGAGTGGGGGGGGTCTCTGGTACTCTGCAGGTCTGTGTGAGGAAAACCATGCCTGTGGACTGTTTGCTAGGGAATGACTTGGAGGACTCCCCTTGGGAAAAGGTGGAGAAGACGACTCACCTGAAGATGGTGGGTCTGCCTGACTGGGCGTGCGTGACCACCCAGTCAATGGCAGCCGGTAGGGGTGCTCAAGAGATCCTGGGGCCTGAAGGAGAGGCCCAGGAACCGGCCTTAGAGAGAAGGCGCAGGGGGCGCGGGAAACCGGCCCCTGTTGTTCCCACGGTCCAGGAGGAAGCAGACCTTGAGGGGGATGCCCTGGAGACTACTGGGGAACAGATTGCTGAACTGGGGGACCTGCCTGAGCTGACCCATTGGCAGCAAGAAGGAGGCCCCTCCAGGGAGGAATTCTGCAGGGAGCAGAAAGAATGCCCTTCTCTCGTGGGTATGCGGCAGCAGGCTGCAGACCAGGCCAATGGTGTTCAGGCCAAAACACATTATGTGTACTGGGAGAATGACCTCCTGTATTCAGAGCCTAAGGCTGCTGAACCTGGGTCAGCCCGTGTGCTGGTGGTACCCCAGAAGTTCAGAGCCTTCCTACTGGGGCTGGCTCATGATGTGCCGTTAGCAGGACATTTGGGGATGGACAAGACCTATGACAGGCTTGTCACCCACTTCTACTGGCCCCAAATGCACAAGAGCTCAGATGCTCATTGTAGGACCTGTCAGACTTGCCAGGCAAGTGGTAAGAGCTGAGGGAAGCACAAGGCTCCTCTGCAACCTTTCCCAGTAGTCAGTACTCCATTCCAACGAGTGGGTATTGACATTGTTGGGCCTCTGGACCCCAAGACAACCATGGGCAACAGGTTCATCCTGGTCTTGGTGGACCATGCCACCCGGTACCCTGAAGCCATCCCTCTGAGGACAGTGACGGCCCCCGTGGTGGGACGTGCACTGATGTGAATTTTCTCACGAGTGGGATTCCCTCTAGAGGTGGTGAGTGACAGGGGGACCAACTTCATATCCAAATATATGAAGTCCCTTTGGCAAGAGTGTGGTGTAACCTACAAGTTCACCACCCCTTACCATCCCCAAGGAAATGGGTTGGTTGAGAGATTCAACCGAACCCTGAAAGGCATGATCATGGGCCTGGAAGGTCCAATGAGGCGTAAGTGGGACGTCCTCTTACCATGCCTGCTCTTTGCATACCGCGAGGTGCCACAGAAGTCCCTAGGGTTCAGTCCCTTTGAACTGCTGTATGGGCACCCTGTAAGAGGACCTCTGAGTTTGGTAAAGGAAGGCTGGGAGCAATCTCCCAGGAAACCTCCCCAGAATGTATACAGTTACATGCTGGCTTTCAGAAACCAGACCCGGCGCTTCAGACAACTTGCTGAGGCAAATCTGGAAGCCAGCCAGGAAGAGATGAAGCAGTGGTACGACCAGAATGCCACTCTGGTAGAGCTTCAGCCTGGACAACAGGTGTGGGTCTTGGCCCCAGTGGAGCCTTGTGCACTTCAGGATAAGTGGACAGGTCCATTTGAGGTTGTGGAGCGCAAGAGTCCGGTAACCTACTTGGTGGACGTGCAGTCTCCCAGGAACCCTTTGAGGGTCCTACATGTTAACCGCCTGAAGCCCCACTTGCAAAGGTCCGAAGTGGGCATGTTGTTGGCCACTGATGATGGAATGGAGGAGGAGTCTGAGCCTCTGCCTGACCTCTTAGTGGCCTCTGAGAAAGATGGGTCAGTGGATGGAGTTAACCTCTCACCCACCCTGACACCTGAGCAACAGGAAGACTGCCGCCAATTGCTGGGGCAGTTTCCAGATCTGTTCTCCCTGGTTCCTGGTGTCACAGATTGGTGCGTCCATGATGTGGACACAGGAGACAGCTTACCTGTGAAGCATAAGGCTTACAGAGTGACTGACAGGGTCGGGGCCTGCATCAAGGAGGAGGTCTCCAAGATGCTTGCTCTTAGGGTGGTTGAGTCCTCCAGCAGTCCTTGGTCCAGCCCCGTGGTCTTGGTCCCAAAGGCTGCTGCGCCGGGAGCCACACCTGAACTCCGGTTCTGTGTGGACTACAGAGGACTCAATTCAATCACCAAGACTGACGCGCACGCTATCCCCAGAGCTGATGAGCTCATTGATCGGCTAGGGGCTGCCCGGTTCCTCAGCACGTTTGATTTAACGTCTGGGTACTGGCAGATCGCCTTGACCGATGGGGCAAAAGAGAGGTCAGCATTCTCTACACCAGATGGGCATTTCCAGTTCCGGGTTATGCCATTTGGAATGAAGAATGCCCCTGCCACCTTTCAGAGGTTGGTCAACCAGGTGTTGGCTGGGCTGGATGAGTTCAGTGCCGCCTACCTGGATGACATCGCAGTGTTCAGTGGTACCTGGCCAGAACACCTGCGACACCTCTGGGAAGTGTTGACGGCCCTGCGCAAGGCAGGCCTCACAATCAAGGCAAGCAAGTGCCAGATTGGGCAGGGTTCAGTGGTGTACTTGGGACACCAAGTGGGGAGTGGCAAGGTGGCACCCTTGCAACCCAAAATTGAGACCATCCTGGCTTGGGAACCCCCCAAGACCCAGACTGCAGTGAGAGCCTTCCTGGGGCTCACTGGGTACTACAGGAGGTTTGTCAAGGGCTATGGCACTATTGTGACCCCCTTGACAGAGCTGACTTCTAAGAAGCAGCCCAGGAATGTGATTTGGACTGACACCTGTCAGAAGGCTTTTGACACCCTGAAGACTGCCATGTGCACGGCGCCCGTGCTCCTGGCTCCTGATTTCTCCAAGGAATTCCTAGTCCAGACAGACTCTTCAGAGCATGGTGTAGGGGCTGTTCTCTCACAGATGACTGAGGAGGGCTGGGACCAACCCGTAGCCTTCATCAGTAGGAGGTTACTTCCACGGGAAAGTAGGTGGAGTGCAATAGAGCGAGAAGCATTTGCTGTGGTCTGGGCGCTGAAGAAGCTAAGACCCTACTTGTTTGGGTCTCACTTCCGGGTTCAGACAGACCACAGGCCCCTCAGATGGTTGATGCAGATGAGGGGTGAGAACCCAAAACTGTTGAGGTGGTCCATCTCCCTACAGGGTATGGACTTCACGGTGGAACATCGCCCTGGCACAGATCACGCCAACGCTGATGGTCTGCCCAGGTTTTTCCGCCTTAGTGATGAGGAACTCCCTGGGGAAGGGTAGTTCCCCCCACATTTCAGCTGGAGGGGACACCTGTTAGACCTGGCACCTTGGCGTGAGTTTCCCTTCCACTTTTTGCTGTTGTGCCTCAGATGTTTTTGCTGGTGTCCGCTGCTCAGGGCACTGCACCACGGCCAACCCGTGCCGCAGTGCAAGTGCTCCCTACTGTAAAGTATATATGTGATTGATGTCCATGATTGGTTCATTGGATTTACTGTCAGTCCCCAGTAAAATGCACCAGGAGTGTCAGGGCTTGTAAATACCAATACTGCTAGTGGGCCTGCAGCGCTGGTTGCGCCACCCACAGAAGCAGCCTTTTAAAATGTGTCTAGGGTCTGCCATTGCAGAACCTGCGTGCAGTCTGGTACTGTCATGCTGGCTGGACAAGTGCACACACTTGCCAGCCTCTAAACCTTCCCTTAACTTCATATTAGTCACCCCTATGGTAGGCCTGAGGGCAGGGTGCATTGTAAGTGTAAGGTAGGACATGCTCTGATGTGTGTGGCATGTCCTAATAGTGAATTACTGCCAAATTCGTTTTTCACTATTGTAAGGCTACCTGTTCCCTTTAGGCCAGATGGGCTGCTGGAATTATTACACTCTATAATCCCAGCAGGCTCAGGGAACATGGTAGAAAATAATGTTTAGTATGCCTGAACTCAGAATAATGAAATACTTCTTTTAGTAAAGTTTATTTTAATATCATGTGTTTGCAAATGCTACTTTTAGAAAGTTAGCATTTGCTTGCCTAACCATTTCATCCCGCCTCTGCTTGGATGTGTATCTGACTGTCTGGGTTGTGTGAGTGACAGGGCTGGGGGATGACAGGTGGTGAATGGAAGGATTACACCTTAGTAGGAGGTAGGAGTTTCCCTGGACTCTTCATCAGGCTGTGCTCTGCCACCACAATGCTGGCTCCGCCCCCCCCTGGGGAGCGACTGATGACTCAGCCTGCACCTGGGCCAGGAAGGGCGAAGCACTGTCAACAAGGTACTCCTGGCTGCCCCTGTCCCCACAATGCTGGCTCCGCCCCCCTTGGGGAGCGTCTGATGTGCCTGCCCACACACTGAAAGCAAAAGCCAGAAGTACCCCCAACAAGTGCTCAGAGGCTTAGAGCAGTTATGCAAAGGCCCCCCTGGCCTGTAAGAACAAAAGAAACTCTGTATAAAAGTAGGAGCCCTGCTCCTTGTAAATCAGAATCCTGTTTTACCACAAAGGACCTCTACCCGACTAGAAGGAGAAGAAGACGCTGGAAGGACTGGCCTGCTGCTTGCCTTGCTGAGAAAGGAGAGGAAAAGACTTGATGAGAAAAGACTTTGCTGCTTTGTGCTTTAAACATTCTCCAAGGGCTTGAGTGAGCTTGCCCCCTGAACTGAACCCCAGGACCAGTGGGTTCAAAGTGCCTTCGCTCGCTTTAATTTGGCCGTGTGCTTCCCTGCTGGAGCTGAGACCTTGTGCCCCTTCGCCCCCTCCTAGGGCCGTGACACCCAGGAGCCTGGCAGCCCGTGTCCTGTGAGAGCCTCGCTCTTCTGAGAGTCGCTCTCTTCCCCGTGGACCTGGCCGCCTGCTCCCCTGTTGCCGCCTGCTACTGGAGCGCGTTGTGTGCTCCCTCTCGCCCCTCTCGCCGGAATTCCTAGGCTGAGGGTGATCTACGCCTCGGGCAGCTGCTGTACGTCTACCGCGTACCCGGCCGCCTCACTTCGCCCTTTGCCCTGAGGAGAGGCCGTGCCGCCTCCTGAAGTGCTCCCAGTACGTGTGGTACTGCCAGAGCCGGGCCGCACCTGCCTCCTGAAGCCGCCGCCACCTACGAGTCCGAAGGTGCCCCCGCCGCGCACTAGAAGAATGCGGGCCGTCCCTGCTTCCCCGGGACATCAAGAGAAGGAACGTCTCGTCCTCGGGCTCGGGGCCCGCAACGCCTTATTTCCCCGCTTCTGATTGCCAAGGTACTGTAAAAAAAAATCCACCGCAGTGCGAGCCGTTCTCCCAACTAGACTCGCACCGCTCTGTGTGCCCCTGCAGCGCCCCCCTCTCGTGAGCGCCGCTCTGGGTGTCAGAGAGCAGCAGCGCGAGCCGTCCTGACCGAGACTCGCGCCGCTCTGCGCCCTCTGACCCCCCTTTGCAATCCCAAGCCCTGTGCTCCCCCCAGTGCGAGTCCCGCATTGCCGGTAGGACCCGTACGTGTCAGCAGACCCGACAGTGCCTCACGCGCCTCACGCGGGAAGCGTGAGCTGAGGCAGGTCGGGCCCGGATCTCGAGTCACAGCGGGCCGGGAGTATTGAGCAGGCCCTGGGCAATCCTAAAAGAAGGGGGAAGGCGTGGAGATACCCCCAGAGCGCCCCCAGAGACTAAGAGAACTATTGAAATTGGGAGAAAAGCGGTTTCAAGTGAATTAAAACACAGGAAGATCCACATTTGAACTGTAACCTAAGAAGCTTGCCTATTTACAACCTGTGGTGCTACAAAAACGTTACTGGTCTTGTACTAAGTCTGAACTGCATAGATATATATATTTTTACATAAAGAAGCGTATTTTTATATATTCACAGCCTGGTGTCCATTTGTGGGGGGATTGGTATATTTTACTGTGTGTGTGATTACAAATGCTTAACTGAATAACGCCTGAAGAATAGCTTTGGCTGCTCACGCCACGCACCTAGAGGGTGAGCAAGGATAATTCTAAGGGGTCATCCTTTGCCCTGACTTAGAGGAGAGGGTCCCTGCTTGTCACAAGTGCATACTTGCGCCAACCAGAGACCCCCAATTCTAACACTAAGCAATTGTGTTATGGGGTTCAGACGTCGACAATAACATATGTGGACTGATTTTAGATTTTTTTTTTTAAGTTTGATTTATTGAAGAAAGAGAGAGGGGAGAAGAAGGAAAAATCAGGAAAATGGATATGACAATAAAATACATCTTAAAGGAGAGCATTAGCAAATATAAAATACATAAAGGGAAATACGTAATGCATTAGAAGTTCATAAAAAGCTAATATAATGAGCATGAAAATAACATGAACAAACTAAATATGTATAAAGCATATGCACCGTAGAATAACATTGGAAATTAAAATTTGAGGGAAAAGGCAATAGGAGATTCATGGTGGTTTGCGTACTTCAACTGTATCAGGATCCAGGGAGGGGCTCACTGGAGCCGAGGAGGAGAGATATGTTACCAAAGGGAGCCAAATGAGAACCCGTTTAATTGCCAGGGAGATGGGGGACACATAGTTGGTGTCTAGTCGGTGGTTAAAACAGACTGCATTCCACCAAGAGCGATAGGAAACATTCATAGCTTGCTTCCAGTTGGAAGTGACAATGTGGAAAGCAACAGCTATCAAGAGGTCAAGGAGCTGGTAATGGCGAGGAGAATGAGGAAGATCAGTTGAAAGAGAACCTAGAAAAATAAGAGAAAGGGAGAGGGGAATCTGAAATTGGAAAACCTTTTGTATTTGAGACCAAACTGATTTCCAAAACTGGGATATAGGTGGACAATCGAACAGCATGTGTTTTAGGTCTGCAGAGGGACAGGGGCAAGACCAACATGTAGAGGGAGTCTCTGGCGAAAAACGAGACAGTGCAAGAGGGGTAAGTAGAGTTCTGGTATAAATAAAGTATAAAGTTTGGGTAATGTGAGTGGCTCTAGAGGTCCTATGAAGTTTGGACCAGACCCTATCCCAGAGATGGAGCAGCCAATCTTGAGAGAGATCAGATTCCCAAGCGACTTCAATTTTGGATTTTACTCTATCAACCGTATAGCGAAAAGAATTATAAAGGGAAGATGCAGAGGGAGAAGAGTCTATTAATGAGGAAGTGGACTTGCGATCGAAAGGAATATCATTAGAAGGCGGTAATGATTGGAGGTAAAGAGTGAGAGCAGGGTGAAGCAAATCATATTCTGAACAAGCACTAGAGGGTAATGAGAAAGAGGATTTAAGTTCCAAAAAAGAGAGAGGAACACCATGCGAGAGCAATTGAGAGATCCAACACAGTCCTCGAGAGTGCCAGACTTTCCAATAGATGGTGCGATTGCAAATTTTAAGAAGTGGGTTATACCAAATAGGTTGTTCGTGAGAGGAAAGAAGGGAAGGATACGATGAGGATAAGAAAGGGTGAAGGAGATTACGACAATGAGAGATAATAGGGGTGTGAAGGCGAGCCGGGTAAGACGTAAAGGACAAAAGTTCACGGAAGTTGAAAGGAGAAATAAAGGAGGATTCCATGGTTAACCAGATGGGAGAATGAAAGGGAAGATCAGAAGAAAGCCAACGAGTTGTTTGTTTCAAAGAAAAAGCTCTATGATATTCTCTAAAATCAGGAAAACGAACACCGGCCTGAGCCTTGTCTCTTCGTAAGGAGGCGATAGCTATCCGAGGACGTTTACCATTCCATAGGAATTTTAATAGCAAAGAATCTATCTTTTTGAAGTAGGAGACAGGAATACGCATCGGGAGCATAGAAATAGTGTAAAGAAGGAGAGGAGAAAGCATCATCTTTATAGAATTGAGACGACCCCACCAAGACAAAAAGAACGGATACCAGCGTGAGATAGCTGTGTCCATTTTCTTAGAAATTTAGTCAAAATTCAACTTAAGAGTTTCAGATAAGAGAGGAGCGAACCAAACACCCAAATATTTAATTTTAGATGGTTGCCAAGAGAAGCCAGACTGCGCAAAAAGATGTTTCTGGCAAAGAGGATTTAAAGGGAGAATTTCACATTTATCGATGTTTAGACGATAGCCAGATACAGCAGAGAAAGAAGAGACTTGCTGGAGAAAGGGAGGAAGGGAGGAAGAGAAGAGAGAGGATCGGAGCAATAAAAAAGGATATCATCCGCATAAACCGAGAGCTTAACCTGACGAGAACCAAAGTGAAAACCAGATATATTGTCATCCTGACGGATCTTAGTAAGAAAGGTTTCTAAGGCTAAAACAAATAATAGAGGGGATAATGGGCAACCTTGTCGGACACCACTGTGTAGGGAGAAATAATCCGAGGTCATGCCGTTAACAAAAATGGAAGCTTGGGGATTAGAGTAGAGTAAGGAGATAATGGAAATGAATTTGGGAGGAATGCCGATTAAACGGAGAGCCTGAAACATAAAATCCCACCCAATCCTGTCAAAGGCCTTCTCCGCATCTAAGGAGATAGCTGCGAGAGAAAGATCTAACAACCAAGCTCTGCTGAGAATGTTAAGGAAGACTCGCGAATTATCGGAGGAAAGACGGCCTTTAACAAAACCGGATGGTTCAGGACCGACTAGATCCGGCAAGAGGAGGTCCATTCGTAATGCCAGAATCTTAGCTAGTATCTTATAATCCGTGTTAACCAGGGAGATCGGGCGATAATTCTTGCAAAGGGAATGGTCCTTATCCTCCTTGCGAATTAAGCAAATTAAGGCCTGTTGAAAGGAACCGCTCGATGACCCCGCTGCAAGAAAAGATTGGAATAAGAGTAGAAGCTTAGGGAGAAGGAGGGAGGAAAAATGACTATAAAATTCGACGGTGAAGACGTCCGGGCAGGGAGCTTTCCCATGTCGTAATTTAGAAACAGCATGAGAGATTTCGGAAAGTGATATGTCCAGATCCAAAGAATTTAGATTAACATGGGACGTCGGGGTAGAGGGGAGGGACTGGAAGTAAGAAAGAAGATCTGTAGGAGACGGAACCTGTTCAGGGGTATAAAGATTGTCGTAGTACTTGACAAATTCGGCAAGAATTTCTTTGTCTTTAAACCGAGATTCACCGGAGAAAGTCCTTATAGATTCAATCTTTGTACGTTCCTTCCTGATTTTTAAGTAGTTAGCAAGAAGTTTTCCCATCTTATTCCTACCACCATAGTATCGGGAATTACATTTCAGCAAAAGGTTAGAGGCAGCTTCAGTTGTAAATTTGTTGAAGGAAATGTTCGCATCAATACGTTTTTTAAGGGAAGAGTCTGAATTGGAAGAGTAGTAATCAAGCTCTAAGCACTCAATTTCAGTCAGAATTTGAGCCGACTTGATCTCTCTGAGTTTCTTCCGTCTTGCAACAAAATTGATGATAAAACCTCTAGAAGCTGTTTTGAAGGAGTCCCAAACCATAACAAAAGAGGAGCCAGGGATATGGTTAAGAAGGAAAAATTCAGTAGCAAAAGTAGTGAATTCAGAACAAAAAGTGGGGTCAAGGAGTAGGGCATTATTGAATCTCCATCTGCCTGAGTGAGGGGAAAACGGAAGAAGATCTAAGTCCACAAAGGCAGGGGCATGGTCAGAGAGGAGGATGGATCCTATTTCAGAACGGATGGCATGTTGGGACAGGGATTTGCTAAGGAAAATATGATCGATGCGTGATTGGGATTGGTGAGGGGAGGAGAAGAAACTATATTCTCTAAGATCGGGGTTACACAGTCTCCAGATATCAACTAACGTATTGTTCTGAGTAGTTTTGACAAATTGAGAATGCATCTTGGAGGGCACAAATTTGACTTTCGAGTTGCGGTCAAGGAAGGGGTGCATAATTTGGTTGCAATCCCCACCAAAAAGAATGTAATCCCCAGAGAGGGATGTTAGTTTGTCAGAAATAGAGGGCCAAAAAGATCTGTCAACTCCAGTAGGGGCATATACATTAAAGAGAATGAGAGGAATGTTGTCAATAAGCAAGTTAACAATGACCCAACGACCATTAACATCACATTCATGAGAAACTGAAGAAATATGTAACTTTTTGTGCAACAAAATCACAACACCATTTTTTTTCAACAGTGGGGGAGCCGAAAACATGACCCACCCAATAACGTTTAAGTTTAAAAGCCTCTGCCTCCGAAAGATGAGACTCCTGAAGGAAGGCAACATCAGTTTTGAGTCTAGCCAGGTGAGATAACACTTTTGCCTTTTAATGGGATTATTTAATCCCTTAATGTTCCATGACGTAACACGGAATGGAACAGCAAAAGAAAATAACTAGCAACATCATGCTCATTAAATACAAAAACAAAGAAGAACTAGAAAAATGTAGAAGTGGCGATGTGAAAGAAAGGCTAGAAGGAAAAAAGAAAGAAGAAAAGGAGAAAAAAGGAAGGAGAGAAGAAACTATTGCAATGACCATACTAAAACAGAAAGAGAAAGGAAAAGAGGAGGTGAAAAAGGAACAGAAAGGAAAGAAACTGAAAAAGAAAAGAAAGGAGAAAAAAGGAAGAGACTGAAAGAAAGGCATGATTGAAAGAGGAAGAAAAAAGACAGGAACAAAGAAGATCAAGAAGACAGTACATGTCCAAAACGAACGACTGCAAGACATACTTACGAAACGTAAAATGCTAACGAAGACAGGGATGGTGGCGCCGAGAGAGAGACGACGGCGACAACATCAAGAGCGAACACCAGACCTCTAATACCACAGTTCCAAAGGGCAGCATACAGAAACAGTAGGATAGATCGGGGATGAAAAAAGAGAGGGAAGCATCTGTAAAGAAGAAAAAGGGGTAAATGCATGAATTGAGGATGAACCACGATATGAAGAAGGAGTTAAACAGAGGTAAAATATAGAAGGATAAAATGACAACAATAAGAAGAACTACAAATAAAGAACAACATCAGCAATATTGAAGAGTCTTCAGGTCCAATCAGACCGGTCTGGAAACATCCATAACATCAGGACCATGTTGACGAAGGAACGTTTGAAGGACGGCAGGATCTTCATAGGTGGTGGTTTTGTCCTTGTACGTGACCTTGAAAAGACAGGGGTGAAGAAGTCTATATCGAGCATTGAGGGCTCTGAGTTGCGGGCGCAAGTCCAGGAACCTCCTCCGTCTATCCACGGTAGCCTTGGAGACATCTTGAGATAGATACAAACGATGACCTTCCCATAGGATTTGTTTCTTGAGTTTAGCGGCTGAGAGAACCTGCAGAAGATCAGTGTATTGGAGGAACAGCATGATGACTCTTCTAGGTTTAGTACAGACTTTAGGACCAAGGCGGTGGGCCCTCTGAATGTTGATGGAGGCTAAGGCTGGGGCAACCAGGATCTTTGAGAAAAAAGATTGAAAGAACGCAGTAGGATTGGACCCTTCTGTAAGTTCAGGAAGACCGTACAGGTGGGGGTTGTTCCTACGATTTCTGTTTTCCAAATCCTCTGCCTGTCTCTTAAGTAGAAGAACCTCAGCCTCCAGTGTAGGGATGCAAGAGCAGGAGGATTTAAGAGATTCCGTAGATTGTTCCAGGATTAGGACACGGGAGTCCATGGATACCCATTTGTCTTGCATGGTCTGCATATTTTTAGTGGTAGCTTCCATGAAAGGTTTGAGAGCTCTTAATTCTTCTAGAATGAGGTCCATGGACGAAGAGGATGTGGCGTTCCCAGGAGAGGGAGGGTCTTTTTTAAGACGTTTGGTAGAGGCTAAGGTGGAAGATATTTTGCCACCATTTTGAGATTTAGGGATAGCACCATGTGATATGTCAGACTTTGACATTGTACCTTCTTCCATACTCTGAAATGGGGAATCAGAATCTGAGCCGGCAGGTAATTTCGTGACCGTAGAAAGCTTCAAGTTGCGGAGCTTCCCCATGTAAGACACAGAGAAACAGTTGAAAAGGGGAGCAACTGAGCAAAATGGAGAAAAAAGAAGTTCAGCAGTGGATAAGCAAGGAAGAAACCTGGTGCAGGTGTTTGATGAGGAACGTGGAAACGCATTAAAATCCTTACAAGCGGAGGAAAGAGCCCACAACATCCTGCTATTGAGAGAAAAATATTTTAGTTCGAAAGAGAAGTGCAGGACGGGTAAATGGGCGTCAGGATTTATATAACCGCAACCAACTTGCGATGCTGAAAGGAGGATTAAAAACAAAACTGAGGAGGTGAAAGCGTCTGGCAGGATTAGAGAGACAGGTGATAGGGTCACAAGACCTGAGTGCGTTGAAGTAATGACAGACCAAGGAGTGAAGGTACAAGTAAAGCCAGCTTAATCTTCATTCCTCATTTAAGGCTCTCCAAGATAGCCAAGAGTATAAACAGACAGCACATGGGCGCATTGTTGGAGGCAGAGAGTGAATATCACTTGTAAAATGGCGGCTGAAGTAACTGGTTGCGATTTGCAAAAATGGGCTGAAAGAAACCTCCACAAGAAAGCAAATCACATGCAGGACTCACCGCTTGTTAAAATAGGAATGTCCACATGGTCAGGAAGCCTGTATGCAGTCATAGGAGGCGCGAACACCTCATAACGCGATGTGCGCAACACACACAAAATGGCGTCCGGGGCCGAATCGCCCGAACCGCGTCAAGCAAAATCTTCCAAACTGCTCGAAACTCTAAGAGAATGAGGGCGCTGGGCTCACCTCATGTTCCCATCCCCAATGAAGTGCTTGGATAGACTGGACCGTCTCAGATACTGCCGGAAGTTGCGTTGCAACGGAGGTCGGCGCCGGAGCTCCGGATTCACGCCGCCATCCTCGTTGACGCGCAAGCCACGCCCCCCTGATTTTAGATTCTGATTGAGATTTTTCAACACTCATAGCATTTACAGCAACATATCTTCCCAATCAGGCAAATGTATATATTTGTGTGTATCACATTACTCACTCTCACTGCACCATGATTTTATAGGAGCACCTTGTCTTTCGTTAAATGTAAATTAAGTGTCATATTGTTATGAACCGTTTCTGAATTATATGAATGTAACTGGCAAAATAAATGCACTTATCCTGTTAACTAAGTAACGTGCAGAAAAGTTTCTACCATTGCTTTGGAAGTCTAAGGCTACAATTCCCCTACATGGACCACCTTTTTGATAATACTTGTCTGTCCTCGGTCCCTGGGTTACTGGGTTGCCCTGTTTTCTCTAATACTGGTCTTTGAGTGTGCCAGCCCAACTGGATAGGAAAATTAGTGGTCACCATCAAACCTTGCAGGTGCCACTGCATGTGTCCTGGGGTTGTCATACTGTATTGGCAGATAGTCAGGCACATTTTCTCAAGCTAGTACGTATCCACCACAATAAATTGCATCATCTAGAATTATACTGGATCCACCTGACCTGCACTGCCCACGGAACAGATATGCATCAGACAGTAGATGTGCATGCTTTCTTTCCTTGCAGAACAGGTACAATTTGGAAGAAGGAGTGAAAGTTTCCTTGCCTCACAGAACAGGTACAATGGACGCATCAACATGGCAAACTTCCCTCTCTAGAGAAGTAGTGCAAGCTACCCTCTGACTCATAAGTAAGCCCGGGCAGCATACTCCGCTCCGCCAGTGGAATTTGCAGAGTTTTACCAACTCAGTGCTCCACTGGGTACACAAAGTGGGTGCAAAACTCCGACTCTGGGGCGGAGTACGTGCACCACTGGGCCCAACAAAAGGGTTAAAAAAACACTTACCTTCCCTCTTGTATCTGCAGGCCAGCCTTCTTCTCGCCGAACTCTCAACCGCCTACGTTTTACATCTTGCGTAAACTGTGCATGCACAGTCCACGCAACACGTAAAATGTAGGGGGTTGTGACCGGCGAGGAGGACGGCGGCAACAAGGAGAGACCACACGAGGAGGAGGGTGGCCCGCAGATGCGGGAGAGGGGGTAAGTGTTTTTTTTTTACACTTTTAAAAACTATTTCGGTGGGACTGGGGTGGAATGGAGTCCCACAGAGTTTTTTTAAATACTTCGCTCAGGGTTACTCATAAGAGACACAGATCGGTCAACAACAGTGCAAACTTTCTTCTCACAAGTAAGAGCAGTGCAAGCTGCCCTCTGGCACATAATAGACACAGCTCAGTCAACAATAGTGCAAACTTTTCCCTCTCAAGTAAGAGGGCACAATGCCAGAAGCAGTGCAAGCTACCCTTTTACACAGAACAGACACAGCTCGGGCAACAACAGTGCACATTTTCCTCCCTTGTGGAACAGGTACAACAAAATAGCAGCAAGACAACTTTCCCTCTCTTACAGAGGGCAACCGTACAGCAACATTCGCTTTCCTGCAAGATTGATACAGTACAGCAGCTGTGCAAGCCTATCTCACACATGTACAGCTCAGTATTAATTGACATGTGGGACATCCACAGATCTTTTTAGCAGGTGCTTATTCCTGGGTGAGTGAATACATAATGTATGAGTGCTTCTACTTTTGCTCATGTGTTATTCCCTATCTGCACACCAGCCTTCATTCTCCTTTCCTCCTGCTTCACTTGTAATGCTGTCAGTGATGCTTTGGTAATAAACAGAAAACCCTGCCATGGTCACAATGAGTCCTGCAGTCGCTCCTTTTGTCATATTGTACAGTCTTGCTGGTGTGGTGGAGTTCTGTTTTGAATTATTGCAGATCCTACTGCCATCAAAGCACAGTACTGCTTTCTTTCAAAAATATAAAAAATAACTTTTCAAATGTTTTATTGTTTATGGCTCAGGATAATAGTGCTATGTAAACTGTAAAATTACTATCTAGTAGTTCACTGATTCCTAGTGCATTTTCCAAGTATGATTTTTTTCAAGCACAAGGGTTCAAATCACAGGATTTAAGTCACTCCCTTGGTTACAAATCTTTGTGTAATGAAATAAATTCTTAGATAGGCTTTTTAGGCCACACCCCTATTAAAGTCGCAACACAGAAGCTTTTTCTTCCCATTTAAAATACTGAACACTTGCTTATTTAGGGAGGAGCTGATAGAATGCTTGCTCAGAAAATCCCACCTCTTTCATATAATGAACTACACAACATGTACTTTTAAAACCAACAGCTGAGCTGAAACGTTTCACAAAAATAAATGGCAAATCACTCTAACAACTTCTGAAAGACTAATCTAAAACGTATACTCGTTTGACCAAGCAAACTGTGTTTTAATATTCACCATTTAGTCTCAATATATCAAAAATATAATTATTCTCCCTCCCTCCTACAAACTCTGCTGAGAAGATTAAGCTCACTTGCTGTGCTCGCTGATTCACGTATCTAACTTGTAATGAGAATTTTAATTCCACGGAACAGGCCCTGCATTATTAGCATCGCAAAAGGAAAGAGTGTTATCATTGACCTTCTCTTCACATGTTTTCTCTTATCTGCGTTGCAAACACTGCTGCTGTGCACCTACACATTTATAAAAATAACTTGGGCACGTGGCTCCTCACCTTTCTTATTAATACATATTATAATATTGGAATTTTGGGAGCTCCATTAAAAACAATGGAGTGCTCCAGGATTCTAATGGCCGGTAGAAGCCCGGAGCTCCAACATTCCAAAATGTCCTTCACAGCTGTTGCTGTGATCAATGGCCTCACGGAGCCCGAGGGGATTGAAATCCCCTTGGGCTACGTGAGGCCTTTGTTTTATTTGTTAGAACATTCTGACCTCTAGTGATGGAATGTTCTAATGGCCTTATAGCACTCTATAGCTGGGCTATACTGGCATTAAAGCTCCACTCCCTTGTTAAAGGCCCCCGCCTTTTGCTCTGGCCATTAATGGCCAGAATAGGCCACTACGTTATGCTAAGGCTATATTGGCTCTGCTCGGTCCTTTTTGCAGTCTTGGGGCGATGCTCTGACCACCAGGGCCCTTCGCTCTCACAATATCTGATATTGGGGGATTTGAATATCCACCTTGACCAGGCTGATTCGAAAGACACCCTTGCGATTGGGGACATTCTCCAGCTCGCCCAACTGCTGCAATGGGTCATTCGCCTGACTCATCAGGGCGTTCATATACTTGACCCTATATGTTCCAATTTTATTATCACGGCTGAGGATTCTCTACCAGTTTCATGGTCAGACCCTTTCATTACCTTCTTCTCCTGGAGGATGTTTCTGCCTGTGTGGCAGGCTCCTGTTCCCGGAAACCAGCCTTCAAAAAGGGTATCCTTCCAATTTGGCCTTGGTGCTGGCTACTTCTAGACCTGTTCTTATCCCGGACTGAAGAAACAACCAGACCCGGCGGCGCCAGGGGCACGCCCAAAGTCTTCGGGTTCACCTGTCTTAGAATACAGAGACACGGGACTCTTCTTGGTGATGTCAAAGATCGAATTTATTGACTGCAGCCAGTAACAGTAGTCCTAGAAATCATCACGGTATGAGTTCTCAGGAGACTGCTCAATTTTACAAAGCAAGTCATCCCTTTTTATGCCAGAAATCACATTCCAGACAAATACCTAACATTTACGAACTGTCCAATCACATGTATTCACATCAAAGGTATCGCATGATGGTAAAACCCACTTTTCAGTTGTCCGGCCCATGATCAATCAGTGGACAAACCCAACATTCTTCTTTAGACAGGTCGAACGAACCCATAATAAGAAGGCCACAACCCATATCATAAATAGACCATAAAGAGAGAAACAGAAACAGGTGAGAGTAGGATAAGGCATATTTGTGTGTAGTAAAACTTTACGATGTCCTGTGCTCTGATCTTAGTCTTGATCAGCTAGCAGGCAAGAACTGGCTCAACAGGGTCGGCTTCAGGCAACGAGGTCAGTTTACTTTTGGGTCATGTAAAAGTCAGCACAAACCCCAGCAAAAGGACACGGGTCTTAAAGACTCATTCAGCCGCAGTCATCAGCCTATGTGAGGGCAACCACAAAATGGCTGCCTTGCACAAAATGGAAACCAAGGTTCAGAACGGAATCTTCAAAACATAGTGAATCCTTGGGTGTAACATGGCGAAAACTCTTGTACTTGCCGAACTCATTAGTTACGGTTCATTGTTACCCAAATCGTAACGGTACCATGACATTTAAAACACGGGTTCAGAATTCACGGAACCTCAGCCCCTCCTTTTGCCCTTACATAGGCAATCACTCAATCTATATCTCAGTCGATGTCAATTCTCATTAGATCACCAAGGTGCTGCTGAAGCATTATCTTGTTTCTCTGTGTATCTCTCGAGACAGGCGGTCTCCTAACACACGTAGTAGCACAAAGGCCACATATGGCAGGACCGCACTGTACACACAGACAACATGAGAAAAGAACCGCTAGGGCCGCACCAATGATCGTCAGAATCTTCCATCCCCAAACGGATAACAGTCCCCAAAACCATCCAGTTAACGACCAATCTCCTTCGTCCACATGTATAGACTCGGAGATCTTATGTAACCTGGAGATGGCCTTGTATACAGTCGGAGCATTATCTGGGATAAAAACGCAGCAAGTCGATTGGATCACTTTACATACTCCACCTCGATCTGCGAGTATGATGTCTAAAACCATACGATTCTGTAACGTCATAAGGCGATCCGCTTGAAGCTCAGCTGTCAAATTACTAAGGGCACCGTCAGTTTCGTTTATGGTGGATTCAACCACTCTCGTCAATTTCCGTAAACCTCTACTGCTAGCCATAGGTCCCCAAGAAAGAAACCCTTAAAGAAGTCTCCCACTTCCTGTCCAGCGGTATCTTCCCGACTGAAGACACCTCTAACAACTCTTGTCTTGTGGTAATCTGCAGCAGCAGTATACGTAGGAGGCAACAAGTATCCAACATAACACGTTCCCGAAAAATCAGGGGGCAACCATGTATATGCTCGGTTGTAACAAACAAAATACGTGCCCTTAGCTGCCAAAAACGGCGGGGAAGATTGAGACGAAAAAACATACGTCTGAGTACAAACACTCTTCCCCAGCTGAGCTTTCGGATTTTTGCCATTACCTTGCAGACAAAAATGACCTCGGTAGGGTACGTTCCAAATCGGAGGTGACCTCTTTCGTTTCTGTTTTTCACTCAGACTAACACTGTATCCGGTCGTGTTCCATCCAACATAAGCCGATAACTCTTCCTTGGGAATATTCCTGTATGTATTGACATCTCTGCTCATATTCATAACTCCCTTCACCAGGGCTTGATTACTCAAGTTATCTCTCATGAAATGTAGAGGATAAACTTCCAGGGCATGAATGAACATCGTCTGAAAAGCCCATAATGACCCATTCTGACTAAACGGTAAGATCAGATAGGGAACAACTCTATCTGTAGTATGTGGCATAAGATCACATACCCAACAATTAGTAGTGTTCACCACTAACTGATGTTGATGCAGTAACTGTACGAATGTATTATGTACAAATTCTGACCTTCTAATCTGCTCGTGTCCAGGTAAGATATGAAAAGAGTGCAAAGAAGTAGTAGTAGGAAAGGTCATAGGTTGGGAAATGGGTGCAGAAGTCAATTGAGTAGAAAAAACAATCCAACCCACCAAAGTTAACGTCATGCTAAAGAACATCAGAATACATGTAATCAGAAAATATTTGCTATACATTATTCTACATAGTTTCATCTTAAAGTTCATTTTCTCAGCAGCTCTCTCGGTCTCAAAAAACTCCATCCTCTAACTGGGCTGTTCGCGGCGGTGGGCTGTTCGCGGCGGTTGGTTTTCTTCTGCTTAGTAGTGCTTCTGTCAGTCCAGGAAACGCCCTAAAACCAACCAGAACCGTCGACCTTGTGTCTACACGGCTGCAATCCCAAGTCTTTACAACGCGACCCTACAGCTGAACCCGGATGGCGGTTACAAAAAGGAAAAAAAGGATCAAAACAGTTTCTTGGCTGAGAGAGTGCAGTTCTAAAAACCAAAAAGGAATTATTTGCTCTTTATTTGTCCCTTATTTCTAGGTCGTAAATTATAACGGTTTTTGCCAGGCTCTGTCTGGTTTTGGAATAACTGTTCAGGCTCGGTGGTGTCCAATCTCAAAGATGAAGGCACAGCTGCTTGTAAGACATCGTCATCTTCTTTCTCAGTCCCTCACCATACCAACTCAGCATCGCTGAACGGTGTGAACTTCGGCAACCTTTCAGTCTCGGTGTCTGCAATACCTTCGAGGACCCACTGGTCGTACGGCAGAGGTAAAGGTACCCTCTTACAGTGTACGCCGTGGATCCAATTTTTCTTCCCAAAAACTTTGACAGACGTTCTTGTGGACAACAACACTTGGTGAGGGCCTGTCCAGCGAGGCTGGTTGTTCTTGGTCCGTTGAAAAATTTTCACGAGGACCCAGTCACCAGGATTGATGGTGTGACCCGGGTCCACAGAGGCTGATGGCAAGTTATCGTGAACCTGTTGGTGCAAGACACGCAATTTAGCCGTTAGGTCATACAAATAGTCCACCAACACAGGATAGTCAATATCACTAAATTTTGTTGGTCTCGGCACTCCCCACACATTTGCAGGTCGACCAAAGACAATCTCATATGGACTAAGTCTGATTCGGGGATTGCACTGTAGTTCTAGTTGACAAAAGAGTCAACGGCAAAGCATCGGGCCATTGGAGACCAGAACTCGCCTGAATTTTGGCTATCTTTAGCTTCAAAGTGCCATTGTAACATTCCACTAATCCAGCTGATTGGGGAAGATTTGCAGCATGGAATTTTTGTCTTATGCCCAAACCCTCACACACTCTCTTCATGATCTTCCCCACGAACTCACTTCCGTTATCACTCCACACCATCCTTGGCAACCCGAACCTAGGGAAATATTCTTTGAGCAAGACTTTAGCTGTGGACGAGGCAGTATTATCTTTTAGGGGGTATGCCTCTACCCATCTAGAAAAGGCACAAACAACTACAAGGACGTATTTCAGGTTGTTGCATCTTTCCATGTGGATAAAATCCAATTGCAGAACCTCGAACGGATACGTCGGAGGCGCAAAGTGACCAGCTGGAGTTGGAGTACCCTTACCAGGATTATACATCAGACACAACATACAATTCTTGACCACATTCTCCGCACATTTGGGAATCCCACCATTCTCCCACACTGGAGCCAACAACTTACAAATTCCTTTCGCACTAATGTGAGACAACCCATGTGCCATCATAACCACCGCAAGCACATATGCATCCGGCAACATCCATCTTTGGTGTTCTGACAACTCAACCCAACAACCAGTCGAATCCAATCTACCCGTAGTTTCTCTCCACACGCTTTTTTCTTTTCCAGTAGCTTCAGCCTGGATTGATTTCACACTCTCAATCGTATCTTCACACATTCCAGCTGCACCAATCCATCTCG
Source organism: Lissotriton helveticus (assembly GCF_964261635.1). Taxonomy (NCBI): domain Eukaryota; kingdom Metazoa; phylum Chordata; class Amphibia; order Caudata; family Salamandridae; genus Lissotriton; species Lissotriton helveticus. The sequence goes on from NC_136069.1 coordinate 1,475,759,226, forward strand.
CAGGGCCTGCAACGTACATTTGACTCATCACATTTCTCGCTGTTTCTTTCGCAACTTCATCTGCAAACGCATTACCACGACCAACATCATCCGTAACCTTCCGGTGACCACTAGACTTCACAATCGCAACTTCGGTAAAGTAAGTGACTCAAGAAGCTCGTTCACCAACTGCCCATGTTGGATCTTACAGCCTGATTCATGAAGGTAAATGCGCTCGCAAAAGGGCCAGATTCTCAGAATCTGGCCCTTTGCGAGTGCAATTTTTGCATTTGGGATTCATCATCCCAAATGCAAAAATCGCTAATAAAGAATTAGCAAATATGCGAGGATTAGCATTTAAGGAATCTCTCTTAGAGATTCCTTAAATGCTATTCATGACACATTTAAAAATTGCGAATTAGCAATTTTGGGCCGCTATTTACCGAGAGGTCAGACCTCTCGGTAAATAGCAAAAACTTAGAAAAATGCTTTTAAAAGCATTTTTCTAAGTTGCATGTTGCACACACACATGTCCCTTGGACATGTGTGTGCGCAACACCTGTTTCAATTAGCATTTCAGGGGTGCTACAGGGTGTCCTTTGGACACCCCTGGCACCCTTAAAATCGCTATCTTATTTGCGAGTAGCAAATTGCTAATCGCAAATAAGGATTGACTCCCCATTCATTCCTATGGGCCTTTTGGCCCATAGGAATGAATGGGGAGTTATTCCTTATTTGCGAGTAGCAATTTGCTACTCGCAAATAGAGAATATGTAGGAATCGCTATTTATTTAGCAATTCCTACATGAATACCGTTTTGCGAGTCCTCAATAGCGATTCGCTATGAATCGCTATTAGAGACTCGCAAAACGGTACCTTGATGAATCAGGCTGTTAGTCCCATGCGATGTAAGAAATCCTCTTTCTTTCCACAATCGCCCAAAACTGTGTGCCACACCAAACGCGTACTGACTATCGGTATACACATTCACTCTCTTTCCCTCAGATAAAACACACGCTCTTGTTAATGCAATCAATTCTGCTGCTTGCGCCGAATTATAGCTCACTCGTGCAGTTTCAACAATCATACATAATGTCGTCACGGCATATGCCGCAGTCGTATCGCCATTTGGAAGCTTGTAGCATGACCCATCAACCCATAGCGTACCATCAGGATCCGAAAGAGGAGTATCTTTCAAATCGATTCTCCCCTTCGTTTCCTCCTCCGTCCTAAGAAAACAATCATGCTGTAGCTGACCATCTGTATCCACAGAAATCGGCAGCAATGTCGCTGGATTCAATATATTACACCGCTTGATGTGCACATGACTAGCCAAAAGCGTCAACTCATAGCCCGACAACCTCGCACTAGTAAGGTGCTGAGTCTTGGTTCTATTTAATCCACTGCATGTGGAACCATCACAACGAACGTGTTATCCATCACCAATCCAGCAGACTGTCGGATAGAAACAGCCGCTGCCGCTGTAGCTCTTAAGCAACTTGGCAACGCTCTAGCTACCTGATCTAAAGTTGATAAGAAATACGCACATGGACGCTGCTTATCACCAAATTGTTGAGTCAAAACTGACAATGCACAACCCTCTTTCTCGTGGACGTAGAGTGTAAAAGGCTTACTGTAGTCAGGAGTACCCAACACTGGAGCAGAACACAATGCATCACGCAACTCAGAAAAACTTTTCTGACAATCGTCAGACCAAGGAAGAGGGTTTGGTATATCCTTACAAGTCAATGCCAACAGAGGTTTTGCCAACAAAGAAAAATTCGGAATCCACTGTCTACAATACGACGTGATACCCAGAAAAGCACGTACCTCTCTCTGCGTACTTGGCACAGTCATTTGAGCAATCGCTTAAATTTGTTCTGGGGTCAACCTTCTTCCCTCCTTCGACAAGAGATGACCTAAGTAGGTCACTTCTTGGCGACAATACTCCAACTTTGAAGGTGACACTTTATGATGCAAGTTAGGCAAATGTCACAACAAAGAAATAGTAGCTTCTTTACAAGTTTCCTCATCATCAGCAGCCACCAATACATCGTCAACATACTGAATAAGAGCAGTACCAGCAGGCAACACAAGAGTATCAAGCTGAGTTTTCAAAGCCTGGCAATAAATGGAAGGACTTTCGCAATAGCCTTGAGGAGCGAGCTTAAACCGAAAGCTTCGGCTGCCTAAAGAGAAGCCAAAAATATCTCTACTTTCCTCGGCAATTGGAATGCTGAAGAAAGCATTCTTCAGGTCTATAACCGAAAACCAGGCAGCTGAAGCAGGAATCATAGTCAGCAAAGCAGTAATGTCCGGAACAACAGGAAATTGTGGCACAACGATCTTATTAACCTCTCGAAGGTCGATCACAAACCAGTAGACAGGTGGCTGAGAAGAGTCAGTGCGCTTCAGGACAGGCAAAACGGGACTATTACACACATTACCTCTCGTTTCTTCAATCACACCTTTCTCAATCAAATCATAAATGATTGCTAAAAGCGCTCTTTCACCATCGCTAGAAATCCTATGTTGGGGAATGCGTGGCAATTTAACATTTGCTTTAAGCATTACAGCATAAGGTGGAATCTCCAAAAGACCAACGTCATTAGGACCAGTAGCCCAAAGAGTATCAGGGAGAGAACGCAATTCCGGTGGAAGCCGATCTTTAGACAAATACATCGGAGAGATCACTTTCTTACCCAATGTAAGCTGTACTCCCGAAGGAGAACAATGCAATGTTGCATTCAACCTTTTCAAAAAATCCAAACCCAACAAATTCTCACCACAACCTGTCGTTAAAATGAGAGGTGCTTCCAACTCACAAGGCCCTGTAGAAAGAGACAAGGGACTAGAAACTGGATTACGAACTGGGGCGCCAGAGAATCCTACCGAAACGTTCGTTAATCCAGACAAAGGTGCGCCAGGGAGTTTAGAGTGCATGATAGAACTCCTCGCTGCACCGGTATCCAAAAGAAAAGGCGCTACCACACCTGATGTAACTACTGCAACATAAGGCCCACTCTGATCTACTGGAACCGACACTACTCCCTCTCTTTGTCCATGGCTGTCCTAGCAATCATTATAGTCAGCACCCTCACTCTCGACATAATAGTCATCAGCATAGTACTGAGTCGACTGACCAGGCGCAATGTTCTGTTGATCAAAACAATTCATAGAATTCTGTGGCGGAAAGGAACGTTCGTTCTGAGGAAACGCACCACGTCCTCGATCCCCTAGACACTTGCTGGAAACCACCACGACCTCTCGGGCCGGCATACCACTCGCGCGTTGTCGTAAAACAGGACACTCATTTTTATAATGACCTTCCTCCCTACAATACGCACACTGATTCAAGCCCAAAGGTGGTCTTGGAGGAAAATACCCAGCCTTCTGTTCGGTCTCTGAAACGATGGAGGTTGCTGAAACTGTGGGCGTTGCTGTAACTCTTGCTGATTTGAGGGAGGCGGATACGCCTGCTGTAAAAGATCCTTTGTCTTTAAGTCTTTTGTCTTTTTCTCTACTCTGTCTTTCTCGTCCTTATCCCTATTCTCGTAGTACTGTGCAGTCGCCAATATCTGGGCCGACGAGGAAACAGCCCAAGAACTCTCAGATTCTTTCAACTTATTACACATTTCAGGAAGTAAGTTAAAGACAAACTTATCTACGAACAATCTTTGTCCACCTTCCGTACTCATCACTATGATCTATAAATGTCTCTTCAAACCTAGTGAAGAAATCAGATACACTTTCGTCCTTCTTTTGCTTACATGCTGCTAACTTGTCCCAATTTACTCGTAACTCTGGCATCATCGTTTTCATAAGATTTATAATTCTACCAGGTAGATCTGCCACTAGAGCCTCAGGCTTAGAGCCACCAACTTGTCTGGCGTCCGCAGCAGCAATATTGAGCCACGAGTCACCTAATTCAATCGCATGATCCTCATGACGAATCTTTGCCCATAGAGGTTGAGGTACTACGTTACCCAACAGCATATCTATGTCGGCTAAATTCATGATGCATGCGTCAACTGTCTGGGACAATTCCTTGTAATAGCCAGCTGGATTCTTACGGGGATCAGGTAAAGACTGTTTAAGGGCCAAAAGTTCTACTCTCTTCCATGGCACATGTACCCATACTCTCTGAAAATGTGCTGGTATACCTGGGGGAACATTGTTCGCACCTGCAGCTACCACCTCGCGCCATACTGGAGGAACTTCTCTCATCGGATACTGTCTTACTTTCCTCCTAACTGCGGAATCAGGCTCAAACAATGGCTGAGACGGAAACTCGCTCCTAAATGCGAGTATTGTCGCAACTGCTTTCTCAACGCCGGGACCCACTATTGTCCCTTTTGCAAACTCAGACTGGACATTTAGCAACTCTACTGGGACTAAACCCAAATCATTATCTTCCCACTCCTCACGGAGGAAAGTACACATTACATCAAACACATATCTTTGCTTGGGTGCTTCCCACTGAAGGAAGACATCCATAACTGACTCTAAATTATACCTCGAAACATTTGAAATCCACCTGCGAACCAGGAGATCCAACACTGTTCGCTCTTCGGGACTAGGTAACTGACTACGCAGTTGTCTATGTTCAGAAACAGGGCTCATACTTGACGACCCAAAGAAAGGAGACAAGAGACCAGAAACAGTTTCGGTCATCCGTTGTCGAGCAGAAGGAGAAGCCGTCATAAGGACAGGAGACAAAGTATTTTGAGGCAAAGTAGCAGAAGTCAAAGGTAAAGGAGAGTAAAGCAAAGAAGGTCCAGGAAAAACTGATAGCAAAGTTTGTAGCCCCAGAGGAGTCGGGCCGTAGGAGGAAGGACCAGCTGAAGAGGAGCCGGTGGGTGAGCAGGACCAGGAGGTGGACCAACTGGAGGTGGAAGAGGTGCCGTAGCGTTCTGTGCATAAGGGGGTGGTAATCTCAATAGATGCGACATTAAAGGGTCCTTTTCAGGGTCCTTTGTCGCCTTCTCAAGAAGAGTTGGCAATGCTGGATAACATTTATCAATAGCCATATTATGTTGCCTATCTAATACCACAATAGCTTTATCTTCTTCGTCGTCTTTAAACTGCTTAGCAGCTTGCATTATCGACAACCCCTTTTCTCTCTTATCTCTTTTAGCATGTTTGATTTCTCTTTGTCTGGCTTCTTTATGCCAAAGGCGAAAGGAGTCAAACATTGACGGCCGGGCTTTCTTTCGAAACAATTTCGTTTCTAAATTATCTAAAATCTCAGTATCAAAACTTCCATATTGGGGCCATCGTAAAACCCCATCTTTTCTAGTATAGCGGACCCACACTTCATTAAACGTAATGGGGCCCACGCCGTGTTTAGAATAGAGCTCATAAGTCGGAGTTCCAACTGGAGGTATCGGACATGAATCCTCCAATCGGGAATCCCTGTTACAACCACAACAAAATATCCTCCTAATTTTGCTAAGACTAGGCATCTTCGCTCACTAATCTAGCTTCAAACTTCAAGGGATTATCTACAACGATAGTCTCGCAAATATACGAGTCCCTCGGCTTTGGAAATTGCAATACCCAAATCAAAGACCCAAGAACTAAGTACCCAAAGAACCAAAAAACAAAGAACTGGGAGCGACCCACGTATACTTAACTAAGTTATCAGTCACGTCACCAGAAGACCCGTCTATCGTCTTGCCTTACAAAGCTGCACAAAGGGGGGTCCAAGACAGGGCGGCAGTCAGGGCAGCGGTCCTTGGTAGCCTTCTAGAAAGCGGGAAACCTCGCAGCAAAGACCTTCAGTCCACGTTCGGCATACCGGGCTCTTCTTCCGGAATTTCCTGACGAAGCTCCTCACGATCTTCAGGCTTGGGCCGGTACCGCTTGATGTCGCCCGCGTTGGGCGCCAACTGAAGAACCGGGTTATTTAAGACCCGGCGGCGCCAGGGGCACGCCCAAAGTCTTCGGGTTCACCTGTCTTAGAATACAGAGACACAGGACTCTTCTTGGTGACGTCAAAGATCGAATTTATTGACTGCAGCCAGTAACAGAAGTCCTAGAAATCATCACGGTATGAGTTCTCAGGAGACTGCTCAATTTTACAAAGACAGTCATCCCTCCTTTTTATGCCAAAAATCACATTCCAGACAACTACCTAACATTTACGAACTGTCCAATTACATGTATTGACATCAAAGGTATCGCATGACGGTAAAACCCACTTTTCAGTTGTCCGGCCCATGAATAATCAGTGGACAAACCCAACATTCTGTTTTAGACAGGTCGAACGAACCCATAATAAGAAGGCCACAACCCATATCATAAATAGACCATAAAGAGAGAAACAGAAACAGGTGAGAGTAGGATAAGGCATATTTGTGTGTAGTAAAACTTTACGATGTCCTGTGCTCTGATCTTAGTCTTGATCAGCTAGCAGCCAAGAACTGGCTCAGCAGGGTCGGCTTCAGGCAACGAGGTCAGTTCACTTTTGGGTCATGTAAAAGTCAGCACAAACCCCAGCAAAAGGACACGGGTCTTAAAGACTCATTCAGCCGCAGTCATCGGCCTATGTGAGGGCAATCACAAAATGGTTGCCTTGCACAAAATGGAAACCAAGGTTCAGAACGGAATCTTCAAATACATAGTGAATCCTTGGGTGTAACATGGCGAAAACTCTTGTACTTGCCGAACTCATTAGTTACGGTTCATTGTTACCCAAATCGTAACAGGACCATGACATTTAAAACACGGGTTCAGAATTCACGGAACCTCAGGACCTAGATGGGAGTCTTGCGGGATTCACTAAGTGGCTTTCCAATTCTATGTCCACGCTAATTATTCCTACTTCATCTAGGTTTTCGAGGATCTCGCCTTCTAAACCCTGGTTTTCATCTGACCTGCGTCTGCTTAAACAGGAATGTAAAAAACTTGAACGGATCTTGCACCGTAGAGATTACTGCCACCTGGCTAAGGCTACTCTCACGGGCAAAAATCTGTTATGCTGCCATTCTTCAGGCAAAAAAACAATACTTCACAGCCCATATTGAGCAGGCCCATAACAACTCCAAGGAGATTTTCCATATAGTTCAGAGTTTTATGTCTCCTGCGGCTCAAACGTGTGCTCTCCCGGCCACCGAGGGCTGGTGTAATACTTTATCTAACTTTTTTTGGGATAAAATAAGTCAATCCAGGCGACTTTCACTTTCCGTCCTGGTCCTCCTTCTGCCCCCGGGCCTACTGCCATACCGTCGACTGCCTCTAGGCACGATCTGCCAGCCTTCCCCCCTGTGGATCTGACCAGCTCTCTCAAAATGTTGAAGGGCTTGAAGTCGGGCTCTCCCACGGATCCCTGTGCAGCGAGATTGCTTGCAGCAGTAGCAGAGATTATTAACCTTGAGGTTAATGCAATTATCAACGCCTCCCTCGGTGAGGCCCGGATACCGACAGAATGGAAAGAGGCTAAAATCCTTCCTCTCTTGAAGAAGCCCACCCTTGACCCTTTGATCCCAGGGAACTACCGCCCTATTTCCCTCCTTACCAGCCTAGCCAAAGTCTGTGATAAGGTGGTCCCCAGACAACTTACTGAGTTTGTTGAAAAGTCCGATGCCCTGCACCCAGCGCAGTCTGGGTTTCGCTCTTCCTACATTACAGAGACAGCGCTGGTGGAGATCTCCGAAGCCATTCGTGATTGTTTAGATGCCGGTGGGAGAGCAGTTCTGGTAATGCTTGATTTGTCGGCAGCGTGCGATACGGTCCCCGCATTCCAAGCTGCTCACCCGTCTCATCGAGATTGACGTCTCTGGTGCGGCCTTGGGCAGTCAGATGTCCTTCCTGGATGGGCAGGCTCAACAGGTCTGGCTGCCACCGGGCGCCTCTACTCCGCAGGTGGTCACCACTGGTGTCCCACATGGGTCTTCCCTTGGCCCCCTTCTGTTCAATATCTATGTTACTCCTCTGGTTTCTTTAGCTGAGGAGTTGGGGGCTAAGGTGATAGCATATGCTGACGACACCCAGCTCCTCTTTACGTGGGGAAAGTATGAGTACTCAGTATTGTCTGTACAGCAGTGCTTGTCTTCGGTTTTTGAGTGGCTTGCGAGGGCACATCTCAAGTGTAATGAAGACAAGTCTGAGATCCTTCTTTACGGCAACTTTCCCCCTGATTTCAGAAACACAATTTGGCCTCCTGGATTTCCTTTTTCCATCTTCCAATGAGAAATCAGCCAAAAATCTAGGGGTGTGGTTTGAGGACAACCTCTCCTTTTCTGTTCAGGTGAAAGAGATCTCAAGTAGTTGTTTCGGTCCCCTTAAAACACTTAGGAGTTTTCTCCCTCTCCTTCTTAGGGCTGCCAAAGAAACGGTCATTCAGGCATTAATCCTGTCTCGATTGGATTATGCTAATGCCTTGTATATTGGCATTCCTGGTTATTCCCTGAATAGACTTCAGGTTAACAGAATGCGGCCGCTAGGCTGCTCTCGGGAATCGCCAAGAGGTGTAGTATGCACACCCATCTTCACACACTCCACTGGCTTCCCGTAGCGGAGAGGGTCAAATTTAAATCACCGAGCACTCTATTCTCACGGGCCCGCCTATTTACAGAAACGGTTTTCTTTTTATATCCCGCTAAGACAACTGCGATCTTCTGCCCTCCTTCTAGCTAGGGTGCCTCGCTTCTCCCGCCACAAACTGGGTGGCTGCTCTCTTGCTGTTAAGGCCACACAGGTTTGTAATGCCCTCCCATTCTCACTGTGCAATATTCAGGACCCGCTAGCCTTTAAGAAACTACTAAAAACCCATCTGTTCCTGTAAATGTTGGCTGTTCAGTCAGAGACTCTTCTTGGTTCCGCGCTGGGACACTCCTTGGAGTAGCTATTGCGCGTTATAAAAGCACTCAACAATAACAACAAGAAAACCACTTAACAATAACAATTGGAACATTTTAATATTGAGAGCTCCATTGAAGACAGGCTTATAATAGATTGTATAAGACAGAAACCAACCGATATAGCCCTCAACAGCGAGCTATAAGACTATGGCCCAGATGCATCAAGGTAAAATCCGCTCGCAAAGTGGCAGATTCTCAGAATCTGCCCCTTTGCGACCGGTATTTTTGCATTTGGGATGCATCATCCCAAATGCAAAAATCGCAATTTAAGAATTCACAAAATTACGATTACTTAAATTGCTATTGCATTTAAGGAATCTGAAATTGAGATTCCTTAAATGCAATGCATTATAGTTAAAAAAAATAGCGATTTCGCTAATAGGGGGCGCAAATTACCATGAAGTTGAACTTCATGGTAATTTGTACACAGGGCATGTGTGTGTGCAAGATGTACCCATATGCAGATTTTAGGGGTGCAACATGGTGTCTTTTTGACACCCTGGCACCCTTGAAATGGCACCCTTGAAATTGCAATCTCAATTTGCGATTCTCTAATTGAGAATCGCAAATTGAGATTGTCTTCCTATTCATTCCTATGGGCCTCTAGGCCCATAGGAATGAATGGGGAGATATTCCTTAATTGCGACTCGCAATTTGTGAGTCGCAATTAAGGAATTTTAAGAAGTCGCTATTTTTTAAGCGAGTTCTTCATGCATGGCATTTTGCTATTCCTTATTAGAGAATCCTTATTTTTCGCTAATAAGGCATCGCAAAATGGATGCTTGATGCATCTGGGGGAATATTATAGCCTGCTGCTGAGAGCTAAACTGGTTGTTAAAGGCCCTGACACGGAGATATAGGCCCAAGCCACAGGGGAGGGCCTAAGACGAGGGAGAGGGCCTTTAACAGCCTGTTTAGTCCGAGGCATAAGGGCTATAAGGCATCTAGAACATTTCACCCACTGAGGGTGTAATGTTTTAAAATAAAAAGGAAGAAACATTAAGAAGAACATTGGAATATTGGTGCAGAAGGTCATTATTAGACGTGAGCCGCTTCTTTGTCTTCAGTGGAGCTCCCAACATCACACTGTTCTAATGTGCTTTACGAGCTTTCAAACCTTGACAAGAAGAGAAATAGTTGTTTTCTTTATACACAAACACCCGATAATATTATTGTAGCGTTACTCCAGCAGTCACCGCAAAGCAGTCGTTCGAGGCGAGGCGCCTGCAATGAAATCCTGTTCCTGCTCTGATTTTATAAAGTAATTAGGCGGCGGCGGCTTCCTCTGTTGATATTCCTGCTACAGGAATCCGTGTCTGATAATTGAATTTTCACATGTGTGAGTCAGGCGCTCGCGCCCACATCATTATGCGGGGTCTGGTTATGCATATTAATCGCTGCACATCCCCCCGCTGTCGTCACTCTCGCGTCCATCTGCAGGTGGCGCGGGGAGGCAGAGAGGCGTTTTCGTCCCTCAGTGAACTGTGACAGGGCACAGGAGGTAGGCATTTACGTTCTGATGAAGGAATTAAAGGCACGTTGAAAGGAAGTCCTTGGCATATTGGTACAACTGTTCGAGAGCTTCGGGAATTAGCGAAATGAGTTTCCTTCCTGGCAGGGGATTAGGTACGTCTACCTCCCCTCCTGGGAGCGCTCGTTCTCTAATACTCTCCAAGTTATTAAAACAGCCAAAAGAGGAAGTCTTATATCACCGAGCTGCACTGTTTTTACACTGTCATTTGTATTTGACGTGCTAAAGAAAGCAGGGAAGGGCTGGATTGTCTGCAACTTCTCATGTTCCGCTGTTGTACCTTTAAATAAATATCAATAAAACGCGTAAGGTTTTGCACTGGTGCATCGGACTGTTAGCAATAAAAAAAGATAATGCATAACAAAAATAACCACGCAGGTAGACATTGCAAGCAAACCTTTTCATAAACATTACAATATCTACAGCTGCTCATAGCTGGGGTACAACTAGATTAAACCTTTTTTTTTTTTGGGGGGGGGGTGACTTGGGGTGCTAACATGTCTAACTGTGAAGCAGAGGTAGCATTATAACCATAACCGAATTACATGTATGCAGCAGTTATTTATCTGGGCCATTTGTAGAAAATTTACTTTTAAAGCACACTTACTGTGGAACATTATTTTCAGAATAACAGTATTTAATATTTATTTTTTGCAATTTTCGGGTTTGCCATGAATTGTAGCACAGATAAATGCAAACGATTTCATTTATTAGAAGTTGGCCTGGTAGACCTAGCATGACTTAGAATGTTATGTTCCACTTTATGTGTCAATTAATGACATATTTCAAACACACTGCACAGGTTGCATCAGCCTAATAAGACTTTAAAACAACCACCTTTAAGCAGGCATTTGAGCATTGCTCCCTAAAGGAAGTTTTGGAAATTAGTAGTAAAAAGTGGTCTATGCACATTTCTTTAGTTATTGTCATTTCTATGCGGTATTTACCTCCATACATAACTGTATGCTATTTTGGGAATAAGCTGTTGATGTAATAAACAACTCTTTTGCTGTCTGGCAGGGGATGCATCATGCCCACATTCTGAAACACATTCAATTTGGAAAATGTATTAATTGGTACTGATATAACTCCATTAAATACTCTTGGTTTTGAAATGCTTGGTAGGCATGCAGCCTGAATCTCAACCATTGTTTGCAAAGATCTGCTAAAAAAGCATTCAAGATGGACTATCCATGCTAACCCCACATCATACACGGAATTCCATTAGGGTTTACCAGGTGTATCAGGTACTGCCCCTAGTTTACCATTTGGTACCCGTAGCACTGCCCTTGCTACCCATTGTCTCGAGGGTCTCGATGGTAGTGTCAGGATCAAAGACTACACAACACTCTAAAAGCCCTGTTTAAATATTTTATTTAGTTTCCACTGCTTTACCTCCACTTAGACACTGGGTAGCAAAGACCTAGATGCTGAAGAGCCAGGTGAATGCCAAATGGTCAGCATGTGCTGCCATTGGCTGTAAAAGATGGGTGAAGTCACTTCAAACACTTCTGGCATTTTAATCAGTGCTTAATTTGAGCCGGTGCTTTTTGGTGCTCAGCACCGGCACTTAATTGGTTTCCAGTGCTCTGCACCGGCACCTAATTGTCAACACCATAGTTGGAACAGTCTACCACATGGTGGCGCTGCTCATCTAATTTAGAGATGAGCAGAAAAACGGTTGTTTAGAAACACAATATACATTAAAATTGCTAATACCTGTCTCCCCAGCCATTCCTTTAGCTATGGGGACCTGGAATAATCTGAACTGTCGCATTTACATGCGAGAGAGATGGTTAGTAGTTGTTTTTGCAGCGATGACAAGGGCGGTGGGTAGTGCAAGCTGCAGTGGCCTGCTGATCAGAGCTCTGGCACTTAATATTTTACAAATTAAGCAGTGATTTTAGTAAATGAACACTCATGGCTGTAAATATCTGACACCCAAACGAGGAAGATTCCCATCAATGCTAACACAAGTAAATTGTAAAATAGTAATACTGTTCATGAAAATATTTGGCAACAGTGCATAAAGACTGACTGAAGTCAGTTTATATAGATAGCATGGTCAGAATATTTCTGTGGATTCTGGTCCAAAGCAAAGAGAGGTTGAAATTAGACTTCTTTCTATTGGCAGAATGTTCAGTAGTTGCATGAGAACGTAACTCTGGAAAGAAGTGTGAATGCAAGAGATTGGCATCTAACAGGACCTGAGGCTAACTCAGAACAACTATGAAAATGTTTTGGACAGACCGGAGTAATATAGTGTGGGGAAATATACTGGGCTGTAGACCAAGTAGTATCTACTCTGTTGTGGTAGTCAGGAAATTGGTCACAATAGCTAGGCCACGCTAATCGAATCCCATCCTCATTTTAATTTCAGAGGAATAGCACTGTCTTGTCTGAGCAGGAAGCGTTTATTCAAGACAGAAAATACCTACACTTAGTATTACCTATTTAAAACACGTCCTCTCCTACTAACCTCACCTCCCTCTCTCCCACCCGATTAAAACATTGTTACAGACAACGTCCTCACCCTCAACCTCCCACACCTTAGTTACATCACCCCACACCTCAAATAGCTCCACTGGGTCTCAATCTAGAAACAAGTACTCTTCAAACTCCTCCTGCACACATACAAAGCCTTAAACAACATTGGCCCCACATACCTCAACAATAATATAAGCCTCCACAAACCTACCAGACACCTCCGCTCAACCAGAATACTACTCCCCCTCCTTATATGCAAAACCAGATGTGGGGATTGTGCTATCTCCTACCTCACTCCTAAGCTCTGGAATGGCATAGCCCTGCATATCATAGCTGCCTCCTCAGTTAATGAATTCCGCAAGAAACTGAAGACCTGGCCCTTCATCTGCCTCCTACCCTGCTCATCCCTTATAGTTCCTGCTTCAGTACTAGGATACCATCGTGGGGGAGTCATGTGCTATACAAATAAACATAACATAATAACATCTTCAACTCTGTTGGCCTCTGTTCTCGTATTAGCCAATTTTTCCCTCCAACTTTCCATTCTGGTCCCTCTTCAGCAAAATGTAACTATTAAATGGATGTTCATGAAAAGTCTGCCTTTAGATACTCTTGGCTTGATTTAGAGTTTGGCGGCCGGGTTGCTCCTTCACCATCATGATGGTTATCCTGTCTTCTGTATCTCAAGTTCCATAGGATATAATAGAATTGTGATATGGTGAATGGGATAACAGCCACATTTGTGATGAAGTAATCTCGTCTGCCAAGCTCTAAATCAGGACATATGTCAGTTCCTGCTTCACATGGCCTCTCTTTGTCCTGACCAGATATCTGCGCCCTTATTTCTAACTCTCTCTCTGCCAGCCCCAATCTCCTCACTATCACCATTCACCCCGAAATCTACCTCTTTCCCATCTCCTCTCCTGGTCTGCCTTCTTAATTCATGATTTTTCCTTCGTTCTCTATCTTCTGGCGAGATGCCTGTGGCCAGATATATGTTGCTAGGGTAACCCCAATGTCTAGGGTAAGACTTGCTTTATCCACAAAGAGTATTCCTCCTCCCCTCCTAGATGGTATATATTAGCAAATCTCACTTCTCATGGCCTCTCTTCAAGCTTAACTGCAAGTGCAAAATTGCTGCACCATGATACGAGCACCCCTCTAGTCACCGTGCTCCACACAAAAATGCATTCCCTTATGCCACAATATAAACCCACACTCTAACAACCAAGCACAACAGTTGTGTTTACAAGTGTTTCTGAATACATTTTTTCACTTATCTTCAAATCACTCCACACATAGGTGCGCCGACATATGTGCTGTGTCAAGTCAAGAGCAGTCAAAGAGTGCTAACAGCAATACTGCTTTCATCCAGGTTACCCTATAAAGTCGCACTCTTCCAACAAAGCACACCATAGGGGAAGCTAGCTACTCATCCACTAAGAAGGGCCTCAGGGCCACATTAGAGGTAGAACACTATATAATAAAGCAAACACAACACAATGCAGCCTATTTGTTACATTCCAAACTGAGCCCAATAGGTTGTGTATTTGCTCTAATGAGTCTTCTTTCAGAAAAGCAAATGCAGCTGCATTATAATAAATTAACATTTGTACAAAGTAGTTCTGAGCTTATGAATGTACAATTGCACAAAAGAATATACATTTAGATTAGAGAATGTACATCAAAAATGCGCATTTTTAAAATGCTTGCATCGCATTTACATCAGGTAAATGTTTATGAAGTAAACAGACCATCAAAAAGTCATTGTTATATCATGAAAAATATTGCAAGCACATATCCTCCTCGGAACAAACATGAAAAAGGATCCTATTCAGACTACATAACTCTACTTAGGTTCTGATTATGAAAAGTTAGGAGGCTGGTGCCTCCTCTCACTTGACAACATCTGACACACTGAGGATCCGAATTTATCAGGTGTGATAAATAGCAGCAATTGTGAGTTTCCTCCAATAAAAGTGATATTGCATGTAGATTTTGATGCCTTTCACACCAAATCCGCCTTTTTCCCCTGGTAAATTTCAACAGGTTTCACTGCTGAAAATTACCTATGGAAAATGGAGAGAATGTGGTTTTTGCAGCAAAACATCTAATTTCGATATATGCCGTAACAGGAGTTACCACACATATCAGAATTAAATGGGCCAGGTGCAATCGGGGCCTTAGGCCCACATGCATCAATATCGGCTTTTGCGAGTTCAAAATTGCGAAAAATAACGATTCGCAATTTAGAAATCGCAAAAGCCTATGCATGAATATTTTTGCTTTTTTTTTGCAATTCGGTAAAAATCGCTATTTTTACCGATTTGCAAAAAAAATGCAATTTTTCAATTGCGAATTCACAATTCCCATTCATTCCTATGGGCCAAAATGCCCATAGGAATGAATGGGAATTGCGAATTCACAATGTGCAATTGCAATTCATCAATGCATTTCAAGGGTGGAGAGGGGGGTCAAAATAACCCCCCCCTGCACCCATGAAATGTACTTTTCAGCATAAGTTACATACACACATGTCCTAAGGACATGTGTGTCTGTAGCTTCACAGTTTAAAAAATGCATTTTTGTGCATTTTTAAACAATTTCGCAAATTACCACGAAGTTGAACTTCGTGGTAATTTGCACTTCCAATTTTAAAAATCGCACATTTTTCTGTAATGATGCATAGCATTTAAGAAATCGCACAATTGCGATTTCTTATATGCTAACGCAATTTTAGAAATCGTAAATAAGATGCGACTTCTAAAATGGCATGATGCATCCCAAACAGCACTTTTGCATTCGCAAACGGCCGATTTTAAGGAATCGCACCGTTTGCGACTACAAAAATGCTTGATGCATGTGGGCCTTAGTCTCTAAAAGTCACTTATTGCAAAGTTTTACTCCAGAGTTAATGGTACACTGGAGGACACTAGAAGACTTACAGGTAGATTCATGAAGCCAAAATCGTCTCGCAAAGGGCCAGATTCTGAGAATCTGGCCCTTTGTGAGTGCTATTTTTGCATTTGGGATTCATCATCCCAAATGCAAAAATCGCAATTATAGAAATCGCTAAATTGCGAAGAATCGCATTTAAGGAATCTCAATTGGAGATTCCTTAAATGCTGTTCATGAACCTTTTTAAAATTGCGAATTCGCAATATGGGGCCGCTATTTACCGCGAAGTGTAACTTCGTGATAAATAGCGAAAACTTAGAAAAATGCACTTTTGTGCATTTTTCTAAGTTGTATGTTACACACACACATGTCCTGAGGACATGTGTGTGCGCAACACCAGTGTACATTTGCATTTCAGGGGTGCTACAGGGTGTCCTTTGGGCACCCTGGCACCCTTGAAATCGCTTCCTTATTTGCGATTCGCTAATTGCTAATCGCAAATAAGGAATGACTCCCCATTAATTCCTATGGGCCTTGAGGCACATAGGAATGAATGGGAAAGCCATTCCTTAATTGCGATTCGCAATTAGCGAATCGGAAATAAGGAAGCAGTAGAAATCGCAAAATAAATTGCGATTTCTATATGCATCCCGTTTTGCGAGTCTTTAATAGCGATTCCTTAATAATCGCTATTAAGAACTCGCAAAAGAGGACTTTGATGAATCTGGGGGTTAATGAATTCATATTGTAAAGATTTTGAAGTGCATCAATTATGGAGCTTTTAAATAAAATACACAAAACCCATATCTAATGTACTTGTAATGGACTTTGATTTTCAAAAGCGAGGAGATGATGCATTTTCATGCTTTTGAGACTTTTAATTTACAGATGTTGTAATGCACACCCTTAACTTTTCTAGAAACCATTTTTTTCGTTTTACAAATTATATAACTTGTCTTATCCGGGGCCTTTTCTTCTGGTTATTTTACAGTTTTGCAGGACTGTAAACATTCTATAGTTTTACCCATTGTATCAATCACTGAAGGATGAAAAGTAGTGATGCACCTGCTGAAATTAGAGCTTGAGTTTTAGATTCACTTAGAAGGTACATACACCATTTAGGTGCATATTTTTGTATGCTCTATAATTGCATTTATATAGTGCTTCAAACTCCTTAAGTCAGAATGAAATATTTATTTTTTCACTTACATAGTTCTGCACATTATGGGTGGTTAACTCATAACTAAGAAATGAAACAAATTGTTTCTGATATTGGTCTTTTAATGGGATGCACTGTTCTGTGTTCAAAACTTTCTAATATGAAATCCTAAATCCGTCAGGCACACCGCTGTGTTAGCCCTGTGATGGGACTTTGGGGCAGATGTACGACTGTTTTTTGTGGTCGGAGAGGGAATTTGACCCCTTTGTGAACTCAAAAAACGTCTGCCTAATGTACTCACCCTATTTTGTGAGTTGCTGATCAATTAGCAAATCACAAAATATGGTTAATGACTCACAATTAGGAAGGGGCGTGCCAAGGGCGTCGCTTCCTAATAACGAGTCCATAAACCTGGAGGAAAGAGGTAGCATTCTGGTACTGGGCGCTTATCTCTGATGGACGGGAGGAATTCACCCTACCCACCGAGATCTGGGGGAAAACGCTGCCGTCGCTGGATGTATCCTTATTATGACAAGTTTCTGCGGCTACATGTGAGGATATCATTAAATTTGCACCTCTCAAAAAGTACTATCTATTCTAATCACTTTGCATAGAGCACATTGGACACCTAAGAAGATGTCTGAATTGAGAAGAGGAGGGGTGAAGCAGTGCCCTAAATGTGATGAAGAATGAGCCAATGACATCCATATGTTTTGGCAGTGCCCCCGACTACAGAGCTTTTGGGAAACAGTGAGTAAGATCCTATCAGAGGTATTCCGCCAAGAAATACAGGTAAGCGTCCAATTAGTTATGTTTGGGTTGGAGGGAGATACAGGTGATAGTGGAAGACCTAGTCTAAGTAAAAAGCACAAAAAAACCTTTTCTTACTGATATTAGTCACTAGGCACGAGATATGTGTCAAGTGAGTTTATTCAAAGTCACCTACACTGGAAGAATGGGTAAATTTAGTTCTTAGAATAACTATTCTGGATTGTGCTGTTGTATCCGGTAAAAGATTAGAATTTTGAAATATTTGGGAACAGTATTGGACGGGCAATGTGCTATAAATCCCGTGTGTTAAGACCCGACGAAGTCCAATGATTAAGCGCATCAGCAATAAAGAATTGGGAGATGTTGGTACAAGTTTCGACTCCCTACAAAAGGAGTGGGCAAGAAGCGCAGAGGATGCCTGATGGCCAATGGGATACCCCCACACGAGAAATGGATATAAGTCTAGTGTGTCGAGGAAGGGCTGCGGCAAAAATAGTGTGGAAGAAAGAGCTCCCTTAGAGCGGTAAATCTTGTTAAATATACTCTATTTAAATATTGCGCTATGAGGACTTTAAAAAAAAGTATATAACATGTCCATAACCTATGTATGAATGTATTGCGACCGCAATTGCAGTCACTAAACACTTGCAGTTTACCTAATCCACTCGCAAACGGGAAGGGGTCCCCAGGGGACCACTTCTCTTTTATGAATGGGTGAGCAAATATTTTTTAAGAGCAGGCAGTGGTCCCAGGGACCACTGCCTGCCCTTAAAAAATGAAACCGAAAAGTTTCATTTTATTTTTTATTGTAATGCATCCTGTTTTCCTTTAAGGTGTCTAGATCCCTTTCAGCCCATTGGGCGTTGCATGACTGGGTCATAGAATTTTCCTCTCCAGTCTTGTCTCACTCCTTGCTATGATCTGTGGAGAAGTGTGGCTCACTGGTTAGAGGAGGCAGACCTGGAAGCAGAGGTCAGCCCGGGACCAGGGTTCAATTCCCGGCTCGGCGGGGTCTTGAGTCCTAAAATGTCCATGGACTCGACATTTCTCGCGCCGGTGCCTACTCGATTCACGGGTTCACACTCTGCGACTCTGGGCAATAGCTTGCTTAATCTCCACAACGGCCCCTCGCTGCGGGATGCCTGGCTTTCACCTTGCGGATACCCTGCCGGGGTTATCTCACAGGGGAATACCAGGACAGGTTCCCTAAGCAAGCGCTTAGAAACCGCTCGGTGATTTGCGCTATATAAATTCCTGTACATTTACATTTACATTTACATCTGGGTTGTGTTACTGGAATAAACAGATTCTAACTCCCAAAGATCACCCCTCCTCGCTTGTTGCTGTGTCTGTTTTAGTCACACTGGCAAATGCTTGCACAAGCAGGTGCTTACCTACGGTAGAATTAGCTGTTCATTTCTGCTTGGCGTTCCAGCATTTAAAAAAATAAATAAAGTATTGCAAAAATATCATTTCTGTGATTGGATGTATGTGAAACAAGATTTTCGAAAGCTGAAGATGCACTGTCTGCTTTTAGCATTAGCATGGATTAAAAAAGTAAACCCTCTTCTTTGTTTAAAGGAAATGTACTATCATAAGATGACGTGTTTGCAGCAAAACTAATGGCACCTGCTCTTTGGTCTCCCCAGTAGCATAGCAAGGTTGTCTTGTGCCCTACACCCTTGGACACCAGTACCACTGCACCTGTTGCACCATTGATAGTTACGCCTTTGGGTCTCAAAAGCCGAGCATTGTACAGACTTCTTTCATACCCGCAGAAGCTATGAGGTCCCGCCCCGCCAAGCAAACTATATGCACTGCTCATGGTCTACTTCTGCCCAGCAAACTATCAGCTTAGCTCATGGTCTAGTTCTGCACAGCAAACTATCTGCATAGCTCATGGTCTAGTTCTGCCCAGCAAACTATCTGCATAGCTCATGCTGCAGTCATGCCCAGCATACTAACTGCTTAGCTCATGGTCCAGTCCTGCCCAGCAAAGAATACGCATATCTTATGGTCCAGTCCTCCCACCAAAATATCTGCATAGTTCATGGTCTGGTCCTTCCCAGCAAACTACCTGCATAGCTCATGGTACACCCAGAATACTACCTGCAGAGTTCATGGTCCAGTCCTGCCAGCAAACTATCTGCATAGCTCATGGTCCAGTCCTGCCAGCAAACTATCTGCATCGCTCATGGTCTAGTCCTGCCAAGCATGCTACCTGCATAGCTCATGGTCCAGTCCTGCCCAACAAACTACCTGCATAGCTCATGGTCTAGTCCTGACCAGAAAACTATCTGCATAGCTCATGGTCCGGTCCTGCCAGCAAACTATCTGCATAGCTCATGGCCGGGTACTGCCCAGCATACTACCTGCATAGCTCATGGTCTTCCCAGTATACTGCCTGCAGATCTCATGGTCCAGTTCTGCTCAGCAAACTATTTATTATCTGCATTGCTCATGGTTCAGTCCTGCCCAGCAGTCTAACAGCATAGCTCATGGTCCAGTCATGCCCATCAAACTGCTTGCATAGCACATGGTCCATTCCTGCACAGTGAACTATCTGCATAGCTCACAGCCCAGTCCTGCCCAGCCAATGGCTTGCCTAGCTCTTGGTCCAGTCCTGTCCCGCAAACTATCTGCATAGCTCATGGTCCGTCCTGCATAATACCAGCATAGCTCATGGTCTAGTCCTGCCTAGCAAATTACCTGCATAGCTCATGGTCCAGTCCTGCCCAGGAAACTATCGCTCATGGTCCAGTCCGGTCCAGCAAACTACCTGCATAGCTCATGGTCCGGTCCTGCCCAGTAAACTACCTGCAAAGCTCATGGTCGGGCCCTGCCCAGCATACTACCTGCATAGCTCATGCTCCTCCTAGCATAATACCTACATAGCTCACAAGTAGATCTTTATATGCAAAATAACTTATTGCAGTGTCCAAGGTTTTTCTAAGGAGTGCATGACCAGTGCTGCTGATTCCTGTTATCCTTTAGTGGACTCTTAGACTTTTGTGATTGCTACTCAGGAGCAGAAACTCATTTGCATAATAATTTTCTTAAGGTAATGTTGTGATTTTCCATCACAAGTTATGAACTCTTAAACTAACTTTCTAGTGGCAGCTGCTATGGAACTGGGGTGGTGCGGCGGGGGGCAACATAAACAAAATAAAAAAGATTACTTCCCTGATTACGGCCGCAGTTTTTCCTTCATCCTCTTCTCTTCCTGGCTCCCTGCATCACACAGGCTTCACCAAGCCAGTCATAACGCTGCTGTCACCAGCATGACAGGAGCGTCATGATTGGTCTGAGGGCCATGTTTGGCTACTCAGACAGTGCCAGGGAGCTTTGGAATTGTTCTCCACCTGGCTGTGCAACATAGCCAGGTGGAGAAATGCTAAGTGTGCATGACTGTTTGGCTGGCCCAAGACTGCCAGCCACACTGTTATGAGCACTTATAGTGCATACATATTTCCTCCTTTGTGTGACCCTAACCCCACCCCATCCTAACTTCTCCCGGTAGACCGTACTAAAAATAAAATGATAATAACGTTGTGTTATTTTCATTTTATGTATCCTTTTTACACTGCTCTGAGAGCAATGAGGTGATGCTCCTTCGCCTTAGTTACCACTGTAACTTTCTCAGTTTTAAATTCTCTTTTTACCACTTTTCCTGTTGTCTTAAAGCTCTTTAATTCTTTATGCCAGTTGTTAGGTGGGCTACTACCTATAATACCTAAACAATTTCTCTGTGGGTTGCTTGCGGTGTAGGTCACACAAGCACAATTGATTAAGGTGATACTTACAGAAAGATTACTCTGGATACTGCCAAACTGGGCAGTGGGTAGCTTAGATACCAGTGGCGGTTCCTCCATTAAGGCAGAGTCATCTAGCCCCACTGCTCTCAGAGCAGTGGAAAAAGAAAAATTAAAATGATAATAACACAATGTTATTATCATTTTATTTTTAGTACGAGCTATGGGGCCAAGTTAGGGTGGGGCAGAGCTGGGGTCACAGGGAGGAGGAAATATGTATGCACCAAAAGTGCGCGTGACAGTTTGACCGGCTGTCTTGGGCCCGCTAAACAGTCACGCACACTTCTCCATTGGGCTGCTCTGCACAGCCAGATGGAGAACAGTCCCAAGCCTCCCAGGCACGGTGTGGCAGACCAATCATGATGCTGCTGTTATGCTGGTGACAGCAGTTCGTGATTGGCTTTGGGGAACCTGTGTGCTGCTGGGAGTCAGGAAGAGAAGAGGACAGAGGAGAAGCTGCAGCCATAATCAGGTAGGGGATCTTTTTATTTTTTTATCATTCCCCCGCCCACCACCCCCATTCTGTAGCAGCTGCCACTTGTAGACACAGTGTACATCGAGGATGTAGCTTCTGTTCCGACAGTTTATCTTCCAATCTCTCACATTCACCATTTTTCACATCTAAATGCACTTAACACAAGTAATATAAGAATAATACAATGAAGGTGAATTAATAAACAAAGAGACTCAGTCACCTTTCCTTAGATTGAACACAGAGTATTCATGTGTTTGCTAAACAAAGTAAGAGATATTTCTTCCCAAATTGGACCGGGGTGCCAAACCTCTGAGGAGAGGGTATGCAAATACTGTGTGCAAATGTTTGTCTGTGGTCACATGTTTACATGCATGTGTGCATAATATCTTTGGGATTTATGTGATTGTTAATATTTAAGAAATGCCCTGTTCGGTTTGTGAATTTGCTTGTTTTGATGTGGGACTGTGTGTATGAAATAGTTCCTAAAAGGACAAAGGTAGAGTGAACTAAATCTTGGCTTTGCCAATTTCAGTTTTACAACCCATCTAACCCAGTCATCTATAAAAGGATGGAGTGACTGTGCACTTGGAATAAGCGATCAGTACATTCTGGCAAGGTGGGTGTGCCTGCATGGCTGTGGATGGGACTCCTCAGCCTCGGAAAAAAATAACTCGATCTATTACATATCGTTTGCTTTTACATGAGTGTGCTGTGTTGCTTGCTCCGATGTGCCAATCAGTCTTTCTTTAGAGAAATGTTGTATGGTAATGCAAGACATTGCAAGAAAATAGCATGGGAATCGATATGTAGTATGGAACGTGCAGTTGTTATGTCACCAATATTCATGAAGTATGGGACATAGCAAGTGACAAGCAGGTAAGCAGAAAAGCTCGAAGTTTATCAGAATAAAAGATGCCCCATGCCAGTCACCACATCCTCTATCAGCCTGATCGCCAATCGTCACACGAATCACACCAAACATTCCATTCACAACACTCGGCCTCACCATTCCACGTTCAAGAGACATCACAATCAGCGTAAGCTAGGGATGCTAACAAACAAGCAACCTAACAACGTTGGAAACATAGATATATGTAACTTAGGACACAACAGGATATGTAGTTGTGTGGAAGTAAAGAACTGTAGAATAATATTGATGTAGATTAAAATGTCAAATGAAGGTTGCACTGTCAAGACAGACCTAAACATCCATAACATCCATGTAGGTTAATGACTGCTTTCCTCCCATCCATGCTGCTTCCAGAAAACACCATATATTATCTAGTTATCTAAGACTTTAATAGCATTACTGGCGTGTTCCACGACCCCAAGAAGACACAGGAAACGATGGGGGCTTTTCAGGTACACATTTATTTCCTCTTGTACAGCATGCATACACTCTGTCTTCGGATGTACGACATTACAACGCATGCTTTTACCACGCATGCTTTTACATCGCGGTTTTTACAACGCATACCATTACAACGCATAGCACTTTGGGGTGCTGGATAGTGAATAGTTTAATTTACTATTCCAACTCCAGTCCCCGTGGATAGTAGGGAAGGTTATTGGATAGTAAATTAACCTATTCCCTATCCTAGAGCGCCCCCCAGCGCAATGCGTTGTAATGGTTTGCGTTGTAAAAGCTGCGATGTAAAAGCATTGCGTGGTAAAAGTTGCGTTGTAAGTGATGTTTCCCTCTGTCTTCTTGCCTCGAGGTCCTGCCCAGGAATGTGTCTGTCCCCTCCCTTGACCGGAACTGGTGTCCGGTGTCCCCTGGCCTCTGCCCTGTGCTCCAGGGTCCTAGTGCCCTTGTCCAGGGCATGACATCTCCCCCCTTGTTGCAAACAAACATGTTGCCGACTGCTGCCTGTGGTCAGAGATATGTGGATATATGTCACCTGATTGCGGTGGTTGTGCAGTCAGGGGACCCAAGGAGCCACGATATTCCTGCAGGCATCACAGGACATTGGGAGAGAGCTGCTCGAATGATCCTGCAGTCCCCACAACGTTGTTGCCGTCCCTTCCTGGCAAACCATTGCATGCTGGGAGTTGCAGTCCCTTTGACCATCGGGAAACGGAAGCAGGTGACATCAATCATCGCTTTGAGGGCGGAAACCAGTATAACTAGCCTTGTTGGGGCAGGACTTTTTGGCAGCATACTCACCTCCTGTTTCATTCTGGGCGCTGAAGAGGCTACTCAGCCGAAATGCATACGCCCATCTGCTAATGAGGAATAAAGAGACTCCATTGTGTTCCCCTACTTGTGGCCTCTGCCTTTCTTTTGGAGGGTGTTTCTTTGGATACAGTTCGCACTGCTTGCCAGCGGCGTGCTACAGGGGTCCCTGCACTCAAGCTGGCCTGGTCTTCTCTGGCGCTGTTTTTTGCCTCGGCAGGAACATTTTTGTAGTCCGAGGTATCGGATAAAGACCAGGTCCACCACTGTGCTCAGGAGGACAGTAAGCGGTGTCGGAGTTATGGAACTCTGCCCTGGGCGAGGCGCACTGCCGCACGAGCCCCCGCTGATTACTCACCTGATTGCGGTGGTTGTGCAGTCAGGGGACCCAAGGAGCCACAATATTCCTGCAGGCATCACAGGACATTGGGAGAGAGCTGCTCGAATGATCCTGCAGTCCCCACAACGTTGTTGCCGTCCCTTCCTTGCAAACCATTGCATGCTGGGAGTTGCAGTCCCTTTGACCATCGGGAAACGGAAGCAGGTGACATCAATCATCGCTTTGAGGGCGGAAACCAGTATAACTAGCCTTGTTGGGGCAGGACTTTTTGGCAGCATACTCACCTCCTGTTTCATTCTGGGCGCTGAAGAGGCTACTCAGCCGAAATGCATACGCCCATCTGCTAATGAGGAATAAAGAGACTCCATTGTGTTCCCCTACTTGTGGCCTCTGCCTTTCTTTTGGAGGGTGTTTCTTTGGATACAGTTCGCACTGCTTGCCAGCGGCGTGCTACAGGGGTCCCTGCACTCAAGCTGGCCTGGTCTTCACTGGCGCTGTTTTTTGCCTCGGCAGGAACATTTTTGTAGTCCGAGGTATCGGATAAAGACCAGGTCCACCACTGTGCTCAGGAGGACAGTAAGCGGTGTCGGAGTTATGGAACTCTGCCCTGGGCGAGGCGCACTGCCGCACGAGCCCCCGCTGATTACTCACCTGATTCCGGTGGTTGTGCAGTCAGGGGACCCAAGAAGCCACGATATTCCTGCAGGCATCACAGGACATTGGGAGAGAGCTGCTCGAATGATCCTGCAGTCCCCACAACGTTGTTGCCGTCCCTTCCTGGCAAACCATTGCATGCTGGGAGTTGCAGTCCCTTTGACCATCGGGAAACGGAAGCAGGTGACATCAATCATCGCTTTGAGGGCGGAAACCAGTATAACTAGCCTTGTTGGGGCAGGACTTTTTGGCAGCATACTCACCTCCTGTTTCATTCTGGGCGCTGAAGAGGCTACTCAGCCGAAATGCATACGCCCATCTGCTAATGAGGAATAAAGAGACTCCATTGTGTTCCCCTACTTGTGGCCTCTGCCTTTCTTTTGGAGGGTGTTTCTTTGGATACAGTTCGCACTGCTTGCCAGCGGCGTGCTACAGGGGTCCCTGCACTCAAGCTGGCCTGGTCTTCACTGGCGCTGTTTTTTGCCTCGGCAGGAACATTTTTGTAGTCCGAGGTATCGGATAAAGACCAGGTCCACCACTGTGCTCAGGAGGACAGTAAGCGGTGTCGGAGTTATGGAACTCTGCCCTGGGCGAGGCGCACTGCCGCACGAGCCCCCGCTGATTATTCACCTGATTGCGGTGGTTGTGCAGTCAGGGGACCAAGGAGCCACGATATTCCTGCAGGCATCACAGGACATTGGGAGAGAGCTGCTCGAATGATCCTGCAGTCCCCACAACATTGTTGCCGTCCCTTCCTGGCAAACCATTGCATGCTGGGAGTTGCAGTCCCTTTGACCATCGGGAAACGGAAGCAGGTGACATCAATCATCGCTTTGAGGGCGGAAACCAGTATAACTAGCCTTGTTGGGGCAGGACTTTTTGGCAGCATACTCACCTCCTGTTTCATTCTGGGCGCTGAAGAGGCTACTCAGCCGAAATGCATACGCCCATCTGCTAATGAGGAATAAAGAGACTCCATTGTGTTCCCCTACTTGTGGCCTCTGCCTTTCTTTTGGAGGGTGTTTCTTTGGATATATATATATATATATATATATATATATATATATATATATATATATATATATATATATTAGAGAGAGAGGGAGATAGAGAGAGAGAGAGAGATAAAGAGAGAGAGAGAGAGAGAGAGAGATAGCTGATAGAAAGTTTCCACAGGCCTCCTTCTCTTTATATCTCGTCAATCAGTCTTTTTGTCTTCTTGCAATCTCTTCTTGGTCGCTGTTCTCCAATGTCAGCTTGTACTTCTCCCCTTTTTGTATCTTCCCTCGGCCCTTGCTTTGGCGCTTCTTCGTCTTTGGTTTTCAATTCTCTGAAATGCGAGCTATTTCGAGTGATGTGATATTGACCTGCTTACGCCGTTATCACTGGCCCCTTTACCTCTGTCACCGTCAATGGGTCTCTTGAGAATGCACTGTCCGATTTCCTCACTTGTCTTTGTTTCACTACCACGGTGTCTCCTTTTATTTTTGTGTTTGTCGCGTGTCTTCTCTGGTCAGCATAAGCCTTCATTTTTGCTTTTGCTGCTTGGTCTTTTGCAGCAATGTCCTTTTGCTCCACTCTTTCCACCTCTTTCATTTGTGGCAATCTTGTTCTGCTTGAGCGCTCCAACACCAGTTCAGCAGGACATCTGCCTTTGGAGCTGTGAGGGGTGTTCCGATAATTCCTCAGCACCTGACAGAGTGCTTGTCCAATTGAGATATGTGTTAGTTTTGCTCTCTGTATCGCCTTTTTGATTGTTCCCATGAATCGTTCTACCATTCCGTTGGCTTGTGGCCACAGAGGTGTTATTTGTCGATGATAAATCCCAAGGTACTCCATAAATCTTTTGAAATCCTCACTAGAGAATGGCAGACCATTGTCTGTCTTCTCTGTCTGTGGCGAGCCCCATGCTGCGAAGATGTCATCTAGGACCGGCAGTGTTGCGTTTGCCGAGGTTGACGCGACTTGTCTCACTATTGGGAACCTGGAAAATTCATCTATTATTACCAGCAGGTAATTTCTTGTCTCTAGGGGGCCATAGAAGTCGGCTGCCAGCTCTGTCCACACTGCTTTTGGGAGTTGGGACATTTACAGTGGCACCAGCTTTGATGAGGGCCCTGTTATTTGGCAGATGTGGCAGTGCATTACAGTTTCTTCGACCATGTTGTCTAGTCCCTGAAACCACACTTTTTCTCGCAGCATTTTTTTGGTTGCTACAATCCCTCGATGTGACTCATGTGCTAGGTCTACTGTCCTTCTTCTCAGTGTCTGTGGTATTACTATTCAAGTGCCTCTCATCACTATTCCGTTTTCACTTTCGGAGAGCTCTTCACTTATCTTTTTGAACGCCAGCAATTCTTCTCTTTCTACCCCTTGTTCCCAATTGCTGTTGCTGTTCACGTGTCTCCACCTTTGCTGTTTTGTTATTTTCATTGTTGCTTGCATGGTGAGGTCTTGCTTTGTTTCTTGCTCTAGCTCTTCCATTGTTATAGTTGCCGGTGTGCTGTGTTATAGTGCAAAGTTCAGGTATTCCTCTGCCATCGTTGTTGCTTGTGTTGCTTGTGGCAAGGGGTGTCTTGATACGTAGTCAGCTGGATTGTGTTCCTTCCCTGGCTTGTGGATTATCTTGAAGTTGTAATCCATGAGCCTTATCACCCACCTCTCTATCCTAGGTGATATCTTTGCATTTGGATTTTCATATATTGTTATCAGTGCTTGGTGATCTGTT
This sequence comes from Lissotriton helveticus, assembly GCF_964261635.1. NCBI lineage: Eukaryota > Metazoa > Chordata > Amphibia > Caudata > Salamandridae > Lissotriton > Lissotriton helveticus. The sequence continues at coordinate 1,475,787,100 of NC_136069.1, forward strand.
ATGATTGTGAATGGTTTTCCGTAGATGAACATGTGATAGTGTTCACATGTCCACACTACCGCCAAGCTCTCTTTTAACGGCTCGGAGTATCCTTTTTCCACATCTGACAGGCTTTTGCTTCCATATGCCACTACGTGTCTTGGGGAGTCTTTTCCTGGTTGGTGTTGCGCCAGTATTGCCCCTAGTCCCACTGGACACGCATCCACAGTTAGTTCAGTGCACAGTCTCGGATCAAAATGTGCAAAGTGATCCACTGCTGTCACAGTATGTCTTATTTCTTCGAACGCTTTGCTGCATTTGTCAGTCCATGTGAAACTTTGGCCCTGTTTTCTCAGTTCTCTTAGGGGTGCGCTTACAGTGGCAAACTCTTGAATATATCTTGCACAGTAGCTTGCAAGACCAAGGAATGACCTCACTTCTGCTACATCACTTGGTTGCTTCGCTCTTTCTAGTGTTTTTACTTTGCTACAATCTGGTCGCATTCCTTTCTTGGAGAAAATGTGGCCAAAGAATACTAGTTAGTCACGCTCTAGCTCACATTTGTCTTCATTCAGTGTCAGACCTGCTTGCTCCAGGTGAGAGAATACTTCTTTCAGCGCTTTGTCGTGCTCCTCATCTGACTTTCCAAACACCAGAATGTCATCGCTGTAATTCAAACTGTTATTTACTGGCCTTATTACTTGGCGTATTGTCTCTTGAAATATTTCTGCGGCAGATGAGATCCCAAAGCTCAGACGTTTATATCTAAAAAGACCTAAGTGGGTGGAGAGCGTTGTGATATATCGAGACTGAGGATCTAATTCTAGTTGGTGATATCCCTTACTCAAATCTAATTTGGAGAAACGTCTTGTGCCTGTGAGGCAGCTGATCATATCATCGAAATGTGGTCCGGGATGCCTCTCACGTTCAATCGCTTTGTTCGGTATCCTCATGTCGACACAAATTCTTATTCTTGACGTGTCCTTCTTTGGGACGGCCACGATTGGTGACACCCAGGGCGTTGGTCCTTCTGCTGGCTCTATTATGTCCTGCTTTAGTAGTGCTTGTAACTCCTCTTCTACCTGTGGCTGCAGGTGTATTGGTACTCTTCTGTGATGTTGCGCTACTGGCCTTACTGTTTCATCAATATGTAGCGTTATTTGCCGGCCTTTCAGTTTTCCTAGTCCTTGCAGCAGCTTGGGGTACTCTTTCAGGATGCTTCTCTTCTCTGACATATTGTAGGTCATTGCTAGGAGACCCATTACCTGAGCCGTGATGTTGCTCAGTAGACATGGTGCTGGGATGTCGCCTTTCAACACATGTATTTCTTCTTTTATCTTTTGGTCCTTGTATGTCAGTTCTTCCAAGAATTTTCCCATGTTCGTTACTGGTTTCCTGGATCCCCAGGTGAATACTTCAACTCGGGAGGACCTCAGTGCTGGTTTGATTTTCATTTTTTCGTATTCAGAGACACACATAATGTTGAATGTTGCGCCACTGTCCAGGACAAACTTTGTTTTGTGTGGCCCCACACTTATGGTCACAGATTCTGTCTTCTTTATCTTGTTTTTGTCCACAAGGCATATTCTTTCTCCGACTTCATCTTCATCACTGGACTCAGTAGTGATGTCCGACATGAGATATAGTCGTTCCGTCTTTTCTTCTTCCTCTTCTTCGCATGACTCTACTGAGGAACTCCTTGTTCCTGTCTCAATATGCCTGACATGTCTACTTGTTGACACTTGTGGTCTTTCTGTTCTTCCTCGGTCATTCCTGAAGTGCATTCCTTGGCACACACTGGCATAGTGATTTCTCCCATTGCACTTCCTGCATGTCTGGCCAAATGCCGGGCATAGGCCTCTATGCAGAAATTCAAGCCCGCACCTGTAACAGGTTACCTCCGGTTGCTTCTTTGCCATTTGTTCATTTCTGTCCTTTTTCCAGCCACCCGAGCGGTTATTATTTGTTATGCGGTGCGCTTGCTCCACTCGTCGATCCTTTCCTCGCTCCATTTCCTTTGCGTGTGCTGTCGCTCTAGCCTCTGCTCTTGCCAACGACAGGATGTTTTCTAGTGATGTTGGCTCCTTTAGGATCCTTGTGCGGAACTCAGTGTCACGGCAACCCTCAATGATACGTAGCTGATTGCTTGTTCATTATCGAACTTGTTAAACTCACAGTGTGTTACAAGCTTTCGCAGTCTTGTTGCGAAGTCATCTAGTGTTTCATCCAGTTGTTGAAATGCAATCATGAAGGTGTATCGTTCAAAATCCACATTCCTTTGAGGATCAAATTTATTTGTTAGGCATTTTATTAGTTTGTCATAGTTGGCGGTCTCTTCTTTTGGCAGTGTCACCAATAGGTATTCAACTTCATCACCTACTAAGTTCAGAAATAGACCTAACCGTTTGGCATCTGTCACATCTGTGGCCTCCATGTATCTCTCGAAGCGTCTGATCCACTTTTCCCATCTAATTCCTGTTTGTGGCTCAGATAGGTTAAATGGTAGCGGACTTCAATACTGTGCACTTTGTTTCGTGTCTGGCATTTTTCTTTGTTCTCTTTCCCTTGCCTTGTGCTTGTTTCTTTATTTTCTATCTTTACCTTTCTTGGCACTCTTTTTGTTATTATTTGTTCTTTTTCTTGAAGATCTTTTATTTTCCTCTATACATCTTTTATTTTCCTTTCCTGTGCTTTATTGTTCTTTATTTGTCTTGCCTTGTGCTTTATTGTTCCTTTCTGTCCTTCAATCAGCACTTTTCTTTATTCAGCACGATGCGATATAGGGTGGCCTCCTGGTTTAAAATCATGATAAAGTCACCGATGTGCACACGTCGATTCAGCAAACCTTCGTCGCCAGATGTCGTGTTCCACGACCCCAAGAAGACACAGGAAACGATGGGGATCTTTTCAGGTACACATTTATTTTCTCTTGTACAGCATGCATACACTCTGACCTCTTGCCTCGAGGTCCTGCCCAGGAATGTGTCTGTCCCCTCCCTTGATCGGAACTGGTGTCCGGTGTCCCCTGGCCTCTGCCCTGTGCTCCAGGGTGAGGTTCTGTGGTTTTCGGCTTCGCTTCGTATTTAGCCGCCATTTTGTGTCCAGCCACCATTTTGTGTTGCCTTCACTCAGGCAGCACGGCGAACGTTGTGTTTTTGCTTTTCCAGCTGCTATGCGTCTCTTCTGTTAAAAAGTAACCCTTTGTCCTTGTTTATGAAACGGATGTCAGGGTCTGGCCTAGTTTGTTAATCCATGTCTAGACTGATTGATCCTTGTCTTAGTTGACTGTTAGGGTCCCACCATTCTTCCCTTATTCTATCTTATTTGACTGGCCTTCGCTATTCTCTCCTTGTATTCTCCTATTACACAACTATCCTTTGAGGCACGTAGATATGTCCTGCCACTTGCAAATTGGATTACAGGCACTAGCATTGATTAACTTGAGGGGAGGAGAAAACACGGGGTCTGAAAGAAGGGCGTATTCAAGATACTGGATAGCTGGTTTTCAAACTTTTCCTATTTGTCAGTTTTGTATGTTTTGGGAGTAGCGTTTTTAAATATGTGTGCTATAAAAGATTGTGCGCCACGGAATTAAGTGGCAGTCTCCTAAGAACATACCATGTACTTCTTGGATAACTGTGCTTAGCTGCAGCTAATAAACCCAATTTTCTACGCCTTACAGAGTGTCTCGTGTCTCTGTCTGACAAGGCAGGTGAACCCAGAGATATTAGGTGTGCCCTGCGCCGCTCGGCCCATAAGGCCCGGTTCTCCAATGGTCCTAGTGCCCTTGTCCAGGGCACGACAATCACAATGTTATGTGTATACCCCTGAAAATTCAAGCGCAGTCAGCTGGATAAATAAACAAAAGGATCACAGCTGTGTAGAGGGCAAATACTTTTTGTGGAAGTACACAATTCTGCCCAATCAAAACATCTACTCCCAACATGTGGGTGGAACCAAAGCCCCTTTCTAGAGATGCCCAAATAATTGTCTGGCGACTGTCAAGCCAGACCACAAAAGGTACATTTCATCTTCACGGATAGTAAGACTGTCATGCACCAATATTAAATTGTATTACCTCCTCATCTCCTTGCTCATCCCATTTCTTACTAAAATTAACTGAATGCACATTTTCAGCATCCAGCACTCCCTTTTAAAGGCGCTTTCTGCTTTCTATTTGCATCATAGAGAATCTTCCCATTTTCAAAATGAAGAACTTGTGGACTGTGAAAATTATCAATACACCAACCCGCTTTACTTATCAAATAATTGCTGTTGGCCAGGGAGAAATGCTGTGTGACTGTTGTAAATTAATGTTACGCTGGACAACTCTGTTTAAATTCTAAAGAAGTTTGCCTGTAATGATTCTATTGTGCAGCACCCTGCATTCATCAGGCAACGTCCGTATTGTTTATTTCTAATACAAATAGACCACGCCTTCTGTATGGATGCACTCCTTCTGAAAAATGTACGCACTACTTCTGATATCTTGACAAAGACAATCTATAGTAATGGTAAAAGAGCATCCTTGATTGACTACATCTTTGTTAATTTAGATTTGTGGGGAAATGTAGTTGATAGGACAGTTGTGAAGAGGGTGCAGAGCGACCATGATAGCCTCTTAATGAGAACAAAGATCACTACTAGCACAAATCTGAATCTAGACAAGAGCATGGACAGGAGTATGGGCTTGAGATTTTACCCCACAATAATATAAAGTGTATAAGATGGAATAGAGGGAGATATTTTAAGGAAATCCCCCTATTTAATTCTATTATATCAAAATAAGCCTCAGATTATGCTAATTCTGATGTAGTGTAATGGTGCACAAATTGAAACTCTTGTAATCAAAGCCAGGATAAGCAGCAAAGAGAACTTCAAGTGCCCATAATCGCCCTAGCTGGTACTATAGTGAGTGGAATACCATGAAAGATAAAGGCTTCCAGGCTCTTTTCCTACTTTATCAAGATGCGGCCAGTGAAGGGCCTTTTCAAGCCTATAGAAGAGAATATAAATATGTGCTAAAAGTAAAGAAGAAAGCAGCACAGACTGCTCTGTGGGCAGAACTGAAGGAAGCAATGTATACAAAGAACACCACGCGATTCTGGGAGATTGTTACTCAGGCAGAGAGGGGAAAGGCAAATAAACAAGAATGCCATATGGGCCCAAGGGAGTGGGTTAACCACTTTAGCGAACTCTTTAGGTGTGATAACTCCAATTCAAGCAAAATGGAATCTCTATTGAGTAAGGAACAGTGTGCAATGTATCCCTTGATGGGTATCTTAGTACTAGAAGTAGAAAGGGCATTGGCCAGTATAAAAATGTGAAGTTCTGGGTCCGGATCTGGTGCCTACATATCTCTTTCAAGAAGATATGCGCCTGTGGGCTACAGTATTTACTAAGGTATTTAATGCAACCATAGCCGGTAATAACATTCCCCATTCATGGCATTTGGCAGCACTTGTGCCCATTTAAGGGGATCATAGCTGCCCTTCCAACTCTCACCAAATTTCCCTTCTAGATAGTGCAGGTAAAATTCTTGGGAAAGTTGTATTAAATCAACTCCAAGTGTGGGGGGATAAAGAAACATTTTAACAAACCTAAAGGCTGGCTTCACGTTTAGGGTGAGAACAATTGACCAATGTGTATGGTTATATATGATATGTCAATAAATACATTGTAATAAAAAAAAGCATAATTATACCTAACATTTATTGACCCGAAGTCAGCATTCAATCTTGTTTGATCGGGCAAGGCTATGGAACACATTGACTACGCAGGGAGTAGTGGATTCTATCTTATGTATAATAATGGCTCTTCACAATGAAAACACGGCTAAGGTTAGATATGAACCAGCTGACAAATGTAGCGAAAGAAATAACAAGACAGGGTTTAGCTTACACGCAGCAAGGCCAAGCCAATAATACAATTAACAAAACAAAATGCCAGTGCTGCACCTTTCTATTACTATTTATCCAAGAAGCAATGAATCAAACAAATGCTATCGTAACCTCTTTTTCAGTTTGATTTAATCAAAACTTTGGTTTCACCAATTTGCATCTATTTTTTATCATAACATCTCAAGTTATAAATACTTAATTTTCTTGACCTAAAGAACCATCACCCCCTTACTATAAACTTTGGAAGCCCAATTGGAATTCCCCTTCACGCATAATCGCACACACACTCAATGCACATCACACACTCTGTTCCTGTTTCATACTTATTTTCAGCTAATCACCACATTCAAACCATCAAACTAACTACTTTCACACAGAAACCCACCCTGGGGTTCCTGAACAGAGTCTTTTACTGAAAAGACACAAATTCAAACAATTTACAAAAACAAAGAAACAACTATGAGAACAACAGGCCATCAACACAATCTAAGACAAAATCAAGTCAAATGATCTTTATTCGGATTGTAAAACATCCATAAAAGTACACATAAAATCCAGCGAAAAATGAAAACACAAAAACCATCCCACTTGATTACAGATTCATAACGATGTACAATTTTATCATATGCAAAAATACAACCATTAGTGCAAAATATGCAATGTGCAATAAGCAGTGTGCAAAGTGTGCATAGTGCAAGAGTTTCAATCAATTAACAGAGAAGCACGAGACCGTACAGCTGCTTTGAGAAAGCAGCTCACTCTAAAAATGGCCTCATCCGTTTTTAACATTAATAAGTCTTTAAAAGCCAATTTAAAATTGATCAGAGCGTTTTTTATACAGTACGGAATTAGAAAGTGCAAAGTGTGCATTCTATAAAAACCACAAAAGAAAGTAAAATGAAGTAGACTTTGTGTTCCGCCTAAGTTACAGGGACAGTTTAGGTTTTCCACATGTTTATTGAAGCCTAACGGAAAGCAAAGTACATTTATAATGCTTCCGTCCCTGAACCGAAATAGCAAACTCCTATTCCATCTGCCAAGCTTCAAGCGGAGGTAGCCCTGGGGCAGGGCAGATGGTTTCTCACTTGTCACCATGAAGGAGCTGTATCTAATTGTACTTGGTTTTACCAAATCACGCATTAGTCTCTCCTTGCGATAACTGGCATATAGGGCCTTTTTTGTTAAATTCTTGTGCGTGTGGTCAATAAGTTGCGGGGTAGTAAAAAGATGGCCCAACCCCACACTCGATAGACTATTTTCCACAGCCTTAAGCCAAGGTATACAGTTAGCCCTCTCACAGTTTAAACACTCCATGATAACATCGCGTGACAGGGAGGCAGCAGAATTACACCAGATTTTTATCCAGAACAGTGGGTGTCTAGATCTTATAAAGTCTTCTGTATAAAGGAGGTTTAGTTCCCTATGACAGATGTAGGTTGGTGCACTAATGACCCCCCCCAAAATCTTCCGGCAAAATCTATTTTCTTCGGTCTGTAATTGGGTGCAGTTAGAATGACCCCATACCTCAGCACCATAGGTTCCCACGGGCAGACATTGTGTTTTATAGATTTGTAAGAGTGACACAATCACATCTGCCTCAATGGGTTGACGAAGGGAGGTTAAAGAATTTATGGCGTTGCTCATTTTGTTCCTTGCTTGGGCAACATGAGGTTGCCAAGAGCCAGTGTTGGAAATTAACAAACCGAGATAAGGAAAAGTGCAAGTGCTTTTTAAAATGTCATCCCCTGATTGAATATGGCTTATTTTATAACGTTTGGGGCCACAAGACATTATAAATGATTTTTTTAAATTGGTATGAAGGCCCAAATCTGCCATAAACTCAACAAAACCAAACATTAAAATTCGCAAGGCATTAGGTGTGCGGCCCATAAGGACCGCATCATCCGCATAGAGTAGTGCGGGAACAAGTTTGCCATTGACTTGCGGGACATCCTTAGTTAATTTGCCCAAAAAAACACTCAGATCATTTATGTACAAAATAAAAAGCAGGGGGGCCAGGACACAACCCTGTCTAACCCCCCTGCCAATTAAAATATCATTGGAAACTTCTCCATCATTATTAATACGTACACGAGCTTTCAAGTCGCTATGAAGGTGTGCCAAAATATAAACTAAAGTTTCATCTAAACCATAATTTAACAGGACTGACCATAGGCGGGAACGATTAACAAAATCAAAGGCAGAACTTAAATCCATAAAACCAAAATATACAGGTGATTTTTTAGCGATCGTATATTTGCCGGATGTATGATGTGACAACGCATACTTTTACCACGCATACTTTTACAACGCATTTTTTACAACGCAAATACTATTACAACGCAGTATTTTACAACGAATACTATTACAACGCAATATCATGTATTTAGTGGAAAACTACCATTACAACGATACCTTTTAAATAGCATACCATTACAACGCAAAAATAGAATTTTCTTTTTTAATTTGTCAAATAAAACCTGGGACGGGATCCAGGGAAAATAGGGGTTTTGGGTGGGGAAGTGTATTAAAATGTGGGGAAAAACTAAACGTTATATTACAAAATAGTACCGATTTCTAAAAATTAATACTCGAGTATTAAAATTAATACGCAAGTATAAAAATTAATACTATTATTAGTAGGGAAATTACATATTTTACCAAATTAACAATTATATAAAAATGTACTTTACAAATAAAACAATAAATTTAACGATAAAACGAACGTTATAGAAACACACAGCTGCCATTTGAAATGTTTTTTAACTAATCTATTTTTTTATTTGTCGTTCTACTCTTTTCATTAAATCAAACCACAACAATACATACAAAATGGATGCCAAAACGAATCGAATTTAATGATATATGACTAAACAATAGTTTTTACACGATTACGAAATATTACGGATGTATAAAATTTAATACTCGAGTATTAAATTTAATACTCGAGTTTAAAAATTAATACTAATATTAGTTGAAAATTTACATATTTTACCAAATTGACGATTAAATAAAAATGTATTTTACAAGTAAAACAATAAATTTAACGAGGAAACTATCATTATAGAAACACAGAGCTGCAATCTGAAACCATTTTAAAGTAAACAGTAATTTTTTTTTTCCTTCAACTCTTTTCATAAAATCAAACCACAACAATACATCCAAAAATTGATGACAAAACGAAACGATTTTCATGAAATATCACTATACAATACTGTTTTTCACAAGAAATTAAATTATTAGTTTCCACATTTTTAAACAGATATTTAAAATAGCTTACTATGGTATTTCTCATAAATAAACAATATACTTGTAAAAAACTTATAAATACAAGCCAGACACCATTTTATAATCAGTTGGTTAACAACTCCCAGAGAAACCAGACGTCAAAAGCTGACCCTCTGACCCTTCAACTTGATAATAGTAGTAGCGTATTTTGGAGCATTTTTCCCATCTATACAAGTAAGTTAGAGAAATGATTAACCGAAATAATAACTAAATGGTCTTTTAAACGTTATAAATGAAATTTGACGTTTCTAACAAGTAACCTACATATATCAGTACCAATGCCTAAAACATTTATTTTTGATAATTATATAATTAATTATTCTTACAATTTGATTTGAAATCTAAACAATATTTTTAAATAATTTTCAATAACACTCAAAAATTATTTTATTTATTAGGACAACTCCTACGAACTCTGTTGCTACAACAACCTCTCCAAATAAAGGATTTTGTTATAATAACTACATTCCTCTTGCACATTTATTTACCAGTAAATATATACTTTTTTGAAAAAATTATTCATATTTTTTATACCATAAAAACGTGAAACAATATTTTAATTTTATATCGTATTTATCAACAGATTAAAAGGAGGATTGAAGAAACAATAAACTATATTGAAATACAAACATCTAGTTAAAAACACGGTAAATATATTTTTGCATTTCATAAAAAGATACATGATAAGTGATTTTTTTTGTAAAAAATGGTAATCTATTTCTGTTATAACTCCTTCATTTTTCAGCAGTAAGTAATTAAAGTGTGAAACGATATAAAAATCTGTGATATTATTCTTACTCAAACAAAGTTCAGATATTGCGAAACTGTGTAGTGTATTAGATTTTTCTAACACTTGCTTTAGTAACATTTAAATATTTAATGACATTACATATTTTTTTAATATTATAACAGCCCTCTGACCAAACCATACTTGCCAACAGAACTGACAACAAAGAAAGCCATCAAAAAACTAGAAAATCGACAAGATTGAATATAAAACACAATACATCAACATTAAAAAGTTGTTGAAAGTAAGATAATTTTCAATTTTAAAATACATCAATAATCTCAGTAGTAAACTTTTGAACTGATATATATACATTTTCCAGTATTCAAAAAACAATTAAAACCAAAAACATACAAAATCATATTTTTTTCTGTTCATAGATTACCAAGCAACTCTTGAGATACCATAAGAAAAATCCAAGCCAATCTGACAACAAAACAAGAAAAACACACCACACTAAGAAGGTAAATGTAATCGAAAGTACAATAACAGTGATTAAAATGTTTTTTTTTTACTCTCTGAAAGTGCTACAGTAGAGAAAGTGCAGGATAGTGTATGTGTATTAATTACTAATCTATCTCCGAGCAAGTGCTGCATTAGGGAAAGTGCTGGATAGTGGAGGGGTAATAATTACTATTCTAACTCCAGGTAAGTGCTGCATTAGGGAAATTGCTGGATAGTGGAGGTGTATCAATGACTAATCTAACTCCAGGTAAGTGCTGCATTAGTGAAAGTGCTGGATAGTGGAGGGGTATCAATGACTAATCTAACTCCAAGTAAATGCTGCATTAGGGAAAGTGCTGGGTAGTGTATGGGTATCAATGACTAATCTAACTCCAGGTAAGTGCTGCATTAGAGAAAGTGCTGGATAGTGTAGGGGTATCAATGACTAATCTAACTCCAGGTAAGTGCTGCATTAGAGAAAGTGTTGGATAGTGTAAGGGTATTAATGACTATTCTAACTCCAGGTAAGTTCTGCATTAGGGAAAGTGCTGGATAGTGTAGGGGTATCAATAACTAATGTAACTGCAGGTAAGTGCTGTAGTAGTGAAAGTGTACAGTTGTTACAAAGTAAACATTTTGGAAACATTAAACTGTTCAACTAAAATGCTGACATTTTCCAATTTCCATAAAACATTTATAACCAAAAATTTACAAAAACATATTTTTTTCTGTTTATAGATTACCCTTCAACTCTTGAGATTCCATAAGAAAATCAAATCCAAGCCAATCTGACAACCAAACAAGAATAACACACCACACTAAGAAGGTACATCTAATCAAAAGTACAATAACAGTGAATAAAATATGTTTTTGACTCTTTGAAAGTGCTACAGTAGAGAAAGTGCCGGAAAGTGTATGTGTATTAATTACTAATCTAACTCCAAGTAAGTGCTGCATTAGGGAAAGTGCTGGATAGTGGAGGGGTATCAATGACTATTCTAATTCCAGATAAGTGCTGCATTAGGGAAAGTGCTGGATAGTGGAGGGGTATCAATGACTAATCTAACTCCAAGTAAATGCTGCATTAGGGAAAGTGCTGGATAGTGTATAGGTATCAATGACTAATCTAACTCCAGGTAAGTGCTGCATTAGAGAAAGTGCTGGATAGTGTAGGGGTATCAATGACTAATCTAACTCCAGGTAAGTGCTGCATTAGGGAAAGTGCTGGATAGTGTAAGGGTATTAATTACTATTCTAACTCCAGGTAAGTGCTGCATTAGGGAAAGTGCTGGATAGTGTAGGGGTATCAATAACTAATGTAACTGCAGGTAGGTGCTGTAGTAGTGAAAGTGTACAGTTGTTACAAAGTAAAAATTTTGGAAACATTAAACTGTTCAACTAAAATGCAGACATTTTCCAATTTCCATAAAACATTTATAACCAAAAATTTACAAAAACATATTTTTTTCTGTTTATAGATTACCCTTCAACTCTTGAGATTCCATAAGAAAATCAAATCCAAGCCAATCTGACAACCAAACAAGAATAACACACCACACTAAGAAGGTAAATCTAATCAAAAGTACAATAACAGTGATTAAAATATTTTTTTGACTCTTTTAAAGTGCTACAGTAGAGAAAGTGCCGGATATTGTATGTGTATTAATTACTAATCTAACTCCAAATAAGTGCTGCATTAGGGCAAGTGCTGGATAGTGGAGGGGTATCAATGACTAATCTAACTCCAGGTAAGTGCTGCATTAGGGAAAGTGCTGGATAGTGGAGAGGTATCAATGACTAATCTAACTCCATGTAAGTGCTGCATTAGGGAAAGTGCTGGATAGTGGAGAGGTATCAATGACTAATCTAACTCCAGGTAAGTGCTGCATTAGGGAAAGTGCTGGATAGTGGAGGGGTATCAATGACTAATCTAACTCCAGGTAAGTGCTGCATTAGAGAAAGTGCTGGATAGTGTAGGGGTATTAATTACTATTCTAACTCCATGTAAGTGCTGCATTAGGGAAAGTGCTGGATAGTGTAAGGGTATTATTTACTAATCTAACTCCAGGTAAGTGCTTCATTAGAGAAAGTGCTGGATAGTGTAAGGGTATTAATTACTATTATAACTTCAAGAAAGTGCTGCATTATGGAAAGTGCTGGATAGTGTAAGGGTATTAATTACTATTCTAACTCCAGGTAAGTGCTGCATTAGGGAAAGTGTTGGATAGTGTAAGGGTATTAATTACTATTCTAACTCCAGGTAAGTGCTGCATTAGAAAAAGTGCTGGATAGTATAAGGGTATTAATTACTATTCTAACTCCAAAAAAGTGCTGCATATTGGAAAGTGCTGGATAGTGTTAGGGTATTAAAAACTATACTAACTCCAGGTAACTGCTTCATTAGGCAAAGTGTTGAATATTGTAGGGGTATCAGTTACTATTCTTTCTCCTAGAAAGTGCTGTAGTAGTGAAAGTGTAGAGTTGGTGCGAAGTAAACATTTTGGAAACATTAAACTGTTCAACTCAAATGCAGACATTTTCCAGATTTCATAAAACATTTAAAACCAAAAACATTCAAAAACATATTTTTTTTTGTTTATAGATTACCCACCAACTCTTGAGATTCCATAAGAAAAACAAATCCAAGCCAATCTGACAACCAAATAAGAAAAACACACAACACTAAGAAGGTAAATCTAATCAAAAGTATAATGACAGTGATCAAAATGTTTTTTTTGACTCTCTGAAAGTGCTACAGTAGAGAAAGTGCAGGATAGTGTATGTGTATTAATGACTAATCTATGTCCAAGTAAGTGCTGCATTAGGGAAAGTGCTGGATAGTGTAGGGGTATTAATTACAATTAATACTCCAGGGAAGTGCTGCATTTGAGAAAGTGCTGGATAGTGTAAAAGTATTAATTACTATTCTAACTCCAGGTAAGTGCTGCATTATGGTAAGTGCTGGATAGTGTAGGGGTATTAATTACTATTCTAACTCCAGGTAAGTGCTACAGTAGGGATAGTGTAAAGTTAATAAATACTATTCCATCTCAATTTAATTGCTGCAATAATGAAAGAGCAGAATAGTATAGGGTTATCAATCAGTAATGTAACTCCACTTAAGTGCTGCAATAGATAAAGTGCAGGATATTATGTAGGTATTATGTAAATCTAAAAGAATAAATTAACTCAAACAATTTTTTTCTTTTTTTACTTTTCAGATAATGTCTGGCCTACCAAAAGCAAATTACATCAAATCCAGAAAAGGAAACAATCTTTTAAATCATATGGGTTATATATATTGTAAGGAAAGGATAAGTTTCCCAAGAAATCATTGGAGATGCGTGCAATACTTCTCAACCCGTTGCAGCGGCAGAGCGGTTACGGTGGATGATATTATTGTAAAAACAACTGACCATAACCACTCTGCCTCTGCAATGGATGTTGATGTCAGAGAAGCTGTGAATGAAATGAAGGAACTTGCATGCATCTCCAATGATTCAACAGGAAGTATTTTAAGAGAGGTTGCTCAGCATGTCCCAGATCCTATAGCTAGTAATATGCCTACCATACATAATTTGAGAAGAATTATTCAACGTCAAAAGCAGGCAAGTAATACACAAATAAATACCCCCCATACCTTTTCTGATATAGTTATTCCTCACGAACTCACTATTTCTTTTTCTGATGAACCTTTCCTCCTGCATGATAATGAAAACCCTCAGAAACGTATATTAATTTTTAGTACACCTAGAAATCTTGTTAAACTCTAAAAAAGTGAAATTTGGATGATGGATGGGACGTTTAAAAGTACACCCCATCCATTCACCCAAATTTATACTATGCACGCCAAAATAAATAATAATGTTATTCCCCTAGTGTTAGACCCGTCTGCTTCTGAGAGTCCCATACCACTATGATTTCTTTTGTTCCCCTCTACCTCCCAAAATTTGTCGCTTTTTATTTGTCTACCAGGACTTTTTATGTGTTGTTTCATGGGGTTAGATGATCCTTGACGCCCAGTTGCTCACAAGGTTTGTGGCACCTATTTACAAGGCGCCTGGCCCAAACCTGTGGCATTACAAACTGGGGTTGTCAACCTGTATAAATGAACTTAAAATGGTGGACACCTTTTTTTCTCATGTGAAGTGACTCCCATTGGAGCCTTCATGAACCCTGGCCTCTTGAGGTTTTGGCGCCCTTTGTTTGGCGCGCATTTCTGACAGGAATTCCTTTATTTTCCACAGGTACACAAAATGGCTGCTCTAGAACCCCAGTACGGTGGCTGTGAGTGTCCTAAATACCCCTCAAGAGCGCCATGTCATTGTCACAGCCAGAGAAGGTTCTAGAACCTTCTGGCTCGTGCCACTACCCCAGGGCACTGGCTATATAAGGCCCAGTCCCTGGCGGCCATTTTAGATTAGATGAGATGATGGAGATTAGTTCAGACTAGAGAAGAGATTCCAGACTTGACACCAGATTGACACCTGCCCTGTTGACCCCTGAGGTGGCTGGTAGCGCAGGCAGTAGAGCAGCAAAGGGTTGCTGGCGTTATGTCTGACTGGCGTTCCAGTCAGCTACGTGAGAAGTGATCTAGCGCCTACAGCGCCAGCCCAGCGAGTACCTCATTGCCCCCAAAGACTGTGGCCAGATTCGTGTGCCTCTCCGCCCCCCGGTGGTGAACTGTGATCGATTTATCGAGTCGCGAGGCGAGAGCAAGTTCGCCGCGACCGCGATCGTCAGCTGTGCCCCCTTCGCGACAGGTGCCTCTAGAGGGGAGCTCGGACGTCTCCGAGCCCCACCAGCGTAGAGCGCTTCCTGCGCAGATTGAAGGTGAGGTGGTGCGCCGGGGCGGGGAAAGGCCGGCCTTCGTTGGGCGGGACTAGCGTCTCTGCCACTCCCCAGTGACCCGGGAGCTGTAGCTGTGGGCGGGAACCCCCCTGTATGCGGAAGTCGGAGGGAGGTCCGTGGAGCCTCTGAGAGCCCCGTCGCTAACGAGAGGAGTGCTGTGCCCGACTGAATCGTATCTTGACTGCAGCCGATGTGAGGTGGGCCCGTTTCCTCATAGTGAATGCAGCGTTGTGAAGGAACTGTGAACCGGCATTTACTTGACTGTGCGCGAAGGTTGTGTGACCTCTCCGGCAGCCCGTTCGTCAGTCTAATGACTTTGAACTGGTGCCGCCTGTGCTCGAGTGGTGCTAAAGCCCGTAGGCGCGCATAGACTTCACCGGCAAAGCAGAGATCCTATCCCGGTGACCGCCGAGTGCAAATGATGTATTTACTGTGTTTCCTTGCCTTCTAGATATACGCGCATACGCCTTGAGTGATTATTAAAGAGTCCCAAACCTTATTTTGTGCTCAGAGAAGCCGTATACCTGGTCATTGAAAACAGCATAAACTGTAAGAGTTATCTTTCCCATTTGAAACGTATTGCAGATGTAATGATTCTAAAGTATTTAATTGGTGGCAGCGATACCAGAAGAAAAATGTGGTTGTCTATTTAAATGAACCAATATTTATTCTGATATTTATTCTGATATTTATTGTGATATTTATGGTGATACTCATTCCTGAAGTTATTCTATTTATTAATACTATTTATTACCAGAACTGTATGACCAAAAGAAATGTATATGTGCTTCCCCAGTCAACCCTATTTACAACAAAGAACTTTTATATAAAGGAATCGTATTTTTCCACAGCAGTGGTGTGGTGTCCTTCTTTTTGGTGTGGATGTACAAGGAGTTATTATTGGGTCAGAGCCGGCTCAACACTACAGCCTTCACTTGCCTTGTCACTTGAGCCAAGCTACCCCCTTTGTGCTGGGCTTGCCCATCGCAGGTCCAACACCTAGTATATAGTTTGCTGCCTGATAAGACTTCTGCAACCTACACTGAACTATTATCAGTTATTAAATCTACCACAAACCAAAGCCCTAGGAAAATTATCATTGATTTTGAATTGAGCATGATTAATGTAATCACAAAAACGTACACGGATACCCAAATTCAGGGGTGTTTTTTCCATTTTTCCCAGGCATTCCGGCGTAAATTACAAAAAACACCCCTGGTTACAGAATACTCCTCAGACAGCAAACTACAGGTAGAATTAAAAAAACTAACTGCTCTTTGTTTTGTCCCTCCCGAAAGTGTAGACGAGTACTACACTGCCATTACAGAATCTAATTATTACATAGCAAATGAAGAAAAATTGGCACCCATTCTAAATTATATGGAGGACACATGGATTGGACACCTAAGCAGATCGGGTCGCAGGAGGAAGCCACGTTTCCATGTGGAGTGGTGGAACTGTTATTCGACTTGCTTACAGGGAGAGGCTAAAACAAATAGTGCTATTGAGGGATGGCACAACTCCTTCAATCATACAATTGGAAAACCCCACTCTAATTTCTACTCTTTTCTGGAAACTTTGAAGAAGGAGCAAAGTTTTCAGGAAATGAGAATTTCTCAAACTCTTACAGGTAGTCTAAACCCACGAATAACCCATAAAACAAAGGAAATGTCCGAGAGACTATTGGCACTTTTACAACAATTTTCGTTGTGTGTGGCTTTAGATTACCTTGAAAATCTAGCTAACATCTTAAGTTTTTAAACATCATCTTCACATTACTTTCCTGCTTTACTCATAAATTTATCCCTGTCTGAATGTATTTGGCTAAAACATTTTTCCAAATTTAAACAAAGAAATTTAAATAGGTTGGGTGTATTTTTTTTTTTTATTTAATTGTGATCGTTTTTAATTTCCTTATTTTAAAAACAATCAAAATATTTAATTTTTTTTAAGTCGATAAACTCACCATTATAAATTAAAATTTTCTAAAAAATTTCATCTTTCCAATAATATTTTTTAAAAGTATAAATGTATGCATTTTTGAAAAAATACTATAAAAATCTTTACTGCTCTTTTCTTAAAATTGTGAACTAAAAGCTTCATGAAAACATTCAAGATATTTATCTATATTTTTTTGTTTAAAGGATTGATGTTATAGTGAGAAAATCAGGTCCCATTATTTTTCCAATTAGTGTTTTTTTCAAAATTATCATCTCTTATTGTATATATTATAAACTCTAATTTTTTTTTATTATTATTGAAAATACATTCCATTACTATCTTCTGTCATTTTTTTTTTTCATTTAAAAACATTGTGACAGAATCAGATGTAACACATTTTTTAAATTTCCTTTTAAAAATTATTTCATACTCACAATAGCATACATATTTTCATTAATTCATCAACTTTTTGGTTTTTCCGAAACTTTATTTTTTTAAAACAAAGAAACAATATATTTACATTTTTACTCAACCCTATCTCGAAACTCATCTAAATATAAATCCACAAAATAACAACTCTTTTGATTTAAATACCATTATGTGACCAAAAAAACCATTCTATTTCAAACCACGTATAGATTCTCATTAATAAACAGCAAAACATCACTTCCATTTAAGAACTTCCCTGAGTTACAAACATAGAAATACATCTATTTGTTTTCAACGAAGCTTTTTCCAACAATTAATTAACCTCTTCAACTCCTATCCTAAGTTTTCAAAAGAACAAAAGAATCTTTCAAAAATGCATCTTTATTTTCATTTATACTGTACAATTCTAAAAATTCCCAAATATACTCATCTTATCTATCTAACATTTCAGAATACATTTTTTATCAAACAATTTAAACCACTCAATTATTTCCCTCCCACACCCGACTCAGGCATATTCTAGCTATTTGATCGGCGACATGTATTTTAAACGTACATAACAACATTTACGTATTAAGCAACCTATCCTTACTCTTTCCTTTCAATATATCTTAACTTTTTTGTTAATCTAAACATATATTAAAGTTTTAAATGTTTCCTACCTGGACGCAGAACAGCTTCCAGCTGCTTCCTCCTTGGATCCTGTTCAAAATGGCCGCCTACGCTTTACGTTAACGTCAATACGTATTAGAAAGCTGCAACAATAAACAAAGGACTATTTATTTAGTTATTTATTAATAAAAAGAATGTATTTATTTTAAAATGTTTCCCTATCGGAAAAAATTATCAAAAATATGTATAAAAAATATATTACATAATGCTATATTGTTACATTTTTTTTTAATTAATTAAATATTTTGAAACAAGTTATCGTAACTTTGTGACTTTCTAAAATACATGCAATACTTCTTACAATAAATTCTTTTAAGGATAATTTAGATTTTTCACAGCCTGCTGGGCATAAAATCTGGATTTTATTAAAGACACGGAGGCTAATATTATGCAAATTCTCCTTTATTGCCACAGCTCAGCAGTAACAATGAAGAGAATAGAGAACTTATGAACATTCTAAAAAAAGGTATATAGCACGTGAGCACACAGCCATCTTCCTTCTTTGTCCAATGCTGCGAAACAAAGGATAAGGTCAAGAAGAATTCCAGACGCCAAACGTAACATCTTCATCTTCATAAAAACAGGAGGTGAAATTCCTTATTCTGAAAGAAGAAGTAATATAAAGGTGTTAAAAATATAACCCCATGGGAGGGGCGTATAGAGGAGGGATAATATTAGCCTCCGTGTCTTTAATAAAATCCAGATTTTCTGCCCAGCAGGCTGTGAAAAATCTAAATTTTATGGCATGACACGGAGGCCAACATTATGCAAGTTCAAAGTGAATTGAGAACATTATCAATCACATTATTAATAGGTCTAAAATAACATTTTTTAAACATAGTCTCATTAGACCAATCTGCGGCTCTTAAAATATCTTGGAGCCCTCCACCAAGCATAAAAGCTTTAGAAGCTGAAGCACCTCTGAGAGAGTGAGCACCAAAAATCGAAGTGTCAACACCACATTCACTCATCACTTCTTTCACCCATCTTGCGAGAGTAGGAGAGGAAACTTGTTTGTAAGGAGATCTATGGGAGATCAGGAGTTGTGTCTCAGAACCCCTCAAGTTAACAGTCCTTCTTTCATATTCCTTAAGACATTTAACAACACACAATCTTTCATTTTCAGGAAAGAAGGGATAGAAGATAGAAGAAGACATAGTTTTAGTCCTTTTCTTGAGATAAAAACAAACCCCCTCAGGTTGAAAGGCTCTGTTTGAAATGTCTAAGGCTTTAATGTCTGAAGTCCGCCTGAAGGAGACTAAACAAAGCAAAACAGTAATTTTATAAGAAATACGTTTGAGAGAAAGGACATCGTTCTCTCCCCATGAAGAGATAAGATACAAGATGTTCCTCACGTCCCACAAGGCTGAATATTTAGGAGTTGGAGGATTGAGAACACGCATGCTTGTCATAATTTTTTTGGTCAGGAGATTTTGACCAACAGAAACACCATCGACTAAGGAGTGACCCGTAGCAATCGCTGACCTATAAACATTAACAGTTCTATAACTGAGGCCAGAAGCGAAAAGTTCTGAAAGGAAATTAATCACTTGAACTAAATCAACTGAAACGGGATCGTGATGTCGTTGAAAACACCAGCGAACCCATTTGTTCCATGCCAATCGATATGCCTTCCTTGTCCCAGGAGCCCAGGATTCGGATATGAGTCGGAAAGCATTGTGCGAAAGTCCAGGGATTTGCCATTGTCGCCTGAAATCTTCCAGGCCGTCATTACCAAGATGCCTCGTTCTAGGAGGGGGTGAGATTCGTCCTGAGGCCCCAGGAGAAGACGGTTGAAAGGCGGGATCAGTATTGGGAAGTCTATTGCCATCTCCAAGATGAGGGGAAACCATGCTTGAGACCTCCAGAGGGGGGCTACCACTATCATACTCTGAAGGTATCTGCGAGCGTGTAGGAGGAGGCGCGGGAGCATTACAAATGGCGGGAAGGCATATGGCTTTAAGTTCTGCCAATTCTGGAGGAAGGCATCTACTCCAGATGCCTGAGGGTCCGGCCTCCAGCTGAAATATTTCGTTAACTGGGTGTTCAGCCTGTCTGCAAATAGGTCTGTCCCGAAGGGGCCCCATTGCTCCTGAATTCTCAAGAAAATCTTTCTGTTCAGTCTCCAATTGCTGGAATTCTTGAAATTCCTGGAGAACCAGTCTGCCACACCATTGTTCAAACCGGGAATGTGTTCTGCCGTGACTGACAGTCCCTTGTTCAGGCAATAATCCCAGAAAAACTTCGCTATTTCTGTCAGACCTTTCGAATGCGGTCCTCCTAGTTTGTTCACGTATCTCACCGCAGAGACATTGTCCATGCGAAGCATTATAGAACATTTCATAGTTTTTTGTGTAAAGCTTCGAATCGCAAACCAGCTAAAAGTTCCAGGCAATTGATGTGCATGCTCTTTTCCTCGCGTGTCCAGCGCCCCCCTGTCGACAGGTTGGCGCACGTTGCCCCCCAACCTTCTAGACTCGCATCCGACTCTATTATCATGTCTGGGGATTCGCCGAAGATCGCTTTCCCGTTCCATGCTTCCGCATTCTTCAGCCACCAAGAAAGTTCTTCCCTCGAGTCTACGTCCAGGGTGGTTAATTGAGTATAGGATTGTGACGCCCTCAGAGTCTTCGCTTTGAGTCTCTGAAGAGCCCTGTAATGAAGAGGGCCGGGGAAGATCGCTTGAATGGTCGAAGAAAGGAGACCCAGGATTCTCGCTAAAAGTCTTAAGGGAAATGAATCTAGTGAGAGAATCTTTTTTAACTCTTTCCTGAGTTTCTTTATCTTTTCCTTTGGTAATTTTAACTCTCCTGACAGCGTGTTCACCATGAAACCCAGAAATTGTGTCTCTTGTGAAGGAACAATGCAAGACTTCTTTGTATTTATGACAAATCCCAGATATTCTAGGAGCCGGATGGTAAGATCCGTGTGTCGAGAAATAGTCGACTTGGTCTGAGCCATGATGAGGATATCGTCTAGGTAGATTATGAGCCTCACACCCCGTTCCCTTAACCAAGCTACCACTGGGCGCAATACTTTGGTGAAACACCAAGTAGCTGAGGATAGGCCGAAAGGGAGACTGGAAAACTCCCAGAGTTTTCCCTCCCAAGTGAACTGTAGGAATTTCCTGTGAGGGGGCCAAATAGGGATGGTCAGATAAGCGTCCTTTAGATCAAGGCGCGTCAGCCAGTCGCCCTTCCTTAATATGTCTCTGAGTAGGTGAATTCCCTCCATTTTGAAATGGTGGTAGGACACCCATCCATTTAAGCTTTTTAAATTTATCACGGGTCTCTGGGTTTTGTCCTTTTTTTCCACTAGGAAAATATTGCTTATGAAGCCTTTTCGAGTGCTTTGTCTTATTGCCCCTTTGGCGAGGAGGTCTTGAACCTCTTGAGAGACAAGTTTCTCCTGATCTTGAGAGAATACAATCTCTCGTGGGTGTTTTAATTGAGAGGGAATGCCCTAGAAGTCTATTTTGTACCCTCTTACAGTTTGTAGAACCCATGGATCCTGAGTAACTAGTTTCCAATTGCCAGAGAAAAGGGCTAGTCTGCCGCCCACCTTTACAGGGGTATCTAAATGGTCTCCCATTATAGTTACCTGTTGAGAAGGTCTTGTTTCTTCTATCGCCACGGGTAAATCTTCCTCGGCCACGTTGTCTCTGGGGGTAGAAGGATTGATTCCCATAGAATGAAGATTGTTGATATCTTCCTCCTCGTCCGAAAAAGGGTCTTGAAAATGATTGTGTACGGCCGGGGAATCGACCCCGCATTCTCCCGGCCCGTCCCAAAACTCTGTCCTGGAATACCTTTTTAATCTCGCGTTGGGATTTCTGGATTGAACTAAAGGCTCCCACGTATTTGGCCATATCACGAATGAACTCTTCTCCAAAAAGAAGCCCTTGCGAGCTAGGTCCCGCCTCTTTATTAGCTAACTCAATGAGTTTGGGGTCAATTTTTAGAAGCATACTCTTCCTTCGCTCATTAGATATAGCGGTGTTGGCATTGCCCAAAAGGCAGATTGATCTTTGGACCCATTCTCGTAATTCTTTAGGGTCAACGGGAATACCTCCCACGTAAGCATTCTCTGCCAGTTCAAATATTTTGGTCAAGGGACCAATAATGTCTAAAAGGCGGTCTTGGCATGACCTTAACCCCTTGTCCAAGCCTTTTATTGGGTCTTTTGCCCCTTTCGCTATAAATGCAACCACCTTTGGGTCTAGTTCAGGAGTGAAGGTGATTTTATCTGGAAGTGCGGGTCGAGGGCATTCTGATCTTAGTCTTGCTCTGACTTCTTTTGGGATTTCCCTTCTTAACCAAAAGGATATATAATCTGCGACACGTTGGGATGGTATCCATTCTGGAGAAAGTGGATGTTTAATTAGTAAGGGGTCCAACATATTATCTCCAAACAGGTCAGTGATACCCATCTTAGATCCTGATGCCTTGCTTGCCTCTTCCGAGTCTTCCATTGACTCGTTTTCCCGGACCTCAATGTCCGAATCAAAGGTAGAAGAGCAGGAGAGTTCTATCTCCGCGTCATGATGTTTGTCGCTATCAACTTGAATAGGGAGGTCAGGACCTATTTCTTGTCCTTCTGTGGTGTCCGAGACACCGTTCTGGTCTCCGCCCTGATGGAGAGTTTGAGCCGGTTTAGATGATGCCTTATGTTTCTTAGATGCCAGGGTAGATTGTTCTCCTGCGGCTCTTTTCTTTGGGGTCTTAACCGCCCCTTCTTTAGTGCCTAAGGAGCGAGCACCACTAGTAGAGGGCCATGCCTCAGTAAGCATTTCAAAATTTTTATTGATTGTGTCCATACATTTTTTATTGATGGTCTGATTGAACGAGCTCATGGCTCTATCCATGGCTTTAGCGACCATTGATTCTAACTTTGAATCCAGTGAGGCATCAGAGTTAGTAGACATTATTTAATTAGATGTAGGCTCGGCAATTGGTTAAAAAAACGGTCCTACCTCTAGTGCGTTCGGTCCTACGTCGAGTAAGCTCTCTTTCTCCTTAATCTGTTAATTTCCCCCTTTTTTTTTTTATGGTTAATTAATGGTTCGTAATGGGGAAGAAACGAGCGTAGATAAATAGGGTCGCGATGAAAAGGGTGCCGAGCCAACTGCCGAAAGCTTGTGGGTAGCCGTGGCAACGACGTAAAAGTCATGTCGGCGAAGGTCCTTTCCCCTAATGGACGTCCCCTCCGCGGCGCGTGTCAGAGCGGCACCGCGGAGGGGAGAGAAAGCCAAAAGGAGCGAAGAATGGGTCGGGGATCACAACCCCAAGTATGCAGCCCCGAGAGTGCAGGTAAGGGGGGGGAAGGCGGTTCAACGCGCCTGTCGGGTCGCGGGCGGGTTACTAGCAGCCCGCGGCAAGGCCCAAGAGAGAACGTACTGAAAGCGGGTAAGCGTTCGCGTTCAAAAGACGCGAGCGCTGAGGCACGGCGTATGATAATCAAAAAAACGCTCCGGGAAGGGAAATAACAGACATTGCCAAAGAAGGTGTCAAATGAGAAAAATACAGGCTCGGTAGAGCGGAAGAGAGCCCTAAAGAGGGCATATAAGGACACATAAAGGACACATAGACCAAGAAAATTGTATAAATCAGCCACTCAATAACAATAGTTCACAAAAGGCGCATAGTAGGGTCAAGTGGACCCAAATATGCTAACAGCATAACAGAAATATAAATATCAGTAAGCACGAGTAAAGGGAGTACTTATCTGAGTGAGCAGCAGCAACAAAGAAGGAAGATGGCTGTGTGCTCACGTGCTGTATACCTTTTTTTAGAATGTTCATAAGTTCTCTATTCTCTTCATTGTTACTGCTGAGCTGTGGCAATGAAGGAGAATTTGCATAATGTTGGCCTCCGTGTCATGCCATAAAATTTATCTTTTTTACTTCTTACCTGTATTCTTTTTCCTGTTCTCTTTTTTCTTTCTTCTTTCATCTTCTTTTTCTCATCTGTTCTATGTATCGCGGGACACATAGGCTATGTCATGAAAATAAAAGAAGGACAATGGCTGCCATTGGATTCAATGTTAAACCGTGGGAACCCAATAGTAAATTAATTAATAATTTATTAATCTTACTCTATAAACTTGTATTTATAAATATAAATAATTTTACTTCAAATAAATACTCTTTTTTATTATTTAATAAATTATATATAATGTATTAAATATTTTAATAATGTTTGAAGATCATTATATTTTCCAAAATTAAGTTAAACTAATTTTTCAATTATTTAATGAACCAAACATTTAAAATAATATATATTTTAATACACTAAATATAATTTCCAATTAAAAAGTACTCAAACATTAATTTATAATATATATAGTTTAAATATTTTTTTAATTAACAAATAATATAAATATTTTGAAATTATGTTATTAACACCAAAAATACTCTTTTACAATTAAAATTCTTATTAAATACTCTTTAAAAATAAAATTTGTAATATCTTTTTTTTTAATAATATTTTTCAAATAATACTCTAGTAATTTTTTTAGAGTATTATATATAATAATATAATTAGCATAACTAATTTAAATAATAAAATAATTATTAACAATTCTTAAAAATAATAATAAAAAGATTAATAATTAATTTTTCCAGTTATTTATATTTTTCAATTGTTATTAACAATAAATACTCAATTACTTTTTTTAAATAAATATCTATATTTTATATAAATAAATAAATAAATAAATAATAAATAAATACAAATTATATCTAAATTCCATATTTATCATTAAACATACTTAAAAATATAATGCGTTGTAAAAGTATATGCGTTGTAAAAGTACTTGGGTGGTAAAAGTATGCGTGGTAAAAGTATGTGTGGTAAAAGTTTTTGCGTGGTAAAAAATGCGTGGTAATGGTATTGCGTGGTAAAAAATGCGTGGTAAAGGTTGTACACCATATTTGGCCATAAGCAAGTTTAGGTTCAAGCACTGCTCCACCGTGCCCACTTTACTTCTGAAGCCTAGTTGGCAGGGGTGTAAGATGGTATTTTCTTCCGCCCAGGTGCTGATTCTGTTAAAAAGGACCCTGCCTAGAACTTTTAATGTGTTGTCAATTAATGATATTGGGCGGTAGCAGCCAGGATCAAGTCTGTCACCTTTCTTAAATATGGGTACAATAGTGCTACAAGACCATGTTTCCGGAACAGTGGTGAGGGATAAATTATTGAAAACGTTACATAACAAAGGTGCCCAAAAGTCAGGTTCAGATTTGATTTGGTCGATGGATAGGCCATCTGGACCAGGGGCTTTGTTACCCGCGCTTTCAACAATAGCGTCCTCCACCTCTGACAATAAAATATTTAAAGGCTTTATTGCTGGGGCGATTTCAATTGGGTTGCCAGACGCAGAAGCATCATAGATCCTGGAAAAATGGTCAACCCACGTATCCCCTGTTATGTTGCAGTTGATGGGGGAGATATTGGAACCCAGTAATCTAAGATTCTTAACGCCCCTCCAAAACCCTGCAGCATCTCGTAAAGCAGCTGTGCGAACAAGGGAATCCCAGTGGTCTTTTAATAGCTCTGCAGATCTAATTTTTAGACAATGTTTATATCTAGATCTCAAAGCCCTTACCAGGGAAGGGTCACGCGGTACAGCGGTAAGGGCAGCCCTAAGTTCCCGGTTAGCTTTAGAGCATGAGGTGTCGAACCACGTCTTAAACAGATTTTTTCTTTTGATTGGCCTAAACGCCATGGTCTACGCGTTTCGAATCGCTTCCTTTGAGCGGATTATCTTCAGGACCAAAAATTTCTGAAAGACGTGAAAAACAATCTTGTCTTACTATATATCCTCTTTGTGTTTGTCCATTAGCACACACTCTGCTGCACTTATGCTCTTACCTTCTCATACAGTTGAATGGAATCATATAAACCTTGCTTTTTATCTTCTAAAAACAAAGATACATAAACTTGTCTTAGAGTGGTCTTATGTTGAGCTATTTGTTGAATCCAAACACCATATATCTACAAATTCTTACTTGTAACGGTGGGCGCGAAGCGCCTAATTGTGAACCCGACTCCAGGTGTGTTTGGAATAAATCTGCAAAGCAATTTGAGTCTTGTGAGCATAAAATTAAAATGCCCTTAAAAGTTGCTCTACCACATAGTTAAAGTGTATCTGGTACCTGATCTTGATCTGTATTCACTGGGGGTGACTCCTCTGTCCAGGGTTTAATTATTCAGTTGTCTGTGGAAGAAAGCCGAGTTTAAATCCCATGTTGTTAAAAAAACTTCCTGTAGCAAAGCATTTTCAGTAGAAAAAGGTGTTCGACAGGGATGTTTTTTAGTGCCTCTACTCTTTAGTCATTTCTTAAATCATGTAGTTGACCAACTATTGGAGAATCTTACTGATGCCCCTTTGATACCCGGCCAGAAGGTCCCAATTGTCTGTTTTGCTGATCTTGCGGTTCTGTTGACCCAAATGGAGAACTCATTCCGTAGGTTGGTAAAATGTTTTACTGATTATTGTAATAATATGGCTCTTACCATTAACAGCAGTAAGACTAAAGTAATGGTACTAAGAACATTACCAGGGCTAAAGAGGAAATTATTAACAAAGAGTAATTGTATTGAGGGTGTGAAGTTCTACGATTATCTTGAGATACGGTTCACGGAGAAACTTAGCTAGAAGGCCCAATTGTTCAAGGCTAGAACAACTTTACTGCAGTCCTCTGGGGTGGTATTAAAATTTAGACAAAAAGCAGGTACTTGTTGCATTAGTACAATATTTTAGAAAAATAAGCACAATGCGGTAACAGCTGCGATTGATGGTGCAGAGCTCTCGGGTTATGGTAATTTAGTTTTGTTGCAAGTGGCAGAAAATAACGTTTTGAGGGAGCTGCAGAAGCTGGGACTGGGTACCCCCTTGTTAGCACTTTTTATGGAACTTGGGCTAACTTCCATCTCAGATCTGGCAGCAATAAAACCGCTGCTGTACTGGATCAGGCTGGTAAGGAAACTTAAGGCCACCATATATTTGCAGTCTCTGGAGGATGTTTATAGATGAGGTAGTCTGAATCGAGGAAACTGGTTGGCGCATGTGAAAAATTAGCTAATAAAGATGCCAGAAGGGGACCTATCGGCAAGTAGATCCTGACTAGAAGCACTATCTGGACCAAATCTATCAAGAACTGAAACACACGCTGTATATTACATTCAAAGTGTTGATTTTTCCTACCAGGGATTATCTTGTAGATATGCAAGACTTTAGAGAGAGCATCAATATTGTGAGAGTATGCATGGGGGAAGGATTATACCTTGCACCTCTTGCTTTTCTGCACAAAATGTACTATTCCTCATAAAATATGGCTGCTGCCCCTGTTTTGATGCTATGATGTTGGCTCTGTTTGTACTTCCCTAGCTTTCTGTTTTAGGATGTATGATGAAATGATGTATAATTCTGTAGCTTCTTCTCTCTGGGCAGCCTGGCCATGTGTAAGAGAGAATTTTAACCAGCATCGAAGCAATACAAATCAATCTTTGGAGTAGTGAGATGAATTTGAGATACTTGCCTTATAGGATCTAGACCTGATGTGTAGTGATTTATTCAGTATTTTTATCTGTACTTTGATTTCTTAATGTATATATGATTTATGCTCTGTAGCTAATGATTGTAAGGCTGTTATAATTTTAGATTACTGTTATCACTATTAGGATCTGACTTGCACTATATTTGGCACGCACACTTTATTGTATTAGTATTTGCACTCTGGTGTTTTATTGTACATTGGACTTGTGTACTGCAGTTAATGATTGCAAGGCTGTTAAAAATCTTAGATTACTATAAATGCTATCAGAGTCTAATCTGTACAGTATTTGACACATGCACTTAACAGAATTTTAAATCTAACTCATTCCTTGTATGTATTTGTATTTAGGACAAAAGAGTACATGCTGCTATTAGGTATGTGCAATGTTAAAGTTGGATGATGAAATTTTAGTAGTAAAGTATAATAATGCCATATCATGTATACAGAGGAAGGCTGCTGTTGTTTTTAAACCTTTTTTAGCTGGAAGCAGTGCTTTAAATGGGTCGATACTCACCGGTAGCGAGTACCGGCCCTTTTTAATTTCCTCCCCTTGAGCACTGAAACTTTTCCTCAGACAAGGGGAGTACTAGTACTGATTGGGGCCTTGCCTTGACACAGGTGGTGTTCCTCTCATTTTCTTGTGCCTCTGCAGCACTTTTTGCAAAACCCTCACTGATTCATTGTGCAATCCTGGGCTGAGCTCACACAAGAGCGCTGGAACAGCAGCTCTTGTCACCAGGACACGACAATCTTGTCGCGCCACTCTGCAAGTCTTCCAGCAGAGGTTTGGTGGAAGGATGTTTGGTTTCCCCTTTAATCTTGAACAGTGGGAGTTGAGAGTTGACTGTAAAACTAATGGATGAAGGTGTGGGGTGCATTCTTTAGATCCGTACAGCTTTTTAGCATGTCCTTTGTTTTACATGACAGAAAAACTTAGCTCCTCAGCAATTTAAATGAAACATTTTTACTTGCATGTAAATCCCTGTCCTCTCCAACAGTTTTATGATTACCTTCAAACAAAAAAGGCCTAAAAGGCAACACATATTTTTGTTTTACTTTTTATAGAGGGGTTTGTTTGGTGCATTAAAACCCCTTTTTTCGTATGGGAAACCAAGCGTAACCCAAATGCAACAGGAGGCTCCATGGAATGTCTTACACTTTAAGACAGTTCTGCAGTTTAGCTGGAAATGCTTTTGCATTCTGGGAATTGTAGTTCCCTTATCTCATTATAAGTAAGAGTTTTTAACACTTTCTGCATGCAAAGCTTTGATGGCAGATGGCAGATACTGGTTTGAACATACATGTCACATAACATGTAACCACTTGGGAGCTACCAAGCCCCTGTCCATATCTTGTTTGGGTGTTCAAACACATCATTCATATGACCAAATAACAATGGCCATAGTTTTGGCTTTTTTTATAGTGATAAGGTATCCTTTCAGGGCACTGCTTCTGGCTAGGCTCTATTTATTCATCTGGGGTAGCAGTGGATCCTTTTATCTCTTGGCATCTGTTTAGATAACGGAGAAGATCCATCCTGTCAGAGTATGCTTCCTTCACACTAGAGGCCCTTTTGATGCCTGAAGTTCACATTTGCAGGAGGTGGTTATTGCTAGAAAGATCAGATCCCATTGTAATCAAAGGTTTAACTTTGCATTCAGGGTCAATGTGCTTGTTGGAAAGCACAGCATACAAACGTTTTGTTTTTATGTAGATAGCTCAGTTGGCTACTGTTTTTGTTGCAGAGATCCTTGTATTACCTGCAGGTCACAAGTTAAATTCCTTGTCATATAGCTAAGTGATTTATGACCATAAGTTAAGAAGCTGAATGCAAAGGACAAGACATACATTTGGAACCTTAATGTTTTTTCATCAATCTTTTGTTATTTTAAGGCTGCTTTAACCTCATCACTGCGGCGCGAATTCCGCCGCAGCGCTGAGCATTCCAATCGCAGGCGTGGTCATGAAGGCTCCCGGCCGTCATCAGCACACGCCCACCGTCCGTCATGAGCATCGAAGAGGATAAAACAGGGTTACTTTAGGTAGTAATAAACACTTTTTAGTAAATGATGTATAAATGGTTATCCGTGCCATAACTATTGAACAGATACTTTAACTTTCTTATGATGCATGCAGATTTATTGCACATAAATCTTGGAAAGGTCGAAAACATGGCGCGCCCTTTACTCCTCCCTTATGTCCCCCCCCCCCCCCCCCCGTCCACGCTCCTTTTTGTAATTAACTGCACTTATTTGTTTCCATTTAAAGCACTGGCTGGTAGGACTTATGGCTGTTTAAAATTTAGCTTGTAATTGAAATGTATAAAGAATTTTATTATAGATGTATTTAATTTTAATGTGTAAAATGTTATGAGTGGTAATGTATAGCTTAATGCTAAAACAATAAAGAAGATTGATTGATAATACAAATGGTCAGCATAGAGAAGCAGTGCTTCATCCTGCAAGTTGGTTTTCTGTCTGAGGCTTAGTTATGTGTAGCTCCTCCTTAGGAGGAGGGCTATTAACCGAGAATGCAGCCCAGCGGCTTGCACTCTGGGGAAATGAAGGTTCAATGCTTATGTGAACAGACATCAGTGCAATGGCTTATATCTGTTCAAATGAACATTTTCTTTTAATTAGACTTGCAGAGCCTGACTGCTCGAATATTTAATTTGGGGTACTATTATGATTCTCAAGTCATCCTACTTATGACTATATTTAGATGTTAAAATTTCAGAAGAGGGAGAGGAAAGTGGCAAGTATGTCCGGAAGACTCCTCTGTCCTGTTTATTTCTGCTTCTTTCTGCCCCTTCCTCACTTGAATCCTGATGTATAGCAGAAATAATAGAAAATTAACTGCAGAAAAATTTTGCTAATCTCCAAACTGTTCTCCCTGGGGAAATTATGAGCATAATATCAGGAGAGTCCCACACAGGACTGATCATTCACCTACTATATCATGGAAGTCTCTTCAGTTGACAATCAAAGTGCATATAGCAGCCAAAGGGGTATGACTTCCTCCCCTCATGAGGATTCACCTGTTGTTTCTGATGGCTTCTTCATGTCTGTTTTCTGCACCTTCTTCAGTTATCTTCCTCTTGACCTTCCTCAGATGGTGCTGAAAATATTGATTTCCTTTCAGCCTGTAGCATCTTTTTTGTTTTCTATCATGCAATTGCCTACTGATGAGGTGTATAAAAGCATCAGTGGAAAATGGTTACAGAAATTAATTAGGTGTTTCTTTTTATCTAAGCAATTCAGGGAATATTTAAGAGGTAATGGGGGACAACAACAGATCCAAAATTCTTTGCTTCATGGGAAGTCTTTATCCTTCCGCAAAGAGTGATCTGGAACCTTCCTGATCCTTGTCATTCATGCTTATTGGGCAATTTAACTGGTCAAAATACATTAATGACAGAGGACATTGGCATCTTTGACCCTGTGGACAGGAGAGCATAGGGTGCTAAAGAGAGCCTATGCTGGTTTAAGTCTTTCAATAAGTCATTCAGAAATATATTCTGTGAATCCTCCTCAATCCTTTGCTTCTAATATTCAACCAGGTAGGTCGCCCCCTAGCCACCGCGTGGTCCTCCCCGTGCTGTGCGGCTGCGCTTTGACCGCCCATTCTGCGTGCTTGTACCTGTAACTTGTGCTGGTATAATACTTTTGTTTTTCCCCTTTTGCCTTTTGTAACTTGTGCTTGTTTAACTCTTCGTTTTACCCCGCGTTCCCCTTTTGCCTTTTGTAACTTGTGCTTGTTTAATTCTCCGTTTACCCCTCGTTCCCCTGTAGCCTTTTGTAACTTGTGCTTGTTTAATTCTTCGTTCCCCTCGTTCCCCCTTTGCCTTCTGTGCCCTCCCGCTTCCCGCCTCTCCCTCTGCTTCCTGCCGCTGCTCCCTGCAGCCCCGCCCACCCCGCCGTTCCCATTCGCCACCCCGCTCCCGCCTCCCAGCTGCTCCTCCCTCCCTCGGCCCCACATATGGAGGCCGCATGGTGGTAAAGGGAGCGACCCTTGACCCTGTCACCAGGTAGGTCGCCCCCCTAGCCACCGCGTGGTCCTCCCCGTGCTGTGCTGCTGTGCTCTGACCGCCATTCTGCGTGCTTGTACCTGTAACTTGTGCTGGTATAATACTTTCGTTTTCCCCTTTTGTCTTTTGTAACTTGTGCTTGTTTAACTCTTCGTTTTCCCCGCGTTCCCCTTTTGCCTTTTGTAACTTGTGCTTGTTTAATTCTTCGTTCCCCTCGTTCCCCCTTTGCCTTCTGTGCCCTCCCGCTTCCAGCCTCGCCCTCTGCTTCCCGCCGCTGCTCCCTGCGGCCCTGCCCCCCCGCCGTTCCCATTCGCCACCCCGCTCCCGCCTCCCAGCTGCTCCACCCTCCCTCAGCCCCTCATATGGAGGCCGCACAGCGGACGTGCAGCGGACGCGAGCAGCAGGCGCGCGATTGTGCGCCGAAGGTGCGCCAAAGGCAAGCCCGTCTGCGCCCGTCCACGCCTGGACCGCGCCCAGCGCCAGGTCCCCTGGTCCTCGACGATGCCAGCCCACCCGACGGTCTTACGACGCCGCCACCATCCACGCACTCAACGCCTGCCGGAACCCCATCTGCTACCGAGCCACCCCGAAACGTACCCACGGACCCTTCACCTGCCAAGCCTGCACATTCACCTGCCTCCGCCAAGCCAAACACCAGCAACAACCACCTCAAATGCATCCTGCTCAACACCCGCTCCGTCCACAAACACGCCTTCGAACTCTGGAACCTCCTCGACACAACCTCACCAGACGTCACCTTCCTCACAGAAACATGGATGAACGCCTCCTCAGCCCCCGACATCGCCATAGCCATCCCGGATGGCTACAAGATCACCTGGAAGGACCGCATCAACCAAACCGGAGGAGGCATCGCCATCGTCCACAGAAACACCGTCCGCATCACGACCAACTCGGACGACACCCTCACCGCCGCCGAGCACCTTCACTTCCAGATACACACCGACCCCAAGACCACCCTCAGAGGCACTCTCATCTACAGACCCCCGGGACCACGCACACAATTTAGCGAAGCCATTGCAGACCTCATCAGTCCACACGCCCTCACCTCCTCAGACTACATCCTCCTAGGGGACATCAACTTCCACCTGGAGAACAACAAGGACTGCAACACCGCCGCCCTGCTGGACAACCTATACAACCTCGGACTCAAGCAACTGGTGAACACCCCCACCCACTACGCCGGCCACACGCTTGACCCAATCTTCTCCTCCAGCAAGCACAACTCCTTCAGCCACTCCACCGGACTACACTGGACTGATCACAGCTGCGTCCACTTCAACTTCAGGAGAACCACGACCCACCACCACCCGCAACAGGTTCCTCCCAGAAGCTGGAGCAAGATCACCGCCGACCAGCTCACCACCGCACTCGGCCAGAACCCACCCACCAACACAACGGACCCCAACAAAGCAGCCCGCAACCTCACACAGTGGCTCACCAACTGCGCCGACGACCTGGCACCACTAAAAAACCCTCCAAGCAGACCCGGCAGCAGGAAAGCCCCGTGGTTCACCAACGACCTCAAAAACTCCAAGAAAACTGCTGCACCCTCGAGAAAGCCTGGCGCCACAACCAGATAACAGAAAACATGACAGCCCTCAAGAACGCCACCCGCAAACACCACCAGCTGATCCGCACCACCAAAAGGACAACATTCAAAGAACCACTGGACAACAACACCCACAACAGCAAGGAACTCTTCAACATCGTGAAAGAGCTCTCCCACCCCAGCGCCTGCAACAACGATATCACACCCTCGCAAGACCTCTGCGACTCTCTCGCCTCATTCTTCCACCGCAAGATCACTGACATACACAACAGCTTCGAAGCACAGACCACGCACCCAACCACCGAACCAACGCCCCCCACCACCACCCTCTGCACCTGGACCCCAGTCAGCACCGAAGGCACCACCCACCTGATGAACACCAACCACTCCGGCTCCCCAACCGACCCCTGCTCACACCACATCTTTAACAAAGCCGACTCCATCATCGCACCCCAACTCCGGAACATCATCAACAGCTCCTTCGCATCCGCCACCTTCTTGGAGAGTTGGAAACATGCCGAGCTGAGCGCCCTCCTGAAGAAACCCACAACGGACCCCACGGACCTCAAGAACTTCCGCCCCATCTCGCTCCTGCCCTTCCCGGCCAAAGTCATCGAGAAGACCGTCAACAGACAACTCTCCACCTTCCTCGAGACCAGTGGATCCCTTGACCCCTCCCAGTCCGGTTTCCGAGCAAACCACAGCACCGAGACCACCCTCATCGCGGCTACCGACGACATCAGGTCCTTGCTCGACAACGGAGAAACTGCTGCCCTCATCCTCCTAGACCTCTCAGCAGCCTTCGACACCGTGTGCCACCGCACCCTGATACAGCACCTCAGCTACACCCGAATCCGAGGAGCGGCCCTGGAGTGGATCATCTCGTTCCTCGCCTGAAGAACTCAGAGAGTCCACCTCCTCCCGGTCCGATCCGCGGCCACCGAAATCATCTGCGGCATTCCGCAAGGATCCTCACTCAGCCCCACCCTCTTCAACATCTACATGAGCCCTCTCGCAGCCATCGCACGCGAACACAACCTTAACATCATCTCCTATGCCGACGACACCCAGCTGATCCTCTCCCTCACCAACGACCCCGCCACCGCCAGCCTCCAGGAAGGAATGAAAGACATCGCAGAATGGACGAAGCTCAGCCGTCTGAAGCTGAAATCAGACAAGACGGAAGTCCTCATCCTGAGACCATCCCCTTCTGCCTGGGACGACTCCTGGTGGCCCCCTGCCCTGGGCACCGCACCCAAGCCAACGGACCATGCACGCAACCTGGGCTTCATCCTAGACTCCTCCCTCACAATGACCAAACAAGTCAACGCCTTCTCGTCTTCCTGCTTCAACACCCTGCGCATGCTCCGAAAGATCTTCTGGTGGATACCCACCGAAACCAGGAAGACAGTCACCCAGGCCCTCGTCACCAGCCGTCTGGACTACGGGAACACCCTCTACGCTGGAACCACAGCCAAACTCCAGAAAAGACACCAGCGCATACAGAACGCTTCTGCACGACTCATCCTGGACATCCCTCGCCACAGCCACATCTCTGCCCATCTGAAAGACCTGCACTGGCTCTCCGTCAGCAAGAGGATCATGTTCAGACTCCTCACCCACGCACACAAGTCTCTCCACGACATGGGCCCGAAGTACCTCAACAGCCACCTGACATTCTACACACCAACCCGCCAGCTCCGATCCGCCAGCCTCGCCCTCGCCTCCGTCCCACGAATTCGCAAATCCACCACCGGAGGAAGATCCTTTTCCTACCTGGCGGCCAAGACATGGAACTCCCTTCCCACCCACCTACGGCTGACCCTGGACCATCTCTCCTTCAGGAAACAACTCAAGACCTGGCTGTTCGAGCAGTAGCGACTCCCCCCCTCCAGCGCCTTGTGACCCTAGCGGGTGAGTAGCGCGCTTTACAAATTAGATTGATTGATTGATTGATTGTTCCCAAGCAGTGCATTGCATGGAAGTCCAGGCAAAGTTTTTTTCATCAGATGTTTCTTTTTCCAACTCGAGAGTTTCAGCTATGACATGGAGTGGTGTAGTAGTAGCTCGTCAACACATACCCATCAGAGGTTGGAAGGTAGAGGCATTACAGAAACGGGGAACGTCGTTTACGACGCAACTTTTAGCACGCAGTGCTATTACAACGCGGTCTTTAAATCGCATTCTATTACAACGCATGACTCTGGGGGGCGCTCAAGGATAGGGAATACTTTTAATTTACTATCCAACGCCTTCCCTAGTGTCAACGGGGACTGGTGTTGGAATAGTAAATTAAAATATTCACTATCCAACACCCCTTTCTGTTATGCGTTGTAAAAGAATGCGTTATAAAAACCGCGTTGTTACATCATGCGTGCTAAAAGCATGCGTTGTAACAACGTACATCCTACAGAAACATGACCTCCTTAGTATGCCTTTTTAAAGCAGCAGATTTGTGGTGTATAATGTGAGTCAGTTTAAGACACATCCCTTAAAGCAGACTAAACAGACTAAATGTTTTAACTATAAGTTTCGATCTTTGAAAGTGTAGTAGGTCGTTTGAAAAGAATAGCTTACCACGCCAGAATTTGCTGCCAGCAATTCTCATTTCCAACCCAAGAACCCTTCAAACAATGCTTCTTACTCAGATCTAGCAAACAAGAGTAAGCGGGAGAATGTCTGTGCTGGGATATACTGGACCCTAAGGCAGCCCAGAAATTGGGAATGTAGGTATTCTCCCCACTTCTGGAAACAGTCTAACAAATACAGGGGCCACACCTTGGACAGGCTTGGGATGTTCTGTTAGAACAGGCAACCCCTGATCCACTGGTCCTCCCATTGTGGACTGTTTCAACCACCTGCCCCTCCATCTGTGTCTCTGTACCCTCTGTTTGAGGGGGGACTAACTATAACTCTCCTTTGGACCTCTTCCCCACCCC
This sequence comes from Lissotriton helveticus, assembly GCF_964261635.1. Lineage (NCBI taxonomy): Eukaryota > Metazoa > Chordata > Amphibia > Caudata > Salamandridae > Lissotriton > Lissotriton helveticus. Next base: position 1,475,823,486 of record NC_136069.1, read on the forward strand.
ATTCCAGGGACACCAGAGCCAAATGGTGTAAAAGGTCCAGCCCATGGCCCTTAGTTACCCTACACACCTGTCCGGTGTATAGCTCTGGGGGAAGCAGGCTACTACCACTGTCTGACTGGCCAAGGGATCCCTTGGGCAGTGGCAGTATTTGCAGCAGCGACTCGTCTGCTAAGGCGGAGGAGCATTGCCCCACTGCTTTTCAGCAGTGCAAAAAAGGAAACATTTAATAATAATAACACATTGTTATTATCATTTAATTTCTTCCTGTTGAGTCAGTTTTGTGGGGTTGGAGGGCCTGGGCTGCTCATAGAGCAGGGGGACTAGTAGTTCCGGCACTTTCTAAGTGTGCCCAGCGGTTTGGCTCTTCATCGTGGACGGCCAAACAGTCATGCACACTTAGCATAGTCTCCACTGGACTGTAAAGCACCTCAAGGGTGGAGAACATGCACAGGCTCCCACTCCCAGACTGAGCGCCGAACCACGGCACTCAGACCAATCACAATGCTACTGTCATGCTGGTGACATCAGTGTTGTGATTGGCCTGGAGAGCCTGTGTGCTTCCTGCTTCCACTTTGGGACTCATCGGGAAGAGAAGCAGAGGAGAGACAAAGGAGGAGACACACAGCTGTGAAGAGGTAAGTGTATTTTCTTTTCGTCACACCTCCTTGCCTGCCACCCTGATCGTGCCAGCCGCCACTTGGTATTCCATTATTGTAACCTGATGGAAGAGAACACTCCCACCCTCAGGGATTCCAAGTTTACCCTTGGACTCCACCTCCCAGCTCAGGGACCCCAAGGCATGTTCTACCCTCTGCTCCTTGGGACTACCTCCCGCTAAGGCTATACTGGCCACCCTGGTGATTTCACATCACATCTTTTAGTACAGAGTGGGCTCCCTTGCTTGTACCCCAACTGTGAGCAGTTAAAGCACCAGAGTGTAAATGTGATGCACTTGGCCACCGCCCACCAGAACCCCCTATTCTTTGGAGGGACAGGGGAACCCTTTCCTCCCACTTTATTCTGGGACCTGTCTGTGTCACGTTGGACAGTTTCCTCACTCTACTTGGTCAAACCTAAACCACTTTCCACAAGGTCACTCCCATGTACCTTCTTGTGGACCCTGGTGCTGAGCCAGACATCTGCACCCTTTGTAAGTTCCCTGGGGTCAGAGAGCTTGCTATCTATAAGGTGTTGGCACAGTTTTAGAAAACAACTACTAAACATGTGCTCTCTTGCAATCAGATTGTACAATTCATTATAATTACTCACCTTACTGTAATTCACCCAACCATCCAGTACCTTACAAAAGTAATCTGCAAAATCCACCAGGGCTGGCTAGTTCTGAACTACAACCTATACTTTTCCGGGGTGAGCCAATACTTCCTGCAAGGGTTTCTGTCATGAGTGGGTACTTCATCCCGTCACACTTCCCTAGGGCCAACAAATAAATATGTCCCCTCAGTGGGAATATGCTTCCAGAGACTGGCCTCTTAATCTTCCTTAGGGACCATATAAATCTCTAGAGCTACGTCATATGCCTCAAACCACCTATCTATGTCATCCCCCATTTCAAAGTGAGTCACTATGTGGACCCTTCTGTCTCCATTGAATGAGCCCACACACGCTTATTTTCCTCCAGAGCTGGCTGTCTCTCCTCCAGGGCTTGGGCTCTCTCTGCCTCAGCTCTCTCCTGGACTCTTTCTTCCACAATCCTTATTAGTTTGTAGTCATTTCCAACTGGGCCTGCCGCAGCATGAATTCCAATTCAGTTTTCCTGTCCTCTAGCTCCTCAGGGACAGGTGGTGGTGCTACACATTCCTTCCTGCACAGGACACACTAGGGAACCTCACTCCTCTGGGTATCCCTCTCTCCTCTGGTTCTGAGGCCATGGGCCAGAGGTTCATCCCTCTTTAGAACTCTGGAGCTATTGCAAAGTTATTCTCCTCCTCCTCCGCCTCCTCCATTTCATCCTCATCTTCATCTACATCATCCTGCTCCTGTGCTATAGGTAGCAGATGGTGGGCCTCCTCCCAGGCCATCAGGGCTTCCTGGAGCTCACGTCTCTTAGAGATTCTGGCTCCTGGTAGCCCCTTCTCTTTGCAAAGTCCTTTCAGTTCTGCTACAGTGTCACTTTCAAGGTTACTGAGACCCATCTCCATGTTTGCAGGCACGAGTTATGGGTGCACAACTGAGGTAGGAATTACAATTGAAGGAAAAAGAAAAATAGTTAATCAAGGAGAATTTAAAAAGAGGTCAAATCTGTTATCAGATTATTTAAGTGGGATTTTTGGTTTTACACAAGCATTAAGAAGGACTGCACAAGCACAAGTACTGGATCTCATCACTGAACTCCAATGTAAGAAGTTGGGTTATTAGTTGAGACAAGTGAAATCCCCACTCAGGCAACAACCACAATTCTGGTCAAGGTGAACCACAAAAGTCACTACATTAACCTGTGATGAACCTACTGGTAGGTTGACACAAAAACCTTCAGGCTTAACTTAAAGGCAATGTGTAATGCATTTACTTTTTAAAGCCTTTATTTAGTTTTTTTTAACAGATTAACAACTGCCAATCTTCCAGTCAGTATTTAGTGTTTACATCAATTGCAATTACTATAGTATCAAAAGAATTCAATACAGAAATAAGATTAACAAGAGCAACCATCAGTTTTCAGGTCAGTTGTGGGAAGGAGAAGGGTATGGCACTCTCCATGGATATTCACTAGTCAGTGTGAGTGAGGCTGACTACATGGCTGAAAGGATGACTACATGACCATTCAGAGGATCAAGATATTGGTTGTTTGGCTCAGAAATATAGTTGCAGCAGACCCCAAATGTCTGTGTGTCTGCAGGCCTGTGGTAGTTGAGTTCCATAAACCTCTGTGGAGCAGATGGTGAAATACCTCAGTCATTGTGCATATGGAGGGGGTGAGGGTTTTCTCCAATTCACTGTCACCCTAGGTATTCCTATCAGTAGGGCGAGCGCCACAAGGCATGTGTACAGTATTTATGCAGCATACAAACATTAGTAAAGTGAAAACACAACACAAGAAAAATACTTAACCAACTTAAGAAAATAGAGTACATTTTATTAAACAAAATGACACCAGAGTGAAAACAATCCAATCAGTAGAACTGGAGATATTCAGTTTTAAATTGGACAGTAAAATAGCACCTAAAAGCAAATGCATCACTAGCGGTCACTTGGTCGCGCTAGCCCAGTGGAAAGTCATAAGTTGAGAGCGGGTCAGATACAGGTGCCAAGTCAGATTTACCTTCTCAAGTCCAAGGCTCGACCCTGAATATCTCCAGGTTTAAAAGCAGCCTCACGGCCGTGGCAGACTGGATGACGTCTAACTGTTTGCAATTAAATGCAAACAAGACGGAAGTTCTGCTGGTCGGCAGGAACATTGACCTTTGGGGCAACCACTGGTGGCCTAACGCTTTGGGTAAAGACCCGGAACCAAAGAGAGAAGCCAAGAACTTGGGGGTATGGATGGACTCCTCTCTTAGTTTCTGTTTCCACACTAAAAAAGTTGTTCCAACATGCTTTGGCATTTTACGAGGCCTCAAACCTATTTTAAATTTTTTTGACTCATCCACTAGACAGCTGATAGTCCAGTCCACTGTTCTTTCTCGATTGGACTACGCTAGCTCCCTGCTTTTGGGGTCCAATCAAGCCGAGATCACCCAGATGCAGCGCATCCAAAATGCGTCAGCCAGAGCTCTAGTTGGACTTCCCCGGTTTTGTTCCATCACTGACACCATCCGGAGGCTCCATTGGCTCCCTATGGCTCAGCGGATTCAGTTTAAGGCATTATGTCTCTCTTTTAAAATTCTGAAACTCGCCACTCCCAAAAAGCTCTGTAACCTATTGACCTCGTATGTCCCTACCCGTGCATTACGTTCTGCGGGACAGCACTTGGTCATGGTACCTCGGGTGAAACGCTGCTGAGCGGGAGGTCGTTCCTTCCGCTACCTGGCAGCAATGCTGTGGAACTCGTTACCGGCACATATATGAGAGCTAGACGGCCTGTTGGATTTCAGGAAGGCAGTCAAAACTTACCCTTTTCCCCTAAAATAAGTTTTCCTGGACATTGTCTTGCTTCTCTCCATTGTAGTCAGTTGTTTGTTAGCTGCTAGAAGCACCGGGACGCCCATTTGCTGGGGCAGCTGAGCGCTATATAAGTTGTTTTAACATAACATAACATTAACATAACATTTGTCTCCAAGTTCTTCACTCAAACAAAAACTCCATTCAATGAGCTCCGATGTATTCAGCCCTTTTGCATCCCAATGGGACAGATCACTGAAGGGAAACATTAAACCGCTCCTGCCTCAAATCCCTCCTAACCCAGTTATAGTAAAAGACCAAACAAAGTGACAAAGAGGAGCCGACCCAACAACCAATCATTATTGAAGCTATCTTTTTTCTTAAAGATGGAAACAAACCATCCAGTCAGAAATCGGATCCCAATAAAAGGTTCGCTATTCCCACAACTACGTCGGCCGCATGGTTACAACTGCTGCAAACTCTTCAAACTACAGTCACAGCACTAAATTACCAATCAGATAAACTGGCTATTTAAGTTGATCTTTTGAACACCCTAGCCCTGTTTACAGCAGGCATCAGATCAGATAATGCTTTATTCGATTTTGTTTCAAATCATAAAAGTGTACAGATAAAAACCAAACAGCATAACAAAAAAAAGGCAACAAACATACAAACGGTAATACAATACAATCATATATCTACAGGATAAAAATAACTAAAAATTAAGGAACCTATGCCCAGACTTTTGAAGTACTTTCCAGTTTAAATAAAAATTGCGATTACCAGCTAGGCTAATACGCTAGGCTATCCCTTTATACAATTTCATCAGCAGTTACAGTCATTATACCGCAAATCAGATGCATGAAAATTACTACCACTGAGAGCGTGAGGAGCCCTTCCCAGCAGATGGATATAATCTGCCTTTGATTTTATTGACCGGATATATTGGCTGCATTGGGTAGAAATCATGTAAGTCCCACACAGATATGGGGCCGTCTCCTTTTTGGGGCGGGTTGGATCGAAGATAGGGGACGATGTTCCTATTTCTAAATTTCACTAGGACCAGGTCTCCACTGATGTCTTTAGTTAAAGACCCTAACCAGCCCACCCTTCTTACACACAGGATTCCACCATCGTGATTGGGTGTCAGTGGCCTGTTTTTAGATAGCCAAAAAATAACCTTATTTAAAAGTTCCTTGCGTCTTTCGAATTTCCTGTTGGAGGATGCCGGTATTCCCGAGAGAACAATAACAAATGGGGCGGCTTCTGGGGGTAAGTGAATGGATGCTGCTCTGTTTGAATCCACTCTGGTAGCAGTGTACTTAGTAAAACCAGATTTAGGGGCGGCTTTAGGGGCAGTTGTAGCAGTTTTATTTGGGGATTGTGGAGAAGTTTGGACATATTTACTTATGTTAATAGGCAAATGAGTATTGGGGGCAATAATTGGGTCAGAGCCATTGGGTATTACCTTCTTAGTAGTGGCCGATGAGTTGGTTTTAGTTGTAACGTTTATCTCTTTTCTTATGGTGGTTGGTGAGGGGGCTCTTCCCCTATTAGATGTATTTTTAATGGTTGGTGGGGAGTTGGCTTGAATGATTTTCTCAATACCTGTGAGTCTATCACCCAGGAGATAGATTTTTTCTACCAATGGTAATACGATGGAATTTAGCAATAGCTCTAACTGAGACAGAAGAGGAAAATGGGGAGAGGATACTTGGTCTTCACATTTTCCAGCCTCCACCATAGTTGATCTGGGGTTAGTTGATGTGGGGTTAGTGACTGGCGATGTAAGCCCAACACAGAATTTTGGTATTTTTGGCTGATTGCCGCTGCCATTTGTCCCGTCATGTTTCCTTTAAGCATTTGGGCCCTGAAATGATGCAATACCTTGGGTAACATCTATTAGAGATGGTAAGGATGGGTCACAAGGTTTCCTAATTGGGGTAATGGTGCTGATGCCTTTTACGGGGGATGGGGATGCCACTAGGGGTACTTAGTACCACATAAAGCATTTATTTCCTCCCAAAAAGGCAAGTTCTGCGGGTTATCAGGGATCAGTGGGGGAGATTGCCTAGTAACTATGGATTGGCGCAGGTCATTCACTTCTTCACTAGGGGTAGGCAATGATCTACTGGTCACAGGAAAGTTTAAGGACCCCTGACCTGGGTCGCGCTGTAAAGGAGAAATCTTATAGGTCCCCTTGCGTGATATAGTGCAGTGTGGTACAATAATGATGGCTTACAGCGGACAATAAACTGTCCATAAAAAGTCAATGTCTAGTTCAAAGCGATGTACCTCCTCTTGTCGCGGAACCAAGGGGGGTGGCCCATCCCGTCCCTCTCGTGCCTCTGAGGGCCACAGAGGGCCCGCCCTTTGCCCGGGCTTAGCCCGGCGCTCGTCCCGCGCGCGTCCCGCGACGTGGAGGGAGCCTCCTCTTTTTCAGCGCCTCCGGGCGCGCAGAACCAGGAAGTGACCCGCTAGGCCTGCTGGGAGCTGTAGTTCTCCTCCCCGGCGGCCGTGCAGGTGGTAGACAACGGCGGCGGGGGGAACAGGCAGCGTGTGGGCCCCAGCAGCGGTGTGTGGCGTGTGGCAGGTAAGACTGTCCAAATGACCCCAGGCATCAATAACAAGCCAGAGAATCTAAATAATCTAATAAGAAGGGCTCAATCATATTCAACCCTGGTCCAGGCAGTTTGCTATTGCTCACCCAACATTGACAGGCTCTCAGCATGTACAGCCTTCTTAAACTGTGTCCTGGATGAAGTCAAACTAATGTTGGGAGGTAGTAATAGCAAGTACCAGGATCAGGTCCATCTAAAGAGTGCAGGACCAAGCTCCGCCAGAATAGACAAAAAAACCCAACACCAGCTGTTCAGAGGATGCCAGAGAGTGGAGAGTGGTAGCATCAAACCCATTCTACAATGATCAAGTTCTGACACTGCCAGACAAGACCCCATTACTATTGCCGCCGAGCCCTCAAGTTGGGAGTGACTTAATTCCTTTAGCTGACCCAGCTCATCCAGAGCCGGTCTTCAAGCCAGTCACACTGGCCTCACTTCACCTTAAGCCCAACTCTCAAACACCCCATCCCCTTAGTAAGAAAGAAAGGAAACGCCAATGCAAGCAAAGAAATAAGTTAACAACAACAACTACAGCCGAGTCTCACAAGCTTTACCCACTGTTTAAACTCCTGAACAGCAAACAAGCTTCAAGTTTTAACTCACAGAAACACAATCAACAAATTATTTCTGCGAACCCAACATTAAATGCTCAACAGTCCATTTCTGTACACCACCTGCTTCATCACGCTTCCCCTCCCTGCTTACGAAGACCCTCATTAAATCCCCCACAACGTGGCTGTCGTTGAAAAATTAAAAAAGCTGCCAACTGGCATGGAAAAAGCAAACAGTCAACCACAAGTAGAGAAAATGAATTTTCCAACAGAATTGACCATTCCAACTCAATTTTCTCCTCACCCTTGTCCTCAGACCGTTCGATCTATTGTTGGAGATAACCACCTAAAAGTAACCATCAAGCATGTACCAAAGTCACTTGGGGATTCCCCCAACTAGTCAGCTAGAAACTCGAGAAAACTGTCCGCTTAAACTAGGAACAGCTTCTGGCTCACCACCCATTCGACTCTGGTCCTTGCCAACAGAGAGTTGCCAACGACCGTAAGTATTCCAAAATTCTCCTTGCACCTAAATGCAAATGAAATGGACAGCATGATGTCCTCAACAGAGCTAACATCATTAAATTATTAAAAGAAGTATCAGGATTTGATACATTGGTATTTGAAGACATCAAGTACATTGAAATTCTCCCTCCAAGAGGGTTACAACCCTCAGAAGTAACATTGGTAACATTCAAATCTTCCACATGGGCCCAAGCTTTTTTAGCTAGCAAAGATATCTTCCGGTCATGGGGAATCAAAATCTGCCCACCTCATAAACCAGGCTATCCTACAGTGCAAGCCAAATTACCAGTCACCCAGCCAAGTTCTAGCCGGACCCCGAATGGTGACAGAAACGAATGCCTGACAAAAGATCGACAGACAGAAAATCGACCTTTAAAAATATTGATACAGAAATATCAGAAGTCCTATCTACATAAAGGTAAGTACAAAAATATTGAAAAAAAAGATCGTTGTCAAAAATATCGATGTTAAAAATATCGTTTTTTTAAATCTTTTAATAATAATGTAAAAATAAGTAAATAATACATCTAATTAAACAAATTCTAGATATAATTATTAAAGCATATTTAAAAAATAATAACTAATAAATATAATGTTAAAATTAATTAAACATGTATACTACTCCACATATTGCAACATTAGGGAAAGCGTTGGATAGTGTCAGGGTAAAAATGACTATTCCCACTCCAGAGAGTGCGACAGTAGGGAAAGCGCTGGATAGCGTAGGGGTAATCATTACTATTCCCAATCCAGTGAGTGCAACAGTAGTGAAAGTGTTGGATAGCGCAGAGGTAAAAATTATTATTCCCACTCCTGTGAGTGCAACATTAGGGAAAGCGTTGGATAGCGTAGGGGTAAAAATCACTTTTCCAACCTCAGAGAGTGCAACAGTAGGGAAAGCACTGGATAGCGTAGGGGTAAAAATTACTATTCCCACTCCAGTGAGTGCAACTGTAGGGAAAGCGCTGGATAGCGTAGGGGTAAAAATTACTATTTCAACTCCAGAGAGTGCAACAGTAGGGAAAGTGCTGGATAGGGTAGGGGTTAAATTAACATACTTATCAATTAAAAAAGGTTTAAATAAAAAAATAACATAATAATAATGAATCTACAAACACATTATTAATAAATACCAATAAATTAAAATAGATATTTAGAAAAATAACATTAAGGGGTAGATTCCGATTCGGGTAAAACCGCTCCGAATAGCCGTTCGGAGCGTTTTTCCCATACAAATCGTACCCTGCAACGTCCCGCGTACGTACGATGAAGTACGATTCGTACCAGGAGCTGGACTCCATACGAATCGTACAGAAGACCGTACGACTCGAATCCCCGTACGAGTCTCCGTCAGAACACGCTGTTTGCGTCATCTGTACGGCTCGCGGCTGGTTTTTACGACCCAGCAAGTACGATACGTGTCGGGTACGCACCGTACGACCCTTTTTTTACGGGAGCCAAAAACAGTCGTAAAAGCACAGTTCGTGCCGAAACAGGTACGGAACGTCCGCCCTCGGGTACGGTGCGTACCCCCCATGATCGCAGGGGTACGCGCCGTACCCCTGCGATCATGGGGTGTACGCGCCGTTCACCTAGCGTACATGGGGTATGCACCGTACCCCATGCACGCTGGGTGTCCGGTGCGTACCCCATGTACGCTGGGTGTACGGCGCGTACCCCTGCGATCATGGGGGGTACGCGCCGTATGGTGTGTATGTGATTGTGCGCTTTTCCGTACGAATCGCCCTTACCTGATGTGGTCCATACGACTCGCGTCCTGATACCCCGGTCCGGATCGTACTCGTCGGGTCGTACGGCGTGTGTACGAGTCGTACGGAGACGGCTCCAGATGTGAATCGTACGGACCGTAATTTTACTGGATCGGAATCGGCCCCTAAATTACATCCCACACTATTCCCCCTTTAACACACAACACACTACACATACAAAAAACACAATTAATTTAACTATCAATTAATCAATTAATAATAAATTAATTATAATTAATATAATTATAAATTAACTAAATAATAAATATTAATTATCAATTAATAATTAATCACCAATTATTTATTAATTAAGAATAAATTAGTTATCAATAACAATAAATAAAAATGTATAATACATGTGTAATTTATATAATTAATGAATTAATAAAAATGTATTACTAATTAATAATTAATTCACAATTCGTTTATAATAATATATACCAGTAAATAAAAACTATCTCATTAATTAATGTAATTTAATTACTTCACAACCTATTCTCCTATAAACTCACAACCCACTACACATAAAAAATCACAATAAATGTTAATGACCAATTAATAATTAATCACCAATTATTTATTAATTAACAATACATTAATTACCAATAACAACAAATACAAATTAATAATACATTAATTATAATTAATATAATTACCTAACTGATAAACATTAATTACCAATTAATAATTAATTACCAATTAATTAATATTAAATGGCAGTAAATAAAAAAACAATCTCATTAATTATTGTAATGTAATTACTTCCCAACCTATTTCCCTATAAACCCACAACCTACTACCCATAAAAAATCACATAATTAATTAAATTATCAATTAATCACTTAATAAAAATGTATCACCAATGAATTATTAATTGTCAATAAATTAATTAACAGTAACAAAAAATAAAAATTAATGATCAATTAATTATAATTAAGATAATTAACTAATTAATAAAAATAGTTACCAATTAATAATTAATTAACAATTAATTAATAATCAATACCAATTAATAAAAACATAATAATGAATTCATTCATTATAAGTACATTACTTCCCACCCTATTCTCCTATAAACCGTCAACCTGCTCTGATACGAAAACGCAAAATTTACTTTAACAAAATTACTAATTTCTAAAAAAAAAAAAAATGTATTAAAATACATTAAAAAAATGTTTAACATACATTTAACATACATACTAAAATACATAACACTTAAAAAAATCGATATTATTGTCAACAATATTTTTGCCTACGATATTACTTACTTCGATATTACTTACTTCGATATTAAAAAAAAACAATACTACTTACCTTGGGGTCGATATTCTAGTCAACGATGTTCTTAACTTCGATATTCTGTCCCTACGATATTAAAAACTCAATATTGATGTAGGTCGATATTTAAAAATCGATATTTTGACTGACCACCGACAGAAACAAGCCCTACTCAATCTTTAAAAATGCTGTAGGCGATGCAGCCATAAAAGGCAGATCATGGTCCACACCCTCTAAGTTCAATAAAGTTCAAGATTGGGGGTGGTTGCCAGCAGCTCTGTCCCACAAAAGCTCAGCTTGACCAGATGGGCAATGCTCACTAAAATTAAAACAAAAGGAAGTTGTTAAACTTAGCGATCTCTACCCTCAACCTGTAACTCTTACCAACCCGCAGTCACAGTCTTGCTCATCTCTATGTTCCTGGAACATTAGCGGCCTTCACCATAAAGTGACCTCATTAGAGACCCAAAATTGTATTCTCAGACACAAACTACTTGCCTTCCAAGAAACATGGGCAACTCACAAATGCCCCATAGTAGGATACATCGAAAACTGGAAACCAGCTGTAAGGCACTGTAACTATGGACGTCCCAAGGGAGGGTCTGTCCATTTACATTTCTTGCAGCCTAAAAGGCCCAATTGAGTTAATAAACTTCGAGGAGGACTGGCTACTTAGAGTTAAAATCAACTTGTGGAGACAACAGCGCCCTCTGCTGCTTCTCAGTGTTTACTTTAATCCAAGCGCACAAACAAAAAGGTCTCACTTAAACCAATTGCTCAAAATTTTGTGTGACCTGGTTGGGGACTTCCCTCATGCAGATTGTTTGCTTACCGGGGACTTCAATACCAACCTTTTCCAGGGAAATCCGGCAGGTTTGGGGGGTCTCCTATCATTTCCTTCACCAGTATTGAAGGACCAGACCAAACCCATATCTCAAACATATTGTGTGTTGCAACTTTACAGTGCCGGTTCTATCGTAATGAACGGTAGGTTCCCACAGGATATCCCACCAAATTGTACATTGACAAATGGTCGAAAGCATTCTTACTTAGAGTATTCCATCTGCAACTTAGCCCTGTTTCCAAACGTAGAAAATTACAGCATCCTAGCGCGATTGGAGAGTGACCATCGTCCACAAGTTGTTACTGTTACCCTAAACTCAGTCCATTATGATCCTGCTCCAATTACTCACAAGGGAGTTCATACTGAAAATCTAAAACGTTTAAGATGGAACAACGACATCAGCAAAAATATTATGAAGGAATACCTCTTACTCACTGCATGTTATTTCCTGTCGACAGCCTCTACCATCGCTGTTTGGACAAACTTCTGTTCTCATCTGTTAAGCCAATTTCCATCCCCACTGCATTTCCATACCGATCTTTGTAGCACTCAGATCCAAACATTAACTCAAATCATGGTATTAAAGAAGGTAAGAAACACCACCCTAAGGGCAGCCAGGAAGTATTGAACAAGTATAAAATCGAGCAAACAAATTACAGATTGGCATATCAAAAAGACAAACATCGCCTTGAACAATTTTGGTGCATTTTACTCTGGGAAAGTAAAAATTGGAACCCAAGAAAATTCTGACCGCTACTAACAGGCAAGCCAACGGAAACATCAGCCAGGGGAGTACAAACATTGCAGAGGCAGAATGGGTAATATTTTGACTTGCCATTTCCGGGCCACTGGAGGAGTAGAACCTACAGAAATCAACAAATCCACGCAGATTAAAAATGCCCCTAAGGAGTGCCTGGACTGCTACAAGAGTCGCGGCAACATCTATGCGAGAAAATCTCTATCATTCAAACAAGGCTGGCTGAAATACTTTCTTAAGCAAGATCAGATGGAGTGCCAGGTCCAAATGGCTTGTCACAGGTCCTGTTTAAATCGAATATCCCTCGCTGGTCAAAGCAGCTACCAATCCTCTTTGATTACTCACTAATTAGTTCAATTATACCTGACTCGTGGCAAGGGGCAATAATCCACCCAGTCTACAAGTCTGGCTCTCACTCATCCCCAAACAACTACAGGCTGATAGCCTAACTGGACAACAAGACAAAGTACTTTGCGAGTATTCTTCTTGAAGAACTGAGCTCTTGAGCTGTGTGGTAAATAAATAATTAATTACCGGTACTATTTTTGAATACAGTGAATAAAACAGATAGCTCAATAAATAAGAGACAGGATTCGAGGTATCGGAGTCTGACAGGCTTTAATTAGGCATAAGGGAAGGGACAGGAACGGGATAGTCTGCACGGAAATAGAATGGATGGCAGCTGCCGGGGGCAGGGAATGGCAGGGTCGCGCTTTCCGTAACAGTACACAGTATATATATACTAAAACAATTACATTACATTCAATACAGTAGGCGTAGCAGTAGGCGTGACTCGTAGCAGTTGCGAAAGATAAGGGCAAAATGATGTAACAAGAAGGCGTGTACAGGGCGTATACATAGACATGTGATGTAAACGTAACAGAAGTGTCATAAATGGGGCGGAAACGTGGAGGGGGCTACCTGAGCAGCTGGGACCTTTAACCTAGTGGTGCGCGCAAACGGGCAATGACCTGTTACCAGGGAGAACTGGGGCTATGACTTCTGCGCTAGAAGAGGAGACTAAAGTCTGCAGTGTCAGAACGACTTGTACCTAAAGCATATCTGGTATCTAGTGTTTGGAGTACATGTTGATAGAATCCAAAAGTTATCAGGGTAAAAGCTACTTGACACTAAGACTGGCGCATGCATTTATTCTAAATGTATTGCGTGTGCTAGGAATATTCTATGAATAATAATACAGTATTTCTCTTACATGGAGACAGGAAGGCTAGACCCTAGCTGAAACTATTGATGCGATTCAGTAGCTTAGGAATGCAGAGAAGGAGGGTTGGACTGATAACTAGAAGCATAATATACTCTTGGCAGACAGGCAGGCAGAGCCAGGCCGGGCCGGGCACTGTGCTGCGCGAAAGGAAGTGAAGGGTCAGGGATGCAGGTGGGGGCTGTATCGCTCCTCGGAGAGGGTTCAGGAGCCAGGAGCTTGAATCTGGTGTCCGGGCCCTTTTGAGGCCTAGAAACGGGGACATTTTACTGAATTAACGTGCACACTGTAAAACGTGGCAACATAGGCCTAATACTCGTTGCTTTCACGAGAACTGGAAACTGGCATACTAGAGCTGGACACAACTATAATTGCGTCTTTACTCGATCATAGGGGGATACATGCATATCGATCATGCACATATAGCATAAGATGGGGAACACGTAGGCACATATAACATGGCAAAATTTACTTTTCCACATTCCCTCCTTGTGCCCTACGTTTCCATCAGGAAACATCAATATTCATGATACCATCTATCATTTCATATAGTATCATTTGCTCGTCTCGAATTGTCTTGGAACGGGATTTAGGACTAGGAATACAAGAGGTAGCACACATGCCGCAAATCGCAGGGCCACATTGTAAACAGAGGCAGCAACTGAATATGACCATTACTGCTATACCTAGGAATGACAATACTTTCCATCCCCAGGCAGATATGATACTCCAGAGCCAACCGGACCATGTCCAGGTGCCTGGATTCTGGTGTAACTGATGGGCAATTTTATGAAGTCTGGTTATAGCTGAATAAACAGACGGCGCGTTATTAGGAATGAAAATGCAGCAACTAGATCCGATGACTCTACAAGCTCCTCCTCTATCGGCCAGTATGACGTCAAGAACGAGACGATTTTGGAGCACGACAAATCTCATAGCAGATTGTTCTTCAGTCAAGTTACCTAGAGCGGAAGTAGTTTCATTCACTACTGCTTCAAGGGTTCTGGTTAACCTACGTATTAGCTTACTATTCTGGACAGGGCCTATAAAGAAGAAGAAACCTTTATTGAAGTCTTGATATTGTTCTAGAGTAGTTTCAGTTTGATCGACAATTGGGGACTCGATCTCCCTTCTATGTCTGAGGTGTACTAGATGTGTGTTTCTGTGATAATCAGATGGGGCTAAGAAAACTGGTGGCAGTAGGAAGGCAATGTAACATGTTCCATCCCAATCGAGGGGCAGACGAACATATGCGGTCTGACCACAAACAAAATAAGAATGACGTGAGGCTTTGAAAATAGATTTCCCACTGTCACTATACTCGACCATAGTAGTACAATCACTATGTCCTACATGTGCGGAACCATTCTTTCTGACACATAATTCGCCTTTGACTGGTAGTACTGAAATAGCAGGCAAATCTGGAGTAGTATCGGACTGAACATTCAGGACCATGAAGTTCGAGGAATAATTACCTAAATCATATACTTCATTTTCTAGATCTAACCCTGTTCTATGGGTAAGACCTTGTTTGTCTGGGAAACATGTTCTATTAAGAAGGGACATATCAGTTGAGGATGACGTTAACGTGGACCATGCTCCACACGAACCATTATGTGAAAATGGATAAGGAAAGAGTGGCAGAACTCCCTTCGGTGTCTGGAAAGGGGGGAGTCGACCACATACCCAACAATTGGTGGCATTGCTGGTCTGGTGTGAATAATGCAACATTCGGATAAAACTATTATTACGCATAGCAAGACTATAGGATAACTCGTGAGGAGGCAGGTCACTAAACGTGTGTTCTACTGTAGCATTTGAAAACATATGTACATGTGAAATAGGAAAACATAAATGTAAAGCATAACTTGTGCATGTAATCATTAGACTTAAAAACAATAAAAAGAATAGAACGATAATACATCTTTTAGAGTTTTGACTAACTCTCTCACTGTGTGGGTCTGTCTCATACATGTCAGGAACCTGTCTAACCGTTTCACCCGAGAGGGACTTAGACAATTAAACTGGCTGACTTATTTTACTAGACCTCAACTTAGCTTTATACTCCTGCTGCGGAGTTTTCTCTAACAGGGGAAGTTTCGGTTCAGAGTCTGTGTTTAGGCAGTCCTTAAGAATAGGGCAGTCTTTGAAAAGTGTCTTTGGCTTAAGTCCATGAAACTTCTTAATATGGCTGGTGTGCACCCAGCCTTTGCGGTTCTCGAGCTTGACGGCGGTCCTGGTGGTAAGAAGGACAAGACGGGGCTCCTTCCATCGGGGCTCCAGCGGACTTGAACGATCAAAGTTCCTTACGAAGACCATATCACCTGGAACGACCTCATGCGGTTTCACCTCAGTGTTGTCTGGGAATGTAGCGGCAACCTGTGAACGACAAGATTGTAGTGCAGACATCAAGGAGGCAAGGTAATCTGTCAGCATATTACTGGAAACATCTGTAATCTTTCGGGGCATAGGTGTACCCCACATATTTGGGGGGCGGCCGAATACGACCTCATACGGGGACAGACCTGATCTGGAATGAGCGACCATTCTCATGTAGAACAGGGCAACTGGCAGTGCTATTAACCAATCTACACCTTTCTCTGCACTTACTTTGGCAAGGCGGATCTTTAAAGTCTGGTTATGTCTCTCTACGAGACCGGCTGCTTCAGGATGGCGTACACAATGGAACTTCCACTGGTACCCTAACAGAAGGGATACTTGTTTCATGAGCTCGGATGAGAATGGCTGGCCGTTATCTGAATACACGACCCTAGGTAATCCGTAGCGGGGAAAGAACTCACGAACCAACTGCCTGGCAGTGGTCGTGGCTGTGTAGTCTGGAACTGGATATGCTTCTGTCCACCTGGACAAAGCGCATACAACTACGAGGACATACTTGAAACCTCGACATCGCTCCATCTGAATATAATCCATCTGGAGTACTTCAAAAGGGTGGTCAGGAGGTTGGAATCCCCCTTGTTCCACCGGGACACTTTTACCTGGATTGAACTGACAACATATCATGCAGGTACAGACTTTCTGTTTGGCTGCTGCTCGTAAATGCTTGTTGAACCAAAGGTTCTGAATACTGTCTAACATAGCTTTTTCTCCTAGATGTGCAGGACTATGTGCGGTATTAATAATGACTTGAACCATAGAGTCGGGGAGAAACCATGTGGCTTTTCCCTTCGTCACCCATCCTTGATCTGTCTGGACCCCTCCTTGTTCGGACCATTTCTTGATTTCTTCGGGAGTAGCATGTAACTGTATGTCTATTACATCTTGTGTAGGGTCCTTAACTGTCATACAAGTAGTCTGTTCTGGAGTGTATGTCAGTGTTGTGTTAACTGGAATGTCTGGAGTCTGAGCTGTGAGCTTGGCTGTTCGATCTGCTAGATCGTTACCTTGGGAAATGATGTCAGAGACTTTCGTATGTGCTTTGCACTTCATGATAGCGATAGCTGTCGGTAAATGTATTGCATCTAACAGAGCTTGAATAAGGAGACCATGCTGAATCTTGGTTCCATGAGAAGTCATGAAACCTCTCTCTTGCCAGAGCACTCCAAAGTCGTGTACGACTCCGAATGCATAACGTGAATCTGTGTATATATTTACTTTCAGGTCCTTGGCCCGTATGCAGGCTTGGGTCAGAGCGACTAGCTCTGCTGCTTGAGCAGACAGGGTGTCAATACGGTGTGTTTCTATAACTTCGGTTTCAGTAGTCACTGCATACGCGGCTACTAGTTCTCCTGTACTTGTTCTCATACATGAACCATCCACATAAAGTGTCAGGTCGGGATCAGGTAATGCAATATCTGTTAAATCTTGTCTTGGCTTTGTCATGGTGTTAACAACTTCCACACAGTCATGTGTGGCAGGATTTGAAGTAACTGACGGTAACAGTGTAGCTGGATTTAAGATGTTGCAGCGTCTGATTTCTATGTGTGGCTGAAACAGTGTCAGTTCATAACCTGTCAAACGTGCAATCGTCAAGTGCTGAGTCTGGGTTCGGTTTAAAAGAACTTCCACGGAGTGTGGAACTTGTACTGTCAGGGAGTGTCCTAACACTATGGAATCACTTTGTCTGATAGCTAGTGCTGTGGCTGCAACTGACTTGAGGCACGCAGGCAGAGCCTGAGCTACTGGATCTAATGTGCTAGAAAAATAAGCACAGGGCTTGTATTGTCCTGCTTGATCTTGTGTGAGAACAGATAATGCAGTACCTTCGCGTTCAGTAACAAAAAGTGTAAAAGGCTTACTGTAGTTCGGTGTTGCTAGAACAGGTGCATTACATAAAGCTTTCTTTAATTCGTGAAAAACAAGTGTATGTTCCTGGGTTCAAGGGAGGACAGTCGATACGGCTGCCTCCTGTGTCGTTAACTGTATCAGTGGTTTAGCTAGAAATGCATACTGGGGAATCCATTGTCTACAGTAAGAAGTGAGGCCGATAAAAGCTCGTACCTCCTTCTGGGTCTTGGGCTGTGGAAGATGTGCTATTAACTGGATACGGTCAGGTGTCAACTGCCTACCCCTCTTGGACAGTAAGTATCCTAAGTAGACCACTTGCTGGACACAGAATTGCAATTTGGAAGGGGACACCTTGTGCCCCATCTCGGCCAGAAAATACAGGACTGTAAGTGACGCTCGCTCGCAGTCACGTTCAGAACGGGCTGTGATCAGTACATCATCGACATACTGGAGCAGGGCAGTGTCAGTTGGCATGTGAATATTGTCTAGTTGTCTCTTAAGTGCTTGACTGTAAATGCTAGGACTTTCTGTGAAACCTTGAGGAGCTCGTGTGAATTTATAGCTTCTTCCATTTAAACAGAAACCGAAAAGGAACTGGCTGTCTGGATGAATGGGGACACTGAAGAATGCGTTCTTGAGATCGATGACTGTGAAGAACGTAGCTTCAGAATCAATGGCTGTCAAGAGGGATGAAATATCTGGGACTACTGGGTACTGGGGTATGATACATTTATTAAGTTCTCGAAGGTCAATCACTAATCGATAAACTGGAGGTGCATTTGGATCAGTACGTTTCTGAATTGGAATGATAGGAGAATTACATACATTGGAGTCAGTTTCTACAACCACTCCTTGAGCAATAAGCTCGTCAATAATTTTGGATAAGGCTGCTACAGCCTCAGGTGGCAATTTGTACTGTCGGATTCGTGGTAGAACAACACCTTGTTTCAAAGTCACACGGTGGGGTGTGATATGCATACAACCTACATCAGTTGGACCTTGCGCCCATAAATGCTGTGGTACATTCAATAATCTTGGATCAAAATCACGTAATACATAATGACCTTTGAAGTCTCTCAAGAACAGACGTACTCCTTCTGGAGAGCAGCATATAACTGCTCCTAATTCTTTTAATGTCTTAATGCCTAATACATTTTCTGGACAAGATTTCGTGAGTAACAAATCAGTAGTTCGGGACAATGGGCCAACTTCTAGAGTAACTGGTTTCGATATTTCATTAACAATAGGCTTTCCTGAAAATCCAAGGGAAACATTTCTAGAGCCTGAGAGTGGAGCCCCTGGAACCTCGTCATGACTGATGGTAGTCCTACTTGCCCCTGTATCAATCAGAAACTTTCTGTCTTTCCCTAATACTTGACTGTGTACATAGGGACCCTCTTGATCTACAGGTATCTCGATGAGAGGCAAGCCTACCTCCCTCTCTAGGCTGTTTCATGAATACGGCTGATAATCTGGATACTCGGACTGTGAATACTGGTACATCTGCTGTGTAACATGCTGTGTTGCAGCTATAGGCTGCGGTACTGTAACTGTCTGTTGTGAATTCTGTGGTGGCTGAGAAGTCTGTGAAACTTGTTCCTGTCTAGGCGGACGTGGTCTTTCTTTAGTTTTACCAGTAGCTATGTTGTGTTTCAGAACTGCACACTCGTTTATAAAATGACCTGGCTGTTTACAGTAATTGCAGGTCCCTTTAACGGGAGCTGCAGGATGACTGGCTTGATTCGGACCCCTCTTCTGACTGTCTTGTGGAACAGATTGTGCAACTAATACTTTCATTTTCGTGTCTTTCATACGTCTCCTTTCGTGTTCTTGCTCTTCCCTGATTCTGTTCTGGTGGTACTGGAGCATTTGTAACATCTGTGACGGAGTATTAGCTCGCCAGGTACTTTCGACTTTCAATACTCGATTTTTAACTTGTGGGCTTGAATTCTCTACTAGTTCCGTGACAAAAAGATGAGGGTATGATTCACTACTTGTTTTCAGACCACTGTTAATAATAAAACATTTTTCAAATCTGGAATAGAAATCACTAGTATCTTCGTCTTGTTTCTGTTTACAGGCTGAGATGGCATCCCAGTCTTCCTTTTTCGTGGCTAGTAATCTTGGCAAAACATGTATCAATAACTCGGGCAATTCTTTAGCTTTATCCCCAAGACCGGTACCTGGTACTCGTGTATTATCTTCAGCTTCTAAAGCTGTCCAATCTATCTTTTTCTCTCCCACCTCCCATTCCTTTTCTTTGAGTTTTTCATATATGCCCGCAGGCAACAGGACCTTTAACATTTTAATGATATCTGGATACGTGTATTCTCCCATACGGAGCATGTCTTTTAATTCACGGTGAAACCCTGCTGGATCTTTATCATGACAGGGAATTAACTTTTTCATCTCTAAGAGTTCCATCTTCGTGATGGGGGTATAAACAAATACTCGTTCTAGATTACCACCCGTTCCTCTAACTGGGTGTACTTCTCGCAACGGATTCTGTCTGTCTATGTAAAATGATTTACTTTCTGGGGGTGAGACGTGAACAAAATGCGGATTCAGAAACGTTCGGTATTTGTGGCGCTGTTCTAAAATGACACTAATTAAATCGGTGCCTAGACCTTTCCATCTGTACTGGAGTAACTCGTTTAATACATCATGTAGAGGACCTGGATCAGAATGCTGTCCCTCATACAGTGTAATGAGGTGCTGGATCATATACATACCCACCAGTCGTTGCTCGGCTGGGGGCAGTTTCAGAAACGTTTGAGCCACTATTTCATCTGGAAACGTGGCGGAATCACTAGTCCATCGAACTGCTGATCGGGCTAGTTCTTGTTCATGCATGGTGCTAAGCTCACCATAGCCTATTCGTGATTTCAGAATATGATCGGTAGCTTGGAATACTTGTTCAAGAGAACCCTGTTCTGGTACTGGAGAGGGAAAAACTTTCTTGTAGTCTAGGCGTGAATGTCGGTCGGAAAGTCTAGTTCTACCTACATACGCTATTCTGGAGGGATTCTCGCTGTCTACCTCTTCACTGGAAGAGTCATTCTCTTTCTCGGTTACTTGTGTTGCTTCTCGTTTCTCGTGTAACTTTATTATTTCCCTATGAATTTTCTTGTACATACTCTCTATACAGTTATGTGTCTTGTGTCTTCCCTCGGCTATATGATCACTCCACCTGGTCAAGACTTTCATTTCTTCTGGATCTTTTCCTGGATAATCTTGTTCTCTAATTAAACAGTTAATTAAGAACTTTAAAAGCATGAGCTGAGTCTCGACTTTTCTCTGAACCATGGCTTCGCGAATACTTTCTGGATACACTCCTGTACGGATAAAACGGTATATTCTGTCTAGATGTTCCTTCATATCGGGCAGGGTGTCCAAATAGTCGGTCACCCGTCTTAAACGTAATGAATATATGACCATGGTACCATCGCCTGGAACTGGATCATAACGACATTCGGTAAGTGCTCGCTTGATATCTGTGAAGGTATGAACTTTTGGCGTACGCTGTAACGCTAGTTCATGTAGCGTCATACGTCTGTGTTGAGGCGGAGTACCAGGAGGACTTCCCCCCACGGCTCCTAAACTGGAATCGTCGGTGGGTACGGTACGTGCTGGCAGAGTGACTGATGTAGCGGGCACATGTACTGTGGGCTGGACCGGGGGTGCCGTAACGGGTGCGGTAACGTGGACTGTACCCACGGCCCCGGTGGCTGGAGGAACATGAATTACATTATTTACAGGAGCAGGCGGAACAGGATTTGCATATTCTGGGACTGTATCGTCCGAATAGGACGAGAGAAAAATATCAGCTGCGGTCGGTTTATGACGTAGCTTGATCGGGACCAATGGTGGCGGAAAATTACATGGTGCTTCCGGGGTTGCTTTTGGCAAGCCCTCGGCAAGAAGAGGATACATACCCTTAATAAGGGCATTTCTCTGTCTGTCTGACTGTTCTGCTTTAACTCGTTCACCTACTTCGATCAATTCCCTTTCTTGGGCTCTTTCTGAGGATTCCCTACTTAATTCTGTTTTTCTGATTTCTTTTTCGGTTCTTTTATGAGATTCTTTGCGCCATAACTCGATGGCGTCTTTCTGGGACTGTCTGGCTTTCTTTTTCCATAATGCTTCTTCTACTCGCATGATGCACTCGGCATCCCATGTACCTGACATGGGCCATCTATATTTCTCTTCTAACTCCTTGGTATAATCCACCCATAAGTCTAGATATAATATGGCACTTAAGCCATGCTTATGATACATAAAATGACCTGGACTGTCCCTGGGCGGGACAGGAACTGCTTCCTCTAGTAACCCTTTTCGGGTCTTTAACTGTCGTAACTTGGAGAATAGAAGCATTGTCTAGGCTGGAATTCGAACACAATACAATACACGATAAACACAATAATGACTGGAAAAACAAATCATTCATACCACGACATTGAAAACACATTAAATAACATTTAGAATAACAGTTCGGACAGAATATTACCTGGTATACTGAGAACAGAACACATGAATTTCTCGAGAACGGAACTTACTAGAATTACTAGATGTACTGCTAAAACAGTACGAAACATACCGGTCTCATAAAGAGACACGTCAGGACCCGTATCCACCTAGGTGAACACTTCGGACTGGATCTGTGTACCCAAACCCACTGGACCAGAGACAAATTAATTGACCCTGTCTAGATACTACCCCAGCAACGGTACTCACCGGGCAGCAAGAACGGAAAGCCTCGGACTGGACTGGACTGCTACGACGTCGGACTACGAACTTCGGACTTCAGTTACAGGTGGGCCTCCGGATACCTCGGACCTTGGACTCTCGGCTTGGGCTCTGGTCGGGACTCGCCGCGTTCCTCACCGCCTCGTCTGGATGCTGGACCGCAACCTCCGTCTCCTCCGTGGGCCTGAGGGATACTTGAAGCAGAAATATCTGCACGTGCACGGTATGGTTCCGTCACGGCTGCAGAGGGTCAGGGGGCCTGCGTGGCTTCGCCGGCGCGTGGGGAAAGGGCAAGTCCCTATTCGGGCGCCATTATGTGGTAAATAAATAATTAATTACCGGTACTATTTTTGAATACAGTGAATAAAACAGATAGCTCAATAAATAAGAGACAGGATTCGAGGTATCGGAGTCTGACAGGCTTTAATTAGGCGTAAGGGAAGGGACAGGAACGGGATAGTCTGCACGGAAATAGAATGGATGGCAGCTGCCGGGGGCAGGGAATGGCAGGGTCGCGCTTTCCGTAACAGTACACAGTATATATATACTAAAACAATTACATTACATTCAATACAGTAGGCGTAGCAGTAGGCGTGACTCGTAGCAGTTGCGAAAGATAAGGGCAAAATGATGTAACAAGAAGGCGTGTACAGTGCGTATACATAGACATGTGATGTAAACGTAACAGAAGTGTCATAAATGGGGCGGAAACGTGGAGGGGGCTACCTGAGCAGCTGGGACCTTTAACCTAGTGGTGCGCGCAAACGGGCAATGACGTGTTACCAGGGAGAACTGGGGCTATGACTTCTGCGCTAGAAGAGGAGACTAAAGTCTGCAGTGTCAGAACGACTTGTACCTAAAGCATATCTGGTATCTAGTGTTTGGAGTACATGTTGATAGAATCCAAAAGTTATCAGGGTAAAAGCTACTTGACACTAAGACTGGTGCATGCATTTATTCTATATGTATTGCGTGTGCTAGGAATATTCTATGAATAATAATACAGTATTTCTCTTACATGGAGACAGGAAGGCTAGACCCTAGCTGAAACTATTGATGCGATTCAGTAGCTTAGGAATGCAGAGAAGGAGGGTTGGACTGATAACTAGAAGCATAATATACTCTTGGCAGACAGGCAGGCAGAGCCAGGCCGGGCCGGGCACTGTGCTGCGCGAAAGGAAGTGAAGGGTCAGGGATGCAGGTGGGGGCTGTATCGCTCCTCGGAGAGGGTTCAGGAGCCAGGAGCTTGAATCTGGTGTCCGGGCCCTTTAGAGGCCTAGAAACGGGGACATTTTACTGAATTAACGTGCACACTGTAAAACGTGGCAACATAGGCCTAATACTCGTTGCTTTCACGAGAACTGGAAACTGGCATATTAGAGCTGGACACAACTATAATTGCGTCTTTAATCGATCATAGGGGGATACATGCATATCGATCATGCACATATAGCATAAGATGGGGAACACGTAGGCACATATAACATGGCAACATTTACTTTTCCACAGCTGAACTGAAAGGACTGATTCCAAAAAACCAAACCAGTTTCATCACGAACTCTGGTATTATGTCTAATTTACTGGCACTATCAATACTTATCGATAATGCAATAGTTTCATCCAAGGTGCTTACTGTTGTTTTGTTGACTTTAAAGCTGCCTTTGACCGGGTCCCAAGGGAAACACTTTGGGCCAAGCTAACGAGATTTGGAATCCCGGTCAAAATTTTTGAGGCAATAGTCCAATTACACATGAACACCTGGATACAAGTCAAGTTTGGTACTGGCTCACATCTGTCTCAAAAGATCATGACGTCAAGGGGAGTCACACAGGGATGTGTGCTAGCTTTGCTGCTCTTCAATCTGTTTATTGCCAATCTCTCAGCGGAGCTAAATACAATAAATAGCCATCCCCCCAAGATTGGTGGTGTTCAGCTAAGCAACATTCTTTATGCCGATGACCTCGCCCTCTTTAGCCTAACTAAGTTGGGCTGCAACGACTGTTAAACAAATGATATTGTTACACAGCCACGAACAACCTGGAGGTAAACCTAAAGAATACTCAAATGGTCATATTTGGCAGGAAGAATCATGAAGTTGGTGGCTGGTCATATAACAACTCTGTACTTGCGGTAGGAAAATCATATAAATATCTGGGGATCAACATCGACTCTAGGGGCACTTTTGCCCAACATCGCAGCGACATTGCTATGAAACCTATGGCTCTTCAAGTGAACCTTTCAAAACTTTCTGGAAAATTGTATAGGGCCGAGTTTAGCTCAAAGGTTGGACGTCATGAGAGCCAAAATAGGCCCCATGTTGTCATGCTGCTTCAAAATTTCCCTGGGCAAACTCAGTACTATGCTAAACCAAAATGTGGCCAAGATTTATAAAAGGGTCCTTCGGGTGCCAAAATCTGCATCTACTGCACAGAGCCGATTAGAACTGGGCCTTCTAAACTACGAAATGTTAAGCGCAGGTACTTATTTAAAAATGTGCCACAAGCTAAGGCAGGCTGGAGCTGGTTCCCTCAAGTCATTGTTATGGTTGGATATCAGCTCTAGTAATCCTGGTGGGTCACACAGTTGTTTTTTTCATGAATGTGTACAGCAATTATCAGCAAGCGACCTCAGGAATGGAGAAGTGTGGCTCAATGGTTAGAGCGGCAGACCCTGATGCAGAGGTCTGGCCGGGACCAGGGTTCAATTCCCGACGCGGCAGGGTCTTGGGCTCAATGTCCACAGACTCGATAATTCTCGCCTCGGTGCCTACTCTAATCATGTGTCCCCACTCTGCAACTCTGGGCAATAGCTTGCTTAATCTCCACAACGGCCTTAAAGCGCTGGGATGCCTGGTTTCACCTTGGGGGTGCCCAGTAGGGAGCATCTCACAGGGAAAGCCAGGACGGGTTCCAAAGCGGTATATAGCGCCAAGATGCCTGTCAGGTGATAGTGCGCTTTACAAGTATACATACACACACAGGAACCTCAACCCAAGCAATATAGTTTTTAAAATAAGTATCAAGAGGCGCATCTGCATGTGCTCCTATTCTTCTGATAAAGTGTCCCTCGCCTAGCGCAAGCATGCATGTGCAGTAATCAACTCTTATCAGCTGATCTCTCTTCCATCATACCTGCCCTGCACATACCCCCCCCCCCCGCTCCTGTATCTGAAACTGCGGTTTATGATACTCAGATTGGGGGAGTGGCTCTTCCTGAAACATTTATCACTTTGGCGTCGCGCATCAGATGAGCTTCTATGCAGGGGCTGCGGGGAATCGGTTGAGTCTCTGGAGTATGTTATATGCCTCTGCCCAGCACTGCTGTCCTTGTGCAGACTAAAACTGAGGCCAGAGTGGAACAGATTGGGAGTCTGGTCTTGTTGACAGGCTATCATCGTGGCATTGAATTCGGCAAACACTGCTTTAAATATTTGCTTCACACTCTTTATCCACCTTGCATATCGCAAGCTTAACAAATACATTCCAGGCCATGTGCCAAAACCAGGGAACGAGCATAAGTGGTCCCAGCTACAGTACGGAGTTCGACCTTAACGACTTGTCATTGACCATCGACTATTGACTGTTGTCACTTTGAACTCTACATCAATTTTGGGATGCTCTTTTATAAGTCGGTGTTTTATCTGCAGCTTTTAGAAGTAACCTCTATCTTTTATTAATCGTTTTTAATTGATAATATGCTGCCATGTGGTTTCACTTAAGCGATGGTTACCTTGTCTTTGAAGAAACTTTTATGTTAACAATTTTATTCTTTTATTTCCATTGAGAACGATGGGTCGAGCTCAGTGAAAAAGTCCTCTTTAATGTTTTTCTAAGTTTTGATTTTCTATACGTGACCCACCATGCCTGTCATCTGCTCGTCACTGCCCTTGTAGCTGCCAAAATCTGTATTCTGCGACATTTCCATTCTCCACAACTGCCTTCGCATGCA
This sequence comes from Lissotriton helveticus, assembly GCF_964261635.1. NCBI lineage: Eukaryota > Metazoa > Chordata > Amphibia > Caudata > Salamandridae > Lissotriton > Lissotriton helveticus. Next base: position 1,475,850,051 of record NC_136069.1, read on the forward strand.
CAATGGCTTTTCGGAAGTGTACAAGACGGCGTCCCATGAAAAGGTAATTTACAACTTAATGGACAAAGCAGATATTTTTCTTATCACATGGTCTCCCTTTCTGCAGGATGCCCCCCAATTCACCACGAGTCTTGATTCTGTCTCGTAATTGTCATCACACTCCTCCCCCCTCCAGCATTACTATACATGGGCTTTGTCTGAATGATCAATTTCCCTGCCCTCTCTACCATGCTTTGAAGTTTAGTTTTGTGTTCCCTCCCTTCTTTTACCTCCTTTACTTTCTTTCTTCTCTCCATCAATGGCTTATTTTCTCATTCCTTTCTTTCTTTTAACTTCCTTTCCTATTTTTAGTAAGGTTTGGTATTGGTACATGTATCACATACATCATTTGTATCTTACTATGGATTTATGCTGGACTTGCATGTCATTGAAATTGCTGATGTTTCTTTTTTGGTACTTGATTTATGCCAATAAAATAATTGGTAAACACATAAACCCCACTTCAACATGTCACTGGTCTCTGTAGGCCAAAGGGAAGTGAAACCTCATTCTTAGGCAGTTTTCACCCTATGTGTATAACAGAGTGTCACTCCAGACAAAACAATAATTCACACTGACTTTCCCTATTAGTGCACAGTAACATTATAAGGCCTACCCCAGGTCCATATCTAATCCTTCAGAGTCCCCACTGCACCATTCTACCTGTGCGCAGTTACCATTCTGCGCCCAAAAGTAGTTTCCCATGCGCAACCTGCACATTTGTACACCAGTGTGTGTACATGTTCATGTGCACAGCGTTGCAGCGGCCTTATCTTAAAAGGCAGACACTGGCAGTAAACTCCATTTGCCAAGTGCTTACCATGGGTGAGACATATTTAATGAGACTCACCTACAGAAAAAGTCTAAAACTTGGTGATCCAAAAAGCAAATAATCCGGCTACACTGAATGGGTGGAACCCAATTGCAATACCTGTCAAAATGTGGGTACTTATTACTTGGCAAGGACTCACATTCTCCCAAAGTGATAAGCCATTCTCATATACATGGAGAGAAAGTAGCAAAGTAATAGAAACAGGGGCAGGGTCAGCCACATGGTCTTCGTACAGAGGGACATCGGAATCAAACTTCAGGGTGGGTGTAGCCTTGATGAGCTTGTGAATTGTCTGGGAGCTGGCAAAGAACCTCAAGGTGCCAAGAAGTGCTAAGGTTGAACCAAGGTTCGATCATCAGGAAACGTAAACAATCACCCAAATGGAGAATGTACTCAGGTTCTCCAATGAAGGATCCAAGAAAACTGAAAGGGAAACAAAACAACAAAGCGAAGGGTCGGGACCCAGGGGAGGAACTAAATGGCAAGAGGATGAGCTCTACAACTAACCAAATAATTGTCAGGCACCTTCCTGAAAGGATGACGATTTTAAATGCTCATGCTGCATGTGTCAACCTGGAAGTGAACACTTAGGGGCCCATTAGGATGTCGGGGTGATCCGCCCGACATCATTGTCCGCCCGCCACCTGTTTCCCCCCCGCCATAGTACTATGGCAGGGGGGACCGCGGCAGACGGAAACACCGTCCGCCGCTTTTCCGTCCCGGTCGCCTTGCGGCCGGGGCAGGAAAGGGTGTATATGGTGGCGGTGTCTATCAGACACCACCAGCCATATTAGCAGGGGCTTTAGGAGATGCCTTGCCGCCACGGAAATGCAGGCGGTCTTCACTTTGGGGGCCCCCTGTGGGCCCCCAAGGTGAAGGCGAGGTGGGGGTGCACATGGGGGGTGCATTTGCATACACAATTCGGCAGGTACCGCGCGGTGCCTGCCGCTTTGTGTATGCAAATACATGCCATGCATTTATAGCATTGCGGCGGGTGCGGGTGTAAACACCGCCCGCCACAAAGTTATAAATGCATGATGCGCCCCCACTGTGGCGGGCGCATCATAATATGCAAGTCGGGACCGCCGCTCAGCTCGCCGGCGGTCCCATTTTCCGCGAGGATGGTGGGCAGGCAAAGTCCACCCGCCATCCTAATGGGGGCCTTAACCTGGAAGTGAGTATCTCCAAGCTGGTTATCAGTTTAGTCTCTCCTCTGCAGCCTCCACTGTCCAATCATCCACAGTCTCCAATTCCTTATCATGCGTATGTGTGTGGATCACACAGGGAAGTGCGACGAAGAATACTTCTTGTTTTGTGCAACCTGCCATGTCCTGACAACTTAGGGCTTTTCTTTTCGTGTTTTTACATGTTTGTGATGTTCGTTTCTGCACCTCTTTTCAAACAGATTAATTTGCATCATCTAATCAGGCAAAGGGTGAAAGTGTTGCATTGACTGTACATGTTGTGATTACAATGTAAGTAATCACATGGAGAGTTTTGTCTGTTCAGGTTTAATTAGAAACTGTTGTGGACAGAGTACTGACTACCTCTGTTTGATCCCCTTCTTTGTGTCACTATTCCTTATCATCTCTTATTGTGATTTAGCACAGTGATTTAAATTGTGCTGTGGGATATCATTGTTTAGAGTGCAACTACATTGAGTCAATTGGTACGTCTCGGTAATGGCAAGGTTTTGTTTATATGGCAATGCGGTGAATTGCGGAAGTTCAGCTAGTTGTTTTTTTTCCTTCTCGTTTCTTTACCTTTAGTTAGTCCAAGGCTTAAACCCCATGACTAGTCGCTGAGGAGGGTTTGTTTTTTTGTCTAGTGGTTAGGTGAAAATAACAGAAATGTTATGTTCATAGGGGCATATTATCAAGTAAGGGCGTTACATTATCGCCGCTTTTATCGGCAGGAAACTGCCGATAAAGCGGCGATAATGGGCTTGATAATATGCTCTATGAATTCCAATCGAAGCTCATGTTAGATGTGAAGACATCTAACATCGGCTTCGAAGCCCATAACATGAGCTTCGATTGGAATTCATAGATCATATTATCAAGCCCATTATCGCCGCTTTATCAGCAGTTTCCTGCCGATAAAAGCGGCGATAATGTAGCCTTTACTTGATAATATGCCCCATAGTTCCCAGGTGACCTCCAGGCATGCTAGACGTATTTCTAAAACGTTTTATAATTAAATGAAATTTGTTTAAAATTGGTCTTTGGCAGAAAATGTTTTTTCAAACATGAAGGGTGTGTGTTTATAAGAAGTTAGGGGCATATTACCAACAACTAGCGATAATTATCGCTATGTTGGCTTAGCGGCAATATTTTTATCGCCGAGCTGCGGTGATTTTTATCGCTTAGGAACCTTGCTATTATCAAAGTTTATCTCCTAAGCGATAAAAATCGGCCAAAAAGCATGAATATCGCAGAAAAGTCCGCGATATTCATGCATTACCGAGCTAATGCTCTTAGCCATGTTATCCACCTACCATTGGATAACATGGCTAAGAACTGCTCAGGGGCAGGTGTTAGCTTTTGAAGATATTCGCGCTTAGCGCGAATATCTCCAAAAGTTGGTAAGAGGAGATAGCGATGTTAGCGACTGTTTCCAGTCGCTAACATCTTGGCACGCCCACTTTGCATGTCATTAGTGATACATTTCACTGACATGCAAAGCGGGGCCCAAGATGGTCGCTATCTCCTACTAACTGTCGCTAACTGGTGTTAGCGACAGCTAGGTAATAGGGAGATAATTTTATCTCCGCTTTCTTGGCTTTTAAAGGCAAAAAAGCAGAGATAAACCCCCTTGATAATATGCCCCTTAATGTTGTATTTTCGTTGCATATTTGATAATCCACCATCATATCCAATGGTTAATTGATTAGGATTAATAGCACAAGGCTAGCTGCAAAGTTTTGTTCTAACTGATTTTGTAACGTAGGTTTTAGGTTTTAGCTACCTGGTTGGCTTTATTTGTGCTTTACAGTTAGGCATGTGTTTGACGTTATTATAGGTTGAATTATAAATTGCTTATAATTTGAACATGTTGTGATAAATGTTTGTATTAATGAATCCATTAATTTTGCTGTATTGACTTGATGAAATTAAAAAGTGATTGGTTGCCTGTAAAGTCTGATGAACATTTTGCCCCATGGCTGTTATTAGTCTGTAGCTGTGTGTTTTCCTAACGGTGGGAACATTTGGCTCGAGATATTAATGTCCCAGAGGCGGTTCCATCCACCTATAGCCATGTTCGGACCCAAACCTCAATATGAAATCGAAATGCTGTCTCTGCATCAAACAGGGAATATTGATTAACATCTCATTGCTTTTTTCGGAATGCTAACAGATTTATCACAAGTCGCATTCACACACACTCACATTATGTTTTGTTATTACTGTTGTCATTTTCTTTCGAAAACAAATATAACTGTGGGTGTGTGAATTGTTTCTCTGTCGACATCATGATTCTTTTAACTGTTTAATAATCCTGATTGCAAATTGAGTGATATTTCAAAACTTTTTGTAGGAAATGGGATGCATTTATTTATACATAAATGCCACACTTTTGGAAGTTATTTGTTAATAAATTGCTTTGCTCCCTTTGGTTCAATGCACATTATATCACACACATACAGAGACAATAAATCATACATGTGTGTAAATCACTTTATAGGAAATGCTATGTTGCTCAATGAGGACTGCAAAGTGTTGGAGTCGCGTAATCCATACTGGTAGGCACACTGGGGCTGTATTATAGCAAGTGTCCCTGGGGCGCAACAGGCGATTTGTGCCTGTTTTCGGTTCCCCCAGGGCACTTTGGTATTACAGAAGTGGCACAGACGCTTGTGCATCCCCTTCAGTAATACCAATAGCGCTAGTGCACTTAAGGCACCAATGCTATCTTCAGGGGATGTTCCCTCGTTGCAATGGGGGAGTACCCTATGCAAGTGAGAGAATTCCTTTGCCTCCATGCTCACTCTGTATTACCGCAGAGGCAAAGACGTTCTCAGGAGGCGCATTCAAAGTGCACCATCCAAAAAGTGGCAACCTGTGAGTACACCCACTAAGAGCAGCTCTCTGGAAGGGGGAAAGGTGGTCCTATGGACCCCCAGACATCCCCATTCAGGCAGGTGCAGTCACTGACTGTACCTGCCTGCAAGGGGATCTCTAATCCCCATTAAAAGTGCAGATGGGTGCCACCTGCATGAGAAAAAAACAGAGCAGTGGAAGCAGCCGCTCCATATTTTCACATGAATGTGCTGCCCTTGGCTAAGCGCGAGTCCGCGGCTGCCCTGGGGGCAGCGCATTCACCGTAATAGGGCGCACTTTCAACGTTTGCACCAGGCGCACCTTTTAATAGGTGCGCCAGGCGCAAACAATAAAAATTGATAATATGGCCCCTGGTAGGCAGTATATTTTAAGAAACGTTGGTTGGGAGGAGGACAGTCTCAGAATTTAAAATGCAATACACTGGTTTGGGTTGGCTTTAGCAATAAGAATGTATTCCTACCAAAACAAAATCTTTTAGGCAACCTTAGAATAACAAAAGACCAGGAAAAAAATCATTTTAAACCTAACCCATGCAGTTTGCATGCAGGTCTTTGGTCTCAGTTCATAGCTCCCTGAGCTATATTAGAAGGATTGTAATTTATGAACTGCAAGCAGTAAAAGAATCTCTGTGACAAAAGCAGTAACCCATTGAGCTATCCACATAAAAAAAACAATTCTGTGCTCTGCATGTCACATGTGCTTTGCTGCAGGCACATTAGCATTGTGTGCTACATTGTGGGGGCGCACAAGGAAGTATACAGAAGTTGTTTCAAACCCTATAAAATAATTCACAATGCAGTCTGTCCACCCCCTGGCGCCCGGTGCAGCGGCACAGGTCGCAACGCACTAAAGGTGGCTTTGGTATATTGCTTATATTATATGGGACCACAAATGTTTTATTTATTTATTTATTTTTGTCCTCATCAAGAAAAATTATTTGGAGTATGGAGGAGTCGGAGGCCCCTATATCCGTTCAGTGCTTTGTTCACTGTGACCAAATTGTGTCCCAAATGAGATACTGTTAACCTTGTCCTCTGGGGTCCCTTTTTGTCCATCCCCAGGCACACGATTTTTGGAGGGGGAGGAGCTAGTCATGATGACTACTCAGTTCAAGATCCAGCTTGAAATCGTTGTTACCTTTGCCTTAATCATTGGACCCCCTGATGTTAGTTTGGTTATATCTTTCCCAAATATTCCAGAATTTGTTTTTCTTACTATTCTTCCCGTTTATCCAGTTTATACACTCTTAGCACGGAGTTTAGCCAGTCAATGTGGTTCGGTGGCATTTGTTTTACCCAGTTAATACACATGTCCCTTCTGGCTAATAAGATTAGTAGGAAAATAATGTTTTCTTGTTCCTTATATAGTGTTATAAGGTGTGTATTAAAGGAAATCCCAAAAATAACCATTTCCATGCTTAACTCTATGCGTTGTTAAATCACATCAGAAAGAGCCTTGCCAGACCACACATGTTTTAATACCAAATACTATAATTGACTTATATTCTCAATGGTGTAATGGGCCTTTTTGATAGTTTAGCGGCAATACCATGTCCTAAAAGCAAATACTTATGGTGCCTGCCACACCTGAACGATCTTTGACAAGTATATTTACTGGTACAACACCATTCAATGTCAAACATGCAATACTTGGGGGCATTCAAGGAGAACACATTCAGATTCTTTCATAACAAAGTGTTCAGCTTGTTTGGAAAGGCCTGCGGATTCTTCGGGAGATTGAATTGCTGGATAAAATCGTTCAGCTCTGTCCTTCTTTGAAAAGACACTTTTAACTCTGTGAAATCAATAGTATCCATTATCGTCTGCTTTTACGATCAGTAATCCATTAACTCATATCATCTCCTAACACAGCTCATGCCTTTCTCTACATGTACAATGGGATGTTAAAAACATTTGTTACAAAAACATAAAAAATGTTATTCATATTTACAGCATAAGACGCGAATGACATGCTGGCTTTACTAATTACCATTTACTCTGTTGCTAAAACAAAATATCATAAACATTAACATTGGTATTATATGATCTGGATATAAGAGCTTTTTTGTGTAAACCTCAACAAAAGCTTTACTTAGATGCATGAAATAGAAAATTAGGAGAAGTGAGTACAGGAAAATGTATTTATAGTTGTATAGCTCTGAATCACCCCATACAGAACCCTGACCAAGTCATTCTTCTAATAACTGGACTAAATGCTGTTTTACAGTGATAAACAATGCCTTTTAAATACAACAGTGTCAAAAGCATCACGGAGCACAATTCCAGAGAACCATGGGAAAAAGTAATGTACCTGATGTACCGGTGGTGCAAGAGGCTTGTAAATAAGCTCCAGAGTGCGCAAGTGCATTAAGGGATCATTGTCTGATTTATCAGTCATAGGCATGGGCAATCAAGGCAAGATAAAAGCAATTGACAATTTCTGCCCCACTTGTCAGAGACAGCACATGCAGGAGAGGAAAGGAGAAAAAGAAGGTCCAAACCCTAAAATCTGGACCATTAGGAGATACCTTTCAAGCTGCGTGAGCTTATGAAGAGTCAGAAGGAAATAAATCAGACAAAGAAGAAAAGGAGAAAAAAAGGTGCTTCCTCAGACAATAATTCTAAGCAAGGTCTGCAGGTGCCCAAGGCACCTAACGCCCCATTCGATATTCCAGTGCCAAAGTTCAAGAGATACAAAAGGGGATGATGGACGGAGCGTTTGAACAAATCAAACACTCACCCCCAGTCAACTGATCTGGGTTTAATCCATCACCATTCTTTAGTTCACTCAGCCACCCCAGTTCAGACATGGCTATATGCAAATCAGTCTGACCCTGTACCTCATGGGAACAGTCCAGCCCGAACTGCCAAGCCATGTCTTCCCTGGACCGGAAACAAGCATCCTGGAACCGGTTTCGGATTCATAATCCTCATCAGCTAGGCTATCTTGAATCCAGTGGCCAAGTGAACAAGGGACTCACGTCTGAGCATACCCTGCCACACTTAGGGCGAACAAAGCGATACAAAAGGGGATGATGGACAGAGCGTTTGAACAAATCAAACACTCACCCCCAGTCAACTGATCTGGGTTTAATCCATCACCATTCTTTAGCCCACTCAGCCACCCCATTTCAGACATGGCCATATGCAAATCAGTCTGACCCTGTGCCTCATGGGAACAGTCCAGCCCGAACTGCCAAGCCATGTCTTCCATGGACCGGAAACAAGCATCCTGGGACCGGTTTCGGATTCATAATCCTCATCAGCCAGGCTATCTTGAATCCAGTGGACAAGTTAGCAAGGGACTCACGTCTGAGCATACCCTGCCACACTTAGGGCGAACAAAGCGATACAAAAGGGTATGATGGACGGAGCGTTTGAGCAAATCAACTTTGCTTAAACCTACATTTGGTTCATGGGTCATTTAACTAATAAGCACACTATTATTGTTAATATATTTAATAAAAGGAGTGAAATGTGCCACAATGTTAGCCCTAATGTTTATATTAGAAATGGCTCACCAACAAGTATGTAGTTATGGTGTAGTGAGATTTACTTTAATGAAGTTGCTGGCATTCTCAACATGAGAATGATCCTTTTCGCACCAAAGTAGTCTTTTTCCTTTGCTGGTAAATGAATTAGAAAATGTGCATTTATCTATTAATTAATGGAGTTTTATGTAAAGTTGATATGAAGTTTCCAGCTGTTCAGAGTTCTAGTCATTAGGTCATGCTCTTAATGTATATATATATATATTACACTGTTGGCTATAGTGACTGTTCAGTTATAGTTACATTTTAGTTTCCATCTAAAAGTGGGGAACGAAAGTTGCTTTTCCCATTCATTTTTACACAGTAAAGTTTGCTCAATTGCAGAGAAACAGACAAAAGAAATTTCAGTGGCTGTAGTGAAAGTAACAAAACTAATAGTCCCAGTGAGTCGACAATAACAGGAGGATAAAGAGAAGAATTGAACAGAAACAATTCACGAGTAGCATTAGCAAACAGGGAGCAATCATTGAATAGGGCGAAGCTTATTGACAAAGATATGGAATTGGTTCATACAATAGGTCAGGAATATAGCTCCGATTATCGCTCCTTAAGAATAGGTTACTTTCGAATCCTGACATGTTAAAAGATGTGCAGGGTAGAGAGACTATTTCCTTTCCAGAGTATGAACAATCCACAGGAGTGGGATGTCAGGACGACACAACAGATTGCACCTAGTGTAAAAATGGTAAGTATCTGCTAGATTTTACAGTGGTATTCAAAGTACGGTCCAGGGGCCACATGTGGCCCTTCTGACCTTTACATGTTGCCACAGGTCAACAGCTACACTGGTTTAATCCCTTGTTATTTTGTTTGTCATGTCAGCCCAGTTTGGACCCAGCCATATGCAAATCAGCCGTGACCCTGCTCCCCATGGGAACAGTCCAGTCCGACCATCCAGGCTAGGACCTCCCAGGACTGGAGACAAGCATCCTGGGACTGGTTTCATGGTATCACCCCTGATCAGCCAGTTTAGCTTGAATCCAGTGGTGCATTGAGCAAGGCACCATTGTCTAGGCATACCCTTAGCCACTTGGGACGCACATAGCAACATCACAAAATAAAATGATGTATGGAGTGTTGGAATTTTTCAAACACTCACCCCCAGTGACAGATCTGGGTTTAATCCATTGTTATTTTGCTTGTCACGTCACCCCAGTTTGGACCCAGCCATATGCAAATCAGTCTTGACCCTGCTCCTCATAGAAACAGCCCAGCCCAAACTGCCAGGCCAGGTCCTCCCTGGACTGGAAACAAGCATCCTGGGACTGGTTTCGGTGTATCACCCCTCATCAGCAAGGCTAGCTTGAATCCAGTGGCGCAGTGAGCAGGGACCCAAGTCTGGGCATACCCCTCCAAATTAGGGTGACAAAAGCAAAAGGAACAAATGATGGATGGAATGCTGAACAATGCAAACATTCATCCCCAGTCACAAGGATCTGGATTTAATCCATCATTCTTTAGCTCACTACGCCATCCCAGCTTGGACCCAGCCATATGCGAATCAGTCTTGACCCTGCTCCCCATGGGAAAAGTCCAGCCCGAACTGCCAGGCCAGGTCCTCCCTGGACTGGAAAGAAGAATCATGGGACTGGTTTCAGTGTATCACCCCTTATCAACCATGCTAGCTTGAATCCAGTGGTGCAGTGAGCACAGGACCCATGTCTGGGAATACCCTTTCCACTTAGGGTGACAAAAGCAAAAGGAACGAATGATGGATGGAATGCTGAACAATGAAAACATGCGTCTCCAGTCACAAGGATCTGGGTTTAATCCATAGTTCTTTTGCTCACCACGCCATCCCAGCTTGGACCCAGCCATATTCAAATCAGTCTTGACCCTGCTCCTCATGGGAACAGTCTAGCCCAAACTGCCAAGTCAGGTCTTCCCTGGACTGGAAACAAGCATCCTGGGTCTGATTTTGAGATGTCACCCCTCATCAGCCAGGCTAGCTTGAATACAGTGGTGCGTGGAGCAAGGGACCCATGTGTGGGCTTACCCTTAGTCACTTAGGGCACACTTTGGGTACCCGCTCCAAATCCTCCTAAATAGATACATGTTTATTTCGTTCATTAATGCCAACATTAAAATTTGGGGGTGTAACTTTGAAAACTTGAATTAACTAGTCATCATCTTACACAGCACTCATATATATATATATATATATATATGTAGCATTTTGTGAAACATTTACATAAAAAGAAAGGAAGTGTACATTTAACACCATTCAAAATATCCCAATAAAGGAATTACAGCTGTTTTCAAGCTTTCCGGCAACTTGCTACAGGCCTAAGTGTTACACTTCCGACAATTAAAACTGTTCTTTCATTCTTAAAGTTTTCCTTTATAAATAGCTAGTGACATTCTGTAACCCTATTATTTCAAGTGCATTTGTAGACAATGTGTTATTAAAATATTCATGCGGATCCTGCTGACTGAAGACAGCCTTTCGAGATTGCGGTGCGTGTCAATAACAAGGCCTACTTTAGAACCTCGCTCGTCAGCTGCCTGTACAAATAGCCTAGTTTTCAACTTGTCTTCATTTATAATTAACCTAAATGGACAACAATTAGTCCATACAAGCTATCACTCTGTTTAATAGACTTGATGTTAAAAATACCGTTGAAGTTGCCAGAATCAATGAAGAACTATTATGTTCCCTTTCCTCAGAGGCACGAGCTTTTGACACCGAGGCAGCCATAATAAGAATTTGTGACATTGTACAGGCCAATTGCTTCTTTTTTCAATTCTTTGAAGCTTTGAGAGAAATGTCGTGATGAAAATTTACCATTACCCACGCAGCTGTGGCATGCGTTAGGGTCACAATTTTTATTTCAGTCACAGATATTTTCAAGTACCGTATTTTCCGGCGTGTAAGACGACCCGGCGTATAAGACGACGCCCTACTTTTCTTGATAAAATGTAGGTTTTGTGCTATACTCGCCGTATAAGACTACCCCCACTTCCAACGCAGTCCAACGCCATTTGTCTCTTACTTTTTGTTTGCTTTCGATACTTGCACAGTGTTTGAGTGCCCTCCATTTATTGCCAGTCAATCTCTTTAGAGCAATCGCGTTGTTCTGTTTCATGGTGGTTTGCGGTGGAAAATACTTCTGTTCATTGGCATAGCCTGTGGTCGAGCCAGATGATTTCCCCTGTGTCTCGAGAACAATAAATAGGGTGGATATGCTGCTGGATGCATTAAGGAAAATTCGATGTTTTTGGCAGATTACCGGTACCGTAACTGTAATTTATTTCCCTCTTTCAGATCCCCTTTCAGTGGGTTTGCTTTTGATACTTCCACAGTGCCACCGTCGACTACGTAACGTTAGTTCTTGTGTTTGAGTGCCCTCTATTTATTGCAATATTATTCCGTACCTCTACTTGCCCACATGTCACTTTTTCCTCCTGTAATGCACAATTTCCTATTGAGAAGCAGTCTGACACCTTCGGGTGAAGTCCGCGCTATGTAAAAACGCATGAAAACATATTTTCAAATTTCGCACCCGGCGTATAAGACGACCCCTGACTTTCCAAAACATTTTAAGGGGTTAAAAAGTCATCTTATACGCCGGAAAATACGGTAATTAGTATTAGCAGAAACAGTATATACTCACCAAGGCTGACATTTTATCTTCGGCCCACAAATGGCTTCAGGTAAAGGGCGTAACCAGAAAATTAAAATACCCCTTCCTGCTTTGAACGAAAGCTCTGATGGCACCAAGCAAGTAAAGCAAACGAGCCCACCCTTCCCGAGAAGAGCTCCCTTGGCTCATGGTTTGACTCTTCCATCCACCCGACGATATCCACTAATTCCCCTTTATATTCCGTCATTCATTCTTTCATCCAAAATTCAATCTTTCCCCGGTCCATCTATCAATCCACTCTGCTATTCACCAATCTATCCATCCACTCTGCTTGCTAACCATTCACTCTGCTATCCATCCATCCATCCATTCTGCCATTCATCCAGCCATTCACTCATCATCCAGCCATTCTCCCATCCATCCAGCATCCATCCCCCCATCCATAAATCCACCCTGTCATCAATCCATCAACTCTGCTAACCATCTATCTATTCTTCAACTCTGCCATCCATTCACACATCCATCCACCCTGCAATCCATTCACTGATACACCCACTTCACCATCCATTCACTCACCCTTTCCTCCACTCATCCATACCTTTAATTGCCATCCATTCACCTGTCCATACAACATCCATCTCTTTACTCTGCCATCCTTTCACCTATCCATCTATCCATCCATCCAACCAACCATCCATCCATCCTTCCCTTTACCCGACCATTCAATATTCCTTCCTTGTTTCCCATTTCAGTTTATCCTTCTTTCTTTCCTCCTTGCTCCTGCTTGCTCTTCTACTAACACTGTAGTCCTTGAAAGAGTTAATTATGAGCTTTTGTCTGCCTAGTTGCAGACAGAAGAGCCTCACCCGGCTGTAGCTGCTACAGCGGAGTGCTCATGAAGTCCCTGCTTCAGGTACACATACCAGTTACTTCAGGTCTGTATAAGGCTTGAGTAAAATGTTTTTACAGGTGTCAAATCTTGCAAAATGTGTAACTTTTTACCTGCAGGAGATTGATGCAAGCCGAAAATGCTTTGCAGGAATGGTAAACCTGTGGCCAAAAGGCACTTTCTTTTCAAACCAATCTCTTACTGGTGCCTAAATTGACTTTTGAATGTGAGGTATTTCCTCACGTGCAGTTTTCATGTGAGATACAGGCAACTACATTTTGCAAAATTTTGCATAATTTTGACACCATTTGATGGGATTTCACAGAAAAATGTGATTTCATCCATTGCTAGCCTGAATGAATTTCATGAACCTTCTATGAAATGGTTCACATCGCTAGGTGTAAGTGGCAGTCGTCCTTTGTGTAGTCCTCTCGGACAACATCACAATAGAGGGTCTGGGAGTTGGCAGGATGGGCCATCTTTGACTTGACAGAGGGGCAGAGCTGTCACCTGCCTCACTTACGCTTCAAAGTCACTGGTCCTGCTTATACACAAATGACTTCACACTAGCCTATTGGACCCCCACACAGACTGGGACAAAGGCAGGGAGGCAGGATATTTCAGACACTTCTGTAGGGGGAAACTTTAAAAGCTTTTGAATGACTGAATGAATGAGAGACTTGTAGAGCATTCAAATACTTTGAAGAGTGACCTGGTGTTAACAGGCAGAGCCCAGGTAAGCGCCCACCAACAGAGATCTTACTGCCCCACTGAAAAGACCCAGCTTTTAAGTTTTTTCAAATTGTGGTCTCAGAAGAGATCAGGCACATTTCGTAAGGGAGCTCAGTCCAAGCCTTAGCACCAAGGCAGCAGAAAACTTTGCCACTCCCTCGGACACGCTTAAAGCGTGGGGTTGCCACTGCAGGATAGCCAAGGCTAGAGAGATACACTGCCCTGTGAACCAAAGCTAAGGCTTTGGACAAGATCCGTTTCTTGACAGGCAAGCAATGCAGAGCTTTTAGTGCTGATGCAGTAGACAAATTCCTAGGAAGACATAGGAGAAGTCTACGGGCCACATTTTGGACCATGTGCAGGCAATTCACCAGACCTTTTGCTGCTCCTAAATACAGGATGTTTGCGTAATTCAGGCGTAAGGTGATCAAAGCATGGATCACCACTCTTCTCGCCTCCTGAGGCAGGAGAGGGAGGAATTTCTTTTCTTGAGAGTGTGGAGCAACGCAAAGCATTGTCCCACCCCCGTAGAGATCTGCAACCTCATGGAGAGGGTGTTGTCCAAGTTCACCCCTAAGTTTTTGACCACCAGAGATGTCAAAGATCTTCCCACCAGTTGTACACAAGTGACCCAAATGTAATAATTTCTGTCTTCTCTGCGTTGCATTTAAGATGCATACTCTGCATCGGATCTAAGACAGCGCGCATGCAGCTCGTGAAAGATGCTGCAATAGAGGCATGGGTACCATCAAAGTCAAAGAGCAACTGAGTGTCATCACCGCATAAAATGATTTTACATCCAAATGGCTTGACTACAGAAGCCAAGGGGGACATGAAAACATTAAAAAGCGAAGAGCCCTGTGGGACCACCTCGTTAACTGCCTTGACCTTCAAGGAGAAAGTGGTGAGCCAGACTGATTCGCCTCTAGTGACCAAGAAGGTCTTGCACCAGTCCAGCACATTATCCCCGACACCCATGACAGATCATTGGTGAAGGAGGATAGAGTGTGGGATGGTGTTGAGGCAACAGACAGATCTTGACGAATCGAAGCCACATTTTTCCCTGAGTCCAATGACCATTTAATATGGTCATAGACCTCTGGTGCTGCCGATTCCATACTGTGGCGGGCACGAAAGTCAGATTGACAGGGATGTAACCACTTGCCTCTGTCAAGATTCTACAAGAGTTCACCAGTTTTCCCAGCATTTCCTCAAAGGCTGGAAGAAGAGAAATGGGCCTATCTTTACAAAAAATGCTAGGGTCCAGCACAGGCTTCTTAAACAGAGGGGCCACCTTAGCAAGTTTTCAGGCTGCAGGCATGACCCCCGAAGAAAGGGAGAGATTAAAGCTGGAGTTCATCACCAGATTGATGATATCCACTGCCTCAGTTAGTAGAGTGGGGGCATGCATCAAGAGGAGACCCTGATTTACATTTCAGGATAGATTCCTTAGAACATTCCAAGAATATGGGCCTACACTTGGTAAGCCTGTTGTTGAAGCTGTCTGGATCTTAATGGCAGTCAAAAGGGAGATTCTCCTGTATTGCAGGCAATTATTTACGAGTGTCAGCAATTTTGGTTTAAAAAACATTGTGGACCCATTGCATAGCTCTTGGGATGGAATGATTGCCCTTTGGCAGGATTGCAGAGAAATGAAAGACTTCAGAATCTGGACGATGTGGCGGGAGCTGTGGTTGAGGGAATCGATGTTATCAGTGAAAAACAGGCTCTGGGCCTATTTGAGAGAGATGTGAAAAGCTCTAAGAGACGATGTGTACGTAGCTTTACAATCCGAGGATTAATCTTATGCCAGATGCGTCCACGTTTCTTGCAATATTTATGTTTCTCGGCTAGATGCGGAAAAACACAGGGCAGGAAGTCTGCCCTTTCTCAGGCAAAATACAAAAACTATTGGTGATTCATCCAACATACATATATAGTTGTCCCACAGGTTCAAAGTTTCGAATTTTTTATTATCAAAAATATAGCAAAGTGAAATACAGTAAAGCATTTATGAACAGTCAAATTCAACCCCGGACAACAGGAAAGTGCCCCAAACAAACTACGTGCAAGAAAATTTGCTTTTTATTTTTTTAGGAGCAGATTGTTTAAGAACAGATACACAGTAGAAAAATCAAAAGGCTGTATATGCAAACATGAGGAATGTACCAACCCAAGTCTGTGCTCTTGGGCTACTTAAATGCACTGGCAGCATCAGTTACTCCCCCGCCTACTACTGAGTGACTAGAGGGCAGGCTCAAGAAAAATGCCCCCTCTAGTCATCTTTTGTAGGAAAAATGGCTGCCTACAGAAGCACTATCAATAAACCCTGTATTTCTGCTTGGACGCCAACAACAACAGTAAAGTCCCCAACAAAGTAAGTGCAAGAAAATTTGCTTTTAATTTTTTAAGAAAAGATACACAATACAAAAAATAAAAGGCATAACATGCTCAAAATGAGGAGTCTACCTCTCTCACTTCAAAGAGGACACCAGGTATAAATATCGGACCCTCAGGCCCACTTTTCAGATCACTTCTGGACCTGAGGAAGACTCAGAAGATGGACTGCCCTGCTTGAAGATGGACTGTTCTGCTGCATGAAGGACTGCTCTGCTGCCTGAGTAAGAAAGACTGGACCTGCACTTTGAATCCAGGGCCACCAGAGTGACTCCGAGGGCTAGTTGGCTGGCCTCCTGATCAGGGCCACAGGGACAGAAAAGGTTCCAACCATCTTGAGCCCTGCACCTGGACTCTGCCTGATGTGAGTCTCAAACCTCCAAGTAGTGGCTCTCCAGTCCTAGATCCTTGCAAGTAGAGATAAAGGTGTTTTGCCAGCCCAGCTTAGGTCCCCATCAGAAACAAAGCAGCATGGCGTAATCCGACGCTACCCTTGCAGTTACTCATTGGAACGGACACAGCGCAATGCAAATTGGCACAGACCTTATTGGAACTGATGCAGCTTGACACAGGGCCCCGTATCGCTCCTCAGAACTGCTGGTACATGACGAACGGCCAGAATCAAGGACGTACGGTGCAGTTCTTGGTGGGCATAACCTGGTCCCTGTGTCGAGCCCGCACTCCATTGGGGTCGGCCTTTACTTGTGACTTTGTCTCATGTCCAGCGCAACCTGACAATCACAGTTACTGCTTTGTGCTTTAGAGCACTGTTTTTATATAAATCTTTAAAATTGCATAGCTTCTCTTTTAGTACTCTTTTTTCTAAATATTGGTGTGGACTTTTTACTGTTTGTGTTCTGCATAAATACTTTATACATTGCTTCTGTTTTAGGCTTGACTGCTTTTGTGCCAAGCTAACAGACCGTTAAGCATAGGTTATTTTAGTGACTTTTGTGATTCACCCTCATTAGGATTGTGTCTATTGCTTGATAAGGGCTCACACCCTCCCTAACCAACAACCCGAATGTTCACATTGGTGTTCAGTGTTGGGATACAGTACCTGATGTTGTGCAGTACCATACAGTGGTTAGTGTAACACTAAAGTACCAGATAAATAATTTGACACCAGAGTTGACCTCTTTTTTTAAAATGTTCCTTAATTTTTGATTGGCTATTTCTTTTCTACATTTAAGTACCCCACCTCCTTACAACTACAATGGAGATGGAGCTGCTCAACATTGATGACCTCACTAGGGCTGAAGAGGCTCTGCAAAGAGAGTGGGCTGAATGCAAGAAAGAAAGCCACAAAGCTGCACTACCATATAGCCCTCAACACCTATGAGGAGTTCAACAGAATGCACACCATCCCAGAAGAGCAAGTGTATGACAACTCTTATTTAATATCGATGTTCAGCCTTTAGGGCCACGGATTGTCCTTATTCTTGTATGCTGATGACACACTTACTACTGAAGCTTACATACTTGCATCCAATTTCAGCCTTTGCCTCTGTGACATGGCAGGGTGAATGAAATCAAATTACCTCAAACTGAATTTCGACAAGACAGAAGTGGTAGTAGTGGGTAATCAACCTCAGTTCTGTGGCCAAAATGGTGGCAAAACAAGCGTGGGCCATTGCCCACTCCCAGTAAGTGGGTTAAGCACTTGGGCATCCATTTAGATTCCAAGCTCTCCATGAAGTATCAAATATTTAAGATTGCGGCCTGCTGTTTTGGACTACTTAATTGCCTCCGGAAAATTCTCTGTCTTCTTCCTCTCTCATTTCAAAAAAACGTTTTATAATCTCTGATCATCTCTAAGCCAGAATATGCAATATGCAATACTTAGCTGCACCAGAAAAAATGCTGAAAAGGCTTTGCATTGTACAATATGCAGAAGCTCATTTGCTTTGCCGTATACCAAGGTACTCTTCGGTTTCTACTCATCCACACCTTCTTCTTTGGTTACCTAAATATAACCATGTTTGATTTAGCTATATGTACAAGGCCTTCAATGGATGTGGCCACACTTATCTTGATGCGCTTGTTCATTTGTATTCTCCTAGGTGCACTCTTTGCTCTGGAAGTCAATTCCTGGCCAGCATACCTCATTTCAAACTAGCTAGGTAGGGTGGAAGGCCCTTTGCTTTGGGCTCTTACCTCAGATCCCAAGGATATCACAGAGTCCCCCAAAAATGGACTCTAAGCCCGACCCTCTTCAAACTCTATATGACCACCCTGGCTGACACCATCCGATCACATGGACTCAACATCATCTCCTATGCCGACGACACACAGCTCATCTTCTAACTCTCTGAAGATCCCTCCGCCACCAAAGTTAACTTCCACAGATGCGTGAGGAACATCATGGAAAGGTTGTATGACAACTGCCTCAAGCACAAAATGGACAAAACAGTAGTCCTCATCTTTGGGAACTACACTTCGCCATGGAATGACACATATTGGCCTGCGAGCTAGGCAACCCCTGTCCCAACAGACCATGACTGGAACCTCTGCATCATCCTGGACAGCAAGCTATTCATGAAGCAACAAGTCATTGCAGCCTCCGCCATCTGATTTCATATCCTTTGCATGCTATGCAAGATTTTCAGGTGGCTCCGGGTAAACACCAGACGAACCGCCATACAGGCACTTATCACCAGCAGCCTGGGCTATGGAAACACACTCTATGTAGGAATCACAGCACCTCTCCTCAAAAGACTCCAGACAAAATAGAACTCAGTGGCAAGGCTCATACTTGACCTACCCAAAAGGACCCACCTCACATACCACCTCAAGAAACTACAATGACTCCCAATTCAGAAGAGATTCCAACAACCTAGCAGACACCTTCACTCAGCTTCCCTCTCCCTCGCAGAAACCCCATGGATCTTATGAGCCAACAGTGAACAACCCTCCTTCTCGCAACAGGCTGCCAAGGTTTGGAACAACCTCCCCTGGCACCTCAGTACCACACCATCGCTCCAGCAATTCAGAAGAGAACTAAAGACCTCGATGTTTGAATGATCAAACCTTCATGCAGTAGCAAACAGCTCCAGTGCCTCAAGGCTCTCAGGGGTGAGTTGCCACAATATATAAATGTCTGATTGATTCATTGGTTTAGGCCCTAACCTATGGAACTCATGCAGTTCAAAAATCCGTGCCTGTACCTCCTTTGTTGATTTTTGTGAACTGTTTAAAACTTGGTTATTTTAAGGTGGCTGTTTTCCACTACCTTTTCAGAAATGCTGGGAACCCTCATTGGGTTAACCATGCCCTTCACAAATTCACAAATATATAAGAGGAGGGAATAGATTTGGATGAGGAGGACCTAGTTATGGGTCCTAACTGCCAACTTCCTCAGGAGGAGGACAACATGCCTACAGCAGAGGAGTTCCCTGCTAAAGCAAGGAGCAGTAAGTGCATCCACAGCCTGTCCTCTAAGAACTGACCGTCAGGAAGGCTGAGAGGGAGATCAGGTTTCAGCTGCAAATGGAGGAGAAGCTAGCTCTGAAAAGATATGGAAGGAAATCTGGCACTTGAGAGGATACGGGGTAGCTGGACCTCAAAGGCAAGCTAACAGAGTCCAGTAACAATGGTAGCAGCACTACCCTAGTAGCCACTAGAGACATGAGGGTATACATTCCCAGAGATCTGGTGCCTAGATTTGTTTTTTGGGGGAAGACATAGAGAAGTGGTTTGAGCCCTATATGGTTGCCCTAGGTATGTACATGGTCCTTGAGGAGGAGTGGGGGCTAATCTCTGGCGGCACATTTCCACTGAAGGGAGGGATGCCCTGTTAGCCCTAGGGAAATAGGATAGGATTACCCCAGAAATAAACAGTCAGGAGCTTGGGAACAGCCCCAGCAGTCCTAGTTGGGTTTTGTGGACCACTTTTGCAAAACACTGAATGGCTGAGTGAAGGGCGGTTATGTGATTACAAGGGGTTGTACAATTTGTTGGAAAGGGAACACATGTTCAGCAACTGCTTTCCAGAGCTGCACCAAAACCTAGTTGATAGTAGGCTTTCTGACCTTAAAGAACTTCTTAAGGGGATGGACGGCTGTGTCAGGCTCCTCCACACGAATCCTCAAGGCTGTGTTGAAGCTCAAAAGGGAACCATCTCTAGACAACCCCAAGTCCGGCTTAGGTATACACTCAGACTTTTGGGGTAATGAAGCGGGGGAAGGAAAGGGTAGGGACTGCGGGGAGGGAGATCTGAGGAAGAGAGAAGAACACAGGGTAAGCAAGACAAGCCCACAGTTTGCAAACAAAACACTACAACAATGGCTGTGGGGTTACCCTCTCCTATTCCTCACCTGCAAAGAAAAATAAGTGGAGCCAATATCATAGAAGAGGGCAGAGGGAAGTGGCAAGTTCACATCCATGCACTATGTTATGCAAGACAAAAGAACAGAAAATCATTACAGAAAGGAACCACTGTAGTAACAACTCCCTTATCGTTCACTGTCCTAATGTTCTTATGGCACCTACCAATGAGGTTGGTGTGAGGATTGGCGCCTAGCCAATAATGACGACATACCCTCTCTGACCTCTCTCCTAGAGTGATATAAACAACAGAAAAAGCAAGAGCTTATGAAGAGTAATCCAGAGCTAAGAACAATATCCTCTTGTTCCTAGTTCAATCATATGTGCAGTTGCAAAGTAAGTAAACCATCATGTCATATTTCCTTATATGCCATAACAGTCCAAACGTAAAATCTTAGGACTGACACCGCAGAAGAAAGGACCTGGCACACGGTTGATGCCCGTAAATATCACAGTCACATAATGTACAAGCAAGAGTAAATAGCCTCAGCAAAGTATCTGTAGGTAAAATGCCCCTCTCCGCATTTGAATATGTAAGCCAATATCACGGGAGGTTAAATAAGGGCTCCTCCGCACGAGAGCGATTTCCTCTAGCCTCATCCAACAGAGGAGCAAAGAAATCTTAAGGAAAGCAAAGAACGATACCCCTTTGCAAAAGACACCGAGTTCGGTCTTGACCAACAGAGGAGTATAAGGGCTCAAGATAAATACTGCCTGTGTTGTGTTCTCTCCGTAGAAACCGGAGAAACACTAGTCTCCCTTCACCCAATCCTGAGGGTGAGGGTCGGCTTCCAGGGTGTCTGTACAAAGGATTAGCGATCCGACAGAACTGTGCATTTGCACTCTTACCGCCATACAAGATAGGTGAAGTCACCGAAGGAGCCCGCTGAACTCAGTCTCCGGAATTATCGGTGCCGCGAATACCTGCAGTCACCTCTAAATCCAGGTTCTGGGTCAGCGCAACGTCACGTACGACGTGACCTGCAAGTGTTGCTGGGATTTGTAGTCTTTAGCCATTGGTTATCCCGAACTCCGTTTTTGCCGCAACAAGGGCAGGCAGTGCTCTACCAGCGGCCTGAAGAATGTGACAGGCTGGCTCAGCTCCAGGGTCCACTTGAAGGTACCTGGGAGTGGCCCCAAGAAGGGTGGTTCAGGTTCTCCTCAGCAGAGTCAGAGGTAGGGTCCAGGGAGACACAGCCCAGTCCCAGAGTATCGGGAGGAGAAAGGATTGTCATGCAATATCTGAGAAACAGGGAGGAGGTAATGGTGGGCAATGGTCCAGGGCTTTTCATTCCATACCCAATGCTTTAATTGTTCTCCGATAAGACACAAGCAGGGGGACTCCGTCTATCCTAAGAAACCACCAAGTGGTGTGAATGCTACAGTCATGGCCAAAATGGCCTATGAAGTAAGTAATCCCCAGGGGCAGGTAAAAGACCATGCCCTTGTTTCCCTTAGTTGGAAGGTAGAATCAGAGGGTGAGATGGAGATCTCCGAGGCTGGGAGTCTTCACTTCTACCAGGTTGATGTGATTGGGATCCCTGTCACTTCTCTGAAGGACAATGGGATAGCCAGACCATGGTAGTGGAGAGGCTGGTTTCTGCAAAGCTGTGCACCAGACAGGTATGTATGTTAACCGAGGCCCAGAGGTAAGACTTTTTCTACCCATGGCTCTGGTGTTCCAGGAATGGTGTGGGGACCCAGAGAGGGGTTGTAGATAGTACCCAAATACCCATTGAGTGCATTCTGGGAAAGGAGTGTCAGCAGTATTGGAAGAGCTGGGAGGGGCAGCCAGGGGTACCACTCCCACTTCCACTACCAAGTGCAAGGTAATTGAACCCAGATGTAGGAATAGGGTGATGAAAGTCTCACCCTGACTACTGGTCAGCCTTAGTGTATAAACCTTGGACTGGGGTACCAGTTTCAGGCTACCACCATCGGAATGGTGGGATGGAGAGTTGAAGAAGGGTCCCTAATGCCCAGAGCTGTTGCCCCCCCACTCTAAGAAACCTCAGAGGTCGGAGAACCCTAGATAGTCTTGGGCATGGAACTTGACATTGGCAGCTGCCACTGGCCTCTGTTTACTGATGTCCCTATGGGCAGAAGTTTCCTTAGGTTGGGGACAGAAGTCAGATGCACAGGTTGGAATGGGCTACATCCCCTTGTTGACCATGGTGGTAATAAATTCAAACTGGGACGTATCTTTACACACACTAAGGTTAGGTGCAGCATGGATGAGGTCCACAGGTGAGGAAAAGAGTTCCCCCGTCGATCTGTTTAATGGCTCAGGAGAATGTAGACAGAGGGATCCAACTGAGTTAAGGCGGGTATAGAACTGACAAGGGCCTCTGAGGAGAGGGTCATTGCCCATGCTCTATCACCTAAGCAGGAAAGCCTATCAGGGCTTTGATTAGTCTCCCCTGGCTTTTGGCTGGAGGGGGCTTGTGTTGGACTTGGCCCTCCCAGAAAGGTCATCCTATACTTTTTGCCTTCACTCCTAACAATTTTCTGAATTTGTTTTTGTTGGCTTTAGGACTCTAGGCACTTTATCACTGCTATCCAGTGTTAAAGTTCCTGAGCTCACTCCCTAAAACATGTTAACATTTGTTTATTTTTATTTTTATTATGTTTATTGGGATTTTATACCATGTATTACAAACACATCAAGCAATATCATTACTGTATCATGAAGGATGAAATCAAAATTAAAAAACTATGAGCAATAAACCTAATAAGAAAAACACAAAAAGAACTACATCTGTAATGTTGACATCATATCTGAAACTCATCCTTCTATTGTACCCACAATGGATCTATTCATGACTATAGGTGAAGAAACAACTTATAGATATGTCAGCTTCATGGGGCGTATGTTAACATTTGCTTATACCTGATTGACATATTTAATTTACTTATACGTCCCTATAAAAGTGTTATATTATATACCCAGGGAATGTAAATTAAATGCTACTACTGGACTTGCAGCACTTATTGTGCCATCTACTTAAGTAGCCCTTTAAAACATGTTTCAGACCTGTCATTACAACCTGCCAGCAGTTTTAAACTTCCAATTTGACTTGGCAAATTAACTCCTTTGCCAAAACAAAAACTCTATACCCCTAAGGTAGGCCCTAAACAACCCAGAGGGCAGGGTGCATTGTAATTTGTAATTAAAAAGTTGGGCATGCACTTTTAAGTTTTACATGTCTTGGTGATGAAGAACTCACAAATTCATTTTCACAAATGTGAGGTCTACCTCTGCCATAGGGTAACATTGGGTTAACTTATTAAATTTAATAAGTGCTAACCTTTGATTGGGAGCAAGTAGGAAAGTTCAGTTTGGTGTCTGAAGAATTGTAATTTAAAATTCTCTTTAATGTATGTTAAGTTATAATTCAAAAAATGCTGATTTTAGAATTTGGCATTTTTTTTGTTCAATGTCCATTTAGTGCCTGCAATCTACTCTTGGGTCACAGGACAATGTTTAGGTGGAAGCTGGTCTTTGTGTGCTCCTCTCCAACAGCATCACAATAGAGGGTCTAGGTGATGGTCGGAGGGGCCATCTCTGACTTGATAGAGGGGGCAAAGCTGTCACCTACCAAACTCGCACTTCAGAGACACTGGCTCAGTTCACACACAAAGGACTTCACACTAGCCAGGCTGGGACAAGGGCAGAGAGGCAGGAAATTCCAGACACCACTGTAGGAAAAAACTTCAAAAGCTTCTTTCACTTCAAAGTGGGCAACAGGTATAACTATTGGACCCTCAGACCCATGTTTAAGATCACTTCTGGACCTGAGGATGACACCTAGGAAGTACTGCTCTGCTTCTCTGCTATACAAAGGACTGCCCTGATGCCCTGCATCTCCACAGCTGAGTAGGAAGGACTAGACCTGCACCTTGAACCCAGGACCATCATAGTGACTTCAGGGAGTAGATGGCTGACCTGCTGATCAAGGACAGACAAGACTTCAACCATCTTAAATCCTGCACCTGGATTGTGCCTGTTGTGAGTCATCACCTCCCAAGTAGTTTCTCTCCATGCCTGGATCTTTGGAAGTGGGATAAAGGTTTTCTGCCAGTGCATCTGTGGCCCCCATTTGAACTGATGCAGTGCAACTCAGCCCTCAAAGCTTCTCATTGGAACTGATGCCGCATGATGCAAATATCGACACAGCCCCTCATCAGAACCGATGCAGAGCGATGCAACTTGACATGGACTTTACATGGTCGCCTTAGCAGCTCAGTATCTGAACAGACACAGCTCAAAGAAGGACCTCTACATTGCTCCTCGGAACTACACTGTGCAGTGCAACGCCAACATCAAGAACACCTGACCCAATTCTCAGCTGACCTAACCTGCACCCTGTATCTAGCCCAAACTACATCAAGGTCAGCTTGAATGTGTGACTGTGGAGGGGCAAGATGGCGGCCGCCTGAGACCGCAGTGCAGGTCACTCAGTGCTCTCGGTCAACTCGAAGGAAAATCGACCCTAAATGAGCGCGGAAACTGAAGAAAAATGAAGCGATCCTGAGCGAAAATACCGAATACCGAATAGACCACAACCTAAAGACACTAAGGGAAGTAGAAGGTCTGTATTTGGATTACAGTCGGGGAACACAAGATGCCCTACACATAATGATTGCAGACACCCCCTACGAAGAACAGGCCACGCACGTAAAGAGCCAAGTAAGGAACCAGCTCCCCATATTGGCTAAGGCGCTAGGGCTCGCTGTCATACATTATTACTTCCAGCATATCAGTAACCAAGAAGCCTCTGCCTGACCCACCTGTGTTCCTCTGTGAGATCAGATGCAGACCCGCAACCTGGTTTGACGCCGGAGCCAACGGAGCCGAGTGTGCCGGGTGACCGCGACTGCTGTGTTGGCATGGCGCCAAAGAATGCGGCAGCGGCTGCTGCAAAGGCAAGAGCAGCGCGACTTGCTCAGCGCGAAAATATGGAGGCTTCGGTTAGGGGAGGTGGAGGCAGAGTGAGGAGTCCGGCAGCCGTGGGGGCCCTTGAGAAGACGCCTGGCAAGTCGGCTGCAGCTACTGGCGCCGCTCGGAAAGGCGGGCAGAATACTCCCTCTGTCGTCGACTTCCTCCGCAAACCCCCAGGGAAGCTCCTTCCGGGGCAAGCTCAGCAGAGTCAGTCAGGCGCAGAGCGCAGACCCCAGACGCCGGTAACGGAGACTGCTCTGTGTGAACCAGCTGGAGCCACGACAAGTGAAAGGGCTCCACACAGACGAGCAGGGACAGAAGGAGGAATCGCGCAGGACAAAACGGTGAGCGAGGACAATGTCAATATCAGTGTCAATGCTAATATGGGATGCAAGGTGAAAACGAGCAACATGAATAAAAAAGCATTGGTAACTGCAAATGCCTCAAACATTACAGTTTCAAATGAACTGCCTGATTCTTTAATACAAACCAATTTGCTGACTCCTGTATCTATAATTACTGAGAGTGTGAATGACATCTCTAGGGGGGCAAATGCTGTATCAGCTCAATCAGACTCACGCGAGATACCAGTCGATATGGATGTAGGGTTGGTTATACTCCCCGGGACTAATGTACAAACAGATATTCAGCACAACGGAATAAGTATCGTCACTGAAACTCCTGCTGAACCTAGAACTTGCAGTCTGGAGCCTATAAACCCAGTTCCAGCTATAGTTGAGCCTACGGACACTCAAACAAACTGGCAGACAAAATCTCAGGCTGCTCTACATTTGGAACATTTGGGGCATGAGGAACATGAGGAACATGAGGAACAAGGGGTGGCTCTCCCAGCAGAATCACACAGTCAGAGCGATATCGAAGTTGATGGTGAAGATGATACAGATAAGGACAGAGACTGGGAAATGGATAAGGAAAGGGATAAGGATAAGGATCCGAGTGACTTCTATTCCTTCTCAGACGAGCCCGGTTGGACATCAGGCTCAAATCTAGGTGACTCTAGTGATGATGAAACTAGCATTAAGGCTGTGAAAACTGCTCAAAAAATCTTACATAGACACAGAAGGAGCCAACAGGACACAGACGAACTAACATGGGACTACGCAACTACAAGTAGTTTACCACCGCCAGCTGCGTTAGCGACCCAACAACCAGATTTTGGGACTCCAACTGCAACTGATAAATCTGCCCCTACAATTGAGACGGTGCTGCTAGCTATTGCGGCAAATCGAGAAGAGACTTCTCAGGATGGGCGGAAGGCACAAGCGGAGCTACGAAAAGTTCAGGGAGTGGTCCGCAAACTATCAAGGAAAATTACTTCGTTTAATGATCGTATGACTGAGGTAGAAGCAAGGGTGGTCGGTAATGAATCCGAGATTGCTGTAAATCGCAAACAGATTGACAACCATGAGAAGGGGCTTACTGATGTGATGTGGAAGCTCGAAGATATGGAAAACCGCTTACGCAGAAATAATCTGAGAGTCCTAGGTGTTCCAGAAGGAGCGGAGGGAGTGGACGCCCGCCCCTTTTTGGTCAAACTATTTCAAGACTCCCTACCAGAACTTTCAGCCTGGACTTGGGACCTAGAGATCCAGCGTGCACATCGCGTACCTCTCACCATGAGAAATGCCCCGAAACCCGGTGCATATCCGAGAGCTATACTTGTATACTTCGGTAATTTCATGTTGAGACAGGCAATATGGGAAAAAGCACGTCCAGAGTCAAAAAAAACTAGCGGGCAGATAACCTATTTTGTACGCCCTGACTTCTGTCACACCACAGTTGAGCGAAGGTGGCGCTTGCGCCAGCTCATAAAACCTTTTCAAGACAAGAAGCTCCAGGCATACTTAAATAATCCTGCTAGGCTGAAAGTGATTAACGGCACCCAGATAAAGTTTTTTACCTCAGAGGTTCAGGCAAAAGAGTATTTAGATAGCCTTCCATGAGGGGGAAAAGACGAGACTAAAACCTTCTATATTTGATTGCTCACGTTGCATTTTTGCTTCTTCATTTACAAATCCTTTCTGGTCTTTTTTCACTTATGGGATTAGGACCTTATGAATAATTATTAACTGTTGGACTGGGAGCACCAGAGTGACAACGCACGCACATCACCACAGACTCTAATGGAGTCTAATTGCCTTTGTTTTTGGAGGGTGGGGGGGAGGGAAGGGCCAAAGGGTGGGAATGGGCGGGGTAGCAGCTGGGGGAAAAAATCTAAAAAAAGCAATCATGAATGTAGAAGCAGAAGAAGAATCAGAAAAATAACTTGTATTGGTAACATGGAAAATAAAGCTTTGTTTGACAATATAGTGGATCAGGAATGGGGGAAAAAACAAAACATAATATGGCTAGGATAAAACTTTGCTCCTGGAATGTGGCTGGCCTCAATGATAGGACAAAAAGAGAGCAAATGTGTGGGATAATTACACAGAATGCGTTCGATATTGTATGTCTTCAAGAGACTCATATTCCTTGGGATGAAAGGGGAGTATTAAGGGTCCCTGGATTCAAATTGTTGGGATGTACCTCTCATACCTCAAGGACTAGAGGGGTTGCTATATTGGCTAAACCTTTTTTGGGTGAACCGAAACGCGTAGCTGCTGACTCACTGGGCAGATGGGTTATAGTTGAGCTTAAGCAGGGGATTACAATATGCTCTATTTATGCCCCAAATGAGGACGATCCTTCTGTATTTTTTGATCTCGAGACAGAGCTGTCATCGTGGCCTCAAGCACTTATATTTTGTGGTGATTTCAATATCTCCCTGCCAAAAATGGAATGTGCTTACAATCAATCCCGTGACAAATATACTGGCCGTAAGCCTAAAGTCTATAGCGCTCTTCTTCAATTAAAGGAAAGTTTAGGTCTATCCGACATATGGGATCTGAAACAGCCACAAGATCCAGGATACACATATTTCTCGTGTCCTCATAAAAAATATGTCCGAATAGATTACATCTGGTTGTCCAGTAACAGGGCTAGCCAGGCAAGAATTTGTAAATTACCGAAACTCATAGCGGATCATAATCCGTTAGTACTCTATATAAATATAGATAATATGGCTAGACCTCGGACAAGCTGGACTTTCGATCGAAAACTCCTTGTTAATAGGGGATATACTGATCATATTAAGGTATGGGCTCAAGGATTTTTCGATTGTAATAGATATAGCTCATCCAGAAATACGGTATGGGATTGTTTTAAGGCATCGATACGGGGCGAGACAATTAGCTACGTAGCCAGGCACAGAAGAGAAACTGCTATGTTAAATGACATACAGCTACAAAACTTAGCTAGGAAAGAAGAGAGGCATACTGCTATAATTGCTCAGGGTGGCAAGGATGGAGAGGGGGATTTAATTTTGAGAGAAATGACGATCCTCAAGGCAGCGATAAATAGCAAACTAACTAACTCAAAGGGCAGCTGAGACGTATCAATCCCACCGCAATGAGATTTATGAAACTGGAGAGAGGGTAGGGAAGCAACTAGCACTCAGTACGCGACAAAAACAATCTCTTAATTCAATTGTGTGCATTGAGTCCGAGGGACAAGAACATACAACACCAGAAGCAATATTAGAAGTTTTTAAGAATTTCTATAAGAAACTGTATAATAATGAGGACTCTCTTGACCTCAAAGCAGTTCAAAATGAAGTGGCCGGATGGGCTGTTGAATCAGGAAGTATCTCAGGGTTAGATATGGCTACTAGACAAGACCTAGAAAGGGATATAACCCTGAGTGAAGTAAGACTAGCCTTAGCAGAACTGGCCTCGGGCAAGGCAGCAGGTCCCGACAAAATTCCCCTTGAGCTCTATAAAATTTTGGATAGTATTATAACTCCTATTCTCCTCGATCTATTTATTGGAGTTCAAGTTAGTGGTAAACCTCCTAGATCATGGTTGGAAACGAACATTGTGGTATTTCCAAAAAAAGATAAATCTCCCAAATTGCCATCATCCTATCGACCGATCTCTCTGATCAATTCAGACTCGAAGCTATACTCTAAGATCCTGGCTAATCGGCTCAGGGGGACGATCGAGTGTCTGGTCTCCCCGTGGCAGCATGGTTTCATTCCGGGTAA
This sequence comes from Lissotriton helveticus, assembly GCF_964261635.1. NCBI lineage: Eukaryota > Metazoa > Chordata > Amphibia > Caudata > Salamandridae > Lissotriton > Lissotriton helveticus. The sequence continues at coordinate 1,475,879,505 of NC_136069.1, forward strand.
GGACACTACGGACCATACTAGACGGGTCATCGCCCTGTTTGATGCCATGGCTGTCGCGGGGGGCCGGATGTCGGTGGTCCTCCTGGATGCCGAGAAGGCCTTTGACCGGGTTTCATGGGCTTTTTTGTGGGCAGTGCTAGAGTATAATAACATGGGACCATGTCTAATTAAATCTTTAAAAGCAATGTACTTCTCACCTAGGGCCAGAGTTTTGGCGATGGGTCAGGAATCGAGTCTTTTTGATATATCCCGTGGGACTAGGCAGGGGTGCCCATGCTCCCCTATCCTCTTCGCACTGTATATAAATCCCCTCATTATAAAATTATTAAACACCGAGGCAATTAGACCAATAACTCTTGGTCCATTTGACACTAAAGTATTGGCCTATGCCGATGACGTGGCGGTAGTAACATCACACCCCAAGGAGGCAATAACGGAAATTGAACGAATTACTCATGCTTTTGGTCAGGTTTCGGGATATTCCTTAAATACGGATAAAACGATGGTTATATGTACACAAAATACCCAATTTATAGACCCTAGGAAAGTAGATAGCGCGGTATATCTGGGAGTCCGTATCTCCTCTAAAATTGATGAGATTATTAAAATAAACTATGATCCACTAGTACAGAAAATAACAACAGATTTAAAGCGGATAGATGGTATACATCTTTCAATCATTGGAAGAAGTAACTTCCTTAAAATGAACATTCTACCTAGGGTTCTCTATTTGTTCCGGGCGATCCCGCTATTGGTGGATGACAAAACCATTAAGATCCTCGAATCTCAGATGAGTAAGTTTATATGGGGATATGGGAAGATAAGGAGATCTATCCGTTTTCTTTCTCTCCCTGTCATAAGAGGGGGTCTGGCAATACCTAATCTGGGATACTATATGCTTGCAGCTCTACTACATCAGATGAAGCCACTGTTTTATATAAGATCGCTGAGAAATGAAGTAGGTGAGAGTTATATTCCCTCAATATTCGAACTAGTCATTGGGGATAAGGCAAGAGGCCTTTTAGTAAAACAGCTTGAGTCTTCATACTACAAAAAAGTTAAATTTAAGACTATACTGAGCGTTTGGGGTATTTGGAAAAAAATTAGAAAACAACTGAATATTACCAAATACAATAAGTACACATCACTTTGGCACTCTACCATACTGCCACCAGCTATATATGATACAATTGCCAGGAAATGGGAAACATGTGGAGTCTCGACTCTCGGTGACTTCCTTTCCCCTCCTTTTGGACAAAGATTCCAACAGTTACAATCTAAATTTTCTATTCATAGCAATAGTGTATTTAAGTACATTCAGATTAACACGATATTGGGCTTAAGGAGTGCAGATATTACACTGGAGAATATTCCTCTACTTGACTGTCTATTAAGATCATCAACCAGGATTGGTACGATTTATGATGTACTAATAGACAGCCAATCTGATGACGTCGAAGTGGTGGAGCAGGGTTGGTCAAGGAAATTAAATAATCCCAATGTCGATATCGATAAGATATTGGTTTTGTCAACAAAACTGTTTATGTCTTCTAATTTAAAAGCACAGTTGTATAAGACCATATATGATCTATATTTCACCCCCGCTAAACTTTTCGCATGGGGGAAAAGAGCTAATTCAGAATGTCCTAGATGTGGAAATTGCCCGGCACATCTGATTCATATGCTATACGAGTGTGAAAAATTAGTATTATTGAAAAAAATGATAATGGATTTCTGGCATGAAGTGTTTAGTCATCCAATCGCTGAATCCCCCTCCTTGTTTATCTTGGGATATGATAATACACTATCACATACCAATGAAGAAGAAGTACTGCTTTTTTTGGGGTCAGCAGTCTATCGTATTATATTAACAGCACGGTGGAAAGACACAGATCCCCCCAACTTTCAGATATGGTTATCAAGACTGTTGGGTATGTATAATCAAGAGAAAGCGATCTTTGCCTGTAAAGGGTTGAGGGCTCAAGCACGTGGTATTAAGATTTGGAAACCAATTGAGAACTGGAGCAAATACTAGAAATGCTAGTCAGAATGAAATCACCTATGTAAATAATATCTTGGTCTCTCTCTCGGTTTTTTATTTTTTTTCTTTCTCTCTTTTCTCCCTTTTGTGTTTCGTAGTTTTTGTTCTCTTTTTGTAAATTTGTTTTCGGTGACTAAAAAATATTGTTTTTTCTGCATTTGTGAATTGCCAAATAAAAAATTTTTTAAAAAAAATGAATGTGTGACTGTGTCCTGGTACACTGCCATCAGATAGCCATAGCTGGCGCTTTGTTCTTTTAAGCCCTATTTTTACCTAAATCTTTACTTTATTTTTCTAAATTGGTGTAGGATTTATCTGGTGTTGTTTTTTCACTTTATTATTGTTTAGGTGCTGCATACAATCTTTATAGAACCTGTGACATTCTTTATAGAACTTGTGACCTTTCTTGCTGCTGGGTTTAGGGTTGTTCTCATTGGCACTATGTGTGTTTTATCTGTCCCAGTTATTGTGGCATTTCCATAGTCAAGCCTGGACAGAAGTAGAGCTTGGGTTGCGATTTGTAGGTCATTGGGGGTATGAAAGGTTTGATTTTGCTGAGGAGTTTTAGGCTGTAGAGGGCACCTTTTGCTGTGGAGCTTATGTGGGAGCTAATGTTAAGTCTTGCGTCAAGAGAGATCCCGAGAGATTTCGCTTAGATTGCTGGGGTAAGTTTGCAGTTTAGGGACTCTATATTGTTTATCCATTCTTGGATCTGAAGGGGTTGTTCGTGATTGGAGAAGACAAGAATTTCATTTTTTTTCTTGGTTGAGTTTGAGATGGTTAAAGGTCAGCCAATTTTCTACATTTAAAAGTGTCGAGTTGAGTCGGGGGATGACTTTAAGGGAAGCTATTTCGGGGTACAGCTCGGTGTCGTCAGCATAGAGATGATAGGCGATATTTGCTTGTTTTAGAATCGTAGTGAGGGGTTTCATGTAAATGTTGAACAGTCTGGGGGAGAGGACTGAGTCTTGAGGGACACCTTGAGTTGTGGGTGAGCTGTGGGACATCGAGTTTTTGATTTTTATGAATTCGGATTGGTTTTGCAGAAATGAGGAGAACTATTTTAAGACATTGGCATCTGCTCCAATACGCTTTTGTAGGGTATCTGAAAGTAGCTTGTGATCTACCATGTCAAAAGCAGCTGATCGGTCAAGGTGGACAAGTAGGCAGCATATGTTAGAGTCAGGGGGGCTGTGAATGTCATTGGTTATGTTTATTATAGCGGTTTCTGTGCTGCATCCCTTCCTGAAACCAGATTGGTGTGAGTCAAATAGGTTGTTTGATTCCAGGTGTTGGTTCAGTTCGGCGAGAACACATTTCTCCAGAATTTTAGCTAGGAAAGAAGAGTTGGTGATGGGCCTAAAGTTTTTGAGATCGTTCGGTCAGCATCTGTTTTTTTTTTTTTTTAGAAGAGAGGTGATTTGTCTTTGTTTGAGGCAGTCGGGCATCAATCCATTGTTTAGGGCGCTGTTGATGATCTTTGTCCACATTGTGGTTAGGGTGAGGTTGAGGTTCTTAGCCAGGGAAGCGTGTAGAGGGTCTGCATAGTGGTTGGAGGGTTTAGAGTTGGCAATCGCACTGGAAATGTCCTCTTCGGAGAGAGGTTTGAAGTCCTTCCAACTCTTGGGAGAAGAGGTGGGTCTTGGGTATAGGCTTATTTTGGTGGTTGACAGAAGAGGGGTATCGACTTTGGGGAACATTTAATGAACTGGGTTTGGATTAGGTTTTGTTATTGGGTGATGACTTGCTGTGTTGGGATGGAGGGTGGTGGTCTAGGGAGAGCTCAATTTTGGTGATTTCGTCATTGAAGAATTTGGCCAGGTTGTTACACTGTAGTTTGTAGGCAGGGGTATTTACCTTGGTGGGCATGGAAGTGTGTTTCTGGATGATGTTGAAAAGTTCTGTGGGCAGTTTTTAGCTTTGTCTAGTGCACTCCGGAAGAATGAGGCTTTCTCCTTGATTATGTGTTTTTTGTATTTCTGTGTTCTCTCCTGAGCTGGAAGAGGTTGGTTGTGGATGGGTTTACTCTCCAGAGTCTCTCAGCGACTCTTACTTTTTTTCTTTGTTGAACCTGCTCTAGATGGGATGTCTCTGATTCTTTTGAGTTTCATGGGGGCTAGCTGGTCAAATGCAGTAGTCATCGTCCAGTTGTACGGTGTAGTGAGCTCGACCGTGTTGAGGTTGTCTGTGGAGGGCGGGAGAAGTGATGTTATTGTTTCTTCGAGGTCAGAAAGGGGCATTGATGTTTCTGCTCCTTTGATGGGTAATCTGTGCTTTGGCTGGTGTAGCAGCAGTTTGGGTGATGTTAAAAAGGATGATGTGGTGGTCTTACCAGTCGATTAGGAGAATATTATTGATGCTTATTGTCTCGTTTTTGGCTATGATTGCATCTAAGGTAGAGACTTTGTTATGAGTTTGTCTTTTGCAGTGTTGGGTGAGCTCATTTGTGAGAAGGAGTTCATTTAGTGACTGTATAAAAGTGTCCTTTTCGTTATTCCAGTTGAGGTTGAAGTCACCTAGGATGATGTTGTCGGAGTTGGATAGGGAGCAATGTGTAAGTAGGTCAGATAGTTGTTCTCCGAATGCAAGAGAGTTTCCTGGAGGTGCTAGATGAGATGGCATTTAGTCGTGCTAGGTTGGCGTTGAGGTATTCGAAGGTAGAGAAGGAGTGGGTTTTGATTTCAACTAAACTGATGTTGATCTTGTGGATGATGTTAATGCTGCCACCGCGTTGGTCTATTAGGTCCTTTTTAATGATGGAGAAACCAGGGGGGACTAAAAGGTCATGGTGCGGATAGGATGTTTCGTTGAGCCAGGTTTCGGTGAGGAACGCAATGTCAATGTCGTAATTCAGTTTGACATCAGCCAGCTCAGTTGCATGCTTGATTGCAGATCTGCAGTTCACAAACATGCAGTTGACCTTGCCGGTGTTGGAATGGTTTTGAGAGGAGGGCGAGCCTGGGGAATGACTGTGCGTTGAGAGGGAAGTCTTGTAGACCTAATTTGGTCGTTGGCTCTGCCTATTCTGGTGATTACCTGTATGTTGGAGGGGGGGTTTGGGTTGTTCTGGGGTCGTAGGTTTTAGCGAGAATCATTGCCTCACTCATGGACATCTCAGGTTTCGCTGTTTTTGGTCTGTGATATTGGGTGTTGACAGGGGTGGAGCGCCAGCTAGTCATCTGGTGATTGGGTAGTTGAGAGGGCTAACTGATGTTTATGAGAGAGGGGAGTTGTAAGTGTTGGGTGGGAAAAAGGGGGGCTTTGGTGTTGATAAGGATTTTGTTTATGCCCTGCGTGATTGGCTTGATTTGGCTATAGAGATGGGATAGGTTTTCAGTTATGGATATGATGTGCATAGGGTTCATTGGTAAGACAGTGTTTAGTTGTTTATCTATACCTGTGAGGCATTAGGTTAGTTCTGCCATCGACTCTAGGTTAGGGGGAGGGGGAGGGGTTGGGGGCAGATTAGACTTAAGGTATAGGTTGGGGCAGGAGGGTCGAGGGGTGGTATGATAGGGGAAGTGGAGACATATGCGTCTTCAGATGGGCGGAGGTGGGGGGGATTGGGGAGAGTGCTTCTCGTGTGTACTGGTGTTGTTTTGTCTAAGGGTTGGGCATTGGTTAGGCAAGTGTTGGTGTTTGGCGGGTAGGGATAGTAGAGTAAATGTATTGGGTGAGGTGTGGGGGTGAGATAGGGTGCGGTGTCTTGAGGTGGGAGGTGTGGTCGAGGGGGGTGGGAGTGGGCGGAGAAGATGGATATGGCGCGGGGTGGAGTGTAGGTCTGAGGAGTTCAGTAATTGAGAGTTAATGGCAGGTTTCATGATCGTTATTTTCTGGGTCGGGTTCTGGGGGTGGGTTGGGAAGAGGTAGGATAGTTGGAAGGGGTAGAAATGGAGTTTCGCAGCTTGGGGAAGGCGAGTTCAAATTGGTGAAGGTTTAAGACATTGGCTTGGATCATGACTTTGCCATTTCTGTTTATTTTTATGGTGGCGTTGATTTTGAAGGAAGATAACATGGCGATAAGCAATATTTGGCTGTAAGGGATGTTGGTGGTTTTGGTGACTTGCAGGTGGTTAGCTAGGTTTTTCCTCCATTTGGCCTAGTGGGTGGTGTAAAAAATTAGATCTGTTTTTTTCTTAACATTTTAAGAGTTAGGGTAGAGGTCTGCTATGAGTGTTTCAGGGTGTTGCTTGAGAAGTCTGTGCTTTAAGATTTGGTGGCATTAGCTGAAAGGTTAGGTGGGTATGTGATGGAGAAGGAGTGAGGGGCGTGGGGTTTAAGGTTGGTGAGATGTAAGGGAGTGGAGGTTTCTGGGGTGTTCTGGTGGCGTTTTCTTCTGTTGGCTGTCATCTTCCACATTTCGGGGTTGAGAGGAAGGAGAAAACAGGTGGAGTTCCTAGGTTGACGGGTTACTACAGGGATGAGGGCCACAAAGAAATTGGGCATGGGAAAATCCTAGAGCACAGAGGGTCTTCGGGGGGAGGAGAGGTGCAGGATTCAGGTGGCTCCTGGGTTTAAGTAGGACAAAAATTGAAGTTTGGTCATGGGGTGGCACTCCAGAGTAGAGGATATGAGGTGTGATAGGTTGGAGCTAATCTGACAGGGAAGAGTAGGACTGGGATGAGCAGGGTCAGTTGCTGTTTTATTTTATAAAGTTTGTTCATTTGAGATAGGTGGTGGGAGGTATTGGAGTGAGAGAAGGAGGGCAGTTTCAGGTCTGGGGCTAAGCTCATTGGGGGGTTGAGAGTGTATGGGTGTAGCCACATAGACCACTTCCGGATGGCTGCCTCCTAAAGGACTCTAGAAAAGGTTGAGTCCTACTATAGTAATGAAAAGCAAAATGTTACCCATATCATAAAATGGCACAGGAAGGCTATTTACAAATATGTATTGAAATTGAACTAATGTTTACATCAAGGACAAAAATGAAAACATGAAATACATGATACATGGTCTGATCACCATGCAGTACTATTCAATATCTGTATTCTGCACCCTACTTCCGCACACACTATGTCAGACCTCCCTAATCAGTTAAAGTTTTGGAATGGTATAGACCAGGCTCTTCTTAAACAGTATTTATCTATTACTCAGCCAGAAGCTATTCTAGATCCAGAGTTGGCCACTACTAACTATACAGACTGGCTTCAAAACACGTTTGCTAATTTAGTCCCGTAGAAAACAGCTTCCAAACACAGGAGTTCCTTCTCGGCCCTGTGGGTCTCTGAGGCACTGAGGCTGGAGAAACAATGGTGCCGGAAACAAGAGAGGTGCTGGCGCCTAGAATATGACAGCCTGAGAAAGCTCATTATAAACTAGCATTGTCTAACTATAAACACCTCTTATTAAAAGAAAAAAGTAGTTACTATACAAGGGATATAGAAACTGCACAAAATTACACAAACAATTCGGGTAGTGTCTAAACTGGCGGGGCCATCATGCAGCCATGCTAATGTAGCATCCCAAGCTTTTTGTGACTCATTAGCCCTTAGTTTTCAGGCTAAGGTGGATCGAATCTACTCAAATTGTAATGCCTCTGTCGAGGTTACGAGTCAGCTGGACTTAAACAGCTACAGCTTTGCCTTCATGAAATTTGGGCCAGTTTCTGCGGAACACATAACTGATCTGGTGGGCACGGCAAAATCCAGCTCACCGTTTGATCCTTGTCCCTCCTCTGTTCTGAAATTGATTCCAGACCCCATAGGTATAAACCTGGCTCAGGCATCTATCCCTTCCAATGGAAAAAGGACTCTTTTCTCTCACTGTTAAAAAAACCTAACTTGGACCCAGGGGATACCAACAATTTTCGACCAATTGCACATTTCTGCTGCCCACTATACTTGCAGAGAAAATTATGAATGATCAATTCGCTCAATACATTTATGGAATAAAACTGTTGGATGAAACACAATTCGGCTTTAGGAAAGGCGACAATACAGAGGCCCCACTCATCAAAGCTACCGATGAGATTAGGTTTGTGTTAGACAAAGGAGGAGCAGCAGTACGTGGCCTACTGAACTTATTGGCAGCATTTGACATGTTTGATCATGGCCTGCTGATCAACTATGTCTCTGCACTAGTGACTGGGAACAAGGCAAAATCCTTTTTGACCTCTTTTTTATCGGAACGTACCCAGCTAGTCAGCCTGGGCAATTTCGACTCTCCAGTTTTTTCACTTCCGTGTGGAGTACCGGAGTATCTAAGTTGTTCAACATTTACGGCACTGACTTAGCACAGGTGATTAAATTCTTTGGATTAGCTCTCACGTCATATGCAGATAACACCCAATTAGTACTCTCTGTCCACAAGAATGGGGACACCATTTTGGCTAACTTCCAAGATGGCATGTTGGCCATCAGCAACTGGATGTCAAGACCAGGGAGCCCGTTTTCTTGCCGCCACATAGCCTTTGCCCAAGACATACCTGCTGCCGTAATCTGCCACCTGCTTTCAGTAAGGGTCACAATGCATGGTGCAGCGCTGACCTTGCCACCCGGGCGCCGTAACTTCACTGACTTCACCGGGGTTGTCAGGGGACTACATCCCCTAGCAGTCTACGTGGCAGTCTCGCCGCGCATCGCGAGAGCGAGCACCAGGAGGTGCTCAAAAGGGGAGCCCGTTTTCTTGCCGCCACATAGCCTTTGGCCAAGACATACCTGCTGCCGTAATCTGCCGCCTGCTTTCAGGAGGGACACAGCGCATGGTGCAGCGCTGACCTTGACACCCGGATGACGTAACTTCACTGACTTCACCGGGGTTGTCATGGGACTACATCCCCCAGCAGTCTACACAGCAGTCTTGCCGCGCATCGCGAGAGCGAACACCAGAAGGTGCTCAAAAGGGGAGCAGAGCTCCCGCAGCGCGGGACGTGGGTGGGCGTGCCCGGGCCGCACGCGGTCGAAACCCAGGCCAAGGGCGGGCCCGTCTGCGCCCGTCAGAGCCAGGAGGAGGCTGGGCTGGGCCACCCCTCTTCTTATGAACTTCTCATCATCAAGGCTCCTTTGGTTAGCGCTAAATATTTACATGGTGTCATTGATATATGTGTGTATAGATTTGGTATATTTTTGTGTCTTTTAATCTTAAGATTAAGCATGTCCATGGCCAATCGCAGGGGAGTGGGTGGTCCTGGGGTTGCGGGCACCTTAGATGCTTTTATCTCGCGGGCTGAGTCAGTACTCATGCATGAGATTAAGCTTACTGAAAAGAGACTCTCCTTAGATCCCCAACCCCAACGAGTTTTAATAGGAGCATATACACCTAGTCTCCCCTCTACTGAGGCTCCAACTGTTGACCCTACTCACTTGGTGACTGCCCAGATACACTCTTCTGAAATAAGTAACCATCCTTCTAATGGTAGTATTGTAATGGAGAAGTGTGGCTCAGGGGTTAGAGGCAGCAGACCCGGAAGCTGAGATCGGTCCTGGACCAGGGTTCAATTTCCCGCCTCGGCGGGTCTTGGGCTAAAAATTCCACGGACTCGATAATTCTCGCCCCGGTGCCTCCTCGACTCACGGGTTCACACTCTGGGCAATAGCTTGCCTAATCTCCACAACGGCCCCTCGCGGCGGGATGCCTGACTTTCACCTTGTGGATACCCTGCTATCTCACAGGGGAATACCAGGAAGGGTTCCCTAAGCAAGCGCCGGGACACCCACTGCGGGTAGCTGTGCGCTATATAAGCTCAACTACATTTACATTTACATTAATGCTTGATCCTTCCCCCTCTCCTAAGATACTCACATGACAACAGAGATCTGAACAGATAAAGGTGGGGGAGGTTCTTAATAAAAAACGGAAGGCGCGTGGGCAGCCGCAATTTGCATCCCATGCTAGTACGGTGGCCAAAACAAGGAGTAAATGCACAGGTAATGAGGGGGGGTCAGGTTGCTGCTTCCTTAACAGGCAATACTAGTTCAAAAGGAGACAAGGAAGAGGATAGAGCCTATATCAAACATTTGTTTAGGGATTTTGAGGATGCTCTCCTTTCCAAAATGGGTGAGAAAATGGTGGCGTTGTTAGATCCCCTATTAACCAAATTGTAAGAAATAGATACACGGCTGTCCAAGATAGAGCAACATCTATTCTTACCAACGTCAACTATGGGTAAGGTCACACATGGCCAGTCAACTGCATCCAGTCTAGTTACAGTGCATAGTAAAAGTCAACCTAATGAGGTAGACCGCAGTGATGGTAGGATAGGATTAGTCCCCAATGTCCTCGCGAGTAGTCTACATACCATACCCAATGATCCTGTATGCACTAGGGAACAACAATGGAGTAGGGATCTAGGTATCCCACGGGGTAGGAATACCGCTCCTAGCAGTTCTCTTAATCTTCCTCCAGAAGCCACACCTTTTACCATTGTCCTCTCTAATGTACAATACACTCTGCAAGTAATGTTGAACATTGGGAGTCGCTTAAGAATAAAGCATTACATATGCTAAACACCAGAATCGGGTTGGGCGATTGCCTACTCCGAGAATTTAAGATGATTCGCAGAGTTGCATGGGTAGGGCAAAATCAGAAATACTTTAGAGAGGATTGTGTAGTGCTTAGTTTTGGGTCCCCATCTCTTGTTCAAACAATCTTGGAAAGGGCAGGCTCAAGGGTTTTAAGTAAAGATATTATCCACATCTTGCCCTTGGGTTTTTTCTATCGGACTTCACCACCGCCCATTATAGCTAGGGATAGTGCAAGAAACATTGCCCAGGTTCGAGGTCCCTATGATTATGTAGTCCCGACGTTAAATAGATTTGAACTCCTCTCCACATTGCAGGATATTGACTGACTGCAATCTGCGGAAGAGTGTAACATGACTCTTCAGTCACTATTTACTCCGGGAGGGGGGATGGGGCTCCAGAATGCAAGAAGCCAGGCAATTTACCCCAAGTACCGTTAGCAGGAGAGGGGATTAGACAGTTGGGGGGCAGGTCAAGTAGGGACATGGGTAGGTTTAATGATAGAGGTCCACCTGACAATTATATGATGGAAGTGGTTTGTGTTGCTGGGATGGCGACTGATTCTTGTGACCAATTAAGTAATGGTAATAATCTTTGTGATGCGATAGGTCTTAAGTTAGTTTCCTGGAACATTGCCTGGCTTTCCCAAAAAACAATCTCTGTAGATTGGTCTAAATTTTTTGAGCAGGTTGACATATTGTGTTTTCAAGAAACATGGGCTACTGACACAGTATTTCGACACGGTTATTTAAACTTTGCGAAAGCTGCGGAAAAAGGGCTGTGTGGTAGACCCAAGGGTGGATCGACCACTTGGTTTGCAAGGGGTGAAAGGATCCCTTATTGTTACCTCTCTAGATTTGTTTTTATTAGAATACAGAGCTGATAATAACGTCATAATAGCTGGTGATTTTAATTGTACTTTTGAACCTCTGGACATTCATGATGTTAATCTTGGCACTGAAGAGGATGCCGACTGGTCCATCCCCCAGTTAGACATTCCCGCTATTAAAAAATGGTCAAGTGCAGCTCTCCAATTAAAAGGACTCTGTTTGGAACATGGGATAAGGGCTGCCAATGGAAGAACCAAGTCAGATAAATTAGGTTCCCATACTTTTATCAACAGTTTACGTACTAGCAGAATAGACTTTTTTTGTTAAACAAGGAGTTCTGGTCTAACCTTGTAGACATAGAGGTCTGCGAAAGACCTGAGAGTGACCATAACCCCCTTTTGCTCTCTGTATTAAGCACATCGTCAATATGTGGAGCTAGTCTAGCTCCACGTACTGATTTTGTTGAGGTTAGATTGACCAACGACACTAGACGTGTCAAGTGGGCAAATGTTTTCCAAACCGAAGAGCATTTGGATGAAATGAAAAGCCTGTTAGTTAATGCCATTGGTAAGTTACAGACCTGTGTCACGCAGGGGGAGTTGAATGTCAAAATTGAACAGGTCCAAGAGGAATTGTTTTTAAAGCTTAAAAGTTATTTTATAAAGAGAACTAAGAATCCCAGCCGTCAAATTGATCCTAAAGCAGCAGCCTGGTATGGCACTTCATGCCGCCAGGAATATAGAAATCTTGCGGCAGCAATCAGATCCAAGGATAGGGTTGCAATTTGCAAGGCCAGGTCCGACTATAAGAGTGCTCAGTATTACGCCAAAAGGGCCTGGGACGAACAGCACTGGGGGGATTTGCTGGAAGCATCCCTAGGGAGGAATATGTGTGCGTTTTGGCATTTGGTGAGATGGGGTGGTGGTGTTCCTAACAATGTCCCCCATAACTATGTGGAGCCCGACAGGTGGGTCTCCTATTTTAAAGCACAGTTTTCAAGTGCAGACGCTAATCCAGACTCTCAAGTCATTCCACCTCTGGATACTAATCAACATTTCACTAAGCACGAGGTGGAAATTGCACTTCAGTCAGTACCAAGAAAAAGGGCTCCGGGGCCTGATTGCATCCCCGCTGACCTGTTCCTACATGACTTATCGAACTGGGCGGAATATATTCAGCTCCTAGCAAACGCAGTGGCCAGTGGTGCACCTACGCCAAGTATGTGGGCAGGAGCAGAAATTTTACCTATTTATAAAAAAGGGGATCGTACAATACCAGGGAATTATAGGCCCATCAGCCTACTTGATTGCATACAAAAGGTCCTGGCAAGAATGATTCTAAATAGAATCCAGACATGGTTGGAGGAATGCAACATCCTGTCCCATCTACAGGCGGGCTTTCAGTCTTGTACAAGTACCATAGACCAGGTGTTCAGATTTATACTTGTCTACTGGCGCACTGTGGTTATTGGGGAGACACTCTATATGCTGCCTTTGTCGACTTGAAGTCGGCTTTCGATCTTGTTCCCCGAACCAAGATGTGGCGCTGTTTCTTGCAGTTAGGCATGCCACCTGAGATCCTGGTTCTTTTGGTCAAGTTACATACTGCAAGCTATGCGCAAGTGAGATGGGGTGTACAGGGAAGCCTCACCCATAAGTTTCCAATAGAGAAGGGGATTAGGCAGAGGTGTGTACTAGCCAGACCCTCTTCTCACTATATATAAATGGGGTGGTGAATTATTTTAAGGACTTCTCTACCGATGCACCTTCCTTAGCGGGGAGTAGGATCCCCCTACTCATGTTTGCAGACAACACCCTCATCCTTTCGAAAACTAGAAAGGGCCTCCAAAGTGCCCTTTCTAGATTTGAGGAGTTTTGTGAGGACCATGAACTAATTGTCAACATGGACAAAAATAAATACATGGCCCTGCACAAACGTAAGTTGATTGTCGGTAAAGTTGAAATGAAGGACCGTGCTTTGGAACAAACCGATATCTTTTCCTACCAGGGGGTTCATAGTGATAGAAATGTGAGTTGGAAACCCCAAGTAGAACTCCTCACAGTTAAGCATGCCCAATTGTCAGGTGTATTGATTAGAGAGCATAGATCTTCTTACACAAAACCGATAGCCCCTGTCCTCCAAAAATACCATACTAAAATTGGTGCCTCAATTCTCTACGGGGCTGAGCTGTGGGGCTATGCTAATCTGGATTCTTTGGTTCTAGCGCAAAACAAGTTTATGTGGTCATTAATTGGGCTCCCACAGTTCACCCCGTTGCTACCACTGTTTTTGGATTTGGGCTGTCACTCCATTAGGGATGTGGCACAGTATAGGTCAGTTGCTTATTGGAGGAGGATTTGGGTGACTCCAGAGTTAAAGCACTATGCACTGGCATTAAATGATGTCAAGAACTCGGACGTCTCCAACAAAATTCTATGGTTAAGGTGTGTATGGAATACACTTAGTGAGATGGGTATGAGTAGCTTATGGACCAACCCAGGGGATATTGCTTTTCCGTCCAAGGCAGAGTTTAAGGTAGCATATTGGAACATGGTTGTAACCAGGCACTTTGCGGCCCTTACTGCTCCTTCTCTGTCTGGAGCATTTCTTGATTTAAAACATGAAGCCAAATATGAAGGCTATTTGGGACCTAATTACCACCCCAAAAGATAGAAAATTATACCGTCAGTTTAGGGTGGGTTCTCTCCCCACAAAGGTATTTACAATGAAATGGAACAGTATGAATACTCGTGCCTGTCCCCATTGTCCAGATGCGGTAGAGACAGTGATCCACATCCTTATTGCTTGTCCAGCCTCTCGCAAACCTAGGCACAGATGGCTGAAACCTGCATGCCAGAACATGGGATCTAGGTCGAGCAATGAGGCTGTTAGGATCTTATCTACATCATTGGAAGAGCCGGTAGTGGTCGCTGTCTCCAAGTTCTTGGGATGGGTGTGGGTTATTCGTTCGAAATACAGTAGCCCATAGTAGATGACTAGATTTTCCTTGTACCTGTTCCTTGCACTATGCACTTTATATTAATTGTACTGTGCATTTCAAATGAAGTATTTTTAGTATTTCTGGTTTGCTGTCTGATGAAACTAAATATCTTAACAGTTTATACATTTGGGGTCTTCTTCGTTTTTACATGCATGGTTTCAATGTGTTATCTGTATATTTATCTCCATTTTGATTTACTGTCTAATTTCCAGAAATGGATGAATAACTGTTATGTATGTATGGATGTTTTGAATTTTTAGAACTTTTTTTAACTTCACCGCTTATGTGTCATGTATCAACTTTTGTGATTTTTAACATCGAAATAAAGTTTTTGAACTGGAACTGGATGTCAAATCACAGCCTCAAATTAAATTTGTGCAAGACAGAAGTATTGATCTTTGGAATTCTATCTACGGGTTTGGTCTTCGGGCTGGTGCCGGATAAATTAGGATCGCCCCCAATCCCGGTCACTAAAGCCAAGAACCTGGGTGTCATTCTTGACAACAAGCTGTCTTTTAAATGTCATGTTAACACAGTGGTCTTCTCATCCTTTTATGTCCTAAAAATGGTGAGGAAACTGCTCCCGTTCATCCCGATTGATGCCAGGAGAAAGTTAATATCCACTTTGGTTATTTCCGAAGTCGATTATTGCAACAGTCTATTGATTAATGCACAGGAAATGGTTCTTAGTAAGTTGCAGTTAGTGCAGAATGCGGCTGTTGGGATTCTAAATTGATCTCCAAGTTGGTTAGACAACTTTACTGACTGCCTATAAGAAGCAGAACAAAATTCAAAGCACTCTGCATTGCCTATAAGGCAATTCATAATACAGGCCCGGAATTTCTGAAGAACTCACTCCAGTTATACACTCCCATCAGATCCCTGTGTTTGGCAGGTGCTAATCTTCTTGTCGTCCCAAGAACCTACAGAACCAATTGGTGTGACAGAAGTTTCGTAGTTCCAATGGCCAAGCTGTGGAACTCTCTACCCTCCAAGATTAGAGCCAGTCCTACTTTATTTTCATTTAGGAAACAAATAAAAACATGGCTCTTCAATTAGTAGGTTTTTTCATCTAGGCCATACCTTGTGGAGCACTTAGCACCGAGACACCTATGGGCATTTGCACGCTTTATGAGTTGTTATAACATAACATAATAATCATCTATATAGAATCCAAGCGTTAATTGAGAGTCATCGTTTAGGAACAACAATACAAACAGCAGGTAAAAAGCAAAAACCAAAGTATAGGGATGCCTCGTCATAGGGCTTTGGGATACTTTAAAACTTCTCTGTGAGCATTTCTAACAACACTGAAAACAGATTCATTGAAGGGAGATGCCAGTGGTGCTGCCAGAACCCCAGTGACTTATTGATGTTAAAGCGGTATTTGGGCAAAATATTGAGTTTTTAGTATGAGGAGACAGAAATATCAGGGGAAAAATATTGTGGTACAAAAATATAATGATGCAGATATATTGTTGAAAAGAATATTGTTTTTTCAGGTAAGTAATATTATTATTAGGAATATTGGGCGTGATTACAATGTTGGGCGGAAAGCCAACTGACAGCTAGTCTGAGGCTTTCAGCCGTATTACAATGCTGGTGGTCGGAGAGGAACCAGTGGGGGGATTCTGCTCCACTTCTGACGGGATTAAAGGACCCATTGGTGTGGGTATAGTTATCCCATAATGACGGCGTAGACAGCCTTGGCTCTGCTGTCGGGATTACAATATCGCTTTCAACCTGGCCTTTCATTGCGGTCCACCCACCATGAAAAGGCAGGTGGAAAGTGACTTTGGGGACCATCTTCCCCCCCTGCCCCTCCGGTATTTGGTCTGGGGGACACCTATGGTGCCCCCTAAACATCAAATGGTGCCTGCCACACGGGGCAGGGATGTTTGAAAATATCCATTTTACAATTTTAGCTTGTGCTGCAGCCCTTTTCTGCCTGCCGCACAAGCTGCAATTGTAAAATTTGTGTTTCCGAAAGCCCATACAGTGATCGCATCCAAATACAGCAGGTGGAACCGCTGACCTACGGTCGGGCAGTTCCATTCCGCAACTGTGTCACCAACCGGCATCTTAATTAGGGCCAATGTTGTTGTTAGTGTCGTTTTCAATGATTTTATTGTAAAGAATATAATGATTTAAATTATTTTAATGCATTTTAGTTCATATATTGATTGTGCTATTATTGTTTGTATAATTATTATTGTTTTAAATATAGTTTATAATATCAATTTTTTTAATGTAATTGTTACTAGTAATTTATAGTGTAGCCGGTGTTATTGGAGCGCTAACTGTGACCCGGAGGTGTCCCGGCGCTATGTGAAGTCCTAACTGACGACATCGTCGATGTAGGTATTAACGGGATTAATTTGAGAACAGCTATTTTTTTAGTGCCTTCCAAAAGGCTAGAAGATTGGTCATGCTTCTCAAGTAGAGTTGGAGAGCGTTCCATGCTGTGGCAGCATTGGTAACAAAGCTTCTGCCACCCCAATTTACTTTTTTCACCCGGGGCACCACCGCAAATTTTGCATCTTATGACCAGTGAAATCTTCGTTTTAAAAAGTCCGGCCCGTTCCATGCAGGGCTTTAAAGACCAAACATAAAGCTTTGAACTGAGTGCGCTTCCTGACCGGCAGCCAGGGAAGTTTTTTACTTTTGGCTGAAACTGATTCAAATGTTGGTGTGCCTGTGAGGAGCCTGGCTGCAGCATTCTGTAGGATCTGTAATTTGTTCATTGATCCTTTGTTGATCTTGAGATATAGACTAATTCAATAGTCTAATCTAGACATTATTAACATGGTAACCACTGTTTGTTGCACATCTTTGGGTAGAAGTGGCATTATTGTTTTGCAAGATCTGAGAATATATGATGTCAATTAAGCCACTGTGTTCACCTGATCCCTGAAGCTTAGTTTGTCATCTATCCACACTCCCAAGTTCTTCACCTTGTGTGTCATCCACGTATGAAGTCAAATTGAAACCAAAGGATTCAATTAAAGGAGCCAGTGAGGACACATATAATGTGTTGGGCTTAATGAAGACCCCTGTGGCACTCCACGGAGTAGAGTAAATGATTCTGCTGTTTGGGTTTGTAGGGGTATAGGGTGAGAAGTAAATAAGTAATTTTTAATAATGATAAAGTATGTTATTGATAATATTTATGAATATTATCTAATACTGATTTAATGTCCTAATATTTTAGGTGTGGGTTGCTATGTTTTATGTTTGTATGCTATGTATGTAGGTGTGGGAAGTAAATTAAGTAATAGGTAATTAACAATTAATGTTCACTTTATTATTAATTATTTGATTGATCAATAGTTATGTAAATTGTGTAATAATTATATATTGTAGGTGCAGGCTTCTGGGTTTGTTGTGTTGTAGGATTAAGTATCATTAATTAAGAATGAATTATTAATGTACTATTAATTATTAGACTGAGCATTAATTATGTCCATTATGAAATACTGATTTGTTTTATTTATATTTTAGTTGTGTGTCGCTAGGTATCTAGGGGTATATGGTTGGAAGTTAGAGAGTAATATCTAGAAACGATTCATTATTAATGTATGATTAAATATTTAACCGGGGCCTTATGGCTCTTACTATTGAAGATAGCCTCCCTTACTTCCGCACAGGAAAATTCCCAGTCCAAATATAGTTGTTGCTCTAAACTGAGAGAGGGAAGCGAGATATCCACAAGCCACCTATAAGCAGTCTGGCTATCTACATTTCCATCCTCCTGATAGATGGTTTGAAAGAAGGGCTGAAAAGAATCACAAATGTCCTTGTCAGTAATTAACGTACCCCTTTCAACTCTGATCTCCTTAATACAGCTCCTTGCTCGGTCCGATATACTCTTCCAAGCAAGGAGTTTGCCTGCTCCATCTCCATATTCGAAATGGGATATCTTACTTGCTTCCCACCTTCGCATGAGCCTAGTATTCAGAATGTTCTCGAGCTGGGCCTTCAATCTGCCAATCTTATATCGCTTTTCCTGCAAGGTTTCCGGAGGTGCTAAAACTGAGAGGTCTACCTCTGCATCCTTCAACTTGGCTTCGATATCTATGATTTCTTCCTTATAATTTTTGTTCCTATAACAGGACCTATTCGTAATTTGGCCACGTAGGTAGGCTTTCAAAGAGTCCCAGACTGAGGTTATTAAAGCTGTTCCGACATTCACCTCCAGAAACCATGCCGCTTCTCGTGAGAGAAAGGAAACTTCTTCCTCCTCCAAGAGTATGGCACGGTTAAAGGACCAGGTCCCAATTAGGCTGGGCGCTGGGCGCTTGGCATTTCAGAGTCAAAAGGACCCCAGAATGGCCCGAGAGACGGGGTGCCAAATTTACTGCGCTCTTAACCAGGCTCCTTAATGTATAGCTAACCAGAACAAAATCAATACGTGACTGGTGCCTGTATTTAAAATTCCGGTACGACACCCCTTGCTGCTGCCCTGATCTATCCCTCCATATATCTGATATAGTGAACTGTCTCATATCCCCCAGAAAATATTCTCGAGACTTGGAAAAGACCACAGCCCTATTAGTTGGAGTTGTATACAGAGCAGGGTTCAAAACAATGTTGAATTCCCCTGCCAAGATCATTGCTCTGGGTAATCGAGTAAGTGTAGAAAAATAGCCTTCAAACTAGAAGGATCGTCCTGGTTAGGACCATAGAATCTGATTAAAGTTAACAAGGTATCCATTATTGAAGCTTTTACAATCACCCATCTGCCACTTGGATCTTTTATATGAGAGCAGACATGGTCCCTAGCTGACTTCTTAAAAATAATTGATACCCCTCGGATATTTGCCGACTGATTTGTGCTGACATGGGAGCCCACCCAACTATGATGCTTTAACAAAGAGATCATTTCATCTTCCAATAGATGTGTTTCCTGGAGGACAATGACCTGTGCAGATGAATCCTGCAAGTACTGTAAGATCTTATCTCTCATTGGTCTAGTGTGCAGGCCATTGACATTCGAGGAAAGGATCTGAAGGGAAGTCATGGTGGCTCCCCCTTCCCTACCGCATTGGAATATGCAGTGTCAGCTTTCAACACCATCAGCGCCCTGCCTACACCCTTAACCTTAACTCTGAAAATGGACACTTCCAAAATGGCGAAAAATGAGGATTTCTTTGTGTTTTTCTCCCTCACTCCTCCCACACCTACCCCTACCCCATACCCATATGCATCCGCCCCCCACCCATGGAGAACCCCACCCCCAATCATCCGGACAGATGAAGTCCAGTTAATTGCATCCTGAAATTTCCCACCCACATCCACCTCAAGAAAAACTCAACCACAAGTGCCAAGAAAAAGAAAGGCAAAAAAAAAAAAACATGCAATACTATCATATCTAAGTCAGCCTATTACAAAGCGATAGATATTAGCCTAAAATATTGTGAATATTGTGAATATAAGAAAAAAAAATGGAGGAGGGGAAAGACATTGTCTATGACCCTCATGATCTTCTTTTTTCTCTTCTCCCTTCTCCCCTTCCCTATCTATAGGACCTAACTGTTCCCCCTCTACGCTTTCTGCATCAAAAGGTACAGAAAAATACTTAAAGCGTGCTTTGTATACCTAACCCGACTGTAGGTTTACCAGCAGATCTTCAGCCTCCTGTACCGATCTCACGTTAATACATTTTATTTTGGAACATGATCTTCAGAGAGGCAGGAAATTTAAGTTGGGCCACTGCTCCCAGCTTTTTAAAATCCTCCAACTTCCTGCCCAATTCCCATTGCCTATCTAATGTGACTCTAACCAAGTCTGATCTAATCTGGAAAGGGAAGTCCTGGCCTTTCAGTGATTTCAATTTGAGAGATAGATTAAGTATCCTATCTTTCACTGAGTAAGTGTGAAAGTTAATAAGGATTATCCTCGGCTTAGAGCGATTCGGGTTTCTTCTGAAGGGGTCCCGGTGGATTCTCTGGATATCCCTATCTAGTTCCTCCTCAGAGAACTCTAGATCTAGCGATTCTTTTAGAAGATTGATCTTGAAGCGTTAAAGATTGTCCCCCTCACTCCCCTCTGGGACATTCAATATTCTTAAATTATTCCTGCGGGAGTTATTTTCTAATGTTTCCAATCTGTCCCGGAGGACCCCTTCTTCTCTTTTCAGGGCTACAAAATCCACTTTCATAACATCAAGCTGCTCCGTTAATGCCCCACATTGGATTCTAGTGTTTCCATCCTTGTATTTAGGAGATCCACTTTTTTATCCAGAGATTCACAAAAGTTCCTGATCTCTCCTTGGTTTGCGGCAGAGACCTCAAAACCCTTTTTTATGTCCACCACTAATGAAGCCATAAGAAGCTCCAGGGAGGAGATTGGCTGTACCTCTGGAGCTGGAGCCTCTAGACTTTGAGCTGTTGCTCCTCCATCCTGAAGTCTCTCCACAGAGACCGAACTCTGGGCCTTAGATGGATCCTGAAAAGCTTCTCGAGAGACCCCTTAGGTGTCTGGACCAAGGCCTCTTTCCCCTCTTTCACTAACTCCATCCTGTTATCACTCCTCGCCGACCCAGAGCTTTCCATAACCACTGAAGCGCAGTCCTCTACAAGCATGAAACTTTGACTTTGCTATTTCTGAGATCGTTTCTGAGGCAGGGGTTGCAGGTCCACTCAGTTCGGATTCTGACTCAATTACGTCCTCTCCACCCAACCTTTCAGCCTCTCCCTGTCTTGCGAGAGACAATACTTCTGGCATGACCTTAAAATGTGACCTGAAGGAAGGCGTGATCTAATATCTGGGAAAAGTTCCTTAACCTTGGTTGGTTTGAAGTTCTTTTTTTTACTTCCCCTGATAAGAAAGTAGAGGTGTTCTTATCTATTTTCCCCTCCTTTCGGGAATTTGCCTTCCAATTAGTGTTGCTGTTGTCGCCACTGCTACTATTACCGTGATCTTCACCGGCACTCAGCTGTAACAGGTCAATAGCTCTCTTGGTGGATTTAGCCCTTACAAGCCCTCCTCCCCCTACGCCTTTTATCCTTTCTATAACTCTTACTATTACTCAAGAGGGAAACACAAGTACGGGCAGAAACAAAAGTAGAGGCAAAAACAGGAGCTAAGGCAGTGGAGCTCATCTCAGCAGGAACATCTACTGGGACAACTCCTACCTTGATGTTGGACACCCCGTCAACCCATAGACCTCCTCATTCCTGTGGCTTAAGAGATGTGCTGTCCGACCCAGTGCTACGAACACTCTGTTCCCGGCTCTCCATGCTGCTCTTCTCAATCTTCTCAGTATGCTCCAGGTTGACTGCCACTCCTCTGATGCTGCCCCTGAGGCGTCCGCGAGCCGCGATTCTCTGGCTCCTCCTCAGCTCCAGCGCCGCTATCCCCCACCGATTTGAGTCCAGAGGGGCGGAGGGAGCGAAGGAAACAGAGACCGGGGCGGGACAGCTGCCTGCACCCCCGCCTACACACATCCGCAGGAGACCGACCACTGACAAATCCCGAAATGGAGCCCAGACCAAAACCCAAGCGAGCCCCCCCAACACAGCCCAGGCGCCTCAACACAGACACCCTTGGAAATAGGGGATCCAAGACTTCCGACTCCCCGGTCCTCCTAACTGTGCTCCTTTGTGCTGCCACAACAGGCTTCCCAGGTGGAGAGCTATATACTTATATACTTATAGCAGGGCCCCCTTAAGTCAGATTAAGGAGCGCCAGGCGCAGAAAAATGCGCAGAAAATATCCGCTGCTGAGCCCACTAAGGAGACAATGCCAGTGATTTCCAGTGATACCCAGCAGTGCACAGTATCAGAGTTTATACTGGCGCATTAACACCAAGCACCATGAAGTAGCTTGATGCTATCTCCAGTACTAGGGACAACTTGCACAATCCACTCTCTGACCACAAGGGCTCCGCACTTACAGTCAGTCTACAGTCTTCAGTCTGTAGAATTCCCAAACGGCCACCGTACTGCAGCAAACCGCAGCAAACACTCTTGTGGCCCCGTCAAATCTGTGCCTGATGCCCAGCTGATCGCACACCCTCTTCGCAGAAAAGCACTCCCAGGTGCTGACGTCCAGGGGGGATGCCGCGTTTAGGCCGCCCGTTTACTCCTCAACGCTGCGCTGGCTTCTCAAACCACAGCGCAGGAGCCGTGAGTGCGACCTGCAAGCCGCCTCAGGTCTCCCGAGGACCAAAACTCCCCCGCCCCCGAAGGGAGCAAGAGCAAGCGCCACTGCCTGCAGGTGCCACAGGTGCAGCGAGGAAAAAAAACCTGGGACCAGATCCGGGACCAAACTGCCGCCACCACTCAAGACAAGCGGAGCAAAGCAGAGCAGCCCCGAATACGAAGAAAGGGGTCTGAAAAAGGTAAACAAAACTCACAGGTCCTTGCGAAATTCTCAGCACTTCATTGCCAAACTAACAGAGCATAGGAGGAGCGGGTAGGATCTTTAGGTGCAGCGGCATCTCAGCGTGCTGCCGCCATGTTCTCAGCAGAAAATTAAATACTACATTGTTTATGCATTTTGTAAATTGGTTAATTGTTTTTCTATTTTTTAATATATAGATATATACATTTTGTTAGTTGGTTTATTGTTATTGTTTTCTATTTTAAAAAATCCATATATACACATATATATATATATATATATATATATATGTATGTGTGTATATATATATGTGTGTGTGTGTCTGTGTGTCTGTGTGTATATATATATATATATATATATATATCACCTACACAAATCCGGTGCCCTTCCCCCTCACCAAAATGGCGACACCACAATCACCAACACTCTGGTAAGGTTTTGTTTATTTTTCAAATGCAATGAGCCCCGACGCGTTTCGGCCGGATATATATATGTTTCACTGAAAAAAAAACAAAGGTGACAAGGGTAGTTAGGAAGTAGAATGAAAAAATTCCTTAGAAATTAACTGAAAAAAACAAAGGTTATGGGGACATTATAGTTAGGCTCAGATTTCACTCATACAAAACCATTGAAATTCAGCAGTTATAGTTACCTAAGCTGAATATGATGTACGCCCCCACAATGCACTGCTTATGAACTCACATATTACATCACATATGACATGGACAGTGACATCACTGATGACATCTCAAATGATATATTTGATTACATCACTGGTGACATCATCCAGTGAGTGTAAGTGTTTTGTAAATGTTTCTGAGAGTTAAGGATATATACTAAGGTACTGTATACATTAAATTACCATTCTTTTTGTACTACTAATGAGTGATACTGTTTCTAATATATGTCATCTCAGTGGCACTGTTATGTCTGTATCAGTGTGGGAGTAGGTGTCTGAGTGGGTGTGTGAATTGCTTTATGGGTGAACAAGTTGGGGGTGAGTTGATGTATGGATGAGTGAGTGACTGTGTGAGTGACTGTATGAGAGGGTGTGTGTGTGTGAGAGTGGCAGTATGAGTGACTGTGGTGGCTGTGTGAGTGGCTCTATCGGTGGATGGGGCTGTGTGGGTGACTGAGTGACTGTGTGAATGGTCCTAAGGGGGAATGACTGGGTGTGGAAGTGGATGTATGGGTAATTGAGTGGCTGTTTGACTGGGTGTATGAGTAAGTGAGTGGGTGTATGTGTGGCTGTTTTGCACATACGTATTTGTGTGAATGGCTGTATAGATGAGTGAGTGGGTGTGAGTGGCTGTATTGATGTGGGAATGTGTATGTATGCTTTTTTGTGAATGAGTGAATGTGTGAGTGGCTGTATAGGTGAGTGAGTAGCTCTGTTGGTAGATGTATGGGGAAGTGAGTGGCTGTGTGAGTAGCTATAGGGGTCAGTGAGTGGCTGTGTGGGTGTGTGAATGGGATTGTGAGTGTTGTATGGGTGTGTGAGTGAGTGTGTGAGTGGTTGTATGGGCCTATGAGTGGGAGTGGTTTTGTGGGTGTGTGAGGAGCTGTATGGGTTTGTGAGTGGCTAAATGGGTGAATGAGTGGTTGTGTGAGTGGCTGTATGAGTGACTGAGTATGTGTGTCAGTAGTTGTATGGGTCTGTGAATGGGTATGCAAATGGGAGTGTTGGTGTTTTATTGGGTGTATGAGAGGCTGTATGGGATGTGAATGGGTGTATGGGTGGTTCAGTAGATGATGTACTCAGTGATGTCATGAGTGATGTCATTTGAGATGCCATCAGTATTGTCACTGACCATGTCATTAGTGATGTAATTTGTGAGGTCATAAGGATTGCATTGCATGGGAAGTAAGTTATAGCTTAGGTAACCATAACTACAGAATTTCAAAGGTTTTGTATGAGTGAAATCTGAAAGTAACAAAAAGAGTGTCCTTTGGTAGACCAATGTAGAACCAACTGTTGCATACACCACTCACAAAGTTACATACATTCAATCTTGAAGGATAAACTTGTGACTGAGAAACAGTATGTCCGTCCACCAAAATTATTAGCAAAATGTATATACATCAATTTTATTAAACATAAATATGCCAGATTTAAAAAAACAATTAATCATATAATATACATTTTCATTAAAAAGGGTTTTACAATAAAAATGAAGCTGAATAGCAAATATAATACAATACAAAAGTACATATTAAAAACCGGCGAGAGTATTAAAAAAGACACTACACTTTGTCATAGGTAGACCATATCCATATAGTTTAGATTGCATAATCTAATTGCAGGGAGACACGCCCATTGACCCAATTTTGTCAACTATAAAAAGCGGGCCTTCATGTGCAAGGCACAAACCAGGAGAATCGACACAAGAGGGACGCAGAGTGGCGCTGGCAAAGTTTGCAAAATAAGTTGAGGGTTGTTTAACTGGGTTTAGGATTGAAGCACAGTTTGGCAATAGGGATCTTACATTGACCCCCAAAGGCATGACCATCCTACAGGAATCTTAGTAAAGCCACATTACGGTTTCTGTGTTAGAGAGTTGTTACAGACCCCTACTAATATTTGTATATTTGAGTAGCTCTAAATGTAATAATTGAATTGGCAAACGTTGGGCAATAGAGAGCTTAGATTGGCCCCTAAAGGCATTACTAGCCCATTGGACTCTTAGCCTAGTCATACTACGGTCGTTGTATAAGGAAGCTGTTTCAGATTCCTACTAATAGTTGTATATTTGAGCAGCTCGACATTAAATAATTGAGTTGGCAACTGTTTGACAATAGGGAGCTTATACTGGCCCCCTAAAGCATGACCATCACACAGAAAATTTAGCATAGTCACATTACTGTCTCTGTATTAGGGAGCTGTTATAAACCCCTACTAATATTTGTTTAGTTTAGCAGTTCGATATAGTCAACATAGAAGCTCCACGTCACAGAAGGACGCTAAGACCTATATATAAATCAAATCTTTAAGAGGTACGGCGTGCCGTATATGATTCGTCGTCATAAAGATAAGAGTGTTAGCAGTGACTAAGGACACAGATTATAATATAGCATTTTTTGAGGCTAACTGCTGCCCGTTTTTTACCTTTGGGTCCATATGAGGTTAGTGCATCATATTAAGGTGAGCCAAGATTGGAACCTCTATGGAGGAGGTGCTTATTGTTAGAGTTATATAATATTCTTGATTTGAGACGTATTTGTGGTCTCTCCCCTTTTGTCTCAATTTAGGCATCTACATAAAGTATAACTTGATGCTGTGGAAGTAATCAGCATCCCAACATATATGAAAAACTTCTGAACTCCTGTACATGGGTTAATTATTGTAGAAGGTGATATTATGCCCACTTCTATTAGCATGAGTATACTTGGGTCCCACCTGGATCGGGGGACTGGTATGGAAGAGGGTGTGTGTGAAAATACTCTTTGGATGACAGAAGGAACCAGAGGAGATCGTTAATGCAGGCATTTTGAGAAATGTCAGTGTTTTTAAAATGGATATAATACTTGATCTATATGTCCATGTTAGTTTGTGATTGCCGCTTGATAGAGCTGAGTCATAATTTGCAGTATGGTTTTTTCTATGTGTTTTTGTTTAATAATCGTGTGCTTACGTTTCATTTTAGATACACAATATGCAGAGAGTGTATTTTTAGACTTGATAAAAAATGGTCTAGAATCAAGAAAACATCGAAACTCATCGACGTTCGACCGTTGAGTGGGCTGTTACACTAGATGCTGATTGGTTGCCACACATCAGGGTTCAGCGCCAACATTACGCTATATGGATATGGTCTACCTATGACAAAGTGTAATGTCTTTTTTGATACTCTCGCTGGTTTTTAATATGTGTGCTTGTATTGTATTTGCTATTCAGCTTAATTTTTATTGTAACACCCTTTTTAATGAAAATGTATATTGTATGATTCATTGTTTTTTTAAATCTAGCATATATATGTTTAATACATTTTATATATAAATTTTGCTAATAACTTTGATGTATGGACATACTGATTTCCCAGTCAAAAGTGTATCCCTCAAGATTGAATGTATGTAACTTTGTGAGTGGTGTATGCAAGCGTTGGTTCTACATTGGACACTTTTGTAATTTCCAGATTGAACCCTAGTCCTTTGGTGTGGAAAGGGTCCCTCTCATTTTTTTATAAAAAAAATGAGTGAATTCTATTTCCTAACTGTGCCGTCCCTGTAACCTTTGATTTTTTTCAGTGAATTTCCACATTTTTTTAAATTCTATTTCCTAATTATAACATTCTTGTAACCTTTGGATTTTTCAGTGAATTTCAACGATTATTTTAATTTTATTTCCAACTGTAACCTGTAACTTTTGACAGTGGATATGTGATTGGCTGTATATGTAGGTGAGTGGGTGTTTGAGTGGCTGTATGGGTCTCTGAGTGGGTGAGTGAGTAGGTTTGTGGGTGCGTGAGTGGCTGGATGGGTCTGTTCACGGGTGTGTGAGAGACTGTATTGGTGTGCACATAGCTGTTTAAGTGGGTGTAGGAGTTCCTGCGTGAATCTGTGAGTAGGTCCGTGAGTGCCTGAGTGGGTCTTTGAGTGGCTGCATGAGTGTCTGAGTGGGTCTGTGAGTCAGTGTGTGAGTGTCTGAGTGGGTCTGTGAGTGGGTGCATAAGTATCTGAGTGGGTGTGTGATTGGGTGCGTGAGAAACATCCGCTCAGTCAACCGTTTCTCATCTTTATTCTGTCTCTTGCTGCTCGTTTCTGACATCTATTTTGCCCCTTTCTGCTTGTTTCTGACCTTTATTCTGCCTCTTCCTGCTTGTTTCTCAACTTTATTTTGCCTCTTTCTGCTCCTAGCTGACCTTTATTTTGCCTCTTTGTGCTAGTTTCTGAACCTTTATTCTGCCTCCCTCTGCTTGTTTCTAATCTTTATCTTGCCTCTTTCTGCTCCTTGCTGACCTTTATTCAGCCTCTTTATGCTTGTTTCTCCCCTTTATTTTGCCTTTTTTAACTCTTTTCCCCCAGGTCCATGGGGGGAGCCTCATTCCCCAGTGGTCCTTGCCAGCTCCCAACCTCCTGCAGGAACAAGCATTGCTCTCCCAGACAGGAAGCTGCTAAACATGCAGGTCCCTGTCTGTGAGAGTAATCATTTAGTCCATTTCCTTGCCCGCTTGACAGTGGGCAGGGACACGGACGAAGCCTCTGCTTCCAGCAAGCAAAAGTATTTTGTCAGCTTCCACTTGCTGTAAGTGGAGTGATTGCTCAGACTTGGTGGGAGCTGTCAAAACTACCACCAAGTCACAGCAAACAGCTATGTCCCGGGGGTGGGCACCCAACGACGTAGCAGGAGCCGGTCCTGGGCAGTGGTGGTCCCCAGGGCAATTTCTGACTTCAGGAGGGGGACCCCACAGTCCCAATCCTTTCATTTTTACGGGTCTGCCCCACAGAGGTTGTGGTCCCCTGAGCTGAAAACGGCTTGAATGGAGTGTGATCTAGTATAGATTTGAGGGCGGTATTTCAAAGGAGTCAGACCTCAGAGAATTTACGTCATCTTCATGCCGGACTTTGAAGGCAATGTTTCAGTGAGACTAACCTGAGCCCTGTATTAAACCCATGCTCCATTGCAATGAGGCTCAACTTGTGACTTTTCCCCAGTCTACTGCGACCAGGTGACTGCAACTGGTGCTTTGCACTTATATGTGCTATTTTCATAAAACACATTAAAACGGAATATTTCCAGTTCTATTGACTGCATTTTTGTCATTCTGAGATCATTTTATGTATTAAAATGTACTATATTTTTCTAAATTGGTTTGTGGTCTTTTTATGGTGGGTTTTCACTTCATAACATTTTGTGCTGCATAAATACTTTGCATATTGCCTCTAAGTTAAGCCTGACTGCCTTGAGCCAAGCTGCCAGAGCGTTAGGCTCAAGTTAATTTATTGACCTTTGTAGTTCACCATGACAATGATTGTGGCTGTTGCCTCTTTGGAGCTGCCACCCCCTTTTAACCAATAACTCAATTTCTTACACAGGGTAATTATCATCTGCTTTCAAGTGGCATTCAGTGTTGTTTTAAACTCTTGCAAAGAGGGGATGGCATAAAGGTCTAGTGGTAAGGAGATCTAATGCAGAAAGTAGAAAGGCTGAAATGTGAATATGGCACACAATGATTTAGGTGAAGAAAGTTTTAAGTGAGTGGATTATAGGTTTCTAACTAGCGTGTATCTTTATACTTTGCCCGGGAGGCAGTTTGAAGGCAGACCAAGAAAAGTCTCAGAAATCATTTTGCGGCCCAGTTCTTGGCAAGAGCAAGTGGTGTTTGTATGCTGTGGTGGGGGGTATACCTGCTTAAATTACACAGGGTTTGGACAGGAACATTCATTAGCCTAATGCACTGAAGAATTATTGGCGAGACCAACGAGAAGACTATTGCAATTGTCTAGCCAGGTGCACACTAATATGCCAGATTCGAAGGAATAGTTGTAGGAAGATGTCAAACAAAAAGGATCTGATGGGACACAGAAGTGTTTGAACCATTTGATGATAAGGAGGCGTTTGGATGAGCATGGTGTGGCGTAAAGTAAGATCATAAATAGCGAAATTGGGATTTGGTGGGTATGTAAGGGGTGATGATAAGTCAGAATTGTGGTCAGGTTAGATTATATGGGGGTGATTTTCAAGGAGACCACTTCCGCTTGGTTTACATCTGAAGGCACCGACGGATAGAGCGGGGCCTTATTCTCCCGAGCGGTTGCCGGGTGAGGTGAGGTCTTCACCCACATAATGCTGGGAAGAAGACATGCTTCTTTCCCTCAAGTGGACGTTGAACCGCTGAAGTTCATGGTAGATATGTATCTCGCTACTAGTCTTCTTATTGTTAAAAAATGTTTATCACATCAATTGTGATTATGGCTGCAGTAGCTGATTGAATAGGTCCTGAAGAATGCCGGGGTCATGTCCCCTTTTGGCTGAAACATGTCGACCACACTGTACATAGCGCCATCAGGTAAACGTTCTACCTGGCGCGGTTTTTATCCATTGACACACTTACCTCTGTTAAAATGCTGTTTCAGAGTTAGTGTAGTCAATTTTATTTTATCACTTTATTAAGAGCACTGCACATTATTTAGTCCACTACATGGCAAACACCTTGCTAGTCTATTGTCAACCAGTTCTACACCGGCACTATATGGTCGGCAGAGACATGGATTGATTAACAACTCCCACATGACGCAAAATCCACCGTAAGGGTGGTCTGATGGGATTTGTACTAGCGTAATGTTTACCAATAACCTCCAACAACTTTGGGTTCATATATATGACTTACTGTCCCTAAGTCCTTGTGATGGTCATACACCACATCCGGACTTGTTCTGCTCTCTTGTGTTTTTGCATTAAGTATTGGGGAGCGAGCAGACATGTCGTTAAATATTCCCCCGACCCTCCACACGTTTTTTAGACTATGTAGTGAAGCCATTGGCTGACTAGTGTGAGTCATTTATGAGTGCATGCAGGATTTTGTAAGTAAGGCTAAAGTGACATGAGAAGATTTTTAATGCAACTAAGATTTATTGTTATCATGAAGCTGCAAGACAAGAACTTGAGGAATTCCTGAAGTTTATGGCTGAGATGGGCTGGTGAGGACTGGAGGAAAGAGGAAGAAAAAGACATGATCGCTTTAGAGTCATGGGCATATTAGTGCTAGACAACCCCCATCAGTACAAATCTTTGCACCTCATCATTACAGGTGATTTTCTTGTAGTAGTTGTAGTACTAACCAATTAACTGGGGAGGTAGACATTGAAAAGAGGCGACTTGGGTTAAGAAAAAGCTGGTGTGGTTCCAGGAATGAAGCCAGGAGTGGCAAAGTGGACCACCTAAGCTCAGCAAATGAGGACCATTAGGAGGTGGAATAGTAGGAAAACAAACAAAAGGTGACTGCCCCATTTGATATATTAATTATGGGTGCATTTGCAGCTGTGCAGGCAGGCAGACCAGGTCCATTGTGTTTCTACGATTTTTTGAGCTGACTGCCAGCAACCTTTTACTGTATTATTATATGCACAATCTTGGAAATCTGCCAATGCTGCTTTTGACAATTTACTTGCTACTTTCCAGACCAAGTACATTTACTCTCATTCATGCTAGAGCAAAAAGTGTGTTGCTCTCTTTTGATTTGTAAGTGCCCGATACATGTAGCATAAATAGAGCCTTCAATAAGTATGAGCAATTAAATGCATAAGGTAGCTTAAAACAGTGAGGCTGCCACCCTGTAACCATGAGCCAGCCACGGCCCGTGGAGGAAGTTGCAGTGGGGCAGGCAGGCGGGCGGTGGAGGGGCATGGTGGGTGGTGATAAACACCGGAATATGGATGATTACAGGTAAGTAAACAATTATATTAATAAAACGAATTTCGGAGCGCGCCCTGCATTACATTTTGCAATGCAGGGCACGGAACGAAATTTGTTTTATTAATTTAATTGTTTACTTACCTGTAATCATCCATAATCTGGTGTCTGTTTATCACCCCCACCCTGCCACTCCCCCACCCTGCCTGCCTGCCCCACCTCAACTCCCTCCACAGGCCGCGGCTGCCATGAGCTCAGATTCTAATGGCAAACCATGGCTTTAAAAGATGTGTTCGTATGACAATAACTGAAACCAAGAACACCCTGATATTACGAAACTTAGAGCGGAAATCACCACAGTGTATAGCTTGATGGCATTAAACTACCTTGATAGCTGAAAAAGCAGCCCATGTGCAAGCAGATAACCACTTGTTCAAATGATAGAACGTCCCCATATTTAACCACGGGGTCAAAGACCAGCTTTGTCCAAAAGTGTCATAGTAGTGAAAGAAATCCATATTTAAATGCCAAATGTATGGGTCAAGTAAATTTATTTGACAAAAACAGAAAGCAACTGATGCAAATTCACATCATCCAAACAATACGTAGTCAGTAGAGCAACAGAATGAAATATTGTATTCTTAACAGACTACTCCATGACCAATCCAGATCCTTCATAAAAATGGTGCCTTTTACAGAAATTACTCTGCTAGCCACATTCAGGCAGCCAATCAAACCATCTGCTTTCTAAATTGAGGTCCTTAAAATTTTACTGGATCTCTGCAGTGCTGACCACCACTGATTCTGTTGTGGAGACTGTGGTTCAAGGCAGGGCCGGTCCTAGGCCTTCTGAGGCCCCGGGCGAAAGGGAAGATGCGAGGCCCCCCTAATTGCATATTGCGTCACAAGAAGTCACATCACAGAAATCGACATCGCAGTACTATTGATCTTATTTGGCACCACGGAAGCTAACTAATGTGGATATCAGTAACATTGACAAAAAGTAGAGGGGGTTGAAAACAGGTGAGCAAATATCAATTTATTATAAAAAGTAGATACAATGAAATATTTCAATCAAACAACGTTGAGAGAATGAACACACTTATCCATCCACTCTTCATCCCATCCATCCATTCACTCATCCATCCATTTACCCTTTCACCAATCCAGCCATCCTTTCACTTACTAATCCTTCCACCCATCCACACTTTTAGTCATCCATCCTCCCTTTCTCTCTCCATCAACCTTTTCACTTAGCCAACCTTCCTTACATCATCCATCCACCCACCCATCCATCCTTCCACTCATCCACTCATTAATCCATCCATTGACCCTATCACTCATCCATCTATCATTTCACTCCTTCACACATCTATTCATCCTTTTGTCCATCTACCCTCCCTTTCACTGACTCATTCATCCTTACATCCACCCTTTCACTTATACGTCCATGCATTCACCCTTCCACTTATCAATCCATCCATCATTTCACTCATCCACCCACCCACCCATCATCCACCCAACTATCCACCCACCCACCCACCCACCCACCCACCATCCACCCACCCACCCACCCACCATCCACCCACCCATCCACTCATCCATCCTTTCACACACTCACCCACCCACTCATCCATCCTTTCACCCACCATTTACCAATCCACTCATCCATCCATCCTTTCACCCACCCACTCATCCATCCATCCTTCCACCCACCCACTCATCATCCATCCTTCCCCTCATCATCCATCCATCCATCCTTCCACCCCCTCACCATCCATCCATCCATCCTTCCCCTCATCATTCATCCTTCCACCCACCCCCTCATCATCCATCCATCCATCCTACCCCTTATCATCCATTCATCCACCCTCCCCCCTCCATCCATCCTCCCCCTCATCCATCCATCCTTCCCCTCATCCATCCTTCCTTACATCCATCATCCATCCTTCCCCTCATCATCCATCCATCCTTTCACCAACCCCTCCATCTATCCATCCATCCTCCCCCTCATCATCCATCATCCATCCTTCCCCTCATCATCCATCCATCCATCCATCCTTCCCCTCATCGTCCATCCATCCTTCCCCTCATCATCCATCCATCCTTTCACCCACCCCTCCATCCATCCATCCTCCCCCTCATCATCCATCCTTCCCCTCATCATCCATCCATCCTTTCACCCACCCATCCATCCATCCATCTTTCCCCTCCATCCATCCCCTCATCCATCCATCCTTCCCCTCATCCATCCATCCTTCCCCTCATCCATCCTTCCTTTCATCCATCATCCATCCTTCCTTCCCTCATCCACCCATCCTTCCTTCCCTCCATCCATCCATCCTTCCACTCATCATCCATCCATCCTTTCACCCACCCATCCTTCCCCTCCATCCATCCCCTCATCCATCCATCCTCCCCCCATCCATCCATCCTTCCCCTCATCCATCCTTCCTTTCATCCATCATCCATCCTTCCCCTCATCCATCCATCCTTCCCCTCATCCATCTTTCCCCTCATCCATCATCCAGCTACCCTTCCATCCATAAATCCAGCTATTTATATTTTCTCTCATCCATCCTTCCCCTCACTCATCAATCCATCCATCCTCTCTCATTATCCATTTATTCACTCTTTCATTCATCCATTTACCCTTTCACTAATTCATCCAGCCATCCATCCATCCCTTCACGTACTCACTCGCCCACCTTTCCATATTAATTTTGAGCTGAGCCCTTTTGAGAAGAGGCCAATCAAGAACTCCACCCTCGCTGCAGGAGCCATTCCAGTACTGGGACAGAATCCACTCAGGGCAGAGACATGATCCACCACAGGGGGGACAGGAGCCATTACAGGCAGGGGGAGGGGGGACAGGTGCCATCACAGGAGGGGGAACAGGATCCACCAGGGTGGGCACAGGGGTGGGAATGCAGTATTCTAGTATCATCTTGGGCTCCTCGCCCCCTCCTGCACAAGACAAGGGAGACAGGCTCTCTGTCCAAAATGCCATCCCCCACTGTGATGTACAGTACTTACAGGAGAAACTCTAAGAGAACTGATTGAACTGATTGTCCTCCATACTTTGTTAATCAGTGTGGGTGCGATTGTGCCTTTTCTTTATTTTATTACATTATAAACTGCATGTTTGAAGAACAGAGGTTTGCTTACAATTTAGTGACAGTAATAAAGCTCTGTGAAGAGAACCACGTGCTGCTTCGGTGTAATCTGGCAGAATCTAGGATGTTTGGGGCCCTGGGCTGAGGGGAATGTGTGAGGCCCCCTCTAAATTGCAAAGACGTGGCCATTCAGGGCTGTTTGCATCTGAATGGATGTCCCTGCTCCTGAACCTGCAGCCCCTCCCTCTCAGTCACCATCGAGCACCTCTTAACAGCTCATCAAGGGCTGGAGGTGTGAGGGTTGCCAACCCGCTGTGCCTCTCCAATGCTGCTGAGTATCTGAGGAGCTTTGGTGCAGCATCGGAGTGAAGAAGGGAGGCGGGTGCAAGCTGTGCCGGCGTTAGGGTGGGCGACCGGTGCCTGGCTAAAATGACGGACAAATGGCGTCCATAAACTCGAACAAAAATTCTCCGAACCCAGAGGTTTATTTGTAACAAGTCACTCGCATTAAAGTAATATATGAATGAGCGCCGTCAAGCCCTCCAAAAAGCTGACCACAAAATAAATGATATAATTTTATCCATTCAGGATACAGCGCTGGAGGGCGCCATGTAAATACCCCCGTTTCTCAAGCCTAATGAATAAATATGAGATATGCGAGACTCGGGCCCCTTAACACACTCTGCAGGGGCCCTATAGGTTTGTATTACCTTCTGCCCCTGACCCCAGTCTGTGTGCATGAGCAGCTACTTTGACGGGGACAGGGGGGCTGCCTGTCGCTATCTCTACTTTACCGAGGCACCTAGGCTCTGTGCTTCCCTGAAGAATCCCGAATATCGCCGGCACATGCGACAGCTGCTGCCAGAGTCGGACTGGCTGCCAGGGCAATCTAGCAGTGCCGGAAGGGCTAGTGTAACAGGTCAGTAAGCGGACCAGTTATTTTGGTGTTTGGGGTCAGTTTTAAGGTCTGGAGGAATTTTACTGTTAATTTTCCCAGTACCTCAAACATTGCCTGCAACAAGCACAAATGCGTGCAGTCTCCCATACAGTGCAAAACTCCATCACAACTTGGATTTACAACTTCAAAACTGCTCCGATGTGCAACGAGTCACACTTTCAGCTATCTGATAAGCTAATGGGGTCTCTTTTATTTTGGTTCCAGAGCCTATATTCTGTCCCAGTCCTGTGCTGTCTGCTGCTTCCCTGCCAAGGTAGCCCAGCCCCTGTCCACCTTTGCTTAACACGACAAGATGCCCCACTCTCTGGTCTCAAACATTCTGCTCAATTAAGATAAGAGACAGTGCCCTACCAATATTCGAAGTATAACAAAAGCCAGTTGATCTGGCTGCTCCCTCCTCCCCTCGCCCACCTGGTCTTACCTGTGTCCGGCTGGTGCTCGAAAGAAACAAAGGGGCCTCTGTTGCCTGGAAACAAAATGCAGAAACAGAGCCTAGAATGGCCGATACCTAACAGAGGCGCTGCCCCGCCCCTGACATTGTGAGCCAACATAATCGCTGGCCCAGCTGTTGTGCCGCCCCCCCCCATTCTGTTTGCACCTTCCCCCACCTGTAATGTGATCAGGTGAGGCAGGGGGCCCTGTAGTGAGCTGTGAACGTGTGACCTTTCACGGGGGCGCGAGGCCACCTGTGTTTTGCCGAGCACGAGGCCCTGGGCGGCTGCCCACACTGCCCATGCCTAGCGCCGGCCCTGGTTCAAGGCAGTGCTTAATTTGACCAGGTGTTTTCCAGGGCTCAGCACCTGCACTTCTTTCACAGGGTCGGGGATACAATTTCTGACCCTGCAGGCGGTGATCTCAATATTAATTGTTCAATTTCAAAATCAAAAGAATAACATACCTTGCATGGTGACTGGCTGGTAAATGTTCATAGGCAGGCCA
Source organism: Lissotriton helveticus (assembly GCF_964261635.1). NCBI lineage: Eukaryota > Metazoa > Chordata > Amphibia > Caudata > Salamandridae > Lissotriton > Lissotriton helveticus. Next base: position 1,475,915,545 of record NC_136069.1, read on the forward strand.
GTGTACGCCTGTCCAGGTAGGCATGATTGTGTATCACCATGTTAGTGATGATGAAATCATGCCTATCACAAATCCAAGTAGTCATTGACAAACAATGGCTTGCATTCTATTCCTGAGTCTGCTGCACCCTGCCACTGCCTGAGCCTAAGCCTCCCATTGAATAATTGTAGCTGGGGGCTGACTCATGGCGGAGTTGAGGCAAGGAAGCTGTGAGAGCGCATTTGGAACTTGGGAGTGAGGCCTCTTGGTGAAGAATAAACAAAAGTAAGTGTGGACTTTCCACATGCTGCGTAGCCAGAATAGCATATCCTGCAGCCCTGCATTGCTGCTATCCTCAACGTGCTCAATGCGGCTATGGCCCAACACAACTTTTGTGCGCCATGAAGTCAACTATATAATCTGTGCGCTGCCCCAGCATGCTAATTGCTGAGCATGCGCGAATCCAGTAGGTGCCACAGCCATACTCACTGGCATTGGCAGCATTACGGCTGGGTACAATGCCTGTTCTGGAGCAGGCAGGGTCACAGCAAGCTGAGCAGTGGATGCTGATGCCATCCCCGTCTCCTGACCTACTGATTACAGGCAGCAATAGCAGTGACATGACCCGCTGTGCTCGAGGAGCTACCTGTTCAGCAATAAACCCAGTTATACTGCACTCATTAATATATGCAAAAAAAACATTTTCATTTGGTGCACATTTTGTTATTGCACTCGGTGTAGGAAAGAAAGTAAAACACGTAATCTTCCTCTTCTTTAGGACAGACAACAGGAAAACGCAGAGTTCAAAATAGCAGTGACATGTACAGGCTGAAGACAGGGGTCACAGGCAGCAAAAGTGTTATGGATGAGAGAGAGAGCAAGAGTAAAGTGGAAAACGAAAAAACAAGGGAGGAGAGCGATAAAGTGGAGCAAAGTAGAAGAAAAGGAGGAGAGCAAATCAGATACAAAGAGTAAGAAGACATGATGTGAAGAAGAGAGAAATAAGAAGAGACATGATAGAAGAAAGGATGTAGAGGACAGGACTGAGGAAAAAAAGCGGACAGATGATAAAACGGAGACACAGCTAATCACTGCTAGAAGAGTGATAGAAGTAAAGAGCCAAGATCGAGGGGAGAGAGAGCAGAGAACGGATAAAGTTGAAGAGGAAAAAGGGTAGTGCTAGAATGAATAGAGGGCAAATCAGAAATACAGGGAATAAGGTAACACACCAGGTGTGACAAAGACGATAGAAAACAATTAGAGAGGTGAGAGGATAGACTCTTAGAGCAAAGACGTAGGGGACAGACAACAGATCAAGGTTAGAAGATAGAGACTGAGGCAGTGGGAGTGTTTAAAGTGGGGCTCATCGGAGGTAGAAGTGGGCTGTGGCCTCCTTGGCGAAATGTTCAGCACCTGCACTTCTTTTTTTACAAATTAAGCACTGGTTCAAGGACATGCAGAAAATGTGATAGTCAATGGGCTGATGTTGTGCTAGACATGTAAAGCCAATAGGTAGGTCGGCAGTTAATATCTTTGGTTTTTTGGGACTGAACGAGGAACTGGTTTCGACAGCTGACCTGTTTGCCAAGAACCCCGTGGAAGAATATGAACATTCCACCATTGAGCCAGTCAGTATGTTTGTGTTGTATATGTAAAGGTGTGCTATACGTCAACCATGTGTGTGAACTTTGATTCACAAATGGGTGCCTTGTTACCCCCAGGAAAGGTCCTAATACTTGCACGGAGAGGCATCTTATGCATGTACTCTGAGCATTGGTAAGGTATGGGGGAACGCATTTCATCCTCATTGAAAGGGTCTTATCTTTAATTATAGAATCCCTCAAGAACCAGAGGCATCCAATTCCCGTGGACGAAAGAGTGGTGATCAGCATTCTGTTTGGACCAGGTCACTGTCACTCAAGGAAAGTCATGGCCGGGCCAGGAGCAGTCCCTCCTCCTGATGCACCATGATGGAATTGTTGGGGATAGTACGATAAGTGGCTAAATAAAACACGTACTTCTTTTTAATAATATTATTAATAGCACCTACTCTGAAAGATAGAAAACGCTCATTCCAGAGAATGGCCACTGCAGAGTTGTACCGGTCCTTAAACCCTCTCCAATTTATACTGTAGCATCTCTATTGCATCGCCTCGGAAATAGAGGCTCGAAGATAAAGACATTGCTCTGTTGTTTACCATTCAAATTCAAATTCATTTCTAACTTCAATTTATTTTGTGTAACCAAAAGGTCTTTGAATTCACCGTATTCTAAATATTTATGCAATGTTTTTGTTACTTCTATTACTGCCTTAACAGCTGAAAATTAAAGTACAGTCTATAAAACCTTCACAGCAGCAAACCTTTGAATTTTCTCCTTAGTTAAAAGGAAAACAACTTTGCTATGTTTCTATTTCTTTTAAAGGTTGAAGGTAGGTAGCAAAATGGAGGAAAGCATAAATAACATAGACTTCTTGACGAAACGGTAAATATAAAATAAATGAAACCGTGGTTGGTAAATCTGGCAGAAGCAAGAACAGTAACAGCATTTAACACTTCATTTATTTGTAAAAATCAAAAATGTCCCATTAAGTATAACTGCTGTGCTCGAAGATGAACCAGTTTCTATCTATTTCCTAACAAACAAAATAATTGTGCTAAATAAAAGGAAATGCTGCTAAAATACAAACTGTGCTGAAATACATATTTCGGCCATTTTATCCTGTTAATTCTCTTTTTAAATTGTGTGTAAGGCACATTAAGGGTCGGTTCTTTTCTTTGAAAAAGCAACTCTCGTCCTACTTGCTCAACAAACTGTTCTCCCCACAGTTGGCTGCTTATTCAAGAGAAAATCAGGCTGCACACAGAGGATTTTAAAAATCAATATGAGCAAATGTGCTCGCTAAGATGTGGCCTGAAAGCCAGCAGCGAGGCAGTGGAGGGCCTGGATGCGTTCTCTCACAGATAAGGTTGCAAGCCCTCTCCACTGCTCTCCCCGCCCCCCTCCCCACACACACACACACACCCGCGGCCCCGCGCGAGACTTTCTATTCAGGCTTTGTAGGTTTCTCGTCCGCATGTTTGTTGCAGATTAAGGAGCATCCTGAGTGGTCCATGGATTTACATTTCAAAAAACATCTCTTTGCTGCTAAAAGCCACTTAGTGGAAAAGGGCAACCAAAGTCCCCTATGGATAGTCGCTAACCGGCTTCCAGGTCATGTCTGCGCGGGATAATAGCAAAAATCACTGTTGACCTTTCTGGTTTCTGCGGAGTGAATTAGAGCGCTCTGCTCCGTTCATCTTCCTTATTCCGTTGATGAACCAGTGCATTTCACTCATAAAATGTTGTATTAGTCGGTCAACTAGTCTGGGAGAGTCGATGGCGAGCCGCTCCTGGGCTATGACCACGTGCTCGAATGAACACAGCACAGACACACACCACCCCTACAAACACACTGTTGCTCACACGCTACCTTTTGCACAAAAAGTAAAGGCGTGATAAGGGAGGCTTGTGAGTGTCAGGGAGAGTTTCAGACTTGGGCAGACGCAAAAAGCTTTCCCCTTTCCCGGAAGAGTATTGTAAGATGCACTTTTAATGAAGATGCAGCCTCGTCATGTTAATTATATCTTTTCAGGATGCCTCTTGTGCCTGCTTTAGTGCCTGCAGTAATTCACCGGTGTACACTGCTCTGTCAAGCTTAAAGACAACGAAGCAGGACGATGCTGTGCAAAGTGCCAGGCTTTAGGAGCGTGGAAAGCTAACTACAGTTCATCCAAATGTCTTTATTAACCGCCAATGACAGCACAAAAATAGTTGTGACTAGGGACAACAATCTGGAACTCACTCCCGCCTCAGCTCCGGACTACCTCCTCCTCTCAGGCCTTCAAACGGGACCTTAAAGTTCTCCTCCTCCAAAGGCACCTCCAAGTCTAACTCACACCCTTGCCTTCGTTTGAAGGAAAACCTCCCATTACTGGAAAGTCTTTTGGCCAGGATTATGGTACTTCCTCCCCAGGGTGTTCTGGTAGTTTAAATGTTTAGTAATCTCCCAATACCTGTGTATGGTACCCTTTTGGAACTTGCACACGTCACTTTTGTTTGTAACACACTGTTTGCTACCTCGCACGTTTTGTTTGTTTTAGAGACTTGCAAAAGTGCCACCTTTACCTACGTAACGTTTGTTATTGTGCTGGAGTGTCTACCTTCTATTGCAGTATTATACCTCTACTTGTATGTTGTACGTTTTTGTAACCTGCACCCTTATCACTTTTTTCTCCTATATTGCACCGATTGCTACCTCATGTATTTTGGTTGCTCACTAGTGTCACTTTTGATCCATGTACCTTATTGTTTGCTTTTGTATTTTGTTCCTGTATATCATTATTGGTCCTTCTGTGAAGCGCTCTGACACCTTCGGGTAAAGTCCGCGCTATATAAAATTGCATAAATAAAATAAAATAAAATAAATAACAAAGGGTCATTCTCCTTTTATTATTCACTTGCATCTAAGTCAACACGAGCACTTTGACAGTCATAAAAAGATTGAAGAGCTAATGATTGTGCTTGTCTGTTGGTAGGCAGTCTTACAGCAGAAAAAGCTCTTGATGGACAGCTTCCATTGTTTGAGTGACAGCCAGTGCTTTAAATGGAAATGCAGAAGAGCTGGGACTCATTGTTCCAAAGTACCAGTTATTTTTTATTCTTTTTATTAACATACATTAATTTATTGTATACAATTCAGAGAAAGGAAACAAATTAAAGTACATTTCGGAAGGTCAGCGATGTGTAGTCATCAGTTTTAGAACGCCATGGGAGATCGTCATGGGGTAAGAGAGTCATCTTAGTCAATATTAAGTGGAGGGTTGCAAATGTTCCATCTGTAGGAGTTCCAGGGTTCCCATACCTTGGACCACTTTTTGGGGCAACCGTGAGCTGTGAAGACTGTTACAAAACATAGTAAATAGGTTTTGTAAATTAAAAAAAAATTCTACTAAAAATCTAAATTTTGTCGAATCTTTGTCACGTTGCTCGTAAAACAATTTATATTAGCTAGCAAAATATCTTCTCAACCTTGCATGGTAGAGTACAACGAGGCAGTGGCGTCCTTCCATGTAAGCTGGAGCCTGGCACACCCAGGTGCAAACCTTTTAGCTGACCACAAGGGAATGCTCACTTCGAAAGTTATATGCTTTGTCTCTGTAAAAATACAAACATTGTACATGAAGTTTTCGAACTGGCAGCCAAAGCAGTGCTTAATTTGAGCTGGTAGTTTCTGTTGCTCGGCACCGGCACTTAATTATCAACACCAGTGCTTGTGACAGTCTACCACAAGGTGGCACTGTCTAGCTAATTTAGAGATGACCTCAACAACAGTTCATTAATTATTCAATATACATTAGAAATTACTATCAGCTGCTGCCCAAGCTATTCTTACAGCTTTGGGTGCCTGTATTGGTCCGAATTGTCCCACTTGTTGGAGTGTGATGGTTGGTAGTTGTGTTATTATTATCACTGGCCCAATGGCAGGGGCAATGTATGCTGCAAGCTGCAGTGGCCTTATGATGAGAACTCTAGCACTTATTTTTGTTACAAATTACAGTGGCAGCCGGCACGGATTGGGGGAGGTGGTGAGGGGGGTTAATGTAAAAAAAAAACTATCTTATCGCCGCCGCATAACATTCAGCTATAATCATTTTATTTTTCCTTTAGTTACACTGCTTAAAAGTAGTGAGGTGGCGCTCCTCCGCCTTAGTGGAGGAGCCGTCACTGGCAAATTAGGCACTGAGCCGAAGGTAAGATTAAGCCTTGAATGGCAAACGCATAATTAAAAGAGCACACTGTTGGTGCCTGGAGACCCAACAAACTAAACCAAATTGTGACTCAGTTGTAATACATCTGAAGGTAAAACAGAACATGCTAAAGTCCATTAAATTTAAACTATACATGGTTTTAATAAGCCACATTTTACTGATTATTGTGTTAAGAGCAAACAAGCAATATTATATTAGCAGCTGCGATATTTGCACAAAAAAAGCATTTTGTACGCATAGAACCTTAAACTATAACAAGGTTTATACAAGAACTATGGGGCACGTTATCAAGAATGGCGTTAAAATTATCGCAGCTTTAGCAGCAAAAACTGCCATTAAAGCTGTGATAATGGGCTTGATAATATGCCCTTGTGAATTCCCATAGAAGCCCATGTTCACACCAGAATAGATGTTTCAGACTCTATTCTCACAACAAATTATAATAGGTTACGCTACACACACCTGCCAGCAATGTTGTAATATGAGAAACATTTAGGAGAACTTCTTCAGTGCTTTCCATTCGATTTACCAATTTAAAACGAGCCGTAATATGTAGGGATGAACTCCTAAACCTAACCATATTCTAATTATTAATACCACAAATTAAAGCAGCATTGTCTTTGTTTTGTAACTGGACCAGCTGGTGAGTTCTCCTCGCAGGGCACTATGAGCATACTTGAAAAGCAGTGTGAGGCATGAATACAAGCGATTAAAGTCAGTTGCAAATGCAGGTTTCTTTTTGCCCTTTAATCCAGATTGCAGAATTGCCTCTGATTTCTGGTATTCTGTAGCCACTGTAAAGTTTTCGCACTTGCATTATAGCATTTGCCACATAATCCATCATCTGAACTGAAGCATAATCTGTAGGTTGGAAGAGGAAAATATTGGTGTACCTCAAACAGGTGCAAAGGTAATACACCCAGGGTTGCGTGGCCTAGCCGCAAACCAAGATGGCCGTGCGGCACAGAAGCTCTGCAAGCCGGCACAACTTTTGCACAATATCCCCCACATCCTGAGTGGCTCCTGGCATGATTGCGATGCTGCTGTACTGTGGATTTCCATCTGCACAAGATGATATGAACGTCTTCTACAGCGGCGCTTCCATGTCGATGCTCTGGTGATCTGCTTGTGCGGAGCTAGGCGTGAGGAGCTTGCAGCCTACTTCATCAGCGGTGGTGGAGACGAGGCGAAACAAGTACTGGTGGCTGCTACCCTCCTGACAAGGGGACCTTTGCTGGCAGCGAGTGCTCCGGGTCCCGGTTAGGCTAGTCTCCATTCCTCACCCCCTTCTTTTTGGCTGGACCAACCCCGGACGCCCCTGTGTCGTAACTCATGCTCCCGATTTGTCCCTAAGGCCACGCAGGGACAGGGCCTGCGGGTGAGCCCGGGAGTCGGCCGCCTGGTCGTCGCTGGGAATGTGAGGGGGGGTTGGAGGCTGCCTGATGCCCCCGGCACCTGGTTTTGCTCCCGCTTTGTCCCCACAGCCGCACAGCCCACAACAGCGTGGCCTAAACTGCCCCTGCATAGCGGCTACCTACCACCCGGCGGCGTGATCATTGGTACCCTCCAGCTCTACTGAAATTTATCCTGGTGAAGCCTGACGTGATGGCGCACTGGGTCTGCACACAAGTTAGAGTGCTGCTCACCTGGTGTGCTTCTGGCACCCTCCCACCAGTTGCCTTTGCTCCTGACAGCTGCCACAAGCTTCTACATTAATTGGATTTGCAGTGCCACGGTATCTGTCCCCACTCTCCTGGCCACAACAGCATACCGTGGTTTCCCACACACTCCGGGTGACACATCAACAGCAGTCATGACGCTCTCCCACAATTTCCTGGAGCCTTGATTGGGGAAACGGATAGTCTGCCCGGCACGGAGGGGAGATCGACCACTATCTGCGCTATACTCAGTGACCCATATATCAGTTACAGGACTCCGTGGCTGTCTCCACCGTGGTCCCGGTTCTGCCCCCCCTCCACATCCAGTTCAGCGGTCGCGCCTTGACCCGCTTGCTGTGCTGCGCCATGGGCCGCAAGGATCCGGAGCAGAAGACTCTCCCTTTCGAGAGGCTGGTTGAGAGGGTCGCTGAGGAGAGTTCCACCATGGCTGAGGGCGGCCAGAGTTCGGATCACACCAATGCCTCCTCTGACCGGCTGCATTACTCCAGGAGATGAGGGCCGGCTTCAGGGCCTTAAATGGGCGTTTTGACGCCCTTGCCAAGAATCTGGAGGCACTGGAAGCCAAGATCCAAGTCCATGACAGACGCTTAGACGTGGCGGAGGCCAGTATCTCCGATATTGAAGATGGCACTGCTCAATCGGTAAAAAGACAGGCCAGGTTAGAGCGCATATTGAAGGAGGTGGCCATCAAAAACGTGGACCTTGAGGCGCGCAGGCGGTGCAACAACATACGCATTGTGGGGTTCCAGAGTCCACCTCCACAGGCCGACTTGACTTTTTTGTTAAAACCCTACTGTCTGATCTGTTTTGGAGGGAGTCCTTTACCCCTGGCTTTGTGGTAGAGTGCGCCCACCACACCTTGGGGCCTCGGCCTAACTCGGGCTGCCCTCCGCGCCCTTTCATTGCACGCATTATGACCTTCTGTGATTGAGACACCGTGCTGCGCCTCACCAGAGAACACGGAGACACTACCTGGCAGGGCTCCAAACTAGCTTTCTATCCAGACTTTACCATCATGGTGCAAGAGGCCCAGTGCAAGTATAATGGGGTGAAGGCCACCCTTAGAAATGTGGGACTGAAATACGGCATGCTGTATCCTGCCAGGTTTAGGGTGGAGGTCGATGGCCGGGCACACATCTTCGACAATCTCAACGATGCACAGGACTTCTGTCGCTTCTATAAACACAATAGCAATCAGGCTACTGCTGGTGGGAACGGGCCCTTTCCCCTGCACAGTGGATCTGATGCGAGCATGGAACTGTTCTCTGGCTCAGGAGTCGGTTGACATCACAGTGCTGGATTTTTCATATTATACCTACACTATATGGGGATTTCATTATGTATCAGGTTAGTATGTTGCATACAGTTGGCCGGCTGGCGAGGCATTGCCACCCCCCTTGGTGTACACCTTGGGATTGTTTATGGCGTTTCTAATGTACCGGTTTGAAGTTATTTTGTTCCACTGTAAAGTCAATTGGTACTATGTCTATTATTCTCAACTATGGGTTTGCCTTGCCTGTACTGTAGTAAGGTTGGGAGGGTTGTTCCTACATTAAAATTGTTGATTATTTGTCATGTTTCTCACTGTCACAGTATGTTTTTCCACATTGGTGCTCGATTCCATCAGACATTACACAACATTTAGATGGCTCTGCCGGGCATGATTGACGGTCCCTCCAGTCTATCCTTGATGTCCTGGAACGTCCGGGGCCTCAACGACAATCGGAAAAGGAGACAGGTTGTTCACTATCTACTCCGACACAATGTAGACATTGCCTTCTTGCAAGAAACCCATTTGCCTCCATCAGACCCTGTTCGCTTTGCTTCTAGTTGGGGTATGTATAGATATTTAGCGAATTTCAGTAACTACGCGAGAGGGACTGCTGTTCTTATACACAAGAGAGTCGCCTTTAGTTGCCAGATGGTAGACAATGATGGCGAGGGTAGATACACCATGGTAGTTGGGTCATTGATGGGACTCAAGGTTAAATTATTATGTTTTTATGCCCCAAACACTGACTCCCCGAAATGTTTCCATGCTTTGCATGCTCAACTCTCCAAACTGGAGCCCAATCTGTTACTGGTAGGTGGGGACTTCAACCTCCTTCTCAGTACCAAAATCGATAGCACTGCCAATTCCCCTGAAACTGAACTTGGGCGTGTTGTGCTCTCCTTGAACTGTGCAACCAATTTTCTCTGATTGATATCTGACGAAGACATAACCCTTCCCTTATAGACTTCACACATTATTCAGGTCAACATGATAACTGAACCAGAATTGATTATTGGCTACTCTCCCCTGGTATATCCTCCTGGTATGATGTGCTGAAGACACACCCCAGGATATACTCCAACCATTCCTCGGTACAGTAATTTCTCGGATTCCACTGCCTGAAGGGTTTGGAGGGTAATGGCGCTTCCACAGACACGCCCTCCTCGATGACCTTTATATCCATGAGATCCATGAAGTCATTGAAGATTATTTTACTATCAATACCGGCTTGGTTGACACGTGGGCGGTCCTATGGGAGGGATTTAAGGCGTACATACGAGGTATATGCATCTCTAAACACGTGGGCATACTTAAGGCTCTCCATGCCACTTTGGCGCAATTGGAAGGGGAGCTCACAGACCTGGATAACAAGGCAAGACACACCCCAGAATCAAGCTTGACAGGCCCGCACTTGGCCCTCCTATCAGACTGCAGAGATACAGCCAATCGTGAAATCCTATTTTTAGGTAAATACCAAACCACCCGCCGGTATGGTGAGGGCGATTGCCCAGGTCGAGCACTGGTTCAGATGCTTCGGCCCCCCTACAGCAAAGCATACATCACCGACATTCACTCTTCCATGAATGCAATACTTAGTACTACCACAGACATTCGCAACTAATTCCTGACCTATTACCCTTCTCTCTATACCGCTAAACAAGGTCGGGACCCTTCTGCACAGAGGCCTATCTATCTGAGGTTGCACTAGTTTATCTACAAAAAGACATGCAGGACTTCCTGGCGGAACCAATTATAGAGACTTAGGTACATGGAGCTATCAATGCTCTTTGTGGCTCCTCCGACCCAGGACTTGACGGCTTTACGGTGGAATTCCATAAGGCCTTTAAGGACCTATTGGCCCCACAACTAATTGAAGTACAAGCTGAAGCCTTGGAGAAACAGATCCTTCCACCAACGCTTCACGAAGCTGTTATCAGTCTTCTCCCCAAAGCTGGCAAAGACCCGTCCCTCTCCTGATCATACTGGCCTTTGTCACTACTCAATTTAGATTATAAGATACTCGCAAAAATTATTGCCAATCACTTATCACAACTAATGGAATTCATTATCTCCCCTGCGCAGTCCGGCTTTGTCCTTCACCACTCGACCTCTTTGAATCTTAGAACGTTGTTTTCGGTTCTTCACAGGATTAACCCTGAGGTCCCCGCCGCAGCGATACTTCTTGATACAGAAAAGGTCTGTGACACACTAGAATGGCATTTCTTCATGTCTATCATGAGCCGCATGGGTATGCCGGTCGACTTCATGGCCACCACGGCGCTGGTCTATAGCCGCTCTATGGCGAGACTTCGCCTGAATGGCCCTCTCTCCCGACCATTCTCTCGCTCACGCGGCACACGCCAGGGGTGCCTTTTATCACCACTATTATTCATACTCGCCATGGACCCTTTAATTCGTCATTTCCAAGAGAAACACCTACAAAGAGGTTTACAGTTTAACACTGGTGCCCCCTTGGTTTCATTGTATGGTGATGACACAATTGTATACGTTAGAGAGCCCCAGCTGAACTTGGATCCGCTCATTAGAGAGATTCTTCGTTTTGGCCAACACTCCGGCACCAAAACGTAGCAAGAGATAACCTGTTCTTCAAAATCAATTATAATGATAAGAAATATTGTGGTTATCCCCGACAGAACCACTCTACCGCTTGTATAACTATACCCAGGTTCTGAGGGACACTGGGTCACCTCATTGTTTATTGAACAAAACACTCCGGCCTAGGCATCAACTGGCACAAGTCAGTTAATTTTCCTTTGACGCCCTGCACAACCCCATGGCCCTGTGAGTTTCCTCTTGAATGGTGCTCAGACTCAGTCAAATATCTGGGCATACACGTCCACTTAGATACGGACCAGATTATTTGCCTTAACTACGGGCAGGCAGTCGGTGCCCTTGAGAACCAGGTGGAGAAATGGCTGCAACTCCCGATTCCCATTGCAGGCAGAGTGGCCATCATTAAAATGGTTGTTCTCCCCAAATTTTTATAACTTTTTAATAATATCCCCATACCCCTCTCGACTCTCGAACAGTTTCTCATCTCATGAGGCTCGTCTGGGGTGGTAAACAGGCGCGCGTCCGCTGGCAGGTTCTCACCTTACCATATGAAAGGGGTGGATACGGTGTTCCAGATTTCCACTTATATTATCTCGTAGCTCAATGCAGTTACGCATATGCATGGTACCACCCTGATGCCAGGATTCCGTTTCTTCGCCCAGAGGCGGATTTTGTTCTCACTGAGTGGCTGGCTACGGTCTTGGCGTGGGATAAGCTAAAACGATACACAGGCACTTCCGTGCTATACTCCTCGGCTCTTCCTCTCCCCAATGCCCGCTTGCTTCCTCTCAAAGGCAAAAAGTTGGTGCAATGTACAATGACCAAGTTCTTCATCTCTACATTGGGAGACCTGTACCCTGACGGGCACATCTTCTCAGCAACAGTGGATACCTGTTTCTGCATAGCCACGTTCATGGACAGCTTTGTACTTAGGCACCTGTACTCTGCTTTAAGGGCTACGTTCCCCGGGGTCCCCCTGGAGCCGGACTCGTTTACTCCCCTCTCCCTCATCATTGAAAGTGAGAGCGGAGTGCACCTTATATCCAAACCCTATAAGTTTTGCTCTACGATTATTCTGACCATTGATGATAAGATCCGTAGGGATTGGGAGAATGACCTTTCACAGATGATCAATGGGCCAAATGCTGTAAAGTCACGAAAGATGTATCATTGAACAGCCGTCATAAACTGCTACATTTTAAGTTTTCGTGTAGAATTTACGTTACCCCTGCTAAAGTCCATAGACTAGGTCCGAGTAGACCACACACTTGCCGGAAATATGGTGCCCCACACGCTGATTTTGCACACCTCACTTGCACCTGCCCCACTATACAATCATTCTGGGAGAACGTTCACAAAACGCTAGGCGACATGACTAAACTCTCCCTCGTCCCCACACCGGAAGTTGCACTCCTGGGTTATACAGTCAACTTCCCCAAATCTGTTCAGAAATTTGCATCCCTTAGCCTGCAGTTAGCCAAGGGAGAAATCGCTATTCACTGGGGTCATAGGACAACCCCACCTTACTGAGTTGGTTGAATAGTCTAGCCAACTGTAACACCAACAGCGAAGCCTAACCCAGCATGCTGCATTGTTCCTCTCATCCCAAAGATATCTGGGGTCCCTACAGGATGTACATAGACTCCCTTCAAAATTCCTCAGATTCTCTGGTGGGCTCGGGTGTGGGGTAGATGGTCCAGGTCACACACCATAGTGCCCTCATGTACTGCACACCACCATGTGCAGATGTGTCCCTCCTCTCCTGGGGATCACACACACTGAGACTGAGTCTAGCTGAGACCATGTTGCCTAGTACAAGACGACGACTGGATAAACATCGGAGTAACCTGTGCATTGTAAATACCCGTCAAATTGAGATCTTCCTGACTATTTTTGTTATCCTTCTGTTATTGAGCCGCAACAGACTCTGTGCTGTATTACTGTGCTATGGTTCTTTTATCAACAGCATGAATACACAGTGAGCACCTTTGATTGTACTGATTTGCTGCGTTTTGATGATCAATAAATCAAGTAAAAAAAAAAAAGCTGCCAAAGTTTAACCATTAAAACAGAGGGCGCTAGTGACCAGTGTTCCTCTGAGCGGAGAGCAGCGGAGAGCAGTGGGCCGGAAGGCTGCGAGGAGCTGCGAGGTGCTGCGAGGAGCAGGGACGAGGTGAGGACGAGGCAAGGAACAGGGCAAGGCAAGGAGCCCCCACCTCCTCCCCCAGCCCCACCTAAAGCTCCGAAAAGCCCGAGCTACAGTGGATACTGGCACCGGCACCTGACACCTGGAAACTCGGTGCGAGAGGAAGGAAGAGGAGCAGTAGGGCAAGCGGCGAACGGTGAGCACGAGCAGGTGAGCTTGTGAGTGGACCCCTGCCGTGCCTTCCCGCTTTGCTCCGGTCCCCTCCGCCTCCCTGCTTCCCTGCCTCCCTTTACCTCTGTTTACCTCTGTTTTGCACGATCTCGCAGTCTGGCCCAGTACCTGAAATCTGCAGCACCTGGGGGCGAGAGGAGGGGTGGGTGGCAGAGAGTGAGGTGAGCGCGGGCGGGTGAGTTTGCCCACGGTTCCTGTGGCTCACCGTGGTTCCCTGTCCCCGCGCACCGCTCGCCATTTCGTTTCCCTGCTGCCCCACCGTACTGCAACAGGATAGACCGGCGAGCTGGGAAAAAAGTCGGTCAAGCCGGGCAAACCAGGAGGGAGCTTCGACTCAGTGCTCATTCAGTGCTCGCTCCCTCCTGTGCTCGAACCTCGCCTACCACCCCAAACACCACTCCCTAGGACATTCAACCTATTTAACGAATTAATTAAGCTGAAAACAAGGGAGCAACCAAGGAACCAAACAACCATTACCGGCTAAACAAAACTAACCAACTAGGGAACTAAGGAAAACCTCCTATCAAACCTCCTATCAACTCCAAGGCATCTTCAGGGTGCCTCAAAGGCAACAGAGTGAGCAAATACGAAGGAAGCAAAGGACAAGGATAAAAGACAAAGGGCAAAGGCCTTAAAAGGATACAAAAAAAGGGGACCAAAAGAAGCAATAAGAGATAGAAAATAAGAATCAAGAAAAAGAAAGGAAAGCAGTGAAATGAGGTCCGGGAAGACAAGGAACTACTCGGTGCCAACAAGCCCACCCAAAAGACTAAGGAAGCAAAAGAATAACTCTAAAAAGAACTTAATGGACGTCTGCAACGAGGGAAACGAGAATGGGAAGGACAAGGGAAAGATTGGAGAGGAAGAGGGCGAACTCCCTCTGATTTCCCCCCTTCATATTAGCCATGGGGATACTAAAGCGCGTCAATGCTCACATAGCCCGTTAGGGAGCAAAACGGGCTTTCAACCAAAAATCTACACAAAATTCTCATTTATCAAAGATCCCAGCATGGCTCTCTATCTAAACAGCGCCAATGCAAGCAATTTACCATCACCACTCCAACCAACCAAAAGAAACGGAACATCCCCCTCAAAACAAGAACCTCCGGCGAAGGAGGAGATGATCAAAATGGACTACAAAAAAAGCGAATACAGCATAGTGGAGGGTACATCGGCAGCCAGAGGAGAAGAGAGCAAGGGGCCTCCCGGAGACCAATCAGCACAGGCCCAGGCCACGGGAGAAAGACAGGACTGGGGTGACCCAAGTACAAAAACAAACCGAAATCACCGAAGTCCATACGGAGGAACACACCATAGCGGACCAAAGGGCAATCCCAAACTTTAACACCTCAATAACAGACAGCAAGGAAAGGAGCACCACACCCTTCACAAACATAACAAAACACAACAATTACCATAACTGTACTGAGGAGGAATACCTCGAATGCTCAGCAGCCAAGATGAGAAGGCAAGGCTCATCTGGATGCTCACCGGGAAGCGACAAGGGACCGGGCGGACCAGCCGGGGCAGCAAACAGGGGACCTCAGGTCTCATCCTTGCAGGACGACTGGCAGAAGATCGAATTCACGCAGAACGCCGAGACACCAATACAAGGAGAAACACCAGCCTTTACTCACACAGCGACAACGTCAGCGGACAGGCTAGTAAGGCACAAACTCAGGGACCTGAGGGAACCCATAACAAGGGCAGACTTAGATACAGCTAGGCACCCAAACAGCACAACTTTGCAGGATGCAAGAGCTCAAGATCTATGCGCACCCCACCCTAATGTCCCACAATGCGAAAAACATGACAAATCCGAGCAGCAAGAGGAGGGCGCAGGGCAAAGGCGCCGCTCTAAACCGACCGAAACAGAACCTCTAGGCCAATCTTCTGTATCCACCCTACAATCCAATAGAGCACCTACACCATCAAGGATAACGGACCTTGAATCCTCGTACCTCACCCCGGTAGAGTGGGAAGAACTGGTAGCATCTTATCCCTCGGTCTCTAAGAGGGACTCTCCAGAGAAAACCATCAGCGAAATCCTGGGGACGGAATCATCAAAGGCAAAGGAAGACATTTGGGCCTCCCTCCTGCACACAATGCAACTATCGGTAAACGCCATCCAATACCAGTCAGATAAGATGGACCTACAACTCTCCGTCCTCAACTCCCTGTCAACATTCGTTAATAATATTGACGGTAAGCTAGCAGAGCTGAACGGCATGGTAAAAAGGGCGCAAGCAGAGACCCAATTAATACAATCCAATTGCTCCTGTATCTCAATTGTGGACAAACTGGCGACACTACCAACAGCAATGGACAACCTCCTCTCGGACATTAGGGAAGCAGTAAAAAACAACAGGCCTGGTAATTCCACCAACAATAGATACAAAACGGCATTGCTCACGCACATAGGACCACCGTCCCCATCTCAGGAGAAGCAAAAGTCAACCCCAGATCCGCTTTCGCCCCTGGGAAAAGCAAATGAAAAGAATGCATCGGCTAACAACAGACAAAAACACAAAGGACACCAAACCCCTCTAACAGAGAGCATAGCGCAAATAGAAAAAATACATCAAAAAGACGGAGCGCCGGCCCACCATCAACAAGGAAAAGTGGGAAGAAAACAGAAAAGGAAGGGAAGAAACCAAAAGATAACACCTGCAGTGATAGCATGGTGCAACGGCCCCACTAGAGAGAAAGCAACAGCCAACTTATCACAAGATGAGATGAGCGAGATGAGCGATGCAACAGACTTCGAGCGCAACACCCCAAACTAAAACCAACCAAGGGAAACAAAACCCGAAAGAAACCCGCCATCAGAAAGAAGGCCTACAGATAGCCCTCCTTCCAAAAGCGTGAAAGTAACGCCCAACCCACCACAAGCAAGGCAGAAGGCCAAAAGCGATGACCCCGAAAGGGGGTATAACTTGCAAGAAGCCCCAAACCCAACTGATAGGGGGCACAATCTACAGGAAGTCACAATCTCAACTGACAGGGAAAACAATGAAAGTAGCCCACCTCAAGACCGAGGACATTCCAAAAATCCTCTTCAGATAAAGGAAATTACACAACCTGGAGAAAGCCTCGAACTGTGTGCATCGACATCAGTAAGTACGGCCAGACAAAAACCGACGCAAAGCTGTAAAATGGTTGACAAACGACACATAGTAGATGCGGAGGATCTTCATGGCCAAGCGAAGGATTCAATCGACAACGTAGATAACGGTCGGATACACGACATGGGGCAAACTGGTACGACCTCAATAACATTCCATCCAGAGTATCAATCTAGGGGCCCAATGGACATCCTAAACAGGGGGAACATCCTACGACTACTGAAAACCATAGATAGCCTAAAAGATATTACATCTAGGGACCTGGAATCAGTAGAATTTACAGAACCATCGGGAACACACAAGAGCATCTACAACTTCAGAAATGATACACGGCTAAAAAGGTTGAAGACGCAGATTAACAATACTTTGCGGAGAGTAAAAACAGACCCCACCGCTCGCCAAGCACTGACACAGCTAAAAGGCAGCCGTAGGAAACTATTATGGCAACTAAAAAAAGACGCAGAAGAGGCCTTTTGGGGAAAACTCCTATACGATGTGAAAACAAATAACAGCGCACAGTTCTGGCAAAAGATCAACAGCCTGATTAGTGGACGAAGCCAGGGGATCGAATCCCACGTGACGGAAGAGGCTTGGACATCTTACCTCAGTTCACACTTGAATGACCCCCAGGAACCGCGGAAAAAACCTTGTATCACTAAACCTAGCTGTAAAGAACAGAAGCCCTCGCCCCAAGAATCCATAGCAGGTGACAAGGAACTATTAATCACGAACCAACAAATATGTAATAGGATCTCAAAAGGGAAAAGAGAGGGAGCACCTGGCCCAAATGGCATACCCCCAATCGTATTCAAACAAGAGCCAGAATACTGGGCCGCTGCCCTTAAACCAATGTTTGAAAATATATGGCAGGCTTCAACAATCCCACACTCATGGAGAGGAGCAATCATCTCTCCAATATTCAAAAAAGGAGACGAAATGACCCAAGAAGCTACCGCCTCATAGCTCTACTCGACAATGAGGCAAAATACTATGCTGGCCTCCTACTTCAAGAGCTAACATCATGGGCGTATGAAAATTCAGTAATACCACTCAATCAAACAGGCTTTAGGAGAAACATGGGGACGACCACCAACATATTAGCCCTTTCACTTCTCATTGACACAACGCTAGAGGCAAAACAATCTTTATATCTGTGCTTTATCGACTACAGCTCCGCCTTCGACCACATAAATAGAAATCTCCTGTGGAAAAAATTAAAGAGAACGCAAATTCCTACAACACTGCTCAACCAACTAATTCTTCTGCACAGTGATACCTGGGTTCAGGTCAAATTAGGAGCAGGGGACTTCCTAACCAAGAAAATCCCAACTAGTACAGGAGTAAAGCAAGGATGCGTGTTAGCGCCAACCCTATTCAATCTCTTTATGGCCGAATTATAATCCACACTAAATGAAAACAACTCTCACGCACCTAAACTAGGAGGTTTCCAGCTGTCCAACCTATTTTATGCGGACGACCTAGTGCTAATTAGCCGGACCCCAATAGGCCTACAGCGGCTCCTCGACATCACCGCGAAATACTCCAAACTAAACCAACTTACCATCAACTATGACAAAACAAAAGTCATGTGCCTCAACCATGGCAAAAAGAAATCAACACACAGTTGGTTTATGGACGAAAAGAAATTGGAAATCACAAACAAATATCGCTATTTAGGAGTAATCATAGACAACAGGGGAAGTTTCACGCCACAACGAGAGGAACTAAAAAAGAGAGGCCTAATGACAGCTGTATCTTTAACCACTTGGCTGCTAAGGTACTCCCTCTTCTTCCCATTGACTTTCCATTGAAATCAATGGAAAGTCCATGACGAGTTACCCTTGTCATTAGCGCTGAAGGGGTTAAGAAAGTTGAAAAACAAAATTGCTGGGCCAAACCTCTCCCCACTAATGAAGCTGATCCAAGCCAAACTGACCCCATCCATCACCTATGGAAGTGAAGCAATGAGAGGCTGGGACGCCTAAACAGTAAACGGAATAATAACAAGAGCGATGCGCATGATTCTTGGACTTCCGCGATACACCTCACCGGCGCAAATCCGACTCGAATTCGGGTTGGTAAAAGAAGAGCTGTCGCGCAAGGGAGCTTACCTCAAAAGCTGGTACAAAATTAGTAGGGGAGAGGCAAATACCCTGAACGCACTACTCTGGAAAGAACTACAAAGCAAGGACAATAGCCCAGCAAGGCTTTTTTTGGAGGACTCGATAAAGCAATTGGGGGCGCGACAACTGTGGGATTTACAAGGGACCCTGGCAGGCTTTAAAAAAACAGTAAACAATGTCGTCAGAAAAGAATCTCTCTTACAGGATAAAGCCTCACTGACGGAGCGAGCACACGGCTGGCTAACCGTACACACTTATAAAAAGCTTGCACCACAACCGTATCTTTTGACCAGCTTCACCAAAAAAACAAAAGAGGCATTCCTAAAACACCGACTAGGAGTACTGCCCTCCGCAGACCACATGGCCCCTTGGCTGCAACCTCCAAAACCAGCAAAATGCCGCCTGTGCGGGAAGGATGAGGAAAATATCATACATCTCATCACAATCTGCAAGGCGCTGCAGACAGAGCGCAGGAACCTGCTGAGACCACTGTTCAACAAAAAAGGGATCAGGTCCTGCAGGCAAGCAGTTCTGGCTTGCTTTTCAGGCGAAGAAGTCCAAATGGCCTCTCGACTGGTAAAATATATCAAAGCCGTAGAAGCCAGAATCAATATAAAGTAAGAACAAATGGACAAAGAAACCGTATCTTCCATACCCCTGGAGCATAAAACACTCGATCCACATAGAGGCACAGTTGACTAACTGGCATAAACACGGACAGAGCTCCCAAAAGGCTCGAGCACATGGGGAAAAAGACCAGTACTCCTTCGAAAATGGAATGAGATCCGCAACGCTCTACGAAATGGAAAAGAGGCTAGGTTAACCACAAGAAATCGCCCCAGAGGAACTGCAGCAACGCCTTAGTGACGGACAATCATTCACCCCAAAAAAACTTTCCTTCCTTTCTTTTAATTTTTAATTCTCAGTACTGTTTAAGCGAAGCTATCTTCCTTTTATTGGAGTTTTTAACCACTCACAAGAACTAACATTTAGGTTGCTACAGATATCTTCCATTTTTAATTGTTTTTATCGCTGCTGGTTTTTTGTAATGGTTTTTATTAACTGTACAATAAATAAAATATTACTTACTTAAAACAAAAAGGTAATACACACAAACACAGCAAATAAAAAATTCAGCGCAGTTGGAGGTAGTTGAAAAGTAATTGGCCCGCATACACCTACTGATTACTGCCTTGCGATATTAAAGTGGTGACAATATGTCCGAGATGGTGTTAATGTGCCTAATGTTGATTTTTGTTGATTAGCACATGTAGCAAGTACAGCAGAAGAGGAATACCGTCTTTTAAACGATTGCAAAACATTTGTTCCTATTACTCCTAATACACTTACTAAGATTACACTATTTGGTAAAACACACACATTGCTCTGCTGCTTACTTGGCCTCTTACTGTTTAGCCCTCACTCCAAGGTGGAGTTATGCTTTCCAGATCGGTAAAGCATTGTGTGTGCTGCGATTCCCCAATGGCACCTCCCACTTTGCAGTTTTAGCAAACAAGTCATAATGCTAATGTGAATGTCAGAGCGGTGATGGACATACCTTAAAAAGAGGTGCTTCTGACAGCAGCCTTGTGATTCACGGCAAGAACATTTTTGCAAGAAAATCACAGACAGAACCCATGTCTAACAATTTGCAAGGAATCTAAAACAGTCAGACAGGCATTATGGTGGTATATCATGGTAAGAAACTAGGGTATTAGTTTAGGGAGATGAGTGCCCACCTCAAGCACTGTTAGTAATGGGAGCCTCTCGTTGGCAATAGTTTGCACCTTTATCCAAGAAGGAACCCTTGCTTCTAGTCAGAGCAAGGGAGTTACACTCTTAGACAACCCCTTCTCACCCCACTGGTAGCTTGGCACAAGCAGTCAGGATATCTCAGAGGCATTGTGCAAAGCTTTTGTGCACACATACAGTAATACAGTAACATTACTACAAATGGAATCCACACCAGTTTAGAAAAGTAAGTAATCTTTTATCTGAACCAAAACAAAAATCCAACGTACAGTTATCAAGATGTAATTTTTAAAAGGTAAAATAAATTCTTTTGATAGCAAGCTACAGATGTGACACATTCAAGCCAAAGTACCTTAGATGCGCTAAATAGATAAGCAAAAACAGATGTAATGAAAGTGATGCATCAGTTCCTTGTGCACAGGGAAGGTGATGAGTCGGTTCCTTACTCCAGGGGAGGTGATGTGTTGGTTCTTTACTGCCACGCAGGGGAGTTGATGCGTCAGTTCCTTACTGAAGAAGAGGTGAAGAGTCAGTTTCTTACTGTGCTGGGAAGTGATGCTTCAGTTTCTTACTGCGGCCCCAGCATTGCTGTAGACATGGCACCCCAGTACGATGCGTGGGGATTCGGGCGTCGTCAGCCCTTAATGCGGCAACGGCGATGCGTCGCTCTATCCAGCCACGGTCCCCCGATTGCGTCAGTTCCTGCAGTTGCACATTAGGGCCTGCATCGGAGTCAGTGCGGTGATCTCCGACTTCTGAGATTGTTTCGCGAGACTCGGCATGCAGCATTTTTTCCAGCTGTGGACTGGAGCTTCGACGGTTTCTTTAGCGGCACATATGTGATACTTGGAAATTCTTCTTGCACGGCAATTTTGCATCGGAAACGGGTGCAGATGAATCACACTTCTTTCGTTGCTTCTCTTTTCTCAGCTCCCAGCAGCAGGAACAACCTGAATAGGTCCAACACAGAGACAGGCACTTCTTGGCAAGTCAGAACTCCCAGCAAGGGACTTCAGGGGAGCTGGTGGTGAAGTTTTCTGTCCCTGAGACTTCGGAACAGGAGGCAAGCTATACTTCAAGCCCTTGGAAATCTTCTTCAAGCAGGATACACAAGCACACAACAAATTCTTTGTCCTCTCCTTGGCAGAAACAGCCACTGCAGGCCAACCCCAGACAGCACACAGCAAAAGGGCTAGGGCTAGCCCTAGCCTGGCTCAGCTCATTTCTGAGCGGTCGCGCACAGGCAGTCCATTTGGTGAATTTTTCCTCCCAAGCCCACAAAGTACAATGTGGTGTCCCTCAGGGATATTCTCTTTCCCCTCGTCTCTTAAATTTGTATATCTTCCCGCTCATTTCTGCCTTACAAAGGATGGAGGTCACGGTGTTTAGTTACGCTGATGACCTCCAGCTTATCTTCAACCTTTCTAATTCTTCTGATTCTATTTATAATTTTCAGTCGGTGATGGTCTTTATCAGGGATTGGATGAGCTTTAACCACCTCAAGCTCAACCCTGATAAGACCGAACTTCTTCTCACTGGCGGCAAACTCAACCCTTGGTCTCCCATCTTCTGGCCCCCCTCTTTTGGTCCCCCCCTTCTCCTTCTTTCTCTGTTAAGACACTGGGAATCACCCTCAACCAACAACTCACTCTACATTCTCAGATCAGCACGGTGGTTTCCTCCTGTTTCTTTACTTTGCGCACTATGCGGAAGATCTCTCGTTCTTTTTCCTTCTCTGCTCTTAAACTGATCCTGATGGCTATGGTCCTCTCCCGTTTAGATTACGGGAATGTCTTGTACAATGGTGCTCCTGCGTACGCCATCCGACGGCTCCAACTGGTGCAAAACCAAGCTGCCCGCCTAGCCTATGGCTTACCCAAATCAAATCACACTACTCCCCTCCTAAGATCCCTCCACTGGCTCCCTATTAGACAAAGGGCCCTCTTCAAGATAGGATGCATCACCTTCCAGGCTCTTGCAGGAACAGCCCCTGAGTTCATCAAGTCTAAAATCAAACCTTACATCCCCACCAGACAGCTGCGCTCTTCTTCTCTGTCCCTCTTGGTGGTACCCAGGTTCAAGAAGAGCAGAATGGGAGGTTCCAATTTTTCTGTCCTTGCTCCACAATTTTGGAACTCTCTTCCTCTCTCTATGAGATCTGAATCCTCCTATCTGGCGTTCCGTAGCACCCTGAAAACTTTTTTGTTCTCACAGGCATTTTAAAACCTAAACCATCTCTCCATCCAACTCAGGAACCGTTCTCCTCAATAGCGCCATGAAACCGCCTGGTGTACGCGCGCTCAACAAATACCTTCAAATTCAAATTCAAATTCAAATTCTCCTTCAGTTTTCCCAGCTCTTCTCCTTGGCAGGGGGTCCTCTTGAGTGCAGAAGTATTCTAATGCACTGGGGTCAGAGCACCTATCTTAATATTGCATTTTCCTTTGTTCTCTGGTGGCAGAGTCTCTGTGCTGAGTCCAAACCAGTTCTGTCCTCTCTGGTCCAGCCTCCCAGCAGGAGGTGGAGCCAGCATTGTGTAAGGACATTTACATTTTAAGGCAGACCAGGCCCATTCAGGTGCAGGGAAATCTCCTCCTCCTATTCTAAATGCAGCCCAGGTCTATTCAGCCCAGCCCTGACTCATCCAAGAAAGGCAATACACAACTCAACCACCCAGTGGCTGTCTACAGTGAAGTCACTTCCCCAGTCTCTGTCACTCCAAAGCCCTATACTCAATCCACAGACCAGCAGATGCACACAGGGTGGCTAAGCAAGAAAACACCCACTTTCCAAAAGTGGTATTTTCAAACACATAATATAATAATCATCTTTACTAAATTATACATTTTTATATCCTGAGTTCAGGCATACTAAACTCCATCGTCCTACCTGGTCCCAATGGGAAGTTATACTGATAAGATGTTATAAATAAACTCCCATTCTATCCTATGGGACAGAAAGCCTTTCCATAATGAAAAACGAAATGCACTGCATTTCATTATCAGGACAAGTCACACACACCAGTACATGCCCTACCTTTCACATACAGGGCACCCTGCCCACAGGGGTACTTTGGGACTACCTTAGGGGTGTCTTACATGTAAGAAAAGGGAAGTGTAGGGTCTGGCAAGCGGATGTACTTGCCAAGTTGGCATGGCAGTAAAAACTGCACGCAGGCACTGCAGTTTTAAGAGCACTTTTGCGTGGATGGCACAATCAGTGCTGCAGTCCCACTAGCAGCATTTGACTTGCAGGCCCTGGGCACACACAGTGCACATTACAATGGGCTTAGTAGTAAGTAAAATAAGCCAGTCATGAAAACACCAATCCATAAACACAATATACATTGGGAGCATATGCACGTTAGCACTGATCAGCAGTGGAAAAATTCCCAGAGTCATAAAACCAACAAAAACTGGTCAGAAACAGGAGGCCAAAAAGTAAGAAGTTTGGGGACAAAGCCTGCTGAAAAAGCCAGGTCTAACAAGTAATAACCACAATCCTTGTCAGGGTGAACCGCTAAAGTCACTAAATAAACCTGAGCTCAACCCTTTGGTAGTTATGGCACAGAATAGACAGGCTTACCTTGGAGGAAATGTGTAAAGTATTTATGTAGTATCAAAACAGTAACAAAGTCAAAACACGGTGCAAGAAAAATCTTAAACCAATTTTGAAAACTAGATTACATTTTAATCAATAATATCGCACCAAATCAACAATAATCCAATAAGGGAAACTAGAGTTAGGAATTTTTAAAGACCGTGTCTACTTCAGTGATTTGGTTGCCTTTGACCTGCACCTAAATAAAATTAAGGCTGACTGTGAGTGAGTATAGGTCTGATGCAGGAACCAAGTTAGACTTGGTCAGACGTTTTACTTTCTGACCAGTCTTTGGAATGGAAGTCAAAAATTCTCAGTGAGGCAAGGCAGCAGGCTGTGGCCAAGAGGGCTTCACATTGCTGGATAGCTGCTGGATAAGGGCTTGGTGAAGCCATTGAATTTTGGCAGGGAAGCACTAAGTAGGAGACATTTTAATTTTGCATCCAGGGAATGTTCCCATTTGCCAGATACTTTTTTGCCTTCGCCCGGGGAAGATTTCTACCTTTGGACTTAGTCACTTTTTGGAACTCTGATTTTCCCAGTGGGGCAGGCTCCAGGCTATAGCCAAAGAGGGCTTCAAGAGGCCAGATACCTTCTCTGCATGGTCCCGCTTAATAAAATCTACTGATGTGGAAAAGCTCAGAGCAGAGGCAACCTGAATCTTTGGCCCAGAGGCAGCACACCTTAGTCCCTATCGGATAGGCTGGTTGGTTCAGCATTCCTCCACAGGACTTCGGAGCTTAAATGTTTCTTAGTCCCAAGTTTCCAGATATGTTAGGAGGAGTACAAATCGACACCGGCCCAGGGTCCAGGATCTTGGGGACAGCACTTGGGGGTCAAGACTCCTGCAGAGGTCAGCAGCAGGGTTCAGGGCAGTGTCCACTGGAACTTGTCAGCTGAGCAGTTTAAAAACAAGCCTCTTGTAGCTTGTATCATCTTATGCCTCATGACTCTTGGAGTCCACTTCTTTGTCCTGAGTACAAAAGAGAGAGCAGATCGAGTCTTCTAGGCTCTTCTCGGGTCAAACACAACAGATCCAGACCTCTTCTGTTCCTCCGCAGGCCCAGATAGTGTTCCGAGGAGGGCACAGTGGGTGCCTTATTTATGCCAGACACTAGCCGGTGGGTGAGGGTGACTCCTGGCCCCTCCCTAACCAAAAGGCTAAAAGTTCCATGGGGCAACCCTAACAGTATTTGCAGCACTTCTTGAGCACCCTACTGCAAATAATTCCATGGTGCACCTCTCTGCCTCAATCCAAAATTGTGATACCTTTCTTCCTCTGTGCAGAGCCTTTGTGCCCATCCCAGAGGTGTAGCCAGGGAAATGAACAAATCTTCCTCTGTGGACACTGAAGTCGTTCTGGGGCACCTCCCATTGGGATTGGTGCCTGGCTTACTAGGGCAACAAAGAAAGGTCCTGCCCAGGTGTAAGCTAACATTTGCCTGTAACAAGGTAGGTCTATCTGAAATTAATCAAGTTCCTGGGCACATACCAGATGGCCAGTCTGCCAGAGGAGCAGAAAACACCTCCCACACACACGCATTTGTCCTGCTATGGGAGCAATTTTCACATCTCATCAAGGGGGCTATTCAGCTGCCAGTTGACATTGGTTACCCAGCAAATGGGCCTCCGGTAGCTTTAGGCAGGGAAAGGGTAACTTTCTAAAAGTACCTCTTCCAAAATATTGATCACCAATCTGACTTCAGTAATTGGGCTTGTAATAAATATTTCAGTCAGTTCCACAATTAAGTTTGTAGGTGTTTCCTAGCTGAAGATAACATTATCAAATGTAATATTGTATCCCAATGCTTTCCTACAGAAGAGCCAACTTTACTACTATGAAAATAGCTTTTGGTGCCTATCCTTTGTAAGGGCATGTTTATCATTAAACGTTTACGTGTACTACGTTCAGAAACCATATACCCTGCCTATGGAGAGTAAAACTTGCTTAGCGGTGACTGATTAATATATAAAAGGGAGGTTTAGACCGGCACAAGGGTTTTTTTCAACAGGTCAAATTTGCAGTTTTAAATATGCACAGCCAGGCTACATAGGTAGGCCAAACACCATGTTTTCACTGTCACTCCAGTGGGTGGCACAACAGATGCTTCAAGTCGCTGCTGACATTTAGCTTACAATCCCTAGATATACTTCTTGTATCATATACTAGGGAATTATAGGTAAGTTAAAAATGCCATTTAGGTTATTCTGATTTTATCATGTTGAAAGGGGGATCACAGGAACTTTACCGATGGTTAGCAGGGTTAAAGTGCGCAGAGATCTACAGTCAGCAAAAACAACAAAGGCAACAATCTGGGGGTACACCATGCCAAAAATTGTGATTTCATACTCATTATAGGGACTATTTCTTGTAATAGTCTATTAAGGGTCTTGAAGGGGGGACCACATGCTCAGTTCCTGTTCTTGAATGGAATTGCATTTCACCCACTTATATTGATCAGAACCTCTGGTTCAGAGAGAAACGTTTCTGAGAAGGAGGATGCAGGTATAGTGAGTATTCAAAGGCTCAACTTGTTCAGTACATTCAGGGTTAATAGAACCTGTGAATGGCATCACATGCTCGGTCCATTTTTTGGATATGTCTTCATCAGCCTCCGTGTAAGGCCAGATGGGATCAATGCTCAGCCTGGTGCTTCCAGACACATCCCCTTCTAGGGTAAAATGGTTGACCATGGAACATTGAAGCTTAACTTCATATCTGCGGCTACAATGAGCACAATTGTTCTAATTTGCTCATTTGTGTCCAGCCTTTGGTGATCTGAAGATTGGGTTGTTTGCTCATCACTGAGCCTCCCTACTGATTCAACGTTTTAATTTGTGTTAGAGGAACTTCCATTACATTGAAAGGAAATGCTTAACATCGAAAGTGCCATGGGATATTTACACTTTGAATATAGAAACACAGAACATTTTGATACCATAATCATAACCTCTATTAATCCTTATACACTCCTAAATGTCTTCATGATCTTCAATATTGATCATGGTTTATCACAAAGAGATTAAGTAATTATTGGTCGTAATAACCACATAGATGCTGCTATCACTTTGTTACCATCATCAAGATTCATCGAACATCAAAATAGTGTTATGATGCTGCTAATTGACACATTCAACATCCTTAGTATAGAACAGAGACTTCAGAAGAACGCTGGAAAAAGATAGATGCACTCAGAGAATACGGGCTGTGCAACTTTTATTACAAGAAGCATACAAAAGGTCTGTATTCTGTATCACTCTACAATTCTACTCTATAGAATTGCAATGTTATTGTGGGGCGTCAAAAATGATAGTATTAATAAAATATTGCTACAATTCTTCAATGCAAGCCAAATTATTATTTGATTTTGTTATTATATTTTAGTATTGTATTGCTAAGAGTGTTTATTGTTTTCTGAATAAAACTCTCTACTTTTTAAAGATGTGGGATTCATTTATATATAAAGGCAAGTGTGTTAGAATATCATAATCTCGGTCATGACTGCTGTCATTTGAGAGCTTTGCAGTGAACCAAGGTAATCAAACCTACACGCACTCACTACCTCTTCAGTCATCAATCCATCCTATGTCTTAGCTGCAGATAAGTGCACAGAACCAGAGGGTGTGGGCTGTTGCTGAAACAGAAATTATGGCCCTAGGATGCAAATTGTAATGAGTAAGCCTGTGCTACCAGTGATTTCGAACCAGGAGGGGGTAAGCTACACTGTGCCTGGCATGACAATATGCTAGACGGAGTACAGTATCAATAAATCGACCTCCAAGAACTCTCTCTGGTGGTGCTTCCTAAAGCACAAAGGAATTATGCAGGCCCTCAGTGTTACTTAAAGTAAAGTGATATGCAGAGAGATTGATGCAGAAGAGACCGTGCAGGGATCGAACTCGAAATAGCCATGGACAGGAGTAGAAAAGATCATGCTTCAGACAGAAGAAGAAAAATCTTGTGGCTGTAGGTGAAGCGAAACAAGGAAGAGATTGGATTGTAATGAAACCAAAGGGCAGGTCATACAAAAATGTCACCTATTTATCACATTACAGCCTGAAAGCTACAGGGTCTAACAGATTAGGACATCTGTAAGGAAGACAAAAGCCATGTAAGAAGACAGGAGATCAGTAGTGGTGGGCAAAATTGGAAGCATTTTTACTTGCCACAATTTCTCTCATTATGCAAAATATATGCTGGTAGACGTCTACATGGGAATTGTATGTGAATACATCACTGAAGGCACAGGAGGGAGACTTGTTGGAGCAGAAAATGTGTTGCTTTCACTGCACACATCAGTTTCACAGCTCCCAGTAAGACACTTTTCTGATTAGGTCAGAGTTTAAAATGGCAATGAAAAGCATAAGAGGAGGAAAACAACAATTGTGTGAACTATGCAAAACCCAAAAATCTGTAATAATGCAAGTTATCTTACTGCTGGTCAGAAAAAATTTAAGATACAGGGAATTCAGATCACCGGTAGGAAAATCTGAACAAGGAGTGCAGCATTTGAAATGTATCTTCTTTTGAAAGTACTGCATTTTACACTGGGGTTTGTAAGGTGGCACCGCAAGTGCAAAGAAGCATATAGGACTTCTCATATTATAAAGGCCCTTCTCATACTCACTCGTGTGACATATCCATATGTGTTACTGTTCTGGAGGTTCAAATCCATTTTATAAAGGCCCCTCTCATATACACTCCTGTGACATGTCCATACGTGGTATTGTTCTGGAGGTCCAAATTCATCAAAGTTGGATGTCTGCATGAACGCATTGATACCTGCAAGAGTGGATCAAAAGAGACAACCTTGCTAAAGGACATCAGTCACGTGGTGCAGCAACACAAAGGTAATGGAACTGTTGTAAATGCCCTCCCTAATCTGCCACATGTAGCCCTTTTGCCCTGGAGCACAAGCACACTTGCAAATACCAAAAGAAGTAGCTTCGGGATGCAACCAGAACCACCACATAGAATGCCACATGTCTGGAAATGGCCTGTCTTGGCCACAACTGTTAAATACTGGAACATTTTTTACAACAACTCGATAATGATATGAAAATGAGATGTGTAAAATGTATTTAAACATACAATATTGCCTCTCCTTCTTCAGCAGGAAGTTGGCCTACACAAATTTAGGAAAGCTTGGCGACCCTGCTTTTTCCTCTAACATGTTAAATCTTTACCCTGACTTAGATATGTACATAGTAGGTTATTAGACTACTTATTTTGTTTTAGCACAAAGATTCATTTTGGGGAGAATGTTAAGAACCTAATACAAACTAGCATAACCTTCTTTGCCAACACATTAATCACACACTGCCAAATAATTTGGACCTACTCTGTAGTAGACATCCAGTATCCTGCCTGTTGGCACTGATCATTATATTGTTCTTGATGAGCACATTGGCTGGGTTATGATACATACCAGAATATGTATGTATTTGGAATGTTCTATAGGATGGGCCTACTTAGGTGAGAAATTAGACCATGATGAGGCAAGCATGCAAATTCTAGAATAACATTGCTGAATTGATTCTTGAACAGACGATATATTATTCAGGCCTAATATGAGTTTCAATGGGGGATACAACAGTAATATGAGTTTTCACATTCTAACAATTTTTTACCTGATTTTACCTTGAGATATTTGCGTGGAGGAAAACAACTGTGTCAGTGCAAAATTGGTAGCAATATGTGAAAAACATATGGGGACAAACACTCTTATCTGAATTACCCTGCAACTCGAAATGAGGTAAATAGAGTCTAAGATATATCAGTACGTACTCCTGCATATTGGGCTATACAATGAAAATAGTATCCTGAGCAACACCTTATATACAGAAATACATTTTTCAAAAAGTCCTGAACCTATCTCTGGGTGCGACAAGGAGAAGAAGCGGCTATTGTCACTTCCAAATATCAGAGCCAATCTGCCCCCAAATTAAACAATGGAAAGAGTCACCTGAGAAACCCCTTATATACAGACTTTTGTTTTTCAAAAAGTCACTTCAAGTTTATTTTTTCTTCTTTTCTTTTTATTCCTTCATCTTCACATGTATTCAAATGTCTTCAACAAAAACTTGTAGCCTTCTAGAACTCATTTTCTCTTTCATTTGTAAATCTTATTCCAGCCACTCAGTCACCAATATAGCTCCTTACACACACACTCACCCACCCATACAGCCACTCACACACCCACTCACACACCACTACTGCCACTCACACAGCCATACAGCTACACAGACACCCACTTAGTCACTGATACAGTCACTCACACATGCACACACACGCATATAGCCACTGAGACACCTACTACCTCACTGATACAGTCACAGTGCCACTCACATCACATATATTTGAAACATTATCACTCATTAGTAGTACAAAAGGGATAGTAATTCAACTTATGCAATAGCTTAGTGTATATCTTTTACTCTCCAAAACATTTGCAAAACACTTAAACTCACTGGATGATGTCATCGGTGATGTCATTTGCGATGTCATCAGTGATGTCCCTGACCATGTCATGAGTTATGTAATATGTGAGGTTATAAGTAGTGCATTGCTGGGGTGTAAGTTATAGTTAGCTTAGATAACCATAACTGCTGAATTTCACTGGTTTTGTACGAGTGGAATCTGAGCGTAACTATAACGTCAATGTAACCTTTGCTTTTTTTAGCAAATTACTACGGGTTTTAAACTATATTGCTCAACTATAATGTCCCTCTAACCTTTGTTTTTTGTGTGAATTTCAAAGTTTTTTACATTTTATTTCCTAACTGTAACCTGTAGGCTTTGAAAGTGGGTGTATGAGTGGCTGTATAGGTAGGTGAGTGCATGTGTGAGTCTCTGAGTGGGTGAGTGAGTACGTATGTGAGTGTCTGATTGGGACTGTGAGTGGTTTTATGAGTCTCAGAATGGAACCATGAGTGTCTGAGTGGGTCTGTGACTGGGTGGATTAGTGTCCTAGTGGATCTGTGAAAGTGTGTGAGATTCTTAGAATGGGTGTGTGAGTGTCTGAGCGGGTCTGGGAGGGGGTACGTGAGTCTCTGAGTGGATCTGTGAGTGGGTGCATGAGTCTGAGTGGGTGTGTGAATGGAAACATGAGTGTCTGAGTGGGTCTGTGACTGGGTGGATTAGTGTCCTAGTGGATCTGTGAAAGTGTGTGAGATTCTTAGAATGGGTCTGTGAGTGGGTCTGGGACTGGGTATATGAGTCTCTGAGTGAGTCTGTGAGTGGGTGCGTGAGTGTGTGAGTGGGTGTGTGAGTCTCTGAGTGGGTCTGTGAGTGTGCAAGTCTCTTAGTTGGTCTGTGAGTTGGTGAATTAGTACTTGATTAGATATTTGGGTACATGCATGAGTGACTGAGAGTGTCTGTCAGTGGGTGTGTGAGTCTCTGAGTGGGTCTGTGAGTGGGTGCATGAGGGTATAAGAGGGTCTTTCAGTGGGTGCATGGTAAAATAGTAGGGGGCACACGGGAGCAGGTCCTTATGCTAGCTCCCCTTGTGACGGTCCTCCTGTCCAGTTTGCCTGCAGTCTGCTTCCATCTGCTACCTTTGGTTTTGTGCCTCCTCTGATCATTTTCCTGTCTCTTCTTTCCTTGCCCCGTCCTCTATTTTGCCTCTTTCTGCTCGCTCCTGACCATTATTCTGCCTCTTGTAGCTCGTTTCTGACCTTTATCCTGCCTCTTTCTGAGCTTTATTCTGCCTCGTTCTGCTTGTTTCTGACCTTAATTCTGCTCGTTTTTCATCTTTATCTTACCTCTTTCTACTCATTGCTGACCTTTATTCTGCCTCTTTCTGCTTGTTTCTGACCTTTATCCTGCCTCTTTCTATTAGTTTCTGACCTTTATTTTGCCTTATTCTGCTCTTTTCCCCTGGGACTGTGAGGGGAGCCTCAAGGCCCCCGGGTCCCAGCAGCTCCCCCACCTCCAACAGGAGCTGGCATTGCTCTCAGATGAAGTTAGCTACTGGAAATAAAGCTCCCTAAATGCAAGAGCAATCTGTTTCATCTCTTTTCCTGCCCTAAAGTCTGCGGGCAGGGAAACAGATGAAACCTCCGCTTCCAGCAGGTGGGAGCACGATCACTTCTCTGGCCCATTGGAACCGGAGTGTTTGCCTTGACTTGCCGGGAGCTGTCACAGCTCCAATCAAGCAAAGCAATCAGCTATGTCCTGTGGTGGAAATCCTGGGACATAACAGGAGCTGGCCCTGTGGAGTGGCTGGCCCCAGTGCCATTACTGGCTCCACAAGGGGGACCAGGCCCTCTTTAATATTAATTGTAGCCCCGGGGAGGTGGTGATCCTTGGGGCTCAGGGAGGTCCACACACCCCCCTATGCATTTCATTTATAGCTCTCGGAGGTGGAGGTCACAGGGCCCTGGGGTGGGTCAGAGTGGCCCCCCTGCATTCAATTTAACATAAGCCCCGGGGAGGTGGTGGTCCACGAGGCTCGTGGGTACGCGGGCCACCCAGCATCAAATTTAACATAAGCCCCGGGGAGGTGGTGTCCCCAGGGCCGGGAAGGTCTGTGTATTCCACTCATCAAATTTAGCTTAAGCCCAGAGGAGGTGGTGTCCCCAGGGCCGGGAAGGTCTGGGCATCCCCCCTCATCAGATTTTGCTTAAGCCCCAGGGAGGTGGTGTCCCCGGGGCATACAAATGCCCATAGAGGGGGGCAAAGTGCACCTTCATCCTAAAGTTTAATAAAGCAGGCATGCCCCTGTGACTTTGCCCACCCGGGGGCTTCATTAAACACAAGCATGGGGAGCCGCGTATGCTTTTCTTTGAAATTTTGCCATGAATTCGCCTACCCACCTGCAATTTTGTGGCAAAATTGGAAACAAAAAGGTTTTAACCCCCAACGGGAGCCTTGAGTGACCCTGTGTTTATTGTAGGACTTGGCGGAAGTTGTTTCCCAAAATGGCTGCCAACCAGTGGCGGCTCCTCCACTAAGGTAGAGGAGCATCACTCCACTGCTTTGAAGCAGTATAACTAAAGGAAAAATAAAGTCATAATAACACAGGGCCCGATTATGATGTCGGGCAGAAAGACTCCTCCAGACAGTTGGAATTTCCTGGACCACGCTGGAATCCTTCCAATCGACTCGATCACTTTACATTCTGACCGACCGATTACGATGTTCGCGGTCGGAACATAAACCGCTCGTTCATTAGGAATCGGTTTGACCGGCTCTCGGGGTATCCATGGCAGTTAGAACTGCATCGTACACCCCTATAAACAGCGTTTCCATCCTCGGGATTATGATGTCAGTTTCTAACAGCCTTTCATGTCAGCCTTTCCGGCCCAAAAAGCTTGTCGGAAAGTGTCTTTGGGGCACCCTAGGAGGACCCCCTTTATCCTGTGGACTCCGGTTGAGGGCCAAAGGAGTACCTAAGTGACCGCCCTGTAAAGCCCAGCACTGTGTGGCATGCTCAATTGGGTGCGCGCGACAGGGTGCAGGATTTTCCGCAAACACCCCATTTCCACATAGAGGCCGGTTGTCGGGTGGAACACAAGCTCCCATAGGGAACAATTGGACCCATAATCTGCTGGTTGGATCGGCCGACCACAAGTCGGTCTGTCACAATTCCGAGATGGTGTCTGGTGGAATCTTCCGCCCAACATCGTAATGAGACCCTCAATGTTATAATCATTTAATTTGTTCTTGCGGCTTACAGCCAGGGTGGGCAACGCTGATCTGCTCTCAGAGCAGGGCAGGGGATGTGTGGTTTGCCACCTCCAAGTGTGCATGAATGTTGGCCAGCCCTCTTGGGCCAGCCAACATTCATTCCCACTTTGCAGGTTCTCCATACAGGCTGCATTACTGCATTACTGCCTGGGTGGAGAACATGACCAGGCCCCCAGTCCCCATCTGACTGTCAAACCAGAGTAGAGTTGATTTGTATGTGGAAAATTTCAGAAAGATTCATCTAATGGCGCCAAAGATATAGGCAAGTTAAAAAATGCTTTTCCTATGGAAACGGTTCCATGTTTAAATATCGATAACAAAAATATAGTTTAGAAAAATATAGATGTAAAAATATCGATTACAAAAATATCGACTCCCTATACTTAAACTGGTAAGTTCAATAATATCGTCTCAAAAATATAGATGTAAAAAATATAGATGTAAAAAATATCGACTTTAAAAAATATTATAACTTAAATTAAATAATTAAATAATATTAATATTATTAACAAAATAAATTACATTACATTTATATTTTAACTATTTATAACAAATAAACTTAATTTAATCAATATAAACTTAATAAATGTGTACATATACATATATTTTCTTAAATACATTTTATTATTATCTTTATTTAATTGATAAACTTTAATAATTATATAAAAATAAAATAAAAACATATATAAAACATTTAGAATAAAATAACATTTTCTACATTTAATTAACACATAAAAGTATTTAAAAATAATAATACATACATTTAATAACAAAATTAAAACATTAGTAGTTAAAACATTTGCTAGAGAAGGGGTAAAAATTACTATTCCCACTCCAGAGGGTGAAACAGTAGGGAAAGCGTTGGATAGCGTAGGGGTAAAAATTACTATTCCCACTCCAGAGGGTGCAACAGTAGGGAAAGCGTTGGATAGCGTAGGGGTAAAAATTACTATTCCGACTCCAGTGAGTGCAACAGTAGGGAAAGCGTTGGATAGCGTAGTGGTAAAAATTACTATTCCCACTCCAAAGGGTGCAACAGTAGAGAAAGCGCTGGATAGCCTAGGGGTAAAAATTACTATTCCCACTCCAGAGTGTGCAACAGTAGGGAAAGCGTTGGATAGCGTTGGGGTAAAAATTACTATTCCCACTCCAAAGGGTGCAACAGTAGGGAAAGCGCTGGATAGCGTTGGGGTAAAAATTACTATTCCCACACCAGAGGGTGCAACAGTAGGGAAAGCGTTTGGTAGCGTACGGGTAAAAATTACTATTCCCACTCCAGAGTGTGCAACAGTAGGGAAAGCGTTGGATAGCGTAGGGGTAAAAATTACTATTCCAACTCCAGTGAGTGCAACAGTAGGGAAAGCGTTGTATAGCGTAGGGGTAAAAATTACTATTCCCACTCCAAAGGGTGCAACAGTAGGGAAAGCGCTGGATAGCGTAGGGGTAAATATTACTATTCCCACTCCAGAGGGTGCAACAGTAGGGAAAGCATTGGATAGCGTAGGGGTAAAAATTACTATGCCCACTCCAGAGGGTGCAACAGTAGGGAAAGCATTGGATAGCGTAGGGGTAAAAATTACTATTCCCACTCCAAAGGGTGCAACAGTAGGGAAAGCGTTGGATAGCATAGGGGTAAAAATTACTATTCCCACTCCAGAGTGTGCAACAGTAGAGAAAGCGTTGGATAGCGTAGGGGTAAAAATTACTATTCCAACTCCAGTGAGTGCAACAGTAGGGAAAGCGTTGGATAGCGTAGGGGTAAAAATTACTATTCCCACTCCAGTGAGTGCAACAGTAGGGAAAGCGTTGGATAGCGTAGGGGTAAAAATTACTATTCCAACTCCAGTGAGTGCAACAGTAGGGAAAGCGTTTGATAGCGTAGGGGTAAAAATTACTATTCCCACTCCAAAGGGTGCATCAGTAGGGAAAGCGCTGGATAGCGTAGGGGTAAAAATTACTATTCCCA
Source organism: Lissotriton helveticus (assembly GCF_964261635.1). Lineage (NCBI taxonomy): Eukaryota > Metazoa > Chordata > Amphibia > Caudata > Salamandridae > Lissotriton > Lissotriton helveticus. The sequence continues at coordinate 1,475,951,494 of NC_136069.1, forward strand.
CTCCAGTGGGTGCAACAGTAGGGAAAGCGTTGGATAGCGTAGGGGTAAAAATTACTATTCCCACTCCAGAGGGTGCAACAGTAGAGAAAGCATTGGATAGCGTAGGAGTAAAAATTACTATTCCCACTCCAGAGGGTGCAACAGTAGGGAAAGCATTGGATAGCGTAGGGGTAAAAATTACTATTCCCACTCCAAAGGGTGCAACAGTAGGGAAAGCGTTGGATAGCGTAGGGGTAAAAATTACTATTCCCACTCCAGTGAGTGCAACAGTAGGGAAAGCGTTGGATAGCGTAGGGCTAAAAATTACTATTCCCACTTTAGAGAGTGCAACAGTAGGGAAAGTGTTGGATAGCGTAGGGGTGAAAATGGCTATTCCCACTTCACAGGGTACAACAGTAGGGAAAGCGCTGGAACCCAAAACAATAAAAATAAACTATTTTTATTAAATTTAATTTCCAATATAAACATAATTATTATATACATTTAAATATATTATTATTAACAAAGATAATAACAGAATATTTAATTACACATTATTTAACACTATAATATCCACCACACACACCTAAAATTAATTACACATTTACATTTAATATTTACTAATTAATTAATGAAAATTAAAGTATTTTTTAAATTAATTAATTAATTAATTATTTGACAGCTTTCACACCATATACACTTATAAACACCACAACACAAACCTAAAATTAATTACACATTTACAATTAATAATTACTAATTAATTAATGGTAATTAATTTATAAATTACTTAATAATTAATCTAGAACAATTTAATTACTTCACACCATTTACCCATATAAACTCCACCACACACACCTAAAATTAATTAAACAATTATCATAATTAATGAACATAATTAATTAATCAACATAGTTAATTAATAATTGACTAATTGAAATTAATTAATAAATAATTATTAAACAATTATTAATAAATTACACATTAATTAATCAATTAATTTTATATATTTAAATTACTTCCCACCCTATTCCCCTATAAACCCACAACCCGCTACGGAACTATTAACACAAAATTCAACATAATATACATTAATAACTAATAAAATTCTACAACATATAATAAAATAACAAACAATTCTCATTAAAAACACTAAAATACATAACATTATTAAAAAATCAATATTTTTGTAAACTATATTTTTGTAAACGATATTTATTACAACTATATTATTGTTATCGATATTACTTACCTGTCAGTCGATATTCGGGTCAAACTATTTTTTTGTTGTCGATATTTCTTCAATTCGATATTTCTGCGGGGATATTTATGTCAGACGATATTTCTCCGTCGATATTCCTGCTCTGCACCATGGAAACATGGTCCTAACTATAACTACCTACTGGCAACCGCCAGTAGGTAATTTATATATGTATATGAATATATTCCTTAGGGCGTGAGTTATAGCTACTCAAGATAACTATAACTGCTTGAATTTCTATGGTTTTGCGTGTGTAAAATCTAAACTTAACTATAACTTCCCTGTAACTTAGTTTTTTCAGTGAAGTTACTGGCACGGAAACCTGCATTTGCTCCTGTTTTTCAGGTGCATTTTTTGTGCTCGGGGAGGGAGGTCATCCAGCTCCCTCCCATGTAATAAAAAAAGAAGGCCCTGAGGGATAGGGTCCCCAGGGCCTAATATGGTTCGGGGAGGGGAGTCATCCCCTCTCTCCTTTCATTAAATAAAAAGCCCTTGGCGATGGGGTCACCAGTGCATAAGGCTTGAGAGGGTGGTCACTTGGACCCCATCCTCTTTAAAAAAAAATTGGAGCTGTGGATGGGGCATGTAGATCTTGCCCCTTTAAAAACACAAGGTCCTGTGGCCAATCCCCCCTTGCCATGCATGGCCTAAGGCAATATGTTGCAGGGGTTGGCTTTATGTATGGTTAGAAAATGTTACTTTACGTGAAAATTCACTGGAAAAATACAAAGGTTAAAGTAATTTTATAGTTAGGTGTGATAAAAAGATCCGTTTTTGTTTATGAAAAACCTTAGAAATTCACTGAAAAAACAAAGGTTAAAGTAATGTTATAGCTAGGTGAATATGTCAGCTATAACATTAACATTTTGAACTAAAAAAACTAAAAAAACACAAATTTACAAGTTAGAGTTAGAAGAGCTAATTATATTGTGTGCCCCTGCCATGCACTGCTTATGACTTCACAAATTACATCACTCATAACATTCTATGAAATAATTTATGACATAGCTGATGGCATCTCAAATTACATCATTGATGACATCCTTGATGATATCACTGATGACATCATCTAAGCTACTTTTGTACACATTGCTCTATAAATGGGTATAGCATTAGAGCTGTAAATGTAAGTGCAAAATAACTCAGAAAAATATGAAGTGTCCTTACTTTTATCACACAAACAACCCCCAGAAGGTAAAGCAAGCTTGTGTTATGTGCAACACTGACCCTATGCCATACAATTCATGGGTAGCCGAGTTCATGTTGACTATGAACCACAGATGAAAGGGTATTCTATACTGCAATTGAGGTTAAAGCTATATTCATCTGTTCAGGGAAACCCTAGTTCCTCCTGATACTGAAGCCCTGTTACATAACTAATGCCCTACTATGAACAGTCTCAACCTGTAACTAACCCTTGACAGTCACTGAACCTACATTGAAAAAAGTAGTGGATACAAGTAGAAAAGTGGGTACTGTTAATACTGTTAAATCAATGAAGAGAGTTTACTCTGCGCAACACTGTTTGCACAGAGTATTAAAAAATATCTACTGAGAACAATGTAAAGTCTAAGCAAAATCAGTCCAAAGAGTGGCTATTCACTTAAAATACCCAAGGTCTGAAGGTGATAAAGATCATACTATCTGCAGCTCTCATACTGTGGTGAAATCTTTACAGATAGCCCATCTTCTGAAGCAAAACAAGCACATGCACATTGGTTAGTCCCTGGTGCACTCAGTCTTCTATGTTAAGTATGAATGAATGAAAGAAAAAGCATTTGTTATAGAGCAAACGGCGACTCAGAAAAAGTGCCCCGGCGCTGACAGATAAGCAGGTAGGGAAAATCCATGGAACGATGCTAAGTTTTGAAAAGCCACATTTTCAGATGTTTCTTAAAGACTGAGATATCTGAAATGGAGCGTAAGGCGACTGGGAGCCTAATCCAGGCCTGGGCCCCCAAGAATCCAAAAGATCTGCCACCCATCTGGGCCAGGAGTACTTTGGAGTACAAGCGTGGTAGGAGGAGGAGCATCTTAGAGATCGAGCCGGGATGTACCGATTGGCTCGTCTACAAAGGTAGCCAGCTCTTTTCCTATGGAATGCCTTAAAAAGGAAAATAAGAGCATTGAATTTGATCCTCTCCTTCAGTCTCAACCAATGAAGTGATTTAAGGAGGGGGGACAGTGAAGACCTTGCATTAGGATGGAGGATCGCCCTGGCTGCCGCATTTTGTACTACCTGTAGGCGCTTTACAAGGTAGTAGGGAGTGCCCAGATACAAAACATTTGCGTAGTCCAGTCTTGATGTCACCAAGGCCAGGACCACTATATTCCTAGACTCTGTTGTCAAAAGAGGAAGACATTTTTCAACATACGTAGGATGCCAAAGTAGGTGCCCACCAAGGCTTGGACCTGAGATTTCAAGGAAAAGGCTTTATCCAGCAGCACTCCAAGCGTTCCAGTTACTGACAGCAGGTAAGCCAAAGAAGACAATCTCGGATTTACCCGAGTTGCATTTCAGCTGATTTGCCTTAAGCCACTGAAAAACCTTAGAGATACAAGTCCTGATACTAACACCATCGAGATCGGATCTTTTTTCACAGGTGAAAGTCAAATGTGTGTCATTCGCGTAGGAAACGATCTTTGCACCATTTCCTTCTACTATGTGTGCCAGGGGAGACAAGTTCAGATTAAAATGAGCAGGGCTAAGAATGGAGCCCTGAGTTACGCCAACCCCTATGGCTGGCAGAGGGGCTGAAAAAGGGGGAAGCCATACCTCTTGAGCTCTCTCCTGCAGGAAAGAGTCCAGCCAGGTCAATACTGTCCCACCAATTCCCAGATTCCTCAATTTATCAATGAGTCTCTCGTGCGGGACAGTATCAAATGCTGCCGACAGATCAAGTAATATCAGGACCGCTCTTCACCCTGATCCAGTATTCCTCTAATGTACTCTGTTACTTCCAATAGGGCAGTCTCAGTGCTAAAGTTGTCCCTAAAACCAGATTGGGAGTGGTGCAACATATTATAGCACTCTGAGTGGTGTGAAATAACTTCAATAACGTGTTTTTCCAGAACTTTTGAAAGAGCCGGAAGGAGAGATATCGGCCTATAGTTGGCTGGATCAGTATGATCGGCTGAAGGTTTTTTTAAGAGTGAAAGGATTTTGGCCTGTTTCCAGCTAAGTGGCACTTTACCAGCAGAGAGAGAGGAATTCAAAACCGTATTAACTGTGGCATTGATCGTAGGTGCAAAGGAGGCAAGTAATTTAGTCGGGCAGGCATTGCTAGGAGAGCCGGACGGAAGACCTTTAAGATAGTGGAGCGAATCGACTAATGGTATTTTAGAAAACTTCACTAATGTAGGGATCGGCCAAGAATTGGCCCTATGTGACAGGGATTGGTCTGTCACTAGGTTCTCCTCCGGAATTTCCATGAACGATTGTTGAATTAAGGTAATCTTATTGTGGAGGGACAGAGCAACCTGCTGGGCCCATTCGGCAGAGTGCGGGGATTCTTTCTTTGTTGACCCGGGGGAGGTGAAGGATTTCCTTTCACTATGTTAAAGATTACTTTCCCTTTATTTTGAGCCGTATCAATCTTTGTTTGTAGATTGTTCATCTTAGCCTCTTTTACCAGAAGGCATTGGGATTTCTGGTCACTCATAGATTTTCCTATCATTCAATAGGTAATGTTTGCGCCATTTTCTTTCTCGAACCCTTCAGCTCATTTTACTTGCTCTTAGTGGTTCATTGAACCAAGGAGCGGATGGGTGGGCCCTCCTAGAGGTCCATGAGGACAGGGGAGAGTCATTTCATTTTCATTTCAAGAATCTTTATTCGGTGTTTAGAAAACACCATAAAAGCACACATATATATACATAAATGAGAAAAACATTAAATCTTAATCAAAATCATGACACCATAGAAACACACAAATATATACACAGCTAAAAGAAGCATTAAATCTTTGTCAAGATCCTTGTGCATGAATACAATAAAAATCCCAACATACAGGGCCATAAATTTAAAATATAAAATCCCAGGTCGTTCATTCCTCTCCCTTCGTCATCCTTAAACGAACCGCCACCTTAATAAAATTCATAATACAACATAAGGTTAGCGGGTCAGAAGCTTGTTGCAAATAAACTAAAGCATCCATGGCATGTTCCAATTTGGCTTTTTTTAGTATGTCTACTAAAAATCTGCGCCTGGGCATAGAAAAATAGGGGCAAAGCAAAGTAAAATGAAGGGAGTCCTGCGGAGACCGATTGTCGCAGCCGCAGGGTCCCTTCTGCTCAATAGACATGGTAAAACCTGGTGGAGAGGCCAACATAAAAGGAAGTAAGTTCAGTCTAAAACGACACATAAGGAATCTGTCCTGTGCATTATGTACAAGATACAGATAGGGCTCCATACCCTCCACACTCTTGATCAAGTTGTAAGCCCTCACGGACTTTTTCTCTCCTTCAACCTCCGCACGACATTGGGTTTTCCGCTCTAGGAAAATTTCCCCTACTTGTTTCATGTGCTGTGCTAAGATGGTTGTGGGGTTCCTGAAAAAATTTCCGAACCCTAACTCTTCAAGAGTGTTTCTCACATATTTGAGCCAGGGGATGCGCATACAATGAGTCCTACTCAGGCAATCCAGTAGAATTTCTCTGGTTAAATATGCGTCTGGATTTGCCCAAATTTTTAGCCATGCCACAATTGGCCTCAATTTTAATGAGTCCCCCAGGTATGGCCTCCCTAGCTCCCTATGAGCAATATATCCAACAGTACTGGGTGGTACCCTCAGGATAGATTTCATGTGTCTATTCTCTTCCTGTTCAATTCTAGCCGTATTCACAAAGCCCCAGACTTCTGCCCCATAGCTTACTTTGGAACATGTTACAGAGTCGTACAGGATCATCATCTGTTCCGGGCTCCACCTGCCCAGCCTCCTGCCATAACCAGCTATAGCCCCATTGGAGGCAATCATTTTATTGCAGCGTTCTTCCACCAGGGACTTAAATTGGAGAAGACCATCAAAGGTTACTCCAAGATAGGAGAACGTTTTAACCTCCTCTAAGCGGTGGGTGCCTATTGTATAAACTGATTTAGAGGAGGGTTTTTTGCCTGCCAGGAGCACATAAGACTTGCTTAAATTGACAGATAGGTCCAAATCACTCATAAAGTTGACGAACCCATCTATCAAAATTTGCAAACTTCGGGGTGTACGCGCGAGCAAGACCGCGTCATCTGCATAAAGCAGGACAGGGATTTGCCGCGACCCAATCCTTGGAGAATCTGCTTTTAGACCCAAGAGAGATTGTTCTAAATTATTAATATAAAGGGAGAACAAAAAAGGGGCGAGGATGCAACCCTGTCTGACTCCACTTTTGCATGGAAAGGACTCAGACAATCCCCCCTCCCTGTTAAATCTTACTGTGGCCGTGGTGTCAGTGTGTAGCTCTCTTAAAATGGTAATTAGACCGCTCTCAATCCCCAGACCTGTCATCATGTCCCACAACTTCCCTCTATTGACGTGATCGAATGCTGCTGCCAGGTCCATGAATCCCATGTAAATGGGCTCATCACTGGCCAGAGTGTATTTGGCAGTCAGCATATATAGGTTCAGGCATTGATCGCTGGTGGACCTCCCTGCCCTGAACCCGTATTGGGTATCCGAAAAGATGTTATTCTCTTCGGTCCACTCTGACAATCTGTTCAAAATTGCCCTTCCCAAAAGTTTGGCTGAGACGTCGATCAGGGAGATAGGCCGATAACATCTAGGCTCATCCTTATTGCCCTTTTTAAAAATTGGCACAATAATCGCTTTGGACCATGATGGGGGGAGACCACAGGAGATGGCGGCATTTAAAACCCTAGTCATCAAGGGGGCCCATAGATCTATATTACTAAGAAAGAGGTCAGGGGGAATTCCATCCGGACCCGGGGCTTTATTCTTGGTTAGGCTTTCCATCCCTACAGTGATCTCTTTAAGAGTAAACACTGCCGGTAGAGCATGGCTTTGAGTTGCTGGTAGTTCTACAAAGTTACCTGAATCATGATTGTACAGACTCCTAAAGTGGGTAACCCACTGCTCCGGTAGGATATTGGTCCCTATTTCTGGAGAATCATTTTCTAAAAAGGTCGGATTGTTGATGATTCTCCAGAACCCCGCTAGGTCCCTTCTTTCCCCAGCCTCTCTCAGTTCTGCCCAGGCATCTGCCTGCAAAGCAAGTTTCCTCCTTTTGGTCTCTTTTCTATATTTATCTCTGCTTGCCCTGATTTTTTGTGGGTCCCGTGGTTTTAACTTAAGAGAGCATTTCAGTTCCCTCAGTGCTTTAGAGCAATTCTGGTCAAACCACCGGGGATTAACCAGGTTACGTATGGGCACATTGGTCCTCAGTAGCCCATCTATCAGATTTGCAATGTGCTCAAACTTTTCTAATAATCTTGCGCCCTGTACTTCCAGATCCAAACAATCATTTATGGCCCGGAGACCCATGTTGCTCAAGTTTTTATAAAATTTTGCCCCATCTATTCTAGACCACTTCAGTCTCCTGCCTTGGTCAGTGACCCTCTCCCCTATTAAGTGGTGGACATTAGGTCCTCGTCCCGCCCTATATATGAGCGTTAAAACAAGCGGGTTATGATCACTGAAGCTGTTCCAATCTATCCCTGCACTAATTACTTTGTTGACCAGGGATCTCGAGACCAAAATATAATCTATAATAGATGAACAGCCCCTGCCTTTAAAGGTTGGTGGGAGTGTGCCGTCCGGCTGTGGGCCTATCATATTGATGGTATGCTCTAGGTCATACTTCAGCCGGAGTGACCTAAGAGCGTCTCCAGTAGGTGAATGAGAAAAATGAGGCCCCTTCTGAATTGGGCATTGCTCCCAATCTGTATTTACTTTAACTAATGCAGGACAGAGATGGCAATTAAAATCCCCCGCCACCACCAACCCATGGGATGGGCCCTTGTTCTGAGATGCGATTTCTTGTCCCAGCCTTTGTTCGAGTTCAGTCAGTACCGGGGTGAGGTTATTTGCTGACTCGGTATTATACAAATTAAAAACAGAAAACCGTAGCCCCTTTCCATGAAACCGAACTGCCTGGATCCCATGTGAGGACCAATCTGGGAAGGACCAAGTGCCTGGAAGATCTAGATCTACATAGAGAGACAGGCCACCCATAGCTCTCCCAGAACTAGACTTTCTCGCAGGAACAAAAAAACACTTGTAACCCTGCAAGTGATAGTTATTCTCCACTGCCCATGTCTCCTGTACACATATGATATTAAATTTCCTAATGTACTCAGCCCATTCCTTGTTGTGAAATTTACCCGCTATGCCAGCTATGTTCCATGAGATAAGTCTCACCTCCGCTCCCCTCCGTTCCACTCCCTCCTGATCCCTTGATCTTAATTCCAACAATTGCCCTTGAATTTCCTGTTCAGGTACCCCTCCTATGTTGTTTTTAACTGTTGCCTCCGGTTCAACACACATTAAATCCCCCATGCCAATCGCCGAAGTTTGTACAGCCTTTAAACTTAGCTCCTCCCATGTTTCTGCCAGGTCGCCCTTTTTAATACAGCCATGGGAGGTATTATCTGTATGTCAGTTGACCCCCTCTAGTCCATACAAACAGTTGAACTGGTTATGAGTATAAAAGGGTTGTTCCGGTCGGCCAACTATCGGTCTGGGGTGTGAGGCCTGATGTCTCCCCCTCCTCCCAACCCTCTCCCAAGTATCATGGGTTTGGGGTTGCTGGAATGGGCCCGGGTTAATTGGGAAAAAGAACGACACATGGAGGGTCTGGATGGTAGATTCCCTCGAGCTATTTTTACCCTGACATATAAACTCCACCGTGCCTGTATCCCTAAAACTCACTAGTATACAATCCCCTTTTATAGATTTTTGTGTTCTCCCCACCCATGGTACCCTTCTTACCATTATTATTTCACTATTGAAATGTGTCGGAAGGGGTCTGTTTATATTTAGCCACTTGATTACCCTACTTTTCAGGGCACAAAAGTCCTCCCTTTCCCCTTCCTCAAGTGGGGGGACACCCGCCATGACTACCGTAAAAGCGTTAGTCTCTGGGGGTAAGTTAGGTCTGCGTGGTCTCAGGGTGAGCTTCATTAATGGGGTTGGGATAGTATTACCTACCGGCTGTGCCGGGGGAACAGGTCCTGGCGGTTGGGTGGGCATATTGGCAGGGGGAGGTTTGAATGTGACAGGCTTTAGTCTTAGGAGTTGTTGTTGTAAGGGAGCCACATTCACGGCTTGTGAAGGGACTGGAGTAACAACGCTATTTGCCGTCAATTGGGGCACTACGGTAGGGAGAATGGGATCAGATTGCGCTCCCTGTCGGCCAGCTTGAGTTTTCAGACTACCTAATGTCGCCTCCAAAATGGTTAGTCTGATCTCTATCTTTTTAATACTCTCGCTGATCGGCAGTAGCAGGGACCTTAGCAGGAATTCTACATTTCCAAGCGGGACAACAGATAAGGGAATGTTAGCAATAACCGCTCCTGTGTCTTTTATCATACCAGGAGCTGAGTCCTTAACAATGGGTTTTGGGTCTAAGACCACCGGTGGTTTTCCTACCGGCATTGGGGTTTTTAGGGACTTGCCAAAGTCCGAGTGTAAAACCTTTGGTTGACTCTTCCGTTGGTTACCCTTAGATTTCCTCCTGCGCTTATTGGGGGGGGGTCCAAAAACTACTTGAATGTTAGGCGGTTTAGATGTAGCTTTCCTCGGTTTAGGGGCCGGGGGAAGTTGGGACACTAAATCAATTCTCGACCTAATAGGACTCGGGCTATTGCCTGGCGCTGAACTTATAACTGCCCCTGGTGAGATATTAGTACAATCCCTCAATAATAATGGGACATCATCAATTCTAGACAGCTCTTCCCTGGGTGTAAGGACTTGATCTCCCAGGAGGGTGTTTTTCATATTATCAATTGAGCGTCTCCGTTCGGCCCTTAACCTAGACAGGTTACACTCTTTATCCCCCTCCCCTGCTTGCCGGGTAAAGTATTTTTCGAGAGTCCCGTTTTTGGCTACAACTGGTTTCGATGGGGTGCTCTCTCTTACCGGGGATGGCATGGTGTTCGTAGTGAGTTCCACTCTGCCGGGGGATCTGAGTCAATAAATAAACTAAAAGGTAATAGTCCCGAACCAAGAAATCCAAGAGAGTGGGCCCAGCCCGGCCTCCTTCGGCCCCGGACGGCCACAGACGGTCCCGCCCTTGTCCCGGGCTTCTCCCGGGCGCGCTCCCGCGCGCTCCCGCGCAGCGGCTCTTCCCACTCCTGTTATGGAGAGGAGGTGCTCAGGGGCGGGACAAACAGGGAGAGCGACCAGGTGCAGGTGATGACAGCGCAGGGACTCCTGGGCAATGGAGTCCCTGTACCTCACCTGGCGCTCGCAGCCCTGTTGTCCGCCTTCAATCCAGGAGATGGCAAACCGGAAAGCAAAGCAGCTGCCCAGGCACACGGGCGAAGCGGGACCCGCGCAGCGGGTACCGCGAGGTCTTCAGGTCTTCAGAAAAGAGGGAGCAGTCTTTAAAACAAGCAGCACACAGAGGGCTCTCCCGCCTCCGGCCAGCAAACAGCAAGTGACTCCCACAGGACGGTGGTCCACAGGCGCCTTTGACTCGGCGCTCAGGGGCGGGACAAACAGGGAGAGCGACCAGGTGCAGGTGATGACAGCGCAGGGACTCCTGGGCAATGGAGTCCCTGTACCTCACCTGGCGCTCGCAGCCCTGTTGTCCGCCTTCAATCCAGGAGATGGCAAACCGGAAAGCAAAGCAGCTGCCCAGGCACACGGGCGAAGCGGGACCCGCGCAGCGGGTACCGCGAGGTCTTCAGGTCTTCAGAAAAGAGGGAGCAGTCTTTAAAACAAGCAGCACACAGAGGGCTCTCCCGCCTCCGGCCAGCAAACAGCAAGTGACTCCCACAGGACGGTGGTCCACAGGCGCCTTTGACTCGGCGCTCAGGGGCGGGACAAACAGGGAGAGCGACCAGGTGCAGGTGATGACAGCGCAGGGACTCCTGGGCAATGGAGTCCCTGTACCTCACCTGGCGCTCGCAGCCCTGTTGTCCGCCTTCAATCCAGGAGATGGCAAACCGGAAAGCAAAGCAGCTGCCCAGGCACACGGGCGAAGCGGGACCCGCGCAGCGGGTACCGCGAGGTCTTCAGGTCTTCAGAAAAGAGGGAGCAGTCTTTAAAACAAGCAGCACACAGAGGGCTCTCCCGCCTCCGGCCAGCAAACAGCAAGTGACTCCCACAGGACGGTGGTCCACAGGCGCCTTTGACTCGGCGCTCAGGGGCGGGACAAACAGGGAGAGCGACCAGGTGCAGGTGATGACAGCGCAGGGACTCCTGGGCAATGGAGTCCCTGTACCTCACCTGGCGCTCGCAGCCCTGTTGTCCGCCTTCAATCCAGGAGATGGCAAACCGGAAAGCAAAGCAGCTGCCCAGGCACACGGGCGAAGCGGGACCCGCGCAGCGGGTACCGCGAGGTCTTCAGGTCTTCAGAAAAGAGGGAGCAGTCTTTAAAACAAGCAGCACACAGAGGGCTCTCCCGCCTCCGGCCAGCAAACAGCAAGTGACTCCCACAGGACGGTGGTCCACAGGCGCCTTTGACTCGGCGCTCAGGGGCGGGACAAACAGGGAGAGCGACCAGGTGCAGGTGATGACAGCGCAGGGACTCCTGGGCAATGGAGTCCCTGTACCTCACCTGGCGCTCGCAGCCCTGTTGTCCGCCTTCAATCCAGGAGATGGCAAACCGGAAAGCAAAGCAGCTGCCCAGGCACACGGGCGAAGCGGGACCAGCGCAGCGGGTACCGCGAGGTCTTCAGGTCTTCAGAAAAGAGGGAGCAGTCTTTAAAACAAGCAGCACACAGAGGGCTCTCCCGCCTCCGGCCAGCAAACAGCAAGTGACTCCCAGGGGAGAGTCATTTTTCAGGTTGGACTTAAGCCAGCATTCTAGGGTGGTGATGTTGCATTCAAGATCATTGACCAGCATAGGAACTGATGATTCCAAAATAGAAACTGGCATGCTTAGACGATTTTGTCTAATAAAGCAAGGCTGCTTACAATACTTAATATATAGAATCTTTGCCCTGCTGAAAACTTTTTCTGCAATACCAAAAAAGCTGTTTGGAACATATTAACAAAAGTTGTCATCTGTCACCTGCACACAGATTTACTCTTCAACTCAAAGATTAATAAAGTTTTCAATACCTATACTCACCTATGTGTAGAGGTACATATGTAAATTAGGAACATGTGCATTTTGTAAATACTTATACCAATCAGCTTGCCACGGTCTGTACAAAATCTGGTAGAAAAGTAATATGGTAGTTACCTGCCACTATGTAAACTATAAAACAAACTAACACACTCATTGGATGATGTCATCAGTGATGTCATAAATTATGTCATAGAACATGTCATGAGTGATATAATATGTGAGGCCATAAGGTGCAAGGTATAGTAAAACTATAACTGGTGAAATTCTGTGGTTATTTTTTTTCAAAACATTAATGTTGTCAATGAAATAATCACTTTACTATAAGATTACGTTAACCTTGTGTTTTTCTGTGAATATCTAAAGTTGGGAAAAGTTAGAAAGAAGGTTGAGGAAAATATGTTGATATTGACCATATAACTTAATTACTGATCCCTACCTGTTTTTGTTCTGAGAGGACCTGGTGGAGGAGGTAGCAATGGTCCAAATCCTACCTGGACATTGGGAGTGCACGCTCCAGGAAAGGGGAGACTAGATAAATGGATTCTGATAATAACAATATAAGACTCTGTTAAATAAAACTCAAATATAGAGTAGTGAGCTCGGAGTCAGTGTCCCTGAAAATAAAAAGCTTGAACATGATATGAAACTGGTAAGAGCTTGAATTGTAATAAATTCTGAAGAAACCAATGAACAATGCCCACATATAGTATATTTGTGTGTATAATATCTGGCACAAAAGCTATGTGAACAATATCACACAATAAATGTTGTCACACACCCAAGACAGTGGTATCTCATTGGGAAATCACAGGCACAAGCCTTGATCTTGTGTATCCGATGTTGAAAAGTGGATTATTGGTAGGGGCAAATGTGGGTCTGCCACTGGCAATAAGGCCACTAACACAGTATAGGGCTCAGTATAGGGCTCAGAATAGGTCTTAGAACATGATTCCTATGCTCAGCCCTTGGTAGCTTGGCTGCGAGCAGGCAGGCTTAACTTTAAAGACAGGTATGTAAAGAACTTTAAAACACAATTTCAGTAAATAATACACAATACAGAATAAAAATCTAACACCAATTTATAAAAATAGGAAATAATGTTATCTTTGAAATGACACCGAAACAACAAGAATCCAATGTAGGGAACCTAAGATATGAATTTTCAAAGTTTTGGCACTTACTAGCACATAGAAACGTATAGCGCCTTATCAGGACATCTGGTCGCGATAGACTCGGTCAAAGTCAAAGTTGGAGCCATGGGCGAATATCCGTCGCGGAAGGTCTCGGTCACAGTTTTTACCTTCTTACTTAGAAACTATTCCGGAGCTTTTATTCCCGAGGTCTCTCGAAGCTCTCAACCAGTCTGGATCTAGTGAGGATTTGCAGGATTGCCTTGCGATGAGCTCCCGGTCAAACCTATGGAAGTCCGACCTCTGGAGCATTCCAGCTGGACAAACCAAGTATCCAGGCCGACACGCAGTTGAAGGCAGGAGGCTTGGCTTTTGCTGTTGCTCCTGGTCACCTTTTCTTCGTTCGGACTTAGAAACTTTTATGAAGCTTTTTGTCGCGGGGTCCCATGATACTCTTCACCAGGCTGGATTTGGTCAGGGTTTGCCGGCCTCAGATTTTGAATACTCCCGGTCAAAATCTGGCAAACCTGGAAGGCAGGCCGACTCGCAGTTGAAGGCTGGCGGCTTGGCTTACCAGGTTGAGTCGGCCCCCTTATGGAGCTTTTGTCCAAAGTTGCTCCAAAGTTCTCTAAACTTCTGGAACTTCTTCCTGGAGTTCCCCAAAGGGTCACAAAGTGACTCAAACACACTCCAAGGGGCTGGAAGCTCCAAGATGATCCTTTAAAGTTGAGGACTTCAGTTCCAACAATCCACTTGGACAAACCCTTACGAATCAACTCGTAGTACCCCAGATTGAGGATTCGTGGTGGTGATGTTTCAGGTGAGCTCTGTTAACCTGTAGCTTGCAGGGAGTCCACTCTTTGGTCCTTTTACAGCAAAGTAATGGAGTCCACTCTTTGGTCCTTTTACAGCAAAGTAATCCACAGGCTGTAGTTGCAGATGGCGCAGAACATGCAATCTTCAGAGTGCAGGCCTTTAGAAATGCACATCAAACTTCCAGCATGGCCATCTTGCTTTCTTAGGTTTCAAGCAGCAGATCTGAGGTTCTCTGCCCTTCTCAAATACGTATTCCAACTTCTCTGGTTCAAGCAGGAGGTCACTCTTGTCCAATGGGCTGCAGGGATCCACCCAAAGGTCTGACCATTTCCTGCAGAGTGTGACAATATTTTGTACCAGAGTGCACCAATTCTTCCAAATCCATAATGACTGATTTTCCAGCAGGGAGAGAAGAGCTGGCTAACCACACCCCTTGTATGGCTAATCTCCATAGTCTCTTCCCCTTGCATCTGCTGATCCCTTCCTTTATCCTAGCATCTGGCTGGGGTTAAAGAGGGTAAGGCTGTAAATTGCACTGGGGTCCTCCCCTTCCTTTAAAATCCATTGTTCACGACTACTTCCCCTGCTCTGGCATTCCTGTGCAACAGGACACTGCCCTCCCATCAGAGCTGTTCAACCCAAGGGGCTCTTTTTCACCTCTTCAAAGAAGCCCGGCTAATGCCCTTAACTCTTACCATTCAAGACAGAAGGCTGAATCTGGACCTACAAACAAGAAAGTCTTATAACTTCTTGTATGAACATTTTAGGAGAAGTTCAACAATATCATATTGTTGGATTTAGTAATACCATTTTGGGAAGTTTTTGAACAGTACTTTTAGCCTTTCCTATCAAGAGTTATCAGTTAATAACGTTTTCCCATGTTTACCTATGTGGCAGATGGTTTGCATTTGGAAGCACCGGGGCTTATAAAAACATATTTTATAAGTACTCTGATTATATCTACTGGACCCCCACCCCTGGTATCCCTAGGGGAGACTTTAAGGGTTATGAAGGGCAGACAGTGGTTCATGGAGGCTGGTCTTTGGCCATGGAGGGCTTTGTAGGCAAGTCTCAGGAGCTTGAACTGGCATCTTTTCTGGACTGGGAGCCAGTGGAGGTCCTTTAGGTGCTGGGTGATGTAGGTTCTCTTGGGAAGGTTGAGAATTAGTCTGGTGGCTGTGTTCTGGATAATGTGGATTCTTTGTGTGAGTTCGGTGATGGTGCCTTCATACAGTGCGTTGCCGTAGTTCAGTCTGCTGGTGATGAGGGCATGTATTACGATCTTCCTGGTGTTGATGGGGAGTCACTTGAAAATTTTGCGGAGCATGCAGAGCATATAGAAGCACGCTGAGGAGACAACATTGGCCTGATATTTCATGGAGAATTCACTGTCAAGGATGAGCCCGAGGTAGGTTGAGGGAGTGGTCTTTCGGCATGGGTCAGAGTTCCACCGGCCACCATGAGTCGTTCCAGAGGGCAGGGTGTTTGCTGAAGATGAGGACTTATGTCTTGTCTGTGTTGGGCTTGAGGCAGTTGTCCTTCATCCAGTCTAAGACGTCCTTCATACAGTTGAGGAAGTTTTTCTTCGTCAAGGTGGGGGGTGCTAAGAGCGATAGGACAAGTTGCATGCCGTCAGCATAGGAGATGATGTTGATATTGTGCGATCTGACGATGTCTGTGAGTGGTGTCATGTAGATGCTGAAGAGGGTTGGGCTGAGGGATAGGCCTTGGGGGATGCTGCAGATGTTGTGCTTGACTTGCGATGTAAAGGGAGGAGTCGGATTGTCTAAGTGCATCTTGTGGGAAAAGATGCCATCAATTTGAGCTCATCGTCTGTTATACCAATCTGGCATAGGCGATCGATGAGTGTGTGGTGGGTGACCATGTTGAAGGCAGCAGAGAGGTCAAGCAGGTTCATGGAGGCTGATTCTCGTCTGTCGAGTAATTAAAATGTTCAATGGTCTCTTGCAAGTGCACAGTGGGTGCTCACAGAATATAGAATGGTGCTCAAATTCTAGTGTCTTCAAGATACCACAGACAGGGCGTGTACTGAGGATAGCGCCCCTTCTGCATTATCACCATGAAGGCATCTGAAACTGTGGGGAATACTCAACAACCTTGTTTACCATCAGCATCTTAGGACTCATGGTGACAATCTTTCTGATATTCGTTTCTGGGTCAGAGTACTGTTATTGTCACTTGAAGTTAGGTTCATTGTGTGGTATCAGCATCTACCTAATGAGAAGTAGCAATTTCCTACCTTCCTACCATCTTACTATGATCTTTCTATGTTCTATTTTATTTACCGTACTCTTTTTCTAAATTTCAGATAGAAAGTACCTACACTGGGCAGTAAGACGCAAGAGCAGAGAGACTCCGCTCTCCCCATCCCTCACAATTACCACATAGTAACACATCTGGTGAGGTAGGGAGAAGAGGCATTGAAAACGAACAAATTGCCGTTCTTGGGCAGAGTAGGATAAGGACAGCAGTGTAAAAGTATGAAATCAATGTCCAATGAAGGATTTTCCTTAAAAATGAAAGTTAGCAGAAACTATCAATTATTTTTTGTAACTGTATTTACTCACACAAGTGGCAACATTACAATTGAATATTGGAATGGGAGTGTGACTCTGTTGTCATTTTCAATATGTCTTAGCTTTCTCTCATCCTTAAACAAGAGCACAAGTGAGCACAATAAAAAGATGTACTCAAGTGAGATATCTCTAAAATACTCTATTCTGAAGGTTTTTTCGGTCTGGCCCATCCATGGTCTTTTTTCAAGGTCATTAAACTACACACCAAGGACTTGTTTAGCCCCATTCCATCTTTGGCTGTTTTTTGGGCCATGCTTTATTTCGTAGATATTTTTTTCATTAGTTTATTCGCAAAGCAGTCCGTGTTCAGCGGGGAATTTGGGATTTTGCATCTTGCCTTCTGAAAAGAAACTGTTTCTGCTATTTCATTCTGTGGTGCAGCTGCATCAGACACAAAAAAGGAAGTGCCTGGAACAGATCTAAAACACTAGAGCATGTTTTCTTTTATCTCTCATCTCTTCTGTCTTCAATTATTTTTGTTACAAACCTAGGAGAAACCCTTGAGAAACCCAAAGGAGGCTGCCACACGCACCCAGCCCTCCTATTGACTTTACCAGTGCTTGTGAGTTTGTGCCACAATGTGTAAATTAAATGGGTAACAGTTTGACAACAAACAGATTTGATCTTACACCAAAAACCCATAATTAAAAGAAATAAAATGCATTTCACTACTCATAAGTGTGGACGTGTTCCAAACTTCCTATGCAAGATGATGTCTGCATTTTGAGTGGGTCCTTCCTTCCTTCTTCTAGACTGCCTGTCGGTCATACCAAGAGCAGCTCTTATCTATCATTCCATGAGGAGCTCTACTTATCTATCATGATCCCGTTAAGTGCTGCGACAGGATTCTCCAAGAACCTACCAGGTGTTTTACGGTTAATGAGAAAATAAACCCATGCTGAGTCAATCATGCGATACATTGTAAAATGCAGGCAGCCCCTGCTGCTTTACAATACATTATTTTTTATGATACAAGCAGCCCATGCTGTTTTACAATATGTTTTTCTTTATGATCCCGTTGTCTATATTTCTCTGCCTCACTGGGCATACGATAACAGTGGTTTCCTACCTTTACATTAAGATGTCATTTCTAGCAAATACTCCCTCTACCCTTTCAGGCTGGGAAACTACCATAATCTATCATGACCATATATATGATGCACATAGGATGCGTATAATATACTGTGAACTCTGACCAGAATTGTACTTCCAGTTCATAGATGAATCACACACAGCGTTTGAGAATCAAGTGTACAGATTCCAATTAATTCTATATAAAAAGCAATACTGATCGTGTGTACCTTTCAGGCCTCATTTGACACACATTAATTAATGAGTTGGATTTGTTTAAACGCTCTGAGCTTTGCTAAGCAGGGTTTTGTTAAAGCACATTCAATTCCTAAATGCTCTTATAACTAATGGAACTGACCTTACGGGGAGGGTAGGAAGTAGCACCACATTGTCGCACAAAGAGACTGAAGGAAGCTACTCAAGATAAGAAAACTCTAAGCACATTAACATTGAGGAAACAGAGGAATCTCCTTACAGTTACACCACTGAAGGGGACTCTTCATCCCTGACCTCTTCCTTGTTTTTGTGGGAGCCTGAGGGTGCCTTTCAGCTACCGTATGTAGATGGAGTTAGCCCTGTTGAAGAATTTAGCATCTGAGCCCTTTATCCCTGCCTAAGACTTGCATTGTCTTTGGCTTTAATCTCGCTTCTTCTGTACCAATAGAAAGCAGCATCATCCCTGTCAGTGCCCTGCTATTAGAAGCTCTAGTCGGTGGCTTCTGGGCTCGGAGGTACAGGCTTCCACTCCTTTTCTGTCCACTGAGGTTGCCCAGATGTACTGGCATTTTGTCCAGCAGCCACCCTCCTGCAGCTATTGCCCAGTGCCTACTGGACTCCAGGAATTGCAGCTAGACACCTGGGGCCTCATTTATGAGGCCTTGCGTCAGTTTTGCGCTTCCGATGCGTCACTTTTTGTGACGCATCGGTAGCGTAAAACATGCCTCCTGATGCGCACTATTTACAAAGTGACGCATCTGCTTAGATGCGTCACTTTGTAAACCCCTGCGCTACATTATACCTGCGTCAGGTATAATGTATGCAGAGGGGGCGTTCACCCGCAAAAAGCCTCGTAATAGTGACGCAGTGAAATCTATGAGATTTCACTGCGTCACTTTTAGGACGCTGTTGCGTCAAAATCTTGCGCCTGCCTCACAGCAGGCGTAAGACTGACGCAAGCCCTTTCACATGGGGCTTTCCCCATGTGAAAGGAAGCATTGCTGAAGTTGCGTCACTTCTGTGACACACTCCAGCAATGCGTCACTTTTGCGCCTACAGATACGTCAGAAATATTGACGTATCTGTAACTCCTTGCGACATGATGTGTAGTATACTTGTAAAGCGCACAGCTGCCCCAGCAACGGGGCGTCCCGGCGCTGTATAACTCTGGGGAACCCGTCCTGGCTTTCCCTGTGGGATGGTCCCTTGCTGGGAGTCCCCAAGGTGGAGCCAGGCATCCCCGGAATTGGTGGGGCCGTTGTGGAGATTAGGCAAGCTAATGCCCAGAGTTGCCGAGTGGAACCCCTGATTAGAGTAAGCACCGAAGCGAGAATTATCGAGTCCGCTGACCAAGGTCCACGACCCTGCCGCGTCGGGAATTGAACCCTGGTCCCAGGCTGACGTCTGCTCTTGGGCCTGCCGCCTCTAACCAGTGAGCCACACTACTCCACTAAATATATTATAAATATGACGCATCAATCATGTCGCAGGGAGAGCGCAGTGAAAAGTGACGCATCGCTGTTTTCACGCAGCGATGCGTCACTTTTCATAAATGAGGCCCCAGGTACTGATAGATGGACCCTGATACTACAAGAGCAGTGTCCTCTCTGAGGGATGGAGGATAGCTCAGTTTTTTGGTCAGTGGGACAGAGGGCAAGCTCAGAACATTTCAGTACGTTACAAGATCTGAATCCAAGTAAACGCAATAGGATTGGCCCTAATTCTCTAGCTTATAAGAGTAAACCTGTGCAATATTGTCTGTAGATTTCAATGTTACTGTATATTAAACGTGCATTATCTACTGTCACTTAGGATTCATTTTATTTGTCCATTTCTATTCATATAATTTACTGTCCAGAATGCTTAATTTGTGAAAGAAAGAGTGCAGGTAACTGATCCTCTTCTCAGAAGCCAGCGGCCTGGGCTATTAAACGTGGGCCAAACTAATAACAATGCCGGTAGACTGTAATCAACTACCAGACACTCCCTGAACCTTTTTCTTGCTCTTACAGGTTCTGGCTTCCTGGGATGTTCTTGCGTTCTTTCTTTTCCTCCATCTTTCCCATCTGCTTGTTTTCCCCTCTCCTGCACTCAGTAATATTCTCATACGAAAAAATAAGTGCTGCGTCTCACACTAGCAACCACCGTCTCATATTAAGCACCAACTGGAATGTAAAGACTTTTATGATTTTTTTTCTTATCTAAAGAGTAGCCTTGTAGCCTAGTCATACTCTTGGTTTAAGGGGATTGATTCATTATTAGTGAGTACTTCACAACATTGTGGGGGTGGTAGAAGCAAAAGATTGTAATCCTTTATTAGAGGTGAATTACTAAAAGCATTGGGAATATTTGCACGTTATTATCTTCTTTTGCTTGCAAATCGGAATGTGTCACCACCTGTTCAATTTAAAACCATTTCCAGAAATGAAAATAATCTCCACTAAAAGGTATTATATTTACATTGGCCTCAAACATACTTTGCGGATAATCTGAAAAATTGATTGTAAGAAATTGGGATACTGGTTGAGGTGGGTAAAACCCTACTGAGGCAGCATCCACAAACCATATCAGGGAACAGCCCCAGCAAACCCCAAATTAACCTATTCTTAACCCTGTGGTTGCTTGGCACAAAGGCAGGCAGACTTAATTGAGAGGCAATGTGCAAAGTATTTATGCAGAACAAACAGTAATACAGTGAAAATATAACACAAGAAAAGTCCCACACCAATTTAGAAAACTAGAGTTCAATGTAATAAATAATTTAAGGCCAAAATGATACAATTATAGTTAGTACAACAGGAGAGATGCAATTTCAAAGATTTAAGTGAAAATAGTGCCAAAAAGTAGAAAGTGCCAACCATGAATACCTGGTCGCGTCAGACTGGGAAAAAATCATAAGTTCGGGCTAACTGTGATGGAGCTCGGGCGCCTACAGCGACCCAGTTTGATGTGGCCCTATGATGAAGCATGACACTGCAAAGTGTGTGAGGGCAGTATTAAGAAAAGCAATATCTTTTCTTCTCTCCTCCTACTTCTTTTATTAAGTTGTCTAGCCATCTCGAGGGAGGGTTCCAAACTAGACAAATGTATTCCCCCCCTCCATCCTAGGTGGGCACTATTTGGTGTTTCTAGTGCTTCTGTCTTGAGTGAGTTATCAGTTTGGGTACGGGAGTCAGAGGAGGCTCATTCCCTTGTCTCTTCTTGTTGGGAGATAAAGTAGGTTAACTTGACAGGTCAAAATGGCAGTTTAAAACTGCACACATTGGCTCAGCAATAACAGGCTGGAGGCTTGATTATAGGGCTACTTAAGTGGTTGGCACAATCAGAGCTACAGGCTCACTAGTAGCATTTAATTTACAGACCATGGGCACATACAGTGAAGGTTACTAGGAACTTTAAAGTACATTAAGTAAGTCAAACATGGTTAAGCTAAGGCAGTGTAGTGAAAATGAATTTAGGAGCTTTTCACGACCAGGACATTTAAAACTTTAGAGTACATGCCTAACCTTTTACACACACTGCACCGTGCCCTGTGGGCTGTTTAGGGCCTACTCTAGGAGTGACATATATGTATTAAAAAGGAAGGTTTGGGTCTAACCAAAGGTTTATTTTGCCAAGTCGAAATGGCAATTTAAAGCAGCACACACGCTGCCATGGTAGGCTTGTGACATGTTTATAATAAAAGAGCTTATAAAGCGCCCAGTAACGCCATCTCGGCGTGTCCCCGCGCTAAGAGCGGTTAGAAGGGTTATTTAAGTGGGTGGCACAATCAGTGCTGTAGGCCCGTTAGTACCAGTTAATTTACAGGTCTTGGGTACATGTGATACCATTTTATTACGGATATACAAGAAAATGTATTATGCCAATTGGGTATAAGCCAATTCTACCATGTTTAGGGGAGAGGGCACAACCAGCTCAACACTGGTTAGCAGTGGAAAAGAGCACAGAGTCCTAAGGTCAGCAAAAACTAGGTTAGCAAGAATTGGAGGGGTGAGGGCAAAACGTTTGGGGAAGACCATCCTAAGGCTGACAGGTCTAACACTGATAATCTATCACTTGATAGCTTTTGATTATTTTAAATGTCTATTTTACATTTAAGTGCTAAGGCCTACAGATATTCTTGCAAAAACTGCTACCTAAAACAAAGGATAGTGTTTATGTCCCAAAAGCTTAAGTATCAGAACGAGTCTCTAAGAGTGAACCTCGTACAATTTTATCTTGATAACTGTGCTTTATTGAGGGGATCTTTCTGCTAAATAAATTTTATCTGATCAACTACCTCATTTGCATATTACTTTCACCAGTTTCACTTCATTGCTGCTTTATATACAATTAACCCTAGTGTTTTCTAAGCATACCTAGATGTTCTGTTGCATGACTGTGAGGTTAATGGCTGTGAATTTACCTCCAGGCTTTGTGCTCATTTATCCCAAGGAATACTCACTCTTTTTAGGTCAGAGGGGTGATAGATCTTAGCACTTGGCTGAAATCAACACACATTTCTTGAGTTCAATTTAAGCAAGCACCAGGAGGGAGTCATTACTTTTTTTAACTACTTGCAACACACTGAACACAAAGAAAACATTCCTCCTTAAAAATGCCCCAGCAGCCTGGGAGCAACATCAAAATGTTTGCTGACCTTGTTTGCTAGAAGCAAAGCCATTGAGGTGTGTGATATCAATAAATACATGTGATTTAAATATGCAATCTTTAGATAGTTTCTTCTGACCACATGACCTATAATGTATCTTAAATAGAGCAACAATGCTCACAGGGAACATTTGGCGATGCTCTTATTCAGGCTGTTTATCCTAGCTGTATCTGATAAAAGCCTGTGA
Source organism: Lissotriton helveticus (assembly GCF_964261635.1). Classification (NCBI taxonomy): domain Eukaryota; kingdom Metazoa; phylum Chordata; class Amphibia; order Caudata; family Salamandridae; genus Lissotriton; species Lissotriton helveticus. Next base: position 1,475,974,646 of record NC_136069.1, read on the forward strand.
CACTTTGCCTACATCTTTTTTTTATCAGCAAAAGCACTAGCGCAAATCAGGCTGCCTAACACCATGCAAACACCACGCAAAGTTGTGCTTAACTCTGGCACAGGGATTGGTATTGAAAGGCTTGCCTTCCAGTAAAAACTACAATTTTTAGACTAACTTGACAACTTTTCTTACTTTGTATGTGTGCTGTGCACAAGAAAGGTTGATGCAATAAAAATATTTATACTAATCTACACTTTGAAACTGCTTTGCGGAGGCATACTTTTCTGATACAAATCTCTGTAGAACATTGATAGTGTTTTGCGTAAAAAATCATTTGTTGTACATGGGTCCTCCCATGTATCACTCATGGGAGGCCCCCTTGTTTCAAAGCAGCACAAAGCCGCTCACAGTGCTTCTTTGTGTTACTTTTAGGCAACTTTCCAGCGCAAAACAACCTTAACAAGGCAACATTTTGCACTGGTTTGCATCACTTTTGGTGATTTTGGACCAGTACAAAGTGTTAATAAGTCTGACTCCCATTGTGTACCTCAAATTAAGCCCAAGATTTCCATATGAATCAGTTTGACAACTAAATTCATCCTTATCTCCAGACTCTTTAAACCAACACCAGATGAAGCCAGAGGGCTTTGCTCTATTACTGACTGCCAATGTGAAGTTCCCAGACCACATCAGGGACAATGAAATGATTTTCAAGGCCTACACATTGTATACAGTCTAATATTTCATCTTACTCATTACATTAATAAAACCCTTCCTTATAGAATCTAACTTTAGGACAACAGTCAAGTTGTAGTACCCATCTGAGTGGTAGAAATACTTATTCTATTTCATTCTCTACACCTACCCAGCTAATGAAGAGTGTGCTATATGCTTTCACCTGTGGTGCATGCTGTCACACAACTCTTCAAAGGCTCAGTGAACTAGGATCACAACCCTAAAAGAATGCTGATAGTTATGCTTGCAGGCCTGTAGATCTTCATAACTTCTGTTGCATCAAAACATTAAGACTTCATTCTACCTGCCTGAAAACCCCATCATCTAGAGGCATACAAAACATAATATGTTGTGATATCACCGCAGTGGAAGTCAAAACATGAAGAAATTTAAAGATCAGAATTTAACCACCACTAGTTACACAACAAGGCTTTCCAACAAGGTTCCTCCTTGGAACAGTGTCATTTTATCCAGAGATTGTTAACCACCATTGATAAAAAAATATAATCACCTCTGGTCCTCTTAGAACAGATCCTGATTTGTCCCTTTTCTGGTGCTATATTGATGACTTCCCAGCGTTCTAAATAGTTTCACAAAGTATAGAGTAGGTCTCAATTCATAGGGGCATTGCAATCATACAGCACAAGGTTGCACAGTTGCCTCTTGCCTGAGCGCTTGGTAACTATATTCTGCATGGCTGCTGTGTAAAAGTACACAAATTCTCCAAGGTTCCCAAGCCAATGAGGATTGTACATGCATTCAAAGTTTAAAAAAGAGAAGACACTTCAAAGAAAGATGAATCAAAGTAATGTCATAGTCCAAGCCACAGCATGATGAACACAGATTTCTAAATTCAAGTTCTGTCCTTCCACAAAGCTCCGTGCAGGTGAGAAGATTAGCAAAATAGCTAATTTAGCAAAGTGTAAAGCATCACAAATGCCTTTACGATCTAAAGTCACCTAGCATTTTATGAACGTAAATGCCAGGAAAAGTTGATTTTCAGTTTTTTATAATGAGGTATAATCAAGCAAATGTCAGTGTAGCATTGAGTGCAGTGTCTCCTAGTTAACCTTGTCACACCTTAGTACTTATGCTACTTGGTGTTGTCAGCAAGGAATCCAACACATTACTGCACTACCCGACAAACTACTGCACTGACAAATGACACAGCAGGAATTCTTGCATGTGCATAACATGTTATCTTCTATAAAGTCTACCCATATATGGATATCTATGTGAAAGTAATATGTCATAACATAGAATAACACATCTTACCTCTTCTGTAAATACAAAGCCAACCTTGGAATTGGAGCTACTCGCGCACATTGGCAACATCACCCAAAAATAAGGGGATATAGAGTAGATGAGGGATACATGATTGAAACCAATCCCTTCACATGCCAAAGTACAATGCTGAGATGAACTAAGATCCACTAAAAAAGTAAATATTTAGCAGCACACAGTTTGCCAAAATTGAGTTTGTCTATTTCAAGCGAGAACACCATGCTAACACAATGTAATCATTTAAATACCCAAATCTGGGCCACACAGACAATGCACACATGCCCAAATTTGAGAAAGTGAACAAGTGACTCCAACAATTCTTATCCTCCACTGGCTCTCCACCGGAGAAATCTTTTAACTTTTAAAACCGCATTTTCTAACACAATCTCCTACTTTTACTATCTCCCTGCAGACCTGCACCAGGGAACTTTAACCTACCAAAACAGTGATGCTCTAAAGCAATCTTTTTTGTGATCCTTTCCCCATTGGAATGATTGAATATGTAGAGTGTATGAGTATGACTTGTAAACCGTCCATAAATTAATGACTGATGCAGGTAAAGCAGCACATGATGAAGGTTTAAGACTATGTTTCACACCAAGAGGACCACCTTATGCCCTCTGAAGTATCGCTCACCATGGAAGAAATGTCATTAATTCTCTGGTATCTGCAGTGGGTGGAGCCACTGACAAGTCACCCAAGCAGCACATGCAGAACCTTATGAGGACACACTAAATATACCACCAGCTTTTTTTATTGCCAATTCAAATGACTTTATTAAGGTTTCATTGTACACCTGCACACATATACTGGATGCATCAACATTGGCATGAGGAGAGATTTGTACATCTAACAATGTAATATGATATTTGCAGTGCACAAGCAAATCTGTAAAACAGTCCTTCTGCATAGCAGACAACGATGGGATCACTGCCATCAGTGTCCCTTCATTCCTAGTATGACAGAAGAGAAGGCTCAAAATGAGAGGCGTCTTAGCTCATGTGAGATGGGTGGAGAGATATCATCATCTGGATTATTAGGGCAGTAGGAGCACATCATTAGAGGTACATCAATAATTATTTATTAAATTAAATCACTAATAATTTAATGAAGTGTAACCATGAACGTTCAGTGCTCTCACTGCTCTCTACTACCTCTGTCTGTTGCCCTGCCACACACATTGTTCTACCACTGAACCTAGCTAGGTAAGGGATTGTGCCATGTCTACTCTTTTCTGGCCATTTTACCTTTAGCGCACCATGAGATGAGGCTGGCAAAACTGTTTTATGGAGTTAATCTTGGTTTTGTTACACTAAGAACTGTTGGCATGTCTTGAACATGTGTGTTGATCATCATATATAATATATCAAATGCCTTACACAGAACATGGCGGGATGGACTGTTCCCACAAGGATTATATCAGAACTGATTTGCATATGCTGGGCGGTTGTCTAGAATGGCAGAATTGGAGAAAAACGATGATTTGGAACGCTACCCAGATAAATTGCTAGTGGTTTAGACTATTTGCAAGCATTAGTCCCATAACCTTTTGTGTGACTGATCCTTCTAAGACACCATGGTTACAATTAGGCATTATTAATATAATAAAGACTGACGAAGCATCCAAATGAATCAAAAAAGGTTTATTAAGTTAGACTGAACAAACCCCAGCTCACCTATGAACTCACACCTGTTCACCCACTTTCACTCAGTCCTCTCACCAACATTCTAATTTTACTCCCATTCAAAATTCAAGCGGTACATACCATCTGCAAAGGATATGGTAGGGGAGCGAGAACTGGTGTAGACTACAAGGGAAGGATGAGTGCTGATAGGAGCTTTGAATACACATTACAGGTGAAATTACAGCACATCTCCCTTATTGATAACTGAGAGAAGAGCTCTGTATTTCACAACACACAAGTCCTAAGAGGTGTAACAATGTATGATGATTGGCACACCTGGCTAACAAATGCAATTAGGCAAAGACATATCAAGATATGGTAAGAGCAACAGAAGGAAAAATGTACATGTTGATTACATTGAAGTCAGGAGGCTAATAAATAGTGTAGTCTGTCTGCCAGTCAAATGGATGGCAAATCCTTGTACCTAAGACACTGTTCCTTGACCTACAAATCCCAATGCAGGGATTGTTTGACACTAGTGGCATGAGATTTGAGGGGCAAGAATCCAACCTATCCATGCTCCACATGTGTTCATCATCAAAGAGCAAAACATTGCGTTTTACCTCCATAATTCTCTCAGGTTTATAATACTTATCCAGTTTATTGTGATTATTGGTCAGTTTTTTCTCCACTCCTGTTATTTCACACCCCATGTTTTGTTATACCATTGTTTGAACTTAGTTTGATGACGTATGGCCTTGTCCTTTTCACAGATCTGACCCTTCGCCACTGTTCTCTCCCCAAATAGCCACCTGGGAGATAATTTAGAGCCAGGTTTCCTTCCCCAGACTAGTTCAAAAGGTAACATTCCAGTTCCAGCGTTCCACTGTGAGCTGCTCGAGTGACCGACGCCTCGGAGAATTGTTCTCCACCATCGCGGACCAGTTAATCGCCTGGCCGCACTTCCTGATTCAGCGCTAATTCGAGACGCTGGAGGACGGCGATCCAGCCCACGAACTAACAGGTTCCATAAAGAAACAACCAAACCACGCTGCATTCTCTTTTTTCTGAAACAGACTTCTGCAAATCCTATGCAGATACCAAAAACTATGTAAAATACTGCCATAGGACCAGATGTTCCAAGTTATTAACCACAATACCAGTTATTCTGCTGTCACCTCACCTTGAAACCCCTAAAGATTGGGCTCCACTAATTCGAGCTCCCCTACAGACTGTATCACCACACTCCATGGAACAGATTACCCATTAAGAACAAACGTGGTTGCCCCCCTCGAACTTTCTCATCTGAAGCCATTCCCATCCCAAGTCAACCGCTGGGTGTGGTATATAACTGTGTTCAGGCAACATTATTACACTTGTCCTGATGATGATCCCATGATATTTGAGCTGGGGATCGAAACGTCGACCTTAGAGTAGTTCATACATGTACTTCCCTGATACTATTGGTTGTATGAATGACTCCAGGATACACTGCTAAATGTATAACTTAAACCAGTGACCTGCAAGCTCACACTGTTTGCCTGATAAATTTTCTCCACTTACCTTTACTTTCCCACCTTTTCCTCCCTTTAAGGCACAGGACTGTGCCCCAATGTAACCCTTATTTCTTGGGTTATTTGTTTGTATTTTTGATATTACAAATCAATTGAAACAATAAATATTCCTTGTCCGGCTGGTCAAGGAATTTTGAACTATATAGAGCTCCATTGTGATCTATATATATCCATTGTTCTCCCTATCTCTCGTATGCTCAGGACCACTTGTTGTTTTGTAAAATACTTGTTACCCATGGTCCGGAGCGATTTAATGGGTTCCCCTTGTCCCTTCCTGATCAATGGGGATTAGTGTGGTAGGACCAAAGCATTTCATCGAGCGTTTGGACGATGGGTCTACCCACATCTATGGCTGACTGGATGGATTCTTTTAACATTTTATTCTTTTTTCCATTAAACCATTCGCCTTGGGGCAGTACAACAGACTTTTTACATGTTGAATGGATCATTCTAATATGAATTTTCTCATTTCATCAGAGCAAAATCAGTGATAACTCTGCTCTGGATGCCTTCTGTGGCATAAGTATCAGACCGAATGGCTATCTTTATCCTTGTGTTAATGTTGAAATCCAGTGGGAATGATAATCTATGAGACTTAAAATATACTTTTCTGGACCCCCATGGCATTGATAGAACCCACAGTATCTGGACCTAGTTTGTCCCATGGACACGGAGGCACACTGACAGGTAGAAGGCGGCCTTATGTACTTGCTTAGACTTGTCACATATACTACATGCGCAACAATCGTTTACCTTTTCTTCTAAAAGAGAGTCTGTGTAGGGAATCCAATACTCAGCTCTGATTCTATTTTTATTAAGTTATCCTCGCCAGGTAGCCCTCATGAGCTACATCCACAATGTGCTGTCTTAACTCTAAAGGTGGTATCAACTTTCCTGATTTGAATATATTTTTATAAAAAATCTTTTTTATTGAATGAATCAGCATAAAATACACAACAAAAACAAGTGTTGTGCGGTGCAGTCATCAACATTTCCTGGTAGTCGCAATAGATTTGTACAATAAAGATAAATCGTAGCACAGGGTCCACAGTGCAATCACATGTTTCATAGTTTCCATTGTATTCCAAATATTAAATGTCCTCTTATCAATCAACAATGAGAGGGGATCACTGAAGGGGGTACACAGCAAACCCCTACTATATTCCATGAGCCCCATATTTTTGTCTATTCATGTGGCATCCATGCTTTCGTAGATTACCCTCTCTGCTTGCATACACCAATCTATATCTGACTCCCAGTCAGTGTATCGTGGTTGAGCCCCTCCCTTTCATGTTATGAATATATTGCGTTACGCTACCATACAGCCCGAAGAAACCCATAGCCTCTCCGATCGTGACAAATCCGTGGCTTCCCAGATATTTAAAAGACAAATGCTGGGGGAGACATCAATAGGTGCCTTACTTATCCGGGACATATCAATATAACCTTCTCCCACTAACTCTGGAGAATCGGGCATTCCCGCCATTGCTGTATGTAGGTACCAGTGTGACCGCATCCTCGAGAAAACGCCAGGGAATCTAGTAACCCCATTTTTACCAGTACTGAGCTAGTATAGTAGGCTCGGTGGAGCAGTTTAAGCTGAATGAGTTTAATATGAGAACGGATGGCCACCTCGCGAGGAGAAGCCAGGGCCTCCCGCAAGTCGTCATCGTCTATGTCTCCTAGTTTTCTGCTGGGTATCAGGCATGTTGTTCAGGAATTTATGGTAGCTCAATGAGATAACTGTCCCCTGGAGATAATCGTACAAGAGTCTAACCTCCGGGGGCGAGGAGACCGGCAAGTCCAGCCCTTTAGGGATTGCTCTGCGTAGAGCATTGCAGGCCTGGAGGTAATGAAAGTCTCCCCCCCTGCAGCTAGTAGTCCTTCTGCAGGTTGCTAAATGGAGTCACCCCATCCGCTTTCCACATATCCCTGACCTTCGAGAGGCCAATCAGGTCCCATTTATCGAACCCTGGTTGCCTGTACAGCACCCCCAGTCAACACGAGTCAAGCAGCGGAGTGACTTGCGTAATTCTATCTTTCCATCCGTATGGAAGTTGGGGTAAATCTGGGCTTGTGCTTCGTATCACCATAAAGTGCCCTGAGGTTATTAGCCGGAAGCATATTATGCCTGTCCATCCTATTGGCAGGGTCCACAATGGGTTTGTGCATCCAGTGGTTCAGAGCCACTAACTGTAAGGCCCAATAGTAGGATTTAATGGCAGGCAGGGCAATTCCACCATCATACCAGCTTTTTGTGAGCTTGTGAGGGCAATACGGGGAGCACCGTTATTCCAGAGCAGAGCATGCACCTCAGAGTCAATAGACTGAATATAATGAGGTGGAACCAAATGGGGCATATTCAGTAGGACATACTGAAAACGTGTAAGCGCCATCATCTTGTAAAGGGCAGCTTTGCCTAAAAGAGAAAGAGGCAGTGTTTTCCAGTGCTGCACATCCTCTCGAAGGCGGCGCAGGGGGGGCACTAGATTCCGATCATAGAAAACTGAGGAGTCAAGTGTGATTTATATTCCTAGGTACTGAAAGTCATCCGTAACTATTTTGGGGTCACAGCCTACGGGGAGCATCGGGTGGTTTCCGCTCAGGACATATTTCAGTGATTTATCCCAATTAATAGTGTAACGGGAGTATGTTTGGAAGAGAGTAAAGACATGTAGTACTCTCGGCGTAGAGGGAAATCTTGTCCATCCAATCCACCGACCAATTGAGACCCCTGATGAGGGGATCCCCCATTATCCAGATAACCAGCGGTTCAAGAGCCAAAGCAAAAAGCAGTGGCGAAAGGGGGCAGCCCTGTCGCTTACCCTTCTCCAATGTAAAGGCTGCAGAGTGACCTCCAGTCACCGCAACCCGAGCCAGGGGCTTTGAATAAAGAAGACATACCCAGGACAAAAGCCAAACTCTGAATCCATATCTTTCAAGTGAGGCAAGTAAGAAGCGCCATTCAATCATGTTAAACGCCAGTTTGGCGTCAAGAGACATAATTACGAAGTCCTCCTGTATGGTGGAGGCCCAACCCAGAACTCCATAGAGGCGACGGAGATCCAGCGCAGTGTTTCTGGCAGGCATTAATCTGGATTGGTCCAGATGTATCAGCTTGTGAAGTTAAGGTGTGAGGCGCAGAGCCAGGAGTTTAGCCAATATTCTGACATCTGGGTCCAGGAAGGAAATAGGTCTGTACGAACTACATTGCTTCTTATGAATAACTACAATCATCGCAAGGTGCTGCATCTCAGGCAATACACCCCGAGTTGCGTTTCTTAATAGGAATGGGGCAATCGTAGAGGCATTGATTTAGTAGAGTTCAATTGGAAGACCACTGGGGCCCATGGCCTTACCGGACTGTAACGCGCCAATTGCCTTGGTCAATTCTTCGGTTGTCAAGGCAGTATCAAGATCTTTAACATTCTGAGGATCCAGGACAGGCAAGGAGAGAGTGGTTAGCAGTTCCGCAGCCTCCACTGCGTAGTGGTATAAACCCACCCGAAGTGGTCGGAAAATTCCCTCGCGATCCCAGTTCTATTGTGTATTGTTGTTCCTCGATGGTCTGTATTCTGGGCCACCCACCTATTGGTCATCTCCCTCTTGTCAAGCCATGCTAGCAATTTACTGGCCTTGTCGCCTATGTCGTATACACGATGTTGAGTGGTACAATATTGGGCCTTTGCTGAGTCCTCCGCAATGTCCCTATACTCCTTCTGTTTTATAGCTAACCAATGCATGGTATCCGGTGCACCCAATGTCACCAAAGCGCCCTCGAGGAGGGCAATCTCTTTTTCTACCTCCTCTAGTTGCTTCAGTTTTTCTTTTTTATGACCTGCTATCGCAGCAACCCCACAACCCCGGATTACAGTCTTGTAGGCCTTCCATAGCGTTACATCTGAATCAACAGAACCGTCATTATCAGCAAAGTCATTTTTGGTGGTCTCCGCCAATTTGTCTCTAATCATCGGCTCTTTGAGGTACCAGGGATTAAGTACCATTTTGTGACGAGTGGGGGGTGGAAGACCTGCATTGCACGCCACAATTGGGGAATGATCCGAGATGCCCCTGGGAAGGAAGAAGATATCACCGAGCAAGGGGATCTGGGAGTCTTTACTGAAGAGATAATCTATGCGAGATAGACTCCTTTGCACCCCAGAGTGGAATGTGTATTGTTTGGTCGTGGGGTTACAGATTCTCCAAATATCTATCAGTCCTAGTGCCCCCAGGAAGTCTGCCAGTAGTGTCCCGGGCGGCTCACCCCATTTAGGCGGCAAGCGGTCAAGATCTCCATTAAGAGCGGTGTTGTAATCTCTCCCCACCAGTACATCTTCCTCAGGCAAGTTCAACATTTGCGGACCCAGATCAGTCAAAGTGGGGGAGTCAAGACTAAGGTGCACTTATAAGGAAGTCACATTAAGCGGCCTACCGTCCCACTGCCCTAAAGCTGTGACAAACCTTCCCAGTGGATCCCGCATGCTTTTTGTATTTGGAAGGGGAGGGAGTTATGTACCAGAATACCCACCCCTCTGGACCCCTTAGCATAACCCACGTGAGCCACTAATTTATATCCCCATCTATTGAGTGGGCAATAGGAAGTTCCCTGGATGTGTTTTTCTTGGAGTAATAAAAGGTCAGGGGAATGTCTTTTCAGATATTGCAATACTATTCCCCACTTGATACGGTCACAAAAACTGTTCACATATCAAATGGTTAATTTAAGGCGGCCCAGAAGTTGAGCTGCATCCTGATCAATGCTCATTCACACTTGGGGCGAGGGGCCCTTCCTTATGAAGGACAATAAATAAGCGATAATATAGGTCTATCATAGTGCCCCGATAAACGCTAGCATTTGAGATAATACATATATGATCTGCAGGAAACTATTAATTACATTACTGACGACCCTGAGTGCTCTAAAGGAAGCACCATCTACTCGACTGCACTGAACACACATGTAAAAAAAAAAAAAAAAACATTGAAACACCCTGGAACCCACCCTGCCTCCCTGCAACGTGGACATAGAACTGCCCACCCCCCAATTTCGCAGAGTCCCTGTGTGCCAAAAACAGATATGCTAAGTGAAAGGGAACGCTACACAGTCGAACTGCCCAAGAGTATGACCTCCTTCCCCCAAAGTAACTATCACGTGAGCGCAGAATATATCATGCTGGTGACAGTAAACCCTACCCAACAAGGAGCCCAATGACCGTCCCACCCCGACAATAACTAAGAACAATGTGGCTGGTACATAAACTTGCCAGGTTGTTCAAAACAATACTGTAAACAAAAGAAAGATACAAATACAAACCACAAACATTATTTCTCACAGTGTAGTCACCCCTGCCCTCATGGGGCCTGCTGGTATGCATAGTCACTGCAGTAAATCGATGGACCCTGCTGAGCACAGGAAATGGGTTGAGTCACAGCTGTGGGACAAGTCCCACTGACAATCAAACACCTTCACCTCGGTCGACCTTTTCGAAACGGCTGTCTTGCCTCTGCAGTCGATTGGGAGAGGAAAGCCTCTGCTCCTCTGCGAGCCAGAAGCTCGCCAGCCTTCCAGCCAGTGTCAGGAGTCCGGAGTCTGGAAAAACCACGATTTCCCCTCCGCTTGCACCCTCCGCTTAGCCGGGAAGAGCATTGCATATTTCAGGTTTTGATCACGAAGGGCCAGTTTTACTTCCAGAAAAGATCCGCGTTTTTGCTGTACCTTGTAAGTGAAATCAGGAAAAAATGTTACTGTAGAGTTCTTGAATTTGAGTGGCGGGGCTGTCTTTGCCATTTGTAGAATAATATTCCTGTCGCAGAAGTTGAATATCCTGGCCAGTATAGGACTCGGAGGGGCGCCAGGCTTTGAGGGTCTCCAGGTACTCTGTGAGCACGCTCCACCGAAAATTATTGTGAAAGGGACCGAGCTGTAGGTGGTTTTGGATTAAGTTTTCAAAAAAATATCCGTGGCTTGTCCCTCTCGGGAACCACCAAAATTTGCACGTTATTTCTGCGTGTGCGTCCCTCATAATCCTCCAGTTTCACCTCAAAGTCCGATGTTTGGGCCTGTAGTTGCTTATCCGTTGTTTCTAGTGTCTTTGTGGAGGCTTGAAGCGGTGTGACGGAGTCATCAGTCGCCTTAACCCTGTCTCCCATGTTGCGGAGGCCGGCGTGTAAAAGGGTGACTTCAGTTGTCACCCTATGGATCATTTGTTCCAGCGCCGAGCGGACCACCTGAATAGCCTCCATGACGTCCACTAGCGTTGGGGCCCCCTCATCGATTTGTTGCTTCGTTTCAGGGTTGTCGTGTCTCTTGTCCGCAGCGTCCGGTTTAGTATGGGCAAACGTCGCTAATTTCAACTGGTGGTCCTGTCTGGAACCTTTAGCAGTGGCCATTGCATCATGACCAAAAGTGGAATTAAGACTTCAGATATTAGCAGTAGCGGGGTGCAGACACCAGGAACGGATGCAGCCAGGAGGAGGAAGCACCGATGGACCGCACCACGCCCCCAAAATACGTGCGTTGTTCCACTTCAACTGGGGCCCAAGGGATCAGAGTGTAATGTCAGTGCAACAGTCCCGGAACACCTGCAGCACATCGCACGTGCCCACAGTTCTTTACTTGCACCACTGGTGTGAGATCTTGCAGTGGTCTGGGGGCTGTAGTAAAGCAGATTGTAGCCCCTCAGTCAGCAGCCCAACCAGCGGTGTATTCAGCAGCTGCCTTGGGATGTGGGGATCTTGCAGGCAATAAACCCTTATCGCGCACCCTCCATGTGATTGCAGTAGTAAGGCCTCACCACGGCCTATCGTTCATCATGGGGGAGGGGTGCTGTGTAAAGCTCTAGCACTGGTCGTCGGGGTGAAGAAAGGCCGATTGCCCCGGGGGCGCACAAACGGCAAGATGAATGGCATCCGGGGCTCTCCGATGACGTCCGCATGTACCTGAGCCCACCCGGCGTATCGACGCTTCTGATTGTAATGGAGAACCCACCGGGTGCCTGCAAGAGAGGAAAGGCCAGGACACAGCAGAAGCCAAGGAATGTCCTGGGCTGGAGAGAGGTGAGAACGCACTCCAGGCCCTACGGGCCCACTTCCATGCAGCTGGGGTGTCATGGCTGGGCGCCAAGCAGTGTTGCAGCAGGAACTCTGCCTCCTGGCACACTGCTACAGCACCAATATCTCGGGCTAGGGCCGACAGATTTTCCTCGCTGATGGACCGGGTGACTCCTGAGCTCAAGGAGCTCCCAGTCATCAATTGTAGCTGGCTCACCAGATAAGTGTAGCGAATGTGAGGGAAAAATTAACCAGGTGGCAGTCGGAACTTTATTCAAGTGCGGCCATCTTGGGTGTTGGTTTGCCACGCCCCCCTGATTTGAATATTTAATCATCACTTATAGATAATTAATTCCTAATATTCCAAAACGGCTGCAACTCTTTTGGCAACCCACAACATTTTTCTGCCCATGCAGCCAAACCTTTATCCTTTGGCATGGCCCAATTTTAAAATCAAATCCCTGTAAAACAAAAAATCCATTTAGTAATTTTAGGTGTAGCTTTCTCTAAGTCTTTTGTGGAAAAGACCAAAATCAGAAGTTTAAGATCTGTTCTTAACTTAAAAGGTAAACCTCAAAGGAATAGCGTAAAAGGGTTCAGCGACCAGAAACAAGCAAAGGCTTCTTTTTCAACTTTGGAGTAATTAAGCTCACTGTTGTTAAAATGGGGTTCCTGCTTTGCTGAGGTATGCACCTAGGCCAGGCAGGAACTACCACTCTAATTAGGGTAAGCTAGATACACAAAAATATACCCTGTACTCACCCTCTGGATGCTTAGCATAGAGCAGCCAGCGATGATGCAGCAGGCACGAAGAGTGTGCCAGGCATCGCGGACGGCAGCGGGAGCCTCGTGGTCGCAGTGGCAAGTGCTGATCCCTTAAATGTGTGGCACAGTCCCTGTGCAAATGGGCCCATTCGCAGTCATAAAGAACCCAAAAGCTAGATTTAATGGGCCGAGTAGTCGTAGGTGATGAAAGCAGCTACAGAAACCACCTCTGAAGCCCAGAGCTTGGAGGACCACCTCAGGCAAGGGTTGAACTCAGAGAAGGCAGAGACCAGCAGCACTAGCAGAATTGTAGGAAGCCTTTTGTGTCCCTGAGACTTAAGAAAACAGGAGGCAAGCCAGCAAGTTCATGGAGATCACTTGGAGGGAAGACAGAGTCCAGCACTCCTCCCAGAAGTGTCAGGGAGCAGCAAGCAGCAGGGCAACAAGCAGAAAAGCAGTCCTTCTAGAAAAGCAGTCTAGTTGAGTCCTTTCAGCAGTACAGCAGTCCTTCTGGCAGAGGTTCAGTTCGAGATCCAGAACTGTCTGATTTGTGGGGGTCAGAGACCCCGTACTTATACCCAAAAGTGCCTATGCTGTGGGGGGTAACCTCAAACGAACTCTCTGAAGTGCACAAGCATTAATTTCAGCCCGGTCCTCTCTGCCAGGCTACCGCTGGGGGGGAGGGGCGGAATCAGTGCTTTGTGTGAGGACAGGACACAGCCTATTCGGATGTAAGTGTGAGCCACATCTCCCCTTTCCCGTCTGGGAAGCCCCATTGATAATGCAGATGAATGCTCAGAATACAGATGAACCTCACCTTCCTGTGGTTGTGGCTGTCTAGTGGGAATGCACAAAGTAAATCTGTCACCCAACCCAGATTTGTATTGGAGTTAGGCTGTCAGGAACAAAAAGCAGTATGTAGAGAGAAGTGTTGACTTTCTAAAACTGCTATTTCTAAAACAGTAATGTTAAATTCAACTTAACCAGAAAGTAGAATTTATCATTACCATTCCATACATATCAAACATGTAAAAAGCTACTCTTCTCTGATCAGTAATGGCAGCTTTAAAGTATATTAAGGAATTCCTAATGCCGGCCTATGAGAGGGGTAAGAATTACAGTAGTAAAACAAATAAATGGCTGTTTGTCACTACCAGGACATGTAAAATATAATGGTACATATCTTACCTTTTACATAAATATCACCCTGCCCTTAGGGTTACATAAGGCCTACCTTACGGATGACCTATATGTAATAAACAGGGAGTTTAAGGTTTGGCTAGTATTTTCAAATGCCAAGTCGATGTGGCAGAACAATGCACTCACAAGCACTGCTGTGGCTGGCCTGAGACAGGTTTGAAAGGATATTTCTGTATGTGGTACAATCAGCCCACTAGTAGCATTTGAATTTTCGGCCTTGGGTATATGATACACCACTTTTCAAGGAATTTACCAGTACAACAAATATGCTAATCTGGCATACATCAATATCTCCATGTTTAGGTTGAGAAGCACCTGCCTTTTAGTACTGGTTCAGAAAAGGGGGTGGTGATGAACAGAGTGTCTGAATTAAGCAGACCACTCTTACCCAGTCCAAAGATCAGGGCTTGATCCATCACCGTTATTTATCTCACTGCCCCATCCCAGCTCAGAACCTGGCTATATGCACATTAGTCTGTCCCTGGCCCAGTGCATCATGGGAACAGGGCAGACCAAACTACCAAGCCAATTCTTCACCAGAAAGGAGACAAGCTACCGGGGACCGGTTTCTGGCATTTCAGCCTCTTCGGCCCGGCTTGCTTGAATCCTGATGGAGCAGTGAGAAAGGGACTCATGTCTGAGTATACCCTGCCACACCTATAGTGGCCAAAAACGATTCAGAAAAGGGGGTGGTGATGAACAGAGTGTCTGAATTAAGCAGACCACTCTTACCCAGTCCAAAGATCAGGGCTTGATCCATCACCGTTATTTATCTCACTGCCCCATCCCAGCTCAGAACCTGGCTATATGCAAATTAGTCTGTCCCTGGCCCAGTGCATCATGGGAACAGGGCAGACCAAACTACCAAGCCAATTCTTCACCAGAAAGGAGACAAGCTACCGGGGACCGGTTTCTGGCATTTCAGCCTCTTCGGCCCGGCTTGCTTGAATCCTGATGGAGCAGTGAGAAAGGGACTCATGTCTGAGTATACCCTGCCACACCTATAGTGGCCAAAAACGATTCAGAAAAGGGGGTGGTGATGAACAGAGTGTCTGAATTAAGCAGACCACTCTTACCCAGTCCAAAGATCAGGGCTTGATCCATCACCGTTATTTATCTCACTGCCCCATCCCAGCTCAGAACCTGGCTATATGCAAATTAGTCTGTCCCTGGCCCAGTGCATCATGGGAACAGGGCAGACCAAACTACCAAGCCAATTCTTCACCAGAAAGGAGACAAGCTACCGGGGACCGGTTTCTGGCATTTCAGCCTCTTCGGCCCGGCTTGCTTGAATCCTGATGGAGCAGTGAGAAAGGGACTCATGTCTGAGTATACCCTGCCACACCTATAGTGGCCAAAAACGATTCAGAAAAGGGGGTGGTGATGAACAGAGTGTCTGAATTAAGCAGACCACTCTTACCCAGTCCAAAGATCAGGGCTTGATCCATCACCGTTATTTATCTCACTGCCCCATCCCAGCTCAGAACCTGGCTATATGCAAATTAGTCTGTCCCTGGCCCAGTGCATCATGGGAACAGGGCAGACCAAACTACCAAGCCAATTCTTCACCAGAAAGGAGACAAGCTACCGGGGACCGGTTTCTGGCATTTCAGCCTCTTCGGCCCGGCTTGCTTGAATCCTGATGGAGCAGTGAGAAAGGGACTCATGTCTGAGTATACCCTGCCACACCTATAGTGGCCAAAAACGATTCAGAAAAGGGGGTGGTGATGAACAGAGTGTCTGAATTAAGCAGACCACTCTTACCCAGTCCAAAGATCAGGGCTTGATCCATCACCGTTATTTATCTCACTGCCCCATCCCAGCTCAGAACCTGGCTATATGCAAATTAGTCTGTCCCTGGCCCAGTGCATCATGGGAACAGGGCAGACCAAACTACCAAGCCAATTCTTCACCAGAAAGGAGACAAGCTACCGGGGACCGGTTTCTGGCATTTCAGCCTCTTCGGCCCGGCTTGCTTGAATCCTGATGGAGCAGTGAGAAAGGGACTCATGTCTGAGTATACCCTGCCACACCTATAGTGGCCAAAAACGATTCAGAAAAGGGGGTGGTGATGAACAGAGTGTCTGAATTAAGCAGACCACTCTTACCCAGTCCAAAGATCAGGGCTTGATCCATCACCGTTATTTATCTCACTGCCCCATCCCAGCTCAGAACCTGGCTATATGCAAATTAGTCTGTCCCTGGCCCAGTGCATCATGGGAACAGGGCAGACCAAACTACCAAGCCAATTCTTCACCAGAAAGGAGACAAGCTACCGGGGACCGGTTTCTGGCATTTCAGCCTCTTCGGCCCGGCTTGCTTGAATCCTGATGGAGCAGTGAGAAAGGGACTCATGTCTGAGTATACCCTGCCACACCTATAGTGGCCAAAAACGATTCAGAAAAGGGGGTGGTGATGAACAGAGTGTCTGAATTAAGCAGACCACTCTTACCCAGTCCAAAGATCAGGGCTTGATCCATCACCGTTATTTATCTCACTGCCCCATCCCAGCTCAGAACCTGGCTATATGCAAATTAGTCTGTCCCTGGCCCAGTGCATCATGGGAACAGGGCAGACCAAACTACCAAGCCAATTCTTCACCAGAAAGGAGACAAGCTACCGGGGACCGGTTTCTGGCATTTCAGCCTCTTCGGCCCGGCTTGCTTGAATCCTGATGGAGCAGTGAGAAAGGGACTCATGTCTGAGTATACCCTGCCACACCTATAGTGGCCAAAAACGATTCAGAAAAGGGGGTGGTGATGAACAGAGTGTCTGAATTAAGCAGACCACTCTTACCCAGTCCAAAGATCAGGGCTTGATCCATCACCGTTATTTATCTCACTGCCCCATCCCAGCTCAGAACCTGGCTATATGCAAATTAGTCTGTCCCTGGCCCAGTGCATCATGGGAACAGGGCAGACCAAACTACCAAGCCAATTCTTCACCAGAAAGGAGACAAGCTACCGGGGACCGGTTTCTGGCATTTCAGCCTCTTCGGCCCGGCTTGCTTGAATCCTGATGGAGCAGTGAGAAAGGGACTCATGTCTGAGTATACCCTGCCACACCTATAGTGGCCAAAAACGATTCAGAAAAGGGGGTGGTGATGAACAGAGTGTCTGAATTAAGCAGACCACTCTTACCCAGTCCAAAGATCAGGGCTTGATCCATCACCGTTATTTATCTCACTGCCCCATCCCAGCTCAGAACCTGGCTATATGCAAATTAGTCTGTCCCTGGCCCAGTGCATCATGGGAACAGGGCAGACCAAACTACCAAGCCAATTCTTCACCAGAAAGGAGACAAGCTACCGGGGACCGGTTTCTGGCATTTCAGCCTCTTCGGCCCGGCTTGCTTGAATCCTGATGGAGCAGTGAGAAAGGGACTCATGTCTGAGTATACCCTGCCACACCTATAGTGGCCAAAAACGATTCAGAAAAGGGGGTGGTGATGAACAGAGTGTCTGAATTAAGCAGACCACTCTTACCCAGTCCAAAGATCAGGGCTTGATCCATCACCGTTATTTATCTCACTGCCCCATCCCAGCTCAGAACCTGGCTATATGCAAATTAGTCTGTCCCTGGCCCAGTGCATCATGGGAACAGGGCAGACCAAACTACCAAGCCAATTCTTCACCAGAAAGGAGACAAGCTACCGGGGACCGGTTTCTGGCATTTCAGCCTCTTCGGCCCGGCTTGCTTGAATCCTGATGGAGCAGTGAGAAAGGGACTCATGTCTGAGTATACCCTGCCACACCTATAGTGGCCAAAAACGATTCAGAAAAGGGGGTGGTGATGAACAGAGTGTCTGAATTAAGCAGACCACTCTTACCCAGTCCAAAGATCAGGGCTTGATCCATCACCGTTATTTATCTCACTGCCCCATCCCAGCTCAGAACCTGGCTATATGCAAATTAGTCTGTCCCTGGCCCAGTGCATCATGGGAACAGGGCAGACCAAACTACCAAGCCAATTCTTCACCAGAAAGGAGACAAGCTACCGGGGACCGGTTTCTGGCATTTCAGCCTCTTCGGCCCGGCTTGCTTGAATCCTGATGGAGCTAAAAAACGGTGTTGGATCTAGCCCTGATCTCTTGACTGGGTGAGAGTACTCTGCTTAATTCAGAGACTCTGTCCATCACCACCCCTTGTTGTAAATAATTTTGTCCACCCTAAGCGTGGAAGGGTATACTCAGATGTGAGTCCCTTGCTCATTGCACCATCAGGATTCAAGCAAGCCGGGCCGAAGACGCCTGAAATGGCAGAAACCGGTCCCCGGAAGCTTGTTTCCTTCCCAGTGTAAGAATTGGCTTTTGTAGTCTGGTCTGCCCTGTTCCCATGATGCACTGGGCCAGGGACAGACTAATTTGCATACAGCCAGGTTCTGAAACTGGGATGGTGCAATGAGCTAAAAAACGGTGTTGGATCTAGCCCTGATCTCTTGACTGGGTGAGAGTACTCTGCTTAATTCAGAGACTCTGTCCATCACCACCCCTTGTTGTAAATAATTTTGTCCACCCTAAGCGTGGAAGGGTATACTCAGATGTGAGTCCCTTGCTCATTGCACCATCAGGATTCAAGCAAGCCGGGCCGAAGACGCCTGAAATGGCAGAAACCGGTCCCCGGAAGCTTGTTTCCTTCCCAGTGTAAGAATTGGCTTTTGTAGTCTGGTCTGCCCTGTTCCCATGATGCACTGGGCCAGGGACAGACTAATTTGCATACAGCCAGGTTCTGAAACTGGGATGGTGCAATGAGCTAAAAAACGGTGTTGGATCTAGCCCTGATCTCTTGACTGGGTGAGAGTACTCTGCTTAATTCAGAGACTCTGTCCATCACCACCCCTTGTTGTAAATAATTTTGTCCACCCTAAGCGTGGAAGGGTATACTCAGATGTGAGTCCCTTGCTCATTGCACCATCAGGATTCAAGCAAGCCGGGCCGAAGACGCCTGAAATGGCAGAAACCGGTCCCCGGAAGCTTGTTTCCTTCCCAGTGTAAGAATTGGCTTTTGTAGTCTGGTCTGCCCTGTTCCCATGATGCACTGGGCCAGGGACAGACTAATTTGCATACAGCCAGGTTCTGAAACTGGGATGGTGCAATGAGCTAAAAAACGGTGTTGGATCTAGCCCTGATCTCTTGACTGGGTGAGAGTACTCTGCTTAATTCAGAGACTCTGTCCATCACCACCCCTTGTTGTAAATAATTTTAGTACTGGTTGGCAGAGGTAAAGAGCTCAGATTTTTAAGGCCAACAAAAAGAATCAACAAAAATGTGAGCCAAAATGCAAAAAGTTGGGGGAAAGAACACCGTAAGGATGACAGGTCTAACAACTATCTCTAAGAGTCGTTGAAGCAAAAGCAATAATTCTCTCCAAGTCATCACAAATTTGGGCTCCAATACCCTTATTGCTGGCATCAGTAGTTAATATTTTTCTCATCTTGGTATTAAAGTTTCCTATGCTGAGGGCATCGATTATGGCATTTTTCATTCTTATGAACATTTGAATTGCGCACCTTTATTAAGTACGTTTCTCATAGGTTGTACAAGACCAGTGATTTGTTTTTTACAAATTTAGACATATACTCCACTAATCCCAAGAAAGTATTAACTTCTTGATTGTTTGAAGGAAAAGGAATATTTTTAACAGCATCTATCAGATTATTTTAAGTTTTATGCCTTCACTGGAAACAGTGTGCCCCAAATACTCAACCAATGTCACACCAATTTTACACTTGTCCTTTTTTATGTTAAGACCTGCATCACACAATTTGCCAAATATACTTCACAGGTTTCTGTTTATTTATTCAAAGTTTTATATAGCGCGAACAAGATCCTTACAGATATCAGAGCGCTTCACAGAGACAGTGTAGGGGCAGTAGGAAAGAACAGAGAAAATGGGAGCAGTATAATAGTCACTACCATGGTAAGATAATAATAATAACATACATAGAACATATCAATATACAATCAGGTAAACAAGTAATATAAGAATGCACAAGTCATTGATCCCACTACAGAGGTGTTCAGGTACACCCTGGGTGTGTGGATGGTTCACACCAATGTCGTAGTATAGAGAGAACACTGAGTGGGGGCATCGGGAGAGCGAGTCAGTAAACCACAGTGAATCATATATTGGTCTGTAGTAAGAGAGTAGCGTAGGGGTGTCCCCATCCAGTAGAAGTATAGAGCCAGTGGACAGGTGAACAGTGATACAAAACAATGCAGAGTCTCTGATCCAGTACCTATAATGTTCAGGAGATCTTGGCCAGAAGGAAGGTTTTCACCTCTTTTTTGAAGAGTGCAGTGGAGGAGATAAGCCTAGTTTCAGGAGGGAGCGCATTCCAGATCCTGGGTGCCATTCCTGAGAAGGAGCGCTTGTATGTTTTCTCTTTCCGAAATCTACAAGGTTTCAGGAGTAAATTTTTTGTACTTCTATTGGCTCTAGAACCTCCTGATATAGACAACTTTTGAATGCAGGAAGCAAACAGACCAAGCAGGCGAAGGACCCTCAGGACTGGAACGACCGCTCCATTGTAAAACAAAGGAATCATTTCCTGAATGTCGAGAATCCTTTGACGAGGAGGGAATGCCCGAAAAACAGTAGTGTCCAGTACTGCCCCTATAAACAGGTTGCGCTGTGAGGACACCAGGTGAGACTTGGGTACATTTATCGAAAAACCCAACCTGTACAACAACCGAGTTGTCTCCTGCAGATGATGTGGCACCTTCTCTGGAGACTCCACTTTGATCAGCCAGTTGTACAGATAAGGGAATACTGGAATCCCTGGTCTTCTGAGATGGGCTGCCACCACTGCCATCACCTTGGTAAAGACTCTAGGCGCAATAGTAATTCCAAACGGAAGGACCGCAAACTGGTAGTGTTGCGACCCCACCGTAAAACAGAGATACTTCCTGTGCGACTTCAGGATTGGGATGTGAAAATACGCATCCTGCAAGTCGAGCGACACCATCCAGTCTTCTTCCAGCAGCGCCTGAAGAACCTGCGCAAGGGTAAGCATCTTGAACTTCTCTTGTTTCAGATAAAGATTCAAGATCCTGAGATCCAGAATTGGACGAAGCCTGCCATCCTTCTTGGGAATCAGGAAATACCGGGAGTAGCATCCCTGACCCCTTTCCTGCTCTAGAACCACCTCTATCGCGCCTTTCTTTAACAAGGTCAGAAACGCCTCCTGAAGGAGACGGAGATGTTCCTCTGAGCAAGCCCCTTGACAAGGAGGGTAAGTTGGAGGGAATTCCCTGAAGGGAAGAGCATACCCATTTGCCACAAGATTGAGAACCCATTGGTCTGTAGTGACAGATTCCCAATCCCGCAGAAAATGGGTAAGCCGACCCCAACAGGACCAACATGACTGGGAATGTTATGTTTCTCTTGGATGGACCCATACATTAGAATGTCATACTGAAAACACATGACTTTATTATTTTCCTGCAGGATATGCTGGATATGCTGCATAATTCTCTGGAAGGCAGCTGTCATAAAGGCCAACTCAAAAAGCATCCTAAGGAAATTATATGTTCCAAAAAGGGTGGCAGACGAGGTTAGAAGATGGGTCTCTGGGTGTAGTGCCACCTAGTGATATGCAGATAGCTCAAACATGCTGAAGTATGTGGCAAAATGTATAAGACTTAGCATTTTTTTAATTTGGGGCAGGGGATAACGATATACCCATAAATTGGCATTCAAGTATCTTAAGTCAACACATAGGTGCATCTCTTTTTCCCCACTCTTGGACATCAAGGACAATAGGAGCCAACCATTCTAAGTATTCGATCATTTCTATGAAGCCTTGCTCAACCAATTTGTCCATTTATTTTTTTATCGATACCTTCATGAGTAAGGGAACTGATCCTGTCTCGTGCACCACAGGGCCAGCAGCAGTTTGAAGTTTAATCCTGTGCAAAACACCTTTAAGAAGGCCCAATCTTTCAAAAAAACACTTCTGGTAACTTATCACAGATGTCATAGCCCACCACAGATCTGTCTATGAGCAAAACCTGTTCTTCATTGTTGGGATCTAACTTAATCCCTTAAACCTTTCGGTGTTTTCAACCCAATAAATAAGACCATTGTTTAGTAACATAGACCTTTCACAGAGTATGTCTTTCTTGCAAAGAAATATCCATTTTGACCATAACTTGTAACAAATGGGGTCTTTACTGTACCTCCAGGTTTGATATCTGCAGTTTCAAACACATATTCTTTACCCCCATTTCCTTGTGTAATGTTTTGCTGGTTATAGGTGTGTGGGGAACACAAATCAACATATATGTTTACCTTGACACCATCTAATAAAATGTCACAAGTGGGGTATGGAGCTTGCGCATCAGTCTCCGCTGAGTTGACTTGGAATACGAATTGTCCTTTGCTATGCTGTTCACCTTCCGCAGTATTCTCTACTACATGTATATTTTTTCCTCGTTCCCCACATACCTTCTCAAATGACCTCTTTTGTTGCACTTCCTGCAAATCGCACCCGTAGCAGGACATTTAGGGCTACTGGCTAAGTGCTCATTATAACCACATCTGAAAAGTTTACTACCCATTTTGAATGTAGAATGTGATGCATGTACTTATTTTACTTTGCACACTTCTTTAAAGCTCATTGAGATTGTTCACTTTGTATTAGTTTTTTTAGTGTCCCCTGAAATTCTAATTTCTTTAACACGTTTAGCAGTGTGCTCAATGCTCTTGGCAATGTTAATGGCTTCCGAAATGGAAGGATTCAACAAAAACAACTTCTCCTGAACCTTTTGAACGTTAGTGCATCTGGCCAATTGGTCTCTAATTAAAGAGTCTATGAGGGTGCCAAATTTGCAAGTAGCTCAGAGACCCTTAATTACTGCTATGTATGTCACAACTTTTTTATCTTTCCTTTGTGCCCTATTAAAGAACCTGTGTCTCTATAATGCCACATTTATCTATTCATTGAAATGACTCTCCAGTTTAATTAATGTGGATTGAAACACATCTTCATCTTCTCCACTGGTTTCATCAGAGTTGTGTTCTACAACGTCTTCATGCACTTTCTAGCTTGCACACCTAGATTGCAGAATAAAATGTGCTGTTGGTGCACAGATGAAAACTTCTACCCACCTATGGCTATTAATTATGACTTAAGAATGTGACCCACCTGTGCCTGGGCAAATTTGGTACCCCAATTTTATTTAAAAATTGCAGAGGATGGCTCATGTTAGGTGCAGCCATGCTGAATTAGTCCTGCAAAAAAAACTTAACTAAGGGGCCTGGGACACAGAGGTTAATAAAGAGCAAGGGCTAAACCCCTGCTCAAACTCCCCACTACAATATAGATATAGATCCTAATGTCATTTCTAACCTTCTTGCCAGAGAACCAATAAGCAGTGCTCCTCAAAGCATAATATAAACTTCCTGCAGTAATGGGAGGTCGTATGCTGACTCCCCGGCTGCTGTGAAGATCAAACTACACATCATCCCATTCTTGCATAGCCGGTATTGACTACCGCTGCTACCTTAGCAGAATGTTCTCCACTGTTTGTTGAGACCCCTTCAGACACTGAAACACTACCTGATGCACCGATGGGACTTCTTCAGTCCTCTTTAATTGCTGCTGCAGGGGTGGGAACTTGCCGGATATAGAGGCACGGACTCCTCCTTTAAACAGCTGAGGAAGAGAGCGACAGATCCAAAAGCGCTGTGTGAATGGAGGTTCTGACAGAAACAAAACAGCACCTCTCCCCAGAGTAGGCTCCAAGGGGGTACATTTCCAATGCAGATCTTCCCCCCCAACTGAAAACTCTGAGCGGTGCTGGGCCGGGTGCTCATTACATTACGCCCACCAATGAAAGAGCCTTCCCTCAGGCAAAATGGATGGCTCCTGCCCAGAACTGAAAATGCTTGATTAACTGGAGCGTAACTGGCACACCAAACCAAAGTCTCTCCCGGCAAAAGACTGACTCCTTGATACACCAAGTTGCCCACAATATGCACTGTCCAGCTGCTCCAACTTGATTATCTGCTCCAGGATGTGACCTTTCAAGTCTACTTCCGACATCCCCAGTTTCATAACCAAGAGGTAAGGCGAGGATAATTTCACAGTGGTGGAGATGCACCGCTGCCCCCGGCACAGCATCCCATCCATATTACCAATATTATAACGAATAATTATCTCTGAAGGACATTGATGATTCTAGCACTGTTGCCTTGTCTACTGGTGCAAGCTGGAGTGTGCCTGCCAATGCCTTCACAGTAGAAGAGATGCTATGACTAGGCTTGAAAATACCACAATGATGGTTAATTAATTGAATAAGAAGTTTGCATATTACACTTAGCTTGACAACTTATGTATGAGGTAACTTAGATTTTATAGTAAGAAATTAAACGCTATGGGTCTGAGGTATAAATTAAAGTTGAGTTCCTTGTTTTTGTATGGGATATTTGCTTGGATATGAATTTACCTTAAAGATATGAAAAGACAAGAGGTGTTTGGCTAAACAGGAACAAGTTGGTTTAATTAAATGTACTGGCCGGGAGAGTCTTAACAGAGTGCGTCTGAGGACATTCTCTTGGTGTACAAAAGTTTGACTGACATTATATACATCTGTGAGGTACAATGAAGTAATTATAGAGTTAATTCTACATTCCCAAAAAACAACTCAGTCATAAATGAACAAGTTTGGGCTTCTGCTAAGGACCTTATGGCTCTCGACCTTGGGGAGAGCAAATGCGGGCCAGTGTGTATGTGTCCCGATGTCCAACAAGAGGAGCACGTGAACACTACATGTGACATGTATGTCATGTCTTGATTTGGCTGAGTGTTCCTATCTACATGTGGTATCTAGCTTTGTGGTATTTTTGGGGGAACACAAGACATTGGCCAAACGTGTTTTACTGGGCCAACTTCCTCTGTCCCATTTGTGGTGAAACTATCTATCTGTGAGATCGATCAGGGTTTTCCCTGGGTGTCCATTTGTCTTTGTGTTAAGAGAGCGACTGGACCTGTGATCTGGTATTTGATAGGTGTGGGTCGCAGTGCCTGTCTGACCACGTATCTCTGACTCTGGGGTGATAGGGAGGTGACTTTAGGTAAATCCCACAGGAATTATGCAAGAACTTGAGCTCCTGATAATAATAATGTGGCAGTCACTTGTGTGATTTTTATCAACATTTTCAACATCGTTTGTTCAGTTATCATAGTGTACATTGATATTGTCTTTACTTCTATTGGCATAGTTTTGCATTCCTAAAGCATGACGTACATTGACATTGATTTAACTGGTAAAAACATTGTCATTCGTACATTGTATCAGCACGGTTGTGTGGACTCAGGTGATGACACACGTTGACATTGCATTTATTGGTATTGCCATTGTTGGGCCTGCACATATCACTGTGTCCATTAACATCATATTTACCCATTCCAACAGGATGGTTTTGCATTGGATTGTCATGGAGATACTGAAAAAGGTGTACCAGATACCATAAAATATAGAAGAGAAGAATAACAGTTTTTTGTTACTCTCGGAAATGAGATGTGACCTTGTATTTTGCAAACATGAACTGGTAAAGAAGGCTACAGTTTGGTGGTTCGGACCCAAATTGACGTACAGCTCAAGCACACTTTGTAAAATGGTGGGATTTTAATCTAGAGCTTGAATGTTGAGGCCAGTCGAAGTGAAAATACTTTGTTGAAATATTTTCCGACTCATTGTAGACCTCAGTCTCCATTGTAGAGGGCCTTGAATAGGATATCTGGGGCAATTGACAGAGTATATAGCTTGTAATGCAGGGGAGCAAGGGCAGATTCCATGTGTGGAGATGGAAAGGGGATCTTACAGCTGAGTTTTGGACCAGCTCCTGCCTTTCTAAAAAATTATTCTGGATTTAAAGACTGAAAACTAAATCAAATCAAAACACTTGCAAATGTGCTATATTGGCTACAAAGTAGGGGACTATGAAATTCCGCAAAATGAAAACAAGAACCTACATGCACACTGCATATGAGAGCTATGAAAGACCGCCATGGAGCACCATTTTTCTGAATTATTAGAATAGTGGAAAGGGAAACACATGGCAGTTGATCCATTGATGGCTTCAAACATATTAGCATCACCCATCAATTAACTTAGGTTGTATGACGTTACAGCGCAATCCGTTGCAACGCACGCCTTTACCACGCATGCGCTACAACACGAATGCCTTCTCCACGCATTTCCTTTACCACGAAAATGTCTTCAACACCCACACTTTTACAACAATTTTCGTTGTTAAACTATGCATGTTGATGGCATTTTGTTGTTAAAGGATATCTCTGATCACTACAAATTAACCCTTATAATTTACCCCTGCGCGACACCACCTCCTCATTCCCCTCATTCCATCCTCTCCACTCCAAGCACTTTCGATTGGCGTTTCACGCCGTAAAGAGGAAGCGCAAGTGTCTTTCCGTTTCCTCTAACGACGCCAATTGCCTCCACATCTTTTTTCTTCTTTTCATTAAAACAATGGATACAGGTGTGTTTCTTTTTATGGGGGGAGATCCCCCAAGCCCCCCTTTTTTTTACCTTTAGCACACATGCCTTTACTACATATCTCGTGGCAAAGGTATGCGTGGTAAAGGCTATTCGTTGTAACCACGCATGCGTTGTAATGCATGCCTGGTTATGGTAATGGTTATGCGTGGAAACGGCCGCGTTGTAGTGGCCGTTTCCCATTAACTTAAGTTGTAGGTCTTTGTGCATTTGAGTTTTAATCAACACTCATAGAATCAAAAGATGCAAAAGCAATAAAGAGCGATCATTAATGTGCACAAAGAAAAGTCTTGCTACTTTTTCCCCACAGGGATCCAATTATGAACAGATCTCCCTTGTCTCATCCTTCTCCGCATAGCACAATGCTATATAAACTAGGTGAAGGTATGGTTGTTTTCAAGGGATCATTATTTTAGCTGGAAAATCCCAGGGGTTGCAAGGACACCCACACAGGATTGAAGCAAAATGCTTTATCTCACAGATACTGAATGCTATCTCTGGCAGAAGTACATGCACCATAAAGACTAAATGCATTATCTAGCAGCTATGCTTTAAGGTCACGATGTGACTTGGCTCATTTCCTAATTCCATAATCACTCCTTTTGCTTTACTAACTAATTGAAATTACTGATCCATGCATTCTTAATGGAAGTCAGAGCTTTAAAACAACTCGGTCTGCCTCAATGCAGCCATAAAATTTGCAGCAATAAAAATATGGAGCTACATATGAAAAGACAAATGTATAAAATACTCACCCGCATACTCTCACAAAGTATAACTGCTATTTTAGAGATAAAAATGTTTCAAGTTGTTAGTCGAAAAATGTTATTGAAAGATTATATCGACTATTGAATAAGAAGAGGAACGGTCAGCCGTATGGGGACAAGTTTTGGTTTTCATGGCAGGGCACCAGTTATGGTTATGAAAGTTGACCTTAACTGGCGAGTTTCTATCGTCATTTAGGTTTTGTTGTTGGACCACAACTTCACTTTAAATGTGTCTTTTTCAGTCAATCTATTTGTGTTTCCTGCATGTGAATGTTTCTGTGTATATACTACCTGAAACAAAACATCTTAAACAGTGTTTTATGTTATTTTGCCCAAATGGTACATAATGGTTGGAGGCATGCATCTTGCTCCTGTCAGACATGCCCTTGTACCTGTGCCGTGGTTTGAATGCTAAGCCTGGCACGTGACTTCCAGTGTTTGGATTTAGGGCCTGGCCAGTGGCAAGACCTTGTGACTCATCACTAACTCATCCTACCAGACTCATAATCCAAAGACGGGGCTAATTACTTTTTTTAAATTTGGAAATATCACGAAACTCTTGAATTTGTACATTTGTTAAGCTTTTAAAGCTCATAAATGCAAGAAAAGTGTGCCATTTCAGCTTTAACAATGGTTATATGCTTGAAAATGTCAACAGTCAGGAATTTACTGTACACCAAGCTCAGTTTTACCATTTTCATAAAAGTTTCCCACAGCCCTGTGATCATATAAAGAAGTGCTTAGAACCAATAATCATGTTTCCCTTCCTGTCTTTCAAGTTGAATTCCAAATTATGCTGAATTCATGAATTTCATGATGTTGGAAAAAATATCATGAGCCATGGAGCAGACTACCACATTTCTTGAAATAGCTGAATGGGATTTAAAGAACTCACGAGTTTCAAGCTTGGACTTTCAACAACCAAGATCTCCCTACATTTTATCTGTTTGATGTTCCCAGGACACATTTTTAAAATATTAATATTTCGAAAACTGGGATTTCTGAAGCGTAATAATTAGTGAAGGTCTACTTACAGGCTAAATTTGGTGTAAATCTGTTCAAGAGTCGTTGCTGTAGTCAAAAAGATATTTTCCCTTAAAGTCTGACATGGAGAAAAAACTTTTTGGACCCCATTTAACTTTTCCCTTATGTGATCCACGAAAAATTGGGCTTATTGAATCCTAACTAGTTTCTGTGGGGTGGGCCAATATTTGTGCAGATTTTTGGATTGGTGCTCAAGTTATTAGCAATGAACAAAATGCAACGTATCCATGGTAAATGTGGCTGAATCATAACTACAATCTAGCTACACACGATTTTGTAATCCATCTATGCCATACCAAACAAAATAAATGCGGCCTAGTAAAACATTTTATTTCCAAGAAGCATACTAATAAGCACACATTTACACACTTATTCACACATTTATTACTGAAGTGCCAAGTTCAAATTCGGTGTGATTACTAGCGTGCAGCTCAACTTGATATCAGAAACACTGTTTTAAGTCTTGAAAAGCCCATTTCAGAGTTTCTTTACAAAAGGAAAAAAATGATCTATACTCACAAGGTATGTGTGTTGCATGTGGACCTCACTGAGGGACACAAATCATCCACACAGATACACAGAGTGTGCTCATTTTACTTTCATTCTCTGGTCTGGGAGGGGACATCACACGCAAGAAGTAAAGCATCAAGGGCCAGATGTAGGTAATTTCTATTTACCGATTCCTAAATACCGAATATTTAAGAATCGGTAAATAGAATGTAGGTAAACATTCGGTAAATTTTACAGATTCGGTAATGTTCGTTATTACCCTGTTGCACCCCTGAATCGTGCATGTGTGTCTGCTACATGGCACTTTTAAAAAAGCACAAAATTGCTTTCTTAAAGGTATTCTGTATTTACCACCAACTTGTAGTTGGTGGTAAATAACGAATCCTTAAACCAGAAATGCACTCACTTGAGTGCTCCCTACATAGGATTTAAGGATTAGATAATTTACTGATCCCTTAAATGAAGGAATCAGTATTTTACCGATTCCTTAAAATAAAGAGTCGGTAAATTACCGAATCCTTAAATCCAGCCTCCTACATCGCAAAAGGCTAAATACCAGTCGTTAACAGGAAATGTACCGATTTTCAGCCGTTACCGGCCGGTATTAGCTCATCTACATTTGGCCGCAAGTCAGTTATGAGGCCCTCCCTTGCCAACAACAATGTAACAAATATCATATTGCAGCTCAGTGGATCTGAATTTAACATCTGAAACCACTTCTTTATGTATAAAAATTCCATTTTACAAGTTGCTTCTATTTTAAAACAGGATATGAAACCAAAACGATGATGCTTGGGATTTACTTGCACAACATAGTTAACTCAAAATGATGAAGCCTTAAGGAGACTTGTCTCCATGTCTAAGGTAATTTGAACATGCAGTCTGTGAGTCATTAAGCATTATCTCTTCCTTGCCAGTGTCACTGTAATGTGGTAATAAACAGCATGGGAATAGTACCATGCTTGGTGTGCCTTGTGCTGAACCGAAATATCACTGGGAACAAAGCTGATAATCAATCAACGTGCATTTGTCACCTAGAACATAAAGCTCTGGTTAAATATTCTAAAATAAAAATCAGACCGTGATGGATAAGACTGAAAGTGCAGATCTGCCCATGATCTCGATAGCAGCCTCAGAAATTCTGATAATCCAACACAGAGGTGCCGGATATGGCCTCATAATTAAGTGCAATCTGGACAATTCAGATTCTAGGTTTATGTAACTGGTTAAGGCGTCCCATTTTGAAATGTTTTTAGGCAAGCTGCTTAAACACTGTTAAGATGTCTAAATGTCAAAGGTAATTAACTATGTCTGCATTGATATCACAGTCAATCATACGAGTCTTTTAAAGTGTGTCATGTTTTGCTTTCACTGGCATACCAACACTAAATTGGCAGGTATCGAAAAGTAAACTGTCAGGAAAGGGCGGTGAAGTGAATTGCAATCTGTATGCAAAAATATTCCAAACCCAGAAATGCACAGTGGATTCCAGCAGCGGGAGACTCATGTGTTTAGGTGTACCCGTGTATGCAAATCTAATCTGAAATTCATATATGTGGAACCTAAATAGAATAGGATATTCCGCTGCTTAGAGGAACCAATTATTCAGATTTAGTGATAGAAACTGCAGTCGTGTCGAAATGATAGAGATGCAGACAAAAACGGAGAAGGGACCTAGAGCATAATTGTCAATAATTAGTCAACCGATATCTAAGTGCGATCAGAACTCAGCGAAATACAATTACAAAAAGCACAAGGGTTTAGTTTCCTCGTTATGCCCTTTGGGAAGTTAGATGTCAAGCTTTTTGATCCATTATATCTCTTTCTCCAGTAATGTATTTATTCTATGCACTCAAGGATTCAGATCCACTCTTTCCAAAAAGAGATAATTCAGTTGACTAATGTTCTGTTTCTAGTCCTGGAAATGAGTGGTCACTGTGGACCCGCTGTGCTTCGTAAATATGTTTAACTTTTGATCATTAAACTGATTTTGATATTGTGTTCCTTTCTTCCCATAAACGCTTGATCACATTGGCATTTTAACATATATTCACAATTCTGAATGTCACAGGTGTCATGTTTATATTGGAAACAGCTTCCCACTCTAAGGGTATTTCATCACTCCTCCTGTAAAGATGGTGTTGCAGCGGCTGCATTTCAGATAAGGATGTGTTCCTAGCATTTTTAATTGCTTCTACTTATGTTCTTCAACCTTTGATAAGCAAACTGTGGAACCCTTTTATATATGTTGTTGAAATCAGATTTTATTTGAATATGGTTCCAGTGTTCTAGCAGTGTTTTTTTTTTATTTGTCTAGTCTTGGTGGCAAACATAGGGCATGATATAGACATTGGCCAATGGGTACTCTATTACAAATGCGAAGGATATCCTGCCCGTTTTATTACAAGTGCATTTGGAGGTAATACATTTGGAATAAGTGTGAGAAAATAGGGCTTTTTGTGGATGTTCCCCCACATTTTGCTACTATTGGATTACTAGATGCTGGTCTTCAGACTCTGACTGTGCCCTGGGCTCTGGACCAATGCTCTTTTTAAAAGTTACATGATAATTAGGTCTAATTACAATTAGTACTGACAACCTACCTGTAGGTCCCTATTATATGGTATGGTATGTAGGTTTCGAGGCCCAGTGGATTTAATTCACTTAAATGTGCACTGCTGTGATGTCTGCTGTCATTTTAAAGCCAGCCCTGCTTTGCAGTCTGCTTTTAAAATAACATTATGTACTAATTCGACTTTGGAATTAAAAGTGCTTCCAAAGTCTTAAACGAACTTATTTTTACATAGAAGTCACTCGCAAAGTCTGCGCTAGCTCTTGACAAGAGTGAGTTATAAAAATAATTCAAAATATAAAAATAATAGTTGCAATAAATCCAGCAACTTGCCAAGTTTGGGTTCATTATATCTATGGCAGGAAATACATTATAGAACTGATTTCTTAAGTTTAACAAATCCAGCCCTCTAGCAGCCTCTTCTGATCGATTACCCTTTGACAGGCTGAGCCAAGCTTCCTTGATTAGGTGTGAAGTGGACTGGGCTCAGACAAAATAGACATCTGGTGGGACGTGGTCTGCTGCAGCAGATGTCAGGACAGGAAGGGAGCTGGGTATCCAAACTGGTCTTCAAATGGAGAAAGACAGAAAGGATGGGAACCAGGCCCACCCCCACGTTCTGCCCCCTGAGCCAGATAGGAGCCCCTGTAATTAGAGAATGAGAGGGGCTGGAAGGGGATTGTAGGAAATATGTAGCCACACCTGTGGTTTGGGGTAGCCAGACCTAAACCTCCAGGAGAAATTTTCTCCATTTTGATTGTTGTTGAGAAGTGCTTTCTGGGACAAAAATATGCCAAACTCCAATGGAAGATGTCATCACAGAGGGCAGCACCCTGCACCCCACCCATTGGTCAGAGGTTCCCCCCTCTTGCCAGCCCAAAAACTGGAATTAGTATGAGAGAGCTGCCCAGCAACTCAGATCTCCACCTGGAAATATCAAGAGAAGAAGGACTGACCTGCTGAACTCTTAGTCTGCACCACAAGAAGGCTGCATTCATGCAGACTGTACTCCTAAGGATTGAACCTGCTGCACACTTTGGGTTTCACAAAAGAGGAATTTGCCTGGTTTCAAAAGGATTAGGAAGTGGACTCCCTAAAAGCAAAAGGTACACAAGAGGTCCAAGAAGTCACCTGCATTAACTCCAACAAGACAAACCTAGCTGACCAGCTTCACCTGGACTTTAAAGGATGCGACCAGGTGCATCGTGGGAATTGTAGTTCCAAACCTCCAGAAAGCAAATCAGAGCCTCTGGATCCTTGGCTGGTGTTGTGGACCCTCAAAGACCCAAAAGAAACATCTGGAGAAGAGGGACTGCTCTACTGGACCTTTAGATGGCACAAGAAAGTACTACACTCATAAGGACTGCACCTGCTGTGCTCACAAGGCTTCACAAGAAAATTACTTTGCCTGTCTTAATAGATAAGGAGTGGAGTCCCTGATCAGCTATACGTAGAAAAGTGCTGGAAGGACTATCTGCAACATCAACAACAAGGAGAACTCCAGCTGACAAGCTTCCCCTGGATTTTACTTGGATTGACCCGATGCATTGTGAGAGTTGAAGTCTTGGATCACAAAAGACAAACCTGAGCTTCTGAACCCTTGGCTGGTGCAGTGGACCACTTTCCTACTTCACGAAACACTTCTGGAAGTAAGTGTAAAACTGTTACATCGTGGGTAGCCTGAACCCTTGACTTTGTCCCGTTCCAGCGTGACCTTTTCAGGTCTCGCCTGCCAATGCGCTTGCGTATTGCTGGCAAGAGATATAGAGGGGCACCAGAAAATCCTACCAAGAGGGCTTTGGAATGCGGATTATGGCCAGTGCATGTGCATGTGCGTCGGGTGCGCACTCGCTGCTCCCCCGCCTCCCCCCAATTAGACTTAAAAGAAAGCCGCTTGCACACCACCATTTGTCTGTGCTCGGCATCAGACTTCAAAGGCTCTCACTCCCCCGCCCACCCCCCGCCACAGCAATGTCGAGAGCTTGTTTTAAATGGGGGCATCCCGAATTGTCTTCATCTTTCACAGTTCTTTGTGTGCGCTCTTGATTTACTTTAATGACGATGAAATAAAACAAAAAAAATTTGTTCAGCTGTCTCCTCCTTAAGCGATTTTGCATTACTCTTATTGTTAACACCCATCCCCACCCCCTCAAACAGCACACCTTAGCTTAAACACAGGTCGCGATATCCTGCAGAGCCATTCCTTCAATCTAACTGGCGCCACCTACATTTACATATTTAAGTGGATGAAAGGCCGAAACAATTCACAGCATCAACTGTCAGTGGCTTTCCCTCGTCTGCAGCCACATGTCCCAGCCGCCCGCAGACTGGAAAGAGCAGGATTTGTGATCATTTGTTTTCCTTCACTTTGTGTGTGACCTAACTTAGCACAACTGCCAGCGATCACACAGTTATTCCGTGGCTTTGTTTGTAGCGGTGCCATAACGTTCCCAACAGATGCAGACTACATTTTTTTTAATGAATACCACAGATAAATGTTTTGGCAGGAAATTACCCGTTACACCTACTTAATGCATATGGAAATTGCTCTTACTAATTTTATATAGCGCAAACTCGACCTGAAGGTAGGTTTGGGAAATATTTAATTAAGGCATTACGTGCATCCATATGTCCCAGCTGCCCGCTGACAGGCACGAGCAGGATTTGTGATCACGAAATATGCACAGTGGTACAACAAAGTAGGCTGACAGAAATAAAGAGCATCAGTCATATGGCTTTATGTACCTCCTTTATGTCGCCAAGGCATGTGCTAATGAGAGGCTTTCTGCCCAGCACAGCCAACATCAGACAAGCATGCCCGAATTGTCTTCATCTTTCACAGTTGTTTGTGAACGCGCTTGGTTTTATTTAATGCCTGTGAAAGATAACAGAACTGTGTTCAGCTTTCACAGTTCTTTGCTTAATACTTGTTTTAAATCTTAGTGAGGTTCTGAAAACATGCCTCTTTTGTTGAACCCACCCTCCTTATTTTTATAATACTTAAAACATTGTAGCAGTGTTCTGAAAAATTGCTTGTTTTTTATTGCAGTTGAGTACACTCAACTTCCAACTCCCCTACAAATTCATCAACTCCCCAGGTCCATCGCCCCTTCTCTGAATAGAAGCCCTCTTTGCAGTGGCTTTCAGAGCCACAGGGAGCCAGTCACATAATTCTATTACATTTTCAGGGCTATCTTTACATGCCGGCTGCCCCTCTTCTTCCCGTTGGCTCACTGCACAAGTGTTACTGGAACAGAGAGGGGGCACAGCACAGACAAAGGGGTTACCTCCACCACCCATGTGTACAATAGCAACTGCGTCGCGGTCCGCCATGAGTGTATTTAACATGGACAGCAATGTTGTGGAGGCTTCATGCAGGCCTCCAGATGTCGCAGCCCCACTCTGCTGCCATTCAGTGCCCATGCGCTTACCTTCTAAAGTCACCGCCTGTTGTGTCCCCACGGCAGCTCCCTCTGTGATAAAAGTGAAGGATCAAAGGCAAGTTGTCGTAAAACCTCGTGCTGCAGACTGGACAGTCTTCCGCTCTGTGAAAGCTGCGGGGTCTCCTTTAATTGTCCACAGACAGCTGCCGGAGTGAATCTCGTCACATTTGTTTATTTCCAAAGCCCTACTTCCATCCTTCCGGCAGCTGTGGGGTGCAGCCAATAATGTGCCGTGGCTCCTCACACGTTTCAACTCCTTTTAATCTATATAAAGCAATACCTGGTCGATAATTAATAGTGCAATGTCCAGTGGCTCTCAATATTAAAATATTTTACTTAGCACTGACGCTAACAGGTGGTTTTAAATAAAGAAATGTTGTCCTGTGGAATGGATTACAGGTAGGAGACAAAGAGGTGAGCGGCTTACCTTTGTTTAAGCAGTTTGTGCATGGTTTTGCCACACACACACATACCCACACACACATACCCACACACACACACAACTCCACACACACACAACCCCACACACACACAAACCCACACACACACAACCCCACCCACACACACAACCCCACACACACACAACCCCACACACACACAACCACACACACACAAACCCCCCATACACAACCGCACACCAGGATAGCACAACATAGCATAGCAAACAAAACATAGCATAGCATAACAAAACATAGCATATCATAACAAAACATAGTATAGCATAACAAAACACAAAAACATAGCATAACAAAACACAACAAAACAAAGCATAGCACACCAAAACATAGCATAGCATAACAAAACATAGCATAACAAAGCATAGCATAGCATAACAAAACACAACAAAACATAGCATAACATCACACAACTTAGCATAGCATAACAAAACAAAGCAAACCATAACAAAACATAGCATAAGGAAGCATAGCATAGCATAACAAAACATAGCATAGCAGAACAAAGCATAGCATAATAAACCACAACAAAACATAGCATAGTATAACAAAACATAGCATAGCATAACAGCATAGCATAGCATAGCAAAACAGCAAAACATAGCATAGCATAACAAAACATAGCATAGCATAACAAAACATAGCAGAGCACAGCATAATAAAACAAAGCATAGGATAGCAAAACAAAACATAGCATAACAAAACAAAGCATAGCATAACAAAACATAGCATAACATACCAAAACAAAGCATAGCATAACAAAACAAAGCATAGCATAACAAAACATAGCAAAACACAACAAAACATAGCATAACAAAACACAACAAAACATAGCATAGCATAACAAAACATAGCATAGCAAAGCATAGTACAGCAAAACAAAACATATAGCATTGCAAAACATAGCATAGCATAACAAAACACAACAAAACATAGCATAGCATAACAAAAGAATGCTTAGCATAGCATAGCATAACAAAGCATAGCATAACAAAGCATAGCATAACAAAAGATAGCATAGCAAAACAAAGCATAGCATAATAAAACACAACAAAACATAGCATAGCAGAACAAAGTATAGCAAAACACAACAAAACATAGGATAGCATAACAAAGCATAGCATAACAAAACACAACAAAACAGCATAGCATAACAAAACAAAACATAGGATAGCAAAACAAAACATAGCATAGCATAACAAAACATAGCATACACATAACAAAACATAGCATAACAAAACACAACAACACATAGCATAACAAAACATAGCAAAACACAACAAAACATAGCATAGCTTAACAAAACACAACATATTATAGCATGGCAAAACATAGCATAGCATATCAAACACAACAAAGTATAGCCTAGGATAACAAAACATAGCATAGCAAAACGAAGCATAGCATAATAATACTCATCAAAACATAGCATAGCATAACAAAGCATAGCATAGCAAAACATAGCATAGCAAAACATAGCATAGCATTGCATAACAAAACACAGCATAACACAGCATAACAAATCAAAGCATAGGATAGCAAAACATAGCATAGCATAACAAAACAAAACATAGGATAGCAAAACAAAATATAACATAGCATACAGCATCACTCAGCACCACCACAGCATCACTCAGGGGCACCACAACATCACTATGCGCTCCAACAGCATCACTGAATGCCACAGCATCACTCATTCGCCACCACAACATCACTCAGCGCCACCACAGCATCAATCTGTGCAACCATTCAACAGCAACTGGTTCAAATATGTTCTCTCAATGTTTCAAGCTTTATTACAAATGTCACAAAAAGATGTTACTATTTCACTTCTGTTCTTGGATTTTCGTCACAATAAAATACACTGAACATAAGCTTCACAAAAGTTATTTACAAAACTTTAAGCTATTGCCATTATAAATTACAATAACTTTTATTTAAGTATTAATTACTAAAAAAAATTAAAAGCCATTGTTATTTGTAATATCAATAAGCGTAAATACAACACATATTGCATTACAAATGCTATTGGTGTCACATTTGCGAAAGTTATAACTATTGGCATTGTAAATGACAAAGCTATCAATTTCGCTATTTTCAAAACCAACACATAAATAAAAAAATTTTCATTTACACAGTACCAATAGCTCAAACTTTCCTAATGCGAGACCATTGCATTGCAAATGGTTGTTGAACCCTTGCGTGCTACTTGATTCTAAGCGCCAGCTTTACTTTTAATCTTTAGAAATTCATATCTCCAGTTCCCTGCATTAGATCTTTGTCATTTTGGGGTCAGTTTAATCATAAAAGTAGTGTATATTTTTTATAAATTGGGGTTGGATTGTTATTGTGTGGTGGGTCTTACTTATTTACTGTATTGGTGTTTTTCAATCCTTTACTTGCCTGTCTCATACGTTAAGCCTGTTTGCTCACAGGCAAGCTACCAAGGGTTGAGCAAGGATTAATTTATTGAGAACGTGACTGGACCTTAATTGTGATTGTGGTGTTATGACTAAGTGTAGGCACCTACCTGCCCTTACTAATAAGCCACCTTCAAACAAAAAGGCAGACTGGCTAGCTGTCACGTTGGACAACGAGTATCTGTCAGCCCAATTCAAATTTAAGCCACAATTTTTCTTTGTTGATTTGAAGAAGAATTCTTGTCTTGTGTGTTCTCTCACTCTTTTGTTGGCCATTTCCAATACTCAGTTGGATAGCCTCATTTGTTTAAGGTACTATACAATGATTGAAAAAGCTTTATTCGAGTTGTACACTCATAAAAGCACACACATATAAATTACATACATTTCTTAAAACATCAACAGTCTATAACAATTATTTTATAATTAAAAATACATAATAGACAAATATAAAAATCATTTATCATTGGGAATTAAAATAAGCTTTTTCAAAATGTGCGGTAACTAAATGCAAATCTAGAATCCTCCGCGTTACGTACCATTCCCAAATTTGCACAATAAAAATTGATGCCATACAAGTTACTCGCATTTTAAAGTTAAAATTCATATAAGTCTCCCAGTTGCTATCTGTTTGGGCATGTCGTACGTAAAATATCAGGGGTACATAAGGTTCAAAGCACATTAGTAGATAGAGCCCTCCTCCTTAGGGACCACGCCCAACCCAAATATTTGGCAGTTCCAATTACAATTTGCATTTCAGTGGACGAACAAATTATTCTTAGCCCCTCGACACCAGTTAAGACGCCAAGATTCCTACATACTGGAGCCAACCAAAATTTCCTTGGATTTGCATAAGCCACACATGCAAAAAGAAAATGTGCAAGGTTTTCATTGGGGGCCCCACAAGACGGACAACACGCACTACCTCCAGTTTTCCACCTGGACGTCATACACTTCAAGGGGAGGGAGCCTGCCCTTAGCTGGAAAAATAATTTCCTATCCATTGGGACAGTTATACTGTCCCAATACTTTTCTAAGGATGGCTTTTGTTTAATTTCCATGAATCTACCCCCCAAGGAGTCTGAGGTTACGCTCCTCCAAAGTTTTTGCTCAATGTGGTTCCAGTATAGTTCTTTAATACTGGATTTGCTAGGGAATATTTCCCCAAGGGGATTTTCCCACAATTTGGAGAGCCCAAGCTCCACTAAGACATCCCTTAAGGTTTTCAGCCATGTGATTTTATGGAAAACATCAAGTTTGACTAGTGCTAGAAACCCCTCCGCATAGTGTCTTATTTCCATGGTTGTCCATAGGCGTCTCCAGTAGAGGATGGGCCTCAGTCGGGCACGGTCACTAAGCGATCTTCTACCTAAATCCAGACCAAGCGGTATGAGTGGGGTACTTTGGGGAAGACTGGTTATCCCTCTCACAAACCTGTTCTCAGATCTTTGTAGGGTAGTAAGACTCTCAAAGCCCCAGACTTCAGCCCCATAAAGGGTTGCGCCCAGGGCTTTTGCGTCATAAACCATGAGAACAGGTTTTATGGGCCTGGTTTTGGATCTAGCTTGCTCGACCCTGAGTGCTCCAGAGATCTGCTGGTGTTTCAACACCGCCTTCACTATACAATGTTTCTTCCTTCATTTTGTATTGTTCTTGATCTGCAACTAATCATTTTGTTTTTAGACTTTGCAAATATGGAAGGTGTTTCTCGAGACACTGATGAACACTTTTAATAAGAAGGTTTAATCTGATAGTGGATTTTCTGGATGTTAATGTGAATTTGATCATTCTGGATACTGATCAGTATATCCCAAAATGCGATGTTCTTGATTTGTATTTCATTGCTAAAACTCATGCAATCATTCTTATTGTTCATGTTGGAAATGTGCTCTTCCAACAGGGTCACACCATATTTTTGCCCTCTGTAGCTGAACCAATTTCTGTTGGCCTCTGGACTTTACTCCTTCGCACCAGTGGTAAAGTGCTGGTGCTTTCGCGTTTAAATATGACAAATCTGGCATATACTTAATTGGCACATTTGATTTACTTGTAAGTCCCTACTATATAGTACACAGTGAACCCAGCGACTGTAAATTATATTCTACTAGTGGGTTGCAGCACTCATTCTGTTACCCGCTAAAAACATGTAAACCCCCCTTTAAAACTTGTCTAAAGGTTGGCCATTGCAAACTGCATGGCTGTTTTCAACTGTAAGTTTGACTTGACCAAATAAACCTTTTGCCAGCCTAAATCTTTCTTTTTAATACTTGTAAGTCATCCCTAAGGTAGGGCCTAAATGCCCAAAGGCAGGGTCCATGGTATTTAAAAAGTAGGACATATATATATAAGATTTTACAAGCCACTGCAGTGAAACACTTCCAAAGTTGATTATCACTGTAGCATGGCTAGTTGTACCATCGGGAAACACTGAGTTATATAATAACAATTCATAATTTCGGTTTTGCAGTAGCTAGATAAACTATTTTTAGGACTATTTTATGTATATATATATATATATATATATATATATATATATATATATATGGTAATTTCAAATCTGACTTAAAAGTAAAGTCGGATTTATATTAATAGTTTGAAATGACATTTTTAGAAAGCTGCCAGGTATCTGCCTAAGCTAAGTATGATTTTCTGCCAGTGTTATCTGGCTTGTGATGGCTTCCCTGAGGTGAGAGTCTACATTCTTCATACAAAGGTTTGCATGGGTCGACCTATCCACTTTTTGATCCCTTCCTGATATGTTTTATTGTAAACTATCCTACTGTGCACTTCTCCAACAAACTCCAACATGGCATGAATCTATAAACCTTGGGCAAAATGTTAATTAAGCCAGACTAATCAGAGTAATTTCAGTAACTACACATTAATCTTGTGATGCACAATTACGGGATTATGCAAGCTTGAGTAATTAAAATTAATTTGGGGAAAATCCTACCGCAGGAGCACAGGAACAACAAACTTAGAGAGAGAGCAGGTGCTGCCTACGGCTGTTCATGTCCGGCAGCTTTTAGTGCTTTTTCCTTAGAGCAAAATCAATCCTCAGGCCCATTTTGAAAGCATGGGTGCATTTAGCACTAAATGTTGGGTTACACTTCTCACATAATTACGCATTATTAAGATTAAACCAATAACGAGTAATAACATTAGAGAGAATCACACCGGTTATGCCCATCCCTAATGTAGATTGCTCTCATATGCTAGACAAAAGGTTTAGGTCTGGTGAGGTGTTCTTCTTTCTTGAGCAGGATAGCCTTGGGGTTGTGCCCAGTTCCATACTGAGCTTCAAAAAATGCCACCGTGCCACTGGATGTTTTAGTTCACATCTAGACCTCCCTCCCTTTGTCTTTCTAGTCAGCTTGGCTCCAAAACTCAGCGGGAGAGGAGAGCTGCCCCTGAACTGGCTTGCATTAACCACGTGGGAGGGTTTGCCCATTATCATAGCCACACCTCTGGGTGGGTACAGGCAACTCTGTCTAGGGAAAAAAGGTTTTTGCCATGTTGGAGTTTGGTGGAGAAGTGCACAGTAGGATAGTTTACAGTAAAACATACCAGGAAGTGATCAAAAAGTGGGTAGTACCACCCTTGCAAAGTTTTAACTCATTGGTTAGAGAGTGGCCAGGAGTTTCACCTACTGACAGGCTAGCACTGGACATAACAGTGGCATCCCTATTACCTCTCTCAGAACGCTCCTGAACTTGTGTGGATCAGAATAAGGAATGCCCTGCTGTCTGGAGAACCTAAAGGAAGTCTGGACCTGCTTGCCTTGAACTTAGGGCCCCAGAAGTGACTCCAAGGATTAGTTTGCTGACGTCCTGCTTAGCTACATTGATAAACAAGCATCCAGAGGCCTTTTTCTGTAGCTGACCAGTTCCAACCAATTCTACCCTGGACCTTACTTTTGGCCTCTGTTGGAGTGAATCCTAACCCACCCCCCATGTGGTGCCTCTTAGGTCCTGAACCATTGGATGGTGTTAGAGTGTCCTGCTCCTGTCCAAACTGCAAAGCTGGGATTTAGAAACATTTTGTCAAGTTTTCCTTCAAAGATCTGCTAGGAGACTGTGATTGCCATCCAGCTAACGCCATCAATGTCAAATTACTAGTTGGATTCAACTTGCTGATTTGCCTTGCTGAAGGGAACCTGAATGGCCAGTAAGTTTCTAAGTCCAAACATAATGGGCTTCTGCAGGAATGACACTGAGTAGGGACTTGTGAACAAATACACCTTCCTGGTCATAGACTTTACCCACTTAAAGCCTTCTTCCCATCATTGACAACCACACTGGGACCCCCCTTTTCAGCAACCCACTATCATCAGGCCCTGCATAAGATCCACCTTACACTGTCAATGACTCGTTGATAACCCCTTTTCTCAAGAAAAATGTCAAAGTATGAAGGTAATATTTCTACTGAGAGAAACCTGGTATTTGTATCCAGCCTTCACTCAACCTTAACTTTTGATTTTGAGCCCGTCTAGTGCAACCAGATACCTGCAGTTGGCACTTTGTGCTTTTTGCAGCTTTTTTCACCTGAAAATTTTCAAAATCATCACTCTTGTTCTAAAAATTGGATTTTTTATTTTTAGCATTTTAGTGTCATTTTATTTATTGAAGAATCCTCTATTCAAAATTGGATTGAGATTATTCTTGTGTTGTACTTTCATTTTGCTGCTGTTTGAGTGCTGCATACATTATTTAAACATTGCCTTTAAGTTAAGCCTGACTGCTTTATGCCACGCTACCACATTGTTAAGGACAGGTTTATTTAGTGACTTTTGTGATTCACCTTGACAAGGATTGTGATTATTCTTTGAGGTTAATTCTCATTTTCTTTAAATAATGCTCCAAATTTCTTACAGCTTAGTTCTTCTATTTGTTATTGCACAACAACTCCTTACTGGCCTGTTAACTAAGGAATATATCATCAAAAAACATCATTTTGTGTCTTGGAATATATGATTTTCCTCAAATCTGGTCAAGAACA
The DNA here is from genome assembly GCF_964261635.1 of Lissotriton helveticus. NCBI lineage: Eukaryota > Metazoa > Chordata > Amphibia > Caudata > Salamandridae > Lissotriton > Lissotriton helveticus. Next base: position 1,476,017,592 of record NC_136069.1, read on the forward strand.
GATTGCCATCAATCAGAGCTGCACAACTTTCCATTGAGGACCCATTAGATGTAGGATATTTTCTCCTCCTCATGTAAAGTAGCTGGGATAAAGAGTACATTACTCTATTGGTTTTATAGCCTCTTTTTGTAGTAGAGCCTATTTCGTGGCTTCAATTCCTTGGTTGTGCGGGATGAAAGTATAAAATGCCTTGACACCTACTGTAAAGAGTACATTACTCTATTGGTTTATAACCTCTTTTTGTAGTAGAGCCTATTTTGTGGCTTCAATTCCTTGGTTGTGCGAGATGAAAGTATAAAATGCCTTGACACCTACTGTATACAGCTAAATGTCTGTGTTGGTCAATTCAACTTGCACTAGTTTAGTGAAGAAAACAGTGGTATCATTATTATATGGTCAGATTTGTTGAATGAATTATTGGGGAAGACAATACTAATATTTGCCTTTTGGGTCATGGACTGTTCCAGTACAGGATACTATGAGTCTGAAAGGGCTTTGGGGTCCTTATCTTTGGGAATTTGGGGTAACCAATACATATTTGGTTGTCTCAAATGTTATCGTGTCATATATTGCTTGATTTATATTCCTCTGATGTGTTCCTCCTGTCCAGCATGCCATAATATGGCCTTTATTATATGTTCGAATGGTGTGGTTGAATCTTCAGGTAAATGTTACTATCATTTCCATATTCATTATTACTCTCTTTATAGAATAAAATATCTATTACTATGAATGCTCCTCCTTGGCAGTCAACTTGAATATTACCTCAGGATCCTTCACCAGCTTGTTTAAAATGCCTTTGTCTTTCTCAGCTATGTTTTTAAAATTCTTTCTTGTGTTTGCATTGTACTTTCCGGATGTCAAATATTACCAATGCCTCAAAGGTGCATAGAACTTTTTTTGACTTACAGGTGGTTGAAAAAGAGATTTAGGTTTACATTGTTTCCCTTATTTCCTAAGTATTGTTTTAAAAATCATCACAATATTTTTTGAAGAACTGTTGTAAACTCAAGTTCTTCATGAACCCTTACATAGATGCTTACACTTCCAAATTGTTGGTATCATATAGGCAAGAACTGGGTGTAATTTATATTACACCAGCAAACGTTTCGTAAATTTGCTAAGTTTGTAATATGTTTAAAAAAAACATTTTTGGCATGAAATGCGTCCTTGCATCAAATATTGATGCTAGGACTCATATCGTTTCACATAATTACACAAAAGCAAACGACATGGATTTTGCACATTCCTAATATATGCTGAAAGAAATTATACTTCTGTAACATATGCATTTGTTTCACTGCTACTGCTTTGTCTGAAGTGTTAATCACTTCGTTTTTGTCTGACTCCTCATTGTTCTAAATCCTACTTCTTCCCAGTTGTATACTTCTACTAACTCATAGTCAAAGGTGTCTCCCTTCAATTTCGGCACCTTGAGTTCATTAATCGTTTTGGAAAAGTTGTTAATTTTTCCTTAATGTCTTTCAGTGTTTTCGCCCATCCCATTTCTTCTATTTTTCTCTGATGTCCTTTTTGTCAGTTGTTCATTTTCAAATAAGCTCTATTCAGTGCACGCAATAGTTATTCTGCTATAAGAAGGATTCAATCTCACGAGCACCTTAAAATTGTAAACCATCTTTCTAAAAATGTTCTTGTGTTTGCACAATGTTGGTTTTAGTGCTGTACGTAGTCCGCAAAGGATCCAGTTTGCCTTCTGATATAGTATCAAAGTTGTGGCATGCAGTCTCGGCATGCAGTCTCTGATGGATCTATTTTCTCATTAAATAATTCAATTTCTTTTTTGATGTTGTCCTCCACTTTTCCCATCAATGTAATCTTTTCTTTGGGTTCTTTGATTGGTAAATTTATTTCATTGGCTTCCTCTACTTTGACTATTAACGTGTGTGCCCTATTTTTAGTGGCATCAGTGATTTAATTGATGGTGCCATTTGTAATGTCAAATATAACATCATGCCTGAGACCAGAACATGATGGTCAACTACCAAATGCCTGCTTCCCTACCCTGCTACAGTCATGGAAAAATCATCAACAAACGAACGACTGATCACCTCAACAATAACCAACTTCTAAACCCCTTTCAATCCATTTCTAGGCTCAACCCCAGCACTGACACCACCCTTCATTGCTGCCGCGGACAATATACACCAGATCATTGATAGAGGCTAATTTGGCTGATTACACTTCTGATACCACTAACCTCTTTCCTGCGGAGTCCCACTAGGATCTTAATTTAGCTCCACACTGTTCAACACCTACATTGCACCACTTGCCAAAATCATCAGAACCCATGGAATCAGCATTGTCTCTTAGAGTGACAACACCCAGCTCATCCTTTCCATCTCCAACAATACCAACCATCTGGATGAAGACCAATTGTCTGAACCTCAACCCACATAAGTGGTTCTCTTTAGCATGGACATGGGTGTAACACAGGCCCCTGCATCAATCAATCAATCAGGTGTTTGTTAAGCGCGATTACTCACCCATAAGGGTCTCAAGGCGCTGGGGGGTCGCAGGTTCCAGTTCATCAAGGAGGGGGTCTGTCGAAGAGCCAGGTTTGAGGTTTCTTGCGAAGATGGGGAGCGATGTTATCTGTCTGAGGTGGAGAGGAAGGGCATTCCAGGCTCTGGCCGCGTGGAAGGAGAAGGAGCAGCCTCCCAATCTGGTCTTTCTGGTGCGGGGGACCACGGCATAGGAGAGCTGGGCTGATCGTAGGGTCCTTTGGGGTGCATGGAATTTGAGTCGGCTGTTCAGGTATGCTGGTCCGGTGTCGTGGAGGGCCTTCTGAGCGTGGGTTAGCATCTTGAAGGTGACTCTAGCTTCGGGGAGCCAGTGGAGTGTGCGCAGGTGCTAGGAGATGTGGCAGTGTCTTGGCAGGTTGAGGACCAATCTTGTGGCAGCGTTTTGGATGTTCTGTAGCTTGCAGTGTGGTTTCTGTTTATTCCAGCATAGAGTGCGTTGCCGTAGTCGAGCCTGCTGGTGACCAGGGCGTGAGTGGCGGTCTTTCTGTGTTCGAGGGGAATCCATTTGAAAGTCTTACGCAGGAGGATGAGACCGAGTTGATCTGGCCGTCGGTTTTGAGCTCTGAGTCCCGGATGATTCCTAGGTTGCGTGCGTGGTCCTTGGGGTGGGCGGGCTTCCGAGGGCGGGGGGGCCACCAGGTGTCGTTCCAGGCATTGGGGTTTGGGCCCATGATGAGTACTTCCGTTTTGTTGGTGTTTAGTTGTAGGCAGCTGTTTTTCATCCATTTGGCGACAGATTCCATGCCAGATTCCACAAAAGTTGTGTCTGGCGGTGTTGGGTTAGTTGGATAGGGAGAGGATGAGTTGGGTGTCGTCTGCGTATGACACAATGTTGAGTCCGTAGGTATTGACGATGGGGGCGAGCGCAGTCATATAGACGTTGAGGAGCGTAGGGCTGAGGGAGGACCCCTGGGGGACTCCGCAGGTGGTAGGTGTAGGGTCCAAGAGGAAAGGGGGAGTCTGACCCGCTGCGTTCTGCCGGAGAGGAAGGAGCGGATCCAGTCGAAGACCTTGTCTTGGATCCCTGCGTCGTGGAGTCAGCGTATTAGGGTGCGGTGACAGACTGTGTTGAACGCTGATGAGAGGTAGAGGAGGAGGAGGGCTGCTGTTTCTCCTTTGTCCAGTAAGGTACGGATGTTGTCTGTTGCGGCGAGGAGGACGGTTTCCGTACTGTGGTTTTTTCTGAAGCCGTATTGGGAGGAGTCGAGGATGTTGTGCTCTTCGATGAATGTGGCGAGTTGGCTGTTGATGGCTTTCTCAATAACTTTAGATGGGAACGGGAGCAGGGAGATGGGTCTGTAGTTTTTGAGGTCGATGGGGTCCGCCGAGGGTTTCTTCAGGAGGGGGTTGATTTCAGTGTGTTTCTAGTCGCCAGGGAACGAGGCAGTTGTCAGGGAGCGGTTGATGGTGTGGCAGAGCATGGGTGCGATGGTGTCGGCGGCTCTGTTGAAAATGTGGTGGGCAGTGGTCCGTGGGGCCCCGGAGTAGATTGACTTCATCGTCTTCAGTGTGTCTTCAGTGGTGAGGGATGTCCAGTTGTTAATCGCTGGCTTCAGGGTGGCAGGGGTAGTTGGTGAGGGTTCAGTGTGTTGGTCGTCTTTGTCGAAGTTGTCGTAGATGCTCTTGATTTTGTGGTGGAAAAAGGTGCTGAGTTTGTCGCAGAGGTCTTGTGAGGGAGGGATGTCGGTGTACTCGCTGGTGGGTTGGGCGAACTCCTTGATGATGGTGAAGAGTTCTTTGCCGTTGTGTGCATGAGTGGAGATCCTGTCTTCAATCACTTTTTTCTCGTTTTTCCGATGAGTTGGTGGTGGGCATTGGTGGTGGTTCTGAAGAGGTTGTGAGCTTCTGTGGATTTGGTGTTCCTCCAGGCCTTTTCGAGGCGGCGGCAAGTGCGTCTGGACTCTCGAAGTTTGGTGGTGAAATGATGAAATTCTTAGCTAAGGGCCAAGTGTGAAATTTAGTTATTTAGTAGTTGGAAACATTGATAGTTTTCAAGCCCAATAAACAAGGATGACATTTCTAATGTTTCATTTAAGAAAGATAATGTATAGACCCCCGAGGCAAAAGAAAGAATGGATTGGTGAGGTAACATTGAGCTCATTCTGAGTCCTCTGCGAAATATACACAGGATCTCAGCCACGTGGAAGGTCTTGCAGTGTCTGGCCCAGACTTTATTAATGCTTACCTCCCCCAAATTCCCCTGGCAACAAGCATGCCCTCAAACATATCTTGCATTAGATAAATCAACAAATGCGCCAAAGATCAAAACAATTCCAAAACACTCAACGTTTCCTTTCTATTTTGTACTAAAATGTTGCAACATTTCTACGAAAGAAAAATTATAGTTCACTTTACGTTTGATGGCCTTCATGATACACTTTTATATTAGCAAGACAAATTCCACACAAATGTATCCCACGGGAAAGTTAGGACTCAATTATGAATATGACAACACAGTAATATTTCTGCCAACAGTGAACTGTGTGGTTGGGTTTGCCAGCGCTTCCTCCTTGAAGAGCGTCATAACATTGTTAAAAAAATGTAACTTCTAAACTTTTTTCTTTATCCTCCTATGGCATCCTCACCCTGCAGTTTTCACCATTTGTTTCTTTTATATCCAATTTCCATTGCCATTCTCAGTCCTCCACGTCTCTTCAATTCTTGTTTCATAGCTTACTTCCATTTGTTCCCCATAATGCCATGAAGCAGCATGGGTTTTGCATAATGACTGTAAATACAAACAACATGGTAACAAGGGCATACCAATCTGTGATACAGAGACTAGGATGGGCACAAAGAAAGTGGTAAGGGGTCTCTGATTAAACAATTCACTATCCAGCGCCTAAAAGCACAATGCTTTGTAGTGGTATGCGTTGGGATGTATGACATTACAACGCATGCTTTTACATTGCATGCCTTTACAACGCGTTTTTTACAACGCATACCATTACAACGCATAGTGCTTTTAGGCGCTGGATAGTGAATTGTTTAATTTACTATTCCAACTCCAGTCCCCGTGGATAGTAGGGAAGGTGTTGGATAGTACATTAAACCTATTCCCTATCCTAGAGCGCCCTCCAGCGCAATGCGTTGTAATCTTTTGCGTTGTAAAAGTTGCGTTGTAAAGGCACTGCGTGGTAAAAGTTGAGTTGTAAAGGTTGTTTACCCAACACTGGGGCAGAAACACTAAAAGAAGGATTAGGATACATGCATTGGGGTATTGTCTGTGACACTAACATGAGAGGACTGCGCAATGGATACTTTAATTTAGTAATAATATCTCATACATGGGGACACCGGGATACGACTACCACTAAATTGATAGTAGCACACTGGCAGAGATATTAGCATTCTGACATGGGAAGCATGACATAGGGCCAGATGTAGGTAATCTCGATTTACCTACTCTTAAATACCGAATCATATCATCTTTTTAAATTACTGAATCAGTAAGATTCGGTAATTACCGAATCGGTATTTACTGATTCGGTAATTGCCATTCATTCCTATGGGCCTGGAGGCCCATAGGAATGAATGTCAATTACCGAATCGGTAAATACCGATTCGGTAATTGGGGGAAACATTGAAGGGTGGCAGGGTGTCACTTTGACACCCTGTTGCACCCCTCAATCATGTATGGGTGCACATGTTGCAGACATACATGCCCTAAGGGCATGTATGTCTGCAACATAGCAGCGTTTGAAAAGCAAATAAAATGCTTTTCAAGGCTTTTCATTATTTACCACCAACTTCTAGGAATCAATGGGCAATACCGATTCGGTATTTACCGAATAGGTAAATACCGAATCCTGCAAGGGTGCAGGGGGAGTCACTTTGACACCCTCTAGCACCCCAAATACAGGCATGTGTGCCATGTGGCACACATACATGCCCTAAGGGCATGTCTGTGTGTCACATGGCACAGGTGTGCATGCACAGATGTGCATGCACACCTGAATTCGGTATTTTACCTTAAAATACCGACTCTTAAGGGCCTGTGGCACTCTCAGGAGTGTCACCTACATGTGGAATTACCGAATCGGTAAAATTACCGATTCTGTAAAATGCTGGCCCCTACATGCCTAATCCTAAATACCGGTCGGTAACGGCCGAAATCGGCCGTTACCGACCGGTATTTCCTCTCCTACATCTGGCCCTTGATCTCTTTGGAGCTTGAATATGATGAAGTGTAAATCAACAGGTAGCAGGAGCACCCTCAAAGGGTTCTACCATTGATAATTTTCTTACCCTTTCGGTGGGAGTCATTTTGAAGGAGATTTTGATGGTGATGTTCCATCTACACATTCCTTACCTCTCCCTATCTCCTCTGTCAGCACTGGATTAAATTCTACTTATGGGTCACCACCAATTGAACCTGCAGTCAAACATAAAAGACAGTGCGGACCCTGAAACTTCAGGTCAGGGGAGGGCACACCTGCGATGGTCGGCCTATCTCCACTATATCTGAAAAATCCCTGGCGATTGAGCTTAGTGTTAGTATTCGCTCTATGCTTAAACAGCTCTTGCTCCCTCTACCTGTTAGATTAGATACAATTGAGGCAAAGTGCAATGAACATGGAAAGAGCTTGGATGGATTGTTCTCCTGACTCCCGTCTGTACAGCGAAACAAACTGGAAGTCCCAATCGTCTTTCTCTTGCTAAAACTCAGTTCCATCTGCAGTTGCATCTGATTATGCTAATCCCTGTTCTAGCGCTAACATCCCTGCTTCTTCGAACTCAACTGGGTCTATGTCTGTTCATAATGGGGAAAGTAGTAGTGTTCCGAAGAATATGCTTACTTTTGCACATTGTTTGGGTGCACATTTAAACAAGTAGCTCTTAAGTCTCCTGCCTGACGCATGTCTATTTGTGAACACTTTTATGGTAATTTTTGCTTCTGAATAAAGGATGGTATTATTTTTTTATATACTCATTGGTGTAATGCTCCTATTTTGTTACCAGCTTCAGTTGAAAATAGGAATCAACTAAAGTTCAAAGACCTTCACTAGTTTTCTAAGAGCCTGAGTTTTAGTGTATGTGACTCAAATCATATATTGTATGTTAGAAGAGATTCTTGTGTGGTAAATCTAAGAAAGGGGATTCTGTGGTTCATTTCTGGAGGCCTTCTTTTGTTGAAAATGTATTGGCTAGGCTAAGTAATGTGGATTTTTATTTGGCACTAATCATCCGCAAAGGTATCCTTGCTGCTGGTGGGTAGGTGGGGGGGGGTCCAAAAGGGGGTGGTGATGGACGGAGCATCCGAACCAATCAAACACTCACACCCAGTCAAAAGATCTGGGTTGAATCCATCACCGTTCTTTAGCCCACTCTGCCACCCCAGTTCAGACATGGCTATATGCAAATCAGTCTGACCCTGTGCCTCATGGGAACAGTCCAGCCCGAACTGCCAAGCCATGCCTTTCCTGGACCGGAAACAAGCTTCCGAGGACCGGTTTCTGGTATTACAGCCGTCTTCAGCCCGTCTTGCTTGAATCCAGTGGCAAAGTGAGCAAGGGACTCACGTCTCAGCATACCCTGCCACACTTATGGCGGCCAAAAGCGGTACAAAAGGGGGTGGTGATGGACGGAGCATCCGAACCAATCAAACACTCACACCCAGTCAAAAGATCTGAGTTGAATCCATCACCGTTCTTTAGCCCACTCTGCCACCCCAGTTCAGACATGGCTATATGCAAATCAGTCTGACCCTGTGCCTCATGGTAACAGTCCAGCCTGAACTGCCAAGCCATGCCTTTCTTGGACCGGAAACAAGCTTCCTAGGATCGGTTTCTGGCATTTCAGCCGTCATCAGCCAGGCTTGCTTGGTCAACCCTTTCAGAGCAGGTTTTGAATAACACTTTGGTGTATTTTTTCACTGACTTACATTCAGACTTTAAGGCTAGAGTGCGGTATGGATCCAGTGGAGACTATACTGCCTCTTTTAAGCTCAAATGAGGAGAACGACAGGGATGCATTTTTGCACCTATTGCGTTTCTTTTATACATGAATATTTGAATAAGCTGTTGAACAAAATATGGTCTGGAATTGCCCTTAATTAAATCTGCACCAGGAACAGCTATACTATGTGCGGATGATGCAGTCTTCTTGGGCTACTCTAAAAAGCATGCTGATTATAGATTTTTACAAATGTCTATGCTAGATCTGGAGACTAATTTTAATAAATCCAAATATTGACATCTGATCAGGGTAGTTTCTCGCTGGTAACCTCTTTCAGAAATGGCAACAGTTTGCTGAAGGTCTCTCAATTTCCATATCTGGGGATTATTTTTGAACCCTCTAATTTATGGAGTTTAACATGTCTATTAAGAGCTGTAAACTTGGACCGTCTATGGGTGCTCTATTTAATCTGTCCACTATCATTGGAAGTACGCCACGGGGCCCTTCACCAGAAATATATAAAAGGCAATGTGTGCCAGTAGTACTGTATGGTGCAGAAGTTTGGATTTATGCCAATACATGTCTTGTGCAAGTGAAAGAGGATCTGTGCCTCTGTCGTTTTCTGTGTCTCCCCCATTCGGTCCCATTTTCATTTGCCACATGGATCTGGGTGGCTTTCAGTTTGGCCAAATTCCATACAAGTTTTTATCCACTTCTGATCAACAACTGTTTAAGTTGTGTTAAGGGTATTAGGATACTCTGGCTCCCATATGTTAAATCTGCTTTAGTGACACTAGGGATGCCCAATATTTTTTCTGAACCTTGCAATGTTCTTAAGTCTGATAGATTACATGTGAAGCAATTGTTTCTGGCTAAAAGGCATATGGATAGAGAAGGCATATCATTGTTAAAATATACTGTTAGGAATCACATCACATTAGTGATTTATTTGGTTATTGAACCCTATTTATTAAAGGTGACTAGTGCCTAGGAGAGGGCCCTTTTCCCACGCTCTCAGACAGGAGTCATCCGCTTTCAGCTTTCAGCTATGTTTTCCTACGGGTCTGCTGAAGAGACAGTTTTACTCAATGTAGACCTGCATTGTGTCTTTACAGATGTTAAATGGAAATGACTTCTGTTTTGCAGTTGATGCTTTTATAAACCTGGTATGAAATGCTGCAAATTGATACTTTTTTATTCATGTTTTTATTTCACTTGTTTTTTTGTTTATGCTTTTATATTATAGCAGGTACAATTGAATAAAGTTTTTTTTAACAGAAATACATTAAGATGTCTCTTTTAAATATAATTATATCAAACATTAAACAAAATATATATGTTTTGAAAGTTGAAATAAGGAAATGTATTTGAACCTTAATTCTTATGTGTTTTATTTGCTATGGAAGGGTGTTCCAGTTCCAGTAACTGGTCGTGTGTGGTGTTGGACTTACTCCAGCCCTGAGGTGAAGTTCATTTACAGCTGTTTTAGGGCCTTCTTGGCTGTAGTAACTGGAAGTGCAGCTTGTGAATAGCACAGTGTTTACTCCAATTGGGGTGGGTGTTTGTCCCTTCCTAAACTCCTTCTTATCCCCTCATTACCTCTCACAAAACCACTCCTATTTTATAGTAAGTATTCCCCATGTTCCACCCACATCCCTGCCCCTCCCACATATACTACAAAAACATATGCACACGTGTTTGGAGATCTCTACATAGAAAAGACAGGCAAAGCGAAAGTGGCGCTCTCCTCATTTAGGATTGTGAATAGCATTTTGTAGTACTTGAGTAGTCCTCTTGTAGTACTAATAAACATACTGCAAAGTGAAATTTTTGATAGAGCTGTATGAGTTGGTTATCAACAAGGGGATTTTGTATATAAGCACAGGGATATTGACATAGGAACACCATAATAAGATTGGGTAACTAGTATGGGGACATTGATGCATTGATATGGACTATGCAACTATGAAGGCAATGACACTTGTACACTTACATGTTGATGATAACATTGGATCAGGCACAGAAAATGGGTATATTATAACAGGGACACTGACACCGGGGCACTGGGGCACTGAGCAGTAAAGAATTGACTCCTGGACACAAACACTAGAGCACAGTCATATAGGAGAGTCTGAAGCTTCAGAAATGGGGATGCCATGATGTCCACAGGCACCTTTTTCATACCAGTGCCAATATGGTGCCATGCACAGATTGCTGCTGTGCTCTCTGGTTCATTGGCCATGCAGGGACTCCAGCAAGATGAGGATTAGGCATTAATCAGAGCCCTGATGAGAAAGCCCTGTCTGTCACCCCATGGGTTCCATGGTCTCGGACATTCATTCTTTAAATGAGAGGTCAGGGTGTCTACTAGCCTGAGATGCAGATATGAGAAAATGAGAGAGAAAGCAGGGAGAGCTTTAAACAGCAAAAAGACAATCCTCTGAGATAATCTGATAAATCAAAATCTGAGCTTATACTTTACCCCTTACTAACTGCAGAGCCTACTGATACTGGTAAAATGTTTGGTAACATGGTAGTAAACCTTGCAGAAGATTATCCCCAATCGCTCAACTGATTCACAAATAACCTTTAAACCCTATTTTTGTCATGGCAAATAGTTAAGCCATTTTAAGAACTTTCTAGGTGAGCTTGCCATCTTAGCCCCCCCCCCCCCACCCAGACTTGATGTTGATCCGTATCATCACTATTGTGATATAATCAACTTCTGCAGAGGGTGTCTATGGTGACTATGGAGTTCAGAATGAGATTTCACACATTGGCTACCTAGTCTCTCCTTGTGGAGCCTAGATAATCCATGATGCCAAGCAAAAGTTTAACTTTGGAGATAGTAGCAATTAACTGGTCAGTTACTGACCCAGAGGATAAGAGGTCAACACTAGTGCTACTTTCGATAACTAATGCAAAGCAGGCGGATTTCTTATGTATCAGCATTCCAGCACCACATGTACTCCATGACACGATGAAAGCTCTTGTGAGACCAATGTTGGTAAGTGCTTCTACTGGACTACTTGCTGTGATGCCCTATAAATCTCCAAGGCATCACTAATTGTCACGGAGGATTGGCAATGCTAGCTTAGCAAGGTAAGGAAGATGGAGTCATAAGTGCTCCAAGTAGCCAACCAAAAAGAGAGAACACAAAAATCCATCGGTTAAGTTCCACTTCTATCATTTGTACCAAAGTCCCAATGGTAAATGCAAAAGCTGAAAGTGCAGACCTTGCTTCTGTTAATCTACTTTGCACCATCATACGAGGACCTGGCAGCTTTGGTTGAGTGTTAGAAGAAGGGAATTGACAGCATATAGTAGGAGCTAAGAAAGAGATATGCATCAGGAAGCATAGTCTCAAAATGAGCCAGTCCAGATCACAACTGTAAGGAGCACATTATGGCCCTAACCCACCTTTAAGCGCAAACAGGGCACCTCCTCAGGGCATGTTTACCTCTGTGCCGGCATCCTTATTATGGTTTGTTGCAGCATCAAAGTGATTCCCTTATTTGCATAGAACCACGTCCCATGCAAATGAGGCACTGTCCTCTGAAGATAGCACCAGCGCTATTGGTATTACAGAAGGGGCAACACGAGAGTTTGCAGCCCCTTCTATAATACCCCAACACCCGGGGGCGTGTCTGCTAATGTGCCATGTAAACACAGGACAAGTAAATCCTTTGTGCATTGCAGAGAATGAACACAGGTGCCCCCTCAGAGAAAACTAATTGTGCAGGAGGGTACCAAGCAGCCCAAATCCAAATACAAAATATAGGGCTGGCTGTAAGTGAGCCTCTTTACATTGGGCCACTCAGTAGCTATGTGTTACGGACACACGTTTATTGCTTTCCTATATTGATACCTTAGTTACCTGAAGGAGTATCAAAACTCATAATGTTAAAATATGGGCTATATTCCAGCCAAGCAGGTTAATGCAAAAAACTCGTATGCTGAAACTTAGCTTGTAAATGCGAATCATGCGTAAGTTTTACTTTGCCTGATATGTGAACTCAAACATATTTTGTATGGAAGCCATTTGTGCCTCAGTAAACCAGGTCACAACATTTGCATTTATAAAAAGACCAACTATACTGTCCATTTTTTATGTTAAGAAAAGCCAGCAAGTAAAAACTTCAAGCAGATGTTTCTTTATCGCAGCTATAAGAGCCCCCTCAAGATGATGTCTACAGACATGTACTTTTCATCCCTTTAAGCTTAGCTTTCCCCACCCCCTCCTTAACTACTAGTTCCTAGACGCAGCACATTATTTACGGGTTGTCACGTGGCACTGCCTCCTCAACTAAAAATACCACAAAGAAAAGAGCGCGGATTTTCACACACATTTGCTGCAGTGTAATTAATGTAATTCAGTTTTTTAACAGATGGGCTGTACAGAATATGCAAGCTGCACGCCATTGCTGAATGCACTCGAGGTAGTCGCAGTCTTACAGCCAGATCAGCTTCTCTAATTGCTGGCTCTGGGAAAAAGAAAAAAAAACACACACACAGCCTAGTCAATATATTTTGAGAAGATCTTGGCATGTTCGTAAAATATTCGAAAAAGAGTTCTAGCCCTTCATTTTGCAATTGTCAACCATTTAATTAAGTGCGCCATAATATCGTACTCTAGATATTAAAAAAAAAATAATCAAACGAAGTATATTTTTAAAGGAGAAATCGAATAGCATGTAGGGTATAAAGTCACCTTCCTGGCTGTATGTCTGTGTTTCAATACACTAAAAAGACCATTTTCTTAACATATGCCATTTTGTATGCATTTGATAATTTAGTATAGTTTGCCCTCGGCCATTTAAGAGAGCTACAAGGTGTCACAGAGTTTGCACAAAATCGTCATCTGGGAAAGTTAAATCCGATCGCATTCAATTGAGGCCTCTCCAAAATGCTGCTGTTGCAATCCTGGTCATCCCTAGATTTCAGCAGACCTGACCAACTCAGGGGTATATGTACAAGGACTGGCGAAAACTACAGCTAATGCTAGTTATCAGCAGTTTTCTTCCCACTGTGTACCGCGGAAAACTGTCGCCTTGTTAGCGACGGATGTACAAGACGTTGCTACATGGCAATAGCTTCAGCGATCAGCGGTGAAAACTGCTGCTAACATTAGCGCGAAGGCGATAGGAATTCTGGCGTTAGTGGGAAAAAGGTCAGAAAAACGAACGGTCCATTAGCGGCAAAAAAATGCATGTTAGTCAGCCCAACGTGAGTTTTTTGCCTCTAATGGAAAAAATGGCCTATCAGTCGACCGCCAATAGGAAAATAGGCAAAAAAACAAAAAAATGCAGAATGGAGCAGCCAGGGCCAAGTGCAGCACACATCAACAGCTCCCTCAAGCCACCCAACACCCAGGACGACCTGGATGAGAGCCTGGATGCCTTGCAGGACCTGTGTCTGGAGCCTAGATGCCTCTCTGGACCTGTGTCTGGAGCCTTGATGGTTCACTGGACCTGCGTCTGGAGTCTGGATGCCTCGGTGGACCTGCGTCTGGAGCCTGGATGCCTCGCTGCACCTGCATCTGGAGCCTGATGCCTTGCTGGACCGGCGTCTGGAGATCGGAGTGGGATGCAGAGGAGCTGTGGAGTCGATGGCCCTTGGCATTAGTCACTGAAGCGTGGCAATGGCCCGTACCTGGTGGTGAAATCTGGCCGGTCGCATGGAGACACGTTGCTGACCTGTGTGAGAAGACCACCTTTGGCCCCTTGGAGCTGCGAATGGTAGAGGCGCTCCTGTGCACCAACATAGGGAGGTCTGCATCGCATACTACGATCCACTACTACACGGGGTGCATGGAGGGGATTACCAATGGTGGCTGGCACCTCTCTGCATCACAGGCCGGATGATGTTTTGCGCTGGCCGGACGCTGTGGAGGGTGAGGCCCCTGAGCTGCGCCAAACTTGTTTTGAGGGAAAGCTTCAAGTTCACGCCTAAGGGGGCCCTGCTGCATCAACTGCATCAGGAGGTTCACCAGCAGACTTGGCGGCGGCTGCTGTTCCAAGGCTTGTGCAATCCCACCTGGCTGAAGCTTCTGCTAGCTGAGTCACAGATTTGGAGAGAGTTTAGCGGATTGCGCCACGGTGTCAATGTCCAGGTAAGGAGAAGGCGGGACATGTAGCGCAGGAGGCCCAGAGGTCGAGTCCCCAAGGCCTAGCACCTGTAGATAAGCACCCCCAGTGTCAGCTCATCTGCTATGGCGGAAGAGCGTCGCCCTAATGCTTTCAAGCAGTGCAAGAAGAGGAACAATCATCACATGATGATAACTTCCTGACGTAACCCGGCCTTGTTTGCTTTGCAAGCGGGATGGTGGGTCGGACTGCTTCACTCACGGAGTAGGTCAGGGGCGGAGTGGAATGCCCACTCAAGTGCACAGTGACTGTTTGGTCAGCCTGCTCAGGCCACAAACAGCAGTCATGCGCACTGTCCTGTTCGCAATTAAGGCTGCATTACAGCCTGCTTGGAGAACATGCCCACACCTCCAGCTCCTGGCTGAACATCTCGCCAATGACCAATCCCAATGCTGCATTGCGGTGTTGTGATTGGCATAGGGGAGGGATCCTGGCTGCCTACTTCCTGTTCCTGGAAGCAGACGCAGGAGAGCAGGAGCAACGAAGACATGGGACCCTGCCTCGAGGTAAGATTTCTCACATTTAAATATTTACAACACTCGCTCAGACACACCCCCCTGTGTCCACGCCCCATCCAGGCAGGTGGAGTTGGTAAAAAGGACTGAAAGTACTTTGGATTCCTTTAACTTGATTACCATGGAGGAAGTCTCTAAAGCACTAGTCTTAGCTAAATCAGGTTCACCTACGGATCCCTGCCCACCTAAGATTATGGCTCTGCTAGTCTCTAGTTGTGCTCCCGCGATTCTCCAATTATTTAACTCTTCTATACAATCGGGGGTCATTCCTAGAACCTGGAAGGAACCCTTAGTACGCTCCATCCTAAAAAAAAACACAGCAGACCCTCAAGAACTCAGTAGTTATCGGCCGATCTCCCTCCTGCCGCTACTGGCTAAATTACTGGAGAGTATGATTAATAATCAAATTAGTATAGTTGGAGCTAAACGAAGTTCTGGATTCCTCTCAATCAGGTTTTCGAAAGGATTTTAGCACAGAAACTGCTATATTAGCAGTCACGGATTCGTTAAGAACACAAATGGATAAAGGGGGATCGGCAATACTGATTTTATTAGATCTCTCCGCAGAATTTGATACTATATCTCATGAAATGCTTGCAGAGAGATTGGTCTCGTGTGGTGTTCAGGGTTCTGCCTTAAAGTAGCTGCAAAACGTTATGTCCGGCCGAACTCAAACAGTCATATTGGGCCCACATCTGTCAGATTCATTCAGCCTTGACAAGGGTGTCCCTCAGGGCTCCTGCCTGAGCCCGATTCTATTCAATCTTTACATGGCTCCCTTGGCAGGGATAGATAAACAATTAGGCTTTGAGATCATATCCTACGCTGATGATACTCAGCTCCTATTCTCGATTGGTTCTGATATAGGAGCTGAGAAAGCACGTTTTGCCAGAGGAATGCTTGAGATCTCCAGTTGGATGACACAGAATTGTCTCCAGCTGAATCCCGGTAAGACTAAGCTAATGCTCATGGGCAAAGCCTCTGACAGTTGGTCGGACGATTGATGGCCTGCCCAATTGGGGGCGGCCCCCGTCCCTACCCAATGTGTTAAAAACTTAGGGCTGAAATTGGACCTGCTTCTATCCATGACAGATCACGTTGCTGCAACGACTAGCTCCTGTTTTTACAGTCTGCGGCTGCTGCGAAAAATTCTTCCATTCATGCCTATTCCCCATCTTAAAACCTTGGTCCAGGCCATGGGTATCAGCCGCCTGGACTATGGTAACGCTTTGTTAGCAGGAGTAGGAGAGACTTTTCTGAGCAGACTGCAGGTAATTCAAAATACTGCAGCTAGGATGGTACTGAATCGCACAGAGGGTACCCCTTCGGCCCCTTTATTGCGGGAACTCCATTGGCTAACAGTGAGGAAAATATCTTTTTTTAAGATCTGCTGCCTCACTTATACAGCGCTTGGAGGCAGAGGCCCCAAATATCTCCAGAAAAGATTTATTAAGTATGTACCTAACAGATATCTCAGAACAGGAGAACAGGGCCTCCTACAAGTACCGCTGATCAGGTGTTGCCGATTGGGAGGAAAATCCTTCTCATATTTAGCGCCAAGGTACTGGAATGAGTTACCTGACCATCGGCACAAAATTGAGACCTACAGCATCTTCAGGAAACAGCTGTAAGCCTTTTTATTCTAAAACCTTCACCCTCATCCTCAGGAATAGTGCTAGGCAAGCGCAGAGATGCCCCCAGGTGAAGTTGAGTGCTATAAAAGATCACTTAACATAACATAACATAACATTTCTGGTGTTTCCCACCTCCCAGCTGTCCAGTCCCCCCGCAGCACTTCTCAATGGCAGCCGCTGTGCGGTCATGCGCAGCGGGTGTAACACTGGTGTGCCAAAGGTATATATGGAGTTACGACGCATACATTATATCATATTCCATTACACTGCATACTAATACTAGGCATATTGCAGTAGTAGGGAACATGTTGGATTGCAGAGATGTAAACATTACTATTCCCACTTCAGTGAGTGCAACTCTAAAAATAACCCTTGCACCCCAAAGCAAACCCTGAACCCTAGAATTATTCAAAACACACCCTAATCAAATATGAACCCAAATGCACACCCCAATTTTCATATTAGACCCAAATGCACATCCCAATTTTCATATTTGACCCCAAAACACCCCAAATCTCAAATTCTACCGCATAATACGCCCCACATTTCATCTCCGACACCCGAAAACCATACCCACCCTAAAAATTTAAAATACCCCAATACTGACCTCACAATGCGTTGTAATAGAATGCGATGTAAGGGCGCCTGCGTTGTTGGATTTGCATTGTAAAGGCATTACGATGTAATGCCTGCATTGTAATGGATGTCTGCAGTGCCAAAGGAAAGCCCGTCTGAGTCTGTCTGCCCCTGGACAGCTCTCAGCACCAAGGACCCTTCCTCTTGGACACTCCACCCCTACGGCGCCAGCACCCTCCTCGCCATCAACCCTGGATGCCACATCGCCTGCCAGGACCAACATCTGCTCCGGACCGGACATCGCCATCACCATCACCTACTGAATCACCCGCAAGGACCACCCGACCGTCCAGGAGGAGGCATTACCATCACCTACAGAAGCACACTCCGACTGACCACGCACTCTAATGACCCAACGGTGACCATGGAACACCTTAACTTCCAGATCTGGACCAACCCCAACCCCATCCTCTGCCGCACCCTCATCTGCTGGCCCCCGGGGCCATGGACACCCATTCTCTTATACCATTGTAGACCTCATTGCACACCAGGCTCGCCCATCCACCAACAACATCCTACTCAGAGAACTCAAGTTCCACCTGGACAAACCCAGTGACCAGAACACCACCCCCTCCTGATATAGCTCACCGACATCAGACTCAAGCAGCCAGTCACCGCAGCAAGCCACATAGCATGACACACGGTCGAGCAAGTCTCCTCCCCCAGCAGGACCTTCAACGACAGCCACACCACCGGACTCTCCTGGACTGACCATCATTGTATACATCACGTCTTCGCTATGCCCACCATACACAACCGCCATCATCGCCCCCCCTCGCAGCTGGATCAAGGCCACCGAAGTATGTCTCGTCAACTCCCTCAGCACCACCACTCCATGAACGCTTACAGATGATGACATCATGAGGGATAAAAATCCAATTCCCCTATATTAGTAATGTTAGCCATATCTATATATTGTATTAGCATGATGTATCTATATACTCTTTGTGTTATATACGCATAATGCCCCACCTATATATGTTATAGCTAGTTATTGAGGGTAAACGCTGTTCGTGGGTACTGTTAATATCGAGTAGGCCGAGACCCATACAGACGCCCCATCCAGGCAGGTGGAGTTGGTAAAAAGGACTGAAAGTACTTTGGATTCCTTTAACTTGATTACCATGGAGGAAGTCTCTAAAGCACTAGTCTTAGCTAAATAAGGTTCACCTACGGATCCCTGCCCACCTAAGATTATGGCTCTGCTAGTCTCTAGTTGTGCTCCCGCGATTCTCCAATTATTTAACTCTTCTATACAATCGGGGGTCATTCCTAGAACCTGGAAGGAACCCTTAGTACGCTCCATCCTAAAAAAAAACACAGCAGACCCTCAAGAATTCAGTAGTTATCGGCCGATCTCCCTCCTGCCGCTACTGGCTAAATTACTGGAGAGTATGATTAATAATCAAATTAGTATAGTTGGAGCTAAACGAAGTTCTGGATTCCTCTCAATCAGGTTTTCGAAAGGATTTTAGCACAGAAACTGCTATATTAGCAGTCACGGATTCGTTAAGAACACAAATGGATAAAGGGGGATCGGCAATACTGATTTTATTAGATCTCTCCGCAGAATTTGATACTATATCTCATGAAATGCTTGCAGAGAGATTGGTCTCGTGTGGTGTTCAGGGTTCTGCCTTAAAGTAGCTGCAAAACGTTATGTCCGGCCGAACTCAAACAGTCATATTGGGCCCACATCTGTCAGATTCATTCAGCCTTGACAAGGGTGTCCCTCAGGGCTCCTGCCTGAGCCCGATTCTTTTCAATCTTTACATGGCTCCCTTGGCAGGGATAGATAAACAATTAGGCTTTGAGATCATATCCTACGCTGATGATACTCAGCTCCTATTCTCGATTGGTTCTGATATAGGAGCTGAGAAAGCACGTTTTGCCAGAGGAATGCTTGAGATCTCCAGTTGGATGACACAGAATTGTCTCCAGCTGAATCCCGGTAAGACTAAGCTAATGCTCATGGGCAAAGCCTCTGACAGTTGGTCGGACGATTGATGGCCTGCCCAATTGGGGGCGGCCCCCGTCCCTGCCCAATGTGTTAAAAACTTAGGGCTGAAATTGGACCTGCTTCTATCCATGACAGATCACGTTGCTGCAACGACTAGCTCCTGTTTTTACAGTCTGCGGCTGCTGCGAAAAATTCTTCCATTCATGCCTATTCCCCATCTTAAAACCTTGGTCCAGGCCATGGGTATCAGCCGCCTGGACTATGGTAACGCTTTGTTAGCAGGAGTAGGAGAGACTTTTCTGAGCAGACTGCAGGTAATTCAAAATACTGCAGCTAGGATGGTACTGAATCGCACAGAGGGTACCCCTTCGGCCCCTTGATTGCGGGAACTCCATTGGCTAACAGTGAGGAAAATATCTTTTTTTAAGATCTGCTGCCTCACTTATACAGCGCTTGGAGGCAGAGGCCCCAAATATCTCCAGAAAAGACTTATTAAGTATGTACCTAACAGATATCTCAGAACAGGAGAACAGGGCCTCCTACAAGTACCGCTGATCAGGTGTTGCCGATTGGGAGGAAAATCCTTCTCATATTTAGCGCCAAGGTACTGGAATGAGTTACCTGACCATCGGCGCAAAATGGAGACCTACAGCATCTTCAGGAAACAGCTGTAAGCCTTTTTATTCTAAAACCTTCACCCTCATCCTCAGGAATAGTGCTAGGCAAGCGCAGAGATGCCCCCAGGTGAAGTTGAGTGCTATAAAAGATCACTTAACATAACATAACATAACATTTCTGGTGTTTCCCACCTCCCAGCTGTCCAGTCCCCCCGCAGCACTTCTCAATGGCAGCCGCTGTGCGGTCATGCGCAGCGGGTGTAACACTGGTGTGCCAAAGGTATATATGGAGTTATGACGCATACATTATATCATATTCCATTACACTGCATACTAATACTAGGCATATTGCAACAGTAGGGAAGGTGTTGGATTGCAGAGATGTAAACATTACTATTCCCACTTCAGTGAGTGCAACTCTAAAAATAACCCTTGCACCCCAAAGCAAACCCTGAACCCTAGAATTATTCAAAACACACCCTAATCAAATATGAACCCAAATGCACACCCCAATTTTCATATTAGACCCAAATGCACATCCCAATTTTCATATTTGACCCCAAAACACCCCAAATCTCAAATTTTACCGCATAATACGCCCCACATTTCATCTCCGACACCCGAAAACCATACCCACCCTAAAAATGTAAAATACCCCAATACTGACCTCACAATGCGTTGTAATGGAATGCGATGTAAGGGCGCCTGCGTTGTTGGATTTGCATTGTAAAGGCATTACGATGTAATGCATGCATTGTAATGGATGTCTGCAGTGCCAAAGGCAAGCCCGTCTGAGTCTGTCTGCCCCTGGACAGCTCTCAGCACCAAGGACCCTTCCTCTTGGACACTCCACCCCTACGGCGCCAGCACCCTCCTCGCCATCAACCCTGGATGCCACATCGCCTGCCAGGACCAACATCTGCTCCGGACCGGACATCGCCATCACCATCACCTACTGAATCACCCGCAAGGACCACCCGACCGTCCAGGAGGAGGCATTACCATCACCTACAGAAGCACACTCCGACTGACCACGCACTCTAATGACCCAACGGTGACCATGGAACACCTTAACTTCCAGATCTGGACCAACCCCAACCCCATCCTCTGCCGCACCCTCATCTGCTGGCCCCCGGGGCCATGGACACCCATTCTCTTATACCATTGTAGACCTCATTGCACACCAGGCTCGCCCATCCACCAACAACATCCTACTCAGAGAACTCAAGTTCCACCTGGACAAACCCAGTGACCAGAACACCACCCCCTCCTGATATAGCTCACCGACATCAGACTCAAGCAGCCAGTCACCGCAGCAAGCCACATAGCATGACACACGGTCGAGCAAGTCTCCTCCCCCAGCAGGACCTTCAACGACAGCCACACCACCGGACTCTCCTGGACTGACCATCATTGTATACATCACGTCTTCGCTATGCCCACCATACACAACCGCCATCATCGCCCCCCCTCGCAGCTGGATCAAGGCCACCGAAGTATGTCTCGTCAACTCCCTCAGCACCACCACTCCACGAACGCTTACAGATGATGACATCATGAGGGATAAAAATCCAATTCCCCTATATTAGTAATGTTAGCCATATCTATATATTGTATTAGCATGATGTATCTATATACTCTTTGTGTTATATACGCATAATGCCCCACCTATATATGTTATAGCTAGTCATTGAGGGTAAACGCTGTTCGTGGGTATTGTTAATATCGAGTAGGCCGAGACCCATACAGACGTCATCTTCTTCCTGCCTGCGTCAAACACAAGCAACGATCACATGTTATCCTCCAATAGTTGGCAGGCCCTAATTTAGTTGAGTTATTGCGAGCAGCTGAATGCACACTATTCTTTCTCTGTCTCGGGGACTCAAGGTCGCATCTCACTTTGGGTGCGATAAGCGCGTTCCTGAAGGCGCCGTGCCTGCACTCCCGGGCACCAGGACGAAAGGGAGTCGCCCCTCCAGACCTCCCCAATAATAACTAAGCAGAGCTTTGAACTAATCATGTGGGCCATATATGGTCTTTCCTTGAGGCCCAAGGGCCAAGTAGTGTTTTTCCATTTACGGTGACTTCATGTACTGTGTTGAAAGTATATATGTGCTGTTTTGACTGTAAGCCAGCAGTTCTCTCCGTGCACCTGATGGTGAGGGTTGGAGAGGCTCCTCTATAGAGTATTTTGCATAATAAATTATTGAACTTTCTTCACTGCCACCGACTGGTTATTTGGTAATTGGTATTGGGGCTATTGGCAGGTATAGCTCCTTGATTAATTTTTTATGGTACTTCAATCACAGCGTGCAACTGCCGCCAAAGGATCTCCAACTGCTCCAACACCCGGGCACTCCTCAAGAACAGCAATTTGTCAGTACCTTACGCCTGCATGATGGCAGGCATAAGGGGGACACAGTGCCACAGGGATAGGTGGCCCCATGCATTGCTGAAGTTGCCTCATGGTTATGACACGACTGCAGCAATGTGTGACTATCGCAAACAGATACGTCAGGATTCCAGAGGTATCTGTCATTACGTGCGTCATGGAGTGCTGTCCACAGAATACAGTGCATCTGTGGTGTCGCAAGAAGGGGGTAGTGAAAAGTGTTGCAACGCTGTCTTGCCGCAGCGCTGCAACACTTTTCATGAGTGAGGCCCAGGGATGCGCACTAGCTTATTGATGGTGCGCAGTCCTGCCCTGTGGTTTTGTCGCAGGGCAGCGCAGCGACATTGCTTGCAGCGTGGTCCAGGAGGAAAACCTGCTGAAATGAGGCCCCAAGTGTTATCTCCATTTTTAAGACCATCTATTTTCTGGTCTTAAAAAACTGCTTCTAGCTGCAGTTAGAGGCAGTTTTTTGGGTCCTCTAGCCTTAAAAAATCCCCTTGTAAATATCAATAAGTGGGGTTAGTGGCCATTTTTGCACTGGAATGCCTCCCTTGCATGTCATTATCGCTAACAGAAGTGACCATCTTTATAATGAACGTTTTTGCTGGAAAACTGCCTCTAACAGATGTTAGCAACAGCTTTTACTTATGGCGATAAAAATATCGCCACAAAGCCGTTGGAAAAGTGCAACTAAGGCGGCGTTAGCCCCTTGTACTTATGCCCCTCAGTGTTCAAATATTTCCAGAAACGTCTACAGTTCAGTACTGAACTCTACATGCCACTGAGTGGACCCCTTGCGTCTGTCGTCATATTTAAGTTGCTGGAGGGCTCAATGCTATCAAGTGTGCAGAATGCAAGCACAGGTTCCTCCGACTTACCAAGTAATTAGGTGCAAGTTTCTGCAGGTGTCCTCAGGTGCTTAACTTAGTCAGTAAGGAGGGGGGGAGGTTGGGGGGCTCAGCTTCAGATTTTCTGACAATCACACTGGCATATCATGTTAATCATCATATGGTAAGCAGTGCATGAGGGGGGCTTACAGGCCACTGGAAAGTGTGCTGATTGTGAGGGGGTGCTTAAAGCACAGTATTTTGTAAAATATATATTTTTGTAAGTTGCCTTCAAAACACAGATGAGAGTGTAGGTGTAATTTGGTGAAAAAAAGTGCTTTAAAACCACTTACCTGTGATGGCCGACCGCTGCCTCTCTTCTATCCTCTTCTTCCTGCTCCGGTCCTGCAGCAGGCTACAGGAAGCACCATAATGTACCCGGTCCCCAGGCTCCCGATAGACAATCACACGTCTGAAATGCTGCTATGCTCATACAGGGAATATGGGCCTGGGCTTGTTCTCTATGCAGGCTATAATGCAGCCTGCTTGAAAAATATGGGAAGTGCGTATGACTGTTTTGGGCGGCCTGAGAGTGCTGACCAAACAGTCTTTTGCACTTAGGAGTGGGAAAACCACTTCCCCCTGCTCCTCTGTCCTTGGAGCACCTCATCTGGACAGCTGCTGCAGCAGAAGGAAACATAAAATTATAATAACGCGTCTTATTATCATTTTATGTTCCAGCTGCGGAGCCTTAGCCGAGGAGCTGCCACTGAACAGATGTATGTGGTCACACTTTTGTAGGTCAAGACACACTATGGCTGCCTGACTTTGTATCCTCTGTGAAGCTACTTCATCTCCTTCTGCTTAACCCCTTCCATGCTCATGACGAGCTGAGCTCGTCATGAGTTGCGCCGCTCGCATGCTCATGACTAGCTCAGCTCGTCATGTAACGCGGCTTTTGGAAAAAAGCCGCACAGCGCAAAAATGACCGCAGCACGCATGCGGTTAAAATATTAATTTGTAACCTGTGCAGTACAGTGTACTACATGGCACTGCATATACAACATATTGCACAGTACTCTACATTGAATCCTCCTTTATTTGAGTCATTCTCAAGCAGATCCGGCACATGTTGTCGTTCTATGGATTGCAGCTCACATTAGAGAGGATCTCAAGACCATAACAATTAGGCATGTGTTAATAAGTACCCTTGGGAGAAACCCAGGATCAAAGAAGACTGCACCAACACTGTCATCCCTGCTGCAGCCATGCTGTTCCCTTCCTATTTCAGAAGCAATTGCTGACAATTGCTGGAGTTGGATATCACTCTGTTCTACTTCCTGCTTGCAATTACCACAAGGCTGTTTTGTGCTTTGTCAGAAGACCTTTAGAGGTTTGGCCTGAATAAACTCCTACTAAAATGTGGGCCTAAAAACCTAGAAAAAAGCTCCCTTTTCTTCAGGGATGTAGAAAGTGATTTGGCACCTAACTTGCTAATAGTTATTCTTGAGTTGTTGTTCTATTTAACAAATTCAGGTAATCTGACTTTATTGATTATAGCCTTAGAGCCTGCCGTAGTGGGCTCTACCAGCCATTAAAGGCCTTCTCCATTTGGCTCAGGCCTTTAACAAGGGAACTGGCCTTTAATGGCCTGTGGACCCCGCTATGGAGGGCTCTAAGGCTATTAGAACATTCCGCCTGTGGAGGGCAAAATGTTAAAATTTGAATAAAAGGCCTCACAGAGCCTGAGGGGATTAAAATCCCATTGGACTCCTTGAGGCCTTTGTTCACAGCAAAAGCTGTGAACAAACATTGAAATGTAGGAAGCTCCGGGCTTCTACTGGTCATTAGAAGCCTGGAGCACTCCATTGTTTTCAATGGAGCTCCCAACATTCCAATGTTCTAATATACTCTACAAACTTTACAGTAACACCAATGCAAACCACAATTTGTAATAATTCGGCAGGGTTTTCTGGCATTCTTTCAAAACTCAACAACAATTTGAATGCATAGCTTCATTTGCCCTCAGAGGATAAAAAAAAACAATATTTTAACGTCCATGTAGTTTGGTAGTTGAACTTAATATTAGGTCTGGGTAGAACTTGCAGCGTTTTGCTCAGCAAAATTCTGCCAAGTTCCCCAAAAACTCTGCGAGATTCTGAGGAACTCTGGAAACCAGCGGAACAATGCCCGGCTGCCCGTTCATGCTGCTTTTTGTGCCAGTAACGTGTTCCCTGCTGAAAAATCTACGTGAACAGCACCAAGCAGTCCCCATGGGCACACCATTTCATTTTACAATCTCTGCTGTTCTTTACATGGTCATGGGTCTGATTTTCTTTTCAACTAAAATCTTTCCAATCTTCCCCCATCCCACTCATCCACCCCTCATATACATATTTTTTATTAGTGTGTGTCTTTGTGTTTGTGTATTTTATGTTTATTTCTTCTTTTTCTGTGACTTTTGTAATTTTTTTTGTTTTCCCTTTACTTTATTTTTTTTCTTTGATTAATTCCTTCCTTTTCCTATTTCTTTATTTTTCCTCACCCAGCACGATGGTACAGCAGGATGAGACAGGGAGCAGCAACGCCAGCGCAGATGATAGCTGCACACCTTGGGAATGCCTGTATCGTTAAGGGGTACAGCCCTGTGCCATTTCTTCAGAGGCAGAGGTGGCCCGCTTGTTTTTTACATGCAGCACCACCTCCCCTCCATACTGGCAGCCGCATCAGGCCTGATAGCAGGTACGTCCTGCGGAGCGTCAGCAGCTGTGGGTAAGGGTGCACCGGTGTGTGTGCCGGAACACTGTGGGCCAGTGCACCCAGCAACAGCTGACGCACCATTGGGCCAATATCCTCGACAGGGAGCACGACCTAATCGACTTGCTGGGCGTCTCGGTCAGTAATTATTTATTTGTTGTGTTCGACAAACCTAATATTTTTTTCCAAATACCATGCTGCTCACACTCAGCGGTAAATTTAAGAAGCCATGCAGACTCCTCTGTCCTGTAATTCCGATAGTGGTAGTAATAATATCAGTGAGCCAGCGTTCTCTGTGCCTTTCCTCAAGTAGCTAGTACAATCCACAGCAATCTCCCAGTGATATATAGTATGCTTCTATGTAGTGAAGAAAACTGAGCAGGCCCATCAAAGGGGGTTGAAAATGAGATGAGAAGCAAAGATCGTTCATTCTAATGTATTAGTAGTTCAACATGTAGTATAGGAAATTTGGAATTGGGCTTAGGTTTAGGAAATTAGAATAGGTCAACTCGATATTAGTGCTATAGGTGATCTGATTTAGAAAAGTACAATGTTACTGCATTTGCCTGTCAAAATAATTATTGGGATATTAACTGTACCACAATTAAAAAAAAAATCTTTTTTATTTCTTGCATCAGCATCTAAGGGCAAGAAGAGGGCTTCAGAGGTGGGTCATGGAGTCGGTGGTGCCACCATTAGTGCTACAGCGGGTGGAGGTGCCACCATCAGTGCCACAGCCGCGGCTGATGGATCTGCTGGCTCCAGTAAGTTCTCTAGTTATAAATATTGTTATTTCCCTAACTTTTACCTCTCCCCATTTAGAATAATGCTTCCTTGATATTTTTTTTAATGTGCTCGCATCCTTTTACTCCAACTCCTTTTCCTTATATCTAATGTTTTTTTACATTTCTGTTATCCCTGCATTATCCTAGTTTTTTTTCTATTTCTCATGTTTCTATAGCTGACTTCCTCCTGTCTATACTAGTCTGTAGCTTTCTTCTGCTTTGTGAGTAAGCTATCCATCCTCCCTTATGTGTCTTGTGGACTGGTACTGTAAGACAATGAGAACAGATTTTAGGGCAGGAGAAGACTGAACATGGCATGCCCAAGTGAGCCTCTCCTCGTATGTTTATTGAGAAGACTTTCTTTTTCTTGCACATACTCAAACAGTAAAACAAGATAGTATCCACCCCCCAATGTTGCGGTGTTCATTCATTTATACAGTAGTATACCAGCAATTTCGATGACAGTGCAGCATGGCTGAAACGTAGTATGGGTACAGTCCCAATGCATTTATCAACCAAATATTCCGGCTCTTCAATGTGCTTTAATGACTCAGAGTACTCATAGCTCTGCTCCTCCATTACAAAAAGTTTTTGGTTTGCTTGACTACTTGGCTTTTCTAACATTGTCGACCAACAAAAAGCCCAAGGTGATATTTTTGATAGAAGATACTGCTAACCGAACTGCAGTGATGTATTGTGGTTGTATTTGTTAACAAAAATAATAAGGGGAGGTGTATCTGGCATCTGTGAAATATTTCTTCTTGCAGCACAGACCACCTGTGCCGGGGCCAGCAGCAGTGCCAGTGCAGCGGACATGGTGACAGTTGGAGGGGGAGTCCCAGTGGCAGAAGTAAGTCACATTGCTTGCTTATAGATGTTGTATGTCTCACGTGTGTGCATGCGCACAGGCAAGACGTACAACGTAAGGGTTATCTAAGAAGAAGGACGGTGAGGACGAGGAAGGAGAGCAGCCATGGTGAGGAGGAGGCAGCCATGGCGGGTAAGTACCTTTTTTAAACATTATAATTACTTTGGGAGGGAGGGGCGGAGTTCCACTGAGTTGTTTTCCAACTCCATGGAACTCCACGTAGAGGCACTATGCCTGCGCCGCCCGGGCTTAGAGTTTACATAACACAAGGCCTGAATGATGATGTTGACGAAAAATGTTCCATATCTAAAATATGGATCCCTTTTATGCGTGGGTGGGTAAGAGGGGCTGGCGTGGGCTATTGTGCAGGTAATAGAAGATCTTGCAGTGAGTTGGTGTCACTTTCATCACATCCACCCCACCAAGTGGTAAGTGCCCGGAGTTGATAGGATACCCGAACAATGTGCATCCAAGTGGTCACTTGAGACAGTACAGTGACAGCAGCATCTGGGTTACTGAGAGAATGCAAATGAAGGGCTAATAGGAAGGGTGTTTGTGGTCACTCAAAGGCCTGAAAATTGGTAGATACACTACCAAATTTGGAGTACATGGAGGGAAAACGTGAGGGGAGATGGGATGGGCATACTGAGAGGTCAAGTATCAGAGGCACAGGGGCCTGGGGATCCTGGTCCACAGTGAGGGGGTGAAAAAATCCCTGCTACAGTTTACTGTACAACCCTGACCACATTTTGTGCAGACTGACTCTCTCTGTAAGTAGTGAACCCACACAGGTCTAAAAATTATGATTGTTAAAAGAAAAATGGGACTGTATTCATATTGCCAAATTGGACGCTGCGTCTTCATTCTTCTCAGAATGCCCGTCTTGGGTTCCTGTCTGAACTGGTGAGAAATGAGAGCAATTTACAAACAATCATAGACAATTAGCTTCATGTACTGGGCTGATCAAGCTCATAACTGTCATCATAACATTTATTCAAGTGCATGCATCATGTGATGATATTGATGATGATGATGTTGCATCACATCACAAGTCTGTCTCACAATCAACACGCCCCCTGACCACAACTACATAAGAGGAGTTTCACATTTGACGCAGCACACACACTCAGCAGCATTTCCCAAATCAGTGCACCTTTCTTCAGTCCAGAGAGCTTAGTAGGCATCAGAGTCATCATCATCATCTTGGTTTTTCTTTGAAAATTAATAGACTAGAAACCTTCTTTCTTCTGGCTATTGATGTAGTCCTGCAATGAGTTCTTCCATCCTCCTCCTGACTCCGATTAACAAATCAGTCCAACTCCGTCCCGAACTCGCCAACTGGAACGAGATAGACTTGTAGTGCACTGCTGTTAATGAACAGAATTTGATTATTTTGTGTAGATATGTGTTTGTTAACTAAAGTGACTTGTCTGGTCTCTGAAGAACTATAAAAATAGAGTGAACGCTGCAAGGTAATCTCGCTAAGTGTGAAAGGGCTTCAGGAAAAATGATCACCCATCAGGCCCCAAACATTGCAAATCATTGAAATCAAGTTTACAAATCAGTTGAACACCCTCCCTCACTGTGTGCCACAAAATGAATCATCAATCATCACTCACCATCTCTCAATAATATATAACTCATTGGTTCAATAGTTATTGCCCTCCTTGCTGACTTACCATGTGAAAACTTCAAAAGGAAATAGCACCTCTATCAGGCATTTGACTAGGCCCCATTTGTCCATTTCATTGGGCATGCTTTTCCCAGTTGAATCCCCTCCTCTTTGAATGAAATACTAATTGATCAGTTAAGTTTGTACTGTTCAAACAGATGTTGCAACATGTAATTGGTCGAGTTCCAATGTGTTGACACCTCCTGTATGAGAGCTTTAACTAATAGTCTATTAGCATGCAGAAAGATCCTCAACTTCTTCTGCCTTTAAAAGAATGGCTGAAATGAGTGT
Source organism: Lissotriton helveticus (assembly GCF_964261635.1). Taxonomy (NCBI): domain Eukaryota; kingdom Metazoa; phylum Chordata; class Amphibia; order Caudata; family Salamandridae; genus Lissotriton; species Lissotriton helveticus. The sequence continues at coordinate 1,476,047,133 of NC_136069.1, forward strand.
CGATTCTCCTGCAGATGGTCACTAAGTTGCTTACTAGGTCATCTATTTTGAGACAGTCCTCATCAATGAGGTTGTGAGTTTGATGCAATGCGCCAAACAACGAACCCTGAAATGGAGACCATCTGCCATAGCCTTAACTATATTACTGCCATTATCCATGGCAACAAACCCAATTCTGAGACCTCCGGGTCGGAGTCATTCATAAATCTTGCTGTTAAAGTCTTCCAAGATGTTTGCAGCTGTGTTATCTCCATCTGACTGTAGTGCCATTGCAAAGTTGCTGAGATGGGTAATACTCGTGCAATCCTGGGGACAGGTCTGCTTTGGGTAAAGATGTCTCCCTCTTCTTCCTCATCACCTACATCTCCCACCATGATCAAAGCTGATTCCCCTCTCTCATCACCTTTACCACGACCTGCAGCAATTTTCTTAAGGTGAACCTCCCAGCAAATTGCATGATGTTTTTTCATTTGGGTTGTTTGGCCTCCAGTACTCTAGCATGAACCAGGTTTACCCCGATGAACACTATCATGCCAAATGGAACGCATTGCAATGTTATCCTCCTGCTTGCTAATCATAAAGAATTTCCAAACTGAGGAGGTGAATTTTTTTAATGGGCCATTGGCGCCACTGCCAATGTCTGAAGAACTGGTGGTAGGTGGATGTGTCAGCGAATGCCTTTCTGCAGTGTGCACTTTTACTGAGGTAGTGATGGATGCAGGTCTCAGCAGAAGCCTTACAAATATGGGAGTTGACACTGGCAGCGGTATCAGCGCCACATGCGTCAGGCAGTTTGAATAGGAAAGGTAATGTCGGTCTCCTGTGGGCCAACTTCCATGACAATGACTGGCTCGTCATCCTCATCCCCTTTCATAATTGTAAGACTTTCAGGAAATGTCCTTTTCTCTTGCCTCTCCTGGCATATCTCAGTCTCAGCTGAGGTCCAATCCAAGTACAGATCATTAGAAGTGGTGCTTGGAAAAGATGGTGGAGTACACTTCCTTTTTCTTGCTGGAGATTTATTTATTTAGCCACTTATAGAGCACAATGTCAACTAAAAGGTATTGTGGTGCTAAGGCAGCCAACCAAAAAAAAAACCTGCACTAGAAGAGACAGCAATAGATATTACAGGGGGAAGAGCCAGGTTTTCAGCACCTTCTTGAATCGAAGAAGGTCAGTTGAGTGCCTGAGAGAGGCAGGAAGATGATTCCACAGCTGGGCGGCTCTCACTCTTTTTTAAATTGGCAATACAGACAAGATTAGCATACAAGGAGTGAAGGCATTTCCCCGGAGCATATTTTCTAAAACTATTTTGAAAGGGAAAATGGCCAAGATCCTAAAGAACTTTAAAAACAATGCATAAGACTTCAAAGACTATTCTTTGTCTGGCTAGAAGCCATATGAATCTCCCTCAGTGCATCCGATGCAGATAATCTTCCGGGCCTGTCCAGAGCCAGTTTGGCTGCTGCAGCCTGGACTCTGTGTAGCCTTTATAACAATAAATCTGGGTCTCCTATGAGAGATCTGGAAGCCAAAGGTTCTAAAAGAAATGGTTCTAAAAGAGGAGGTGCTTGCTCAGCAACAAGCTCAACCTCCTGTTCTGCTTCTACTTCAGTAATATCTACTATTGCTGGCTGTGTCCACTTTGCTCAGTTTCCTGGAATGATTGGGTACTACTTTAAGAAAGAGACAAATATAATTCAATGTCACTGATCGTTGGTGTCAACATGACTGCAGTGGCTGTCTTTCTGAGAGGCATGGGCTTCGGCTTAGGTTGGAGGGGTGTCATTGATGTGGGAGTGCTGCTACCAGCTTGCTCCCCGGAGGCTGGTGCGGCAGACACACACTGCTGCCTGAAAAAGGTTGTGGTCAGCCCACCAGTGGTGGAAAGCTGCTTCTTCTCCTCACTTGCCATTTTCTTGGCAGCACCTTTCTTTGGGGCAATCTTGAAGCAATCTGTTGGCAGTGGCACTCAGGTGCACACGTGAAAGAGATTGGAGAATTCACGTCACATGTTGTGTGGTCCCGTCACTTTATACAGGCCTTCTGTCTGGCACTACTGTGGGTGATGTCTCTTGAGTACCTAAAAGCAAAGAAGGAAAAAAACATTTAGGGCCTAATTACAATGTAATTCAGAAAGCCTCCGACAAGCCGGCATTGTAGGTTTACAGACAGACCGCCATATTCTAATGACAGCGGTTGGAGTTTAAACTGGCCACAGAATCCAACGTGGTTCTAATGTTAATGTTAATGTTAATGTTAATGTTAATGTTAGTTAGTTCTTATATAGCGCTGGTTCACCATCAGGTCTCTTCGCACTTCTAGAGGAAAGAAATTACAACAGACAGTGCATATGAGCCGGAGTGAACAGTCTCAAGGAGACCATCGGCCAGTCGTAAAGGTCTTATAATCCCTTAAGGACAGCATTTCCACAGTCTGGATTATGATGGCACTTTCGACAGCAGTTTCATGTCGGCCTTTCCGACATAGAACTGATGTCAGAAAGTGTCTTCGGGGGGCCCCTAGCAGGGCCCCCATCCCTCCTTGGAATCTACATACTGCACATGGGGGGGCACCGCCCCTCTACATCACTGCACCATGTGGCAGGCACCTTAAAGTGCAGGGATATTTAGTATCGTTAGGTGTCCGCCACACGGTGCAGGGATGTTTGGGAACATTAATTTTTCTATGGAGGCTTATGTTGCAGGCGTTTTTCGCCCTCTGCACAAGCTCCCATAAAAAAATGGATGTTTCAAACCGGTTTGAACCGCTGATCTGAGGTCGGTCGGTTCCCATTCCGCAATGGTATCGGGCGGACGTGAGTCCACCCCACATAGATTCAGGGCCTTAGTGAAACGTGGCATTGCAATTTTTGCAATTTGTATTAGTCCTGACAAAGAAAATATAATTTAGTGTGTTTACTAAAGTTAGCATGAATAATTAACAACAATAGTGTATTCCATTCCAAAGTCAAACCACACTACCATAATATGATATATTTCCTTTTGAAACAGTATTACAACATACATATAACTATTTGCTTTATGTGTATCTAAGGGAGACACCTGTGGCAGTTATGGAGGTGCTGAAGGAAATTAAATAATCCTTTAAAGAATGCTGGTGTGGGTGTACCTAGCATATAAAATAATACATTGTTCATACTATACATATACTACAATGATCCTCAAGCATATTATTAAACTGATTCAGGGGGAAGTAAAAAATAAAATTAACAAAAGCAAAAAGGGATGGCCCCCTCCTATCAACCTCCCCAGAAAGTGCCTGGCTTTGAATACTGGAAAAAGAGGATGGCTGCAAAACTGGCCGCCTACCACATGGTCAACCAACAACAGCAAGCAAGGAGGCGTGGCCATTGGCCACAACAAAGAACACATTCAGGTCTATGCCAAAAGTACACAGCTGGCCACACAACATAGACACTGACTGCATGGTCAAACAACAACAGCAAGCAGGGATGCATGGCCACAACAGGGAACACATGCAGGCCTATGGCAAAAGCACACTGGCCGGCTACACAAAATGGCCACCGACCACATTTTCAAACAACAAGCAAGGAAGCATGGAGAATAAAGAACTCATGCAGGCTTATGGACACTGACTACACAAAATAGCCCACAGCCACATGACATGGAGAACAAAGACAAATGGTGGCTTGTGACAAATACACACAATGGCCCGACATAGGAGGCACTGTAATACTGAACAAAACACTACCATTAATTTAGTAATGCCAAAAACAAAAATTAAGTCAGATATAAACATTTTACAACAGCATCCTCTGAAGGCATAAAATACACTTTTTGCAGAAAAACATGAAATGCAAAAGAGAGCCCCATATGTTTAATTCAATCCAATTTGCCCTAAATGATGTTTTAAAACAACAAACACCACAGAAACACGTTTTCAAGTAGATTTAACTGCTTCTCAAGTAGAGAATCTGCTCAAGGTTCAGCCACGGTCGTTCACCAGCATCATGAAAATAGGCGCCATTGTGGGTGGAAGACATGCAATAGCGCCAAATTTCGCACACACTTGCAAGCGGCTGGCAAGTCTCATTGTGCTCATCAGCACATGCCAAAACAAGGTTTGTGTGCCCCAACAGAAAAAAATTACTCCACGCACTGGGTGGCAAAATTTAGTGGGAACTCCGCCTTACAAGTGTAGCGAGGAGTAGCTTGCCTATATCGGTAGGGAGTAATTCTAGCCCATAAAGTTGCAATTGATTCACCCGAATTGTGTAAGGTAAACACCTCCTGGTGAAGATACGACCCTCAATCCGTCGTAATCTAAAAAATATATAGAGGTGAGTATTAGTATCCCAAAAATATTCGCCAGTACTAAGACCTTGTTAGAAGTAGTAAGTTATACTGCTGACCCATAGGTAAACTCACCTTGAAGAAAACAACACGTTCCCCACACTTGATAACGCGGCTCGTGCAGTTCGAGGATGGCGGCCATCTTCAAACGGCAACACGTAGCGTGCCGAGTCACGTGGTGAGTTCGGGCCAACAATAGTAAAAAAGGCCAACAGACAATATAAAAAACGCAAACGCCATGTTGAGACATGTAATGTAATAAAACTACCTAGAGAATATTGATAAAGGATTCAACTTTAAGAAACCGACGAGCACATTAAACTACCGGCGCTGTATTTTAAGAGAGTGTCATAGGAAAAAATACATTTGTTATTAGCTAATGTGATCTAAAATAGCTTGTTTCCCAAAATAATAAAATACCCTAGTATCCTAATCACAGTAAGAGAAGCCATCACACTAAGCGCAAGACATGGTCGCCCTATTGACCGGTATAGCAGAACTGCCTAAAGGTTTAAGAAAAAGAAACAGCACCTACTTATTATTGGTGTTCATAACAAAAGCAGATCTTCTAATTAAATGAACACATAGTGGGATGGATGCTAAAGTGATGAAACGTTGTCATGTTGCAAAGTAATGCATAGAAAGTTTAGAAATAGCACCACACGTTCCATTCTTGTGTGGGAACAAAATACCCTCAGGCAAACCCTCAAATACAATAAACAGGTTTCACATTTATGATTAGGGCTCTAGTAAGCATGGGCATAATTTGTAATGGTCAATAACAAATAACTGCCCATGTCTTGCATAGTGTATTTTTTTTTAAATTTCTCTTAACTGAAAGTTTTGCATACACTGAAAAAAGGGGAAAAGTTACATATCCGGCCACAGTGTACAGGGCTACATACACTGATCAACTTCATACATTATAGGCAAGGTAAACATGGCTCATATCAGGTCTAGCTTAGATTAATAGCACATAGTGTACTGTGTTACATGCTATGTGGTGTACTCTAGACCATGACAGAAAAGAAGATCTTCCACCATGGTGAAGGCAGTCGCACTAGCGGTGGAGTTGGCACCAAAAAGCATCAGCCATAAAGGACACCTTAGAAAAAGCTGTATAGTGGCTAATAATTGCCATAGGCAGAGTGTGTGCATAGTTGTGTGATGAAAGTGAGGAGGTGCAGGTCCGGTTCCAGGGCCAGTTGTATCATGTCTCACCTTGTAACATTTGTGCCCTCTCAGGCTTTTTATCATAGTCATCACTTTGTGTTCTCACTTTAACCTCACTTTATTATCTTACTCTTGAGTTCACAAGCACTTCTATGTCAGCATGAGCAATGACAAGTTCATTTATTTGCAAACTCTATGATCAGTTTATAACGGGACAATTTCTCAAACTGAAGTTCAGGGACTACAAGCCCCAAAGGAGAAGACAACCTGCAAGAATATCTTCCACCTACTAGCCACTATAGCAAGATCATCTCTACATTGTTTCAAGTAGGTCTGGATTCGCCTCAGCTTTTCCCTGCAAGTTCCCTTTTCAACAAATGCAAGTTCCACACAGACCCTTCAGCACAGTTTATGTTTACAGTGTAGGCCTGAGTAGGGAACTTTTCTCTTTGAGGCTTCCCAGTCTCTTCCGGTTTCAAGACTGGATCAACCAGCAAATTGAAAACACGGGTAATGCGGGGCATTTAGGTAAGTTTCACTTAGTTTGCTAGGACAGTTAAATGTAGAAACTATCAACACACACATAACAGTGTACCAAGAATTGAAACATAAGGCTCTTCTTAACTAAAGCCTGAACTTGCAAATATAAAAGCATATACCTGTGGAAAATCAGTTGGAATCTCTGGATACTGAACACCAATGGCGAATGCATTTTTCTGCATTAGAAATACTGGGAGCATTAACAGAACCCATGAGTAGGAATATCCAATTTCTAGATATGTTCACTATTTTCTCCAAATGTCCATTATCATGTTCAATTTTCTGCCCTTTGATGCACTGAAGGATCTGCCATTTTCCCACCACACCTATTTGTTTAATTTCTGGACTAAGATATGGGATGAAGGTTATCTGTATGGAACCTTTCTAAGCAAAAGACAATTGAGTCGACCCATTTCTAAAATAATGGACATTCTAGTATTCATGTCAATTGACTTTGTATAGAGGTTATAAAAATGATTTGGACGCTGCTTGTGTGGCAAGGGCTGGATTCTTGAAAAAGTCGAAATACCAATGATATCAGTTTTGAAATAATCTAGCCATTTAGACCAAAATGAATTTGCTCTTGAGCAACAACAGCCATTCTATATAGAGATCTAGATAAAATGATTGGCTTGGAATGATGCTCTGCCCTAGCCTCATCCCTCTCCCTCCAAATGGATCATGCTGTGCACTTTAGTGACATGCATACTCCCGCCAAATTGCATATGCCTTCTTCATGATCTTACTAAAACTCAACATGTTGAGAAAAGAATGTACATGTGGAGAAGTGTGGCTCAATGGTTAGAGCGGCAGACCCTGATGCAGAAGTCTGGCCCGGGACCAGGGTTCAATTCCCGTCTCGGCGGGTCTTGGGCTCAATTTCCTCGGACCTGATAATTCTCGCCTCGGTGCCTACTCTAATCATGAGTCCCACTCTGCAACTCTGGGCAATAGCTTGCGTAATCTCCACAACGGCCCCAACAACGCTAGGATGCCTGGCTTCACCTTGGGGGTGCCCATGAGTGGGCACCTCACAGGGAAAGGCCAGGAAGGGTTCCTCAGCGCTATTCGTACAAGCGCCGAGATGCCTCCGGGTAGTCGTGCGCTATACAAGTGCGTATTTATTACTAGGCATAGATGGAGGACCAAGACCTTCACGTCTTCCTCAATATAACAAAACAACGAGCGAGACAGATTCTCAAACATTGTCACCATAATCAGCACTTCCCGACGGATTTTAGGGTTTTCTGGGTGTTGTATCTTCTATTGTCATGTATAAACTGATCTACTGCTCCAGAGAACTGTCCCCACCTTCTCCCGTTGTGACTTCTCACTATGCAAAGAGGCTGCATTCCATTGTTCTAATCAAAGTCATCAACACATATATAATGCAAAGCAATCAACTATGACGTCTTGTTTTCTGCTTCACATCTGTGCACTTTTGCAGGCTCAGACTTTGGCAACTCATTACCCATTATCACCTCAACGTTATCATCACATACAATGAGCAATATTCTGCAAATGTTTGGCAAAATGTAGTTTAGGCACACTCAGCTGCTACAGGGCTCAACCAGCTTACCAATAGTGGCCAACAAAGTAGTTGCAAAAAGATCAATTTCAGCAGATTCCACTACGAAATATTCAGCCTATTCTGAAAATATTTTGAATGCTCTAGCTGCAAAAAATGCACCCCAAATCAAGATAGCAACACTCAACTACAGGCACTGCAACAACAACTGCACCTGCTATGTTCTTCGGGAAACACCCACGGATGCTCCTGATAGGTTGAAACATGCGGACAATAATGTCTTCTTAAAAAGTGACTGCACCAGCTGAGAAAGGGTACTGCTCAAACCCAGCAGATACAGCACTAAAAGCTTCCACTAGAAAAGACTGAGACAAATCTCATCAGAGATCACCTCAAAGTAATATTTCTATTACACACACACATCGGAAGTTGTAACGCAGTCAAGCTATAGAGCTTCTCATTGTTTATTACTTTCGCTGAAAACAAAACATTTTGTTTGCACTGCGCACAACCTACTGCATGTTCCCCCTGCTCTTCCATTAAACAAAGTGGCAATAAACATTTTCAGTAGTCAAAAAGTAATCACATCACATACGAAGTATACAACTGGTGGTTTATTTAGAGTAACACCAGACATGCTGTATTTCTCCTGAGCTTGTCATTACAAGCATGCACAGTGGGCCGTGTGGAATAGCCTGCCACATGCTTTCTACTGGATCCCTGCCTTGCACATTGACTGATACCAGTAAAGTATTAATAAAGCTTATGAAATTTCCCCCACTACTAGAATACAATTAGCAAGGCACAGGTTTAGTGTGAATTGTACGGACGTGGTGTGTTTGAATGTGATAATCAAGGGAGAACAAACAAACGTCATATTATCAGCTTCTGCTATCCCTTTCTTCAGGGAGTTACAAATGCTGGAACAACAGTCAGGAACCACTCGAATCAAAGAAGTATTTGGAGAACTGGGACTAATTCAGCAGTAGTAAGACAGAGAATACGCTGGAAACCCGGGAAAGAAAATGCTTCTTTTTTTCTTTATTTGACCCTCGGAACATTCGAAATGTCAAACAAAAATTCACAAAAACAAAAAAACAACCCTGCATTTGTAAATGGTGATAATTATCATATGCTCTCATTTATAACTTATATAATCTAGCTAATGGCATTCCGCATTAACACAAGGCTCCCGATGTTTCTTTTTTTTCTTCTTAACAGCAATCCGATTTCTCCACGTATTTATTTGCATAACTGTAAAAATGCTGTAAATTGTGAAGAGGGATGTCTTGAAGGGGTGAAAGGAGAACAGGGAGGAGATCAATAGCAGTGAAGATGGAATGCTAATCAAGAGACAGATAAAAGAGTAAATGCAAAACACTTGACTAAGTTAATAAGCAGAACCACTATATACCGCAAGAGCACTCTACACAGCAGAACTAGAGGAAAACTATTGCAGCTTGCAATGTTTAACAAGTACCAGTGAATCCCAAATGTCAAACTCACACTAGGCAAATCTCCTTAGCTTAAGCTCATAGGACTGCCAAATCCCTGCTGGATGGGCCCTTGATAGGCTCAAGCAAAGGGATCCAAGATTGACAACAAGCAAAGGACATCGAAAAACAAAACAAATGACCCAGAGCTGCCGCTGAAAGTTTATGAATCTCGTGACCGAGCCCGTAAGTCCCAAAAAGTGCACCAGAAACTCAGAAAGAAGTGACTTGAGCTTCATAATTTCTGACAGCCCTCCTCACATTCAAGAAATGAATGGTGATTTTGTCAGTTAATGAAGTGAAGGTCAACATACAGAACGATAATTTCCTGGCGGACTTCAAACACTATCTTTTTTTTATAGATCTTTATTAACACTTTAGACCGTTAATTTTACAAAAACCTATGATGACGACAGAAAACATCTCTAATGATCGTTGACAAGGATATGTTAAATTATTCTCTGCATTCAAAGGAAGTAACCCTGGCGTTACAGGGGAGAAGGTAATGGGAAGTCTATGGCATCAGGATAAACAGGCGCAGTATGTCGATCAATAGAAGGGGGTGATCCTGGAATACTAGCCAGGGTAGAGGACCTCGCAGTAAATGAAAAATGTCCAGTGTCACCCACACCAATATACGGCCTTCGGGCAATGCAGCCCCACTGTCCCACTCCCCATTCCACCATAGCACCACCATCTAAGTGTCTCCACCAGGCGAGCTCTCACTGCAATGGGGCGTGAGTCACCCATGTACATTCCAATAAGTCTTTTTGCTATTTGTCATGGGTCGAGGGCGCTGCCCATGCCCGGTGAATGGCTATCTGGTATTTGAAAAGCGCCAGGGCTAGGAGAGCACATTTATAACCCATCTTACTTCCCTCCTTAAGGAGGGGCAGGAGGCAAGTAGGTAGTGTTTGATGGTCAGGTCCAGGCAAACTCCAGTTATCTGGGCAACCGAGGTTCCGTGCCGTGTCCAATACAGCTGCAACAGCCTGCAGTCCCACATGACATGGGCAAATCCAGCCAGAGCCACTCCAGAGCGTACACAATCAGCAGTGCGGGTAGGATAAATGTGACTCAGGAGTTGAGTAGTCAAATACGTTCTGTGAAGGTAGTAGAATTGCCCTGGCATTACTTGCTGTTTCACATGCCTGTGCACTAGCTCTTTGCCACGCCACATTAGTCAAATGGAGATCCAGGTCTGTGTCCCAATTAAGACGCAGTTTTGCTATTTTAGCCTGCCTGTCTCTCCTCTGGGCCACTTAAATTTGGGAAACTAGGGGCATATTACCAACCAATAGAGATAATTTTTGTCTCTAACTTGTTTAGAGACAAAAATTATCGCCGCACATCGGCGATTTTTATCGCAGATAAACCTTGCTATTAGCAAGGTTTATCGCAAATGCGATAAAAAACGGCCGCAATGCATGAATATCGCTGAAAAGTCAGCGATATTCATGCATTATCGAGCAAATGCTCTTAGCCATGTTATCCACCTCCCATTGGTTAACATGGCTAAGAACTGCTCAGGGCAGGTGTTAGCTTTTGGAGATATTCGCGCTTAGCGCGAATATCTCCAAAAGTTGGTAATAGGAGATAGCGATGTTAGCGACTGTTTCCAGTCGCTAACATCTTGGCACGCCCACTTTGCATGTCATTAGTGATAAATATCACTGACATGCAAAGCGGGGCCCAAGATGGTCGCTATCTCCTATTAGCTGTCGCTAACTGGTGTTAGCGACAGCTTGGTAATAGGGAGATAATTTTATCTCCGCTTTCTTGGCTTTTAAAGCCAAAAAAGCGGAGATAAACCTCCTTGATAATATGCCCCCTAGTCTCTTCTGTGACCCAGGGTCCTGCATGACTCGCAATGCCCTGGACTCCACTGGTTCCTCTGGGTATCTGGTCCATATATCATGGGCCATCCATGACATGGCCGCATATTTTTCCAAACTGAAGTCACCTACGTTACGATAAATGGTGTGCGCTTCGGGACCCTATGTCCACCACACAGGAGTTTTGGGAGATCATTCAAGGGTACCAAGCCCGAATAGCTTTTTTTCTAAGTTGGATTATTCTTTCCACCAGAGCACAGCATGTTGAAGTAATCCTGCAAAGTAAGACATATGGTAGTCCCAGTCCTCCTTGCACTACAGTTGTGACTGCTTATTTAATAGTTAGATATAGCAATATTTGGTGTTTAGTGGAATTCTGACAAATTTTGGCTCCGGTGCCACTGCACCTACAGCACCATTGAAATCATAGCCCTAGTGCCTGATAGATAACTGCACTTGTGACTGCCTGTTTAGTAGTATAGTTTAGCAATATTCTACATTTAGTGCGGTCCCTAGAGCTTATGGCTCCAGCGTCACTGCGCCTGTTGCACCAATCAAATCAAGCCCTTTTTAACTGCAAGATATCTCCAATTCTGTCTGCCTGTATAGTAGTAAAATATTGCCATATTAGGTGTTTAGTTGGGTGCCTATAGCTTTTGGTCCTCTGCCACTGCCCCTGCAGTACTATTGAAATCATGACCCTAGTGCTTGCTAGATAACTGCACTAATGACTGCCTGTTTAGTTGTAAAATAAGAAATCTTAGACGTTTAAAGGAGTTCTAACAATTGTTGGGCCTGGTGGCCCTGCACCTGCTGGACCTATCAAATAATGACCCCGTTGGCTGCAAGATAACTGCACTTGTGACTGCCTGTTTAGTAGTAAAAAATAGCAATAATTGGGGTTTAGTGGAGTTATGACAGCTTTTGGCCCCAGTGCCACTGCATCTGCTGCACCATTTAAATCAAGCCCCTTTGAACTTCAAGGTAACTGCAATTGTAACTGCCTGTTTGGTAGTAAAATATAGCAATATTAGACGTTTAGAAGAGTTCTGATAACTTTTGGGCCCTGTGCCACTGGACCTGCTGCACCATTCAAATCAAGTCCCTTTTAACTGCAAGGTAACTGCACTTGTGGCTGCCTGTAGAGTACTAAAATATAGCATAACTCTTATACATTAACTTTATTTTTAATGTGCAATCTTTTTTACAACATTTGGAATTTGATCATATTGACCAGATAGTTTAAGTTAAAAAAAATCAATCCGATAATACCTACAAAGTGCAAAGAAAGATACTGAGGCATATATAGGAAATGCCACAAACGTTCTAAGGCTAAAGCATCTGCTTCGCACAACTAAGTAATAAAAAGAATCATACCAGCATATTTTTAGAAGCTGTCTGCCTTTTACCTGGGGAAAAGATCTGATCTTGATAGTGAATGGGGCTTTAACAGTGTGAACAGCTTTTGTAGACGTATCGTAAATGCATGCAGTCAGGAGAAGTTAACAATAACAAAAAAGTTCCACACAAAAGTGAATGAACACAGTAATTTGGCATGGGAACTGATAAGAGCCCCCTTTTAAGATATATTAAATACAAGAGATTTCACAAGCACAGCTCAAGCGCTGTGCAGGCGAAACCCTAAAAATCGACGGATCGGAAAAGGTCCCTCAATGTTCGACACATGTTTAGCTTGAATTGCGTAAGGCCATCATGGGTTACCTGTTTTCCTAGGTATCAGAAATGGCAGGCGAGTTCCACTACCTGAAGGGTAGGCACCGGGCACAAGGCCAATGTACCCAAAGAGAACAACACTGTTTTAGGGCGGTTTACCCGGAGACCTGATACCTGTCCAAAATTTGACATTAGTTGTAAAAGTCTCAGGATTGTGCGTATAGGGTCTGTCACATAAGGAAGAGTGTCGGCCATGTACATAGACACTAGATGCATAGTGTCTCCTACCCTTAACCCCTTGTCGCAGAGTTCCTCCCACAGGCAATTCGCCAGGGGTTCCATGGCCAGAGTGAAGATGAGAGGTGACAATGGTCAGCCCTGACGAGCATCCCGCTCAATGTTGAAGACCTCTGAAACCACCTGCCCCATATGCATCTGGACCGTGGGAGCAGTGTACAACAAGTGAACCCATGCCATGTATTATGGAACATACCCGATGCTCTTGAGCACCTCCCAAAGGTAGGTCCAGGACAGGGTGTCAAAGGCTTTTTCCATGTCTAAAGCAACTGCTGCAGCCTCCACCTCCGAGTCTGTGGTAACATGCATTACATGTGAGAGCCTCCTAAGGTTCATGTGTGTGCCCCTGTCTGGCATGCAGCCACACTGATCAGTGTGCTCCAGTTGGGAAACTACCTGGCATAGTCATGTAGCCAAAACCTTCGCCAATAACGTAACATCTACATTTAACATAGATAGTGATCATCCGGGTCCTTGCCAGGCTTCAACAACATACTTGTGAGGGCCTCCCTCATGTCGTCTGGCAGGAGTCCTATTGATACCACCTCTCTGAGTGTTTCCAGGTCTTTGAACAGGAGGTCGGCCGAGTACATCTGATAGAACTCAACAGGAAGGCAATCAGTGATGGAGGACTTCCCTTTGGCCATAACCTCAGAGAGCCGCCCTCAATTCCTCCAGCTGAAGTCCTCTCTGTTGGTTGCAGACCAGTGTGGGATGGCAATATCACTTAAGAACAATTTATAACAGGAGCTTTGTAGACCTCCGCCAGGTAATCTCGCAGCACCTGCTTAGTTGCTGATTGACCCACCATTACTTGTACATTTTCTTTCATTAAGTAGAGTATCAAAGGGGCCTCTCCCATTGCAACAGCCAAGCCAACATGCAGCCCGACCGGTCACCTTCTCTATGGAGTCTGGCTATAGTTGCGCTTCACGTGGTGATCAAGCCTATTCCATTGAATTGCCACCTGTCTATGGGCAGCTGTGAGGTCTTCCAGGTCTTCCACCCCTCCCTGCAATCTCTGCTGCACCTGGGTATGTAGGGCCTCATTCTCTAGTAGTTCCGTTTCAAGTTTCCTCCTTATGCCATAGATATTTCCCAGGCAGTCTCCTCAGATCACCACCATACAAGTGTCCCATTCGGTTCCCTGATTCTCCCTGGTGTTCCAGTTATCATCAAAGTAGCCCTGTACGACCCGCTACAAGTCTACCTGAAACTCAGGGTCTCCAAATGATTCTGTCTGGAGCCTCCACACCGGGATCCATGTGCGATGTCTATTCATATCACATTCTAAAAGTAGGGGGCATGATCAAAGAGGAACCTGACCTAATAGCTCTCCCCTGACATTTTCGGCTTTCCCTGTGGTGATAATAAATCAATACAGCCTGCTATTGACATGTTGAGTGGGAGAATAATAAGAGCACTCTGTCACTGCTGGGTGCAGATCCTCCAGATGCCCCTACATTGTAATCTGTGCATAGTCTTTGTCAGGCTGGCTGACATGGCTGGTTTAGTGCCCACACGTTGTTGGTGATAATCCAGCACACATTCTTGCAGGCAATTAAAGTCACCCTCCCATCTAATATTCATATCCACATACTGGAGGTTTTCAGTCTCTAGAGCAGGGAAGAAGTCTCCATTATCTATATTTGAGGTATAGATATTTAGGAGGCACAATTCTATCCTGTCCAACCTACTGTGTATTAGATATATCTCCCCTCAATGTCAGCTGTATAACCCATTTGCTGGAAAGGACTTCTGTGTGCCATCCATATTGAGACCCTTCTGACATACAAGGAGTACGTTGAGAAGTACAACTGGCCCCTCAATTTTTTCTGTAACTTCTGCGCCCCCCCCTGTTAAATGAGTCTCCCAGAGCGTGACTATGTGGATTCCGACTGACACCTGCCCTCACCACGTCTTCAACAAGGCCGACGCTGTCATCGCACCCCACCTGCGGGACATCATCAACACCTCCTTCGACACTGCTACCTTCCCGGAGAGCTGGAAGCACGCCGAACTCAGCGCCCTACTAAAGAAGCCATCAGCCGACCCCACCGACCTCAAGAACTACCGCCCCATCTCGCTGCTCCCGTTTCCCGCAAAAGTCATCGAGAAGACTGTCAACAAGCAGCTGGCCGCCTTCCTCGAGACGAACGGATCCCTCCACCTCTCGCAGTCTGGCTTCCGGGCCAACCACAGTACCGAGACCGCCCTGATCGCAGCCACCGATGACATCCGAGCCCTTCTCGACAACGGAGAAACAGCGGCCCTCATCCTCCTAGACCTCTCCGCGGCCTTCGACACTGTCTGCCACCGTACCCTAGTGCAGCGCCTCAGCAACGTCGGAATCCAGGAGAAGGCACTGGAATGGATCATCTCATTCCTCGCCGGAAGGACACAGAGAGTCCGCCTCCCCCCGTTCAGATCAGAAGCCACCGAAGTCATCTGCGGCGTTCCTCAAGGCTCCTCGCTCAGCCCAACCCTCTTCAACATCTACATGAGCCCCCTCGCAGCCATCGCACGCCAACACAACCTCAACATCATCTCCTACGCCGATGACACCCAGCTGATCCTCTCCCTCACCAACGACCCCGCCACCGCCAGAGCCAACCTACACGAAGGGATGACTGACGTAGCCAAGTGGATGATGAACAGCCGCCTGAAACTGAACTCGGACAAGACGGAAGTCCTCATCCTGGGATCTTCACCCTCCGCCTGGGACGACTCCTGGTGGCCCCCCGCCCTGGGCAGCACACCCAAACCAACAGACCACGCACGCAACCTGGGATTCATCCTGGACTCCTCCCTCTCCATGACCAGACAAGTCAACGCCGTCTCCTCGTCGTGCTTCAACATCCTGCGCATGCTACGTAAGATCTTCCGGTGGATCCCCACCGAGACCAGGAAGACGGTCACCCATTCCCTCGTCACCAGCCGTCTGTACTACGGCAACTCCCTCTACGCCGGAACCACCGCCAAACTCCAGAAGAGACTCCAGCAGATTCAGAACGCCTCAGCACGACTCATCCTGGACATCCCCCATCGCAGCCACATCTCCGGACACCTGAGAGATCTGCACTGGCTCCCGGTCAACAAGAGAATCACCTTCCGTCTCCTCACCCACGCACACAAAGCCCTACACAACCAAGGCCCAGGATACCTCAACAGCCGTCTCAACTTCTACGCTCCCACACGCCAGCTTCGATCGACCGGCCACGCCCTCGCCGCCGTCCCCCGCATCCGAAGAGCCACCACAGGAGGAAGGTCCTTCTCCTACCTGGCCGTCAAGACTTGGAACTCCCTCCCGACCCACCTCCGCCTGACCCAGGACCACCTTTCCTTCAGGAAGCAGCTCAAGACCTGGCTGTTCGAGCAGTAGCGGACCCCGCCATCCCCTAGCGCCTTGAGACCCTCCGGGTGAGTAGTGCGCTATACAAATGCTTTGATTGATTGATTGATTGATTGATTGATTGATTCCAGTATGTCTAAGTTGTGTATAGCATTTTATGATGTACTCAGTCCTCTCACATTCCACGTGAGAAGTCTAGTAACATCACCCATTAAGAAATAGGAGTTTGCGACTGCACCATGTGCAGTCACATCATAATAAGGTGTGCAGAACCGCTGACATCTGGTCGGGTGGTTCCGACACCAAAACAGTGTTGGTTGGAGGCAACTATAGCATTAATTATTCAGAAGAACAATTTTAAATTGAATTCCATAAAATCATGATTTGCACTTCATTCTTCCTACATATATCATGCTGAAAGAAGCTTCATATAATAGACAATGACAATATTCACTTCGACCCACAGGCTACAGCTTTCACCCTTCAAATGGTATATCTTATTAGATAAAGAAAGATATAGAGATCATATAAACATGACATGCAGTAGAAACTATTTCACCATGTTTTCTATTTTACATGGAAATAAACTGGTTCACATTAAATGCTTATGCACTTTTTTAAGGCCTACAGTAAGTAACATGAAAATTATGTCAAGTATATTTTGTATTTGTTCATTTACAGTCTCAATTTCTCCCTCTGATAACTGAAAATGATCACAATATCAACACAAATGTACACCATTGTTGTCCTCACATCTGACCCTTTAGATCCTTTAGTAGTTACATTTATCAACCTCTTGAATTATTCAGCTTTTCCTTGATCCAGTTCAATTTCTTCTTTGGTTATTCTCCTGATTGCCTTCAATATTAGTTTTAACGCCACAAAATTCAAAGGTCATTTAAACACCTAACAAAGCTAATAATGCTATACAAAGTGATAAGAACTACTTATCCCTTCCCACTAAACATGAAGCTATGTAATCCTGTATCCTAGGTTCTGATAATGGGTGAGCTGCAATATTAGACAAATTCAGAATAGAGCTGTTACATTTCTGAGTATTATCTGGTGCAATCCCATTCTCAACTTCACAAAAAAGTGATATACGTGGATAGACTGCCTCCCATTTCAAATGTAACATGCACTGGTTTACCACTTTTATTAAGCCCAATGTATTTCCTTGTAAAATCCCAAACCTCCCTTTCCACACTCTGTCTTAAATTTGGAGGTATGTCATCTTCTGTGAGAACTGGATAACATACTGACTTTCACAGACTTGGATTCCAATGTAACCTCTAAGTCTGGGTCATTTTTCGGAATGTAGACAACATCCGTTGTACAATACATTTCACAGATCAATTTGCAAAGTATGGGCCTCATTAAGATGGAGGATTTTCCGCATCCTCCGGGCCGGCAGAAGCCACCGCCGGCCCGGAGGATGCGGAAAATCCTCTGCGGACTCAAGAAAGACCCACCGCCACATTAGGATAGCTGGTGGGTCCCGGTTTCCGTCCGCAGCTTTTCCGCCGCGGTTGGCTCACAACCGCGGCGGAAAAGCACTAATATGGTGACGGTGTCTCTCAGACACCGTCAGCCAGATTAGGATGGGCTCTGAAAAATGCTTTTTCGCGGCGGATTTTCCGCCTTGGAAAAGCATGTGTAACTTCACTGCGGGGGCCCGTTGCGGGCCCCCTAGGTGAAGGGGGTGTGGGGGGTGCACATGGGGGGTACCTATGGTACCCCCCTGCATTTGTATGCAGAAAGCGGCAGGCACCGCATGGTGCCTGCCTCTTTCTACATACAAATGCAATGCTTGCATTTTTAACATTGCTGCGGGTGCAGCTTGAAACCGCACCCGCAGCAATGTTAAAAATAGAGGATGTGACCGCCAGGTACATCCTAATTGCACTGGAGGGACCTCCGCAGGCCATGCGGAGGTTCCCTCCTACTCTATGGTGGCGGACGGACTCAGGTCCGTCCGCCGTCATAATGTGCCCCTAAGTCTCTACCCAGCAGGTACACAGGACATGTTTTGCTAATCACAACCACATGCCTATCTGTAATTGAACCTATCTTCCCTAAAAAAGAAGCAGATATTTTGATAACCACTTATTTATATGCAATGCCTACAGCTTGGACTACTTTTCGCAAGAGGGGATAGGTTAGGAACATCTACTGATCTAACTGTGGAGTAGGTGCAAACTGCTATCAGCCTCAACTAGAAAGGACATGAGATAACCTTTTACTCTGCCTTACACATATAGTTAATTCTGGTCTATCTCAAGAAATCTACCAAGCATGCAGTCCTCCTCCCACCTCCCACAGGACTCATCATAGTTTTTGATGAGGTCCTGGTGGTGCCCCTAATGTAGTTGTGAATTGTGGAACTGAATTAATAAAATCACTGATTGTCTTCCAGCCTGCTGTACCAAATCTGCTTGCACCTGTAAATTCGGAGGAAGCTTTCATTGTACTATTATGTAACTGTGACAGTAATGACGGTCATGAAGGCATTGCACTGTAGAACTGCCTTGTTTTCTACACTTGTGCCTGTTGAACTGGGGTCGGTAACACTATTGTCGTCCCATTCTGTGACATCAGAATCATTATAGGACCATCTGCATATCATTGACAGGTTGTTTTACCTGTATGCTCACTCTACAATATCTTTTTCAAAGGACACATTTACGACACCTGTGACACACTCCTGGCTTCAGCATTCCATTGTTACCATTACTAATAAAGCTTCCATCAATAACTAGACCTTGACCCCTACTCCTACCTTTTGGAAGACTAAAAGCTTGAACACCATGAGATAACAAGAGATGTTTCCTCTGGGGTAGTGACTTACCCTCCTTGCTGAAAAACTCAGTTTGTGCCACCAGCAACTTCTCCTATGATAACACATTTTGTAGAATCGCAATAATCATTATAATAATTTGCATAAGCCAAAATCTCATCAACTGTCTTTACTTCCCAGTATATTCCATCCCGTTGCAGCTGGGTGCTCAATGTGGCTTGAAATTCAACACAAAAGGTGACAAAAAGCCTGACGCATCTTCCTCACTAGGGTTTTCCATCGCACTATATTGTCTGTAGACCTGCATCAATCTTTCATAATATGCCTCACTTAACTCATACTACATTCTGGGCTGTTTACATTATTTTTTTATCAATTCACATGTTTGTTTCATAGGAACCGTCTTCTTCTAATAATCAATAAACACATTATATTGCTTCATAATATTTGGAGAAGGCTTATAACTTGGTCTAATACTTTCAAGTTCCCTTTCTGGCCATTTAATCACTGTCTTGTATACAAGGCACAAATCATTCTGTATTACAATTGAAAACAGATCATCCAAAGCTTCCCATAAAACCTTTGTAACACTCACAATCCATTAAGTTCTGAATACCATTTTAATGGGTCTTCATTCAATGATGGAAAATATTTTGTAAAAGCCCTTTAATCATGTCTGTTATGTAGTACATAGATAAAAATTGGTTCACATGATTGAAGGCAGAGTCCCTTTTTTAAAAGTCATTCACCTTCAAATACTACAACATGAAAATCATTTACACCACTACAACCATCACTTTCCAAAGGCTTCGAAACCCATACACTCTATTGTTAAACATCTTACAAATCTCTAATTTTTTCCAGAAGTTTTTCAAAATAACGTCTCTGCTGCATGTTAGCTTTCTTTCACAATTCAGCTCCAGAAATTTAAACTGCATAAAATATAAAAATTCTGCTTGTCTCTAATTTCAAATCCCGTTCTTGAGCTAGTTTCTCTAATTTTTCAAATGCCGGAAACATTCACTTTCCTTCTACTGAAATCAAAAATGTCAGCTCATCAGACGTTACGTTTGGAATCACATTACTCAATTTGCATGAAGCCATAAAATATTCTAGATTCAACTTCCATGCTGAACCTCCACAGAAAAAAATCATCTTTTGGTGCCCTCTGCTTTCCATCCTCATTACGGAGCAGAGGGCATGCACTCAACAATTTATAAATCACTTAGGGCCATATGTATCATAGTTCCGTTTTGCGAATTCCAAATAGCGATTTTTAAAGAATCGCTATTTGGAATTCGCAAAACGGTATGTATGTACAAAATCACGTCTTTTTAGCGATTCCTTACCATTCCTAATTTGCGATTAGCAAATTGCTAATCGCAAATTACCCATTCATTTCTATGGGCCAGGAGGCCCATAGGAATGAAGGGGGAATTTGCGATTAGCAATTTGCTAATCGCAAATTATGAATATTTTCAAGGGTGCAGGGGTGTCTCAAGAACACCCTGCTGCACCCCTGAAAATGACATGTGGGGGCATATGGCGCACATACATGCCCTAAGGGCATGTATGAGCGTCATATGGCACCTTTGTTTTTTTGGGGAATTGCTTAAAAATTCGCAATTTACCACCAACTAGAAGTTGGTGGTAATTTGCAAATCCTTATGGGCATTTTTGCATAATTTCTTTTTTTTTATACATTGCATTTAAGGAATCGCAACATTTGCGATTCCTTAAGTGCAATAGCAAAATAAGGAATAGCAAATTTTGCGATTCCTTATTTTGCAGGAAAAATGTTACATACATACCATTTAGGCAATTAGCATTCGCAAAGGCCGAAATTTGCAGAATTTCAGCCTTTGCGAATGCTAATTAGCTTGATACATATGGCCCTATATCTTCTTCATCTGAATCATTCTGCTTTGCACCTTCAGATTTTTCTTTCGGGGTGTCCAAAACAGCTACAGAAGCGAAATCTACCACAGTTTCTAACACTTCTCAAGGCCATGCCTGTTTTCGCTGCCTCAATCTAGAATCATTCTAATCATTCTAATCGTGAATTGTTTTACTAACTGGCCTGTTCGTGCATCTCCTATTCACTTGTTCTATGACTTGTGTGTCTGACTAATTTAACGCATAAAACTGTGCAGGCCTTGACTGAGGTTCACATCAAAGAAACGTCATTTAAAAAAAAGCAATTTTGTTTCAAGTCAAATATTTACCATTCACAAGAAACTGGAACATTTTATTACACTTTGTGACCTTGTTTCATTGTTTCCACCACAAAAATGTATTGAATCCAACCATACTCTTAATTTCATGAGCTGAGCAACTTCTCAATTTTACTAGGCTTTGCATAAATGTAGATAAAGGCAAACCAATGACACAATAAATACAAATGAATCAGGAGCAATTTATCACACAATACAATACATGCCAAAAACTAATTAACAACCATGTTTGAACAATGGGAAGCAGGAAGGATATTCAAATTCACTACAAATACACTAGTGCTCAGAAGCACTGCACAATTACACCAAGAGCTAGGCCTCGGCCAGAGATAACCTGCTGAGGACTCAAATCAGCTTACCCTTTTTGCTCAAATAAACTACTACCACTATTATGTTCCAATCAGCACACACTCACACCTCGACCATTAAGGAAATCAAAATGAAAACTGGGGGAATATTGGTATGCCCCACTTTAATCCTTCACAGACACTATACCCATCTCCTTGACACTCTAGTCTACCACACCCAAACAAAACTCAAACTGCGTATAGTGTCAACACATAATATATAACAATGACATTATTAATACAACACCATCGGTAATTATACAACAATCTCAATACTGTGCTAGATGCACATTTTTACCACCCACATCCACAGCCTCCCATACTCACCAATACCAAACTGGATCACTTCTCTACAGTACATTGTAAACTCAACAGTTTGTACAGGACAGTGTGGCTCAGGATAAGGCCTTGAGATACTTCACCTGTCCTCTCTCAAATTCGAGTTCCAAATTAATTAAATACCTTGCCCCACATTCTTCACCAAACACTGTTGACACCATCCTTCTATCAACCAGCATTTGTAATGTAATAGGTCTCGCATTAGTGAAAATGTGAGCTATTGGTGTTGCAAATGTTAATGTTTTTTTCTTGTTTAAACTTATCCCAGCAGCAGCACACATAATAAGAAAGACATTTCACATGAAGGAAAGGGTGCAGTACCTGTCCCTGGGACACCTTGAAACAGCCTGTGGTACTGCACCCTTTCCTTAAGACATATTATAGGAGTTCCATTACAATGAGACATAAGAAACGAGCACAAGCATTTTAATCTTTTGTAGCCTTTGTAATGAAAAAATAGATTCCACTAATGAAGGAAAAAATGTGCGTGCTCGTTCCTTTTGCCACATAGTAATAGAGGGGCATATTATCAAGCCCCAGCGATAATTATCACTAAGTGCACTTAGCGCTAGGATAATTATCGCCGGGTAGCGTGGATTTTTATCACTGAGATAGCGTGCTATCAGCAACGCTTATCTCAGAAGTGATAAAAATCCTTGCGCTAACTGCCAAATGAGAGATTATCGCTGGAAAACCAACGATAATCTCTCGAAGTTTGGAGTTAGCTTGATGATATGCACTCTCAAACTTAGCCATGATATCCACCTTCCATAGGATATCATGGCTAAGTCAGGAAAATACCAGGTGTAAAAAAAGCAGTGCTAACTGCGGTTAGCGCTGCCTTTTTTTATCACTAACAGGGCTAGCGAAATCCTTGATAATAGGAGAAATGTCGCTTAACAACATTTCTCCTATTATTTTTCTCTGGAACGCCTCTCATTTGCATCTCATTAGAGATGCAAGGGGAAGCGTAGAGTAAAAGGGTGCTAACATGCGAATTTGCGTGTTAGCACCCTGTTGCTGATAGGGAGATAATTTTATCTCCGCTTTCTTGGCTTTTAAAGCCAAAAAAGCGGAGCTAAATCCCTTGATAATATGCCCCAGAATCCTATATTATGTCTTAAGGAAAGGGTGCAGTACCACAGGATGTTACTAGGGACACCTAGTAACAGCCTGTGGTACTGCACCCTTTCTTTAAGTCATATTTAAATTCTATTACCATAAGTCTTAAGGAACTTGCATGAGCATTTTTTCCTTAATAAGTGGAATTGCTGTTCTTCTCACAAAGGCTACAAAATCTTAAAAACGTTGCACAGAAATGCTTCAGCTTGTTCCTTAAGCCTTGTTAGAAGCGGCTGTCTCTAGTTGGCAGAGGTATACACTTCTGACAAATAGGGACACACCTTTTCTAGTCAGGGCAAGGAGATCACACACTTAGATAACCCCTGCTCACCCCCTTGGTAGCTTGGCAAAGCAGACAGGCTTATCTCAGAGGCAGTGCGTTAAGCATTTATGACCACATACAGTAATAAAGTGAATACACTACAAATGGACACGACACAGTAGTATTATAAAAATAAGTATTTTTATATAAGGCTTAGCACAAGACCAAATAACGACAAAAATATACCACAATCTTAATAAATACTCTTGGAAGGAAAAATAATAGTTCAAGCACGGTTTCTTCTTAGCACAAAAGTCTTTAGTATCAAAAGCAACTCTTCTTCTCTAAAACACAGTTCTTGGCAACAATGTAACCCACACGGGAGTCACACGACGTCGAGGCAAAGTTAATCCAAAGGTTCGGCGTCGACCGCGAGGAGCGCTACGTCGAGCCCGGAGTCGCACAGACCCCCACAACACAGTACCTTGGAAAAGTGAAGCACTCGATGATCAGCGGCGTCGAGATGTCCGGCGTCGCGTCTTCGGCGTCGATCGGGCCTCGGAGTCGGGGCGATCTGCAGCGGCGTCGACCGAAGTCAGGCGGGAGCAGCGCTCACGGGATGAAGCAGGATACGACGTAGTCGATGTCGATGTTGCAAGAGTGAGCAGCGCTCACGGCGTTGAGAGGGCTCGAAGTCGATGCGATCAGCGGCGGTGCAGACACGAGGTCACTTGGAGCTGGAGCCGAACTCACTACTCACTGGCGTTGCTGCTGGCGTCGATCGGGCCCGGCGGCCGGCGTCGAGGAAGCGGGACACTGGAGCCGTTACTCACGATGTCGAGCTGGATTCGGCGGCGTCCGTCGGCGTCGAGATTGCTGGATTCTTTCAGAGGTGCTGGATTCACAAATTCCAGCAAATAGCACTTTAAGCAGATGAAGTCCTTTAGCCCTGTGACTTCAACAGGAGACTGGCACTCTTCCAGCCCTTGGAGATTTTCTCAGCAAAGAGTGAGAGTACACACACAGTTCCTCTCTCCTGGTTCCTTGGCAAAAATAAAGAAGCAATGCAGGATTCCCCCAACAACAGCACTCTGGCAGAAGGGGTAGGCAGTCCTTAGATCAGCAGGCTTCTTGTCCTTGGTTCAGGTTTCCTTGTCAGAAGTGATCTGAATTCTTGGTTCAGGGGTCCTTCTCTTATACCCCTTTTTGGCTTTGATCCCTTTGTCCATGCAGGGGAATTTCCCCCCATCTGGGGTTTGTTGTGGGTGTTGCCAGGCCGAA
Organism: Lissotriton helveticus; assembly: GCF_964261635.1. Lineage (NCBI taxonomy): Eukaryota > Metazoa > Chordata > Amphibia > Caudata > Salamandridae > Lissotriton > Lissotriton helveticus. The sequence goes on from NC_136069.1 coordinate 1,476,071,744, forward strand.
GCACCTGGCCTATTCACTGGGCAGGGCAGAGTCCTCAGCCGCTCAGCAGGAGCGGAGCCAGCATTGTCACTGGCAGGGGCAGGGCCATCAGCTGCCCGGCAGGAGGCGGGCCAGGAAAGTCCCAGGCAAGCACAGAGTCATCAGTCGCCTGGCAGGGGGGCGGAGCCAACATTGTATCAGGCAGGGCAGGCTATCAAGAGCTACTCTCCCCTACTCTCAATGCAAATGCCCCACTCATCCCACACTGACTCATTCAGACTCTCTGGAGCCACCCAGCTCCTGTCACACGCACACCAGAACCAGCAGAGACCGGTAGACAGTTAGACAAGAAAATAGCTACTTTCTAAAAGTGCTATTTTCAAACACAGAGTCCAACAACCATCCACACAAACGGATGCATTATTAAACCCTGAGTTCAGGGATACCAAACTCGACATTGCACCATGCTCCCCGAGCCCGCTAGGATTATAGCATTAATAATCCTGGCAGCCCATTCTAACTGATGGAGAGCAGGTTACCTTACAATAGTGAAAACGACTATGGCTGTAATTCACTATTAGGACATGCCAACCTTGTCAGGCTTGTCCTACCTTATGCTTACAATGCACCCTGCCCGTGGGCCTACCATAGGGGTGACTAACATGAAGTTAAGGGACGGTTTAGGGACTGGCAAGTAGGTGTACTTGCGCAGTCCTCGTGACAGTCAGACTGCACGTGGTCTAGCAATGGTAGACCTTCAGACATACTTTTACTAGGCCGCTCTTGTGGGTGGCACAACATGTGCTGCAAGCCCACTAGCAGCATTTGTATTTACAAGCCCTGGCACTCCTGGTGCACTCTACTAGGGACTGACAGTAAACCAAATAAGCCAAACATGGAAGTCAATCAATACAGCAATTTCATATAGGGAGCACTTGCACTGTGGCACTGATCAGCAGTGGCACAGTGCCCAAAGCATATACCAGCAAAAACATCGTAAACAGAGGAGGCAAACAGAAAAAATGGAGGAGAGACTCATGCCAATGATGCCAGGTCTAACATGTGTCCCCTCCAGCTGAAATGTGGGGAGAACTACCCTTACCCTAGGGAGTCCTCATCACTAAGGCGGAAAAATCTGGACAGACCATCAGCATTGGCGTGATCTGTGCCAGGGCGGTGTTCCACCGTGAAGTCCATCCCCTGTAGGGAAATGGACCACCTCAACAGCTTTGGATTCTCACCCCTCATCTGCATCAACCATCTGAGGGGCCTGTGGTCTGTCTGAACCCGGAAGTGAGTCCCAAACAGGTAGGGTCTTAGCTTCTTCAGCGCCCAGACCACAGCAAATGCTTCTCTCTCTATCGCACTCCACCTCTGTTCCCTGGGAAGTAACCTCCTGCTGATGAAGGCTACAGGTAAGTCTCGGCCCTCTTCATTCACCTGAGCTAGAACAGCCCCCACGCCATGCTCTGAAGTGTCCGTCTGGACAACAAATTCTTTAGAAAAGTCGGGTGCCTGGAGTATGGGTGCTGTGCACATTGCAGTTTTCAGGGTGTCAAAGGCCGTCTGACAGGCGTCAGTCCAGTTCACAAGTCGTGGCTGCTTCCTGGAAGTCAGCGAAGTCAAGGGGTGCACAATGTTACCATAATCCTTGACAAACCTCCTGTAATAACCCGTGAGACCCAAGAAGGCTCTCACCTGAGTCTGAGTTTTGGGCGGTGCCCATGCCAGGATGGTATCAATCTTGGGTTGCAGGGGGGCCACCTTGCCGCTCCCTACTTGGTGCCCCAAGTACACCACTGAACCCTGCCCAATCTGGCACTTACTGGCTTTGATTGTGAGGCCTGCTCTGCGCAGGGCCAACAACACTTCCTGGAGGTGGCGCAAGTGTTCCTCCCAGCTGGCGCTGAACACTGCGATGTCGTCCAGGTAGGCGGCACTGAAATCCTCCAGTCCAGCCAAGACCTGGTTGACCAACCTCTGGAAGGTGGCAGGGGCATTCTTCATCCCAAAGGGCATAACCCGGAACTGGTAGTGCCCATCTGGTGTGGAGAATGCTGACCTCTCTTTTGCCCCATCGGTCAAGGCGATCTGCCAGTACCCAGACGTTAGATCAAACGTACTAAGGTACCGGGCAGCCCCTAACCGATCTATGAGCTCATCAGCTCTGGGGATGGGGTGCGCGTCAGTCTTGGTGACTGAATTGAGTCCTCGGTAATCCACACAGAACCGAAGTTCCGGTGAAGCACCAGGCGCTGCAGCCTTTGGGACCAAGACCACTGGGCTGGCCCAAGGACTGCTAGAGGACTCAACCACCCCTAGGGCAAACATCTTGGAGACCTCCTCCTTGATGTATGCTCTGACCTTGTCAGTCACTCTGTAAGCCTTGTGCTTGACAGGAGTGCTGTCCCCGGTGTCTACATCATGGACACACCACTGAGTGACACCAGGAATCAAGGAGAACAGATCAGGGAATTGTCCCAACAATTGGCGACAATCCTGCTGCTGTTCAGGGGTCAGTGTGTCAGAGAGGACAACACCATCCACTGACCCATCTTGCTCTTTTGCATACAGGAGGTCAGGAAGAGGCTCACTCTCCTCCTCCATTCCAGCATCTGTAGCTAGGAGCATGCCCACTTCGGACCTTTCTAAGTGGGGCTTCAAACGGTTGACATGCAGGACCCGCAAGGGGTTCCTGGGAGACTTTAAGTCCACCATGTAGGTGACATCGCTCTTTTTCTCCACAACCTCAAATGGTCCAGTCCACCTGTCCTTGAGCGCACAAGGTTCCACAGGGGACATGACCCAAACTTTCTGTCCAGGCTGAAGCTCTACCAGAGTGGCCTTCTGGTCGTACCACCGCTTCATCTCCTCCTGGCTGGCCTCCAGATTTGCCAGAGCAAGATCTCTGAAGCGCCTAGTCTGGTTCCTAAAGGCCAGCATGTAACTGTATACATCCTGGGGAGGTTTCCTGGGAGATTGCTCCCAGCCTTCTTTGATCAGACTCAAAGGTCCTCTTACCGGGTGACCATACAAAAGCTCAAAGGGGCTGAACCCTAGAGACTTCTGTGGCACCTCACGGTAAGCAAACAACAGGCATGACAAGAGGACGTCCCATTTACGCCTCATTGGTTCTTCAAGACCCATAATCATGCCTTTAAGGGTACGGTTGAATCTTTCAACCAACCCATTACCTTGAGGGTGGTAAGGAGTGGTGAACTTATAAGTTACCCCACACTCCTTCCACAGAGACTTCATATAGTTGGAAATGAAGTTGGTGCCCCGGTCTGACACCACCTCTCTGGGGAACCCCATTCGGGAGAAAACACCCATCAGTGCCCGTCCCACCACGAGGGCAGTCACTGTTCTGAGAGGGATGGCTTCCGGGTACCGTGTGGCATGGTCCACCAAGACCAGGATGAACCTGTTGCCCAGGGCTGTCTTGGGGTCCAGTGGCCCAACAATGTCAATCCCCACCCGGTCAAAGGGGGTACTGACCACGGGAAAAGGTTGGAGGGGAGCCTTCTGCTTCCGCCCGCTTTTCCCACTTGCCTGGCAAGTTTGACAGGTCTTGCACTGGATGTCTACATCCCTTCTCATCTGAGGCCAATAGAAATGGGTGACAAGCCTGTCATAGGTCTTGTCCTGCCCCAGATGTCCAGCTAACGGAACGTCATGAGCCAAACCCAGTAGGAAGGCTCTGAAGCGCTGGGGTACCACCAGCACACGGGCTGACCCAGGCTCAGCAGCCTTACGCTCGCTATACAGGAGGTCGTTCTCCCAGTAAACAAAGTGTGACCCTGACTGATCACCTGAGGTTTGGGCTGAGGCCTGCTGCCTCATACCCACAAGAGAAGGGCACACTTTCTGTTCTGCACAGAATTCTTCCCTGGAGGGACCACCATCCTGCTGCCAGTGGGTCAGCTCGGGCAGGTCTCCCAGTTCAGCAACTTGTTCACCTGTGGGTTCCAGGGCATACCCCTCAAGGTCTGCCTCCTCCTGGACCACGGGAACTACGGGGGACGGTTTCCCGCGCCCCCTGCCTCTTCTCTTCACAGCTGGGTCCTGGGCCATACTTTCAGGCTCCAGAACCCCATCAACACCCTTACTTGCTGTCATGGATCGAGTGGTTGCACACACCCACTCTGGCACACCCAACATTTTCAAATGTGTCTCCCTCTCCACCTTAGCCCAAGGGGAGTCTTCTAAATCATTGCCCAGGAGACAATCAACAGGCATGGCGGGCCTTACAGCAACTTGAAGAGTACCTGAAACTCCCCCCCATTCAAAGGAAACTTGAGCTACCTCACACTCTCTCTGGGAGTTGTCAGCAGCTATCACAGGGTAGAATGCGTGGGGAACAACCTGCTCTCTGGACACCAAGTGACACTTGACAGCTGTCACACTCGCTCCGGTGTCTCTGAGGGCTTCCACTCTATGGCCATTAATGGTCACCCACTGCCTATATTTTTTAGTGTTACTAGGCAGAGGGGGTGGAGGGACCAATTCCATGTCTCCTAGAGAGACCAGGGACATCTCTGCGGGACCCTCCCCACCATGGGCAACCATCTCCTCCCCTCCCAGAGCTACACTCGCCAACTGACGGGGAGCTGCACGGGGTGGTGCAGTAGAGTTCTTCAAGGGACACTGAGGGTCATAAAAACGGTGTCCCACCTGCTTACAAGCGAAGCAAGTCATGGGGCCCCTACGACCAGGTTTACCTGTCGGGGCCTCTGATTTCTTATCTGGGGGAGGCTGGGAACCCTTCCCTTGGTTCCCTTGGGGATTACTTTGGGGCCCTTTCTGGGACTCCTTCTGTTTACCCTTGTCCCCCCCACTCTTCTGCTGGGGACCCTGCCCACCTTTGGCTGAGTCTCCCACTGGACCCTTGTGGACCCTGGTACTGACCCAGCGGTCCGCCTCTTCAGCAAGTTTTCTAGGGTTAGATATCTTGCTATCAATAAGGTGCTGGCGCAGCTCTGGAAAACAGTTATTAGACAAGTGCTCCCAAGCAAACAAATCATAAAGAGCATCATAACTTTCCACTTTGCTGCCCTTTACCCAACCATCCATGGCTCTGCAAAAATATGACACATACTCCACCCACGTAGTACCAGGCAACTTCTTACATTCTCTAAAGGCCTGTCTGTACTTTTCTGGGGTTAGGCCATACCTTAACATTAAAGCATCTTTCATATGAGCATAAGACGTCCTATCCTCAACAGGCATGTCTAACAGGGTATCTCTCCCCTCATTCACAAAGCGACCCCACAACCCCGCTCCCCAATCCTTCTCAGGGACCCGGTGGGCCAACAATGCTAACTCATATGCTTTAAACCATTGACCAATATCCTCATTCTTCTGAAAATCTTTGATCACATCTTTGGGAAAATAAAACCTACTTTCTGCAGGCACAGATGGAACGCTGCCACCAGAGGGATTCAATTCTAACTTTTTAGCTTGGAGCTCCAACTCCCTCAACTTGGTATCACGCTCAAAAGCTAACTTCTCCCTTTCAAACTCTAACCTTTTGATCTCCAAATCAGCTTCTCTCCTGCCTCTTGCATTCTCTATCTCCAACTGCCCATTTATCTTAAGTTTTGCCATTTCCATGTTGTAGGCTCGCTCCTTCGCCCTTTCTTCTCTTTCTTCAGGGGAAAGACCTTTGGAGGAAACACTGCTGCCAGGAGGGGATACAGGCCCAGTCACGGGCACTTCCTCCTCCCCTTCCCCTGTCGGTACCACCACCGGATTAGAGGGATTTCTGGCCTCTAACCAGGCTTCCAATGCTTTGAAATATTCTGCTTTCTTGGAGAGGCCTGGAGTAGGGACTTTCAATTGTTTGCAAAAGTGTTTCAGCTCCTTTAAGGAATAATCATTTATCTTACTCCTATCAAATTCCTCCACAACAGCAACAACAGGGGCAGTGACTCCGGCGTCACTCATGGTCAAAACTGGCAGTTTCAAAAATCAAGCTTCAGGAAATTGGAGAACAAAAATAGAATATCCAACCAAAACAGATTGTGGCTGCGCTATGGTCTGCTTTCACTATGTAGCGCACACTAATCACTGCACATGGGTCATAAATGCAAAGTTCAAAATCCCACCGCTGACCCACCAATGTTAGAAGCGGCTGTCTCTAGTTGGCAGAGGTATACACTTCTGACAAATAGGGACACACCTTTTCTAGTCAGGGCAAGGAGATCACACACTTAGATAACCCCTGCTCACCCCCTTGGTAGCTTGGCAAAGCAGACAGGCTTATCTCAGAGGCAGTGCGTTAAGCATTTATGACCACATACAGTAATAAAGTGAATACACTACAAATGGACACGACACAGTAGTATTATAAAAATAAGTATTTTTATATAAGGCTTAGCACAAGACCAAATAACGACAAAAATATACCACAATCTTAATAAATACTCTTGGAAGGAAAAAGAATAGTTCAAGCACGGTTTCTTCTTAGCACAAAAGTCTTTAGTATCAAAAGCAACTCTTCTTCTCTAAAACACAGTTCTTGGCAACAATGTAACCCACACGGGAGTCACACGACGTCGAGGCAAAGTTAATCCAAAGGTTCGGCGTCGACCGCGAGGAGCGCTACGTCGAGCCCGGAGTCGCACAGACCCCCACAACACAGTACCTTGGAAAAGTGAAGCACTCGATGATCAGCGGCGTCGAGATGTCCGGCGTCGCGTCTTCGGCGTCGATCGGGCCTCGGAGTCGGGGCGATCTGCAGCGGCGTCGACCAAAGTCAGGCGGGAGCAGCGCTCACGGGATGAAGCAGGATACGACGTCGTCGATGTCGATGTTGCAAGAGTGAGCAGCGCTCACGGCGTCGAGAGGGCTCGAAGTCGATGCGATCAGCGGCGGTGCAGACACGAGGTCACTTGGAGCTGGAGCCGAACTCACTACTCACTGGCGTTGCTGCTGGCGTCGATCGGGCCCGGCGGCCGGCGTCGAGGAAGCGGGACACTGGAGCCGTTACTCACGATGTCGAGCTGGATTCGGCGGCGTCCGTCGGCGTCGAGATTGCTGGATTCTTTCAGAGGTGCTGGATTCACAAATTCCAGCAAATAGCACTTTAAGCAGATGAAGTCCTTTAGCCCCGTGACTTCAACAGGAGACTGGCACTCTTCCAGCCCTTGGAGATTTTCTCAGCAAAGAGTGAGAGTACACACACAGTTCCTCTCTCCTGGTTCCTTGGCAAAAATAAAGAAGCAATGCAGGATTCCCCCAACAACAGCACTCTGGCAGAAGGGGTAGGCAGTCCTTAGATCAGCAGGCTTCTTGTCCTTGGTTCAGGTTTCCTTGTCAGAAGTGATCTGAATTCTTGGTTCAGGGGTCCTTCTCTTATACCCCTTTTTGGCTTTGATCCCTTTGTCCATTCAGGGGAATTTCCCTCCATCTGGGGTTTGTTGTGGGTGTTGCCAGGCCGAAGCACCTGGCCTATTCACTGGGCAGGGCAGAGTCCTCAGCCGCTCAGCAGGAGCGGAGCCAGCATTGTCACTGGCAGGGGCAGGGCCATCAGCTGCCCAGCAGGAGGCGGGCCAGGAAAGTCCCAGGCAAGCACAGAGTCATCAGTCGCCTGGCAGGGGGGCGGAGCCAACATTGTATCAGGCAGGGCAGGCTATCAAGAGCTACTCTCCCCTACTCTCAATGCAAATGCCCCACTCATCCCACACCGACTCATTCAGACTCTCTGGAGCCACCCAGCTCCTGTCACACGCACACCAGAACCAGCAGAGACCGGTAGACAGTTAGACAAGAAAATAGCTACTTTCTAAAAGTGCTATTTTCAAACACAGAGTCCAACAACCATCCACACAAACGGATGCATTATTAAACCCTGAGTTCAGGGATACCAAACTCGACATTGCACCATGCTCCCCGAGCCCGCTAGGATTATAGCATTAATAATCCTGGCAGCCCATTCTAACTGATGGAGAGCAGGTTACCTTACAATAGTGAAAACGACTATGGCTGTAATTCACTATTAGGACATGCCAACCTTGTCAGGCTTGTCCTACCTTATGCTTACAATGCACCCTGCCCGTGGGCCTACCATAGGGGTAACTAACATGAAGTTAAGGGACGGTTTAGGGACTGGCAAGTAGGTGTACTTGCGCAGTCCTCGTGACAGTCAGACTGCACGTGGTCTAGCAATGGTAGACCTTCAGACATACTTTTACTAGGCCGCTCTTGTGGGTGGCACAACATGTGCTGCAAGCCCACTAGCAGCATTTGTATTTACAAGCCCTGGCACTCCTGGTGCACTCTACTAGGGACTGACAGTAAACCAAATAAGCCAAACATGGAAGTCAATCAATACAGCAATTTCATATAGGGAGCACTTGCACTGTGGCACTGATCAGCAGTGGCACAGTGCCCAAAGCATATACCAGCAAAAACATCGTAAACAGAGGAGGCAAACAGAAAAAATGGAGGAGAGACTCATGCCAATGATGCCAGGTCTAACACGCCTCATGGTAATGGAATTCCTATATTGGGTTATAAGGAAAGGGTGCAGTACCACAGGCTGTTACTAAGTGTCCCTGGGATACCTAATAACAGCCGGTGGTACTGCATCCTTTCCTTAAAACATAATATGGGAATGCCATTACCATGAAGCTTACGAAACGAGCGTGGGCACTTTAATTTTTTGTAGACTTTGTGATATAATTAATAAATTCCACTAATAAAGGAAATAATGCTGACACTCGTTCCTTGAGCCACATAGAAATGGAATTCTTATATTATATCTTAAGGAAAGGGTGCAGTACCACTGGCTATTACTAGGGACACCTAGTAACAGCCTGTGGTATTGCACCCTTTCCTTAAGACATAATATTTACATTCTATCATGCAGATGGAGTGGGCTATGTTAAATAAGCCCAAGAGCAAGATTGTGCTACATGAGGAAACAGAGGTTGCAGGGGTTGGGCGAGAGAGCACTGGGATGAGGCTTCTCTCGGGTGATACTGCCCTGGAAGGAAGCAGCACTAAGGACTGGCACAAGTAGCCGAGGATGATGCAGCACCGGAACAAGGCTGCACTGTGTCTGCAGTGTATACAAAACTGCGGTAAGGCCATCCTTAAAAGCAGGCTACACTTATAAGCATGGTAGCCTGTGAACCAGGTGCCATGACGATAAGTGAAGTAGTCCCAAAACAAAACAGATGCAGCCCTGCAGCGTAACTAAACTGTAGTTGGTCGGTGCTGCCTGCCATGAAAAAGAAGTGACGCCTTGGAAGCCCCAGTCTATAGGGAGCTAGGAATGCAGAGCAATGCTGGAATGGCCCAATGGCAAGCAGCGGGAAGCAGCATGTAGATTATACTCTGTATACCTATTACACCAAGTCTTGCAGACAGTGCATGCATGCTGCCTAGGCTCAACCAAAAAAGGTTGATCTTCAGGGTCAATTGGGGCGCAAAGCACAGCTGATTCAAAACAAGCCAAATTTAATTTATCAAAAATCTCTTGCTTGGCCTATTTATTTTTGGATTTGTCCATCAAATATGAATAAAATTACAGCAGCAATGTAGCCAATAAATATAATACAAAACAGAAAAACAATTGCATGTATAGAGCACATGAAATATCTAAGTAAACAATAGACAAATTGTATTAAATGGACGTAATAAAAATCGTTAAGTCGTTCAGATTACTTAAGAAAGTATGACAAAAACAAATATTTGGCACATCAATCAAACCTGATAATAATTAAAAAGAATCAAGCATGCAAGTGGTACAAAGTATAGTTAGCCTGCTCACTAAAGAGTTCTAAAGCAATAATATGATTTAAAATAAGTTTAGTCGAAAAAAGAGCAAATGTGCAAAATTATTTGAAAAGAGCCTGAATTAAATGCCGTGCCAAAAAGATCTGTGAAGAACAGAGGGCAGAGTGTATGTGTGTGTGTGCAAGAGTGTGCAAGTCCTCAAGTGTCTGACTGGCAAAATCTCTAATCTATTTAGGCTGTTTCGCACAATACATATTATACAGAAGAAATTGTGAAATTATTAAATACATAACATTCTGTCATCAATGGATTTAGGAAATAAAATGTTACATGAAAATGATAACATTTCAGATGCTTTCCATCCCGACATGTGTATTGTTAAGATAATATACAATTATTTTTGTGTTCAAAATAGTTTATTGAGTTTTCATATGAAACAATAAACAAGAGACAATACAAAAAATAGTACCCAAAAAGTAGCCAATTACAATTGAAAGATAATGAAAAACAGCCATTAAATTACTATAGGAAAAGACAGTAAATATAATATTCCTAGAAAAAACATAAAAGAGTGAAGGAGCAAACATAAATCTATATAATGATGATAATAAAATACGCTACTATAACATGAAGACTAGACTATTGTAATATCAGTGAACAACTGGCAATAAAAACATACTTATGAAGATAAATATATATCAACAGGTTTCCAAAAAGAATGATAAAATTATAATTATTATCAATGCATTCAAAGATAACTGAGCTCTTCCTCTAGTAAAAATAACCCTTGACCACCAAACATGAACAGATAGTAATGAAATGTTTTTCCAACATGTTGTAATGGACTTAAAAGCTGCTGATAATAGAAAATTAAAAAGTTTACATTTTAAGTCATTTACTTTTTGTGAAAGAACAACAGACTTACAGATGAACAGTTTGAATGAGAGATCATCGTGAATATTAAGTACCTTTTTTATAATATCCCAAACATCGGCCCAAGACTTATAAACAATAGGGCAATCATAAAGCATATGTTGTAATGAACCAGTATGTAAATTACAGTGCCAACAAATTGAAGAAGGAAGAAGTTTTGCTTGAAATAAACGAAGTGGAGTCCATAAAAAATTATATAAAATATGTGAATTACTTTGATAGAGCGAAACAGATAACCAACCAGAAATACTATTAAGCCAAACAACTTTCCATGTATCAATAGATAAAGAAGTTGAAAGTTTGTTATTCCAGAATGTTGAAATAACATCAATGTTGCTTCCTTGAGTGATAGACATTTTTTTATATAATATAGAAACACCATGATATAAAGTGGAAACAGTTTGAATATACATTGATAAATCTGATTTAACATTAGAAGGAATATTATGAGGAAATTAGTCTAAAATGGAATTACATAAAGATTCATATTTGATAAAATCAGAAGGAGGTAAAATACATTTTGTTTGTAAAGCTTCAAATGAAATAAAAGCATTTTTGCAATAAACATCTTTAAGGTAAAAAATACCAGCTTTAATCCAAGAACACCAAAACCTAACATTTCTATTAAGTTTTATGACTGGGGTATACCACAGTGACATATCTTCAGTAGTGGATATGGATAATTGAAAAATTGAATCTAAATCATTTAAAATTGAGATTTATTAGACATAGTTAGCAAAGTGGGTAGAGGAAAAGGTTCTATTGAAGTTTTTGGGATAAGAAGCCAATTAGGGGGATTACTCAGAAAAGAGTGATTAAACCAAAGAAACCTTTGTTTTGAAATAAGAGCTTTAAGATGAAGAAGAAAGTCTGGTAATTCAAAACCCTCATTACATTTGGACAATTGAAATGTTTTATAACTGATACAAGATGATTTGTTCTTCCAAAGAAATTTGGAAAGGAGTTTCTCTACAGTTTTATAATACTTTAAAGGAAATTGAGTAGGAATCATACCAAGGGTATAACAATTTGTTGGTGCTATAGTCATTTTTATAGAGTCCATTCTGCCCCACCATGAAAGATGATGAGAGGACCATTTGGAAATGTTATCTTTAATATAATTTAAGATGGAGTCACAATTCATCGGAATTGTTGATTTCATGGATAAAGAAAACATAATACCAAGGTATTTAAATGTATCTTTTTGCCAAATAATGTAATTCTTAGGTAGCATATCAGGAGTACAGTAAATATTTAAAGGAAAGAATTCCGTTTTATTGGTATTTAATTTGTATCCAGAAACAGTGGAATAAAACGAAATAATTTTCATTAGGGAAGGAAAAGAGGATAAAGGATCACTAATAAATAAAAGTACATCATCTACATAAGCTAAAGTTTTAATAATAACTTCTTTGATATTGTTTCCAGTAATTTTGTCGCATTTTCTTATGGAAACAAGTAAGGGTTCAATACCGAGAAGAAACAAAAGTGGGGAAAGGGGACAACCTTGTCTTGTACCTCTGAAAAGAGAAAATTGGTTGAAAATTTGATCATTAATAAATAAACTAGCAACAGGAGAAGAATATAAAACAGAAATCATGCGGATAAACATGTCACCAAAATTAAATGATTATAAAGTACGAAATAAAAACATCCAGTGAATTTTATCAAAAGCTTTTTCAGCATCTAATGCAAGAATTCCTGATGGTAGAGATAAAGTGGATCCTTGTTCAATAACATGAAGCAAAGTTCTTGTAATATTGGCAGAATATCTATTTTTCATAAAACCAGATTGATCCAGATGTATAACTGATTCCAACCTCAAGCATAATCTAGTAGCAAGTATTTTGGCGCACAACTTACAATCTTGGTTAATTAAAGAGATCGGACGATAATTAAACACAAGTGTAGCGTGTTTATTAGGCTTGGGTAAAACAATAATTAAAGCCTCAGTAAAAGAATCAGTATCAATTCCTGTGAAGGTAAAAAAGGTAAAAAGTTTAAATGAATGAGGAATAAGCTGTAGCTGAAATTTATTATAAAACTCAGCGGGAATATTATCTGGTCCAGGGGATTTATTTTTTTAAAGAGATTTTATGGCTAATAAAATTTCATCTTGAGTAATGGGTGAGTCATGTTAAATTTTATCAGATTGGGAAATCTTGGGTAATTCACATCTAGCTAGGAAAGAATCAATTAAAGAGGTATCATTAAAATTAGATTTAATGTATAAAGTAGTATAAAAATCTAAATATGAAGAGAATGCGCATTTTTATTTTCCATTTTTTTATATCAAGAATTATAATTGTAGAGCAATGTAGAATTAAGGAAGAAGTAGAGTATAGATGAGAAAAAAAGCTTGGAAATGACTGGTGCAGCAGCTAAAATAGACTGTGGGAGTGGTTAGGACAAAGCCAGACCCTCTCTTGAAAACTTACTCCGACCCCCTGACAGACCTGCTGGGCAATACCTCGATGCAGAGCTGGGTGCTGGAGCAGGAAGGAGGAAAATACCACTTCTGCTGACAAAAGACACTGGAAAAACCTCACAGCAACATGTAAGGGCTTCACAAACACAGCGACCTCATGTAGGATGAAATTCTGACAAAACAAATCATCATTATTAATATAAGGAAGGCGAAAACGAGTGGAGCTCACCGGGAGACGGCTATCTTGTTCGCGTGCTCACGTGTCACCATAATATACAATTATGACATTATTATAAAAACCTTCATTATTCATGCCATCTTTTCACCTGAATTAAAAAAAAATAGTTTCAAATATTTCAATTAAATTCATGTTTTTGCAGTTCGTTCTTCCTACACGTATAATGCTTTAATATAGCTTCACATAATCGACAAAGAAAACATTCACTTTTGCCAATAGGCTACAGCTTTCGCCCTCGAAATGCTACATCTTGTTAGATAAGGAAAGATACAGAGACCATATAATATGGCAGATAAAAACAATTTCGAGACATTTTACTATTTACAGTGAAAGAAATTTGTGTTCATTTATTTGTTGGGCACTTTTTTTAAGACCTCCCGTTAGCAACACGGTAATGATGTCAAGTACATTTGGAATTTGCTTTCTCACCCGGAGACCCTAGACCCTTCTGGCAGCAGAGTATTTCATATCACCCTCTAAAATATGCCTCTAATTTAATTGGAAGTGGGTGTGAAAGCTTTACTAAGTGTTAGTAGAATGACAGTAAACACTTCAGCCTCCTTCGTCTTTCTGCAGCTTCTATGTTTGTGAGATCTAGCATTCCTGAAGCTAGTTGCATATAAGGCAGAAAGAAGGGTTGGGTCAGCAAGTGCTGACAGATCGAGTCTTAATTCACCTGAGTGCATTTTGTCAGTGAAGTAGAAATGCAGATTCTTAATTTCTCCCACAAAAATAATGCATGCTTATAAAAACAGATAAAAGGTACACACAAACAAACATCAACAAGTACAAATGGAAATGTAGAACAAATTTGTTCAATAAAACCGAAAGCTTAAATACAAGATATAAAACATACAATGCAGGATTTATGTTGGAAGTTGGACAATCAACCACCCTTTATATGTAGAAGTGTTCTAATACTGTATTTCTCAGGATCATTTACTTGGTTGCTAATATATTGCTTTGCTCACCACATAGCACATTATTGACCTTGCATGTATTTATTTTCAAGAGTCATTATTCTAAGGAATCACCCATTTGTGAGAGCTTTATTTGTGATAATTATTATTTCTCATAGCAGAATAATCCTGAGTATCACATCTCCTGGAACCATTTTGTGAGAGACATTATTTCAGTAGTACCATTGTTATGTCTTTTTTCTGCAACACAATTCAACAAAATATGGGGCTCTCTGGAATTGCACGATTTTGAAGGCAAGAAAACTGCCTAGAGAGATATCATTATTGTGGTTTGTATTCACCCTGGGTGATTTGTGCACTATTTTGAATGTTGAAGATTGGAATGAGGAATAGCAAGCATAATGCCAGTCTTAATGCACATTAAAACTATGTACCCCATTTCTGATCTGAAATCCTTGCCTCCAGGTAATATTGGTAGGCAGTGGAACTGCCACCAGTGTGAGTGCAAATGTCACACAATTCACAATGTAAGTTTGTGCACAACTACTATTTGTGCCAGAATTTAGGATTTGTACACTACTCAGACTGAACTATACATTTCTTTCTTGCAATTGTGGTGTTAGACAGAAGTGTCTTTCCCTGTGGATGCCTTTAATGCAGTGATGGCCTGCTTGAGTTTGCTTTGCACAGTTTAAAACCGTCACTACTCGTACTCTCATTCTGGACAATCTAAGCATCTTGGCAGATGATTTATCAGTCACCTACAGACAGGAGAACATAGAAAATATAGATCCCTCTGGCTTTATTCAATAGGTTAATCAACCCAATCATTGGGGATTTCTTAGTCTCAACCTGTTGTTCTAACTGATACCCATTCTCCAGGAGCTCAACCTTCAGTGGATCAATCAATATCTTGTCATGTTCTCAACTGAGAACAAGCTTGATCTGCAACCTAAGATTACATGCTTTGTAGGTTAATATATGGAACACTTCTAGCCTCCAGCAATGTAAACAAAAAGGTTAGAGAGTTGGAATAATGTTATCAGTAAACTAATTTGCCTGCTGAACGCACGGCTTGCTGGGCACAATCTAGCGGCAACAAATCAGCTGCTAGTAGAGCAAACGAAAACTACTTTTAATTAAGCAATAGTGACTCAGTAAACTCAACCACAGAATTATTCTATGCATATGTGGTGTCTCATTATCCAGCTTACCAGATCTCATCATGACCTTCCTTTGTGATACCATCCTGTCATTCTTCAATGACAAAACTGACCTTAATGGTAAATTGAATGGTGAAAGGTCTTGCCATGACTGTTGAATGAGCAACCCTCAGAGACATCATCATTTGACATAATCTGACTCTTTCCAGGCTGTCAAGTAAAGGTGGAGGAGTGAAGAGACAGGAACAACCAGGCACCTGAAGGAGATGAACACATGGCACAACCTATTTCTGATAGACTGACAGTTCCAGCTAGAACCCAAAACACTTAAAGGAAGAAATTACACATTTATGGGAGCCACTTACATGATTGATCTTGCATGGTAGGTTCCTGGAACCTACTAAGGGATTTGGCTGTAAAAAGATCCTACGCAAAAGGAATCCTTGTTACAAAAAATGGTAGACTAAGACAGAAATTAGTATTTTCTAATTCACCTCTCCAGGAAGGATGTTGTAGCACTACCAGAGCATGTATTTCATGGCACAGGAAAAAAACCAAGATGATCCATAAGAGGTGTGGTTCAGATCTTACAGGTGCCTATCTCAGGTGTGGGTCACACATCACTATCAAGGACTGCAAGGGTGAAGATGAATGATGTGGTAATAGGAGGGTAAAGGTTGGGGTTTGGAGATATACATGGGGGTAGAATTATTTGTTTGAAAATAACACAACATTCTTTAAGCCCTCTCTATGTATCCATGCTTCAAAGCCAGGTGAGTTGCATAAAAGGAGCAATTAAACATTTAATCAGTAGGATGAGCACATGCCTCAGGAACAACTGCAATTTATAGTCTTCAGTCTGGATTAGATAATTCAACAGGATGGCCACTACTTCTATCTGTGTTCAAGATCTATGTCACTGACTAAAATACTGGAACATGATAGACTAATGCACCTGTTGCTCAGATTTGTGTTAGGCATTTATGCAAGCTTAATATTATTTAACTTTATGTTAGATGTTTGATGTAATGTGACCTGAAATTGCCATAATTCCATTGTAGGCTCATTGTAATTTTCCCTATGTTAGCATGAGCATGTTACAGTCTGTACTCTGCTTTGCGCACATTACTATACAAAAGTATTTTGCTTTGTGCCATGCTGTACTTTCACACAGAACCTGCTGTTGTTCTTGCATTCTGTTGTTTCCTGGGATTTACCCCCAGATACATCAAGAACCCATTTTGCCATTCCTTAATAGAGAAAAATAACGATTCGCTATTAAGGAATAGCAAAATGCAATGCATGAAGAAATCACAGAAAAAATAGCGATTTCTTAAAATTCCTTAAATGCGATTCGCAAATTAAGGAATACCTCCCCATTCATTCCTATGGGCCTAGAGGCCCATAGGAATGAATGGGAAGACATTCTCAATTTGCGAATCGCAATTAGCGAATCGTAAAATGAAAATGCGATTTCAAGGGTGCAGGGGTGTCCAAAGGACACCCTGTTGCACCCCTGAAATTGATCTGTGCACATATGTTGCGCACACACATGCCCTTAGGGCATGTGTGTGCGCAACATGAAGTTTTTGCAAATTACCATGAAGTTCAACTTCATGGTAATTTGCGAGCCCTATTAGCGAAATCGCTATTTTTTAAACTTTAATGCATTGCATATAAGGAATCTCAATTTGAGATTCCTTAAATGCAAGTAATCGCAATTTTGCGATTTCTTAATTTGCGATTTTTGCATTTGGGATGATGCATCCCGAATGCAAAAATACCGGTCGCAAAGGGGCAGATTCTGAGAATCTGCCCCTTTGCGAGCGGATTCTAACATGATGCATCTGGGCCTTAGTTTGAACACCGTAGACAAGGTCAAACAACAATGCCCCTTGTTATTCTGTTTTGGTAGGGCTCTAGCAGCTGGACAAAACACACAAATGCACTGTTGTTTTGGCACACATACTCAGTCATATAAGTGTGGACCGACATGCAATTACACACTCGAAGAGAGATTTTTCAGAGAAGAGATCACAACTACACGTGCAATGTAGAACTTTCCTCTGTGCATGCTAAGGTATGGGGTCCACTGCAAACACCCAGAGATCTTATGATACATGATCACTTTGTTTCTGTAGAAGTGGAGGGGGTTAGTTTACACCATCTCATATAATGACAGCTTCTTTTATGTTTGATGGATTACTTACTATGCTGACTGCATTTGTGTTAGGCATCTTCTTACTTATTGTGGCACGAATACTGCATACTAGAGCACGATAGTTAAAATAAATATTTAAAACTTTTCTCATGTCTCTGTCAGATCTTTTTTGTGGACAAGTATGAGTGTGAGTGCGAAAGTGTGCGTCTAGTCACCATGATTCGTGAGAGGGTCGGGAGTGTTGTGCTCTGGGGTGTCTTATCATTTGTTCCTCTGTGAGTGGGTAGGAGGGCAAGTGAGACACTATAGCTAGTTGGTCCGGGGCTAATTGGTACTAAGGTGGTAGGATGACTCAGTCCCTGACTACAAATGTTCTATGGTCCTAAGCATAGTTCTGTGACTCTGCAGAATCCCTGCAACATGGCACCACCAACGTTTGGTCTGGTACTTATTAGTGGGACCCCTGATTAGGGCTTGTGCTTGTCCACAATACCCTTGCACTGTTTCCTGGAGAAGCTTGTGGTGTGGGAGCTTTGCCTCCTCAGTTTGTAGGGACTTCCTATTGCTGTAGGTTTTTCAAACTTGAATTTTAAAAGGTTTTTACCCACTTTTGTGCTACCATTTCAATCCCTTCCTCTTCCTTTATGGATAATCCTGTGCGATTCTGGCTCATTGCCGGGCTGCGGTTACTCAACAGTTGTTACAGCACGGAGTCAACAATGCGGGATCTGCTGTTGTTCCTTGGGGTTGAGGCGGACCATGCGCACTGCTTTGAGGATTTTTACTCCTGAGATACGCTCCCTGCTGCTGATGCGAATGATAATACTTTTCATACTTATACTGTGACCAATGTTCCTGTAGCTAATTAACCTTATGCAGTGATTGAGTTTTCTCTTATGGCATGGGTACCCCAAATTTGGTTATTTGCCCCTTCCCCGTCCTATAGCTGTTCGAATGGGCCCCTTAGGCACTGACGGGGCCACATGGCCAGTATTGGCCGGTTTTACTCCATACCCAAATCATTCCAAAGCCACTGTGGCAGAGGTAAGTTTGTTGTATGCTCAAGTTGTCCTTCTTTATTGACGCTTTATTCAATTTGGTGCATGTGCCTTTTTGGCAGCTCCACCTGGCGCTGCGCCTTTATGTACAGGCCCCACAAGGTGGGGGGGAGGGGTTGTTATTAGCCAGATTATTATCAACTCTGTTATGGACAAACATCCCCTTAACCATGAAGACTTTCCATTTTGGAGTGATGGTTCTCCTGTTGGCCAATTTCAAAACCTGGGGGATTGTTCTTGCCACAGTGTATATACTTTGTTATGGTACCCCCTCAATGAGCATCCTTCCAAACATTCTAAAACATGTACAGAATGAACATGGAGCAGATCCTGCCCTAGATTTGGGGATGAAGCTACTAGGTCATTTTCTAGTAGTCTCCAAAATTATTCTTTCTAATGTTAAAGGTGAGGCAGTGTCCTTAATTATACGCCAGCGACTATTAGCAGTGGCCACTGTCGACCGCATGCATGAATTGTCTGTCATTATCTCTGATGTTTACACAGTTTTGGGTCATAATAATTTGTGTTCCAGACCATCTGTGCAATCTCTGGGCAAACCATCTCCTTTCCTAAGACGTCTTGGGATATGTCTAAACAACAACAACAGAAGCCAAGGTCTCATGGCGGGTCACCACTGCCAGACTCTTCTGAACGGTGATATGATTTGTGTGATAGCACTACAATTAAGTCTCCTGAGCTTTTTCAGATTCCTGATACTCAATCTCCTCATCCCTTTCAGGAATCGCCTGATCAACAGTATGACAGAGGCGGGCGACAAGATTGCACACAAGGTGAGTCTGTGCAGCCCAAAAGGGACACACAATGCTCTTTTGACATTAAAGTCAAGAGGGAGGGACCACCTTTTTATAGAGACTCCTTCAAAAAGAAGAAGGTTGCTGCTTTAACAGCAAAATATCCCCCAGACAGTGAGAACCATTCTCCTGGACAAGGGTTGGTCTGTGACTCTCCTCGACAGGGCAATGGAAGTCACCGTAGTGCGTCAGACAATCCGCTACTTTCTGGAGGCAAGAGCAACTGACACCTTTGTTACGGTTGAAAACACGGATAACCGAGTTGCACCTCCTGATTCGCAATATCATTTAGACATTTAGGTTGAGGGTGATATTAAACGCACCATTAGTGCTATTTTCTGGGATAATTTAACTTCTTCTCATGACATTTTACTGGTGGAGGTCGTTTGGCCTCCTGCCTTTGTTCTTTTTTATCCTCATGGCGAAGATGTAATCCTCCCTAATTTTTCACATCTTGTCCCTGGTGAAGCAAAGTATGCTTATGCTTCTGAGTGGGCCCTTGCTTTGGCCCATGCCTTATACCACAACCAGGTTGGTTTGGATAAGGATTCTCCGCTACATGTTATTCCAATACGTTCCACCCTTCAACCTCAACCACAATAGCCAATTAAATGTGACGCTAAAGCAGCTGTTAAAGACATCCTTATTCAGATGGAGTATTAGGGTGTAATTGAGCCCTGTGTATCTCTTTTTCCGGTTTTAAAACCTGACAGCACTTATCGCATTGTCTTGGATTACAGACATTTTAATAGTCATACACACACTTTGATGGTGCAGAACACACAAAGTACAGACCTAATAAAATATTATCATCTGTAAAAAATTAAAAACTATACTTGAGATTTCTAATGTTTTTTAAGTCACATCCTGGCTCCTGAGAGCCATGATTGGTCTGTGTTTACCACCCTCGGTTCCCAGGGGCAATATGCCTGCTTACCCATGGGGTAAAGTAAGTAAGTAATGTATTGTTTAGTTAGTTAAAACCGTAACAATTTTACATAGACCAATATATCCTTAACTCAAAAGTTTAAAAAAAATTGAAAAGCCCCGGTGTCTTTGCAGCATGTATTGGGTCCCTTTTACATGACATTGTTCCTTGACCTTTGCCCTGTGTCGATGACTTATACCTTACCGATGATTAACTAAATCCTCATTTGGTAAGAGTGGGTCGCATTATTACGTGATTCGCTTAACTTGGTTACAAGTTACATTTTGCGTTCCTTGCTGTGCTTTTTCTTGGTTATGAGTTAACCAATGAGGGTAGGGGTTTGACTCACCATTTTTTTAGAAACGAACACAATTGCAACCACCTTCTTCCCTTCAGAAATTGCAGTCTCTGCTTGTTTTTATAAAATTTGACAGAACTTACATTCTTGATTAGTTTCAGTGAATGAAACCTCTTAATGCTTTGATACACCAAACTTTTTCTGCTTCCTCCTGGCTTCCGGAACATACTGCTGTCTTACGCGATTTACAGTCTGATCTACTTGCTGCGCAGTTCTTAGAGACAAGGCTTAATACCTCGAATTTGGTCTTCCGGATCGTGCCCGGTACAATTGGTTTTACTTTTTTCACATTCAATGAGGGGTATACTGTCCCCATGGCTTATAAATCGCATCTGTATACTCCTGCGGATATGTGTTTTTCTTCTACTGTATTTTTTTACCTGCAGTGCAGATGGCCATCCTTAAAGAATGGACTCTCACTCAAGGGAAACGCATCTTTGTCGTTTCACCTATGCCTGCCTTAGAGACAGTCACAAAGGCTGGCGTTCCTAATTCTAAAGCCCTTCACACCCGTTGGATACAATGGGCTATGCCTTTAAGATTTGTTGATGTTTCCTTTGTTTTTGGCCCTTCATTACAAACACAAGAGATTCTTCAATATGAACATGTTTGACCTCTGCCTTCTTTGCTTCTACCTCTTGATCAGTATAAATGTATCATTTACACTGATGGTTCGGCACAACCGGCCATCGGTTCTAAGCAGACTTATTCTGTAGCTTGCACTATTGCTGCAGGCACTATTATCAATTGAGTTTTTCACTCCACTTTGATTCATATTCAGTCCCTAGGTGACTGTTCGGCACAATTGGCCGAGTTGAGAGCTTTGTTTTTGGCTCTCAAGCATTCTGATCCTGAGTCACTCACCCTTGTGGTGTGTTAATCTTTTTATTGTGTACAATCCTTTAATGACAATTTGTTTTTTTGGAAACAAAATTACTTTTGGGTTTTTAAAGGTAGAGCAATAAAGCATAAAATTCTGTAGGTTAAGGTGGCTTATCTTAAGTATCGCCTACCGCTTACACATGTTGCACATACATTGGGCCATCAACGTGTGGGAGTGCAAGCTGTTGGAAATTCAATGGCTGATGAAGCAGCCAAATCTGCTGTTGCCACAACTAGAGTAGCTGCAATTACTCATTCTATGACTAAAATTGATAACAACATTTTAGCTGCCATCGCAGCATCGCAGTGAGGTACTTCCTTTCCTCAAGGATATCCTTCTAAATATATTTATCAATTAACAGCTGACAATGTTCCGTTTGTGACTATTCCAGGGGTGGGTGATCAACCTTGACAACAGACACTCTTTACTAGTGGCCCCTCATGAGGGTATAGCTTCTGCGCATGCGGGAGTTGCTGCCACTGTTTCACTCTTGCAGCAACCTTATTGGTGGTGAGGTTTATACCAGTAAGCTCACCGTTCTGTCGTATGTTGTGCTGTTGGTCAACCAATTAAGAGTTCGACTGTTTCCCGTCCACCTGAGACACATCCGTGTATTTCTAAGCAGCCATTTGGCTGCATTTATCTTGATCATTGAGGTTCCCTTGTTTCAGATAATGCATTCAAATACATGTTGGTTGTAGTAGAGTCCTGCTCCAGATTCCTCTGGGTTTGGCCACAACACTCAGCTGACGCTTGAACTGTCATTAAAGATTTGCAGGTCTTTGTAGGAACTTATGCTTTGTGGTTCATTCCATGCAGACCAGGGCCCGGCTTTTGCCTTTAAGGCGCACCATGATTCAAAGACGTCCATGGGGGTGCACGTGCATTTGTCATTTTCATATAAGCCTGAGGGAAATTCTGTTGTGTAGAAGATGAACCGTGACTTAAAGCAGTCTTTAATACCAAGGGTATTAGGTTTGGGATGTGGCTGGTTAACTCATATTTATGGGGTTCAACAAGCGCTTAATAATCTTCCTAAAAGATTTCTGGGTGGGAAGACACTGTCCGAAATGCTCTTTTGCATCAAGATGTATGTTCCAGACTTTGATGGTCTAAACGTTGTGGCTGCAGCTGCAATGTTAGACATAGATAACCACTGTGCTGTGTTACATGATTACAAAAATGTTGTGATGTTCTGGCTAACAGTCATTTGCCTGTGACTCTCTCATTGGATGAAGCTGTTCAGATTATTGTTTCTGGCTGGCTTCCTAAAGTTGGTGATCTGGTTTGTGAAAAGGTGATGATCAAGAAAGAATTCGGTCCCTTCTACCGTTCTCCTGTTCCAGTGCTTGGTCTTCAGAGTTCCGGAACTGTGATTTTAACTCCACTTCCCGATACAAAGTAAATCGCTTTGTTTCCATTGAACGTGTCAATTTACACCATATAGCCAATCCTTAATAGCATGCCTAGAGGTGTCCCAATGCAGAATGTTGCTTTAAACCCAGTGAGCACCATCTTTGCTGATTCTCTACAGTTGCTGGGGGGGATATTGAGTTCTCAGTTGCCCTGACACCTGTTAGACCTTCTTCACATCCCACAATGGAAATTGTTTATTCTGATCCTCTAGTCGGAGCTCCTTCTACAATGCAGGTGCCAAGCCTCCATCCAGAATCAGAGCCTGCTTTATTTCAGCTGAGGTCTTCTGGTTACTATATCAATCAAGACAACTTTTTTTCAGACAGTTCTTCATTGTCTTCTGTTTTGCCTCCATCACCAGCTCGGATGTGTGTCCTCATCTCTTGGTTAAAACACACTTACCTAGTTCCACTGTGGATATATTTCTGGATCATGTTTTCAATGGGATTTTTGTTTATGTGGATTGGATTCAAGACAGTGTTTTCCATTCCATCAAAGGCCATTACATCCCAGAATATTTTGTAGCAGAACTGGTCACAGGGGTGTTGGCCCCACATTCTTATTTGCATGAAATTAAAAGAGACCAGTCCCTTGTTAACATTTCAGCGGTCTCAGTCACTGATGGAATTATATGGGATAAAGTACCATTTGATATATTTGGTCCTATGGATACCCTGCAGATACAATATGTTTTCTGAGTTTCCATGGATGATGTAGTAGTACCTGGGTTGCAATCCAACTCCACCTCAGGGTAGCTCAAAAACACGAAGGATGAAGTACACATATTTCACCAGATATAACAATTCAAACCCAAAATCATACTATTTCATATTGGTTCCAACTACCTCAGACAATTATATGATCACGTAAGCCAAGCTCATCTATACAGCGTCCTTCATTGAGGAAGTAGCTCTAAAAGGTTATGAATATTGGAAGGACAATATTGAATTTGGGGCACTAACTCCCGGCAAGTCTGATGTACAGAATCTCTATTTCATGCATGTCTCGTGTCTACACAAATAATGTTTCTAAATGACACAATCCAAAACACTACTTGCTTGGAATTGGCTATAATTAAAGCATTGAGTACTCCAATTATTCCATCTGTTGCCCTTTTGATGATTGCCAATCTCATACAAATGATACTGAAGACCAACTAAATAGTATGATTCAAAATGGTACATTTAATTCCTCAGTTATGTCTCTGGGTGGGTGGTTAGAATGGCCATTAGACACTAATGTTTGTCATGCTCATTTTTGAAGCTTCACATCTGGGTCCTGTTCCCCGACATTCACAATCCACGCACCCTAACACTGTTACTCTTACTTCGTTGGTAAATTATGCCAACAATAGTTAGAATATTCCACATTGTCTGCAGTAAAACATCATCTTTCTCTCCTATCTGAAGACACAAATCTGTCTGACTTCCTTTTAGGTCCAAAATCCACTACCCCACACCAAAAAATTAGTTTATGCTGCTTATAATAAAATTTGGAAATGATCGCAAATAGAAGCTGCAGTACGTTTTTCGCCAAATTCAGCAAGATGATTTGGATAAAGTGCTTGCTGTAGTAGATAACAGTATTACTACTTTGTCATCTCATATATATAATTTAAATATTATTGTATTGTCTGGCATTGATATTGTGCAAAGGGATGAATCTACATTGTATTATGGTCATACTCAACTTAGATCAATTATGCAATTTAGTTGGACACACCAAACGCTTACGAACAGGCAGGTTCCTTGTCATTACCTCAATTCTATAGCTCTGTTCTTACCCTTTAATTTAACAAATATGCAGCAATCATTTGCTATGAAGGAGGCTAGTTACACCATGTTACACATAGAGAAACTTAAAAAACTTCCCTTCACTATAGCGGAAACACCTTCAGCAGTCTGGTTAATTCAGGGGGTTATCTCATGACCCATCTCAACTTTTCACTTCACGGCCTGCATGAAACACTTTCCAGAAGGCAGATGGGAATCCCGTGGGAACAGCTACATACATGAGTTTTGGTCCCTGCAATTTACGTATCATTGTCAATGGGCTGAGCGTGAAGTTTTTCCTCCACGGAGGAATAAGACTCCACTGCCGGTCATTCCCTTGTTTTTCAGCATGTGAAGATTCATGGTGCCTGTAATCTGTCTGTCCCGAATTTGGCTTTTTATTTAAAAGGAACTTCTGTCCCTGCTGTTATTCCCACTATCACATTGCTTTCAAATGGAAGCTATCTTGTCCTTAATAATCAGGACTGTTGCGGGCTGTGGGCGGGAATCCAACATGTGGTGGCCATTTCCCAGTTAGTCACTTGCTGCAGCAATGTCCTGTTTCCCCCTCGACATGGGATGGTAGATAGTTCATTATGGCCTTTCATTCCAACTTTGAGAACAGATTTTATTAAGCTAAGCAGACTCAAAGGGGCCTATTACGATGCCGCCACCGCAACGGAGCACGGGACCGACTGCCGATATTGGAGCGGATCCGCCATGCAAATTAGGATGCGCCCACCACACTGGCGGGCACATCCTGTGACTTTTAGATTGTGGATGGATCTTCTGGCTGCAGCCCCCTTGCAATGTAAAAGCATTGTGCACAGCATTGCCATGCACAACTTGGCAGACATCACGTGGTGCCTGCCACGTACTGCATTGAAATGAGGGGGTACCATAGATACCCCCCATGTGCACCCCCACCCTCAACACAAAACATCGAGGACCACATGCCTTTCCATGGCGGCATCGCATCGCCTTTTCCGCCCGGTCGACAATTCGATTGGCGGAAAAGTGTCATAAGGTCTTTCCTTCCGCCACGGTGCCCTGCCATACTAATATGGCAGGGGGAGAACCAGGGACATTTGGCAGGCGGATCGCCACCGGCCTGGCGGTGGCGATCCGCCTGCCATCGTAATTGGCCTCTAAGTGTTATTGTGTCATGACACCTTCAAATTGCAGGCAGCAAGACCTTCCAGTGAAATATAGTAATTGTTAAACACAAATCTCCCCCTACATTTTGGTGAACTGATCTATCAAATATTCTCATACCATGGACCTGGCACACTCTTTTTAAACTTGTGGGCTCCAGCCTCGTGATATCTTTTCAAACTATTTTGTGAGTAATCACAGCTTTTATACATTCTATTTTTATGGCGTGTTCTGTGGGTTCCCGCTGCTGCTCATCTTGATTCGTGGGGTTATAGTGCTGTTCCTGCTATTCCGGAATGGATGCCCCCTTCGTGGTCATTCCAGGGCAGGCTGTTCCTTAAGAGCTACAGCTCTTTGGAGTAGTTCTCCTGGATGCCGAGTTTTGTTTAGCCTTCCACTATGATTAAATCACCTGTGTGCAATCTGTGTTTCATTTCATCCGGTGCCACTTCAAATGGGGTCTGGATGTCTGCCTGGCTATGCCACCACAAACTGCCTGGGATTTTGAACTGTTGATTATTCCCTTAGTAGCTCATTACAAGGACTGTTCTTGGGGATGCAACTTGCTCATAACCCAGCGTTATGGCCATTGGCTGAAAATTATCCGGGTGCAATGGCACAGCATCTTCTTGATCTCAGTTGCATCAGAATCAACACACGTTGTCCCATGATGGTCTAATCAACAACTGGAACTGAAGAGCATGTTTGTTCCTTTGACCTGCTCAATTGGATGACTGATATTGTCACCTTCGAAGGTTCAGAGTTCTACTTGGAATCATTCGCTTTTTACTTGGCATCCCACATTGTGGACCCCATCAGCATGCTGTAATTGATCACAATTATGCAATTTATTTTATATATATGGCCTTTGTCCATGACAAGATGATTTAAATTTAATTAAAACATTTTGGTTTGCTTATCTCCTGATTTCTGTAGTCACTTTGGTGTTGTCATCCTGACCAAGGGGAGCGTGTCATATGTGCCATGCAGGCCCTTTGTCGTTTTCCCTATGTTAGCATGAGCACATTGAAGTCTGTACTTTGTCCACGTTACTATAGAAACATATTTTGCTTTGCACCATGCTGTACTTTCACACAGAACCTGCCATTATTTTTGAGTCCTGTTCTTTCCTGAGATTTAATCTGAACATCGTAGACAAGGTCAAACAACAATGCCCCTTGTTATACTGTCTTGGGCAGGCTCTAGCACCTAGACAAAACTAGTATAAATACAGCTATACAGCTGTTGTTTGGGAAGATGTACTCCCTGTCATATAGGTATGCACAGACATGCAAATACACAGATGGAGAGAGATATTTAAGAGAAGAGATCACAACTACACCTGAGGTGAAGAACTTTCACCTGTGCATGCTAAGGTACAGGGTCCGCTGCAAACTCCAAGAGATCTTCTGATGTATAATCACTTTGCTTCTGTAGAAGGGAAGGGGGCTTACTTTACCCTGTCTGAATATCATGGCAGCTCCTTTTATTATTAAGGGATTACTTACTATGCTGACCGTATTTGTGTTAGGCATCTTCTTACTTATCGTGGCACGTATACTGCATACTAGAGCACAATGGTTCAAATAAATATTTGAATCCTTTCTCGTGTCTCTGTCAGATCTTATTGTGAACAAGTACGAGTGTGAGAGCGAAAGGGTGTGTCCTATCACCGCGATTCCTGAGAGGGTCAGGAGGGAGCATTGTGTTCTGGGTGTCTAATCATTTGCTCCTCTGTGAGTGAAAAATGAGGGCAAGTAAAAAACTACAGCTAGTCGGGCCCCGGACAATGGGTACTAAGGTGGTAGGATGACTCAGCCCCTGCCTCCTGAGGTTTGATGGTCCCAAGCATAGTTCTGTGACTCCGCGAGGCCATATCATAAACAGCTGTTCTAGCTCAGAGCAGAGCTGAATGTGTGATTTTGTTTATGTTTGGAGGGTCTAAGACACATCCATTTCATTCAGAATTTTTCCAAGTGCACGATCCACAGAATCCATAGCTCAGAAATAGAGAGGAGTTATTGTCTCTCCTATTTTTCTGAGCCTTGCTGTCTGCAGCTTATACATTATAGTCTGAGAATTCTTGAGTTAAATGTATGTTGGATAAACAGTGCAAATGTACAAATAAGCACTTACCTCTACACTGAGATAGCTAGTTTTAACACAGCTCTGATTCTTAAAGCCCCATGCCAAGTGTTCCTGAAAATTCTCTTCTGTATGCAAACCCTTGTGCAGAGATTTGATTTCCAAGTCATGCTGTTTAATCAACTCTGCAAACCAATACCTTTTGCCATGTCAGTATCAGCAAGTATAACCTGACAAACATTTTCAGGAGAATAATGCAGAGCCCTGCAGGAAAAAACAACATTTGGTGCAATAGGAAAGAAATCATCATGTTATTTCTCATTTACGAGCTAGAACTGGAAATTGTAGGTATATACAGCACCCAATAAATACCTTGCTCCACAATATTGGTGTTTATCATGCCTGCTAAATATCTTGTGCCTCCTTGCTCCACATGCATTCCTGGCCAACCAGATTTAATTACTGTGTTTGTGTTCTTCTGTCCTGTTGAGTGCAAGGGGTACAATTAGGCTTTGGGGAAACACCTGCTTCTGCCTTGTTCCCAGGGAAAACCCACCACATGTTGTCAGATGGGACTGCATTGATGCTTTTCTTCCATCAAAAAGGCTCGATCTGAAGGATCAGTGGGATGCAAAGTGGATTCAAAACTGTGCCAAATATAATTCACCAGAAGACTCCCACTTGTTCTTTTTATCAGTACATTTTTATCAAGAAATATAAATAAAATTACAGCAGTAATATAGCCAACAAAGCTAGTACAAAACAAACAAATCAGATAGCTAATTGTACAACAGAGAAGCCAGATTAAAAAGACATAATCAAATATTCGAGCAATTCAGAATGTATAACAAAACACTTTGGGGCCAATTCTGATGCATTTAGGAAGGCCCCCTAACGGCATGTGCACTGTCAGAATTGGATCGGGAATGTGTCTTTCCAAGCAAATCAGAAACGTTTCCGACAGACCGAGTATGATGCGAGTTAGGCTTTAGGAATATCCCAATCCAACGACAATGACATTTGGAATGCCCGAGCACTAAGGAGCAGAATCGTACGTCTCTATGGGCTGCATTTCTGAAAGACTGAGTACGATGCTGGATTCAGGCAGCCTTTCCGAATTGTGCCCTCTGACTCGAATTGGCAGTCAGAATCAGACTTTGGGGGCCCGTAGCGGGCCCCCTGTGCCTGAAGCCTTCTCAATCAGGCCCGTGGGAGTACCCATGGGTCCTCCCTTACCAGCCATGCACAGTGTGGCAGACACCAGGGGGTGCCCGCCACAGGGTGCCTGATTTTCTCCAACCACCCCTTTCTTCAATGGGAGCCTCTGCATTCGGTCGGAACAGTGGCTTCCATTGAAGTCAATGGGAGTCCAACCAATTTGTATCTGGAAGCATCCGGATAAATCATACTCAGTTGAGTAGCTAGACCTGTGGCTGCCGTGGCCAGGTCCCTGAGTTTTCCACCCCATGGTGGCTATCTGAAGAGCAGGGGGTGCTGATGATTTTTCCACCGGCCTCCTCCGCGACGGCACAACTAAGAGCGTGGGGGCAAAGACAGCTACCTCTAAAACTCATGCCACCCTGGTTGGACTGCCTCCTCCCCCCGATTCCCCTTTGCTATGCCACTGTTGTACTCGGTTGGTCCGACTCTCCCAATCCGAGTCAGTCCGAAACCATTCCCAAACCCATTCGGAATCGGGCCCTTTGTGTGAGAAAAACAAAGCAGGTAAAAAATGTTTTCCATAGGTCGAACAAACCTGATAATAATTAGTCTGGAACTTGTATCACTAAAGTACAAATACTATCATATTCTACAAGCATTCTTTATTCAGAATAAGAATAACTTTAAAATAAATTGCATAAAATCATGGTTTTGCACTTCATTCTTCCTACATGTATCATGCTGAAGAAAGCTTCACATAACAGACAGTGAAACATTCACATCTGCCAATAGGCTGCAACCTTCACACTTCAAATGTTTCATCTTATTAGATAAGGAAAGATACAGAGACAATACAACCAGGCAAATTAAAACTATTTTACTATGTTTTCTATTTTACAGGGAAATAAACTAGTTCACATTTATTGGTTATTCACTTTTTAAAGGCCTAGAGTGGGTAACATGACAATTATGTCAAGTACATTTTGTATTTGTTAATATGCTTTCTCAATTCCACCTTCTGATAACTGAAAATTATCACAACATCACCACAAATGTTGTATTGTATTCTCTAATAACACTAAGCTCTACCTCAGTTAGTTGAGGCATTCCTATCTCTGGAAAATATTTTTTCATTACGCTAGTATTTTTAATATTGGCACTATGAAACTTTACAGAAGCTAACATAGAGTCCATTTCTCAAAGATTTGTAATGGCAAAAAATCCTCTATTGAAAAATCACAATTGGTAAATATTTTCTCTAATGATTCTTATTGATTATTATTGAGTAATGCGGTGTACAGTCATAATATCGAGTCAATTATTTCGACTGGACAGAATATCGAGTAAAAAATATAGAATGGACAAAATATCGACTAGACATAATATAGACAACAAAAATATCGACTAGAGAAAATTAATATCGAATAGAATGGACATAATATCGAATCAAAAATATAGAATGGACATAATATCGACTAGACATAATATAGACAACAAAAATATCGAATTTAAGGTAAGTTAATAATTATTTTTATTTTTTGTGTAATATAAGTCTGTAGCGGGTTGTGGGTTTATAGGGGAATAGGGTGGGAAGTAATTTAATTCTAATTAATTAAATATGTTAATTTATTTATTGATATATATTTAGAATTAATTGTTAATTAATTATTAATTGGTAATTAATTAAAATATAATTGGTAATTAATTATAATTGATTAATTGATAAATATTTTAATTTTAGTAATTTATTTTCTGTAGCGGGTTGTGGGTTTATAGGGGAATAGGGTGGGAAGTAATTTAATTATAATTAATTAAATATGTTAATTTATTTATTGATAATAATTTAGAATTAATTGTTAATTAATTATTAATTGGTAATTAATTAAAATATAATTGGTAATTAATTATAATTGATTAATTGATAAATATTTAAATTTTAGTAATTTATTTTCTGTAGCGGGTTGTGGGTTTATAGGGGAATAGGGTGGGAAGTAATTTAATTATAATTAATTAAATATGTTAATTTATTTATTGATATTTTTTAAAAATTAATTGTTAATTAATTATTAATTGGTAATTAATTAAAATATAATTGGTAATTAATTATAATTGATTAATTGATAAATATTTTAATTTTAGGGTTCAGGGTCAGTTTTCAGTTTTTGGGTAAAGGGGTATTTTTAGGGTTCAGGGTCAGTTTTCAGTTTTTGGGTAAAGGGGTATTTTTAGGGTTCAGGGTCAGTTTTCAGTTTTTGGGTAAAGGGGTATTTTTAGGGTTCAGGGTCAGTTTTCAGTTTTTGGGGTAAAGGGGTATTTTTAGGGTTCAGGGTCAGTTTTCAGTTTGTAGGTAAAGGGGTATTTTTAGGGTTCAGGGTCAGTTTTCAGTTTTTGGGTAAAGGGGTATTTTTAGGGTTCAGGGTCAGTTTTCAGTTTTTGGGGTAAAGGGGTATTTTTAGGGTTCAGGGTCAGTTTTCAGTTTGTAGGTAAAGGGGTATTTTTAGGGTTCAGGGTCAGTTTTCAGTTTTTGGGTAAAGGGGTATTTTTAGGGTTCAGGGTCAGTTTTCAGTTTTCGGGTAAAGGGGTATTTTTAGGGTTCAGGGTCAGTTTTCAGTTTATGGGTAAAGGGGTATTTTTAGGGTTCAGGGTCAGTTTTGGGTTTTTGGGGTACAGGGGTACTTTGTAAAAATAAAGTAAAATTACATTTAAATTACATTTATTTAATAAAATTAAATTATATTAAATTATATTATAATATTTTTTATTAATTTATATTCAAAAAATTATTATATACTTACCAATACTTATGTTGTAATGGTATGCGTTGTAAAGGTATATGCGTTGTAAAATCTTGCGTTGTAAATCTATGCGTTGTAAAAGTTTTTGCGTTGTAAAAGTTTTGTTGTAATGGTAGGCGTTGTAAAAGTATGCGTTGTAACGTCATACATCCCTGGAGTGGGAATAGTAATTTTAACCTCTACGCTATCCAGCGCTTTCCCTACTGTTGCACCCACTGGAGTGGGAGTAGTAAATTTTACCTCTACGCTATCCAACACTTTTGCTAATGTTGAACTCACTATAGTTGTAACAATAAATTTTAAACATTTTCTAAAATGTTATATATGTTTATTTAATAATATGTTTAAATATATATATATATATATATATATATATATATATATATGTGTGTGTGTAATTTTTGGTGATATAATTTTTTTAATTATATAAATTATTTATTAAAATTATATTTTTTTAATAATTATTTCTAAG
Organism: Lissotriton helveticus; assembly: GCF_964261635.1. Classification (NCBI taxonomy): domain Eukaryota; kingdom Metazoa; phylum Chordata; class Amphibia; order Caudata; family Salamandridae; genus Lissotriton; species Lissotriton helveticus. The sequence goes on from NC_136069.1 coordinate 1,476,104,205, forward strand.
TTTATATTAAATATATTTATTACTATATTAGTTTTAACTTACTTTTAAGACATTTTAAAAAATCGATATTTTGACAGTCTATATTTTTGTAAGTCGATATTTTGTTTGAAGATAGGGAGTCGATATTTTGTCAATCGATATTTTTGACTCGATATTTGTGTATCTCGATATTTGTGTCGTCGATATTATGTCAGTGATCCGAGTAATGCACTGTACAGGAAAGAGCATGGATAAAGGTAATTGTTTATGAATCACATATTTAGAAACAGAAGTAGGGATATGTGTACAAGTATAACAATCAGTAACATTTGTGGTTTCTCTTTCATTTTTTAACTATAAAATATAGCTGTATTCCAAACAATCATTGTCATTATTATGTCTAGCATCAAATTCATAATTGTTGGTACTATTTTCATAAATAGGGTTTGCGAGATAACCTACAGAACCAAATATATTCTCTAGTCACCAAATAACAATAGCTGAGATTAAAATTACTTAAACTACTTTGGAAGCAAAACAAATCTTCCCTTCTTGTGGACACTCTCTCTTCTAATCTGCCCTTCAAAAAAGGTTTCAAAATGTTTCATTTAAAAAATCTTCTAAAATCAGTTCAAGGAATAAAAACATTTTAACAGTTGGTTATTTTCAGGAAAACATATTCAGCATCAAATGATTTCTAAATCTGTTTTTTACTTCACAGTAGGTCTTTTGGAACTGCAAACAAAAGACAAAAGTCTTTCAGGTTAATAATATCTTCGTCTGATTCAATTATTCCCAAGCACACCCACTCCGCGCTGTACATTTCTTATTTGGATTACACTGTCTTCTTGATTTGTTTGTTGCACCTCCTTCTGAGAATTCTATAGCTTTCTCTTATAGCACTTTCTCTCGTTTCTTCAGCTACCTTAAACTTGTGCAGAGCTCCTTTGCACAACTTTTCTTTGCAAATTCTCACCCTCGATTTGAATGTCACTTTTCTTGATTTTTGTCCACCTGAACACTCAAACTTGTTTCCTTTGTTTCCTGTTAAACTTAGTGTTTTGTGCTAGGATGATATATGCTTGCCTTTTTTGTCACCGCTCCAAGGTGAAGCTTTTTGACTCAACAACTCTAGAAAACAGCCTTTTTGTAATCCACACAGAGTGTGTGAGGTGTGAATCCAAGAAGGCACATTTTTAGTCGTGTTTGCCAACAGGATAATCTGAAAAGTAATACTACACCTTTGCTGTAGAAAATCCTTCCTTACATGCTTCTTGATGACTACCCATTCTCCTGGTTGCAGATCATGACATGTAATTGACAGCACAAAGGGGATGGCAAGCTGCACATGGTGAGACATAGAGCATACTGTATCAGCCAAACAGTTGCAATAGTCCAGGATCAAGTTAACAGTAAAACTGAGCAGGGCTGCTGATGGAATTCCAGGGATCATCATTGTTCTACCTGTCAATATCACACGGGGAATTAGAACAGTTGTTTTGTTAGGACACCTCTGTAATAATAGACAAAGTGCATGTGGCCATTTCAAAGAGATGGATGCACAAATGTTCGCTAGTTTGTTCTATATCACACAGTCACCGGACAACACTTGATGATTGTGAGTGTTAAGTGCAGTTAAGCCAGTAATGAATGAATGAATTGATGACCCCCATCTCTCCCCACAAGTGCAGGACTATGAATGGTAAAACTACCATTTTATGTTACTGCTTCTCACACTGCAAGAAAGCAGAATGGTTTGGTTGGGGGCGGGCGGGCGAGTCTGGTCTAGGGAAGGGGAGGAGTAGCTTGACCACTGCTGGGGGCGCTGACCGTTTGGTCGGCCCTCTGGGGCCGACAAAACCAGTCATGTGCAATCTGCCTTTTAGAGAAAATGGCCTCCCCATAGGCGCCTGGCCTATGGGGAGGCCACTGCAGCATTGCGATTGGCTTAGGGGGGGGGTAGGCTGCCAGCTTCCTGTTCCTGCCGGAGGCAGGAGAGCAGGAAAATGCGGGACCAGCAAAAGGTAGGTTTCTAAAATGTATTAACACCCCCACCCTGCATGATCCTCCTGCGCGATCCTCCCTCACGCCCCCATCGGCGCTTTATGCCGACCCGACTGGAAGCACATTACTCTATTCGCATTAGTTCCTAAAATATTCTAGATTCAACTTCCATGCTGAACCTCTACATTCATTAGAACACTATACAGGCTCCTGAGTCTCCACAACCACAAATAAAAATCATCTTTTGGTGCCCTGTGCTTTTCATCCTCATTACGGAGCAGGGGGCATGCACTCAACAATTTATATATCACTTAATCTTCATCATCCAAGTCATCCTGCTTTGCACCTTCAGATTTTTCTGTGGTGGTGTTCAAACAAGTTACAGTATGGAAACCTACCAGTTTCTAACACTTCTCTAAATTATGCCTGTTTTCACTGACTCAATCTAGAATCGTTCCAATCATGAATTGCTTTACTAACCTGGCTCTTAGTGCATCTCTTATTCACTTTTGCCTTGGCTTGTGTATCTGACTAATTTAATGATTAAAACTGTGCAGGGCTTGTCTGAGGAAGACTGTAGGTTACGCACTTTCACATCAAGACTTGACTACGGCAACATTCTCTACCTGGGATCAAACAAAGCCGTAGTCCGTAGACTGCAGCTAATTCAGAACTCAGCTGCGAGACTACTTTGTAAAATTCCTAAGACCTTTAGCATCTCTGGGTATCTCCGAGAACTACATTGGCTCAGGGTGGGGAACCAGATCAAGTTCAAAGCCCTGAGCTACATGTTCAAAATAAAGGCAGGCACAGCTCCTCACTACCTTCAGGCCTTAGTTCGCCCTTACAAACCTTCCCGCTGTCTAAGATCTGAAACACAAGGTAACTTTTTTGTGCCTAGGATCAAACTTTCCAGAATGGGAGGAAGATATTTCTCTTTTTTGGGCCCGTCCATCTGGAACACACTCCCATCCAGCATACGTAAAGAAACTGACTATATCCGCTTTCGCAGAAACCTTAAAAACTGGTTGTTTGATCAGTTAGATCACCTGCAGGGCCTGCTAGCTCTAACTCATGTCTGCTCCGGCGCCGGGAAACCCTTTTTGGGTAGCTGTGCGCAATATAAAATTAATAAATATAATATATAATATAAATAAGTCTACCTTGTGGCCTCTTAGCTCTATTTTCGCTACCAGTGTGGCTGTACTGCTTATACTTTCTCAGTAAGAACTGTGTGTTTGTTTGACAACATAAATGTCAAAACTGTGCAAGACTGATTCTACGCAACACCATCAGGATATGTTAGCCTAAGTCCTTATAGCTCACAGTACATCACCTGTACCCCAAACCTAGAAAGGCAACAAATGAAATGTGCAACTCCAGACAAAGAAAACCCTGACTCACCAAGGAAATTGTGGTAACAGATCCAGAACCTTTTCAAATGGTTACTCTTGCATACCCAGAGAGATACTCAAGAAAAACACAACTTAACTTTTCAATATTTATTGAAGCATTGTGATTCTTGAGTAAAATATGTGTGATGCAATGATCAACAGTCTGAAACAGAATAGTGTGATCAGCATAAAGAGAATGGTGGAGAATATAACCAGTTCAACCATTTTGCTCATACAGAGAATTTATGCTTGCATAGAACTACTGTAATATATAATATTCTTACCTAGCGCTACCTATCTTAGTATGCCTAGGGTTAGTAAATATGCCAAATCTCTGTAGGGTGATCTCAGATACCTGTGGGTAAGTGTCATCAGGAAGACCGTCTTGGTGGAGAGATGGCCCTGATCCCTTGCATGAGGTAAACGGAAATCAGGGGGGCTGGAATTCTGGCGTGAGGTGACCTCTCTGTGTCAGCAAAATGCTCCTCTAGCGGGAGTGATGTTTTTTTATAAAATAAACATCACAAATGTCATGCCAAAGTCCCAGTCAGGCCACTATTTTTGTTTCCATTGTAATAGCGCTGTTGCCGTGCAGAGAATAACAAACAGAAACATTTTCCTCAGGGAACTTAGCCCCTGTACAGAATTTTCAAGGTATTTGATAATATGCCACGAAGTGGAAATGTAAGCAAAGTCATTTCAGAGACCATTATCCTGTGCAGGCATGAAAGTAAATGTGTGTCAAATGTCATCGTGTTTAAGAAAAGAAGGCAATTTAAAAACGTGAGCATGTAAAATTACGGTGTTACTACCAAGCCAAATGTCACCACGTGACAGTGTCAGGAGCCTCGCATTCTATTAAAGAAGGTATTATGATTCCCCTTACACCACTGATTTCTGACAGCCATACCCACAGTAGTTCTCACTAAAAGGGACCACTTTTTCCTGTCAGATCTTCACACCTATGCTGCATCACCTTGGGGCACTCACACACCTTTCACTTAGTCCAATCTGCTTGAATTGTCACTTCTTTTCTTTCTTATTGCCAAAGTATCCATGCTTGTCCTCAGTCAAATGTCCTCTCATACTGTCATAGCCCAAGGACCTACACACCACACTTGGGGGGCATACTTTGGAGGCTGGCATACCTACTTCACATGCCATCAGGTCTGATCCCCATTACCCCGTCACCATGTAAAACCTATCCTTTTGCCTGATAAGCACAAGCTGTGATATTTTGCCCAATCAAGAGTGGCACCCATATCGCTCTCCCCGAGAGGGAACACATGTTTGCCCAAGAAGTATGATATTATGGGACTCTATCAATGTGAACACCTCAGCACATAATAATAATAATAAATAAATCCACATTTGTAAAACGCGCAATCACACGCAAGGGTCTCTAGGCGCTGGGGGCCGTCGGGAAGATTAAGCAAGCTATTGCCCAGAGTCACATGGTGCTGGGCTAATCTGCTGCCGGTGCCGGGGATCGAACCGTGATCCCCAGATTTCGGAGTCAGTCGCCCTGGCCGCGGCGCCACACCACATACAAGATCATCCACCTCCAATTCTCCTATAAGTCAATCAATCAATCAGGGGAATTGTAAGCACGCTACTCACTTGTGAGAGTCTCAGCTACGTTCAGTCGAATAGCCAGGTCTTGAGTGTCTTCTTGAACCAGACCACAGGCTACGCTACATGCGCCGATATTGCAAGGATTCGGATTTCGAGCTGGGACTTGTCATGGTCCTTATATACCTCCATTGGTGGGATGAATCTATACCCATGTATTGGGTGATTACCTCATGATGAGACAACGGTTAACACTGGAAAATTTTGTGAAGACACTATAATTTACATTAAGCCCTGATGAAGTTCCTAGTGTGACAGGAACAAAATGAGTTGGATGATATTAATTCATGTGCAATAATTTTGAAAAATAAAAGAAGATGATGGACTGAAATTTGCCACATTGAAGTTATTTTTGGTGCACCTTCCATTTGAACAATATCTTGTCTTCCTAAAGATGTTCAGGGATGGGGCGCGTCTGATGTCGATCAGGAGCTCAGTCCAGGTCTTGGCTGTGATGTAGTAGAAGGCTCTTCTACCTGTTCTGGCTCTGCAGATGCGCTGGGTTTTGGCTAGGGCGAAGTCGGCGGATCAGAGGTTTCTCTTGGGTATGTGGAAGGAGATTTTCTCATTGAGGTATTGGGATCCGGTGATGTGGAGGCATTTGTAGGTGTGGGTGAGTATCTTGAAAGTAACTCTCTTCTCAACGGGGAGCCAGTGGAGATTCCGCAGGTGCTGAGTGATGTGTTCATGTTGAGGAATGCCAAGAATAAGTCTGGCTGCGGCATTCTGTATGGTCTGGAACTTGCGTAGCAGAGGCTTGTTGATCCCGGCGTAGAGGGCGTTTCTGTAGTCCAGTCTGCTTGTAATGAGTGCATGGGTGACAGCCGTCCTTGACTGGGGGGGATCCATTTGAAGGTCTTTTGGAGGATGCGGAGGGTGTTGAAGCAGCTGGAGGTGACGGAGTTGACCTGTCGTGTCATGGAGAGGGAGGAGTTGAGTACGATGCTGAGGTTTTGTGCGTGGTCCGTGGCGAGGGAGGGCTGCCTAGGGCGATGGGCCACCAAGTTTGGTCCCATGCAGAGGGACAGGGTTTGAGGACCTCTATCTACTCCAAGTTGAGCTTCAGGCAGCTGCTGCTCATCCAGGATCCAACGTCCTTCATTCCTTCCTGGAAGTTGAGTATGGTGGTGATGGGGTCCTTGGTCCACTGTCAAGTGTAACTGTATTATGACAAATGGTGGCTCAATCAGGACCTCTCAGTTTAGTCGGTTTTTTTGGTTTTCCTTGTTTCTATTTTCTGGATTCCGCATATTAGTATGATTATATTTCAACTGTAACCTCCCTCCTTTGTTTAAATTAGGCTGGTGTAATTCACATAAAGTCAGGAATTTCTTGATGCGCTTGTTACGAGAATTTCTCAAAATTGTGCCATTACTCCAAATATCACAATTACGCTTCCGTTTGTAGCAAAATTGTAGTGCAGGAATGTGGAAACACTAAGAACAACCAGAATTTGAGTGGCTGTTACTTGCAGCACTTGTATTTTTTTAACTGAACATGGTGCTAGATGGCCAACTTGCACCTCATATAATTTTGGGTTAAATTGCCGAAAGGTTAGCATAAATATGCAAAAGGAATTATTTGAATTCTGCACACTAATAATGGGAAACATTTTTAAACTGTATCACATTGACCTATGTATTGTTTTAAGACATCCGATAAAAAGACGTATGGTGGCTGATTTTTTCAAGGGCAAGTGTCTTCCCACTGAAACTCTTAATTGCTGCATCTCACACTGGAAGTTGCCATCCTCAGGTTTTGGAAAGATTGATCTAATCTCCGAAGCATTTAGCTTAATTCACTTTATTTTCAGTCTTTCCCATGTACTACATGCTCTACATTACCAGGTTTTGCAGAGCACATTCTAGCCGTCTGCAAATGTCCAACTGCCCCCCATTTAAAATGCTTTCAGGGCACATTTGGGTGGCTATTAGCACTTGCAAATGACACACTAATAGGCGAATGGATGACGAGGGAAGGCTTAAAGTCCTTACAAATAAATATACTATACATATAATTTTAGTAAATCAAAAGCCCTTGCCTAATACCAGACCTAAAAATGGCCAGTCCCTTCACCTTGGAAAATGCTCGTAACTGCAAAAGATTTGATATGTAAAGTTTCATTTTGCGTATGTTGCTTATATTTATTTTTTATCAAGATATGGTGACAAGTCTGAAGATATTTCAAGTTGCTATTCAAGGTATTACTACGTGACTGTGACGCTGGAAATCACAAGGCACAAAATGTGCCTGAAAATTGTGCAAGAATCAGGAAAATATGTGCGAAACAATGTATTACACAGCAATGCCGTTTTCCCCATGTTGCTCCCCATTCCAGATGTGAAAAGTATGACCCCCGTAAAGGCAGTGGACCACTTCCTGGTTTCAATAATACAATGTGCTGTATTGCTTTGCCTTACCACTGGACCACTTGCAGTCTGACCCCTCAAGAGGAGGCAAAGGACCAACAGTGAAATACAAGGTAATTAAAATACATTTTTGAAGAGTTTTTCAAAATATTTAACTTCGTCATAAACAGTTAGAAAATAGATGTGGGTTATCTTGGGAATGCAACATTTTTGCATACACATTTTAAGGAAGAAATGATTATCTCTTAAATAAGCTTTAGGTTAAATTAGTTTGTTAATATTTATTTAAAAAAATAATACTAGCTTTTTAATAACTCTTTCAGATGTTTTTATAGACGTATTAAGAGTTGTGCTAAGGAATTAAAATAACTAGAAGAAATGGTTAGGGGTTCTGCCCACATAACCCTCCCGTACCTGAGCAGGAGACATCCAAGGATGAAAAAGTAGCAACAAAAAGGTACTAAAGGGATAAATCTACTTTAATTCTCAAACAAGAAATAATGAATTATCTTGTGATAAGCGAATTATACGCAGTATAATTATATGTAAATTCATAAACACATATATGAGCAAACAGCCAGAGAGGCACAATATCACAAAATGATACAATCTATATACAACTCATCACATCTACAAAATGTACAAATACACAAAATACTATACAATACCAAACATCCTTCTCAGTACCCTAGAAAAAACAAGAATTATATACACCAATTTACATATGTATCTCCTCTCACTTTGGGCTGGAGTATACAACAAAATGGTAGTCCCAAATAATGAAGAAGCACCTGGTGGGGAAAAAAACTTATCAACCCAGCATAGATTTGTGTTGGTGTGCCTAGAAAAAAAATCAATCAAATCTTCCTGAAATTTATACAAGGGACTCCATTCCGAACATGAGGTGTCGACGCAGTCGCGGTCGCGTTTCAGCCAGAAGAAGAAGGCTTCATCAGGACATGGGTACTATTCTTGAAAAACCCCGGTCAGACCTCGGGCTGGTAACATCCGCCCCCCACCACGTCCACAAGAGTGGGTGGGGTAACGATCATCGTCTATAATCAGTTCCAGTGTACTCTTCAATCTCTCCTCCGGGGCCGTTGCTCGTGCACTCACTATTCGCTCCAGTGCCTCTCTAGTCGAATTCCAGAGCATCCCTCCAGCCCAAAGTGAGAGGAGATACATATGTAAATTAGTGTATATAATTCTTGTTTTTTCTAGGGTACTGAGAAGGATGTTTGGTATCGTATAGTATTTTGTGTATTTGTACATTTTGTAGATGTGATGTGTTGTATATAGATTGTATCATTTTGTGATATTGTGCCTCTCTGGCTGTTTGCTCATATATGTGTTTATGAATTTACATATAATTATACTGCGTATAATTCGCTTATCACAAGGAATTAAAGTAGTTAACTTTTACAGAAACAATTCCAATTATTTTAAGTCCAATCAGATGTGTGTCGCTTTAAAATGTTGTGTTACTGGTGAAAACGTTAATAAAAAAGTATTATGCTAAAAAACATTTGTAACTTAGAAACAAATAATCCAAACCTTATTAAATTTGAAAGGCTAGGAGCGCAGCTAACAAGCAAAACACATAGACGCCTTTCTCTATGGCTGTGGTTTTTCTGCTCTTATCTTGTCTAAATTCCATGTTCCTTTCACGAACAACACCTAAAGAATTTATGTGTTAAAAGCCTAAACATGTCTTAGTCAGTGACCCTCTCATCTCAGATGGATTTGCTCAAAAAACAGAGGTTATGGAACCAAGCAAGCCGTCCTCTTCACATCTGGTGAGGTACTTAAGAGGAAAACCTATAATGAGGTAGTTAGTGGCTGATGGTGGGCGAGGCATTTGCTTAGCTAGCTGAGAAGACGATTAGAATCAAAACAAAACAGGAGGGAGTATATTTACAAAGCAATGGTGCGGCGCTGCAAGCAATTTAGCTGCGCCATGCTACGTCATTTAAATAAAGGCAGGGATGTGCCGTATTTACAAGAATACCGCGCACCCCTGTGTCTTACTGTACGAAGCCAGAAGCAACTATAACATTTCCAGATTCTTTCAATAACAAAATATGTCATTATTTTAAACAATTGGGCTTAGGTCGGAACATGAAAGTCAAGGAAATGCTGATTTAAAATATAATAAATAATCTGTAAAAACATAACTACAAAAGCCAAAATAGAGCTAGTTAATGCCAAATGCTGTCTGATGGTTTGTCTTGGAATCATGATTGATGCGCAGTAATAACAATGGGCAGCTTGGAAAGAGAAGCAGAAATACTTATTAATGGAGGGGGAAGTGGATGTGGGAAGAAAAATAGAATTGTGGATGGATGCCAAGGAAGAGAGCAAGGGAACACATGCACCCCAAGGGGTGCTCAATGGAAAGTAGCACAAGAGTCTATTCAAGTATGCAGTGAAAGCATAGTAGACAGAGATCCAAAAATCATATAGAAAAGATCAGGAAACTGTCTCCACCACTTCAGAAATAAGGTGCTTCATACAGGACATCTCACTTGTCTCTACCTTTTCAACATGCAGAGACATTTACCGACCCAGGAAGGAAACAACTAAATTGAAATTTCAGGTCTAGCTTGGAAGTGGCAGGGCAAACATCTGAGGTCGCAAAATAGTTGATTAGGAGATACTGGCTGGGTGGTGGCTAGGAATTGAAGGAGAAGACCTGTGGAACCAGCGGAGCATGGAGGACCTAGAGCAAGGACAAGAAGATGCTCTAAGAGAGATGCCAGATCCTCAGAAGATGACAGACCCTGAGCCAACTTCGAAGATGAATATTCAAACAAAAATTCCAAGGAAATGGATGAGGTAGTGGTGACAGAAGAGATGGGATAAGAAGAATGGTTTCCTCTGCTAATCATGACCAGTAGTCTGGGCCAGGAGAGTCTCCCACACCTAGGACCACAGACCAAGAATGGAGTGAATCATGTGAGTGGAAAGGGAGAGGAGAAGAGAACATGTCATGTTGCTTCCTTGTGAAGTAGACCTTTTTTAAAGAGATCCAGCAATGCATTTTCAAGTAAAGCATTGATCCTTTGTGAAGTTATTATGTTTTTAGAGACTATTGTAACACATTCTCAAGTGTAGCCTTGCTCCTTTGTGAACTGATGTTTTCATTTTCTTGAGGATTACTTCAACACATTCCAAATGAGAAGATACCTAGAATGAAGAAAAGTGTGAGATTTAGGAGACTAACACCTATGATATAATTTTTCGTTTTGATGGGAGGGAGAAAGAAGTGTCATGAATGGTTTTATCAATATGGAAAGGGCTACACCTATCAAAATAATTAATTAACTGTGGTTATGTAAAACCACATTTCTTATAGAATCTATGCTCAACCCCTGATAGCTTTGACACAAACAGCAGGCGAGCCCTACAGAAGAAAGTGTCAAGTTCAAGTAGTACTTTCAATTTTAAAGTGAAGAACCCAAAACAAAAGAAATTCTCTATCAATTTTAGAAAAATAAAGAGGAACTTAATGAGCCAAAGCCAAAATGAAACAGAATCAATAAAATTGGTTTAGAGGAATCAGAGATATAAAATTTCAAATTTTTAGCGTAAATATCTCCAAACAAATGTAAAGTGGTAATCAAATGTGTTGGCCAGGATATAGGCATGATTTCAGGATCATCACAATGGAGCAGAGGTCAGATACACCCTCCAAGTAGGTTTCACAGTCAGAATTTATACTTCGGACCAAATCCCTAAAGCCAAAGTCACAACCTTTCATTAGAGGAAGATCAAAATTTGGGGCTGATGTGGGTTCCTCAAAGTGTAGTACGCCATCATCGAAATCAAACTGAAGCTGTTAGTTTTGGTACCAAAAGCTCACAGCATGAACAACTTGGAATTTGTAGTTACTGAGGTCATTTCTCAGGATGGATAGATTTGGTACCTCACCCCTGTCTAAAGTGATACTAACAGTTGGTCCACCAGCCTGATTTAAATTCGGGCGGACCATAGTTGGTAGTGTCTGCTGTGGTCAAATTCTCCGATGGAATAAGAACTGTCGCAGGTTTGCTATATGCCCCCCACTTAATTTAGATCAGTATTATCACAAGTGGTTCTGTTGCAGTTATTTCAAATTAATTTAAGGATTTGATTGGGAGAGCAGTGATTCTTGCCCCATTGGATGTCAACATTAGCACCTGGTGACTAAGGGGTCAAAACATCAATGCTTTTGAAAACTATACATGACTACAAATGCACCCACTTAGGAGACAGGGAAAGTCAGTGCCCCAACATGCTTCTGGTGTGGCTGAATGGATCACAGCTAAGTCCTATTATACATAACTCTGTAAATGTTAAATGAAAGAAGTGTATATATTTTATCATCCGCACTTTTTGGGCACTGCATGAATGCCTTATTTGTCACCATGACACCTGTACATCGTGTCTCAAAAAAAACTTGTTTAATGTCTCATAATTACAGTAATACAAATTGCTAGAATGAACTGAACAAACTTAACAATACTAACATGAAATATTGAGCTGGGTGGTCTTTAATTATGGTATTAAGTATAAGTAAATATAGAGGAAGAATCACTACTCTCCTAATCAAATCCTTATATGTATTTGAAATACCTGTAATAGAAAGACTTGTGATTATACTGATTATTACCTAGGTTCTGATGAACACTGGGATTCCCCATCAGCTGTTATGCCACCTAATTTAGATGGCGGGCATACAGCCATTTTTCAATGCCCATCACCTCCAGAAAAAAACCTTGTGGTAAGGGGCATTGAAAAGTACATAACCCCCCCTCACCATGGGAGAAAACGTCATTGGCAACAGTTTTTTTTATTTTCTCCCAAAGCATGATTTTCTTATTAAAAATTAAAAAAGAGTTGCAATTGTTATGTACAGCTCTGTTGATGAAGCAGTCCATTAAACTTACAATGCACTGGCAGGATGCTCCCACATCATTTGCCATTGTTATGTCAAAAAGAGACCCACTGTGATTGGAGCATGTCTGCTTGGGAGCACAAAGGAAAGGGCTAGGCCTGGTTGTTAGCTGCATCTGTTTATGACAAGTTAGGCGTCTTTGAAATTATGCAGATTTCTGGGTTCAGCCCACAGCTATCATTTAAGGGCCCACACCCAAGGCCATTGTCTCGACTATGGGAGCAAGTCACACCTTACTGTCGTGTATTTCTATAGGTTCTGAATCAGTCCCCCTATTCCTGACCCTATTATGGTTAAACTAACTATCAAGTTAACTAACAGTCAGCCCATGAGGCAAGAAAACCCCCATGATGCAGATACCGTTATCTGACGCAGTCACACTATGGCACAGGAACGTGTTATCTGATTAGGTCATAACGCTTGAGATCTAATTAGACAAGCGACATTCCTCCAGCCCCTGATAAGGCATACGACGTTCTCATAACAAATCAAACCTATGACAACCTGGATAATCCGTGCGGCCATTGTTTTGATTTCACAGAGAACTTTAGTAAAGAATGTGCTAACGAGCAAGTCGTATGACATCTTTATTGACATACCTATGTCCATCCTTACGTCAATCTCGGCACCTTTAAGGTATAAATATTGCCGACCTTGCCCTATGCAAACACACGCGTGGTGACAAGACGGAGCAGCCATACTTGCCGAAGCCGAGAGCAGAAGCAGACCCCGCTGGCGCAGCCCCGCCTTCCTGACGCGCTGAGAGACGCGCTGCTATCTCAAGCCGAGAGACCCAGCACCGGCGCTTTCGGGCAGCCCTCGCAGGCAGCCTGGAATATCGAGAGCAGAGAAAGAGATACCATTCCTCATCCATCCTAACTTCCAGGTACAGAACTGAATAACCCCTCACAGAGAATTCTTTAGTTATTCACTTGGCAAAAACAAACTTAACTTAAACTGTAACTTTCTATTCCCGCCCACGCATTAGACTTAGGTCAGGTACACGGGGTAGGCGTATTTAGAAACACCAGTTGAGTACGTTTAGTCAAATGTATATGTGTATGTAAATATATTTTAATCATTTTAAACATCATATGGCTCAGAAACCATATCAATGTTTTTACAGTATTATTTTATACTATTGCTTTTAATGTATGCACTTTACTTAACTATAAGTATTGCAATAATATCGATCCATTTCTCTTGTACGAGAAAAGAGACTGATCAATAAATAACATCTTTTATTGAACACGCCCGTCTCTTCCTTTTCTCTACATTCTGATGAGACTAAGAATGCACGTACTGACTGAGTAAAATAATTGCCTTGTGCTCACACGACTCTCGAGATTGACTCTTGATTAGGGGAGAGCAAAGTTGTCATGTTCTATGGTTGTCAGAAACTAAATCCCTTCTTGTCTAATCAGGGAAGTTAATTCCTCCTTGAACATTCGAGAAAGTTTCTAGCGAACTCTGAGCTTAGCTGGCAAACCCAAAAATTAAGTCTAGTATCGACAGTAGTAGACCTAGTTCACGTCTGGCCTAGGCCTTTACTGCTGTAGGTACTATTCCAATGCGCAGAGCCTATTGGGAAAATAGGAGCTACACTACATGGCGCCCAACGCGTTTGGAAAGGGCGATAAAACTAACGTAAGACATTTAGAGTAACTCAGTCGTGCTTTCTCACTCAGACCCCTTTTCCCATTATACTCCAAAGACGTCTGGAGTGGGTGAAAGGTTATATCCTCCAAAACCTCGCAGGAGGGAACTCCTATGTATGGTTCTTGGTATAGTCAACGTTGAAGGATAAAAACAGTTCCAAAATATTGTGCATCTAATCTTTGTTCCATAAAGAAACCTGATCTGCAAATAGACATAATACCATCCTGTCTGTAAAATGGCAGAGAGTGATGACGAAAGAGAGGCAGTTAGATTAGCTACTGAACTCGCAGATGCTGATGCTACTATGCAAGCAGCAGACCCAAATATAACACTCATTCCGGTCATTAAAAGGAGATCTATAACCTTAAAACTTATAGAAAATGGACTGACACCTAGAGGTGGCACAGTCATATTCGTAATTGAGGCACACGAATATCGGCAGACAGAGGTATACTATACATGGATACATTTTCCAGCAGCTAATGCTATAACAAAGTACTTCCACTATTACAAAGTAGAGGAACCTCCTGAAACATACACTCCTTTCGAGGAGGTGGAAGTACCACTCAAATTCCAAGAGCATTTGCTCTTATTTGATGGCGCCCTAAAACACAATAATCACATTACAAGGCTCGGTCCTTTAGGAAGACCAGGAGCAACGTGGCCGGTCTTAGCCGGATACACACCACATCCAGACATCGAAAGAATGCCTGCAGCAGAGCTGTTAATACAGCTAAAACAACTACTAAAAATTCATAGACAATTAGTTCAGTATGTAATGCGGACTTCAACAATTCAGCCAGCGATTAAACTTCCACAGCTGACCCCTCACCAGGGGAACACAAATAAAATTACACCACAGAACATCCAATCCTGCCTAGGTAAAGTTCCAGCTAAACGGGAACAAATACCATTCTGGTTGGCACAGAAAATCACCAAATAGAGGCGGTGTTTCCTGACACCACCCCGCTGGAAAAACACAGGATTCTGACTATATGTCTCCCAATGGGAATCGCACCACACATTGAGGACTGTGACACTTGGGGTACAGTCTTTGCTTCCATCTACACAAAAACGCACGGTGTTCCATCCATTTCGGTAATACCAGATGTGCTAAAACAAATTCAAGATGAATACGGTCCAGAACCTGCTTTAACTCTTGGTATGAAATTACTAAAAGACTTCAAGCAGGTCTCGGCTATATTATTAGCCAACATAAAAGGTGAAGCAGCAAACGTGGCGATCCGCCAGAGGTTAAAAGAGACAGATATAGCAGACCAACCAGCTGAAATTGCCAGAATCATAGAAAAATCCTATGAAGAACTAGGCAGAGATAGTCTAGGTGGAATACCAGTAAAACCGCAACTGACTACAAGTCCAGAAAAAATATTTTTTAATAATAATAATTCACCAAAAAAGAACTGGGATGGAAATAAACAATCCAATCCTAAAGAAAAGAAATTCCAGTCCAGAGGAAGGTCTCCGAGGCGAAGAGAGAAATCTCCAAACCAAAGACAGAGGTCACCGCAGAGTGACCCCTCGGGGAATAGATATAACCCTAGAAATAGGGATAATATTAAAAAACCTGATAGATATCAAGACATTGATACACGTCCCTCTCAATCTTTTCAGAATTCCTCGCAGAAATCGGAAAGAAGAGGACGATCAGAAGAGCACGCCAAGTCCAAAGACAAGGAACCTGCTCAGCTAAAAAAGAAATTACAATTTCCAAAAAAGAAGGTAGCCAGTATCAAGGTAGTTAACAATGCCGAGAATACTGAGGACACAACTGAAAAACGGAGAATGGGCTCAGACAATGCTAGACAGCGCAGCAGAGGTGAGCATAGCTCGCAAAGTCCTTATGAATCATCTGGAGACAGTGGACACGAATGAATACCTTCAAGTGGAAACTGCAGACACCAGAGTTAGCAAGCCCCACAAGATATACGAAATAACATTACGTATAGAGGGAGATAAGACTAGGAAAATTAGGGGACTATTTTGGGATAACCTGTCCAAAGGCTATGACATCCTTCTAGCTGAAAAAGACTGGCCACCAGAGTTTGTCAGGGAATGCCCTCATGGCGAAGAAGTAATTATGCCTGCCTTCTCGAATCAAATACCGATTCATAAAAAATACACACTTGCTAGAAAGTGGGCAGTGGCCTTAGCACCTGCTTTATATAAAAATCATGTAGGATGGGATGAGGATTCTCCTCCTCACAAAATCCAGTTAAAATCACAACCTACTGCACAAAGGCAGTACCCAATTAAGCAAGAAGCTAAAAAACAAGTAAATGAAATACTAGATCAGCTAGAATACCAGGGGGTGATTGAAACTTGCACCTCACAAATGAACAATCCTTTGTTTCCGGTCTCCAAACCAGACAATTCATATCGTCTAGTTTTGGATTACCGACACCTTAACACATGTTGCAAAACCTTTGCAGTACAAAACTCACACAGTGCTGCACTAATGAATAACATAGTGCGCAAAAAATACAAAACAACCTTGGACATCTCCAATGGATTCTTTTGTCAAAACATAGCACCAGAGAGCAGATATTTAACTGCATTCTCAGTAAATGGCACTCAAAAACAATTCTGTCGGTAAGCCCAGGGGTACAAGAACAGCCCAGGGGTATTCTCAGCGAGAGTAACAGAATTACTACAACTATATGATGATGAAGCATTATCTTATGTCGATGACATTTACTTAACAGATGATGACTTGGAGACTCACTTGAAAAGAGTGAACACCATAATACTTGGGTTCGCTGCAGAGGGTTACAAATTCAACTTCAAAAAATCCAGAATTGCCCATCTGACAGTCCTATTCTTAGGATATGAGTTATCAAGTGAAGGCAAAAGCCTGGCAGACAATTTCCTAGAGAAATGTGCCGTAATCCAAGCTCCTAAAACACTAAAAAACCTACAGTCAATTCTAGGCTTCCTAAATTTCGGAAGAACATACATTGCAAATTACGCAGAAAGGGTCAAACCCCTTTATGATCTAATTAAACCAGACTTTAAAAGATCCAATTGGACTCAAACACACACAGAAATTTTGAGATCCTTACAAACAGACATGCTAATTAAAACAAAATTAGAAACACGTGATAACACACGCAACCTTGTGATCCGAGTCATCCCAGGGAGATGCGGATTCACATACCTGACCTCTAATGTGGGAGAAAAGGTACCAATTGCATTCAAATCACACTTGTATACAGAAGCTGAACAGAAATTCAGTAATACAGAAAAAATAATTCGTGCAGTTCAAACCGCAATAGCTAGAGAAAAAGACATAGCTGACGGTAGACATATCACAGTCAGAACAGCAGAATCAGCCTTTGAGGCACTAACAACACCTTGTAATTTACCAACAACAACATTGAATCCGGAATGGATACAATGGGTGAATTCAATCACAACGGACAAAGTATACTACTACTTTGATCCGGAACTAGAAGAATTAAAAAATCTAAAATATGAAAAGACGTATCCTCTGCCAATCGACATTCTGCCTCTACGACATTACGCCTGTGTAATCTATACAGACGGACATGCTCAACCCTCCGTTTGGGGAGAACATGCATACAATCCCACATGTGAGATTACAAAAGAAGTGTGGCGCGGAGGTAAACTAAGACCTCTATTAACAAAATCACACTCAGTAGAAACTAATTCAGAACTACAAACTGAAATAATAGCATTAAAAATGGCGCTGGATAATGCGGATCGCGAATTCCCGACACTTATAGTGTCAGATTCATATTACTGCGTCAAATCATATAACAGCGATTTGCAGACATGGATTCAGAATGGTTACAAAGATGACACAGATGCACCAATAAAGCAGAGACTGCTCTGGGAACAAATAGCTCTTTTACAAAAAGAACTACCAAAGACTCACGTGACTCACTCACTGAGTCATCAACGTGATGGCGTTCACGTTGTAGGGAATTCATTGGCTGAAACAGCCGCAGCGGCAGCCACTAAATCGGCTCCCGTAGATCGAAAAAAGCGTACATTAAAATACATTGACGGTGAAACATGGCTGGCGGTGAAAACGTCATCAAAAGGCGACTGCTCAGCGTTACCGATCAACTATCCACTCAATTACACATACATAATCGATGCAAACTCCGTCCCTTTTGCTCGAATCCCTGGAGTGGGGGATAGAGTGATTCCAAACATGGACAGGAGAAGCTTGTTAATCGCAGACGCACATATGGGTGAGGGTCTTGGACACCTCAAACTAAAAGATTCTCTGGAAGATTTACAATCACGGTACTGGTGGCCAGGCATGAGCCTACATCATACCATGTTTGTAAAAAACTGCCCAAACTGCAACAGAAATCGCAGTGGGGAGAGAAAAAATAAAATACGGTGGAATCTGACTGCAGATAATATCACCAGTAAAAAGAATGGCTTGCGATTAACATATACAGGCTAGTTTCCACTTATAATGTAGATCCACAGCACTCGGCTGATGTCCGGACTGTTATACAAAGATTTGCGAGTCTAAATGGCATATACGCTAAGAGCATGCTACGTTCGACCATTGTTTTCACTCAGGCAATCCAGCCTGGGGGGGAAACATGGCCAAATGAGCACAGCCAGGCGGGAATCTTCTCACTTCCTTCCTGAGGGTACTGGATGGTGTAAAGAAAAAACCAAGGCAGAAAGCAATCTATAATGGAAAGGATATTAGGTTCGGGAGCTGGGTGGGTCAAACATCTAATAAGTGTCCAACGTAGTCTAAATAACTTGCCAAGAAATTCTCTGAAGGGATTCAGTCCGTACGAATTATTATTCGGAACTAGGATGTTGATCTCTGACCTTGATAGTCAGACTTCAGTGGTAATAGAAAAACCTTTGATGTCAAAGACCGTTTGGCTATTTTGCAGGACTTAAACAAAACAAGAAAAGACCTGAGCAACATACAGTTGAAACAACAGCCAACAACCACTGAAGAATCACCACCTGTCCCAGCAAGACCTGTCTGGATTCCAAAAGTCGGGGATCTAGTCAGGGAGAAGATCGCGGTAAAGAAGGAATTTGGGCCTTCTTACAGAAAAGCAGTTCCTGTCTTGTCTGTCAACGGGACAAGATCAGTTGTACTACCGCCACTTGCTGGAAAAAAGGAGAACCGAGTTGTATCCATCGACCTGGTAAAACCACAACATGTGGCCGATAACAAACAGTAGGCCAAGTGGACTCCCAATAAGTAGCAGAACACCAAGGTTTGCTACCAGTACAGAGGTCCTAACAAAGAGGCTCATCACATTCGAAACGCCTACAGAAGAACAACAAGGACTATGCAACACTGCAATAGAACTAAGACCTCTGAAAACCCAAATAAAGACATTTAGCAGAGACACACCAATCTATACTGAAGTACCAAGTGACAATGCAAGAAACAAAAATCCTGAAGCAATTGGAACAATTGACAGAACTGCATCCGGGTACTTCATCAACTTCGATGATTCCTCTGAAGGCTTCAGTGAATCAAAGACACAGCCATCATCAAATTCCTTTAAAGACAAAGCGAAGGAACTTTTAAAACAACTGAAAGAAACATATCTCGTTTCTCCATGGATTGAATTTTGGGTGGGTTTTGGTGCGTTTATCCTCATACTTTGGCTCATCATGGTATTTACTTTGGGACGCTTCATTGAGGGAAAATATGCTAAAATGGACACAGCAAGTCAGAACATCAACTTGGTCCTCAAACCACACACATCTTCACACGTCGAGAAAAGAGAACTTTCTTCAGCCAACTTCACAGCCAATCCTATACCTGGTGGGGTAGCCTGGGACAACACTGACTATGAAATTTATGGTCCGGTCGAGATCCTGAAATATCCACACCAAATCAAGATCTCCTTGAGTGACTTTGCAAAACCAAACTCATTTGCTGATGATTGGGACTTCGAAAGTATTAACAACATGATGTCTGACTTAGTAATGTCTGCTAAATTTACAAAACATGATTATTTGCAAGGTTCTACAAATTATGATAGTATGTATTGCTATAACCATTATGGTAACCATTTTTTGCATAAATCTGCACAACCTAGAAATGTTTTAAATTATAATCAATGGGAACATTGTGCTACACCTCCAAAAGGGAGCTCTAGAACCGTGTATGACAAATATTCATATTTTTCAGGTTTTAACATAAGTAATGCTGAAACATTCTATTTTAAATTGTCAAACAAGACAGGGATGAAAACCATGATAACCAACACAAAATTGATATATTCAGATTCATTCTTCGAAAAAATGAATACTTTTGGATTTGATTATTGGGACAACAATGTTGATTTCAAGAGTGTTTGGGGTACAAAAGAATGGCAAGTACAGGGTTTAGAAGCTTTGTTTAGAGCCTGCATGATCCCAGAACAAATGATATTTTTAAATGACACTGTTCAACAAACCACCTGTCTTGGCTTAGCCAAAATCAAAGATTTAAATAATCCGTCTATTCCAAAGCCAACAATGTTTAGCAATAACTCTGATACAGATGAAGAGATAGACGTAAACCATATATTAAACCAAAACAGAACACATCCTGATTGGAAACAATGGTTGATCTGGCCCACAGATACAAATAACTGTCAAGATAGATTCCTGAATAAAACACAGGGTTTCAAAATGACCAGACCAGACCCTAGATATCCCCAAAGACATCACCCAGGGATAATAACAACCTACAGTGTGGGCAAATTATGCCTTCAATGGCTTCAAACTTCCACACTGCCTGAAATTAAGCAACACCTAACTTTACTTACTGATGGTGCTGACTTGCGTGATTTCATACTGGGACCACGCAAACAGCGTCAAAAGCGTTTCATAGCAGCCTCTGTATATGCAGCTTACAATGAGGCCTGGAAGGTTACTCAAATTGAAACAGCAGAAAGAATACGGGAAATTGACCGTATTAATTTGGAAAAATCACTTTCTGTAGTGGACAATGGGTTAATGACTCTGTCCTCCAGAATTTTTTCATTGGACAGCATTGTGTCTTCAGCAATCGATATATTATCGCAAGACTTACTGTTATTACAACATGGTCAGTCACAATTGCGTTCCATTGTACAGCTTGGCTGGACGTTACAAAATCTGCGTTCAGGCTATGTGCCTTGGCGTTTAATCAACACAACGTCACTATTCCAAATCTTTAACCTTACTGATAGACAAATCGGTATGGCGCAAAAGGGTGCTGATTATACAATCTTGAGCATTGAAAAACTAGAAAGATTACCAATGACAATGTCAGAACGACCTGTCAGTGAATGGATAATCCACGGAATCATAAATATTCCAATCTCAACCTTCAGGTTTCAATACTGCCAAAAATATATACAGGCTGGCATGTACGAGAAATTGGGAAAGGGGTACCTTAAAACAACTTGGAACCTGCCCTATTCACATGCATGTGTCAGTAATAAAGGACAGAAAGTGTTTCTTAGTGGCAACAATTGTGCTATGTCACTAAGCGGCACGCTTCTGTGTAACGGTATTAGTTTGCACGGAGCCTGTGAAGGGAATTCATACAACCTTTCATGTCACCAGCAAGGCGCACCTGCAACTGAAATAGAACCATTCTTTCAAAGACTCTATAATGGGAGTTACATTCTTATTGTAGACCGCAGATGTTGCAGTCTTATGCCCGGGACTCCTTATCTAGTAACTACAACGGCGAAGGTCAAGTGCTGTGGACGCTCTTTATTCCCCAGCTCCTTTCCAGACAGGGAGGCAAGGGCATGGCCCAGTTTGAAAATTACTTCTATTCGAATAGATACTTTAAGCAGAATGAAAACAGTGCTTCTTCAGACGCCTACAAGGCTCACGTCATCAAAAGAAACGTATGATCTACAAGTCGCAAGGACGACTGCAGAGATACATACATTATTATCAACTAATTCCCCCGTACATTTCGCGGAAATCCTGAGCGAAATCTTAAATATTTCTGATACCACTGGGGTCTCAAAGGTATTTAAGACAGTATTTTCGATGGCATTAACACCATTCAAAGCCATACTGGGTATTTTTCCAGATTTCGTCCATTCGATTTTTGGCGGACTTCCCCTGATCCTGGGACTAATTGCAGGAATCCTATTCCTAGTCCTTATTTTTCGTTATGGCAACCCATGTCACAGATCAAACTCTCGCGACAATGGAAGATACGATCCTAGCCATTGGATACCGGGACCGGATATCAAAAATCCTGGGACTCTCCCGGCTTAGAGACCTAAACATGACTTGGTTTCTATCATTTCGACCAATGTGGCAAAGGTGTGTTTTACCTGTACTAAGGTGTCTGCTATGCGGAGAAGAATGCGTGTTAGACACCTGTCTGACACTACAATCGGATGCGCCAGTGGATGCAGATACACTGTTGGTTCCTACCAAGGTTCACGCTTTGTGCTGCCCTCAAAGGCTGCCAATCCTGATGACGGCATTCCTGGAATCTTCACCACTACGATTGAAGAGTAGTGAAGTTCAAGATGAAAGCAACATCGAACAGGTACGACCTTCTGTCAGCAATGCAAATCAGAATGTCAATGGAGACAATCATGCGCACGAATGCATGGTTACCCCTATTTCCGACTTAGTGGAACTTTCCCATGAAGCTGTTGACAGTTTTTTCGAAAGCCTGAATGATATGATGTTCTCTCCGGAACAGAAATAGAGACTTTTGAGTAAACTCGCACACGGCGTTCCCTGAATTCGGCCTTCAACTTTAAAAATAAAGTCACATGAACAATTTCACTCCAGTTCACGGACAGCAATTTTTTCAGCATGCCCCTTAAAATATTTTTCTACATATTTTTTCCCGGGACACTGATCTTCTGCTTAAAGTAAGAAACTATTCCTAGAGAACTAAAATTTCTATTTTTAGATACTTTATAGACTTTAGCTGCCCGCTGGGATGTTCACAAATATTTTATTATGTGATGAAATGGTCTCGAACTTCCTTTCTGTATAGCCATATTAAGAGCCATTTCATGTGTATTTCTCATATACCAATAAGCAATAATGCATAAAAATGCGTGTTTACTTTTGCATTTAATTCATAGCTTAAGTGCATACAATATATATGACTGCAATTTTTCAGTATATTTGAAAATTTCGAAATGCATTTATGTATTTTGGGGTGGTAAGGTATACACTATACTCTATAGTATGTTGTACTATGTTATACTATGCATAGATTAGTAGATATGACCATAGTTAGCGTGGAGTGGGTGTCGTGTATTTCTATAGGTTCTGAATCAGTCCCCCTATTCCTGACCCTATTCTGGTTAAACTAACTATCAAGTTAACTAACAGTCAGCCCATGAGGCAAGAAAACACCCATGATGCAGATACCGTTATCTGACGCAGTCACACTACGGCACAGGAACGTGTTATCTGATTAGGTCATAACGCTTGAGATCTAATTAGACAAGCGACATTCCTCCAGCCCCTGATAAGGCATACGACGTTCTCATAACAAATCAAACCTATGACAACCTGGATAATCCGTGCGGCCATTGTTTTGATTTCACAGAGAACTTTAGTAAAGAATGTGCTAACGAGCAAGTCGTATGACATCTTTATTGACGTACCTATGTCCATCCTTACGTCAATCTCGGCACCTTTAAGGTATAAATATTGCCGACCTTGCCCTATGCAAACACACGCGTAGTGACAAGACGGAGCAGCCATACTTGCCGAAGCCGAGAGCAGAAGCAGACCCCGCTGGCGCAGCCCCGCCTTCCTGACGCGCTGAGAGACGCGCTGCTATCTCAAGCCGAGAGACCCAGCACCGGCGCTTTCGGGCAGCCCTCGCAGGCAGCCTGGAATATCGAGAGCAGAGAAAGAGATACCATTCCTCATCCATCCTAACTTCCAGGTACAGAACTGAATAACCCCTCACAGAGAATTCTTTAGTTATTCACTTGGCAAAAACAAACTTAACTTAAACTGTAACTTTCTATTCCCGCCCACGCATTAGACTTAGGTCAGGTACACGGGGTAGGCGTATTTAGAAACACCAGTTGAGTACGTTTAGTCAAATGTATATGTGTATGTAAATATATTTTAATCATTTTAAACATCATATGGCTCAGAAACCATATCAATGTTTTTACAGTATTATTTTATACTATTGCTTTTAATGTATGCACTTTACTTAACTATAAGTATTGCAATAATATCGATCCATTTCTCTTGTACGAGAAAAGAGACTGATCAATAAATAACATCTTTTATTGAACACGCCCGTCTCTTCCTTTTCTCTACATTCTGATGAGACTAAGAATGCACGTACTGACTGAGTAAAATAATTGCCTTGTGCTCACACGACTCTCGAGATTGACTCTTGATTAGGGGAGAGCAAAGTTGTCATGTTCTATGGTTGTCAGAAACTAAATCCCTTCTTGTCTAATCAGGGAAGTTAATTCCTCCTTGAACATTCGAGAAAGTTTCTAGCGAACTCTGAGCTTAGCTGGCAAACCCAAAAATTAAGTCTAGTATCGACAGTAGTAGACCTAGTTAACGTCTGGCCTAGGCCTTTACTGCTGTAGGTACTATTCCAATGCGCAGAGCCTATTGGGAAAATAGGAGCTACACTACATTACCAAGAGGGGTAATTCAAATTCTAAATACTGGTTAGCAGAATTGGGGAAGCAGATGCTGATTAGCCCCAAGGAATTTCAAGTGAGAAAAGTTATTTTCCCTAATATTTTTTTTAAACTACCACTATTGAATCGGATTTTTAATACCTTTTAACAATAGTTGTTTAATTCCAATTCCTAAGGTACAGTATTAAAATGTAAAATTGCTTTTCTGTGGAACAACTAGCCTTGCTACAGTGGATATAGCGTTCAGGCCCTTTCACTGTAAAGACGTGTAACATTAAAACTTTACAAGGACTTCTTTTAAAAACCATACACCCTGCCTTATGGACAGTAAAACCTACTTAGTGGTGGCTTATTAATATTGAAAAGAATTGCTTAAATCTATCAAATTGGATTATTTTGACAGGCTGAATTTGCAGTTTAATACTGCACAGCCATGCTTCATATGGTAGGCTTGCAGTCGTGTTTGCCCTGTCACAGTTGCGGATGGCACAATGGGTGCATCAGTCCGCTTGTGATATTTAACTTACACGTCCAGGTACACTTTGTTAAGGAACTTTTTGGAAAGTTTAAAATATCAGTCAGAGATTTGCCAATTTCACCATGTTAAAATGGGGAGCCCAGTCAATTTACTTTTGGTTTAGCAGACAGTTCTACAGCTAGCAAAAACAGTCAAGGCAAAAATCTGAGGGTACATTCACACAAACGATCGTCATTTACCACAGATGAGAATAGGCCTGAGCTCAACTCTGCATATGATTGGCCTTTTG
The DNA here is from genome assembly GCF_964261635.1 of Lissotriton helveticus. NCBI lineage: Eukaryota > Metazoa > Chordata > Amphibia > Caudata > Salamandridae > Lissotriton > Lissotriton helveticus. The sequence goes on from NC_136069.1 coordinate 1,476,129,585, forward strand.
CAGTGGATTAAACATACACCATTTCCATGTCTCGAAAGTCACACATTAAAGTGGGCAGCTGAAATCAGATTACAGATTAGAGTTGTTCAATCCAAAATACATGCTTGGCATTTGCATTTACCAAACCTATTTTCAGTGACTTGAAACTGGCAGTGATTAAAGTCAGATGTTCAATGAGGCACACATGTTGACCGAAAGAGGAAACTTCTGAAAAGTATTTATTCCATTTAGAAAGACATCATCAGATCCACTATGAAGTTCACTGAGTGTTTGCCATTGCATAATTATTTATTATTGTCTTTTATTTTCTTGTTTTTATCTAGTTACTTGTTGTACTGTGTTTTATGGATTTTTATATCTGAAATAACCATTTGATATCATAATTATTAAGCTTGGCTGGGCCATTCCAGTGGGGACCCAACTGTGTGCAAATGAGCCCAGATAAACTGCATGACCTCCTCACCTCTGAATGAGAACACACAAAACCTAGGCATTGTTCACCTTTACCCTACTCCACAATTTACATAATTGACACTTCAGCCGCAGGTCAGGGTATCTTATATTAAGAGTACTAACTAAAGGGAGTGAATAATTCACATTTTGAGAGGTCAAGACTTTTTATCAGATTAGAACATTGACAGAGCCAAAACCACGTCTACATTATAATAACATTAGATGAAACTATAGTGAACAAATAAGATCACATCATTTTTACTAATTACAGTATGGAATTGTCTTTTGGATAGGCCTGGGTTCCGAACAGATTGAAACAAATAGGGGGCTCCAAATAGAAAAAAAACTGTGTCAAACTGGCATTTCACCTTAAAATACAGTGGGAAATAATGGATTTGCAATTTGTATAGTTATGTGTAATTTCGACAAATGTTTGTGTAATTGCACAAAAGAAAATTATGTGAATTTTGCACACCCTTATCTCATTTCACAGTTTTATGCCCTCTTGGAAAATCTACAAAGTCTCTACTGAATTCTACTTCCATAATCAAACACAACATCTCTGGATACCATCTGCTAAATGGTGAACACACCCATGAGACAGGTACATTCAATCTGTTTATTGTTGCACTCTTTTAAGGAACTATGTTGACAATCTCCATGTTTTGTCTCCAGCTTTGCGTGTACCCTGTTGATAATGATGGTAATACTGTGTGCACAAAATGGATGAAGTACTATACAGAGTACGCATTATGTATAGCAAAAGGGCATGCACAGTGGGTCGGAGACCATCCTGCTGGATGTGTCCAAAATAAGTACCATATGGTTATTAACAGATTCTAACACCTATTGGCCATGAATTCATGTTGTGTCAAAAATGTCTTGAATCCAGTGCACAGTGGGCTTTTTACGGGCAATGCTATATGGCATACGGGATGAGGTACTTGGAAAATAGCATGACCAAAGGCCACAGAGCAAATGTCACACTTCCTACTCAACACCTGCTTCTGTTGACCAATGGCCATATTTAGAAGGTAGGGGCTGGGATTGGGGTTAATGGATTTCATAAAATATATATTCATAATACCAAAATGTATTATTGAAAACATTGATAATATAATGGTCAAATATTAATATTAGCCACTTCATGATATAACAGAATCGACTTCTCAGAAACACACTTCATTTGGACTCTTCAATGAGATTAAGCTGTGAATCAATCCATAAACAAAGATTTGATGTTTGGCAGTTGAGTTGAGCTATGCCAACATAACTTCTATAACCTTGGATATGATCTTATACATGGCGTTGCACATAATCTCCTCAGTGACATCACTGGCAAAATAACGTAGGAAAGCACAGTACAAAACATTTTCACTATACATAAAATTAAATCTTTGGCTCTGCCAAAGCTTTTTTGTACTAGATGCATATGTAGCCTGACCTTATTTTTTTAAGAACTGTGAAAGTGTGAAGCCCTCCAATTGATGACACAGATATAACCATTAATGCAACATTTGTCTGGGTCAAACGTCTACTTTCCACCATGTCAAGGTTGATTAAGGATAAATACCAACATTTCACCAAAATAGTGTAGCCATAAATTCCAATTTCTAATAAGGTATAGTATCTAAGGATGAACTCTTGACCACTTATCAAGAGATGTACTTCACCCAGAGTATCACCCGAGATTCTGCCACAGACAGTCTCACCCATTACTGGCACACTTCGCAATTCACAGATGCTACATCTTGCTTCAAGCCTGAAGCTGATAACGCTGAGTCCTGGAGGAAGACTTACTGACTACTTCCGCAGCATGTCTTTGCCATTAGCGGGGAAAATAGAGACAGTCTTTGCGCTCAACAATGTATGCAGTACATCTCTTCTCCCTAAGAAATTCTAGACTGCATGTTGCTCTGTCTTCCATGCTTTCTTATTATAGTGCATAGATGTGTATTGTAATTGTAATTGTAATTGTAATTGTAAGTGGATTTATAGAGCGCGATTGATGCCCGGGGGCGTCCAAGCGTTAAGGGACCAACAGATGATTAGGCAGAGGCGGGGAAGTACCAGGAAATTACTGTGGGGAGTTGAAAAGAAGAGTCTTGAGCTGTTTCCGGAATGAGGTAAGATTGGAGTTAGCTCTCAGATGAAGGGGAAGGGCGTTCCACAGCTTGGAAGCGTTATGGGCGAAAGTCCTACCGCCTGATCTGGCTCTTTTAATTCTGGGTGCGGTGGCAATAAAGGTCTGGGTTGACCGTAGGTTTCTACTTGGATGTTAGTGAGAGATTAGGTCGCGGGTGATAATGGGGCCTATGTCCCAGAAGGCCTGGTGGGCGATACACAAGGCTTTGGCGGACTGGCAGCCAGTGTAGACTGGTCAGGCCAGCTCTGATGGATTGTCGGCGTGGGAGCTGGAGCAGTGTCCGGGCTGCACAGTTCTGCACTGTTTGAAGTCTCCGCAGTGTGTAGTCTGGTGCAGCGAGATACAGGACGTTATTGAAGTCCAGGCGGGACTGGATCAGACCCTGGATGGCCACCTGTGTATGTTAGGGTGTTAGGTTCTAGATGACAATTCAATTTTTTTTAACAAAGCTAGTAATGTTCATTTTATTCTCGTTAGTTACAACATGCTTTCTTGCTGTTTTTATAGTATGCAAGGTAGTTGATTTAGATGTAATAGGAAACAGATTGTTCTTGTAGTAAAAAATACTTTTAACTTAAACATTTTCATTCTTCTCAGTACAGTGTGTGTGATATGATGAATAATGAAAAAAGGTTTGTTACTTTTTCCACAATGCCCCTGATTCCTTTATGTGATTGTTAGCAGCCTAAAACAGTGCTTCTATGTCAATTACATGTTGAATAGTGTTTTGTGGAGCTACAATAATCTGTCTTTCACATTCATCGCTAGTGCATTGAACCAAGTTCACCCCTATCATCCTTGGGTGGGAAAGCACATTTTGTAGAGTTACGCCAAAAGCGTAACTTATGCAACAGTTGCCGCCCAACATGGAACCTGTATCTTATGGTTACTCCTTGAGTAGTGTTTACCTCTTGCACACATGTGAACCACTATTACATCATTATGGAGTTGCCCATAGTAATCATGGTTACCTCCTACTGGAGATAATGGAGGACCTATTTCCGTAGGTTTGTCAAGATTTGCTCATAAACGTTTATTACACATTCTGTGGGTTTTCTTATTCTTTGATTCTAATTTGCAACTGGATCCATTCACTATTGCGGCACCTATTGAATTCTCATTGTGGAGATTCTGCCCTGAGTGCGGAGACTCCCCCATGACTGCTAGCCTTCACCACAAGTGAGGAGGCCCTTTGTGAATCAGGCCCCATGTGTTTACATCTTGGGATGGTACCTCCCGTACAGGAGGGTAACACCTGCAGAAGTATCTTTGCATGCATTTATATCACTCCTCCCTGATGTACTTAGAAAGGTACAAAACTAGAATGGAGCTGCACCAGTTCTGGACTTAGGAATTAAGTTAATGGAGAACTTCACTACAGGGCTCTCTATCATTCTAAGCAACATAAAGGGAGAGGCTTCTGTTCTGGATATGTGTCAGTGACTGGAGGCAGTTACGGGTCAAGATAGTGAACATGAACTAACAAAAAGAATTGTGGAAGTTTATACCCCTGTAGGTAGAGAGCTATCTTAGGTACTTGACCTGTAATGCCATATTTAAAACCTAAAAATTACACTGAAATGTATGTTAAAGAGAAATCTGCAATGGAAGGGAAGGGAAAACAGAAAAGGAAAGATAAAAGACAGAATTTATCACACACCTCCCGTGAATCCAGAAGAGGTGGTTATAACTTAAGAGACCATGAACATGAAAAAAATGAAAATCCTCTCCGGTATGAGTATTCTGATAGCTGTTCTTCATGTTCTTTTCAGGACACTGAAGGTAACAGAATGGAAAGTGGAAGACGATCCGAGTACCAAAGAAAAAAAGGAATGCAGTAGAAACAGTGAAAGAGGACGCAAGACTGGTGTCACAGTAAAGAGAAAGAAAGGATTGGAGTCTAAAACCCCAGAAAAAAAAGAATAAAGTAGTACGACTTTCCAAAAAACATGCCAATCCAGCTGTGAGTACTCCTGAAAAACAGGACTTGGGCAAGAGTGCTCCTAAATAGTGCCAGTCACATTAGTACATCAGACACTTTATAGGTTTCTGGATGTGAATCCAACTGATGAATTTAAACAGATCGAGACTGCAGATCAACATTTACATCCTCCTGATAGGGTTTACAAGTCAAACCTACAAATTGAGGTGGACATACCACGCAGTCTTCTGGACAAAATTATCTGATGACTATATCACTTTAGCCTCTCACCAATGAACACAACCTTTTTTCTCATTTCCAAGCCAGACAGCTACTATAGAATTGTCTTAGATTATTGAAATTTGAATTTGCACACTCGAACATATGCAGTACAAAATGCACACAGCAAAGGTTTAATGACGAACCTGATGTGGAAAAAATTGAAAATGACCCTAGATATTCCCAATGGGTTTTTCGGTCAAAACATGGCACTTGAGAGTGAGTATCTAACCGCTTTCAGTTTCAGTTGACGGAGTACAATTTTCATTCAGACATTTGCCCATGGATTATAAGAATAGTTCTGGCTTATATTCAGTGCAAATTATGGAGATCTTACAAACAGATCCCAAGGGATTGTTATACATTGATGATATCTACCTAACTGCTGATGATTTGAAGCCACACCTGACCAGGGTAGACGGAGTGATGACCATATTAACATCACATGGTTACAAAATTCATTTAAAAAAAAAATCGAAGAATGCCTATCTGACAGTGACCTTCCTAAAATATGAGTTATCAAGCAAGGGTAAAGGTCTAGCACTAGCCTTCCTTCAGAAGTGTGCTATCTTGCAACCCCTGACACACTGAAAGAGTTGCAATCCCTGTTGGAATTTCTTAACTTTGGATGTACTTATTTGCCTCACTACATGGGGAGAGAGAAGTCTTTGTATGTCCTGATTTCTCCCATGTTTTTGTCCAAACATTGTTTGTATGTGCACATTGAGTTCTTGCTTGATATGCAATCAGGCCAGCTTGAGACTAAGGCCCTAATTACGGTGCCATTCAGAGAACCGTCTGACTGTCATCGTTGTGGTAAAGGGACAAGCCGACAGGTAGTCAGCAGTGCCGAATCACCTAATTAGGATCCGACCACCGTGGAGGCAGTCGCAAACATGCCTTTTGACATTGAAAAGGGCCGCAGCACAAACCTCAATGCCAAAATGCATGTTTTTAAACATCCCTGCAACCGGTGTCAGGCACCTCAAGGTGCCTGCCACATGGTATATGGATGTTTGTGGGGGCACCCCCCAGGCCTCATAGTGGAGGCCGCAGAGGGACGGGGGCCCCACAAAGTCAGTTTCTGACAGCCTTTAATGGCGGTCAGACCACCATTAAAAGGCTGTCAGAAAGGGCCATTGTAATCCCTACGGCGGTGCCTGAGCAGGCACCACCCTAACTGTAGGGATTATATTCTGACTGCAGGGCTGACAGGATCCTTGAGCCCATCGGAACCACAGTGGTCCGTCCCTCACCCATGCGGTCAGACCGACTGCATTGTAATGTGACGGTCCGACCGCTGCTTCAGATGTTGGTGGGACCGATACCTATGTGCCATCGGAGTCGGTCGCACCAAAATCCTAATGAGCCCTTAAATATTTACAAACTAGGGATAACAAAACCATCCCAGTTATCAGAGTCATACACAGTCACGATGGTTACACCTATGAGTCCAACACGAATTACAGCACGTCCTTCCTTACAAGTCACACTTGTATTTTCTGGCAGAAGCATGGTTTCCTTTCATCAAACAAAATCCTGACAAAACAGCTATTTTAAAAGAGCATCCTTTGGCCCAGGGAACACATATTAACATTGTTTCTCCCATACCAGCACTAGAGGCAGCCACACAGGCAGGCATTCCTAATTCTCATGTTTCCCAAGATGGGTACAATGGGCCTTTTCTTTGAGTGCAGTGGATGTAAAGTTTCAGTATGTTCCCTCTCTTTGTACACAAGCTTTTCTCCAATATGAATAGGATACTGTTCCAACTCTAGCCACTTTACCTATTGAGTCTTACCAGAGCATCTTTTATACATGTGGCTTTACACAACCTGCGGTAGGGATAAAATACAAATACTCTGTAGTCTGTGCAGCAGTACAAGGCATGACCAATGATGAATTCATTCCCCAACGCACCCACACTAAACTCCTAGGTTATAGTACTGCACAACATGCAGAATTACATGCATGTACTTACATTACAGAAGACTGACTCATCAGTTCCCACACCCATTGTGTCAGACTTGACTGTCTGTTTGCAAGGCACCTTGCAGCATTGGAGATTGAATGGATTCAAGGATTTAAAGGAAAGCCTATGATGAATAAACAGGGAAAGCAAGCTGTCTTATAATACAAGGTTCCATTTGTCTGTATGAGGCACAATTTGAGCCATAAGAATTATGGCATCCATGCTAAAGGGAACTGTGCAGCTGACCTAGCACCAAAGTCCTTTCAAATCTCAAATGAAGATCGACACAGATACTTTAACAGCCGTACATGCACATTTTACGCCAAGATACTCCTACACCCTTAATTCAGATAACATTTATATGGTTATGATACCAGAAGTGGGAAACAGAATAATAATGAATAGTGTGACGAGATCAGAGTTAATTAAAGAAGCACATGAGGGGTTGGCCTCTGCCCATACAGAAATAAATGCAGTGCCCATGCTACAGCAACACTATATGTGTCCTAGTTTATAGAAACAAACTAGTGTGACATTTGTCAACAAATAAAACACTCCACTGTAAAAAGACCCAGGTCAGCTCCCTTCTTGATTTCCCATTTTTGGTGATTTATCTGGATCACATCGGTCCCCTCAAAACAGCTAACTGTTATCAGTACATAATGGTAGCTATTGATTCATGTTCTCAATTCCTATGAATTTGGCCACAGAGAAATGTGAATGCTTCAAAAGATTTGCAGTGCCTAATGTCAATGGGGGAAGGTCACTCATTTCATTCAGATAAGGGTCCTGCTTTTGCCTACAAGGCTTACAGGGATTCAATATCTGCAATTCAGCAACCTGTTCAAAGCTGAATTGAACATCATTGTAGAGAGGGCTAGTGGCATGATTACAAAATCTTTGACTGCTAGGGTGCTATGTTCAGGCCTTAGTTGGTCCATTAATCTGCTTGGAGTTCAGAGACCACTAAATAACTTGCCTAGACAAATATTTGGACAACGCACTCTATATGAGGTACTCTTCGAAGTTCCAATGCCTATGCTTAGATAATTTTGGGAAGGTGGCGGATGACGATAAATTTGACTTAGAGAAATGTTTTACAGAGTATTCAAGAAGTCAGAGACAAGCTATCTAACACGAACCATTCTTCACCACTTGTCAGGAGAAGTCCTAAACACCCGACTTTCTGCCAGAGACTGTTTCACCTATTGCCGGCATACTTTGCACATCGCAGATACTGCATCTAGCTTGAAGCTTGGAGCTGATAAAGCTTAGTCCCAGAGGAAGACTTACTGACTGACTGCACTGAAGCGTGGGTTTGCCCTTTGCAGGGAACACTGTCTTTGCACTTCCACTGTAAAAGACAGCCTTTGTTGTCAACAAGGTATGCAGTGCATCTCTTCTCCCTAGAAAACTCTAGACTGCAAGCTGCTCTGCCTTTTGCTCTCTTAGTATTGGGCGCAGAAGTGGACGTTATGGTATTGCTTTTAGGTTACATCTTAAATTACATTTCAACAATGCTAGACATGCTGATTTTATTCTTGTTAGTTAAAACGTGACTCCTTGCTGTTTTCATAATAGTCTGTGTAGTTGTTTTAGATACTTTTAACTTAAAAGTGTTCATTCTTCATAGTACAATGTGTGTGGGTGAATAATGATATATGGTTTGTCACTTTTCCAAGGTGCCCCTGATCCCTTTATGAGGTTGTTAGTTAACCCAAAGCAATACTTTTATGACAATTACACATTGAATAGGGTTTTCTATGGGGTTACAATAATATGTCTATCATATTAATTGCTGGTAAATTGGACTGAGTTCACCCGTGTCACCCATGGGTGGAAAAGCACACATTGTAGAGTTATGCTAAAGCTTTAACTTACACAAATATTGATGTCACTAATATCATTGTCAAAAAATATATACAAATATATATATATATATATACATACGGAGGTGAATCGTGGGAGCGATATTGTGCTTGGTTCGCTGCGGCCACTGGAGGGCGAATATCCGGCCTAATTGGGACCGTGACTGCACGGGGAGACATGGAGCACTGTCACAGCGTTTCCCGGATGCGCCCACCATGGAGGCTACAGAAGGCGTTGGGCAGTAAAGGACGGTAATTCAGCCCCACACGAAACTTTTCTGGATTCTGGCAGCCTTTCCATCATCCGTCACAAAGGATGCTGGAACTTGCAGTCCTGCGATTACCACCAATGAGGAGGATGCACTATGCATATTAATGAGGGACTGCACACGGCGTCAGTATGGGGTTTCAAGGCATCTGATGAGGAGACATTCCGAAACGCGTCATGCCGACATTATCCTGAATAAACCTACCTATCAACTGCCCGCTGAGTCTCTCGTTGTTTCTTCTGAAGAGGCGACCTTTCTTTGATATATATATATATATATATATAAACATAAACACTTAGGGGCCTATTAGGATGGCGGGTGGATCGCTCCCGCTGGGTCGGCGGTAGCCACCGCCGGCCCGGCGGGGATGATCTGCCCGCCATCCATACTTGAAAGACCCACACCATATTAGTATGGCAGGGGTGCCGCGGCTGATGGAAAGACCGTCCTCCAATTTTCTGCCGGTCGAGTCAACTGGCGGAAAAGGGGCATGATATGGTGCTGTGAATGCAAGACACCGCCATCCATATCACAATGCAGGTGGAGAGCAGCCTTTCTATGGCGTTGTTGCCGTCATGGAAAGGCATGCAGTTTTGGCTGTTGGGGGCCCGTTGCGGGCCCCAGCGTGTTGGAGGGGGTGGGGTGTGCACATTGGGGGTACCTATGGTACCCCCCTTTATTTGCATGCACAAGGTGGCAGGCACCGCATGGTGCCTGTCACGTGTGCATGCAAATGCACAGCGTGCATGTTTTACTTCGCAATGTAAAAAAAGCGGGATGCGCCCGCCAGTGTCGAGGGCGCATCCTAATTTGAATGGCAGAACTGCCGCAGCATGGGCGGGCGGTCCCGTGCTACGATGCAGTGGCGGACGCACTATGCCGTAATAGGCTCCTAAATATATTTAAAAGTAACACTATATGATTACATTTGTATGTATTTTATTATTTAAGAAAAGATATAACTTGTATAGGTATTTAAATAACTTAATACACATATATATAGCTATATACATTTCATTAGATATATTTAATTTAACATATTACAAAACAAATAATTTTGATTTATGTGTTAATGTATTAATGTTTTTAAATTCACAAATAAGAAATACAGCCAAATACGAAAATGTAAAGTTACAAAAAATATATTATATTATAATTTTGATTACATAAAAACATAATAATGAAGATCTAATTAATGATAACCAAACTATCAAATTCCACAAATAATACATATAGTATGGCCACTTCAATTTATAAAACAGTCCAAAATAAATGAACTAGTACATTATTATTCCCACTACAGTAAATGTAACAGTAGGGAAAGTGTTGGATTACGGAGGGGTAACATTTACTATTCCCACTCCAGTCAGTGCAACTGTAGAGAAAGTGTTGGATTGTGAAGGGGTACATTTTACTATTCCCACTCCAATAAGTACAACAGTAAGGAAAGTTTTGGATTACGGAGGGGTAAAATGTACTATTCCAACTCCAGTCAGTGCAACAGTAGGGAAAGTGTCAGATTGCAGAGGGGTTACATTTACTATTCCCACTCCACATATTACAACAGAAGGGAAAGTGGTGGATTGCGGAGGGATAACATATACTGTTCCCACTCCATTCAGTGCAACAATAGGCAAGTGTTGTATTGGGGAGGGCTTAAAATTACTATTCCAACTCCAATCAGTGCAATAGTCGGAAAAATGTTTGATTGCGTAGGGGTAAAATTTGCTATTCCTACTCCAGTCAATGCAACTGTAGGGAAAGTGATGGATTGCGAAGGGGTAAAATGTACTATTCCCACTCCAGTCAGTGCAACAATAGAGAAAGTGTTGGATTGTGGAGGGGTAAAATTTACTGTTCCAACTCCAGTCAGTGGCACAGTAGGAAAAGTGTTGGATTAGAGAGGGGTAAAATTTACTATTCCTACCCCAGTCAATGCAACAGTAGGTAAAAATGTTGGATTGCAGAGGGGTAGAATTCACTATTCCCACTCCAGTTAGTGAAACAGTAGAGAAAGCTTTGGATTGCGGAGTGGTGAAATCTATTATTGTCACTCCAGTCAGTGCAACAGTAGAAAAAGTGTTGGATTGTGGAGGGGTAAAAATTACTATTCCCACTACAGTTAGTGCAACACTAGGGAAAGTGTTGGATTGAGGAGTAAAATGTCCTATTCCCAATCCAGTCAGTGCAACAGTAGGGAAAGTGTTGGATTGCAGAGGGGTAAATTGTACTATTCCCTCTCCAATAAGAGCAACAGTAAGCATATTGTTGGATTGCGTAAGGGTACAATTTACGACATTCTATGCAACATAACACACACAGTACTTCACCTCAAAAATGTAAAAAAAAATGTGCAAACATTATTAAATAACAAAATATTTTAATATTTCAATGGAGAAATTATATATATAATTTTATTTAAAAAAGAAACAAATTACATATTTACAATCTTTAATACTTTTTATAAATAAAACAGATATTCGAGTTATAAATAAAATTCCAAACTATGGTGGTCATTACGATGGCAGCCTGTCGATTGCGATCCCTCTGCCATCGTGCTGCAGTTTTCCACCCGCTGTTGTAATCTGGAAAGATCGACCGCCACAGTTATGACAGGAGGTCATTTTCGACCACCTGTCGCAGCAGCCGCATTGCCCAGCATTGCCCAGATAATTATATCCCTTTTCGCTGGTCGTTTCGTGGCGGTCAACCCATCATGAAACAGCAGGCAGAAACAGATTTGGGGGCCTGTAGCAGGCCTCACTTCATCCCTGGGCCTGGGGCAAGGGCACTGGGGAACCTATGGTGCCCCCTACATATCCCTGCAACATGTGGCAGGTACAACATAGTGCCTGCCTTGTAGCAAGCGCCAGGTTTTTTTGGCATTGCAGCGGCGTCTGCTAACCACATGCCTGCTGCAATACAGTAGATAGGCAATACAACCGTCACTGTGGCGGTCGCATCCTAATGCGGTTGGTGGGTAGGCCGCCTCGTAGGCAGCTGGTCCCACTACTGCAACAGTGGTGGATGGACTGAAGTCTGCCCGCCATTATAGGGACCCCTTGTATTCTCAAAATAATAACAACTAAATAAAATATTTTTAAAAACAATAAAGCACAACACAATTACCACAACATAATAAAAAACTCAATGTTTAAAATATTTAAATATTTTTACATTTTTTATTACTTAAGTAAATCATACCCTATACCTATACAAACTATACAACAAACACCAAAAATATATGTATTACATGATAATATTTACACATTTTACGTAAATAATTATCAATTAAAATATTAATAATAATGACCTAATATATAAATCAATTATATTTTATTAACTTCCCACCCTTTATCCTTAGAAAACAAACAACCCACACCAAATATATGTATTTAAATTTTTTTAAATTTATTTATTTACATAATTAATTATCAATTAAACAATTCATAATAATTAACTAATAACAAATAAAATATATTTAGTGAGCTCCCCACCCTTTAACCCTACAAATATAACAACTGACACCGAGGCCCCTATTATGATGTCGGTTGCCTCTGACCGACACTGTTCCTGTGTCACTACCGACCGACCATGGATTGGCAGTTCCGCACACCTTATTGTGAAGCGACCACAAACTCCCATTTCTCAATGGAAACTTGTGCGGTGGGCAGAAGCCGCCTGCAGCACAAGCTCCCATTGAGACATTGGAGTTTGAGTAAATCCCTGCACCATGTGGTGGGCACCTCACGAACTCTCCCACATGGTGCAGGGATTTTCAGGGGAGCAGCATAGTGGCCCCCCACTCTCACAACCATAGGCTACTATGGGATGGGGGACCCTACTAGGGCACCCCAAATTGGCTTTCCGACATGGAATGGCTTTGGAAAACTGACATCATAGACCTGATGGCAGAACTGCCATTCTGGTGGGATTATGGACAGTTTCCTACTGGACAACGGAACCCTGTCAGATTGACCGCCCAGTTGACACTCTGACCACCAACATTGAAATTCGGTGGGTTGGACTGTAAAGCTACCATGTCAATCGATAAGGCTCTGATGAGTAGTCGGAGGCTTACCAACCAACATCGTAATAAGGCACCTAATATATAACACAAACAATATCCTAATTACACAATTTACATTAGTAATTATCAACTAAATATTTTTTTTTATAAATTGACATTATTGAAATACCATAATTAATTTCCTGCACACCCTATATGCATACACAAACAATAGATTACACAAAATAAAATAATACTAATTTGTACAAAATCTACATAATTAATGATCAATTAAATATTTAATTATAATAATAAATACATTTTATTTAATTAGAATTGATTTAATTCCCATCTTATACACCTACAAAATCGACAACATGCACCTAAAACCAAAATAAAAAAATAACAATCATAAATAATGATCAATTACATAATTAATTTATAATGACAAATGTATTTTTAATTATGATTTACTTCTCACCCTGTACCCTCATCAACCCCACAACCCGCTACAGTAGTAAAAATAACAACAAAATAATAAATTAAATTTTAAAAGTTATAAAAAATGTCAAACTTTATTAAAAAACATTATCAATATTTACACAAAGAATGTATAACTTATATAATTGAAACATATAGTAAAATACATAAAAATAATGAACACTCAATATTATTACCAACAATATTTTTAACATTGGTATTAACAACATAGACATGTTTTGAATCGATATATACTATATTTCTAACATCGATATTACTTATCTTAAAATCAATATTCTTACCAACGATATTCTTGCTGATGACATTTCTCTCTGACGATATTTCCAACTCAATATTTGTGTTGGTCGATATTACATTTTTTACATTTTGTCTGTATACCATGGATGCAAATAGCAAAGTTCTCCCGGTGTCTTGATTATGATGTCTTTAATGTTACAGTTCCTAGAGGTACAGGGAACAGCAATGGGGACTTCATTCACCCCAACATATGTGAATCTTATGATGGCAAGTTGAGAAGCTCAAGTTGCATGGAAAGAACAAAACTCCTCTCACATGGAAAGAATAATACTGTGGGCTTGCTTCATCACCGATCTTTTTATCGTTTTGGAAGGAGAGGTTCCTCTGCTTGTCTGCTGTTTGCCGTACCTCTGCCTGGCCTGGTCTTGTTCTCGTGACGCTGCAACCTCTTGGTGGGATGCGGTCCCAGGGTTCACGCAACCTTTGCTCTTCAGCCACCCGCAGGCGCTTACACTCTGGGAACTACGTCCCAGAGTGCATCTTACCCGATCCAGTTGCCGTGAGTGAGGGGGAGGCATGGCCACTGCGCTTAAAGTGCTGCCTCTCCACCCGTGGCGCGGGACACAGCCCAAACAAAACCTGGACCAGGGGCGGGCCCGTCTGTGCCCGTCAGAGCCAGGAGGAGGCAGGCCTGGGCCACCCTCGTTTGCCGTGCAAGACTCTTTGAGCTCTGGACTCTGGGCAATTTTAAGGTTATTTTATGTTTTTATGTTATATTTTCTCTGACACATTTGCTCGGCCAGAAGGTGGTGTTATATACTGAGGCACTGGTCATGACCACTAAACGTAAGGCTACAGGCCGAGGGTTGGGGGGGGTATTGGGAACATTGGATGTGTTTTTAACAAGGGCAGTGTCAGTATTACCGTACAAAATACAGATTACTGAAAACACGCTCTCTTTGGGCACTTTCGCAGGGCAAAAAAGATCATCCTTGGGGGCTTTAACTTTGGCCAAATCTCCTCCGGGTCCCCCACAAGCTACGGACCGCCTAAGTCTGGATGCACTAGTTGCTAGTCTGGCTGGGGGACCAGTTGATGGCTTAACTTTTAATTTAGGGGCTCTGGATGTGGACCATTTAGGCATTTCGGAACCGATCCAAAGTCCAAGGCTGAGCTTACCTAGGGATTCGCTGGATATCCTTGCTCGTATGCCCTGTTTCAACCCAAGTTTATACTTCAACTACGACCTGTGTGACCCTGCCACTAGATCCAAAAGAGTTGTTAGGGACAGGGAAAGTGTGGCATGCTCTTCCAAATCCAGCCTGGGAGGGAATGGTGAGGGAGGTATGGAGAACCACCTGCAAAACGCACAAGGGGAAGTGTGGCAATGAGGAATAAGGCCAAAGCTAAGCTTAAACACCAAGCTCTGGGGACAAGCGAGATTCACTCTTCGATACCCAATGGTGGCATGCCTCTTTATTTAAACCCTGACCCCTACACCATGGTGGACCACGGAGTTGATCCTGATCACTGGAAACGCTTGGAGTCTTTAATATCTGTTCTCTTAGCAACTTTATTAAGCAAACTAGGGGCGATTGAACAAAAATTGTCTCATCTCCTAAAAATGTGCAATGACCCAGTTAATCAGGAGGCATGTGGGTGTCACTGTGCGGCGCAAGGGGGAGTTAAAGCACCTGTGGCCCCACTAATGCCAGAAGCTATTGGCCCTGTGGTTGGTTACAACAGGAGGCGGCCCATAGAGTAGGAAAGGAGCTTACTGGTAACGTGTGTCTTGTTACGTCCCAACCATTATGCTTGACATCTGGCTCAGAGGGGAACACCGCAGAGTTGGGCCTGGGAGGCCAGGGATTAGGTGGCAGGGTTAATTCCCTTTATCTAGCTTACCAGATCCTGCCCCAGCCCGTGGGTCCTCTGAGACTATTATCTATTAATCTGGCCAAGCCTACCATGAGACCTAGTAATCACCATAGAGACGGTTCCATTGTGCTGAATGCTGTGACCACTAAGCCCTCTGGGGATGTCTTAGATCTGTCACCAGCCACATGCCATTATTTCTTGGTTCTGGCTGGTGTTCCTCCGCTTAGACCAGACCAAACTGAATCTTGAACACAACTGCACAATAAAACCATAGATTGGCTATCCAAACATAAAGGCTTTAGGGTACCCATGAGTAACAACATTATTATGGTGCGCAGAGTCCGGTGTGTGGGACGGTCACTAAAGAACTTCGAGGGGTACTGTGTGGTTATTCATTTTCGAAATTCTGCGTTTGTCCAGATGATCTCAGGGGCGCAGGTTCCGTGCCCTATGTTTGCCACCTCCATCTGAGCCTTGCCACTGGGATACTTTTACAAGCCACCATCGAGTACTTTGATGCGGATAGTTCCCTCCATCCCTTTGTCGAATAGGTTTCAGGCACTTTCTGGTCTAGATGCTCAAGACTGACTACCCATCAGCAATGTACTATCAGCTGTCTTAGACAATCTGGAGGAAACCTTGGATGATGAAACACATGTGCCCATGGTTAGTCCACCAAATTCTATTACATCTTCCCCTTGAACCACCAGTCTTCACCAGCTGGTATAGTAAACCCCAGCTCTACCTTCACATTAATTGATGGTGGCAGTATGAAAGCTTTAACATGGAACATCGCTGGTCTAAGGGCTAAAAAGGGTGATGCCAGTTGGAAACTTGTCCTTGTTACACATCACATCATAGTCCTCCAGGAAACATGGGAGGCTAACAAAACCTACTATCTGGATGGGTTTATATCTTTTTGTAAATGTGCTATACCATCCAGTATGGGTAGAGCAAAGGGGGGGTTACTATTGCTGATTAACCTTAAGTTGTCTTACAAAACCAAATTGATTGCATCATGTTCCCCCAATATTTAGGCAGTAAAACTGACAGGGAAGAATTTGCCAACTCTTCTAGTGGTGATTTTTTATAACTCGTTCACTAGAAGTGATGAGCTAGAGCATTTGAGAGCTCTTCCCGCCTTTTTGGACAATTATGCTGACAGCACTGAAACTCACTATAACATATTAGTCCTGGGAGATTTTAATATTCACGTTTGCCCTACTAACTGTTTAGTAAGGCTGGAGGAGGAGTATGAACCGCAGGTGCTAACTCATTTCGAACACACCTCTTCCGGAACTTTTTTAGAAAGTTTTTTATCAACCCATAACTTGATTTGCCCTGCACAGTCGGATAGGATACTTCCCGTACCTACATATGTGGGCCACAGCCGGCAAAGCATAATTGATTATATTTTGGCCTCCTCTTCATTGTTGTCGACACTAGGCCCATTAAGAGTAACAAATAATTGTATTAGCGCTCAAAACCCACTGATACTGGACCTTAACATACATTCTGCAATCAAAGAAAGGACCATGACCCAACTCACCAATGCTAATATTGTGCCCACAGAACAAGCATGCAGAATAAGGTGGGAAAGGATCACCCCTGACAGCTTTATTGACAGTCTAATTACTAGTTGTGCACAGGAGTTTGGGATTCGCTCAGACAAGGACTCCCAACCACTTTCAGTCCTTGATGCCTTTGACCGAATCACAAAGTAGGTTACTTCAAACCTAACTGTATTCTGCAGACCAAGGTCCCCAATATTTAAAAAAATGGTTTGATGAAACCTGTATGAGCACCCATAAGGAACTCATGCAGAAACTTAAGCAAAAACCTAGGGTAGCCCCACGGGTTAAGAATGCAAGGAAGGCATACAAACTTGCAGTGGAAAGGTAGAAAAGGCAATTAATTATTGGAGATGGCGTGGGAGTAGCTGAGTCAGGCCAGCGTGCTGGCCAATAGTACTATATTCTGGTCTGTTGTAAATAGCCCATTGTTTGATAAATCACCAAACTCCAGTAAAGATTGTTTAGTTCCTACTGAGAGGTGGGTGCAAAACTTTGGGAAAGTGTATAGTGATGTGATCCCCAGAACTCCTGCAGGGACAGTAGGCAGTGATCGTGTATCACATCCCCTTGTCTTTACTATGGATGAAGTCACTAAGGCGATTACTTCAGGGGGAAAGCCCCAGGCCCTGATGGAGTACTGGCTGATCTCTATAAAGCAGATCTCAAGTTATGGGCCAAGATTTTAACCCACATTTTCAACACAGCCTACCTGTCTGGTTTTCCCCTGTCTTGGGCCAAGGCGGTTATTATACCGATCTTCAAGAAGGGAGCAAGAGACGATCCGGCCTGTTATAGGCCCATTTCGCTCTTTGACTCCGCGGATTATGGGGATTATAGGGAAAGTTGTTCTGGCATGCCTCACAGAGTGGCTTGATCAAGCAAGTATAGTTTCCAATCTCCAATATGGTTTTAAGCAAGGGAAAGGCACGCTGGGCCAGTGCCTTAATCTCCATTTGGTGATAGGGAAGTATACGGTCGCTAAACACAGGGATCTCCTTCTGGCATTTATGGACCTAACCTCGGCTTTCGACCTTGTTAACAGATCAAAACTCTGGGTGACCCTCCAAGATATCGGGCTAGATGCTGACTTGATCTCTTTTCTGGCATCCATCCATGAAAACACAACAGCGGCAGTGCACTTTAATGAAGATGGTAGCCTGACTGATTCCTGGGCAGTTAAAAGAGGGGTCTGGCAGGGGTGCATTTTGGCCCCCTTGCTTTTCACATTCTATATTAATAAATTAGGGGATTCTCTGATTTCTTGCTGGAAAGATATCCCTAGAGCTGGCACCAAAATGATTCCTGCACTTCTGTACGCCGACGATGCGGTGTTGGTGGCAAGGACCGCAAGGGGGCTGCAAACGCTTTTAAATTGTTTTATAGATTTTATGGAGTCCTTGGACCTAATTACTAATTTTAAAAAGTCACATGCTATGTCCAAAGGTTCAAGGAGGGCAACAAAGGTCAAATTCTATTGCAAGGATCTAGAATTAGTAAAAGTCCCCGCTTTTCCATACTTCGGGGTTCTTTTTGATGACCGGCGCTCATGGTGCACGCAGCGCACACACAAAAAGAATGTATTAGCCAGAGCTTCGGGGGCCATTTTAGACTTTGTAAAAAAATGGGATCAAACACACTTCCCGCACTCATGAAGATCTACAACGCCAAGTGTCGCGCTATGGCGACTTATGGGAGCAATATCTAGGGATACACAGATGTCAGAGAAATCCAGGAGGCCGAAAACAATTTTTTGCGCAGATTGCTGTCCCGGCTGCCACGCCAATTTTTAACATACATGAGGAGCTAGGAGCAGGTTTTATTTCTGACCAGATTGCGGTTGCCCCTTTGTGTTGGCTGAGAATTTGGGCACAACCCACTCCAAACCGTAACCAATTTATTATCCAAGATTGCCTCTCCTTAGATAAGGTGTTAGATATCCCATGGATTAGGTATATTAAGGACCAGATGGAAACCCTTGGCTGCTCTGATTTATTTTTTAGTCCTATAGCATTGGGCAAACCAGCCATAAGAGACCTCAAGCAGCAGTTCTTAGATAGACGTAGGTTACTAAGGGAGGCGAAAGAATTGAAAAAACCCACAGTGGGAACATTTGCCACACTGAGCCTGGGTCTACAGATGCAACCATATTTATCCTGTATAAACAAACCATACCACCTCTTTGTTCTAACAAGATTTAGGCTTAATATGGTTCCCTGGCTCCTTGCCTTTCCCAAAAGGTATTTCAAAGAAGGAACATTACATCCCTGCCCCTATGACAACTTTTCGGACCCGAACATCCTTCATTTAATATTCTTCTGTGCATATTATAATTCACTGCGCAGAAAATATATTATTCCTCTTCTCAGAGGTTGCAACTTTGAGCAAGTTAGGCCGGCGCTGGTATACTTGCAAATGCTAGCGTCACCTATGGTATGTTTTGGGGTAGTAAGTTTGCTAACAAGAGCAATCAGGCAAAGGAATAGGCTACTTATTAAACATTTTGTGGATTCTGTTTTGAACCATGGTACTTAAAACTTATTTTTATGTTTTTATATGTAAAACTGGACAAGAGCAAGATGGGCTAATTTTATCTTGTTTATCTAACTCCCAGGTCTAATTATTATGTGTTGGTGGTCTGTATTTTTTATTCCCCCCGCTATGGACTTTCAGGGTGTCCTCTTTCTTGAATGAAGTGTCGTGTTAATCGATGGAGTGCACTTTAATCTACTGTAGATAATGACCTTTGAGGAGAGCAAGACCCTACGAAGATTAATAATTGTTTTATTGTTTCTTTAAACAAAATATAATGTCTGTCATATTGTCACAAGATGGGAGATCTTAACTGAGCCTGTTCCCTTTTAGTCTTCTGTCCTTTTAGCTGTGTTGTGTTAGTTACCTTGTCAAGCGCCAGGACGCTCCTTTGCTGGAGCAGCTGTGCGCTGAATAAATATTCATAACATAACATAACATAACATAACATAACATAACATTTGACATCTATGCATTTTATGTTTGCAGATTTGATCGTCCTGTTTTGTTATTTGTACTTTGATGGCTATAATCAGCCGAATAAAACCTACAATGCTTAAGATTCATATATGAAATAAGTGACAGGGAAATAAATTATCTGGAAATAGGAATATACATGAATGACAACAAAATCTGCACCAAGATTCACCGAAAGAGGACAAGTACCAACAATATACCACATGCAAATAGTGGACACCCTCGCAGTTTAAAATGGAGTGTACCCTATGGGGAATTCCTTTGTGCTGGGAGGAATAGTTCAAAGGAGGAGCAATTTGACAAAAAAGCAAGAGAGATATTTGATCGCTTCAAGTTTAGAGAATATCTGAACAAAGTTCTGGATGATGTACTCGACAGAAGAAATAGGATAAAGAAAAGAGAGAACCTTTTAGTGGTAAAAGCAAAATTGCAAAAGAATAAGGTAACATGATACATTATGGACGATGATTCTTCCAATTTTTAGATCAAAAAGTACTAAGGGACAACTGTAAAGTCCTACGAATGGATGAAGATCTGAAAGACCTATTGCTGGAGGCCCAAAATATCACATATAGAAGGACATTATCATT
This sequence comes from Lissotriton helveticus, assembly GCF_964261635.1. Lineage (NCBI taxonomy): Eukaryota > Metazoa > Chordata > Amphibia > Caudata > Salamandridae > Lissotriton > Lissotriton helveticus. Next base: position 1,476,150,288 of record NC_136069.1, read on the forward strand.
AAGGGGACCTTTTAACTAGAAGCTTTTATGACCCTGACAAATCAAGAAAGAAAACAGAAATTTGGAATTCGCCATCTAATACGAATCCTGGGTCCAATTTTTAGATCAAAAAGTACTAAGGGACAACTGTAAAGTCCTACGAATGGATGAAGATCTGAAAGACCTATTGCTGGAGGCCCAAAATATCACATATAGAAGGACATTATCATTAAGGGGACCTTTTAACTAGAAGCTTTTATGACCCTGACAAATCAAGAAAGAAAACAGAAATTTGGAATTCGCCATCTAATACGAATCCTGGGTTTTGGAAGTGTCAAATGTGTAAGGCCTGTGCCTTTGGCCCCGATGTAACATAATTTGAAACTGTGAGAAAGTGTCACAAGAAAATAACTGAATGGATCAGATGTGAGACAGATTTTGCAGTTTATGTTTCACAATGTTCCTGTTGACAAAAATGTGTTGGAAGTACAGTGAATAAAGTCAAATTAAGTATTTAACAACATCTACAAGCAATACTGAATAAAGACTTCTCATACAACATGGCAAAGCATATCTGGGTGGTACACTATGGAGAAATAAATAATGTGCGATTTTATGGAATATGCCATGTTCCTAAAAAGATCAGAGGTGGAAACAGAGAACTGGAATTATGAAGAGCTGAATCAAGGTGTATAATATTAATGGGCACGGAGCACCCCAGAGGGCAAATGCAAATGCAGAGCTAGATGTGTCCAACTGTAACGATCTCTCCACTGGACTCCCGATAACCATAGATATTTATTCCCAAACTGAAATTAGTTAGAAGTCTTGCCTCATGAAATCAATTTTGAATGTCTTTTAAGTATTTATATATGCATTGAATATTTAAAATTGAAAGATTTAAATTGATATTTATGCTCTGCATAAAAAAGAATGGACTTAGAGGGAAATCACTTTATTTGACCAAGGATGTATTGTAATGCACTAGCACTTTATACCTTGCACTTTATTGAACTCAATGGATGAGAAAAAGATAGCAGTATATGGTATCAAGGGACAGATTGTATTGCACGTGCACTTTGAGATTGCTTTTTGTAATTCCATCATTTATTAAATCATACACTCTCATATGTCTTCTTTTGATCTTAATAGGAACATTGTTCAGTAGACTCCATGTAGGGAAAGAGGAAACGGGGAACTGATGTACAATCAAAAAGGAGAAGAATTGAATGAATAATTAATGTATGGGAGGACTAAACTGTACAGCCTGAGGGAGTGATTTGTATCAATATGCGTTTTAGTAATACTTTTATGTCACCCACTAGTCTGGATTTGTTTCCCTTTATCTCTCATCTCTGTCCTGCTCTCTCCACCTATCTTAATTCCATATCCTCCACCGTCCTTTCACCCTCAAGGAATCCCCCTCTTACACTTATCTGAAAGTACTTTAGAACTTGCACTTTTTTATGTGAGGAAAAAGAAGCAATGAAAGAAAGAAACATGAGAGTTGTTGATATGAAGAATATATTGAATGTCTAGTAAAATAATGGATATTGAATAGGTGGATTACAGAAAGAAACCTCTCAACAGAGGGTGTACTTGTATAGAATAGATGGAACTGGATGGCTTAATGTGCTGAGTACTGAGGCTCACAATGTTCAGGGTACTTTACCATTAGTTGTCATGATAACAACTAAAAATACAAAGAAATAATAAGAAAATATAAGAATCAGATTTGGAGGAATAGAACCTTGAGATCTGGAGTAATTGTTTTGTATAAGAACACTCTATAAAAATATATGACAATAGATGCCCTAAGAAGTGTTATCCAACTAACTTTACTGCATAAGGGGATCCGTGTAAAAAATGAAGTTCACTTGTTGAGAGAAATAGTGATGAATGTAAATCTTGTCACTCAGACTATTAAGAGAATTGTATATATAAATGTTCTAATGATGTGCTGTATTTTAAATGGTGGTGGGGGAGACATGCCTCTTTAACTGGACACCCCAGTTGAAAAACTCTAGGAATCTGTTGAAGGCTCATGCCAAAATGCGTAGGTCACTTGTGTACCATATGGAAAAATTATATATACAAAAAATAAATAAAGATCCTGTAAACTCACCAGCCTGTGTTGCCTGCTTGTCTATCCCACAGGAATGTCCACAATTGCGGGGTAGGGAGTAGCTATCAGTTCAATATATATACATATATATGGGCTGCGGTCCTACAGGAACACCCCAGGACCAAAAAAAGCCTTTTTTTTTAATTTCAACGGGATCAGTGGATTCTGCTGGCATTTGTTTTAAAACAAAGTATAGGCTCCCGTGCTTCGTTCATTATCGGCCCCTAGGTGGGCCAGGTCCTTGGGCCATTGTAATAAAGAAAGGAGGACTCATTGGTTACCTAGGGACCACTACCTCCCTGAGGTTTTTAGAACATAAATTGCAGGGGAGTCCCGTATGTCCTCCCCTGCTGCCCCGGTGACTGCCACCTCCCCGGGACTTACTTATTCAAGAATGGGGGGGGCACCTTGGGGCCCTGGGAAATGCCACCTCCCTGGGGCATTAAGTTTAAAGAATGTGAAGGGCCGCACAGATCCCCCACAGCCTCAGGGCTGCCATCTCCCCTGGGGCTGGCACCCCCCCAAGGGCTGCGATTTTAAAGTAATGCAGGGGTCGCTATAAACAAAGGTTACATGGACTTTATAGTTGGGCTCAGATTTCACTCATAAAAAACAAGGGAAATTCAGTAGTTATGGTTACCTGAGCTAACTATACCTTACACCCCTGCAATGTACTTTGCATGACCTCAGATATTACATCACTCATGACATGGTCAGTGACATTCCTAAAGACATCTCAAATGATTTCACTGATGACATCATCCACAGAGCCACTCGCACAACCACTCACACACACACATACAACCGCCCATGCAGCCTTTCACACAGCAACTCACTTACCCATACACCTACTCACTTAGCCACTCACTCACCCATACAGCTACTCACACACCCACTTATTCACCCATACAACCACTCACACACCCTGTCACTCATCCTTACATCCTCCCAACAGAGCTACTCACTCACCTCTACAACCACTCCAAAACCCACTCATACATCCATACAAGCACTCACGTGCAGCCGCGGGCCGTGGAGGGAGTTACGGTGGGGCAGGGAGACGGGGAGGGGGAGGGGTAGAGTGGAGGGACCTAAAAACTGGCATATGGATAATTGCATGTAAGTACACAATTGTATTAATAAAACGAAATTCGTAGCGCGCACAGCATCGCATTTTGCGATGCAGTGTGCGCTATGAAATTTGTTTTATTAATTAAATTACAAAATGTGTCTTCTTTATGTCTCATGACAACCATCTTATGCAAACTGGTCAATGGACTGTGTAGGTTCTGACACAATGGGGTGATCGAAGAGGTGCCACCAGAACTAGAGGAATATATTATACATTAATCTGAAGGTAAGAAAAGAGAACTTTTTCCTAATTCGAGCCAGACCTGATTCCATAGAGAGCCATTTGGGAAATTCGCGGACTCTACTTTTCCTTTTTTGATGGCACATTCGCTGTGTGCGCCATTCCTGAACTTTTCCTACGGGACACTGCCCTTTAGCTTATGCTGAACTTACCCAAGTTTCTTGATTTCTTGATCAAATGTAACCTTACCTAAACCAAAGTCTCTGTCTTTTCATGATTGATTCCTTATTTTGATTGTTCATTTCCAAATGATGTATTACTGACAAGGAGAGGTTGGTGTAGAGAAATCTCAGAATACCAGATACTAATGTTATTGTTTTATTGTTTTACATTGCCTTAATGGAATTTTTGGTTTGTATGATATTAGCCTAACTGAATTTCTTCTGCAGATTCGGAGTAGCAGTGATAATTCTTATTTGTATAGCCTGGTTCTGAGAGTTATATATATCAATTTAATTGGCACAAAACAAGGTCCATTGGAGGACCAAGTGAGTGTCAGGGGAGATAGTAATAAAATAAAATAAATTTCATGATAAACGGCCCAGCAACGCTGGAACAGTACCATCAACAAATGATTTATATTGTAACTAAAATCTGTTCAAATCTGTTATCACCCTTTATACTTTCCCCTTTTTGTGACCTTCAAAATCTACCATTCACTACAATGCAGTTCAAAGGGGTGCTATCATGTATATTGGTCTCAAGATGGCGGAGAGCACTTCCTAGTTTGATGTGCTGACAGACAATCAGATCCCACCATGAGGTCTGTGCTAAGACTCTGCCCAGATGTACAAATTTGGTTTTCCTTCAATATCTCCAAACCTACCGAACTGATTTAGACCAAGAACAAAAATTGCTCTTTCTTCAACAATAGCTAGCTTACTGCCAAATTTGGAGTAAACCCATTCAGCGGTTCCGGCTGCAGTCATGTCTAAAATTTCTATGGGATTTGAAATGGGACACTCACTTTTTTTTATCCAGTTTTCTGCCGATAAAAGCAGCGATAATTTTATCGCCTGTGTTGATAATATGCCCCTAGGTCTTGAGTAACTAACTACTGCCAACTGCCAGTAGGTAATATGAACACGTTTTTATTTTCCCTATACAAAAAACTCAAACCTTGGTTTTGGCAAAGCCTGGTTTGCTTATTGCTAAGCTTCATGGCTCAATGTATTTAGGCTAGCAAAAGCAAACTCCAGCTCAATCGATATGTATATTGGATTGTGCTGCCCTGGAAATGGTAGGGGCCAGCAAAAAGTAGCACAGTTTGAAATGGTGACCTGGAAATGGAAGACGTAGTGCACCCACAAAGCATAGACTGTGATATCAAACAATCTCAATGTTTTTTTAAGTATGAAAAGGATTATAACATTCTGATTTTGTATCTGTATTGAGGAAGTTGTGCGTTAAGTAAGCAGATATTTTGGTTAGTAAAATTCAGATTACCGGGCAATTATTTTGAAGCAACAGTGGTCCCATTACTCGCTTCCCTTTCTGCCATGTTTAGTACCTGGCTGAAGAGCTTGGATAAAAGCAGAGGGGCAACATTGTTACCATCTTTTTTTTTGTTTGTTTTTTTTACCATCGGCCACTTTTGAATTTGCACGTTGGATGCTAAAGGCTGTCAGAGGGTTTTCCAAAAATTACTAGTATGTGGGCGGAATTTTAATGTAACTGGCGAGATTTACCAGGCTTTTTATTCATTCTACCTCACTACCAATGGAATCTAAAGGAGCCCCAGTATTTCTAATGTGAGACAGAAATGGGTATTACCATTGGCAGATATTTCCTGCCGCGTGAACTGCACTAGAAATGGCAGCACTGGAAAGTATATAAAGTTTACCGTGTTGGGGATACCCGATGGAAGTATTGGTTCTTAAGTGGCTTCAGTATTCTTTTAACACTCTGCCCCATCTTTCTTTGTCATTTTTCTTTAAAAGTGATCAAACCATCAACATAGTAACCGATCAGGGGCACTTGTACACACTACTACGGAAAGGGTATCTGGACCTTGATGACCTATTAATACTGCCTTAGAATGTGCCAACATCTGAAGGTAACTTTGGATGTGAAAACCAGTTTATCCTGTTGTAAGACAAGTCCCCTTCCCAGAAAGTTGTGCATATGCTGATGAGGCGGGTGACAGAATAGAAAATATTGCAGTCAGGTGAAGAGCAAACGAACGATGGTCGCTTAATATGCCAGGAAGTGAGTACTAACGTTTTTACTCGAAAAATCCGTTTAAACGCGAAAAACACAGGTTCTTTGCCAGAAGTTAACTTTGGTCTTAATTATAACGGGAACTCCTGAATAAATATATATGGCTCCAACTTCTTATCCGTTTACCGGTTGTGGGAGCAAAGAATCTACTGGTTTATGTGAGAAATACGATCTGTTAATGAAACTGGATTTATCTTGGACCATTTACTATTTGCACGCCCCTTACGAAAAAGAAGTATTACCGAGGTTCCCAAAAGTAGAACACCACCCTTCTTGGCGCAAAAACCAATACTGCAGGAAAAATGTTGTAAAGTTGATCGCTAACGCTTTTACTTCTCCTTTGTTTAAACTACGACCTGTAAAAACTGCCAAGATTGTGTTATCTAGCACGTGTGCTTGTACAAATACTGTGGGCTGTGCCATTACCTCCTCATCTGTCTTCCACGTCTCAGTCCCTGCTAATGAGGTTCCTCCCTCCACTGTAGAGCATCCAAAGAGAACAACAACTTTTCTTCTTTTTCTCTTGTTTTTTCCCAAGAGGGCTGAGCCGCACTCGCTCTGTTCTGTTCATTGATACAAATAAATGACTCACCCCTTACAACACCGTTTCTTTTTGCCTGTTATCGAGACCAGCCATGTAGCATTCAATTATGTAATTGTTTTATGTTTTGTCACTCATTTATATAATGGTAAATAAAGTAGTACCATGATGGAAGCTTTTGTTTTCTCCAATGACAATGCTTTGGTGGGCTGTGATCACTGTCTCAAGAGAGTGTGTCTTCCTATTGTTTACCATTTGTTGGAAGACGCTTCTGAGTGAAGCCAGAATGTCTTCTTTTTCCATACTAAAGGCGGGTTAGGGCTGGTGAGTCTTCTTTTGAAAGATGTGATTGCTGCATGTAGACAACACATCTTCATTAATTTGAGATTACTGGAGGGTGCAACTGATCGAAGCCAAATTGTCAACTTTCTTCCGGTTAATTGAAAGGAGCATGGCTGTACAGAAGCCCACAGAGTATTCCTTTCTTTCTTGTCTGATTCTGGGGCATGCTTAGCATTGCCAGTGCATCCTAGTTGAACATGATCTTAGTCTTACATATAAAGCCCCTGATATTTACTAAGAGGTTTCAAGAGTGCAGTGTCCTCCAGAGTCATGGGTTCCTTATGAAGTACAAAAAGTCTCAGTTGCTCCCGTACCAGACTCTTCAGGACATAGGAGCAGTGTTTCAGACTCAGAGGCCATGGTGTGTCTCCCAAAGCAGAGGAAACAAAAGTTAACTCTGTGGTTGAAAGATCTTCTGCAGAAGGGATCCGCGACAGCAGGAGGATGGCTGGGAGTTCAGGGAGAGATGGCAGTCATCTCAATGTTTGGTAGTAGAGCACTCCTATGTAATGTAATGTAAATTGATACTTGTATAGCGCACTACTCACCCGCAAGGGTCTCAAGGCGCTTGTACGTATACCGCTGTGGAACCCATCCTGGCTTTCCCTGTGAGGTGTCCACTCCTGGGCACCCCCAAGGTGGAGGCCAGGCATCCTTAGCGTTGTGGGGGCCGTTGTGGAGATTAAGCAAGCTATTGCCCAGAGTTGCAGAGTGGGACTCCATGTTTGGAATAGGCACCGAGGCGAGAATTATCAGGTCCTAACTCTGCTTCTTTTCAATACTAGCTAATCCTAAAACCTTAGCGTGCTACATTGGTGAGCATGATGTCAAACATGCCAAATAAAATTAAAAACATGTATCAAGTACTAGTACTTGTCTAATGTGCTCTGTTGCAAAAACAAATATTGAATTACAAAAACATGATACCATTTTTCAGATGTATTTCATTTCAAATCATCATGCATATTAAACAAATACACATACAATTTCTCAAAAGTATGCATTAACACTTTATTCTGTTCACATCACAGAAATGCAATCCTTCAATAATTCATATAGGAATATTCTGTTTATCCATGCCCAATGCATTTCGGGACATGTGTCTCTTCATCAGGGGCCCAAATCTGTAAATAACAGAAAATCTTAAATGACAAAGTGCAGGGTGTCACATTTTTCTTTCTAGCATGTGGAATAAAAATTGTCTCGAAAAGCCTAGTGATAGCAATAACTTCACACAAATCTTAACCACAGATTTCGACTTGCACGAGGTGCAGTACGTACAGTCTTATGATTGACACACTGACATGGTAGGATTGGCACCATGATACTAACAACATGATGGCACCATTTAATATGCAATTGAGTTGTTTTGTAACATCATACAATGGGATATTGTTTTGTAGGAAGAAAAGATTTTGTAAATAAATATTTGAGAAAAACATTTGTGAGGGTGTCGCAAACCACCAAGCATGGCAGACGTAGGTTGACGACGGTGGTCCTCCTTTGACCACTATATTATTTCACTAATTTACCAATCATAATACCTCCCACCCTTTTTAAGATGTTGGATACTGTACTCTTGGAATTAATCTGGGTACTGGTTGAAGGCGGAGAAGCCTAAAAAAACTGCAGTTGGAAACATGCAGAGGGGGACTCGGTGTGCCGGACTTTCGAGCATATTATTACGCATGCCAGTTGCAATGGCTTTCATACTGGACTGCGAGCCACAACTTGCAAGAGACAGGATACACAGTGCTTATTATTGATCAAGGTGCCCTGAACACTCTGCTCCTACCAAAGGCCAGGATTCCTTCGGATGCACCACCCCTATTGCAAACGGCATTGCACTGCTGGAAGAAAATATTACAAAACACGTCCAACTCCCCTCACTATGCAGACAATATACCACTGTTGGGAATACCATTACCCATTGGAAGGCTTACGAAACACAGGTTAAGGGCATGGTCAGATGAGGGTGTGGAAACAATAGGGGATTTTTTCAGTGCAGGAAAATTGATGGACCATGACAATTTTGTACGGGAGAACGGGGTGCCTAACCATCTATACATGCTCCATGCATCAATCTTGCATTACGTGAAAAAACACTGGGCCTCCCAAAGGGAGGAGCCCCAAACACACAAACTAGTCAAAGCATTGTACTACATGGGACGGGGCAGTCATCTCACCAAATGGTTGTATGTGGGGATACATACACACGCTGCAGTGCCCCTGGATGCCCTGCGAGTTAAATGGGTAGAAGATGCAGGATGAGAAATAACGGTCAGGAAGTGGGCTTCCATCCTAGAACACCCGAAGAAAGTGACCAGGAATGCAAAGTTTAGCTTATTTTACACCACACCGCTTACAGCAAATGCACCCCCATACACAGCACCACTGCCCTAGAGGTCAACTGGAGGAATGAGATCTAATCTATATGTTATGGGCATGTCTGCGGTTGAGAGAGTTTTGGGGAGAGGTCCGCCAGCATATACAAACAGTTATGAGTTTGAGTATTGAAGACTAATTTCTGGAGTGCTTACTGGGTCTCCCTCCGTACATGGTTGGCCTCCCATAAAGTCCAACTCTGTTTCCTTGATCTTGCGGTTATAATAGCAAAAAGATCCATCACTATGAGACGGAAATCGAAGAGGCCACCCACAATATATGCATGGCACAGGGAAATGTTACGTGGGGGGCTGAAAGTGCAGCTATCCACCGCAAAGTGGTACGCGGTTACGCAAAAAGCAAATATCCATGGATTGGGACATAATGCTAGAGACGCTCAAAAGTGCGACCCCAGACCACACATCTAGTACCCCGAGCACACAATAAGCTATATTGCAGTTATGACATGTAAAGACACGTAGTGTGGTTGCCCGGGCAAGAGGACAGTACTATAATAATTAGTACACTTATACTAATAACACAGGACGATGACATACTTCACTTCGCGATAGAACACTAGAACACCGGGGAGGGCGTGGGGGGGTTTGAGTGAGTTTATGATGGTTTAACAGTTTATTAGTACTATGAACAGTAGGAAAATTGGACTGCCGATATTTAATTAATGAAAATTGTATAGATTGTATAATGTATACTTTACACTGCAGTGAAATATTGTCACAACTAACGGTTGGAAACATGATAATGTAATAATGTAAATGTCCTGCACCGAATGTTTATGAAAATCAATAAACTATGTTTAAAAAAAAAAAACATTGAGAAAAACATTTATTTTTTCAACAGTGCACATTGGACAAGTACTAGTATTTGATACATGTCAGCGATGGCATTCATACCTAGCAGTTCTTCCTTGGTTTACACTTGTTTCTTTTGGTTCAGCAACTTGTGAGACATTGGAACCCGTGGTCACAGGACTTTGAGGGAACTATCCAAGTAAGACACTTTCTGTGAGGCAGTATTTAAACTGGTGGTTTAAACCAAACAATCTGAACAGGTGATGCTCTCTGACGAGTCCAAAACCAAGAGTTAACAGAACAGACCCCAGCCTGAGGCTGGGGGGAGTTTTTGGGGAGGTCTTGATACAGGATTTATAGACTCAAAAAGAGAAGGCGAATTCCTCAAATTGGTGACAGTTAACTGCTATCTTCGCAGCTCTCCAAACCTTTCTTCCATTAATTCAGAATCAAGTAGTCAGAATAAGAACAGACAACCAGGTAGCCAATCCAACATAAATCATCAAGGGGAGGCCAAGGTTCATGTCTTTGCTGGGTTAGCTCAGACCCTTGGACCCAGGGCAGTTGCCTATCTCGAATCATTGGAAGCAGGAAAATGGGCTTGCTGACCAACTGAGCAGAGTATTTCCTTCCTTGATTTCAATGAGCATCTCTCTGATGATATTTCAAGAGAGCACTCTGAGGTTTGTTCTATCTTGGATAGCCATGCTTGTCTCAGAAAAGAATGCTATAATCCACAGGTTCTGCTGTCTGGGCCCGTCTCAGAAGGCCTGGGGTCAGGATGCCCTCTCAGTACGATGGCTACAGATTCTGATTAAAGCCTTACTACCAACCCCTTTAATTTCCAGAGTGATCAAGAAGGTGGTTCAGGACAAGATTTCTTATTGCACTGTTTTGTGGCCACACAGACCATGGTTTCCTCTCCTATGCAGTCTGGTGGTGGAAGATATCTGGATTCTTTCATTCATTCCTTTCACCTTGACAATATCTCTTTTACCAGAATTCTGCCTCTTCAAACTCAGACTGGCGATTTAGAACTTGAGAGGAGGGGATTAACTGAGTTAGGTTGTTCCAAGGAGGTTTCTCTTTCGATCTAGCAATCTAGAAGACATTCAACCCTCAAAAAATATTCCAGAAATTAGAGGGTTTTCTTAGAACTGGTATTTGGCTAATGGATTAACAGCTCGTACTTGTCCCCCTCTTATGAATACTGGATTTTTGAAGGGATGGATTTTTTGCACAGTCTTGGAGTTTCCACCTTACATAGTCAAGGGGCAGCCATTTGAGCTTTCCAGAAAAAAGAAGCCTTTGGTCAACAGCTAGTTAACAGATTACTTAAAAGTTTTGCGAAAAGAGACCTGTTATTCATTCTCCTGTTCGAGAATTATTTTTTCCTTTAGTTCTCAAGGCTCTACCTGGTCCTCCCTTCGAACCCATTTGATTGTGTCCCATTGAAACACCTTACTCTCAAAGTTTGTGTTTCTGGTGCCTATCACTTCTAGTAGGTGGTTGGGAGAGTCTGTGACATTTTGATAGAGAACCCTTACAGTACGTTCTTCCCAGACAAAGTGATTTTAAGAACAGGCCCAGGTTTTCTTCCTAAGGTCACCTCCTCTGTTCATTTAGATGAAGACATTTTGCCAGGTTTCATTTCTATTGCCTCTTGAGAGGAAGAGTGTTTGCTTCATCTACTAGATGTTCATAGGGGTCTGTCTATTTGTACAGTTTGAACTTGAGATTTCAGGAAATTTCAATGTGCAGATGGGTTAAGCAGACGATTTCTATTCCTTACCACTTGAATCATTCTTGTCTTCAGAATCCGATTAAAGGACAATCTACAAGAGCAGTTTATCTTCCTGTTGGCATACAAGGGTCTGTTTCTTAAGGACACATGTAATGCAGCCACTTGGCATTCCTCAAACACCTTTGTTTCTCATTATCAACTTCAATTAGTTGGTATTAAAGTAGACAGTTTTTGGTTCAAGTGTTCTGATTGCAGGTTTGTATTAATTGTTAATAAATATAATCAATGTGTGTGACAGATTGTGTATCTGTGTATTTTTTTGGGGGGGGGCGTATATGTCAAGATGGCTTAGGTACCACATCATTAGTAAGGACTGGGACGAGAAAGATAGATGAGGAGGTATTGTTTAGATTACTTACCAGTAATCTATATCACTCCAAGCTGTAATCTTCCTTGTCACAGTCCAACATTCCCACTCTCTCTATTTGTTATCTCTTTTATATGGCCTAGTGCTAAGCTTTGTTTGGTACCACAAGATGTTGTAGGGGGTGAGTCCCTCATTTGTATCTATGAATAGAGGGGGTGTGGCCCTGCCCTTGAGGAAAAAAGAGGAAGAGAAGAAGAAAGTTTTTTCTCTCGTCATGGAGTTTCCATTGATTTCAATGGAAATTACATGAAATCGTGGATCATGCCATAGCATCCAAGTGGTTAAATGGTCTATGGTGGAAGTAGGAGCCTCGCTAGTAAGAACTGAGATGAGGAAGACTATGTCTCGGAGTAACGTAAATTACTGGTACGTCATCTAAGCATTCGTCTCATTCTTTTTTACTCTGCATAACAAAGTTGACCGTTACATAGAGCCAAAATGGCTTTGTGCCTACTCCTTTCAGTTTATGAAACAGGAGCATGTCTGGGGAGTGAAAGGGCAAAACCATAGCCTTAGGAACAAAGCCAACTCATTTAAAATAGCTTTATCTGGCTATATGCCTAATCCTAATGGCAAGTGAAATCAGGTGGGAGAAACAGGTCAAGAAACAGGCGATTTATACTAATTCTGGTGCTGCACTATTTTTTTTATCTTTCACCCAATGCAGTGTTCTGCTGAAGGACATCAGTAAATTTGGGCCACAGAGAGGTAGAGGAAGAGGTATCCATTGAGAGATAGATAGATAAGGTATTATAGTAAAGAAGAGAGAGCTACAGATAGGGAGATGGAAATGTAGCGAAGGGGAGATGCATGGAGTGTATTGATCATTGGCTGATGAGGGAGTGAGAGATATACAGTAGAAAGAAAGCTGAGCTAGAGAGAAATAATGATAACCCGGTCGAGAGGTGAGGTAGTGAGAACAGTGTAGAGATGTGCAGGTAGATAGAAATAGTGAGGTAGCGAGAGAGGCAAAATGAGAAGTGCGGTAAAAGAACACAGTTCAGGTAAGGAGAGTAATAAGGTAGAGAGAAAGAAAGAATTTTGAAACGTAGAACGAGAGATGGGGCATTAGAGAAAAAAGATAAAATAGACTGTTGAGGTAGAGGAAGAGAGATGACATTGAATCAGAATTAGAGAAGGTGAGGTGTAGGTGGAGGTAGAGATTTCTAAAGTATACAGAGAAAAGTCCTTTAGAGAAAGGGTTATAAAGATGGATGATGAGTTAGAGTAGGTGAGTTGAAATGGAGGAGGTGGGGAAACCAAAGAAAAATGAATTGCTTATCAGGGAAAGCTGTCAAGCAACACGAGTGGAGGAAATTGCATCGCTCACCATCACTAGGGTCTGTGATTGGCATTATAGGTCTATGAGTGAGTGTGTGAGTGGCTGTGTAGGTCTGTGATTATGTGTGTGAGTGCCTGTGTGTGTGTTTGACAATGGGTGTGTGGGCGGTGCAATGGATTTTGGGCATTTGCATAATTAGGGTATTTAAAAGGGAGATCCGTTCACTCCGCTCTAACCAGGAGACAACAAGAAAGAAACCACTTGTCATAGTCACTACAGATCAGATTGCACTCCAATAGACCAGTGAAGCATTCACATCCGTTAAGGATTTCATATAGTTTTTCACCGTGGAATATGAGAGGAAACACTCTTGCTTTGCCTTTGGGAAAGTAAAGTAATTAGGATCATTTGTTTACTGAAGTGGAACTTCAGTTGGGGTACCTGCTATGTTTATATGTGTAAGTGCTTCTTATTGAGGTTTAATTTCTGGGAAATTAGCACCAGGGCCAGAATGGAACCTCATTTTTACAAAGAAGATGCCACAGTTTGGCCGAACATAAGGGCTACCTCAATCGGTAAATGTCTAGTGCATATTCTAACATTACAGCTGCATAACGGGCCCCAAGGTAATTTTTCCAATGACCTTGGGTGCATGTAACTTTGGCAATGTGACCGTTCCTTGCACAGAATTCATCCACAAATCTGTGATAACATGAATCCTGGTCAAGAGAAGACAAGGAAACTACACAGAGGTGAATCTCCATAACACAGTGACATTTCCACTTAACTGTATCTAGTAAGTGCTTCTTTGTTTGATGAAGATGTGCTCTTATTCCTGTTCCAAACTTGGTGGGAAATGTGCTCAGGCCTTTTGGTTAGTTGTCCATTAATGTGGGAACAGCCCTTTACATACTACTATGGAAAACGGGGTGGGGCCAAACAAGCTGAACTTGCACATGATATTGGGCATCTGCATACTCAGGGTATTTGCAACGGAGACCCATGGTCTTGGTTTTTATATTTTTTACATGGGGAGGGGGGCTGTGTGGCCCCCCTCCACCCCATACCCCGGGCCCGGCTACATATACCTGAATGGCCTGGCCCCACCAAGGGCACACAGTGTGCTATGTTGGGGACTGCAGGGAAGCCTGAATGCCCCGTGGTCTGTGCTGGCTCCCCACCTCCAGGGGTAGCCAGCATTGCTCCCACACATAGGGAGTTTCTTAATATGCAGATTTCTGTGTGTGTGAGAAACCCTTTCCTCTGTTTGCCCTATCTGCTTGAGAGTGGGCAGGGAAACAGACAAAAACTCTGCTCCCAGCAAGTGGGAGCACTTTAACAGGTCTCACTAGCTTGGAGTTAGTATTTGCTCTCGCTTGGTGGTAGCTGTCACATACCAAGCAACAGTAAACTGCTATCCCCTAAGGGTGGGTACCTTGAGACACAGCAGGAGTTGGCCCTGGATGGTAGTGATCCCTGGGCCATTATTGACTCTAAGAGGGGGGCCATGAACTCCCCTTTAATTAGCATGGTCTGGCCCAAGGGAGGTGGTGGTCCAGGGGCTGTATATGGCCCAGGTGGGGGGCTGTGTGGCCCCCTCCCAGTTTGAAATATACATTTGGCCCTGGGGAGTTGGTGGATCCTGGGTGTGGGGGGTCTGTGTGCCCATGCACTACTTTTCCTTAAGCCCCGGGGAGGTGGTGGTCCCAGGGGCTTGAAACAGCCCCCAGGAGGAGGGTATGTGTGGCCCTCCTCCATTAAATAAATAAAGCCATTGTGAGATGGTGGTCCCCATGGGATTTTGCAGCAAAAATAAAAATAAATATACTTCTTTGTCCTCTTCGGGTCCCAAAGGAACCCTAGGACCAGGGTAAGGGAGGGCATGGTAATCCTACCCTGCCCCTTTTCTTTTTTTAATGTTTGTTTTGGGACTCAGCTGAAGCCGAGTCCCAAAATGGCTGTCCAAACTTCCTGGTTGAAGAGTTAGCAGCCAATCAGATATCAGCACGGGGACTGCTGGCTCCTCTGAGGATCCGCGTCACTAGATATACAAATTTGGTTTTCCTTTAATTTCACTAAAACTACTGAGCGGATTTACACCAAATAACAAAAAACTTGCTTTCTGGACCACGGGCTACCTTTCTGTGAAATAAGATTTTATTCCGTCCAGCAGTTCGGGCTGTAGTGGTCTTTAAAATCCCTATTGGGATTAACATAGGAAGCACACTTTTTTGACCCCACTTTTTCTCAGCCCCCCAAAAAAGCTTTTCCTATTAGAAAAATGGTCCTAATTATAACTACCTACTGGCGACTGCTATATATAAAAAACAAAGCTTACATGGAAATTAGTGTTCGGAAAAAGTATTAAAAAAACCTTAAAAATTTACTGAAAAAAAGGTTAAAGGGATGTTATAGATCGGCTCAGATTTTACTTGTACAAAACCATTTAAGTTCAGCAGTTATATTTACCTTAGCTAGCTATAACATATGCCCCCTGCACTGCACTGCTTGTGCCTCACATATTATATCACCATGACATGGTCAGTGACATCATTAAAGATGTCATGCTCCTTTCCCTTATTATGGGCCTGCTCCGGGGAGGTGATGGTCCCTGGGGCAGTAAATGCCCCGGGAGGGAGGCAGCGCTGCCACACTCGGTCTTTAAAAAAAGAAGAAAGCCCAGGGTAGGTGGTGGTCCCCGGGATGTGAGGTAGTCCACATGGCCCCCTGCTCCATATATATATATGCGGCTAAATAAAGAAATCCTTTTGAAAATCTCACACGGCGTGGTCGTTTAATGGAGGAGTAAGCAAGACTCAGTTCAAGGAGTCTCTTGGTGACGACGCAACTCTCGATATGGTGGAAGCAGTGAATGCTTGGACATTTGGAGCATATATATATATATATATATATAGTTAGGATCATGTTTCCATAGGAAAAGTGTTTTGACTTGCTTATATCTTTGCCACCGGTTTACGAATCTTCATGAAATTTTCCCCCAAAATGCCCCTGTAATTCTTGTTGTGCATGGAAAGGTTTATGGTGATTTGTCAAGCAGGCCCGATAAAATGGTGGTGGGGGGAAGCAAAAAAAGTATTTTTTGCAATGTTAATTTCCATAGACATTTTAGACACAACTACATTCCGAACCAGCGAACAGAATTACACCAAATTTGGCAGAGAGGTAGCTCTTGGTCCAAAAAGAATACTTTTTGTTATTTGGTATAATCCATTCAGTAGATTGGGAGAAATTAAAGAAACAACTATTTTGTATACCTAGGGACGTGAAGGCTCTTCCAATCTCGGGCTGAGATCTGGCTGCCAAAGATTAAACCAGGAAGTGTGGCAGCCATCATGGGACTTGGCGTCAGCTGAGTTCCTGAAAAAAGGTCAAATCTGGTGTTGGGGTCCCATAGTCACCCAGCCAGGGCAAAAAAGTATTTATAGTACATTTTTGCTGAAAATCAGAGCGGATCCGTGACACCGGTAAAAAGTTTAAAAAAAACAAGCTTGAGCACCCACAATTGTTTTGAAATAAGCCCCTCGGGGTGCCAGGTCTGGAGGGCATTTTTTATAAAAAAGAGGGGAGTTCACAGTGCCCCACTCCTAAGGCTCTTAGAGAACCGGTGGCCAGACCACCAACTCATCGGAAGGTTATATTTTCATAATGGAGGGAGTTGCGCATATCCCCCTCCTGGGCTTGCTCAAAGCCCAGGAATAACCACCTCCCCGGGGTGTTCATTTTAATCGTGGAGAGGGGGCAGCGTGGACCCCCTCCCGGGCTTATTACAAAGCCCAGGAACCACCTCCTACTTGGGAAATAAAATCAGGTAATTATGGGATGCCGCATGGACTCCCCAGACCCCAGTGACCACCACCTCCTCAGGGCCTGCACAATAAATATTACTGGAAATGGGGGCCACATGGCCCCCCTCATGGGCCATATACAGCCCGGGGGCCACCACCTCCCCGGTGCCGGCCTGTGGAAACAGAATAAGGTGGACCACGCGACCCCCCTCCTGGTGCCATATATGTCCCTGGAGACCGAACCCCCCCAGGCCAGCTCCTGCTATGTCCTGGGGGGCCACACCCGGGACATAGCTCTTTGCTATGACCTGGTAGGAGCTTTGACAGCTCCTGTCAAGTCAAAGCAAATACAAACTCTACTCGCTGGAAGCAAGAGCTGTGAAGCCACTCCCGCTTGTTAAGAGTGGAGTTTTCATCTGTTTCCTTACCCACTGTCAAGCAAGCAGGGGAACAGAAAAAATAATTACTCTCACGACAGGGAGCTGCACGTTTAGCAGCTCCCTGTCTGTGAAAGCAATGCTGGCTCCTGCAGAAGGTGGGGAGTTTGCCAGGACTGTGGGGGCCTGGAGGCTCCCCCTGCAGTCCCCATGCTGCACACTGGGTGCCCTGGGGGCACCCACGAGATATAGCCAGGTCCCGGGCGATGGGATCCCCAGTGCCAAAATTTGCCCTGGGAGGGGGGCCGCATAGCTTCCCTCTCCCATTGAGTTAAAGACTGGGCCCTTGGGGATGGGGTCCCCTGGGCCGCATGTGGCCAGAGAGGGGTCCACATGGCCACCCTCCCAGCTAAATGAATGAGTTTGGCCCTGGGAAGGCGGTGATCCGTGGGGCCCAGGGGTCCGCTCAATACCCTGCATCATTTTCTAAGGTAGTCTGGAGAGGTGGTGGTGGTCCCTGGGGCATATATAAAAAGCCCCAGGATGGGGGGGTTCATGCGGACCCCTCCTTTGCCTAAAATAAAGCCCTATGGTGGTGGAAGCCTCTGGGGCTCTTGGAGCTCAATGGAGGGGGGTCCCCACTGCCCCATTCCTTAATATCAGTAAAGCCACGTGAAGTGGTCCCTGGGTCTCATAAGAGGGAAAACAGAGGACAGAGAAACCAGCAGAAAAGACAAAGCAGAGTACAGAAAAACGTAACAGGAAAGACAAAACAGAGGGCAGACAAAGATCAGAAAAGGCAAAACAGAGAGTAGAAAAACAAGTAGGAATGGGAAAATAGAGCAGAACAGGGCAAAACAGAGGGGAGAAAAATAAGAAGGCAAGGCAAAACAGAGAGCAGAAGAGGGCAAAACAGAGAGCACTCAGACACTCTCACACCCACCCACAGAACTACTTAGACACTCATGCACAGACCCACTCCAACACTCACGCACCCGCTCACAGACACACTCAGACTCCTGCATCCACTCACAGATCCACTCAGGCATGCAAGCACTCACTCACAGACCCCATGAGAAACTCATGCAGTCACTCACAGACCCACGCAGAGAATCATGCATCCACTCACAGACCAATTGAGACACTCACACACCCACTCACAGACCCACATAAACACATATGTACCTACTCACATACCCACTAAGAAACTCATACACCCACTCACAGACCCACTCAGAGACTCATGCAATCATTCCCAGACCAACACAGAGACTCATGCACTCTCCCGTAGATATATTCACAAACTCATGCACTCACTCACAGACTCACACACCCACTTACAGGCTCACTTAGAAATTATTGGACCCACTTACATACACTCAGACTCTCACGCACTCACTCACACACCCAGTGAGACACTTATACAGCCACTCACAGGCCCACTCAGATAGTCACTCACACACCCATTGAGATACTCACACACTCACTCAGACACTCATTGAGACACTTATGCACTCACTCACACACTGATTGTTAAAGGTTACAGGTTACACTCAGGAAATAATATTAAAAAGCCTTTGAAATTCACTTAAAAAAACAAAAGTTACAGGGACATTATAGTTAGGAAATAGAATGAAAATAAGCCACAGAAATTCACTGGTAAACACAAAGCTTACAGGGACATTATACTAAGTCTCAGATTTCATTTCTGCAAAACCAGCGAAGTTCAGCAGTTATAGTTATTTGAGCTAATTATAACTTACACCCTGGCAATGCACTGCTTATGACCTTACATATTACATCACTGATGACATGGTCAGTGACATTACTGATGACTTACTGATGGCATCTCAAATTACATCACTGATGACATCATCCTGTGAGTGTAATCATTTCATAAATGTTTTGAAGACTTAAACATATATACAGACTACAGGCCCATGGAGACAGAGATTTTCAGCCACTTTCTTCCCAATGTGCTTGCCTGGTGTGTGCATGTATCTCCATGTGTGATGTTGCTGTGCATTTATTTTTGTTATCTTGGTTGCTGATTTTTTAGATTTTCATTGCTGCTTCTTTTGTGGTGTGTAGGAATGTAAATGTAGGCACATTTTGGATATATATGTGTGCAATCCTTGTTTCCTGGTGGAGTGGAAAAGCAGGGGCTCTCAGGGTTGCAGGCAGGTCGCCATTTCCTCTTTATCCCCCATGATGCCTGATTGCGTCCCATGTGCTCATCCATCCATTTTGTGAAATCAGTGTATGCCTCGCTGACATGTATATTTGTGTAATCATTTCCCTGCAGTACTGTAAGTGTTTGCTAGTGTAATGGCAAGGGCTCTCACGGTGGCAGGAAGCCATGTTCTCTTTGCACCCCATACAATCTGCTTTCTTTCCATGTGCTCATCCATCTCTTTGTGAAACCAGTGTATACCTTAAAGAAAGACATTTTGTCTTTATTTTCCATGCCTTCCTCCTTGTCAGTAAATGACAACAGGAGTATAACCCATAGACCAGTTGAGATCTGAGTGAGTAAGTAAAGACTAGCAACAATGCCTCAACTGGATTTAATGAGGAAGGCAAATACATTAGCATGTACACAACATTACAAGGGAGACTCCTGGTTGTTTGTACAAAGGTGCTCATGGCATCATATATTTGGAAAACACAGTTTATACAGAATAGTTATAACAGCATTGCGAGCATAAATTGTGATGGCAACCCAAAGGGTGGCAAAAAATTATATACAGTGATCAATGGTTCAGCTTGGATAATTATATACAATGACTGTACAAGTTTTTGATTTTGACGAACCAGAGTGAAATGTGCACCGTAAGTTGCGCAGAGAGGTAGGTCGACGGCGTTTCGGTCCTATTTACTCAGGACCATCATCAGGACGGGGTTGCCAAGGTTTTGGAGTGCTGTAGATCATGGGAGCAAACAGGCCAGTTGAAGCTGCATCAACTAGTGCCGGCGAGTGGGGGACACGGCACAGGTATTGCGTATTGTAGATACCATCTACACAAGGTAAGGGATGATACCTATGGTAAAGCCAGGTATCAGCGAGGCTAGAAGGAAACCTGTTGGTGGGGCAGCGTGGAAGGTGTCTGCTGAAATTAAAGTAAATGGCTATCGGACTGATCCTGGATAGTTATGTGCGCTGTGTCGGGTCCCCGATCAACTACCGCGGTCCAGACTGGGGTGCCGTGGAAAACTAATAGAGGCTATCGGACTGGTCCTGGATAACCTCGTAGGCAGGGTTGGATCCCCGGTCCACTGCGGGTTCCAACCTGTGGTAGCATTTTTTCAATTCTGTACACAGCTCGAGTAAATCGAAGGGCTGATCTAATCCGGACCGCCAAGGATACACTGACTGACACCGCACAAGTCCGTGGCGGTCCGGATTCGAACCTAATTTCAGACCGCAGAGTTTGCAAAAAAGCCAGTACGTCATGGGAAGCTAAGTGGACATTATGGTGTTGGTGACCAATTGGCCCATATGAAAAACTAACATCCAACACTGTGAAAAGAACACCTAAAAGGCAGATGTTGCTGAAAAAGAAGAACCAGAACAGATAGATGAAAGTCCTGATGATGGAAATATGGCATCTTCCTGAGAATCAGCCCCATTGCTTGTAGGATGGACTCACCAGCAGCAATCTTAGCTTGGCACACAGAAAATAGGGATTCCAATTTCATCTCAAAGTGTCCAAGAAGACTACCTACATGGACAACAATTGATGTGGGATCGTCAGTCCAAATAAAGACAAGCCGTTTTCAAGGCTATGTTTAGCAAAGATACAACATACCACATAAAATATTACCTGGTCCATTACATTTTCCTTTGGTAGAAGTAGAAGTATTTGTGGAGACTCTTTGTCAGAATGAGAAGTCCTAATTGGACCTACTGTTCAAATGTTGTTATACCACAGCTGCACCATCAAGTGTAGACATTAGTTGGGTGAAGCAATGATGGAAAATGCTGTGCAGTCCATCCATCTCATGACAAATGTGTGGACCACTTGTCCTGCTGCATACTACATGTGCATCACTACAGGCTGGTTCTTGTTTAGGGGGTGAAGCAAGCTCCAGCCACTGGTCTCATCAATGTTGAAGCTTTTCTGACATGCATTGCCATGCAACAGTTTCAATCATTTTCATTGAGAAAGCACATACAGCTGCCAACATCCTGGAACATTTCTATAGGAAAGTCTACAAATGGTCTCAAACCAGATATCTCAGTATTGGGTTTGTTGCCACTGTCCATGGCAATAAAACTGTCAAAGTTATGGCTGATTGAGGATACTTCCAAGTGTTCTTTTTAGCTCTGTGCATCAACCTAATTGTGCAGATCACAAGGTACACAACAGAAACGCCTGCCATAAAAAAGGAAAATGAAAAAAACGATTTTTTATATATTTGTGTGCCATGAACATGTAAATAAAATTAAATGAAACACAGTTCAAGGCACAGACAAATAATCAAGGATGGCACACTAATTTTGGCCTGGAGACTGAATGGTGCCAAAGAAAGACAGTAAGTCAATCATGCATTTTTAAATTAGGAAAAACTTCTAAGTCTGCAACAAATGTTTTCATTTCCTGTAAAAACAAGATGCCTCCTATAGTGATTTCCCTTCTGGGCCCACTTTGGTTCTCACTTATTTTAGCATTTTAATCATTTTAGGCTGCCTCTGCTCTGCATAGCCACATATAAAACATGTGTTTTTGTGATGCTGTTCCCAGAATGTACTGTGCATGTTGCTTGTTATTCATGTACTCCTCTGAATGTCTGCACATCTTGTACAAGGTTGCTAGGAATACAAAACAACATAGGGGCTGATTATGATGCCATCTGGAAAGGTTCCAAACGGGATTCGGCAAATCCGATTCGGAATCTATGTTTCCGACCGAATCGGACACATTTTCCAAGGACTGATTACAATGCAAGGAAACAGTTCGGGGCTGTCTGAATGGCATTCCGACAGCCTGAGTCATTCAGAGCCGAATCGTAAAGCTTTCTATGGACATGGTTTCTGAACGAGCGGTTGCAATGACCAATTTCGGACAGCTGTTCCGATTTGGTCTGCCCAACACGAAACGGCTGTCAGAATCTGACTTTGGAGACCCCTAGCAGTCCCTCCTTCACCCAGAGGCCTCCGGTTGGTACCTGTGGGGGTACCCATGAGACCCCTCCTTACCACCATGCACAGTAAGGCAGGCACCATGGGGTGCCCGTCACTTGGTACATGGTTTTCCCCAACATCTTTTTTTGATGGGAGCCTGTGTTCTCGTTCAAAACACAGGCTCTTATTGAAGTCAATTGGAGTACGACCAAACAATGTACAGAAGTATCATAATCGGCCGGTCTGACTCACAGAACCCGATGCCTTCAGAAACGATTCCGAAACTGATTTGGTTGGAAGAGTTTCCTAACAAGATCATAATTGGCCCCATAGTGTAGTGTTTTCTTTGCTCATTCAAAATAGCTCCTAATGTTTTAAACATAACACAGTCTCACAGCTGCTTCCAACAATCAATCAATAAATCAAGTGGCTTGTAAAGCATGACTACTCACCAAGCCCGGGTGGCGAACTCTGTTCTGGCAGCGGAGTTTGCAGAGTTTTGCCAACTCCGCGCTCCATTGGTTTCTGGTGGGTGCGTGGAATGTGAGGCAGTGGTTAAGGAGTGCAGGTCCCGTGTCGTACAGGGCTTTGCAGGCATGTGTGAGGAGCTTGAAGGTGATTCTTTTGTTAAATGGGAGCCAGTGGAGGTGGAACAACACAGTAATTCTTATCATATAATCTGTGCCCCGTCCCTTTGGGGGAAGAGTGAAGAATTCTGGCAGAGACAATTGTTCTTAAGTGACAGTAGTGCCTCACATGCAGCCCTGCCTAAACTAAGTTTACACCCATGATGCGCATCACTTAACTATATACACTAGGTATAGGGTCTGAAGCCGTTCCAAAACACCATATATTTATTCCTGTGCTCACACAGTAAGGGTAGACCTAATCAGATAGACAATTTGTCATGATTGGGATATTTGTCTGATACACCTTGTTAGTAATGCTAATTACTCAGTTTAGTTGCATCTGTCTTATAACCGCATCACATTTGCATCATAATAGATGACTATAGTTTCAATAAATGTATTGTAAACTTTCTGTGTGCCTTGCTTAAGTTTACTATAGGCATGCATGAGTGAGTGAGTAATGAAAGGGGAAGATCTGTATCCACGGTCCATTGGGGACAAGAGGGTCAATTTAGGAGTTGCCGAAATCACCTGTTACTCTAGGAACGCTAGTTCAGGTGAGGCACTGTGAGCTAGCTAGGATTTGGACTGACAAGTACTGATGCTGTAGAGATACTCAGAGGGATATTTACAAAGAAGTGGCGAAGTGAGACGTCAGCCGTCATGTCTTAATGCCTCACTCCGCCACTTCATAAACGCAAGGCTGCACCTTATTTACAAGGGTATGGTGCAGCCTTGCATTTCCCCCTGTGCTGGTGCTACACTTAACAGTGTAGCGCCAATGCAGGCACCCTTGCACCATACTGCAAGGGTGTCTGCATGCAGGGGAAGATTGTTTATGGACAAGAAGATCCCCCTTCCTGCGTATAAACAATTTTGAAATGCCATTTTGTCACTTCTATGTGTGCTGCTTAATGCAGCACACATGGAAGTTACAAAATCAGCCGAGGTCCGTGCAGGTAACAGTGGTGGGGCCAGGTGGAGGGGAATTCCAACGGACGAAGCACAGAGAAAAATAAATAAATACCTAACTTCCCCCCTGCATCGTCCATCGGAATCTACCCCCCCCAGCCCCCACCTGGCCCCACTGCTGTTACCTGCGTGGACCGCGGCTGTACAACATTTAATTTCTTTTAAGGATTGTGTATGTGCAGGAAGGGACACCTTCCTGAACATAAACAATCCAAGGCATTTTGCTTTTTCCATGTGTGCTGCACACATGGAAAAAGCAAAAAAGCAAAAATGAGGAGAAATAAAGCATTTCTCCTTGTTTCGCCAAGTTAAACCACGTTTTCCCTGGTCTTAATTTTGCCGCTGCCTCCTATTTACACTTCCCTTGTAAATAGGGGACAGCATCAAAATCAATGGGTGTTGCGGTGGAACGCCCAGCTCAACACCCACTGCCCAACCCTTTCACGCTACGCATAGTGTGAAAGGGGCCATATTTGAAAGGGAGCGTTAAGCCATGTTAGGTGGCTTAACGCTGGCTTGTAAATAAGGCAAAGCCCCTATCGCCACGGAATCATCACAAAAAGTGACATTCAGCTGGTGATAGGGGCTTGTACATATACCCCCCACTCCCTACATTCTAGTTTCCTGTTGTCCTTAGTCACAGTTTTGCTTTACTAGTAAAATCTGTGCAACACTCCCATGCCTATTCTTGCTCAGCTGTCAGTGAAGTTTCAAAAGATTGCACTGTTTATGTGTATGGCTTCCATGGATAAACAAATACATATATATGCACCACACTTGTTTCGAACAGGTAACTTGCAATAATTAATGAATACCAAACATAAATAATGTCAAAGATTGGAGGGGCTTAGGTAAACTTGCTATTTGTGATGTTTATGTCGTCATTTTGGGTGAATTTGTCAAGGAGTTTCTGTAGGTGTTACTTGATTGGCCCGCTTTAACCTCATGTTAACATCTCTTGGTTCTTCTGAGACCTATCAGTTACCTCAACTCTAAGTCTCAATTTCTCTTCCTTTTCATGTTTAACGGGTCAGTCTCTTTTTGGAAGAAAATGAGATCTACATGTCCTGTCAACAATACTCAGAAGTAGGACCAATCTCTGTATCGCTGTAGGAAAAACTCAATGAGGCATACCTCTAGTTAATTAGACACACCTCCATGGCCTGGAAAGAGGCATCTTTGCAGAAAAGTGGCTTAACTATCAAGGCCTAAGTGAATAATGTTGTGGACATGGTTTGCAAAGCTGAATTTTACTTTTTATTGTTACGGTGTTCAATCATTCAGCGTACATGCAGCTAGGTGCTTGGTTGTCTCATACTGGCATTAGATATGCCAGCTTATGATCCTCACTCTGAGCCCTCATACACCAACCAAGTTCACCACAACCCCAAATACTTTCCCTTTTCACTTCTCATTCAACAGCAAAGAAACTCTATTGTGCTCCTATTCTGTGGTTCAACTTTCTTCCCAAGATGGACAATGCCAAAAGGGAGTTGCTCTATCATTATGTACTATCAATTTTACTTAATATATTTATAATATAAGATAGCATGTGTATTTGTCAAGCACACGTTCACTGCAAAGGGTATTTTGGCACTGAATAACAGATGTTTATTGTCACCCACTTCAATGGTAATCATTTTATCGACCTCAAAAGGATGAGTGGACATGTAGGGTTTTGAACCAGTGACCATGAAGCCAAACACAGGGCCCTACAGGGGACGTATTAGTCCACTAAGCCACCAGACCCGGCTCAACATATATTTGTATATATATATATATATATATATATATATATATATACCTACTGGCAGTCGCCAGTAGGTATATATAGTTAGGATTTTTTCTCTATGGGTTTTTTGAAAATTCTATGTCTAATAACTTTGGAGTTTGTGGACGGAATTGGCTGAAATTTTCAGGAAAATGGCACATTTTGTTTCTGAGCAGCCCCTGAAAATTGGGGGGGGTTCGACCAGGGGGGGTCGAGAAAAAAAAGGGGGGTCCCAAAACGTGTTTTTAACATTGAGTTTTCCATAGGGCGGTTGGCCTCACTTTTAGCCCGAACGGCTGAATGGATTTGCACGAAACTTGGCAAAATTGTAGGGACTGGTAGCCCGATGTGCCTTTTGTAGGTCTCAATATATGTGCTCCAGTGGATTTTGAGAAATTAACGTTTAAAAAAAGATATATATCTGTAACAGCGGACCGGGCAGCGCTCCAGTTCGCGCAACGGAGCTTTGTGAAGCGAAGCTGATTGGTTCTCCGGCGTCTGTCAACATTCCAAACAGTCCGTAGCGGCCGCCATCTTGTCTCTCGGTAGGATCGAGAGACAAGAGGAGGCGAAAGGGAAGGGGCAAATGACGATAAGGGGGCATAGTAGATCCTCCCTGACCTCTTAGGTTTGATGTACCATTTTGCCAAGTTTGGTGTAATTCCGTTCAGACATTCAGGCTGTAGACGTATCTAAATGTCAATAATCGAACGGCTGAATGGATTTGCACGAAACTTGGCAAAATATTAGGGACTGGTAGCCCGATGTGCCTTTGCTAGGTCTCAATATATGTGCTCCAGTGGATTTTGAGAAATTAACGTTCAAAAAAAGATATATATCTGTAACAGCGCTCCGCTTCGCGTACTTTTCGCGTTACGGAGCTTTGCGAAGCTGATTGGTTCTCCGGCGTCTGTCAACATTCCAAACAGTCCGTAGCGGCCGCCATCTTGTCTCTCGGTAGGATCGAGAGACAAGAGGAGGCCAAAGCGAAGGGGGAAATGACCATAAGGGGGCATAGTAGATCCTTCCTGACCTCTTAGGTTTGATGTACCATTTTGCCAAGTTTGGTGTAATTCCGTTCAGCCATTCAGGCTGTAGACGTATGTAAATGTCCTATGGAAAATTGCATGGGGAAAACACATTTGAAAGTGTTGAAATTTAGAACCAATTAAAATGTTACTTTGGTTTTGTATTTGTGTGTGATGAAAGTTAATTGGTTATGTATATATGTCAAATGAGAGGAAACCACAGCCATTTTGTGATACTACTGTCTGAGGTACATTTGTGAGGAATTTTTGGTGGTGAATTTCTGGTGTTTGATTTACACAGTACTAACACTTCTACTTTTAAAAAGGTGAGTTGTTAATTTGTAAGGGGAACTATGTTGTACACTTGAAGATAATTTGAAAAATGTTTTCTGTTATTTATTTGCAGTCCTTTCTGTTATACTAAATACTTGATAAAGTTAGTTTTATATTATGTATTACTAAAAACGATAAATGAAAGTGATTATTTTTTTCTGCAATTTACAGCAAGCAATTTCAAAATAAAATGGCTCACAATGAAGAGACCGTGGCAATTTCTTTTGAATTGTCCACTACATTGATTGAAATTGAGAGCACCAATAATGAAATATTGTTACATGGAGGAGATGACTTGTATGATTCCATTAGATTGATTGAAATGGACAGCACCAATAATGAAATATTGTCACAAGGAGGAGATGACTTGAATGATTCCACTACATTGATTGAAATTGAGAGCACCAATAATGAAATATTGTCACAAGGAGGAGATGACTTGTATGATTCCATTAGATTGATTGAAATGGACAGCACCAATAATGAAATATTGTCACAAGGAGGAGATGACTTGAATGATTCCACTACATTGATTGAAATTGAGAGCACCAATAATCAAATATTGTCACGAGGAGATGACTTGAATGATTCCACTACATTGATTGAAATTGAGAGCACCAATAATGAAATATTGTCACAAGGAGGAGATGACTTGAATGATTCCACTACATTGATTGAAATTGACAGCACCAATAATGAAATATTGTCACAAGGAGGAGATGACTTGAATAATTTTTTTGATCAATCTGTTGATGGCGAATTTATCGAATGTTTGGAGACCATAGAGTTACAAGAATCATCATTGCAGACTTTTCATGAGGAAATTGCTGATGAGGACATGTTACTAGTTCTTTCAAATTTAGAAAATTCTGAAGAATAAATTTATATTTAGAAATCAAAAATTGTTTGAGACATTATTCATTTTTATTTTTAATTTATGAGGTTGTAGCGAAGTGATTGTAGTATAAAATGAGACTTATAGTATAGAGTGCAACATTTTTATGTTACATGGTAAGTTTACTCATATTTACTTCCCTTCTGCCACTATATTATCTCCAATGTGTATTTGACATCTCTTCTTCATCTCCGGCCTCCTTTCTCTCACTGTGTGTCTCCGATGCATCTTATCGCTGCTATTTTGTGTAATTACAGAAGAGAGTAAAATAAAATAGTTCGGAACGTGAAAAGGGGGCAATGTAGAGTACCCCTCACCCCGTAGGCCTTTTCAGGCGGTCCCAAAAGGATCAGTTTCTGCTTTCCTGAGAGATTATGGTATGAGTTCCATATACCACAATAATTTGCATTACAACATGCAAGATATCTATCTCCTATTACCAACTTTTGGAGATATTCGCGCTAAGCGTGAATATCTCAAAAAAGTTATACCTGCGCCGAGCAGTTCTTAGCCATGTTATCCAATGGGAGGTGGATAACATGGCTAAGAGCATTAGCTCGGTAATGCATGAATATCGCTGACTTTTTAGCGATATTCATGCATTGCGGCCGTTTTTTATCGCATTTGCGATAAACCTTGATAATAGCAAGGTTTATCTTCGATAATTTCTGACGATGCTTAGCGGTAAAAAATTCGTTGGTAAGCATCGTTAGCGATAAATATCGCTTAACTTTGGTAATATGCACCAACGTCTGTTAACGTTCGATTCGAAGGAAATGAGGAAGTGTTGAAAAACATTGTTTGCGCCATCTTGCCTTTTTTGAAATGCCACACTTTTGTCGTGCACGGCAGCCATTTTAGATGCCTTGACCAGACCCACTCTCTGCATGCTGTCGATTCGTAGCATGGCTCCCCACCCTCGCAAGCATCTTCCCCAGGCACTGGTCACCCCCGCTCTCTGTCTTATGCATGGGCAATTAACCTCCCCCCATCTGCGCTGCTCTTCCCTGAGAATCACACTCTGTGCCCGCCCGACACCTCCCTTTCGCCCTATTCACTACCGCACCCTCTGACACTCCTCTTCCTCTGTGTCCGTTTGTCCAGGCTATCAGCTAGCCCTGCAGATGTAGTTTATGGCTCCAGCTGTAAAGAATCACCCCTCTTTAAAGGAGTTATAGTAGATCAAGGCCCACACCCGATGAGATCCGTCACACCACACGTGTTCCTACTATCTGAAAACCATCCTGTATTGTGATTGTGGAGGGGACCGAGCCTGAAGCGGAAGATTCCAGGAATGACTCTTTGTACATCAAAGTTTTTACAATTATGTGTCACATTAAAAATATATAGCACTCCAACAAAGTAGTAGGAATATAAAACTTTAATAACATATAAATATATACAACAAAACAAAAACAGTAAAAACATTTAAACAACGAAGAGACCGTGGCAATTTCTTTTGAATTCCTGATGAGGACATGTTACTAGTTCTTTCAAATTATGAAAATTCAGAAGATGTTGCCTGGGGGTGGGTCGTCAGTAGCAGTCTGTTGTGCGAATAGTTCCAAGGCAGCAGAACGCGCTGAAATCTAGATGGCACGAAAGTGATGTCTAGTAAGTTGCCGCCCAGCAAATAACGGCGTGGGGCGCCGCGGGGGTGAGTGAGTCCAGTAGGCACCACAGCTATTCTTACCGGCATTGCAGAATTACTGCTGGGGACAATGCCTGTGCTGTAGCAGGGTCACAGCAGAAACAAAAAGGATTCTGTTGAAGATGTTGTTGGTTTTCAATTTGAAAACAGTTCTGGTGTCAACTGCTATGCTAATGTAGTGGTTAATGTTTTGTTTTCTCTAGAAAATGTAAAAGAGGGGGAGGCAGTCCAAAGTTCCGTTAAAAGGGCAAAGGAAAGGATCAGTGGTTTGAACTATCAGTCAAAAAGGGGAGGGGGTGCAACAATTTTTCCTACCGGGTCACACTGTGCTTTCACCGGAACTGAGGTCTGCAGGATTCTAGTAATTCAAAGTGAGGCTGGCGCCAGCATGGGAGCGCCGACGTCCCGCGGATACAGTTTCGTCACTCCACGGGCGATTATGGCAGTCATTCCCCATCGGGGGTGTCTGCGGGGGTCGGAGACTCCCGCGGCTCCTGTAGAATCTTCAAGGTCGTGGAGGACTACGGTGGTGGAGTCAACCAGTGACCGGGCCATTTCTTTATGCTGGGCCCGCTCTTGCCAGGTCGACCGCCATTTTGAGAGTTCGGTAGCTACTGGCGATCGCGGGGTCAAATGAGCGGACGGGCTCCACCCTGCCGGGCGAGACGTTGCAGCATCGCCACAGTGGAAGAACCCTTTTCCGGGCGCTTGGAGTGCCGAGGGTGCAGGTGGGAAGCCTCCACTGGGGAGGCGGGAGAGGCCTGTTCGCATCGTCTCTCCCTCCCAGTGCACCCCACGGCGTCTCGCTTGAGATTTGTTATGGCCGGACCAGGCGATGAGGACGGGGGGGGGGTCGGAGGCATGTGCAAGACATCCCCCCCCTGTGTTGTCGCAGCCATTATTCAAGAGAGAAGAAGTGTCCCGTCCGTCTTCGGGCCGGGCTTCCGGTGGATGTCGGCCGGACGCCCCTGGCTCTGGCCCCATGAACGGGTTTCTTGGTTTATCGGCTGCAGCCGGTTCTCGTCGGCCTCGGCCCCCCAACCGTTGGTGGCCGGACCGGAAGAGCATGTGGCGGGACTACCTGCAACTCTCAAGGGCCACCGCGGCCGGACTGGGAGAGAGAGGGGAGGGTCGAGGAGACATTCCCCCCCCCTGAAACTCTTCAGCGTTGTAAAGGCAATCCCCTGGCCGGGTCCCGCTGGCCTCGGCCTCTCCTCCGGCTACACCCTACGTTAGGATCTCCTGGCCGAGGCGTGGCAGCAGGATCCGCCTTATATGGGCTGCTCCCGGCTGGGCGTAGCCGCAACCCTGCCCCACCTTGGAAGTTTCCAGAGTGGGGGCGGATGTTCTACTGACTTGCATTTTCCCTAGTCTATCGATTTTTTTGGCGTGGCAGGCGGTGGGACAGCGAGGGGTGATTTGGTTTCTCTTACTGTTTTTCTGGTCTCTCACCACTGGCATATTTCTAATGTTTTCTTGTTTCTAGGACATTAATAGGTTTTATCATTACGTTATGTTATCGTTTCTTTGTTCGTTGTTTAATAAAAGTTTATGTTCATCAGTGGCCTACTGATTTTCGTTTTCCTATTCTTTTCTTTCCAGGTTGTTTCATGCTAAAGTTTCTGTTAACAGGATACAGTGATCACTTCGTTATTATTGCATATGTCCTTTTCACTAGGGGTGCTCTCTGGTCGGGCCAGATGACGTATCTCTAGTAAATGGTCCGGGTGAAACAGGTGCATCAATCAGTGGGGAGTAGATAGGCATGACAGATTACAACGGGGGAGAAAGGTCCGCATTACGTACCCTTTCACTATTTGCAAAGATTTTCCTACGTATATTTGCAAACAGGGAATACCTCCAAAAAGAACCAATTCCCAAAGAGTCAATGTTTGGGGAAACAATCAATCAATGAGGAACGAAATAGGCACGACGTGTTAAAGGTTTGCGTTACCTACCCTTCACTATCTGCAAAGGGAGAGAGAATATTCCTATTCTTCCTCGTTTGCAGGCAGAGAAGATTCTTAAGAGAACCAACTTCGAACAATTCAATGCTCGATTCAAACAATCAAGAAGGGGTACTGTGAACACAAATGAACGCCGCTTATGTACATACACATTGGTATTATCAACAGGTTGTTCCTAATGTTTCTATTTTAGGGAGGTCAAAAAGAGATCCCATTAGTGGCCTACTGATTTTGCTCGATTCCTTTTCTTTTTTTACACGATTTTTCGCTATCTGCAAAGACTAAACAGAGTATTGCGACTCTGTGCTTGTTTGTAAATAGAGAATGAACCAAAGAGAACAATCAATCAAATGGAGAGAGAAGCAGGCACGACGGATTACAACGGGGGCAAAGGCCTGCGTTAACTACCCTTCACTATCTGCAAAGAGAGAGTACTCCTAATAGAAATGAGGGATGGGGGGCAGCATTCAAAGCAGATCAGTGTGCATAAACACGAAAATGTTTTTACTTACCACGTACTTGACATTCGACAGCTTATGATATTTGCTATTAAAAAACCATTGAAATTCACTGAAAAAACCATAGGTTATAGACCATATATAGTTAGGAATTAGCATTTAAAAAACCTTATTTTACTCACACAAAACCATTGAAATTCCATATATAGTTAGTTGCACTAACTATATATCGCGCACCCGCAATCCACTG
The DNA here is from genome assembly GCF_964261635.1 of Lissotriton helveticus. Lineage (NCBI taxonomy): Eukaryota > Metazoa > Chordata > Amphibia > Caudata > Salamandridae > Lissotriton > Lissotriton helveticus. The sequence continues at coordinate 1,476,182,779 of NC_136069.1, forward strand.
CTGATCATGTCACATATTACATCATTCATGACATGGTCAGTGACATCACTGATGACATCACTGATGACATCATCCAGTGACTGTGTGTTTCTGTAAAGTTTAAATATGTTAGATATATTGAAGAATGAGTGGATGTATAAGTGTCTCGATGAAGGATTTAGTAGGTGCGTGACTGACTGTATGAGTGAGTGAATAAATGTGTCGTACTAAATGCATGGGTTAGTGACTAAACTGCCTGAATGTTTGCTTCAGTATGTCTGTTGTGATGTAAACTGCTGCATGTGTGGATCATTAGCTATACGAGAGGCTACATATGTTATTGATTGGTTGCCCAAGTATTTGTATGGGAGATTGAGTTTGTGTGGGGGTGGCTGGGAGGTGTGTGACTCTGTGCATAGATGTGTGAGCAGTTGATTCACTAGGTGTATGAGTTCAAGAGTGCATGTGGAAACAGCTACATGGGCGGTTGACTGTGTGCATGAGTGTATTGATGAGTGAATGGATATGTCAATGCTACATGTCATAGTAAGTACATATGTAAAACACAGTACATGTGAGAGTTGGCATATATAAATAACTGTGCATGAGAGCCACTGAATGTGTGAGTGGCTGTATGGATCATTGTGAACTTGTATCAGGGATTGTATAAGAGAGTAAATATGTGTTAGTATATGTTTGAATAAGTAAGGTGTGTATAACTGTATAGTTGAGGAAATAGAGGTGTGATTGATTCTTTGCATGACTGACTAGGTGTGTGAGTAACTCCATGGATGAGTAACAGTGTGTGAGTGTCTGTATACACTGAGTGTATCTAAGGTTTTATTAGAGTCTGAAGAGGTTTATCGTATTAGCACAAGAATGATGTCAAATGAGATGTCATCAGTGATGTCATCAGTGATGTCATGTGAGATGTCATCAGTGATGTCATCAGTGATGTCACTGACCATGTCATGAATGATGTAATATGTGACATGATCAGCAGTGGATTGCGGGTGCGCGATATATAGTTAGTGCAACTAACTATATATGGAATTTCAATGGTTTTGTGTGAGTAAAATAAGGTTTTTTAAATGCTAATTCCTAACTATATATGGTCTATAACCTATGGTTTTTTCAGTTAATATATATATATATATATACTTATTTGAACTGTGTGTCCTTCCTATTTTATATCACAACTTAGCTAACTAACTTGGGAATCTGTGGAATGCTAACAAATGTTTGACTAGACAAACCTAACTGCTATATTCCTTCCATGGCAGATATGTCGAGCTTGTGTAGTGTCTGAATCCTGTATTTGCCTCTCTCTCAACCCTTCTTTACTTCCACCTGTCCAGCCTTAATTGATTTCCAACATTCTTCCACACAATATGGGATCTGTTGTGCTGTAATCTTTTCTGCCATCATCAGATCTCACACCTGGTGGGCCACATGAGGTTTAAGCATGGCTAATCTTACAAAGAGGATGGTAAAACATTTGCAAAATCGGCCAGCCCTGCCCTACCATACTTTTGACATAAGCTGGTGCTGAATATAATAAACAATAGTGCTCTAAGGCTAGGCAGAGTGCATTTAAAAAAAAATCTAAAACCCACTGAGAATCTCATTATTGAAGAAACATTTGTCATAATACTGAAATGTACATGGGTGTGCAGTAGAATAATCAAAACTTTGCCTGTAACTTATATTACTTTGTTATATCTAACAGACTACTTTTCTATTTGAAATATTTAAGAGGCTTGATTTACAAAATGACACAGGTGGTTATTTAGCTTTTGGTGGTCAGGGTAAACTATTATAGAGTACCCTGGCTTCCATAAGAAGCCACCCACTCTATTTAGACTCGGGTAAACAGACATATTTCTGCTGGTGGAGCCACCCTGGCTCCATCAGTGGTATCTTTAGACTGGTACCTGCATGGACATCGAGCTATCGGTCTGAGCAGCTTAAACCATCAGCCCTAGTTAGAGCTGAAATTCAGATGTACGTTTTTTCTGTTTGGGATCACTGTGAAGGGTTTGGTGGTCCTGAACTGAAAAAAGAAATGACCCCTACACCTTGAGAGAAAACTCCCAGGGATTCAGGCACCTATATTTGTTTTGAGTTTCAAAAATAGACTTCTGCTTTGGGAGTTTGTTTCTGAAAAACAAAGTTTGCTTAGTGGCTGTATGAAACATGGTAGTGACTCAGTAAATTTAGGGTGCTTCTTGAGATTGGCCCTGGTGTTGGCTCCTCTGATTGCACAGATATCTTCTTCAAGCAAGTGGAGCTTTCTAAATATGTGGCACTGTAGTCTGACAGGGCAGTGAGCTACATGCAGCCAGTGCTCTTGTGGAACAGAGTACAGCTCACCAATCCCTAAATTATCCCTCTAATGATTGTTTAGGAGCATGAAGATGTCCCTTCCTGCAAATAAACAATCACACCTGCTGCTCAGACGCCCTTGTAACATGTTGACATCGTGCCGACGCTGGTGCTAGGCAGCTTTTTTTGCACCAGTGCTAGGGGAAAGACAGGGGTGTACCAGATTCTTGTGAATACTGCACATCCCTGCATTTTAAAAATGTCAAAGGGTGACGCTGCCAAGTTTGGCGTAGCTTCACACTCCATTTTTTTGTAAATTTGACCCCTAGACTGCCTAACCTTGTTTCCACCTCATGGGAAATTATTTACAAGGTCCTTGTGCCACCAATGTGCCACTTTTTCCGATATTAAAAGTGCCACACAGGCAGCTCAAGGGACTTGTAATAAGCCCCCATGTGTCTTTCGTCCATCACCCAAAACATGATTTCACCCTTGCAGGTTGTTTTTTCATCTTTGTGTTCGCCTTTCGTCACAGTTTCCATATCTTTCTACTTACTCCTTCCTTTTTCTGCCTGTGTCTGTTTTGTTCTAGATCAAAGTCTGATTAAGAAAAATAAGTCCTGGTCCTAAGTATAGGTGCTCCCCACCAGAATTCACAAGCACAAATTAGGAACTGAAAGAATGCACTCACAAGGGAGATTATTCTCCATAAAACGCCGGTTTCTCATTTCACGCGAGACACTATTTTATGTTTGTTTTTTTGTTAGGACATTATGCAAATCTAGAATCATTAGTATAAATGTGTTAACATTCCATTACTCATTGTACGAGTTTTTTTTTTATTTGCACAGTTTTGAGGTGGAGGCTTCCGTTTTGCACTATAAAAAAACAATAATCATTTTTATTTTATTTTATACTAGATACAAATAAATAGATACTTCTGCACCTAAAAACAACGAACCCCACAGAAAGAAACCTACCACCTAGCACAAGATATGCAGAATAACGATAAATAGAACGTCAGTGCAAATTACCAGAACAGCTTATTCATCTCAGTCTCTGAAAAGTAGAACATTCCCAAATTAGACCACCAACAGCAGTTTAAGGCAGAATTCGTTATTCTCCCATTTTAATGTATTCGTTGCAACACTTAAATCAAATAAGAACTCCAGATAATTTGTCAGAGTTATTACTATCTCAAATCCCAATTAAAACCTGTTTTTTCTACAACCAACACTCTAAAGTATAAAATAAAATATTTATTGAAATTATAGGTACGTGGAATGGCGTCCAAGAATGAACACAGCAATATTGTTCCATTCGATTTGGCACGGCAGTAGACACAGAGGCCAAAATGCATTACTCTCAATCAATGCAGAGAAAAGCCTTTTGGCAGAAACATAAACAAATGGTCAATTTAACAAATGCCGCCATTACCGGCCATTAATTGCCAACTGAGTCCAAATATGCAATCCTGACCCTTGCATCTAACACGATCACCACACACATCCTCACTTTACATAGCTCCTCTGAGGTGATCCATCAAAGAGGGGATTGTCTGAGCCAGGAGTTCCGTTGCTTCCTGGAAAAATAAACTTTCCCTTCTGGGACTCACGGTATTAGTCAATTTTTCATCGATGCCCACCTAGGGCGACTTCCGTGTTTCTTTCTCGTGCAATACATCTCCCCGCAGACTTTGGCATTAAAGTCTCTGAACACGCTTCATTTCGGCGCCCTCGGAAGTGGGATCATTATTTTAATGACGCACGCCTAACGTGAAAGGCATTAGCCAGTTGGCACAATGGGCAGCAGCCGACGGCGCCCACTACGCACCAGTGTGCATTAGTTTCCCAGCCTGGCAAGGCTTGGTGCAGGAAACTTCAGTCAAACACAGCTCCACCACCCCATAGATGCTGTTTCAAAGGGAGGGCTCTCGACTCTGCAGCTTCCTCTTTAGTAATGCGGCAGCACCCATTAAAAACTGGAAGGAAGGTTTTATTTATTTATTTGAAAAGTTTTACAAAGTGCGAACAAGTCCCGGCAGGGTTTCTGAGCGATGTACATCGAAGCTGGTGGGTTACGTTGGTACAAGAAAACATAACAGATCAGTACGTGGATACAGCAGATGCACATTGCAGACACAAATAGACATATAAGCAGTTACCCAGGATGTACCTTGCCTAAAGATAAAGGTGGGCTCGGTTGTAAGGCCATTTCAGTTAGTTTGTATGGCTACACGTGTATGGCTACACGAATATTGTCACAAAAAGGATTTGCAGCGATTATGACCTTCTTTCCAACAGAAATCTAAAGGTAAGAAATTTGAAGCCGAATAAAGTATTTGCAAATCTGCTCAATAACTCTCAAAAATCACCATTGTATATGTTCATGACTGGCTTTAGGGCGGTGCAACTGGTGCGGCCGCACTGGGCGCTGACCTGAAAGGTTTAGCGATAAGTGAATATTTAAAATGACCTGCTGCAGAGTTCTTTGTGCATGCAGATTTCAGGCAGCAATAAAAATGTCAAGATAATTTTTGTGATTGATGTTCCTGCTGGAGAGAGAGATCGGAGTTTTGTTTAGTGTCAGTTTTGTAAAGTAGCACATAGGGTAAATATGCCTGCCGCAAAGAACAGATCTGCATTTTCTGTGGATAGCTGGGTGGATTAGTAAAGCCAGCCTTTGTAAGCTCTTTCAAACAAATAAAATGTATGTGAGAGAGGGCCTATGGAGAGGTGAGAGGCACTTTTGCTGCGTAGTAGTGAGGGAAACTGAGGTGGAGGTCATGGGTGGGGCGCCAAAATAGATTTTCGGATTGGGCACCACCAGCGCTAAAGCCAGCCCTGTATGTGTTTGTTCTCGACATGCAATGTGAAATTTTATGCCTTGAAACTTACCTACTGTGTAAAATGACAACCCTACTAACAAGCCAATTGGATTGATACGACACTGAATTTGATTTTAGAAAAAGGAACACCTTTGTGCTGATTCATTTGCTATCACGTTACTGAATGTGGGCGGCACCATAGTGTGCCACACCGACTGTGTAAAATGATTCAGTATGCACAAGTCTTTGCTTACATCCACGTTCCTCTTCTCTTTCATTACTCATGACGTGGATTCCACCTCCTCGAAACAGGAAACTCCAGGGGAAAAGCTGAGTACAGAAACAACTTGGTGCCATAAAGAGGCGGGCATTCCTATCCTCCTCTGTTTCTAACTGCCCCGAAAGGAGGACTTCATGATGTATGGAAGATTCCTCTGGCTTGGACATGTGTATTTGTCTCTGTTGCTCTTCCCCATCTTTGCTCCAGGAGAGCTGGAGCTTGCTACGTGGGTCTTCATTGCTTGGGAGTATTTGGATTTGGTCCCTAAAGCAAGGATTGCTGATGATGTAAGTTAGTGTGATTTTGCTGCTTGTGCATACTGTTTTTAGTGTTAAGCGTTGGTCACGCAAGTGGTAAATTGGCCAGCCGTACAACCGTATTCCATGCAGCAGGGTTTTACAGTCTTGGAATGACCACATCATGTGGGCAAGAAAATATTTGATTGATGGTCCTTTGGTAATTGAGACCCTCACATAAGGAAACCTTGGGCATAACGAAACCTTGGGGGCCCCCACTGCAAGGGATGGTGAGGGGGGGGGGTCCCTGGTAATACCCATACACGAGCAGACACGCTGAAGGGGCCCCCATTATGCAGAGAAGACTGGTCCTCCCACACTGCTGGGGCTGCGGGGGTGTCCCATACGCCCCTGAAGCGAGAAGGTAGTTAACCGCTACCGCGGTTTCCCGCGGTACGCGGGAATTTCAAAAATGGCTTGATCGTGACAAAGCCAGCTCGTCATCCGCGCACCGCAGGTAACGTTGATGACGAGCTGGCTTTGTCATCAGCATCGAAGGGGTTAAAGGATAGAAGCTGGCCCAGGATGATTACAGTAGTTGCCAGGAGTAAGAAATGACCATTGTTTGTGCCCCCTACTCCCAGTTTTAATTTGTTTTTCTGGATTAAGAACTCTGGCTAGCAGGAGTAAAGTGCCTCTGCTTCCCCTTCAAACATGCCACAATTGACATATGTAACTTTCTTATATGGTCAAACTACATGGCTCAGGCGTTCTATAACAGAATATTGAGAACAATAATACGAACATAGCAGAATATCATGCAATAAATATAATTTACAAAAATATTGAGTTTACATAGTCTTTAGGTTTTGAAGTGTTACATACTTTGTATGTAAACTACCAAAATATTGTATCAAAAATATTTTGGAAAAGAATAGCATCAAAAAAGCAAGTATGCTGAAGCATTTATATAAAAAAGCATTCTAAGTAATGGATTTAAAATATTTAACTAAAAATAATATTATAAATACATATTAAACATTTTGCGAAGTAATTTTAATTTAATGCATATTGTTTATTAAAATGTAAAGAGGACAATAAAAATAAATTACTGGTTAAAATACAGGAAAATAAAATATATATTGAAAATGATAAATTATACTTCATTAAAAAATTAAAATAACAATCAAATAAAACACTCACATGCTTAATTGCCAATCCAATAATATTTAATGACCAAAAAAATGAAATAAAGAAACATTTTGTAATTTAAATAACTTCTACCCGAGTAGCCAAAAAACCCTGCAACCTTCTACAAAATTATAAATTGGTGACTATAAAACATAAATTACACATTAAAAGCAAAACACAAAATTCATTGAAATAATAAATATACTATTTAATACAATAAATGCATTACATGGTTAATTACCAGTCGCATATTTATTTAATATAAAAGATAATTTTAAATAAAAAGAATAATTTATAATTTAAATAACTTCCCTCCTTAATCTTCTACAAACCCAACAGCCCACTAGAATATTATAAATTGCGAGTTAAATGTAAAATACAAATATTTAAATATTAAAAATGGCAAATTACACAAATAAAGTGCAAACCAAATATACTGTTATCACTACACCTAAAAATAAATCATATCTAATATATATTAAATGAATAATGAATGATGAATAAATAAACGATATTTAAGGCACCTCCATTAAAGAAAATCATGCAATATACAATATATTTAAAATAACATTTTGTACATTAAGAGACTTCTTTATTCAACTGATCAATATTTTTGTATTGACAATATTTTTTAATAAGATATTTATGCAACACAATATTTTTGTACCAATACTCTTTTCATTCACAAGTGCAAAAATACACCCATGTCATAGAGAGTTCCAAGTGCATAGTGGAGTGAGCACCGACTGTTGCTTGTCCTCCACTGTATCAGAGATAGCAAGGCTTCAGGGCCATTTTGTGCAGGCTGTCTGCAACAGCCTATAACCTGCTGTATAGATCTGTCAAAACACCCTTTTTCCCAGGCACGACCAGCTCCCTCTCGTACCCAGAAATAATAAGTGGACACAAAAGGTTGGTTTTTTGCCTTCTTGTGTTTCTGCAGGAACACAACAAGCTGCAATAGTCCTTTTTCCTGAAGTGAAAAGTTGATCAGTACTTACCTGGACCTTGCTTATGGACTCTGCTGAAGATTTAGAAGTGACCCAGAGTGACCCAGTGACCCAGATTAGCTACTTTAGAAAGTTTAAAAAGTTGTGACTTAGAAAATATTTGGACTCTCAAAACTCTTGGAGCAGAGACAGGGACCTTGTGGCAAAGGCGTCTGATTTTCATGCACCTTCCCCAGATACAGCTTTAGACTTCTCTGCTGGAGAATACTCAGCTCCATAAAAGACTATGGTCCTGATTCAGAGAATGGCAGATGGGAAACTCCCTAACAAATGTGACATATATCCTGCCCTAATAATGTAAGTGTATCATATATAATGCACTTGTAGCACTGTGGGTTGATTATCCATTATGTTTGTGAAGGAGTATCCTGCCCACTAAACTCTAAATCAGTACCTAAGTCAGAGGCTAAAATATTTGAGCAAGTTGAACCTCCCTTGTGTACCAAACTCATGCTCCATTGCAGTTGGCCTGAAATCCTGTCTAGGTCCAGGTCTACTGCTTCTATAGAGCATCATTCGCGCTTAGTGCTTGTTGGCACCATTCCTACATAACACTTAAAAAATCCGCATCTCCCATTCCCGTTATTGCATTTTTGAATTTTGTTGTTTTGGTATCATTTTGTTCATTCAATTTTACTCCTTTTTTAAAATTCAGTTTGGTATTTTTATTGGTTAATGTTTTGACTTTACTACTTTTTTGGCACTGTATAAACACTTAACACATTGCCCAAGTTAAGCCTATCTGCTCTGTGCCGCGTTTACCTTGGGATTAAGCTCAGGTTAATGTAGTGTCTTTATGGTTCCCCCTGACAAGTTAGTTGTTATTATTCCTTGTAGTGGCACCACATAATAATCCACTTCCTTATCCCAGTCATAGTGGAGTTTTAGGCAGCTGGACTGTGCCATTTCCCTTTATATTGGGCTGCTTTTCATTAACAGCTCTGCTGCATCTTGTTTTGCTAATTTTGTCCCGCACCTGACTGTCTCATTGAGACTGAAGCAGCTCCTCATTGCTGAAACCCAATCAGCTGAAACCTGTTTGACATTCTTTTATTCCTCCCTATTCAGAGATGAACCAGCCTAGTTTTGTGTGACTGCCTGTTGAGTGTGAGATCAATGATTATTGGATTATGGCCAGTTTGTCACTGTAATTCCAAGTGAAATTAAATTGGCTAAAGGCATGCTATCTATCACATTTATTGGTCTTTTAAGTGAACATTTAATAATGTGCCTCTGTCTAAAGATATAAGTAGACGTGTGCTCTATGTTTATTCACTTAATAATTAGCAAACACAGTTTCTGGTTTAAAAAGAAACAGTTGCTTTACAAAAATAGTTTTTTTTCTGAAAATTGCTCAATTCCTTGTCATTCAACAAAATACCCATGCTACGCCTGAAATCTACAAAAATAGTAGGATTGCCAGTCCATGTCTAACGTTGTCAGCAGATTTTCTACATGTGTAAAATTAGCTAATTAATGGTTACTATGAAGGTAGAAATTCACCTTAATTTGTTTCTTTTATTTACCAGATACAGTATGAAATATCAAGAAATGTGTGTGTTTTCAACCCCCAATTAAAAAATTATGCCAATCTTAGCAGCACTAACTTTATTTGCTAGCTAAGATTGACAACTAATGTATCTGATTGCCCACAAACCTCCTACTCTGTAGTTGGACATTGCCTTCTAAATGGGTACCCCAGTCTCTCCCCTCAGATTGCCCTGCTTTCCCCTCAAGTCATATATTTATTGCACCGTAAGTTACTCTCTGCTATAATATTAAGATTGTGCCCATTTCTCTTAGAAAACTTGTTTATAGAGAGAACTAAATATATCCTATCCCATGTCAATACTAGTTTCCGTCTTTTTATAAGAAAGGGACAAACATTTAGCACAAATACTTACAACTTGTGTTGATGGTTAATCCTACATGCTTTTGTTACATCAAGTGGACCTTGTGTGGGGCTTCCCTAGATGGTGAATTCTGATTTTCCTAAAGAGACGTCACTGATATTAAATGGAACAGAATCTTTCCTAACCATATTGCTCCTTAATAATATTTTGTGGTGTTCTGCATTGACGAGTTAAACTTTGGCAAGTCTGAAGACATATGGATAAGCAAAGTAATACCATGTTTTGTATTCATACTTTAGAACTATTGCCAGTTTATTGGGCACCATCACTGTTGCAATTTTTATCGCATACCCAATGATTGTTTTGTGAAACCGGACGTAACAATACAGACTTGCTCCAGTCCTTCTTTTGCTTAATCACACACGGCAGTCTCTCTTCACTGCCTTCACCTCTCCTTTCCTTCCTTTCCCTCACCCCCGCCCCCTTGTGACACCCATGTACCTACGACCTGCGTCACTTGACCATGCCCACCCTAGAACAACAAACTGCAGACTCCCGTGGCTCTTTCACACTCCATTGCTGGACGCAGATTACAATCTACTGACCAGATCTCACACCGCCCTTCGGCCCCCGGACTTTGACAGCGGCCTGCATCTTTTTACTTGTAAGCCCGCTGCCCCACTACGTCTTTTTCTTCATGTCCATCCTCCCCCCTTTTCCGACCTGCCGCCAACCGGCCTCCCTTTGCCTCCTCCTTCCAGGTATCCTCTTTTGGACCAAGGCAGCGGATCCCTCGACCCTGCCACATTACCTACCCACCACTAAACGCTTCACGGGCCAGAACGGGGCTCCGTTTCTTTGCCACTGCCTCATAGACGTAAGTGTTCTACCTCGCTGCCGCCTTCCCCTGTTCCGTGCATATTGTCTCCTTTCCGCTACTAGCTGGCCTCCCCTTGCCTCCCTCTTCCAGGAACCTTCAAGTGGACCTACACAGTGGATCGAGTGCCCTCGACCCTGCTATATTACTTAATCGTTAGTTGCCTCTCGAGCCAGAACGGGGCTCCGTTTCTGTGCCATCACCTTCTCGTAAGTGTTCCTTGCCACGCCTCCTGTCACAACATCCCCCGCCCGCCTACCCCCGTTGCCCTTCCTCAAATGCCCTGCGTTTATCTCAAATTATTTCTCCTGCTTCCTAGACACCCGACCTCAGACTCTGGTGAGCCCACGTCGACTTCAGCCGGATTCCCTCTCATTCTGACACTACAGCAGGGTTCCCAACCTCGCCGCAACACTACAGACTGCTGAATACCCGGCCAGTCACCACTGCAGTAAGTTACTTGGTCCTCCAGCTTACCCTACCACCCGTAGCACACCAGTCCACCGCACGTTTCCCTACCCATCACCTTCCAGCAGAGACTGCTCCCACTGATGGACTTTTGGCCCACGCAACCTTCACTTTTATGTTAGCCCCTTTTTCCATCCCCTCTCTCCTTCGCTGCCAAAGCGCTGCATACCTGACCCTTCCCCGCCCGGCCCCTGACTTGTCCCTTCCTTTCCTTGCAGCACTCACCCAATCCGGCAACCCGGTCCTGATGAAGATCCTAAATAGATAGGATCGAAACGACGTCGACCCTCAATACAGCGCGACTCATGGCGCATCATCTACTTTGGTTCTAAATCAAATATAAATTACTCATCCACTGAGGACGAACCATTGTTTTTGTATATACTGTTTTTTCACTGTGTCACCTTGCGTCCTTTGCTGTGTTCACCCACATGTCAGTCGCGTCGTTACTCTTTGCTTCACTTTCACTTAGTGCACAAAGCCCCCTTGGGTTGCCACCACATTATATGCCCCCAGTGCTGCTTTTGACTGTTTTGTATAAAATATGTCCTTAAATATATTATGCTATATGCACTTCTAAAAACTGAAATTCTGAGTCTCTCTTCCTTTTCATCCAAGTTCTTTGTAGTGTCTTGTACATACAAATATATCTGCCGCTTTATTGAATACAGTTGAGATATTGTTGTTTTATGCTTGTGTACACCCAGATCTCAATCTGGTATACGGGTTATACTCCTGTTGCTTTTCCCTTAAAGAAGGTGACCACCACTTTCAGTCTATACACTTCACATGATCTGGGAAACCACTCCTTGGATCCCCTTGGAACAGCATTTGCTGTGGTCGTCTGATGATTTATTGATTTATTATAGGGGATCATTGGCGGGTGATCACTGGTAAACCCAATCATACACTGTGCTACAGAAGAGTGGAAACGTTTGAATGCACTGGTGGGCTGAGGCTCCATTATGGCACAACATAACTAACATGGTCGGGTGTGCGGAGATCAATTGACCCTAATGGCAAAATTGTAACATTAAGGGCCTGATAACTATGTTGGTCTGAGTTGCCTCCGTCCGACACCGATTCGGTGGAGGAATCGCATGACCATATGTTGGCAATTCCGCACACCGAATTCCGATCCGGCGGCACATAGTGTGGTCGGAAACTTTCATTTCTCAATGGGAGCTTGGGCGGAGGGTGGAAACCGTCCGCAGCAGAAGCTCTCATTGAGAAAAGGGAGTTTGTGAACATCCCTACACCATGAGGCAGGTGTCTCAGGGTGCCTGCCATATGGTGCAGGGATGTTCACCATAGGTGCCCCCCAAGTCCAGATGCGGAGGGCCAGGAGGCAAGGGGGCCTGCTAGGGGTCCCCAATTCTGCTTTCAAACAGCCTTTCATTGTTGGACAGGACGATAAGGAAAGGCTGTCAAAAACCGAAATCATAATCCCGACAGTAGAAACACTGTCCTTAAGTGATTATGAGGCTTTTCCGACTGTGAGCCCATCAGAATGCGTCAGCCAGTCCCTCCGACAGATGCCTTTGACTGCATGTATCGTAATGCGTCGGTCAGACCGCAGCAGTAGATGCGGTTCGTACCGCCACCGACAAGCCGTCAGTGGTGGTGCGAACCGTATCGTAATAGGGACCCAAGTGTTGATGGAAGTGGTTAAGAAGGAAGAGGCCCTGTCTTTTAAAGGCCTGTAGAGCAGCCTATTGACTATGAGGTACACAGCTCTGGAGCTAATACAATTGAAGAGGAACTTGCGTGCTATTTTAGTGGGTCCCCTTGCACAAGCATGACTTCCCACATACAGAAATGTATATGAACATAAAAAAACGTTGGAAGTGCAGTTTCGGGGCTTTATACCCTACTCATTGACAATGTGTATTTTTGGGGATCAACGCAGGAGCAGTGACAAAGGTGGGAACACAGACTGGACATTAGGTTTGAGGATGAGGATTAGGAGACACTGATGAATGAGTGTAGTCAAGGTTTGCGGAAGGCACAGATGAAATACAGTCATTTTATTATCAGTCACAGGTGGCACTGGACCACGGCCAGGATCAAAAAGGATTAGATGATTATAAAATACCATTGCTGGGGGTGTGGGAAGAGGGGGGAACATAGTACATATACTTTGGGAATATGAGAAGGTGTCAGAATACTGGCAGCAAATACAAGCGACCCTGGAGACAGACTTGGGGGACCTAGTATGGTTTTCAGTGCAGGTAGTTCTTTTGCATGATTTATCAACACTGCCCACATTGCCGTTGCATGTGAAGTGCTGGCTATCAACCAGTAGCGGTCGGTGGTGGGAGTGCTGCCGGGCGGTGACATGGTGCCGGGAAGGGGCAGGGTGGGGGCTGGAATCAAAGAAATCTTTCGTTTCTGGTTATATGTCTCTGGATCGGCCCTACCACTCTCTACCGAATTATTTTGTTTAACCTATGAGTCACTGGGAAAGGAGTCTTTTATTCCGTTTGAGACCAGGGACAGTTACATTCGTTTTGTGATTTTCCCTTGGCTACCATCCAAAACTTGATTTAGTACCCTGTCCATGTGACGGGGTGAGTGGCCAATCTACTCTTTATTTCCTGTTTTTTTGCAAATATTACAGTAAATACAGTAAGGGGCTTCTCTACCCTTTTTTTAACCGGAGTAGGCCTATTAATTTGTAAGTGTGGGCTGAAAATCCGTTCCGCTTTGGAATTTGCGAATTTTGTACAAATTTGGGGTCCACGAATCGCACGAAATTGTAAAAAAAATTGCAATTCGCAAGCTGGCAGATTTTTTTGTTTGGTCACGCTTCAAAAATACAATCTCACGCGTGCGGCGTTGACTTACTGTGATTCTGAGTCCGCCGAATAGTTGTTTTTCCTCCCGGTTTGCGTGCGCTGCCCATTTTGGATCTGGCTGCGTGATCGCGCAAGACTTTTCGACCGCGAGTACGTCATAGCGGCCCGCCATCTTGCACTGCGAGAGTTTGAGAACGCAACTACGTCATAAGGGCCCGCGATCACGGGAGTAAACAAGTGCGAACACGTAGATGCGACGCGCAGCTGACTTCCGGCGGGAGATTTGAACAGCTCGCATTCCCGAACTTGCAGAAATTGCAATTCTGCACAAGAAATCTACCGCAGGCAGCATACACCTTCTGAAAATTATGATTTGTATCAGAATAACTCAGATTGATATTTGGCTGCACTTTTTTGTGCAAGGAGTCCATTTTTGGGGGGGTGGGAGGAAGGAAGTGCCCCAGAGTCTCCAACTTCCTGTTCCTGTCCTGCAGGCTCCTCCCAGTGCTTTGTCCATGTCCTGGTCACTTTTTATTTGGATCTGGAGCTGGAAGGATTACTTTTTGTGGCTGCTGCTGGATATTTGTATTTGAGGACTTTTTGTTTGGATCACATTTGAATTACTTTTGGATTTGAGATTTTACAAGTAAATTGGTGTTGTTTGTTTGGGGCATTGCAGTTGCTGCAACTACAATTTTTAAACTTTTTCACTACTATATATATATTGTGGGTAGCGACAGTATCCAGTAGGCCTAGGGTTAGTCATGGGTGCATGATTCAACTGTTTCTGTGAGTTTTGTTGAACTTAAATATCATTTATGTCATGGAATTGAATAGCTCACTGTTATATTTAGAATTTAATTTTGGGGTGCGTGTAAAGCCACACTAGCCAGTAGGCCCAGGGGTAGTCAGTGGTGCATGGACCAAGTCTTTCTGTGGGGTGTCTTGAATTTAAACATCATTTAGGGCATGGATGGCATTGGATTGTGGTGAATTTTGTGTGTTTATCGATTTTTTGGGGTGGTGTTGGGGCCTGGCCATGTGGGTGGGGGCCATTTTGAGGCCTGGTCCAGGCAGGGCCTGGCCATGTGGGTGGGGGCCAAGGGGCCATTTTGAAGCCAGGCAGTGTGCTTTTTCCCATAGGCCTGTACCCAGTCTGCCCTGCTTTCATCCATTATGCCCATGGGTACTCAGTGGTGCATGGATCAAGGCTTTCTGTGGGGTGTCTTGAATTTAAAGATCATTTAGGGCATGGATGGCATTGGATTGTGGTGCTTTTTGTGTGTTTTTTTATTTTTTGGGGTGGTATTGGGGCCTGGCCATGTGGGTGGGGCCATTTTGAGGCCTGGTCCAGGCAGGGCCTGGCCATGTGGGTGGAGGTTAAGGGGCCATTTTGAAGCCAGGCAGTGCGCTTTGTGCCATAGGCCTGCACCCAGTCTGCCCTGCTTTCATCCATTATGCCCAGGGGCTCTCAATGGTGCATGGACCAAGGCTTTCTGTGGGGTCTCTCTTCTATTAATGTAAATATCCATTTTTGATTAGAAATAATTGCAATTTTTATTTTTGGTCTTTCCGTTTTTGGGTGTGTTGTAATAATAATAAATGCCTAGTTGCAAATATTAATTGAAGCACAACATATGCAACTTTTATTTAACTGATGTTCCTCTGGCTTCCTTTGCTTTTGGCTGCACAAAGAGACCCACAAATCGTCCTCATCGTTCATCATCAGTGCCAGGAAGAAGTCCTGCTGCGGTGTGTGCGGCACAACGTCATGTGATGTCACTTGTGGCCACAGACAACTCTGCAACTCGTGCAACTGCGGCCTGCTGTTCTGACAACTGAAGAAGATGGGCCCAAAGAAAGGTGGCCGTAGCTCCTCTACCAAGAAAGTTGCCAGTGCCACTGCCAGTAAGAAGGAGCAGAAGAAGCAAGTGGCGCCGACACATACCAAAGAGACTGGGGTGCCCACAGACACTTTTTTTGGGGAAAAAAACCTACGCCTGCAGTAGCGGTGTCCGCGGGGGACCAAGCTGGGAGTAGCACCTCAGCTTCACCGGTCTCAGTGCCACCACGCCAAGTTAGGCCCAAGGCCATGAGTGCCGCAGAGGCAGCAACTTTAATTGCTCAATCACCATCGACCAGTGATGTTTGCGTTGACTCATCGCAAGAAAGTAGCATCCATTCAATGCAGGGTGTAACTCATCTGACGAGTGTTCAACCACAGCCGCAACGACAACCACAGGTGCAACACGGAGAGGCGCAATGAGTGGCACAAAGAGAGGCGCAAGGAGTGGTGCAAGGAGTGGCGCAAGTAGAGTAGCAAGGAGTGGCACAAGGAGTGGCGCAAGTAGAGGCGCATGAAGAGGCGCATGGAGAGGCACAACTGCCCACAATGCTTGTTCCTCCAGAAGTAGGGGCACATCAGGAAATCGAGATTCAAGCGGAGGTATCATCCGAGCAAGCCACTCCACCTGATAATCCATTGTCTTCCAGATCCCCAGCAAGAAAAAGGTCAAGGAGGGCTAGTACATGTTCTTCTCAAGCCCCCTTCCTTCTGATGATATAGATGTTGATTGGAACCCACCAATGCAGTCTGAGAGGGAGGCACGCCATGAGCCGACAAAGGTAGATAAGCCTAAAAGGAAGGTTCCCGCAAGGCTTTCACTTATGGGTGATGACGACGAACAAGAAGTAGAAGTGGTGTATTCTGCTGCTGATGAACAGTCTGACGATGACGACCCAGTCATCACAGTCGTCACTCCAGCCCCAGTGGGCATGCAGCAGACAGACATTTTGACCCAATCCCGAATTGCTGCTGAGCAGAATGTAGGTGGCGTGGCACTGCTACCACCACCAACACAGGTAACTACTACACCAACACAACCCACAGCTTCCATATTTTCTCGTCAGAAGGGCCGGCAGGGACCTCCATCCAGCTCGACCTCCATTACCTCAAGTAGTGGTGCTGTAAGTGCACAACAGAGTCAAATTCAGCCACGCCCATCCTCCACTTCATCTGGCATTGAAAGTAGCACCTCCACCACCACCAGAAATCTCCAGTCCCCAGTTTGGGACTTCTTTAGTATTAGCAAAAAGGCGGAAAACCTAGTCATTTGTTCTATTTGTAAACAAGTAGTTAGTCGGGGTAAGCTTGGTACCAACTATGGTACCGTAGGCCAGAGAGGTCATCTCAAAAAACACCACATTATCCAGTGGGAGGCGCACCTAAGTAACATCCGGAGAGCCAAAAGTACAAATCCAAATGTAGACAGTGATATTGCATCTGATGACGAAGAGGAGTTGATCGTGCAGGGGGGAGGTGAACAACCAAGAGGCATGTTTTCTGGTACACACAGTACCCCTGGCAGCAGCACTGCAGTGGTAGTGCCCACACCCTCCTCTACCCCAAAAACATCAAGGAGGCACAGTAGTCTGGTAGAGACACCAATACGAAAAAGTACATCAATGAGCCTAACTGGGTTGAAGAGGTCTGGATCCTCCTCATCACATATGAAAACGGTCCAGACCACCATTAAAAGCATGTTTTGGTCGGAGGCGCCATTTGAACGCAACCACCCAACGGCACGTCTTTATAATGCAATGCTGGCTAAAATGTTAGCGCTGGACCTTCTCCCTTTTTCTTTCGTGGAAGGGGTGGGTTTTCGAGAATTTGTGGCAACAGTCTGCCCTAATTGGAAGGTTCCTAGCTGGTCCTATTTTGCCAGAGTTGCGGTTCCAGCACTACATCAAGATGTGCTGGAGGTGATTGGGGCAGCTTTGCAGAAGAGTGCTGTTCACACTATCCACCTGACAACAGACATGTGGACCAGTTGCCAAGCCCTTGATTACATGTGCATAACTGCACACTGGGTCTTTTTTGCAGGGGTTAGAGACAAGATGTATGCAGATGTTGACACTGCCACCATTTTTCAAGATAGTCGGAAACATGCAACAGTAGCCATGTTTGCCATGGAAAAATCTCATACTGCAGTAAACATTTTGGAGGAGTTTAACAGTAAGGTCTTTGAATGGCTGCATCCAAGAAAGCGCATGATTGGTTATGTTTCCACCCACGGATAATGGCAGTAATGTAGTTAGGGCCATGAATGATGGTGGCTATTTCAGAGTGCCGTGTTTGGCGTACAGAATTAACATTGTTGTTCAAGATTTCTTGAAAAAAGAAAACAAAGTCAGCAAGTTACTGACCACTTGCCGAAGAATCTGCACACATTTCAACCATACTTTTAAGGCCCGGAAGCAGCTGAGGACCATTCAACATGACCGTAGAGTGCCAGTCAGAGGACTCATCCAGGAGGTGGTAACACATTGGAACTCAACCTTCTACATGCTTGAGCGTCTGTCTGAGCAGTCCTTGGTAATCAATGAGTATGTATTTGCACTGGGTTCTTCTATGAAAGACATGAGGCTAGAGTTGGATGAATGGGACCTAGTTAAAAGCCTGACAGAAATGCTTCGTCCTTTTGAGGTCTTCACGTTTGAAGTCAGCAGGGAGGACTGTACTTTGGGCAAAGCTATCCCATTGTTGCGCATGCTAGAGCACCAACTGAAGGCGGTGTTTTCAACGTTCAAAGATGATACTGACAAGCAAGACGCATATCAGTTGGCGGAGAGCTTATTAACCCGCCTAGTTGACAATGAAAGGCTTAAAAAAATACATACAGAACAACATTACATTTGTGCCACTATTCTGGATCCACGGTACAAAAAGGCACTGGCCAGCAAAGCGTTCATTCCTTTTAATGAAGCAGTTGTTTCAAAGTACAAACATTGGCTAGCTCTGTCAGCCACTCTGTTCGAAAAAGAGTGGCAGGAAATTGAAGGAACCACCACAAGTACTACTGAAGCAGCAGGCCATCCGGCATCAAGGTGCACTTCTGTGGCCGATGGCAGTCACTTTCACTCAGAGCCGTTACCGATACCAGCAACCGTATGATCACCTGCACCAGGCCCAGCCATAATATTGTCGGAAGCGGGTTGGATAACTCATCAAGGGTTTGCTCGTTCCAGTGCTGATGCAAAGGCCACAGATGGTATGCAAAGTGGAGCACCCCTGGATGGCCTTGAGTGGATGGTGCAGGCCTATCTGGATGACCCAACAGAGGTCTACATTGATCACAACCCATTGATGTATTGGTATGGGAAAAGGGGTCAATGGCCACTGATCACCAAGCTGGCTCTAAATTATTTGTCTTGCCCACTCGCAAGCATGTCTTCTGAACGTGTTTTCAGTGCTGCTGGTGCCATTGTGACTTCAAAAAGGACCCGCCTCTCACCCAAAAATGTGGAGAGGTTAACAATGATCAAGATGAATCAGCACTCCATACCACCAGATTACAAAATACGTGAATCCACGCAGGAAGAAGAGGAGGACACCGACTTAGGTGACGGAAGTTCTTCTCTGTTAGCTGACCTACTCCCATTGCAAGTCACAGAGTTTGAGGACGAGATCTATTTCCCTGACACCGACCTAGGTCTGAAATACTGACTTCCTTTCTTTTCGTCCTTATTCATGTTTTTATTCCTGTGTGTCTTTCTTTGTTTTGCAGCTTTTACCACAAGAAAACTCTAATCACAACAAATCCATTACCAGCACTGTCTTCGTCTTATTTCCATATTGAAGGTGCCACTGTCTGCATTCCTGAAGTTCACAATTTCACAACTCAGTCATGCTCCACTATCCTCCTCCTCCAGACTCCCCCTATCCAGTTCCCTCAAGGCAGATGGCTGGATTACGCAGAATCAAGATACTGTCGCTTCGTAGACGAGTCCCCTCAAAAGAAGTGGGACTGGAATTACTGACTATATGCTGATGCTGACTTTTACTTTGGAAATTGACAGGAGAGGCTGCCTGTGGGCCTTAACTTTAAGAACAAGATGCGGACAAAAAGTGGAACAGGTAATGAATAATGAGATGGCATGCAGTGGACAACACTGGCTGTCTGGCTCTGTTGAAAGCAATTGCTGTTTGTTTGTTGTGCATGAAATGAATCATATGTGTTCTGTTATTATTTAATCTTTTACACACTAAATCTAACTCAAGTCTACTCTGCTTTTACCTTGTTTAATTCAAATTGTACTTCTACTGCAGGGGCCACTACGCTGCATTCTTTTATATGGAAAATGTCCTTGGACTCACTGTGTGTAGACTGTGACTGCATGAACAACATTGAGTTTGTCAATATACCATGATGATGATGAGTCTTGATGATCAAAGTTACATAATATCTTTATTCTTTAGAGTCACTCACTAGGATGGTTGCTGGATCATCATAGTTGGTTTACGGAAGAACTATGGCCATTTCGTGAGTGGCAAACAGGTAAACAAGTCAACAACAACCACAGCAGAACTACATGTCTGTCTAGTCTTTGGTATGGAGTGGTCGAGCCAGTGTAGTGTTGTTATGCCAGAGTCCAGACAGCAGTTCATGTAAAATTGCGGCAATGTGGGTTGCTGCGTACAATTAGATATGCTTTGTCTGTCAGTGTCAAAGAGGTATGCTACATCAGGATGATTCACTCAGTGGTGCCTGCCTTGACCCTCTGCATTGCTCTGGCCTGGTGTGTACTAATTACTATCCTTGAAAAGGAGACTCAGAGTACGCACTTTAGAAATTATGCTTGTTGTATGTTATACTGTTGCCTCTGAAACTGAAAGTTTTATTTTTGCACTACACACCGTACCTTATATTTTTTCTCCTTGGTGTTTTAATATCTCTTCCTGTTTTTCCCTTAACAATTACAGGCCAGCTTTTACCCTGTTGCGATGGGAAAAACATTAACTCAGCTTACCATTAGCAATCCGCAATTCCGCATCCGCCAGGCAGGCAGTGGACAGTGTGTCTGGTCACCAAGATTG
Source organism: Lissotriton helveticus (assembly GCF_964261635.1). NCBI lineage: Eukaryota > Metazoa > Chordata > Amphibia > Caudata > Salamandridae > Lissotriton > Lissotriton helveticus. The sequence goes on from NC_136069.1 coordinate 1,476,203,500, forward strand.
ATCAACGAAGTGTCAGTTGGAATGGAGGAGTACCGCGAATAAGAGGAATGGCTGGATGCAAGCAACTTCCTAAATTGAACAGGACAGCTACAACATACAGTTACAGTATCCTCTTCACTTCTCCTTATCTTTTAAATAATGTTATTGTTGTGAACTTCTATAAGTGTGACTCTGTGCGTTTGCTCTCTGCTTCAAATTCATCCCTACAGCTATTTGATAAGTTTCTTTGCTATTTTTAAAACTAATTTGATGTACTAATAAGTGTTTATTCTCTCTGAGGGCAGATAGGCAAGTGAAATTGCGCAATTACTGCAGCCCTGTACTGTCAAATTGTTTATTCATAGTTAGTAAGTTGTAGTAAGTACTACTTTTCAGTAACCTAGCAATCCATTTAGCAAACAACTTCATGCATGCAGTGCACTTCCTTTATCTCCCTTTAAAGATTTATGGATATCTTCGTATCCAAACATTTGTTTTTCTTCATTTGTTGTTTGTCCATGCTGTGTTTTTTTTTCCTCTCTCCATAAAACTTTCCCAAAAACCCCCATCCCCATCCAATTTTCAAACCCTAACCCTCTTCCCGGGCTGTGTGGTTTTCATTGACGGGTGACTAAATGACAACAATAATTCCACAAACTTGCTGGGGAGGATAAGGTCAAAGCAACAGAAAATCAATTTCAAGGCTGGTGAAGGAATACGTGGATACATTCTTATTCTTATTCTGCTTGACACACACCCATGAGTATTTGCAAATCAAATCAGAATTTCATGTGCGTCATCAAGTGGATTGATCATCAACAACATCCTCCTCTTACACGTCACGAATGCTTACGCTGCTGTGTCCTTCACCTTCAGTACTATCTCTTGTAGTACCCATACTCCACGCAACTAGAAGTTATATTTTGAATTCTTTAGCATTGCTTAGGCTACAATTTATGGCACTGTTCTTGTGTACTGTACTATCTATCATACTGTTCTAATGCTCCGCTCAGGCCACTCAATGTTTCATTTCCTTTTTTTTCATATGCTGCTACCACTACTACTACCACCACAATGAGGACATTTCATCCGTCCAGGATTCCATAGCCAACCTTAATCGCCATTTACCATGCAGCCAGCCCTGTGCCTAGTCCTATTCTCAAACACGAATCACAGGTAAGATAAGTAGTGTGGGGGAGGAAGAATAATTGAGTAGGAGGAGAGGAGAGACTGACGGTAGTACTAGTAAAGTAGTAGGCCAATTGAATTCACTTGTACAAATTTGGCTGATTAGACAATTTGAATCAACCAGCCAGTTAAGTTTCAGGAAACAAACGTACAGTTAACCCCCCCCCCGCCTCCCCCACAGAACAGTAAGAAAACGCATATGCAATGTTTAAGTAGAAATAAATAAATATTGGAGCCCTAACAAAAATAAACTATCCCACAAGAAGACCCGACCTACCACCCTCCCTAACCCCAACGAATGTCCATGAAATCAAAGTCCCCAAAGTCCAAAAACCCCAACGCCCAATTCCCACACCCCCAAAAGTCTTTAAAAAAGGGGCAAGGGACAGTCTCTCCTCTACTTCCGCCGGCGGTGTCCTGTGGCCAGGTGGTCACGCAGCTCTCTCTGGAGGTCCTTGAGCAGGGATTTCTCCCTCGCCACCTCCTGCTCAAGGTTGGACACTCTGAGGGTCAAGCGGTGCACACGAGCCATGCACCTGCAGGTACTGTGGGGGGCAGCTGATTTTTTTGCTGCTGCTGCTTGGCGGCGGCGGGTGGCTGCCGGACCACGGCTCCATACCGCTGAAGGCTTGCACTGACCGTATGACCCAGGGACAGCAGAGGAGGATGCAGCTGTCGTGGATGTTGTTGACTGAGACTGCGTGTCGTCCTCCTCCTGGGCCACCAGCCGCCAATATTCGGCGACAATTGCCTCCAGCTTCCGTTGCCGGGCCCGTCTAGCCAACTCCTTCCTTGTTAGTTTGGAAGGAGCATCTATATGAAGAAAGAAAAACATACTGTAACCAATGCTCTTTAAGATTAACACAAAATAATTCAGCAGAAAGTTGTGTCACAATAGCACTAGCAACTTGCAAGCACAGTACACAATATTTGTGCCATGTATCTATCTAACCTCCCACTTCGTTGGCCTCTGCTCTAACATTAGTGGGAGTTTCAGGAATTCTACTAGCACTATATGGACTCACTACATTAGATTCAGACAGTACACCAGTCTTCTTCTTCTCTCTTGTTTAGCGAAATTGGAACGTAAACTTGTGGAAGCCGGCATAATGCCAGCGCAGTCAACTTGCACCCGAGAAAAACAGACGCAAGCCATGATGACACAGACTTGCGTTACGGTTACCAGTCCAGTACATGGAGGTGGTGAAGCTCTTACTTTTCTATTACGGGTGGTACTGGCCATACTCTGTTACAAGGGCTACTGCTCAATTAATTTAACTTTCACCCTGGCCTGCCCCAGACTACTGCAAAAGGAAAATGAAGAAGATAATATGATCATCTATCCCTTCACAGGATATTTGCTTACATATGGGATGACTTTAGGTGCTTTGTTTTTGATTGACTGAACACCGATAGGCCACACATCATTGTCAATGACAGAGTAGTAAAAATACTATTAACAGAGGTAGTGAGTGGTCCCCGACTCCCCGTAATCGCCGGATATATGCTGTGCTTGCAAACTACTGTTACTAGTCATGGTAGTATTCTAAAAAATTATAACTTCTTTCCTCGACTTTGCTACTCTGACACGGAGGTGCGGAGTTACATGCTTTTCAAAGTAACACTCTTCATCTAGTGACCGTCTACTCTGTCTACATACACCTATGCTATCTATGAGGAAGATACCATCCCGGCATCGATCCATTCAAAGTAAATGCCAATCACTCTTCATAATGTCTCAACTGGACAAACCTTCCTTTTTCTCACGGAAAATCAACCTTTTTATTTTATTTTGTAAACCGCCAGCCATGCATCCGTGCTTGACTTGCATTTGAATTTGAACCAAAGGATATATTGCACACACATACAGTTTCTATTTCACCCACCCAGGCAGTCCTCTTTTCTTTCTCCTTCCACCCATCCTTGCTTCAGCCTTCAACCGGCCATGCATCAGATTCCCAGCCAACTCGGGCAGCATTCAAAAACACGTATCATTCTTTGCCAGTCATTAAATTTAACTCGCTCGTCCTTCTTTCCCTTTTCGTTCATCCCATCCATCAAGTTCATCTCTGATCTGACTTTACTTCTCGATAAAACTTTCACAGCTGAGTTGAAGTCAAATTTAGAGGAGGCTATTGGTTACTGGTCAACTCCCGCTGCTAATGCTATTGCTAATGAGAAGTCAAGGGTGACTGTCTTCTACCTGGTTGACAAAAACTTAGTTCTAAATTTGTAAGTCTTCTTAACAGTAAAGTGTACTTGTACTGTACAACATATACACCCCTGCAGAGAGCCCACTCTGCAATCTCAATAAGTAAGGAATATAATAGCTTACCACCGCCTGCCACTAACGTGGCATCCCCCACAGCAGTTCCTGCTGGCTGTGGCACCGCATCCACCCCTGGAGTGCCCACCTCCGCGCTGGCCCCGGCACTGGTGGATGGCTGTGGCGATGGTGTTACGCCTAGAAAATACATTTAATATTTTTAGATGCCATATACATCACTCCCTATTTTGTCTAGGAATAAAAAAATGTTACTAGTACTACATAAACAAATGTAATAACTTGTGACTCTCTAGTCTAAACTCTTCAGGGAAGGGTGTTTTTTATTTATGCTTAGCCATAACATGTGATGCTACACTTTTTGGCACAACTGATGAATGCTTGCTTTTTGACAAGCACCATTTTTCTCATAACAGACAGAAGCTTCCCTTCTACGAACAAGAGCAAGAGCATCATCATATCTTAGGCGAAGTCGTCAACGATTCATCCCCACCAAGACTTTAAGTTCCAACCAGGTGAGGGCTGTCCCACAATTAATGTGTGAAATCAGCCACCTTCAGTCGTTCACCGTTTGTTATATGACATTGGTTTTAATAAATGTTTTTTATATAATGCACAATTTTAATTTTTACAGAGTACACACAGAGCTAGTTGTTTTACTTTTAATAAAGCTTTAAAACTTACATAGACTATGTGGCCTTTGGTAATGAGTGAGTGAGCGAAAGGGTTTGCAATTTGCAAGCATGAGTCCGTGACTCTGCGAGGTCGGGACTCTGACTCCATATAGTCTTATGTTCTGGGTTGTGTATTCATTGAGGATCATCGCTGCATTCGGGAGCTAAATAATGACTCACTGACACACTAGCTAGTCAGTAAGGAGATTGTGGTTCAACTTCTGTTATGACTGAGGTATGTGGAAAGTCTAACTGCGCCTATTATAATTTATAACCAATTCCCTATTTCTTGTCCATAGTTCTGTATGAAGAATAGTCCCTGCAACAGTAGTAGTATGTCCTCCTATCCAATTAAAAAGTAAACTAGTATCTTATTCTTGGTGGCCATTGACATTTTATTGTTGGGAATTGTCAAAGCATAAACATTTAGAAGACTTCAATAGACATTATGGACAACCCAGACGACTGCATTCAGTGCCTAGAGCTATTGCTGAATAGGAGTTTTGTTTAACAGTACACTTTTTGGCAACTGTGCAAGCTTAGCTAGCTGCACAGACAGACTAATAATAATGTAGTAGTAGCACAGAGAGTCATAGTAGAGGCAGGATAAGAATTTAGAAACAGTCTACAAGAAGATCAAAGACGATTTAGGAAAAAAAAGAATTATGAGGAACGTTTGGAATAAATAGGTGCCGTAAAAGATAGGGAAGTATAATTAATAATATTAACAGGAAAACTTACTGGGGCCAGCAGAGGAGCCCTCGGCGGACCTATCCTGGCCTTCCTGTTGTTGTTCCTGCTCTGCCGGCGCCGCTACTACCTCCTCTGTCCTCTCGCCCCTGGGGGAAGCTGATGTACACCATGAAAGAAAGACACAAACATGGATGATTGTTGTCAACCAAATCAAACATTTAAAAAAAACAATAACAAATTATTTCGGGGAAATAGACAATAATAGCACTAAGTAAATTTATTGACCAATCTGATGTGGTCTACCAGGATATTAGTATTGCTAGATTCGCGGACCGTCTACTTGGAAAGTTATGTAACTCACTAAACCAACTACAAAAAGGTTCTACTAGGACTGGCAGGCAGCACTCCGCAGCACGCGAAGTGACAGACACAGTCCGTCATGATTGCAGACCACTAAAGTTTCCTACTAAATAACCAGTCATAATATACTCAAACTATCAATCCACCACCACTATCTCTTCTTAGTGGCAGCAGTACAAAGGACTGACTGGACTTGAGTCTCTAGTGTGTATCATTATGCAGTTCTGTAAAGTACACTCATACATAATCACCCAGGCCAAATGAGCACATAATTGAAAACAAGTAAGCATAGTAGCACCGCCAGTGAGCAGGTGAGCACCTGCAATCACAATAACTTTTGAAACATAATTTACCTGCAATGTAATCTCTAGTGTCTAGCATTACGTACTTCTGCAAACAGTGTAAAGTACACTCATACATAATCACCCAGGCCAAATGAGCACACAATTGAAAACAAGTAAGCATAGTAGCACCGCCAGTGAGCAGGCGAGCACCTGCAATCACAGAAGCTTTTGAAACATAATTTACCTGCAATGTAATCGGCAGCATTCTTGCTCTTCGGAAAAAAACAAATTGCAATATCATAACACAGAGCAGGAGAAAAAAAAGTAGTGATTAAATAGCTACTACTACTCACCAAGCCCAGGGATCTCCACGCCAAGCAGGTTGAGCAGGTCGTGTTCCCGATCCAGGATGTCGGACCAAGGGTGCGTCGCCTGGTTGTAGGTGCGCTGGACCCCAGACTCCCGATACATGGCCCAGCACACCTTCCCCCACAGCTGGCGATGCTCACGGAGCCCGTACCCGGTACCGGGTATGCCGCCTGCCGTGACGGTCTTGGGGAGGTGGCGCTGGACGAAGAAAACCAGTGCGGCTACCTCGCTAAAGATCTCCTGGGCAGTTACTTCCTCCCCCCTTAAGCGCCCACAAGGGAGCCGGCTACGGGGTGCGGGACCCTCCCTTTTAGACTGGCCGGCTCCCTTTGCCATGGTCCTGGGTGAAAGATGAAAAGAATAGGGAAAAAAGTAAATAAAAGAAAAGAGAGAGCTCAACAAAAAAATTAGTTATTAAAGTAACAAAAAGTTGAAAAAACACAAAATATAGATGTAGAAAAATAGAGGGATAGATAATGAGTAAAAATAATTTTTAAAAAGTTCAAATAAATAAAGGATTGCAAAGATGAAAGCAGGATAGAAAAAGCATGCCCAGAACCATAGCAATGAATGATAAACAAGATGGCCGGGCCCATTGCGACCAAGTGGGTAAGTGCGCGCGATATTTTCCCTGGTTGCGATCACGTCATTGCACCCCGCACTTAGGAAATGCCCAACGCGAGCATGCAACTAGCGCCCAGAAATGGAAATACGCAACGCGAACACGTAAAACAAGATGGCCGCGCCCATGTACGACCGCATGGGTAACTTCGCGGTAGCTAAGCCGAAAAAAAACCCCGCAAACACGCAAAAATTAAAAATCCACAAATTCGCACAGATTTGCGAATTCTGCAGACCGCGAGTACGTATTCACATGAATTCGCGTACCACGAATTCGCAAATTTCGCCCATACTTATTAATTTGGACTCTGCCTACTCAAGTATGCTTGCCCTGACTAATGAAGAGCTGGTCTTTGATTAGGTACATTTATGAGAATTGCTACCAGGGCACGTAAGACAATACTCAATCCTTGAGTTTTTAATACATGAATGGTTAAGTCTATAAATTGTCACTTATTTTCAACCCTGAGTTTGTAATATTGTGTTTTGTAATCAAATATTTTTTATTAATATGTATCGTCACTCTTCTCTTGTCATTTATACTATTTTGTACTTTTATGGATACAATGTCTATCCGAATAAAGTTTATGAACTTAACTGAGAGGGTTGCATCATGTTTGCATCACGCAACATGGTACATGAGTGACAGAAATCTCTTAGTCAGATTTTTTAAGCCACTTTGCGTGGCTTTGAGTGGCGGCAAAAATCTGGGGTAACGCAACACAGAACAAATCACTGCATTGCATTACTCTGCCCTGGCAAGGCATTCCATGGGCATTGCATGGGTGTTCCAACACAACTCCCATGATTTTTTATGCATTTCCAGATATACAAAATCTTGTAAACCTGGGAATGTGCCAAAAAGATACGCCTCCCAGGAGAGCCATAATGAACTGACTTGCTGCACTGCACTGTGCCACTTTTCCATAACTTTGCCCATAGTCCCTAATTAAACATTGGATGGAGAGTTGTCTCCTGGTGGGAAATTAGACTGTCCAAAAGCAAATGCCCTAGTGTTTCCACACACAGATGTCAGAAACTTGATTTTACTCGTGGGAGAATAAGGTTAGTGAAATCTCTTTAGACTTCGGCTACTAGTACACATTACATAAAATATAATGGAATGACCCAGTATCCCTTAATACCTGGGAGTTTAGAAAATATACTACATGTGGGGAGGTTCTGTGGGGTACACAATTGCTTTATGGTTCCATCAATAAATGTATACAAATAAAAAGGAAACACACATCAATTGAATTAATCAGCATTATTATATTGTAATGTAACTTCTTTTTCTTTTTGGTTTTTATGGTTTTTGGTCACAAAATAATATGGCTATCACAGGAAAACATTCATAATTGGATAAGGCGATGATTGACATATGTGAATAAGTGATCTCAAAGTGTTTTTAGTGAAGAAAATCTATACAGTGCTACACAAGTGTGTAAAATCAAGAGGTCAATGGACATCCATCCCTAGACATATGAATCTCCCAGCAGCTTCTTAAATATTCTGTTTTTTTGCAATGATTGGAGAACATAGGGTATGGATTGTCAGATTACGTTGACATTTTGACCCAGAAGCATGGGTCACAGAGGGTCTTCTTCAGGACAATTGGGAGGACAGCCTGTCTGGACAAAATGAATAAGCATTGAGTGGGTTGTGTTTCCCATGATGCATAAGATAACTGATGGTCAGTAGGACCTACCAGTGGAAGTGGTGCCTAGTACCACTTGAAGTCCTATCCGTTGTGAGTGTAATCCACCGGCCACCATGATTGTCATCCTCTCCCCATCAAAGTTAAATATGTGAATGTCTTGAACTTGTTTCTTATCTTAGGTGAATGCTGAAGGTAACAGGGTCTGACCTTTTTGCATACATCCAGGCTATGGAATGAAACCTAGTAGGGTAAATGGCCAATGGCTAAAAAATAGCACTTGGTCCTAGTGAGTGCTGCAAAAAATCATGTACAGGTGCCATATAGTTCGCTGTGCGGATAGGATACCCTTATTTTGAATACAGAAAATAAAAATATTGACTACGTCCATTAGATTCATTGCACAATATCATGAAGGACAACACGATATTTGGAAACCACTTTGTAAACACTGGAACTTGTTACAGAACTATCCTACTCTAGATGATGCAATAATGTCTAGTCTGTAATTCAGTTTCAAAGAGCTCATAACCTGAAGGACCAACTATACAAAGGAAAAAAAAGGACCAACAACACTAATGTCAGAACTTCTTTAAGACACCGCTATGATGCTACAAATGCCATGACTGTGGCATTTGTAAATTTGGTTGTCAACAAAACCACCACATTTAACCCCTTCGCTGCGGCGGCTATTCCGCCGCAGCGCTAAGGGGGAGGCGGGGCCGCGCGGCGGTCCCATGCTCGTGACGGAACCGCTCCGTCATGGCCCTCGGGTGAGCTCTGCTTGTGACGGAACGGTTCCGTCACGGCCCCGCCCGTTCATTAGAACGTCAGCGCAGGCGCGTGACGGAACCGTTCCGTCACCAGCACAGCCCACCCGAGGCTCGTGACGGAACGGTTCCGTCACGAGCATGGGAGGGGTTAAGGAAAAGATCACCAAAGAATATTCTCTATGATCCTGGTTTAACTCTTACAATACATATATGGTCTCCATAATCAGCTGTCCTTGTGACAAATTCAACATTAAAGATGTGGGTACAGGAACATGTTCACAAACCAAATCCTACAGGTCGGGATTAAAAACTTTTGAGGCACAAAGCACTTAAAAGATTTTGGTGCCCCTATATATATCTAATTCAAAACATCAAATTTAATTTTTCAAAATGGAACAAAACTTACAGTAAGATGGAAAATAATGTTTATTTTTGTATGCTTCCACTTTAATTATATTTGAAAAGTTTTCTCCTACCTTTTCTAATTGCAACATTTGCAGTTTTGCAGCCCATGGCAAATCTGGCAATGGAAAATTTCTGTGGAGCACCCTTCCCTTGATGCCCTAAGCACCTGCTTTTTTTTCGTAATAGTTAATCCAGCCCTGAGATCCTGGGAAATCCCTATCTGAACCCTATAACATATACCATGAACAAAGTTGTATCTTTAAAATCCCTGCAATAGATCACATCAAACAAACATTCAGTGCAGGTAACAGAGTATTCCTACTACACAAAAACGAAAGTGACTGGATCCTACATCTGGACCCAGTGAAACAATGACTGAAATATTAGGCCGCAACTCACTAATGGCTGAGCAAACTATGGGGCTTATTTATGAGCCCTTGCGTCACTTTTACGCTGCCGGTGCGTCACTTTTGTGACGCAACTGCAGCGTAAAAAATGCGCCATTTTGCTCCCTATTTATAAAGGGATGCATCGAGGCAGATGCTTCACTTTGTAAACCATGCACCACATTATACCTGTGCCAGGTATAATATATGCAGGGTGAATGTTCCCCCGCAAAATGCGTTGTAGAAGGGGCACATTAAAATCTATGAGATTTCAGTGAGCTCCTTCTATGACGCAATTGTGACAATATCTTACGCGTGCCTCACAGCAGGCATAAGACTGATGCAAGCCCCATGTGAAAGGACACATTTCTGGAGTTGCGTCTGTTTTCTGAAACACCCCAGCAATGCCTTTTGCACCCACAGCTACGTCAGAAATACTGATGTATCTGTAACTCCTTGCGACTAAGCGTGGGCGTAAAATCCGTTTTGCGGGCAAATTTGCGGATTTTTTACAATTTCGCGATCCGCGAATCGCACAAAATTGCCCAATAATCCGCAAATTCGCAAGCTACGAATTATTTTGCTTGGTCGTGTTTGAAAAATACAATATCGGGCGCGCGCATTGACTCTGAGCCTGCCGAGTTGTTTTTCTCCCGGTTTTGCGTGTGCTGCGCCATTTTTGATCTTGCTGCGTGATCGCGCAAGAGTTTTTCGAACGCAATTACCTCATCGCGGCTTGCCATCTTGCACAGTGAGAGTTTGACAACGCGAGTACGTCATAAATGCCCGCGACGGCGTGCAGCTGACTTCCGGCGGGAGGTTTGAACAGCTCGAGTTCCCGAAATTGCAAAAATTGCAATTCTGCACAAGAAATCCACCGCAGGAAGCATAAACCTTGTGAAAATGATGATTTTGATCAGAATAACTCCTCAGATTGACATTTGGCTGCACTTTTTGGTGCAGGAGACCATTTTTTGGGGTGGGGTGGGAGGAAGGAAGTGCCTCAGAGTCTCCAACTTCCTGTTCCTGTCCAGCAGGCTCCTCCCAGTGCTTTGTCCATGTACTGGCCACTTTTCATTTGGCTGTTGAGCTGGAAGGAATACTTTTTCTTGCTGCTGGTGGATTTTTGTATTTGAGGACTTTTTGGACTTTGGAGTTTGGATCACTTTTGGACTTGAGATTTTACAAGTAAGTTGGTGTTGTTTGTTTGGGGCATTGCAGTTGAGGCAACTCCAGTTCTAAAACTTTTTTCACAACTTTAACAAAATATATATTGTGGTGGGTAGCTAGCCACAGTATCCAGTAGGCCCAGGGTTAGTCATGGGTGCATGATACAACTGTTTCTCAGATTTTTTTTTTTACTTAATTCTCATTTATGTCATGGAATTTTAGCTCACTGTTATATGTTTTTTTTTATTTTGGGGTGCCTGTAAAGCTTCACTAGCCAGTAGGCCCAGGGGTAGTGAGTGGTGCATGGGCCTAGTCTTTCTGTGGGGTGTCTTGAATTTAAACATGATTGAGGGCATGGATGGCATGGGATTGAGGTGATTTTTATGTGTTTTTCGATTTTTGGGGGTGATGTTGGGGACTGGGCATGTGGGTGTGGGCCATTTTGAGTGCTGTTACAGGCAGGGCCTGGCCATGTGCTGGGGGGCAAGGGGCCATTTTGAAGGCAGGCAGTGTTCTTAGGCCTGCACCCATTTTGCCTAGCTTTCATCCATTATGCCAAGGGGTAGTGAGTGGTGCATGGGCCTAGTCTTTCTGTGGGGTGTCTTGAATTTAAATATCATTGAGGGCATGGATGGCATGGGATTGTGGTGATTTTTATGTGTTTTTCGATTTTTGGGGGTGTTGGTGGGGACTGGGCATGTGAGTGGAGGCCATTTTGAGTGCTGGTACAGGCAGGGCCTGGCCATGTGCTGGGGGCAAGGAGCCATTTTGAAGGCAGGCAGTGTTCTCAGGCCTGCACCCATTTTGCCTAGCTTTCATCCATTATGCCCAGGGGTAGTGAGTGGTGCATGGGCCTAATCTTTCTGTGGGGTGTCTTGAATTTAAACATCATTGAGGGCATGGATGGCATGGGATTGTGGTGATTTTTATGTGTTTTTCGATTTTTGGGGGTGTTGGTGGGGACTGGGCATGTGGGTGGGGGCCATTTTGAGTGCTGGTACTGGCAGGGCCTGGCCATGTGCTGGGGGGCAAGGGGCCATTTTGAAGGCAGGCAGTGTTCTCAGGCCTGCACCCATTTTGCCTAGCTTTCATCCATTATGCCCAGGGGTAGTGAGTGGTGCATGGGCCTAGTCTTTCTCAAGTCAAGTCAAGTCAGAATTTATATAGCGCACTACATACCCAGAGGGTCTCAAGGCGCTTGAGGAAGGGGGGGAGGAAGGGGGGAGGTTTACTCATCGAATATCCAGGTTTTAAGTTGTTTTCTGAAGGCTAGGTGGTTTTGTGTAAGGCGGAGGTGGATGGGAAGGGAATTCCAGGTTTTGGCCGCTAAGTAGGAGAAGGATCTTCCCCCCATGGTGGCTTTGTGGATGCGCGGAACAGCGGCGAGGGCTTGGTTGGACGAACGCAGCTGGCGGGTGGGGGTGTAAAAGGAAAGGCGCGTGTTGAGACAGTCAGGTCCAAGTTCGTATAGGGCTTTGTGTGCGTGGGTGAGGAGACGGAACGTTATTCTCTTGTTGACGGGGAGCCAGTGAAGGTCTTTCAGGTGGGCGGAAATGTGGGCTGTGCGGGGGATGTCTAGTATGAGTCTGGCTGAAGCGTTTTGGATGCGTTGGAGTTTTTTCTGCAGTTTTGCGGTGGAACCGGCGTAGAGGGTGTTTCCGTAGTCCAGACGGCTTGTAACCAGAGCGTGGGTGACCGTTTTTCTTGTTTCGGTGGGGATCCAGCGAAATGTTTTTTTGCGCATGCGCAGGATGTTGAAGCATGATGATGAGACGGCGTTGACTTGTCTGGTCATCGAGAGTGAGGAGTCCAGGATGATGCCCAGGTTCCGTGCGTGGTCCGTCGGTATGGGGGCTTTTCCTAGGGCCGTTGGCCACCAAGAGTCATCCCAGGTTGAAGGGGATGAACCTAAGATGAGGACTTCCGTTTTGTCCGAGTTCAGTTTCAGACGGCTGTGCTTCATCCACTATGCTACTTCTTTCATCCCTTCATGTAGGTTGGTTTTGGCGGTGGTTGGGTCTTTGGTGAGTGAGAGGATCAGTTGAGTGTCATCAGCGTAGGAGATGTTGTTGATTTTGTTTTGATGTGCGATGGTTGCGAGGGGGCTCATGTAGACGTTGAAGAGGGTGGGGCTGAGTGATGATCCTTGCGGGACGCCGCAGATGACTTCGGTGGCCTCTGACTTAAAAGGGGGGAGGCGGACCCTCTGAGTCCTTCCAGCGAGGAACGAAATAATCCAGTCCAAAGCATTTCCTTGAATTCCGATGTTTCTGAGGCGTTGTATCAGGGTGTTATGGCAGACTGTGTCGAAGGCTGAGGAGAGGTCAAGGAGGATGAGGGCGACTGTGTCTCCGTTGTCCAGTAGTGTTCGGATGTCGTCTGTTGCTGCGATGAGGGCGGTCTCGGTGCTGTGTTTGGCTCGGAAGCCAGACTGTGAGGAGTCGAGTGATTTGTTGGTCTCGAGGAAGGCGGCGAGCTGATTGTTGATGGCTTTCTCAATGACTTTGGCAGGGAATGGGAGGAGCGAGATGGGCCGGTAGTTTTTGAGTTCGGTGGGGTCAGCTGTGGGTTTCTTCAGAAGGGCGCTGAGTTCGGCGTGTTTCCAGCTTTCTGGGAATGTGGCGGAGTTAAGGGAGCAGTTGATGACATCTCGGAGATGGGGTGCGATAATGGAGTCTGCTTTGTTGAAAATGTGATGGGGGCATGGGTCTGTAGGGGATCCTGAGTGGATGGAGTTCATCAGGCGAATGGTGTCTTCTGTGGTGATTGGGTTCCAGTCGAAGAGGTTATTCGGAGGAGGTACACGTTCGGAGGTGAGTGGGGTGGACTGGTTAACGGGTTGGATGTCAAAGCTGTTATGAATGTCGGCGATTTTGTCATGGAAGAATGAGGCGAGGGAGTTGCAGAGGACTTGAGAGGGGGTGATGTCGTTAGAGCTGGCGGTGGGGTTGGTAAATTCTTTGATGATGTTGAAGAGTTCCTTGCTGTTGTGGGCGTTGTTGTCTAGTCGGTCTTTGAGTGCTGATTTCTTGGCTGTCCGGATTAGTTGGTGGTGTTTGCGGGTGGCGTTTTTGAAGGCGGCATGGGTGATAGTGTTTGGGTCTGATTTCCAAGTTTTCTCAAGGGAACGACAGAGCTTCTTGGAATTCTTAAGGTCATCGTTGAACCAGGGGGCGTTCTTGCTCCCTTGCTTGATTTGATGTTTTTTCAAGGGTGCTAGTTTGTCGGCGGTATGGGTTAACCATTGTGTGAGGTTGATGGCGGCTTGGTTAGGGTTCGTTGAATAGGCAGGGGGTTTTTGAAGAAGTGATGTGGAGATCTGGTCAATGGTGATTTTGTTCCAATTTCTTTGCAGAGTTGGTTGAGGGTGGTTGTGGATCGAGGTCTTATTGTAAATGAAGTGGATGCAACTGTGGTCCGTCCAGTGGAGGGGTGTGGTGTGAGTGAAGGAGATATGCTTGCTGGAAGTGAAGATAGGGTCGAGTGTGTGTCCTGCATAGTGTGTGGGGGTGTTAACAAGTTGTTTGAGTCCGAGATTGGCGAGATTGTCCAGAAGGGTGGTAGTGTAACTGTCGTTGCTCTTTTCCAGATGGAAATTGAGGTCTCCCAGTAGAATGTATTCTTCCGAGGGGAGGGCGTGTGGAGTGATGAAGTCAGTGATGTCCTCGCTGAATTTTGTACGGGGTCCTGGTGGCCTGTAGAGGAGGGTGCCTCTGAGTGTGGTCATGGGGTCGGTGTGGATCTGGAAGTGAATGTGTTCGGCGATAGGGAGGTTGTCTTCTGAGCTGGTTGAGACACGGATGGTGTTCTTGTGGACGATAGCGATGCCTCCTCCTGTTTGAATGGTGCGGTCCTTACGGATGATCTTGTAGCCGTCCGGGATGGCAATGGTGATGTCTGGGGCTGAAGAGGCATTCATCCAGGTTTCTGTTAGGAAGGCGATGTCCGGAGAAATGGAGTCGAGTAATTTCCAAAGGTCGATGGCGTGTTTGTGAACCGAGCGGGTGTTGAGAAGGATGCATTTCAGGTGGTAGGTGTTGGATCTCTGTTTGGTGTTTGTTGGTTTGGTGTGAGTCTTGATGCAGGTGAATTTGCAGGAGTGGCAGCTGAAGGGTCCGTGAGTGTGTCCTGGTGCTGCTTGGGCGCAGTTAGGGAGTCGGCCGGGGTTAAGTGATAAGAGGGTGGAGGCGTCGTAGGTAATGCGGGAGGGGTGGGTGTAGCGGGACCAGGGGGTCTGGCGCTGGGCGCGGGCCAGGCGCGGACGGGCGTAGACGGGCTTACCTTTGGCGCACCTTCGGCGCGGCCGCAGCGCGTGGACGCTGCACGTGCAGCCATCTGACCTATATGGAGAGGGGGGGGCGGAGCGTAGGAGGGGCAGCTGGGAGGCGGGAGCGAGGTGGAGGGAGGGCTCGGCTCAACAAACAAGATGGCAGCAACAACAACAAACGCTGCAGGCAGGGCGAGATTGGGGCACAGCCAGTTAAATACAGTCAGAGCGCTATTACAAGCGCTCTTTACAGCGCTATTACAAGCGCTTATTATTATCATTTCTGTGAGGTGTTTTGAATTTAAACATCATTGAGGGCATGGATGGCATGGGATTGTGGTGATTTTTATGTGTTTTTCGATTTTTGGGGGTGTTGGTGGGGACTGGGCATGTGGGTGGGGGCCATTTTGAGTGCTGGTACAGGCAGGGCCTGGCCATGTGCTGGGGGGCAAGGGGCCATTTTGAAGGCAGGCAGTGTTCTCAAGCCTGCACCCATTTTGCCTAGCTTTCATCCATTATGCCCAGGGGTAGTGAGTGGTGCATGGGCCTAGTCTTTCTGTGGGGTGTCTTGAATTTAAACATCATTGAGGGCATGGATGGCATGGGATTGTGGTGATTTTTATGTGTTTTTCGATTTTTGGGGGTGTTGTTGGGGACTGGTCATGTGGGTGGGGGCCATTTTGAGTGCTGGTACAGGCAGGGCCTGGCCATGTACTGGGGGGCAAGGGGCCATTTTGAAGGCAGGCAGTGTTCTCAGGCCTGCACCTATTTTGCCTAGCTTTCATCCATTATGCCCAGGGGTAGTGAGTGGTGCATGGGCCTAGTCTTTCTGTGGGGTGTCTTGAATTTAAACATCATTGAGGGCATGGATGGCATGGGATTGTGGTGATTTTTATGTGTTTTTCGATTTATGGGAGTGTTCGTAGGGACTGGGCATGTGGGTGGGGGCCATTTTGAGTGCTGGGGCAAGCAGGGCCTGGCCATGTGCTGGGGGGCAAGGGGCCATTTTGAAGGCAGGCAGTGTTCTCAGGCCTGTACCCATTTTGCCTAGCTTTCATCCATTATGCCCAGGGGTAGTGAGTGGTGCATGGGCCTAGTCTTTCTGTGGGGTGTCTTGAATTTAAACATCATTGAGGGCATGGATGGCATGGGATTGTGGAGATTTTTTATGTGTTTTTCGATTTTTGGGGTGTTGGTGGGGACTGGGCATGTGGGTGGGGAATTTAGAGTGCTGGTACAGGCAGGGCCTGGCCATGTGCTGGGAGGCAAGGGGCCATTTTGAAGGCAGGCAGTGTTCTCAGGCCTGTACCCATTTTGCCTAGCTTTCATCCATTATGCCCAGGGGTAGTGTATGGTGCATGGGCCTAGACTTTCTGTGGGGTGTCTTGAATTTAAACATCATTGAGGGCATGGATGGCATGGGATTGTGCTGATTTTTATGTGTTTTTCGATTTTGGGGGGTGTTGTTGGGGACTGGTCATGTGGGTGGGGCCATTTTGAGTGCTGGTACAGGCAGGGCCTGGCCATGTGCTGGGGGCAAGGGGCCATTTTGAAGGCAGGCAGTGTTCTCAGGCCTGCACCCATTTTGCCTAGCTTTCATCCATTATGCCCAGGGGTAGTAAGTGGTGCATGGGCCTAGTCTTTCTGTGGGGTGTCTTGAATTTAAACATCATTGAGGGCATGGATGGTATGGGATTGTGGTGATTTTTATGTGTTTTTAGATTTTTGGGGGTGTTGTTGGGGACTGGTCATGTGGGTGGGGCCCATTTTGAGTGCTGGTATAGGCATGGCCTGGCCATGTGCTGGGGGGCAAGGGGCCATTTTGAAGGCAGGCAGTGTTCTCAGGCCTGCACCCATTTTGCCTAGCATTCATCCATTATGCCATGGGGTAGTGGGTGGTGCATGGGCCTAGTCTTTCTGTGGGGTGTCTTGAATTTAAACATCATTGAGGGTATGGGTGGCATGGGATTGTGGTGATTTTTATGTGTTTCTCGATTTTTGGGGGTGTTGGTGGGGACTGGGCATGTGGGTGGGGGCCATTTTGAGTGCTGGTACAGGCAGGCCCTGGTCATGTGCTGGGGGGCAAGGGGCCATTTTGAAGGCAGGCAGTGAGAAGGCGGGATTTTCATTCTAGAGCCTGCTTGCCACTTCCAAAATCCCGTCACAGGTCGACTGGACCTTTTTATCTGTCATAGAGTTAATTAGGCAACCTATGTACCAACAATCAATACTTCTACAATTCCCAGTTGCTTCCCCCAAAGAACCACTGACTACGACTATGTTTGAAGATTTATTACAGAAATGAAACCAGCTGAAGATACAAACACCTCAACACGAGGTTCAAAAGATAAACAGGCACTAATACAAACATAATCCTACGGAAAAGTCTTAGACGACTTATGAATAATACGAGAATCAATTCCAAAATCATCAGGCTAACAAAGATTGCTTTAACTTGAGTTCTGGTATGCATTGAAAAGAAAAAAATCAAGTTAGTCTATCCCTACACTATACTATGTGACATCCCTACTCAGCAATAGCCCACCCTAGCAAAAGGTGTCAGCCGTGGTGACTTCCAAAGAAGTTCACTCACTTTCTCCTTAGTCTAGAGAAATCCTCAGACCTAGCCAAACTCTTTGTCCATCCAACCGCTCTCTCTAGCTCCTCAGCTCATCTGCTCTGCCTCCACCCTCTGGGTGCTGTCCCTAATACAAAACCCCACAATACGGGCGACACGCCTTCAGGTACGCCCCTCTCGAAGGTATTGGTTTTCAGAATTTTCCATTATGGCACCCTTCCATCCTTGTCGGTCCAAACGTCCTTGGGTCCCAGACTCTCAGTCGCTTCAAGTTGTATCTTTAAATTCCTCGGCTACTCCTCCATGTCTGAGTCTAACATCCTAACACTCATACACAATGGGCCCTTCTACTCTACTGTCTACTTGGTCCGGCACCTGCAAAGAAATACATGAGAATCGGCTCACACATTCTTTAACGTTGATTAATTTTAGCCAAAGGCCGCTTTTACAAAACATTTCTACCATTTAATGCTAAGCAAAACATTTCCAGTCAGGCCTACACGATTTCCATGGACTGGACCTCTGCACGTTTTATAGGCCCAACATCCTACATGAACAATCTCTTCGTTCTTTAGGCCTCCAACTTTAAAGCAAAATACATTTTATACTTCAAGCAAGCTTATCACATATATAAAAATGCAAATATGAATTTTAATAAAGCAGACCTAAACCTACAATGGTGATCTATTAAAACGGCCTCATTAGTGTTTCAAACCCTTAACATTTGTTATGCATGTAGTTCTAGCATCAAATACTTCAGTTCTCAACCCTACATTGTATTTGAACATGATTAGTAAACCCTATATATATACGGGTGCTGACTACTTGTGCATATGATGCACCCCTACAATTTTCACTTTAGTTTAGCGCTCTCTCAGTTCCCCCCTTTGATGACCTGTGTCATCACCAACATCACACCATCCCCCAAGGTAAGAACCGAGCAAAACAGAACTTGTGGCCACTTGCCCTCGCTTAAGCATCTCCAATGCTCTCAGGCTGCGATATTGACCATCCTGCAGCCGTTCCATTCTTTGCTCTTGCACTCTCATCGATCTTTGCAATCCAGTTGCCCTATACCACTTGTACAGTCTCACCAAACCCCACAGCCCAATCACACATGCCACAGCTATGATGAGGGGTTTCAGTACAAACCCAAGGAAACTCCTTCCCAAATTTGCAAACCAGTTTCCCACGGTTCCAAATCCCGTGCCAACCTTCTCCCACACATTCTCTTGTGTCAAATCTTCAATCTCATAATGAATGGCAGTAATGTTACTGATATATTTCTCCAGATCCTTAGAATTATCTGGAATATATGTGCAACATTCCTGGACCTTCAAACGTTTACAGACGCCTCCCTCTTTCGCCACAAGAACGTCTAAAGCAAGACGGTTTTGTAAAACCATTGTCCTTATCGACAACATCTCACCCTCAACCAACACTAGTGACTTTGCTGTGTTCATTGACAGTTCATCCACCACAGTTGCCAACCGCCATATCTTCACGTCATTCAGAATGACTCCCAGCATGGGTATCATTGCTCCAAACACATCTCCCACTATCGCACCCGCACTTTCACCTCGCTTTACCCTCGTCTGATGTCCTCCCTCTAGGAGAGCAAAATCCTCAGAATGGTAAATTTTGGGAAAAATGATCGCTAGGTAACACGTCCCGTACCACCTTTCCGGCAATCTCACATACGCATTCCTTCCACAAACAAAGTACACAGTGGGAATCACCTGCACAACACTCTTCAAGAAATCTTTCGTATAATACTCCAGTGTGAAAGTATGTTCACATGTAGTATGACCCACATACACATTTTCATAATACGTCTGTGGTCTGTGAAGGCATAACTTCCCTTTCTGCACTTCATCTAGAGCTATCGGACCATAACTCCCTTTAGACTTGTGCTGCTTCTCCTCATCTGTCCAATCAACTTTACCTTGCCCTGAATCTCGCAACTGTTTTTGCTTCGTGTACCTGTCCTCAACCTGGCATTTGTCAGAGGGTAGATCCACTCGGGAGTGGCGTATCTTCGACAAGGTACTCTCACCCTCCTTGACCTCCTCGGACCTCTTTGCTCCATCTCCTGTTCTCTCTCTTCCTGTTCGGATTCTTCAGACACAGGGGCAAAATCCCTTTCTGAGACCAATCGCACGTTCAGACGCCTCCGTCTTTCAGGCCAATGAGCCTCCGCACTCTTCGCTCTTCTGCTTCTCGTTTGCACACCCTGTTCGTCACCACTTTCAGCTTGTTCTGTGCTCAGATCACCTTCACAGCCACTTCCCCCTTTCGAGGCAGACTCAGTGTCACTGTTGTCGTGATCTCCTTCAGCTCGCTCGGAGGAGTTACCAACTTCTTCAGGCACCACCACAGCTTGACTTGTCCCCTCTTGTGGATCTTCTTCTTTGTCAAGATTTTCCTCTACGAGAGGAGTTGTTCCTTCCAAAGGTGCAGGCACTCGTCGGGTGTGGGAAGCATGGACCCAGTTTGGCAACCCTCCACACTTCACAGCAGAGTTCGTAACCAAAATAACTTGGAAAGGTCCTCTCCAGAACACATCCAGGCAGCTTCCGCACCAGGACCCAGTCACCCGGACACAGGTCGTGACAAAGGTCTCTGGAAGACGGAATTTCAGCAGCCCGCACCTGAAGGGACACAGAATGGATGACATCAGAAAGTCCCTTGCAGTAATCAAGGATCAGATCATCTGTGATATTTAGCAAGGCGGTTGTAGGAATAGATGGCAGTCTCATAGCCCTCCCCATCAGTACTTCGTGAGGTGAGAGTCCTGTCCTCCTGTCTGGTGTACTACGCATGCTCATTAGTACCAACGGCAAAGCATCTGGCCATTTCAGAGACGTGGATGAGCACACCTTCGCCATTCGGGCCTTGAGGGTCCCATTTATTTGCTCCACTATGCCAGAAGCGTCTGGTCGGTAACTACAATGCAGTCTTTGGTCAATGTTCAGTGCAGCGCAGAGCATTTTCACAACTTCGCTATTGAAATGTGTCCCTCTGTCCGATTCCAAAGAGGTCGGAACCCCGAAACGTGGCACTAACTCCCTCAACAACAATTTTGCTACTGTGAGTGTGTCGCACCTACGAGTTGGGTATGCCTCAACCCACCTGGAAAACACACACACGATCACCAGGACATACCTAAGGCAGTTACACCTCGGCATCTCAATGAAATCCAGTTGCATCCTGTAGAAAGGTCCGCCGGACCTTCCAATATGACCCATTGTAACTGGTGTTCTTTTCCCAACGTTCATTTGTTGACATGTAACACACCTTTGACACACTGCTTCCGCAGCCGACCTGAATTTTGGGTTGTACCAAGTTTGTCTGAACACACGCATCATGGCATCTCTTCCCAGATGTACAGGACCATGTATCTGTCGTGCCATCGGACTCACCAGCTCATTCGGCAACACCGCTCTCCCATCAGCGGAAACCCACAAGTCCAACTCTCCTTTGACGCAACCTGCCATTTCCCACACTCTTTTCTCATAGTCTGACACCTGCTCCTGCATGCTCTTCAATTCTTCCCAGGTATCTGCCACCTCAAGCATCATGCTTAACTCGGTTCCTTCCTGCGCTCCCTCAACTGTTTGTTTAAGTAAATGAATATCCCTGCTCGGCACAATAACGTGCGACTTCATCAGCATAACGATTACCCATGGACACAAAGTCAGTACTTTTTGTATGTGCAGTGCATTTCACGACGGCAATTTCGACTGGACCTTGTAGAGCCTCCAGCAACAACCTGATAAATTCTCCATTCCTGATAGGGGAACCTGATGATGTGATGTAACCCCTTTGGGACCACAATTGACCGAAATCATGAACGACACCGAACCCGTATTGGCTGTCAGCATATATGGTGATCCGAATCTTGTTGGCTGCCAGGCAGGCACGCGTCAATTCAATTATCTCAGCCACCTTCGCGGAGTGTACTCCTTCCAGGCAGGCCGCTTCGACTATTCCAGAAATAGTACAGACAGCAAACGCTGCTCTCAACTGTCCAGTATTGTCCCTTACACATGAGCCATCCACAAAGTAAATTTCGTCTGGGTCTACCAGTGGCTCATCGACAATATCCGGTCTGGGTTTGGTGCACAGCTCAGTCACATCAAGGCAATCATGGTCCTCCCAATCATCATCCAAGTCATTTGGTAATGGCATCAAAGTAGCAGGATTCAAGACCGAACACCTCCTAAGGGTCACATTCTCCGCAGCAAGTATAACCTGCTCGTAGCGTGTGAGCCTGTTATTGGTCAGGTGTTGTGTCTTGGTCCTGGTCATCAACAATTCCACTGAATGGGGCACATGTACTGTCAGTGGGTGACCCATCACAATGCTTTCACACGTCTCAATGCTGACACCTGTTGCAGCAACGGATTTAAGACATCCGGGCAACGCTGCGGCTACTGGATCTAAGGTAGCCGAGAAGTAAGCAACTGGTCTACGGACTCCTCCATGATCTTGTACTAAAACTGCCAAAGCACACCCTTCCCTTTCACAGCAGAACAGTGAAAATGATTTGGTGTAACCGGGCATTCCCAGGGCCGGAGCGCGACACAAGTCCTCTCGCAACTCAAGAAAAGCCATCATACAATCTTTGTCCCATGGTACCGGATCACTTACATCTTTGTGCGTCAGTTTCTGCAATGGTTTCGCCTTCAGGGAAAAATTGGCAATCCACTGGCGGCAGTAGCCAACCATACCCAGGAACATCCTAACCTCTCTCTGGGTCGAAGGCACCATAATTTTCATGATCGCCTCAATCCTGTCTGGTAACACTTTCCTCTTTCCCTTTTCTATCCTGTGACCCAGATACTGTACTTCAGACAAACAGTACTGTAACTTGTTAGGGGATACCTTATGTCCATTCTCGGCCAAATGGTTCAACAAAGCAATGGTGTAAATTCTCAAAGCATCTTCTGTGTCTGACGCAACAAGGAGATCGTCTATGTACTGTACCAGAACGGAGTTCTGTGGCAGCACCAGATTCTCAAGATTCCTCTTCAGTAGCTGATTAAAGATCGATGGGCTCTCTGTATACCCTTGAGGGATACAACACCATGTTAAGACGCGGTTCTCCTTTTTGAACGCAAAAAGAAATTGGCTCTCCTCATGCAATGGGATCGAAAAGAAAGCCTGACACAAATCAATCACAGAAAACCATTCAGCTTGGAACGGTATCTGAAACAGTATCACTGATGGATTCGGTACCACTGGACAGCTTGGAACAACTATGTTGTTCACCTTTCGCAAATCTTGCACAATCCTGAACTTCCCGCTAGGCTTCTGCAAGCCCATGATCGGGGAGTTGCATGGACTGCCCATGACTTCCTTCAAAATTCCCTGTCTAATCATGGATTCGATCACAGGTCTTATTCCTGCAATAGTCTCTGGGGTCAACTTGTATTGAGGTGTTCTTGGGAACTCAGCATTCGGTCTTACTTGAATCTTAACCGGCTCTACCCCTTTGATCAACCCGATCTCCTCTCCTGTGATGTCCCACACTTCCGGTGAGACTGCCTCCCTCAGGTCCCAAGGGAGTTCCTCCACAGTTAAAGCAGGGTACAATTCTATACACACATGTGTATTTGCAACTTTGAAGTCAGCATCATCATCATTCGTTTGTAATTCTACTCCCTGTGGGGTACAGTAGATGGTACAATAAAGTTTACACAGGAGATCCCTCCCCAACAGACACACAGGACTGGAATCACACACCACGAATTGGTGGTTATCCCTGAAACTCCCGATCTTGACTGGGACTGGTTCTGTCAGAGGGTTTGTCATTCTTCTGTTTGCAACCCCTACCACTTGGATAGTCTGTTCTGAAAGGGGCAAGTTAGGGACAACTGCAGACCGCACAGTAGACCGGGAAGCACCAGTGTCAACCAAAAAGGTGGTGGGGTGTCCAGCTACATCGGCCTCTACGAATGGTCCCCTCTGATCTACCTCCAGCACTGCCCGAGGGTGCAGTCCTCCTCCCCACTCAGGCACCGTCCTGTCACTGGATCAAAGTAATAATACTCGTCCCCTTCGACTATGAAGGGCATCTGCTTGTAAACCTTATTCCCTGTTGTAATCTTCGGTGGCTGGGGAACCGGAGCCCTAGGGGCTGAAGTCCCCCCTTTTGTCGTCTTAAATTTAGTTACTGTTACTCTCGGTTCAGGAGGGGCTTGGACCTCCTCCTCCTCCACTTCTTGTACTTGATTGTCAGGGTTATGGGGACACTCGCGTCTCCAATGTCCGATCTTGTGACACTGGTGACACCTTGTCGTCTTTTTCCAGAGCCGCCAGGTCTATCCTTGGCCTTGGGCCCTCCTCATTGTCCCTTTTCTGTCCCCCTGATTTTCTCCCCAATGTGCCATTGCCTGACTTGCCCTGTCCTCCCGATTGCATCTGCACTAACATCAGTTTATCCTTGAGCTTCCTTGTCTTGGAGTCTATCTCGTCACTGCAGTACCTCGCGTACCTCAAGATCTCGTCCAGAGGCTTGTTCTGCCAGCAAATTAAATGTTGCTGTATCATGAGACAGATATCAGGTCTCAGTCCCAGAACAAACTTGGACACAAACTGTCCCATGTGCTTTGGATCCATCACATCCAATCCACTGTACTGCTTAAAAATCTGCAAGAGCCGTTCATAATACTCATGGACTGTCTCTTTTGGTTCCTGCCTAGTCCGATCTATCTTCACCCAGTCAATGTCCTGTGGTGGTACCTTAGTCTTCAACCACGTGATCACCTGCTCATATTTTATCATCACCTAGGGTGAGGGTCCATTCGTGCTAGTGTCTCGATCTGGCTCCTCTGTGGGCCATTCGACACTGACCTTGCATGCTATCCACAAGTCTCCTGGAACTACAATGTCGAACAGTGTGTTTAGATCAATCCACAGTACCTTTGAGATCTTAACAAACCTCTCTACCTGTTTGTACCATTCCACTGGACTCTCTCGCAGCTTTGGAAATGAGTTCGTAAAGGCAGCCAAATCTCCCCTACTCAAGGCTACATGTACATATCCCCCGTGAGCCACCTCCCGTAAGGGGTACGCTTCTGCCTGCACCAACCCTCCTCCCGGGGATGTCTCAATAGCGCTTCGTCTAACGCTCTTCCTGATTGACCACCTTTCCTCCAATTTGTCCGATTGGGTCCAGGTTCGGATTCCCACAATCAGTTCCCTGATGTGGGTTTTTAGTCCGATCACCCTCTTTTCTTGTAGGTCTTGGTCTGAGTACTGTAACCTATGGCCACCCTGTAATGCTTTTGTCTTTGTCAAATCCACAACATACTTGTTTGCTAATTCAGACAGTTTCTCATGTGCTGTCCTAGCCCTGCGAGGGACATCTTTTGCCACAAACAACAGTTCATCTGGTTCATAAAGTTCAATTCTCACTAGTGGCAATGTACCTTCCACTATTTCTGGAAAACGGCCCGCAAATGGAGAAATCTAGATGGAGAGAAATTGGTCCACCTTTTAGAACACTGCCCTCCAATAAAAGAGCAGGATGCCAACGTTAACGCTCTATGTGGCCACCTCCAGCACAAACTGAGGAGTGCCATTGATGTGGTAGCGCCTCTTCGCAGGACAAAGAAGGTGGCAAGAGGAGCGGGGGCACCTTGGTACAACGATTCCCTAAGGGAGATGAAACGTGGGGTGAGGAAGAAAGAACGGGCATGGCGTAAAAAATATGACGCCATCTCCAAACAAGAATATGTTTCATCTTTAGCCCAGTATAAGCTAGCCATACATTCTAGGAAGGCTATTTTTTTCGAGGAGAGAATAGTGGCTGCAAAAAACCCACAAAAAGAAATCTTTCGGGTTTTGGCAGAGCTCAGGGTCAACAAAGAGCAAAGCCCTGAGTTTACTCAGGTGGACTGTCAGAGGTTTCAGGACTTCTTTGTAAAGAAGATATCTGACATTTTACACGAAATTGAGGAAACTGTACCCCTCGATTGCCCCCCCTGCCTACCGGACCTTATCACCCCATTAAACACTCCATCATTAGTTGAGTTCGCCCCTATGTCCAAACTAGAATTACTCAACATCCTAGGCCGAGTTAAATCAGGTTCCCTGGTAGACCCCTGCCCTCCTGACATATTTAAGGTGGCAATGCCAGGATTAGAGGAAGAGGTCCTGCACTTATTGAACACCTCTCTTTGCACAGGACAGATCCCTCTAGCCTTCAAAGAGGCTCGCCTGATCCCCTTACTGAAGAAACCCGGTGCAGACACAAAATGTCTGAAAAACTTCCGGCCCATCTCTCAGTTGCCTTTCTTGGCCAAAGTGATTGAGCAGCATGTGTTAGCCCTTCTCTCGGCCCATCTTGAAAGCAATAACCTGCTGGAGACCAATCAGGCAGGGTTCCGTGCTAATCATAGCACGGAACTAGTTATGATATCTATTCTGGATGAGCTAAGAATTCGGGCTGATGCAAAAACACCAAGTGCCCTGATACTATTGGACCTCTCCGCGGCGTTTGACACCGTGTGTCACAAACAGCTCCTGTCGCGGTTGAGATCCTTTGGTGTCATGGGCACAGCACATGCATGGCTTGCATCATTCCTGCAGGGTAGGACACAACGAGTGCAGTTGGGTGATCTACTCTCCACCCCCGCTCCGATCACCTGCGGGGTCCCTCAGGGCTCTGCTTTGTCACCCCTACTTTTTAACATCTACCTGCAGCCATTAATTGCTCTCCTGAATAGGATGGACTGCCTAGTGTATAACTATGCCGATGACACCCAGATCATCATCCGGCTGGATGATGGCCCAGGAGCATCCGCTAGGTTACAGGACATACTGAAAACCACAGTGAACTGGATGTCGGAGAATTCTCTGAAGGTCAATCCAGACAAGACAGAAGTGTTGCCCATTTCCATCTCGGGCAACCCCTGGAGTGACAATTTCTGGCCTAAAGAGTTGGGCACACCACCCAAACCGGCAGCCGCAGTCAAGAGCTTAGGCCTATATGTGGATAATAAATTATCCATGGAAAAACAGGTTTCCACTGTAGTGGGTACCTGTATAGGCCTCCTAAAACAACTAAGGAAGATCTCGGCATTGCTATCATTCTCTACCTTGAGACACGTGGTCTCAGCCACAATTCTGGCTAGGCTGGACTACGGGAACTCCCTATACCTAGGCCTGCCTCAGCGGCTGCTGGACAAGCTTCAGGGAGTTATGAATGATGCAGCTAGGCTCATATTCAAAAAACCCAGGACTGCCCATGCCTCTCCCCTGATGCGGGAGCTGCATTGGCTCCCAATACGTCAGCGAATTGTATTCAAGGGATTGTGTATTGCTCACAAGGCTCTGCACGGCAAAGCACCTAAATATTTGAAATCCCGAATATCCCCCTACACTCCGGGTAGGACTCTGCGCTCGTCAGATGCCACTTTCCTGTCCCAATCCCGCTTCAAGCTGACGACGGTGGGGGGCCGTGCGTTTTCCAACGTGCTTCCAGCATTGTGGAATAAATTGGACTCAGATCTCAGGAAGGAAAGTAGTCTACTTCCCTTTAGAAAAAAACTAAAAACTGTGTTGTACAAACAAGCATGGAGTAGCTTTTAGGTGCACAGCCTTTCGTTTGTAACATCTCATTATGTAACATCTTGCATGCAAATCTGGACAGACAGCGCTTAGAGACCCCTGTGGTTATAACGCGCCATATAAATTAAATAAATAAATAAATAAATAAATTTCCTCCCCTTCTGATTTTAGTCTCATCACATCAATCCTTCTTGCTTTTATTGCCGCCCTCAATGTTCCTTGGCTAGAATTTCCATTAGAGTCCCTCCCGCCACCGTCCTGACTCTGACGTCTGTTTTCTTCAGGTGTGTTAGGGGGAACCCTTCTGTTTTCCCAACTCTCATGGTCCCACTCCTGTCTATTATCGCCAGAGGTGTGGTGGGACATCCCCCTACTTCCCACACTTCCGCGTTCCCATTCCTGCCTGCTTTTGCTAGGCGCGCAGTGAGACGCCCCTCTATTTTCCTTGGTTCCGTTGTCGAGGTCATTCCTCGACCTGTTGCTCTGAGTATCAACAATCGTATCCCAAGTTCTCAAATCAGGCCTTAATTCTCTAATGGACCTTGGCCGGGGTCCTCTCAAATCCATCGGTCCTCTCAAACCCCCCTGTTCTCCAGAGGAATCTGCCGATGCTGCCAAAGGGGTGCTCCTTTCTACCGGCCTTGGCCATTGACACCATTCGTCCGCCACATTACTCCTTCCTTCCCTGACACTTCTCTCTCTCTCTGTTTGTAGCGGACCCTCGCTCTGTGTCTGTTCTGGATTGTATACTGATACTATGGGACCTATGGTAACAGGCACCGTAAGGGCGTCTGGCAATCTCTGTGAATCTACACCCTCTTCGGTGTGCACCTTTTGCACCGTGAATCTTCCCACTACTTGTTGTGGGAGATGGTTGGGGTGCCTTTTCTCCCTCTGCCGGGCCGAACTTGTCCCCTAAGGAGCTCAAACAGCTCTCCATCGGGACGCCACCGTCTCTGTCGGGGTCTTCCTTGTTCCCCGCCGTTGCCGACCCCCCTCCTGTCTCTGGATTATATGGACGTGGTCGCTCCGATAACAGTCTCTCTATCAGGCTGTCGTCTGTCTCACTGTCCTCATCCTCCGTACTCCTTCTCCGCGCCTCCCCTTCCTTGACCTACAACGGGTACAACCTGTCCCCTTCGATGGTCTGCACTCTCCACCTCTTGGCTAATGCATCCCATCTCGCATCTTGAGCCGCCCTAAATGATCTTTTCACCCTTTCCTGTCTCCTATCTCTGTTTCTTTCATGGGCTGCCCTGATCCACGCATTCAATGCTTCAAACTGCGTTGGTCTGGGCTAGGGCTGCAAAGAAGTCATAATCGCTTTTAGCTGATACAGCACCTCCAGTCTAAAAGTTCCATATTTAGGAAAAGTCAATTCCTCTTTTCCGTCAGTCATCTTGCACCAGTTCTCAATCCACAATATGGTATGCAACCCAACATTCGTAGCCATATAATAGGCGGGGGTATCCTCGGGTGGAGCCTCTTCCCCACCCCGAGGTTCTAACTTCTTTTCACCTCTAAAACAATCTCGCAACACTTTTAAGCATTTCATGATGAAAAACGGCAACGTTTCTTTGTTTACAGCGCTCTTTCACTTCCAATGCCGATCCACCAATCCCAGCGTGGCTCCTCACTAACCGCCCTATCCCAGCGCGGCTCCTCACTAACCGCCCTATCCCAGCGCGGCTCCTTCTGACGTCACTCACCTCCGTTTCGCAGCAGTTCCCCTCCTTTCTCCGCTCGTCTCCCGGTCACGCATGCGTCCCAATCATACACTAGAAATGATCGCTTCCGACGAAGCAGCCACTTTCTTGACTGTACGGCCACAGTCTAACTGTAATTGTCACCGAACCGGCAAATGTCTGTCCACGAACGACCGGACAATCACCTCACTGATAGGTTACAGGCACACAGCAACTTCTGACCAGCGTCCGTTACCCACGCACTCACACATTCATTCCCCCTATCTCGGTCCTACGGGCGATCAATGGTACCTCATGACCCCCTTTAACAATGGTCGACAATTACTATAGGTGTTCGATACACCCGAACCTCTTAAGCTCCACTTGAGCCTAACATTTTCACTGGTTGCGCGCGCTCACAACCTGATCTCCTCACACACGACAGGCACTCAACTCCGCAAGACAATACAACACAACAATACAAACGTATCACCGCAATCTAACACGCATGACCCTTTTTCATACTCACTCTCTTCCGACCTGCTGCTTTCTGCCGCACCGTCACTCTCCGTCAGTTTCCATGGAACGCCATCCTCCGTCCGCGACTTTCTGGATACTCGTCATTGGTTCTCTATGGGCCTCGGGGAAATCTCACCTACTCTAGATTACCCTCACTCCAGAAGATAAACCATCCTCTGCTACCAGCTGAGAAGGCGGGATGTTCATTCTAGAGCCTGCTTGCCACTTCCAAAATCCTGTCACAGGTCGACTGGACCTTTTTATCTGTCATAGAGTGAATTAGGCAACCTATGTACCAACAATCATAACTTCTACAATTCCCAGTTTCTTCCCCCAAAGAACCACTGACTACGACTATGTTTGAAGATTTATTACAGAAATGAAAACAGCTGAAGATACAAACACCTCAACACGAGGTTCAAAAGATAAACAGGCACTAATACAAACATAATCCTACGGAAAAGTCTTAGACGACTTATGAATAATACGAGAATCAATTCCAAAATCATCAGGCTAACAAAGATTGCTGTAACTTGAGTTCTGATATGCATTGAAAAGAAAAAAATCAAGTTAGTCTATCCCTACACTATACTATGTGACATCCTTACTCAGCAATAGCCCACCCTAGCAAAAGGTGTCAGCCGTGGTGACTTCCAAAGAAGTTCACTCACTTTCTCCTTAGTCTAGAGAAATCCTCAGACCTAGCCAAACTCTTTGTCCATCCAACCGCTCTCTCTAGCTCCTCAGCTCATCTGCTCTGCCTCCACCCTCGGGGTGCTGTCCCTAATACAAAACCCCACAATACGGGCGACACGCCTTCAGGTACGCCCCTCTCGAAGGTATTGGTTTTCAGAATTTTCCATTATGGCACCCTTCCATCCTTGTCGGTCCAAACGTCCTTGGGTCTTAAAATGGCGACTGATCACCAACCTGGCTCTAAATTATTTGTCTTGCCCACTTGCAAGCGTGTCTTCTGAACGTGTTTTCAGTGCTGCTGGTGCCATTGTTACTTCAAAAAGGACCCGCCTTTTGCCCAAAAATGTGGAGAGGTTAACAATAATCAAGATGAATCAGCACTTCATATCACCCGATTACAAAATACGTGAATGCACGCAGGAAGAAGAGGACACCGACTTAGGTGACGACGACGGAAGTTCTTCTCGGTCACCAGACCTACTCCCGTCTCAATTCATAGACTTGGAGGACGAGTTCTGCTTCCCTGACACCGAGGACTGAAAATGACTTCCTTTTTTTACGTACTTATTCACTTTTATTCCTGTGTGTCTTTCTTTGTTTTGCTACTTTTACCACAACAAAACTCTAATCACCTAATCACAATAAGTCCATCATCAGCACTGTCTTCATCTTATTTTCCTTATTGGTTTGAAGGTGCCGCAGTCTGCATTCAGATGTTCACAAGTTCACAACTCAATCATGCTCCTATATCCTCCTCCTCCAGACTCCCCCTATCCATTTCCCTCCAGGCAACTTCTGGCATGCAGTAGTGCACTTCCTTTATGTCCCTTTAAAGGTTTATCGATATTGTTTCTCCTCATTTGTTGTTTGACTGTCCATGCTGTGTTTTTTTTCCTTTCTACCAAACTTTCCCAAAAAAAACCATTCCCATCCAATTTTCAAACCCTAACCCTCTTCCCCCGGGCTGTGTGGTATTTCATTGAGGTGTGACTGACAACAACAATAAATTCCACACACTTGCTGGGGAGGATAAGGTCAAAGCAACCAGAAGTTCATGTGCGCCATCATGGATTGATAATAAGAACATCCTCCTCCTACACGACGTGAACAATCTAATGCTTAATGCTTACCTTACGTTGGCACTGCTTAGGCTACAATTTAGGGCACTGTTCTGTACCATACTATCTATTGTACTGTTTCTAATGCTACGCTCAGGCCACTCAATGTTTAATTTCCTCTTTTTTTCATATGGTGATACTGCAAGTGTGTACCACTACTGCTACCAGCACAACAATGATATTGCATTCATCGAGGATTCAAGTCAACAACCAACCTTAATCACCATTTGCAATGCAGCCAGCCCTGGGGCTACCCCGATTCTCAAACACGAATCACAGGTAAGATAAGCATTTTGGAGAGGTAGAATAATGGGCTAGGACTGGGAGGAGAGCAGAGATTGCCAGTACAACTAGTAAAGTACTAGTAGGGCTACTGAATTCACTAACTCGGTTACTGACACTTTGGTACATTTCAGGACTAGATGTTTCATTCATGCTGGTAAGTTGGAAGAAACCAAACGTCCAGTAACCACCGCCCACCCCCACACAAAATAATATGAATGCGTATACTATGTTTTGGTATGAAAAATAATTATTAAGAAATATATTGAGGTAGTCAAAAAAATGAAATAAATTAACCCAACTCACCCCCCTACCTAACCCCAACCAATGTCCAAAAGTCCAAAAGTCCAAAAGTCCCCTTTCCCAAACACCCAATTCCGACCCCCCCAACAGTCTTTAAAAAAGGGGCAAGGGACAGTCACTTCATCCGGTGGCGTAGTTTTTGCAAGCTGTTGCTTCATGTCCCGCTGCTCTTTGCGGAGGTCCCGGAGCTGGCGCTGATGTTTTTCGGCCAACCGCTCCAGGTAGTCCACTCTTTTGCGTAGTCGGCGCACACGAACGATCCAGGATCTGGGGGTGGGGCACTGATGTTGTTGCTGCTGTACGGCGGCGGCGGGAGCCTGTCGGGCCACGGCTCCGTTTGGCTGGAGGCTTCTGGCTGGTGGACCCGGGGGCAGTGGAGGAGGATGTAGATGTTGATGTCTCCTCATGCTCTAGAGCCCACAACCGCCGATACTCGACACAAATAGCCTCCAGCTTACGGGCCCTGGCCCGGACAGCCATCTCCTTACGGGTGAGCTTTTTGGGAGTAGCATCTATGAATAAAGAAAGAAAAATACTGTAGCCAATAGTCTTTAACATAAAGTCAAAATAATTCAACGGAAGGTTGACACTCAGTAACACCAGCAAGTAGCAAACACAGTATAACATTTTGGCATGTATCTTTCTGCCGTCTTTGTAAGTCTGTGACACTGTGAGTTTCAGGAATTCCACTAGCAGCACTATAGGTGGACTCACTACTGCATACATAGTCAGAGAGTACTAAAAAAAGGCGTTTTTTACTTTTTTTCTCTTGTTTTGCAAAAGAAATTACTGGTACGTGAACTTGTGGTAGCCGCCATAATGGCAGCTCACTCAGCTTTCACCCAAGAAATACAGACACAGCCCATGATGATGCAGACTCGCAGTACTTTAAGCAGTACTTGCCGGTGGGGATAGGAATGTCTTACTTTTCTCTAGGGGTGGCACTGCCACTGGCCATACTTCATCCACTCAGCGTCTGCTCTACTACATCATACACCTCTGCTATCGACGAGGAGGATAAAGAAGATAACATCCAGGCTTCCAAAGTACGTCTATGATTCTTCTTAATGTCTCAAATGTACCAAAATTTCTTTTTGTCAACAACCAACTAACACCCTTTTCATTATATTTTGGAAACGACCGTCTTCTTTCTTATGTTGAATTGCATTCAACAAAACCATTCTTTACAGTCATAAATAAATATTAAGACTCGCTCGTCCTTCGTTTCACCTTTCTTGAACTTTTCGTTCTTCACATCCCTAAACTACATCTGATCTGATATGACTTGGCTTCACAATATAAATCTGTCAGCTGAGTACAAGTGAAATAGAGGGGGCCATTGGTTACCAGAGAAGTACCGCCGCTAATGCTATTACAAGTCAAGGTTGACTGTCTTCTCTGTGATAGCCCAAAAAGTAGTTCTAAATTAGTAAATGTTCTTGACAGTACAGTGTACTTATACTATTGTACTGTGTACTACTGTACAGTACATAATACACTCCTTTACGAGCCTACTCAAAAAAATTTCAATAAGTAAGGAGTATAATAACTCACCACTATCCGCCACCGCTGAGTCTTCCCCCCAGCTCCTCCTGTTGGTGCCGCCGCATCCAGAGTGGACCCCTCCGCACTGCTGGCCCCAGCACTGGTGGTCATCTGTGCCGCATCAGATGTTGTGACGTCTAGGAAAAACATGTCATATTTTCAGATGCCATACACAACCCCCTATTTTGTCTCGTAATGGAAGAAAATGTTACATAACACATTTTTTATTACTGGGATTGAAAAAAAAGTAAGCGTTTTGGGGAGGGTGTTAACCTTTTATATGCTTATTCCATTAAATGCTACACTTCTTCTTATGACAACTGATGAATGCTTGCTTAACGTGCACCATTTTTCTCATTACAGAAAGAAGATTCCATTGTCCTTCTGCCAGACGATTCACCAACTGCTACTGAGTCATCACCAGCAGTACTTTAAGTACTTTAAAGATGGTGGGGGCTCACGCACAGTTATTCTAATAATTTCCTGTGTCTGTTAACTATTATTAAGTTTGAGTCATACTAATTTCATTCATGGGAATGTTGTTTAAACTTTAACGTCATCTTCATCCATCAGAATACTACGCTATTAAAAATAAAGAAATAATGTTTTCATTTCTTAATTGAAAATAAAACTTTAAAACTAACAAACACTGAGTGGTTTTTGTTCCCGAGTGAGTGAGCGGAAAGGTTTGAACTACTGCACTTGGCAGTTATGTTTCAGTGACTCAGATAGGCCGGGACTCGGAGGTAGTCTTCTTCTGTTCTTCTGGGTCGTAAAATCATTGGTCAGACATTCTAGATAGTCGGTCAGGGGAATGGGGGTTCAACTTCTGTTCGGACTGAGGTATGTCGAAAGTCGAACTGCACCTATCATCAACAATGTCCTATTTATCTTGTCCATACTTCTTTGTGTGCAGAATAGTTCCTGAAACACTAGCGGTATTGGATGTGCTCCTCTCAATTCAAAAAGACAACTGCTACCTTTTACTTGGTGTAAACAATGACATTTTGTTGTTGGAAATTGTCAAAGCACTTACATTAAGAAGACTGGAAGAGACAGCCAGGGCACCCCAGAGGACTGCACTCAATGCTTAGACCTATTGCTGTATCAGAGTTTTGTTTCACACCGTTTGCCGAATGGGCAAGCTTAGATACCTACACAGACCGACTCATAATTGTAAATAGTAGTAGCACAGAGAGTGATGGTAGAGGCAGGATAAGAATGTAGAAAGTAGTCTACATTAGAAGAAGATCAAAGACTATTTTGTAAAACATAAAATTATTAGGAACCAGTTTATAATGAATAGGAGCTGTAAAAGTTAGGGAAGTATAAGTATTAATATAACAATAGAACAACTTACTGAGGCCAGCAGAAGAGCCTGCAAGGGACTGAGCCTCTCCACCTTCTGCCACCGGAGTCTCTGTCGCCGCCGCCGCCTTGCCCCTGGGAGGTACTGGTGATCATGAAATAATGAAACACAACATGGATGATTGTTTTTTGGGAAATACTTGATTTCTTTGTACTCAATCTAAAATTATGTCGGGGAAACAAATTAACATCAATTGCATCTGATCTGGTCAACTAGGAGGATAGTAGTACAGTATTGCAGGATTCGCAGACCATCTAATAGGAAAGTTATGTAATTCACTAACTACATCAACAACAAAAAGGTTCTACTACGACTGCCATCACTCAGCAGCACGAGACGTCACGTGAATGACACAGTCCGTCATCATGATTGCAGACGTCTAACAAATGTCCTATAACAAGTAATAAATAATATACTCAACGTATCAATCCACCACTATCTCTTCAAAGTGGCAGCAGCAGGAGTACAAAGAAGGACTAGACTTGAGTCTACTGTCTCTAGCATTACGCAGTAATGCTCTCAAATGACTAAAAAGTTGCAAACAAGTAAGCATAGTAGCAACGCCAATAACCAGGCGAGCACCTGCAATGACAGAAGCTATTTAAACATTAATTTACCTGCAATGTAATCGAATAAGCAGCATTCGTACTCTTCAGGAAAAAAATAGATTAGCAATATAACAGAGTAGAAGGAAAAAAAGTAGTTATTAAATAGCTACTTACCAAGGCCAGGGATCTCCACACCGAGCAGGTCGACCATGTCATGCTCCCGGTTCAAGGTGTCACTCCACCGGTGCATCACTTGCTGGTAGGTGCGCCGGACCCCAGACTCCTTATACATGCGCCGGCACACCTTCTCCCACAGCTGGCGACGCTCCCGGAGGCCGTAACCGGAAGCAATCCGCCCACCTGCTGCCACGGTTTTAGGGAGGTGGACTTGCACAAACACCACCAAGGCGGCCACCTCCACCGCGGAAAAGATCTCCCTGGCCTGGACTTCCTCGCCCCTCAAACGCCCGCAAGGGAGCCGGGTACGGGGTGCTGGGCCCTTCCCCTTGCCCTTGTCGCCTCCCTTAGCCATGGTCCTGGGCACAAGAAGAAGGAAAGAAGAATAGGTGTGAAAAAAAATAAGAGAGAGAGCGAAATAAAGTAGGTAATAAAGTAACAAAAAGTTAAAAAAACACAAAATATAGATGTAGGAAATTGAAGAGAGAGATAATAAGCAAAAAAAGACAAAAAAAGTTCAGAAAAACATAGGATTACGAAGATGTGAGATGGATAGAAAGGTAGCATGCCCAAAACCATAGCAGTGAATGAAAAACAAGATGGCCGCGCCTGTAGAGGACCGCGTGGGTAAGTTTGTGCGATATTTTCCCCGCGAGCACGCAAACACGCCCATGAACACGTAATTGCGCGCCGCATACGACGCGAGCATGCAACAAGCGCCCGGAAACGAAAACATGTCACGCAAACAAGATGGCCGCGCCCATACACGACCGCATGGGCAACCTCGGGGTCGGTGCGCTGCAAGCGGTCCGCGAATACGCAGAAAACCGCGCGAACACGCAAAAAAAAGAAATCAGCAAATTTGCACGAATTTGCGGATTGCAAGTTCGATTTCGCACGAATACGCGCCCCGCGAATCTCGCGAAATGGCAGAAAAACGAATTTTGGAAAACTGAAAGCACTTAGCAGGTGCAAAAGTTCAAGCTAATTTGTAACCATTCCCTGTAGGGCTTCCTGAGGGGCCCCTCCAGAGTTCAGTTGCCTACTTGCAACTATTCTCTGACCCTGCTCTGACCCTCAAAGCAGGGTCAGAGAATAGTTACAAGTATGGCGCAATGCTCCTGTAAAAAAATTAACTGCAACAGGAAGCACTAACAGCTAAGGAAGCAGGTGCCAGACTTGAAGCTCAAATTCAGTGACACATTAACCAGCCCCAAATTAATTCATCTCAGTTGGGCAGGTGTGCTTTCCCCCCATAATCTACAGTGGTGAACCAGAGGGTGGCAGGGATGAACCAGAGGGTGGCACTGGTGAACCAGAGGGTGCTGTGATGAACCAGAGGGTGGCAGTGAAGAACCAGAGGGTGGCACTGGTGAACCAGAGGGTGGCACTGGTGAACCAGAGGGTGCTGTGATGAACCAGAGGGTGGCAGTGAAGAATCAGAGGGTGGCACTGGTGAACCAGAGGGTGGCAGTAATGAACCAGAGGGTGGCAGTGATGAACCAGAGGGTGGCAGGGATGAACCAGAGGGTGGCACTGGTGAACCAGAGGGTGCTGTGATGAACCAGAGGGTGGCAGTGCTGAACCAGAGGGTGGCAGTGATGAACCAGAGGGTGGCAGGGATGAACCAGAGGGTGACAGTGCTGTACCAGAGGGTGGCAGGGGTGAACCAGAGGTGCTGTGATGTACCAGAGGGTGCTGTGATGAACCAGAGGGTGGCAGTGCTGAACCAGAGGGCGGTAGTGATGAACCAGAGGGTGACAGTGCTGTACCAGAGGGTGGCAGGGGTGTACCAGAGGTGCTGTGATGAACCAGAGAGTGGCAGTCATGAACCAGAGGGTGGCAGTGGTGAACCAGAGTGTGACAGTGCTGTACCAGAGGGTGGCAGGGGTGAACCAGAGGTGCTGTGATGAACCAGAGGGTGGCAGTTGTAAACAAGAGGGTGGCAGTGGTGAACCAGAGGGTGACAGTGCTCTACCAGAGGGTAGCAGGAAGGAACCAAAGGGTGCTGTGATGAACCAGAGGGTGGCAGTGGTGAACCAGAGGGTGGCAGTGGTGAACTAGAGGGTGGCAGTTGTGAACCAGAGGGTGGCAGTGGTGAACCAGAGGGTGACAGTGCTGTACCAGAGGGTGGCAGGGGTGAACCAGAGGTGCTGTGATGAACCAGAGGGTGGCAGTCGTGAACCAGAGGGTGGCAGTGGTGAACCAGAGGGTGACAGTGCTGTACCAGAGGGTGGTAGGGGTAAACCAGAGGTGCTGTGATGAACCAGAGGGTGGCAGTCGTAAACCAGAGGGTGGCAGTGGTGAACCAGAGGGTGACAGTGCTGTACCAGAGGGTGGCAGGGTGAACCAGAGGGTGCTGCGATGAACCAGAGGGTGGCAGTGGTGAACCAGGGAGTGGCAGGGGTGAACCAGAGGGTGGCAGTGGTGAACCAGAGGGTGGCAGGGGTGAACCAGAGGTGCTGTGATGAACCAGAGGGTGGCAGTCGTAAACCAGAGGGTGGCAGTGGGTAACCAGAGGGTGACAGTGGTGAACCAGAGGGCGCTGTGATGAACCAGAGGGTGGCAGTGGTGAGTGCTGAACCAGAGGGTGGCAGCAGGGGTGAACCAGAGGGTGCTGTGATGAATCAGAGGGTGGCAGTAGTGAGTGCTGAACCTGAGGGTGGCAGGGGTGAACCAGAGGGTGGCAGTGATGAACCAGAGGGTGGCAGTGGTGAACCAGAGGGTGTCAGTGGTGAACCAGAGGGTGGCAGTGGTGAACCAGAGGGTGCTGTGATGAACCAGAGGGTGGCAGTGATGAACCAGAGGGTGCTGTGCCCATACACAACCGCATGGGTAACTTCGCCATGCAAGCGGCCCGCGAACACGCAAAAAGCCCGCGAACACGCAAAAATGCCCGCGAACACGCAAAAAAACAAAAATTCGCATTTTCGCACGAATTCGCGAATTATGCGATTTTGCTTTCGCACGATTTCGTGGACCGTGATTTCGCTGATTTCGCCCATACTTACTTGCGACTTGATGCGTCATACAGGAACTATGATGCATCCATCATATCGCAAGGAGGGTGCATAGAATACTGTAGCATCGCTGTTTTCACGCAGCGATGTATCAGTTTTCATAAATAAGCCCCTAAATTACCATTCCTTGCCCCAGTAACGGGCTTATTCTACCACCCTACGCAACTAACGCCACCATGTCCCAGCTGATAAAAAACCTCCAAATACCTACAAATATACCATGTGAGTATTAATTACTTTTCACCTTCATAATTAATAATCCAGTTTACCTTAAAACATTATTTCTATAACAGATTCTATTATATCAGTTTTTGAACATCACTTGGCACATTATGGCCTACATTTACTGTCTTTTGTGCAACACAGACCTGCGTAA
The DNA here is from genome assembly GCF_964261635.1 of Lissotriton helveticus. NCBI lineage: Eukaryota > Metazoa > Chordata > Amphibia > Caudata > Salamandridae > Lissotriton > Lissotriton helveticus. The sequence continues at coordinate 1,476,242,405 of NC_136069.1, forward strand.
AAACTGGGCCGATACATTGTGCAAAGAGCAGAACATAGCACGGCACCACCTGTAGTTAAGAGTCGTCTGCTAATGACATAATTTATGGTTCTTGTTCTACATCAGACGACTACGTGTGACGTTCAACCGTATGCTTTTGGGCAAAGGCAAGGCAGCAGATCCTAGTCAAGGTTTTGCACAAATTTCCACATTTAGACAGATGCACAGTGGTCAGACATACAAAATCTTTGCTTAAGAGAAAAGCACATATATTACATGTAGATATATCATGCAGTATCTGACTTTACCCATTTCTTCACCTGCTTTTAATTGGTAAAAGCAAATGGGGCAAAGCAAGATAGGACTACTTTAGTAGATGTGGCTTTGTGCCGAAATCCATGATTTTTTAGCTGGCCTCCACCTGACACGTCCCCTTGCACACATTAATAGGCAGATGGTGCAAAAGAGGTTTTGGCGCTACTCGAGGGTCACATTTTTGCACAAAACAACTTTTGCATATGGAACTCAATCAGTTGCTGCTGTTTGTGCCGCTTTGTAATGCTTTGCTTACTTCAAATTGTGTGAGCACCAGCACAAACCTGAATAGCCTCAGGAAGTATGAAGAATGATGTGAAAATTAGGCCTGGGCGTAGGTTTAATTACGCCAGAGTAATCAGAATAATTTCAGCTATTTTTGCATTACTTGTTTGATGTGAAATTACTGAAAATGGAACGATTATGCCAGTTCCCGTTACTATGAGTAATTCGGCACAAACATCTGCATGAGCACAGGAACAAGGAATTCATAGAGAGAGACGCATTTAGCACTATTTTCTTATCACAAAATGCATTCTTGGTTCCTTGTGGACGCAACAGTGCATTTTTGCCCTAGGGACATAGCGCTAAATGCTGGGTTATGCCCTTCATCTAATTCTGAGCAATCTTGAGAAACTTTGCTGTAATTTCAGGTAATGATACTCAGTATTGAATACTATGTCGTTAAGAACTACTGCAAGCCCTTCAATTTTGTTTCTCTTTACTAATCTCAATGCTTGCAAACTACATCTCGTAATCAAGCATTTCACTAGTTTTGATTGTTAGTAAGCTAATGACAGAATATTGAGATACTAATTTTGAAATTGTGCTTAATCTTATACCTTGTATATTAATAACATTTGTGATTCCCAGGTTGACTACTTCATTGTCTAATTGTAATGCTACTTAACCAAAACAGATTTCAATTGAGATTGAGATTTTGCACTTAAGATGTCACCCTAATTAAGCACACATCACAAATACATGTATGCTCATCTACATTAGGCTTACCCCATGTAGATGTACGATCATTCTTTGCCGTGATAACAAATTTGCCTTCATGATATATTGGACCATTACCTTCTCAAGATAAGACCTGTACCACTTATCCACCACTGATACATACAAATCCAACTACATAGGATTTGAGGGACATAGCCCTATATACATAAACCAACACGATTTTAGGACCAGACTGCAAGGTAAATTAAACTGACTTGCAGCAACATATTATACAGACCACATCCTGCCCTCATTATCCTTAAGTTCATGATACACTCCTCTCATTAATCCATTTTTACCCTCATTATCCATATCCTGCTATAACCAAATGCATAACCTTTGACACACTGACCCTTTGTTTTGCCCTTGATCCTGCTAGTCACCGTGGTAACTCTTAGGAGTCCAGAGACAAATATCTTTTAAACTTTAGCAAAATATATAATTGTTGGTCCTGAAATCCTTGGCATGGGTAGCCCCAAACTTTTTGCCTTCCAGTCTCCCATTTCTGCTGATTTCATTTTTGCTGGTTTTAACACTCTGCACACTCTACCATTGCTAACCAGTGTAAAGTGCTTGTGTTCTCTCCCTAAAACATGGTAAGCTTTGCTTATGCTCAATTGGCATATTTAATTTACTAATATGTCCATAGCAAGTTGGCACTACCTGTGCCCAGGGCCTGTAAAGTAAATGCTACTAGTGGGCGTGGAGCACTCATTGTGCTACCCACTTAAGTAGCCCTTTAAGCATGTCTCATGCTTCCCACTGAGTCTATGTATGCAGTTTTTAGCTGCCATTTTGACCTGGAAAGGAATAACTTTCGCCATGCCCAAACCTCCCTTTTTATTACATATAAGTCACTCCTAGGGCAGGCCCTTAAACAGCCCAGAGGGCAGGGTGAAATGTATTGAAAAGGCTGGACTTGTACTTCTAAGTTTTACATATCCTAAATTTGTATTTCACTACTGTGAGGCCTAAATCTCCCACAGAATAATGCTGGCTTAACTTATTACATGTAATATGTGACAGCTATTAATTGGGACCAGATCGAATACTATGTTTGCTGTCAGAAAAAATGTAATTAGAAATCCACTTTAATGTTAAAGTTGGATTTTAAGTGACAATTTTGAAAATGTTACATTTAGAAAGCTGCCATTTACCTTTCCTAACTATTTGGTGCCTGCAGCCTGTTCCTGAGTCACTCGGCTGGGTTTAGTTCACAGTTGGACTTTCTTTATTCGTCCCAGACAGCCACAGAATAGAGGGATTAGGTGTGCCTGGATGGCCCATCAACTGGCAGGATGGGTGGAGGAACTGGACACAGCCCCAATTGCAACTGAATATGCTCTGCTCTGTCTTACTACAAAGGACTTGTCACCACTGCATTGTTCATGCAGGCAGCTTGGAGCCAGGATAGGGTAGGCAGGAAACTTCAAGGACTTCAAAGGAAAACCTTCACAATCTTCTCCTACTTCATTGTGGACACCAGATATTAATATTGGGCCATCAGACCCAACTCCTCAGTACACTATTGAACCTGTGTAAGTTACAGAAAAATGGCTGCTGTGCTGCTTTGCTGCCAGAAGGACTGCCACTCTGCTGCCCTGATACACTGCTGCTCTGTGGCTTGCTGCCCTGCTTGCTGAGAAGAAAGACTGGACCTGCACCCTTCATCCTAGGCTGAAGTGACTTACAGGGTCAGCCAGCTTGCCTCCTTTTTTGAGTTAAAGGGTGCTGCTTGGACCTGCAACTGAACCTGTCTGAACCATGCTTGCCTCTGCTGGGGTGCTTTTTTGACACTCAAATGGTGCCCCTCAGGTCATGGACACTTGGGGTGGCCTCAGTTGAGCTTCTCTGAAGTTTTGGGCTCTTTGCCAACGGGCCCTTTCATACCAAGATCTTGCCAGATGTGGCACACGCCAACCCAAAGTTCCGTTGAACCTGACTCTTCACGTCACAGTGGCCAACAATGACACCTGGCAGTGTGAGATCTGTACTTCACGCTATAGCATGGACAGCTTGCGGTGGTCGCCAACACAAAGCCCCAGCAAGACCACCGACGACGCCTTACAGGATCTTCACATTGCAGCATACAACTGCCCGTGACACCTGGCCTGCTCTCCATGCAATATCAATGATCATCCATGATGCTCTCCCAATACTTGCAGCCCCTTCCAGCCCAACTAGAACTCTGCGCACTGGACTTTGAAGTTAACCCTTTCAGTGCCACCAATGTACTCCCTGCATTCGGCCCACCCTCCATCATATTCAGCGTAAACTTGTAAATTTCCCCTGATCTGGCATGACCAGATAACATTGAGTGGCATTTTGTGCTTTTAGGTGCATTACTTCTCTGGGAACTTTAAAACTGCATATCTCCAATTCTACTAATTTGTGGTGTCAAGTTATTTATTACATTTTACTCTATTTTCCTATATTGTTCTGGGACTTTTATTGTGTTGTGTTTTAACTTTATTACTATTTGAAGTGCTGCTTAAATACTTTACACATTGCCTCTAAATTAAGCCAGACTGCTTTTGTGCCAATCTACCAGAGGGATAAGAGCAGGTAAATTTGAAGTTTGCATGTGTTTCACCCTGAGAGAGAGTATGGTTTCTACTTGAGTAGGGCTTCACCCCCTCAACCAGTAACCAGATTCTAACAATAATATAGACTGTACAATTAATCATAAAGCCTCACTAAGTAAACCACATCCTACTATGTATCTGTACCTGTACTATACCACTTTTTAACTTTTTGAGCACAGCTTCCACCATATACTCTTTTCTTTGCACTGCCCTAGTCTTCCCCCCAATTTCAGTAAATTAGAATTTGAGTGTACACAGAGGTTTATGAGAATGTACTACATGGTGACTATGAATATTGCCAGAAACAACTCTATACCAACTTTTGCAGCCTTGAAATAAACCCAGGCATGCATACAACAAAGGAGTGAAACAGGTCATGACTTTATGTGTACCTTGTATTTTGGTCCCTTTTCACTGTACATCAGGCCCCACATTCTTAAAACAAGAATGATGTGAGCATTAAAGTCTGCATGTATAATTACAAGACTGCTTTCCAAAATGGCATACTCACATTTCTTTCAGTAAAATAATGTTTTGCTTCTTGTTTACCTGAGGAAAGAAAAGAAAATAGCAATTATTGCAAAAACACTAATTGCAAGGTTGATTTGTTAATCGTTTACAGATTTTCCAAATGCTATTTATATTTCCTGATAGCTTTAAAAGGAACAGAATAAGTGCCAGAGCATTAATTCACTAAGAATGAAGGTAATCTATCACACAGTTTTAGCTGCACTTGACTGGGTAGGAAGTAAATCATTTGCTCTTCCTCTCTTTCCTTATGGTGGTCACAGTGGAATAGAGAATTCGTAGGAGTGGAAGATACTGGAGGCCATATTACATAAAGTGCGCACCGTGAGCACTATGGTTTAGAATCAGGTGTATATTTACCAAGATTTCACGCTGAGTTTTCATCACAAAAATGATGTAAACTGACAGAATTCTTTTTTTTCCTATTTACTTTCCAGCGCAAAACTTGTTTTGCACTGGAAAAACGCTTGAAAGTAATGCAAAGCACCGCTACTTTGCATTAATTAGCGCCAAAGGGGCATTTAATGGGTGATGCATAGGCATTCTCATGCATCCACCCAAGGTTTTTGACGCAAAACTCTACTTACAAAAAAAAAGTAGACAATGTTTTGTGTAAAAAAAAGCATCCATTTCAAATGCCCGCTATCACGGAGAAATGCTTTTATTTCTCCTTTCTTCTCTGACTTTGCATGTATGCTGCACTGTACAGCACACATACAATGTGGGAAAAGTTTTAAAGTTTGTCTGAGCATAGTATTTTCTACTGGAAGGGTTTCCTTCCACTACAAACCTATATTAGCCTCACGCGGTCAGCCTTTCACAATGGTGCAAAGGTGTGTGCAAGGAGCACGGCTTCTTGATTGAGTGTCGGCACTAGGGAGAGGGTAGAGAGTGCCATATGTCTGTAAATATGGTGCATTCCTGCTCTCCTTCTCACTCAAACCAGCACTGCATTTTTGACTGCTGCGTTGAGTGAGAATTTAGTAAATCTGGGCCTCAGTCTCTGCCACAGCTTTGGGCAGACTGTTTTTTAAGTAGTTGAAGAGCAGGGGCAGGACTATTTTCCACCTTAGACAGTGGTATATGGTGCTTGTCCTAGGAACTTTAATGTACTGTGCTGCTTATGGCTGGAAATAGTAGCATAGGTTGACATTCATTAATTAAACAATAGGACAGATCCCAATAACATACATAAAGCAACATAACAACACATTTTAAACATAATAGGGCACACCAGACTAAAAGCATAGAGCAGCAAGAATACTGCAGAGCAATACAGTAAAATCACTTTGCAATAATTCAGCCCGAATAAAAACAGCGTAAAGGGTGCTTAGAGCAAGCCCTGCCTTATATTTCCACAATTGACATAAAATAGAGCTACTCAAATATGTTTTATGAGCAGACTCTTGATGTCATATTTTCTATAACATATTCTGCTGTATGAACCTTTTTTATTATCAAAACAATCACTTTTCTAATGTACCTAAAAGTTTTGAGAGGCCTGAGAAAGACCAAATAAACACACATGATATGTCATCATTTTCAAGTCAAGTAATGCTGCTGCACAGCACAGAGCAGGCAAGATGATGGCTAGGTTTATGCCTACACAGTTGCAAGGTAAGACAGGTTTTTTATTCCACCTGACATTTCCCTGGGAGGCTGGACTTCTTGGAGGCCGATTTTGAAAAAAGCCTAGGGCCACTCCCCGATACCTCTGCCGCTTCCCACCCAGAGATTAATTGCAGACGGCATGGGGAGGCTTAAAGTGAGAGAGAGGAAGCAAGAAGAAGAGAGAGAAAGCAACCGGAGGGAGAACAAAGAGAGAGAGAGAGAATGGGTAGATGGTAACAGAGAGATAGTATGAGGCAACATAGGGAGGAGGCAGGTTTGAGCAGAACATATCTCCTTGTCCCGCAGTCTTTTTCCCCGCATGGATTCACAACGCGGTCGATACAATGACCGCGTTGTGATTCCGCATACCATTACTCCACAAGTCAGAACAATGACTTGCGGAGGGGGGGCGCTGGATGTTGGAATAGTACAATTTACTATTCCAACTCTAGTCTGTGTGGACACTAGGGAAGGTGTTGGACTTTAAATCCAACATCCCCCCCTCCGCAAGTCGTTGTTCCGACTTACGGAGTAATAGTATGCGGAATCAGAATGCGGTCGTTGTAATGACCGCGCTGTGATTCCATGCGTGAAAAAAGTTTCATCATGAATGCTGTTTACCGTTTGAGAATTTTTGCCAGGATTGGTTTTGGTTCTCCAGTCTGGCCCTGGGCAGATATTGCCCTCTGACTGTAGAAGCGGCCTTGGAACTCATTAGTCTTTTGCCCTGGTGTAATTGGTTGGTGCGAGTGCCCCTTTTCTCCACTGACCTTCATTACTGTCAAAAGGCAGAGGCAAGGGACTGTGGCAAAGTGGCAGTAGAGTAATTTGCTGGTGTGGCACAATACAAGGCAGGTATGGACAATGCGAAAAACCTAGAAGGAGTCGTTTATGCAGTTTGATGCTGTTTTCACCCTGACATTACCACCATTAATCCTTTCCCGGGTTGTAGTTCCTTTGTATCAAAGAGTTTCGAGTGCTTGTTTTCCCAATCAGGAATGTTATTGGTGTTTTACAGTCAATTTTGGGAGGATGGGTGCAGCATTAAATGGCTGTCTCATTTAGTAAGAGAACAACACTGATATTTGTTTTATACATTTTCAGTTGTTTAGCAAAGGTTAGGAAGCATATTGGGCAATGGAACCTGATATAAGACGATGTGATTTAATTTTTGCTTCAAAACTATTGAAATCATTTGTAGTTTCTAATTCAAAAAGCCTTTCAAAATCGAGTTGGAGTCTGCCATTTCTTTTGTAACATTTAAAGAGTCTGAGTACCAAACTGCATTTTGTAGTCCATAAAGTAGTACTGCATTAGAACTGCTCACATACTATTAGCATGTTATTCAAAAACTCATGACTGGAGACTTCTCTCTTTGCTGTCTTGTCTATGCAGAGATCTCTACATAGGTAGGTATACAAATTAGGGCTTCAGTACAATGTCGGTCAGAAAGCAAACTGACCAATTCGGGTTTGGAGAGTCCGACCGACCAATTACGATGTTTCTGAACACCGTTCAGTAGAACTCCCATTGACTTCAATGAGAACCTGTGTTCCAACCGAAAACACAGGCTCCCTTTGAAAAAAGGGGTGGTTGTGAAAAACCTTGCACCCTGTGGCTGGCATCCCATGATGCCTGCCACACTGTACATGGTTGAAAAGAGGGGACCCATTGTTACCCCACGGGCCCGAACCCGAGACCTCAAGTAGAAGGGAGGCCCCCGTAATTAAGTTTTCAACAACCGTTCCATGTCGGACAGACCAATTCAGAAAGGCTGTCTGATTCTGACATCGTAATAAGAGAGTCTAAACGCAGGGGCAGATTTACAAGCCCCTTGCGCGTCTTTTACGCTGCCGTTGCATCACTTTTGTGACGCAGCGGCGGCGCAAAAGATGCGCCATGGTGCGGGTTATTTACAATGTGACGCATCTCCCAGATGCGTCACGTTGTTAAGCCCTGTGCCAGAAGGAGGCGTTTCTGCGCAGGGAGGGGCGTTCCGGCGCAGGAACGCCTTCTAAAAGTGGCTGTGTGAAATCTACAAGATTTCACTCAGTCACTTTTGAGCCCATGCTGTGTCAAAACCCTGCGCCTGTTTGAAGCAGGCGTAAGGATTGACGCAGCATTAACAAGATAGGGCCCCCCAGAGTATTGCTGGAGCTGCGTCGAAACTCCAGCAATGCGTCACTTTTACGGCACAGATGCGTGACGCATCTGTGCCATTTTTGCCCCATGGTGCGCCGCATTGTAAATGCGGCGCATCCATGGTGCCTGAGGCATGGTGCACAATAAGTGCCGCATCCCTGCTGATATGAAGGGATGCGCCACTTATTGTAAATATGCCCCGCAGTCCTTAGAGCTGTATGATTCAGATCCAACCGACTCAGATTCTCCGAATGCCGGTTGGAACCGATTCGCAATGACTGTACGGTTACCTTCCATAATAATTGGATGATCAGAAATGTTTCCGAGTAGATCAGAAACATGGGTTCCAACACGAGTTAGGAAAATTCGAATGCCATTCTGAGCCTTTCCGATCATCATCGTAATGAGGCCCTTAGTACTAAAAGCAGGAAGGAGCAGTGGAGTGGTTGGAAAAGGATAAATAATTACAACCAAAAAGGAGGAGTTCAGGGAAATTTACATAGGACTTTTGAACGGGCATGCTAATTCACAACACACATCCACAAGTAAGACAACTGCGACTTACAAAATACACTTCTTAAATTGACATGACCCTATTTGCAAAGCTATGGAGCATTTCTGTTTTCTCCTTGCATTGGCGCTAACTCAGGCACCCTGTGCCTACATTATAGGCAGGATTGAGTTTGTGCGTGAAGGGACACCTTTCTGTACATACCCAATAATTTGAGCCATTTTATTTTCTGTTTGTGCTGAAAAATACAGCATACATGGAAAAATGTAATACTATGGAGAAATGAGGTTATTCTCATTTCTTCTCATTACACCTCACTGGGTAAGACGTAGCATTTTGATGAAACACCAGGTGTACTAACTTTAGTAAATCTGGGAATGTGCCAAAATCCATGGGTGAATGCCTCAAAACTACCATTCCTCACACATGGAATGCTTTTAAGTTTAGCAAAATGCAGTGCAAGCAGCTGCGTTGCTTTACATTTCTTTACAAAGTCACATAAGGGGGGATAAATCACCCTTTGCATCGCTTTGTAAATATTACAAATCCATTTGCAGTACTTGCACTGCTTTGTTGGATGCAAGGACAATAAAAAAAGCTTGATAAGTCTGGGTCTAAGGCTATATTTACAAATAGCTGTGGGGGCACCTATGTAGCAAAACACAATTTTGTACTGAGCTTCTGGGCCTTTTCAAAGCATAGTAAATAGTCATCATGTTTTGCATTTTATGCCAAATGAGACCCCTCAAACAATATTAGTAAATATATCCATTATTGTATCAGTCCTACCGGATGTATGACGTTACAACGCATACTTTTACAATGCCTTCCTTTACAACGCATTTTTACAACGCAACATCCATTACAACGCATTCCATTACAACGCATGCATTTGCAACGAATTTTCAAAAACTACCTTTACAACGCATTCCATTACATCGCATACTACCTTTACAACGCATACCATTACAACGCATAACATTACTTTGCATGTAAGGTAAGTATTGGATAGTGTAGGGGTAATAATTACTATTCTAACTCCAGGGGGTGCAACAGTAGGGTAAGTGTTGGATAGTGTAGGGGTAAAAATTACTATTCTAACTCCAGGGGGTGCAACAGTAGGGTAAGTGTAGGATAGTGTAAAGGTACTGTGTATTGTAATGCTATGCGTTGTAATGGTATGCGTTGAAATGACTGCATTGTAATAACATGCGTTGTAGTGTTGTGCGTTGTAGTGTCATGCGTTGTAATGGTTGCGTTGTAAATGCATGCATTGTAATGGATGTTGCGTTGTAAAAGTTTTGTTGTAATGGTAGTGCGTTGTAAAAGTTGCGTTGTAAAGGTTGTATACCGTCCTACCTCCTCAGAATGATAAGGAGGTTAAAACCCAGTGGCGGCTCCTCTGCTCTGGAGGAGGAGCTATGTCCCCCCGCCATCAGTACAAAAACTTCGAAAATAAAACAGGTTTATTATTGTTTTATTTTTCTTTCCCGGGTCAAGTCTTGGGGGCGTAATTGGTGACAAGCTGCAGGAGGAGTGCTGCGCACTGCTGTTACTGTGCATGTCTGTTTGGCTGGCCATCTTAGGGTGGCCAAACCAACATGTGCACTGAGATGTTTCCAACCTGAGCTGCATTGCCGGGTTGGAGACAGCAGGCCAGGGCTCCCAGTTTCTCTGGAAGCACAAATCCAAGGCACTCAGGCCAATCCTAAAACTGCTCTCATGCTGCCATCAGCATGAGAGCAGCATCTGGATTGGCCGCAGGGGAGTCTGTGAGCCTGTGTTGCAGTGGACTGAAGCCAGAGAGGAGCAGAAGAGCAGCAATGCATTTTTTGTGGCTTTTATTTGTATATTCGCATTCGTACCTCCCCTCTCCCCCAACCCTCTCCTTTGACACCAGCCACTACTGTTAAAACCACCACTAGGGAAATACCATTACCAAATCTTCTGCTTTGATCCTAGATGCCTAACCACCCCAACTCCCCCCGATTACGAATTGGGAACGTTGGAATGGGGAATAACACAAGATTCCAAGTTTGACCTACATTTAAGTTGCACAGTTTTTTCATTGTTGACCTCATTTCGAGCTGAATTCTGTCAGCCTATTTTGTGGAGGGATTTGAGTAGTGACACATCACAGACCAATGTTGTACCTGACAAGGAATCTGAAGTCAGGCACCAAAATGTAAAGAGTCCCGAAAGCACTCGAAATAAGACTGTTAATGTGTTTATATACATTGGAAATTATTACAAAATCTTAAACTGTAGCTGGTGTTCATTGCGAATCTGCTCTTTGATAGATCTGAGAACGATGATGCATGATTTATAGTGTACTGTAATTGGTGGCTGTAAAACATTTCTCTGTGTATTAAATTATAATATATCAACTTGTGCCTAATGCAAACCGAAGCAGCTCCCGTCTGTTCATTAATCTTCCCGTGTTCCTAGGAAGCTCTTATTTTCAGGTCATTTTTACACTCGGTGTTCTTGTTGTTGCTGACTAAGTGCTCAGGAGGATGATAAAAATGTATAAATGTGTGACACAGAATTATTGCATGGGTTTTCTCTGCTGCTGGATTTAACAAAGTAACCCATGATTTATTCTGTTGCTTACAGTGTTTTGCTGACCAGAAATATATTTAGGGCATGCTGATACGCTAAAAACTATAGGAGATCAATATTCAGTTTTTTTTGTCATGTCAAAGAAATTAAAGCTTAGGCAATATCATATAAGTACTCTCACAGTATTAAATGCCATAAACACCTGAAGAATTATTGCAGAAGAGGAGATGTTTCACACCGGAATATCTGTAGAATAAAATGTGCTTTCTTGAATTGATAAAGAAATGCATGCATTTAGAAAGTCGAATGAGACTTGGAGAGGTGTGAAAAGACATAAAGAGCATCTCAGAGTGCAATCAGTGATTAATTTGAGCCGGTGCTCAGCACCTGAACTTTATTGTCAACACGGGCACTTATGCTAGTCTGCCAGACGGTGGCGTTTTTGTCTAATTTACAGACAGCACAACAATAGTTGTTTGTTAATTAAATATACCTTAAAATGGCTAATACCTACTTCCCAAGCCATTCTAGTATCTCTGGGTGACTAGAATAGCCTGAATTGTCACATTTGGACGAGTGTGGGGGCATATTCATAAGTGGCAGCTATAATTATAGCTGGCCGCGCTTAGTGAGAAAATAGTTATCGCCTGCAATCGCAGAAAGTTATTGCCATGCTAGTGCTGTACTACCAACGCATGATTCAGAAAAGGGGGGTGGTGATGAACAGAGTGTCTGAATTAAGCAGACCACTCTTACCCAGTCCAAAGATCAGGGCTTGATCCATCACCGTTATTTAGCTCACTGCCCCATCCCAGATCAGAACCTGGCTATATGCAAATTAGTCTGTCCCTGGCCCAGTGCATCATGGGAAAAGGGCAGACCAAACTACCAAGCCAATTCTTCACCAGAAAGGAGACAAGCTTCCGGGGACCGGTTTCTGCCATTTCAGGCATCGTCGGCCCGGCTTGCTTGAATCCTGATGGAGCAGTGAGCAAGGGACTCATGTCTGAGTATACCCTTCCACGCTTATGGTGGACAAAATGATTCAGAAAAGGGGGGTGGTGATGAACAGAGTGTCTGAATTAAGCAGACCAATCTTACCCAGTCCAAAGATCAGGGCTTGATCCATCACCGTTATTTAGCTCACTGCCCCATCCCAGATCAGAACCTGGCTATATGCAAATTAGTCTGTCCCTGGCCCAGTGCATCATGGGAACAGGGCAGACCAAACTACCAAGCCAATTCTTCACCAGAAAGGAGACAAGCTTCCGGGGACCGGTTTCTGCCATTTCAGGCGTCGTCGGCCCGGCTTGCTTGAATCCTGATGGAGCAGTGAGCAAGGGACTCATGTCTGAGTATACCCTTCCACGCTTATGGTGGACAAAATGATTCAGAAAAGGGGGGTGGTGATGAACAGAGTGTCTGAATTAAGCAGACCACTCTTACCCAGTCCAAAGATCAGGGCTTGATCCATCACCGTTATTTAGCTCACTGCCCCATCCCAGATCAGAACCTGGCTATATGCAAATTATTCTGTACCTGGCCCAGTGCATCATGGGAACAGGGCAGACCAAACTACCAAGCCAATTCTTCACCAGAAAGGAGACAAGCTTCCGGGGACCGGTTTCTGCCATTTCAGGCGTCGTCGGCCCGGCTTGCTTGAATCCTGATGGAGCAGTGAGCAAGGGACTCATGTCTGAGTATACCCTTCCACGCTTATGGTGGACAAAATGATTCAGAGAAGGGGGGTGGTGATGAACAGAGCGTCTGAATTAAGCAGACCGCTCTTACCCAGTCCAAAGATCAGGGCTTGATCCATCACCGTTATTTAGCTCACTGCCCCATCCCAGATCAGAACCTGGCTATATGCAAATTAGTCTGTCCCTGGCCCAGTGCATCATGGGAACAGGGCAGACCAAACTACCAAGCCAATTCTTCACCAGAAAGGAGACAAGCTTCCGGGGACCGGTTTCTGCCATTTCAGGCGTCGTCGGCCCGGCTTGCTTGAATCCTGATGGAGCAGTGAGCAAGGGACTCATGTCTGAGTATACCCTTCCACGCTTATGGTGGACAAAATGTACTACCAACGCATAGCACAATGTCGATAATTTCCCAGCGATAGCAGTGTTTTCCATGGAACATCGCTGGTTTTCCAGCAATGTTCTAGGGAAAACGGCGACAACCTTGCTGATAGGATCCTGTGGTCGTATCAGCATAATCCGCCCCCAATGATAAATAAAGCTAAGCCTGCATTTTAGCAGACGTTAGTTTTTGGCGATACTATCAATTTTCTCCAAAAACTAAAGTCTGCTAAAATGCGTGGACAGCCTTGTAAATGATGTGCACATCAGCGATATTTACAAGGTTGTACTGCCCAGTGACGCCCACCTTGCATCTCATTAGAGATGCAAAGGGAGGCGTCAGGTTATAGGGTGCTAACATGCGCAAATGCATTTTATCAGCCTCTTGTAAATATGGCGATATTTTTATCTCCGCTTTTTTGGCTTTTTTTCCACAAGTTAGGCACAGATATGCAACATATAATGGAATCAAATGAATCGTCAAACATATTTCAAATACCGTACACCCTCTTTCCAGTTGTATTTATCTAGCGCAGACAGAGTAAACTTTCATGCTGTATAAAAACATGGACAAAGACAAGTGGTCTGGCATTTTCATTGTGAAAAAATGATAGCATTAATAGAGAAATGGGTGTACAAATCAATGAAAAGCTTGATGGATATTTGAGGATGGGCAAAATAACATCTTTGTATAAATGTGTAGATCTGTTCATTTTTAGGGATGGATGGTGAAAGTGAGTGTGTTGGATAAATGAGTATGAATATGATGGTTGACAAGTCTGAATGAATGAAGTATGAAGATGCTGTGTGCCCCCTTCCCTTATTATAATTATCTGCCCCGGGGATGGGGCCCACTCAGTCTCAATAAGGCTAGAGAAGGGGGGGGCCACGCTCCGTCCCCATGCCCTGGCCCACCACCAAGGGCTTCTCTTGAAAACCGACGGGTACCATATTCTTTTCCCTCTGTACCATGGATCTGAGGATCCTTTGCAAATTCAATGTGCTGATTAAAAACAAATAATTTCAAGCCCTTCAAAGGGGGAGGGGGTCCTCTGAGACTAAGGAGTATCCCAGCCCCCTATATATTGGTATTCTTATTTATTCAGGACAGGGGATTGTGTCCCAGAGTCCCTTCTTTTTTGATAAGGTGGCAGTCAATCAAATGTTATCACCAGATCTTTTGGCAGAGTAGATCCTCTGCAGTGTGAAATATACATACATTTCTAACTTTAATTTCTCTAAAAATACTGAATGGATTTAAATCAAATCACAAAAAGCACACTTTCAGTACAAATATCTAGCTTTCTGCCAAATTTGTTGTAATTCCATTCAGCTGTTTTGCCTGTATCTATCTTTAAATTTCCTATGAAAAATTGCATGGGAAAAATACATTTGGGCCGCTGTTTTGCTGAATCAGTCTGAAATATTTCAGGAAGGAGCAGAGGTGAATGAAACATTTTTTGGAAAGTTTCATCAACATTCTTCAAATGCACAAAAGTTATAAGAAAACCACAAATCAATTTCCTATGGAAATGTGGTCCTATCCATAACTACTCAGTAACTTGGTTAAAGTGATGTTACAGTTAGGTCTCGTAATAAAATCTTACTTTAAGTTACAAAAAACCCTGAAATTCACAGTTATGATGTATATTTTACTTGACTAATTATAATTTGCTCCCCTGCCATATCCTCCTTGTGATATTACATATTGCATCATTCATGGCAAGTTAAATGACATCATTGATAACATCAACCCCCTGCAAGTGCTCTACTTCCGCAGCGCACAGCCTTCTGACAGGCGCAGAATGTTTTTTGTCTCGCAGGACCTGGCAGCACTTAGGCAGACAGGCAGACATTACTGACTTTGTCAAACAGTCACAACACTAAAATATAGAAAAGTGCACCTATTGACTTTATCAAGGGGTGAGCATGTCAATCTATATAAAGCAGATCTATCATGTGTCTGCAAAAATCACGAAGAGTTTTAGTGAAAAGTAAATTTCAGTAATTCACAAAGCACCGTGTTTTTTAACCTCTTCCATGCTCATGACGAGCTGAGCCACCCAGTCCTCCTCTGGTACCCTTTGCATATGCAGATCTAATTCAAATGCACAACCCACTTGTAAATATCATCACAAACCACATAACACAGCACCGTGGGGCATATTTATAGTGACATGGCAGAGTGTGGCGTTAGCCTTCCTGTAATGACACCCTCTTTGACCATTTGTGGGACTTATTCACCTCCCACACTCACGACCTTTGTTTTAATTGACTGCACGTGTTGGGTTTGGTGTGAATTTTTATAGGATGTCTGTCTACGTAGTCAGGTGGTTCACTAGAGAATAGTCTTCCTCATGTGCATGACAAGCACATTATGGATGAAAACTGTTTTTTTCACTTTTCTCTGTGTATTGTGTTTCCCTAATGTAGATGAACGATTATATGTGCATTTTAACATCCCAGGTAGGACCCACTGGGGTTGTGTTTTAGGTGTACTTCCTCACGTTAGCACATAGAAAAGCGTTGGACACCTGTTACTGTTCTGATAGGGATCCAACAACCCTGACGAATGCCCCAGACCAATTAGACATTCAGTGTGGGCAGAAACATGTTGGCTAGCTGTATGATGGACTAGAGTCATCATGCTCTTTGATTTCCATCCCTTGAATAAAATTTAGTATACCTCAGGTCCTCAACAATAAAGGTGCCAACCAATTAACCTGAAGGTATTTTAATTCTACTGGATCCCAAACTTATCCTGTAAGTTTTATGTAGGAACTCCCTCCTACTGTTAAGTCTTCATGGAGGTTGAGTCCGCCTTAGTAGTACAATCTTACCAGGGTGGGGAGAGGAGGCCTATGATGAAGAATGACACAATATTGTGTGTGAGGCATCCTCTTCCATTAAGGATGGCCTCCTTATTCTGAATGGCCCCACGCGAACTGCAGTTGACAGCATCCATATCCAACCTTTGGGCTCTCACTCGTTGTGTTGGTTAAGCAACCCTCTTCTTTTGTGGTTGGTTCATCTTGTTTGGGGGACAATAGGGTAGCTTTTCTCCCCCTCACTCTCTCTCGTGTGGTTATTGTCTCATACAGAGCGCCAGTATCAAGGATGAGGTGTCCAAGAAGCTGGGGCTAGGGTTGATTGAGCACTTTAGTATCCGTGGTCCAGTCCAGTGGTTCAGGTACCCAAGACTGCCCCAATGAGTGTAACACCCAAAGTCTGGTTCTGTTTCATTTACAGAGTGCTGAACTCAGTCACTAAGACAGGCACTCACCCCATCCACTGAGCTGAGTGATACGTTCATCAATCAGTGGAGAGCTGCCAAATTCCTAAGCACATTTGATTTCACATCTAAATAGAGGTCTGCATTCTCCAAACCCCAAAGATTTTCAATTGTCTCAAACTTAAGTCTGGTGCAGTGAACTCCTCTCCGCTCGCAGAGTTTGCATGGTTTTTTGCACTCCGCGTTACGCGGAGCTTGCAGAGTTCCAAAAAACTCCAATCAGCTGAGCCAAGTTATTTCCCTTGCTCGCGTTCATCAACTTCAAGTTGGCGAGTGCGAGTGAGGATAATCCACCTCCCTCACCCTTTCATTTGCAATCATCAACATCAAGTTGGTGAGCGTGGAAAATCAACCTCCCGGTGAGATTTCTCAACGTGGGCGGTCAGATTTCTCATTTCGAGTGGCCGACTATGCTTGCGACAGCTCGCATTGAGAAACCGTCCATTCGTGTTGAAAAAGTTGCTGCTCGAGTAAAAATCTACTCGAGCGGCAGAAAGGAAGCAGCTCCTGCTTGCGCTGTGCATAGTACCATTTGCGATGATTACACAGAGTGGATAAGCATCTGTCACTGAAAATCACCGCCAACGGCATTTATCTAAAGAAACTCAGATACCTGCGGAGCTCGTCATAGTGAGGCGGAGTTTTTTTTGCACTTTGCTATGCGGAACTCCGCGAACACCGTTCAGGTTTAGTCAAATGCAACTAGAGTCAGGGCACTGGGAATGTCCCGGTCCCGGTTATTAAGTAATCTTCCCAAATATTTAGTTGCATTGATTAGTCTTAGATGAGAGAAATAGTGCCAAATGTTGATTGATTCCAGTGCCCAAGCAACACCAAGTAGACCAGAGTTAGATCTGTAGTTTGAGAGATTGTCAGGATTCAAGGCAATGTTCAAAATGTTGGGAAGTATAGTACATTGGATCACAGAGGTCAGGAGGAATGGGGTAGGGACATGGAATTGGATAACAGAGGGTCTGAAGGAGATGTGCAGGGGCACCACACTGATCTTACAGGGTTGGCATTAGGGGTTGCAGCAGTACAATACACCATACAGGGCAAGCCGATTGGCAGGGCAGCACAACGTAGCATGGAAAGCAATAGCGAGGGGACAGGGCCATGAACATGGACATCAGAGAGCAGAGGGGAAATAGGCAAGGGCCACAAGCTAACCATTCCGGACAGGCAGGATAATGGCATGAGCAGTGTTTTCCTTTGTAAAGCCTCAGTTGTTTTTTATAAATCGTTCATGGCATTATTTTAAACAGTGCGCTCAAGTCCATCTTATCATGGAGCTGAAGGAGGGCCTGATTTAAATGTTTATGGAGATCAGCATTCTCTCCCCTCCAACATTATAGTCCACCTGTCCAATTTTGAATTCGGCGGACCATACTTTGACAACGGCAGAAACTACTGAAAGTGAGTCTGCAAAAACAGTCCCGTCTACAGCAGAGGTAAAAGTACCATAGGTTCATAAGTAAAAACAAAGTTTTTTTTCAAAAATTAGAAGATGTTAATGACAATTGGTGTTCTTTTAAGAAAATAGTACCTAATGCTTTGGGGTGAATTTAGTTCATTTATTCAAAATGAAAGCTGTTTCTTGACGAACAATTGATATATTTTCAGATAAAATGCCGAACTAATGTTTAGGCTAGTACAACATTAGATCATCTTAAAAATGATAGTTCATAAAATAAGTAGTGTATTTCAAAAATATTTCAAGCTGGTGTTTGTTTGATAATTCATGCTAGCATTTTGCTCATGTTGTCCCATAACATCCTTGGCTGTAGATTATTTTTTCATGATAGTTTTATAATAATTTATGAGTTATGAGAAGGTTTATCATGAGTTATATTTCAAGCTCTAATTTATTCTATTATCTTTCTATGTAAAATTGTTAACTAAGGCCTGAACCAGCATCATTGGTGAAACATATCGCTTGTGCTATAGACTGTAAGATCTGTCTAAGAAGAAGAAAAAAAAATTAGAAGAGAGTCAGACACATTTTAAATGAAAATGTAAAACAATGAGTGGAAGCGGAAGCTAGGAAGGAAGACAGGACGAAAACAGCTTGTGTGGGGAAAAATGTTTTGTAAAATGCACGAAATTACCCAATACTTATGTCGGGAAGAACACAATGAAAACCACTGGTGAGATTTTGTCTTGTTCTGCTGACCATGAAACACTGGAATATTGTGCCATCGAAACAACCTGTATAATACATGGATTTTCACAAATTTCTTTAAAGTAAGAACTGTGAGATGTCCTTTTTTACCCTGTTGCTGCAACCTTTCCAAAGGTAAATACACCAACCCCTTTGTATCATCTTTGGGAGAAGAGGTGCATTGCTCATTTGCTTTTTCTTTGCAATTTGGTAATGAAATTTGAGCTTCTGCTTTAGACCCAAATGCATGATGGTAAAGGTCACAAGGCAATCCCATTAGGCTTTGTGCAGGAAAACGCTGACTGCTGAAAGTTGTCAGCTACTGTATACTGACACATAATTAGTTCTAAAAATTGGGTGAGCGAATAGCTGGCAGAGACGTAATTTAAACCATTTTGGAGTTGGTTACATGAAGTTAGAAAGAGATAGGATCATCATCTGAAAGGTGGCAAAATATGGTGGTCTGTGCACGGAGAATTCAGTCGCGTACCACGCCATGGTGTGTAGCTGATAAACACTCAGGCGCTTATTTACAAGCCCCTTGCGCCACTTTTGCGTCATTTTTAACATGGGAAAAGTGACGCAAAAGTGGCCAAGGGGCTTGTAAATAAGCCCCTCGGTACTCCGTCAAATATATCTGTTAGCAATAGCATACCCACCCTAGCAAAAAGAAAACTGTGAAGCAGGCAAATTGAAATAATTACGGCCAGCATATTATTTGAAACATTCATCGCCCTATGTCATTAACAAGACCGGTTGCATATCTAGCCCATTACTGTTGGGAATGCATGACATTTTAAGCTAAGTTTCCACATTCCTGGTGCGCTCAGGTCCATGCTAACCTCTAATGATCACTTCTTAAAGACACTTTAAGAGTAGTAGGTCAGTCTTGGCTATTTAAAAACCGACAACCTTCAAAACACGAGGTGTACGCACTTGGGATTCTTCAGAACAGAGCTAAGCCAAAGCAGGCTTCTAAGGATAACCTTTTCCTTTTTCCAGTTTTATTTTGTCGCTAATTGCTTAACGTTTCATTATTTCAGAGGGCACTTTGGAAATGGTCCTAGTCAGTGATACAAAGATACATATCTTGACAGTGGCAATAGATATTTACTTGGATATTGCATCCTTACTCTGACATGGTCAAGGTTGTCATTTATTAAAATAAATATCCTTAGGGCCCACTTTCAAAGGTAAGTATAAGAGAAACGAGTACTGTTACTAATGATAGCTACCACGAAAACGTTTAGCATTTCTTTTTTCTTGGGACTCAAAAAAATCCCATGACCATTGTGTTAGACCTGACAGCCTTAGGGTCATCTTTCCCCAACTTGTTGCCTGCATCCCTCCATTTTCTGACTTTGGTTTTGCTGGTTTAAGACTCTGCGCAGTTTATCACTGGTGACCAGTGCTAAAGTGTGTGTACTCTTTCCCCTAAACATGGTAACATTTGCTTAACTGCAATTGGCATATTTAAATAACTTGTAAATCCCTAGTAAAATGCACTATGTGTGCTCAAGGCCTGTAAATTATTTGGTACTAGTTGGCTTGCAGCAATCAGTGTTCGCCCACTTGAGAAGTGTGGTATGCGCTCTAGTCTATGCGCGTATACGCGATGACGCGGGACGCGCTAGACTAGAGCGGAGAGGCGGCGCATGCGCAACAGAGCGAAAAGTGAAAGGCGCGAAGGCTAAAGCGGCAGTTGGCGACCGGAGCTCGGCGCAGTTAGACGCTCGGCGCCCTTAGCTCGTTATGTACAATTTGTGATTGAAATAAACCTGTGTTAAACACCTACCTGCCTCAGTGTATCCTGTGGGGAAATAAGAACATTACAGTGGCGACGAAGGTGGGACCCGGGCACCACCAGGTGCAGTGGACGACAGCAAACACCCCCACAGCCACCCTCACGAGTCAGCAAGGCAAATCACTGGCAAGGAAGAGCAAAGGGCGTGGCAGCAGCGCAGCAGCACGGCAAGAAACCGAACACTGACCTTACAAGCCAGGTTAGTGTGACCCAAGACTCCAGGAGCCCCCAGGCAGCAACCTGGCAACCAAGGGAGACTCCCCCAAGCCAGAGGAAGGGGGGGAGAGCGCACAGACGGCGCACAGTGCGAGGGACAATACCCCAGGGAGCCCAAGGGGCCAAAGTGACACGGCAGGAAGCGCAGGAGCGTCTGGGGAACCCACCCAACGGAGGGCCCAGGAAGGCGAACCTAGAGGCGAAGGAAAAATGGCGAATCAAGCGTCAGCCCTGATGGCACCAGTCCCGTTCCTACCTAGACCAGGTGAACCCCAACTAAAATGGGAAGACTGGAAAGATTATTTCCTAAATTACATTGAGGCTCTGGGAGATGAGAGTGAAGGTGAATACACGCCGGAAAGGAAAAAGAGACTATTGCTCCACAACTTAGGCCCGGAAGGGGTGAGGGTGTTTAAGAACCTGGTGCCCAAGGAGAGGGGTGCAACGGAGACAGATGTTTTTGTGAATGCACTAGACGACCTGGACAGTCATTACCGCCCAGCGGTTTGCGTCTCGATAGACCGCTATAACTTCCAACAGCGGAAACAGGAGGCGGGAGAGTCCATTGATGATTATGTGGCAGCCCTTCGCAGGCTAGCGATCACGTGTAGGTATGGGAACCTGCAGGATGAATACATCAAGGACCAAATTGTAATGCACACCACCAGTAGGTCGGTTCAAGACAAGCTATGGGCAATGAACGAGACAACCCTGAAAGAAGTGGTGGCGATGGTCAAAAAGGCGGAAATGTCGAAGAGAGGCGCAGACGCGGCAAAACGGGAAAGTGGGCCGAGACAGATGATCAACAAGATTGATGAGGCACCACAATCCAGCAAACCCAAAAGCAATTACGGAGACCAGAGGAAGGATATAAGAGGGTCGGGGAAACAGATGGCTCGCTCCGGCCCGGGAACAAAATTCGCATGCTACAGATGCGGCAGTGCAGCACACGCGGCCCAGGACAGGCGTTGTCCCGCGTTCCGCGCCAGGTGCTCGTTCTGTGGGTTGACTGGCCACTTTGAAAAGGTCTGCCGGAAGAAAGGGACGAAGTCCACTGTTAAGTACATCGAGGCAGCCACGGCCGACGTAAGTGAGGAAGACGACTTGGATGAAGATGATCTGGTCCTGTGCATAGAGGATCAAGTGCTGGACGTGTCCGGGAAGCGAAGAGATAAGCCCCGCACCGACATGCTCATCGGGGGCGTCAAAGTACATGTGGCCGTGGATTCAGGGTCCCCCTGGACCATTGTACAAAGGTCGATATGGGTAGAGGACTTCGCGCCAGTCATAGGACCTGACCTAATGCCACCGGACATCAGACCCATCTCGTATACCGAGAATGCCATCCCCCTGGTGGGGTGCAGGGACCTGGAGTTCGAGTTCAGAGGACGGTCAGCCACGTGCACCCTGTATGTAGCAGAAAAAGGCCCGTCAGTACTGGGATGGAGAGATGCAGGTGACCTCGGTATCATACTCAATCCTGGGGGGAAGGAACAGATTTTGCTAACGGACGAATGGCCCCTCTCGAAGGAGGAAGACTGGAAGGCAGCATACCCCAAGGTCTTTGAGGGCACGGTCGGCAAACTGGACAAATTTGTGCACAAGATGGTCCTCAAGGAGGGAGCAGTACCAGTGGTGCATAAGGTCCGGAACATACCGATGTCCACGAGTGAGGCGGTGCGCCAAGAACTACTGAAGCTAGAAGAGCAAGACATCATCGAACCAGTGGACAGTGCGGAATGGCTATCGCCTTTGGTAGTGGTCAAGAAGCCCAATGGCAAGGTCAGACTCTGCGTGGACCTAAGGGAGCTCAACAAAAACCTCATAGTGGAGAGGTTCCCGCTCCCTAGAATAGATGAGATGCTGGCTAGGACAAAAGGCATCACCCACTTCTCCACCATAGACCTGACGTCTGCGTATTACCAGATAGAACTGCATCCGTCGAGTAGGAAGTACACAGCCTTCATAACGCCCTTTGGATGCTACCAATTCAGGAGAATGCCGTTCGGCCTAGCATCCGCTGCGGCTGTGTTCCAAAAGCTTATGCACAGGTTGTTTAAGGACATCTCAGGAGTGCAATACTTCCAAGATGACATCCTAGTGATGGGCTCCGACAAAAGTGAGCACGATAAGAAACTACATCGAGTGCTGGGAGTGCTGCAAGGCAAAGGATTGACGGTGGAATGGAGCAAGTGTAGAATAGGGTCCCGCTCTGTGACCTACCTGGGGCACGAGATAGGGACGCATGGCATATCACCGAAGGAGCAAAATGTGAAAGCAATAAAGGAAGCCAAGGCCCCAACTACCAAAGAGGAAGTGAGGTCATTCCTCGGGATGGCCGAGTATTACAGCCGGTTTGTCAGACATTTTGCCACTAGAACATACAGGATGAGACAACTAATCAGAAACAATGCAAAATTCGAATGGGACGCAGAAGCCCAATCTGAATTCGAGTCCATTAAAGACTGTATCAGCCATGCCATCCCATTGCAAGGGTATGTCCCCACCGGCAAAACTGTGGTGACAACAGACGCAAGCGACAAGGGCTTGGGGGCCGTCTTGGCGCAAGACAGGGAAGATGGTGCCAGGGAAACGATCAGTTTTGCATCCCGGGCGCTGTCCCCGACGGAACAAAGGTACAGCGTAATTGAAAAGGAGATGCTGGCGGTCACGTGGGCGTTGAGTAAGTTTCGCCAGTTCATATGGGGCACGAGATTCAGACTTCAAACGGATCACAAGCCACTCATCAAAGTGTTGACATCATCGGGCCATGACACCGCCACCCCGAGAATAGCGAAAATGACCTTGAAGTTGCTTGACTATACATATGATGTTGAATATCTTCCAGGAACGCAGAACAAGGTAGCTGATTACCTCAGCCGGGCAGCCGCAATGGAGGAGGCGCCGGGTGAGACCCCGGACACAGAGGAGATGGTTGCCAGCATGGAGGATCACGAAATGTCAATCAGTGCACAGGAATGGCAGGCGGCTTACGAGCTCGATGAGGAAAAGATGGAAGTAAGGAAACACCTTACCGTGGGGTGGCCGGACAAGAAGAAGCTCAAGGAGGGTGTGCGACGATTCTATGAAATAAGAGAAGAATTGTCCCTGAGTGACTCAGGGATATTCTTGTACAGGGGAGAGAAAGTGGTGCCCCCAGTGACACTGATACCCAGGCTGCTGAAATTGCTCCATGAGGGGCATTTGGGCATTGTAAAAACCAAAGCGCTGGTCAAGCAGATGTATTGGTGGCCAGGAATGGATACCCACATTGAGAGACAAGTGAGGGAGTGTGAACAGTGCCAAGGAGCAGATAAGGTGCTTCGCCCACTCAGACCAGCTCTGGGGAAGTTCGACACACCGCAAGGCCCGTGGGAAGAGGTGGCCATTGACATTTTGGGGCCTGTGTTGGACAGCAGAGGTGTGAATAAGTACATCTGTGTGATAATTGACAAGTACTCCAAATGGCCGGAGGTGGACATACAAGAGTCGATGGACACGGAGACGATCCTTAAGTTCCTAACCTCGGTGTTCCTCAGAGAGGGAATACCCAAATCCATTCTCAGTGACAATGGACCGCAATTTGTGTCGGACAAGTGGAGGAGATACATGAAGAGGAATGGGATCGAGGTGAAACACACGGCTGTGTACCATCCAGCTTGCAACGGCCAGGTTGAGAGGTTTAACAGGGTGCTCATGGGCTCCATTCAGGCAGCCATATCGCAAGGAAAAGACTGGGAGTTGGAAGTGATGAACATGCTGTGGGCCTACCGGATAACGCCCTCGGTGGTGGGGTATAGTCCGTTCCAAGTACTTAGGGGACGTTATCCCTTCACCCGGGACAATGTAGCATGGAGGGAGAAGACCATCACCAGCAAATGGTCCCCAGCGGTGGTGCAACACAATCTGGAGAAGGCCCAGAAGGTCTATGCAGCCCACTATGACAAGCGACGCAGCACGAAGGACACGGGTTTGGAAAAAGGGGAGTGGGTTAGGATCAAACTCCCCACTCTGCAAAAGAAAGGCGAAAGTAAATTTAGCCAGCCACTACAAGTCAAGGAGGTGCGTGGTAGGGCGGCTCTTCTCAGTGACGGGAAGGTCTGGTCGCAAGACCGCATGGCCAGAGTCAACAAAATATTAGTCTGGCCCAAGGTCGAGGAGGAAGAGAGTTGCATGAATCACCAGGAGGCCAGAGCCCTCTCGGAGCACGGCACAGACAACCCCGTAGTAGGTGCAAGGGAGGACAGTGAAGCGGAAGTCCGGGGAGCCAGGATCTCCGACGGTGGTGATGTACAGGCGAATGCAGAACAGAGAGCAGATGCGAGAGAAGCTGGGCTGTCCCGAGGAGAGGCAGAAGTGGGAGAGAACATGCCGGTAAGACACACCCGCAGCGGAAGGGCAGTTATCATGCCCTCTCGTTATAGAGACTTTGAGGTGGAAGGACACTAGCTGGTTTCTGCCCCTCTGGGTGCCCCACCAAGACACTTTCACAGTTGGAGGACACTCAACCTTGTGGGGGGGAACGCCTTATCCTTGTTTTCATTAAAGGGGGGAGATATGTGGTATGCGCTCTAGTCTATGCGCGTATACGCGATGACGCGGGACGCGCTAGACTAGAGCGGAGAGGCGGCGCATGCGCAACAGAGCGAAAAGTGAAAGGCGCGAAGGCTAAAGCGGCAGTTGGCGACCGGAGCTCGGCGCAGTTAGACGCTCGGCGCCCTTAGCTCGTTATGTACAATTTGTGATTGAAATAAACCTGTGTTAAACACCTACCTGCCTCAGTGTATCCTGTGGGGAAATAAGAACATTACAAGAAGCCCTCTAACCAAGGCTCAGGCCTGCCATTGCAGATATATGTGCAGTTTTACTCTCCCACTTCGATTTGGCAAGGTATCCCTCTTAACAGGTCTAAACCTTCCCTTCTAATACATGTAAGCCACCCTTAAAGTAGGACCTGTCGAACCCACAGGGCAGGGTGCAATGTGCTTTAAAGGCAGGATATGTACTTTAAAGTTTTGCATGTCATGGTAGTGAAAAACGTCATTTTTTCACTACTGCAAGGACTATCTATCACATAGGATAACTTGGAGATTACCTTCTTACATTTTTTATGTGTAATTTCCAGTTGTTAAGAAATAGACTTTTCACATTTCGGGTCACTGGACTCCAAATTTAAAATCACAGTTTATGGTGAAGTTGGATTTAAAATTAAAGTCGAGCAACTACCACTTTTAGAAAGTTTGCATTTACTTAGTTTAGCCATTTGCTGCCTATTGCCTCTTCCAGACCAGCCTGGGGTAGGTGACAGGTGGTCTTTGTGTATTTCCTCTAGACTGTCACATACAGAGGGACCTTGGGTGGAGCTTGATGGGCTTTCTTGGGTGGGAGATGGGAGGGAAGAGCTGGGCACAGCCTCACACTTATACATGAGAGGGTTGTGTCCTGTCCACAATCAAAGAGCTGCATACCCCCTTGTAGTGAATCTGGAGTCCGGGCAGAAAGGCAAGACCACTGTGCACTTCAAAGATTTCTTTGAAATTTCCCATACTTAAAAGGCACTACTGGCTATAAGCACTGCGCCTCTGACACCATGACTTCAATACACTTCTGTAACCACTCTGTCAGGATGAAGAGCTGCTGTACTTCTGAAAGGACTGCACTCTGGTGGACTGCTGTTTGGCTGGACGCTGGCTTGATTTGCTCTTACCATGCTCAGCTGCCCTGTGGCCTGCCACTCTCCTGCCTGGGTGAGAAGGACTGGGCCTGCATTACTTGAACCCAGAGTGACTCCAAGGACTTTTTGGCTTCTTGGCTGTTCTAAGTCTCATGGATATTAAAGACTTTCACTACCTGCAACTGCATCTGGACTCTTCAAGTTGTGAGTCTGCCCTGCTAATAGTGTCACCCCCGACTGGACCCATGGAAGTGAAGATTATGGTTCTTCTTCATCCAGAACCCACCCATCATCTCCGGAATGGGTGCATCTTTGCCTTTGCGTGAGTCGGAACCAGCACATCCTCGTTGTTGCATGGAGCGGACCCAGCACATTACCTTCATCGTCTAGTGTTGGAGAAGCAGTCATGCATCAAGTTCGGAACCTGCGTTTCACACTCAGAACTGATACATTGCCACAGTTGCATGGACAAAATCAACAAATCTTATCAGTTGCATGGCACAACACCGATGCATCACTTTGGCTGCACCTCGCTTCTTCATGGACGACGAAGAATCCCGGACCAAGGTACTTTGGTTCACAGGGCCCATGTGGGTCCCTAGATATGGCCCTCACTACATCGCAGTTGGCCTGAACTGTTGACTTTACCCAGTCTAGCGAAACCAGAAAATCGATTTAAGCATGTATTGCTTCTAAGAGCTATTTTGACATTTACCAAGTGAAAATTCAGATCTTGACTTCTACTTGTTGGACTTTAATCTTTTTAGTATTGTTTTATTTATAAAATCATGATCCTGTTTTTCTAACATGGTATGGAGTCTTTTTCTAGTGGTTTCACTGCGTTACTGTATGAAGTGTTGCACAAATACTTTATACATTGCCTCTTAAGTTAAGCCTGGCTGCTCTGTGTCAAGCTACCAGAGGTCGAGCACAAGATATTTTAGTGTGTATTGTGACATACCCTGACTAGGATTGTGGTTTCAGCTTGGACAGGGTGCATACCGCTGCCAACCAGGAACCCAGTTAATGACACTGTGCATAAATATTCCCCAAAATTTTGCAGGTTTTTATCTGCATGCCTTTTATGTTTTTAAAAAGATTTTTTGAACAATTGTTCCTGAGTCACAAACTTCACTTTATAGTACGTTTTGTAGTACTACAAAGTGCAATTCACAAACTAAGCACAGGGATTCATGACTCCGTGCTCCCTTTACTTATGTGTGCAGAGTTCTCTAAGCTGACTGCGGAGTCTCTGGGTGGAGAGAACTCAGCACACATAAGTATAGGGAGTGTGGAGTTATAAAACTCCAGAAATAGTTTGTGAATTCCTAGAAAGTAGTAAACCTATTACCAATTGTAAGGTTACCTTTGTGAAACAGGCCCATGACTTTAGATCCTACAGGGCCTATACACAAAGGTAAAACTACCCTTTTCATTTAGATGGCTGAGATCTGGTTGTGGAAGAAGTCTGCCAGGGTGTCACATAGTTCTTGGGAGGGGTTTATGTTGTTCCCGGTGGCTGTAGGGTTGGAGAACTGCTTCACTATGACGAAGAGCTCTGTGCTGCGGTTTGTGCTGGCATCTATGTGGACTACCAGGGCATTTTTCTTAGTTTCTTTCAAGAGGCGGTGATACTGGTTGATTTCTATCTTGAAAGTGGTAAGGTCTCCTGTCTCTTTGCTGATGCACCACTTTTTTTCTAGTTGCCGGCAGTTGCATTTGGTGGACTTCAGCTCTGTGGTGAACTAGCTGGCTCTTCTGGCCGGTCCTTTGCATTTGGCTGGCATGACGGGGGTGATTGTGTCAGCACATTCAGTGATACAATGGGAGAAGTTCTTCACAGCCTGTGTTGGGATGGATGTAGTCAATTAAGAACACGAAACAGTCTAGCCCTTCTACTGAATGACCAAGGCTCAGTTAGAGTCTTATAATACAATTAGCAGCAATAAACTCACTTAGACCCAGAACAACATGGACTAAATCAACAACGATTCATTATCCAAATATATATTCATATTTTATTTCATTTTTTCAAATAAGATATCCGTCATCATTTTATGCAAAACATGATACAATCAAAGGATCCATCACGAGAATACTACAATCTAAGATAATTTGAACAATGTCCCAAAAACCTAATCACTCATTCTATCAATTATACAACACACTCACGCATTCTTGCAACATCATACAGCTCAATCAATTCGCACATGCTCTCAACTTTCAACCTTCATTCCATATACATCAATCTAGAAATGCCAGATGTTATATGAAATTCAAACGTCCTGGGAGGTCTCCTGAATGAGGATTGGAGACTAGATGGTCAGGACACAGGACAGTTTCTAAGCGCCAATGCGCGTTTCGGTGCACGGCCAGGTCACAGGGCCGCTCCTTCGTCAGGGCATACAATAGAAGGGGAAGGTAGGGGAAAATGGGACAACAAAAAACAGCATTCAATCTGTAATACAAAAATATATTTCAGTGTTTGACATTTTCACAGTACACATCATGATTTTAGCAATCTAAATCTTCTGCAAAGTATTTTTCAACGAAACCTGCATTTTTAACTTATAGATAATCTGATTAAAACCTCGTTCTTGGTAACAGCAGTGAGTTTAGAACAACTGCTTAACATTTGATGGAGTTACAAATACTAGCTCAAAGACCCAAGACCCTACGGGTACCCGCAGGCAAACGCTTGCTGTGGCCAAAGGACCACAACCAGATCAAACCAAATACAAACATCACAAACACTTTACACAGACTTTAAACGACACTAATGTTGAGGAATGGACTGGATTTCCTGTCGTTTTTAACAGAAAAACAAGGTAACGATACATTGTCACACGGGGTCTTCACATAAAAAGGTCTCTCTAGTCCTCATGTTTATTAAGACAGGGAACCAGAGGTGTCACAAGGGGTCACACAGGGGGCCCTATCACAAACGGTTTCTCTTAACCAGAGAGTGGGAAGGAAGATCGATACCTGCCACGGGGAGATTTAGATTCCCGTCAGGATATAAACATCAGGCTCCCCGTGCTGTGTTACGTGGGCCACGGGGGCAAAGGTTGAGCCGGGAGCCACACAGAAGGTGTACAGGAAGATGCTGTGTGCGAAACAGTAACCCCACTTAGATACATTTAAATAACACTGCAACAGATACAAATTCGCAGAGGCCATGTCTCACCAAGGAATACTTACCGAAGAAATACTCAAGGCGAGTAGTTTAAAACTTTCGGCGCATGAGATCAAGGATCCAAACGAGGGATGACTCTGTAGCCATCGGGTTCAACTGGCCTGGGGTCCCGGAATAGAACTTAATAGATCAAAGGTCTGTGAAGGATAAGGACCGCGATATTTAAAATGAAATAAAGACATAATCAACCGGTCTCGCTGTCGAGAACCTAGGTGTTTCCTCCCATCTGATTTAGATGAGGGCTGCCTAATGTAATTTGGCCAAATAGTAAAGTACGATGTTGCTGGAAGGCTGAGGCCAAGGTCTAGATAAAAGCTTTCCTAATGGGTTGATTTGTTTACCTGGTATGTTCTTTGAGGATGGCAGACTCAAAAGATTGGATAGAGGAAGCCGGGCAGTCAATGAATTCGGCTTCTGTCATGGAAAAAGATAACAATTAAAGGGTGTCAGTATCCATGATCGAAAGGAAACAACTTTCCTACCCACAACCCTACCGCGGTACAGCGCCCCGGGAGATCGAAACCGGGGTGACAGAACCCAGACTTAAAAATAGGGGAAGCGTGGCCATACTAGGGACCAAAAAATGCTATAGGGAACGGGTGGGTGGTATAAGCCCACCTGAAACTATCAGGTCGCATATTGAATTACGACTTGGCAGAGTGAAAGCGAGCAAGTGCGGGATATCCCGTAATAGCAAGAGACAGCCAGCAGGTAGCATACAGGGGCCTCACCTGAACTCGGAGAATACTCTCGCGTATCTGACAACAATACTGCAGCGTGCAAAGACGGCGTTCGGTCCGAGAAAATCTGGAAGAGAAAGGTTTAACTGGAGGCTGGATTTTTAAAAGGTCCCGCAAAAACGCCCGGACCAATCATCCGATGAGGATTATTCAACGAGCTAAACGCGGGAGAAATCTATAAGGCGGGATGGATCTGCCTGATTGAACTAGCACCGACCAACATGTTAGGGCTCATAGGAACTGGATTTTGGGAGAAGCCAAAAACAAATCCCCAGCGTCTCCCTATTCAGATCTGCCACCGACACAGTCAAACGCAGATGGAAACATAACACAATATATCAAAGTGTCTCACAAGCAAAATGGGACGAACCAACTGCGCTGAAGGGAAATCAGTACGGATAATATTCGTGGGGCTACTGCATGTATTAATCTATATGGCATATACATTTAGGAGACATCCAAATTCTAGCGACACAGTCTGGAAGGTGGGCGGATTGGGCACCCCCACGATAAGGTAGTAGGCCTGAAAGCTGGCAATGGTTAGAGTCCGAGATGAAGCAGTTTACGGGGGAAAAAAAAAAGCTAAAAGCCCACGATGGACTGATTATAGATGGAGGGGGACCACAGACGATCCAGGGGAGTCTCATAGGATCGCATTTTCCCAGGGACATAGCTCATTTAAACCATTCTGGGTTGCATTAAGAAAGAAGATCCAAAAGACTTCCCTCTTTTCCTCAGCGCTGCCGTGTCCTTTCCCGGTACGGTGCGTATTTTCTCTAGGATTGTCCATTTTAAATAACGTTCAAGGTTTCTGGCCATCGTCCAATGTTGAACAAGCGGAGCCCCGCTTTTCAAGTTTCTAATATTGGACTTATGTTCTCCAATTCGGAGGCGGCATTCACGGCCAGTCTCACCCACATAGGGGAGCCCACAAGGACATAGTATCACGTATACCACGTTTGATGAGCGACAATTGCTCATTTCGCTCAGGTTGATGATACGTTTATCAATGACCAAGGAGGTTCCTACCAAGGCGTGGGAACAAGCTTGGCAGGTCCCACAACGATGGTTCCCTTTAATGGGTGGTAATCCCAAAACTTCAGTTTGTTGCATGGTTTTAGGAGGGGGCAAAAGACCGCGAACCAGGTGATAGTGCAGGTTCTTATTTCGTCAAAACGTGAAAAGCGGTATCAGAATCATCATCTCGTTTTCTCCATTCTCTCCATTGTTTAAGAGGTGCCACAAGCAATTAATCGTTTGCCTAACCTTATGATTGATAGTAGAGTGTTTAGTAATACATACCTATCTGTCCTGGGCCACAGCATTTCTATAATTGAATAGAGATTCTCTATGGAAATATCTCGCACATTTAAAAGAGTCTCTAATAAGTCGCGCTGGATATCCACGTTCTGCCAGTCTGATCTTAAACATATCTGCCTGGCGGAGAAATTCACTCATCTCAGAGCAATTCCTTCGGAGACGAAGGAATTGACTAATGGGAATAGCATCCCTTTGGCATCGGGGATGGAAACTCCCATATTGAAGGAGTGTGTTCTTCGCCGTGGGTTTAGTGTATAGAGATACAAGCAGTTCTCCGTCCGAATGTTTTACCCACACATCCAAAAATTCCACTCTGTTGTCACTAGCATTGGCAGTGAACTTCAGGTTTGGATCGGCCGCATTAATCCATGATACAAATTCGTTTAGAAGGTCCTGGTCACCTCTCCACACAAAGACAATATCATCGATAAACCGTGACCAGGCTCTCACATTCTCAAAGAATGGGGCCATTTCATTGTAGATGTTTGTTTCCTCGAATCTGCCCATGAACAGGCACGCCACACTGGGGGCACACGATGCCCCCATGCTGACGCCCTGTACCTGGTGAAAGTATTGATTGTTAAATTGAAAATAGTTTTTGCCTAAAACTATCTTTAAATGATCAAGGGAGCATTGGGGAGATCATTCTGCGTGGATAGAATTTACTCGAGGACCTGAATCGCTCCGTCTTGCGGAATGTTGGTCTAAAGCGATTCCAGGTCCATCGTCACTAAAAGTTCTTTCCTATGATCAAACGGTATCTTCTCCACTTTGGAGATAAAGTGTCCAGTGTCCTTCACGAAAGATGGAAGTTTGCTTACCAAGGGTTTTAAAAAACGGTCAGCGTACTTTGAGAGGGGCTCAGTGGCTGCCCCAATGGTCGATACAATGGGTCTCATGGGGGAATCCTGGATGTCCTTGTGGACTTTCGGTAAACCGTAAATGATGGGCATGCGGGTATATGTCGGAGTGAAGTATTCTGCATCCTTGGTACAGATATGTCCCTGATCAACCGCGGTACTGACCACAGCAAGAATCCGCAGTTTAAGGGCTTCCTCTGGACATCTCATCACTTGTTGGTAATGTCTAGTGGATGAGAGGAGTGCGGTCATTTTTTCCACATATGTGGGGGTGTTGAAAACAACTATCCCCCTACCCTTGTCACAGGGTTTGACAGTTAGACTACGGTCCTCTTGAAGTAGTTTCAAAGCCAAATTTTCTCCGCTCAGGAGATTGTGTTCAGGTTTAGGTACATATTTGATAATTTTGTCGATCTTGTTAATGACCGCCTTCTCAAAGATTCCGACCTCTGGTCCTAACACATCTAAACTAGGTGTAAAGCTAGATGGTGGTGTGAGGCCAGATCGGTTATCTGACCCCACCAAGGAAGGTCGGGTGAGGAAGAATTTTTTACGGCTAATTTTCCTAAAAAAGGATTGCAGGTCTTTGATAAATTCAAACCGGTCAAAACCAACAGAAGATACAAACGAGAGACCTCTTGACAGAAGTCTCATAGTTTCATCCGAGATCTGGGAATCAGATAGATTAAAAACTGGGATGGAATTCAAGTTCTCCAATACTGGGTCTGTCTTGTTTGTATGTATCGCTGTGGTCGTCCCTGATCCTGATGGAAGGAACTCCCTGCAGGGGTTCGGTTTTTGGGTCGATAGTTGCCCCTGTGATTCCCTAAAAAATGGTCCTGTCCTGCAGGATGGATGTAGTGTCTGGGAGTGGGAGTTGAGAGCATTGTCCACTGCACTTCCTTTTTATTTTTCCAGTCTCTGTGTGTGGAGCTGAGGGCATTGTGCCAGTGTTGGTCGGTGAAGTGCACGCTGTACATCAAAATGGGGTAAAGTGTGTGTCCTGCAATGTGGGTAGGGTCAGTGGCAAGTTGCTTGAGGACGACGCTGTTCATGCTTTCCAGGAGGTCGGTTGTGATGGTATTGCTAGGGTCATCGAGGTGGAAGTTAGATTTACTACAAGTACATTTTTTCTTACAGTTTTGGCAGTTTTGGCTATTCACCACTCACAGGTGTAAAGTTACATTTCTTTTTTTTTCAAAGCTTTATTCGACCTTTAGTCATAAAAGCATACTTCCTAACCATAATACAATAAATACTAAGCATAAAAAACAGTCAATTAAAAACATATTAAACAAGAAAAGTCGAATGCTGATAAGATCTAAAATAATACATTAAAAGGTCGTTTAGAAAAAGATTTTAAGAACATACGTCATTAAAGGAGGCAGTTATTAATACATATTAGCTATAAGGCTTTAGCAGCACGTAATCTTATTACCCACGCCCAGGCCAAAAATGTTGCTACGCCTATTACCAGTAATGTAGAAGAATCAGATGTTAAGATTCTAAGGGCTTGCGAGGAACAGCGAGTGCCCATATTTTTACAAATTGGTTTTAACCATTTTCGCCGGGGGGTAACATATAAGGGGCAGACAAAAAACAAATGTGCAATGTCTTCTATTTGATTTTTGCAATGATCGCAGTAAGCATCCTGCGATGGAGACCAGTTTTGTCTAAAAGCATTCACTGGGAGTGTTCCCACACGAAATTGAAAATATAATTTCCTGTCAAAAGGGCGTTCGATTAAATCCCAATATTTTTCATATGATGGAAGTTGTTTAGAATCCATAAAGCGAGATGACAGGGTGGATTGCAGGCCTTTTCGGTACATTGTGGCATAAACCGAATCCCAATAAATGTCCTTCAGTTGCTTTTTAGTTGGAAATAAGGCAACATCCATATTACCCCACAAATGATCTAGGCCCAGTTTCCCTAGTGTGCCCCGGAGCTCTTTTAGCCAAATAATGCAGTGAAATCGGTCAAAATTCACAACATCATGAAAAGCTGATGCATAGTGGCTTAACTCTGGGGTTACCATTAGGCACCTCCAATACAACAAAGGACGTAGGCGAGCAATATCTTCAATGTTTCTCCTGCCTAATTCCATCTTTAGTGGGATTGTGGGGGTGCTCTGTGGGGCCCCAACAAGCCCTCGCATAAATCTATTTTCCGCCCGCCCCAGATTACCTAGGTTCGAAAATCCCCATAGCTCAGACCCATATAAGCATGCACTCAGTACCTTCATGCTATAAATCTCGAGCGCACAGTTAATGGGTCTTGTCAATGATGTGTTATGTTTGATTGAGACCGCACCTGCTAGCTGGTTAAATTTTAATAATGCCATGTCAGTGTGTGATTTCCATTTCATATCATGTTGGAGAATAATGCCTAGATAAGTAAAGGCGTCTACCGTTTTCATGGTTCGCCCTTATATTTTATTACCCCCTTGAAAGCCGATTGGGAACTTAGACACATGAATTTAGTTTTACTGGTGTTTATTTCCAGACCACGGCTGTCACAAAAGTCCCCAAAAGCGTCAACCGCTTGCTGCAAACCACTGGGCGTACGTGATAGCAAAAGCGTATTGTCCGCGAACATTAGTACGGGGACGTGTACACCTGCTACCAATGGGGCGTCAGTTGGAGATTTATTTAAGAATTCCACAATTCCGTTTATATAAATTGAAAAGAGCGTTGGGGCCAGGACGCAACCTTGCCTCACCCCCCGTTCTACTGGAAAACTGGCCGTCACTTCCCCCTGTTTGCCCCACCTTATTTTTGCAAAATTATTTTCGTGGAGGCGGACCAGTAGAGTAAGGAGCTCTCCGCTAATTCCCACATTGGCCAGCGTTTCCCACAGTTTTTCTCTCGGGACCAGATCAAATGCGGCTTTTAGGTCCACCAAGACTGCATACAATCTGCTATTTCGGAGTGTAACATTTCTCCAGTAAATGGCTAAAAAATAAAAAAACTTGGTCAACACTGCTAGTCAAAGGGCGAAAGCCTGCTTGAAATGGCGACAATATATTTTGGTCTTCGATCCACTGCTGTAACTTGTTCTGGACCATTCGACCCATTATTTTCTGTGCGGTGTCAATTAAGCTAATGGGTCTATAATTTTTTACCAATGTTTTATCCCCCTTTTTGAATATAGGGATAATTTCAGCCCCTTTCCACGAAGGCGGGACTTCTCCGCCCATGGCTATTGCATTGGCCAACCAATTGAAATATGTGCACCATGATGGCCGATCAGATAAAAAGACATCTGCTGGGATGCCATCCATGCCTGGTGATTTTCCGCATGACACGCAGTCGAGTGCCAGGTTTACCTCCTTTTCAGTAAATATTTGAGCTTTATAATAGACAGTTTCAGGGAGAGATATGGCTGCATATCTCGGGTTTCTGGCATATTGAGGTCGGAAAAAATCATTCCATCCTTCCTGAGACACGTGGTTTTGTGGTTGGGCTGCTTCCTCACATCTGTTCCATTTAACTAAAGCCCAAAACCGCTTTGAATCTTTATTAGTGCAGGCCTGTTTTAGCTCGCTCCAACCCTCCTCGTCCCAGCGCCTCTTAGATTGCTTTTGTGTCTGCCTATAGATATCTCTTGCCTTTCTAACGGCCGTAGGGTTTCCTATTTTCAGTTCTATGCTTAGGTTTTGCCTAGCTAGTCTGCAGTTTTTATCATACCAGCCTTTAACGGGTTGGGGTTTTTTAGAAGCAGTTGGATCTACTGTTTTAAGAAAAAAGCTTTGAAGTTTAATAAACAAGTTTTTATGGGCCTTCATCATGTATTCCACGAAGTTAGAGTTCCCATGGAGCAACTTGATAGCACCGACCTCGTCTTTTACTAAAATTTTTAACTGTTCTAATTTCCTTTCATTCCCTAGCAGCGTACCCCATTTCAGATGTCTCTGGTTATTAGAACACACAACATCTTGTGTTATCATCTGTTTATGATTTATGGGTGCATTAGCTTCATAATAGGGATGAAATGTCATATGCAAAGGATGGTGGTCGCTCTCCAAGCGTGGTACAACTGCCATGTCTATTAATTTGGACCATGCTCTAAGATCGATTAAAAAGTAATCGATCCTGCTAGTTGCACGACCATTGTCAAAGGTAGAATTTCCATTTAAATCAGAGTGTGTCCTCCCATTCATGGCTCTTAATCCTCTGAAGAGGCAAAGACTCTTAATCCTGATGGCCGTGGCACTCCATCTTTTTATAGGGGGAATCTCTAATTGCGGTATTCCCCACCTGGTATCTTCCTCCTCCGTTAGACTTCTATCCTCTCTCCCAGGGGCTCAAAAGTTGAATTAAAATCGCCACCCACAACAACATGGGAGTTGAGTGGAAGAATTTCAAGATCTTGTTCTAATGCTACCTGTGCCCACCCCCCTAGCATAGAGATTATACAAGGCTAGCTCTTGGCCGTTAGGCCATCTAATATTCACTGCTAGGATGTCATTGGATGTTATTAGTCTTTGTGATATGGTGCAAGACAATGCTTGGCGTACCCATATTATAAGTCCTCCAGAAGGACGCCCCTTTTCTCCTCTGATTGCAGGTTTATAAAAGTTTAAGTACCCCATACGAAATACGGGGTTAATTGACCAAGTTTCCTGCATCAAAACTATGTCATGTCTGTCAATATAGTCTACCCATTCGGGAGTTAAAAACTTACTCGCTATTCCTGCTACATTCCAGGATATAAAGTTCAATGGCCGTTCTCCTAGAGTTGGGCCAAATGTTGGAGTCACCTCCCTGCATTCCCTAGGGACCTTAATTATCAATTCTCCCTGCTCAGGCCTTATATCATCCCCAACTATTCGGCTATTATCAATTGAGCCATCTAGCCCTGTAATAAGGGTTTTGTTATTTATATTTATATCTGCCTTATGATCTAGTGCTCGATTTTTTATATGATGGTATAGTGAGTTGTCTAGTTGGCCCATTGGATCAATCAACTGATATTTTACCATTTGTCCTTTATCTCTTATGAGTCAATCGCACTCATTCAGGTTGGATAACGGTGAAAATCTATTATCTAAATTTAGTCCCCATACATTTGCAGGGCTCTCCCAAGTTCTTCTACCGGGCAATGTTGACCATTTGGTTCGCAGAACACTCGGTTTTGAGGACAAGCCTTTCCTTTTATAGAAAAAATCCAGGGAGAGTGGAATTAGACCTGCCGTTCTCCGTTGTGGGGGAAATAGGTTGTTCAGGATTTCCGGCAACACTTCGGGGCTTTTGAGATTCACGACCACACAATCCCCAGGAAATTTCTTGTTCCCACTCCCTACCCATTTTACCCGTTTTGCAGATAGGAGATCCTCTGCCAATTTATGTTTACCCCCAGGACCCATATGCATGTTATTGCTTAGCCATTGTAGTGCCTTGTTTAGTAATGAATCCGGGTGTTCTATCTGACCTACATTTAAAGGAGGGACGTTGGCGAGTACCAGAATAAGGGGTGAAGCTTCTACAATTAGCTCCACGGAATTATTTACCAAATTAGATCC
This sequence comes from Lissotriton helveticus, assembly GCF_964261635.1. Lineage (NCBI taxonomy): Eukaryota > Metazoa > Chordata > Amphibia > Caudata > Salamandridae > Lissotriton > Lissotriton helveticus. The sequence continues at coordinate 1,476,280,508 of NC_136069.1, forward strand.
CTGCAGTGTGCAATCCCCCACAGAATCTATGGGGGCAGCACCAGGGAGAGTAATTTGTTCTGGGCCAGACTTCTGATATTCCTGGTCGGTTGGTGGCGGCTCTTCTACGCCTGGGTTTGCAATTTCTAATGGAGGATTTTCGGCAAGTTTTTCTTTAAGGGTTGTCGATAACTCCTCCACTCTATCATGTGTTATTTTTAAATTGGCCTCCATTTTATTTATTTTAGCCGTGAGTTGATCAATTTTTGACAGTAGGGGTTTTACTAGTTGACTTAACTTAATGTCCAGCATGCCCATAATTTTTCTTAATAGACCATCATCCCACCCTTGTCTCACATCCCCTTCACCCACATTCCCATCTACGATATTCTTATTAGGCGGGGTGGCTGGCCTTTTCCTACTAGATCTTAGGCCCTCCCTTTTAGAGGCGGCCTTAAAAATATCTTTAGTTACTCTCGGGGCCGGAACAGGGGGCGGTGGAGAACTAGAATCTATTACCTCGATATCTGTGGTTAGTTCATGCAGAGAAGCATCTAGAGCCCCCACTGTCGCTTCCCCATTAGTAGCTAGATTTTCCTCAGGTGACACATTTTGTGAAATCCCTACATCCGGCCCTAATGGAGCTGGAGATAAGTCAGTTGGGGTATCTAGCAATATTAAGTCAGTATGTAAGTTCTCGTTTTGAGGCAGAGTCAAGGGGGTACCTAGGCCCAGCGAGGACCTCCGTTCATTATTAATCTTTTCAACAACTTGTACCAGGTAGTTGTCCATGGTGTTGGTCGGGGCGATGACATTTCTTGGCTTAGACATTGATGGTAATCTTTTTGTCTTAAAACCGATGAAAACTGTATAGTCAATAAGAATGAACAAGCTTCTTTACCTTCCCGTATGGCTTTCTCAAAGGTCCTGATTCAGAGCAGGCAAGTAGAAGCGATATGGGCCGATTTGCTTTTGAGCATTGAAGGTAGATCGTTTATCCTGTTTGCCTCAATGATGGTTCTTGTCAGGTCTGTGCAATAGATGTTAGGGGGGGGGCCCGTCCCGTCACCTTAGGTCCCCTGAGGGCCACAGAGGGCCCGCCCTTTGCCCGGGCTTCGCTCCGGGCGTCCCGCAAGACAGAGATGTCGTTTTTATTTATGCGCCTCCTGGCGCTTCGTTTGCACGCAGACCCCAGCAGGGACTCTGGGTGTTGTATTCCCCTCGCCGGTCTCCGCTCGGCGGCTCCCGCTTTAGATGGTAAAAAGCGGTGTAGCGGCGGGAGACTGGCGGGCGGGTCCGCGGAGGGCTGGGCGAGGCAACAGCAAGTACTTCAATTTGGCAGGAACACAGCAAGGCTTTAATGCAGAGTAGCGGAAAATGAAACCCACAGCCAATGACGATGTAGCTGTATTTATGCGCCTCCTGGCGCTTCGTTTGCACGCAGACCCCAGCAGGGACTCTGGGTGTTGTAGTCCCCTCGCCAGTCTCCGCTCGGCGGCTCCCGCTTTAGATGGTAAAAAGCGGTGTAGCGGCGGGAGACTGGCGGGCGGGTCCGCGGAGGGCTGGGCGAGGCAACAGCAAGTACTTCAATTTGGCAGGAACACAGCAAGGCTTTAATGCAGAGTAGCGGAAAATGAAACCCACAGCCAATGACGATGTCGCTGTATTTATGCGCCTCCTGGCGCTTTGTTTGTACGCAGACCCCAGCAGGGACTCTGGGTGTTGTAGTCCCCTCGCCGGTCTCCGCTCGGCGGCTCCCGCTTTAGATGGTAAAAAGCCGTGTAGCGGCGGGAGACTGGCGGGCGGGTCCGCGGAGGGCTGGGCGAGGCAACAGCAAGTACTTCAATTTGGCAGGAACACAGCAAGGCTTTAATGCAGAGTAGCGGAAAATGATTCCCTAAAAAATGGTCCTGTCCTGCAGGATGGATGTAGTGTCTGGGAGTGGGAGTTGAGAGCATTGTCCACTGCACTTCCTTTTTATTTTTCCAGTCTCTGTGTGTGGAGCTGAGGGCATTGTGTCAGTGTTGGTCGGTCCTGAGATGGCGAAGTGCACGCTGTACATCAAAATGGGGTAAAGTGTGTGTCCTGCAATGTGGGTAGGGTCAGTGGCAAGTTGCTTGAGGACGACGCTGTTCATGCTTTCCAGGAGGTCGGTTGTGATGGTATTGCTAGGGTCATCGAGGTGGAAGTTAGATTTACTACAAGTACATTTTTTCTTACAGTTTTGGCAGTTTTGGCTATTCACCACTCACAGGTGTAAAGTTACACAAAGCTGTAGACAAAGGTGTAGATTTACATTTTCCCAACCCCTCATATGGGGGTAGAGTCACCAAAAATGTCATATACGACAGTAAAGTTAATACTAGCAGGGATCTTATGACTGTATGTGATGATCTGCACCCTTGGCAAAGAGTTTTAAATAGCAGCTGAGTCTTCTTATGGTAAAGTATAGGCAAAAGTGTAAAACGTTTTCTAAATCATGTCATGTCATGTCATGTTATGTTACTGGGTACTTATAAAGGGCACGGCTACTCCCTGGAATGTCCCGGCACTAGGAAAGAAGAAACCAGTGACAAAGCAGAGCAGGCAGCCCCAAGGCCGCTGACCTATTGTGCAAAAAGCCAAGTTTTTAATCTGCGTCTAAAGCTGAGGAGGTCCTGCGCTTCACACAAGGCTGGAGGCAAGTTACTCCAGAGCCGAGAAGCTACCACCTGGAAAGACCACCCACCCAGATGAGAGTGGGAGAATCTTGGGATCTGCGAGAGTAGCTGATTTGAAGACCTCAGACTTCTAGATGGAACATAGTACTGGCACCTGTTTCTTAAATAAAAGGCCCCAATATTAAGGAAGGCCTTATAAGCCAGCACCAAGGCCATGAAATGTGTTCACTTTCGTACTGAGAGCCAATGCAAGGACTTCAGGTGAGGAGTTATGTGTGTCCTGAGGTCCACCATAAGAATGGCTTTAGCAGCAGCATTTTGTACCACCTTTAGGCAGCCAAAAAAATAAGGCCGAACATTTACATAATCAAGGCGGGACAAAATCAGTGCTTGTACTACTGTTTTCCTATGGGAAACTGGGAGTAGTGGGAGGAAGTTTCTCAGCATTTTCAGTAGGCCAAAACATGTATTAGCCACAGTCTGAACCTGGGATTTCATGGACATATCCGCATACAATTTTACCCCAGGATTCTTAACAGTAGTGGCTGAGGTAGCAGGAGGGGACATGTTCTATGGCCACCATTCACGCCACTCTTCCCCCAGATTGTGACAAAAGAAGATAATTTCTGATTTCTCAGAATTGCACAATATTTGATTTTGTTTAAACCACTCAAATACTGCTGAGAGGCAGGTGTTTATCTCATTCCTATTCAGGGCCTCGTCCTTACCGCACGAGAAACAACAGTTGTGTATCATCGGCGTATGATATTACTTTGGCATCGTATTGTTCTGCCAACTGAGCCAAGGGGGCCATAAACACATTAAATAGAGTAGGGCTCAAACTAGATCCCTGTGGTACCCCTACATTGAGTGGCAGAATAGGGGCCGAGAAGGGGGGAGACCAGACTGTTTGCTGATGATTTTCCAGATAAGATGTAAACCACTGGAGGACCGTGCCTTATATACCACATCCCTGGAGTCTACCCAAAAGGAGGTCATGGGGCACGGCATTGAAAGCTGCAGATAGGTCCAGAAGTATCAAAACTGCTTTCCCTCCTTTATCCAAAGAGGTTTTAATGGATTCAGAAATTTCCAGAAGGGCTGTTTCAGTACTAAAATTAGCATGGAACCCTGATTGGCTCGGATGTAATACACAGTTGGTCTCCACAAAATCCGCGACAACCTTATTTACGTATTTCTCCAAGACCTTGGAGAAAAAAGGCAGCAACGAAATAGGCCTGTAGTTGCTGGGTCAACAAGAAGAGAGAAGACCCCACATGTTCCAGGGAACAGGGTACTGCAGACAAGTCAAAGAAATATCCCTGGAGAGGGTAATTTGGCGGAATGTTATTTCACTCACTCACACTTAGTACTACAGGTAATATTTAGGTCACTGGTCACAAACTAGTTTATACCGTTCACAGTCTTTTTATTAAAAACATATAAATAAAAAATTCATTACATAATCATTTTCATAATACATATAAAATCAACAACATATTATATTGTGCAATACGTAAAAACAATATTAAAACATATACATTGTTATACAGGGATAAAGCAAGGGAAAAGAATACACATTCTAAGGTGTCAACATGATCCTATCAGAATTAATAAACATATTATTTGAAACACAACACGTACTTTCAGTGGTAAAGTAAGGAAAAAGAGAAACCCCTATGGAAAAACAACACCTATTTTTGTTACGGATTTTGAGATTCAAACGCCCTTACAGTACTATAAACAAAAATCCCATGTTGCAATATGCCAAATATCGAGGATTTCCTGGGCTTGAATTCTACAAGGCAAAGAGAGCGTCGACGCTTTTCGGTGTATCTGCCCTTGGATATTGGACCACCTTCCTCAGGACAGTTCGGAATCGTTTGGGGTTAAAGACACAGATCCTTTCTTATGTTTAAGGATCTGAATCTTTTCTTTTAAATTATGGCCGTTTCCTCGCTCAACTGGACCTTAGACTCGATCTATCGTTAGAAATTGCATAGAGTCGTAGGGGGTGTTCACTTGCCCTTACGTCTCGTGGATTGCCCTCTGGATATGGGAACCCCAAAGATTTTCAATTGTGTCAAACTTAAGTCTGGTGCAGTGAACTCTTCTCCGCTCGTGGAGTTTGCATGGTTTTTCGCACTCCGCGTTACGCGGAGCTTGCAGAGTTCCAAAAAACTCCAATCAGCTGAGCCAAGTTATTTCCCTTGCTCGCGTTCATCAACTTCAAGTTGGCGAGTGCGAGTGAGGATAATCCACCTCCCAGCGAGATTGTTTCTCATTTGCAATCATCAACATCAAGTTGGTGAGCGTGGAAAGTCAACCTCCCGGTGAGATTTCTCAACATGGGCGGTCAGATTTCTCATTTCGAGTGGCCGAATATGCTTGTGACTGCTCGCATTGAGAAACCGTCCATTCGTGTTGAAAAAGCTGCCGCTCGAGTAAAAATCTACTCGAGCGGCAGAAAGGAAGCAGCTCCTGCTTGCGCTGTTCATGGTACCATTTGCGATGATTGCACAGAGTGGACAAGCACCTGTCACTGAAAATCACCGCCAACAGCATTTATCTAAAGAAACTCAGATACCTGCGGAGCTCCGCATAGTGAGGCGGAGTTTTTTTTGCATTTTGCTATGCGGAACTCCGCGAACACCGTTCAGGTTTAGTCAAATGAAACTAGAGTCAGGACACTGGGTATGTCCCGGTCCCGGTTATTAAGTAATCTTCCCAAATATTTAGTTGCATTGATTAGTTTCAGATGAGAGAAATAGTGCCAAATGTTGATTGATTCCAGTGCCCAAGCAACACCAGGTAGACCAGAGTTAGATCTGTAGTTTGAGAGATTGTCAGGATTCAAGGCAATGTTCAAAATGTTGGCAAGTATAGTAATTGGATCACGCAGGTCAGGAGGAATGGGATAGGGACATGGAATTGGATAACAGAGGGTCAGAAGGAGATGTGCAGGGGCACCACACTGATCTAACTGGGTTGGTATCAGGGGTTGCAGCAGTATACACCATACAGGGCAAGCAGATTGGCAGTGCAGCACAACGGAGCATGGAAAACAATAGTGAGGGGAGAGGGCCATGAACATGGACATCAGAGAGCAGAGGGGAAAGAGGCAAGGGCCACAAGCTAAAAATACCGGACAGGCAGGATAATGGCATGAGCAGTATTTTCCTTTGTAAAGCCTCAGTTGTTTTTTATAAGTCGTTCATGGCATTATTTTAAACAGTGCGCTCAAGTCCATCTTATCATGGAGCTGAAAGAGGGCCTGATTTAAATGTTTACGGAGATCAGCATTTTCTCCCCCCAACATTATAGTCCGCCTGTCCAATTTTGAATTGGGCGGACCATACTTTGACGACGGCCGAAACTACTGAAAGTGAGACAGCAAAAATAGTCCCGTCTACAGCAGAGGTAAAAGTAGCATAGGTTCATAAGTAAAAAGAAAGGGTTATTTTTTCAAAAATTAGAAGATGTTAATGACAATTGGTGTTCTTTTAAGAAAATAGTACCTAATGCTTTGGGGTCAATTTAGTTCATTTATTCAAAATGAAAGCTGTTTCTTGACGAACAATTTTTGCGTCATTTTTAACATGGGAAAAGTGACGCAAAAGTGGCCAAGGGGCTTGTAAATAAGCCCCTCGGTACTCCGTCAAATATATCTGTTAGCAATAGCATACCCACCCTAGCAAAAAGAAAACTGTGAAGCAGGCAAATTGAAATAATTACGGCCAGCATATTATTTGAAACATTCTTCGCCCAATGTCATTAACAGGACCGGTTGCATATCTAGCCCATTACTGTTGGGAATGCATGACATTTTAAGCTAAGTTTCCACATTCCTGGTGCGCTCAGGTCCATTTATTCAAAATGAAAGCTGTTTCTTGACGAACAATTGATATATTTTCAGAAAATGCCAAACTAATGTTTAGTCTAGTACAAAATCAGATCATCTTAAACATGATAGTTCATGAAAAAAGTAGTGTATTTCAAAAATATATCAAGCTGGGGTTTGATTGATAATTGGTGCTCGCATTTTGCTCGTTGTCCCATAACATCCTTGGCTGTATATAATTTTTTCATGATAGTTTTATAATAATTTATGAGTTATGAGACGGTTTTTCATGAGTTATATTTAAAGCTCTAATTCATTCTATTATCATTTTATGTAAAATTGTTAACTACGGCTTGAACCAGCATTATTGGTGAAACACATCGCTTGTGCTGTAGATTGTAAGATCTGTCTAAGAAGACTTGAGATGGTGGGACGCATGTATGTATCATGAGATGTTGTATCCTTCACGTTCCAATTAGATCTCATTAAAAAAAAAAATTAGAGGAGAGGCAGACACATTTTAAATGAAAATGTAAAACTATGAGTGGAAGCGGAAGCTAGGAAGGAAGACAGGACGAAAACAGCTTGTGTGGGGAAAAATGTTTTGTAAAATGCACGAAATTACCCAATACTTTAAAAAAAATATGTCGGGAAGAACACAATGAAAACCACTGGTGAGATTTTGTCTTGTTCTGCCTGCCATGAAACACTGGAATATTGTGCCATCGAAAAAACCTGTATAATACATGGATTTTCACTAATTTCTTTAAAGTAAGAACTGTGAGATGCCCTTTTTTTACCCTGTTGCTGCAACCTTTCCAAAGGAAAATACACCAACCCCTTTGTATCATCTTTGGGAGAAGAGGTGCATTGCTCATTTGCTTTTTCTTTGCAATTTGGTAATGAAATTTGAGCTTCTGCTTTAGACCCAAATGCATGATGGTAAAGGTCACAAGGCAATCCCATTAGGCTTTGTGCAGGAAAACGCTGACTGCTGAAAGTTGTCAGCTACTGTATACTGACACATAATTAGTTCTAAAAATTGGGTGAGCGAATAGCTGGAAGAGACGTAATTTAAACCATTTTGGAGTTGGTTACATGAAGTTAGAAAGAGATAGGATCATCATCTGAAAGGTGGCAAAATATGGTGGTCTGTGCACGGAGAATTCAGTCGCGTACCACGCCATGGTGTGTAGCTGATAAACACTCAGGGGCTTATTTACAAGCCTCTTGCGCCACTTTTGCGTCATTTTTAACATGGGAAAAGTGACGCAAAAGTGGCCAAGGGGCTTGTAAATAAGCCCCTCGGTACTCCGTCAAATATATCTGTTAGCAATAGCATACCCACCCTAGCAAAAAGAAAACTGTGAAGCAGGCAAATTGAAATAATTACGGCCAGCATATTATTTGAAACATTCATCGCCCTATGTCATTAACAAGACCGGTTGCATATCTAGCCCATTACTGTTGGGAATGCATGACATTTTAAGCTAAGTTTCCACATTCCTGGTGCGCTCAGGTCCATGCTAACCTCTAATGATCACTTCTTACAGACACGTTAAGAGTAGTAGGTCAGTCTTGGCTATTTAAAAACCGACAACCTTCAAAACACGAGGTGTACGCACTTGGGATTCTTCAGAACAGAGCTAAGCCAAAGCAGGCTTCTAAGGATAACCTTTTGTCGCTAATTGCTTAACGTTTCATTATTTCAGAGGGCACCTTGGAAATGGTCCTAGTCAGTGATACAAAGATACATATCTTGACAGTGGCAATAGATATTTACTTGGATATTGCATCCTAACTCTGACATGGTCAAGGTTGTCATTTATTAAAATAAATATCCTTAGGGCCCACTTTCAAAGGTAAGTATAAGAGAAACGAGTACTGTTACTAATGATAGCTACCACGAAAACGTTTAGCATTTCTTTTTTCTTGGGACTCAAAAAAATCCCATGACCATTGTGTTAGACCTGACAGCCTTAGGGTCATCTTTCCCCAACTTGTTGCCTGCATCCCTCCATTTTCTGACTTTGGTTTTGCTGGTTTAAGACTCTGCGCAGTTTATCACTGGTGACCAGTGCTAAAGTGTGTGTACTCTTTACCCTAAACATGGTAACATTTGCTTAACTGCAATTGTCATATTTAAATAACTTGTAAATCCCTGGTAAAATGCACTATGTGTGCTTAAGGCCTGTAAATTATTTGGTACTAGTTGGCTTGCAGCAATCAGTGTTCGCCCACTTGAGAAGCCCTCTAACCAAGGCTCAGGCCTGCCATTGCAGATATATGTGCAGTTTTACTCTCCCACTTCGATTTGGCAAGGTATCCCTCTTAACAGGTCTAAACCTTCCCTTCTAATACATGTAAGCCACCCTTAAAGTAGGACCTGTCGAACCCACAGGGCAGGGTGCAATGTGCTTTAAAGGCAGGATATGTACTTTAAAGTTTTGCATGTCATGGTAGTGAAAAACTTCCAATTCATTTTTTCACTACTGCAAGGACTATCTATCACATAGGATAACTTGGAGATTACCTTCTTAAATTTTTATGTGTAATTTCCAGTTGTTAAGAAATAGACTTTTCACATTTCGGGTCACTGGAATCCAAATTTAAAATCACAGTTTATGGTGAAGTTGGATTTAAAATTAAAGTCGAGCAACTACCACTTTTAGAAAGTTTGCATTTACTTAGTTTAGCCATTTGGTGACTGCTGCCTCTTCCAGACCAGCCTGGGGTAGGTGACAGGTGGTCTTTGTGTATTTCCTCTAGACTGTCACATACAGAGGGACCTTGGGTGGAGCTTGATGGGCTTTCTTGGGTGGGAGATGGGAGGTAAGAGCTGGGCACAGCCTCACACTTATACTTGAGAGGGTTGTGTCCTGTCCACAATCAAAGAGCTGCATACCCCCTAGTTGTGAAACTGGAGTCCGGGCAGATAGGCAAGACCGCTGTGCACTTCAAAGATTTCTTTGAAATTTCCCATACTTAAAAGGCACTACTGGTTATAAGTACTGCGCCTCTGACACCATGACTTCAATACACTTCTGTAACCACTCTGTCAGGATGAAGAGCTGCTGTACTTCTGAAAGGACTGCACTCTGGTGGACTGCTGTTTGGTTGGATGCTGCCTTGATTTGCTCTTGCCTTGCTCAGCTGCCCTGCGGCCTGCCGTTCTCCTGCTTGAGTGAGAAGGACTGGGCCTGCATTACTTGAACCCAGCGTGACTCCAAGGACTTTTTGGCTTCTTGGCTGTTCTAAGTCTCATGGATATTAAAGACTTTCACTACCTGCAACTGCATCTGGACTCTTCAAGTTGTGAGTCTGCCCTGCTAATAGTGCCACACCCGACTGGACCCATGGAAGTGAGGATTATGGTTCTTCTTCATCCAGAACCCACCCATCATCTCCGGAATGGGTGCATCTTTGCCTTTGCATGAGTCGGAACCAGCACATCCTCGTTGTTGCGTGGAGCGGACCCAGCACATTACCTTCAGAAACAGCAATTTACCCTGGGAATCGGTGCATCGCCTAGTGTTGGAGAAGCAGTCATGCATCATGTTCGGAACCTGCGTTTCACACTCAGAACCGATACATTGCCACAGTTGCAGGGAGAAAATCAACAAATCTTATCAGTTACATGGCACAACACCGATGCATCACTTTGGCTGCACCTCGCATCTTCATGGACGACGAAGAATCCCGGACCAAGGTACTTTGGTTAACAGGGCCCATGTGGGTCCCTAGATATGGCCCTCACTCCATCGCAGTTGGCTTGAACTGTTGACTTTGCCCAGTCTAGCATAACCAGAAAATCGATTTAGGCATGTATTGCTTCTAAGAGCTATTTTGACATTTACCAAGTGAAAATTCATATCTTGACGTCTACTTGTTGGACTTTAATCTTTTTAGTATTGTTTTATTTATAAAATCATGATCCTGTTTTTCTAACATGGTATGGAGTCTTTTTCTAGTGGTTTCACTGCGTTACTGTTTGAAGTGTTGCACAAATACTTTATACATTGCCTCTTAAGTTAAGCCTGGCTGATCTGTGTCAAGCTACCAGAGGTCGAGCACAAGATATTTTAGTGTGTATTGTGACTTACCCTGACTAGGATTGTGGTTTCAGCTTGGACAGGGTGCATACCGCTGCCAACCAGGAACCCAGTTAATGACACTGTGCATAAATATTCCCCAAAATGTGCAGGTTTTTATCTGCATGCCTTTCATGTTTTTAAAAAGATTTTTGGAACAATTGGTCCTGAGTCACAAACTTCACTTGATAGTACGTTTTGTAGTACTACAAAATGCAATTCACAAACTAAGCACAGGGATTCATGACTCCGTGCTCCCTTTACTTATGTGTGCAGAGTTCTCTAAGCTGACTCCGGAGTTTCTGGGTGCAGAGAACTCAGCACACATAAGTATAGGGAGTGTGGAGTTATAAAACTCCACAAATAGTTTGTGAATTCCTAGAAATTAGTAAACCTATTACCAATTGTAAGTTTACCTTTGTGAAACAGGCCCATTAGTTTAGATACTACAGGGCCTATACACAAAGGTAAAACTACCCTTTTCATTTAGATGGCTGAGATCTGGATGTGGAAGAAGTCTGCCAGGGTGTCACATAGTTCTTGGGAGGGGGAATTGTTGTTCCCGGTGGCTGCAGAATTGGAGAACTGCTTCACTAGGACGAAGAGCTGTGTGCTGCGGTTTGTGCTGGCATCTATGTGGACTACCAGGGCATTCTTCTTAGTTTCTTTCAAGAGGCGGTGATACTGGTTGATTTCTATCTTGAAAGTGATAAGGTCTCCTGTCTCTTTGCTGATGCACCACTTTTTTTCTAGTTGCCGCCAGTTGCATTTGGTGGACTTCAGCTCTGTGGTGAACTAGCTGGCTCTTCTGGTCGGTCCTTTGCATTTGGCTGGCATGACGAGGGTGATTGTGTCAGCACATTCATTGATACAATGGGAGAAGTTCTTCATAGCCTGTTTTGGGATGAATGTAGTGTCTGGGAGTGGGAGTTGAGAGCATTGTCCACTGCACTTCCTTTTTATTTTTCCAGTCTCTGTGTGTGGAGCTGGGGGCATTGTGCCAGTGTTGGTCTGTCCTGAGATGGCGAAGTGGACGCTGTACATCAAAATGGGGTAAAGTGTGTCCCCTGCAATGTGGGTAGGGTCGGTGGCAAGTTGCTTGAGGACGACGCTGTTCATGCTTTCCAGGAGGTCGGTTGTGTTGGTATTGCTAGGGTCATCGAGGTGGAAGTTAGATTTAGTACAAGTACATTTTTTCTTACCGTTTTGGCAGTTTTGGCTATTCATCACTCACAGGTGTAACGTTACACAAAGGTGTAGACAAAGGTGTAGATTTACATTTTCCCATCCCCTCATATGGGGGTAGAGTCACCAAAAATGTCATATACCACAGTAAAGTTAATACTAGCAGGGATCTTATGACTGTATGTGATGATCTGCACACTTGGCAAAGAGTCTTAAATAGCAGCAGAGTCTTCTTATGGTACAGTATAGGCAAAAGTGTAAAACGTTTTCTAAATCATGTCATGTCATGTCATGTCATGTCATGTTATGTTACTGGGTATTTATAAAGGGCATGGCTACTCCCTGGAATGTCCCGGCACTGGGAAAGAAGAAGCCAGTGACAAAGCAGAGCAGGCAGCCCCACCTATTGTGCAAAAAGCCACGTTTTTAATCTGTGTCTAAAGCTGAGGAGGTCCTGCGCTTGACGCAAGGCTGGAGGCAAATTATTCCAGAGCAGAGAAGCTACCACCTGGAAAGACCGCCCACCCAGATGAGAGCGGGAGAATCTTGGGATCTGGGAGAGTAGCTGATTTGAAGACCTCAGACTTCTAGATGGAACACAGTACTGGCACCTGTTTCTCAAATAAAAGGCCCCAATATTAAGGAAGGCCTTATAAGCCAGCAGGAAGGCCATGAAATTTGTTCTCTTTCATACTGAGAGCAAAAGCAAGGACTTCAGGGGATGTCCTGAGGTCCACCATAAGTATGGCTCTGGCAGCAGCATTTTGTACCACCTGTAGGCGGCCGAAAAAGATAGTCAGGAAGGCCGAACGTTTACATAATCAAGGCGGGACAAAATCAGTGCTTTTACTACTGTTTTCCTATGGGAAACTGGGGTAGTGGGAGGAAGTTTCTCAGCATTTTCAGTAGGCCAAAACATGTACTAGCCACAGTCTGAACCTGGGATTTCATGGACATATCCGCGTCCAATTTTACCCCAAGATTCTTAACAGTAGTGGCTGAGGTAGCAGGAGGGGACATGTTCCATGGCCACCATTCACCCCACTCTCCCCCCGGATTGTGACCAAAGAAGATAATTTCTGATTTCTCAGAATTGCACAATATTTTATTCTGTTTAAACCACTCAAATACTGCTGACAGGCAGGTGTTTATCTCATTCCTATTCAGGGTCTCGTCCTTACCGCACGTGAACAACAGTTGTGTATCATCGGCGTATGATATTATTTTTGCGCCGTATTTTTCTGCCAACTGCGCCAAGGGGGCCATAAACACATTAAACAGAGTGGGGCTCAAAATAGATCCCTGTGGAACACCTACATTGAGTGGCAGAATAGGGACCGAGAAGGGGGGAGACCAGACTGTTTGCTGATGATTTTCCAGATAAGATGTAAACCACTGGAGGACCTTGCCCCCTATACCACATCCCTGGAATCTACCCAAAAGGAGGTCACGGGGCACGTATCGAAAGCTGCAGATAGGTCCAGCAGTATCAAAACTGCCTTCCCTCCTTTATCCAAAGAGGTTTTAATGGATTCAGAAATTTCCAGAAGGGCTGTTTCAGTGCTAAAATTAGCATGAAACCCTGATTGGCTCAGATGTAATACACAGTTGGTCTCCACAAAATCCGCGACAACCTTATTTACGTATTCCTCCAAGACCTTGGAAAAAAAGGCAGCAACGAAATAGGCCTGTAGTTGCTGGCTACAGAAGGGTCGGCGGAAGATTTTTTTTTAGAAGGGGATAATTTTCCCGTGCTTCCAACTGTCCGGCATCACTCCTTCGGCCAGAGAGAGGTTCAAAACAATGTTGACAGCCGGGTTAATCGCCTCTGCAACAGATGCCAATATTTTCGCAGGGCAGGGGTCTGAGGATGAGCCTAATTTTAGTGATTTGATTATTTTCAATGAGTCATCCAGTGTGATTGGAGGAAAGTGCAGTAGGGATCCACCGGCATTGGGTAAAGCATGAGGGAGCTTATCAATAACGGCTGCTGTGGCTGTGGGTGCTTCCCCAAGCGCAGCTTGGATTGTGGTAATTTTTGTATAAAAATAATGTGCAATGCGGGTCCTCCATTTATTTGTGGGAATAAAAGGACTGATTGTCATGCACGGGGGAGAGAAGTCTTTGACAATTTTGAACAATTCCTTACTTTTATTGCCTTCTTTCTCTATTTTTAAGGACAGGAAGTTCTTTTTTTCCAAGCGGACTTTAGCATAGTGGGCTTTTAATGCCACTTTATACGCTAACTTATCCTCAGGACAAAAATTCTTCCTCCAGGCTCTCTCCAGACATTTGCAGAAGCTTCTACTTTTCCTTAGAGCCTCCGTGAACCATGGAGCTGAGGCTCTGCCACCAGTAGCTGCACGGGACTTAGGGGGGGCAAGCTCATTAGCACGAGATTCCAGCCAATTTTCTAATGAACATACATCATTAATTAAGTTCTCACTATAACAGATAGGATGAATTTTAAGTGCACTAACTAAAGCTGCCACAGTCATCTGAAAAAAGGTCTGAAACCTTTGGTGCGTGACATTCATTGTATTTGAGACTGAGGCAATTTTTTGCTTGTTCTGAATGTAAGTAGGCAATGGTCTGACCAGACAATAGGGCAGGGAGGGTCCATCTCGATCCTATCCGTTGAAAAAACCTGATCAAGGATGTGGGCCCTCTCGTGCGTAGGGCAGGAGACATAGGGGGCAAGGTTCAACATGCTGAGCGATTCATACAATTTCAAAGGCTCACGGTCAGTGCATTAATCCTTATGGATGTTAAAGTCCCCAAGTACCAAACATTCAATCAATCAATCAAGGTATTTATAAAGCGCGCTACATGAAGCTTGCTACATACCCTTGAGGGTCTCAAGGCGCTGGGGGGGAGCTGCTACTGATCAAAGAGCCAGGTTTTGAGATGTCTTCTGAATGCCAGTAGGTCTTGGGTCAGTCGTAGGTTCTTGGGGAGGGTGTTCCAGGTCTTGGCGGCGAGGTGAGAGAAAGATCTGCCACCGGCGGTCGTTCTTCGGATGCGGGGGACCGTGGCGAGGGCGATGCCGGCTGAGCGGAGGTTGCGGTGGGGGTGTAGAAGAAGAGTTGTCTGTTGAGGTATGCTGGTCCTATCTTATGGAGAGCTTTGTGTGCATGGATGAGGAGCTTGAAGGTTATCCTCTTGTTGACGGGGAGCCAGTGTAGGTCTATCAGGTGGGGTGTGACGTGGCTGCGGCGGGGGATGTCGAGGATCAGTCGTGCCGAGGAGTTCTGGATGCATTGCAGCCGTCTCAGGAGCTTGGTTGTTGTTCCTGCGTAGGAACAACCCAGCGATAGGTGCAATAGCATTTCCTAATGACTCCAGCGTGACGCCTGTCCTGGTGGGCGATAGATTACAGTGCCTGCAATTGACTGGTGTGCAGACACCAGTAGCAGGAAGCCGAGACTCTGGGCACCTTCCAACTCTGTGGTGGGTAGAGCTGTGCAAGAGAACAAATTTTTGTAAATGATGGCTACTCCCCCACCCCGAACACCCAGCCTATCCTTTTTCAGTAGCAGAAAGCTTGTGAGAATGGCGTTCGCAATAGTAGGATTTGAGCCTTCATGTAGCAATGTCTCCGTCAGAAACATAACATCAGGTATAAACTCAGTAAGCACATCAAAGATTTTAAATTTGTGTTGTTTCATAGAACGTGTGTTCAAAAGCATCACTTTTAAATCTTTATTGACCATAGAATTCTGCAGTGCTGGGGGCCATATGCCCAGCTTTCCAGGGCTCGCTGAACTTCCTACATACATCATTAATTAAGTTCTCACTATAACAGATAGGATGAATTTTAAGTGCACTAACTAAAGCTGCCACAGTCATCTGAAAAAAGGTCTGAAACCTTTGGTGCGTGACATTCATTGTATTTGAGACTGAGGCAATTTTTTGCTTGTTCTGAATGTAAGTAGGCAATGGTCTGACCAGACAATAGGGCAGGGAGGGTCCATCTCGATCCTATCCGTTGAAAAAACCTGATCAAGGATGTGGGCCCTCTCGTGCGTAGGGCAGGAGACATAGGGGGCAAGGTTCAACATGCTGAGCGATTCATACAATTTCAAAGGCTCACGGTCAGTGCATTAATCCTTATGGATGTTAAAGTCCCCAAGTACCAAACATTCAATCAATCAATCAAGGTATTTATAAAGCGCGCTACATGAAGCTTGCTACATACCCTTGAGGGTCTCAAGGCGCTGGGGGGGAGCTGCTACTGATCAAAGAGCCAGGTTTTGAGATGTCTTCTGAATGCCAGTAGGTCTTGGGTCAGTCGTAGGTTCTTGGGGAGGGTGTTCCAGGTCTTGGCGGCGAGGTGAGAGAAAGATCTGCCACCGGCGGTCGTTCTTCGGATGCGGGGGACCGTGGCGAGGGCGATGCCGGCTGAGCGGAGGTTGCGGTGGGGGTGTAGAAGAAGAGTTGTCTGTTGAGGTATGCTGGTCCTATCTTATGGAGAGCTTTGTGTGCATGGATGAGGAGCTTGAAGGTTATCCTCTTGTTGACGGGGAGCCAGTGTAGGTCTATCAGGTGGGGTGTGACGTGGCTGCGGCGGGGGATGTCGAGGATCAGTCGTGCCGAGGAGTTCTGGATGCATTGCAGCCGTCTCAGGAGCTTGGTTGTTGTTCCTGCGTAGGAACAACCCAGCGATAGGTGCAATAGCATTTCCTAATGACTCCAGCGTGACGCCTGTCCTGGTGGGCGATAGATTACAGTGCCTGCAATTGACTGGTGTGCAGACACCAGTAGCAGGAAGCCGAGACTCTGGGCACCTTCCAACTCTGTGGTGGGTAGAGCTGTGCAAGAGAACAAATTTTTGTAAATGATGGCTACTCCCCCACCCCGAACACCCAGCCTATCCTTTTTCAGTAGCAGAAAGCTTGTGAGAATGGCGTTCGCAATAGTAGGATTTGAGCCTTCATGTAGCAATGTCTCCGTCAGAAACATAACATCAGGTATAAACTCAGTAAGCACATCAAAGATTTTAAATTTGTGTTGTTTCATAGAACGTGTGTTCAAAAGCATCACTTTTAAATCTTTATTGACCATAGAATTCTGCAGTGCTGGGGGCCATATGCCCAGCTTTCCAGGGCTCGCTGAACTTCCTACGTCAGGAGGGGAAAGAGCTACCCACATACAAACACTACAGTTAAGATCCTTCATGTCGGCAACACAAGATGAATGGGGGCGGCAGCTCACACACCTACCAACTGCCAGTAGACATTTCCTGCTGTAGCAAATGCGACTGTCCCTTGAATAAACATTACTTGGAGAAAAAGGGCCAGCATTTCCAATGCTGGACGCCTCCGGGACGCTGACGGGCGCAGACACAGGCCCTGGGTACATGAACAACTAGACCGCGCCTTAGCTAAAATGGCGTGTTGTTCCGTTTTCCCCCCGATTCCTTCTACTCAGGGTTCGATTCCCTCCACACAACAAAATTACCAGTTAAGGTTGAGTGCAGCACAATATTTAAAAAGATTCCTGAAGGCCCAGCAAATATTAAAACATAACAGCTTCACCGAATTTAAAACAAAATGCAAGGAGCAAATATTTTAGCAGCAACGAGGCGGTGCAGCTGTCTGCACTACCAGGGGTTCAAGTGCACTTGCGCAGCGTCCCAATTTAAAGGACTAACAAAAAAAATTGTAGATATTTTTTATGTCAAATATTAACAGTTCTATATGTTATACATATTTACTAGTTAAATGCAGAACAATATAAAAAAAATCTTTCAGCATTAATATTCTAATTTTAAATTAAAAATATAATTATATACAATATATTTCATTAAAATAAAATTATTTAATGAGATTTAAATTAAGAAGAACATTCAAACTAAAGTACAAATACATATATTTTCTTTGTTACATTCATTTTTTGAATTAAAAGTTATCAAAATATTTAGAAATAAATTTAGTATCTGTAGATTTTTTAACATGATATTTAATATATTTATGTTATTAAATAGCTTAATTAATTCAATTTAGCATTAGTTCCTCAGGGGGTTTATTTTAAGTCTCTACATTCATAATTTATTTTGAGAGTGTGTAGTAGTACTAATGGTTGGCCATGTGTGGTGTTGGAATTACTCTGCCTCTGAACAGGAGTAAATGTACTACTGTTTTGGGCCTTTTTGGCTGTAATAACGATAGGAGTGTAATCTGTGAATACAGATGGGCTTACTCGTTTGTGGGTGGGTTCATGCCCTTCTCTAACTCCATTTCTAACCCTCTATAAAACCCTTGTCACACCATCCTTAATACCCCCCTTTAGTCATAAATATTTTGCGCCTCTTCCTTCTGTCCCTCCCACATTTACTAGTAAAACGTATACATATATGTGTGGAGAATTCTGCAGTAGGCTGGAGATCACCACACATTAAAGATAGGTGTCAACTCTTTTAATTAATAAAGTCCTATGAGTCTTATGAGTGATGATGTCCCTTGTACAAATAAAAGAAAGATTTTCAGGAAAAATTCAAAGTCAAAGTTATAAGTGATTATTCAAAAGTAAGAATCATTACAGACAACAAAATGTAATTAATTAGTCGAATTCAAATCAGCATCAATAATCTATCAAATAATGCAAATATGAGAGGATCAACATAAGGTCAATCTCCGATACAAGGAATAGCCAGAACCAGAGCATAGTTCAGCAAAAGGACTAATATAAATATGTGCAGTTCAAAAGCTAAGGAAAATCTGACAGACCAATGTAGAATCGGTCTTCAAGAAAGTAAGCAAAACGTCTAAGAATAAATAAGCAAGCAGAAAGAGATAGAACCTGCCAATTTGTAAGGCAAGAAAAGCATACGTATAAATACATTAACACAAAGTCTGCCTTCATAAAAGTAAGCAAAAAGTCTGGAACATCTCCTAAAAAGGGCACATCATATTGATTTCAGGTAGTGAAAGCCACATACGCGGCATTGTCAGATGGGACATACTGGGGCTGTGCTAATAAAGTTACCAACTCTTAAACCTATACCTTTTCAAGAAATTATGACACATCAAAGAAACATTTTGGAAAATCTGCTTTGATGCACAGTTTTAATGAGGTTTACTTAGGAAATGAAGGAAATAACGTGACGTTTATGCATGATATAAAAACAATTGACAGTTCGACTAATGAACAATCCTTAGAGCTGACTCAAGTAAAGAACCATCACTTTGTTACAAATACAGAAACATTCTGCACATAGCTTTCTTCTTGAGGAACACAAATTAATACTTTTAACCTCAACAAGTGAATATCACTGTGATATTAATTCTATTTTATGTAATATTTTAATGGAAAGGCATACAAGAAAAGCATGCATGAAGGAAACTCGCCTTTGTAATTTAAAACTAAATTCCTTTCTGCCACTGTACAATCAGTGACAGTGCAGGCTGACTAGAGCTAGTCATGTCAAATGAAATGTCTAGTTGTGCTAGCTAAGACACATTAAATAAAATAGTATTTTCTAGTAATCAACAATGCGCTCATATAGGTGAGGTGTGCACCCCCACGTGTAAGTAAGCAAATAGCATTGTATAGTACTCTAGTCGTATTATTGTAGTATTACTAAACATATCAGCAAAAAATGCAGTTTGTTATTAGGCCTCTTAATCTTCTCGTACACCAAAACCAACATTGTATTCATTAAGCACATAACATCAAATATCACACAAAAGGTAAGTATGTTGTCCTTCTGTTTACACAATTTTACAATATGAGTTTTAAAACATTCTTTCATGCGTAACACAGACATTCTTTTCAACCAAAAACTCGAAGCCATACCTACCAATTCCAGTGTTTGTGTTTATACGTGTATCCTTTCTGCATTCCCTTATTTTTCACTTCTGGGGTTTTTAAATATTAAATTAATCTCCAGTGCCTCTTTGTAATAAGCCATCACAGCCACAATTTTCTGACTAAGCAAGTACTCTCTAATGTGCTTTTCTGTGCATAGGAGCAAAAGATAAATAGCCAAAAGTACAGTAATATATTTAAACAATCTGAAAACTGTTTGGAGGAAATTAAAAACATTTATTTGAGTGGCATTCAACAAAAATTACTGATAGTTAATGCAGAGGCATGTCTGATCTGACATAACTAGGTGGAATCATTGACCTTGTCAATTTCCCAGAATCACTATCCAGTGTTTTGGCTGAAGGCTAAGATTGAAGATAATCCTTTCAAGTGGAAGGAGCCTAAGCTAGTTTGTATACTATCTGACATCAATATGGGCATAAAGTTAGAAGATTGTCTGTTTTGTGGAATCATTTCCAAAGTCAGTATTGAAGTACCTGTAAGAGCTTGATATCATGGGCTAATGTGTACTGCTGCAGTGGTAATCTCTTGTTTGCTGTAGGCATTAAAAGTTTATTTTTCCTAATGTGTTTTATTCCCCCCTACTGTGTGATTTGAATAATGCTCAGCAGACAATGTTTGAATGCTTTTCAGAATATTCTCGTGAGATTAATTTGCATATAATTAATGTTAAATACGAGAAATGTATATAGACATGGGTTATTCTCGTAATCTGGAATGTATCAGCCTCCAAGAACCAATTTTGGATCACGATTACGGTTCAGGGTTAATTCCTCCAGCACAATATATTGCCACTGTATTTTTTCATATATAAATCATAATTTCCTTATGAACATAAGGCGAATTCATGTGTGTGGTTCTGACCACTTCTGAAAGAAAACAGGAAGTGTTACATAATGATTGTGGCTACATGAATTTACATAGCTTCACAGTGGGAGCGCCCAGTGGTTGCAACTAAGCAATGTCCCGTCATATGGCATCGCACACAATATGACACAAATATTAGACTTCTTAGTTTATATATCTACTTTAAGCTTCTGACCACTGGCGTGCAGGGTCTAACTAACAAGACTAGTCTGTGTGGGGGCATATTTATAGAAAATAGGCAGCGACGAGGATCTTGAAATTGTCTTCAAACACAATCATTGGTACATTAGGTGCAGGGATGACAAGGGTTATGAGCAGAACCACTGGGGTTATGCAATTCTGCGTCTGCGGTGTTTTCCATATAATTATGTATGTGCCACGTTCAGGGCCGCACTGGCCGTAGCGGGCACCGGGCGTTTCCCCGGTGGGCCGCCAGGGTGGGGGCCGGTTTTGGGACACTGGCGGGCCATTTTTGTCACTGGGGGTCGGCAATATCGGACCACTGTAACAAAATTCCCCAAAACCGGCCCTATCAAACAGCTCAGCCGCACCCCGACCCCCGGGCCCCCAGGCGGGGCCAGCCGAGCACTTTGCCAGGGCCCGTTTCGGTTCCCAGTCCGGCGCTGGCCACATTTAACACATATTCCATCATGTGCTGCATAATCTGCAAATTTAAAAAAGCAATCTGATTGTAGCTCAAACGGATCAAAGGCTAATTAAAAACGTGGCAATGCGTTACTGAGCAGAGGAAAGCTCTTCACAAAGGATGACTGACTTGCCATCTTTCAGTTGCTTACTTATGTATTTTATTGTTAAACTGATACTAATAACGTGAAATCTTTGTAAAGAGTGTTACCATGTGTAAAAATGTCATTATAATGGAGTTATACAATCACAAGATGCGCCGTATTACGCCACATAATTTGCTTTTTCTTGATGCATAATTTAGTCAAGTCTGCCACACAATTTTCTCCCCTGCTACCGAATAATCCATGTTGCCCTGTTAAGGAGGTACCCACTGCATCCCACTTACGGTTGTCTTCTACTAGCCAACCAGTGGGCACTTGTCCTATGCCCTTGTCCGTTTCACTGGCCCAATGATACGAACTTCTTTGCAGAATAAATACTGGCTGAGGTGTGACAGCTCATTCGACCGGTATCTGGGTGATTTAGGGGACTACTGCTTCTCTGACTGCTCACACTGCACCCGTATTGATCCCAGCCCGGAAACGCCCGTCAGCACGTGCATTTTCGCCGCTTCCTCTCAGGTGCTGCGTTGGCAGCACAAACAACCATACAAAGAGGTGTGAGTTGCTATTTTGAAATTCCACACCTCTTCTGTTGACATTTAAACTTGTAAAGCTGCTGCCAACACAAGCTTACAGGAGGAACAGAATGATTTCTTTTGGCCCTAGTGATTTGTCGTCTCTGCAAATTCTTGGTGAATCAGACCTAAGAAAAATAAGAAGTACAAGTAAATCGCTTTCTTACATTATGGCTTGTTCGTTTTATTTATGTGCCACAAAGACGTTATGTTGGCATCAAACGACTGCAACCTATAATAGACTTTGCAGTACTTTAAATGAAGTGGTTTAATATGATCATAGCACCTGGTGTGGAATGAAGTTTCCATAGGGCTGTGTCTCCTACAATTTCTAAATGCATTGTCAACACTACTTATTTACTGCTGGGTTTCTCAGTAAATAAAAAATATGTTCTTTCATCTCATCTGCTTTTTTGGCTGATCAGCAAATAGTTGTTGTGAAGGAAACCCGTAAACTTTAGAAGAGATGCCTCACTAAGTTGCATTTCATAGACATTTCTTTTATCCTCTGGAAAGGGACAGGAAAACATAACATTTATGTCAATAGTAGTTCAGGGAAGAATGAATAACTCCACATTAAATATTCTTCAATTTAGGAGGAAACTACAAATTTAGTTTTTCTTACACAGTGTTTTATGAGAGCATCTGCTAAGGTGAAAGGGGCCAAAATATAAATCGTATTGCACTTGCACAGCCCGCGATATGCAAAGTCACAGACTTTGCGAAAACAGAAATGTGGATCGCAATGTACTTTGTTCTGCAGGCCAAATTTGGGGCCAGATGTACAAAAGAATAGCGACTAACAAAACGGTTGCAAAGTGGCCCCTGCCATCACTGTCAACTTGCCAGCACTGTTTGGGCCCCATCGGGATATATCCCCCACCTACATTGTGGCCGGAGCCGCTGAGGTTCCTTTCCATGCCAGGAGGTGCTTTCAATGAGGCTCAGGAATACCGAGTCCATCACTGCCATCTAGCCAGCACTGTATGGGCAACATCAGGATAGTTCCACCACCTGCATTGTGGCCGGAGCCGCTGACGTTCCTTTCCATGCCAGGAGGGGCTTTCAATGTGGCTCAGGGATACTGAGTCCATCACTGCTATCTAGCCAGCAATGTTTTGGGCCATACTGGGACACCATCACACCCGCCATTGCAGCCGGAGCCGCCAACGTTCCTTTCCGCACCAGGAGGTGCTTTAAAAGTGTCTCACTGCCATCTTCCCAGCACTGTTTGGGCCACACGGGGACTCCATCGCCCACGTGCCATTGCTGCCAGAGCCGCTGACGTTCCTCTCCATGCCAGGAGGCACTTTAAAAGTGGCCCAGGGCTCCCGTGGTGCGGGAGCCCATTACTGCCATCTCACCATCACTGTTTGGGCCACATGGGCACTTCATCCCCCACCTCCCATTCTGGTAGGAGCCGCCGATGTTCCTTTCCGCACCAGGAGGCGCTTTAAAAGCGGGTCAGGGCTCGCGCAGGACGCACGCAGGTGTACCTGGACGGTGCCCGGGCAAAGCCCAGGCCAAGGGTGGGCCCATCAGTGACAGGAAGAGGCAGGGCAGGGCCACCGCCCTTGGCTTCATCATTCTTTGTTGGCTAGTGGGTAAGGCATTTTGAACTAAATACCTTCTAATGGCATTTGTCTCCTTCCTTTCCCTGGAAGCAGCATCTACTAAAGTACCCTGAAGAACCCAATCTAGCTATCCGACAATAACTGTTCCTGATCGCACCGGGACAAAAAGGGAACACTCCTAGTGGGATCACTAGTCTTTTTCTGATTATCACAACATTTGTGACTTTTATTTTCATACTGCAAGGGGTTTGGGGTTTACTTGTGACAATTATTCTTCACATGAACATTGAAGACCTAATTATTAAACTGCCTGCCTACAATTGGACTATTATGTAAGTCCTAGCAGGGTGGCGAGTGTAACATAGCCACGTGATTGTTGGCCATAAAAACCCCACTTGTTCCCCCCCTTGTTCCTCTTACCATCTGGGCCATTCTTAACTATTTTTATATCTGATTGCACAGATTACATTTTAATTTGGGACAGCTCTCGGTTGATTCCTTCGGGGTGGCTGTGGTATAGGCCGGTTTAGGCTGAATAATGGGGAAGTGTACCAGTCCTCCAAAGCCCAAAGCTACCCCCTATCCTCATTGCCACCAACTTGAATTGATAGGATGTTACAGAGGGCTAAAGGGTTGGTCAGTACATAAATAGAGCTCACTGAGAGGCGTTTGTCACTAACTTACGATTTATGCATTCCAGTGTCTGACTTATGTACTTCACAAACTGCCACCCTAGCCCCTTTAGCTGAACCGCCCTCCCCCCCCCCACTCCAAGAAGTTGCACCTAAAAAAGTAGCACGAAAGGGGTGAAATGCCACGTGTATTCCAAAGAACAGGAAGTGTAAACAAGTACTTGGGGTGAGAGCTAAAAGAAAGAAAATAAGTGAGGATTCATCTTCTAGTGCAGAAGATTGCGAGAAGTCTAATTCAAATGTAAGTTGTCCCCCGCCTACTAGATTAGATATTGATTATCCTACCTGGGCATTGAATCTGTTGACTGACCTACAGAACCAACTCAGATCAATTGTAAGGGAAGACCTTGGCCCCCTACTCAATCGTACAGATAGAGTGGTAGGAATGGGGGAAAGTTGGCAAGTAAATTCCAACATAGTATTACCCATGTAGCAGTAAGTGTGAATGATTTTGGCTGCCAGGTGGGCACTCTAAACCTGATATCTCCAGATGGGTTGGGTGTTCAGAGCAACTGAGACCCCACCACAACCCAGGAGATAAGGTACCCAAATGTCAACAACCACCAGGCAGGCACGAGTTCCAACCATGAGTCCGGGAACAAAATTGAAGTACACCCAAAGAAGGGTATGGATAAAAACAGCTCCCCTATACATGGGCCCTAAGAGACTGTGAGTGGGTAGGTGAGGGAACACGTATTAGTGGTAGGCCTGAAGTAGTGAACTTACCGTCCATAAATTTCCCCACTGCCTCTTCCCCGTACATAGTTAGATTGGCCGGAGTTCCCGTAATGAAAAATTATCAGAGGGAAATACAACTGGACCTTAGGAACAAATGCCTGTTCTGGTTAGTGAGGCACATGCAGTTTGACTACAGCTGGGCAGGGAAAATCCTAATGGTCCATAGAGTTGGCTGGGTGGGAAACTGACAAAAAACAATGCAAGGGGACTGTGTAGTTATAAATTTTAAAAATCCCCAAATCGTGGGTAGCCTTCTCAACCAGAAAACATGCCACCACAAGCCACTCACAGGGATTAGGCCCTTTCCACTGGACCTTTTTTACACTCACTACCAAACACCATCTAGGGTTCACATTACCCCAGAAGCATGCAGATTGCCACTATGCATTCCATCTGTGGGCAGGTGGGATGCTCCCGACCCTTATTATTTAACATACAAGTAAACAATAGATTTGGGGTTTTAGAGGAGGCAGATTGAGAAGTAGTGACTTTGATTCCAGACCAGGGATCTGTAACGTAGTGGTCGGAAACAGAATTGGAAGAGCATAGCATGGATTATCTCACCCAGACAACATGCCCTGGGGTAGGGGCAAAAGGCAAGGACCACCGATTAGAAACACTCTAGACCATTGACCCAGAAGGAGCAGGGGTACAATCACCAGGGACACTTTTTGCCCTATTACCTGCTCCCTTGAGTAAAAAACCGAGAGAAGGCTTGTCTACAAGGCCACCAGATAACTAGCTTACTACCCAAATGAGGGACACTCAAACTTCTAACACCAATACACTTGAGTTTATCTTTAGAATGAGCGCGCAAGGCAACACAATGAGAGTCTTATCCTGGAACATTGCTGGACTCAAAAGCAAACTGTCCTGCCCAGACTGGGGGCTTTTGTGGAGAAATACAATGTATGCATGTTCCAGGAAACCTTGGCTCGGGAAGACCCTCTGAGAGGGGTAGACCATTGGGGATTTAACCATTTTGGTAGGCCTGCACATGGGCTGCTGAGACGAAGAGTTAACTACCCCGTCAAATGACATCCAGTGTGTAGTACTTACCTTTTCCTCAAAGATAAAAATTGCCTTTATCAATGTTTACTCTCAGCATGTTAGCCTTAGCCAGAAATCTGTGACATTAGACCAACTGAGCCTGTTTATTCCCACTGTTGATCCAAGCTTATGGTTGATTGTAGGGGGTGATTTCAACTGCCAATTTGAACTTCTCGTTGATCTAAGTATCACCACCCCGAGCGAGGAGGAACTGCAATGGTTAATTCCAGATCCACAAATTCAACCTATTAAAGCTTGGTCCCCGTTGGCACTCCAGATTAATTAATTTACATTAACTCACTCCCTAAGAGCGTGCAATGCGTGCACAAGATCGGATACCGCGGGGCAGCTAACATTCAACAGATTAGGTCAATCGACCCTGTTTGATTACATTTTAGTGGAGACTAGTCTATGACAAAGGGTTCGTGATTTTGCTGTTGTGATGCGACAGGACAGTGATCACAATGCTTTGACCATAGAATTGGAGATGCCGAATTTGGGTCATCTTAATTCTAAGGCCACCCGTACATCTCAGGACAGTGGATTAATACTTTCAAATAATAGAAGGAAAATAAGGTGGGGTTTAATTCAACAATCACCTGACAAGATGGCCAAAGTATATCAATCAGTAATCCCGATTTTAATAAAAATGTGGGAGGCCACAATTGTAGAGGGTACTCCATTAACTACTGAGAGGGTTGCAAAACTGCACGCAGAATTAACATCCAAACTGGTAAATGTATTTTATCCAGTGGTATTGCATAGGACAAATAGATGGCCTAAAGGATCTTGGTTCAATGCCAAATGCCAAAAACCCAAACAGGCTCTACTAGAAGCCATTAAATCAAAGGACAAACATCGAACTAAACTGAATCAGGTGCTGTATACAGACAGCATCTAACAAGCAAAAAAGAGCTGGAATTGGACAGATGGGAGGCTCTTAAATTTGCTTAATTAATTAAAGACATGAAGGCATTCTGGACCATAGTTAGCTCAGGTGATAACGAAGGAAGTCAGCCATTGAGCTGAACATAGTATCTGAAGCATGGGAGACTCACTTTCAGGCGTTATACACCACCAAGGAAGCTATGGGCCAAATTGATGAAGCCTCCATAAATTGCACTGGGTTCAACCAGGAGGTGGCCCGTGGAATTGCCATGTCCGAAGTGCTAAATACAATTAGCAAGCTTCCCTTCGACATAGCGCAGGGTCTGGACAAACTACCGGGGTACCTCTTTTGGGAGAACCAAAAATATGAGGACCTTACCTTTGGGTCTAATTTAATGCCATTATGAAAGGCATGGAGCTCCCTGATACCTGGTTTTGGGCAAAAATTGTCCCAGTCCTTAAAAAGGGCTCACCTCTTCTACCCACAAATTACAGGTCGATCAGTTTCACTGATGTTACCCAGAAATTATTTGCACGGGTACTTCTTGACCGCCTTCAGGCGTGGATGGAAGAACAAGAGATCTTGAGCCCCTACCAAGCCAGATTCAGAAAAAGCACCTCTACCGTCTACCAGATATTCAAACTTCTCATCTGAAAATTGTGTCAATAGAGGGTGGCAGCCTCTATCTAATACTTGTGGATCTGAAGTCCGCTTTTGATCTTGTGTCCAGGGCCAAATTATGGGGTGTACTTAGAGATCTGGGAATCCCCCCACTTCCTTAGCATCTGATGAGATTGCATGAAGGTAATTTTGCTCAAGTGAGGTATGGAAAATCTGGTGAATTAACCCCCTGCTTCCAGTCAACAAAGGGGTATGGCAGGGGTGCGTGCTCGCACATACTTTATTTTGCTTATTCATTAATGCACTGTTTGACCAACTCAGGAAGATTAAGGATAATGATGCCCCTGACACAGCATCTGGTAAGGTTCCAGCAATTATGTTTGCTGAAGACACTCTTTTACTTTCAAAGTTGCCTATAGGAATCCAGCGGAACCTCAATAGCTTTGTTGCCTTGTTTAAATCCATAGAAGATGACATTTATGGTCTTCAATCCTGCCAACAAGTTTAGCTCTAATTCCTGTTTGAATGGCACTATGCTTGACAGAGTGTCGGTCTTTGACTACTTAGGTGTCACCTTGACAGAAAACCTGGAGTGGGGCTGCATTTGGCTAAAGCAAGACTTAAGCTCGCTCAGACTATAGGAGGAATTGCAAAAATGTACAGAACTTCCATCCAGCCAGGCCAATAGCTGAGACTTATAAAGTACAAGCAAGGGGTGCTACATTATATGAGGCAGAACTATGGGGGCATTGCACCGCTAGTAGCCTGAACAAGGTAGAAAACAATTTCATGAGGCAGTTGTTAGGTCTACCCCCTAGCACTCCCCTCTACCCCCCACACCTGGACCTGGGCATTAGGCCCATTGGGGAAGAGATCAGCCTTAGACGGATAACTTTCTGCCATAGATTGTGGGTAACCCCGGAACTGGCCTCCTATCGGTCTGAACTGAAAGAGCTATTGAGTTTCCCGGGTCTCAGCAAAATACCTTAGTTTGTATACATAAACAATGTCTGTAACAGATTGGGCAAAGCAGGCTTATAGAGTAATCCTGAAGAATCGTGCCTTTTAATCTCACGGTCAGAATTGGTAAAATCCTTCGGAGGCACAATTTTGTCAACATCTAGGAAAGCTCGTCCTCCAGCTGTTTGACAGCCAAATTCTTAAATGTCAAGGACGAGTACATTATGGAATCATTCCTGGGTGATATCCAACAAATTTTGTCAAGGAAACTATATGCCCAGCTCAGATTTGGGACTCTACTGCTCCGTGCCTTTTTGAATAAATAGTCTAAAATTCTATCTGGATGGGGTCCTGTCTGTAATTATAAGGAAGAGACAGAGTTACATATCTTTTTTTTCTGCCCTGGCCTTAAATTACCTAGACACCGCTGGCTTATTCAACTCTGCAGGAATCTAGTCTTCGTAAACTGTACACAGGCATTTAGAGTCCTAAAGTATGACACTCATGCCCCCATTGTCTTTGCCGTATCTCGTTTTTTAATTTCAATGTGGGGTGTACGTTGGATTTTTTTTAAACCAGCCATTACGGCCGCAGAAACTTGCATTGTTTGTATCCTTTCTTATTTTTGTATCCATTCCTTCCTTTCTAAAAGTTTTAACACCTTGGCTGCGGCTGGAATTCCGTGCCGGTGCTGGACATTCAGTTTGCGGGCATGGTCGTTTCCCGATCCTCAGCTGATATCATGGCAAGAAAGCCCAGCTGCTTCCTTCAGGTCTATTCCAGCCACCCGCCCCACATCCCATTGACCCATCCATTTCCTTTTTAGATTCTCCTTGTGGCTGGCCCTAAGCCTCAAATTTCATGCCCGTCTAGCTTGCCGTCACGGATGCCTGCTTTACAGCAGAAGGCACCGGTTAATTTACGTTGTGCCTCTATCATTGAATATGTGTTCCGACCATACCTAAGCTAGTTAGGTAAGCATGAGCCTCTTGTTTTGGTTTTCCTTTCCCACACCGGAACCCACATTACTTTTAACGTTACCTTTCCCCCTTCTTCCCCCAGCGCACCCGTATTACTCCCATAATCCTTGGAGCGCCAGACCTTGCACTCGACAAACATGTGAGATTTCCCAATTATGCCACCTTTTCCATTATGGGCTTAGACCAAAACAAGCGTTTTGACCGTGTTTCACAAGCACCAACTCCGGCTGAGTATCCTTGATAAGGGATCTTATCTGGCCACAATTCCCACTGTGGGCTTTGGCTCCAAAAAGTGCTTTGACCGTATGAAAGTGTCTCACTGCCCACCTAGGCAACGCGCCCCATCATCTTCTTTCCTGCTCTCATTTTTCTTTAATAGCACTTGTAAAATCACTGTTACTTTCACTAATAGCCTAAAATATACTGACCGGCATTGTTTGCAGCCATGTACCGAATGAAATTATTTCACTTACTGCCTCATCACCATTTTCTTCACCTATTGATAAGGTTACTTCTATTAATTGGTTCAATATACCGCCCGTCATGTTGTTTTCAGTTATGGAGGTCTCATGTGCCAATTTTCCACTTTCACCCTTGCATAATTCTAATGCCTTGCTTTTTTGCTTCCTGCCTCCCTCCCTGTTCTACTTACAGGCAGTGTCATTTTCAGGCGTGCTTAATTTCCCCGTCCTGATGATGATCTATGCATCTCGGTATAGATCGAAACGCCATCGACTCTTTTAGACAGTATGCATGTTAAACACATTTGTTAAAGCCTGTGCATTACTGTCTACTTCTCTAAAAAACGTGCCCTCGCGATCCTTGTATCAGCGTTAAGCTCCTCTGTTTTCCCTGACATTTTTTTGTTTAACTGTTATTGTCTTTATGTTGTGAACCTTGACGGATACAGGATTGTGTCCCGCTCTATTGCGCTCTGTCTTGAACTCTAGTACTCACCTTTAATTATTAAATCTAAAAATGTCCGGCTGGACATAGTGAATCAATATAACACTGATTTCGCTCTATATTTATTGTTTTTGGCATATTTTATTGAAGGACCTACTGTTCCCAATAATTAGCTGACACCCAGGGTCCTTGCTACCTTGTAGGTTCCCTTGTAAATAGCAAGCATTCTGTTCATTTGATGCCTGCTGTCCCTGCACTGCCTGCTGTCCCTGCGCTCACTTGCTGTCCTAGTTCCGTACTGCCTGTTCCAGGTCCTTGTCTGTCACCCAGGACCACCTTCCAGGACCACTAATGGTGGCTGCTGCATGGCCATGCAGCAAACATGTACAGCTGACAACCCACCAATACATCACCAGTTGGGCAACACCCAGCACCAGGACTGCTGGCTCTCCAGCCACCTGATGGTACTCTGCCAATGAACTTTTGGACCTGAACCCTGGATGCCGCAACAACAGCTGCATCTCCTCCTCCCCAAGATCCACCAAAGGACTCTTCAATGGCCGACCCTGCCACTTCTCCTGCGACTTAACCTAAAAATGACCCTGCACCACTCCTACCCACAAGAGCAAGACACCGTGCAACTGCTCCATTACATCCTACTCAATGCCCACTCACTGTGCAAACATGTCATGGAAATCTGGGACACCATCACCAACTTCTCCACGGACATTGTCTTCATTATCGAAACATTGCTCAATCCCTCCTAGATTGCTGACATCATCACCACCACTCCTGAAGGTTTCAAAATGATACATTGAGACCATGTGAACAAACAAGGCGAAGGCATTGCCATCATCTTCAAGGAAACCATCAGATGCACCATCAACAATGACGACCCCACGCCTCTCATGGAGCACCTCAACTTCCTACTACAAACTGATGTGAATACCATGAATACCATGATAAAAGTCGTCCTTGCCTACAGACCCCTGGTACCCCGAGCAACATTCTCAATGCCATATCCAACTTCATTGCACCCGTAGCAATCGACTGTCACCACTACGTCCTACCCGGCGACCTCAACTTCCACATTGGTGACCCCAATGACTCCAACGCGTTCCTGGAGGGCCGCACCCAACTGGTCACCAAACCCACGCATAAAGGCAGACACACCCTTGACCCCATTTTCAACTCCAATGACAGAATCAAATTCAACAACACCACAGAACTCACCTGGACTTAACACCCCATTGTACACTTCCCCGTCACTGATGCCCAGCACACCATCACCAGATGTCAGATCTACTCTCACTGCAACTGGGGGAAGATCACCAAAACTCTTGTACACAGGCCATCACCACCTCCCAAACCAAGGCCTCAACAGACCTCGACTAGGCCGTCAAGAACTTCGCCACTTGGATCACCGACAAAGCCACCCTACAAAATCCAACAAGACCTCCAAACTTGCCAGCTGGTACATTCCAAGAACTCAGGCCCACCAAGTGCAACTGCCACCAACTTGAGAAAGGATGGTGCACCACCAAGAACGCTGCTGAAAGAGCAGCTCACAAAGCAGCCCTCAGCAACTTTCACTGGCCCATCAAAGAAGCTAAGAAAGCAGCCATCAACACCCCCATTGACTCTGTGACCAACCACACACAGGAACTCTTCAAAATAGTAAAGAAAATTCTCCTACCCGACAGCCATTGAGAACACCATCCGTTACTCCCAAGAACTCTGTGACACACTCTCAGACTATCAAATTATCTCCCCAGCACACGTTAAATCAACAACAGGTCTCCCAGTTTTCACAGCAGCAAACAGAACTTATTATGTCACACATTGAAATGAACATAAATGCGTTGTGTTCTTTCTTTTAGGATTTATTCATGTGGACTTCATAATCAGCTTTCAACAGCCAACACGTGTTTCGTTGCGTTTGGGGTGTTATCCCGCAACTTCATCAAGGCTATGTATTCAAAGTTGTCATTCCTTTGTTTTTGGGTGATAATTCCGGACCACAAAGGGTTTCTGTATTCAAAGACTGTTTCCAATGCTCAACTGTAATAGTTTCTCTGTAACCGTCTATTTAGTATTCAAGTGTCCCTCATTATCCAAACTCGTTTCAGATCAGTGCTTCCGTGTTGCCCGAGTGCGCTGACCAACGTCAAGTGAACGTGACAGATTGCCATATCCCTATTTCACTGGCACATCAAAGAAGCTAAGAAAGCAGCCATCAACACCCCCATTGACTCTGGGGCCATCCACACAAAGGAACTCTTCAAAATAGTAAAGAAAATTCTCCAACCCGACGCCATAGAGAACACCATGCATTGCTCCCAAGAACTCTGCGACACAGTCTCAGATTATTTCCACAGCAAGATTGCCATCATCTACAACAATTTCAACCTCTAACCTGCCACTCGCAACCCCAACAACCTCAACAAACCAGCAAATTTCAGCCAAACCATTACCACCTGGTCTCCACTCACTGTACTGACCACCGCAGCCACCATGTTTTCTATCCACTCCGGGGTGTCCATCGACCCCTGTCCCCACCACCTCTGCAACCTAGCAACAAATCATATCAACATGCAACTTAACAGCATCCTCAATGCCTCCATCTCCACAGCAATCTTCCCAGATAAATGGAAACTCTTAGATGTCAGAACCTCCTAAAGAAAGTCTCTGCTCACCCCAGTGATCTAAACAATGATCAATCAATCTTCCTGCTCCCCTACCTGGCCAAAGTACTCAAAAAAGCGATCAACCAGTAGCTCACCGAATTCCTGGAATGAAACTACCTCCAGGACACCTCACAATCAGGATTCAATGACAACCACAGCACTGAGACCACCCTGATTGCTGCCACAGATGACATCAGAACACTCCCCATCAGTGGAGAAACTGCTGCCCTGATCTTCCTCAGCCTCTCTATGGCGTTCAACATCATCTCCCAAAATACCCTCAATAACAGACTACAACATAGGCATGCAGCAAGACGCCCTCAAGTGGGTCGCCTCCTTCCTTACAGAATGCCCACAGAGCATCCGACTACTGTCCTTCATGTCTACACCAAAATACATAATACTCGGTGTACTACAAGGATCATCCCTCAGCCCTGCTCTGCTCAATATTTACAAGACCCCCCTCTAACAGATGTCATCAGATCCCATGGACTCAACATAACCTTCCATGCAGATGACACTCAACTGATCTTCTCACTCAATGCGGAAACCTCCAACGCAAAAAACCAACTTCCTCACCGCCATGACCAATGTAACCAAATAGATGAGATACAACTGCCTCCAGTCCAACTCCGACAAAACTGAAGTACTGATCTTCGAGAACAACACCTCCGCACTGGTCCACAGTTAGTGGCCTGCAGAAATTGGCTGTACACCCACACCAACCGACCATGCACAAAACCTCAGTGTCAACCTTGACAGCCAACTGACCATGAAACAACAACTCAACCCAGTCTCCTCTTCTTGCTTTCACATACTTTGCATGTTCTGCAGAGTCCTCAGATGGATCCCAACCAAAACCAGAAAGACCGTTGCTCATGTACTAATCACCAGCTGCCTCGACTATGGCAATGCCCTCTACGCTGGTCCAGCCAGCTCCTCAGAAGACTCCAGATCATACAGAACTCTGCAGGCAGCCTCATCCTGGACCTCCCCAAATGAGGCCACATCGCCTCCCACCTGAGACATCAACCGACTACCCATCCAGAAAGGATGCTAGTTCAAGATCCTCATGCATGCCTACAAAGCGCTTTACAACCTATAACTGGCCTATATCAACCATCGAATGAACTTCCACCAACCCTCTAGAGACCTATTCATCTCCTCACTCGCTCTTGCACACACACCCCACATCTGTCGCAGCCACAGCGGTGGCCGCTCCTTCTTCTACATCTCTGTCAATACCTGGAAAAACCTCCCCCTCCAACTCCGTACAGCCCCTTGCTGGCTGACTTCAGTACGGAGACTCAAGACCTGGCTGTTCGACTGAGACACAGTGCCCAGATACCGCCAGGGGTGTCAGTGTTATGCTTTACAAATGATGATTGATTGAATGATTGATGACAAGGAAACTTATGAGGAGAGAGCTGGGACCATTCTCTAAGATTTATCATGAGCGTTAAAGAAAAAGATTTCAAGGATTCCAATTTGACTCCTTCATTTACGGCATATTTCTGATATTTGAACGATTTATAAAGCATCCCAGAAAAACACGTGGAAGTGGTGGAAGTTTCTGAATGTTTTGATATGATGCAAATGTGTTCCCTTAGCATTCCTACACTGGAAATACTTTCACTCCTACATTAAAGAGGAACAAACTTGCGGCAGTACCACTGGTAAGAAGCTGCCTCTGAAGGGTAAATGAATTACCTATAAAACTATGTGTTTATGGTTGTTCTCCTACTTTTGACATCTACGTTTGCCATGTGGTCCACCCAGAAATGCTTGCTCACAATGCTTTCCGCAATGGAATGCTCTTTCTGTTGCCTTGACTGAGAAGAATGAGGTCCCCAGGTGCATGATGTTAGAGTCCTTTGCGCAATTGATCGTTGCCACTACCGAAGTGCTGAGGGCTCACATGTTTCTTATCATGAATGGTATGACGAGGATTGCCTTAAGCTGAAGAAAGGCCTCATGGAAGTAATCAAAAACATAAAGAACACCAGGCTAGAGAGGGAACAATAAAGTTACAGGAAGCAAGAAGGTCTTATAAACACCCTATTAGATATAAGAAAAGAAATCAGTGTAGTAAGGTATGGATTTGACCCAAAAAAAGTCAAGAAGAATTGGGAAATTATCTGATGAGAATATGAAGGACCCACCAAGAATCTCAAAGTTAAAATAAGCCCAGGAAGATGGATTGAGCATTCTAACTCATTATACTGAAAACCCACTGAAGCAGATAACATGGAGAATCGTAGGTGGGAGGAGCCAAAAAGACATATTTTTCCCAAAGCCTGTATTTCACAGTGTCAACATGCTAATGATGCCTTTCATCAGATGAAAGTAGCCAAAGCTATAAACATTCAAAGATCTGGAAAAGCATGAGGCCCTAACAAAGTTCCAGCCAATGTTTTAAAAAATAACCAAGACCTGTGGATCAGACCTTTAACATCACTATTTAACACAATCATGGTCCTGTGACTAGTCCCAGACTCATGAAAGTTTTCCATAATAGTGTTGATCCACAAGAAAAGGAGGAGAGATGGTCCTGGAAATTACCGGACAATTTCTCTACTAGACGGAGTGGGGAAAAGTTTTGGAAAATTGTTATTGTCCCGACTCAAGATCTGAATGGAAGAGAACCATATTATATCCCATATCCATGCTGTGTTTAGCAAAGGTCAAAGCACGTTAGATCAGGTTGTGAGTCGGTACATGATTTGTTTTAAGTACGTGGCCATGCAGAACTCCCCCTTTTTCTTAGTCCTCATAGATCTAAAGATGGCATTCAACTCTGTTGACCGCTCAGTCCACTGGATAATTTTGGAGGAATGAGATCTCCCAACAAGCATGTACTCAGGTTGTTTGATTAACAGTTGAAGCATGGTGAGAACTCTATACTGAAGGCATTCTGGTTTACGTTTGAACTCGAATGTCTTAAAGGTTGTGATAGCGCATTGAGTGTATATTATGACGTGCTTTAAACCTTCATTTCCATTTCACTAAAGTATGCATAGGCATTGGTATTTTATTGGCCCATACATCTTGGTTAATCTTTACCAGACTGTCAGCAGAGTTATTAGTACCTACGTGCATTATTTTTCATTTCTATTGAACACAGTAACATTTCAGTCAAAAAGCTTAGAACCATGGACCAGATGTACGACCATTCCATTTTGCAAGTTGGAAATTGCATTGTTTTTTGACTCACAATTTGTGACTCGCAAAATGGAATGTAGAGCAGTGTCTGGGACACTGTTTGCGATTCCCAATGGGGTTGCAAATGACCTGGCACACTAATATTCATGATGCTGGTCGCAATTTGCGACGCAATTGGAAATGGCCAGCACTAACAGGGATTGTGGCCTCCTGGGGCCAGCAGATCAATATGTCTGTGACTGCTTATAAAATAAAGAAGTCTTTTTTTAATGCAGCCCATTTTCCTTAAAGGAAAATTGAATGTTTTTAAAAAAGAAAAATGGAACAATTCTGTTTAATTTTTGATGAGTACGAAGAGGCCCGTGGGACCACTGCCTGCTCTTAAAAAATATTTTTGCTGCCAGTCACAAAGGGGAATGGGACGCTTTCCAATTTACGAGTAGCTTACCACCTTTTTGAAATAGGAAAATACTCGCCATTTACCACCTACCGCAATTGCAGTCACAAAATTATCGTACCTAGAAGTGCGACTCGCTATTAGGAAGGGACAGCCTTGGCACGCCCCTTCCTAATAGCAAGTCACAAACCCTATTTTCTAAGTCAGTAATAGGTTACTGACTCGCAAAATAGGGTTTTTACAAAGCACAGACCTATTTTGCAGTTACAAAGTAGCCAATTTCCTGATACTCTAAATAGCAGGGCTTTCAAAAGCAAAAACTCAAATCAAAACGTGCAAAAGTGGCATTGTGAGTAGCAAATTCCTTTGTGATTCACAATTTACACAATGTGATGTCTTATCAATCGCAAGGAAAAAGTGGTGGATAAGGGCATTTCTCTCTGTTATGTGGCTTGAAGGGAAAGCTGTTGATGAATTACAGCTGATCCTGCGGTGGCAAACAGTAAAAGAGCAATACCTGCATAAACAGTCACCATCCTTTTACAAAGCAGAAGTTGTCTATGTATGTCAACATGCATTGTGTAAAAGTCAGCTGCAGGTTTCCGTGAAAGCGGAAATCACTTCATTGGACCATCGCATGCTCCCCCATCCCCATTCACGTAAGATTAAATTCATTTTGCATTTAAGACCTATGTCTCTTTAAAAGAGTGGACCAACAAAGCTGCAAAGATGGCACTTTTCATATAGGAATGCAGCGTCAACCTTCTGTCTCTTGCAGGCCTCCATCTCTCCATTCACAGCCATCCATAAGGATGGGCAGGATATCAACGGATCCTTCTGAGTGGCCTCATTGCACTGTCCCATGGTGGTACATCAATAGAAGTATAGGCAAAGCTTGGGTCGCATCCCACATCCGGTGCAAATACAACATCTGCGGTTCGACGTAACCCTTCATAGATCAACAACAAAATGTCCATCTGTCTCCCAATATCTGTCTCACACCGGAAGCAGGGAGGGGCAGTAGGAAGGACTGACTATTAAACCAAATGTATATATTAATGATGACTTGGTAATTCTAGTCTATTAAGCTATATTTAAATTTCGCATAAAAAAGAAACACCGTTTAATATAATCGAGATAAAAAATAATCATAAAAAGCTAAATAAATGCCTTAAAACCTAAACTGTCATGGGTGCCCATTTAAAAACGGCTGATCTGGTTCTCAGTCTAACTCCCAGTTCTGCTTATCAGACTGAATTATAACTAAGGCTAATTAATCAAGGATTTGTCGGAGGTTGTGGGCATAAATGAACTAAGGTCACCACAACGCGAGGAAGGTGGTGATATACTAGGACATTTAGCCACAACATATACTCAAGTCAAGTCAAGTCAAAATTTCTTTATTCGACTGCGTGGAATACAGTCATATAAGTTTCATAAAAATACACATACATATATAAAACACCAATATTAAAAAGATATTTCAACGAAGCTAGAGATCACTAGATGAATTGTACGTGCACAAACAAATGTGAGTATACCATTAATCAGAGACATATTTACAAAGATAGGAAGGGGTGGGGGTTAGCCTTCCATACTTTTCCTGAATTTCAAGGCTGTCTTTAAAAAGTTACAAATGAATAAAGTGCTTTCACAGTGCAGCATTTGAAGATAGAGTTGTGCTGGTCTTATTTGCACAAAATTCATTTTTTTAAGGAGAGGTTTTAAAAACATTTTCCGAGGTATCGTGTAATAGGAGCATACAAATAAAAAGTGTGCCAAATCTTGCGGAGACTTGTTGTCGCAGCCGCAAGTTGGCAACATTTGTCCCCTGTGGGCTCCACTGGGCACAGCTAACAACAGATGGAATAGATCAAATCGAAATCTAGTCAACAAGAAGCGCTCGTATCTGGAAATGGACCAGGATAGGTAAGGTTCAATTTGCAAACATGATTTAGTTAAGACATGTCTCATCACACTATCCTTCTTCAGTTCCAACTCTTCCCTGACAAGCTGTCGAGACAACAAGAAAGCATCCTTTACAGATGTTATGTCATACTTGGATACATGCTGTGGTGTTAGGAAGAGATCCGGCCTACCCAGATCTTGAAGACAGTTTTTGATATATTTTAGCCATGGGATCTTGAGTTTCCCATCCCAGTTGAGTGCTTCGAGGAGGATGTTTTGGGTGAATGGAATTTCATCATTCAGCCAGCAATTAAGCCAACACAACAGTGGTTTTACGGCGATCTTATCCCCTAGGTGTGGCATGCCCAGTTCCTCATGAATGGAGAAATTTGCTGTGCTTTTTGGGAGACACAAGACTTGTTTTAGGAAGTTATTTTCAGTGGTTACAATGTCGCCCACTGGGACAAAGCCCCAAAGTTCGCTCCCATAACTGGCGACGGCGATGCTTTTAGCTTGGTATAATTTCATCGTAGCAACCACTGGTGTGTTTCCCATTTTGCGCGCAAAGTCAATTATAGCAGCATTGGTCCTTGTTAATTCTCCTTTCTTTTTCCTTACTGCAGGACCCCATGTGAGTTTTTGGTCAAACAATACACCAAGATATGAAAAAGTTTTTGTTATGGGTATTTCTTCCCCATTAATATGAAAAGGGTAGGATTTTTTTGAACCAGAACCTACCTTCATAACAAAAGACTTGGTATTGTTGATGCACAGGCCCCGTAGCTTCATAAATTGGAAAAAAGAGTCAAGTAATATTTGAAGGCCAAGTGCAGTCCTAGAGATGAGGACGGCGTCGTCTGCATAAAGCAGAACAGGTACGCCCTTTTTCCCTATATAAGGATAGTCAGTGTTAGTTTTTAAAAGATGCTCCTCAAGACCATTTACGTATAAATTAAAAAGAAATGGCGCTAAAATACAGCCCTGCCTAACCCCCCGATTTATTTTGAAGTCTCTGGTTACTTTCAAGTCTTTAGTATAACGAACATTCGCTCGAGTGTCACTGTGAAGATCAGCTAAGAAATTAATTACGTTTTTTTCAACTCCCATATTAAGCAAGACGTCCCAGAGTTTTCTTCTGTCTACACAATCAAAGGCAGATGAAAGGTCCATAAAGGCCATGATTAGGGTTCCATTTCTAGCCAGGGTGTATTTGCCACTAATTAGATATAAATTCAGGCATTGGGTTATTGTTGAATGCCCTGGTCTAAAACCGTATTGAGCGGGTGACATTATGTTATTATTTTTGGCCCAGTTGGTCAGTCTGTTTAAAATGATACCTCCAACTACTTTGGTCACTGAATTTATCAAAGAAATTGGCCTGTAGCATGCTGCGTTGCTTCTGTCACCTTTCTTGTAAACTGGTACAATAGTCGAGGTCCCCCAAGATTTTGGAGCCCCAATTTTAGCTCCAGCATTAACAACCGCCGTAAGGATTGGGGCCCAGAATAGAATATTTGATTTAAATAGGTCTGGCGGGAGGCCGTCTGGGCCCGGAGCC
The DNA here is from genome assembly GCF_964261635.1 of Lissotriton helveticus. Lineage (NCBI taxonomy): Eukaryota > Metazoa > Chordata > Amphibia > Caudata > Salamandridae > Lissotriton > Lissotriton helveticus. The sequence continues at coordinate 1,476,320,407 of NC_136069.1, forward strand.
TTATTACTGGTTAGACAACGAATCCCCTTTTCAACTTCTTTAACTGTGAAAGACAGAGGTGCTTCCTCAGGAAGTTTGGTTGCTTGAGTCATCTGGGGATCGTCGCTCTTGAAAATTAGGCTAAAATGGGAAATCCATTCATTCTCGGGTATGACAGTTCCCAGGCATGCAGCATTGGGTTCATCAAACATCGGTTTGTTGATAATGCTCCAAAATTTAGAGCTGTTGCCAAGAATTGACGGGTCAAGCAGGGACTCCCAAATGTTCGATTTTAGAGTCTTTTTACGTGATGCCAGGGCTAATTTGTATTCTGCTCGCAAGATTTTGATTTGAGCAAGATCTCTTGGTTTGTTCTTAAGAGCTGTTTTTAGATTTCGGCTTGCTGCTGAACAAGCATGATCGAACCATCTTGGCTGTTGGTCGATTGGAGCTTTTGATGAAACAGAAAGCATTTGATCAATTCTTTGAGTTAGTACGTTAAAAGCAGATAGAATGGATTCAGGAGGCGTAGAGTTAGAGGCACAAAGGTACAGTTCCTGTTCACAACTCATTTTGACGGACTCATGTAAAGTACCACTATTTATCGTCGTCCATTTCAAACGGCGGTTTCTACTAGTCAGTTTCAAAACACCCGGGTCCTTTTTGTTTTCCCAAATTTGAAAGGGGCCCTTATCCAATTCCACTGAAATTGGGTTGTGGTCACTGAAAATACTTTCATGTATATTGAATTTTAACACTGAAGTTGTCAGGTCAACAGAAAGGAGTATATGGTCTATAAAAGAACCATGCTCAGAACCTTTGTATGTTGGGGTTTCAAAAACAAACGAGTCCACATTCAGAGACATTGCAACCCTCAGGTTCAGGCCATCTGTTAAATTGTTCATATTTGTTCCTCGCGGACAATGCGCAAAGTGAAGTCCCGACCTGTATCCACATCCCAAGGAATCCAAAGCTGTCATAGTCGGGTTTCCACAAACGTGTGCATTAAAATCGCCGACAATTATTTTGTTTCGTGGTAATTTTACCAGATTGTCTTGCAGGTAGGTTAGGAGCTTACTAATGTTACACTCTCCTACTGGCAATAACGATTTGTAAAAGTTAACTAGGGTTAGTGCAGTTTTGCCCCTACCGATCTCCAGAATCTGGGTGTTCCTGTTGTTCGTCTGCTTGTTTTTTTATCTGGGAGATAAGAGAGAGGCTAATGAATGTTGCAAGGCCCCCTTTTGACCTTCCACTGGGCGATGGAGTTGCTGGGACAAAGAAACTTTGGTAACCCTCGATGAAGACATTGGTGTTTGTGAGCCAAGTTTCCTGGAAGCACAGAATGGTAAAATTCCTAACGAATGCTACCCACGAATGGTCATTAACTTTTGTAGCTAATCCAGCGACGTTCCAGGACAGAATTTTTAAGGAGTTAAGGACGTTACGATCAATACGTAGCTCTAAGATCGCATCAGATGAAGAATGCGAGTTTGAGTTAGGTTGACTTATTATTGCTGACTGGTGAATATTGCTGCTATCTGACAAGTTATGGGCAGCAGTAGGGGGAGGACTGGCCACTTCTAATATAAGTGGGGTATGTGCTCTTAGTGTGGAGGCATTTTCACGACAGGATGTTATCAACTCTGTTAGATTAATGTTTGGAGCCACACATGGGAGGTCGAAGGTACTTGCTAGTTTGTTAGTACTCATTACATCGGTTAGTTCTTGGGGATTTAAATGATCCGATGAAGTACCAGGGATCAGGACAGGTGACAGTCAATCCACCTCATCCAAATAGTCATAGGTATATAAAGCATCATATCTATTTGATGTTGGGATCTCATAATGATTTTGGTACAAGTGGGGATATGTATGTTCTCGCTTGTAGGAGTGTTGGGCAGGTTCCAGTCTCTCAATCGTTGCTTGAGGTGGGTAATTATATGCTCTACCTGCCCATGCGTGTTCATATCTTAGTGGTTCTAAATCTAAAGACATCCCCTGTTTAAAAATAGGGGGGAGCCTGAGGATAGAGATATGCTTGGGGCATCGAAAATCCCTCTTGACCATGATGATAGTTGATGTTTTTCCTATGACTAGTTATATTACGTGGATAAAAATAACTTAGACCCATTGTGCGGATTAGGCTATTTGTCGAGGGGCTTCTCCAGTTTGCAATAAATTTCGCCGCTCCTCTTTCTTTAAAAGTGACTACAATACAGTCTCCCTCTGTAGATTTAAATCTATGGCCCACCCAATCTACTCTCTTCACTTAGGAGATGGTCCCTGTTATGTGGGAGGGAAGTGGCCTATGAGTGGTTAGCCATTGCATGACCTTGTTCTTTAATTCCACATAGGTTTCTCTCCTGTTATCGGTTAGTTTAGGAACCCCAATCATGACTATAGTATGTGCGTTAGAGTCAGGTGGGAGGTTTATGTGGGTAGGTGTTTTTGCCGTCATTGAGTCAAGCTGACAAGCCCCTGATGCTTTAGTAAGGATGTTTGTCGTTGGTAGCAAGGAATGCCTCAGCGGCTCAGTATTTGTATTAACTACTTCTGGTGTGTAATCCTCCGCAGCCCATTCGCTATCTTCGGTGTCCTCCCTTGTCTGAGTAACTTGTGTATTATTAGTAGGTGTAACTATTACCTTCACTAAAGTAGGTGCTACTTGTGTGGTTAGTGTTGGGCCTGCTATAGAAGGGGATTCCTGAGGTTGTAACGTTATCTCATTGACAATACTGTCTGCTGAGTCTCTAATGTTTTTTTACAGATTTTGAGTTGATTACTTTGAGGCTTGTACTAGCTGGGACGAAAATAGAGGTTTTATCAGACATTTTTAGCGATTTAAGAATACTAGAGGATACTTCATTTTGTGTTCTCTCAAATTTCCCTAAGGCTTTTTCAATATTCACAATCCTTTTGTTGATAGGGTGTAGGAGAGATTTAATCATAGATTCTATATCACTCAGAGAAGGTGTTTCTGTTATAAGAGTCTGGGCCATTTGCTTTGTCTGTTCTTTAGGTGAGCTACCCCCCGCGTTGTTCTTGTCAGGTCGAGGGGTGTCCAGGTCTTGAGAGGGTATCAGCAGAGGCCTTGTCATAGATACTTCAGAGGGTTTCTCCTGCATGAATTTCTGCCACATGTCTTTGATTGAGCGTTTCGATTTACCTGGGAGGCAGTGGGATTTTTTCATAAGGTGTTTCATCTTTCGTTTTTTCTTGTGGCACTGAGTTTTACTTTTTTGTTCAGGAGTTAGCGTAGGTTCCGGTTGGGTGGCGGGTATGTGGTTTTCAATTAGAAGAACCTCAGGATCTTGTATTGAGGTATGCAAACAAGAGATGTTACAACCACAGTTAGATGATACCACAGGGCTACTCTCCATTGTATTTCCTGTGGGGAATGTATACAAGGGTTTTGAGGTGTTATCCTTAATGTGTGACCTAGGCAAATCTGTAAATGATTGCATCAGTATGGATTCCTGAGAATGTAAAGTTTCATCCATGGTGTTTGTATTATTGGTGGTATGCATGGATAAATTAGGAAAACACATATCTGGGGTCAGGGAGAGCCGTCTCTCAGTGTTCTGAATTGCGTCCGCCACTACGCTTATCGTTTTTTGCAACATAATATCAATGGCGGTTATAGTGGGTAATGGAGTACTCACTGTTTTTAAACTCGTCGTTGATCTCGTTGCCATTGGGGTTTTCTGTACTTTGGTCATCCTTGAACTATGAGCTTATACCCAAGTGCCTTTTGTTAGATATGTAGATTTATCCTGGTACCGGTGGTCTCACGATGTAGATTTAAGGGGGGTGGCCCAGCCCGGCCACTACAGGCCTCGGAGGGCCCGCCCTTTGCCCGGGCTTAGCCCCGGCGCGTCCCGCGCGCGTCCTCGCGGGAGGAGGGACCTGCTGGGGCTTTATGCGCCGCCTGGCGCGCTGGTGGATGTCGTCGCCGCCTCCCCCTGGAGGCTGCTGGGAGATGGAGTCCGACCGGCGGAGCCAAGCCCGGCCAGTCGGCGATTCAAGCAAAGTGGCGGAGCCAAGCCCGGCCGCTGCAGGGAAAGGTGCATGTCCTCTTCGTTCAGGGCGTCACTCTTGCAAATTAGTCAACTGCTGGGCTCTGTGGAGTTTGCCTTTTACCCGCTGAACTGGGCAGGGCTGGGTTGAGCTGAGGTCGGGCTGATGTCGGGCTAATGTCTGGCTTTAATCAAAATTGGGCTGGCTTGGGGTGGTGTTCCCAGACTCCTGGGGACCTCCTCGGCTCCTCTCTGCCGCTGCCCCGCCTTGGCTCAGCTGTTTGTCAACACCGGGTGCTTCTGCCTTCTTCCACTTTCTGCTGGAGCCCCCTGCCCGCCACCGGACTACACAGCTGGTGAGACTTGGTGAGGCTAGCTTGCAGATTGGGAGCGGCCGCGGCTCCTAGTGCCTCACGGCGTCTGAGTGGCTCTGCCGCCGGGCACCTCTACCGCGGCTTGCACTTTCTCCCGCCCCTGCCCCTGCCCAAGCGCAGGCTGAGAGCGGGCGGGCGGCTGAAAAGCGGGCGGGCAGACAAGCAAGGTAGGCGGCAGTGCCTTAACGTCCCCCGGCCCGACCCGCAGTGACAAGGGGCTCGAGTTGGCTTGGGTATACTGGTTGAAAATGCCGGCTCGAGCACAACGCGCTGCCGCCGGTCGGCTTCCTTGGGCTCCTCGTCTTCCGCGCACAGACGTGAGCTCCGTGCAAACCCTGGACTGGAATCGCAATATTTTTGTATTTGTTTAGCACTTGCTGCCACAAGATACATATGTAACATATACTCATTTTAAAATGTACCTATTGAGTCATAAAAACTCGAAAATGGCTTAATTTCAAATGAATTAATATATGTATGGTTCAATTATATAGATGTTTTCTATAGAGCGCTTGCACCTAAGAGAGAGCTATTAGGATGGTTTACAAAGAACAGCAATTGGCAGTGGCAAAATTAATATTGCAAGAAACAATTCGAAACAGCTAGTCGTATGGGAAATTGGCATATCTTTTTGGACTTATTAGTGTAGTTAAAATGGAAAAGTATATTTTAATACTTTCTCGAAAGTATTCTTGGAAGGGTTACTTATTGGGTCAGTAGAGCGTTCCATAGGTATGATGCAGCACCTGTGTTTTTTACCAATCTTGTGAGGTTTTCAATTTTGGAGTTTCAGCTGGATAGATTTTGTGCTCCTGAAGCCTCAGTGACTGCCAGGTGTGGTATGATTTTTCAAGCGGATCACTTTATCAGTGAGACGCCATATTTTAAATGTGATGTTGCCTTCCAAGTGTCGTCAGTGTAGATCTTTAAGTACTTGAGAGAGGTTATCAAATGTCCCTTTGGCTGAGATGAGTCTGGGTGTGGCATGAAAGAAACCCTCAAGAGTGCCTAATTGTTAGAGAGGCTAGAAACAGCTTTGCACTAACAAAGTCACTGCAGGATTTGAGTAAAGTGTGGGCAGCTTCAGTTTTTTTGTTGAGTTGGAGGCAGAAGGTTTTTGATTTTCTAGGGTTGATGTAGGTATATATTAGCTGATTGAGCTAGTCTGCATGGAGTGTTGTCTGGTGTATATTCTGTGATTTTACTGTGGTGGCAGGGGCTTGATAGGAACAATTCCACATTGCGAGCACCCATACATTTCTAATACAATGCATTTTTTAAGCTTGGCAGACATGAGGAGAAATTCTGTTTTCGAACGATTCAACATCAGGAAGTTTTCAAAAAATCCAAACTGATTAAGACAAGTAACCTCTAGCCTCCCCCACCAAATATGCCATGCCTGCTTTCAAATACAAACAGGTGTTGAAACCAGATTGAATCCCGATTGATGATTAATAAGTAGGTGATTCTGTGGGGCGCATTTTATCAGTTAATTTGAAACAAAATCAACAACCGCTTTTTTGAGCCAAGTCAGATTGAAAATCCAACTGAAAACAGCTCACGGGTTGGGGTACATATTGGCAGCCGCGATCCGTGCAGGTAACAGTGATGGGGCGTGGGGACGCGTGGGGGTGGGGGGGTGGAGGGATTTCGCGGGACGATGCTCAGGGAAAATGATTTATTTATTTTCCCTGTGCATCGTCCCTCGAAATCCCCCCCCCCCCCCCACGCGGTCCCACTGCCACACCGCTGTTACCTGCATGGACCACTGCTACATTTAGAATTTTTTTTAAATATTGACAATTTGTAGTTATCTGAGAACTACAACTTTTGTGAGCATTCTGTGTATCAGTGGACACCAGGCATTTTGATTGAACGAGAGATTCATACGCAGATAAGGATCAATTTATTCTGTAAAAATAAAGAAGCAACAGAATTACAGCCTCTTATATTCCGGCCAAACTTTCATACAAACAGTTAGTTACATATTATGCCACATCCATGAAGAAACATCCCTCTGCTCTTACAAGCATCCCTCATTCTGTCTCTATGCACCTGTGTTCCACCTTCGCTTCTACACATCAGTCACAACCAAGTTACCAGACATTTTTGTATAAAAGTTATGGTTTATTATAGATTTCTTGGAAGTTACTAATGGAAATCAATTATTTTGGATATATCCTCTCCAGAAAATGGGGAAAAGGTAACCATAATGTTGATTTTTTTTTTTTAGAGGGGGGAGGGTTCCTTTGGTGTACATTAGATTGAGTGTGATTTGGACTCTGATGAAGTTGATTTTAAAGTGAGAAAGCAGGCTGAAAATAAATATTGGAAAAATGTATAGTGTGAGTGGCCAGTTCCAACATCAGAGTAGCTTTTTTCCTCTGGAGGATCCCCAAAATGTTTGATTTTTATCAGTTTGGGTAGATATAAGGGCATTCCTGGTGTCGCCCCATAAGCGCATCATGAACACCCACAAATTGTAAGTTTGTGAGTATTCACAGAACTTTTTCAAGGATTTTGAAACCTTGGAATCTCTTTTCTGTGATGAGAAAGCAATACGCACACTGTATTTTTCAGGTGTTGAGGGACAGGAAAAGAGGTGCTCCACAGGGAAATATTTTTACATTTGTGTTGAAAGTAAAGGTACAATTTGTTTTGCACCCTGCGTACCACAGTTCACTGCCCCCTATGTGGACAGTAATCTTCACCAGAACACTGAACCAAGTATGTCTGGAAAACAAACGTTTTAGATTTCGATATTTATTTACTATGATTTTTGTAAATGTCCTGTTTTAGGACATAAATATAAAAGTTTAATTACATATATTGAGCGAGTAAGCTCCGAGGACTTAACATAACTTCCAGTTGGCATCCCAGCAAACGCCGAGCGGTTCTTGCATGCATATTATTCCAAAAACATTCACATGTGCGGCAAGAAACTTTACATTGTTCTACGAGAGAGGGATATGCGTGCGAATAGTTAATAAAAGTCCAGCACCAATTACTGGTGCTACACACGGAGAAAAAACACAAATTGCAGCTGATGTTGAACATTAATGTGCATTAATATGTATGAAGTAGCTCTGGAGCCATTGTTACTGCACGCACCTAGGAATATATCACATTTCTCCTCGGCGCAGCTGTTTCCATGTAAAGGTTAATTCAGCAATATGGTTAGCCAGCAAAGGACTGCAGCAATATTCCAGTTTATTAAATTGGAGAGGGTTTACAAAAAAACGTCGAATCAATACATAAATACATGAATGTGCTTCTACAATGGAGCTATTATGCACAAAAGTTCAGGTCACACGAAAAAGAATAGTTTACATTTGCACTAATTTACCTGCAGTAGCATTTAATGAGAAATAATGTTGACTGAAAGACTGGATTAATTTGCCCTTTGTGCTTGAATAGCGCACAGAACATAAAATATTCAAGCTAACAGCCTGCATGACAAATTTCAACCATTGCCGTCTAAAATGAAACTTGGAAAATTGTAAAAGCCTGTGGTTGTTTACAAGAGTAAAGTGAAATACTATGCCTCACTGGTAGTAAACACATAAGACACATTTACGAACTGACTAGAAAAAATACTAAATACATGTGTGCTACATTGGATTTGAAAGCGTACTCAAATTGCATACCAAACTATGGGGCATATTATCAACAACTAGCGATATTTATCGCTAAAGAAGCTTAGCGTCATTTTTTTTATCGCCAAGTAACGCCGGATTTTATCGCAGAGATAACGTGCTATTAGCAACGTTTATCTGCAATGCGATAAAATAACCGGCGATTGCGGCAAAATGCGTGAATATCGCTAGAAAACCAGCAATACTCACGCATCATCGCCAATAGGGTCTTAGCCAGAATATCCACCTCCCATTGGATATAAAGGCTAAGAACTGGTCTGAGCAGGCGTTAGTTTTCAGCGATATTCGCGCTTAGCGCGAATTTTTTAATCGCTACGCCTGCGTTGATAATAGGCGATAGCGATGTTAGCAACTGCTTTCAGTCGCTAACAGGTTGGGTATGCCCACTTTGCATGTCATTAGCGATAAATATCGCTGACATGCAAAGCTGGACCCAAACCACTCGCTATCGCCTACAAACTGTCGCTAACTGCTGTTATCGACAGCTTGCTAATAGGGCAATGAAATTATCGCCGCTTTGCGGCCGAAAACGGCCGCTAAAGCGGCAATAATTTCATATCGCCCGCCTTGATAATATGCCCCTATATTTCTAAGGGAAGTATCTCTTTTGATCGCTATTTCCAACATGTAAGCCTTTAGGCTGAAAATACTTTACGTGAATGCTATGTAATCTACCGCAATCGCATATTACTTGTAGCCATCCAGGTATCATTTAGGTCCAGTGGATTTCCTACAAAGGGAGAACATCGATTGTGTGCCCATCTGAAATTTAAAAATGTTTCTTTGTAATTTTTTTCTTCTCTACACCTATGAGAAAGCCCTTCTGCTTCGAGGCAACACCTATGTGTAGAATGTGGTCAGGGCTGTATTGGGGAACCCAAATAGCACCAGCAAAAATGCACACACAAGCCCCATTTCCTTCACCTCCTGTGCAACCTCTTTCTTTCCATTCATCCATTATCTCTCCCCTCCGCTCCCTCTTCTCCCTCTCTGGTAGCTTTCTCTCTGCCTTCCCCTTCCCTTCCATCTCCCTTGTTTTCTCTCTTTCTTGCCTGTTGCAATTAACCTCAATGATCTGGGGAATGAGACAGACGCAACAAACTGGGTTTTCTAAACTGGTCTCCAGGGGCTCCAGCCCACCTGGGAAACGTCTGGTGGGATAAAGGCCTGTCCAGCTCTGAATGTGGTAAAGTCTTTGATTTACGATCCTGGAAAGCTACTTCCTCAAAGCGTTAATAGGAGGAAGAGGTTGTATTTGTTTTTTCATGGTGGGAAATATACAGGGACATCATTTCAGGGAGAGTGTTTTGTGTGTTAGACCACCCCTCTAAAAATGTATTCTGTAGTAAATAGTTGGGTACAAGTGCTTTCAGTCCTGTATTGTGACGTGCCTGTCAGGTTTCACCTGGAATTTTTACATGCCAACACTGACAAATGCACACACACACACACTCGTCCCTGTTCTGATGGCCTTGAAAAATGTTAATTCGTTGACAGAATATTATGTTTTAAGTGCCCCTAACAATCCACACTCCCTTCCTTTTCCACTGATACTAAAGCCCCTTCATGTGCTGCTTCTTTTATGTTGAATTTCAACAAGATTTTACAACAAGATTAATGGGAAATCTGAAGCTTCCATCCCCCCAATCTTACTGACTAAGCCAAGCCCCTGGAAACATACTGCAAAACATTAGTGAACACTACAATATACAAGTTTGGGTGTTCTCATTCTTACTGGGCAACCACCCAACAATGCCAACTTTCCCACCTGTAGTCATAGATCTACTTCAATCAATAATTCACAACTGTTGCAGATTGTTTGATGTAGTACACAATATATATGGGCATAGATTCCACATTTTATGATTATGTGAATCAGGACTTGTGAAATTTCAGTCGTATATCAGTTTTTGCATGTGTACATGCCATTTACGTGCACAAGTATTGTGAACTATGCACAAGTGAAATTGCTTTAAGAACCAATGACGTGAAGCTTCAGCTTACACATGTACGTAAAACAGAACCAGTGTATGGCGCAGGAAAGGCCAAATTCTGCAGTCCAGGAAGTCAAAGCTTGAATAAAGTGTGCTAAACACTGTATATATTGCAGTTCTGGTGTGCATGGCTGTTCTGTGTACGGAGTTTGGGATGTGAGATAATTAAGAGGGGTCGTATTTATGTTACACATACAGATTTGCACATCAGAGTGTTGTAGTTTCTTTTAGGCAGAGGTTGCAAATATTGGGGCACATTCTAGGGGGTATATATAAATGTGTCTTTAGAGTTGAGAACAAAGGGTTTGTTATATATTTTGTTTTATACTTTTGTCACAAACGTTTTGTGTGTAGCTGATGCATATTTTTAATCATTATAGATACCCCCTGATGAAGGTCGAGGAGGACCGAAATAAATTGGGTGAAGTTTTAAGTTATGGAGGAATCAAGTTTCAATACAAGCTGTTAGAACTGGGGGTCTCTAGTTGGCAGAGGTAGGTATCACTGTCCAAATAGGGACCCTTGCTTCTAGTCAGATTAAGGAGGAAACACTCTTAGATAACCTCTGCTCACCACCTTCTGTGTAGCTTGGTATGAGCAGTCAAGGCTTACTGAAGTCATTGTGCTAAGTATTTGTACCAACACTCATAGTAACACAGTGAAAACACCACAAACTGACTCCACAACAGTTTAGAAAAATAAAGGTATTTTAATCTAAACTACACAAGACCAAAACGACAAAAATCCAACATACACAGTTCAAGAATATGGTTTCAAAAGAGTTCTTAAGGTTGCGTTAAAATAATCCACAGTTGTGCCACGTTTTAGCCAACAGAACCTTTAGATGCGACAAAGTTCCAAATAAAAAGCTGTAGCGATGAAAAGCAAGTGATGCGTCACTCATGAGACCCTGGGGAGGTGATGCGACAGCCCCGTTCGATGTAGCGGGCGTGTTGCAGTGACTCAGGTCTGTACGGGGAGGGATGCGATACCTTGCGTGGATTCCGGGGCACAGGTTTTCGTGGAAGCGGCTCGTAAAAGGGACGATGCGACGATCTTTGGGGCAGCGACAATCTCCGGTGCAGCAACGATGCGTGGCTCAGCAGCGATCTTGTACTCTCGCGGCCCCTCGATGCGATGGCTCTGCGACGGCTCTCGCAGCGACATGATGCGGTCCGCAAGCAAACTGTGCGACGATCTCACCCAGTGACGGCAGGCTCTGTGACGATACTTGCAGCGATGATACTCTTCCCGCACTGGTCTGGTGCATCCCACAAATGAAGGATGCGACGGCTCTGGCAGCGGCAACAGGCGCTGCGACGATCTCGGCCTTCGTAGCGGCGGGAATTTCCTCGCACTGGCGGGGATGTGCTCCGCAAGCGAGCGATGCGATAAACTTTGCAGAAAGTTCTTTAAAGCTTGGTTTCCAGCTTCCTAACACAGGTACAACTTCCAGAGGCACCACACATGGGACACGCACTCCAGGAAGGACAGAACTCTCTCAGCAGAGTTCAGGGAAGCTGGGGGTGAAATCCTTTTGTTCCTGGGAATTCTTAACAGGGAGCCAGCTCTTCTTCAGGCCCTTGGAGATTTCTTCAAGCAAGGGGACACAGCACAAAGCAAATTCCTTCCCCTCTCCTTGGCAGCAAAGCAACAGCAGGACAGTCTTCCTTCTTCAGTTTCAGCTTTCTCCTTGGCAGAGGTTCCTTCTTGATTCCAGGATGATCTAATTTTATGTAGTCTGGGGTCCTGTACTTATACCCCTAAAAGTCTTTGTTACCTTTGTGCAGGAGGGCTCTGAGCCCGGTCTGAACGAGTTCTGGCTGTTCCTTGAGCACTTTGTTTTCCTGGTCTCTCCTTTCCTTTCAGAGAGAGGAGCAGGGTCATCAGCCGCTCAGCAGGAGGTGGAGCCAGCATTGTGGAAGGCAGGCACAGCCCTATTCAGGCCCAGTTGCTACCCCTTCCCACCACTCTAGATGCAGATGGAGCTATTCAGCCCAGGGATGACCAACTCAGCCTCTGGGAGCCACCTAGCCCCTGTCACTCACAAAACAGACAGTCAATTTGCAAACAGGCCAAGGCACACAGAAAGGTCAGACAAGAGAACAGCAACTTTCTAAAAGTGCTGTTCTCAAACACAGGATTTAAAAACCACCTTTCCTAAAAGATGTGTTATTAAATTCTGAGTTCAGGGATACCAAACTTTTATGTCCTGCCTTGCTCCTATGGGAAGATATGCTGGTAGCCACTGTAGCCAGCATTCCCCATGATAGCCTATGGGCAAGGTAGCCTTACAATAGTGAAAACCGAAAATGGCTGTCATTCACTACCAGAGCATGTCACCTGCACTTGTACATGCTCCACCTTTCACATACACTACACCCTGCCCAAGGGGGTACCTTGGGCCTTCCATAGGGGTGACCAATGTGCACAGAAAGGGAAGGGTTAGGCCTGGTCATTGGGGACACTGACCAGAAGGACATCGCAGTTCACAGACTGCACACAACCACTGCGGTGGCAGGCCTGAGACACCATTTTAGGGCTACTCATGTTTGTGGCACAATCAGCGATGCAGGCCCACTAGTAGCATTTGTATCACCAGCCCTGGCACACTCAGTGCACTTTACTAGGGACTTCTTGGTGAGACAAATATGCCTATGATGGATAACCAATTACAATAACAATTTACACAGAGAGCATATGCATCTTAGCACTGATCAGCAGTAGTAAAGTGCCCAGGGTCCTGTTGCCAACAACCACAGGTCAGGAAAACTAAGGGAGGAAGAAGCAAAAAGTTTGGGGATAACCCTGCAAAAAGGGCCATTTCCAACACATGCCTGTGAATAGGCCCGGATAGGAAATTCTAGAGCAATTAAACACACAAAAAGAATGAAACTTTTTATCTTTGATGTGATGGAAAAAGAGTGTTAAACTTTGGTGATAAATTGGATGACTTGGAAACAATACTGATTATGTGGATTATTCAGATCACGAATGTGCATAAGGCTGTGCAACGCACGTCATATTTTCTTGATGTATTCACACAGGCGCATTTGGGACGGAGCGCATTTCGAGTGTCTGCACGCCAAACATGAGAAAACAGAACGCAAACAATCAAATTCAAACAAAGGGTGTGCTTCAGATAAACTATAATGGATGAATTACCGCTGTTCCAAACCCTGTTAGCATCCCGCAGGTATAAGGATACAGGAACTACAAGAGTTAAATTATCACTTCAAAGGCTTTCCATGAACTGTCATGTATGAAATATGGATTGATTACATGCGAAGAGAGGATTTCTTCTTTTTTTTGAATCAATTTGGATTGTGTTTACACTGCAGTTGTTTTGGTATCCATGAAACATGTTATGACGACCCCCTGGGGTAGTGAAGGTCGCAGACCATTCTTTCCCCGGGGCTATTTGTGCAAGGCCGGAAGTACAAGGTGGGGGAGGATTTAGAGGATTGGGGAAGGGGCGGGAGATTAAGGTTGTATATAAGGTGTCAGAAGAGGAGGATCTGGTCTCTTCCTGACACCTTAAGCACCACCGGGGCGTTTAGAGCAAAGGTTTGTCATTGAAGGTTAGTTGGGTCGGTGGGGCGATTTATTGGGGACAGGGGGCATTATATGGGTCCACGATGATGGGATTGTGTGTACCCCACCGATCTGGAGGGCAGAAAAAGCGGTGTGGGAACAGGCTGTGCAATTAACCTCAAACCGGTAAGTTCCTGGCAGGGGATCTGAGTCCACTGGCACCTGGTGGGCTGTGGCAGCACCCTGCATGGCGATATAGTTCCAGGATCATGGGGGCTTTGTTCTGGCCTAGGAATTGTTTCCCTGGTTCAGCCTCCCACTTACGTGGGGCAGACCCCGAGGGAGCAACGTCAAAGCCGTGTACGTCGCTCCGACACATGAAGTCGCTGGGCCATCTTCCCCCATGCCGATCAGTGCAGGTTGCAGGTGCATGCCGTGGAAGGGGGATGGCGTAATGCAGCAAGGTTTCCAGGAACCCCCACCGCCCCTCCACCCCTCTTACCTCGCTCGGGTCCGAATGTTTTTGGGCCCTTCAGTGGGTCTGATTCGCTGCTGCAGCGTCGCCCGTCTGGCCGGAACTCCTGGCTGCATCTCTCGTGGTATGTGGGCCCCCATGGCGTCGTGATTAGGTGAGTACTAGGGACGAACAGGTCCCTGCCAGCATGTAGCCGGCAGCGCGTGCATGGCGTGCCACGATTGATTGGGGTTTTTTCTGTCTGGGGGGTCTCCGGGGCCAGCGTGCCCCCTGTTGGTGGAGAGGTGGGTATTTTATGTGCCTGCACAGCGCGTGCCATGGCAGACAGCACCACAGCATGGGGAGCCTGCAGGCTCCCACTTCATATTGAGCCTTGGTGGGAGGCCGTGCAGCGTTTTCCGACCCCAGGGTCGTGCGGCATGCCTGGACCAGGCAGCCCCGGTTTGGTGGGGGGGCTATTTTGGGGCAGACTATGCTTGGGAGGGCTAAGCTGGGCCCGGTTCTGGGAATTTTTCAGCGGAGGTAGGGCGTGCGGCAGGTGTGCCGGAGCCCTCCACCCCCCATAGCCGTCTCGGCACAGTTGGGGTTGAAGGGGAGGGGGCCACAGCTGGTGAACGACCCCCTGGGTAGGGGTAAGGGACAACCAGCACGGCATGAGGCCCAGTGGTGCTTGGGAACCTCCAGGCTGGAGCAGCTGGGGGGGAACCAGGACCATCAATTGATACCGGCAGAACGGGGCATCGCCAGTGGGGCACATGACGGCCCCGGGGCGCTGGCCAGAAGCAATAGGGGGTCCGTGGTGGCCTTCCCTCCAATGAGGGATCGCACAGTGCATACTACGACAAGATTGATACATTGGTGTCAGACAGTTGTATGGTGAGAAGATACTGAACGGGGTGTGTGGCGTGGTGTGACGGGATGGAATTGTTGGTTGATCGATGAGTAGACAAATGCAGCTGAATGGGGTTTTTGGGTATGGGGGAGAGGAGGTAACCAGACTGTTTTAGTTTTACAGGAGGCGAGTACAGCCTCGGACGGAATGGTGGACAGGAAGCAGACGGGCGCAGCAGCACCGGTCAGGATGTGGAGGTCCCGGACGGACTCTCAGGTAACGCACTAAGGCAAGAGGCATGGGTCAAAGGGAGCATGGGTATGAAGGGACCTCATCCTGTGGTGTGTGGGGGAGTTGGTACAGAGGCAGGTGCAGTGATGGCATGCTGTGGGGGAACTGGAAGTCTGGCAAATTGGTGGGGATGGGTCCAGATGGACAATGTGGTACCACATGGGGCCGGGGTGCAAGTTGATATGATAGCGGGCATCTGTCTCCATTGTTGGGCAATTGCCCTGTGTATACGCCACAGTTGGCAGTTGACGGTAGGGGCATCAACTCATAGCTCAGCCTCTCTGACAATTGAGTGTATATGAGCGACATCATAGGTTTTCCGTGGGCAAGGTAATCATTCGTAAGAGGTCAAATGGTCAACGGGGGATGGGTGGGGGGTAGTTCAGGACAAGAGGCATTGCATGTTAAGTTGGAGGCCGTGGGGCTCATGGCGCGTGACGTATACAGGTAGGAGGCGCGTGCTACAACACAGAACTGGGAGGGTCTTAGCTGTGGGCTGGGGGTGACGACGGTTTCATGAGGGTTGAGAGAGGCAGTGATCGGCAATCGGGGGACTAAGACGAGGGATGATGGTTTACGGGGGAACAAGGCAATGTCAGATGTGGATGGTCTGGTTGATCAACCACTGTGCCGGTGTACTTGGTCAGGTTTATTTGACAAGGGTGAAAGGACTTGCCTGGGGGTAGGGCAGGCATGGGGTCTCTTTGATGGACGAGTTTTTGCACTCTTGGTGGGGGAACAATTGCTGTTCAGCACAGGACGCGAGGATGCATAAAGATCTATGGAAAGGATTTCGGACCTATGTTGCACGTGACGGGGAGTAAGTCACAAGGGGTTAGAAACAGTCAGAAAACCAGCATCCTTGAGGACCAAAGTTAAAGGGGAGTCCATGGGCAGTTTTTGGGGGGATGAGTTTCGGGGGGATGAGTGGAAGTGGATGAAGAGAACTAACAGGTGTACGGACATCACCTGGCAGGGAACACAGTCATCGGGCTGTGAAATGATGAGGGAAGCAGTTGAATAAAAATGGAGGGGGAAGTTGTGGCCAGTACGGCTGACATTGTGCCACAAGAAACACGGAGTTACCATATGAGGATACATGTGGGAGAAAAGAGTATGCTGGTAGATGTCTGCTTTGGTTCTGCACTATGGGGACATTGAAGGGGATCTGGTTCGAACAAGACGTTGCCACGATAGGAGGATACATGCGGGAAAAAAGAGTATTCTGGGATAGGTCTGATTTGGCTCTGCACTATCGGGACATTGAAGGGGATTTGGTTCGACCAAGAATTTGCCACGATATGAGGGTACATGCGGGAGAAAAGAGTATTCTGGGATATGTTTGGTTTGGCTCTACACTATTGGGACATGGCAGGGGATTTGATTCATTGAAATGGAATGTTGGGGCGTTTTTGGTCACTGGAATGACTGGTACCTTGGCGAAGTGGGGAGATGGGTGCTATCGAACTGACTTGCCAGGTAATGGTCCGCTGGTGATGAGACTGTTTCGAGGTGATACAGGTGGTATTGTTCATAAAGGGGACGCCTCTTACGGGCAAGGGTTGGCCTGGATGTTCTTTATTTACATGCGTCGCAGGTTTCGGTGGTGGATGGTCTTTCATCGCGATGGAGGGGCACCTTTCACGGACAGAAATTGGCCCGACAATGTTACTTGTTACACGGGATATTGGTACAGGTAGTGGATGGTCGTCCACGGACAGTTGAGTGGAAATGGGGGGGAACAGTGGCTAGTACGGCTGACATTGGGTCACAGGAAACAAGAAGTTGCCACAATATGAGGATACCTGTGGGAGAAAAGAGTATTTTGGGATATGTCTGATTTGACTTTACACCATGAGACATGGAGGGGGAATTTATTGCACCGAACTGGAACGTGGGGGCAATTCTTGTCCTGTCAATAAATTATGCATTGCAGACGGGGGAGCGGGGTGCTATCAAACTTCATTGGCAGGTAATGGCCTGCTGGTGATGAGACTGTTTTCAAGGAGCAACAGGTGGTTTTGTTCACAAAGGGGGCACCTTTTATGAACGAGGGTGGGCCAGGATCTTCTTTATGTACACGGTCGCAGGTGTAGGTGGTGGATGGTCGTTCACCGTGATGGGGGGGCACCTTGCACGAATTGGCCCGACAATGTTACTGGTTCCACGGAAGGCAGGTACAGGTGGTGGATGGTCGTTCACCGCGATGGGGAGCACCTTTCATGGACAAGGATTGTCCCGAAAAAGTAACTTTGTTTACACAGAATGCAGATCCGGGTGGTGGATGGTCGTTCACCAGGATCCGCAGAGCGTTAAGTGCACAGCAACTGGAGAACAAAGTGGTCCTGCGTAGGGTAGGCACCTTTTTGCGACCACCGACTGTCCCACCAATAGTAATTTTCTACGGGACACAAGTTTAGGTGGTGGATGGGTCGTCTACCGGGTGCCACAGGGTATGCTGACGGGAGGCGAAAGGTGCCTGGGACCAGGGGGGGGGGGGGGGGGCAGGGAACCGCCCTACTTGGCGGTACTGGTTGGCGGTACTTTGGAGGGGTGGTGAGTCACATATGGGCGGATCCACCCTTTGGGGGGAGAACGGTACACGGGTGACTGATAGCGGGGCATGGGAGGCAATGAAGGAAATTCAACAGAGGATGCTTGGAGGGCAAGTGAAGGTGAGAATGGGAAGAGGAAGGAGGTCACCGAGTGAATGGGGAAGAGCTGAACTGGTGAGATGGTTTTGAGAAGGATGAATGGAGAATGAGTCGTGTGGGATGGAAAAAGTATATTTATGGCATGTATGTACTGTTTAATAAAGTCTGAAATGGTTGCAACCTTGTCCTAATAAAATGGCCTTTTACGCTTCAAGTAACAGCATTGAGTGTAGTTATTGCACGATGACGGCCCCGGGGGATGTGAAGGTCGCAGACCAGTCTTCCCCCGGGGCTATTCGCGCAAGGCCGGAAGGACAAGGTGGGGGATGGTTTACAGGATTGGGGAAGGGGCGGGAGTTTAAGATTCCTTATAAGGTGTCAGGAGAGGAGGATCCGGCCTCTTCCTGACACCTTAAGCACCACCGGGGGGTTTAGAGCAAAAGTTTGTCCACCCACTTACCCTACACGTTTAGGTGGAGGGCATAGCACTGGGATTGGTCTTAGCGTGCTAGTTAAGAGCAGGTTGCAGAGTAGCAACGTTACAGTACTTTGGAGGGGTGGTGAGTCACATACGGGCGGATCCACCACTTGGGGGGAGAACGGTACAAGGGTGACTGATAGCGGGGCACAGGAGGCAATGAAGGAAATTCAACAGAGGATGCTTCGAGGGGAAGTGCAGGTGAGAATGGGGATAGGAAGGAGGTCCCCGAGTGAATGGGGAAGAGCCGAACAGGTGAGAAGGTTTTGAGAAGGATGAAAGGAGAATGAGTCGGTATGGGATTGAAAAAGTATATTTATGGCATTTCTGTACTGTTTAATAAAGTCTAAAATGGTTGCAACCTTGTCCTAATAAAATTGACTTTTATGCTTCAAGTAACAGCGTGGAGTGTAGTTATTGCGTGAATGTTTGTTAAGCACCGGGATGATGACATTTATGAAATTTGTGTTTTGTGAATTGTTGGGCAGGGAGGTTACTTTACGGGAGGGGCACCAGGAGATTGCTGGGCAGGGCAAATCATCTTGTGTCACAAATGGTTCACAGGTGGGGAAGGAGATGCTTGGTTAAATACAGGGAGCGGGTGATTCAGATCGGATTGGCCTTTGAGTAGAAGTGAGGTGGTCGCACTGTTTAAGATTCGGAATGTTTAAATCACAGGTATGAACTAGGGTTGACAAAGGGTAAAACTGAGTTTGGGATGTGAGATAATTAAGAGGGGTCCTATTTATGTTATACATACAGGTTTGCACATCAGAGTGTTGTAGTTTCTTTTAGGCAGAGGTTGCAAATAGTGAGGCACATTCTAGGGGGTATAGATACATTTAGCTTTAGAGTTGAGAACAAAGGGTTTGTTATATATTTTGTTTGATATTTTAATCACAAACTTTTTCTGTGTAGCTCTTGCATAATTTTAAACATTATAGATACTCCCTGATGAAGGTCGAGGAGGACCGAAAAGCATTGGTTGAAGTTTTAAGTGTTGGAGGACTTAAGTTTCAATACATACCTGTGAATAGGCCCGGATGGGCAATTCTAGATTAATTAAACACGCAAAAAGAATGAAACTTTTTTATCTTTGCCGTGATGGAAAAAGAGTGTTAAACTTTGGTAATAAATTGGATGACTTGGAAACAATACTGATTATGTGGATTATTCAGATCACGAATGTGCATAAGGCTGTGCAACTCTTCCATGACTCGCACAACGCACGTCATATTTTCTTGATGTATTCACACATGCGCATTTGGGACGGATCGCATTTCGAGTGACTGCACGCTAAACTTGAGAAATAGAACACAAACGATCGAATTCAAACAAAGGGTGTGCTTCAGGTAAACTATAATGTTCTGTGTACGTACCATGGCTGTGAGGTGTCTGATATGAGATGCACTTCAACATATAAATCAGTAATCTGTTTCCTCTATCACCTGTGGAAACACCATGAATTGTGATCAGAATACCTTGCTCCAATGGTACATTGTAGTAATCTAAAAATATTGCAGTCACATATTCCAGGGTTATGCAAATGTTGTCAAATTAAAATGCAAGGCAACGGTGACCTGAAAAGGTAAGTCAGCATCCATATGCAAAATTATGTTTTCTCCATAAAACTTTTGTTGTGATGAAAAGCCCTCAGCATATATCTGACAAGAGTGTTCTGCAGCCCTGTGTTGTTGCCCCTCACAGTCAATGCATTTTTTCAGCTTTTTCTCCAGTGATCCAAAAAATCATGTGAGCTCCATCAGGGGTATTCTTGTTACATGGACTCATGGGCTGAGACCCAAGAGCAATGGGTGATGCGGATGGTTTTTAAGGAGCTGACGGTGGTGGCAGTGAAATCTCTATTGACGTGACAGGCCTTCTTTTTAGGTCCTTTCAAGGAGAGATGTTTTCTGTCTTTAAAAGGTTCTGCTAGTCCCCTTAAGTCTTTTTAATATTGGTATATGTATAGAAAGTTATGTATGCTTGTTGCATATAGTGACAGAACATCAAATAATCTAATTTGGATTCCATGTGTATATGGAAACCTCAAATGAGGTTAGACTTTGCAACAGGATCCCAATGCCACCGGTGTACAGCCTTTGTATTCATTGAGCTCTGAGGTCTGAGCTCTTACATTGTCTATGGAATGAATCCAGAAACTCTTCCCTTTGAAGGATGTTGATCTCAACACCTTCTACCTACCTAATCTGCATTCTCTTATTGAAGGATCTAGGCTTGTTGTCTGGGCTGAATTTGCATTTGTCTCTGGGCCAGTTGGAACCAACCCAGGAGAGGTTTATGTTGCCAATTGCATGTAGGATTAGATTAAAGGAGCTGCACAACATAGCTGAAAGTCCTGCTTTGGGGATAACAACCAGAATAATACTTTGTTCCAGGATCCTGCCTCTTTGAAAGAAGATGCTGAATAGCATTCTACAGAAGTGAACCTACCTGGACGATGGAGTTCATTAGACATGGTTCTTGGTGACATCTAGGAGCCCTGGTAATGTCTGCACCACTCCAGAACATGAGGTGATTTAGCTGTGCTCCAGGAGGAAGGAATATGGTCCTTGGCCCAGGGTAAGAGTTGTTAAAGGCTTACTTGTTTGGTGTGTCTCCTTTGTTCCTGGCCCCAACACTGCTATGGAAACCCCTGCTGTTGAAAAACTCTTACTGAGTCTGGCATGTCCGGAGAGATTTCACCTCTCGAAAAGTGCAGGGATTCTAGTTCATGGTCCCCAGAATACACTGTAGTCCTTACCACAGTGATCTCCTGTGGCCTGTGTCGGTATGTAAGGCATTGGGAACAGGACATTGCACCTTTTATTGTCATCTTCCCCGTTTGTGTCTTTTCAGCTTTTCTATGTTTTGGGAGCACTGAGCGGTCAACAGCACAGAAGGATTATCCACTCTGCCTGCTGGGGTTGGGTCATGAACAGATCTCGTTTGGGATAAAGATGAGACTGATTAATATTACTGCCCAATCGCATGTAGTTGAAACAAAAGGTAGATAAAGACTATACATTACATGGGGCTACCAATACATTAGATACAATGATTAGCAAACATACAGAGTTATATGTCATCTTTTGAAATTTTAAGAAGTGATACGGTATCAGCATGTATAGAAGAATCTTGTTCTAGCTTTTATTTCTATTACATCCGATTACAGGTAGTAATGATAATCTGTCTCATATTTATCTAAAACAAGACTCTCAAGAGTGTGGTTTGCTGTTAATATTTTTGGGGAAGGGTATCACCTTGCACCTTAGCAGGTTTTGGTATTAGATGCATCAAAACCGTGCAAGAAGTCGAAAATATTTTACATGTGACAGAAGTCAAAATTAAGTAAATCCAGGATTCATGCCTGCTTAAAGTGTAGCAGCCGGGGCTGGTGGAGTCTGCACTTCAGCAAGTGAGGAGCAGGGAAGGTGTCATAAGGGCTACAGTAGTGTTTGGACTTAGATCACCAGCTAGGAAGGAGCTAGTGAGTTCCTGTATTCTTAGTATACCTTGATCTTACAGTTATTATATAGTTTTAGTGTGGGGAAAAGTTACCTTGCGACTACTGAGGAGGAGCCCTGTTGCCCGTGACTCCGTGGAGGTGGACTGAAAAGTTAGAACCCATGCCTTGCCGCACCCGCTGCGCGGGTGCCGCTTCGTTGTTTGAAGTGGTGCAGATCGTCTTGGGACAGCTGCTGTGTGGGAGGGTGAGAAGGGATGCGAGCGGGCTGCTTAGAACGTTGCAGGGACTCAAACGACCAGTAGTCCCTGCGTGACCAACAACACCTGGTCCGCGTTCGCCGCTCAGCCCCGCCCCCTACACACCGCACAGAGAAAAGTGCTCTGCCCTCCCCTCTTCATGGGAAAAGTTACCTTGCGACTACTGAGGAGGAGCCCTGTTGCCCGTGACTCCGTGGAGGTGGACTGAGAAGTTACAACCCACGCCTTGCCGCACCCGCTGCGCGGGTGCCACTTCGTTGTTTGAAGTGGTGCAGATCGTCTTGGGACAGCTGCTGTGTGGGAGGGTGAGAAGGGCTGCGAGCGGGCTGCTTAGAACGCTGCAGGGACTCAAACGACCAGGAGTCCCTGCGTGACCTACAACACCTGGTCCGCGTTCGCTGCTCAGCCCCGCCCCCTACACAAAGCACAGAGAAAAGTGCTCTGCCCTCCCCTCTTCGTGGGAAAAGTTACCTTGCGACTACTGAGGAGGAGCCCTGTTGCCCGTGACTCCGTGGAGGTGGACTGAGAAGTTAGAACCCACGCCTTGCCGCACCCGCTGCGCGGGTGCCGCTTCGTTGTTTGAAGTGGTGCAGATCGTCTTGGGACAGCTGCTGTGTGGGAGGGTGAGAAGGGCTGCGAGCGGGCTGCTTAGAACGCTGCAGGGACTCAAACGACCAGGAGTCCCTGCGTGACCTACAACATCTGGTCCGCGTTCGCCGCTCAGCCCCGCCCCCTACACACCGCACAGAGAAAAGTGCTCTGCCCTCCCCTCTTCGTGGGAAAAGTTACCTTGTGACTACTGAGGAGGAGCCCTGTTGCCCGTGACTCCGTGGAGGTGGACTGAGAAGTTAGAACCCACGCCTTGACGCACCCGCTGCGCGGGTGCCGCTTCGTTGTTTGAAGTGGTGCAGATCGTCTTGGGACAGCTGCTGTGTGGGAGGGTGAGAAGGGCTGCGAGTGGGCTGCTTAGAACGCTGCAGGGACTCAAACGACCAGGAGTCCCTGCGTGACCTACAACACCTGGTCCGCGTTCGCCGCTCAGCCCCGCCCCCTACACACCGCACAGAGAAAAGTGCTCTGCCCTCCCCTTTTCGTGGGAAAAGTTACCTTGCGACTACTGAGGAGGAGCCCTGTTGCCCGTGACTCCGTGGAGGTGGACTGAGAAGTTAGAACCCACGCCTTGCCGCACCCGCTGCGCGGGTGCCGCTTCGTTGTTTGAAGTGGTGCAGATCGTCTTGGGACAGCTGCTGTGTGGGAGGGTGAGAAGGGCTGCGAGCGGGCTGCTTAGAACGCTGCAGGGACTCAAATGACCAGGAGTCCCTGCGTGACCTACAACACCTGGTCCGCGTTCGCCGCTCAGCCCCGCCCCCTACACACCGCACAGAGAAAAGTGCTCTGCCCTCCCCTCTTCGTGGGAAAAGCTACCTTGCGACTACTGAGGAGGAGCCCTGTTGCCCGTGACTCCGTGGAGGTGGACTGAGAAGTTAGAACCCACGCCTTGCCGCACCCGCTGCGCGGGTGCCGCTTCGTTGTTTGAAGTGGTGCAGATCGTCTTGGGACAGCTGCTGTGTGGGAGGGTGAGAAGGGCTGCGAGCGGGCTGCTTAGAACGCTGCAGGGACTCAAATGACCAGGAGTCCCTGCGTGACCTACAACACCTGGTCCGCGTTCGCCGCTCAGCCCCGCCCCCTACACACCGCACAGAGAAAAGTGCTCTGCCTTCCCCTCTTCGTGGGAAAAGTTACCTTGCGACTACTGAGGAGGAGCCCTGTTGCCCGTGACTCCGTGGAGGTGGACTGAGAAGTTAGAACCCACGCCTTGCCGCACCCGCTGCGCGGGTGCCGCTTCGTTGTTTCAAGTGGTGCAGATCGTCTTGGGACAGCTGCTGTGTGGGAGGGTGAGAAGGGCTGCAAGCGGACTGCTTAGAACGCTGCAGGGACTCAAACGACCAGGAGTCCCTGCGTGACCTACAACACCTGGTCCGCGTTCGCCGCTCAGCCCCGCCCCCTACACACCGCACAGAGAAAAGTGCTCTGCCCTCCCCTCTTCGTGGGAAAAGTTACCTTGCGACTACTGAGGAGGAGCCCTGTTGCCCGTGACTCCGTGGAGGTGGACTGAGAAGTTAGAACCCACGCCTTGCAGCACCCGCTGCGCGGGTGCCGCTTCGTTGTTTGAAGTGGTGCAGATCGTCTTGGGACAGCTGCTGTGTGGGAGGGTGAGAAGGGCTGCAAGCGGACTGCTTAGAACGCTGCAGGGACTCAAACGACCAGGAGTCCCTGCGTGACCTACAACACCTGGTCCGCGTTCGCCGCTCAGCCCCGCCCCCTACACACCGCGTGCTCTTCTTAACTGACAACGCTCCCCGCGCTGCGGGAGCGCGCAGGAGCGCCCGGGGAGAAGCCCGGGCAAAGGGTGGGCCCTCTACGGCCCTCATCGGCAGGAAGAGGCAGGGACAGGGCCTGGAACGCTGCCCAAAACACCATCTGTGAGTTTTCACCACTTCCACCTATCACTGTAATCATCGGAAAGTCATTCTGTGCAACAGTATCGAACGGTATAACCTCGGGATAATCTGTGTCACAACCTTCTAATATGTCGAAGTCAAAATCGACCCAAGCTAATAATACTCTTGACAATTACATGGTCCAGGTTGTTGCAAAAATAAACAGTGATAGGAGATCCTCACTGGGGTTGAGCCTTTCCCCTGTATTGCCATCACCTGATAATATGCCTCAAGACACATCTGACCTTGATATTAGTAATGAGGTTTTTCAGCAACCTGAGAATAACCCATTAACTCAGCTATTAGTAGCTATAGCTGATTCAGATGCTGAGAGTATACCGGATGAAGACATAGTATTGCTAGAAGAGGAACCCCCAGCACCGGTACCAGCCCCAAGAGCTGCTAAGGGGGAGGGAAAGAGTCTTCCGAAACGGGGCGGGCTTCGCTCAAGCAAAAAACGCCCAGACGTATCCCTACCGAAAAGTAAAGGAGAAGATGTAAGGGGAATCTCTGGGGGGAAGTTACTTCTGGACGAAGATCAATTTAAGAAACTGTTAAACGCCCTAGATAGTAAAATCAAGACCATAACTAAACCTCTTCTATGCAAAATAGATCACCTCACTGAAGAGGTGAACAGGTTGGGGGGACTTTTGCAAAATTCATTAGAGGAAGCAGCAAAAATCCCTAAGCAGGACACACTTAGAGTTGAGTAAAAAAAACACAGACAGCCCCCAGGGCAGAACCCTTGGAATATACTCCCCTCGTTTCTATGCCATCTAACGATATGGGGGGGGGGATCCCAGGGGACTGGGTACTAATACCGGTGATTCTGAAAGGCCAAGGCAATGGGACAGGCTGGTAGACTCCAACATAGAGAAGGGACCAGTAGAATTAATTGTAGAGGCATCCCCCCTAGTACTGGTCCTGGCGAATGTCCCACTCTTAGAATCTGGCCAAGTAGAGAATTCATCTTCCCTAATAAATAAATCATTGCACTGGCTAGCAAGGAACATGGCCTTTTCTCCGGGGGGCATGGACCAGTTGGCACAAGAAGTTGTGAAGGCTAGAAGAGTAGAATGGATCGGGGGTGGTAATAAGAAATTTAGAGGGGATTGTGTGGTGTTACATTTCTCTGATCCTGAAGTGCTGCCAAACATTCTAGCAAACATACATCCTCCCCAGTGCAGATCTACAGAGATAGTTCCTCTAACGCTAGATTTTTTCTATACAAAGAAAGGGAATACTTTAAATCCTACAGTACTTAGAACAAAATGGAATCCTGTGGTAAGGAAAGGCAAGCCCCTTGGTATAGGAAGTAATTGGGGCATACCGATGGAAAATAGATACGCTGCCCTTTCTGATCTCAACGAGTGTGACTGACTGAATGGGCGGAAGAGTGCAGCCAAGGGAAACATAACTGGGATTCAAGAGGGGGAAACTGGCATTGCTAAGAAGTTTATTGTCACTAACTCCAGTAATGGGAGGATACTCTGTCGTACGGGGGTTCATTCTTGTACTAAGGGGCATTTGGCTCCCTCGCCTCGCATTATTGTAAAGAGCAGGACAACTAGCCCCCCAACGCATGTCCAATATGTATCACCATCGAACGTGAGAGCTAATCCGTTGAAGGAAGGCCTTAAATTCCTATCCTGGAATCTGGCTGGAATCCTTAACAAACTAGATTCCCCAGAATGGTGTGAATTTATTGACCTCCATGATGTAATTATGTTCCAGGAAACCTGGGCAGTGATTCCTGTCCATCGCCAGGGTTTTTTAAATTTCTTTGTTCCTGCGAAAAAGAATCCAAAAGGGCGGCCCTCAGGGGGACTAATCACATGGGTACGCCAATCACTACAATGTACCATTAGAGCGAGACCCGTTAATAATTGTGATTTACTCCCAATTGTGATAACCTGGGCTGATGGCCATGAGATGGCCCTCTACAACATATATGCCAGGGGAACAATAGGGGGTAAAGCTTCAGAGGTGGTAGTAACACTTGATAACGATCTGGAGCATCTACCCACGCATATCACCATCCTAGTGGGGGGAGACATAAACACTACATTCGAACCACTAGGCCAGGAGGATAATGAAATGACCCTAGAGGAAAATACTAAATGGGGAGTCCCCCAATTGGATTTACCCCGGTAAAGAAATGGTCTGAAGTGGCAGTACAAGTAAAGAGTTTGTGTCTGGCCAGGGGGTTGAGGGCAGCAAATGGCCGCACTCCGTCAGACCTTCAGGGTGTTCATACCTTTGACAACACAAGAGCAAGCAGTCGGATAGACTACATCCTTGTAGATGTCAGAGATTGGCATAAGATGATAGATATGAGAGTGACACCTAGATTGGAGAGCGACCACAACCCGTTGTGCTTGCTCTTCAAACTGGACCAAAGAGTAATATTGCCAAATCCTGAAAGGGGTGTCATGCCACTAGATATTATTTCAACCAACAATCAACGCCATGTTAAATGGTCAACTCTGTTGGACAAGCCAGAGAAAATGCAGGATTTATTGGAGGTTGTTGCAAATGAGGTTAATAGCCTGCAGGATTATTGTAATGCGCCTAATTTTAATAAATTAATCGAAGAGTCACACCCCAAGTTCTTTTCTAAAATACAGGGGTTCTTTTTTAAAAAAGTTCATCAGGGAAAGGGTGCTTGTCCTCGTAGAAATAAAGGATGGTATGACCATTCTTGTAGAAAGTCACGGCAGAACCTCAGCCTAGCGTTGAGGAGTAAAGAAGGAGTCTTTAAGGCTAGGGACGACTATAGAAAAGTTCAAGCTAGGGCAAAAAGGCTGTGGGACGAAAATCAATGGCTAGATCTAAAAAATGCCTGCGCAGCTAAACAGCAAAAAGAGTTTTGGGCTATCTTAAAATAGGGTAGGGGGGGAATTGCAGATTGTCCAAAAAATCATGTGGCTAAGGAAGCTTGGGTGGATTTCTTTAAACCGCAATATGCTGATAACTCGCCTCCGGGCTTTTACCCGCCCCCCAAAATGGTATCCTATAGTCATGAAGTATTCACATTGGGGGATGTAAATGTAGCATTGGACGGGGTGACCAGAGGTAGGGCTCCAGGAATTGATGGAATACCGGCAGATGTATTTTTATCCGACCGGGCTAACTGGTGTCAATATTTTGCTTGGCTTGCAAATTCCATCGCTCAAGGAGCCGCGATACCAGTTTCATGGAAGGGCGCGGAGATCATTCCAGTTTTTAAAAAAGGGGACAAGGCCTTGCCAAGTAATTATAGACCCATCAGCCTAATCGACTCTGCACAAAAGCTGATGGGTAGAATGTTACAAAATAAAATACAAGCCTGGATAGATGATAATGATATCCTTTCCCCGTACCAAGCTGGCTTCCGCCCCCTAACTAGCTCTGTCGACCAGGTATTCCATTTTTTAACCCTTTACTGGAAAAATGTGACCTTGACAAATGGCCCATTATATGCCGTTTTTGTCGACTTAAAGTCAGCGTCTGACTTGGTACCTCGTCAAAAACTATGGATTGTTCTTAGCGAGCTTGGAATCAGCCCTGAATTATTGACATTGCTAGTGCGTATGCACGAAAATAACTATGCCAGGATTAGATGGGGTGCACAGGGGGATGTCACTGATTCTTTCCCCGTGGAGCGTGGGGTGAGGCAGGGATGCGTCCTGGCCCCCGCCTTATTCTCCCTTTATATCAACGGCGTAGTAGACCATCTAAAGAAATCACCAACTGATGCCCCTATGCTAGATGGGGAGCGGGTTCCAGTATTAATGTTTGCTGATGACACTCTACTGGTCTCGTGGACCCCTAGCGGATTACAAAAGACAATTGACGCATTTGGATATTTCTTTCGGATTCAGGGTCTGGAATTAAACACTACAAAGACCAAGTTCATGAACTTGAATCCTGCTAAGCAATTCAAGGGCAAAATAAATTTTAATGGGTCTGTTTTGGAAGAGGTGAATGCTTTCACTTACCTTGGTATCTCCTTGCAGGGTAGTATGAATTGGAAATCTCATATTGATTCTGTGGTCTTAAAGTTCCACCAGCTGGCTGCGGCCATAGCTCAAAAACATAAATCTTCGTTAACAAAACCCATTCAGCCTGTCATGGAGATTTATAGTATGAAAGTGCTGGGCGCCTGCCTTTATGGATCAGAGCTATGGGGTTTCGCCAATCTGAGTGTCTTGGCTATTGCGGAGAACAAATTCCTTCGCCGGTTGGTTGGTGTCCCGCAGAGCACTCCATCGATCCCACTCCTATATGATCTAGGGAGGAAAAAGATCGAGGATATGGCTCGATTGCGCCCACTAATATATTGGAGGCGCATAAAGACAACACCTGAATTGGGCCATTATGCATCTGCTCTCATGGACATTATTAGCTCTGATCAGTTCCATAAAATAACTTGGCTTAAAGAAATTAGGAACTTGCTACAAAAACTGCACTTAGACCACTTATGGACTACTATTGACCCTTCCGCCTTTCCATCTAAGGTGTTGTTGAAAAAAATGTATTGGGACTTGGTACACCAATCGGTTTTAATTTCCAATCAACCCTCTATGTTGACATCCCAGTATTTGGAGTCCAAATTAGTCCCAAATTGTGAACAGTACTGGGATCTGATCACAAAACCCTTGGTCAGAAAGCTGTATTTCCAGTTCAGAGTTGGTTGCCTACCTCTAAATGTTTTTATTTTAAAATGGTCACCAAATAATGTTAATACATGTTGCTACTGTAAGGTCCACGTTGAGGATATTCCACACTTTTTGTTTGTATGCCGCTTGTATGCTGCTCCAAGAAGTAGATGGTTAAAACCAGTGTGCAAGAATTTGGGGATAAGAAAATACCTAGAAGCACTGAGAATATTAAGATCAAATTGTGCCCCCAATCTTGCAATTGCCCTAGCCAAATATCTGGGTTGGGCCTGGATCATCCGCACCCGCACTTTAACTGTGATTAATTATGAACGATGAAAAGTTTTTCGTTTTAAGCTAGTTTTATCTTTTATGTATTAGACATAGTGACTCTGCATTTTTAAACTGTATAAATTCCTTTTAGAGGAAAGAATTCACCAGCATTTTGTATTTAAAGTGTATCTTAAATTGATCTTAACTTAGCATAGTATTTATTTATGTCTAGAATAGGGATAAAATGCTTTTATGACAATGCTGTCGAATAAAGTATTGAAACTTGAACTTGAATATAGTTTTAGTGTACTTAAGTACTTTTCATTTCACAAAGCCAAACGCTAACATAAGTTGTAAGGTTTTTGAATGGTATTACTGTTTCAACATCTGTCCGAGTTTCTGACCTTCCTCACTTCCTTGAGTAAACTCTATACTGCCCTGCCTCACTAACTTGAGTTTCAAGCTCTTCACTGGAGTTCTTGGCAATCTAGTTTGGAGCCCAATAGCACAGTGGGTTTACCCTATGCTGGGGTTCCAATAAATGACTCCAGCTATCGAAGCTCGAACACAGTAGATCCCGACTGCGCGGGGACCACTTGAACTCTCATGAACAACATCAGTGCTTTCATCAAACCATCCCACAGTCCACAATTGTCCACCCACTTTAAAGCTTGCATTGGTTAAGAATGCCTAGCAGCACACTGTATTACAATCTGCAAACAAATCCACTGTTCTGAAGAGCAACCCACAGCCCTGGATTTATTCTCGAAACACAATGTGCTCCTTGATAATTAAATCATAAATTAAGAAAAAATGTACACTACATGAATTGCTTGTTCCAAAACACAGTCAAATCAATGTTTAGGTTATCAAGCTAGAGGTCACTGTGTTCCTCTCTCTGATGTTTAGGAACATTTCCTTGCACCAAACTTATTCAACCCAAGATACTCTCTCCCTCCTGAACTTTATAATTATTGTGAAACATTCACAAATCTAACTAATTTAGAGTGATAAGCATAAGAAACATATTATCATCTGCTCCACACACAGAATCATATGCAGTAGTTTTCTGAGCCCCCAGCATTACAGACACAGTAACAGATGAGTGCATTTACAATGCCTAGAGATTTGTAAACATATTAATAGGACCACTAAGTTGTGTTAAGTGCCAACAAAGTCAGATCCTAAATATGAGACTAATAGTATGCATTTGTCATGATCACTTCTCGATCACCTCACCAACATGGAATTTATATGGCTGTATAGTTAAAATAGTTTGCTAAACTGCCTTCGGAGTTCTGCTCTCTCTTGCAGATCTTTTGAAATCAAAGTAGCGTGCAAGTGGCCGTCTAGCATCACTCTGCTTTATTTGAGGTGTTCTGGAGCTTCCATTTGGCCTCCAAATACTGGCGAGTAAACTGAAACTGAGAGTAAGACTGGGAACACATTTATTAGGGGGTCAGTTTTGTACAGATTTTATCTGGCTTTCCCAGTAAGACTATGCCAGGTCCGTTAATATCAGCAGTATCTGGCATCTCATTACTAAATTCAAGTCTTGCGTGCACATACATGGATGTTCGCTTTAAAAATTACTCTTTGTATGGAAATCAGGAATCCACACACATAACCTACTACATTTAGAGCAGACTCCCACAAGAATCTGTATGATGGAACACATGCTTTCACATGCCAAAGCCCAGCATTGGCACCCTTGCTTATCCAGTTCCTACATGTTGTCAGAAATCTTATCCGAAGATTCATACAGATGAGAACTAAGGCCCATAGGAGGCAACATTCAACCACGTTGAAAAGCGTGATAGGGCCAAGGGCTAGATGTAGGTAAATGTTATTTACCGATTCATAAATACCGAATTTTACCGATTCGGTATTTATGAATCGGTAAATATGAAGGGGGGAGATGTAGGTATTTCCAGATGTTGAAATACCGAATCGTTAATATTCGGTATTTACCGATTCGGTAAATACCGAATCGGTATTTCCTATTGATTCCTTTGGGCTGTGAAGCCCATAGGAATCAATGGGAAATACCGATTCGGTAATTACCGAATCGGTAAATACCGAATTCTGCAAGGGTGCAGGGGGTGTCACTTTGACACCCTCTTGCATACCAAATACAGGCATGTGTAGGGCATGTCTGTCTGTCACATGGCATAGGTGTGCATGCACACATGTGCATGCACACCTGGATTCGGTATTTTACCACCCAATTGAATTGGGTGGTAAAATACCGAATCTGAAAGGCCTTTGGGACTCTGAAGAGTCCCACCTACATTTGGAATTACCGAATCGGTAAATTTACCGATTCTGTAAAATGAAGGCCCCTACATTCCAATTTCTAAATACCGGTCGGTAACGGACGAAATCGGCCGTTACCGACCGGTATTTTGGCTCCTACAGCTGGCCCCAAATGTGTTCTGACTCCTGAGCATTCAGTTATGTTACAAATTGTGTTGGCTGTAACTGGATACATAGATTGAGTTTTCAATGTGTACATGTCACAAAGCATACGCAGATCTCTTTAACAGTTTGAACATAGTAAACATTTGCAAAGAATCTAATATTTCAAGTAGAGCAAATCTAAGGACGCTAAGATTTTAAAAAGTAGGTAATGGTAGAGGGATCTATAAATCAACATACAGTACATCAACACATAGGCGCTATCGTTGTGTGATGGCTTCTAAATTTTGGCTAGAGGCTATGAAGTGAATCCCCTTGGCATTGCATATCAAGAAATGCTATCAAGTATCTCATACTTTTAAACTATGACAAGCAGCTGCCATCTCTCAACTGTACTCAAAAGCAGTTCATAAGGAGGTCCACAGTGGTAGCCAAATGATTATTCCATTAATCTGGAAAATAATAGATGACTAAGCACTGAAGAATCTAATCATGCTCCGTGTAGCCAGCAACACTTGGAAATCATCTATCTATAAACACGAGGAAACGTTTAGTATTGCAAAAGCCATTTATTGTAGTTTTTGGATTTATATGTAAACTGAGATTATATTGATTGTTTTACATATATTAGTTCATGTTTTCATACCGACTCCTTTCATGCCTATCTTTATTTTATTTCCTTCTTTTCTTTTCTTTCTTCTCTCTCTCCCTCTATCTTGTGTTCTTATGGGCTTTACTGATATTTATTCAACCTCTAGTACTCATTGGATTAAAAGGTGTCTTTTGCAAATCACAAGGGTAGTCATTTATTTGTTCGATTGTAATGGCCCTATGAACTAGTATTGTCGTTTGTTGTTTTGGTGTAATAAAAAATATCAAACAAAAACACGGAATCAAACATATTTTTTAAACATCTGATAGAGCATGCAAGTAATACTTAGTAAAATAGGGACATTTACTCCTACATCTGTGCAAAAAAGGGCTACACGTTGTCTCTGTACAACCATCAACAACATTGTTTCAAATATTTTGGGAATAATATTCAAATTACTAAAAAGTATAAAACAGTTCTCAATACATAATTACTACACACGAACATGTTACTACAATTAAAGCATTGAATTTACACCAAAGAGGAACCTTGAAGAACTGGAATATTTTTTTAATCATTATTTGGAGAGTGTAAACATGATTCTTATTTACAGGAAAAACTCTATAAATGGTCAAAATGATAAACACTTCAGAGTACATCATATTTAAATATGGAGGCTGCCAGGAACGTAAATTACAATAAACCGATCCTTAAGGAACACATTCCAAACCAGATGTGCTGTTTTGATTTAATATTAGTGTGTGTGCGTGTATGTGGGTATACGCGGGTGCATGTGTGCTTGCATGCGTGAGTGTGTATCCATGTGGGGACAGATGTTACACGTCTATGTTATTTTGAACACTCAGGGCCAAAGAGATCACAAGATAACAGATCGACATTTGTTGTACACGAAAACTTTATGTTCTGCCTACATGTACATTCTGAAGGCCACGTTTAAGCAAAAACGACCTTGTGGAAGGGCCGAGACAGGAAAGCAATATGTCTGGAATCTGTCATACAGATTGTCCCGTTAAAGGAACAGGTGTGTTTTCTAGCTCTCTGATTAAGGAGGCAAATTAGAGCCTCGTCATTCTATTTTTAGGTCAGTTAAAAGCTATTTTAGTTGTCTGTCTGGGATTAATAAATGCTGAACAAATATATGGAGAGGGTTTTGAAATCAGTCACACTCAGATGTATTGAGTGCTGAGTCAACTTATTCCAGGAATTACTTGTTGAAGGAGTTCCTCTTTACAGTCAAGCTGCTATGTGATTGGGTGTTATTTGCATTTTATTTCCCATGATGCTCTATAATAATTTAGGCATATTTGTGCTGTGTGTGAGGACTTCCTCTTTGTCATGGTTATTTGAATGGCACAGCTGTACATCATGTGCAACAACATTACATCTCCTTTTTGTTTGTAGCACAGCCAGAGTCCACTAGCCCGCAAACCTCAAGTCATACATGCAATTGACATCTTCATTGACTCTGTATGGAACCTGAAAAAGAACGGAATGTGGTACCTATGGCATGCCCTGTGAGTGTATCTCCACAACTATGTGCTCAAATGCATCCCCAAGTTATTCCAACACCTAGATTTTTTTTACATTTTGGGAATAGATAGATTAGGAAATGACAAGTACCATAGTTGGTATAGTGGAGATGCCAAAGAAATGTCAATTTGGGAATGTGGCAAGGAGCACACACGAACTTATGAAATTCTACTCTGATTTTAAATAAATACCCCTACTCCATTACAGTGGGATCACTGTGATTACAATTATTGGATGTGCAAATCAATTTTAGCATAGGAAAAATGCCAATGCCACTGCTGTGTCCAGTGAATATATAGATTGGTCAACATACTTTGAAACAAGTAGCCACCACCTTGTTGAATGACTATAATATTATTATTTACTCTGTCATAAATCAATTATTTCAAATATAAACATTTATGACAAGACGATAAAAATGTGTTGCAACAGATTGTGCTGAGGGCTATAAAAAGCAACATTGGAAAAAGCAAGAACAATAGAACGTAGATAGTTAAGATACATTTTACTTAAAAAGTAAAAAATATCACTATTGAATGAACAACCTATATGTCAGTATTCAACATAAAAAACGGAAGATGGTACAATATTATAGAACATTGTACAATTTATTTTTGGAATATATATATATCACAGTTAAGATACAATTATTAAGGAAAACATGTATAAAAGCAGAGTGCACATATACATGTTTAAAAGAACACAAAAGTGTATGTTCCCATGCCCTCTTTGTGGAAATTATAACTAGCTTATTAAAGGGGATAATTGAAAATATCCACATGCATGAGAGACTATTATTATGAACGATATTGACTATTAGATGAATGAGAAAGTAAATATATCATTTGCATAATCACCTGCCCATGTG
The DNA here is from genome assembly GCF_964261635.1 of Lissotriton helveticus. NCBI lineage: Eukaryota > Metazoa > Chordata > Amphibia > Caudata > Salamandridae > Lissotriton > Lissotriton helveticus. The sequence continues at coordinate 1,476,355,262 of NC_136069.1, forward strand.
ATCTCCACAATATGGGTATTTCCATCAGAAAAACAAACATTTTGCTTAATGACAATTCAAGCAGTAAATATTCCCTATCCATCAAATCACATTTCGAATCAGTGTTAGAGTCTGACAACTTCCCAGAGGAGATGATAATATGCATATTATAAACTGATGAGAAACACATTGGATCAATAGATCAAAGAAAGTAGACAAACAATGCCTTGATGCAATGGTTGCTAGCCTTTTAAATTCTGTAGACCCCATTTAATCACTACTGGCAGCAGGGAAGCCCCACTAAATCAACATTATTGGAATCCAGGGACACTCACTTAGTAATTACTGGAATTGTATTGCAACCCAATATGCAAAATATACAGAAACAAACATTCACCAAACAAATACACGGATGATTAGATATTTAATTTAATTCACAAACAAATATAAAAACCCAAAGTTTTTTTCAAAAGCCTTTTTTGAGTTTTGCAGTGAAGCAAATCAAAACATATAAAAAGACAGAAGAATATAAACTGTATACAGCCAATTGGGTGTAATTATGATTCAGGTTCACAAATGTATGCAAAAATGTATACCCAGAGAAACAAGATGGCAACCAAAGTAACATAAATAAACTTATAAAATAAGAAGGTTCTCGAGCAAGGAAAACAAGAGCAACACCATAAGTAAGATCGCTGCAAGGCTTAAGGCCCAGGGATCATCTGAGCTCACAGGGTAAATTGTGGGTCATCATTGTATGCACCATTTCCTTAAGTCCAAAACTCCAGGCCTAAGTATTTATTGTAGTGTGGTTACCAGGCAAGCCCTGTGTCACCCAGTATTTCACTGGAGCCTAGATTATTTAAGAGAGTGACTTCTGGTGTGTCTTTGTTAAGGGCGCATCCCGATATTATGGAAAAACTCTCCATTAGTTCCTGCATAGATTGCATTGGTTCCTCAGTGACAATGAGGGTATCATCTGCATATGCTGCTGCCTTAATTGTTAGGTTTCTAAGTTTGATAACTGCAATATATTCATTGTTCCAAATTTTGTACAACAGAGGCTCCAAGGTTAATAGAAATGCGTTGGGGGATAATGATCAGCCTTGTCAGGTGCCCTGTTTAGGTGCGAAAGTATCAGTAATAATACCCTCTGCTTGCACTGTAGCACAGGGTTGTGAGTACATGGGCATCACCATTCTATTGAATTGGATGCCAAGGTTAAACTCCTGATGCACCGGTTTAAGATAGGTCCAATCTACCTTAACAAATGCTTTTTCAGCGTCTAATGTGATGGAGACTGTGGGTGTGAAAAGAGTTTGGGTTTTATCAATTACATGACAAGGTAGTCTAGTGTTGTCAACAGAGACGTGTTTTTTCAAAATGTCTTCCTGGGAGGGATGAATTCGTTTAGGCATGTGAAGTTGGAGCCTGGTGTCCAAAATCTTTGTGTAAATTGTGCAAACAATATTGATCAAGGACATTGGTGTGTTTTTCTTAGTGAGGAGAGGATCTTTGCCTTCCGTAGGGTTAACAGTGATTATAGCCTGAGGGGAAGTAACACTTACAGCATCAGAATAGGCAAAGTGGGTGTATAGTTGGAGGAGGGGGCCACTAAGCAGTTCACCAAAAGTTTTATACATTTGGCCGAGAAGCCATCTGTACTCAGGACTTTACCGACTTTTGGAGGTTTCATGGCTTGTGAAATTTCGTGTATAGTGATAGGGGAATTTGTTTTCCATTTCTCCTCATTGGAGGTCTAATTTTTGGGGGACCTTTCACAGTCAAGCTCCCCTACCTTCATGTTAGGGGAGTAGAGGATCTCAAAAAAAGTCTTTTAAAGTATCTGTAATCTTAATGGGGTTCATTTGTATGTGTTTTCTATTATCTATTTTGATGTGATACATGTTTGTTGCTGTTTATAGTTTAGGTAAAAAGCAAGCATCTTGCCCGCTCTGTTAGCTTTGCACAATTTAAGCTCTTTTGCTTGTTAATGCAAACCCTTGCTTGTGTACTTAAAATTTATTTATATTTGTATTTTGTAGCCATGAGGGAGAAGAGGTGGCATTGTCTTTAGGCATTGTCTTTAGACCGGATATGAAGATGCACTTATGATGCAAGTTAGGAGAGTTTGTGGTTCAAAAGATAGATTAATAGTCAACAGATATAATGAGGAGTCTGAATGATGATCATCGAGCCTATGATGAGAAACTATAGTGTGCAAAGTAGAATGGTATCAGTAGGAATGCACACTTAAGTTTAAAATGGTAATTGGAAGGTTGAGACCACTCATTGGCCATATTGTGTTCTGTTTGATGCACTTGCACTGTGGATCAATCTGAGGTTTCTAACTTAATTTTCAGTCTCCAATTCCTTCAAATTTATAGCACATTTAAAAATGTTCAATTGTACATTTTGATTCTTCAATTCTAGATACTTTATTTCATTTTCCAAGCTGCCATGGACCCCCTGAGCAGGTGTCACAGACCCCCACGGGGGTTGAGAACCAATGCCTTACTGAAATAGAAAATGCTTAGAATTAATTATTGGTTGTAAACGATCATTTGTTGCCCATAAGCAGTCTACCCAAGCAAAGGCCCAAGAATTATTATCAGCATTCATAAACTTTACAAAACTCTGAAGGGCCCACTACTAGATCCAATGGTGAAAGTAGTTAAGGCAGAGCTTTTACCAACAATAAGCTACGGAAGTGTAGCCTTCATTGCATAGATATCGCTTACTTGACAAAATTGTAACAAAGTCATATAAGCTGCTGTTTCATTTGCTGAGGCCAGCTTCTCCTGATCACGTTTGATTGGAGGTTGGCTTAACTACCAAGTTATAGCAAACCAAGGGGCTTACTTAGGGACTGAATTAGATCTTGGTGGGGCCTACTACTCTGGGCCCCCCCCTTCCCCCAAAAAGAAAATCAAAAGTCTAGGTGTTTGGCTAGACCCAGCACTCAACTTTTTGGTGCAAGCTCAGAAGGTAGCAGTGACTTGCTACGCCCTGATGAGATCTCTCAGAAAAATCATTGAACTGCTGCCTTTCGAAGCAAGGCCGATACTGGTCCAGGCCTTGATTCTAACACGCCTGGACTATGCCAATGCAGTATATCTAGGGGCACCACTAGGGACACTCAGGGTTCTACAGACGGTACAGAATTGTGCTGCCCGGATGCTTCTAAAGATACCTCGCAGAACTTCTGCCAAACCGGCACTTCGGCAACTCCATTGGCTGCCAATACAGCAAAGGGTCGAATTTAAGGCTATGACTATTGTCCATAAAGCCTTGACCAAGACAGGACCTGGTCTAACTCAACATCTGTTTTGCCCCTACCAAACCAATAGGACCCTTAGATCTAGTAGTAAGAACTTGTTGGCAGTTCCACGTATAAGGAGAATCCGCATGGGCGGCAGACGTTTTTCTGTTCAATCAGCTAAACTTTGGAACAACCTGCCAGACCCTATCCGGATGGAAGAGAACCACCCTAGGTTTAGAAAAATGCTAAAAACTTTCCTATTTCTGTAAACTCTCGGGGGATGAATTGGATCACTTCAGCGCTGGGATGCCTCCGGGTAACCACGCGCTATATAAATGAGTACTCATTCATTCATTCATTCATTCATAGTTTACTCCCTTACAACGTTGACGGATATCGTGCCCGCCATAATATAAATCCCATTGGATATCTATCACCATTGTGACAGAGTAACTCATCCGCCAAGATCTAAATCAGGCACTTAATCTTTTGCTATACACACACATCCACAAAGCTCAACTCATTAAATTCTTTGATCTGGGATGAACTGATGAAGAGACATTCCATTGCTCCAGCTTGTCTATATTTGGAAAGAGCATTACACATTTTTGAGCACAAGCCCCTTAGATTGCCCCAATTATTGTACATGTTTTCAAGAAATAGATTGATAGAAATATGAAAACACTTTTGCGCAACAGTATCAATCAATTTTAACTAAGTGATCCCAAGCATTATCAAAGAAAACTTTTGAGGAATACGTATAGACGGTTGGTGGCTCTGTAAACTCTAGCTATGAGTAGTAAAGATGTCTGAGGAACTATTTCAATTTAGGAAAATTATTAAGGAAAGAGTTTTTCATTTTTAACTTATGTAACTAAGCATTGTAAATTTATATTTCCTTTAATGTTTGTATTTAGTAAATGCAATGTTTTAAGTAATTAATTATGAAATATTAACTAAAATAAACTGGTTTTTCTTTAAAAATGGTGAGAGTGACACAAGTATCAGGGGTATTGAAATGTGGCGATAACAGGAAAAGATTATTGGCATCTTTCAAAAAAAGCTAAATTAAATGTATCAACAAAGGAGAACAAAGTTATTTGACAATAAAGTTTTTATTGACAAATGTACACAGTATGCAAGAGCAAAGGAATAAAGTAAAACGTTTTGAAAAAAAAATATGGAGAATTCCAAAAAGTATTTAAAAAAATCATCATTGTGTGTGCATGATGTGAGCTTCAAGCGCACACTAAATAAAATGCATTTTTGCGTTAAAAGGCATTGAAATGGAAGTTCAAAGACACTGTTTCCTTGTAAAACTTGCCAGTCTCAACTCAGATAGTAAATTCAAATGCTAAGGCAAAATTGTCAAAATCAAGATGTAAGAATAATCTCAGAAACATTTTGCTTACCATAGTATCTTATACGGACAGTGTAAAGCAGACTGTGATTCAAGGATATTATGAAGGACAGATGTTTGTCTTGGTGAATGTACACACATTTCACCTCCTGCTTTCTATATATGGCAAAGTTTGTATGTTCAAAATGTGATGTTCCCCGATGACCCATTGGAGATAAATATATACCCAATAGTGGAACTTGACTTAAAGAAATTGTGGGCACCAACAGTGTAGTTGTAATCATTTGAAAGTAAAGAGTTCTAAAAATGTTGTGTAATTAAGTACAGTAGTTAAAGTACAAGATATGTATGAATTAATACATTTTCATTTGACATTACGCATTCTATTGGTGTATGTTTTATCATTTCAAAATTGTTCTGGCCCCCTGATATATCTCTATTTTTGTGTCATTAGAGAAGTTATTTAGTTTGGTGAGCCGAATGTTTCTGGACCACATTTATAAAAATGGTGGATGTGTTGGAGTGATGATGTAATATTTTAGCAACCATGAGACCTACACACTTTATTTTGGTGTCAAAACATAGACTTTGAGGGTCAGGTAGTCTTTTAGAGACAGAAGATATCTCCTCAGAGCAACCCTTCCACCATTTTCCAAAATTGTAGCTCTATAGTGATGTGTTTTAGCCATCATATTGGTAATTTCTTTTAATATTGTTTCTGTTTCAGGTTTTCCCTTGATTCAAATTCATAAACATGAGCAAACACGAGTGAAGCAGGAGGCAGCAGAGGATCTTTACCTCCTGACAGAGTGTTGCTAACCACAAAATCTGAGGACTCCTTCAAAAAAAGAAAAATGTGTCATATACCAAACTAATCTGAAAGAAAACCTAATATCCAATGTGGCTGGACATAAGAGAGTTTGAGATGCTGCAGAAATAAGAAGATGAAGTTGATAAAAGATTGAAACTGATGGGTAATGAGGATCAAATATTCCATCACTATAACAACACATGTTATAAGTTGTATACAATGGAAAAAAGCCTGGAAAATATTTGTCAAAAAATAGCAGAAACCAGTGAATCACAACAAGAATCTGAGCCTTCTGAGCAAGCGATGACAGCCAAACCCAATGCCCAACCACTTAGAAGATTGATGGCTCCCCCTTGTCCATCTCCAACAATTGAACAGAAAGCAGAGGATCTTCAATGTGTTATCTGTGATTTATGCGCACTGTCTCAGAAACAGGAGAGCGGTCCCACTACTCCATGAAACAGGATAAAAGGGTCATGAACCTATTAGATGTAGAAGAACATTACATAAAGGTACCTATGAGAATGATGGACTCCTTAAAAAAAGGTATATAAGTTCTCCTAGGAAATGCTAAAAATAATGACTGGATTGTAAACAATGAATATAGAATTTCTTAAGAATAATAAGGCCACTAGACTGGCTATTTACGGGCCCCCAAAAATCCGTAAGAGTGAAAGCAATCCTCACCTTAGGCCTATTGTTAGCTGCATCTGCTCCCTTTTGGAAACTTTGAGTACGTATGTGGACAGTTTCTTAACTCCATTGGTACAGAGACAAAAGTCCTATATAAAAGATTCTGCACACATGATTTCGATTATCGAGGGCACCATTTTTAATCATAATTCCCAAATATTGGTGACCCTCTATTGAGGCCCTATATACAAATATATTCCAGGACAATACCATTAGGGTTATTGAAGGGGTCTTATGGGAAGTAGAAAGCAGAGGTGCTAATAAGAATTTTATTACTAAGTGTGTGATTCTTTTGTTGGAAAACTATATGTTCCAGTTCAAAGAAAACTTGTACCTCCAACATAAGGGGACCAGTGTGCGGGCCACCTGTGCCCCTAGTCTGGCATAAATCTAGGTGGGGGACTTTGAGGAAAACATATTTTAATGAGGCTTCCCCTTTCTTTGAGAATATTTTTAAATGGTACAAGTTTGTAGATTATATCATGTTCATTTGGAATGGTCCCTGTGAACAACTTAGTGAGTTTTTAGAATGGCTTAATCTAGGTGATTCCAATCTAAAATCTAAAGCTCAGTACAGTAACCAGAAAACATGCAGGGGATCCTTGAAATGGAACTGTTTGTCAAGCCAACTGACAAGAATTATCATCAGAGAGCACAACAGGATTACATCCCCTTCAGACAATTGCTCCCCCTTCAGAAGAATTATTCCTCATTGGAAGACTTTTATAAACATTTTATTTTAACATCTTAAAACCAAGATCAAAGATTGGGTATACCTTAGGAAACTGATTAATCATGCTTTCAAAAGAGCTCGGTTTTATGACTGAGAGAGTATCTTGACTAGCACCTGCAAGAAAAAAGAGAATAAAGAGACCAGGGAGAAAATTGTTTGTCAGTCAATGTTCAGTATTAGGATTAAAAATATCAATTTGAATTGGAATATTCTAAATGACAATGAGGATAAGCAACAGGAGAAACCCTTGTTGCCTTCAAAAGGAATAATAATTTAAGGAATGGTTTGCACATACAGAGAAACTAAACCCCCAGAACAGGGCACTCTGTTAGGGGCAAGGGCAGTAGGTAACAACACATGTGGGGCTGTGCAATATGTGATCAGTGTATAGCAGAGAAGAGTATAATATATAATGATTGTACTCTAACAGCCAAAGATCTCAACAATTGTAGAAACAGTAACATTGTCTACTTGATAATATGTCCCTGTGGCTTAGGTATGTGGGTGAAACAGCCAGTGAATTGAGGGTGTGCCTATCTGAACATGTCAGCACTTAAGAATAATGAGGAAAATGCCCCCTTAGTTGATCACTTTAAAACTGTAGGTCACGGTTTTACTGATTTTAGATGGCTCATTATTGAAAAAATAATATGAAGTAAAAGAGGAGGTGATCTGGAATTAAAACACAAAAATAGGGAACAGCTGTACATATCTATATTAGTTATGGTGAGAAAGGGTCTTAATACTAAAGAAGGCTGGATGAAATTGAATAAATAGCCCCCAGTAGTAGTGGATTTATTGCCTTGGCTCGGCCTTAGTTTTTCTTATTTATTATTATTTTTCTCATTATTTATTTTTGGGTTGTATGTAAATACGATATCACCAGGTTTCTATGTTCCACACCTGCCAGTAGTTTTTCTATACTTATTACAAAGGAGAAATATGTAACCCTTAATACTTCTTTATTCCATTTCTGGGATCAATTAAGATTGTAAGAGAGTAGTGGTGACTACTGCTGCCATCCAAGTACAGTACTAGGATCTTAACAGATGTGAGTACTCTAGATTAGTTTACTTTACCATTCCGAGATGGCATCCCATTTTGGTAGGGCATTTGCCTATTTTTTATGAGCTGGTCTTCAGGGCAATGACGGTAAAGGAAAGAAAGGAAAGAATCAAAAGGGTTTTTATCACTATCACATACCGGGGTATGTATTCTGAAAAGGATTAATAAATAATAATAAAAAAGGTTTTTGATCATATGGGGTCACTACATGTAATTATCTCAGACAATCACTGTGGATGTGCTTGAATCATGTTTTTTTAATTAGGACAAACTATGTCCCCTTCCTGTATACCTTAGGGACTGATGCAACCAGAGACTGCTTTTCCTTTTGCTTTATAGGTGGCTTGGTCCCCTTATGAGTGGTCTATACTCTAAGATGGCGACCCCATTTCCTGGCCAATTTTTGAATAATCGGATAGAGTGGTTACCTGATAGTCAGGTGACCGCATCAATGAGTGACGTTGGTCCTGTGATTTTTACTCATACCAGTGTGTTTATATATCTTGAAAATCACTGTCATTCCTTTTTAACGGTGATCGGAAAGAGGACGTGCAACGCTGATTGGATGGAGTCTGTAAGTAAGAAAAGTGCCAGAACTCTCCAGGCTAAGTTGCTTCCTACCCTGTTTTGATTTGAAATATAGCGTTCCCCCAGAGCGAAATACGAAGACTAATATATTTACTTTCCCCTTGCTTTCTTTATTGTTATGACCAAGTGAAGCTCTTTATTAAACGTACCGGTAGATTCGAGGCAATAGGATATATGATTCTATGCATATTTAGCTTTCATTTTTTCACAGAGTGTAGTTTATTGAAAGATTGACTGATTTTGTGCACTTGTTTTTAGCTATACCACAATTGATTTGGTTATCAAGATCTTGAGACATTTGGAGGGCTGGTCAGCCCCCTGCAAAACTTCCACAAATCATACCTTAAATTCTAAAAATTGGTGTGTGCTCTGAGAGAACATGGAACCTAGCAGGGATGTTTAGAATTTTAAAAACAAGGCTGACAGTATTTCCCTCTCTCTCTTTTTTTAGGTTGGTGTTTTATATGTTTTGGCTTTTCATTGGTAAAATATTGATTGGCCTTTGGAATTGTGCTCTTGAGGTGGGTTTATTGACTTACTGATAACTATATTGAGACTCTAATAATTTCTATTCCCCCTCCAGTGAGTTCTTATATTCAATCCTTTAACTTACAGTGCAGGAGTGTAGGACGGTATGCCCATATAAGACTCTTGCAACAAGCACATGTGACCTATTTATACTGACATTAGAACGTCAGGCCTCTAGCATCTATGTGAGCTTCAAAATAAACTAAAAAAGAGGTATGCCACCTTTATTTTAGATCCTAAACAGGGAGCTACTGATACCAGGAAGGATATTGATGACTAGCGCCAGGACTCCCTAGGGTAACAGTGCGCTCTATAAATATCATTAACATTAACTAGAAAGTATAATATATCCACTTTTTACCCCTCGCTTTATGTCAGCGAAGACCACATGGTGTGACGGTCAACAGTGTACCTCACCTTAATAATAATAAAAAGTGGGTGAGTATACTAATTCTCCCCCTTTTTTTCAATTGAGATATGAATGTGATAGTATGCTTGAAAGTGATGCTGTGCCACTGGAATCAAGCTATCCTGGCTGAAGAGGGGTGAAACCCCCGAAAACAGTCCTAGGATGCTTGTTTCCGGTCCAGGGAGGACCTGGCTTGGCAGTTCAGGCTGACTGTTCCCATTGGGCTCAGGGTCAAGACTGACTTGCATATGGCTGGGTCTAAGCTGGGGTGGCATGGTGAGCAAAAGAATTATGGATTTAACCCAGATCTCTTGACTGGGGTGAATGTTTTGATTTGTTCTGCATTCCGTCCATCAATTGTGTGTCTTTTGCTTTCTCGCCCTAAGTGCGCCAGGTATGCCCAGGCGTGGGTCCTGGGCTCAGTGTGCCACTAGAATCAAGCTATCCTGGCTGAAGAGGAGTGAAACCCCGAAAACCGGTCCTAGGATGCTTGTTTTTGGTCCAGGGAGGACCTGGCTTGGCAGTTCAGGCTGGACTGTTCTCATGAGGCATTCCGTCCATCAATTGTGTGTCTTTTGCTGATAGTGAATGAATGTCAGGCTCTCATCTGTATTTGGGCCCCTTGGACAATTATGAATCTGATTCATAAACCATAAACACCCTTCCAAGCACGCAGAATAATGGTGCAAGCCATTATTCTATCTCGTCTAGACTACGGAAATTCCCTATACCTGGGGACTCCTATCTCTACCACAAGGAAACTCCAGACTACTCAAAATGCAGCTGCTCGCCTCCTCCTAGGCCTTAGCCGGCGAGAATCTGGCACAGCAGCCTTGAAGAAACTCCACTGGCTACCCATTAAGGCCAGAGTTCTGTTCAAATCTATGTGCATCATGCACAAGGCCATGTGGTAGACCGCTCCATCTATGATTTGTTCTCTGGCGACCCCTTATCTTCCTCATAGATCTTTGAGATCTAGTACAGCTTTCTTAGCCACAATAAACAAAACCAAACGTGCCAGATGGGGCGGGCGATCCTTCTCCTGGAACGCCGCCAAGGCTTGGAACTCATTGCCTGGTACCCTTCGCAGTGAATCTAACCTGCTGAAATTCCGGAAGGATCTGAAAACTCTCCTTTTCATCTAACTTGGCTCTCTCAGCCCTCTCTTCATTCAGACAATATAGCGCTACGAGGCCTCCGGGTTGTTTGCGCTTAACAAAACGCAATTAATAATAATAATAATAAATCAAAGGATATGTCGAATATGAGATGTTAAAAATTAGACAAACTAACATGATGAATTTGTATGGGAAATCTGCACTGATTATTTATGCTTAAGTTCATTGTATAACTATGAGATTCTTCTTTTAATACATATTTTGTTTTCATGCAGGTGAACCCGGCATACTTGGATAGAGAGATAAAGATTAATGTTCTCCTGAAGAAGGGGGTTCTATACTGTATATGCACCGATACGTGTCAACGTCCTCTTGTTGTTGTTAAATTTGAGGAACGATGAATTATAGGGAAAGTAGTGTTTTCTATTTTTCTTGGTTGATTCCTTTAAATTAAAATGTAATTTAAATGACAAATATATGTATGTTTTGTTTGTTATATCTCACTTTATACAATGTTTTAATAATGTATGTGGAATATATCTCTTATTCAATTCAATAATCTTCATACGGTTTTAAAAAAACCCATAGAAGATACAAAATAAAAACAATTCATACACCCTGGGAAAACACACCTTGAGGCATAGTCTAAGTAAGTGCCAATCTCTAATTCCATCTTTAGACATTTAGCAGAAATCTTCAGTTTTTACATTTATATTAAAATAGCAAACAAATCAGCCAATCAATGGGTCAGAACTAGTACTGTAAAAATGCTATGCTTATCATTCAGTACAGTTAAAATAACAAGTACTAATAAATACTTTGGAACTTTCTACATAGATTCGGGTCCAAGATAAAGTGCAAATGCTATAATAGTGTATATTAGTACTTGGAACATCACATGCTAAAGAATAAAGTGCAAATGTTATGGTAGTGGATTTGAGTACTTAAAACAGCACATAGCTTATCCAAAAAGTCTACATATAGATATAGAGAACTTTCTTCTAAAGTGCTAGCAAATATAAAGTGCACGTGCATAAAAGTACATGTAACATTTTTAAAACACCAAATTTAAAATATTACGTTTTTAAAATTTAAGGCCATATTTTTCCTACATAAATTGACAGCAAACAGATATCGACTATCACTAAAACCAATTTTCTATGAAGTATCCGTTTTTAGTATTCTAGTCGCTTCAGTACAAGACCTGATTCCTAAGTTACAACAGATGGGTTTAATCCATTAACGCCTTAGGATGGCATATGCTGAGCAAAAGAATAGTATATGATAGTCATTTTATTGTGCATGATAGTGACATAAAGGGCAGTAATCATCATTATCGTCACTGTTTTTCCAACCCCATTTTACTGTATTGGATTTGACTTGCATATCTCTTAATAATTTTTTTTGATTACATTAATTTTATATATAATTGTATAAACTGTTTTTATTATATGTTTTATTAAACAGATTTTTATAATTGATTTCAGGTCACTTTAAGATTGTTAGTGGTGAATATATGTTAGTGACAATAGTGGAGTGTGAGTTATTTGATTGTCGAGTCCTCCATCCTTTTTGTTAAAACATGTGGTTTAGACAGAATAAGGGCCAGAAGAATTGACAAAAGAACAGAGTATGTGAGTCTCAAAGGACAAACATGTTTTTATCTGCAGCTAGTTTCTTCTTCCAAGAAGAAGTTTTCAGCTGAGTAGCTGATCTAACAGCAAGGTGAATGAATTTCCAGTGGATTTGTATGCCCACCCGAACTGCATGCGTCCATACATTTAAAAATATGAATATACAATGAGCTCCTAGCAGCAACGTAACCACCAGCCTGCAGTTAAGTTTCACTCTTCGAAAAAGGTAATTAAGGTTTAAAGCCACTTTTAAGTGCTGGCTACGGGTTTACACTCTGCGAGATTAGAGAAATAACGGTCAACATTGATGAAACTGTATTGATCCATAGTAATGAAATTAAGAATTTTCTGGTAAGAGGGTACAATGACAACATTCATTTCTGTCAGCCTCTCAGCTGATTTGACTCCTGAAGTTCTTACTGCCAAAATAATATCATAGGATCCAGTAAAAGCAGCAGGAACTATTTTAAGAAATGCCCTGAAAGATTTAGAGTTTGGACTTAATGACAGGTTTTGTGATACCCCAGAGCTCCACAAAATACGGGACTCAACAAGAATGTCTGATGTTGTCTTAAAGTTTTTTAGATCATTGTTTAATATCTGAAAAGCAAAACTGTTACAAACTAAAGTTCTTTAGTTCGGAACAGAAGCCGACAACATTGATGATGGCTTTGAGGATATATGCAAAGAAGTAAAAGACAATCCAATGAACTGACAGGCTTATGCTTTTCAAATTTACTGTCTTTTCCAAATCTTTTTTATGAGTTACATCATTGCAAAAAGAAAACCCCACTACACATGATGACTGTCCACACAATCTTTGACAAGTGCAAAAGTAGAAAGGTAATCACTTCTATTAATAGGATGGGCGTGTACCATAGTACAGAGCAGGAACTTGTTAGCAGCTCATGCTGTAAAATCTTGTGAATCCCACAGCACCTCACTACCAAGTCACAATTTCTGTGCTTGATAATTTTGATTTTGAAGACAGCTCTTCTTTGTCTTGAACATCAAGCACACATGATACTGCCATTGTGCTTTTTCAAGCCTGTACCAATGAAGTAGCTGCTGTAAAACAAGTTGCGTCAGCTGTAGGCATAAACAAACAAAGTTGAACACTTATAGCCCTTGCCAATGTGTGATGAATCACTACAAGCCATCAGCCCCTCCTAGTCTACCAGAAAGTTTCAAAGTGGCTGAGGACACAGATCTTCCTCTACCTGATGCTGCGGTCCACAAAGCTGATTACGTGAATTTATCATATTGCCTATTCGGTGTTGACTGAAGGATGAAGAAAAGCCAGTTTCTCTGTGGGCTGGAATTCATGCTCTGATCTCCCAGTATACTGTCCCACTGAAGAAGGTTGGGTGTTTACCAATAATACCATCTCCAGTCCTAAATTACACAACAGTATACACAGCTCTAAAAGATTTCCAAAATGTGCATGCTCAGCTTAAAGACCAGCCTATCCTGCCAATTTTCTGCAATGAAGGTGCTTTCCGTATTGTAGCTGACATTTTTATGAGCAATCCAGAAGAATTTGATGATCTTTATCCAATTATGGGTATTTTCCACATCTCAACAGTTGTGTTGTGGTATGCAGAAAGTAATATCAATGTATGTGGCATAGACAATGCACTTCTTTTGGCTGAAATGTATGGAAGCAAAACTTGCAAATCAATATTGAGTGGAATTCATTATTTACATTTGTTAAAAGGTATACTCGTCATATCTGTGGCTACAGAAACAGTTGGAAAGCTTTCTGGAACAAGAAAGACAAATTTGGTTTTGCATACCTTATTCAGAAGTGAACAAGGCACAGTATGTACTTCAATAAAAAAGACATAATGCATAGCCAGGCAATGTTCAATCCACTCAGTTCAAGATCAGAAAACCTAAAAACAAAGTTTCTAGAGTTTGTCAAAGAAGGTAAAGAAAAATCAGAACTTCGAAAGTACTGTGGGAATGTTTTTCACAAGATGGCTCTAAACGTGGGACTTGCTGATCAGGAAGTTGACTGGGAGCTGCACTGGAAGACTACGGAGTCACTGATTACTGCGTTTTACAAATTTGATTGCATAAACTACTTGAGATATGGGTCCTAGTGTTTTGAAAAGAGTGAAGAAGTTAGGGGTGGAAAACCATACCTCTACATCCAAGGATATTATGTGGGGAAAGACAGAGAGGGAAGGTTCAATGGTGTGTCTCCAGATATGAAACTGGAACAGATGATCCAGAGATCACAGAAGAGAACCAAGGGAATTGTTGGTGAGACACATACAAGTGAATATGTTGCTCTATGGCAGTTGGTTTTCCATGAAGTCATTTCTATTTGCAATGGTTTTAAAGAGATAACAAATTCAGAATTAATGGACCATTTTGAAACTGTTCATCATCATGAACTTGTGGGATAAATAGTGCAGTTTTAATAAACATGTTGATAACCTTCTTCAATTCATGCAGCAGCAAGAAAACTCCTTTGAAATGACTGTGCCTGTGTGACTACATAACTTTGTGACAAAACAATATGTGGATAATGATATAAAGACAAGTGTACTAGATGTCCTGGAACATGAACATGGATTGAAACTATATGTAGAATTAAAGCAGGAGAGAGTTGTATTGAAAGAGAAATATCTGCTTGACATAATCATTAATTGCCATAGAAATAGTTTTATCCAAACAGCCACTACAAAACAGGTTACAAAAAAACAACTTCAGAAGCACATAAAGAGATTGCTGTAGCAAAAAAGGGGTGAATTTATCAAGGACATTCTGTTGCATGATCTTCTTCCAACAAATGCCTTTTTTTGATGGAGAGGCTGCAACCAAACCAGTGAAGCACAAACTCATAGAAGAGCTCAAATAAAACCTTTTACTTGGAGAATTTCAATTTGAAAAGGTGCCCTCATTGAAAACTGCTTTTGTTGTGGACTATATGTCAGAATTGTGAATGTTCAAGATTTCGCCCATGCAAAACTTTGGAGAAGTCGTTCCGACTGTTCTACAGATATCAAAGTCAACGTGCACCTTGCATGAACTGCACATTTTCATTGACAGTTATCTTGACATATATGTGAAAGAATATGAAAGAATCAGATGAATGTCTACAAGTGGAGAAATTTTGCCTGCGTCAAAAATTTCCCACCTGTGCAACTTAATAAATTCTGGTCATCAACATCAAACAAGATGAACTTGGATATGTTAACTCACCAAAACATTTCTGATGCTTCAGTGAGCACAGAATCTGCAAATATTGCAGGTGGAATGATTACCAATGAGGAGTTGGTGCCTGCAGAGATATATACAAAAGGTACGAGCCATATAGTTCAAGTACCTAACAGCAAATTGGATGAAGCTGGCCTTCATATTGTGACACATACTGAGTGGACTGTTCGAAATGGTTCCACTCGAGTCATTGTACTGTCAAATGAAACAGATGTTACTACTGTGCTACTTAGATTTGTTGCAATGTTCAAAGATCAAGGATTGTCAGAGTTATGGATATGTCATGGAACAGGAGAGAAAAGACACTTAATCCCGCTTCATTTTCTGTACAAGAAACTTGAACCAGAGATACCCAGGGTTTTTATTAGGGCATATATTCTTAGGGGTGATGACACTATGAACAAAATTGGAAACAATCTTGGAGCTTTAACTGCTGAACTACGAAGTTTCTTAAAGGATTTGCTGGGAGAGAAATAGAATGTGACTTACAGATGTAAAAAAAATCTTGTGCATGTGTGAAAAATGAGTTCTGACTGTCACTCATTTTACGATCTTCGGTACAGTGAGTTCAAGGAATAAGTTCCACTAAGTGTCCTTCCACCGACGTTATATTCTGTGCATAGACACATTAAAAGAGTATTCGATTTGATCAGAAGATGTGTAAATGTTTTAGATCATGCATATGTAGAGAAAGATCCACGTAAATTTGGTTAGGAAGATAATGATGGGGTGCTAAAACCTACTAAATATCTGAAGTCCCTACTTTTGGAACTTAAACGTACATGCACTTGCAAAAACTGTGCTACAAAAAGATGTCCCTTGTGATGTGCTCTTCTCAAATGTTCAAGATTCTGCAAATGTACCATGAGCGATTGTTGAAACAAATAAATAAAGGGAATTATGAAAATGTGTCTAGAACAGGAGTGAGAAGCATTATTTGTTTTCATATTCAGATCATAAACTTTGTTTGGTGTATACATAAAAGGATTAAAACCCATTATTATTTGTTTCATTTCTATATATGCCTCTTCTTCCTCTGTCACAGCTGCCACTTTGGAAAATGGCAGTAGAGTTCCTCTGAGGAGTTATTTCCTGTCTCTATAAAACTACTTGGCCCCCCAAAGCCTATGTATTGACACCAAAATGAAGTATATAGGTCTCATGGCTCCTGCACACATCTGCCATTTTAAAAAATGTCATCCAGAAATATTCAGCACAGATCAGCAATGCGTACTCAAGCTAAACTACATTTCTAATGATCCAAAAACACAAATCAAAAATGAGTAGTGTAGCCACATCTTCACAGGGCCCAATGTAAAATTGACCAAATTTACAAAGCTTTTGTTGTGGTTAACTCTTGTAGCACTCATGTCCTACTACTTATTTCTAGGAGCAAACATGGGGTAGTTAGGGTATAATTCTGAAATTCAGGATCCATCAAGAGTGCTAAAAAAAGTAAGACTCACCTATTCATGCTTTAAGCTTTATGAACCAAGCCCAATATTTTCTTATTCTTGACTATGTTTGCCTTACTAGAAACTCAGATGTATGTCAAATTTAGGTCATAATTTGGGATATTAACTTAATTGGGGTTCAAAGATGACTTCAAATTTAAAGAAGCATCTTACCCAATCCCTATTTCAGAAATACTTAGGCTCCCACACAATAGATACAGTGACTGCACATTCCCATCCTTATTACTCATTATATACAGAGCTTGCTATGGGCTTGGATTTAAGTGCAGGTATACAAGGCATGATATCTCTGGAGTAAGGAATAATTTTTGATTTTTATAGACAGAGGTGCTATGAAGTATGCTTTACCTCTCCATTCACCAATTCCCACTCACACTCTCTACATCCTATTCTTTCAATTGAGGGTAACTTTTTCCATTAAAGTATACTCTTTTAACTAGACCGACTTATTTATTTCAACTCATTTATTTCTTGTCAATAATGTTCTTTGATTTTGCTGTATCAATACCGCAGACACTATATTCCTTGGACATCCTTTCTGCTTGTGCTACACTACCAAGAGAAGGCTCAGCATCATTTAAATATTCTTCTATTTTTGGAATTAGATTAGATTGAATTACGTGGAAGTTCAATTACAGCACATATCAAGAATGAGGCTTTGCTCCTCCATAGTCTAAAAATTCAGGTAGTATTTGCACATATACCAGGAATAGCCGAAGTGGTCATGAGCATGATTATGGGTTATAAGATGAATAAGCTAAAAACCTGTTTTAAATAACTATTTGTAGTTAAGAATGTTAGGAACTCTAGTGGTCTTTAGCTTTTAAGGTGTGCTAGAATACAATAGCATTATAGTCCACTAATATCCCTCATATCCAGCAGACAGGACTATGGAAACACCCTCTACCCCGGAATCAACAAGTCGCTGCTCTAAAAACTCCAGACCATAGAAAACACCGCAGCCAGACTCGTCCTCGGCATCCCCCGACACGAACACATCACCTAGCACCTGCGCAACCTCCACTGGATCCCCGTCGACAAGAGAGTCACTTTCATGATACTCATCCATGCCCACAAATGCCTCCACTACACCGAACCCCGATACCTCAATGAGAGAATCTCCTTCCACGTAACCAAGAGAATCCTTCGATTCACCGACCTCGCTGAAACCCCACAAATCCGCCAAGCCAGAACAGGCAGAAGGGCCTACTCCTACATCGTGGCCAAGACCTGGTACAAGCTCCCGATCGATATCAGATGTGCCCCCTCCCTGAACATCTTCAGGAAGACACTCAAGACCTGGCTCTTTGACTGAACGGAGCTGCTTACCACCCCCTGTGCCTTGAGGCCCTCAGGGATGAGTAGCGTGCTTACAATTCACCTGATTGATTGATTCCAGTAAAAATATTTCATAAAAAATCAATTGATTACAAAGTTCTGGAATCAATAGTTTCTGCTCTTTATTTTATCTTGTAGGTGGATTAAAAAAACAGTGATTGGTCACAACATTTATCATCCAAATCTTTATTGAACAGGTAATGAAACTTGTATTAGAAAATAGTCCTCATAAAACAACCACATCTTCCTCAGAGATTTCAGTCATCATTGGGGGGCCATAACTACTCCATTGTTGCACTGCTGTTAACATTCATACTCAGTAATGACCTCAACCATCACACTTCTGCCTCAAAGTGATTGATTCTTAATCTTTTTATTTCAAGTGAAAATCAAAGAAAAATGTATCCACCAATTCCCATCAATTGGTCAGCCCACTTCTTGATTGCTTTCTTTTCCTCCTCAAGAGCATTATTGTAAAGACAGCAAAATAAATCAACTGCAGGATAAGTGACACCAAAGACATCAATTTTTACACTCTCTAAGACAAAACCAATATGACCGTTTAATTAATCCCAAATAACCTAGAATTCACAAGAATAGACTGTAGCCTTCACTCACCTCTTCAATGTGAAGGCATAATACTCAGAATTATCTGATGGTAGGCACATTTAGGAGCAGAAAATATTTACAGTGTGCAGAGTCTGGACGCTGCTTAGATAGGGACTTCTCAACATAGCTGGATTTGGTACGTGCAATGGTGGAGTTCATTGAGCGAAACTACGTCCCATCAAACTACAGGACTATGATGAGTTGTGTACAGAGAAGACCATTTTGAATTTCTGTGCGGCCTAGAGTACCCCTGCTCAGCAATTGAGATAAATGGTAGCCAGGACATTTTTGCCATAGCTATTGCTGTCTTTTGTAATTGGATGAAAGACAGAACTGGATACAGAGAAGCATTCTACAGAACTATTTGTGATTAAGTATGTAGACTGTATTTTAAGATTCATCTCTTGAGGATTATGAACTACTAATTTGAGCACCTTATTATTTCCTTCTGAGGATCCTAATCGCTACACAGACTTTGATAACCTTTTTATTTAATACTGGCATGGTGTTAACATTTTGACATAGGTTGCAAAAGTGATTGTTTACTGTCAGGGGAACTTTATGGGCCCGATTCACAGGATGAACTTAAGACAAAATCCTAAACTTACTACTTTTGGTATTCACAGAAGGCATTTAGTAGTAGTAAAGTTAGGCTTTTGTCTTTAGTTTGACTTAAGTTTGACTTAAGTTTGACTTAAGACAAACTTAAGACAAACTTAGGACAGACTTAAGACAGACGTAAGACAGACTTAAGACAAAATCCTAACTTTACTACTACTAAATACCTTTCTGTGAATACCAAAAGTAGTAAGTTTAGGATTTTGTCTTAAGTTAGTTCTGTGAATCGGGCCCCACAATACTAATGTGCATTATTTATGTTCATATCCCTTTCACTTTGAGCATAATTTGAATGAAGGAGCTGGTTAGCATTACAAGAAGTGAGCGTAATACCCTCAAATATTCATTTTTTATGAATCTTTTAATTAAGTAATTATTTGAGAGTCACAGATCATCAGTAAACAGTTTAGTAAAAACATTATGGGCCGCTTGCAGGGGGCCCAAACATTAATAATTGTCAGTACGTATCTAGTCCCTATCCCTTAAGGTGATCCAGTGTATAGTGTGGTGGGTTATGAAATCGACTTCTGATTGCTGCTGTTTCCTCATCCCCCCTATCTAAAATCCCCTCCCAGTAGGTTGGTTCGACTGTACTGCATTTACAGTTCCCAGATCTTTTTGAATTTACAAGGGCAGCCTCTGGACTGACATGTTGGGCGCTCAGCCACTTGGCACCAGCCTAGGTCTTCTTCCCAGTCATGGACTGTGGGAGGCCTATTTGCTTTCCAGAGTCTTGCTAGGTTTTGCTTTCCTACCCTGGCAGCCATTTTTAACCAGGTGCATGAGTGTTTGGGCCACCTCTCCTCCCTGTTATGCCTAGTAGCAGCAATTTGGCTTTGAGTGGGATCAGTAGGCCTGTCACCTCCCCCATCACTTCTATTACCCCTGCCCTGAAAGTTTGAATAAATGGGCAGGCCCAGAGATTATGGTAATGCCGCAGCCTTTAGTGCAGTAGGCTGATTCGCTGCGGCCCATCTTGTGTATTCTGGGCCTAGAGAGATACGATCTATGTAGTATCCGAAGCTGCACCAGGCAGAATAATGCTTGTACGGCTATCTCTATGGGACTCTGCAATCCCTCACTCCACTCATCGTCCTTCATGGGGCCCACATTTTCTGACCAGGCATCTCTAGGTTGGACTAGGTTATCTGGTGTGTTATTTATTATCTTTCTACACAGCACGGAGACTGCCTTGGTGAGCATAGGGTCTAGGATCAGTTGGTCCTACTTGGGGGAGAAGTCGGGGATATGTTCTACCCTCTGGCAGGTGGCATTTTAGAGCGTGCTTCAACTGTCAGTAGTAGAAGATCTCTCCCTGCGCTAGTTCATACTCAGCTTACAGATCACTGAATAATACCATTTTGTCCCCTCTCCATACATCTCCCAATTTGTCTATCCCTATTGTGTTCGATCTCATATGTGTACACAGCTTATTCTTGGAAGTGTTCCATCTGGGGGATTAGATTGTGGTCCAGAAAGTTTTTCTCGTTTCTGGTTACAAGTATCTAAACCCATCTAATACCACTGGGGATAGGCAGTGGAACCGCAGGGTCATCTCTCCTGTCGAGAGTGGGAAGATAAAGGATTTATCCCAGTTAATTTGGCAGCCAGCATAGCTACCAAAGAGATCAAAAATGTGGAGGGCTCTCTGTATCAAGAAATGGGGCATTGTCACGTATAGCAGGATGTCACCAGCATATAGGGATATCGTTTCCTCCTAATCCTTTTCAACTGGCATTCCGCGGATTAGGGGGTCTCCTCGGACCCAGCCCGGCTGGGGCTCTATTGGCTATGTGAAAAATTATGGGTGATAAGGGGCATCCTTGTCATGTGTCATTACCCAGTTTAAAGATACGACAGGTAGAGCAGTTCACCCACATTCTGGCCAATGGTGTGTTGTATAGCAGACGAACCCAGGAGCAGAAGCTGGGACTGAAACCAGGCCGGGATAGTACTGTGAATATGTATTCCCTTTCAACGCTGTTGAACGCCATTCGTGCATCTAGGGAGAGGACGGCTGCATCCTCTATTTCTTGTTCCACCATCTGGTGGAGTACTCCATAAAGGTGTCATAGGTTCAAGTGGATACTCCGTCTTGGCATACAGCCAGATTGATCCAGGTGGATCACTGACTTAATGACCCCTGACAGATGGTTCGCAAGGACTTTGGCCAACTCTTTAGGTTCAACATTTGCATGGAGATAGGGCAGTACACATCACAGTCCTTTGCTGGTTTGCCCTTTTTGGGAATTACTACTATATTGGCTGTTCTCTGGTCTTCCGGGAGGGTCCTGGAGTCTTTGGCAGCTAGGAACATATTAAGAAGGAGGGGCACTAGTTTCTTAGCCACTCTTTTGAACAAGTTAAGGGTTAGGCCATTGGGCCCCCGTGCTTTCCCTGATTGTAGCCCCCCACTGCGCTCCTATTCCTTCCTCAACTTTTAAGTCACTATCTAAGGTCTCTCAGTCCCCTACCAACAAAGTATTTAACATCATAGTTTCTAGGAGTTCAGCGCAGTCTGTGCTGGATCTACGAGATTTGGAAGTGTATGTGTTCTCGAAATAAGTGGCAAATATTTCAGCAATATCCCAACTGCCAGTATATATTCCACATTCCGGGTTGTGGATCTCCATCACCCAACCCCTACAAGCATCTCGCTTATCTAGTCAGGCAATGAGTTTTGTGGCCTTGTCTCCCACATCATAAAGCCTTCTTTGCACTGCCAGGGTGTGGGCCCTGGCTGTATTTTCTGCAATGTCCCTTAGTTCCTGTTGCCAGAGGTGTAATTGGTGTATCAGGTCACCCTCCAGTCCTCCTCCCTGTAGTATCTCTGTCTCCAGGGATTTTATCTTTAATTCTAATGTTTGGTAGCGCTACCTATCATCCTTCCTCTTTACTCCAATTAAAGCCTGATATTGTCCACGTATCACCGCTTTATAGGCCTCCCAGAGGTTACAGTGTGAATCCACTGACCCCTTGTTCTGTTGAAAGTATCGCTCAGTGCCCTCTACTAGCTGCTCTGTGAAATCTCTGCCTGTTAGATGCCACACTACCAGACGGGGCGGCAGGAGCTTGTCTATTATCTGTCCCAGGAACAATGTGACCACTGGGGAGGGATTAGATATGCCCCATTCCGAGTCTTCAGTGTTGTGGAAGCACCATACTTAGTCCTGGAGGTGAACACATTTTCTAATCTGGATAGACTGCTGCGGGGTGCTGGTATGTGTGTATAGTGGCATTTCTTCATGTTTTAAGCTCTCCGTATGTCAGCCACCTCACTGCTTCTACAAAATTATTTAGGGGAGTTCCTCCCCTTAGTTATTTTCCCCAGCCATCTGTCTTCCGATGTGGACATGACATTGTTCATGTCTCCCCCTAGGATCAATGATCCCAATAGTAATTCAAGGAGCACCGTGCAGAGGGAGGAAAGGGTGTCTCCCTACCTCCCATGTGGGGCATATACAGATCTCAAATTTAAGACATGTCCCTCTCACTTCCCGGTTTGAAGCACATATCTAATCAGCGGATCTCTCCAATTCCTATCTGGGGTGTATGTAGTTGTTGATAGAAGGAGGATTAATGTGCCCTGTGACCCAGAGGTGTAGCCCACATGTGCCAGTAGGGTGTACCCCCACCTTTCCAGAACTTGCAGTTTTGCCCCTGCAGCTGGGTTTCTTGCAGGAGGACTAGATCAGGCTTGTGTCGTTTTATGTATTGTAGTACCAGTATGCGCCTAATCTTGGACCCTAGGCCACTTACGGTCCAGGGTATTATTTTGAGAGCATGTTGCTTATGTTCCTCCATCATTCAGTGTGCCTTGAGTTGTGTCTTTCCTGGTTTGGATCTAACAGGCTGACGCTAGCTCATCCCCCTCTCCTTGCTCCTTGTATGTGTAGTCTCCTGAGCCTACCTGCCTCGTCCAACTGCTTCTAAAATTCTAAAAAATGTATTTTCCCTCTCACCTCTCCCTGGTTACATCACCCACACCTTCCCACAGTTAAGGATTAGCTTGGATATGCTCCAAGATTCATTGGTCTTCTTCTCCACTTGGAGGGTCTCCATTTCGCCTGCTCTGGGGTTACGTTTTCTTCGGTCCCTTCTGATTCCTGGTTCCTGTGTGCACCACCTGTCTAGCCAATCCCAAGCCTCTGCCAGCATGTGGAAGAACCAGGATTTCCCTCTCAGCAGAAATTTTCAGCTTAGCAGGAAATAGCATCATATATTTCAGTTCTTTATCCCTGAGAGTTCTTTTGACCTCTTCAAAGCTCCTTCTCTGTTTCTGGTCCTGTGAGGTTTTATTTATTTATTTATTTATGAGGTGAAATCTGGGAAGAAGAGGACCATGGAATGTTTGCATTTTAAGTCCCCCGACGTGCGAGTGGCCTGCAGGATTGCATCTCGGTCTCGGTGAGTGAATATCTGGACTATTATGGTACATGGGGGTGCCCCAGGTCTCGTCTGTTGAATCGCCGCCATGTGCGCCCTTTCGACCAAGAAAAACTTTGATAGATGCTTGGTACGGTGATGAGTTGTGATCAGGTCTTCCATGAATAGGTCAATGCTCTGGGCTTCCATGCCCTCTGGCACCCCCATGATATGTATGTTGTTGCATCTTGACTTTCCTTCCTGATCCTCAACTCGTGCCTCTGGTGCCTCTTGCCATTTCGATCATTTGCACATTTGCTCCTCCAAAAACCTGGAGGAGGTCTGGAGTTCCCGGACGTTTGTCTCTGACGTTTTCACCTTCTCCTTCATCTTCTGCCTTTAGAAGCCACGTTTCAAAGTTAACTGTGTTTATCTTGGGTTCAAGAGAGGATTTAAGGACTTGTATCGCCGTCATGATTGCCCCCAGGTCTGGTTAGTGGACTGGCTTGTCACTTCCTGATGATGTCTGGAGACTGCATATTTGTCCATTGTGTAAGGTTGTAGTGGTTGCTGTCCCTTAGGTTTCACCATTTCATCCAGTTGCCTAGTTCTGGGTAGGTTGTGTCGGAGTCTCTTTCACGTCATTCGTCACTGCCCCTGTTTTCTCCTCCGTCTGTTGTCAGGGTGCGATCGTGAGGCATTATCTCACTGTTGGGGCTTTGGGTCACCCTATCGTTGTCATGGCTGCTGAGAGGGGGATCGGTTGTATGTCAATACAACGCGGTGTTTACACCGCACTACCATTACAACGCTGGTTTTACAACGCAAGTCGTTATCACGACTTGCGCTGTAGGGTGCTGGACTTAGGAATAGTAAGATTTACTATTCCAACACCAGCCTACGTACAGTAGGGAAGGTGTTGGAATAGTAAATCTACTATTCCTTAGCCTAGAGTGCCCTCCAGCACAAGTCGTGGTAATGACTTGCGTTGTAAAACCAGCGTTGTAATGGTAGTACGGTGTAAACACCGCATCTTAATGGATGTTCCCCGGGGGAACCCTTTGTATCTGTTTTCTAGTTGGGAATCTGTTAGTTGTAACTCTGACCATGGCGCCGGGCCCCCTAGATATTGTTCTGGGGGGTCAGATTTCTAGGTTGTGTTTGGTTGTGCTGCTGAGGGCACACCTTGTTGCCTCCTGCTCCTGAGGCTTGGCATCCACACGACACCTCCCAGTCGATTGCGCCTTCTTCCTCCAGCCCGCTATGCCGGCAATGGTTCCGGTTGAGTTAGGGAGAGCACAAGGGACTGCGAATGCCCCTGCGGTGAATTGTGATATTACTTTGGGTCTCCCCCCATGTGTTCTCCCGTCTTTTCAGTAATGGGGGGTCTATTATTGCCCCTTAAGGCCTTGCTGCAACAGGTGGAGTGATTATTTGTGCTGCCTGCCCTGGGCTTCTCTTGCCCCACACTAGGACAGTCCCACCTCATCTCCGGTGAGTGGCTTAGGGATTTTTGTTGTTTCTGCTATAAACCGCCAGCCATACTCCAGTGCCCCGCTGGCCGGGCTCTGTCATGTCAGCACAGCTTTGTGTTGCCGAATAGCTGCATGCCCACTTACAGCCAGACACTGAAGTGCTGCTCTGTCCGCCTGATCCCCTAGAAAAGCCTGTCGTTCCACGCTCCTGTGTGGGACTCCTTCTGTTTGGTGATCTCTGGGTGTGGCAGTTGAGCAGCAACTGCGCTCACTTTATCGGGTCAGAGCTCCGCTGTTGGGGTCAGAGAGATGCTGACTCTCCTGGGCTGTCTCCACTTGCTTTCAGAGGGGGGCACTCACCTCTGCCAGCACCTCATTGCGTAGACCGTTTCACTGCAGTGGGCCCGCCCTCGCTGCACAGATTCCGCCCAAAAGTCCGTAGTGCTTCTACGACGACCAGACTCACTTCATGCCTGGTTAGCGTGGCTCCTCAATGGTCAGTCAATGTTCCCTGGTTATGTTGGTACCGGATAGCAGGACAGATAGTGGGCAGCGGGCTTCTGGTTCACGGGAGCTCTTTTCCTTTGCTGACAGCATTGTCAGCACCAGGCCATGCCCCCCCCAGCCTCAAATATTCTTGACATTTATTCCATGGATAGTAATTGTATTTCAACTCTAGGGAAACACAGAATGTCACCAAACTTTAGAAAGCTGAAGATATAGAGATGTACTGAAGGTATTGCATATAAAATATTTCAAATAAAGCACTGTAGTAAGACCAACAAAAACACTAAAGACTTTCTCTAATCTATACCTGTCAGCATTTCTCCAGTTAAAGGCAATCGCCAATTGTATGACCAAACACAGTGATGATACCCAATGTCTGTGTTTTCTCTTTTTCCATTCCACCTTCCCCTCGTCTACTTCTAGCTAATATTTCCGTCAGTGTATGTTTAGCAGTGGGCGTTTTGAGAGGTGTGGAAACAAACATTGCTCCTGTTAGATCCTGACTACAAGATTAGTGCTTTCTGACATTTCTACAAAGGAAAACCTGCCAGGGATCACGAATGAGCTCTCCCCCATTACATTTAATCATCAAAAAACCCATATCTTACTCCCACTGGTTCTCATAACAACTCAACCAGGACTGAAAAGACCTCGAAAGTTTGGAACATAGAAACGTAACCCACCCATACAGAATCTTAATAAACGTTGCCAAGTAAGATAAAAGCTAAAAAAAACAACTATTTTTAATGTCACATTTTCCTTTATTCATTCGAAGATTAAGCTTGAAAGAAATTGACAAAAAATATCCGAAAGCTGGTTTAATACACACCAATATCTCCATTGACCTAACACTGAATAAGTCAGACAGAGCAAAGTGTGAACTTTTGACTTGTTCCTTCATAGATAAAGTGACCAATATGGAGCTGTCCACTATGCAGTAGCGAAATTGATTAAAACATCCATCATCACCAGCTCTGGAATTCAGAAAAATCTCGCCATCAGAACTGAGAAGGAACTCTGGGGCAAATTCCCAACAACTAGCGATAATTATCGCTATGTTGGTTTAGCGGCGATATTTTTATCGCCGAGCTGCGGCGATTTTTATCGCTTAGGAGCCTTGATATTATCAAGGTTTATCTCCCAAGCAATAAAAATCGGCCGAAATGCATGAATATCGCTGAAAAGTCAGCGATATTCATGCATTACCGAGCTAATGCTCCTAGCCATGTTATCCACCTACCATTGGATAACATGGCTAAGAACTGCTCTGGGGCAGGTGCTAGCTTTTGGAGATATTCGCGCTTAGCGCGAATATCTCCAAAAGTTGGTAATAGGAGATAGCGATGTTAGCGACTGTTTCCAGTCGCTAACATCTTGGCACGCCCACTTTGCATGTCATTAGTGATAAATATCACTGACATGCAAAGCGGGGCCCAAGATGGTCGCTATCTCCTACTAGCTGTCGCTAACCGGTGTTAGCGACAGCTAGGTAATAGGGAGATCATTTTATCTCTGCTTTCTTGGCTTTTAAAGCCAAAAAAGCGGAGATAATGTAATGTAATGTAATGTAAAATGTTATTTATATCGCGCAGCAATCGCTCCAATGGAGCATCTAGGCGCTACCTCTGGCAAAATACCAGATGACATAGTGACTCAGAGTTGGACCAAAAACAAAGGCATGCATCAAACTAGAGTTCTGGCCATGCTATCTTGCAGTTTGAATATCCAAGTTTTTAATTCTTTGCGGAATTCTGTTTCTTTATCCAGAGTCCTCAGGGCAGGGGGCAGAATATTCCAGGCCTTTGCACCAAGTACTGCCAGGGACTTTCCTCCACGAGTTTTTAGACGAAACCTAGGAACCACCAAAGTATTGGAATTTGATGATCGTAGGCTTCTGGTTGGGCAGTATCTCTTGAATTTTTTCTGTAGATATAGTGGTCCTATTTTGTGCATTGCTCGAAATGTTATAATCAGAACTTTGAACAGGATCCTTTTTACAATGGGAAGCCAGTGAAGAACTTTTAATGCCCCTGAGGCTGACGATCTTTTTGGCCATTTTAGCACCAATCTGGCAGCAGCGCTTTGCACTAACTGAAGCCTGTAAGTTACTTCTTTATTTGTGCCAGCATACAAACTGTTGCAATAATCTAAGCGCGACGTTACCAGCGCTACAGCAACAGTTTTCCTCGCCTCCAATGGGAGTATGTCAAAGAATTTCCTCAGGCTTTTAATTAAGCCAAAGCACATTCCTGCCACTTTTATTGCCTGCTGCTTGAAGGCAAGATTGGAATCAAACGTGACCCCCAGGTTCCGAGCAACTATGGTGGTATGAGGCGGTATTTCTGCCCTTTCTGGCCACCATTGTCTGGGAATAAAGTCATTATTAGGGCCTAGAGGAATGATCTCTGTTTTTCCTGTATTACATTTTAGGTGATTCTTCCGCATCCAATCGAAGGTGGCAGTTAAACATTCCTTGAATGTTTCTTCCCATGACTGGTTGTCTCTATCCGTAACCAGTATTAACTGAGTATCATCGGCATATGCTACTACATCTATGCCAAAAGATGATATTAGTTTAATCAGGGGCGCAGTATAGACATTAAATAATGTCGGACTAAGGCTGGACCCCTGGGGTACTCCCATCGTCTGATGTTTTTCCGTGGAGGTAAATTCCCCCAGGGTTACCACCTGTCTCCTGTCCCTTAGGTAGTTTTCCTGCCACTCTAGTACCGTCCCCTTCACGCCAGATGTTTTTAGCCGATCTACTAGGATGGCATGGGAGACCGTGTCGAAGGCCGCCGACAGATCTAATAAAATCAGGACGGCCTTCTTTCCTTGGTCTAGGGCAGTACGAATGGTGTCTGTCGTATACAGTAGAGCCGATTCTGTTGAATGCTGGGCTCTAAACCCCGCCTGATTGGGATGCCATATCTCGTTGACTTCTAAAAACCTGGTCAGCTGTTTGTTAACCAGTGATTCAGCAATCTTACATAATGCTGGGAGAAGTGAGATAGGTCGCAGATTGGAGAGGGTCGCAGGGTCAGGGAGGGTTTTTTTCTGTAAGGGTTTCACTGCCGCAAGTTTCCATTCCAGTGGCACATTGGCCGTGGAAAGTGAATGATTTACGATTTCGTTAATCATAGGGTTTACTTCATCCCCCTTGATAAACCCCCTTGATAATATGCCCCATCATCCCTCTTCAATGATCCCATTTCTAGGACTATCACCATATAAATTCGCTCCTCCCTCATACTATTTTGGGTCAACCTGATTAACACTTCTCTTTCTCAAGGTATTGTACCATGAATCCTGAAGACTAACCAAGTTACCTGCTTCTAAAAATCTGAAGCTGGTCCTAAAGATTTTAATAATTTCAAACCAGTTTGAATCTACCCTTTTCTGCCAAAGGAACATGAATAGCATTAACAATCAGCTCAAATAATTTGTTACAGAAAACAACCTTATCAATACCCTTCAATCAGGTTTTAGGGCTGGTTCCAACACTGACACTGTGATCCTTCAAACTGTTGAGAATTAATCCTGTGAAAACAGAACCAATGAAAACATTTCTAGAAGAAGATGATTTGACCTTGATCCTCTGGGACTTTTTGCTCCTTCAGTGACACAGTCGTTTAAATAAATGAAAAATGTACTTTTGTTACCCAACTCTTTACTTCTGCCCTAAATGCTTCCATAACTTTTTTGTCATACCCATCCTAGCACAAGTGATCACATTTTCATACAATGTGAATAGCCACATCATGTTTGGGTTTTTTGTGCAACTTCTTAGTGTCTAAAGTTCTGTGTCGCCCCTGGATCATGTCCATGCCATATAAAGCCACAACAAATAAATAAATAAATGCTTCATGTCCCCAGAAGGTAATCAACGATAATGTACCATACATCCTACCACGGATCCCTTCTGAACTTACTTCATGTTGCTAGCAAAAAATGCCTTAAAAATTAGTTTGATGTTTCTGTCATTCCACTCACATTACGGAAACAAATGTGTACATTTGCAGTTGGACTGCCTCCGCAATCTAGAGGCATGGACTCAATAGGAGGGATCGGAGTGACTGCTGTTGACCTTTTCACAAATATCTTGTAACACTTGAAGAATAATGTGTAGAAATCAAGAGACAATTTGCTCCCTTCAACCAGCTGTGAAGCAAATATGCAATTTCTCAGCTAATCAAGTGTTTGCATTTTTTTTGTATAATTTATTTAAAAATAGATGCCCATTGTACATGATTTATATTACAGCAGCACGTCCTGTACCAAAAGTTACAATTGAAGAATTATTAATTTCTTCTAATGTTAATCTACCTCTCTACTGTCTTCAATGCAGTGAGCTTCAATTACTGATCCATACACTGGGAACCCACATAGGCTTTTCTGACACAGTGCCATTGGGTTTTATCCCCTTTGTCACCGTGCATCACCAATTCATCTAACTGTGGGTCCCTAGATCCCTGGATCTTCCTATCTGTTACGAGTGCCCAGAGGTTCCCTGTTGCCCCTCATTGTCTTCGCTCTCTAAATGGAACCCCCTGGATCCTAACTTAGGGATAGCTGCATAAAGATACTAACAATATGCTGATGACACGCTGATCTCTCTGAAACCATCCCCTGTTCATAATATGGGACAGTTCAAATTCTGAATTCAATTTCGAAATGGGCATCAGGTGTTTACCTACAACTTAATACACTCTAGGCACGAATACTCCTGTTCGCCAACTTCAGCAATCACAATTTCAAATGTGGTCCCCCAAATTAACCTAGGCAACTTCAATACCCACGGGACACCCAATGCAAAATAACCTTGGAGCCCCCAAAAGTGCTCTGATTTCTAAACCCAGGATTGGGTTTTTTCGTTTTGAAATATATATATATATATATATTCACTGAAAAAACCATAGGTTATAGACCATATATAGTTAGGAATTAGCATTTAAAAAACCTTATTTTACTCACACAAAACCATTGAAATTCCATATATAGTTAGTTGCACTAACTATATATTGCGCACCCGCAATCCACTGCTGATGATGTCACATATTACATCATTCATGACATGGTCAGTGACATCACTGATGACAACATCCAGTGACTATGTTTCTGTAAAGTTAAAATATGTCTTACATATTGAAGAATGAGTGGATGTATAAGTGTCTGGACGAAGGATTTAGTAGGTGCATGACTGAATGTATGAGTGAGTGATTAAATGTGTCTCACTGAGTGCATGGGTTAGTGACTAAACTGTCTTAATTTGTGCATCATTATGTCTGTTGTTCTGTAAACTGCTGCATGTGTTGATCAGTAGCTATATGAGTAACTATATGGGTTATTGATTGATTGCCCAAGTATTTGCATGGGAGACTGAGTGTGTGTGTGGCTGGATGGGAGGTGTGTGACTCTGTACAGATCAATGTGTACTTGTATCAATGATTGTATAAGAGAGTAAGTATGTGTTAGTATATGGTTGAAAACGTAAGGTGCTCTATGTTTAACTGTATAGAGTAGAAAATGGAAGTGTGATTGATTCTTTACAGGACTGACTAGGTGTGTGAGTAACTCCATGGATGAGTGGCAGAGTGTGAGTGTCTGTATAGGTGTATGAGTGCATATGATTGTGTTGTAAACATGAGTGATTGTATGTATGAATGATTGTATGGGTGAATGAGTGAATGTGTGTGTAGACGTAGGAATCAGTGAGTACGTATGTAGTAACTAGTATTGGTGTGTCAATGGTTTCAAAAATTATACTCTGTTTTTAACACTGGGTGAAACAGAGGTTATATTAAAATGTGAGGAGATGCATTGTATTGTCACATGAATGATATCATCAGTGATGTGGTCATTGATGTCAAATGAGATGTCATCAGTGATGTCATTTGAGATGTCATCAGTGATGTCATCAGTGATGTCACTGACCATGTCATGAATGATGTAATATGTGACATCATCAGCAGTGGATTGCGGGTGCGCAATATATAGTTAGTGCAACTAACTATATATGGAATTTCAATGGTTTTGTGTGAGTAAAATAAGGTTTTTTAAATGCTAATTCCTAACTATATATGGTCTATAACCTATGGTTTTTTCAGTGAATTTTCAAGGTTTTGTAAATGCTAATTCCTAACTATATATGGTCTATAACCTATGGTTTTTTCAGTGAATTTCAATGGTTTTTTAATAGCAAATATCATAAGCTGTCGAATGTCAAGTACGTGGTAAGAATTTTTTTTTTCGTGTTTATGCACACTGATCTGCTTTGATTGCTGCCCCCCACCCCTCATTTCTATTAGGAGTACTCTCTCTTTGCAGATAGTGAAGGGTAGTTAACGCAGCCCTTTCCCCCTTTGTAATCCGTCGTGCCTGCTTCTCTCTCCATTTGATTGATTGTTCTCTTTGGTTCATTCTCTATTTACAAACAAGCACAGAGTCGCAATACTCTGTTTAGTCTTTGCAGATAGCGAAAAATCGTGTAAAAAAACAAAAGGAATCGAGAAAAATCAGTAGGCCACTAATGGGATCTCTTTTGACCTCGCTAAAATAGAAACATTAGGAACAACCTGTTGAAAATAGCAATGCGTATGTATATAAGCGGCGTTCATTTGTGTTCACAGTACCCCTTGTTGATTGTTTCAATCGAGCATTGAATTGTTCGAAGTTAATTCTCTTAACGATCTTCTCTACCTGCAAACGAGGAAGAATAGGAATATTCTATCTCCCTTTGCAGATAGTGAAGGGTAGGTAACGCAAGCCTTTAACACGTCGTACCTATTTCATTCCTCATTGATTGATTGATTGTCCGAACATTGACTGTTTGGGAATTAGTTCTTTTTGGAGGTATTCCCTGTTTGCAAATAAACGTAGGAAAATCTTTGCAAGTAGTGAAAGGGTACGTAATGCGGACCGTTCTCCCCCGTTGTAATCTGTCATGCCTATCTACTCCCCACTGATTGATGCACCTTTTTCACCCGGACCATTTACTAGAGATACGTCATCTGGCCCGACCAGAGAGCACCCCTAGTGAAAAGGACATATGCAATAATAACGAAGTGATCACTGTATCCTGTTAACAGAAACTTTACCATGAAACAACCTGGAAAGAAAAAAATAGGAAAACGAAAATCAGTAGGCCACTGATGAACATGAACTTTTATTAAACAACGAACAAAGAAACGATAACATAACGTAATGATAAAACCTATTAATGTCCTAGAAACAAGAAAACGTTAAAATATGCCAGTGGTGAGAGACCAGAAAAACAGTAAGAGAAACCAAATCACCCCTCGCTGTCCCACCGCCTGCCACGCCAAAAAAATCGATAGACTAGGGAAAATGCAAGTCAGTAGAACATCCACCCCCACTCTGGAAACTTCCAAGGTGGGGCAGGGTTCCGGCTACGCCCAGCCGGGAGCAGCCCATATAAGGCAGGTCCTGCTGCCACGCCTCGGCCAGGAGATCCTAACGTAGGGTGTAGCCGGAGGAGAGGCCGAGACCAGCGGGACCCGGCCAGGGGATTGCCTTTACAACGCTGAACAGTTGCAGGGGGGGGGAATGTCTCCTCGACCCTCCCCTCTCTCTCCCAGTCCGGCCGCGGTGGCCCTTGAGAGTTGCAGGTAGTCCCGCCACATGCTCTTCCGGTCCGACCACCAACGGTCGGGGGGCCGAGGCCGACGGGATCCGGCTGCAGCCGATAAACCAAGAAACCCGTTCATGGGGCCAGAGCCAGGGGCGTCCGGCCGACATCCACCGGAAGCCCGGCCCGAAGACGGACGGGACACTTCTTTCTTTTATAATGGCTGCGACAACACTGGAGGGGGATGTCTTGCACATGCCTCCGACCCCCCCCTCGTCCTCATCGCCTGGTCCGGCCATAACAAATCTCAAGCGAGACGCCGTGGGGTGCACTGGGAGGGAGAGACGGTGCGAACAGGCCTCTCCCGCCTCCCCAGGTGGAGGCTTCCCAGCTGCACCCTCAGCGCTCCAGGCGGTGGCATCCTAACAACTACAGTGCTGCACAGTTTCGGAACGACCTAGATAACGGTTCTTCCACTGTGGCCATGCTGCAACGTCTCGCCCGGCAGGGTGGAGCCCGTCCGCTCATGTGACCCCGCGATCGCCGGTAGCTGCCGAACTCTCAAAATGGCTGTCGACCTGGCAAGAGCGGGCCCAACATAAAGAAATGGCCCGGTCACTGGTTGACTCCACCACCGTAGTCCTCCACGACCTTGAAGATTCTAGAGGAGCCGCGGGAGTCTCCGACCCCCGATGGGGAATGACTGCCATGATCGCCCGTGGAGTGACGAAACTGTATCCGCGGGACGTCGGCGCTCCCATGCTGGCGCCAGCCTCACTTTGAATTACTACAATCCTGCAGACCTCACTTCCGGTGAAAGCACAGTGTGACCCGGTAGGAAAAATTATTGCACCCCCTCCCCTTTTTGACTGATAGTTCAAACCACCGATCCTTTCCTTTGCCCTTTTAACGGAACTTTGGACTGCCTCCCCCTCTTTTACATTTTCTAGAGAAAACAAAACATTAACCACTACATTAGCATAGCAGTTGACACCAGAACTGTTTTCAAATTGAAACCAACAACATCTTCAACAGAATCCTTTTTGTTTCTGCTGTGACCCTGCTACAGCACAGGCATTGTCCCCAGCAGTAATTCTGCAATGCCGGTAAGAATAGCTGTGGTGCCTACTGGACTCACTCACCCCCGCGGCGCCCCACGCCGTTTTTTGCTGGGCGGCAACTTACTAGACATCACTTTCGTGCCATCTAGATTTCAGCGCGTTCTGCTGCCTTGGAACTATTCGCACAACAGACCGCTACTGACAAGAATATTTCATTATTGGTGCTGTCAATTTCAATAAATCTATTGGATAATTAAAAAGAAATTGCCACGGTCTCTTCGTTGTTTAAATGTTTTTACTGTTTTTGTTTTGTTGTATATATTTATATGTTATTAAAGTTTTATATTCCTACTACTTTGTTGGAGTGCTATATATTTTTAATGTGACACATAATTGTAAAAACTTTGATGTACAAAGAGTCATTCCTGGAATCTTCCGCTTCAGGCTCGGTCCCCTCCCCAATCACAATACAGGATGGTTTTCAGATAGTAGGAACGCGTGTGCTGTGACGGATCACATCGGGTGTGGGCCTTGATCTACTATAACTCCTTTGAAGAGGGGTGATTCTTTACAGCTGGGGCCATAAACTACATCTGCAGGGCTAGCTGATAGCCTAGGACCGGCCTGGACATTCGGACACAGAGGAAGAGGCGTGTCAGAGGGTGCGGTAGTGAATAGGGCGAAAGGGAGGTGTCGGGCGGGCCCAGAGTGTGATTCTCAGGGAAGAGCAGCGCAGATGGGGGAAGGTTTATTGCCCATGCATAAGACAGAGAGCGGTGGTGACCAGTGCCTGGGGGAGATGCTTACGAGGGTGAGGAGCCATGCTACGAATCGACAGCGTGCAGAGAGTGGGTCTGGTCAAGACATCTAAAATGGCTGCCGTGCACGACAAAAGTGTGGCATTTCAAAAAAGGCAAAATGGCGCAGACAATGTTTTTCAACACTTCCTCATTTCCTTCGAATCGAACGTTAACAGACGTTGGGGCATATTACCAAAGTTAAGCGATATTTATCGCTAACGATGCTTACCAACCAATTTTTTACCACTAAGCATCGTCAGAAATTATCGAAGATAAACCTTACTATTATCAAGGTTTATCGCAAATGCGATAATAAACGGCCGCAATGCATGAATATCGCTAAAAACTCAGCGATATTCATGCATTACCGAGCTAATACTCTTAGCCATGTTATCCACCTCCCATTGGATAACATGGCTAAGAACTGCTCAGGGCAGGTGTTACTTTTTGGAGATATTCGCGCTTAGCGCGAATATCTCCAAAAGTTGGTAATAGGAGATAGATATCTTGCATGTTGTAATGCAAGTTATTGTGGTATATGGAACTCATACCATAATCTCTCAGGAAAGCAGAAACTGATCCTTTTGGGACCGCCTAAAAAGGCCTAGGGGGTGAGGAGTACTCTACTTTGCCCCCTTTTCACGTTCCGAACTATTTTATTTTACTCTCTTCTGTAATTACACAAAATAGCAGCGATAAGATGCATCGGAGACACACAGTGAGAGAAAGGAGGCCGGAGATGAAGAAGAGATGTCAAATACACATTGGAGATAATATAGTGGCAGAAGGGAAGTAAATATGAGTAAACTTACCATGTAACATAAAAATGTTGCACTCTATACTATAAGTCTCATTTTATACTACAATCACTTCGCTACAACCTCATAAATTAAAAATAAAAATAAATAATGTCTCAAACAATTTTTGATTTCTAAATATAAATTTATTCTTCAGAATTTTCTAAATTTGAAACAACTAGTAACATGTCCTCATCAGTAATTTCCTCTTCAATCATCTCATCTGGAATCTCCTCATTAAAAGTCTGCAATGATGATTCTTGTAACTCTATGGTCTCCAAACACTCGATAAATTCGCCATCAAGAGATTGATAAAAAAAATCATTCAAGTCATCTCCTCCTTCTGACAATATTTCATTATTGGTGCTGTCCATTTCAATCAATGTAGTGGAATCATTCAAGTCATCTCCTCGTGACAATATTTCATTATTGGTGCTCTCAATTTCAATCAATGTAGTGGAATCATTCAAGTCATCTCCTCCTTGTGACAATATTTCATTATTGGTGCTGTCCATTTCAATCAATCTAATGGAATCATACAAGCCATCTCCTCCTTGTGACAATATTTCATTATTGGTGCTCTCAATTTCAATCAATGTAGTGGAATCATTCAAGTCATCTCCTTGTGACAATATTTCATTCTTGGTGCTGTCCATTTCAATCAATCTAATGGAATCATACAAGTCATGTCCTCCTTGTGACAATATTTCATTATTGGTGCTCTCAATTTCAATCAATGTAGTGGACAATTCAAAAGAAATTGCCACGGTCTCTTCATTGTGAGCCATTTTATTTTGAAATTGCTTGCTGTAAATTGCAGAAAAAAATAATCACTTTCATTTATCGTTTTTAGTAATACATAATATAAAACTAACTTCATCAAGTATTTAGTATAACAGAAGGACTGCAAATAAATAACAGAAAACATTTTTCAAATTATCTTCAAGTGTACAACATAGTTCCCCTTACAAATTAACAACTCACCTTTTTAAAAGTAGCAGAAGTGTTAGTACTGTGTAAATCAAACACCAGAAATTCACCACCAAAAATTCCTCACAAATGTACCTCAGACAGTAGTATCACAAAATGGCTGTGGTTTCCTCTCATTTGACATATATACATAACCAATTAACTTTCATCACACACAAATACAAAACCAAAGTAACATTTTAATTGGTTCTAAATTTCAACACTTTCAAATGTGTTTTCCCCATGCAATTTTCCATAGGACATTTACATACGTCTACAGCCTGAATGGCTGAACGGAATTACACCAAACTTGGCAAAATGGTACATCAAACCTAAGAGGTCAGGAAGGATCTACTATGCCCCCTTATGGTCATTTCCCCCTTCGCTTTGGCCTCCTCTTGTCTCTCAATCCTACCGAGGGACAAGATGGCGGCCGCTACGGACTGTTTGGAATGTTGACAGACGCCGGAGAACCAATCAGCTTCGCAAAGCTCCGTAACGCGAAAAGTACGCGAAGCGGAGCGCTGTTACAGATATATATCTTTTTTTCAACGTTAATTTCTCAAAATCCACTGGAGCACATATATTGAGACCTAGCAAAGGCACATCGGGCTACCAGTCCCTAATATTTTGCCAAGTTTCGTGCAAATCCATTCAGCCGTTCGATTATTATTATTTTTTTTTTTTTTGCCCCGCGGGGCCCTTTTAAAACCTCCACATCAAACCTAGGGGGTCAGCGAGGATCTACTATGCCCCCTTATAGTTATTTCCCCCTTTGTTTTGACCTCCTCTTGTCTCTCGATCCTACCGAGAGACAAGATGGCGGCCGCTACGGACTGTTTGGAATGTTGACAGACGCCGGAGAACCAATCAGCTTCGCTTCACAAAGCTCCGTTGCGCGAAAAGTCCGCGAACCAGAGCGCTAACCGGTCCGCTGTTACAGATATATATCTTTTTTTAAACGTTAATTTCTCAAAATCCACTGGAGCACATATATTGAGACCTACAAAAGGCACATCGGGCTACCAGTCCCTACAATTTTGCCAAGTTTCGTGCAAATCCATTCAGCCGTTCGGGCTAAAAGTGAGGCCAACCGCCCTATGGAAAACTCAATGTTAAAAACACGTTTTGGGACCCCCCTTTTTTCTCGGCCCCCACTGGACGAACCCCCCCCAAATTTTCAAGGGCTGCTCAGAAACAAAAAGTGCCATTTTCCTGAAAATTTCAGCCGATTCCGTCCACAAACGCCAAAGTTATTAGACATAGAATTTTCAAAAAACCCATAGAG
The DNA here is from genome assembly GCF_964261635.1 of Lissotriton helveticus. Classification (NCBI taxonomy): domain Eukaryota; kingdom Metazoa; phylum Chordata; class Amphibia; order Caudata; family Salamandridae; genus Lissotriton; species Lissotriton helveticus. The sequence continues at coordinate 1,476,393,560 of NC_136069.1, forward strand.
AAAAAATCCTAACTATATATACCTACTGGCGACCGCCAGTAGGTAATATATATATATACATATATATATATGTTTTTAATTGTTTTTATTGAGCCCTGCAAGTATCATACAGGAATATACAGTAAATGAGTGGAAGTTTGAAAGCGACACAGAGGGGTAATTTGGCATGTGTCCGTGTCGCATTTTGCTGCCGAACATACAAGTAGTACAAGGTATTTACAAGTACTATCACATTCCATACAGCATAAGTGCTTAAACTGTACATTCAGTCAAATAAGAATGGACACTAGTAAATGACATCCGGTGCAGTACCCATTACAGCCCCCTACCCAACACAACCCTCCCGCCTCAATACCCCAACAAAGACTGGTAACTAAAGTGCTGCTACATTGACAACACGCTGTCTTGATGTTCCTGCGTCCGGCGTGTGTTAGGTCTGAGAAACCCCAGAAGGGGCAGTGTACCGAGAGGAAGGGGAAGAGGAAAGGGGAGAAACAAATGGGAAGGAGGGACCAAGCAATAGAGCTGGGGGAGGGTGAGGGAAGGGAAGGGAGACACTAAGATAGAGTATGGGCATGCATGAGTCCGCCAGCGCCTAGGCCACTGTAACACTGTCCCGCATGCTATATTGAGATACTCCTGAGTCAGCTTCCTCCATAGCCTTAAATTGCTCTGCCAAATGCACCCATTCCAGCGAAATCGGTCGCCGACACATCCCCCTGCACTCTTCACGGTGTGAAGCCTCCCGTTCTGCAACCGCCCATCGGCCCACCTCTTCGCGCCAAGTGCCCACCCTTGGCACTAGAGCCGACTTCCAGCGTCGTGTCATCATTCGTTTTGCCAACATCAGGGCGAGCCCTGCAAATCTGCGTAGCAATTTTGCCTTCTTAGGGAGGGGGAATAATCCCAGGAGGCACACCTCAATTTTGTCCCACGGATGGCCCTCCATCAATGCCTCCAACCCTTCAACAACCTCTGACCAAACTCCCCGCAACACCCGACAACACCATATTATATGAAGAAAATCTGCCTCAGGGGTCTTGCACTGCGGACACTCTGCGGTTGACGTAGGAAATATTGTATGTATAGTTGCAGGGGCAAGGTATGCTTTATGTAGTATAAATATATGAATCGTTTTCAAACTGCAATTCTGAGAGACCCGCCGGGGATGCTCTATCATTTGAACCCACTCCCTATCCTCTAATTCCCGCCCCAAGATCAAGTCCCATTTCTGCCTAAGGTGTAGTAGTGGAACTTGCAAATGTTCTCTCAATCTTCTGTAGAACCAGTGCACCAAATGACGTCCATGCCCCATTATGTGAAGTGATCGCAGCAATTGGAAAGTAGAGGGTTCTGCCTGATCAACATACCAAAAGATCCGAATGTAACGCACCACATCAGCATGAGTGACGAATAATGTAGCAGGCACCTAGTGGGCGCAAATGAACTCTTCATGGGGCATCAGCTGAGTCTCTGAAAATAAGTCGCCGACTGTCCCTACCCCTTCCTGAGTCCACCCCCGTAGTTGGGCCATCGATAATACACCACGCCTAGTAGGCATCCCACATAGAGGGATATCCGGGGGCATACCGATTAGACAATCTAGCCAACTTCTTCGCCTGTGCCCAATAATGTAATGCAACATGCAGTAAGTGTGGAGGATCACACAATTTCTGTGCACCTGGACAGAGCTGCGACTGCAGGAGCTCACTCTGCAAATGATTCAATGAATACCCAATTTTGAATAAATTCTTACCCGCCAACCAATATGCCAACCACTGCAACTGGGCCACTACAATATGTCTTAAAATCAGATGCCCCCATGCCCCTCACCGCACTAGGTAGCTGTAGCTTAGACAGTGCCAAGCGATGCCTGCCTGTCCCCCAAATCAAGGATGTTAATAACGTATCCAGTACCTTAAAAATCCAAGCCGGCAAGATCACCGGTAAGTTCACAAAGTAATAAAGGAGGCGGGCAGTATGACCATTTTTGACACCACTATGCTGGCCGCCACTGTCAATGGCAACAAATTCCAAAAGGCAACCTGGGAGCGCAGCAAATTAATGTTGCAAACTATATTGCAGTCTATAATATCGGTGATATAAATATTAATCTCCAGGTATTTGAAAGTGGCAGGCTCAACCCGGAAGCGCAGTGGACAAAATTGTAGAGTGGGAGACGCATAAGTATCATAAAAGGCAAAGGCAACCGATTTAGATGCATTAAGAACCAGGCCAGTAATTTCCAAAAATCTAGAAAAGGCGGCAGCTATGTACGATTATCTGCATCCAGATCACGAAAATATAGCAGCATGTCATCCGCGTATAGAGACAATGAGTGAATCACTCCCTGTAACGGGATGCCATAAGAAAGCATAATCTGTCGCAGGTACTGTGCAAGAGGCTCAAGGGCTAACACAAAAAGCATAGGGGACATGGGGCAACCCTGACGTGTACCCCGAGAAATGAAATAAGAAGAAGAAATGGTCCTGCCCATCTTAGCGCGAGCCGTGGGACTAGTATACAACAGGTTAATCCATGCACAATAGGACTGGGGCAGGCCAAATTTAGAAAACACCACTAGCATATACGGCCAGCTGAGAGTATTGAAAGCCTGGCGCATGTCCAGAGATAAGCATCCAGCAAGGGGGGAAGAGTCGCATGTATCAAGGCCTGGAGCCGCTGGATATTCAATGAGGTACTACGTTGGGGTATGAATCCATATTGGTCCGTATGGATCAAATGGGGAAGAAGTGGAAGAAGGCGTGACGCCAAGACCTTGCTGAGTATCTTATATTCTGTATTTTAGAATAGAAAGTGGCCTGTATGAGGGACGCTCAGTGGGTTTCTTGTCTGGTTTCAGGAGGGACGTGACTATCGCCTCTCTGGTAGTGGGAGGTAAGACCCCCTACTCCAGGGAGGTAGTATAAAGTTGTAACAACCTTGGGATTAACCTATCGCCGAATGTGGAATAGAACTCCACAGGGAGACCATCAGAGCCCAGCGTCTTGTTGTGAGCCAATGCCTTTATTGCCCCCCGGATTTCCGCAGCTGTAATCAGAGAAGCCAATTTTTTGGCCATGGAATCAGAGACCTTGGGAAGCTGGACCTCTGCCAGGAAGGAAAGCGTGGAAGCCAAGACATCTATGCACGGAGCAGCATACAAACAAGTATAATAGTCACGGAATGCAGCATTAATCTCATCTTGGGACGTTACCAATACATTTGTGGGAGGTGTGAAGAAAGGGGTTTAAAGTAACGCGCAAAGCGATAGAGCCGGCATTAGCTGAGCTCAAATGGCAACCATCCAGAGACATAAATGTGGACGTAGCAAACCTAAATCAATACTTTACCACGGCCAATGAGAGCATCGCTCCCCTTACCGTTCTCTCTTCAGCCAGAACCAAACCCTCTGCACCCTGGTTCTCCCAGTTGCTATGAGAAGAAAAAAGCAAATGTAAACGGCTAGAACGCCTTTGGCGCCGCACCTATGATCCAGCTGCTAAAACAACATATAGAGTGGCACTAAAAAAATTTCACAAAACTAAACAAAGTATTATGAGAGAATATTTTGCCAGCAAAATTAAATCCGCAGACAACTCAGCTAAGGTGCTCTTTCAGATTGTGAAAGATTTCACCAATCCTGCGACTCTCACGCACAAGACTGAGCCCTGTCAAGAGCTCTGCGATGGACTATCTGATTTTTTCCACAAGAAAATTACTCTCATCTACGCTTCATTTAATACAGCGAATAAGTCTGACACAGAGGTCACACCTCCTACGCATCCCCCAGCTAAGGACATAAGGCTGAGCGCGTTTAAACCTATCACCTTAGACGCAGCACTGAATAAACTTCAGATATGTAAATCAGGTTCACCCCTAGACCCCATGACCGCTCAAGTGTTTACCACAGTGGCTCCTGCGATTGTACAACCCCTTGCAACAATATGGAACTCCTCTCTGTCATCAGGTCAGTTCCCGGAGACATGGAAACAAGCCATTCTTATCCCCTCCTGAAAAAACCTGAGGCTGACCCTGCTGTATTCAGCAACTATCGCCCGATATCTCGGCTCCCAAAACCAGCTAAAATCCTGGAAAAAATAGTCCAAGAACAACTCTTCGACTATTTAGAAAGCAATGATCTCCTACAAGACTCACAATCCGGATTTAGAACCGGGTATAGCACTGAGACAGCACTTCTAGAGGTCTCAGAGACCGTGCGGGAGAGTGTGGACAGGGGAGAGGTAGCCATGCTTGTGCTCCTCGACCTGTCCGCAGCCTTCGACACGGTCTCCCACGCCATCCTTCTGAACAGACTCCTAGACATGGGGATTTGTGATACCCCGCTTGCTTGGATCACCTCCTTTTTGACGGGCCGCCCACAACAAGTTAGGTGCTGACCTTTTTGGTCAAAAAACAAAAAAACGCTTGCCTGTGGGGTGCCCCAAGGATCCGCCCTCAGTCCTCTCTTTTTTAACGTTTATGTCGCACCCCTGGCAAAGGTGATTGAGACATTTGGGTTAGAGTGATCTCCTACGCTGACGATATTCAGCTTATTTTTTCCTTCAGAGACCACTCACCCCTAGGTTTTAAAAATGTTAGAACTTGCCTTTCCAATATTGTAGCCTGGATGACTCGGAACACGCTAAAACTTAATACGGACAAAACGGAGGTGTTGTTTTTTAATCAAGCGACCCCCCTGTCACCCGCCACCTGGTGGCCTGCGGAACTCAATCCTCCGCCCTCCCCGGTAAAGGTGGCACGCAATCTCGGGGTCCAATTCAACAACAAATTATCCTTTAAATCCCAGATCCAGAAAGTCACCTCGGCTTGCTTTGGCAAGCTCCACATGTTAAAAAAAATCTCCCCCTTTCTTCCCACTGAGTCACTGAAGACAGTGACTCACGCCTTGGTCACTTCGCACCTGGACTATGCGAACAGTCTGTATGTGGGACTACCTGCCTACCTGCTACACAGGCTGCAGATCGTGCAGAACGCCGCAGCCAGGCTGATTTGTAAGGTCCCCTATCGTCATTCCATTTCACCTCATTTAAGGAATTTGCACTGGCTCCCTGTCACTGCTCGCGTCAGATTCAAGGCCCTTGTACTAGTTTTCAGGGCATTGAACGGAAAAGGCCCCAGATACCTTAGACATAGACTAAAAAGAGTCCAATCGTCTCTCAATCTCAGATCAAACCACCTCCGTCTCTTACTCCCTCCCAGATTCCGCCTTGAGAGAAAGGGTGGTAGAGCATTTGCAGTGGTGGTATCGAAACTTGGAACTCCCTACCCACCAGCCTACGTCTCAATTCAGGGGCAAATTAAATACCTTTCTATTTTCCAGCTGCTAATTCTTCTCCCTCATGCTCGCAGTCCTCAGCGCCGGGACACCTCCGTTGGGGGTAGCCGTGCGCTCAACAAATGTCAATATTAAATAAATAAATACATTTGTGACCGTATTCACAGCCAAGAAATTAGAGCGACTCACCGTGGGCGGCTCAGTCTCGCCAATAGTGTTTCCACCCTATCAGCCTCGGAATGTATTCGCAGCGTATAAGCATCAAAATCCAACAAACATAAATGCTCTAACAATTCTGCATACTTAATCCTAGCAGACTGAAGCGGTTCTGCACCCTCTACATTCCTCTGAGCCACCACCTCCAGGGTCTGTAGCTCACCTTCTAAGTCAGTTATATCCCTAATCGTTTCGCTCTGGGATCCTGCCAGCGTCCCCATGGCAACCCCACGGACAGTCACTTTGAAGGCCTTCCACTCGATAGCCCTGGATGAAGCCCTGCCCTCATTCTCAACAAAATATGTGTCAATTGTCGTGGCCAGCGCCGCTCGATAAACCTGATCTTCGAAGTGTAAAGGCTGCATCTTCCATGTTGGGATTGAAGCAGGAGAATGGCCCCAAGTCAGCCACAATTTTATGGGGTTATGGTCTGAGATAGTCTTACCCAGAAACTCACAGTGCAAAACAGAAAAAGCCAGACCTGGGGAACTGAGAAAATAGTCCAAAAGTGTGTGCAACTTATGGGGGTAAGAAGAAAAGGAATATTCCCTCATGTTCACATTCTTTGCCCTCCAGATGTCTACTAAGTCCCACCCTCATGCCCAACGAGTTAAGGTAACAGCCTCTGCCCTCGCCGCCGTATTAAATAAGGGAGGATGGGAACGATCCAGGTCAATATCGAATACTGCATATAGATCACCCCCCATGGGGGATCATGGTACCAGTTAGCAAGTGCCTGGGACACCCGCGTAAAGAATAACTCTTGATCTACATTCGGTGCATAGAGGGACCCCAGTACCACCTGTCTGCCATCCTGCGTACCCAACAGAAGCACAAACCTGTCCTGATCATCTATCTTACTCTCAGTAAGAGAGAAGGGGATGCCCGCCCGGACCCAGATAGCAGCCCCCCTGGAAAAGGCTGAATACGCCGTCGCAAAAATGTGCCCACGCCATCTCCTTTGTAATGTCGCACTTTCAGTAGGGATCAGATGAGTCTTCTGGAAACAAATTATGTGTGCCTTACAATGATGCAATTGCGCAGCTATCCTATGTCGTTTGGCCATGGAACCCATACCTCGCACATTCCACAAGACACGGGTAGAAGAATTAACAGTAGGCATCATCAATTGGAACAAACTCCCCCGCCCGGATCCCAGCCCAGCCCACCTAGCCCCACCCACCCCCCACGATCCCCAGACCATGCGGCATAGTTACAACAAATTCAACAGAATCCCAATACTGGGTCCAACGCCCAAACATCGTTCGACCAAACCGTACAAACAAAGTGAACATACTTCACAATCAACCAGTGCTAACGCCTTTGGGGGAAGGTTGCTAACACCATTCACAGTCGCACAAGAGCTATAAAGCACTCATGAAAGCGCACAGAACGTGGGCCAGGCCGGGGAATTCACTCATTCATCCCACCTGTCATGACGGCATGCAACTTCTGCAATGGTCAGCCCATCGGGCTTAGGCACATATAGTGAACCATAAGTCTCGAACCGGACAGGAACACAACCTGAGAGTGATTATATCTTACACAGTACAAAGCAAAGAACTAAGAGTCTGCTGAGGCAAGAGGATCATTGCTGAGTCGCGAGGTCGCAGAAGGAAACAGGGCAACGCTTCCCTCAGAATCAGTGTCCGTGTTCAATCCCTCAGAAGGGCTGGAGCTAATATCAAGGCAAGAGGTGCGAAAAGTAGAGGCAGCCTGAAGAGCACTGCGTCTGTCTGCCCTCCAGTACTTGCCTGCGACCCAGGGAACTGGAGATCGAGCTCTGGGTGAGAAGACCCCTCCTGTGCCTCCGAGGGGGGCGCTGCGATTTGGGCAGTGAGGAGTCCATGCGTCTCAGGGATTGGACATCAGGGAATATCCTATCCAACCACTCCCACGTACTATCAGGGGTATCAGAAAACAGGGAACGCTGGTCATGAAGGATTTGCAGCTTAACGGGGAACAATAAGGAAAATGTCAGGCCCGCTGCTCGAGCATTTGCCTTTACCTCCATAAATGAAAATCTGCGTTGGACTGCCAATGTATAGTCCGGAAAGATTGAAATCTTGACATTGTCCACCTGTAGAGGACCGTTGTCTCTTGCTGCCTGCAACAAATGATCCCGGTCACTGTAATTTAAAATCCTGGCCAGGATGGGTCGCGGGTTGGCACTTGGAATTGGACGTCGTGTGGGGACCCGATGTGCCCTCTCAACTGGGAAATGCGCGGATAGCCCAGTGGGAGCCACTGCAGTCTTCAGCCAGTGCTCGATGTACTTCGTAGGCGTTGATTCCTCCGTCCCCTCTGGCAGTCCCACGATTCGGAGGTTGTTCCGGCACGCCCGGCCCTCTGCATCATTTGCCCGCACCTGGAGGGAGTGAATCTGCTGGCCCATAAGTTGTAATTGCTCCTCATGGGTCTGGACGCGGAGCCATGGCATCTACCTTCTGCTCAGACGATTTAGCTTTCTCCTCCAATTTCTTATGATCATCGTTCAGCAGATTGAGGTCCACCGAGATGATAGCCAGCTGCGCCTCCAATACCGACGGGAATCGCAAATCTCTCGTAAAATTGCGTCCAGCTTGTCCCCTGAAGTATTGGGCTCCTTTGCTCCCTCCATCTGGTGGGAAAGGGCGGAAGAAGGTCCCGACGTCGGAGATAGAGATCCCGCTCTCCCGGACCTTGCTGGCACCCTGGGCCTTCCCTTGCCCATAGCCGGTAGCACGACAGAACCGGGCAGCAGGCCTCCAGCAACAGCAAGTAGAGAGGGACACCCCTGCCACAATCAGCGGAGCGCCTCCACAAATATCAGACGATCTCCACCACCGGTCAGTAGCCCTTGGCAGCAAGAAGGGATCAACTCAGGTCAGTCGCCAGGGACACCCAGGTGCCCCGACAGGTAACAGCAGGTGTCCATGTGCTTGTGAAGCTCTCGTGTCGCCAGAACCTATCTACTCATGCAGGTCTCCGCGACGCCGGGTGGTCCCCCAGATTATATACCAATGCAGGGCGCCAATCTCAGGCACATGGTGGTCTCAGCTCGCCTCTGAGCACCACTTTGTGAACAGCGTCACTATTACAGGCTATGCAGTATCACAGTCTTGTGGTGTAATGGGTGCACTCAATCAGCAAGGCGCCGTCCCTCCATGTAACTCAGCTTGTGAGCCAGAAGAAAGGGGGGGCCACACCAACCAGCCCCAATATCCTGCACTAGCACAGCGTCGATAGGGTGGGGGGATGAATTGCAATGACCACTTGTCCACGGGGGGGAGGGGCTCAGAAGGAGGAAGCCCAGCGCTTATTCACAGCGTCCCCCACGGTCACAATACCATCACTCAGAGGGGGGGTGCCACTGCACTCCTCTCGGACTCACCTCCAATCCGCCCAGAGCAGCAGGTGTCCGCTGCGCGGTCGCCGCCAGACTCTGTCTCTGTGCGGCTCCTCAACTGCTCCGGGCACCTCCGAGTGAGTCTCCCTCTGCGCCGGTGCCTCGATGCGACTCGGTCAACACCGACCGCAGCTGGGCGCTAGCACTCCACCACCTCGGGGGCCTCCACCGCTGCAATCAGTTTCAGGCCCAATGCCGGGGCCTTGCGTGGGGGCCACCACCGGGATCCGACACTCACGGCCCCGCCGGTCTCCGGCTAACTCGCGGCTCCCAGCTTGTAGCGGGCCTCGGGAAGGCCAAGAAATACCGCAAGCTGTAAGAATGTGCCGTGGGGCACCAGCCGCCCGCCAATCCTCGTCGAGGCTGCACTGCCAGTTAGAGGTGTCCGCCGCTGTCTTGCCACCATCAAAGAAGGGAAGGAAAAAGTGGATTAGTGCACGGATGAGAAGCCCCGGACCGGAGCTCGTTGCTTATGCGACCTCCATCTTGGGCTGCAAACCACGTCCCTCTACATTGAGGATATATATAATCAAGGTACATATATGTGACGTTATATATAGTAAAACTGTGCTTACCTATAGAAAGTTACCTTTACAATAATTTACAATGCGGCGCACCATGGGGCAAAAACGGCACAGATGTGTGACCCATCTGCCGTAAAGGCGGCACATTACTGGTATTGCGTCGCAAGCGCGACGCAGCTCCAGTAATGCTCTGGTGGGCCCTATCTTTCCAATGCTGCGTCAATCCTTACGCCTGCCTCAAGCAGGCACAGGGTTTTGACGCAGCATGGGCTCAAAAGTGACTGAGTGAAATCTTGTAGATTTCCCTCAGCCACTTTTGGAAGGCGTTCCTGCACCGAAACGCCCCCCCCCTGCGTAGGAACGCCTACTTCTGGTGCAGGGCTTTACAACGTGACGCATCTCCCAGATGCGTCAAGTTGTAAATACCCCGCAGCATGGCGCATATTTTGCGCCGCTGCTGCGTCACAAAAGTGACGCAACGACAGAGTAAAAGAGGTGTTAGGCGCTTGTAAACCTGCCCCACAATCTGGAGAATTCTTACTGCTAAAAGGTATATTATGACGTTCCTTTGCTGCCACTTTGATCAGTGCCTGTGAAATGAAGTCAGTATCGAGTGAAATACATTTCTTTACACATTTGCAGGATGAAGGCAACTAACTCAAACAGACTGTATGACTAATCGTTTAATTTGCTCAGCAGCAGATAGAGAAGTTCTCTTTGTTTCATATCGCGTACTAATTTATCTGGCCAATGAACATTTGCAGAATGAGAAGGCCTGGAATTGATGAGCCGTGAAACCCCGCGATACAGATCCCGTCGAATAAATATTACATACAGTGGCCCTGAGCATACTTTTGATGTAGAAAAGCCACACTCGGGGGAATGAAAAAATGCTAACAATAAATCACATGGTGTCGGAGAAAAAAGATTGTTCGGATAAAATATTACTGGATATATTTTTGTTTTGTTTGCCTTTGATAAAAAAAAATGAGTAGCTTTTTCAGACGTTGTGAATACTTGAAATAAATGACTGGAAAAATATTGAGACTGCTTCTGCAAATGTACAGTGCAGGAGCAAGGCTTAGAACATATTGCATCGCGTCGGGAGTAAACTCTACTTAATGAAACATTGAAATGACATTAAACTGCCCTTGTACGAGGAGGGCACATGAGAGCATTCCCAAGAGGCAATGAGAAGGTATTTGATATTCCATAGGAATTGGAGCCCTTAACGTGCAGCGGAGGGACCCAAAAACACGCTCCCCTTTGCTGCGAGCTGACGTAATGAGATGCGTGACCTTGGTTTCCGACCGCGTCGATCAAACTGCGCACAATTAATACTGACCTGGATTATATTTCACTCCTTCTTTTAATGGCGGACAGAATATATATACCACTTGTAAAATGGATGCCTCGCTGCTCCGTCAGGCGCCACGCTAATAAAAGGCTGCAAAATCCTCTGTAATGAGCTCTTCGGAGGAGAGCCCTGGTAGGAGCAAGCGTTGGTAATTTTTAGTAGGCATATCCCATGTGCTGAGCTGTGTGACTTTGTAACTGCTGTAGCAATATTTTTTGTCCTCTACGCACGGGGATAAAATGACGTTTCACCTCAACTGTTCGATAACATTGAAGGACCGCTGCCATATGGTGGCGGGAGGCACAACAATACATCAATGCTTCTTTGCCAGATGTTGCAAACATCAGAACTTCTATGAAGATTTAACAAAAGCTGACCTATTAAATTAGAAATATTTTTGCACGTCGTTTTCTGTTGGTAATCACCCGGTTTCCTTAGAGCCACTTCACAAAGACTCAGGTATAAACTTAGGAAGTGCGTGGGTTTGCTAAACGTTTTGTGCTCAGACTATTCTGGGCAGTTTTACAACATGAAACACATCCTCATGGCCTTTCCTGCTCGGTTACCAGACTACAATTTGTGAATATGCTGTGAATATATTTCCAACTTTTTCTAACCTTACTGTCTAATAACATCCTGTGTTGTAGTGAGTGCCATATCACAATTTATTTTACATAATCAAATCCAGTTGCTCAGATGACCAAATCTGGCAATACAAAGCGTATCACCACGTCCAATCCTGCACGCATATGTCTTTTGCATTTACCTGAAATTGCCCAAATGAGTTTTGGAGTTATTTAAAGCAGCAACACCACCCCTTTGCTGCAGGTAATATCAGTGGGGTTCAAAGACATGTTATGTTAATGTTATGCTAAAAGAGACTTCTATAGCGCACAGCTGCCCCAACAAAGGGGCGTCCCGGCGCTTAGGATAGGCAGAAGAAACACAACATTCCAAAAGACAGCAGGAAGACCAGGGGCATAGGAAACTAAAAAACGGAAGGAAACAGAAAGGTTTTGATAGCCCTCCTGAACACAAGCAGGTCATTGAGGGCACGAATGTGACATGGAAGTGAATTCCAGAGTTTGGCAGCTAAAACACGAAAGGAACGTCCACCAGCTCTACAAAGCCTAAATCGTGGAACAACCGCCAGATTTTGGCCAAGAGACCTCAGAGATCGTGAAGGGACATAGGAAATAAGAAGTTTCTCAAGAATCCGAGGAGAGGATAACTTGAGAATCTTGAAGGAGAGACAAAAGGTCTTAAAGTCAATCCTTTGCGCCATCGGTAGCCAGTGGAGTGCACGGATAGTTCCTTTTGCAGAGCAGAACCTCGGTAGGCCTACCACAGCCCTAGCCGCAGCATTCTGTGCACGCTGTAACCGGACAATCTGCTTGATTAGCGCCTAACAGAAGTGAGCTGGCATAATCAAGTCGGGATAAAATGCTTGTCTGAATAATCAGCTGCCTGGTAGGGGCATCAAAAAATTTTAATACAGGCCTCAAGCCACGTAAAATCCCAAAACAGGTCGCTGCTACTTTTTTTGAATGGCCACAGAAAGTAAGGGCTGGATCTAGCCAGACACCTAGGTTTTTAACCTCCGAAACCGGGGTAGGAGTAATTCCTAACTCTGGGGGCCACCAATTATCACCCCAGAGGTTGCTTTGCTTGCCCACAATCAAGACCTCCGTTTTCTTGGCATTGAGCTGAAGACAGTTAGCTGTCATCCAGTCAGCCTCTGCCAGGAGACCATTTCAAAAGCTAAGGGTGTCGAGGTCAGAATTCCCACTAAGAGTAACCGAAAGCTGCGTGTCGTTAGCGTAGGAGACAACAGTCATACCCCACAGCTTGGCGACCGCAGCCAGCGGCTGCACATAAAGATTAAATAATGTGGGACTCAATGCCGATCCCTGAGGAACTCCCAATTCCAGAGGGTAAGGTTTAGACTCATAGGGCAAAGAGGCGACCTTAAATGAGCGGTCTGCCAGAAAAGACCGGAACCATTAGAGTGCCATGCCAGAGACACCTGCATCTCCCAACCGTTGCAATAGTATCGCGTGGGAGACTGTGTCAAACGCGGCACTTAGGTCAAGTAACACCAGTGCCGCAGTTTGCCCAGAGTCCACCACAGTCCGCATCGAAAGAAGAGCTGTCTCGGTGCTGTGACCAGCACGAAAACCATTCTGGGAAGAATCCAAAATATTGACCCTCTGCAGATGTTCAGACAAGATGTTGTTAACATGGGCCTCAGCGACCTTCGCGACCCATGGAAGAAGAGAAATAGGTCGATAATTCTCTAATTTAAGAGGATCTAATGTGGATTTGCCTGATGAAGGAGACAGATTAATAAAATGACGTACATGGGGCAGACATCGAGTTGAGGATTCTCTCAGCTGTGCTGGTCTAAGTGGGTCAGCAGGGGACCCAGATTTTACCTTGGTTGCCAAGCTATCAAATACTTCTCCAGACATATCAGGGAGGATCGAAAGAACTACATCGATGGTGCAGCTGGGCCTCAGGATCTCACTCGGTGAGGTGGAACTCGGGAAGGAGCGATAGATGGTTTGTATCTTTTCAAGAAAAAAGGTCGCTAAATCTTCACAATGGGCCACTGAGCGGATTTCGGTTGCTGGGGCACTCTTGGTAGTGAGATCTTTAAGAGCTTTAAAAATCAACTTCGAGGGATTAGAGCAGTTTTTAAACTCTAGAGCGTAGTAGGCCGCACGGGCTCTACAGATGGCTCTACGATAAGTTTTTTTTTTTTTCACAACCAAGTTTATTAAGCAAATGATCATCACAAATGTGGCATCTCCACACATCAAGAACACCACAACAAAATCAATATAGCAATTACACAGGCAGCAAATAATAAAACAGATTCAGAATAGGCTTAGTATAGAAATTCCCCAACACCCTACCCTAACCCCCAACGCCACCCCCCCCCATTCTAAGAACCCCCCCCCCAACCCCCCCCACCACACGTGTATATATAGCAACAGGGAATAGAAATATGTGGGTGTAATTCCACCAGGGCGTTATCGCTGCGGGCCAAGATTGTCACTGCGATCAAATGTCCTCCTCCTGCTCCGCCGGGGGGTCCAAGGACAGACCACGATAGTCGGCCCAACGCTTCCAAATTTTGTAGTGTTTGCGCGGGCACCCCCTCGCCTCAAAGATCGGCCTCTCCAGACCCATGAAATAATCCAGCCCAGCCTTCCACGCAGACAAGGGGGGAGCCCTCACTGACTTCCACGCTCGGGCCAGGTCCCGCTTAGCCACCACCAGCCCCAATAGCAACAAGTGGCGCTTATATACATTACCACCAATCCCTTCCATGATATGCAAGAGGCCCAGCCGGTGGGTACGGGGAAGATCCCAGCCCAGGACCTCAGCCAGACAACTCCACACGCCCCTCCAGAACCCAGTCAATCGGCCACACGACCACACCGTATGCACCAGAGAGGCAGGCACCACTCCACAACGCAGGCATTCCGAGGACGCAATCAACCCAGCCTTCCACAACTGCTCACGGGTATAATAGGCACGATGCAGATATTTGAATTGAATTAGCCGGAGCCGGATCGCAATGGCAGTTCCACGTGGGGATTCCAGTGCCTCCCTCCAGTCGTCTTCATCAAGGGGGCCCACGTCCACTTCCCACGCCTCCCGAAGGGAGTGTAGGGTGGAGGAGCAATGAATTACAAGTGTCTGGTAGATCCTAGAGACCTTCCTGTCCCCCAAGTCCCCCATAAATACCTTGGCCTCTACTGGACTAAATTCCGGCAGGGAGTCGAGACCGGCAATGCTCGGGGCGAGGGCATGCCGCAGCTGGAGGTAGCGGAAGAACTGGGACTGAGGCATTTGGAACTCTGCACGGAGCTCTTCAAAGGATCTGAGGGTGGTGCCCGACACAACCTGGCCCAGCTGAGTAATCCCAATGGCCTCCCAACCCTCAAACCCAGTCAGGGCCGCCAACTCCGGGAGCAAACCATTGTGCCAAAGCGGCGTCTCAGCCGTCAGCCTGCCCCACCATCCCATGCGGCGCAATGACTGTCGCCACACCGCAAAGACCACTCCGGTGACCGATGGCAATGCACGGCGTAAGCGAGCGGAATAGAGAATCGTGTGGAGCGTGCGGTCACCCATGAGCAACCGTTCCAGGGCATACGCCGGATCTCCTCTATCACCATACCACCATTCATTTAGGACCAGCAGATGGGAAGCCTGGTAGTAAGAGAGGAGGTCCGAGGTGGCCAGGCCACCACTGTATGTGGACAGAAAGCACGTCTTCAACGCCACTCTGGCCGCACCACCCCCCCACAGGAAGCGGCCCAGCACTGAGTTAACCTGACGGAACCACTCCAGGCCAATGGGGTATGGGAAGTTCTGAATTTGGTACAGGAGCCGCGGAAGCGCCACCATCTTGAAGATGGCCGATCTCCCAAAGATAGTAAGCGGCATTCTAGCCCATGTCTTGACATCAGCCTGAACCCGCTCCCACACCGGCAAGACTCCACCCGCCCAGGCCACGGCCCGCGACTCCGAGAGAAAAACTCCCAGATACTTTAGGCCGTCCGAGGCCACTCGCAATTCAGCAGCCCAGGGGTCAGCAACCACACCACCGCCCAGCACCCACAGGGTCGATTTATTCAGGTTGAGGTGAAGGCCCGAGACCCGGCCAAACTCCCGCATGATTTCCAGAACTCGGGGACCTGATCGCCGTAGATCCGTAAGGAAGAGGAGGACGTCATCCGCATACAGTGCAATCCTATCCACCAGAGCCTCACTCCAAACGAAACCGCGCAACCGGTCATCCGCACGTATCCGCGACGCCAGAGGTTCCATGGCGAGGGCAAACAGGTACGGGGACAGCGGGCAACCCTGCCGAGTACCACGACCCACATGGAAGCGCCCAGAGGTAGCACCGGCCACGCGGACCGAGGCCGTAACGTTGGTGTAGAGGAGACGAATGTACGACAGGAAGACCGGCCCCAGGTTGAGGCGGGCCAACAGTGTGAACAGATATGCCCAGCTCACCGAATCAAAGGCCCGGTCCATATCCGCTAGGAGGAGTGCCGCCTGTTCATCTCTAGCACCCATAGCATCCACTGCTGCCTGCGCCCGCCGAATATTATGGCGAGTGGCCCTGCGAGGCATAAATCCAGCCTGATCAGGGTGGACTAGGTCAGCAACGTGGGGCAGGAGGCGGTTTGCCAAGGCCTTAGCTAGAACCTTGGCCTCAATGTTGAGAAGGGAAATCGGCCTGTACGAGTCATGTCGGTCCGGTGCCCTGTTCGGCTTCAAAAATACCACGATTTCCGCATGACGCCAATCCGGCGGCAGCTCTCCCCGAGCCCGTGCCTCCTCTAGAGCACAGCGATAGTGGGGCCCCAGTTGGACGTGAAACTTTTTGTAGAATTCACTCGGGTAGCCACTCGGGCCGGGCGCCTTACCCGTATTCAGTTGACCAAGGGCCTCTCCGAGCTCCTCAGCCGTAAGCGGGGCGTCCAGTGCGGTTCTGGTCTCATCGGGGACGGCCTGCGGTAGCAGGTCGTCAAGATACGCGGAAATCTCGCTCGCCTCTAAATGATCCCGGGGAGCGTATTGCGCCTCGTAATAACGGGCAAAGCTAGCCGCCAGCAAGTCCGGGTCGGTCATGACCGAACCGTCATCTGCAGTAAGGCCCGGCAATACCAGGGGCTGGAAGGTCGCCTGGCACAATCTATGCAGCATAGTACAGGACTTGTCGCCCCACTGATACACCCTGCTGCGCGTGGCGAGCCACGCCTGCCGGGCTTCCTCATAAAGAACAGAGGCGTATGCTTGCTGGGCCTGCAAGAGCTGCCTCACAATGCCCTCGTCGCTCCCAAGCCGACCACGCTGCTCCAGCTCCTCCACGCGGGCCGCGGCGGTCACTATGGCCTCCCGATGTTTTCGTCGGGCAGCCACGCACCAAGCTATATCCACGCCCCGAAGCGTGGGCTTCAGCGCCTCCCACACCACCACCGCACTCACATCTCCAACCAAGTTCTCGCGCCAGAAATGATCAATCGCCACACGCAGGTGATGCACATATTCAGGTCGCTGCAACTGCCAAGAGGACATCCGCCATCGAAACGGCTGTCTCGTGGAGGGGAGGGTCATGGTAGCTAGGACGGGGGAGTGATCAGACAGGCCCCTGGGAAGTATCATAGCATCCTTGACCCGACTCAGACAGGCACCCGGCACAAACAGATAGTCCAGTCTCGAGAAGGACCCATGCACCGCCGACACATATGTGAATTCACGCACAGCAGGATGAAAGTGCCGCCATACATCAATCCAGCCCAGACCACTCGCAGTCGCATGCAATTTGGTGGAAGCAATAGTGGGGGGGGGATCCGACACCACAGGTACCCGCCTCAGACGATCCAGGCCTACATCCATAACCTCGTTCCAGTCGCCCCCCACCATGGTTAGGACCTCCGGAATCTCATCCCACAGCGCGAATAGCCGCTCAGACAAAGCCCACTGCAGAGGGGGGGGGGCATATACGCTACCAAAAACCACCTGTTCAGTACCCAACCGGCCTTTGATGAAGATATATCGGCCCTGAGGATCAATCCACTGCTTGTCATGCACATAAGCCAACCTGCGGTGTACTAAGATAGCCACCCCCCGCGAACCCCTCGTAAAACCGGCATGGTACACCTGCTGAAACCCGAACCTCTGGAGGCTAAGGGCCTTAGAGCCCAGCATGTGAGTCTCTTGAAGCAGCAGCACATCTACCATCTCTTTTCCCCCAACGCAGCACTGCCCCACGCTTGATTTTGTCCAGAATACCCCTCACATTCCACGTCACAACACGCAGGGTCTTTTGAGGAGGTACAGTCGTAGTATCAGCCATGATCAAGACAGTGTCCAGCATCCGGCCCCCCACCCCACCCTGGCGCACCCCACAAAGCAACAAGATCAAAAGCCAAAGACACGTGTGGTCCCACCCTCCCAACCCGAACACCCAGTACCCCAAAACCCACCCGGCCCCCTCCGGCCCCGACCCCCCCAACCCCCAACAATAAGACAACGCCCCCCTGCACCCCACACCCCCCACGCAAATACCTCAGAAAACAGTGAAGTATCTGTCGCGGCATGGAGAGACCCGGGTCCAGAACAGAGAACCCAAGGCCCACCATACCAATGGATCCCAACACCCCCATCAACACTCACTCACCACCCCCCCAACAACACCCACTACTCGTGAGGGTCTAAGGCCCATAGAAGCAGCCACCCGAGCCCCGCAGTGGCCCTACCCAGAGCCCCAGAGTGTTTTAGAAGCATACAGAGAAGCTCAGGCAAAGTCTCATGGAACAGTCTCACCAGTCGATCCATTTCGGGCAACACCAACGGCCAGGCACCACCAGGGTTCAACTGCCAGCATCAGAGTGTTCAGAGTCAGTTGTGCCGGTCGTCTGCGTCGCACTGGCGGAAGCTGACCGTTTCTTAGATCTGGACCTTCGATGCCTTCCTCTCCGGTTGGTGCGGTCCGTCCGCTCCGGTGATGATCTCTGGGACCCGCCAGGATCCAGCCCCGGCTGGGCGTGGGGCCGAAGTCGCACCGTCTCATCGGTCCAGCGAAAAACCTCCTCGGGTGTATCGAAGAAGTGTGTCCGGGACTGGTGTACTACCCGCAGGCGGGCCGGGTACAGGAGAGAGTATTGAAGCTTCAGGCCCCGCAACTTAGCCTTGGCGGCCACAAAGGATTGTCGCTGCTGCTGAACCATTTTTGTGTAGTCCGCCATTCGTTTCTTTAGGGCGCCAATGTCTGTTTCGGTCACCGATACTC
The DNA here is from genome assembly GCF_964261635.1 of Lissotriton helveticus. Classification (NCBI taxonomy): domain Eukaryota; kingdom Metazoa; phylum Chordata; class Amphibia; order Caudata; family Salamandridae; genus Lissotriton; species Lissotriton helveticus. Next base: position 1,476,412,166 of record NC_136069.1, read on the forward strand.
GAGATTCAGTCTCAGTGATCCTCGCCACTGCGTTTCGGAGGTCCTGGCGAAGCAGCGTAACGTCCGCTCCCACCGCCCCTATTTTGGCGTCCAGCATGTCCCGGGATTGGGTAATGGCCGCCAGGATTGCAGCGTTGTCCGGCCCTGATCCGCCACCTCCGCCAGACGCCCCGGTGCCACCATTGGGCCCGGCAAACTTGTCCATGGGGCCCTGCTTGGGCGGGCCCCCTCCGCCACCCCTGGTCATGGCCGCTCACGGACACTGCGGATCAGCACACTGGACTGGACGGGTAGGTTCAGCAGGCCCGGGGCAGTGAGTCCACAACAATAAGCACAGGACCACGGTCGGACGTCGGGGACCGGTGCCCGCGCAGGAGGGGCAGCGGGTCAATACGACTCCGGTGGCACAACACACAAGGCAGGTCCCCACAATGCCCACAGGTACCTCCAGGATCCAGAGGAGGCAGGGCACCTTCAGCAGTATCCTCACGTAGTGGTGCCCCCAGGCTGCAACAGTGTCCTCATGCAACAGCGGCCCAAGAATACAGCAGTGTCCCCACGCAACGGTGGCCCGGGAATGCAGCAGTGTCCCCACTCACCAGCGGCCACCGGGTGAAGTACTTGGCCAAAGTCTGCGTTGTTGCCGCCACTCGCAGCGGCGCGCCCACTGCCACCTCTCGGCTGTCCAAAAATCGAGGTCCTCGGCCCACAGCCAGCCACCAGGCCGCCGACCGCCGTCAGCGCCCCAGGGTCCCAGAGGGAACGGAGCCGCCAGAACCCGGCACCGGAGGAATCAGGGCCCACTCACGGACCGACGGCGCCCGCCCGGCACCAACCACGGGCTCAGGGCCAAGCGCTGCAGGGACGTCCGGAATCCGCACCACAGATGGCACCTTCAGCCGCGCTCCGACAGTCGCCACACGGCGTCACCAAACTCGAGGTCCCCGGCTCGCGGCCAGCCACCAGGCCACACTCCGCCGTCGGCGCCTCAGGGTCCCGGCGGAGACAGAAACGCGGGATCCCGTCACCGGAGAGAACAGGACACTCTCCGAAGTCAGCAAGACTCGCCAGGGATCTTCTGCGGGCTCGGGGGCCAGGATAAATGTCTAAAGTAAGTTCGGGCCGGCGGGAGCTCTACCAAGCTGCGACCGCCATCATCGCCCGTCAAGCCACGCCCCCCTACGATAAGTTTTAACTTTAGAAAGATATAATGCTTTCTTCTCAGCCTCGAAGGTTTTCCACCAGCACCTTTCCGCTTGTTTACAAGCTTTTTTCAAAGGCAGCAAAGTACTATTGTACCAAGGGCTTGGCTCTTGAGAGCGGCATTTGCTCCAAGTGGCAGGGATCAGAAGATCGAGAGCCCGAATGATCCATTCGCAAAATAGATCATAGCCATGGTCTACATCTGTGAACGGACCAAGCGGATTTTCATCAAGTAGTCTGTGAAAATCTACAAGTGTTAATTTTTCCAGGGACGTTTCAAGGCAACTTTCTCTCAGGGTTTAAAGAGAGGGTCATTGATCATAAGAACAAGTTTCACAAGAAAGTGATCAGACCAAACTATTGGACTAGGTGGTGACACCTTGGCTCCTGTTAAGTTGGTGAATATAGGGTCCAGGATATGACCGCCCTCATGTGTAGGGTGGGTCACCAGCTGGCTAAGCTGTATAGCCTCCAGGTCAGCAAGAATGCTACTGATAGCTGGAGTATGACAAAGGTCAAAATGGAGATTAAGGTCTCCAAAGACACTAAAATTAGCAGAGCTTAGTGCAAGAGAGCTCACCAGATCAGGGAGAGCCTTCCTGTTAGACGGACCGGGAGGGTCGGCCGAGGATAAGGGGAGAGGTCTCCGGGGAGAGCCGTCTCCAGTGAATCGTACAGACAAGTAACTTCCCCCCCACAGACGGACACCACACAATGATAAAGTTCAACGATACTTTATAGGCAATTCTTCAAGTACGGTAGAATGGTACAAGGAGGTCTGGACTCAGGGGTCCCCTCTATTCTGGTCTCTGTTTGGGAAAAGGGTAGCGGGACAGTCTTGTTACCAAAAAGATGGAAATAGCTCTCAATCCTCGAGCTCGGTGGTGTAGATGAACGGGCCGCGGCGGAGCCAGCAGGTCCCGAGATGGATGAAGGAAGACGACGGTCCGCGGCAGAGCCAGCAGGTCCCGATGAAGGTGGTGGTTACAAACGGTCCGCGGCCACGCCAGCAGGTCCCGACGACGATGAAGGATAGGGTGGTTCCCAAAGCCGCGGCAGCGCCAGCAGGCAAGACGAGGGTGCACAAGACAGAGCTACGGCAGCGCCAGTAGTCCGTCAAGGATGAGTTCTTCTTTGCGTCTCTCGACTCCAAGATACAACTCCCGTCCTGCTCTGGAGCTGCCCCAGTTATAGGGCTGGTGTGCTTTGATGTCCGGACCCTCGCACCTGGAGGTCGGGAGGTCCGGGATGAGGGAGTCCCGACACCCAGCAGGGGGGTGGAGCCAGCGCCCGGGGAGGCGATGGGCGAGCGGCACTTGGCGGGGGAGAGCCATCGACACCTCTTGCTCCCATTGACTGACCAAGTAGCCCGCTCACCTCCTGGGTGGACGTTGGTGCCGGAATGTCTGAGGCCTGGCCAGGCCCAGGGTTGAGGTCGATCGGGGGCCAGGCGGCCTCGTGGTGGAGTGTCCAAGATGGCGCCCAGGATGGGCGCGCAGGCCGGTAGTGGGTCGGCCTACGCGGTCAACAGGTTCGAGTGTAGGGGTCCCTGCGGGAACGGTGGACGTGCAATGGTGGTGTGTGGTACTTGCGTGGCTGGGCTCGGGCCTGGTTGGGCCGGGGGAGAGCGGCCCTTCATGTGGCCTGTCCAACATGCGTCCCCCCCAGCTGAAGGCGGGGAGAGTTACCCATCCTCTTGGGGACTCTTCTCGTCGAGGCGGAAGAACCGGGACAGGCCATCTGCGTTGGCGTGATCTGGCCCAGGCCGGTGTTCAACTGTGAAGTCCATCCCTTGTAGGGAGATGGACCAGCGTAGTAACTTCGGGTTTTCCCCCCGCATCTGCATCAGCCACTGCAGGGGTCGGTGGTCGGTCTGTACCCGAAAGTGTGTGCCAAAAAGGTAGGGCCGGAGCTTCTTGAGGGCCCACACCACCGCGAAGGCCTCCCTCTCTATGGTGCTCCAGCGTTGTTCCCGTGGTAGGAGTCGCCGGCTGATGAAGGCCACCGGTTGATCACGGCCTTCGGTGTTCACTTGAGACAGGACTGCCCCAATGCCATGGTCGGAGGCATCCGTCTGGACGATGAACTCCCGGCTGTAGTCGGGGGCCTGGAGCACAGGGGCGGAGCACATGGCGGCTTTCAATTGTTCAAATGCAGCTTGACACTCTGGGGTCCAGTTGACTTTCTGGGGCTGATTTTTTGACGTGAGTTCTGTGAGGGGCCTCACGATAGTACCATAGTCTTTCACGAACCTTCGGTAATAGCCCGTGAGGCCCAGGAAGGCTCGTACCTCGGTCTGGGTGATGGGGGGCTGCCAGGACTGGATGGCGGCAATTTTTAGCTGCAGAGGGGCCACCAGGCCGCTTCCCACCTGGTGCCCGAGGTAGGTTACAGACCCTTGCCCAATTTGACACTTGCTGGCCTTGATCGTGAGGCCAGCTCGCTGAAGGGCTTGCAGCACTGCTCGGAGGTGGTGGAGGTGCTCGGACCAATGGTTGCTGTATACAGCGATGTCGTCTAGGTAGGCGGCGCTGAATCCTTCGAGCCCCGCCAGGACCTGATTGACGAGCCGTTGGAATGTTGCTGGGGCATTCTTCATGCCGAAGGGCATGACGGTGAAATGGTAATGGCCATCGGGAGTGGAAAAGGCAGAACGTTCTTGTGCCCGGGGTGTGAGGCCGATTTGCCAGTAGCCCGCCGTCAGGTCGAAGATACTGAGGTAGCGGGCAGCTCCCATGCGGTCGATTAGTTCATCTGCCCGGGGGATGGGATGTGCGTCTGTCCTGGTGACCGCATTCAAGCCCCGGTAGTCGACGCAGAACCGGAGTTCTGGTGTGGTGCCGGGGGCAGCTGCTTTGGGGACCAGTACTACAGGGCTGGCCCAGGGGCTGTCTGAGGGCTCGATGACCCCGAGCGTGAGCATTTTGGCTACTTCTTCCTGGATGCAGGCCCGTACCCGATCTGGCACGCGGTAGGCCCGGTGGCGGATAGGGGGGCTGTCCCCCGTGTCCACATCGTGCGTACACCAGGAAGTGACACCTGGGGTGAGGGAGAACAGGCTGGCGAATTGTGACAGGAGAACTCGGCACTCCTGGCGTTGCTCTCGGGTGAGGGCCTCTGAGAGTCGGACCCCATCTACGGAGCCGTCTTTCTCCCGAGTTCGTAGAAGGTCAGGGAGGGGCTCGGAGTCCTCTTCAGCCCCATTGTCTGTGGCCATCAGGAGGCTGAGTTCTGTCCGTACAAAGTGCGGTTTCAGTCTGTTAGCGTGGAGGACCCGGAGGGGGTTCCGGGAAGATTCCAAGTCGATGAGATAGGTAGCCGGACCCTTGCGCTCGACCACTTTGAAGGGCCCTGTCCACTTGTCTTGTAGGGCGCAGGGTTCGGTGGGGGACATCACCCATACCTGTTGCCCAGGTTCAAATTCGATGGAGGAGGCATTCCGGTCATACCACCTTTTCATGTCCTCTTGACTGGCCTCTAGGTGGGCTTTTGCTAGTTCTCGGAATCGCCGGGTCTGGTTGCGGAGAGTTAGGAGGTAGCGGAAAACATCTGGTGGGTTCTTTAGAGGGGGCATCTCCCAGCCTTCCTTGACTAGGCTGAGCGGTCCCCGCACGGGGTGTCCATATAGCAGTTCAAATGGGCTGAAGCCCAGGGACTTCTGGGGAACCTCTCGATAGGCGAAGAGGAGGCACGGCAGCAGCACATCCCACTGGCGACGGAGGGGCTCTTCCAACCCCCCGATCATCCCTTTGAGCGTGCGGTTGAACCGCTCAACGAGTCCGTTTCCTTGAGGGTGATAGGGGGTCGTGAACCGGTAGGTAACCCCGCACTGTTGCCAGAGAGACTTCATATATTTCGAAATAAAGTTCGTGCCTCTGTCACTGACGACCTCCCGGGGGAAGCCCACCCGGGAGAAGATCCCCATCAGAGCCCGGCCGACTACCGGGGCTGTCACAGTCCGCAGGGGAACAGCCTCCGGGTAGCGGGTGGCGTGGTCCACTAGCACCAGGATGAATCGATGGCCTTGTTTTGTGCGCGGGTCCAGGGGCCCTACGATATCGATTCCGACCCTCTCGAACGGGGTGGTGACCACGGGAAAAGGTTGCAGGGGGGCTTTCAGTTTGCGGCCGCTCTTTCCACTGGCTTGGCACGTGGGGCAAGATCGGCAATGCTGGTGTACATTGTCCCTCATTTTGGGCCAGAAGAAGTGGGTCACCAGGCGGCTATAGGTTTTGTCTTGACCCAGGTGTCCTGCCAGGGGGACATCGTGGGCCAGGTTTAGCAGAAAGTCTCTAAAACGGAGGGGTACCACTAGGACTCGGCTGGCCCCCAGCTCCGCGATTCTTTGCTCACTGTACAGCAGATCATTGTCCCAGTAGACCCAGTGAGTTCCGGAGGTATCCCCTGCGCTTTGGGCTAGCGCTTGCTGGCGGAGTCCCTCGAGGGAGGGACAGGTCTTTTGTTCTTGGCGAAATTGTTCTTGCGTGGGCCCCCCCTCTTGAGGCCACTGGTCGGGGTTAGCGAGGTCTGGAGGTTGAGCTGGTTCGGGGGGGACGTCACGGTCGGTGGTTTCGGCGGGGGCGACCGGAGGCGGTGGCGCCGGCCATTCGGGTTCCTCTGGGCGGGGGTTGGCACGGGCGGTCATGGACCGGGTGGTGACGCACGCCCAGTCCGGGACGCCCAACATCCCCAGGTGCTCTTTTCGTTCGACTGCTGCCCATGGAGAGCTTTCCAGGTCATTACCCAGGAGGCAGTCTACGGGGGCATCATCTCGGACCGTCACCTTCAACATGCCGGAGACCCCTCCCCATTCGAAGGGGACGCAGGCCATCCGACACAGACTTTCTGAGTTATCGGCTGAACGTACAGGGCAGAGAATGTTTGGTAAGTATTGTTCGGGGGTCACCAGGTGACAGCGGACGGCTGTTACACTGGCCCCAGTGTCACGAAGGGCTTCAGCCCGGCGTCCATTGATGCCCACCCATTGGCTGTACTTCTGGGTATTAGCGGGTAGGGGGACCCGCGGGACCATGTCTCTCCCCCCTAGGCAGGCGAGAGCCATGGCGGCTGGCTCCCATTCTTGGTGTTCCTGTTCATATTCTTCTTGTTCCTCTGAGATCTGTTCCTCCCCCAGAGCAGCAGCGGCTACTTGGCGGGGTCTTGGGCTCTGGTACTGGGGGCAGTTTGGGTCGTTTGCATAGTGTCCGACTCGTTGGCATCGATGGCAGGTACCATTGGCTCGATATCCCGGTCACGCTGGGGTGCTGCCCCGGTTGGCCGGGGGGGTGGTGCTGGTAGTGGGGGTGACCGGAGCGTTGCTTCTTCCGCGTCCTTGGCCTCCTCCTCCTCGGGGACGGTGCTGACCATTGTTGTTCCGGTTCTGTTCGTAGGACCCATTTCGACCCACTCTGGTGATCTCCCACCGGTCAGCTTCGGCTGCGAGCTGCCGGGGATCCGTTAACTTGCTGTCGAGGAGGTGCTGGCGAAGTTCAATGAAGCAATTGTTCGACAGATGCTCCCATACCATAAGATTGAACAGTTGTTCGTAGGTTGTGACCTTGCTTCCTTTGATCCAGCCCTCGAAGGCTCGGCTAAAGTAATTGACATAGTCCACCCAAGTTGTACCCGGGATGCGGGTGCAGTCTCGGAACCTCTGACGGTACATCTCGGGTGTGAGGCCATAGCGGGTGAGGAGTGCAGCTTTCATATGGTCATAGGAGGTCATCTGGTGGTCCGGGAGTTGCAGCAGGGCGTCGCGGCCCTCATTGAGGAATCTCCCCCACAGACCGGCCCCCCAATCGCTTCTATCGATCCGGTGTGCAGTCATAGCGATTTCATAGGCCTTAAACCATTGCTGGATGTCGTCCTCTCGGAAGTATTCTCGAACGACATCCTTGGGGATGTGTACCTTCTTCTCTGTTGCCCCTGGAGTGTGGGGTTGCTCGGACACCCCTGCTTCTTTATTCTGTTTGCGTAGGTCGATTTCAGCTAGTTTCCGCTCATGTTCATATGCCAGTTTCTTTTCCTCAAGCTCCCTTTGTCTCTGTTTCTCCTCTCTTTCTTCTCGGAGACGCAGGTGCTCTAAGTTGATTTTCTGTTCGGCCAACTTCAGTTCAACGTCCATTTTGAGCCGGGCCATTTCCAGCTCGTGTAGTCGGGTTCTTTCTCGTTCCTGGATCTCGTCTGGCGAGAGACCCGTTCTTCGCTCTTCAGGGGCCATGGGGGTTTGTGCTGCGATGTTTTGATCGGGGGTTCCGGCAGCCCCGGTTTCTGCCCAAGATTCTAGGGCCTGCTTAAAGTCATCTTTGGTATTTAGTCCGGTGGTAGCGATACCTAATTCGATACAGAACTGTTTAAGTTCACGATGGCTGTACTCATCCAATTTCTCCATCTGGAATTTCTCCGTTGATCCGCTGTCTTTAGTTGACATCGTGATTCGCCGTGGGGTGAGCTACTCTCTGTACGGTTTATGCGGTGATTCGGATCGCGCCGCTGGCCACCAAATGTTAGACGGACCGGGAGGGTCGGCCGAGGATAAGGGGAGAGGTCTCCGGGGAGAGCCGTCTCCAGTGAATCGTACAGACAAGTAACTTCCCCCCCACAGACGGACACCACACAATGATAAAGTTCAACGATACTTTATAGGCAATTCTTCAAGTACGGTAGAATGGTACAAGGAGGTCTGGACTCAGGGGTCCCCTCTATTCTGGTCTCTGTTTGGGAAAAGGGTAGCGGGACAGTCTTGTTACCAAAAAGATGGAAATAGCTCTCAATCCTCGAGCTCGGTGGTGTAGATGAACGGGCCGCGGCGGAGCCAGCAGGTCCCGAGATGGATGAAGGAAGACGACGGTCCGCGGCAGAGCCAGCAGGTCCCGATGAAGGTGGTGGTTACAAACGGTCCGCGGCCACGCCAGCAGGTCCCGACGACGATGAAGGATAGGGTGGTTCCCAAAGCCGCGGCAGCGCCAGCAGGCAAGACGAGGGTGCACAAGACAGAGCTACGGCAGCGCCAGTAGTCCGTCAAGGATGAGTTCTTCTTTGCGTCTCTCGACTCCAAGATACAACTCCCGTCCTGCTCTGGAGCTGCCCCAGTTATAGGGCTGGTGTGCTTTGATGTCCGGACCCTCGCACCTGGAGGTCGGGAGGTCCGGGATGAGGGAGTCCCGACACCCAGCAGGGGGGTGGAGCCAGCGCCCGGGGAGGCGATGGGCGAGCGGCACTTGGCGGGGGAGAGCCATCGACACCTCTTGCTCCCATTGACTGACCAAGTAGCCCGCTCACCTCCTGGGTGGACGTTGGTGCCGGAATGTCTGAGGCCTGGCCAGGCCCAGGGTTGAGGTCGATCGGGGGCCAGGCGGCCTCGTGGTGGAGTGTCCAAGATGGCGCCCAGGATGGGCGCGCAGGCCGGTAGTGGGTCGGCCTACGCGGTCAACAGGTTCGAGTGTAGGGGTCCCTGCGGGGACGGTGGACGTGCAATGGTGGTGTGTGGTACTTGCGTGGCTGGGCTCGGGCCTGGTTGGGCCGGGGGAGAGCGGCCCTTCATGTGGCCTGTCCAACACTTCCTGAAAGCAGTGTCACCTCCAGGGGGACGATAGATCAACAGTCCCAAAAAGGAGAAATGATGGTTAACCATTATGCTAAAATGTGCACACTCACAGCCATCCACCTTCAGGGTCTTCCAGGTACAGGGAAAGCAAGACTTTACTATTGCAGCAATACCCCCACCCCTAGAGTTGCGATTATGGGTGTAAATGGAGTATTCCGGAGGAATAGCAAGATTCACAATAGCCGACGCTTCATCCTGTAACCATGTTTCGGTCATGAAGAAAATGTCCGGGGTCCCCTCGGTAATAAGATCATGTATACCGGAATGATGTTTAGCCAAGAATCTACCATTAAGACTCCAGACTATAAGATCAGAAGGGCCCTCGACTCAGTACACAAAGATGCCTCCGAAGGGAGACCAGCTGCAGCTGGGATAGGGGTAGATTTCTTCAGAGAGAAATTACCACAGGCACATTGAAAGGGGCCGCACAGCGGATTAACCGGGCCCAAAGTGCAATTTGGGAGCCAATGCCGAATACTCAGAAGCTCCTCCCTCGAATACCTACCTCCAGTGATCTGAGGCAGAGCCGGGTTCCTGGCGCTGAGCGCTTCCTTAGCGCTGACGGGCGCAGATGGGCAGGACTCTGCATGACTCCGGCGCGAGTACGGCGCTCCTGCTGCGCGTCACCGCTACGTGTCTCCATGACAGGTTTAAATAGGCGACTCGCCTGCACGCATGTGCACTAGAGCGCACCCCAAAAATGGTGTCACCACACGTCCCTACCTACCCCCAAGATGGCCGCGAGGCGAGGATACCTGCCGAAGAATCCGCTAAAAGCAGCGGTGAGTATGACGATTATAGCGCTGGTATGCGCTATAAATCTAATTAAAAACAGGGAATACTAAAGTAAAATTAAATAAAGAGTAGACAAAACAGGGAATTTATAAAACACACTCGCAGTCGCAAATTATATCGCCCAGGACCTGATGTCTAAATCTCCAGCGTCAGCGTTATACACACATACCTTATCCAAGGGCGAGCTGGCAATGAAGTTCGTCATAAATAGGCGACTCGCCTGCACGCATGTGCACTAGAGCGCACACCAAAAATGGCGTCACCACACGTCCCTACCTACCCCCAAGATGGCCGCAAGGCGAGGATACCTGCCGGAGAATCCGCTAAAAGCAGCGGTGAGTATGACGGTTATAGTGCTGGTATGCGCTATAAATCTAATTAAAAACAGGGAATACTAAAGTAAAATTAAATAAAGAGTAGACAAAACAGGGAATTTATAAAACACACTCGCAGTCGCAAATTATATCGCCCAGGACCTGATGTCTAAATATCCAGCATCAGCGTTATACACACATGCCTTATCCGTTGCATTGCTTGCTCATCTGAACAGCGCCACAAACTAGTCATAAACCGCACATTTTACATCATTGACACCTAAGTTAAAGATGCAGTAGGAAATATGATTTGCGTTTTATTTTCGCACCGGTTTTATATTGACACTATAGCTACTCTGAAATGTCCGGGATAAAGTATATAACATAAGCGATAAAATAAAAACTTCACCAAAGGAATCACCTATATTCTAATTTCAAGAATATACATTTTCAAAGTGTTACGAAGGTCTCTTTCCTATTTTCAGTGAACCAAAAGGCTCCTCTCTTATAAACTAATTACAGATGTTCCGACTCACACAGCACCACCATGCGTCACATGATAGTATCCCCCTTCATATGGTCACCCAGTGAAGAGCTGGTTTTACATGGTGAAACAAAACGTGCAAAGGAACCCATACATATTACAGAGACTTACTCTCATAACATGGGTACTTGTATGCTCTCATTATTCTGGGTCCAGTTATGCAGCATTGACTATTCGGTCACTCTTGTACCATTGGTAATAGGGTGTCATAATGGTAGAGCTTGATGCAACAACAAAATAAGACCATTGATTATAACTGTTGTTTCTTGAGACTATAACCACTTCTTTTTTGAAAGTGCAACTTTAACTCTGCCGCAAACTTGGTGTTAGTTGGTATACAGATGATTTCAGACTGTGAATATAAAAAAAGTAGACATTCAATAGAAAAAAACAAAAGATAAAGGTACGTTCTAATTAGGTGACAATCTCAGTTAAAGCATACGTTTTAAAAAAAAGAAACCACTGAAATTCACCAGGTATAGTTATCTCAAGTAACTATAATTTGTGCCCTACAGTAAAAAGAACTTGCATCCCCACCATGAACATTGCTGTCATCAATGATGTGATTTCAGATGTTCAGTGATGTGATCAATGATGTCATAGAATATGTCAACCCCGCTGGTGACCATCCCCTGCCTTGGAGAAATAACAGCCAGGCCCTACAATCAAACTCCCCACGGGCCCCCTGACCCCTGTAGCCCCAAGGCCAGGCCCTGCTCCCAAATCCCCACTGCTGCCTCCCAAACCCCCAGGGGCTCCACAGCTGACTATGTGATGTTGCAGCATTAATGGTTTCATTTTGAGTAAGGCAGACCTACTGACTTTGTCAAAGGGTCAGAACAGCAAAACATTAAAAGTGGGTCTATTAGCTTTGTCAAGGGGTCAACACATTAACATGTGTAAAGCAGACCTATTGTCAAAAAGTCACCAATAATTATAATCAAATGTATGTTAAATAGATTCACACATTGCAATATTTAATAAAAATGATTGTCAGAAAATGTTTTTAACACAGACTTATTAAAGGTAGATCAACATGTCTTTGTGTCTTTCTTTTTCTATGGAAATGTGGTCCTAGCTATATCTATATTTCAGAATAAATAAAACAATTGTTTAGTTAATTTACATATTTTACTTTTTTATTTTATTTAACATTTGCTTTTCTAAATATGTAAGACTGTTGGATAACAAACCTTTGTTCAGGAAGCAGCTAAAAGCATGGCTCTTTGCTATTTCATACTAGTCTCGTTGTATCTGAGTTGTCAAAATGCAGTGAGGCTAGCACTGGGAAGCCTACAGGTAGGCATGCGCTCCAGAAATCTGCATAGAATATGAATTTTCTAATGTAAAAGGCGTACACCTTTTATTATAATTATTGTGTAAATATATTTTGTTGATTTAGTCATGTTTTTTGTGTGATTGTGAGCTTTTCTATTATATTTTAGCATTGTAGTTATACTTTTTTAATTATTGTTTTATTTATTATGTACTAATTATTTAACAGTTTTAATATACATTTTAGAAAAAATATTCATTTAAAATACTTATATTTATTATTTTATTGTTCTAAATGTAACTTTTTTAAAGTACAATGGACTTTTATTTTTAATTCAGTTTCATTTCTGAGCAAATAGTGAAAATGTTAACTTTAAATTACAAGTTTGTGAACATATCATGTGTTTTTCATATTTTTTATGCATATATTAATATTTATATTTAGTAACCTAAGTGAAGTTCAAATCTTCCCCCAGTATTGCTATGTTTGGAGTTGGAATAGTAAATGTGACCTCCCCAAAGTCTAAGGCTTTCGCCAATGTGTCTATGTGAAGTGTTTATAGTAAACCTGACCTCCCCAATGTCTCACACTTTCCTCAATACAACTATGTATGGAGTAGGAATAGTAAAATTCATGTCCCCAAAGCCGAACACTTCCCCCATTGTTGTTAAGGTTGGAGGGTGAATAGTCATTTTGAGGCCCCAAATATTTGTGGAGTGGGAATATTGAATCTGACATTCACACATTTTCATCAGTGTCTCAGTTTTGTGTGAGAACAGTAAATCTGAGGTTCTCAAAGTCCAACACTTTCCCTTATGTTGCTAAGCTTGGAGCTGGTATAGTAATGTGAGTTTCCAAATGTCTACCACTTTACCCACTGTGAATACGTTTGAAGTGGGAACAGTACATCTGAGGTCTTGAGAGACCAACACTTCTCCAAATTTTGGAGTGGTAATAGTATATATGACCTCCCAAATGTGTAAAATGTCTCCTAATACTTGTAAGGCTGGAGTTACTTTAGTTATAACTTTCTGAATAAAACTGTTTCTTCTCATGTTATATATTCTTAATTTAGATTGGTACATTTTATTTTTAGGTTATACACTTATTGTAAATACATTGTTAGCAAATAATATTATTTTAACATACACATTTTATTAAAGCACACCAACTTTAAAAAAAATCATTTTTATTTACACAAGTTAACATTTTCATTTTAACATAAGACATTAATCATTTTACATGCAAAATATAATTACTGCACATAGATATTTCATACTAAATAATTGGGTTATAGGCTGAGGAGGTGAAACCCTTATCCAGCACCAACCACAATTCTTCTCAGGTGAAGTCACAAACAAACCTTAAATTAACCTGTGCTCAACCCTCTGGTAGCTTGGCACAGAGCAGTCAGGCTTATGTCAGAGGCAATGTGGAAAGTATTTGTGCAACACTTCAAACAGTAACACAGTGAAAACTCATCGCAAAAGGTTCCCTCTAATGTAGAAAAATAGAGTAGCTTTTATAAATAAAACATGACCAAAATAAAAAAAATAGTAGAACTGGAGTTATGGATTTTGTAAACGGTTTAGGGTAAAATTGAGCCAAAAACAGAAAGCAACAACTGCTGCTATCTGGTCGTGTGAGACCTTGAGAAAGTCACAAGTTCAGACCGACCGCAATGGAGCACAGGTAAGGTACAATGACCAGGCTAGTCCCGCTGAAAAGTTACCTTCTCAGTCCAACAGCTAGAGTCTGAATCGCAGTGGATGTGGCCATAATGGGGCAGGGAATCGTCACAAGTTGTCGTTGTTATGGTGCGGAGATCCTGAAGTTGTCATGGACGGTCGGGCTAGAGCTTTGAGGTGTCTCACCACATGGTCAGTACTGTTGCGTGAGATGTCAGTGAACTAGACATTGCAAAGATCATGTTGACCACTAAACCTAACAATCACTATAACGATCCCCTACCGGAAAAGTGATGTTCTTCTATAAACAACCTACTAATCCCGTCATGGACAAAGGTCATAAATGCCTCATTGTCACAAGGCCAAGTACCGGCCTGCCTAAAAACTGGTCAACTCATTCCACTCTTAAAAAAACAACAGAGAACCCCTCTGATCCTAACAAATTCAGACCAGTAACAAACATTCCCATGCTAGCCAAAGAACTGGAAAAATGTGTCCAACAACAACTGAGTCTTCATATTTCAGATTTCAATCTGTTAAATGATTTCCAATCTGGTTTCATGCTGAACCATAGTACAGAAACAACAATTCTGCACATCGTAGATGGCGCTTTACTGGCTCTTGACCACAACGAAACATGTCTCCTAATCCTGTTGGACCTGTCGTCGGCTTTCAACACTGTAAACCATGCCAAAATATTAGATCGGTTGAAGAACAGAATGGGGCTAGAGGGAACAGTCCTAAAATGGTTTATTTCCTTTCTTGAGAATAGATTGCAAAAATTAATTGTCAACCAAACCCTTTCAGGCCCAACCAGAAATACAATCGGAGTTCCGCAAGGGTCAACGCTATCTCCGGCGCTATTTAATCTATACATAGAACGACTCACGGATATACTACAAAAAGTGAAAAATTCTTTCCACATGTAAGCAGATGACACTCAGCTGTACATCAAGGTTGCATAGACAGAAGAGATAAAGACCATAAACCAGGCACTAACGAGATCCGTCCAATGGCAAACCATGAACCACCTTAAGCTTAATACTCAGAAAACCAAAATCCTACAAGCTACACCCCAGAAGAGCAAATCAAATATAGTAGAATGGACCAACCTTATCACTGCTCTAAAGTGTACTCCGATGATTGTCGACTCTACTAAATCTCTGGGAATTACTCTGGACAAAACCCTGAACATGTTAGCACATATCAACACATTGGCAAAAAATGCCAGTTTCCATTTAAGCTACCTGCGAAAACTAAAACCATTCCTAAATAAAACAGATCTTAAAACAGCAGTTCCGGCACTGGTCATAACAAGGATTGAGTATGGTTGCACTACTTAGGCCATGATCCCCAAGATCTCAACAGCCCCACTGAAAGCATGTCTTAATGCTGCCACAAGACTTATATCTGAATCTAAAAAATATAACCATATCTCCCCTCACTCGAAAGTACTCAACTGGTTCAATTCAAGTTGGCATGCATCACTCACAAAGCGTTACACCACAAAACACCAGTTTACCTAGCACAGAAACTCACGCTACCAGGAGGGTGCCGGTCCTCCAGGAGCCAAGCAGACCTACTACTGAAACCGGCTAGTTTTTGTATGAAAAGAACTTATGAACGAGCGTTCTGTAAAGTGCTCTGATACCCTACACAGGGTCATGTTCGCGCTATAGAAAACACTAAATAAATTTAAAAAAAAAAAGCCGGCCTGACGGAACTTTGCGTTGTTGGGCTGTGTGTGTGACAAGGATTGAGTCCCATTGCGCCCGTTTGTAGTCTCAAAGAGCCCAAAAACTTTAATTCAGCCTCTCTGATGCCACACAAATGGTCCAGGACCTGAGAGGTACCACACGGGAGTCAGTGACTTGCTCTAGCTGGATCTGAGTGCAAGTGCAGGTGGTTGGAAGCCTGTAATATCCATGTGGCTCAGAACAGGAGGCCAGCAGACCAGTCCTTGAAGTCACTCTGGGTGCCCTAGGTACAAAAGGTGCAGGCCAAGTTCTCACCCAGGCAAAGGGCAGCCAGTGAGCCAGTCAGCACAGCAGGGCAGCAGACCAGCAGAGTGGCAGGCCTTAAGCAGCACAGCAGTACTTCTTCCTGGCAGACTATCCACAGGTCCAGAAGTGTAATGAAGATTTGGTGTCGGAGGTGCAGTATTTATAACCAGTTGTGCCTTTGAAGTGGGAGAGAAGCTTCTAGAAGTTTCCCTTTGAAGTCCTTAGTCATCGTGCCTTCCCTGTTCTGGCTCCAGACTAACTACCAATGGCATGCAGCCCATTGTGTAGAGGCAGAACACAGCCTATTCAAGTGTAAGTGAGACTGTGTCCAGTTCTTCCCTCACATCCTGCCACCAATGGCCCATCCAGGCCCACCCAAGCTCCCTATTTTATGTGGATGTATAGGAGAAATACAGGAAGCTCAACTGTCATCTACACCCATTCATGTGCCCCAGTTACAGGCTACAGGCACTAAATGCCAAAGGCAGGAAAATGCGATCTTTCTAAAAGTGCCATTTTCAAAATTGCTATTAAAATCTGATTTTAACATGTTAGGATTTCTCATTAGAATTCCAGACACCAAACATGAACTGAGTACATGATTTCATATGGAAATTACAGCTTATTAAAAATAATAGGGTTAATCCAGTGTTAGTCAATATAGTCAATAGGAGAGGTAGGCCTTGCAGCAGTGAAAAACAAATTGAAGGGGTTTTTACTACCAGGCACGGCAAACTAAAAAGCACATATGCTACATTTTAAATACAGTGCACATTGCCCTCTGGGCTGACCAGGGCCCACCCTATGGGCAACTTATACATACAAAAAGGGAAAGGTTTGGGCTGGCTAAAGTTTTTTTTGCCAGGTTGACAGGGCAGTAAAAAGCTGCAAACACATGCTGCAATGACAGGCTTGAGACATGTTTTAAAGGGCTACTTACGTGGGTGGCACAATCAGTGCTGCAGGCTCACTAGTAATATTTACCTTACAGTCCTTGGGCTCATGTAGTGCCAGTTTACTAGGGACTTACAAGTAAATTTAATGTTCCAATTGGGTACAAGCCAATTATACCATGTTTTAAGTAGAGAGCACAAGCACTCTAGCACTGGTTAGGAGTGGTAAAGTGCAAAGAGTGTAAGGCCAGCAAAAATGAATTAAGCAAAAAGTCAAGGGCATAGGCAAAACGTTTAGCGAGGTGACCTTGCAGAGAGGGCAGGTCCAACATTAATCAATATATTTATTATGCTTCACTACATTTGTAAACTTTTTTCTCTCATTTATATATATTAAAATGTATCATACATAAACTATAATTTATTTGTAAGTATTTTAAGATATATTTATCATGACAGCATTTATATTTTTCGATAACCAAAAATATACCACCTTTCTTACTTTATATTATTATTTACTTTTACTCTTTGCTTTGCCTTTAGTCTGTCTTTATCATTTTAGGTGCACAAGTCAGTGTGCAGTTGTGGTTTTGCACTTGTGAACACTGTAATTGGAAAGGCTTATTTATAATTTTTTTCCAAGGGTTCAATGTTTTGGGGTAACTGTTAAGCATTAGCACCAGATTTAAATATAGACAGTTGTGCAGTCGTTCTCCATGGTGAGGGAATATTTTACTCTGTTGCCCGGAAGGAGGTCCCAACTGCTAAATTAGAAATGTCTGTTGGGCAACACACCACTACCATCAAAGCGGTTTCTGTGAATGCATTCTAACTTTGAAAAATGGCTGTCAAACATGATGTGGGGTTATGTTTTTGAAAATAAAAAAACAATGTCCCCCTTGCCATGGGAGTCAACTCCAATTGCGAAGGTTTTTAAAAAAATGTTTTTAAGGTCCCTAACCATCAGGGTTTTCCTGGCATGTGACAGACACTAAAAAATGTTTATATTTCGATCCTTCTAAATTAGGCGAATTCTCTAAAGGACCTTAAACCATTGGGCCTTCGGAAAAGTTTGACCACGGTGAAGATGGAGTAGTCTCAGCCACCGGCAATCTATGGTTCACCTCCTTTTAACTTAGGCGGGCAGACCATTATATCAGTGGAAAAGGTACTCCTTGGCAGTTGCAACAAAGTACCCGTTCTGCCAACATGTACGTTTGGCCCTTAGGTTAGTATTTATAAATTATTACAAATGATAATTGTTGGACTTGGCCCTTCTGGCAGGTTCACACCCAATCTTTTTGCTTTTGGTATGTGATCTGTGCTAGTGATTTTGGGGTCTCTGCGCACTTTTGCCCTGTGTCCCAGAGTAAAGTGCGTGCGTGTAGTATGGCTGGCCTGCCCTCCCATAGGAATGCATGGGGAAAGTGTATGTCCATGTTAGTTCCTGATGCGTGGGGAGTGCAGGCTCGAGTTTGGTATGTGCGAACTCGTGAGAGTGAATGCTGTGCAATGGTATGTGCGGCTTGTATGTGTCTAGTGGGGAAGTGCCACTTCTAGACATTGATGTGTGTGTGCAGTGAGGGTGCTGGAGCGTGATTGGCTGGAGCTGGCTAGCAAGCCTGGCTCCAGGAAGTCTGGATGGGTCTGCCCAGGAGTGAGTGGAGAGATCAGCCTGAGTGATGTGAGGGAGGGCTGCACCTGGTTCCTGAATGGGGCTGGGCTTTCCCCACACAATGCTGGCTCCACCCCCTGTGGTGCGTCTAACGACCCTAGCCTCGCTAGTGAATGAAAGGGGTGGTTGAGCCATCAAGGGTGCTCCAAAACCAGCTGCGACTGGTTTCTCCCCCATCCTGCACCTACAAACAAAGGATTGCACAGTATAAGAAGGGGCTGTGTCCCCTTACAATTTGTTCTGTTCTGTTCCAGGATCCTGCCAGAGGGGGTTGTTGCTGTGCTGGGGCCAGGAGGACCGCCACTTGGATTGTCTCCCTGCCAGGAGATCCAGTGAGCTGGCTCTGGGCCCAGCCTTGCCCCCCCTGCCTGCCTAAGGACTTTGCTAGACTCTTTTGCCTCCATAGCGCCTGGGAGCGCTTTTCCTTGCCTCTGGCACCTGGGAGCGCTTTGTCCTGCTTCCAGCGCTTTAAGAGCACTTTATTTGTCAAAACCGGTGCCCACCCGGGATTGGACGCGTTTTGCCGATTTTCGCCGCTCATTGCCCCTCCTTGGATGTGTTCGTGCCCGCCTCGATCTATTTATTTACCAGCCGAGCCGGTGCCCACCCGGCATTTGCTTCGTTGTCCCCCCGCCGGCCCGCCGTGCTGCCTGTGCCAACCCGGAAGTGGTCGACAGGCCGGCCAATCCTAGCGCGGCCCGACCGGAGGTCCCGCCCCGCAGCCGGGCAGCGAGCAGAGAGGCGACGGAGGGTGCAGACGGGGCTCCATGGTCAGGAGGAGAGCCCCGCCGCCCCAGAGAGAAGTGCCGCCGTCCGCCTGGCTCCCCGAGTACCGGGAGAGCCCATCGGAGGAGCCAGGAGACCGAAGTGTAGCACCAGAGAGGTCCCGGTGAGTGCGGGGGCGTCTTTCTCTTTGTTCTCAGAGCGGCCCCAGCTGGCAGAGGGCCGCTCCAACGATCACGGGGGCATTTGCAATTTAGAGCCCAGAGAGGCTCCGTGGCATTTGCTTGAGCCCCGAGGCTCTTGTGGGCATTTTGGCATTTAGAGTTCCCTGAGCGGGACTCCACCATCCCGGGCGCAGTGTGCATCTAGAGCCCCGAGAGGCCCAGCGCGCCCCTTCGTATTTACGAGCCTGCGAGGCTCGAGGGGGCATTTGTTCTTTAGAGCCTGCGAGGCTCAGACCCGGCACCATTGTTGTTCCAGAGTCCTGAGAGAGGCTCGAGTGCCAGTTCTTTGTCCACGAGCCCAGAAAGGCTCAGCAGTGCCGCAGTTGTGTTTCCGAGCCTGCGAGGCTCAGGGGGCAAGTTAGTTGGTCAGAGCCCCGAGGCTCCCACGCTGTGTTTTGCCCCACCATTGTGTTCTTGAGCCCACGAGGCTCCAACGTTGGCATCATCATTGTTTACAACTGCCCAGCACTTTGTGGGCAGTTGCCACGTTTAGGTCTGTGTTCTTTGATGCCTGCGCAGCCTGCCCTGACATTTTGGACTAAGGGCATTTCAGCCCTTGCGAGGCCAGTTGGCCTGAGGGTCAGTTCTAGTGTTGTGCCATGTGCACCTAGCGCAATTTATGATTTACTTGCTTATGTGATCCCTTTGCTAAATGTGACCTGCTTAGGTGATTGTTTTATGTTTCTTCCCCTTTGCTAAAAGTGACCTGCTTAGAGGATTGTTTATGTTTTATTACCTTTGCTAAATGTGACTTGCTTAGGTGATTGTTTTATGTTTCTCTCCCTTTGCTAAAAGTGACCTGCTTAGAGGATTGTTTATGTTTTATTACCATTGCTAAATGTGACTTGCTAAGGTGATTGTTTATGTTCCTATAGGTCCTGATAATAAGGTCCTAGTGCCCTGCGTGATTTTCCTAAAGTGGTTAGGGTTGCGTAGGAGGTATTTACCCTTTACCAGTAGTTACTGGTTGTGAGCTACATTTACTATTTTGGTGATACAGTCCTTATATGTCTATGTGCTAAGTGTTATACCTACAAGTATTATTTCTACAAAGTGCCTACCCCTGACAGTGGTCCAGGTGGCCCTGTCCTGTACATAATCCCTTGTAAATTCTGCCCGTGCCTGTTGGCACATTTTAAACTGTGTTTTGTTATCTAATGTGTTTTTATTATAATACAAAGGCTATTTTTGATATAACCTTGTGTGGAGTTTCCTTTGTGGTGGGCCTTGGGTGTTGTTGCTGGGGGTGCGTGCGCAAACACTTAACTCACATCGCCTCCAAGTTTAGCCTTGCTGCTCGCGTCACGTTACCTAGAGGGTGAGCAGGGGTTATCTTGGTGTGTAACTCCCTTGCCCTGACAGAAATGGTGATCCCTGACTGACTTTGGCGTGAGCCTTGGCCAGCCGGGGGTCCCGTCTCTAACAATAATTAATTTATTTTTGAAATGTGCGTTATTTATTTTAGGTGAGTGCATTAGGCCTAATTGTAATTCTTATTAATTTTATGAATTTGTTTATATTTTTGATGTATATGTGTTTTTTATGTTTTGCTGTTGTACTTTGGTTATTATGTGGCTTGTGAATGTTCTGTGGGTGGGTTGCATGTTTTTATTTTGCAGGTTTTAACTCAGATATTGGAGATTATGCTTACCACTGGATGCAGTTATTTTGTTTTTTCAAGGAATATTAGTGGGTTACTTTTTATCCAAAGCTAAATTGTATTTGTTTTCTTATTTTGCTTGAGTGTTTCTTTTTTTCTTCTTTTTCAGATTTTGAATGGATTCCTTAGAGTCCACATATTGAATTGGATGGACTATTTTGTTTGGCTTATTTTTGCAGTATTTTGGGTAATTTTCTAAACACATTTATATGGGTTTGTTTGGGTCAATATATTTTTTCAAGGACTTAAGCTAAGGAATTATTTCTAGTTTTATTTTCTATCATATATTTTTGTGCAGGGAAAATATATTTAATTGCTGTTTTTATATTATGTATTTATAAATTGGTTTATTATGTTAGAATGTATATGTAGGTAACAAATGTTTGGTGTTTTTTAAATATGTTGTGTTTCATTTAATATAAGTATTTATGAATGCATACTTCTGCAATTTTTAGTGGTCAACATGAATAATGTTGTATTGTACATGTATTATGTGTTTCAGATTGCTATTTAAAGCGTATTTTGTTATTAGTTAAAATAAATACATATATTTCTATGTTATTAGGGAGGGTTAAAATTATGCTATTCGGTATTTTAGGCCTTGGGTGTTAGCGAACAATAATACTTTGCTAGCATTGCATGCATTTATTTAATTTGTTTTATGCTTTTGGTTTGATTTGTGTTATAGATTGCTAAATTCTTAGTTCCTCATAGCCTTGACCATTCTTCAGTTTGTTTTTACACACAAATGCTATAGTAGATGATGGCGTCTTCCAAGGGTTCCTTGGAAGGAATTGTACCCCCCTTCCACTGTATTATTTATTTGCCATTGCTTCTGGAGACATGGTGCTGTCGTTAACATTCCACATAATACTTGGGTTGGTGCCTTTGTCCTTATCGGTGCCATCAACTCACTCAAGTATTTTCAAAGGAATCTATTAGTGTAGCACATTTTGTTTTGTGTTATTGATAAAAGGGGATTCACTTAATTTATCATAAAATTTGGTGAAAGTTCTGTTACAGGGAATTCTGCTAAAGCTGTAAATTTTTTATACCCATGTGCAAATTATCAGTAATTTGTATATTTTACACTCAGTGTGACTTTTTGTAGTTGCCTCCATATGCTCTGGTAAACCCCTTCGCTGCTAGGCCTTCCCCTCCCCCTGTGCTCTATTTGAGGTTGATCGCGCTTAGGCCCCTGTAAGTTTTTGACCACATAAGGTATCCTCGCCAAAGTTGCATCCTTTTCCTTCAACACCATGGGCATTCTAAAGGTACCCAGGGTTTGTGGATTCCCTTGGAGGAGACCCAGAAATTAGCCAAAATACAGCTACATTTCGGTCTTTTCGGATAAAAGGGGAAAAAAGTGCTGTAAATGAAAGTGTCTGTTTCCCTGCAAAAGGGTTTGTGGGGCTGAAATCAAATTTTACTCAGATTTTAGGGACTGACAGACTTTTGTCAGGAAACCAACATTTTTTACACAGGTTTGGCATTTCA
Source organism: Lissotriton helveticus (assembly GCF_964261635.1). NCBI lineage: Eukaryota > Metazoa > Chordata > Amphibia > Caudata > Salamandridae > Lissotriton > Lissotriton helveticus. Next base: position 1,476,434,267 of record NC_136069.1, read on the forward strand.
CTGGGATATAGCCTATTTTTGTTATTTTTTGTGCTTTTAACCTTCTTTCAGTTAATGGTAGAAATGGGTATGAAAGCTATAATGGATCCTGGAAAGCTATACAGTAAAAAAAAGTAGACAAAATTCTGAATTCAGCTAGGGGTCATTTGTGTAGATCCTTCAAGGTTTCTTCATAGAAACTAACAGTTAAATATAGGAAAAATTGAAAATTAGTTGAAAAAACAGCCATTTGTGCCAACGTTTTCACTTGTAACTTCTTCTATTTGTAACATCTGTTTGGAAGCAATATACCGTTACATCCGCTGGACCTTTCTGGTTGTGGGGATGTATAGGACTTGTAGGTTCACCAAGAACCCGACGAACCCAGAGACAATAACTGAGCAGCGTCTTGCAATAGTTTTTCATTATGTATCGCGTATATAGCAATTAATTTGGGAAAATATATACATGTAAAAATCGGTATGAAAGACACCTATGTATTTTTGAAATTGTAGCAAAATATAGAGTTTAGAAACACTAGATATATGCACATTTCCGAAATTGTGAGTACCTATACTAGCATGAGAATTATAGGTCAATTTTCAAAATGACTTCTTTTTTACACATTGTCTTTCACTTAAAATGCAGAAATACATCGAAAGTCAACAGGTAATTACAGTTGCTCTACAGTTCTGTGTTACCCTAAGACTCCTGATGAAAATGGTACCTCACTTGTGTGGGTAGGCATAGTGCCTACGACGGCCCAAAATACACCACATTTTCACAGTGAAAACGGACCCTGTTTTTGCAAAGTGCCTAGCTGTAGATTTTGAACCCTAGCTCTGCCGTCACCTATACATTTTTGAAAACTAGACACCCTGGGGGAATCCAGGATGGGGTGACTTGACTGTCGCTACCTAGGTTCTGTTTCCCAAAATCCCATGCAAACCTAAAAATGTGTCCCCCCAAAAATAATCCTCACATTTCTGTGGTGGAAAGTTCTGGAATCTGCATGGATCCACGAAATTCCATGCACACCACATTCTCTAAAGTATTCCGAGAAAAATGTTACCTCACTTGTGTGGGTAAGCCTTGTGCCCCTGACAGGAAAAGGCCCAAAACGCAGCGTGGACACACCACATTTTCACAGTGAAAACTGACCCTTTTTTTGTAAAGTGCCGAGCTGTAGACTTTGAACTCTAGCTCTCCCGGCACCTAGGGAAACCTAGCAAACCTATAGATTTTTCAAAACCAGGCACCCAGGGGAATCTAGTATGGCAAGATTTGACTGGCTCTTACCAGGTTCTGGTACCCAGAAACCCTTGCAAACCTAAAAATTTGTCCAAAAAACCACATATTCCTCATTTCTCTGGTGGAAAGTTCTGGAATCTGCGTGGATCCACAAAATTCTACCCACCACGCATTCCCCAAAGTCTTCAGAGAAGAATAGTATCTCACTTGTGTGGGTAGGCCTAGTGCCCGCGACAGGAAAAGGCCCAAAACGCAACGTGGACACACCACATTTTTTAAGTGAAACCAGACCCTTTATTTGCAAAGTGCCAAGATGTAGATTTTGAACCCTAGCTCTCCCGGCACCTAGGGAAACCTAGCAAATCTATACATTTTTTAAAACTAGACATCCAGGGTAATCCAGGGTGGGGTGACTTCACTGGCTCTCTCACCAGGTTCTGTTACCCAGAATCCCTTGCAAACCTAAAAATGTGTCAAATAAAACACATTTTCCTCACATTTCTGTGGTGGAAAGTTCTGGAATCTGCGTGGATCCACAAAGTTCCACCCAACCAGCGTTCTCCAAAGTCTTCAGAGAAAAATGGTACCTCACTTGTGTGGGTAGGCCTAGTGCCCGTGACAGGAAACGCCCCAAAATACAACGTGGAAACACCTCCTTTTCACAGGGAAAACGGACCGTTTATTAGCAAAGTGTCTAGCTGTAGATTTTGAACCCTAGCTCAGCCAGCACCCATGGACACCTAGCAAACCTATACATTTTTGAAAACTAGACAACCAGGGAATCCAGGATGGGGTGACTTGAGTGGCTCTCACCAGGTTCTGTTATCCAGAATCCCTTGCAAACCTAAATATTTGTCCAAATAAACACGTTTTCCTCACATTTCTGTGGTGGAAAGTTCCACCCACTCGCGTTCCCCAAAGTCTTCCGAGAAAAATGGTACCTCACTTGTATGGGTAGGCCTAGTGCCCGCAACAGGAAACGGTCCAAAATGCAACGTGGACACACCACATTCTGACAGTGAAAATGGACCCTTTTTTGCAAAGTGTCTAGCTGTAGATTTTGAACCCTAGCTCTGCCGGCACCTAGGAAAACCTAGCAAACCTGTAAATTTTTTAAAACTAGACACCCAGGACAATCCAGGATGGGGTGACTTGACAAGCTCTCACGAGGTTTTGGTACTCAGAATCCCTTGTAAACCAAAAAAGTTATTAAAAAAACACACATTTTCCTCACATTTCTGTAGTGGAAAGTTCTGGAATCTGCGTGGATCCACAAAATCCACCTACCCTGCGTTTCCCAAAGTCTTCCGAGAAAAATGGTACCTCACTTGTGTGGGTGGGTCAAGTACCCGCGACAGGCAAGGGCCGAAAAACTATTGAGGCAACATCAAAATGACCTATCACAAAACAACCTGGTTTTGCAAGTGGGGTCACATGAGTTTTTGGCCCACGCTCGGCGGCCATCTAGGGAAACTTACCAAACCCACAAATTTCTGAAAAACTAGACACCCAGGGGAGTCCAGTGAGGTATAGCTTGTGTGGGTGCCCCAACATTTTCCTACTCAGAATGCCCTGCAAACCTCAAATTTAGCTGAAAAATCACTTTTTTCTCATATTTCTGTGTGGGAAAGTCCGGGAATCTGCGTGGATCCACAAATTTCCTCCCACCCAGCGTTCCCCCAGGTCTCCCAATAAAAATGGTACCTCACTCGTGTGGGTGGGTCAAGTATTCGCGACAGGCAAGGGCCCAAAACCTATTGAGGCGACATCAAAATTACCTATCACAAAACAACCTGGTTTTGCATGGGGGGTCTCATGAGTTTTTTGGCCCCAGTCTTGACGGCCCTTGAGGGAAACGAATCAAACCCACACATTTCTGAAAACTAGACACCTGGGGGAGTCCAGCGAGGTATCCTCTAACTTTTTCCTACCCGGAATCCCTTACAGACCTCAAATGTAGCTGAAAAAAATCACTTTTTACTTTCATTTATGCATGGAATCACCGAGCCGGCACAAATGTCCTACCACCCAGCACTCGTCTTGTTCTCCCAAGTAAAATTGTACCTCACTTGTGTGGGTGGGTCAAAGGCCTGTGACTGGGAAGAGCTCAAAACACAGGGATTTAGGGTATAGCCCTGAGAATTCTAGGCACTACATTTTTTTTAAAATACTTTTTTAGCCAATTCTGCTTTGGATAGTATGCTCTGTGCAGGAATTTCAATTGGATACATTTAAATCAAGATATAATCGCCACCTCCCGGGGGGCGCCAATGCCCCCTGCCATTCTTCGTCACTAATATCTCCCATATCCTCTACCCATTTTGCAGGTGTCTTCCCCATTGTGTCTGGTGTGTTTTTTAGTATTTTCCTGTATGTCAGAAAAATCACCATTTCCTGAAGGTAGTCGTGAAGGAGTCTATTTTCCAGGGGCCAGGAGGCTAGAAGATCAGTACCTTTGGGTATCGCCCTGTGTAGTGTATTGCGGACTTGAAAGTATCTAAAGGTTTCCCCAACACTCAATTCGTAGTCCCGTTGGAGGTCACTGAAAGGGGCCACCTCCCTCCCCCAACCACATATCGCCAACTCTTGAAAGACCTATCAAGTCCCATTTGTCAAATCTTGGGTATTTTGCTAACACCCCCAGTCTATCTGTCTCTACCAAAAGGGGGACCTGTGTGATCTTATTTTTCCACCCCAGAGCAGTCGTTGCCATATGCCATAAATTGATTGTAGTTGAGGTTGGAGTGTTTTTTGGTAAATGTTTCACTCCACCGTGAATTGCTTTTTGGTAATTACCAGTGGTCATATTGTACTATCTGTCCATCCTGTAGGCTGGTTCAGTTCCTGGCGGTGCACCCAGTGATTTGTGACTACTAATTGAGAGGCCCAGTAGTAACTTTTAATTGCTGGTAGGGCTATTCCTCCATCATACCAGCTTTTCATAAGTTTGTTTAATAATATTCGATGGGTTCCATTGTTTCAGAGCGATGTGCGCACCTCTGATTCTATTGTTTGTAAGTATTTGACTGGGACTAAATAAGGTGTGTTCTGTAAAGCGTAAACAAAGCGGGAAGTGCCATCATTTTGTACAAGGTGGCCTTAGCTAACAGTGTGAGGGGCAGGGTCTTCCAATGTTGCACGTCATCATGTAAGTGACGTAGAGGAGAAGCCAAATTTTGTTCATAAAATACAGTTAGGTTAGGCGTGACATAGATTCCTAAATATCGAAATCCAGCAGTGACTTTTCTAGCTCCACAGCCTCTGGGCAGGGTAGGGCATTCCCCGCACAGAACGTATACCAGCAATTCGTCCCAGTTGATAGTATACCCTGAATACTTATGAAAGAGGGTAAATATTTGTAATATTCTATGTATTGAAAAGTATGGTCTGGCCAAATAAAGCAAAATATCATCGGCATAGAGGGATATTCTATCCTCCCACTCTGCTGTCTGGTTGGGTCCTCTGATAAGAGGGTCTCCCCTGATACAGATTGCCAGAGTTTCAAGGAACAATGTGAAAATTAATAGAGAAATTGGACAGCTATGCCTCGTCCCTTTCTGCAATGTAAATGTTGCTGACCACCCACCATTTACTGTGACTCGGGCCAGAGGTTCCGAGTAGAGGAGTCGTACCCAAGATAGGAATCTCTCTCCAATCCAAATCGTTCAAGAGCGGTGAATAAAAAAGGCCATTTGATCATGTTGAATGCCGTTTTTGCATCAAGAGACATAATCACTGCCTCCTCTCTGATCGTCTCTACCATGCCCTTGACGTAGTGGAGATGCCGTAAATTGAGAGCGATACTCCTGCATGACATAAAACCAGAATGATCCGGATGGATAAGCTTGTGGGGCAGGGGTGACAAAAGCGTAGCAAGTATCTTGGGTAATATTTTAATTTCTGGGTCTAAGAGGGAGATAGGCCTATATGAGCCACATTAGTCAGGGAGCTTCCCTTTTTTATGTATTACTACGATATTGGCCATTCTCTATGCTTCGGATAGGATACCATTTATCACGCTTTCTTCATACATTTTAACAAGATATGCGGTGATTATGGATGCATTTATCTTATAAAGTTCAATTGGAAGACCAGTCGAACCCATGGCCTTTTTGGATTGTAGCACCCCAATTGCCATGGTCACTTCCTCATTAGTCAAGCCTGAATCTAACTCCTCAACATCTATGCTTTCAAGAACAAGTAGTTTGTGGGTGGCCAGCAATTCCTGGGCCTCGTTGTAAGTGGGGGGCCCTGTAGGCATATAAATCTGTTTAAGGTGGTCTGCAAACGCCTCTGCTATCCTGGTCCTATCCTGTAGCCATGTGCCATCTTGGTTATCAATCTTAAACACCCATCTATTGGCTTTTTCTTGCTTGTCCAGCCAAGCTAGCAATTTGCCTGCCTTATCACCGATTTCGTATAGGCAGCGTTGAGTGGCGCAGTGTTGAGCTTTAGCCGCATCCTCAGCAAAATCTCTATATTCTTTTTGCTTCATAAGCAATCTATGTTTTGGTATCAGAGGCATTTGCTATTGTAAGTCGCGTTCAAGTTGGTTAATTTCACCCTCTGTTTCTTGTAGTTGCTTTCTTTTTTCCTTCCTATGTCCTGAAATCGCTGAAACACCCCGTCCTCTCACCACCATCTTGTATGCCTCCCACAACACTGTGGCAGAATCTGCCTACCCGTTGTTTTCTTTTAAATAGTTATTGGAAGCCTCTGTGAGCTCCTCCCGTATTGTCGGCACTTTTAGGTACCATGGGTTAAGTGCCATCTCTTAGCGTGTGACAACCGGAGTGCCTCCATAATTTGCTACTATTGGGGAATGGTCAGAGATGCCCCTAGGGGGATGTGTCACTGCCCCAAACATAGGGAGTTGGCCGGCCCTGCCAATAAGGTAGTCAATCAGGGACAAACTTCCATGTACTCTTGAGGGAAAGGTATACTGAAGGGATGAGGGATTGCATGCTCTCCAAACATCCATCTATCCCATAGCCCTCAAAAAGTCTGCTAGTATCTTCCCAGACTTCTCCCTGTCTGGGCGGTTTCCTACCCAGGTCTCCATTAAGGGCTGCATTACAATCTCCCCTATCAACAAGTCGGCCTCGGGTAGATTTAGTATGTGTGATCCTAGGTCGGCCATTGCCACTGAGTGCAGTCTGGGTAGCATGTAGAGAAAAGTTATATTGAGCAGCCTGCCTTCCCAATAACCAGACAAGGTAACACACCTTCCCAATGTATCACGTGTAACAGTTTGGACTTGGTAGGGGAATAATTTACGCAGAAGAGCACCTACTTCTCTTGCCCCCTAGCATAACCAGCATGAGCCACCAATTTATAACCCCATCTATTCTGCACGCAATAGGAGGTCCCTTGTATATGAGTTTTTCTGCAGTAAGACCACATCTGGGGCTTGTCGCTTCAAATATTGCAGGACTACTCCACGCCTAATTCTGTCCCCCAATCCATTAATGTTCCTAGAGAGTATTTGGGGTCATCGTGCATTTAGTTGTTTTAAATAGGGCCTTCTAGGCTGAGGATAATATGAATGTAATACTGTGTTTCCACCCTCCCGCACATTGCCAGTGACAACGCCGTCGACACCATGAACCATATCAATAGTTTTCGTCCTATTGCTTGCTTGTGTACACCCATGCACTGCAGACATGTTTTTCAAAGTTGCACAATAAAATTTGAACAGTTCTATAACAATTCCACTCATAACTCCTCAAACCCCCACCTCCCTGCAGCATTGACTGAAAACTGCCCACCCCCCAACTGTGCAGAGTGATTGTATACCCCTGTCCATTAAACCTTGTGAAGAGGAACGCGGTTCTGCCGGAACTCATCCAAAAATCACTATCCCCCCATAACCAAGGCCTTTTAAACCTTTACTGTGACAGTTTGTAAGCACGGTCTGTACACAATACCAACTATGTCATGTCTGTTCACTATCTCACCTCTACCATGTATTATTTGAATATATATGCTATTTTTATTTTTATTTTAAGTGTTTGGTCATACGTGAAAAATGGTGCAAAAGGATCAGAGCTCCGTCTCTCAATTTGTTGGAAGAGCAATGTGTCAAAAAATTGTAAAATACCCCTCACACACTGAAACCTGATTCAGTGTCATGCTTTATCATTGGGGTCTTCCCGCCCCTCTACAGGATGGGGCGTGCTACGACTTACGTAGAATCAGGAGCACTTTATTCAGTGATTGGTATGTGTAGTGCGTGGGATCGTGAAAAGAAAATGTGAGATGGTGAGATGGTTAAAAATTATCTGGCTAGTGGAACGAAAAAACGTTATTGTCTTCCTGGCTGAGAATAGTAAAAATGGAGCGGTGTAGGTGGTGTACTATAATGAGTCACCTCCTACAAGGTCGACATGTGTCAGAAGCTATCCCCTTGGCTTTCTTCCTCAGGACCAAAAAAACAATCCCTGTAACACCTCAATGGGTGATAGAATAAATGTACATATGCCTGATAGTCACAAACACTGTCCTTTGTTCCCTGTTATGGGAGTAGAAAAATATACCAATTGTATATCTTAAGAACCTGAAAAGAAAAATATTTTGGATAAATCATAGCTTTCATCATTTATCTTTTCTATTCACATCACCATCACGTGGAAAGTTTGAAGCTTTTTTGTGATATATTTCTCTTGTGCAACCCTGTTGTAGGTAATGGTACCATTAGGCAAGTATCCTCTACTCATAAATTTAAAATAACCTCCTTGTGATTTCTAGTGCCCAGTATCACATTTATTCAATACTCTTTCATACATATGTATCTCCTAGCAAGATACATCCTCTGTTACAATACATTCATACATAAAGGAAGTATTTGTACACTCCTATAGTGCCCCAAAATGTTACAGATTGATGTTCACAGCAACTGAGCACTCACATTCATACTCCCATGAAGAGCTTTGGAGAAATGCGAGATGTTTAGCAAAAGTCTGTGCACTTGTCCTTTTTAAACTGTGATCTTATGGTGTGTCTTTTTTTTAAAACAAAAATGGCATTCATGCTCTCAAAAGGACGTGCCATAGTAATACATACTTTAGAATTTAATCGTTATCTCTCCATGAGCTCACACTAGCGGTGTAGGGCGCCTTCAAATAGACACTGTGGGTATTTTAAAAGAACATAAGAAAACACAAGGTTTTAAGATCAGGGTCTTTTTAAACAAACAAGCGTGGACTCTTTGGCTTTTTTAAGGACATGCCATTGTCCTATTTACATGCTGGAAGAAGCGCGATCACCAAAGGAAGTACCTTCTCGTGGCTTGTCGGGAACTAACTGAGGTTTGCCAGAGCCCGGTGTTTTAAAGTGCAAGGAGGCATGCTTGATAGGACACAGGTGTGACTGGAAACACTAGACCTTGAAATTTCAAAGATGCCCGCCGGTAAATGGACCCAAAACAGGGTTCATTTTGATCCACTTCCTGTTGGAACGATTAACACTTAATCGGTTGAAAAAACATTAGGCCTTGGAATTTTTTAAAGATGGCCACCGGTAAATGGACCCAAAACAGGGTTAATTTTGATCCTTCCTGTTGGAACGATTAACACTGATTGGTTGAAAAAGCAAGTATTATTTGTTTTGAGGCTTATTATGGAGGAGTTTTAAAAGGGACCAAATGGAGGTTGAATTCAAAGGAATCATTAAACAAAAAACAAATTGTTACGCTAGAGATGCACGGATGGAGTCACCGCAGATGTGCATTTATGTAATTATGAAAAATGGAAAACATAATGGAAAAAAGAATAAGTCCCAGCAGTAAAACACTAGAGGCTGGAAAAATATTAACCAGAATTTTTTTTTCCTGTCAGAGGATAAGGATTGAAAAGCAAAAACCATATATATTTAAAATTAGAGTGTGTGTACACTCAGGTTTCAAAAATTATAGTTTCTCTAAAAAGGAAGAAAAAAGGAAGAAAAACAGTTTCCAAGGGCATAAACCTCCTCTTTGTTCAGTATTAGTTATGGAGGTGATTGTAGTACTGTATACTCCCTATGAGTCTGGCAACTTTTTGGTTGATTATTAATTGCCAGGGAATTCCTGTGTTAGATTTTGTATACATCAGAGCTGGTTCCAAGGAATCTCATTGTTCAGGCCTTTCTCATGAGTCCTCAAATGGAACACCCACCATTGTTCTTTTTCGAACAAATACCTTTCGTTTTGGATTTGTTCGATTACTGTCCACGAGAGATCTTCCCACTTATGGCCTTTTTCCAAAAAAGGGCTGCCATTTTGGTGGTACTCTTTTTGCATTTAATGTTACTTTTGTGTTCCCCTATCCTTACCTTGACAGGGCGTATGGACATTCCTACATATTCCAAAAGACACCGGCACGTTATCAGATAAATCACATTTTTTGAATTGCATGTTGTGAAACTTCTTTGGTCCCATTTGGTTTCATCATGGAACGAGATTTCTTTGCTTTTCTAAGTTAGTTTGCACACCTTGCACATTCCACAGGGATGATGCCCAGACATTGGGGGCATTAAAGTGGTTTGCATTGTCTGTTCTTCTCTTCTTTCTTTTGGTCTGGTGTGTACCACCAAATCACGGATACTCTTACCTCTTCTATGAGAGAAGATAGGTTTTGGTAGATTGATGCTTCCACTGTTCAGGATTCGCCAGTGTTTGTTTAATATTTTTGTGATTCCATTGGAGTTTGTGTTGAAAGTTGTTATATATACTGGGCGGTTCTCTTCAACCTTATGGATTTTGGGTTCCAAAAGGCTGTCTCTGCAATTGTTGCGTGCTCTTTTGTATGCTTAGACGTGAGTCCCTTGCTCACTTTGCCACTGAATTCAAGCAAGCCTGGCTGAAGACAGCTGAAATGCCAGAAACCGGTCCTAGGAAGCTGGTTTCCGGTCCAGGAAAGGCATGGCTTGGCAGTTCAGGCTGGACTGTTCCCATGAGGCACAGGGTCACACTGATTTGCATATGGCCATGTCTGAACTAGGGTGGCAGAGTGGGCCAAAGAACGGTGATGGATCAAACCCAGATCCTTTGACTGAGTATGAGTGTTTGATTGGTTCAGATGCTCCGTCCATCACCACTCCCTTTTGTAACGTCTTAATTATTAGCACACGCCAATCTCGTGTGCATTGCCAACTCATTAATGACCAATCTTTCTTAAAAATCTTGTCATGTTGAAAAATGTATGGTTAATTTCTTACTATTAGCCCATTAGGTGCCCCATTGCTTTTAAGATATTCAGTCATGAGGAGTGATAAAGTGCTCCTGCGTCTACGTAGGTCATAGCACACCCCGTCCTATAGAGGGGTTGGAAGACCCCAATGATAAAGCATGACACTGAGGGGTAGTTTACAATTTTTTTAAACATTGCTCTTTCCACAAATTGAGAGAAGGAGCTCTGATCCTTTGGCACCATTTTTCACGTATAACTAAACACTTCAAATAAAAATAAAAATAGCAGCACATGAGTGTATATATATTCACATAACTCATGGTAGAATCCCTTTGTTGGATAACACTATCAAGAGGAGGACGATTCTACCTTTTTCCTCTTCACTCCCTCCTTTGATTTTTTGACTAGCTCACTTCCCCGTTAGGAGCAGTGGGCTGGACAATCCGGCTTAGCCGTATTTGCCATGTTCCCACAAAACCATATACTTAACAGTCTTCAACATGTCCATCGACCAGCACTTCATCGTCGTCCACATTCAGTTGGACCGGTCCCACTTCAGGATTGTCCAGAGACAAATGCATCCGCTCAAACCGGTCATCTGGGCCCAGTTCCTTTCAAATGCCCTCCTTAGGGCCGGAGCTAACTTATTGATTCTCATGTCCCTGCATGCGTTTTTGAGAGTTAGATCTTTGAGCTCCAGGGGTTCTCCATCCATTTATCCATTCCCAGTTCTCCTCCGGTGTCTGAAAGAACCAGGACTTCCCCTCCGACATCAGCCACAGCTTGGCCAGAAAGAGCATTGCATATTTCATATTTATTTTCCGGAGCGCTCGCATCATCTCTAAGAAGGACCTCTGCATCTTTTGTACCTTCACTGTGAAGTCTGGGAGGAAGGTGATTGTCAAGTTTTCAAACTTGAGTGGGGGGGGCTGTGCATGCAGCCTGAACGATAATGTTTCTGTCTTCATAGTTAAATATTCTGGCCAAGATAGGGCGTGAGGGTGCGCTCGGTTTCTGAGGTCGTCCAGGCACTCTATGTGCACACTCCACTGAAAAGTATTGGGAGAGAGTTCGGGGCTGTAAGTGGTCCTGAATCAAGTCCTCTACGATCAGGTCTGTGGCCTGCCCCTCCGCACTCTCCGGCACACCCACAACTTGAACATTATTCCTACCTTCGTGCCCCTCATAGTCCTCGTCTCCAGGTCCGTCGTTGTCATCTGGAGCCTCTTGACTGTTTTTTCCAGTGTTTTGGAGGAGTTCTGGAGCACTGAGACCTAATTGTCAGTAGCTTTCACCCTCTCCCCCAAATTTCGTAGGTCCGCATGCATGAGTGTCACCTCTGCTGTTACTGGGTCTATTTTATGTTCTAGTGCTGAGCGGACACCTTGTGTGGCCTCCATGATATCCACTAAAGCCGGGGTGCCCTCTTCTGATTGCTGCTTTGTGCCCTGCGCTTCATTTTTCGCCTCTGTATTTTCCGCTCAAGACTGGGCGAACTATTTCAATTTCGTTTGATGTGTTTGTTGGGCCTTCTTGCTGTCAACATTTTACCAGAAACACTGATATAAGATGCCTTGTTTATTTGTGCCATGCATATGTTCATACAGCACTCAATGTGTTGCCACAAATAGCGGGTGGCTCGGGTGCATCTGCGATGTCGGAGCAGTCCCCACCTCTGGGAGTACTAGTTAGACAAATTTTCTCCAACTCTGAGTGATTGTCCAATCCCTCCACTCAGTACACCTAAAGTGGCAGCCCACTATTGTTATCGGAGTGCATAAAACCTGAGGGGATCATTCAAGTTCTTCCTGCTCCCCCCTCTATCCAGAATTCCCCTCTTACTTGTTGCATGCTGTTACCACACTATAGGTCGCGCCGCTCATTGTATAAGATTCACAATGCTTCTCTTGGAGCATATCAATATTTTGTGTCCCTTATCCTCCGCGCCGGTTTAACTAGCGCTGAGAGTCAAGTCCTTTGTTCTTTTTGTGGGCACGGGAGATTGGGAAGGAGCGCCCACGCCGATATTAAATTCAGTTCTTTTCTGCCATTTACACAGCACTGGATGGAAGATGATGCTCCGTGATTAGAGCGGAAGGAGGAGGAGAAGCAAGGCGGGGGGCCGTCTCTCATCTACTCTGGGCCTCGACCCAACTTCCCATCCGGTTCAGCACTCTGTTTATGAGGCACGGTGGGAGGGGGCCGGCTGGGGGAGGATTGTACTCTCCCCGCAATAACTTCCTCAGCACCCCCGTCAACTCCCAGGGCCAGGCTCACCCCGGAGTTACATGAAGGATGCCTCAGTGCCCAGCGCTCTCACCAACCTCTGGTAACGCCTTCCTGAAACCTCAAACGGATTTCCAACCGTGCCAAGCCGCGCCCCAGAGGTAGGTCGTCTACTGTCTCGAGCGGGTCCCACCTTGGAGGATTCTAGCGGCCTGATGCTTCCTCCGCTTTCACTTTCCTGGGGCTCCTCACTTCTCTCAGTCCAGACAATTCCTCACTGTCATTATGCCGCTCGATGGTGCTGGGAAATCGCCGTTTTCAATCCGAGTCTCCCCCAAGAGTCAGGAAGCACGGGAAAGTTATCGATTATGGGCAAAAACCAGATCAGTGTACGGATTTTAGGGGTTTAGATTTTTGACGTTCAGAGCTCTACTCTGGTGCGACCATCTGGAGTGCCAGCTGGCCACACCCCAGATAATACCTTTTTCAAATATTATATTTTGTTGCTATTTTAGCACATTGATTTGTTTTCTTTATATTGAATCATAGAAGCTGGATTGTGTTATGGCCAATGGATGGCCCAGAATTGGCCTTCTTCCTGTTCCTGTATTTTATTTCATTTTAGCCATGGTTGGCAAAGAATTTTTCCCTGACTACAGAGTTCTCCAAATCAGCTATGGAGTTCTCCGCCTACATAGTGGAGACAGAGACATAACATATTTAGGAGGAATACATTGGTGCAATGCTAAATACAATGGGAAACATATCTCTATAAATAAAAGGAACAGTATTATTGGAAAGAACATGAAGAAAAAGGTAATCTGATTAAAAGTTTAGGTATTAGTAAATACAGATCTGTATTATGTAAGCCAAATATTGTTGCATCTAAATAAACATGCAACACATATGCACATTTATATAGGTGTAAGTGATGTATGTAGTCACAATGTGGAAAATATGACTGAATCGGTAAAAGAATGATGTGTGAGTGAGCACATGTTACATTGAGACTAGTATAGTTGGTTATGGCATCATGATGATGCAGCAGGGGTGTCTCAGGATGGTACATGTGGATTCTGTCACAGTTTACCATTCATAATTGGCTCCACAATGTCCAATGATTGTGATGCAGCAACCTAAGTAGCATTGGAAACATGAGGACACCAGATGGATGTTTATCTGCACATCATGAATTCTGCTCTAAGGGCCACATGTTTCAAAATTGGAAATTGCGATGACCTAATTGCGATTTTCTGAAAATTGCAATTAAGTAATCGCAATTTCCAGTGTATGAAACTCCAAGAGTTTTATATACCGATTCCTAGGTGGTCGCAAATCGACCTACCTCATTAATATTAATGAGGTAGATTGCAATTTGCGACCCCCAAAGAATCTAAAAAATCACGTGGATGGTGGCCTGCTGGGGTCAGCAGACCATTATGTCCGTGATTGCTTTTAAATAAAGCAATTTTTTTAATGCAGCTTAAAGGAAAACAGGTTGTGTTGGAAAAAAAAGTTGTATTTTCATTTTTTTAATAGCAGGGTCCATGGGGACCCCTTCCCATTTGCAATTGGGTTACCACCTACTTGAAAATAGGTGGTAAAATGTGAATGTTTCATGACAGCCTTCACTGTCACAAAACATTCATACATACCATTAGGATTCACTATTTCAAAGGGATGCCCTAAATACCTTCCTTCTTAGTACCGAATCGCAAACCAATTTTGCAATTCTGTAACTGGTTACCGAATCATAAAATTGGTTTTGATACATGTAAAAAGCCTGTTTTGCGAATTGGCCCATTTGCGAACGCAAATCTGGTTGATACATGTTCCTTCCGAGAAACTAGGGTCGGTAAGTGGTTCACAGGTAAAATGTTCAGGTAAGCCCCGCTGCATTATGATATTGTCCAACATTCAACAGGCTCCAATAATATTACACACTGTTAATGGGGAGTACTGAAGGTGCCTCCCACCGGATAGTCATGACATCCGAAGCTCTGCTTAAGGATACCAAAAATCTGCTCAATGATGGCTCATGTTAGAGTGGCCCCGCCACACAGGAAGCACTCAAGGAGATGCTTGGCTCTGAGCAATCACTGCGGGATGGGATACAGATGCTGCACTGCATGTCTCTCAGTGTTTGGGCTCTGATAGTGTCAGTGTGGGGCGAGGGGTGCTCCTTGGTCTCGTCCTATTTTGGGGTCTTCTTGATATTTCTGGGGAAAATGGGAAGGAGACTCCAATAGGCTCTGGAAATCAAGAAGTCAGGTGATATGTTTGTGCCTGTTTGTGCCTGAATATCCAGCTCACTAAGCCCAATCCAGCATTGTTGCAGCTTTAAGGAATCTAACGTAATTATTTGCAATTGAAGATGGGGAAGTTCATTCTGGGTTAGAGGTTTATTTACCAGGTCAGTAGATGATGTGTATGCACTGCAGATGTTTAACCCGGTCATTCACAATGCTCCAGGGTTCTTTTTGTTCAACAGGAACTATGCCCTTTGATTTTTTACCAGCTTGTATTTCTGCCCTTTTTTCTGCTTGCATTTTCCCTTTTTTGTTGCTCTGTTACCATTTACTAGGAGTTCTTCCTTGGTTTCTTGGTTAATTTGCATACTCTTGGCTGGAATGTTACCATCCTTCTGTACTTGTGTGCTGTCATTCCTAGTAATCCTGGGAGGAGGCCTTTTCCTCCTGTTGTCAGTTTTCTTTGAGGACATGCTCTAGCTTTATATTACAAATGACTGGTTGCTAAAGTGGCTTGTGAAAAAGATTGTTTCATCTTCAGAATCAAGAAATATCACTTAAAAAAGTTTCCATCATGTCAAATTTAGAGAGATTGCGGCATGAACTTCCCTTGCAATCTGTTGATTCAACCCAGGCTCTACAGGACACAATCCTACAAACAAATTCGCAGTTGGATTCTCTACATAATTAAAATGCTTCCTCCAGCAACCACTAGTAGCCAAATAATAATAGCAAATTCCTTCCTGGGCATTATATTTCAATTGTTTTTCTAACAAACTGACAGTCCATTTTGCCTTCTGGTCCTCTGAATTCTCTTGGCAGAGAAAAATGTTTGAATATTTAATGAGTTGTCATACAGAAGCATCCTTAGCCTGGGTTAGCACATTGTTAACCTCTGTAAACCTGAGCATGAATGACTATTCCACCTTTTTGGTGTCTTTTAATGAAATGGGTGAGAGACCAGTTCTGGAGAGTTCCTCTAAAGAAGCTCTATCTCGGATCAAACAGGTTTCATTTGACGTATTAACATACATCTCTAATTTCAAGTATCTAACTTCAGAAACATCATGGGTCAAGCATATATTTTGTATTATGGTCTTCTAAGAAGAAATATATGATGAGTTAATGCAAACCTCCTATCTAATGTCTTTAAACTGAGGGCACTGAATCCTCTTTATACATAGAACATTGGCTAAACAAAAGAAAGAGGGCGAAGAAGGATGTCTGTCTTCAACCACTTTCAGGTGACTCTTGAGTAATCTCCCCTTATAGAGTGGAGGTTCTAGCTCCATGTTACACTATGCAGATAGGAATAACCTATGTTTCCTTGTCTGAAGAAAAAAGACACAGATTGATTAAAGGGACTGTTTCTGTACTGTGGTCAGAGTAGCCACCTTTTACAATAATACCCAGGCAAGCCAAACATACCAGTGGGAAACAAACAAGACCATACTTTAAGAGGGAGGAACGTTTGGGTAAATTATTGCTTCCTAAAGTAATGTCTTCAATGTCATCAAATGACATTGAAAAAACAATAATCAATAAATACTGAGGGTCCTAGATTAATATTTCCAGACAAACTAGGAGCAAGACGAAGATATTATGCATGACCAATGTTATTCCACTTGTTTCTGGCCCTGTTACAGGATGTACAGTCCCATTGAAGCTTACATTGTTCAATCATCATGAAGAATTATTATTTGGTTTGACAGCCTCTCCAAATTTTCCACTGATTTTTGGTGCACCATGGTTAGCCCATCACAGTCTGTTTACTAAAAAAAAAGCTTTATTCGATTTTTTACAATCATAAAGCATATACAACCAGCAATACATCAGGAATACAGTATAAAACAGATGGCTGGCATGAATTCATATAAAACCCAATAAAAAGAGAAGATTTAAGATCAATAAAATCACAGGTTAAAAAGTTAAAACATTGGATTTATCGACATTATATATGTACAATATAAAATTAATTAAATCAAATCAAGGACAAAGTGCAATTTGGCGCGCCCTCAAGATCCAAGCCCATGCTAGGAATGTTGCCAGAGCCAGTGCAATCAGTAGCGATGTATCTGTGCGCAAATTTTGATCAGCCTCTGCCGC
Source organism: Lissotriton helveticus (assembly GCF_964261635.1). Lineage (NCBI taxonomy): Eukaryota > Metazoa > Chordata > Amphibia > Caudata > Salamandridae > Lissotriton > Lissotriton helveticus. The sequence goes on from NC_136069.1 coordinate 1,476,451,245, forward strand.
TGCCCTGGTACCCAGAAGCTTACAGATAGGTAACAGCCAGGCCCGCCGTGGGGCAGCATAGACATCACAAACCCAGAAAATATGTGCCGTTGTCTCATTATTGGCAGTGCATCCTGGGCACCCAGCTGGGGTAGGTGGTGACCCTTTCAAGGTGAAAGATCTTACAGGGAGGGACCCCACCCTGAACTGAAAGTACAATTTGCGATTCATAGGTTTCGCGATTGCATCCCAATATAATTCCATCCTAGGGACCAGTTTGTGGTCCATAAAGCGGCTAGTAAGGGAAGAAGACTCATGTTACCTATTCCCAGTGCTTGCCTTTAACAAAGATTTAGATGGAAAAATGGAGTTTGCAGGATCGGTCCAAAATACAGTTCAGTCCTAACTCCCCTAAAAGAAGTCGGACTGCCTTGAGCCATTTAATTTGATGTAATGTGTTTGACTTAATGATATCTAGGAAACCCTGGGAATAGCCAACAAGATCAGGAGTGGTCCGCAATCTCCTTCAATGGATGAGGGGACGCAATTTGGCTATAGCTGCAATGGGTTTCTTACCTAGATCTAACATCAATGGACACATAGGAGAGCTCTGGGGAAGTCTAGTTATATTTCTTAGAAACATGTTCTCTGCTGAGGTAAGAGCTACAAGGTTCTCACAGCTCCACACTTCTGAACCATACAATGCTGAACTAACAGCCTTCAGATTTTAGATTTCAAGGACGGGACTGATAGGCTTGGAAAGGGTGCAATTGTACTCCTGACAGAGCGCTCCAGATATCTGGAGTCTGAGTTTGTGAGAGGCTATGTCGATTTGCCGGCCCCACTTCATACTACCTTGGAAGTTAACTCCCAGATAGGTGAACTCATTGACTATTTCAAGAGGGCCCTCTTTCATTGCAAATCCTCTCGTGTTTACCTTGCGTGCATTGAACCTCATTAACTTAGTTAGACACGTTGACCTCCAATCCCCTCTCACAGCAGAAATCCGCATTAAATTTGAAGAGCTTTCTTTAGTCCTCTCGGAGTCTTGGAAAGGATCAGCGTGTCATCGGCAAACATCAGGATGGGTACCTTTTCACCAGCAAGTATGGGGGCATTGGTCGAAATTCTGCTCATACAATCAGCAATTCCATTAATATAAAGCGTGAACAGCGTGGGGCCATCACACAGGCCTGCCTAACACCACATTCCACTGGAAATGGTTCAGTGACTTCCCCCTGTCCACCCCATCTAATTTGGGCCTTATTATCTTCGTGAAGTCTACTGATCAGGGATAAAAGATCCAGAGGTAGGCCTAGTTCTTTAAGGACAAGCCATAATTTCCAGCGGGGGACTAGATCAAATGCCGCCCTAAGATCTACGAAGGCGGCATAAAGGCTGCCTTTGCCCGATGTAACTAGCTTCCAGTAAATTAAAATGAATCGAAAAACTTGGTTGATGGTGCTTGTGGCTGCTCTGAATCCGGCTTGTAAAGGTGACAAGATCCCGAACTCCTCGATCCACTCCTGGAATCTATTGAGCACCATCCTTTCAACTAGTTTCTGGGAGCAGTCAATCAGGCTAATTGGCTTATAGTTCCCCGGGTGGTCTTTATCCCCTTTTTTGAAGACAGGGATGATTTCTGCGCTTTTCCAAGAAGTGGGGATCGATGCCCCTTGTTCAATTGCATTGGAAAGCAGAAAGATATATCGGCACCAACTAGGTTTGTCATGTAACAAGGTGCCGCCCGGTATGCCATCAGGCCCCGGCGCTTTCCCCAGGTAGGATAGAGCTCAGAGCTGTCTCGACTTCCCTCAGGGTAAAGGTTTCCCTCTGGTAGATCACATTCACAACTTCAACTTCCTTCTCCAGGGGTGTAGCGGAATATTGGGGTTTAAAATGATTAACCCAGGCTGTAACTGACACATGATTCTGGGGGCGCTCAGTCTGATCCCTAGTGGCCCAATTGTAGGTGCTCCAAAACAGCTTAGGGTCCTTAGAAGCACACGCCACCCTCAGATCTTGCCATCTTTGGTCTTCCCATGCTTTCTTAGCCTTAAGTTGTGCTTCCTTATAGAGTGCTCTTGTTTCATGTACTTTAAGTGGAATACCTCCCTTAATCGCTTTCCCTAAGGCCTTGCGTGCCATCCGGCATTCGTCATTATACCAGTATGTTTACTCATTTTGTGAACAGACTGTAGTCTCAAATGGGACTAAGTCATTCTATAAATACAGGGTTTGTAGTTGCCTATCTCTCTTGAATCCATAATCAATACCATGATTAGTTGGATTATTTTGAAGATGAAAGACAGCATTGCTTTCCCCTCATTGGTCCTGTGATTGCACCATTAGTTTAGTTCCTGAAGCATTTCTTGCATATGGAAGGATGTATACATTCTTTGAGTAAACAATGAAGGTGCTTAGCCAAATTTCACAAAAGATCTGTGGAATGGACTAATTACTCATCAATAGCTCCAGCTGGAACTCCTCTCGCCTTTTTGCCTAAGAAATTCAAGAATTTAAGGCCCTGTACTGATAGCCGAGTATTTAAAAAAAGTTATCATTAACCCTTTTGGTGCTTGTGTTGGCCAATAGCCGACACACAGCCTTCCTGGTGCGGGGAATGGCCATTGGCTGACACCAGGGAGGGCTTTAGCAAATCCTCTGTGCCTAGTACCTGAGCTTTTCCTTTTTTTTTAAATACCATGGGGGAGACATAGAAGCACTTCAGAATCCCTCCCCATCCCTCTCCTGCCCATCTGTGATATCAGCGAGGTGTGTTGACACCACAAGCCCCCACTGGAGCAGCTCAGATGAAGCAGATACAGTCTGCTCCTGTGTCTGGTGGGGTTTTGCGGGGTTTTACATGCCCCCCCCATGTTTGTGGAAGACATCGCTGGAAAGGGGAGAGCCTCCCCTTTCCAGTGATGCCCCTCACAAATATATTCATGATCTTGGATTGTGGTCATTAATAAGAAACCTTTTTTGTTATTTCGGGTAGCTATAGATTTTGGGCCCTAGCTCCAACCCCCACTTAGCAGCCCTTCTTACTGACAACCTCAGAAATTTGTACTAATCCAATGCATCAGTAAAACCCACCCACCCCGCCAAACACATACTAGATCCCATCTTTACAGCCTCAACAACATCACGATACACACCACAAGACCATCCACCTGGACAGCCCACACCACAGTCAGTTTCACAATCATCATCCATGAAAACAGAAGAACCCCCACAGCAGGCCCAGCACACCAGCATTAGAACAACCTAAAAGATTTGAATTGCATGACCTCTGTCCCTGAGAACAAACTAGAACCTATACAGGCCTCCTAATACACAACAATGAAAACTTCAACAAGAGGGTCTTCAACAATGCCAACACTCTGGTCCCCCTGGAATAAAGCCACATAGCAAAAATGAATGCACAAGCCAGCTGATACACAGAAGGCCTCAGCTAGAACTGAAATGAAGATTCAGCAAAGGGGAAGTGGAAAAAGACTCTTTCAAAGCCACGACCAGGCCTTTGACAATAAAGTGATTTCTATCAGCAAGCTCCTAACCCCCGTTCCTCAACCCCACCATCAGTTCAGCCACCAAGTAAACATGCACCTGTCAATGACCTTCTAAACAAACCCTCAGAAGGCACAGCCAAACTCTCAAATTACCAACATATGTCCCTCCTTCCCTACCTTGACAAAGTCTTGGAAAAGCCATCAACAAGTACCTCTCTGACCACAATGCCAAACACCTGATTCCCAAAGCAACACACTTAGGATTTAAGCACAACCACTGCATGAAAGTTGCAGTCGTAGCAGCAGCGAATTACATCTGGATCACACTGCTCATGGGGAATTAAAATCACGTCATTCTAGACATATCAGCAGCCTTCAACACCTTCTTCCATTCCATTCTAGTGTAGCAACTCCTTGAAGCATCCATCCAGGGACATGCCCTCGAATGGTCCTTTTCCTTCCAAACGATCAACAGGCCCCCTGCTCCTCAGAAGTTCAAAATCTGCAGAGTCCTGGTGGGTTCCTCCCTCAGCCAGAAGCATTTTAACATCTATGTGACTCCTCTGGCTGACATCATACTAACTCACAACATAAACACCCTCACTTACACTGACGACAAGCAACTGGTATTGTCTTTACCAAAACCAGGAACAAATTCACCACATGCATGACAGAAGTGGGCCCCCTGGATGAAATCCAATTGGCTCCAGCTGAACTCAGACAAGACCAAAGTGGTGGTCTTTGGGAAAGATGCAGTGGCATGGGACTCCACCTGGTTTCCCACAGACCTTGCACCTACCCCCATACCTTGCTCGCAAGCGAAAATGTTTGGAATCTTTATAGACAACAAACTGGACATGACCTGCTAAGTCAAAGCAGTGGTCTCATCCTGCTACAAAACCCTAAGAATGCTCCCAGGAAACACCAGGAAAACAATCTCTATGTCCTCATCACCAGCAGACTAGACCATGGGAACTCCCTGCATGCAGGGATAACCAACCAGGTCAGAAGAAGACTGCAGACAGCAGAACACAGCAGCTAGATTAGTCCTCAACCTCTAGCACTGAGCCCACATCACACCATTCCTTAGGGAGAGCCTTTGGCTCACGATATACAAGCGCACACACTTCATCCTCCTCACCCACACTAACAAAGCACACCAAAACACATGCCCTGCCTACATGAACAACTTTATTCACTTTCACTAACCTTCCAGACACCTCTGCTCTGCCGGTGTCTCACTAGCACACACCCGACATATACACAAAAGCAGAGGAGTGGGCTGTGCCATCAGGTACCTGTCTTCTCATACCTGTCCAACTAAAGCATGGAATGACCTCCCACAAAACATCAGTGCTTTCGCCTCTCTTCTTGAACTTCAGAAGAAGCTGAAGACCTGGATCTTCAAGTAAGCCCTCCAGGCCTGGTGGCACATATCTCCTACAAAGCACCTATATACCCTCATGGGTGATTAGCGCGCTATAAAAATACTGATACATCACATAACGTTATGCTTTGTTATTGATTCAGAATATTTTAGAGCCAATTAAAGATGCTCCAGTGTTTTAGTAAGCTTGGCTTTGGGGAAACAAAGAATTAAATACAAAGAGAAGTCTTTCTTTAAAGCACCATTTGGCCATTTCGAATATCGAGTTAGCTCCTTGAGTTAAGTAACTTTCTCTCAGTGTTCCAGCGCTATATGGATAACATCTTTTCTTACAGCCTAAATCTTTATGTAACAGTGCATTTGCATAATGTACTTTTTGTTTTTTCTAAGTCATGAAGAAAATTAGCAAAGTCTGTGAACTATTACAATGTTTAAAAGACAACCATTTAGCAACAAATGAGAAAAACATCTATTAATATATAAATATAAATTATAACTAAATGACTGAAATTCACACTGTCTTCTATTACTAGTCATGAGGCCTGTGTGGTAAAATTCACTCCATGTGTGGAAATCAGCAACTCAGCATTAAATTTGCCATCCTGCATGTAGAATTATTTTTCCATTGCCGCGTTGGCGAGCATGACAACAATTGCTTGCCGCTTGCAAGGGCGCACGAGATTTGCCACCCGCTAGTGCGGCTTCTGGCCATGACAGCGCCTTCCGTCACAATTTTTGTGATGCTACTGAGCTCCTGCGGCTGCATTTCAAGCAGATTCCCTACTCGAGAAGCATCTAAATCTACTCGAAAAGACATTTTCAAGTAAATATTCTACTCCAAAAGACCGTTCAAGTTGTTTTTTTAAGGCAAGAAGGCTTTTTTTAAAACGTTTTTTCAACAAGAAGGAAGTGCCCCAGAGACTCCAACTTCCTGTTCCTGTCCAGCAAGTTCCACCTAGTGCTTTGAGTGCTCTGCCCATCTCGTGATCACTTTTCATTTGGAGCTGGAAGGATCCTTCTCTTTATCTGCTGCATATATACCATTGAATATAAGGGCTTTTTTTATATCACAGGGAAGTTCAAAAACTGTGGTGTTGTTTGTTTGATAGAGGGCAAGCAACAGAATGTATTTGTACTTTTATTTGATTTTTAAAATGTATTGTGGTGGGTGGCCTACAGTTTCAGTAGGGGCCTAGTTATTATTATTTTGCATTTAGAGCCTGATTCCAATGCCAGTCAGACAGGCTTCTGCGGTCCTGTGGGAGGTGGTCCCACCACCGCTGTCTCACCCTTTACGCTTGCAGATTAACTAATAGCGCACATTTGCATTTCATTCAGGCAAGCAGGCAACCTGGTATGAAGGCTTTTCACATCTCAAGAGACTCTGTTAAGGAAACTTCAACTGAAGCATTTTAACAAATCAAAATTAGCGATTCCAGGACGACTGTCTTTTTTCAAAACAAAAGCAAATGTTTTGCTTTCCAGGCACACGATAGGGTGAGGAATGGGTGACCCCCTTCTCGGACTCCACAGCCTGGCTTGGAATCACGCCACACCGATTGAATTTCCGTTTACCTAGCAGCCTCTGGATAACATCTAGCATTGTTTGCACCCTCCCCAAGACTGAATTGATATGTAACATGTTTATCTTCAACTATTCTTCCAAAAATCTTGAGATTCTCTTGACTGTGTCCAGTATGATGCCACAGAATGGTAGTGCATGTGAGGGTCTCTGTCTTTTCAGGGGCAATTGTGACCCCCAAATCTGATGCTACCATCTGAAATGCATGTAGGGATGTTTCACAGACGAATAGGAATTGATCAAGGTGGTGAGTCACCCCTCTGGGTAAGCCCTAGAGCTGCCCACACCAGCAAGGTGCTGATTGTTCCAAAATAAGCTCACCACAAAAGGAGTCAACAGCTGAGTTAGAAAAATAGAGAAATGTTAATGGATAAAACTACACAAAGCCACACAGTAGAACTGGAAATATTACATTTTTAAGTTATTAGTTAAAATAGCACAAAAAGGCGTAAAGCACCAACTGGGGATAACTGATTGCACCAGATGGAACAAAGTCATTAATTTAGGCCAACTGTGATGGAGTGTGGGCCAGCTACAGGAAGCTGTTAGGCCCATTGAACATAGTACCTTCAATCCTGGTTTGCGGAGTATTGCGAGGATCCACTTCGAAGATGCATTGAAAAGCCAAACTGATGGGTCAGTTCTGAGATGCAGCAGAGCTGCGGTGCAAGATCCTACAGCTCCGTCATCAAAATTACCCCACTGGCAAGGGCTTGCGATATGAAGTAAGGATTTGGTAATGTGTTGCGGGGATGCGTTGGTTTAGAGGAGCTGCAAAGCTGCGATGTGGACTCTGGCATCCTCATCGAGGTAACTGTCGACAAGAGATGTGTGCGGCCTGTGTCGAGCATGAGTCATGCAACGGTGGTTCTGATATGATGATGGGCTGTGATGTGGGTCTTTGAGGTGGTTCTAATCCACCCTTCATCTGTGATGCATCTGTTCTGCTTGGGGTGGCACCACAGGTGATAGGGGAGGCCTCTTTGAGGTGCACCGCAAGTGTCATAAGAAAAACCCTAGCAGATGTCTCAAGTAGGATGTGACATTCAAGCAGGACTTAACACTTTAATTTCAAAAAGGATCTTGTCAGAACCCCTTTATATTCTGTTGGCCTCAGAAGGATCTTCTCTACTCATTCATGTGCGCCTGTTGTTTGATGCTCTGAGCAAGTTCACATCTCATTCGCATCTATTTAAATGCTAATTACTGGCTGGCAGATATTGGAGAGCAAAATGCACATTTCCATTCCGGGGACTTCAGGCAGGGCAACAGGAACTTTCTAAAATGTACTTTTCCGGAACAGCTAGAAAAAGTATAATGTCACTATTTAAATGGATTTTTTTATAACTGTTAAAAATAGCTGTTTCATTATTTTTCTAGCCAGTCCCAGTCTTAAGATACAGTATCAGTATTTAATATTGCATTCCAGGGCTTTCCTATATATAAAACAACCAAACATGCTACAGTGAAAATAGCTTTGAGGGCTTTTTCACTGTAAAGCTTTGTTTAACATTAAACTTATACATGTCCTACTTGAAAATACCATGTGCTCTTCCCAATGGGAAATAAAGACTACTTACCGTAACTCATAAATATTTAAAAGGAACGTTTAGGCCTGTTGAAATTGGGTTATTTTAACAGGTGGAATTTACAGTTAAAACCGACAGAGCCAGGCTACTGGTGCCACACCTGCACTCATGTTTACCTTGTCACTGTAGAAGATGGCAAAATTGGTGCCCCAGGCCACTTGTGACATTTAACTTACAGGTCCTGGCTACGTCTTGTTACCATATACTACAGATTGTAGCTAAATTAAATACATGAATCAGGTGTATACCAAGGTCACCATGTTGAGAGGAGGATCACACGCTCTTTACAACAGCTTAGCAGGGGTAAAGTGCACATAGTTCTAGAGCTAGGACAGATAGGGTTTAGCAAAAAGGGGTAAAACAAATCCTGGGTTACCCTGCAGAAAGGGCAAATATTCAACATCATGCTTTCATGGTTCTTTGTTATTGTCTCCTCCAACAAATGAAAATTGTGACCTTCATATTCCACTTGGATATTTTAGAGTCCTCTTTATTCCCCATTATTCATTTCCTTTTTTTTCTTTAATATTTAAATTTACCTGGCATTATTTTCAAACTTGGTTGAAGGTCTTTTTTATGAAACAGCTGAAATATGTGAGTAATAAGGGATGGAGCAATTCTTTAGAGAAAAATGGGGAAGCTTAAGATTTGTACAGTGAATTTAGGGGGCCTAAATGACTGGAGGAAGAGGCAACGGTTAGGGGAATTTGTACGGTCCAACTCTATAGATTTGGTTTGTTTACAGGAGACCCATTTACCATGGGCAAAAAGGAATTTACTGAATATCAGAGGATATGATCTATTAGCTTGCTCCTCCCAAACATCTATCATCAGAGGTGTAGCAATATTGGCCAAGGGTGCCCTAGGTGGGGTCAAATGCAAATTTAACAGATACCCTTGGGAGGTGGGTTGTGGTGGGACTTGGAATAGGAATTACTGTGTGCACAATATATGGGTCTAACCTTGACGACCCTGAGATCTTTGATCAACTTGAAGTAGAGTTGACGTTGTGGCCGAGGCCAATGATATTGTACAGAGATTTTAATATCTCTGTGGACCTTGTTAATAATTATGTCTACGCAGGGTGTAAACCTAAAGTATACAGAGCCTTGAACTCTTTAATTAATTTGCATGGGCTGGTAGATGTTTGGGGGAAGAAAGAACCCAACAAGGCAGGATTCACTTATTTTTCCTGTCCGCACAAAAAGTATTCAAAGCTGGATTACTTTCTAATATCAGCAACAGAAATAAAAATAGCAAGGATCGAGAAATTGCCGAAAGCAGTATCTGATCATAATCCGTTAGTGTTACAGCTTGATATGGATGCTTTAAACAAGAGATACTCAAAGTGGACCTTTGACAGGAAGATATTGGTTAACTTAAATTATGCAGAATACATGAAGAAGTGGGTCCAAGACTATTTTGACATGAATTGGTATAGTGCATCCCGGAATACAGTTTGGGACGTATTTAAAGCCTCCCTTAGGGGGGAAACGATTTGTTTTACTGCCAGGGTAAGGAAAGAGGCACGGTCCAAAAATGATAGACTGTTGAGAGAGCTATCGATTGCAGAAGAACAACATACTGAAGAAATAGAGCAGGGAAAAGAGGCCTCCGAGACTCAGCATAGGATTCTGACCATTAAATCCAAGTTGCATAAATGGTTAGCCCAGAAAGCCGCAGATGAATACCAATCACATAGGGGCAAGGTTTACGAGACAGGAGAACAGGCGGATAAGCTTTTAGCACTCCGTATTAGACAGGAAAGTACCAGGAATGTAATAACAGACATACGAGAGGCGGGTCAGATATACATGGAGTCTGATGAGATACTCAAAGTCCTTAGGACTTTTATCAAAAGTTGTATGAAGAGGAGATCTGTATGGAAGCTTATAGTATGGAAGATGAGGGAGGGGGTCCCCAGCTGGGCAGGCAGGCAAAGGAAGAACTAGAGAAAGACTTTCAATGGAGGAAGTCACTGAACCCCAGCAAGAAATTTCATCAAGAAAGGCAGCTGGGCCCGATAGTATTCCGCTGGAAGTTTATAAATGTATCCAGAGAGCGATAGCCCCCATAATGCTGGACTTATTTAATGGTATATTGTGTACGGGTGAAATTCCAGAATCCTGGAAGGAGACTAATATCGTAGTGTTCCACAAAAAAGGGAAAAAAAAAGATAACCCAAGGTCTTATCGTCCAATATCCCTCAACAATGCAGACACTCAAGTTTATTCACAGGTGCTCGCAAAGAGGTTGGGAAGGGTCATTGGCAGTTCGGTTTCCCTGTGGCAGCATGGGTTTATCCCAGGGCATGGGACAATGGATCATATAAGCATGCCATTGCACTTTTTGACGCACAGGTAGCCACGGGGGGACCGATGGCCATGATCCTTCTCGACGTGGAAAAAGCCTTCGGTCGAGTCACGTGGAGGTATTTGTGGGAGATTTTGGAACGATAGGGGTTTGACCACAAGAATAATTAAGGCTATTTTGGCAATGTACTTGGAGCCAAAGGCTAGAATTCAATTAATGGGAGGTAGTTCGGATAAGATATTTATTTCTAGAGGGACACAACAGGGTTGTCCCTGTTCACCAATACTCTTCGCTCTATACATCGATCCATTGATAGAAAGAATATTAAGCTGTCATGACATCAAGCCAATAGTCAACAATGGTTTAAAGGCCAAGCTGCTGGCCTGTGCAGATGACCTGGCGATAATTACTCCGGATCAAGTTAGGGCCATGAGAGCAATCACGGAGATCGCTAGTAAATTTGGGCAGAGGTCTGGCTATCTGCTGAATGAAAGCAAGACCCAGGTAGTTTGCACTAATAATATTAAAATGAATGATTTAAGGTGCACAGAAAGCGCTGTCTATCTTGGGGTCAGAATAAGTTCTGCAACAGATACAATATCAAAGGTTAATTTGGATCCACTGTTGAAGTCAATCTCGGCTGACTTAAAAAGAATAGACGCCTTGCACTTGTCTTTAGTGCCATAAATGTAATTAAATAAATACAATAAATACATACTTTGTTACTTTCAAATGAATAAGAGGCTCAGTTCTATGTCTGTTTCCATTTTGACTCAGAAATCAAGGGCCTGGCCTGGCATCCAACCAAAAAGTTTTTTAAGCAGCCTGATGGGTTGTATCCTTTAGTTGCCATGCAAGCACTGCCTTCAGTGACGAAATAAAATATGCATCCCAGGCTTTTCCCAAAATATGCAAAATGATAAATACACTTTCCGCCGACGGGTCCTGCTTTTTTCTCTGCAGGAGTGGAGTCTTTTTCGGCCACTAGTCTGCAATCTTGCACAACAGCCTTTGCAAGCAAATAATGCCCTGTACTTACCCTTAAATTAAAAGGTTTAATTTAGGAAAATGGATACCTCAAAAGATGTCATTCCGTTACCTTTTCAAAAGGCCAACGTTAGACCTAACATTTGTTTGCATTCACGTAAATAAAAGCTCAAAAGCTTAATATAGTGTCATGAAGAGTTAATTATAAAAACATTGAACTCTGGAAGTAACTATCCAAGTCAACGTATGTCTGCCTCCATTTTGTAATTAAAAGAAAGCTGCAATATGTTGCTGCCGGAACGTGCTGAACTCTCTCTTTAGGACTGGCGGTCACTACCCGGGACCGGAGGGGCCTAATCCGAGCACTGACACAGCACTAGAGTGCACTAAATACTGTAAAGTATTTTATTTGTCATGTCTCTATTGGTTTCCCACTCTAAACACAAACATTCCTTGAAGTGCAGAGTGACTCTGCACTTCAAAGAGTGTTAGTGTTTATAGAGCGAGAACGCAGACTGGTGCAGAAAAAGTTTCTTACTCTGAAGCTATAGGCCCTGCCACGCAAGACGCACCTCTGAGAAGCATACACACTGAGTGCAAGCACTGGGCCTAGCTTCAAAAACATGAGGATAGAAATGTTTCTGAGGCTAAGCCCTGCTGGCACACTGCTCTTATATTGCTCAGAGGTGCGTGCCACTGGTAGGGCCTAGCTTCAGAAACATTTCTATCTACATGTTGTTATATGACATCCTTTTATTAATGTAATAACTTTACTTTCACAATTGCTTTTATTAACCTTATTGCTTCTCAAATTTGCTTGGAAATGCACCATTTGCCCTTTTTTTCCAAAATGTTCTCAATGGGAGAACCCCCACGAACCCCGCTTAAGGTGTTCGGACCCGCTCGCTGCGCTTGCCAGCCATGGTGCACTCTGACATAAAGTGTACGACCTACCACTTTCAAATGTCACCAGCCCCCACTGCACATCTCTGAAATTGTGGGTACCCCTACTAGCATTTGAATTAGAGGACATTTTTCAAAATGACTTCTTTTTTAAACATTCTCTTACATTTGGAGGACAGAAATGCATAGAAAGTCAATTGGCAATAACACTTGATCTACAGTTCTGTGTTACCCCAAGTCTCCTAATAAAAATGGTACCTCACTTGTGTGGGTAGGCCCAGTCACCCGCCACAGGAACCCATCATAATTTTACAGTGAAAACTGACCCTTTTTTCACACTGTGAATAACTGTGAATTTTGGACCCTCACTCAGCTGACACCAGGGAAATCTAGCAAACCTGAACATTTTTGAAAACTAGACAGCCAGAGAAATCCAGAATTGTGAGACTTGTGTGGGCCTCACCAGCTTCTGTAACCCAGAATCCCTTGCAAACCTCAAACTTGGTCAAACAAAACACATTTTTCACGAATGTGACATGGAAGTGAATTCCAGAGTTTGGCAGCTAAAACACGAAAGGAACGTCCACCAGCTCTACAAAGCCTAAATCGTGGAACAACCGCCAGATTTTGGCCAAGAGACCTCAGAGATCGTGAAGGGACATAGGAAATAAGAAGTTTCTCAAGAATCCGAGGAGAGGATAACTTGAGAATCTTGAAGGAGAGACAAAAGGTCTTAAAGTCAATCCTTTGCGCCATCGGTAGCCAGTGGAGTGCACGGATAGTTCCTTTTGCAGAGCAGAACCTCGGTAGGCCTACCACAGCCCTAGCCGCAGCATTCTGTGCACGCTGTAACCGGACAATCTGCTTGATTAGCGCCTAACAGAAGTGAGCTGGCATAATCAAGTCGGGATAAAATGCTTGTCTGAATAATCAGCTGCCTGGTAGGGGCATCAAAAAATTTTAATACAGGCCTCAAGCCACGTAAAATCCCAAAACAGGTCGCTGCTACTTTTTTTGAATGGCCACAGAAAGTAAGGGCTGGATCTAGCCAGACACCTAGGTTTTTAACCTCCGAAACCGGGGTAGGAGTAATTCCTAACTCTGGGGGCCACCAATTATCACCCCAGAGGTTGCTTTGCTTGCCCACAATCAAGACCTCCGTTTTCTTGGCATTGAGCTGAAGACAGTTAGCTGTCATCCAGTCAGCCACTGCCAGGAGACCATTTCAAAAGCTAAGGGTGTCGAGGTCAGAATTCCCACTAAGAGTAACCGAAAGCTGCGTGTCGTTAGCGTAGGAGACAACAGTCATACCCCACAGCTTGGCGACCGCAGCCAGCGGCTGCACATAAAGATTAAATAATGTGGGACTCAATGCCGATCCCTGAGGAACTCCCAATTCCAGAGGGTAAGGTTTAGACTCATAGGGCAAAGAGGCGACCTTAAATGAGCGGTCTGCCAGAAAAGACCGGAACCATTAGAGTGCCATGCCAGAGACACCTGCATCTCCCAACCGTTGCAATAGTATCGCGTGGGAGACTGTGTCAAACGCGGCACTTAGGTCAAGTAACACCAGTGCCGCAGTTTGCCCAGAGTCCACCACAGTCCGCATCGAAAGAAGAGCTGTCTCGGTGCTGTGACCAGCACGAAAACCATTCTGGGAAGAATCCAAAATATTGACCCTCTGCAGATGTTCAGACAAGATGTTGTTAACATGGGCCTCAGCGACCTTCGCGACCCATGGAAGAAGAGAAATAGGTCGATAATTCTCTAATTTAAGAGGATCTAATGTGGATTTGCCTGATGAAGGAGACAGATTAATAAAATGACGTACATGGGGCAGACATCGAGTTGAGGATTCTCTCAGCTGTGCTGGTCTAAGTGGGTCAGCAGGGGACCCAGATTTTACCTTGGTTGCCAAGCTATCAAATACTTCTCCAGACATATCAGGGAGGATCGAAAGAACTACATCGATGGTGCAGCTGGGCCTCAGGATCTCACTCGGTGAGGTGGAACTCGGGAAGGAGCGATAGATGGTTTGTATCTTTTCAAGAAAAAAGGTCGCTAAATCTTCACAATGGGCCACTGAGCGGATTTCGGTTGCTGGGGCACTCTTGGTAGTGAGATCTTTAAGAGCTTTAAAAATCAACTTCGAGGGATTAGAGCAGTTTTTAAACTCTAGAGCGTAGTAGGCCGCACGGGCTCTACAGATGGCTCTACGATAAGTTTTTTTTTTTTTCACAACCAAGTTTATTAAGCAAATGATCATCACAAATGTGGCATCTCCACACATCAAGAACACCACAACAAAATCAATATAGCAATTACACAGGCAGCAAATAATAAAACAGATTCAGAATAGGCTTAGTATAGAAATTCCCCAACACCCTACCCTAACCCCCAACGCCACCCCCCCCCATTCTAAGAACCCCCCCCCCAACCCCCCCACCACACGTGTATATATAGCAACAGGGAAGAGAAATATGTGGGTGTAATTCCACCAGGGCGTTATCGCTGCGGGCCAAGATTGTCACTGCGATCAAATGTCCTCCTCCTGCTCCGCCGGGGGGTCCAAGGACAGACCACGATAGTCGGCCCAACGCTTCCAAATTTTGTAGTGTTTGCGCGGGCACCCCCTCGCCTCAAAGATCGGCCTCTCCAGACCCATGAAATAATCCAGCCCAGCCTTCCACGCAGACAAGGGGGGAGCCCTCACTGACTTCCACGCTCGGGCCAGGTCCCGCTTAGCCACCACCAGCCCCAATAGCAACAAGTGGCGCTTATATACATTACCACCAATCCCTTCCATGATATGCAAGAGGCCCAGCCGGTGGGTACGGGGAAGATCCCAGCCCAGGACCTCAGCCAGACAACTCCACACGCCCCTCCAGAACCCAGTCAATCGGCCACACGACCACACCGTATGCACCAGAGAGGCAGGCACCACTCCACAACGCAGGCATTCCGAGGACGCAATCAACCCAGCCTTCCACAACTGCTCACGGGTATAATAGGCACGATGCAGATATTTGAATTGAATTAGCCGGAGCCGGATCGCAATGGCAGTTCCACGTGGGGATTCCAGTGCCTCCCTCCAGTCGTCTTCATCAAGGGGGCCCACGTCCACTTCCCACGCCTCCCGAAGGGAGTGTAGGGTGGAGGAGCAATGAATTACAAGTGTCTGGTAGATCCTAGAGACCTTCCTGTCCCCCAAGTCCCCCATAAATACCTTGGCCTCTACTGGACTAAATTCCGGCAGGGAGTCGAGACCGGCAATGCTCGGGGCGAGGGCATGCCGCAGCTGGAGGTAGCGGAAGAACTGGGACTGAGGCATTTGGAACTCTGCACGGAGCTCTTCAAAGGATCTGAGGGTGGTGCCCGACACAACCTGGCCCAGCTGAGTAATCCCAATGGCCTCCCAACCCTCAAACCCAGTCAGGGCCGCCAACTCCGGGAGCAAACCATTGTGCCAAAGCGGCGTCTCAGCCGTCAGCCTGCCCCACCATCCCATGCGGCGCAATGACTGTCGCCACACCGCAAAGACCACTCCGGTGACCGATGGCAATGCACGGCGTAAGCGAGCGGAATAGAGAATCGTGTGGAGCGTGCGGTCACCCATGAGCAACCGTTCCAGGGCATACGCCGGATCTCCTCTATCACCATACCACCATTCATTTAGGACCAGCAGATGGGAAGCCTGGTAGTAAGAGAGGAGGTCCGAGGTGGCCAGGCCACCACTGTATGTGGACAGAAAGCACGTCTTCAACGCCACTCTGGCCGCACCACCCCCCCACAGGAAGCGGCCCAGCACTGAGTTAACCTGACGGAACCACTCCAGGCCAATGGGGTATGGGAAGTTCTGAATTTGGTACAGGAGCCGCGGAAGCGCCACCATCTTGAAGATGGCCGATCTCCCAAAGATAGTAAGCGGCATTCTAGCCCATGTCTTGACATCAGCCTGAACCCGCTCCCACACCGGCAAGACTCCACCCGCCCAGGCCACGGCCCGCGACTCCGAGAGAAAAACTCCCAGATACTTTAGGCCGTCCGAGGCCACTCGCAATTCAGCAGCCCAGGGGTCAGCAACCACACCACCGCCCAGCACCCACAGGGTCGATTTATTCAGGTTGAGGTGAAGGCCCGAGACCCGGCCAAACTCCCGCATGATTTCCAGAACTCGGGGACCTGATCGCCGTAGATCCGTAAGGAAGAGGAGGACGTCATCCGCATACAGTGCAATCCTATCCACCAGAGCCTCACTCCAAACGAAACCGCGCAACCGGTCATCCGCACGTATCCGCGACGCCAGAGGTTCCATGGCGAGGGCAAACAGGTACGGGGACAGCGGGCAACCCTGCCGAGTACCACGACCCACATGGAAGCGCCCAGAGGTAGCACCGGCCACGCGGACCGAGGCCGTAACGTTGGTGTAGAGGAGACGAATGTACGACAGGAAGACCGGCCCCAGGTTGAGGCGGGCCAACAGTGTGAACAGATATGCCCAGCTCACCGAATCAAAGGCCCGGTCCATATCCGCTAGGAGGAGTGCCGCCTGTTCATCTCTAGCACCCATAGCATCCACTGCTGCCTGCGCCCGCCGAATATTATGGCGAGTGGCCCTGCGAGGCATAAATCCAGCCTGATCAGGGTGGACTAGGTCAGCAACGTGGGGCAGGAGGCGGTTTGCCAAGGCCTTAGCTAGAACCTTGGCCTCAATGTTGAGAAGGGAAATCGGCCTGTACGAGTCATGTCGGTCCGGTGCCCTGTTCGGCTTCAAAAATACCACGATTTCCGCATGACGCCAATCCGGCGGCAACTCTCCCCGAGCCCGTGCCTCCTCTAGAGCACAGCGATAGTGGGGCCCCAGTTGGACGTGAAACTTTTTGTAGAATTCACTCAGGTAGCCACTCGGGCCGGGCGCCTTACCCGTATTCAGTTGACCAAGGGCCTCTCCGAGCTCCTCAGCCGTAAGCGGGGCGTCCAGTGCGGTTCTGGTCTCATCGGGGACGGCCTGCGGTAGCAGGTCGTCAAGATACGCGGAAATCTCGCTCGCCTCTAAATGATCCCGGGGAGCGTATTGCGCCTCGTAATAACGGGCAAAGCTAGCCGCCAGCAAGTCCGGGTCGGTCATGACCGAACCGTCATCTGCAGTAAGGCCCGGCAATACCAGGGGCTGGAAGGTCGCCTGGCACAATCTATGCAGCATAGTACAGGACTTGTCGCCCCACTGATACACCCTGCTGCGCGTGGCGAGCCACGCCTGCCGGGCTTCCTCATAAAGAACAGAGGCGTATGCTTGCTGGGCCTGCAAGAGCTGCCTCACAATGCCCTCGTCGCTCCCAAGCCGACCACGCTGCTCCAGCTCCTCCACGCGGGCCGCGGCGGTCACTATGGCCTCCCGATGTTTTCGTCGGGCAGCCACGCACCAAGCTATATCCACGCCCCGAAGCGTGGGCTTCAGCGCCTCCCACACCACCACCGCACTCACATCTCCAACCAAGTTCTCGCGCCAGAAATGATCAATCGCCACACGCAGGTGATGCACATATTCAGGTCGCTGCAACTGCCAAGAGGACATCCGCCATCGAAACGGCTGTCTCGTGGAGGGGAGGGTCATGGTAGCTAGGACGGGGGAGTGATCAGACAGGCCCCTGGGAAGTATCATAGCATCCTTGACCCGACTCAGACAGGCACCCGGCACAAACAGATAGTCCAGTCTCGAGAAGGACCCATGCACCGCCGACACATATGTGAATTCACGCACAGCAGGATGAAAGTGCCGCCATACATCAATCCAGCCCAGACCACTCGCAGTCGCATGCAATTTGGTGGGAGCAATAGTGGGGGGGGGATCCGACACCACAGGTACCCGCCTCAGACGATCCAGGCCTACATCCATAACCTCGTTCCAGTCGCCCCCCACCATGGTTAGGACCTCCGGAATCTCATCCCACAGCGCGAATAGCCGCTCAGACAAAGCCCACTGCAGAGGGGGGGGGCATATACGCTACCAAAAACCACCTGTTCAGTACCCAACCGGCCTTTGATGAAGATATATCGGCCCTGAGGATCAATCCACTGCTTGTCATGCACATAAGCCAACCTGCGGTGTACTAAGATAGCCACCCCCCGCGAACCCCTCGTAAAACCGGCATGGTACACCTGCTGAAACCCGAACCTCTGGAGGCTAAGGGCCTTAGAGCCCAGCATGTGAGTCTCTTGAAGCAGCAGCACATCTACCATCTCTCTTTTCCCCCAACGCAGCACTGCCCCACGCTTGATTTTGTCCAGAATACCCCTCACATTCCACGTCACAACACGCAGGGTCTTTTGAGGAGGTACAGTCGTAGTATCAGCCATGATCAAGACAGTGTCCAGCATCCGGCCCCCCACCCCACCCTGGCGCACCCCACAAAGCAACAAGATCAAAAGCCAAAGACACGTGTGGTCCCACCCTCCCAACCCGAACACCCAGTACCCCAAAACCCACCCGGCCCCCTCCGGCCCCGACCCCCCCAACCCCCAACAATAAGACAACGCCCCCCTGCACCCCACACCCCCCACCCCAATACCTCAGAAAACAGTGAAGTATCTGTCGCGGCATGGAGAGACCCGGGTCCAGAACAGAGAACCCAAGGCCCACCATACCAATGGATCCCAACACCCCCATCAACACTCACTCACCACCCCCCCAACAACACCCACTACTCGTGAGGGTCTAAGGCCCATAGAAGCCGCCACCCGAGCCCCGCAGTGGCCCTACCCAGAGCCCCAGAGTGTTTTAGAAGCATACAGAGAAGCTCAGGCAAAGTCTCATGGAACAGTCTCACCAGTCGATCCATTTCGGGCAACACCAACGGCCAGGCACCACCAGGGTTCAACTGCCAGCATCAGAGTGTTCAGAGTCAGTTGTGCCGGTCGTCTGCGTCGCACTGGCGGAAGCTGACCGTTTCTTAGATCTGGACCTTCGATGCCTTCCTCTCCGGTTGGTGCGGTCCGTCCGCTCCGGTGATGATCTCTGGGACCCGCCAGGATCCAGCCCCGGCTGGGCGTGGGGCCGAAGTCGCACCGTCTCATCGGTCCAGCGAAAAACCTCCTCGGGTGTATCGAAGAAGTGTGTCCGGGACTGGTGTACTACCCGCAGGCGGGCCGGGTACAGGAGAGAGTATTGAAGCTTCAGGCCCCGCAACTTAGCCTTGGCGGCCACAAAGGATTGTCGCTGCTGCTGAACCATTTTTGTGTAGTCCGCCATTCGTTTCTTTAGGGCGCCAATGTCTGTTTCGGTCACCGATACTCGAGATTCAGTCTCAGTGATCCTCGCCACTGCGTTTCGGAGGTCCTGGCGAAGCAGCGTAACGTCCGCTCCCACCGCCCCTATTTTGGCGTCCAGCATGTCCCGGGATTGGGTAATGGCCGCCAGGATTGCAGCGTTGTCCGGCCCTGATCCGCCACCTCCGCCAGACGCCCCGGTGCCACCATTGGGCCCGGCAAACTTGTCCATGGGGCCCTGCTTGGGCGGGCCCCCTCCGCCACCCCTGGTCATGGCCGCTCACGGACACTGCGGATCAGCACACTGGACTGGACGGGTAGGTTCAGCAGGCCCGGGGCAGTGAGTCCACAACAATAAGCACAGGACCACGGTCGGACGTCGGGGACCGGTGCCCGCGCAGGAGGGGCAGCGGGTCAATACGACTCCGGTGGCGCAACACACAAGGCAGGTCCCCACAATGCCCACAGGTACCTCCAGGATCCAGAGGAGGCAGGGCACCTTCAGCAGTATCCTCACGTAGTGGTGCCCCCAGGCTGCAACAGTGTCCTCATGCAACAGCGGCCCAAGAATACAGCAGTGTCCCCACGCAACGGTGGCCCGGGAATGCAGCAGTGTCCCCACTCACCAGCGGCCACCGGGTGAAGTACTTGGCCAAAGTCTGCGTTGTTGCCGCCACTCGCAGCGGCGCGCCCACTGCCACCTCTCGGCTGTCCAAAAATCGAGGTCCTCGGCCCACAGCCAGCCACCAGGCCGCCGACCGCCGTCAGCGCCCCAGGGTCCCAGAGGGAACGGAGCCGCCAGAACCCGGCACCGGAGGAATCAGGGCCCACTCACGGACCGACGGCGCCCGCCCGGCACCAACCACGGGCTCAGGGCCAAGCGCTGCAGGGACGTCCGGAATCCGCACCACAGATGGCACCTTCAGCCGCGCTCCGACAGTCGCCACACGGCGTCACCAAACTCGAGGTCCCCGGCTCGCGGCCAGCCACCAGGCCACACTCCGCCGTCGGCGCCTCAGGGTCCCGGCGGAGACAGAAACGCGGGATCCCGTCACCGGAGAGAACAGGACACTCTCCGAAGTCAGCAAGACTCGCCAGGGATCTTCTGCGGGCTCGGGGGCCAGGATAAATGTCTAAAGTAAGTTCGGGCCGGCGGGAGCTCTACCAAGCTGCGACCGCCATCATCGCCCGTCAAGCCACGCCCCCCTACGATAAGTTTTAACTTTAGAAAGATATAATGCTTTCTTCTCAGCCTCGAAGGTTTTCCACCAGCACCTTTCCGCTTGTTTACAAGCTTTTTTCAAAGGCAGCAAAGTACTATTGTACCAAGGGCTTGGCTCTTGAGAGCGGCATTTGCTCCAAGTGGCAGGGATCAGAAGATCGAGAGCCCGAATGATCCATTCGCAAAATAGATCATAGCCATGGTCTACATCTGTGAACGGACCAAGCGGATTTTCATCAAGTAGTCTGTGAAAATCTACAAGTGTTAATTTTTCCAGGGACGTTTCAAGGCAACTTTCTCTCAGGGTTTAAAGAGAGGGTCATTGATCATAAGAACAAGTTTCACAAGAAAGTGATCAGACCAAACTATTGGACTAGGTGGTGACACCTTGGCTCCTGTTAAGTTGGTGAATATAGGGTCCAGGATATGACCGCCCTCATGTGTAGGGTGGGTCACCAGCTGGCTAAGCTGTATAGCCTCCAGGTCAGCAAGAATGCTACTGATAGCTGGAGAATGACAAAGGTCAAAATGGAGATTAAGGTCTCCAAAGACACTAAAATTAGCAGAGCTTAGTGCAAGAGAGCTCACCAGATCAGGGAGAGCCTTCCTGAAAGCAGTGTCACTTCCAGGGGGACGATAGATCAACAGTCCCAAAAAGGAGAAATGATGGTTAACCATTATGCTAAAATGTGCACACTCACAGCCATCCACCTTCAGGGTCTTCCAGGTACAGGGAAAGCAAGACTTTACTATTGCAGCAATACCCCCACCCCTAGAGTTGCGATTATGGGTGTAAATGGAGTATTCCGGAGGAATAGCAAGATTCACAATAGCCGACGCTTCATCCTGTAACCATGTTTCGGTCATGAAGAAAATGTCCGGGGTCCCCTCGGTAATAAGATCATGTATACCGGAATGATGTTTAGCCAAGAATCTACCATTAAGACTCCAGACTATAAGATCAGAAGGGCCCTCGACTCAGTACACAAAGATGCCTCCGAAGGGAGACCAGCTGCAGCTGGGATAGGGGTAGATTTCTTCAGAGAGAAATTACCACAGGCACATTGAAAGGGGCCGCACAGCGGATTAACCGGGCCCAAAGTGCAATTTGGGAGCCAATGCCGAATACTCAGAAGCTCCTCCCTCGAATACCTACCTCCAGTGATCTGAGGCAGAGCCGGGTTCCTGGCGCTGAGCGCTTCCTTAGCGCTGACGGGCGCAGATGGGCAGGACTCTGCACGACTCCGGCGCGAGTACGGCGCTCCTGCTGCGCGTCACCGCTACGTGTCTCCATGACAGGTTTAAATAGGCGACTCGCCTGCACGCATGTGCACTAGAGCGCACCCCAAAAATGGTGTCACCACACGTCCCTACCTACCCCCAAGATGGCCGCGAGGCGAGGATACCTGCCGAAGAATCCGCTAAAAGCAGCGGTGAGTATGACGATTATAGCGCTGGTATGCGCTATAAATCTAATTAAAAACAGGGAATACTAAAGTAAAATTAAATAAAGAGTAGACAAAACAGGGAATTTATAAAACACACTCGCAGTCGCAAATTATATCGCCCAGGACCTGATGTCTAAATCTCCAGCGTCAGCGTTATACACACATACCTTATCCAAGGGCGAGCTGGCAATGAAGTTCGTCATAAATAGGCGACTCGCCTGCACGCATGTGCACTAGAGCGCACACCAAAAATGGCGTCACCACACGTCCCTACCTACCCCCAAGATGGCCGCAAGGCGAGGATACCTGCCGGAGAATCCGCTAAAAGCAGCGGTGAGTATGACGGTTATAGTGCTGGTATGCGCTATAAATCTAATTAAAAACAGGGAATACTAAAGTAAAATTAAATAAAGAGTAGACAAAACAGGGAATTTATAAAACACACTCGCAGTCGCAAATTATATCGCCCAGGACCTGATGTCTAAATATCCAGCATCAGCGTTATACACACATGCCTTATCCGTTGCATTGCTTGCTCATCTGAACAGCGCCACAAACTAGTCATAAACCGCACATTTTACATCATTGACACCTAAGTTAAAGATGCAGTAGGAAATATGATTTGCGTTTTATTTTCGCACCGGTTTTATATTGACACTATAGCTACTCTGAAATGTCCGGGATAAAGTATATAACATAAGCGATAAAATAAAAACTTCACCAAAGGAATCACCTATATTCTAATTTCAAGAATATACATTTTCAAAGTGTTACGAAGGTCTCTTTCCTATTTTCAGTGAACCAAAAGGCTCCTCTCTTATAAACTAATTACAGATGTTCCGACTCACACAGCACCACCATGCGTCACATGATAGTATCCCCCTTCATATGGTCGCCCAGTGAAGAGCTGGTTTTACATGGTGAAACAAAACGTGCAAAGGAACCCATACATATTACAGAGACTTACTCTCATAACATGGGTACTTGTATGCTCTCATTATTCTGGGTCCAGTTATGCAGCATTGACTATTCGGTCACTCTTGTACCATTGGTAATAGGGTGTCATAATGGTAGAGCTTGATGCAACAACAAAATAAGACCATTGATTATAACTGTTGTTTCTTGAGACTATAACCACTTCTTTTTTGAAAGTGCAACTTTAACTCTGCCGCAAACTTGGTGTTAGTTGGTATACAGATGATTTCAGACTGTGAATATAAAAAAAGTAGACATTCAATAGAAAAAAACAAAAGATAAAGGTACGTTCTAATTAGGTGACAATCTCAGTTAAAGCATACGTTTTAAAAAAAAGAAACCACTGAAATTCACCAGGTATAGTTATCTCAAGTAACTATAATTTGTGCCCTACAGTAAAAAGAACTTGCATCCCCACCATGAACATTGCTGTCATCAATGATGTGATTTCAGATGTTCAGTGATGTGATCAATGATGTCATAGAATATGTCAACCCCGCTGGTGACCATCCCCTGCCTTGGAGAAATAACAGCCAGGCCCTACAATCAAACTCCCCACGGGCCCCCTGACCCCTGTAGCCCCAAGGCCAGGCCCTGCTCCCAAATCCCCACTGCTGCCTCCCAAACCCCCCAGGCTCCACAGCTGACTATGTGATGTTGCAGCATTAAGGGTTTCATTTTGAGTAAGGCAGACCTACTGACTTTGTCAAAGGGTCAGAACAGCAAAACATTAAAAGTGGGTCTATTAGCTTTGTCAAGGGGTCAACACATTAACATGTGTAAAGCAGACCTATTGTCAAAAAGTCACCAATAATTATAATCAAATGTATGTTAAATAGATTCACACATTGCAATATTTAATAAAAATGATTGTCAGAAAATGTTTTTAACACAGACTTATTAAAGGTAGATCAACATGTCTTTGTGTCTTTCTTTTTCTATGGAAATGTGGTCCTAGCTATATCTATATTTCAGAATAAATAAAACAATTGTTTAGTTAATTTACATATTTTACTTTTTTATTTTATTTAACATTTGCTTTTCTAAATATGTAAGACTGTTGGATAACAAACCTTTGTTCAGGAAGCAGCTAAAAGCATGGCTCTTTGCTATTTCATACTAGTCTCGTTGTATCTGAGTTGTCAAAATGCAGTGAGGCTAGCACTGGGAAGCCTACAGGTAGGCATGCGCTCCAGAAATCTGCATAGAATATGAATTTTCTAATGTAAAAGGCGTACACCTTTTATTATAATTATTGTGTAAATATATTTTGTTGATTTAGTCATGTTTTTTGTGTGATTGTGAGCTTTTCTATTATATTTTAGCATTGTAGTTATACTTTTTTAATTATTGTTTTATTTATTATGTACTAATTATTTAACAGTTTTAATATACATTTTAGAAAAAATATTCATTTAAAATACTTATATTTATTATTTTATTGTTCTAAATGTAACTTTTTTAAAGTACAATGGACTTTTATTTTTAATTCAGTTTCATTTCTGAGCAAATAGTGAAAATGTTAACTTTAAATTACAAGTTTGTGAACATATCATGTGTTTTTCATATTTTTTATGCATATATTAATATTTATATTTAGTAACCTAAGTGAAGTTCAAATCTTCCCCCAGTATTGCTATGTTTGGAGTTGGAATAGTAAATGTGACCTCCCCAAAGTCTAAGGCTTTCGCCAATGTGTCTATGTGAAGTGTTTATAGTAAACCTGACCTCCCCAATGTCTCACACTTTCCTCAATACAACTATGTATGGAGTAGGAATAGTAAAATTCATGTCCCCAAAGCCGAACACTTCCCCCATTGTTGTTAAGGTTGGAGGGTGAATAGTCATTTTGAGGCCCCAAATATTTGTGGAGTGGGAATATTGAATCTGACATTCACACATTTTCATCAGTGTCTCAGTTTTGTGTGAGAACAGTAAATCTGAGGTTCTCAAAGTCCAACACTTTCCCTTATGTTGCTAAGCTTGGAGCTGGTATAGTAATGTGAGTTTCCAAATGTCTACCACTTTACCCACTGTGAATACGTTTGAAGTGGGAACAGTACATCTGAGGTCTTGAGAGACCAACACTTCTCCAAATTTTGGAGTGGTAATAGTATATATGACCTCCCAAATGTGTAAAATGTCTCCTAATACTTGTAAGGCTGGAGTTACTTTAGTTATAACTTTCTGAATAAAACTGTTTCTTCTCATGTTATATATTCTTAATTTAGATTGGTACATTTTATTTTTAGGTTATACACTTATTGTAAATACATTGTTAGCAAATAATATTATTTTAACATACACATTTTATTAAAGCACACCAACTTTAAAAAAAATCATTTTTATTTACACAAGTTAACATTTTCATTTTAACATAAGACATTAATCATTTTACATGCAAAATATAATTACTGCACATAGATATTTCATACTAAATAATTGGGTTATAGGCTGAGGAGGTGAAACCCTTATCCAGCACCAACCACAATTCTTCTCAGGTGAAGTCACAAACAAACCTTAAATTAACCTGTGCTCAACCCTCTGGTAGCTTGGCACAGAGCAGTCAGGCTTATGTCAGAGGCAATGTGGAAAGTATTTGTGCAACACTTCAAACAGTAACACAGTGAAAACTCATCGCAAAAGGTTCCCTCTAATGTAGAAAAATAGAGTAGCTTTTATAAATAAAACATGACCAAAATAAAAAAAATAGTAGAACTGGAGTTATGGATTTTGTAAACGGTTTAGGGTAAAATTGAGCCAAAAACAGAAAGCAACAACTGCTGCTATCTGGTCGTGTGAGACCTTGAGAAAGTCACAAGTTCAGACCGACCGCAATGGAGCACAGGTAAGGTACAATGACCAGGCTAGTCCCGCTGAAAAGTTACCTTCTCAGTCCAACAGCTAGAGTCTGAATCGCAGTGGATGTGGCCATAATGGGGCAGGGAATCGTCACAACTTGTCGTTGTTATGGTGCGGAGATCCTGAAGTTGTCATGGACGGTCGGGCTAGAGCTTTGAGGTGTCTCACCACATGGTCAGTACTGTTGCGTGAGATGTCAGTGAACTAGACATTGCAAAGATCATGTTGACCACTAAACCTAACAATCACTATAACGATCCCCTACCGGAAAAGTGATGTTCTTCTATAAACAACCTACTAATCCCGTCATGGACAAAGGTCATAAATGCCTCATTGTCACAAGGCCAAGTACCGGCCTGCCTAAAAACTGGTCAACTCATTCCACTCTTAAAAAAACAACAGAGAACCCCTCTGATCCTAACAAATTCAGACCAGTAACAAACATTCCCATGCTAGCCAAAGAACTGGAAAAATGTGTCCAACAACAACTGAGTCTTCATATTTCAGATTTCAATCTGTTAAATGATTTCCAATCTGGTTTCATGCTAAACCATAGTACAGAAACAACAATTCTGCACATCGTAGATGGCGCTTTACTGGCTCTTGACCACAACGAAACATGTCTCCTAATCCTGTTGGACCTGTCGTCGGCTTTCAACACTGTAAACCATGCCAAAATATTAGATCGGTTGAAGAACAGAATGGGGCTAGAGGGAACAGTCCTAAAATGGTTTATTTCCTTTCTTGAGAATAGATTGCAAAAATTAATTGTCAACCAAACCCTTTCAGGCCCAACCAGAAATACAATCGGAGTTCCGCAAGGGTCAACGCTATCTCCGGCGCTATTTAATCTATACATAGAACGACTCACGGATATACTACAAAAAGTGAAAAATTCTTTCCACATGTAAGCAGATGACACTCAGCTGTACATCAAGGTTGCATAGACAGAAGAGATAAAGACCATAAACCAGGCACTAACGAGATCCGTCCAATGGCAAACCATGAACCACCTTAAGCTTAATACTCAGAAAACCAAAATCCTACAAGCTACACCCCAGAAGAGCAAATCAAATATAGTAGAATGGACCAACCTTATCACTGCTCTAAAGTGTACTCCGATGATTGTCGACTCTACTAAATCTCTGGGAATTACTCTGGACAAAACCCTGAACATGTTAGCACATATCAACACATTGGCAAAAAATGCCAGTTTCCATTTAAGCTACCTGCGAAAACTAAAACCATTCCTAAATAAAACAGATCTTAAAACAGCAGTTCCGGCACTGGTCATAACAAGGATTGAGTATGGTTGCACTACTTAGGCCATGATCCCCAAGATCTCAACAGCCCCACTGAAAGCATGTCTTAATGCTGCCACAAGACTTATATCTGAATCTAAAAAATATAACCATATCTCCCCTCACTCGAAAGTACTCAACTGGTTCAATTCAAGTTGGCATGCATCACTCACAAAGCGTTACACCACAAAACACCAGTTTACCTAGCACAGAAACTCACGCTACCAGGAGGGTGCCGGTCCTCCAGGAGCCAAGCAGACCTACTACTGAAACCGGCTAGTTTTTGTATGAAAAGAACTTATGAACGAGCGTTCTGTAAAGTGCTCTGATACCCTACACAGGGTCATGTTCGCGCTATAGAAAACACTAAATAAATTTAAAAAAAAAAAGCCGGCCTGACGGAACTTCGCGTTGTTGGGCTGTGTGTGTGACAAGGATTGAGTCCCATTGCGCCCGTTTGTAGTCTCAAAGAGCCCAAAAACTTTAATTCAGCCTCTCTGAGGCCACACAAATGGTCCAGGACCTGAGAGGTACCACACGGGAGTCAGTGACTTGCTCTAGCTGGATCTGAGTGCAAGTGCAGGTGGTTGGAAGCCTGTAATATCCATGTGGCTCAGAACAGGAGGCCAGCAGACCAGTCCTTGAAGTCACTCTGGGTGCCCTAGGTACAAAAGGTGCAGGCCAAGTTCTCACCCAGGCAAAGGGCAGCCAGTGAGCCAGTCAGCACAGCAGGGCAGCAGACCAGCAGAGTGGCAGGCCTTAAGCAGCACAGCAGTACTTCTTCCTGGCAGACTATCCACAGGTCCAGAAGTGTAATGAAGATTTGGTGTCGGAGGTGCAGTATTTATAACCAGTTGTGCCTTTGAAGTGGGAGAGAAGCTTCTAGAAGTTTCCCTTTGAAGTCCTTAGTCATCGTGCCTTCCCTGTTCTGGCTCCAGACTAACTACCAATGGCATGCAGCCCATTGTGTAGAGGCAGAACACAGCCTATTCAAGTGTAAGTGAGACTGTGTCCAGTTCTTCCCTCACATCCTGCCACCAATGGCCCATCCAGGCCCACCCAAGCTCCCTATTTTATGTGGATGTATAGGAGAAATACAGGAAGCTCAACTGTCATCTACACCCATTCATGTGCCCCAGTTACAGGCTACAGGCACTAAATGCCAAAGGCAGGAAAATGCGATCTTTCTAAAAGTGCCATTTTCAAAATTGCTATTAAAATCTGATTTTAACATGTTAGGATTTCTCATTAGAATTCCAGACACCAAACATGAACTGAGTACATGATTTCATATGGAAATTACAGCTTATTAAAAATAATAGGGTTAATCCAGTGTTAGTCAATATAGTCAATAGGAGAGGTAGGCCTTGCAGCAGTGAAAAACAAATTGAAGGGGTTTTTACTACCAGGCACGGCAAACTAAAAAGCACATATGCTACATTTTAAATACAGTGCACATTGCCCTCTGGGCTGACCAGGGCCCACCCTATGGGCAACTTATACATACAAAAAGGGAAAGGTTTGGGCTGACTAAAGTTTTTTTTGCCAGGTTGACAGGGCAGTAAAAAGCTGCAAACACATGCTGCAATGACAGGCTTGAGGCATGTTTTAAAGGGCTACTTACGTGGGTGGCACAATCAGTGCTGCAGGCTCACTAGTAATATTTACCTTACAGTCCTTGGGCTCATGTAGTGCCAGTTTACTAGGGACTTACAAGTAAATTTAATGTTCCAATTGGGTACAAGCCAATTATACCATGTTTTAAGTAGAGAGCACAAGCACTCTAGCACTGGTTAGGAGTGGTAAAGTGCAAAGAGTGTAAGGCCAGCAAAAATGAATTAAGCAAAAAGTCAAGGGCATAGGCAAAACGTTTAGCGAGGTGACCTTGCAGAGAGGGCAGGTCCAACATTAATCAATATATTTATTATGCTTCACTACATTTGTAAACTTTTTTCTCTCATTTATATATATTAAAATGTATCATAAATAAACTATAATTTATTTGTAAGTATTTTAAGATATATTTATCATGACAGCATTTATATTTTTCGATAACCAAAAAGATACCACCTTTCTTACTTTATATTATTATTTACTTTTACTCTTTGCTTTGCCTTTAGTCTGTCTTTATCATTTTAGGTGCACAAGTCAGTGTGCAGTTGTGGTTTTGCACTTGTGAACACTGTAATTGGAAAGGCTTATTTATAATTTTTTTCCAAGGGTTCAATGTTTTGGGGTAACTGTTAAGCATTAGCACCAGATTTAAATATAGACAGTTGTGCAGTCGTTCTCCATGGTGAGGGAATATTTTACTCTGTTGCCCGGAAGGAGGTCCCAACTGCTAAATTAGAAATGTCTGTTGGGCAACACACCACTACCATCAAAGCGGTTTCTGTGAATGCATTCTAACTTTGAAAAATGGCTGTCAAACATGATGTGGGGTTATGTTTTTGAAAATAAAAAAACAATGTCCCCCTTGCCATGGGAGTCAACTCCAATTGCGAAGGTTTTTAAAAAAATGTTTTTAAGGTCCCTAACCATCAGGGTTTTCCTGGCATGTGACAGACACTAAAAAATGTTTATATTTCGATCCTTCTAAATTAGGCGAATTCTCTAAAGGACCTTAAACCATTGGGCCTTCGGAAAAGTTTGACCACGGTGAAGATGGAGTAGTCTCAGCCACCGGCAATCTATGGTTCACCTCCTTTTAACTTAGGCGGGCAGACCATTATATCAGTGGAAAAGGTACTCCTTGGCAGTTGCAACAAAGTACCCGTTCTGCCAACATGTACGTTTGGCCCTTAGGTTAGTATTTATAAATTATTACAAATGATAATTGTTGGACTTGGCCCTTCTGGCAGGTTCACACCCAATCTTTTTGCTTTTGGTATGTGATCTGTGCTAGTGATTTTGGGGTCTCTGCGCACTTTTGCCCTGTGTCCCAGAGTAAAGTGCGTGCGTGTAGTATGGCTGGCCTGCCCTCCCATAGGAATGCATGGGGAAAGTGTATGTCCATGTTAGTTCCTGATGCGTGGGGAGTGCAGGCTCGAGTTTGGTATGTGCGAACTCGTGAGAGTGAATGCTGTGCAATGGTATGTGCGGCTTGTATGTGTCTAGTGGGGAAGTGCCACTTCTAGACATTGATGTGTGTGTGCAGTGAGGGTGCTGGAGCGTGATTGGCTGGAGCTGGCTAGCAAGCCTGGCTCCAGGAAGTCTGGATGGGTCTGCCCAGGAGTGAGTGGAGAGATCAGCCTGAGTGATGTGAGGGAGGGCTGCACCTGGTTCCTGAATGGGGCTGGGCTTTCCCCACACAATGCTGGCTCCACCCCCTGTGGTGCGTCTAACGACCCTAGCCTCGCTAGTGAATGAAAGGGGTGGTTGAGCCATCAAGGGTGCTCCAAAACCAGCTGCGACTGGTTTCTCCCCCATCCTGCACCTACAAACAAAGGATTGCACAGTATAAGAAGGGGCTGTGTCCCCTTACAATTTGTTCTGTTCTGTTCCAGGATCCTGCCAGAGGGGGTTGTTGCTGTGCTGGGGCCAGGAGGACCGCCACTTGGATTGTCTCCCTGCCAGGAGACCCAGTGAGCTGGCTCTGGGCCCAGCCTTGCCCCCCCTGCCTGCCTAAGGACTTTGCTAGACTCTTTTGCCTCCATAGCGCCTGGGAGCGCTTTTCCTTGCCTCTGGCACCTGGGAGCGCTTTGTCCTGCTTCCAGCGCTTTAAGAGCACTTTATTTGTCAAAACCGGTGCCCACCCGGCATTGGACGCGTTTTGCCGATTTTCGCCGCTCATTGCCCCTCCTTGGATGTGTTCGTGCCCGCCTCGATCTATTTATTTACCAGCCGAGCCGGTGCCCACCCGGCATTTGCTTCGTTGTCCCCCCGCCGGCCCGCCGTGCTGCCTGTGCCAACCCGGAAGTGGTCGACAGGCCGGCCAATCCTAGCGCGGCCCGACCGGAGGTCCCGCCCCGCAGCCGGGCAGCGAGCAGAGAGGCGACGGAGGGTGCAGACGGGGCTCCATGGTCAGGAGGAGAGCCCCGCCGCCCCAGAGAGAAGTGCCGCCGTCCGCCTGGCTCCCCGAGTACCGGGAGAGCCCATCGGAGGAGCCAGGAGACCGAAGTGTAGCACCAGAGAGGTCCCGGTGAGTGCGGGGGCGTCTTTCTCTTTGTTCTCAGAGCGGCCCCAGCTGGCAGAGGGCCGCTCCAACGATCACGGGGGCATTTGCAATTTAGAGCCCAGAGAGGCTCCGTGGCATTTGCTTGAGCCCCGAGGCTCTTGTGGGCATTTTGGCATTTAGAGTTCCCTGAGCGGGACTCCACCATCCCGGGCGCAGTGTGCATCTAGAGCCCCGAGAGGCCCAGCGCGCCCCTTCGTATTTACAAGCCTGCGAGGCTCGAGGGGGCATTTGTTCTTTAGAGCCTGCGAGGCTCAGACCCGGCACCATTGTTGTTCCAGAGTCCTGAGAGAGGCTCGAGTGCCAGTTCTTTGTCCACGAGCCCAGAAAGGCTCAGCAGTGCCGCAGTTGTGTTTCCGAGCCTGCGAGGCTCAGGGGGCAAGTTAGTTGGTCAGAGCCCCGAGGCTCCCACGCTGTGTTTTGCCCCACCATTGTGTTCTTGAGCCCACGAGGCTCCAACGTTGGCATCATCATTGTTTACAACTGCCCAGCACTTTGTGGGCAGTTGCCACGTTTAGGTCTGTGTTCTTTGATGCCTGCGCAGCCTGCCCTGACATTTTGGACTAAGGGCATTTCAGCCCTTGCGAGGCCAGTTGGCCTGAGGGTCAGTTCTAGTGTTGTGCCATGTGCACCTAGCGCAATTTATGATTTACTTGCTTATGTGATCCCTTTGCTAAATGTGACCTGCTTAGGTGATTGTTTTATGTTTCTTCCCCTTTGCTAAAAGTGACCTGCTTAGAGGATTGTTTATGTTTTATTACCTTTGCTAAATGTGACTTGCTTAGGTGATTGTTTTATGTTTCTCTCCCTTTGCTAAAAGTGACCTGCTTAGAGGATTGTTTATGTTTTATTACCATTGCTAAATGTGACTTGCTAAGGTGATTGTTTATGTTCCTATAGGTCCTGATAATAAGGTCCTAGTGCCCTGCGTGATTTTCCTAAAGTGGTTAGGGTTGCGTAGGAGGTATTTACCCTTTACCAGTAGTTACTGGTTGTGAGCTACATTTACTATTTTGGTGATACAGTCCTTATATGTCTATGTGCTAAGTGTTATACCTACAAGTATTATTTCTACAAAGTGCCTACCCCTGACAGTGGTCCAGGTGGCCCTGTCCTGTACATAATCCCTTGTAAATTCTGCCCGTGCCTGTTGGCACATTTTAAACTGTGTTTTGTTATCTAATGTGTTTTTATTATAATACAAAGGCTATTTTTGATATAACCTTGTGTGGAGTTTCCTTTGTGGTGGGCCTTGGGTGTTGTTGCTGGGGGTGCGTGCGCAAACACTTAACTCACATCGCCTCCAAGTTTAGCCTTGCTGCTCGCGTCACGTTACCTAGAGGGTGAGCAGGGGTTATCTTGGTGTGTAACTCCCTTGCCCTGACAGAAATGGTGATCCCTGACTGACTTTGGCGTGAGCCTTGGCCAGCCGGGGGTCCCGTCTCTAACAATAATTAATTTATTTTTGAAATGTGCGTTATTTATTTTAGGTGAGTGCATTAGGCCTAATTGTAATTCTTATTAATTTTATGAATTTGTTTATATTTTTGATGTATATGTGTTTTTTATGTTTTGCTGTTGTACTTTGGTTATTATGTGGCTTGTGAATGTTCTGTGGGTGGGTTGCATGTTTTTATTTTGCAGGTTTTAACTCAGATATTGGAGATTATGCTTACCACTGGATGCAGTTATTTTGTTTTTTCAAGGAATATTAGTGGGTTACTTTTTATCCAAAGCTAAATTGTATTTGTTTTCTTATTTTGCTTGAGTGTTTCTTTTTTTCTTCTTTTTCAGATTTTGAATGGATTCCTTAGAGTCCACATATTGAATTGGATGGACTATTTTGTTTGGCTTATTTTTGCAGTATTTTGGGTAATTTTCTAAACACATTTATATGGGTTTGTTTGGGTCAATATATTTTTTCAAGGACTTAAGCTAAGGAATTATTTCTAGTTTTATTTTCTATCATATATTTTTGTGCAGGGAAAATATATTTAATTGCTGTTTTTATATTATGTATTTATAAATTGGTTTATTATGTTAGAATGTATATGTAGGTAACAAATGTTTGGTGTTTTTTAAATATGTTGTGTTTCATTTAATATAAGTATTTATGAATGCATACTTCTGCAATTTTTAGTGGTCAACATGAATAATGTTGTATTGTACATGTATTATGTGTTTCAGATTGCTATTTAAAGCGTATTTTGTTATTAGTTAAAATAAATACATATATTTCTATGTTATTAGGGAGGGTTAAAATTATGCTATTCGGTATTTTAGGCCTTGGGTGTTAGCGAACAATAATACTTTGCTAGCATTGCATGCATTTATTTAATTTGTTTTATGCTTTTGGTTTGATTTGTGTTATAGATTGCTAAATTCTTAGTTCCTCATAGCCTTGACCATTCTTCAGTTTGTTTTTACACACAAATGCTATAGTAGATGATGGCGTCTTCCAAGGGTTCCTTGGAAGGAATTGTACCCCCCTTCCACTGTATTATTTATTTGCCATTGCTTCTGGAGACATGGTGCTGTCGTTAACATTCCACATAATACTTGGGTTGGTGCCTTTGTCCTTATCGGTGCCATCAACTCACTCAAGTATTTTCAAAGGAATCTATTAGTGTAGCACATTTTGTTTTGTGTTATTGATAAAAGGGGATTCACTTAATTTATCATAAAATTTGGTGAAAGTTCTGTTACAGGGAATTCTGCTAAAGCTGTAAATTTTTTATACCCATGTGCAAATTATCAGTAATTTGTATATTTTACACTCAGTGTGACTTTTTGTAGTTGCCTCCATATGCTCTGGTAAACCCCTTCGCTGCTAGGCCTTCCCCTCCCCCTGTGCTCTATTTGAGGTTGATCGCGCTTAGGCCCCTGTAAGTTTTTGACCACATAAGGTATCCTCGCCAAAGTTGCATCCTTTTCCTTCAACACCATGGGCATTCTAAAGGTACCCAGGGTTTGTGGATTCCCTTGGAGGAGACCCAGAAATTAGCCAAAATACAGCTACATTTCGGTCTTTTCGGATAAAAGGGGAAAAAAGTGCTGTAAATGAAAGTGTCTGTTTCCCTGCAAAAGGGTTTGTGGGGCTGAAATCAAATTTTACTCAGATTTTAGGGACTGACAGACTTTTGTCAGGAAACCAACATTTTTTACACAGGTTTGGCATTTCACTGGGATATAGCCTATTTTTGTTATTTTTTGTGCTTTTAACCTTCTTTCAGTTAATGGTAGAAATGGGTATGAAAGCTATAATGGATCCTGGAAAGCTATACAGTAAAAAAAGTAGACAAAATTCTGAATTCAGCTAGGGGTCATTTGTGTAGATCCTTCAAGGTTTCTTCATAGAAACTAACAGTTAAATATAGGAAAAATTGAAAATTAGTTGAAAAAACAGCCATTTGTGCCAAAGTTTTCACTTGTAACTTCTTCTATTTGTAACATCTGTTTGGAAGCAATATACCGTTACATCCGCTGGACCTTTCTGGTTGTGGGGATGTATAGGACTTGTAGGTTCACCAAGAACCCGACGAACCCAGAGACAATAACTGAGCAGCGTCTTGCAATAGTTTTTCATTATGTATCGCGTATATAGCAATTAATTTGGGAAAATATATACATGTAAAAATCGGTATGAAAGACACCTATGTATTTTTGAAATTGTAGCAAAATATAGAGTTTAGAAACACTAGATATATGCACATTTCCGAAATTGTGAGTACCTATACTAGCATGAGAATTATAGGTCAATTTTCAAAATGACTTCTTTTTTACACATTGTCTTTCACTTAAAATGCAGAAATACATCGAAAGTCAACAGGTAATTACAGTTGCTCTACAGTTCTGTGTTACCCTAAGACTCCTGATGAAAATGGTACCTCACTTGTGTGGGTAGGCATAGTGCCTACGACGGCCCAAAATACACCACATTTTCACAGTGAAAACGGACCCTGTTTTTGCAAAGTGCCTAGCTGTAGATTTTGAACCCTAGCTCTGCCGTCACCTATACATTTTTGAAAACTAGACACCCTGGGGGAATCCAGGATGGGGTGACTTGACTGTCGCTACCTAGGTTCTGTTTCCCAAAATCCCATGCAAACCTAAAAATGTGTCCCCCCAAAAATAATCCTCACATTTCTGTGGTGGAAAGTTCTGGAATCTGCATGGATCCACGAAATTCCATGCACACCACATTCTCTAAAGTATTCCGAGAAAAATGTTACCTCACTTGTGTGGGTAAGCCTTGTGCCCCTGACAGGAAAAGGCCCAAAACGCAGCGTGGACACACCACATTTTCACAGTGAAAACTGACCCTTTTTTTGTAAAGTGCCGAGCTGTAGACTTTGAACTCTAGCTCTCCCGGCACCTAGGGAAACCTAGCAAACCTATAGATTTTTCAAAACCAGGCACCCAGGGGAATCTAGTATGGCAAGATTTGACTGGCTCTTACCAGGTTCTGGTACCCAGAAACCCTTGCAAACCTAAAAATTTGTCCAAAAAACCACATATTCCTCATTTCTCTGGTGGAAAGTTCTGGAATCTGCGTGGATCCACAAAATTCTACCCACCACGCATTCCCCAAAGTCTTCAGAGAAGAATAGTATCTCACTTGTGTGGGTAGGCCTAGTGCCCGCGACAGGAAAAGGCCCAAAACGCAACGTGGACACACCACATTTTTTAAGTGAAACCAGACCCTTTATTTGCAAAGTGCCAAGATGTAGATTTTGAACCCTAGCTCTCCCGGCACCTAGGGAAACCTAGCAAATCTATACATTTTTTAAAACTAGACATCCAGGGTAATCCAGGGTGGGGTGACTTCACTGGCTCTCTCACCAGGTTCTGTTACCCAGAATCCCTTGCAAACCTAAAAATGTGTCAAATAAAACACATTTTCCTCACATTTCTGTGGTGGAAAGTTCTGGAATCTGCGTGGATCCACAAAGTTCCACCCACCCAGCGTTCTCCAAAGTCTTCAGAGAAAAATGGTACCTCACTTGTGTGGGTAGGCCTAGTGCCCGTGACAGGAAACGCCCCAAAATACAACGTGGAAACACCTCCTTTTCACAGGGAAAACGGACCGTTTATTAGCAAAGTGTCTAGCTGTAGATTTTGAACCCTAGCTCAGCCAGCACCCATGGACACCTAGCAAACCTATACATTTTTGAAAACTAGACAACCAGGGAATCCAGGATGGGGTGACTTGAGTGGCTCTCACCAGGTTCTGTTATCCAGAATCCCTTGCAAACCTAAATATTTGTCGAAATAAACACGTTTTCCTCACATTTCTGTGGTGGAAAGTTCCACCCACTCGCGTTCCCCAAAGTCTTCCGAGAAAAATGGTACCTCACTTGTATGGGTAGGCCTAGTGCCCGCAACAGGAAACGGTCCAAAATGCAACGTGGACACACCACATTCTGACAGTGAAAATGGACCCTTTTTTGCAAAGTGTCTAGCTGTAGATTTTGAACCCTAGCTCTGCCGGCACCTAGGAAAACCTAGCAAACCTGTAAATTTTTTAAAACTAGACACCCAGGACAATCCAGGATGGGGTGACTTGACAAGCTCTCACGAGGTTTTGGTACTCAGAATCCCTTGTAAACCAAAAAAGTTATTAAAAAAACACACATTTTCCTCACATTTCTGTAGTGGAAAGTTCTGGAATCTGCGTGGATCCACAAAATCCACCTACCCTGCGTTTCCCAAAGTCTTCCGAGAAAAATGGTACCTCACTTGTGTGGGTGGGTCAAGTACCCGCGACAGGCAAGGGCCGAAAAACTATTGAGGCAACATCAAAATGACCTATCACAAAACAACCTGGTTTTGCAAGTGGGGTCACATGAGTTTTTGGCCCACGCTCGGCGGCCATCTAGGGAAACTTACCAAACCCACAAATTTCTGAAAAACTAGACACCCAGGGGAGTCCAGTGAGGTATAGCTTGTGTGGGTGCCCCAACATTTTCCTACTCAGAATGCCCTGCAAACCTCAAATTTAGCTGAAAAATCACTTTTTTCTCATATTTCTGTGTGGGAAAGTCCGGGAATCTGCGTGGATCCACAAATTTCCTCCCACCCAGCGTTCCCCCAGGTCTCCCAATAAAAATGGTACCTCACTCGTGTGGGTGGGTCAAGTATTCGCGACAGGCAAGGGCCCAAAACCTATTGAGGCGACATCAAAATTACCTATCACAAAACAACCTGGTTTTGCATGGGGGGTCTCATGAGTTTTTTGGCCCCAGTCTTGACGGCCCTTGAGGGAAACGAATCAAACCCACACATTTCTGAAAACTAGACACCTGGGGGAGTCCAGCGAGGTATCCTCTAACTTTTTCCTACCCGGAATCCCTTACAGACCTCAAATGTAGCTGAAAAAAATCACTTTTTACTTTCATTTATGCATGGAATCACCGAGCCGGCACAAATGTCCTACCACCCAGCACTCGTCTTGTTCTCCCAAGTAAAATTGTACCTCACTTGTGTGGGTGGGTCAAAGGCCTGTGACTGGGAAGAGCTCAAAACACAGGGATTTAGGGTATAGCCCTGAGAATTCTAGGCACTACATTTTTTTTAAAATACTTTTTTAGCCAATTCTGCTTTGGATAGTATGCTCTGTGCAGGAATTTCAATTGGATACATTTAAATCAAGATATAATCGCCACCTCCCGGGGGCCGCCAATGCCCCCTGCCATTCTTCGTCACTAATATCTCCCATATCCTCTACCCATTTTGCAGGTGTCTTCCCCATTGTGTCTGGTGTGTTTTTTAGTATTTTCCTGTATGTCAGAAAAATCACCATTTCCTGAAGGTAGTCGTGAAGGAGTCTATTTTCCAGGGGCCAGGAGGCTAGAAGATCAGTACCTTTGGGTATCGCCCTGTGTAGTGTATTGCGGACTTGAAAGTATCTAAAGGTTTCCCCAACACTCAATTCGTAGTCCCGTTGGAGGTCACTGAAAGGGGCCACCTCCCTCCCCCAACCACATATCGCCAACTCTTGAAAGACCTATCAAGTCCCATTTGTCAAATCTTGGGTATTTTGCTAACACCCCCAGTCTATCTGTCTCTACCAAAGGGGGGACCTGTGTGATCTTATTTTTCCACCCCAGAGCAGTCGTTGCCATATGCCATAAATTGATTGTAGTTGAGGTTGGAGTGTTTTTTGGTAAATGTTTCACTCCACCGTGAATTGCTTTTTGGTAATTACCAGTGGTCATATTGTACTATCTGTCCATCCTGTAGGCTGGTTCAGTTCCTGGCGGTGCACCCAGTGATTTGTGACTACTAATTGAGAGGCCCAGTAGTAACTTTTAATTGCTGGTAGGGCTATTCCTCCATCATACCAGCTTTTCATAAGTTTGTTTAATAATATTCGATGGGTTCCATTGTTTCAGAGCGATGTGCGCACCTCTGATTCTATTGTTTGTAAGTATTTGACTGGGACTAAATAAGGTGTGTTCTGTAAAGCGTAAACAAAGCGGGAAGTGCCATCATTTTGTACAAGGTGGCCTTAGCTAACAGTGTGAGGGGCAGGGTCTTCCAATGTTGCACGTCATCATGTAAGTGACGTAGAGGAGAAGCCAAATTTTGTTCATAAAATACAGTTAGGTTAGGCGTGACATAGATTCCTAAATATCGAAATCCAGCAGTGACTTTTCTAGCTCCACAGCCTCTGGGCAGGGTAGGGCATTCCCCGCACAGAACGTATACCAGCAATTCGTCCCAGTTGATAGTATACCCTGAATACTTATGAAAGAGGGTAAATATTTGTAATATTCTATGTATTGAAAAGTATGGTCTGGCCAAATAAAGCAAAATATCATCGGCATAGAGGGATATTCTATCCTCCCACTCTGCTGTCTGGTTGGGTCCTCTGATAAGAGGGTCTCCCCTGATACAGATTGCCAGAGTTTCAAGGAACAATGTGAAAATTAATAGAGAAATTGGACAGCTATGCCTCGTCCCTTTCTGCAATGTAAATGTTGCTGACCACCCACCATTTACTGTGACTCGGGCCAGAGGTTCCGAGTAGAGGAGTCGTACCCAAGATAGGAATCTCTCTCCAATCCAAATCGTTCAAGAGCGGTGAATAAAAAAGGCCATTTGATCATGTTGAATGCCGTTTTTGCATCAAGAGACATAATCACTGCCTCCTCTCTGATCGTCTCTACCATGCCCTTGACGTAGTGGAGATGCCGTAAATTGAGAGCGATACTCCTGCATGACATAAAACCAGAATGATCCGGATGGATAAGCTTGTGGGGCAGGGGTGACAAAAGCGTAGCAAGTATCTTGGGTAATATTTTAATTTCTGGGTCTAAGAGGGAGATAGGCCTATATGAGCCACATTAGTCAGGGAGCTTCCCTTTTTTATGTATTACTACGATATTGGCCATTCTCTATGCTTCGGATAGGATACCATTTATCACGCTTTCTTCATACATTTTAACAAGATATGCGGTGATTATGGATGCATTTATCTTATAAAGTTCAATTGGAAGACCAGTCGAACCCATGGCCTTTTTGGATTGTAGCACCCCAATTGCCATGGTCACTTCCTCATTAGTCAAGCCTGAATCTAACTCCTCAACATCTATGCTTTCAAGAACAAGTAGTTTGTGGGTGGCCAGCAATTCCTGGGCCTCGTTGTAAGTGGGGGGCCCTGTAGGCATATAAATCTGTTTAAGGTGGTCTGCAAACGCCTCTGCTATCCTGGTCCTATCCTGTAGCCATGTGCCATCTTGGTTATCAATCTTAAACACCCATCTATTGGCTTTTTCTTGCTTGTCCAGCCAAGCTAGCAATTTGCCTGCCTTATCACCGATTTCGTATAGGCAGCGTTGAGTGGCGCAGTGTTGAGCTTTAGCCGCATCCTCAGCAAAATCTCTATATTCTTTTTGCTTCATAAGCAATCTATGTTTTGGTATCAGAGGCATTTGCTATTGTAAGTCGCGTTCAAGTTGGTTAATTTCACCCTCTGTTTCTTGTAGTTGCTTTCTTTTTTCCTTCCTATGTCCTGAAATCGCTGAAACACCCCGTCCTCTCACCACCATCTTGTATGCCTCCCACAACACTGTGGCAGAATCTGCCTACCCATTGTTTTCTTTTAAATAGTTATTGGAAGCCTCTGTGAGCTCCTCCCGTATTGTCGGCACTTTTAGGTACCATGGGTTAAGTGCCATCTCTTAGCGTGTGACAACCGGAGTGCCTCCATAATTTGCTACTATTGGGGAATGGTCAGAGATGCCCCTAGGGGGATGTGTCACTGCCCCAAACATAGGGAGTTGGCCGGCCCTGCCAATAAGGTAGTCAATCAGGGACAAACCTCCATGTACTCTTGAGAGAAAGGTATACTGAAGGGATGAGGGATTGCATGCTCTCCAAACATCCATCTATCCCAT
The DNA here is from genome assembly GCF_964261635.1 of Lissotriton helveticus. Lineage (NCBI taxonomy): Eukaryota > Metazoa > Chordata > Amphibia > Caudata > Salamandridae > Lissotriton > Lissotriton helveticus. Next base: position 1,476,492,149 of record NC_136069.1, read on the forward strand.
AGCCCTCAAAAAGTCTGCTAGTATCTTCCCAGACTTCTCCCTGTCTGGGCGGTTTCCTACCCAGGTCTCCATTAAGGGCTGCATTACAATCTCCCCTATCAACAAGTCGGCCTCGGGTAGATTTAGTATGTGTGATCCTAGGTCGGCCATTGCCACTGAGTGCAGTCTGGGTAGCATGTAGAGAAAAGTTATATTGAGCAGCGTGCCTTCCCAATAACCAGACAAGGTAACACACCTTCCCAATGTATCACGTGTAACAGTTTGGACTTGGTAGGGGAATAATTTACGCAGAAGAGCACCTACTTCTCTTGCCCCCTAGCATAACCAGCATGAGCCACCAATTTATAACCCCATCTATTCTGCACGCAATAGGAGGTCCCTTGTATATGAGTTTTTCTGCAGTAAGACCACATCTGGGGCTTGTCGCTTCAAATATTGCAGGACTACTCCACGCCTAATTCTGTCCCCCAATCCATTAATGTTCCTAGAGAGTATTTGGGGTCATCGTGCATTTAGTTGTTTTAAATAGGGCCTTCTAGGCTGAGGATAATATGAATGTAATACTGTGTTTCCACCCTCCCGCACATTGCCAGTGACAACGCCGTCGACACCATGAACCATATCAATAGTTTTCGTCCTATTGCTTGCTTGTGTACACCCATGCACTGCAGACATGTTTTTCAAAGTTGCACAATAAAATTTGAACAGTTCTATAACAATTCCACTCATAACTCCTCAAACCCCCACCTCCCTGCAGCATTGACTGAAAACTGCCCACCCCCCAACTGTGCAGAGTGATTGTATACCCCTGTCCATTAAACCTTGTGAAGAGGAACGCGGTTCTGCCGGAACTCATCCAAAAATCACTATCCCCCCATAACCAAGGCCTTTTAAACCTTTACTGTGACAGTTTGTAAGCACGGTCTGTACACAATACCAACTATGTCATGTCTGTTCACTATCTCACCTCTACCATGTATTATTTGAATATATATGCTATTTTTATTTTTATTTTAAGTGTTTGGTCATACGTGAAAAATGGTGCAAAAGGATCAGAGCTCCGTCTCTCAATTTGTTGGAAGAGCAATGTGTCAAAAAATTGTAAAATACCCCTCACACACTGAAACCTGATTCAGTGTCATGCTTTATCATTGGGGTCTTCCCGCCCCTCTACAGGATGGGGCGTGCTACGACTTACGTAGAATCAGGAGCACTTTATTCAGTGATTGGTATGTGTAGTGCGTGGGATCGTGAAAAGAAAATGTGAGATGGTGAGATGGTTAAAAATTATCTGGCTAGTGGAACGAAAAAACGTTATTGTCTTCCTGGCTGAGAATAGTAAAAATGGAGCGGTGTAGGTGGTGTACTATAATGAGTCACCTCCTACAAGGTCGACATGTGTCAGAAGCTATCCCCTTGGCTTTCTTCCTCAGGACCAAAAAAACAATCCCTGTAACACCTCAATGGGTGATAGAATAAATGTACATATGCCTGATAGTCACAAACACTGTCCTTTGTTCCCTGTTATGGGAGTAGAAAAATATACCAATTGTATATCTTAAGAACCTGAAAAGAAAAATATTTTGGATAAATCATAGCTTTCATCATTTATCTTTTCTATTCACATCACCATCACGTGGAAAGTTTGAAGCTTTTTTGTGATATATTTCTCTTGTGCAACCCTGTTGTAGGTAATGGTACCATTAGGCAAGTATCCTCTACTCATAAATTTAAAATAACCTCCTTGTGATTTCTAGTGCCCAGTATCACATTTATTCAATACTCTTTCATACATATGTATCTCCTAGCAAGATACATCCTCTGTTACAATACATTCATACATAAAGGAAGTATTTGTACACTCCTATAGTGCCCCAAAAGGTTACAGATTGATGTTCACAGCAACTGAGCACTCACATTCATACTCCCATGAAGAGCTTTGGAGAAATGCGAGATGTTTAGCAAAAGTCTGTGCACTTGTCCTTTTTAAACTGTGATCTTATGGTGTGTCTTTTTTTTAAAACAAAAATGGCATTCATGCTCTCAAAAGGACGTGCCATAGTAATACATACTTTAGAATGTAATCGTTATCTCTCCATGAGCTCACACTAGCGGTGTAGGGCGCCTTCAAATAGACACTGTGGGTATTTTAAAAGAACATGAGAAAACACAAGGTTTTAAGATCAGGGTCTTTTTAAACAAACAAGCGTGGTCTCTTTGGCTTTTTTAAGGACATGCCATTGTCCTATTTACATGCTGGAAGAAGCGCGATCACCAAAGGAAGTACCTTCTCGTGGCTCGTCGGGAACTAACTGAGGTTTGCCAGAGCCCGGTGTTTTAAAGTGCAAGGAGGCATGCTTGATAGGACACAGGTGTGACTGGAAACACTAGACCTTGAAATTTCAAAGATGCCCGCCGGTAAATGGACCCAAAACAGGGTTCATTTTGATCCACTTCCTGTTGGAACGATTAACACTTAATCGGTTGAAAAAACATTAGGCCTTGGAATTTTTTAAAGATGGCCACCGGTAAATGGACCCAAAACAGGGTTAATTTTGATCCTTCCTGTTGGAACGATTAACACTGATTGGTTGAAAAAGCAAGTATTATTTGTTTTGAGGCTTATTATGGAGGAGTTTTAAAAGGGACCAAATGGAGGTTGAATTCAAAGGAATCATTAAACAAAAAACAAATTGTTACGCTAGAGATGCACGGATGGAGTCACCGCAGATGTGCATTTATGTAATTATGAAAAATGGAAAACATAATGGAAAAAAGAATAAGTCCCAGCAGTAAAACACTAGAGGCTGGAAAAATATTAACCAGAATTTTTTTTTCCTGTCAGAGGATAAGGATTGAAAAGCAAAAACCATATATATTTAAAATTAGAGTGTGTGTACACTCAGGTTTCAAAAATTATAGTTTCTCTAAAAAGGAAGAAAAAAGGAAGAAAAACAGTTTCCAAGGGCATAAACCTCCTCTTTGTTCAGTATTAGTTATGGAGGTGATTGTAGTACTGTATACTCCCTATGAGTCTGGCAACTTTTTGGTTGATTATTAATTGCCAGGGAATTCCTGTGTTAGATTTTGTATACATCAGAGCTGATTCCAAGGAATCTCATTGTTCAGGCCTTTCTCATGAGTCCTCAAATGGAACACCCACCATTGTTCTTTTTCGAACAAATACCTTTCGTTTTGGATTTGTTCGATTACTGTCCACGAGAGATCTTCCCACTTATGGCCTTTTTCCAAAAAAGGGCTGCCATTTTGGTGGTACTCTTTTTGCATTTAATGTTACTTTTGTGTTCCCCTATCCTTACCTTGACAGGGCGTATGGACATTCCTACATATTCCAAAAGACACCGGCACGTTATCAGATAAATCACATTTTTTGAATTGCATGTTGTGAAACTTCTTTGGTCCCATTTGGTTTCATCATGGAACGAGATTTCTTTGCTTTTCTAAGTTAGTTTGCACACCTTGCACATTCCACAGGGATGATGCCCAGACATTGGGGGCATTAAAGTGGTTTGCATTGTCTGTTCTTCTCTTCTTTCTTTTGGTCTGGTGTGTACCACCAAATCACGGATACTCTTACCTCTTCTATGAGAGAAGATAGGTTTTGGTAGATTGATGCTTCCACTGTTCAGGATTCGCCAGTGTTTGTTTAATATTTTTGTGATTCCATTGGAGTTTGTGTTGAAAGTTGTTATATATACTGGGCGGTTCTCTTCAACCTTATGGATTTTGGGTTCCAAAAGGCTGTCTCTGCAATTGTTGCGTGCTCTTTTGTATGCTTAGACGTGAGTCCCTTGCTCACTTTGCCACTGAATTCAAGCAAGCCTGGCTGAAGACAGCTGAAATGCCAGAAACCGGTCCTAGGAAGCTGGTTTCCGGTCCAGGAAAGGCATGGCTTGGCAGTTCAGGCTGGACTGTTCCCATGAGGCACAGGGTCACACTGATTTGCATATGGCCATGTCTGAACTAGGGTGGCAGAGTGGGCCAAAGAACGGTGATGGATCAAACCCAGATCCTTTGACTGAGTATGAGTGTTTGATTGGTTCAGATGCTCCGTCCATCACCACTCCCTTTTGTAACGTCTTAATTATTAGCACACGCCAATCTCGTGTGCATTGCCAACTCATTAATGACCAATCTTTCTTAAAAATCTTGTCATGTTGAAAAATGTATGGTTAATTTCTTACTATTAGCCCATTAGGTGCCCCATTGCTTTTAAGATATTCAGTCATGAGGAGTGATAAAGTGCTCCTGCGTCTACGTAGGTCATAGCACACCCCGTCCTATAGAGGGGTTGGAAGACCCCAATGATAAAGCATGACACTGAGAGGTAGTTTACAATTTTTTTAAACATTGCTCTTTCCACAAATTGAGAGAAGGAGCTCTGATCCTTTGGCACCATTTTTCACGTATAACTAAACACTTCAAATAAAAATAAAAATAGCAGCACATGAGTGTATATATATTCACATAACTCATGGTAGAATCCCTTTGTTGGATAACACTATCAAGAGGAGGACGATTCTACCTTTTTCCTCTTCACTCCCTCCTTTGATTTTTTGACTAGCTCACTTCCCCGTTAGGAGCAGTGGGCTGGACAATCCGGCTTAGCCGTATTTGCCATGTTCCCACAAAACCATATACTTAACAGTCTTCAACATGTCCATCGACCAGCACTTCATCGTCGTCCACATTCAGTTGGACCGGTCCCACTTCAGGATTGTCCAGAGACAAATGCATCCGCTCAAACCGGTCATCTGGGCCCAGTTCCTTTCAAATGCCCTCCTTAGGGCCGGAGCTAACTTATTGATTCTCATGTCCCTGCATGCGTTTTTGAGAGTTAGATCTTTGAGCTCCAGGGGTTCTCCATCCATTTATCCATTCCCAGTTCTCCTCCGGTGTCTGAAAGAACCAGGACTTCCCCTCCGACATCAGCCACAGCTTGGCCAGAAAGAGCATTGCATATTTCATATTTATTTTCCGGAGCGCTCGCATCATCTCTAAGAAGGACCTCTGCATCTTTTGTACCTTCACTGTGAAGTCTGGGAGGAAGGTGATTGTCAAGTTTTCAAACTTGAGTGGGGGGGGCTGTGCATGCAGCCTGAACGATAATGTTTCTGTCTTCATAGTTAAATATTCTGGCCAAGATAGGGCGTGAGGGTGCGCTCGGTTTCTGAGGTCGTCCAGGCACTCTATGTGCACACTCCACTGAAAAGTATTGGGAGAGAGTTCGGGGCTGTAAGTGGTCCTGAATCAAGTCCTCTACGATCAGGTCTGTGGCCTGCCCCTCCGCACTCTCCGGCACACCCACAACTTGAACATTATTCCTACCTTCGTGCCCCTCATAGTCCTCGTCTCCAGGTCCGTCGTTGTCATCTGGAGCCTCTTGACTGTTTTTTCCAGTGTTTTGGAGGAGTTCTGGAGCACTGAGACCTAATTGTCAGTAGCTTTCACCCTCTCCCCCAAATTTCGTAGGTCCGCATGCATGAGTGTCACCTCTGCTGTTACTGGGTCTATTTTATGTTCTAGTGCTGAGCGGACACCTTGTGTGGCCTCCATGATATCCACTAAAGCCGGGGTGCCCTCTTCTGATTGCTGCTTTGTGCCCTGCGCTTCATTTTTCGCCTCTGTATTTTCCGCTCAAGACTGGGCGAACTATTTCAATTTCGTTTGATGTGTTTGTTGGGCCTTCTTGCTGTCAACATTTTACCAGAAACACTGATATAAGATGCCTTGTTTATTTGTGCCATGCATATGTTCATACAGCACTCAATGTGTTGCCACAAATAGCGGGTGGCTCGGGTGCATCTGCGATGTCGGAGCAGTCCCCACCTCTGGGAGTACTAGTTAGACAAATTTTCTCCAACTCTGAGTGATTGTCCAATCCCTCCACTCAGTACACCTAAAGTGGCAGCCCACTATTGTTATCGGAGTGCATAAAACCTGAGGGGATCATTCAAGTTCTTCCTGCTCCCCCCTCTATCCAGAATTCCCCTCTTACTTGTTGCATGCTGTTACCACACTATAGGTCGCGCCGCTCATTGTATAAGATTCACAATGCTTCTCTTGGAGCATATCAATATTTTGTGTCCCTTATCCTCCGCGCCGGTTTAACTAGCGCTGAGAGTCAAGTCCTTTGTTCTTTTTGTGGGCACGGGAGATTGGGAAGGAGCGCCCACGCCGATATTAAATTCAGTTCTTTTCTGCCATTTACACAGCACTGGATGGAAGATGATGCTCCGTGATTAGAGCGGAAGGAGGAGGAGAAGCAAGGCGGGGGGCCGTCTCTCATCTACTCTGGGCCTCGACCCAACTTCCCATCCGGTTCAGCACTCTGTTTATGAGGCACGGTGGGAGGGGGCCGGCTGGGGGAGGATTGTACTCTCCCCGCAATAACTTCCTCAGCACCCCCGTCAACTCCCAGGGCCAGGCTCACCCCGGAGTTACATGAAGGATGCCTCAGTGCCCAGCGCTCTCACCAACCTCTGGTAACGCCTTCCTGAAACCTCAAACGGATTTCCAACCGTGCCAAGCCGCGCCCCAGAGGTAGGTCGTCTACTGTCTCGAGCGGGTCCCACCTTGGAGGATTCTAGCGGCCTGATGCTTCCTCCGCTTTCACTTTCCTGGGGCTCCTCACTTCTCTCAGTCCAGACAATTCCTCACTGTCATTATGCCGCTCGATGGTGCTGGGAAATCGCCGTTTTCAATCCGAGTCTCCCCCAAGAGTCAGGAAGCACGGGAAAGTTATCGATTATGGGCAAAAACCAGATCAGTGTACGGATTTTAGGGGTTTAGATTTTTGACGTTCAGAGCTCTACTCTGGTGCGACCATCTGGAGTGCCAGCTGGCCACACCCCAGATAATACCTTTTTCAAATATTATATTTTGTTGCTATTTTAGCACATTGATTTGTTTTCTTTATATTGAATCATAGAAGCTGGATTGTGTTATGGCCAATGGATGGCCCAGAATTGGCCTTCTTCCTGTTCCTGTATTTTATTTCATTTTAGCCATGGTTGGCAAAGAATTTTTCCCTGACTACAGAGTTCTCCAAATCAGCTATGGAGTTCTCCGCCTACATAGTGGAGACAGAGACATAACATATTTAGGAGGAATACATTGGTGCAATGCTAAATACAATGGGAAACATATCTCTATAAATAAAAGGAACAGTATTATTGGAAAGAACATGAAGAAAAAGGTAATCTGATTAAAAGTTTAGGTATTAGTAAATACAGATCTGTATTATGTAAGCCAAATATTGTTGCATCTAAATAAACATGCAACACATATGCACATTTATATAGGTGTAAGTGATGTATGTAGTCACAATGTGGAAAATATGACTGAATCGGTAAAAGAATGATGTGTGAGTGAGCACATGTTACATTGAGACTAGTATAGTTGGTTATGGCATCATGATGATGCAGCAGGGGTGTCTCAGGATGGTACATGTGGATTCTGTCACAGTTTACCATTCATAATTGGCTCCACAATGTCCAATGATTGTGATGCAGCAACCTAAGTAGCATTGGAAACATGAGGACACCAGATGGATGTTTATCTGCACATCATGAATTCTGCTCTAAGGGCCACATGTTTCAAAATTGGAAATTGCGATGACCTAATTGCGATTTTCTGAAAATTGCAATTAAGTAATCGCAATTTCCAGTGTATGAAACTCCAAGAGTTTTATATACCGATTCCTAGGGGGTCGCAAATCGACCTACCTCATTAATATTAATGAGGTAGATTGCAATTTGCGACCCCCAAAGAATCTAAAAAATCACGTGGATGGTGGCCTGCTGGGGTCAGCAGACCATTATGTCCGTGATTGCTTTTAAATAAAGCAATTTTTTTAATGCAGCTTAAAGGAAAACAGGTTGTGTTGGAAAAAAAAGTTGTATTTTCATTTTTTTAATAGCAGGGTCCATGGGGACCCCTTCCCATTTGCAATTGGGTTACCACCTACTTGAAAATAGGTGGTAAAATGTGAATGTTTCATGACAGCCTTCACTGTCACAAAACATTCATACATACCATTAGGATTCACTATTTCAAAGGGATGCCCTAAATACCTTCCTTCTTAGTACCGAATCGCAAACCAATTTTGCAATTCTGTAACTGGTTACCGAATCATAAAATTGGTTTTGATACATGTAAAAAGCCTGTTTTGCGAATTGGCCCATTTGCGAACGCAAATCTGGTTGATACATGTTCCTTCCGAGAAACTAGGGTCGGTAAGTGGTTCACAGGTAAAATGTTCAGGTAAGCCCCGCTGCATTATGATATTGTCCAACATTCAACAGGCTCCAATAATATTACACACTGTTAATGGGGAGTACTGAAGGTGCCTCCCACCGGATAGTCATGACATCCGAAGCTCTGCTTAAGGATACCAAAAATCTGCTCAATGATGGCTCATGTTAGAGTGGCCCCGCCACACAGGAAGCACTCAAGGAGATGCTTGGCTCTGAGCAATCACTGCGGGATGGGATACAGATGCTGCACTGCATGTCTCTCAGTGTTTGGGCTCTGATAGTGTCAGTGTGGGGCGAGGGGTGCTCCTTGGTCTCGTCCTATTTTGGGGTCTTCTTGATATTTCTGGGGAAAATGGGAAGGAGACTCCAATAGGCTCTGGAAATCAAGAAGTCAGGTGATATGTTTGTGCCTGTTTGTGCCTGAATATCCAGCTCACTAAGCCCAATCCAGCATTGTTGCAGCTTTAAAGAATCTAACGTAATTATTTGCAATTGAAGATGGGGAAGTTCATTCTGGGTTAGAGGTTTATTTACCAGGTCAGTAGATGATGTGTATGCACTGCAGATGTTTAACCCGGTCATTCACAATGCTCCAGGGTTCTTTTTGTTCAACAGTTACTATGCCCCTTGATTTTTTACCAGCTTGTATTTCTGCCCTTTTTTCTGCTTGCATTTTCCCTTTTTTGTTGCTCTGTTACCATTTACTAGGAGTTCTTCCTTGGTTTCTTGGTTAATTTGCATACTCTTGGCTGGAATGTTACCATCCTTCTGTACTTGTGTGCTGTCATTCCTAGTAATCCTGGGAGGAGGCCTTTTCCTCCTGTTGTCAGTTTTCTTTGAGGACATGCTCTAGCTTTATATTACAAATGACTGGTTGCTAAAGTGGCTTGTGAAAAAGATTGTTTCATCTTCAGAATCAAGAAATATCACTTAAAAAAGTTTCCATCATGTCAAATTTAGAGAGATTGCGGCATGAACTTCCCTTGCAATCTGTTGATTCAACCCAGGCTCTACAGGACACAATCCTACAAACAAATTCGCAGTTGGATTCTCTACATAATTAAAATGCTTCCTCCAGCAACCACTAGTAGCCAAATAATAATAGCAAATTCCTTCCTGGGCATTATATTTCAATTGTTTTTCTAACAAACTGACAGTCCATTTTGCCTTCTGGTCCTCTGAATTCTCTTGGCAGAGAAAAATGTTTGAATATTTAATGAGTTGTCATACAGAAGCATCCTTAGCCTGGGTTAGCACATTGTTAACCTCTGTAAACCTGAGCATGAATGACTATTCCACCTTTTTGGTGTCTTTTAATGAAATGGGTGAGAGACCAGTTCTGGAGAGTTCCTCTAAAGAAGCTCTATCTCGGATCAAACAGGTTTCATTTGACGTATTAACATACATCTCTAATTTCAAGTATCTAACTTCAGAAACATCATGGGTCAAGCATATATTTTGTATTATGGTCTTCTAAGAAGAAATATATGATGAGTTAATGCAAACCTCCTATCTAATGTCTTTAAACTGAGGGCACTGAATCCTCTTTATACATAGAACATTGGCTAAACAAAAGAAAGAGGGCGAAGAAGGATGTCTGTCTTCAACCACTTTCAGGTGACTCTTGAGTAATCTCCCCTTATAGAGTGGAGGTTCTAGCTCCATGTTACACTATGCAGATAGGAATAACCTATGTTTCCTTGTCTGAAGAAAAAAGACACAGATTGATTAAAGGGACTGTTTCTGTACTGTGGTCAGAGTAGCCACCTTTTACAATAATACCCAGGCAAGCCAAACATACCAGTGGGAAACAAACAAGACCATACTTTAAGAGGGAGGAACGTTTGGGTAAATTATTGCTTCCTAAAGTAATGTCTTCAATGTCATCAAATGACATTGAAAAAACAATAATCAATAAATACTGAGGGTCCTAGATTAATATTTCCAGACAAACTAGGAGCAAGACGAAGATATTATGCATGACCAATGTTATTCCACTTGTTTCTGGCCCTGTTACAGGATGTACAGTCCCATTGAAGCTTACATTGTTCAATCATCATGAAGAATTATTATTTGGTTTGACAGCCTCTCCAAATTTTCCACTGATTTTTGGTGCACCATGGTTAGCCCATCACAGTCTGTTTACTAAAAAAAAAGCTTTATTCGATTTTTTACAATCATAAAGCATATACAACCAGCAATACATCAGGAATACAGTATAAAACAGATGGCTGGCATGAATTCATATAAAACCCAATAAAAAGAGAAGATTTAAGATCAATAAAATCACAGGTTAAAAAGTTAAAACATTGGATTTATCGACATTATATATGTACAATATAAAATTAATTAAATCAAATCAAGGACAAAGTGCAATTTGGCGCGCCCTCAAGATCCAAGCCCATGCTAGGAATGTTGCCAGAGCCAGTGCAATCAGTAGCGATGTATCTGTGCGCAAATTTTGATCAGCCTCTGCCGCTGCCCTGGTACCCAGAAGCTTACAGATAGGTAACAGCCAGGCCCGCCGTGGGGCAGCATAGACATCACAAACCCAGAAAATATGTGCCGTTGTCTCATTATTGGCAGTGCATCCTGGGCACCCAGCTGGGGTAGGTGGTGACCCTTTCAAGGTGAAAGATCTTACAGGGAGGGACCCCACCCTGAACTGAAAGTACAATTTGCGATTCATAGGTTTCGCGATTGCATCCCAATATAATTCCATCCTAGGGACCAGTTTGTGGTCCATAAAGCGGCTAGTAAGGGAAGAAGACTCATGTTACCTATTCCCAGTGCTTGCCTTTAACAAAGATTTAGATGGAAAAATGGAGTTTGCAGGATCGGTCCAAAATACAGTTCAGTCCTAACTCCCCTAAAAGAAGTCGGACTGCCTTGAGCCATTTAATTTGATGTAATGTGTTTGACTTAATGATATCTAGGAAACCCTGGGAATAGCCAACAAGATCAGGAGTGGTCCGCAATCTCCTTCAATGGATATGGGGACGCAATTTGGCTATAGCTGCAATGGGTTTCTTACCTAGATCTAACATCAATGGACACATAGGAGAGCTCTGGGGAAGTCTAGTTATATTTCTTAGAAACATGTTCTCTGCTGAGGTAAGAGCTACAAGGTTCTCACAGCTCCACACTTCTGAACCATACAATGCTGAACTAACAGCCTTCAGATTTTAGATTTCAAGGACGGGACTGATAGGCTTGGAAAGGGTGCAATTGTACTCCTGACAGAGCGCTCCAGATATCTGGAGTCTGAGTTTGTGAGAGGCTATGTCGATTTGCCGGCCCCACTTCATACTACCTTGGAAGTTAACTCCCAGATAGGTGAACTCATTGACTATTTCAAGAGGGCCCTCTTTCATTGCAAATCCTCTCGTGTTTACCTTGCGTGCATTGAACCTCATTAACTTAGTTAGACACGTTGACCTCCAATCCCCTCTCACAGCAGAAATCCGCATTAAATTTGAAGAGCTTTCTTTAGTCCTCTCGGAGTCTTGGAAAGGATCAGCGTGTCATCGGCAAACATCAGGATGGGTACCTTTTCACCAGCAAGTATGGGGGCATTGGTCGAAATTCTGCTCATACAATCAGCAATTCCATTAATATAAAGCGTGAACAGCGTGGGGCCATCACACAGGCCTGCCTAACACCACATTCCACTGGAAATGGTTCAGTGACTTCCCCCTGTCCACCCCATCTAATTTGGGCCTTATTATCTTCGTGAAGTCTACTGATCAGGGATAAAAGATCCAGAGGTAGGCCTAGTTCTTTAAGGACAAGCCATAATTTCCAGCGGGGGACTAGATCAAATGCCGCCCTAAGATCTACGAAGGCGGCATAAAGGCTGCCTTTGCCCGATGTAACTAGCTTCCAGTAAATTAAAATGAATCGAAAAACTTGGTTGATGGTGCTTGTGGCTGCTCTGAATCCGGCTTGTAAAGGTGACAAGATCCCGAACTCCTCGATCCACTCCTGGAATCTATTGAGCACCATCCTTTCAACTAGTTTCTGGGAGCAGTCAATCAGGCTAATTGGCTTATAGTTCCCCGGGTGGTCTTTATCCCCTTTTTTGAAGACAGGGATGATTTCTGCGCTTTTCCAAGAAGTGGGGATCGAGGCCCCTTGTTCAATTGCATTGGAAAGCAGAAAGATATATCGGCACCAACTAGGTTTGTCATGTAACAAGGTGCCGCCCGGTATGCCATCAGGCCCCGGCGCTTTCCCCAGGTAGGATAGAGCTCAGAGCTGTCTCGACTTCCCTCAGGGTAAAGGTTTCCCTCTGGTAGATCACATTCACAACTTCAACTTCCTTCTCCAGGGGTGTAGCGGAATATTGGGGTTTAAAATGATTAACCCAGGCTGTAACTGACACATGATTCTGGGGGCGCTCAGTCTGATCCCTAGTGGCCCAATTGTAGGTGCTCCAAAACAGCTTAGGGTCCTTAGAAGCACACGCCACCCTCAGATCTTGCCATCTTTGGTCTTCCCATGCTTTCTTAGCCTTAAGTTGTGCTTCCTTATAGAGTGCTCTTGTTTCATGTACTTTAAGTGGAATACCTCCCTTAATCGCTTTCCCTAAGGCCTTGCGTGCCATCCGGCATTCGTCATTATACCAGTCTGTTTACTCATTTTGTGAACAGACTGTAGTCTCAAATGGGACTAAGTCATTCTATAAATACAGGGTTTGTAGTTGCCTATCTCTCTTGAATCCATAATCAATACCATGATTAGTTGGATTATTTTGAAGATGAAAGACAGCATTGCTTTCCCCTCATTGGTCCTGTGATTGCACCATTAGTTTAGTTCCTGAAGCATTTCTTGCATATGGAAGGATGTATACATTCTTTGAGTAAACAATGAAGGTGCTTAGCCAAATTTCACAAAAGATCTGTGGAATGGACTAATTACTCATCAATAGCTCCAGCTGGAACTCCTCTCGCCTTTTTGCCTAAGAAATTCAAGAATTTAAGGCCCTGTACTGATAGCCGAGTATTTAAAAAAAGTTATCATTAACCCTTTTGGTGCTTGTGTTGGCCAATAGCCGACACACAGCCTTCCTGGTGCGGGGAATGGCCATTGGCTGACACCAGGGAGGGCTTTAGCAAATCCTCTGTGCCTAGTACCTGAGCTTTTCCTTTTTTTTTAAATACCATGGGGGAGACATAGAAGCACTTCAGAATCCCTCCCCATCCCTCTCCTGCCCATCTGTGATATCAGCGAGGTGTGTTGACACCACAAGCCCCCACTGGAGCAGCTCAGATGAAGCAGATACAGTCTGCTCCTGTGTCTGGTGGGGTTTTGCGGGGTTTTACATGCCCCCCCCATGTTTGTGGAAGACATCGCTGGAAAGGGGAGAGCCTCCCCTTTCCAGTGATGCCCCTCACAAATATATTCATGATCTTGGATTGTGGTCATTAATAAGAAACCTTTTTTGTTATTTCGGGTAGCTATAGATTTTGGGCCCTAGCTCCAACCCCCACTTAGCAGCCCTTCTTACTGACAACCTCAGAAATTTGTACTAATCCAATGCATCAGTAAAACCCACCCACCCCGCCAAACACATACTAGATCCCATCTTTACAGCCTCAACAACATCACGATACACACCACAAGACCATCCACCTGGACAGCCCACACCACAGTCAGTTTCACAATCATCATCCATGAAAACAGAAGAACCCCCACAGCAGGCCCAGCACACCAGCATTAGAACAACCTAAAAGATTTGAATTGCATGACCTCTGTCCCTGAGAACAAACTAGAACCTATACAGGCCTCCTAATACACAACAATGAAAACTTCAACAAGAGGGTCTTCAACTATGCCAACACTCTGGTCCCCCTGGAATAAAGCCACATAGCAAAAATGAATGCACAAGCCAGCTGATACACAGAAGGCCTCAGCTAGAACTGAAATGAAGATTCAGCAAAGGGGAAGTGGAAAAAGACTCTTTCAAAGCCACGACCAGGCCTTTGACAATAAAGTGATTTCTATCAGCAAGCTCCTAACCCCCGTTCCTCAACCCCACCATCAGTTCAGCCACCAAGTAAACATGCACCTGTCAATGACCTTCTAAACAAACCCTCAGAAGGCACAGCCAAACTCTCAAATTACCAACATATGTCCCTCCTTCCCTACCTTGACAAAGTCTTGGAAAAGCCATCAACAAGTACCTCTCTGACCACAATGCCAAACACCTGATTCCCAAAGCAACACACTTAGGATTTAAGCACAACCACTGCATGAAAGTTGCAGTCGTATCAGCAGCGAATTACATCTGGATCACACTGCTCATGGGGAATTAAAATCACGTCATTCTAGACATATCAGCAGCCTTCAACACCTTCTTCCATTCCATTCTAGTGTAGCAACTCCTTGAAGCATCCATCCAGGGACATGCCCTCGAATGGTCCTTTTCCTTCCAAACGATCAACAGGCCCCCTGCTCCTCAGAAGTTCAAAATCTGCAGAGTCCTGGTGGGTTCCTCCCTCAGCCAGAAGCATTTTAACATCTATGTGACTCCTCTTGCTGACATCATACTAACTCACAACATAAACACCCTCACTTACACTGACGACAAGCAACTGGTATTGTCTTTACCAAAACCAGGAACAAATTCACCACATGCATGACAGAAGTGGGCCCCCTGGATGAAATCCAATTGGCTCCAGCTGAACTCAGACAAGACCAAAGTGGTGGTCTTTGGGAAAGATGCAGTGGCATGGGACTCCACCTGGTTTCCCACAGACCTTGCACCTACCCCCATACCTTGCTCGCAAGCGAAAATGTTTGGAATCTTTATAGACAACAAACTGGACATGACCTGCTAAGTCAAAGCAGTGGTCTCATCCTGCTACAAAACCCTAAGAATGCTCCCAGGAAACACCAGGAAAACAATCTCTATGTCCTCATCACCAGCAGACTAGACCATGGGAACTCCCTGCATGCAGGGATAACCAACCAGGTCAGAAGAAGACTGCAGACAGCAGAACACAGCAGCTAGATTAGTCCTCAACCTCTAGCACTGAGCCCACATCACACCATTCCTTAGGGAGAGCCTTTGGCTCACGATATACAAGCGCACACACTTCATCCTCCTCACCCACACTAACAAAGCACACCAAAACACATGCCCTGCCTACATGAACAACTTTATTCACTTTCACTAACCTTCCAGACACCTCTGCTCTGCCGGTGTCTCACTAGCACACACCCGACATATACACAAAAGCAGAGGAGTGGGCTGTGCCATCAGGTACCTGTCTTCTCATACCTGTCCAACTAAAGCATGGAATGACCTCCCACAAAACATCAGTGCTTTCGCCTCTCTTCTTGAACTTCAGAAGAAGCTGAAGACCTGGATCTTCAAGTAAGCCCTCCAGGCCTGGTGGCACATATCTCCTACAAAGCACCTATATACCCTCATGGGTGATTAGCGCGCTATAAAAATACTGATACATCACATAACGTTATGCTTTGTTATTGATTCAGAATATTTTAGAGCCAATTAAAGATGCTCCAGTGTTTTAGTAAGCTTGGCTTTGGGGAAACAAAGAATTAAATACAAAGAGAAGTCTTTCTTTAAAGCACCATTTGGCCATTTCGAATATCGAGTTAGCTCCTTGAGTTAAGTAACTTTCTCTCAGTGTTCCAGCGCTATATGGATAACATCTTTTCTTACAGCCTAAATCTTTATGTAACAGTGCATTTGCATAATGTACTTTTTGTTTTTTCTAAGTCATGAAGAAAATTAGCAAAGTCTGTGAACTATTACAATGTTTAAAAGACAACCATTTAGCAACAAATGAGAAAAACATCTATTAATATATAAATATAAATTATAACTAAATGACTGAAATTCACACTGTCTTCTATTACTAGTCATGAGGCCTGTGTGGTAAAATTCACTCCATGTGTGGAAATCAGCAACTCAGCATTAAATTTGCCATCCTGCATGTAGAATTATTTTTCCATTGCCGCGTTGGCGAGCATGACAACAATTGCTTGCCGCTTGCAAGGGCGCACGAGATTTGCCACCCGCTAGTGCGGCTTCTGGCCATGACAGCGCCTCCCGTCACAATTTTTGTGATGCTACTGAGCTCCTGCGGCTGCATTTCAAGCAGATTCCCTACTCGAGAAGCATCTAAATCTACTCGAAAAGACATTTTCAAGTAAATATTCTACTCCAAAAGACCGTTCAAGTTGTTTTTTTAAGGCAAGAAGGCTTTTTTTAAAACGTTTTTTCAACAAGAAGGAAGTGCCCCAGAGACTCCAACTTCCTGTTCCTGTCCAGCAAGTTCCACCTAGTGCTTTGAGTGCTCTGCCCATCTCGTGATCACTTTTCATTTGGAGCTGGAAGGATCCTTCTCTTTATCTGCTGCATATATACCATTGAATATAAGGGCTTTTTTTATATCACAGGGAAGTTCAAAAACTGTGGTGTTGTTTGTTTGATAGAGGGCAAGCAACAGAATGTATTTGTACTTTTATTTGATTTTTAAAATGTATTGTGGTGGGTGGCCTACAGTTTCAGTAGGGGCCTAGTTATTATTATTTTGCATTTAGAGCCTGATTCCAATGCCAGTCAGACAGGCTTCTGCGGTCCTGTGGGAGGTGGTCCCACCACCGCTGTCTCACCCTTTACGCTTGCAGATTAACTAATAGCGCACATTTGCATTTCATTCAGGCAAGCAGGCAACCTGGTATGAAGGCTTTTCACATCTCAAGAGACTCTGTTAAGGAAACTTCAACTGAAGCATTTTAACAAATCAAAATTAGCGATTCCAGGACGACTGTCTTTTTTCAAAACAAAAGCAAATGTTTTGCTTTCCAGGCACACGATAGGGTGAGGAATGGGTGACCCCCTTCTCGGACTCCACAGCCTGGCTTGGAATCACGCCACACCGATTGAATTTCCGTTTACCTAGCAGCCTCTGGATAACATCTAGCATTGTTTGCACCCTCCCCAAGACTGAATTGATATGTAACATGTTTATCTTCAACTATTCTTCCAAAAATCTTGAGATTCTCTTGACTGTGTCCAGTATGATGCCACAGAATGGTAGTGCATGTGAGGGTCTCTGTCTTTTCAGGGGCAATTGTGACCCCCAAATCTGATGCTACCATCTGAAATGCATGTAGGGATGTTTCACAGACGAATAGGAATTGATCAAGGTGGTGAGTCACCCCTCTGGGTAAGCCCTAGAGCTGCCCACACCAGCAAGGTGCTGATTGTTCCAAAATAAGCTCACCACAAAAGGAGTCAACAGCTGAGTTAGAAAAATAGAGAAATGTTAATGGATAAAACTACACAAAGCCACACAGTAGAACTGGAAATATTACATTTTTAAGTTATTAGTTAAAATAGCACAAAAAGGCGTAAAGCACCAACTGGGGATAACTGATTGCACCAGATGGAACAAAGTCATTAATTTAGGCCAACTGTGATGGAGTGTGGGCCAGCTACAGGAAGCTGTTAGGCCCATTGAACATAGTACCTTCAATCCTGGTTTGCGGAGTATTGCGAGGATCCACTTCGAAGATGCATTGAAAAGCCAAACTGATGGGTCAGTTCTGAGATGCAGCAGAGCTGCGGTGCAAGATCCTACAGCTCCGTCATCAAAATTACCCCACTGGCAAGGGCTTGCGATATGAAGTAAGGATTTGGTAATGTGTTGCGGGGATGCGTTGGTTTAGAGGAGCTGCAAAGCTGCAAAGCTGCGATGTGGACTCTGGCATCCTCATCGAGGTAACTGTCGACAAGAGATGTGTGCGGCCTGTGTCGAGCATGAGTCATGCAACGGTGGTTCTGATATGATGATGGGCTGTGATGTGGGTCTTTGAGGTGGTTCTAATCCACCCTTCATCTGTGATGCATCTGTTCTGCTTGGGGTGGCACCACAGGTGATAGGGGAGGCCTCTTTGAGGTGCACCGCAAGTGTCATAAGAAAAACCCTAGCAGATGTCTCAAGTAGGATGTGACATTCAAGCAGGACTTAACACTTTAATTTCAAAAAGGATCTTGTCAGAACCCCTTTATATTCTGTTGGCCTCAGAAGGATCTTCTCTACTCATTCATGTGCGCCTGTTGTTTGATGCTCTGAGCAAGTTCACATCTCATTCGCATCTATTTAAATGCTAATTACTGGCTGGCAGATATTGGAGAGCAAAATGCACATTTCCATTCCGGGGACTTCAGGCAGGGCAACAGGAACTTTCTAAAATGTACTTTTCCGGAACAGCTAGAAAAAGTATAATGTCACTATTTAAATGGATTTTTTTATAACTGTTAAAAATAGCTGTTTCATTATTTTTCTAGCCAGTCCCAGTCTTAAGATACAGTATCAGTATTTAATATTGCATTCCAGGGCTTTCCTATATATAAAACAACCAAACATGCTACAGTGAAAATAGCTTTGAGGGCTTTTTCACTGTAAAGCTTTGTTTAACATTAAACTTATACATGTCCTACTTGAAAATACCATGTGCTCTTCCCAATGGGAAATAAAGACTACTTACCGTAACTCATAAATATTTAAAAGGAACGTTTAGGCCTGTTGAAATTGGGTTATTTTAACAGGTGGAATTTACAGTTAAAACCGACAGAGCCAGGCTACTGGTGCCACACCTGCACTCATGTTTACCTTGTCACTGTAGAAGATGGCAAAATTGGTGCCCCAGGCCACTTGTGACATTTAACTTACAGGTCCTGGCTACGTCTTGTTACCATATACTACAGATTGTAGCTAAATTAAATACATAAATCAGGTGTATACCAAGGTCACCATGTTGAGAGGAGGATCACACGCTCTTTACAACAGCTTAGCAGGGGTAAAGTGCACATAGTTCTAGAGCTAGGACAGATAGGGTTTAGCAAAAAGGGGTAAAACAAATCCTGGGTTACCCTGCAGAAAGGGCAAATATTCAACATCATGCTTTCATGGTTCTTTGTTATTGTCTCCTCCAACAAATGAAAATTGTGACCTTCATATTCCACTTGGATATTTTAGAGTCCTCTTTATTCCCCATTATTCATTTCCTTTTTTTTCTTTAATATTTAAATTTACCTGGCATTATTTTCAAACTTGGTTGAAGGTCTTTTTTATGAAACAGCTGAAATATGTGAGTAATAAGGGATGGAGCAATTCTTTAGAGAAAAATGGGGAAGCTTAAGATTTGTACAGTGAATTTAGGGGGCCTAAATGACTGGAGGAAGAGGCAACGGTTAGGGGAATTTGTACGGTCCAACTCTATAGATTTGGTTTGTTTACAGGAGACCCATTTACCATGGGCAAAAAGGAATTTACTGAATATCAGAGGATATGATCTATTAGCTTGCTCCTCCCAAACATCTATCATCAGAGGTGTAGCAATATTGGCCAAGGGTGCCCTAGGTGGGGTCAAATGCAAATTTAACAGATACCCTTGGGAGGTGGGTTGTGGTGGGACTTGGAATAGGAATTACTGTGTGCACAATATATGGGTCTAACCTTGACGACCCTGAGATCTTTGATCAACTTGAAGTAGAGTTGACGTTGTGGCCGAGGCCAATGATATTGTACAGAGATTTTAATATCTCTGTGGACCTTGTTAATAATTATGTCTACGCAGGGTGTAAACCTAAAGTATACAGAGCCTTGAACTCTTTAATTAATTTGCATGGGCTGGTAGATGTTTGGGGGAAGAAAGAACCCAACAAGGCAGGATTCACTTATTTTTCCTGTCCGCACAAAAAGTATACAAAGCTGGATTACTTTCTAATATCAGCAACAGAAATAAAAATAGCAAGGATCGAGAAATTGCCGAAAGCAGTATCTGATCATAATCCGTTAGTGTTACAGCTTGATATGGATGCTTTAAACAAGAGATACTCAAAGTGGACCTTTGACAGGAAGATATTGGTTAACTTAAATTATGCAGAATACATGAAGAAGTGGGTCCAAGACTATTTTGACATGAATTGGTATAGTGCATCCCGGAATACAGTTTGGGACGTATTTAAAGCCTCCCTTAGGGGGGAAACGATTTGTTTTACTGCCAGGGTAAGGAAAGAGGCACGGTCCAAAAATGATAGACTGTTGAGAGAGCTATCGATTGCAGAAGAACAACATACTGAAGAAATAGAGCAGGGAAAAGAGGCCTCCGAGACTCAGCATAGGATTCTGACCATTAAATCCAAGTTGCATAAATGGTTAGCCCAGAAAGCCGCAGATGAATACCAATCACATAGGGGCAAGGTTTACGAGACAGGAGAACAGGCGGATAAGCTTTTAGCACTCCGTATTAGACAGGAAAGTACCAGGAATGTAATAACAGACATACGAGAGGCGGGTCAGATATACATGGAGTCTGATGAGATACTCAAAGTCCTTAGGACTTTTATCAAAAGTTGTATGAAGAGGAGATCTGTATGGAAGCTTATAGTATGGAAGATGAGGGAGGGGGTCCCCAGCTGGGCAGGCAGGCAAAGGAAGAACTAGAGAAAGACTTTCAATGGAGGAAGTCACTGAACCCCAGCAAGAAATTTCATCAAGAAAGGCAGCTGGGCCCGATAGTATTCCGCTGGAAGTTTATAAATGTATCCAGAGAGCGATAGCCCCCATAATGCTGGACTTATTTAATGGTATATTGTGTACGGGTGAAATTCCAGAATCCTGGAAGGAGACTAATATCGTAGTGTTCCACAAAAAAGGGAAAAAAAAAGATAACCCAAGGTCTTATCGTCCAATATCCCTCAACAATGCAGACACTCAAGTTTATTCACAGGTGCTCGCAAAGAGGTTGGGAAGGGTCATTGGCAGTTCGGTTTCCCTGTGGCAGCATGGGTTTATCCCAGGGCATGGGACAATGGATCATATAAGCATGCCATTGCACTTTTTGACGCACAGGTAGCCACGGGGGGACCGATGGCCATGATCCTTCTCGACGTGGAAAAAGCCTTCGGTCGAGTCACGTGGAGGTATTTGTGGGAGATTTTGGAACGATAGGGGTTTGACCACAAGAATAATTAAGGCTATTTTGGCAATGTACTTGGAGCCAAAGGCTAGAATTCAATTAATGGGAGGTAGTTCGGATAAGATATTTATTTCTAGAGGGACACAACAGGGTTGTCCCTGTTCACCAATACTCTTTGCTCTATACATCGATCCATTGATAGAAAGAATATTAAGCTGTCATGACATCAAGCCAATAGTCAACAATGGTTTAAAGGCCAAGCTGCTGGCCTGTGCAGATGACCTGGCGATAATTACTCCGGATCAAGTTAGGGCCATGAGAGCAATCACGGAGATCGCTAGTAAATTTGGGCAGAGGTCTGGCTATCTGCTGAATGAAAGCAAGACCCAGGTAGTTTGCACTAATAATATTAAAATGAATGATTTAAGGTGCACAGAAAGCGCTGTCTATCTTGGGGTCAGAATAAGTTCTGCAACAGATACAATATCAAAGGTTAATTTGGATCCACTGTTGAAGTCAATCTCGGCTGACTTAAAAAGAATAGACGCCTTGCACTTGTCTTTAGTGCCATAAATGTAATTAAATAAATACAATAAATACATACTTTGTTACTTTCAAATGAATAAGAGGCTCAGTTCTATGTCTGTTTCCATTTTGACTCAGAAATCAAGGGCCTGGCCTGGCATCCAACCAAAAAGTTTTTTAAGCAGCCTGATGGGTTGTATCCTTTAGTTGCCATGCAAGCACTGCCTTCAGTGACGAAATAAAATATGCATCCCAGGCTTTTCCCAAAATATGCAAAATGATAAATACACTTTCCGCCGACGGGTCCTGCTTTTTTCTCTGCAGGAGTGGAGTCTTTTTCGGCCACTAGTCTGCAATCTTGCACAACAGCCTTTGCAAGCAAATAATGCCCTGTACTTACCCTTAAATTAAAAGGTTTAATTTAGGAAAATGGATACCTCAAAAGATGTCATTCCGTTACCTTTTCAAAAGGCCAACGTTAGACCTAACATTTGTTTGCATTCACGTAAATAAAAGCTCAAAAGCTTAATATAGTGTCATGAAGAGTTAATTATAAAAACATTGAACTCTGGAAGTAACTATCCAAGTCAACGTATGTCTGCCTCCATTTTGTAATTAAAAGAAAGCTGCAATATGTTGCTGCCGGAACGTGCTGAACTCTCTCTTTAGGACTGGCGGTCACTACCCGGTACCGGAGGGGCCTAATCCGAGCACTGACACAGCACTAGAGTGCACTAAATACTGTAAAGTATTTTATTTGTCATGTCTCTATTGGTTTCCCACTCTAAACACAAACATTCCTTGAAGTGCAGAGTGACTCTGCACTTCAAAGAGTGTTAGTGTTTATAGAGCGAGAACGCAGACTGGTGCAGAAAAAGTTTCTTACTCTGAAGCTATAGGCCCTGCCACGCAAGACGCACCTCTGAGAAGCATACACACTGAGTGCAAGCACTGGGCCTAGCTTCAAAAACATGAGGATAGAAATGTTTCTGAGGCTAAGCCCTGCTGGCACACTGCTCTTATATTGCTCAGAGGTGCGTGCCACTGGTAGGGCCTAGCTTCAGAAACATTTCTATCTACATGTTGTTATATGACATCCTTTTATTAATGTAATAACTTTACTTTCACAATTGCTTTTATTAACCTTATTGCTTCTCAAATTTGCTTGGAAATGCACCATTTGCCCTTTTTTTCCAAAATGTTCTCAAGGGGAGAACCCCCACGAACCCCGCTTAAGGTGTTCGGACCCGCTCGCTGCGCTTGCCAGCCATGGTGCACTCTGACATAAAGTGTACGACCTACCACTTTCAAATGTCACCAGCCCCCACTGCACATCTCTGAAATTGTGGGTACCCCTACTAGCATTTGAATTAGAGGACATTTTTCAAAATGACTTCTTTTTTAAACATTCTCTTACATTTGGAGGACAGAAATGCATAGAAAGTCAATTGGCAATAACACTTGATCTACAGTTCTGTGTTACCCCAAGTCTCCTAATAAAAATGGTACCTCACTTGTGTGGGTAGGCCCAGTACCCGCCACAGGAACCCATCATAATTTTACAGTGAAAACTGACCCTTTTTTCACACTGTGAATAACTGTGAATTTTGGACCCTCACTCAGCTGACACCAGGGAAATCTAGCAAACCTGAACATTTTTGAAAACTAGACATCCAGAGAAATCCAGAATTGTGAGACTTGTGTGGGCCTCACCAGCTTCTGTAACCCAGAATCCCTTGCAAACCTCAAACTTTGTCAAACAAAACACATTTTTCACAATTTTCTGTGATGGAAAGTTCTGGAATCTGCAGGGAGCCACAAACTTCCACCCATCTAGCATTTCCCTAAGACTCCCGATAAAAATGGTACATCACTTGTGTGGGTAGGCCTAGTGCCAGCGACAGGAAACATACTGTGGAGACTTCAAAATTATCGATCCAAAACTACCTGGTTTTGCGAGGGAGCCACGCACTTTTGGTCCCGGGCTCAACAGCCATCTAGGGAAAACTACCAAACCCAAACATTTCTGGAAACGAGAAACCTAAGGGAGTCCAGGGAGGTGTGGCTTGCATGGATCTCCCACGATTGTCCTACATAGAATACCCTGCTAAACTTGAATGTAGCTCACGTTGTTTGTGTAAGAAAATTGTAGGGTCACTAGGCTGCCACAAATTTCCTACCACCCAGCATTACACCAGATCTCCCGATAAAAATGGTATCTCACTTGTGTGGGTAGGCCTAGTGCCTGCAACAGGAAATGGCCCACAACGTATTGTGCAGACTTCAAAATTATCCATCGCAAAAATGCCTGGTTTTGCAAGGGAGTCACCTGCGATTTTGTTTCTGGGCTAAGTGATCATCTAAAGAAACCGACCAAGCCCAGATATTTCTGAAACTAGACACCCAGGGGAGGCCAGGGAGCTGCAGCTACCGTGGAACTACGGACATTTTCCTACCCAAAATCCTGTGCAACCTCAAATTTAGCTAAAAAAAAAATCATATTTTCCTCACTTTTCTGTGAGGAAAAGATGTGGGATCATTGGGCTGCCACAAATTTCCTATTACCCAGCATTCCCACCGGCCTCCAGATAAAAATATGATTTCACTTATGTGAGTAGGCCTAGTGCCTGCAACAGGAAATGGTCCAAAATGTACTGTGGAGACTGTGGGGCTATTGCCCCTATATGCCCCCCCGGGGGGAGAGAAAAACTGAATATGGCCAAAAGAATTGGGAGGAGCAAAGGCCCTTGCTCAAGGGGCCCCTTCCCCCCTCCCTGGTATCCAGTGGGAGGATCCCTGCTTGGGGATCTTATTCTGCGGTGATCCCAAAGCGAGGATCCACTAGCGAGGGTTACCATTGAATAGGGGAGATTCTCCCCTTCCCAACGATACCTCTCCCATCTGCCTACGTGCTCGAGGGCTGAGATAGCCCCCTGAGGCAATGAAACTGAAATTAGCCAATCGGCTCTTTTCAGTTTTGAGTTGAGTGAAATGATGTCAGCGTGACAAGTGCTCACTGATCATCATTTCACTTTTACAAACCAAACAGCCCGGGGAGCTGGGAAACCCCATCCGCAGCTCCTGAGACTCTTTTTGACTGAAAGAAATCCCTCTGGGGCCCGCACCAGAGGGATTCAAAGTGCCTTGTGTGCAGACATCTGGAAGCCATCCGACGCACACAAGCCTTGTGGCGTCAGACAGCTCCCGGCTGTACGTCACATGGAAGGGGTTAGTCTTTATGACCATGAACAATCTCAAAGCATACCATTCCTTCTGCTCAACCTGGAAAATGTTCCCACTCTTTCACCTTCAAATTGCCTTAAGTCTTGTTGTAAAATCTAGAAGGAAACAATTATACTCTTTTTGCAGACTATGGATAACCAGCCCTGTCTAAACATCTAGAAAGGACATCCTTCCACGATACTCACAGGCACTGGGTGCCAATTCACTTCTTAATTTCATATTGATGTCAGTTTTAATTTCAACATAGCTTCCGCCCTCAGCACCTTAGCTCTCTTAAGTACAATTAGTACTGGTATCTCATATTCTACAGCCTCATGCTTTTATATGGAACTCTTTTTTGGCAAAAATAAACTTTGGAAAAAGTTGAACATATCATTCATGAGCAAAATATATTTCCATGAACAATATCAATAACAACTGAAGCACACAGCAACTACTTTAATTGGTGCACTGTTGTCCCACCTAGTAAGCCTAAAGGAGTCTTCTGTTAAAGTGCTGGACAGGTGCCATTGAGCCTGCGTATGATTTCTGCCTTTGCCTTTCTGAGATTTGCATAGCAACAGAGACAACATCTATGATTTCACTTTGGGTTGTTGGTTGACTGGGTTGTGAGCCTGGGTCAAGCAGCAACCCAAATCCTTGTCAAGGTGATGCACATGCCAACCCTACATTATCTGCGTTCAACCCTCTGGTAGCTTGGCACAGAGTAGTCTGACTAAACATAGAGGCAAATGGTAAATTATTTGTGCTAGACTTCAAATATTAATAAAGTGAAAAAACACCAAGTTAGAACAATAGAGCTAGAGCTATTTTACATAAATAAAATGACCAAAACAACAAAAATCCAATGAGTAGAACCAGGGATATGCATTTTTTATGATTTTAGAGAAAATAGCACCCAAAAGCACAAAGCACCAACTGTGAATATCTGGTTGATGGAGTGTGGGCCAGATTCAGGGACCCAATTAGGCTTGCTGATCAAAGTACCTTGAATGTTTTCCGGGCCTCACGAGCATCCTCAATGAAGATGTGTAGCAATACTCCAGTTCTGAGGTGCAGTGAGGCTGCGCTCAGAAGTCCTGCATTGTCATTGAGAATCCGGTCATTGACGGCTGCGCTGCAAAATACAGCTTTGAGGATGCGTTGTGCAGTCGAGGCGATGCGCCGGTTCTGAGGAGCTGCGAGACTGGGATGCAGAGTCTGGCATCATCTTCGAGGCTGGTGTTGACAAGGGATGTGAAGATCTACACCAAGGATGTGTCACATAGCAGAAATTCCAAAGTAGCTGCGTAGGAGATTAAGGCTTTGGGTGGTTCCGATCCATGCAGCAGTGACTAGTCAGTTCTGCTCGAAGTTGCACCACACAGCGGGGGAGATTAAGTATGGGTGGTAAATTCTGCTCTGCTGGCGAAGTTCACAGTGTTTTATATTCTGCGGAGTGGAGTTTACAGACGTGCTCTTTGAACACAAATGTTTTATCTTGTAAAGCTGGCCCACATTCCTGAAATGCTGTTGCTGTCACAGTACTTCTAACACAGAGTAGACATTGTTTTAAAAAGTCTCATGGTAGCACTTGGCTCTCTTCTCTGTGCACTTACGGAAAACTGTCCCAGAGAAGTGACTCCAGCACCTCAAACCTCAGCGAAATAGCAGGGTGTATGCTTGCTGGAAAATGACACAGCCAATCAGACAAGATGGCTGCACAAAACCACTGGGTAATGGTGTTGTTAGTCACCATGATGGGTCAGTGACTTCACAGCCTGCAGCAGTGCTTGGGCTAGGGGGCTGCTGCTGGAGCTCACACAAAGTAGGGGTGAAGAGGGCTCAATCTCCGATCTACAGCAAAAACTTCATCAGCGCCCTTAGCTGCAGCAGACTACCACCTCGCATCCACTCCCGCAGGAGGATATCCTCCCCAATCAGAGACAGTAACAGGGGATCACCAATACACTCAAGTAAGTTCAATAGCTGCTTTTATGAATGACTTGCTGTATGTGATACGCCAGCTACAGGTTGACTGTGGGATCCAAACCACAAGACATGCCAGCTAGCTGTTGACCGATCAGATGGGCAGTGTTTACACACAGTGAAGACTGAGGCACGTGTGACTCCAAAGTGAATGAGCACTTTGGAATTCCATGTAGTACGCTAGGATTGGCTGAGTTGTCCCCAATACTGCAATCCTGGGTCACCCTAAACACCAGGAGTCCTTCCTTCTACCAGGCAACCCCCATTAAATATGTTCAGCCATGGGACTAACTCCCTAATTAACCTGAAGTACTGAAATTACGGACAAATGTAATCTGTACAAAGATGAATAGTGGACCCCGAATAGCCTCGGACGATCCTGTGAGTAGCAGGCTTGTGGTCATTTTAAGGATGTGCAGACTTGAGGAGGGGTGTTTTGAATAGAATAGAGTGAAAGGCTTGTGGAGAGAATTTAGTAGTGTGCCAATTACAGGTGGCGATCGGCAGAGAAAAAAACTCCCCCCACCAGTGGAACTGCATGGAATTTGGCAGGGTTTCACGGCAACTCCACAGAATTCCATGGAGTGAAACTCCACGAGCTCCTCTCAAGCTTAGAGAAGATCTGTCAATTCCACTGGATATACAGAGGCTGGCAAAAGGACCTTAAGCCCACTTCCAAGAGTCTGGGGCTCCACCACTTGGCAGGGTAGACTCACAGATGGCAGAGTCAAGGTGCAGATACAGCGTTGCTTGAAGCCTGTTGTGACCATGACGCTTCAGATCAGGAGGCCAGCTAACTAGCCCTTGGAGTCACGCTGGAGGTTTGGGATCAAGAGATGCAAGTCAGTTCATCGCACCCAGGCAAGAAGACAGCAGGTCATCACAGCAGGGCAGCAGTCTTTCAGAGCAGTGGCCCAGCAGAGTGGCAGTCTGTACAGTAGCTCAGCAGTCCTTATGCCTAGCAGAGTATCCATGGTCCAGAACTGTACTGAAGAGATGGTGTCTGAAGTCCAATATTAATACCCAGTTGTATCTCTGAAGTGGGGTGAAGCTTATACAGGCATGCCTATGAAGTCCACATGTGTCCTGCCTTCCTAGTCCTGGCTCCAGAGAAACTACAGGTGGTATAGAGCCCTTTGTGTGGAGTCAGGGCATAGCCTATTCAAGTGTAAATTGGGCTGGGCCCAGCTCCTCCCTTCTATGTTACCAGTGATGGTCTATCCAGGCACACTTAAGAGATTGCGTAGTTTTAGGACTTTATGTTTAATCAGAAGAATATTACATTTCGAGAAGGATAAAAAAATAATTTAATGTGGAATCCATCTTCCCTTATTGCCAAAACTATTTTTATTCACATCCGGATTCGTGTAGGTTTTTACCTGAGCATCAAGGGAGATCCTAAAGGAAATTAATTTTATTTTCAGACACCTTATAATCCTCCATGGGCAATTCAGACCCTGGTGAAGGATCCTCTAATCAAAAGCTCCAGTCATGGAACCAACAGTCTTTTTCAGGAAGAGGCCGGCAAAGAGACAGAGCCAGAAACAGATATCAAAACCAGCCACCGGAAATGACAATCTGTCAACAGTACTACAAGAACCAATGAGATTCCCCATTTCTTTTTTTAAGTTCAAAAGAGTTTTATTTGATAATAATAAAAAAAGGAAAAGCAGGTGTCAAGCAAAATACAATGGAATACAAAGTTAAAGACTCTTAAGCAATAAAAAAAAAAAAAGAACATAAGTATACGAATGCATTTGTAATAAGAAATAAATCTGGATACAGATTGAAAAATAAGGAAAAGACATAGGAAAAATACATGAGCATAAAATATAGCAATCATAAAAACTTTGAGAGAATATTGAGAAAGTGATACAGTGAAGAATGAATGGAATGTGTCGGGCGATTAAGGGGGTTTGGGAACTTCTTGTTGCAGAGGCAGAGGATGAAACAAACGTTTACTGCAGGAGTCCAAATAAAGTGTAACTGGGGTCCATAAGTCCATGCGTTTGATAGCCAAACATGCCGGGAAAACATGAGTGGTATCGAGCCTGTGGTTGTGGCAGACATTAAACCACCACGCTTTGAAAGAAATTTTGGAGAGATCCTTCCAGTTGACTGTTAATTGTTGGAAAGCAGCAGCAAGTAAAAGGTCAACAATTTGGGGCTTCAATTCAACATCATCCCAGCAGGGGGAAAGGCTACCCATAAAAATATGTGTGTGGGAAAAAGGAATAGAAGTGTGGAAAATCACATTGACTTGAGCCCAAACCTGCAGCCAAAAACTGCGAACATGAGTACATAAAAATAACATGTGGAATAAATCAGCTTGTGGAGATGAGCAAGACCAGCATGTGTGAGGAGTATTAGGGAAGCGTTTGTGCAGGTCGGAAGGTGTGAAGAGGAGTCTATTATAAATAAAAAATAAAGTCTGAGTGAGTGTTGCTGCTCTTGAAGATTTGCGGAGTTTGGTCCAGAGTCTGTCCCAGAAGGGAACTGACCAAGAGACAGACAAGTCATGCTCCCAGGCCTCCTCAACTTTGGATTTAGGTCTCGAAGTCTTACTAGCGTGAAGGTATTTATAAATAGCAGTAGCCCTTGGTGCAGTGCATAAGAAGGAGTGAAGAGAAGAAGTAAGGGTGGATGGGGGGGGAGGAGGGTTGGGTTGAGTTAGGAGATCGTGCTTCAATAAAACTGCATTTTTAAGGGATTGATATTGACGTGCAGAGGAGGTGGGTAAATCATAGAGGGTGCGAAGTTCATGAAAAGATAAAAAGGAGGAGTCGGAAAAAAGTTGGGAAATCCATTGCAAACCTCGAGTGTGCCACGATTTCCAGAAAAAGGGTCTGTCCCGGATAAGTATGAAGGTGTTATGCCATATGGGGGAGGATAGGAATTCGGCAATAGTGGTAGGGGGTGAATGAGAGGAAGAAAGGAGTATTTTTGTGGTAAACTTATGAATCGGAGTAGAAACAGATGCGGGTTTGCGAGGGAAGGAGAGGTATTCAGAAAAAGAGAAGGGAGATAGAAGAAGGCGTTCGAGTTTGGTCCATAATGGGCATGGGGTGTCAGGGTCTTGGAGCCAAAAAGAGGCTTGTCTCAATTGGAACGCCTTGTGATAGGCTGGAAAATCAGGGAAATTGACCCCACCCTCTGATTTAGGACGAATCAAGCGCGCCAAGGACATTCGTGGTTTCTTTTTGTTCCAAAGAAAGGAGGTTAAAATAGATGTGATCTGTTTGAAAAATTTGGATGGGATAGGAACCGGAATGTTAGAGAGCGTGTATAAAACAATGGGAGACAGCATCATTTTTATAGTGTCTAATCTTTCAAATAGACCTCTGTCCAAAATTGAAGAGAGTGTTCTTGAAAAGGGGTTGTCATTTGCCTCTTTGAAGCATACCAACAGAGTCATTGGAATTTTTTCATAACATACGCAGCAAGGCCTGCTTTCTTAAATCAAGATTTTTCACAACCAACGAAAAACATCTGGATTAAGAAATTAGTCTACATTTTGCCCATATTCTAATCAAATTACTAAAGAAATTCTAATTTTTGAGCAAACAATTCTATCAGCTATTGATGATTTGGGAACCAAATAGGAATATATTAAACATAACATCACGAAAGATCAGAGAATTGTGCTTGCCCACTTACAAACAGATGATGGACTTGAAGCCGTTGCATAATTTTTGGAAGATAAACCAAGGCCATATCATGTTCCACCTAGCTTCATTTTAACATGATTTGCACTGCGAAAAATCTACTTCAAGTTAGGGAAAGAGTACTTTGTTCAAGAGAAAGGGACAGCCATTGTTTGTCCCTTTGCTCCACAGCTGGTCGTATTGTTTATGGCCAAATTTGAGGAACAATTTGTTTACCAAAACAACCCTTTTGCCCATCAGATTACCAAATGGATCAGGTTCAATAATGATATATTTTGTGTGTGGAACGGACAGGATGACACCCGTAACAAGTTTTTGCAATTGCCAAAGCACTAACGGATAGACTTAAAGAACGAGGTTACCCCAAAAAATAGTTAAAGAATTCTATGAAAGGAGCAGGTGGACTCCAAGAGATACTCTCCGGAAGAAGAAGAAAGCGAAAACGATGTCAGAATGTATGAGTTGGATATCAACATTTGGTCCTAAAACAATTCAAATAAAAAAAATCATTAGACAGAATTGGCATTTGATTAAAAAATTGGATAAATCTTTTGTCGAGCCACTTTGTACCTTAAAGAAAGAAGGGACCATAGGCCTACGTACCACCACCATCAATAGAAATAATCAGTGGCAACTTTGGAACCTCACACCATTGGCGGGACATTTCAAGTGTATTACATGTGTATGCTGCCATCAAACTATTGAAGGTTGTGTTCCAGCATAATAATGTCAATTGGAAACATAAAACATTTTCAAATTGTAAAACCAAAAACGTGGTTTATGCAGTGAGATGCCTTTGTTTACAACTGTATATTGGTGAAACCAATCAGGCAACCCTTCACAGAATTGCCCAGCAGAAACAAAGAATATGACGGAAAGTGGCAGTGGCTCCACTGGTTAACCATTGAATTGAAAAACAACATACTGGAGCTGATCTGCATTGGATAGTGATATCAGTTATAAAACCTGACTCTTGGAGAGGGGATTTTGACATGAAAGTGACTCTTAAAGAAGCTAATCTTTTGTTTCTAATGGACTTAATCAGAGGACTGAGATTCAGAACCCATCCCCATTAAATTGGGTGTCTTAATTCTAGAAGGTTATCCATGCCATTTCTGCCTCCAAAATAGTAATTTCAAATCTGCATTTGTTCTGTAATCCCTTGTGACACATAGACTGTTTTTATCAACTACATTTTCCAGAACGCCTGTCCGAGAAACCCCAGCTTCAGTAAATACCTTCAATCATTGCACCACTCATTTAGTAGCACTTCTTGACTCATAGATTGCCTTTCAAAAGTACATACCCCTGAATGCCTGTCCAAGTTATCTCGGATACAGGAGATACCTCCATCATGTGCACCAATCAAATGCCTCGCATTTTAAAGGAAGTAGCCTGCTCCAGAGGTTAGAAGACCCTGGGAGGCAAAGTACGTAGGAGGAGTCCATTACTATGGAGGAACTCTAAACTGGATGTACGTTGTTACAACGCAGGTTGTAACAACGCATACCTTTACCACGCGGCCGCTACAACGCAAGTCGTTACCACGACTTGCGTTGGAGGGCGCGGATTTAGGATTTTTATAATTTTATATTCCAACACCAGTCCCCGTGGATACTAGGGAAGGTGTTGGAATATAAATTTATAAAATTCCTTATCCCACAGCGCCCTCCAGCGCAAGTCGTGGTAACGACTTGCGTTGTAACGGCCGCGTGGTAAAGGTACTGCTTTGTAAAAAATTCGTGGTAAACGTTGTTTACCCTCTAAACTATATATTTATGTAAGCATATTATAATTCGTATGCTCTTGAAGGTCACGGTTGAATGAAATTATAATTTAGGAATGGAATGCATCTTGAGTGCTTACCTTCACTATAAATTCATTGTTCTGTTGCTATAAAAAGCACTTTTTCGTTTCTTAGAGTTACGGCCGCAAAAATTTAGAAAACTAAGCGCATTGGTATTGGGTCTTTCGGTTTTTATCCCTGGGTAGCTCACTTTTTGGGACTTTGGTATTGTGCCGTACTGCTCTTTTACTCGCGAGAGGGCAAGATTCGGCCCTTGACTAAAAGTTTCTTTCTGTTATAGATTGTTTGTTTCCAAAGCAATTAAGAGTTAGTGGAGAGGCAGGTACCATGCATTAAGGAAATGGCTCCCAATAACCCCTGTGTGAGTATTCTTGAAATTATCATTGGGGCCATTGTGTGTCTATCAGTTGAATATAGCTTTAAGGTAATCAAGCCTGTGTTTTTGTTTCAGGGATATTCAGCAGAAGAGTGAGGATTTTGTGCCTTTCCATTTCTTGCATATAAAAGTCAAGTGAATATGAAGTAGATTCATTGGTAGCTGGACAATGTATATAGTAAGCTTTTTAAACCCTCCATATGAGTTGTAAGGTAGTGATTTACATTTTTGTGTTGTTTTTCCTAGGCTGAACAACAGTTCCAAGTCCTGTGTAGGACCCTTAAATAAGTTATGGGTTCGCAATGCGCTGACAGACATCTGTGCAACCAACGAGCATTAAAGTGCCACTGAAAATCAGGGCAGAGGAGATTGTACAATAAGGTTATAACATTCCTGGTCACAGTAGCCTAGCATCGTTAGGTCACTTTGCCCATTTATAAGAAGTGTATAAATGAGTTGTAGTATTTTGCAAAAATTATTATTTGCTCCTGTTTGGGATAGCGTAATTCAGAACTGAAACATAATTATTTGTATTATTTTGGTATTTGTTTTTGCAATGTTTATAAATTGTTGTTTGTGTTCATTTTTATTTGTAGAATATGTATGTGGGGTGGGATTTATATATTGTTATTACATGATATGTTTTTATTGTACTTCTGTGTATGATTAATCAGGAAAGAATTGATATGTTTAATGAATTAAATAATAAATTGTGACCACTGTTATCAAATATAGTGATCACAAATAGAACTGTGCATGTTTAACCCTTTAAGTGCGCCCGTTGGCCAACGGCCGTCGCAAACACTACCTCGGTAGTGCTAAGCACGTCCGTTGGCCAACGAGGCCCCGCCCACTCAATGGAACGACCGCGGCGGAATTGCCACCACGGTTAAGGCGTTAAAACAGTAGTCAGAATTGGAATTGTTTTTGGACTTTCTAAAAGTGCCATTTTCCAAATTGTAATTTAAAATCTGACTTCAGTATAAGTTAGGATTTTTAATTACTATTCCAAAGACACCAAACATGAACTGATGACCTGCTAC
The DNA here is from genome assembly GCF_964261635.1 of Lissotriton helveticus. Lineage (NCBI taxonomy): Eukaryota > Metazoa > Chordata > Amphibia > Caudata > Salamandridae > Lissotriton > Lissotriton helveticus. The sequence continues at coordinate 1,476,526,021 of NC_136069.1, forward strand.
CATTTAAAAATTGCAACTTATTAAATGTAATACTGTAATTCCAAAGCTATCCTATGGGAGAGGAAGGCCTTGCAGTATTTAAAACACATGTTTCACTACCAGGACATGTAATACATAAAAGTATATGTCCAATGTTTTAAATACACTGCACCCTGCCATCTGGGCTGTTGAGGACCTAGCCTAGGGGTGACTTATGTGTATATAAAAGAAAGTGTGGTCCTAACAAAAAGGTTTACTTTGCCCGGTCGAAATGATAGTTTAAAACTGCATAAACAATTAACAATGTCTTAACAGGTGATCATTTAAAAGGCAAATGCATAGGAAAAAACCAAATCAATAAGAGAGAGAGTGTAAAAAGGAGACCACAAGGAATTGTAAAGCAATGGTAAATTGTTATTGCAAGTAGTTATATCATCACTACATAACACTGTATGGATAGGTAACCCAATGGTGGACGCACACATATGTGCTCATGAAGGTGAATGGCGCAGTGACACAGTGTGGAAAAAACATTGTGGATGGCGCAAAAAAATGCAGTAGAATTTGAGATCAAAAACACAGTGGAAATTATTTACAAAGCAGTTGTCAACTGCTTGGAAAGACTACAGTAGAGCCTGAAATTACGCTAAAGGGTCAACGGTGTTTTGCCCTGTACACTTTCAAGTCATCATCAGAACCGGGTTACGTGAATCAGATGAGTGCTGGGACAGTAGTGGAGGGTCCAGCAGGAAGGGAAGAGAATTCCGGAGGATCCAAGCTGGCTCTGCAGAAGATGAAGTCTGTCATGGGAGATGACAATTAAGGAAGAGGCACGCATGTTCCACAGCTTTCCGGAGGAGGATGAATCAGATCAGGAAGGGCAGTCTATTATTCAGAATGAGTCGAGCGTCATCAGACCTCGACTGAGGGCGTGTGAAGATAGGCGTGTACAGGAGGCTGCTATGATAGGGGCAGTCCTCCGGTGTGCTTGTAATCCAAGGTCCCAGCAAGAATCTGGGAGGCACAGGTGAATTAATGGCACCCGTATCAGAGCCCGCGGTTGTCTAAAACTGCAGACACAGGCTGCAATGGCAGGGCTGAAACACATTTAACCGCATGCGCGCTAGCGGGTTTCCCGCTGCGCGCTGCGATTTTAAAAATCCCGCTTTACGTGACGAGCTCAGCTCGTCATCCGCGTAGCGCAGGTTACGCCCATGACGAGCTGAGCTCGTCATCAGCCCCGAAGGGGTTAAAGTGACACTTACGTGGGTGCTACAAGCAGTGCTGCAGGCACACCAGTAGCATATAATTTACATGTCCGGCTTGCTAGGCATGTCCAAGTAAATTAAATATGACAATGGGGTATAAGTGAAGCTTGCCATGTTTTAGGAAGAGAGCACAAACAAGTTTGCACTGGTTAGCAATGGTAAAGTATGCATGGTAGAGTCCTGAGGCCAGTAAAAACAAAGTCGGTAAAGCAGGAGGTCTGAAGGCAAAAAGTTACTTGGAAAACCATGCAAGGATGTCATGTCTAACACTTACTAATAAATATAATGATACTTTTTCTGCTGAAATCTGTCGTCCCAGTCTTTCACTATTCACTGACTCAAGAAGTTGGCTCCACTTATGACTGAGTTTACCTGCTCCAAACTTGAGGAAAATAGATCCAGATTGTGCCACAAAATTTCAGATTCTTGCTACCATATGCAGTTTGTCACTTGAATTGATTGCTACTTAGTATTCTTGGAAATTATCCACTGTACTGCTTTTGGTAAAGAAAGTCAGTGCTGATTCTTTCAACCTAGCTTCCTCACTGTTTTTCTTCTATGATAATTGAGACCACCTCATGTGGAAATATTCTACATGAGAAATCATAAACTGCAACTAATAATGATTCAAAACTTGTGATTCCCTATTTGGAATGTACTAAAAGGGATTTGGCAAACATGGTCGCAGTTTGTGTACCAACCTCCATTGAATGCATTGTTATTTTGTGAACGAACCTATGTACAAATAGACCGGTTCACTAAATAGAGAATCACAGTTGGTCACAATTTAATCTACCTCATCAATATTCATGTGGTAGGTCGCTAATTGCGACCCAGTACAATTGACCAAATTTACAGGGATGCTGGCCTGCTTGGGTCAGCATGCCACCATGTCTTTGAATGCTTTTAAACAAAGCAATTTAAAAATGCAGCATGTTTCCTTCAAAGGAAAACGAGATGCACTTAAAAAGAAAAAGTTATTCAAATCTTTTTAAGAGAATTTTATTAATTTTAATATGTATATTGAAATAAGAACAAAATACACAGAAAAGCTGGCATTCCATTCCATTAGAACAGTATTATTGACTAAAAATAGCAACTAAGGGTGAGCAATAAAAAATTAATGTTAAGCATACAAAACGAATATACAATATTGGAAGGGCAGCTAAATAAAAAGAGTAGAAATAAAGAGTAGACGTGGGAGACAAAAAGTAGAGAAAGAGAAGGAAGGAAAAAATGGAAAGAACGTCTAATGATATATTCTTCATATAACAGAATGAGCAATATTACAGTTCTGAAATAATTGATGAACAATAGAAACAAAGAAACATACAATAACATTAAAGTTCAAAATTAAGAACTATTGCATTGACGTCAAGAAAGCATTTTTAATTGCAGCCGTAGCCAAGTAGCTAGGGCTAGATGTAGGAAGGGTATTACCGGTCGGTAACGGACGAAATTAACGAATTTCGGCCGTTAGCGACCGGTAATAGACTGTTCTGATGTAGGGGCCCAAATTAACGATTCGGTAATTTACCAAATCGGTAATTTAAGGAATCGGTAAATTACCGATTTTTTTAAATACCGATTCGGTAAATTACCGAATTCCTAATGTAGGGAGCACTTAAATGAGTGCTTATCCCATGTTAGGATTCGTTATTTTGCAGATCAAAGAGAGAGAGAGGACTAGGTAGGCTAGCCCGTATCCCCTGGGTTATATGTCAAGATCAATGTGGACTAGCTAGTTTTAGGGGGGAGGAGTGACTCAGGTACGTCAGACAATAAAAAGGAAAAAAGCAATGTTTTCCTTATAAAGCCTTCACCCACCGACCTAGTCGGTGGCATGCTTCATCATCGGGCCCACCACAGTGGCACCGAATGTGCCCCGGGTGTGCTACAACGCCAGGTGACTGCGGAGCTGGTATATTGCTGCGTGTGCAGTGAAGGGGTGAGAAGTGAAAATTAAAAAGGCTATACAAGGGGTCCCAGCACCCAAGGGTTAACAAGTTTTAATAAACTGGGCCTCTGTTAGCTGATTAAAAAAAGGCAAGAGGACAATGAGGAGTGTGTGATGACCTCCCGTGTCCAGTGTGGTCTACATGTTTCAGCCAGTGCCTTTTGTATTCTAAAACTGTAACTCCTCCAATCTAGTATACTTGATAACCTGCAGATGTGGCCTAAGGTATATCGGCATGACAACCAGAAAAGTACGCACAAGAATGACAGAACACAGAAGCACCATAAGATGTGGGAAAAACATTAGTAAGCTTACAGACCACTTCCTGACCCACAACCACACACCCAATGACTTCACGTGGACAGTCATTGAGAAATTTGACAACCCCAGAGATGAGAGACTCCTCTTGCAAAAAGAGCAACGCTGGATCTACCGCCTTTCCACACATACCCATGGCCTCAATGATTCCATTCCATGGAACAGTCTGGCCATGTAGACACCCTTGCAAAACATTGCATTACAGCTTTGCTGCATATCATTCTGATAGCTGTGCCACAGCACCCCTGCATGAGCGTCCCCTTCGCTGTCCCTTCCTCTCCTGTTGTGCTCACCCAGTGCATTAGAATGCACTAACGCTGACCCTCCTACGTGAATCTTGACCTACAAGGTGGCCAACACCACGAATATTTTGCCATTATTCACGTGAATCATTCGTTCAGCAACAAACACTTTTGTTTGTTTTGATATCCTCTGAGGCGGAAGCCGGAGGACTGTGCCCACAAGTGATTTTAAAATTGTATTTCTTTCGTGTGTTTGATTTTAAAACTATCACGGAGCTCACCTGCACTGAAACGCTGAGTTACTAGCGTTCTCACAGCCCTCCTAGCCCTCCCCTGACACAGCGACCCCAGCGCTGTTGCTGGGAAACGCCCACACTGCCAGCGCGGTCAGAACGCGGAAGCCACGCCCACTGCGAGGCCACGCCCCCTTGACTATAAAACGCTGAAATCAAGCGCGTCGCATTATTGTTTGTTTTGATATCCTCTGAGGCGGAAGCCGGAGGACTGTGCCCACAAGTGATTTTAAAATTGTATTTCTTTCGTGTGTTTGATTTTAAAACTATCACGGAGCTCACCTGCACTGAAACGCTGAGTTACTAGCGTTCTCACAGCCCTCCTAGCCCTCCCCTGACACAGCGACCCCAGCGCTGTTGCTGGGAAACGCCCACACCGCCAGCGCGGTCAGAACGCGGAAGCCACGCCCACTGTGAGGCCACGCCCCTATCACCAACTACAAATGTGCCGGTCATACCAGCACAGCGGACGAGCGCAGCGGGAGCGCCGTTTGCGCGCCGAAGGCGCGCCTAAGGCAAGCCCGTCTGCGCACGACCGGGCCTAGGGCCACAATCCCTGGCGGATACAGCTGCCCCTAAGGTAAGCTACTCACGTCGGGAGCTACTAAGCCTCAGACCCCCCACCTCCCCTTGTGAATACATTCATGACCTAAATGGACCTTTCATCCGCTGTTCCCTCTGCAAGCCAGTCCAGCTCAAACTACCTATAAAACCTCACAAGCCCGCTGCCCTGAAACTGGCATCGTTAAACTGCCGATCGCTCCCTAAACACGCGACGCAGATTAACCACCTCATAGAAGACCAGGAGATTGACATCCTCTTCCTCACGGAAACATGGCTCGCCCCACATTCGGAGTCAGACATGGTGCTAGCTACCCCACCGGGCTTCCTCATTCAGTCCCTACCCCGCCCCTTAGGCCGAGGTGGTGGTGTTGCCATCATTCATCGGGACTACCTTCACTGCAAATCCGGGGATGCGCAGATCCCTGACTCTGAATGCCTGCAATTTACAATCAAGCTAGACCCGACCAACTCACTGACAGGAGTCCTTGTTTACCGCCCTCCCGGTCATCCAGGCCCTTTCGCTAGCTCTCTCCTGGACACTGTAGCGACCCAGGCACACTCCTTATCAAATTTCCTGATCGTAGGGGATCTAAACATCCATCTGGATGACCCTACCGACCCGGCAGCAGCTGACCTGATCTCCGATCTGGCAGCACTTGACATCCACCTCCTTAATTCTGGAGCCACTCATACTAAGGGTCACCTGCTGGATCCAGTGTTCACTAGCACCCCTGCGATGCAAGTGAAGGAGGCCTCTCCCTTACCCTGGACAGACCATTTCTTAGTCTCCTTCCTACTACCAGGATCTTTCAGGACACCTCAAAAACCGCCAACCTACATCAGGGACAGGACCTGGTCCAGACTGCCCACCGAAGAATGGGCCAGGAATCTTAAAAACACCATCCCTGTACACGCAGAAGACCCGGTTGTCGCCGACAGTAATTTCAGAGAGTGGATCACCACCTCCCTGGACCCCGTACTCCCACTAAGAACCAGGGAGGACAAAAACGGTAAACCCGGGTCCGCCCCGTGGTATACTTCGGACCTCCGACTACTCCGCAAAAACTGTAAAAGAGCCGAACGGCTTTGGAGGAAAGACTGGCAGCACACCAGCAAGGAAGCATACCATAATACAGTCAGACTCTACAAAGATGCCATTAGGCACGCCAAAGCTTCCCATTATGACACGCGGATAACAGAATCCTCCAATTCGGCCAGGGAATCCTTCCTAATTGTAAAGGAGCTGCTTAAAGTACCTAACTCTCCTTCCTCCAGTTCCCCCCCGGTGGACCGAAGTAATGATCTAGCCACCTATTTCGACGACAAAATCGCCCGTATTCTAGCTTCCCTCCCCTCTCCTGGTCCCGCCAGCCATTTGGACAATCCTCCACCTCCCAGCCAGACCGAAAATAATCCCCGCCCTCAACTTGCGACATTCAGGCCAGTAACATACGTAGAGGTAGAACGAACCATGACCAAAATGAGAAGCGGATCACCTCTGGATCCGGCTTCCATTAGATTCCTCAAAACCGTGGCCCCTGTCATCGTCCCCACGGTCATGGAGCTCATTAATAACTCACTTGCCCAGGGATCTGTTCCTGCCAGCTGGAAGAGCGCCGTGGTAAAAGCACTCCTTAAAAAACCCCAGCTCGATCCAGCAGATATGGCAAACTACCGACCAATATCACTCCTTCCGGCAATCAGCAAGGTAGCTGAGAAACTGGTCAACGGACAATTGTCCCAGTTCTTTGAAACAAACAACGTCCTACGGGAATCCCAAACTGGATTTCGCCCGGGTCATGGCACAGATACTGCCCTCCTCGCCGTCATCGAGGAGGGAAGGCGCATACTGGATTCAGGAGGGTCAGTGGCAGTGATCCTCCTGGATCTCAGTGCAGCCTTCGACACAGTTAACCATCGTGTCCTTCTCCACCGACTCGCGGCAGCAGGGATCACCGGGACGGCACTCAGCTGGATAGAATCCTTCCTCACCGGACGCACGTTCCAGGTATGGGACGGCAATTACCACTCATCCACCCTCCCCCTCACAAGCGGGGTCCCTCAGGGATCTTCCCTGAGCCCGACGCTTTTTAATGCATATATGGCCCCTCTTGAAGACGTGGTGACACCATTTGACATAAAAATGGTAAACTACGCTGATGACACTCAACTGGTCGTCTCCTTATCCCAACTAGTCGACCACCCAGAGAACCTGGCCAACTGTCTCACACAAATCCACAGCTGGATGAGTGATTCATCATTAAAATTAAATGGGTCTAAGATGGAATTGATGCTCCTGGGAAAACAATGGGCGACCATCCCCCCAACAGTCTGGCCTGATGTGTACGGAGAAATCCCTTCTCCGAAGCGTGAAATCAAAACCCTTGGAGTGTGGCTCGAACCTGAGCTCACCATGAAGACGCAAGCAGCCAAAACTGCGGGTACCTGTTTTGGGCTCATGCGTACTACCCGTAAGATTCTCCCCTTATTACCACCTGCTTCCAGGAAACTCCTTATCCAGGGACTAGTATTGTCCCGTCTGGATTATAGCAATATGGTCTACCTGGGAGCCCCAGAGGCCACATTGACGAGACTGCAGCGGACACAGAACGCTGCGGCACGTCTGCTCATGAACCTTCCCTCGAGAGTGTCAGCAAAACCAGCCCTCAAGGCCCTGCACTGGCTCCCTGTGCGGCAAAGGGTGGAATTCAAAGCCATGTGCACGACACACAAACTAATCAACGGATCTGGCCCTGCGATCCTCAGCAGCTTGGTCCCCCCCTACAAAGCATCCAGATCCCTCCGTTCGGAGAATGAGCACTTAGCCAACATCCCCAAATTCAAAAGGACACGCACAGGAGGACGACGATTCTCGGTTCAAGCGGCCATGGGATGGAACTCCCTCCCACGCACCCTCAGACTGGAATCCAGTTACCTGGTTTTTCGCAAAAAACTGAAAACGCACCTATTCCCGAAATAAATGTCCCTCCTCCCTTCCCTTCCCTCAATGGATATCAACCTTTTTACAGCGCGGGGATGCCCTTGGGTCACCAGGCGCTATACAAATCGCTAAATAAATAATAAATAAATAAACACGCACTATCGGTAATCCGATGCCCAGTACGCATGCGCGTGTACTCCTGCACATGCGCCTAGTGCATAACGCTACCGCACAGCACCGCGCATGCGCCTAAACGCGCACTACCTCCCCACACATGCACAAACAGAGCCACAATGAGCCGGCGTTTAGCGCGCACCCCTCCCTCTCTTTCTAACCCAAACAGGTGAATCGCATTTACAAATAGTATAAAAACGAAGCCAGGCGGCGCACCCACCTCATACCGGGCGCCGCAGAAGGACGAATAGGTCCAAGGAGGAACCAGACCGAACTACTCGTGAGTAAACAACACCACTTGTCCTGCAAAATGGGGTAAGCCAGAACTCTTTTCTCCTTACAGGTTAGATAGCCTTGTGAACCTCGTTTATTTTCACAGGGTCTCTTTCTGTGCCAGGCGACCCATGAGGCTTTTTACCAAGAAATAACAGAGTGAGGACCTAGTATCAGTACTTTCCTGTACCTCACCTTGTAATTTCGTTTTTTAGCCCACCACCACCCACTAACGGTTTCATTAAACCCTCACCAGTCTCATGCAGTTGCCATGAGCTCACCCTAGCCGGATATAGGTCGTACACCACCTTAAAAGCCGGCCACCAATGGTTTAAAGATTTGCCACCCTAATATGACTCTTCCTTGTACGTCCTGTCTTTGTCCTATGTGTTCTGTGTAGAAAAGCCTGAGGGAATCCCCCTCTAACAGTTACAGCGCCTTAGCGAGCGCTACACATAGCCAAAAATTGACACAAACACTTAAATTAAGTTTATTATAATTTAATCTGCACCTTATCACGTAACTCTATGGTCCTGAGGAAAGCCAGCTTAGAATACAAAAGGCACTGGCTGAAACATGTAGACCACACTGGACACAGGAGGTCATCACACACTCCTCATTGTCCTCTTGCCTTTTTTTAATCAGCTAACAGAGGCCCAGTTTATTAAAACTTGTTAACCCCCGGGTGCTGGGACCCCTTGTATAGCCTTTTTAATTTTCACTTCTCACCCCTTCACTGCACACGCAGCAATATACCAGCTCCGCAGTCACCTGGCGTTGTAGCACACCCGGGGCACATTCGGTGCCACTGTGGTGGGCCCGATGATGAAGCATGCCACCGACTAGGTCGGTGGGTGAGGGCTTTATAAGGAAAACATTGCTTTTTTCCTTTTTATTGTCTGACGTACCTGAGTCACTCCTCCCCCCTAAAACTAGCTAGTCCACATTGATCTTGACATATAACCCAGGGGATACGGGCTAGCCTACCTAGTCCTCTCTCTCTCTTTGATCTGCATAATACTAAGCAGCGCGCAGCTGCGAGAGCTTTACCCACCCCCCAACATGGCCGAAAATGTTGGCCTAACCTTCACTGCTGAGGATATCAGCGAAATCCTAGCTGATCCCTCACTCCTGGCAGACTTTAATATCTCAGCTACTGTAGCCCAATCTACCGACTGGGACTCACTCACGGAGAAGAAAAGGAACAGGATTCGGACAGTTCTGCATGGGGTCATCCTGGCACAATATCTACGAACCAACACAGCTCCCACTGGCCTTCTGGTCACCAATGCCCCCAGGATCTTCCTGGATGACGCAGCATTTCGAAAAGACTGGGCCCAGATCGCCTGGCACTGCACCAGGGACTGGCTAGTCCTCATTATTAAAACTGCAAAACGCCTATCAGACGCCATCATGATAGAAATCCAGGCGACGGAGTCACACTTCAAAACAACCGTGACAGGCTATAAAAAGAAGCTTGAAGACCAAAACCGCGAAATAGCGGAATACAAAGATTACTTAACCCAGACCAAAATCAAAAAATTTGAAAAAGATCTGAAGAGATTCAGTTACTCCAAAACCTACCCGTACTCGGAAGATGACTACACTCCCCCCAAGAAACCGTCTGACAATTCAGACAACAGTTCCATCTCAAGCGCCTCAAGCAACTCAAGCTCAGGATCCAATACACCAAGAGGGAGAGGCAGACGTGGACAACACTGGCAACAACCATGGCAAGGTCCCCAAAACCACAACTTCGGCCCACCACCTTTCTTTGGTCACCTACCACCCCCATACTTCGGATACCCACACATGTACCCTCAAGGCAACATGCCCTTCTTTCAAGGAAATCAAAACCAGCGATATCCTTTTTTATCCCAGGGCAGGAGAGGCCGGGGCAAGAGACGGAACCCAGGTCATGTCCAATGGGCACCCGAAGAAGAACCAGTGAGCTCCAACACGAGAAACAAAACCAAGGAACAAGCGGGAACCAGCAAATAACACCCCCTTGCCCTCTCGTGTTTAACCTATCTGACACACAACTCACCCCAGAGGAAACGGGAGTACTTAATAAAGGTCTCTCATTCGTTCCAACGCCAAGACTGGACATGTTTAAACTACACGTAGAACTCGCCGAGTTCTTCAGAAAACTTAAACTAAAGGCTTTCTTTGAGAAAAAAGACAACACCATCATTGAAGTAGGAGGCACGCCGAACGAAACGGGAATGAGAACAAAATCGACCTTCACCCCCCCGCCGGGCAGTATCCCGGTAGAAATCCTGACCTTTGAACAGGCAGTCTATACGGAAGTAGAACAACTTCAACAGAAGGATACTTTCAACAACCTGTCCAACAAAGACAGAAGCACCATTCAACGCCTACAGCATGATCCCAAACTTGTAATAAAACCAGCGGATAAAGGTGGCGGCATAGTCCTGATGAACAAGACAGACTATGACCAGGAATGCAAGAGGCTCCTCAGTGACACTAGGAATTACAAGCGCCTTCAAAAAGATCCAACTGAACAACTACAGGCCACCATCAACCAACTGGTAAAAAATGCCAAAGACAATGAACATATATCCAAACAAGAGGCGGACTACTTATGTCCTAAAGAAATAAAGACTCCTTATTTCTACACGGTCCCCAAAATACACAAGGGCACCACTCCACCACCAGGGAGACCCATCGTGTCTGGGATCAAGTCATTACTAGAGCCTTTATCACGTTTCTGTGATTTCTTCCTCAATCCCTTGGTTCAGCAGACCCCCTCCTACCTGAAGGACACAAAACACCTGCTAAACGTAATTCAGGAACTTAACTTTGATCCCACCACTGAATTACTTGTAGGCCTAGATATAGAATCTCTCTACACTAGCCTACCACAAGACGCCACGTTAAAGGCACTGCACGATGTCCTAATGACAAACGCTTGGACTTACAACACCCCCCGCAGCTTCATCTTAGACTGCGCAGCCCTAGCTCTCAAAGAGAACTATTTTGAATACGAGGGCACCTATTACCTGCAGACGAATGGCACGTCTATGGGCAGTGTTTTTGCCCCCAGTGTGGCAGGATTGTATGTGGCCCACTTTGAACACACATACATACAACAACCAACCAACCCTTTCTCCACTAACATAAGAATGTGGCGTCGCTACATCGACGACATTCTTATAATATGGAAAGGTAACCAAGAATTACTGGACAATTTTATGCTATGGATCAACCAACTAGACCCGTACTTGCGCTTCACATGCACTAGCAGTTCCACTGAGCTACCCTTCCTAGACCTGAACATCAGACCTGATAATGGAAGACTCACCACCACTACCTTCTACAAACCTACAGCAAGAAACTCCTTGCTTAGGTTTGATAGGTTTCACCCTCGACACCTGATGGAAAACTTGCCCTATGGACAATTCCTGCGCATTAGGCGCAATTGCAGCAACGTCAAGGATTACAAACAACAATCCAGTGATTTGGTGCACAAGCTTAGGGACCGCGGCTACCCCTCCAGGATAATCAATAAGACCTGCAAAAGAGCCAGGAATCAAAACAGGGAGGCTCTCCTCGAGACCTTCGAAAAACCGGAAGAAGAACCTGCCCTTACCTGCGTGACGACTTACAACACAGCGTCTAACCAAGTGTCAAACATCATACATCGCAATTGGATAATCATCAACTCTGGCACCAGACAATGGGAAAAGCCCCGCTTCGCTTACAAGAGGGCCACCAATCTAAGAGACCAATTGGTGAATACCAGACCTCGGCCAAAAACACAGAATAAAGACAACACCATCGTCAATGCATGGGGCATGCCAAAAATCACTGGCCACCAACCCTGCAACAATTGCAGTGTATGCCACTTAACATCCCCGTCAAAAACACTGGATTTGGAACCGGGTAAGACCTGGACACAACGACAGTTTACAAACTGTAACTCCTCCAATCTAGTATACTTGATAACCTGCAGATGTGGCCTAAGGTATATCGGCATGACAACCAGAAAAGTACGCACAAGAATGACAGAACACAGAAGCACCATAAGATGTGGGAAAAACATTAGTAAGCTTACAGACCACTTCCTGACCCACAACCACACACCCAATGACTTCACGTGGACAGTCATTGAGAAATTTGACAACCCCAGAGATGAGAGACTCCTCTTGCAAAAAGAGCAACGCTGGATCTACCGCCTTTCCACACATACCCATGGCCTCAATGATTCCATTCCATGGAACAGTCTGGCCATCTAGACACCCTTGCAAAACATTGCATTACAGCTTTGCTGCATATCATTCTGATAGCTGTGCCACAGCACCCCTGCATGAGCGTCCCCTTCGCTGTCCCTTCCTCTCCTGTTGTGCTCACCCAGTGCATTAGAATGCACTAACGCTGACCCTCCTACGTGAATCTTGACCTACAAGGTGGCCAACACCACGAATATTTTGCCATTATTCACGTGAATCATTCGTTCAGCAACAAACACGCACTATCGGTAATCCGATGCCCAGTACGCATGCGCGTGTACTCCTGCACATGCGCCTAGTGCATAACGCTACCGCACAGCACCGCGCATGCGCCTAAACGCGCACTACCTCCCCACACATGCGCAAACAGAGCCACAATGAGCCGGCGTTTAGCGCGCACCCCTCCCTCTCTTTCTAACCCAAACAGGTGAATCGCATTTACAAATAGTATAAAAACGAAGCCAGGCGGCGCACCCACCTCATACCGGGCGCCGCAGAAGGACGAATAGGTCCAAGGAGGAACCAGACCGAACTACTCGTGAGTAAACAACACCACTTGTCCTGCAAAATGGGGTAAGCCAGAACTCTTTTCTCCTTACAGGTTAGATAGCCTTGTGAACCTCGTTTATTTCCACAGGGTCTCTTTCTCTGCCAGGCGACCCATGAGGCTTTTTACCAAGAAATAACAGAGTGAGGACCTAGTATCAGTACTTTCCTGTACCTCACCTTGTAATTTCGTTTTTTAGCCCACCACCACCCACTAACGGTTTCATTAAACCCTCACCAGTCTCATGCAGTTGCCATGAGCTCACCCTAGCCGGATATAGGTCGTACACCACCTTAAAAGCCGGCCACCAATGGTTTAAAGATTTGCCACCCTAATATGACTCTTCCTTGTACGTCCTGTCTTTGTCCCCTGTGTTCTGTGTAGAAAAGCCTGAGGGAATCCCCCTCTAACAGTTACAGTGCCTTAGCGAGCGCTACACATAGCCAAAAATTGACACAAACACTTAAATTAAGTTTATTATAATTTAATCTGCACCTTATCACGTAACTCTATGGTCCTGAGGAAAGCCAGCTTAGAATACAAAAGGCACTGGCTGAAACATGTAGACCACACTGGACACGGGAGGTCATCACACACTCCTCATTGTCCTCTTGCCTTTTTTTAATCAGCTAACAGAGGCCCAGTTTATTAAAACTTGTTAACCCTCGGGTGCTGGGACCCCTTGTATAGCCTTTTTAATTTTCACTTCTCACCCCTTCACTGCACACGCAGCAATATACCAGCTCCGCAGTCACCTGGCGTTGTAGCACACCCGGGGCACATTCGGTGCCACTGTGGTGGGCCCGATGATGAAGCATGCCACCGACTAGGTCGGTGGGTGAGGGCTTTATAAGGAAAACATTGCTTTTTTCCTTTTTATTGTCTGACGTACCTGAGTCACTCCTCCCCCCTAAAACTAGCTAGTCCACATTGATCTTGACAGGATTCGTTATTTACCACCAACTACAAGTTGGTGGTAAATAACGAAAACACCCCAAAAAGCAATTTTATGCAAATTGCTTCAGTGCCACGGTGCAGATATACATGCCCTTAGGGCATGTATGTCTGCATCATATGCACCCATACACAATTGAGGGGTGCAATAGGGTGTCAAAGTAACACCCTGCCACCCTTCAATGTTTTCCCCCTTTTACTAAATCGGTATTTACCGATTCGGTAACTGACATTCATTCCTATGGGCCTCCAGGCCCATAGGAATGAATGGCAATTACCGAACCGGTAAAAACCGATTCAGAAAACACCAAATCTTAATGATTCGGTAATTTTTACCGAATGATTTGCTACATAGCATTTACCGATTCGAAAATACCGAATCTGTAAAATTCGGTATTTTTGAATCGGTAAATGCTATTTACCTACATCTGGCCCTAAGTTCCACTATATTGAATGGTAATACTATCAGTGGATTTCCAGTTGGATGAATCACCTGGAGACCAACAGCTATTAGGAGAATCAATAATTTGCCCAGCATTTTATTATGAGACCATACATATTGTAAGCCACCAAGGAATAATGTATCTAATGAATAATAGCTCAAATTCGGGCCCACAATTAAACCCAAGAATCAAAAAAGTGTAGGGCAGAAAAAACAAATGAATATAGGAACCAGAATGAGTATTGCAACACAAGCAAGAATTCTGTTTAAGGAGTTTCAGTTTAAATAGGAGTTCTGGAGTATAAAATAGCCTAAGTGAAAAAGATATGGAGTTTGAGGACTGCTGGCCGGACGAGCTGTAGAACGAATCATTGCCCACAGTTTGTCCCTTAGTAGATCAGTGCTCTGCCTAAGCGTAGTCATGAAACACCTAAGAGCAACTTGAAGAGCATTGACAATACTTATACTGATTAAGCTACTTAGAAGTAAGACTATTAAAAGAGAGTTTGTCAAATGAATAACTGAATTGTTATGTAGTAATTGTCAAACATTTAAAAGACACTTCTCTAGCCTGGTTTTGAATATCAACATTTGTAAGGTAACTGGTCATTAGTTACTCAATTCGTCCACATTTGCGCTCCACTAGGAACCAAACATCTCATTGTAGCACTTGTGTCTCCCAAGGTAGAAGAAGCAGGCCTACTCCAAGGCGGTGGTGTTGGTTAGTAATCACAATTCGCTGCCACACAACAATAGCACTCAATATATGATTGTCCAGTCTGTGCTTTTTCTTCTGAAGTGCATTTATTGCAAACACACTACTCAATACTACACAATAGTTTACAAATATACGAAATGCTGATAGAAGTAAATTTTAATGACATTGTGTAGTCACCTTTGACCCCTAAACTAGGAAAGTTCTCCAAACTACATGTCCAAAATCACCAGCTTAGGATTAAATGCAATAATCAAGTATAACACTGAATGAATACACTTATTACTGGTAACAAAGCGTATGCACTTTGATCACAAGTGGCTGTCTACATAAATATTTTAATAAATCAATTGCAAGTAAAATATGCATTTCTCGTGGGTCTATGTGCATTCTGTATATTTGAAGCATTGAAAACACAATTCCAAAAATAGCCCCTAGAGGCCATCACATTTTGATCACAACACATGTAACCATAGACTTCACCCCTTTAGGCCACAGTAATTGCAATCATAGAATTTTCCCAAAAGAGCACTGCACCTCCATCTGAAGAGCACCTGCTCCAGCTTTGGGAATGTCTTGGAAATGCTTGAAAATGCAGGGAAATCCTTGGATAGTCCTCCTTTTGAGTCCCACCTAACCTGGAGTAAATACTTTAGGGAGAGGCTGTGCCACTCCTGTAGCTTCACTGAACTATTTTGGGCAGGTTGGTGCTCGCCCGCCATCCTGGGGACACCACACGGGGGGAAATGTGCAGCATTGCAAAGCCCCACAGGGCATTATGGGACGCTCCCTCATGGAAGAATGAATATCTTTGGGGAGAGCCGCTGCTTTTGCTTCCTTTGTTCTGTTCACTGTGCTGCCTCTTACTGCATGGCCTTTCCTTTTTCTTTGGGGGTGCCCATTCCACCGAGTACCCCCTCCCTGTTCATATTGGAGGGCAGGCCACACAGCCCCCCCCTTGCAGCGCCCACCACCTCCCGACATGCAGCGCTCTTCCATGTTGCAATTGAAGCCATAAGATCTCTTCTGCCCTGCTCACTCCTGCGGACAAGATGCTGGTGGTTGTGGTGGACACAGGGAGTTTTTCAGGTCAGCGACTACTGGGGGAGCATGGCCACGCTCCCCCTGCTGCTTCTTCATCCTGGGGCCGAGGGATCGGGTCCTGGGGTCCCCTTGCCCATGGAATGCTGGGGAGGTGGCCACCTACACACCCCCTCCCATCAAAAACACTTGAAGACTTCACCCTCTGCGACCCCAGTGCCTGGCCTACCTGGGGGGTATAGAAAAGTCAAGCAGCAGAGCTACACATGCTCTGGGATTGTGCTGGTGTCAAAGGTCAAAATCCTTCTCATGCTGATATTTCAGCCCCACTGGGCCATTTTACACGCCGAGCCCTAGCCTCCTGGAGCACTTTCCTTAGGACTACAGAACTTTAAGGTGGCGAACTTTGCAGGGAACTGGTTTCACTGACTCCCTGAGACAGCATTTCTCCTTTTTTTCCTCTAGGTCTCTCACTTCCTTGGCGCAGAAGCCCAGTCTTTCCCAAAACGAATCCTTCGGCGGTGTAAGGGAACCAGCTTCCCTGGTCCTGGGAAGAGCCCCACTGGTCAGTCCTTAGTACAGATGGTGTCAGGGAGTTTTTTTTCCAATTTTTCATGGCAGCTGCCTCCAGTCCCAATATCCAGCAGAAAACACAATCAAGAAAGAGCCCTCCCCTTTGTGCAAGACCTTTTAAGTGGGGGTGGGAGGTTCCAGCAGTGAGGCACTTCTGGCCTATCCTGGTGTGTCACGTCACCTCTGCTTTGGGGGGGGTCTCAGCTCCACCCCTCACTGACATCCCTGCCAGGGCCTTTCCCAGCTAACTTTCAAGGGGAGCCTGCTCCTTTGTTTTGGCTCCAGAGGTCTTGGCTCCCTTCATGTTTAGTAGGCTTGGGCAGGCCCATCCCTGCCACAGTGTGACAGCTGATTGATTGATGCAGATCCTTCATACCACCTCTTTGATCCTCAGGAGCTGAGTAAAGTTCTGTTAATTGCTCTCTATGCATGGGGAGGTCTTTATTCCTGATGATGGAGAGAAATGTAATCAACTTAGCAAAGCAGAGTGACAAAGGTATTTGCTCTGATCCTGAGCTGGGCCAAAGAAATATGAAATTCTTGGAAGACCCTTAAGCTGTACAGATATCTGTTTCTGAAAATTGCAGAACCCATTGTCTCACTATGTCTTTCCATTCTTTTTGAACCATTTATAATGCCAGATGGGACTTTGAAGAAATTGTTCAAAAGGGGAGAAAATTTGGGCTGGGCGGTGAACTTTGCTCCGTTCGTGGAGTTTGTGGAGTTTTCTGCACTTCGCACTCCGCGAAGTTCACGGAGTGCAGGAAACTCCACTTTGCGATGTGCAGCAGTGTTTTTTTCCCGTTCGCGAACAGTAGGTTTGCGAGCACAAGCTTCCGCTTGGGTAGAATTTCTACCTGAGCAGCAGGAATACCAGCACAAACTGCAGTTCGCACTTCACTCAACTACTTTGTAACTTTGCGAACTTCGCCAAGGCCTGGACAAAATACAGCCTAGTAAAGAACAAGAGTGAGTTCAAAACTGACAGTAGGTGGAACTTCTGAGGATGAGACATGAAAATAATATGTTTTGTGAGGAAAAAGGAAATACAATAGCAGAATTCAATAGAAAGCCCAATTTAGAGTTATAATGTTGGAATCCGAGAAGCTACCCTGTATTTGCCTTATTCCAAATGCTTTGTAGTAGAGGAAGAAATCAGGTAAATTTAACCTCCAGAAATCTTGGGAAGCACAATACATTTTCCCATTTCAAAGGAAATGAGATATTATTTTAGCCATAGTAAAAAAACAAAATACTTTTTGGGCATCTTTATAGGTAGCATCATAAGATAAAAGTTTGAAATAGGAAGTAACGTCATCTTGATAGTATCCAGGTGACTCCACCTGTAAAGAAATAATGGTGACCATCCTATATGAGGTTACTGGTCATGGAAACTAGAATATCCATATTAAATCTCAACGTATCTCTGAGACTGTTGCCATACCAAAACCTCACACACTTAGGGCCTAATTACAATGTCGGTCCGAAAGCCAGCGACCTCTGGTCGGGGGCTTTCCAACTGTCATTGTAGGTTTAAAGTCTGACTGCCATATTATAATGAGAGCTGTTGGAGTTTAAACTGGACAGAAATCCTACTCAGTTCTGACGTGCTCAAGAAGCTCTTCAGCCAGTCAAAAAGGCCTCATAATCCCTTAAGTACGGCATTTCCACTGTCAGGATTATAATTGCACTTTCCGACAGCTGTTTAAAGTTGGCCTTTCTGACAAGGAACTACTGTCATAAAGTGACTTTGGGGGCCCCTAGCAGGGAGACTTCTCCCATGGCCCTCTACATGTGGCGCTAGGTGGCACTTATGGTGGTCCCCTTCACATCCCTTCACCATGTGGCAGTCACAATGAGGTGTGCAGGGATGTTTAAAAACTTTCATTTTTCAATGGGAGTGTTAGAAATGGGGGTCTATAGTTGATAATGGAAAACAAATGTGGGATCACACTGCTTCACCTCCCAGCGGGCTCGCCCCTAAGCATTATGGTGGATGCAGTTCATCAAGCATGTGTACTTGCACAAAAGTTATTTCGAGTGTTTCACCAGGTTGGTGCAGATCAATGCTGGCCATCTCTAAATTATTATCCATCATCAGTAGAGATTAGGAATGAAAATATTTGGGGTTGCTAAACAGGCTGCCAAAGTTTTCTCGGTGCCTCTCCACGAGCTTGTCAGCTCAAAGCGGCTCGAGGGAGCCTTTTAAACATGAAACAAATGTGGGATCACACTGCTTCACCTCCCAGCGGGTTCGCCCCTAAGCATTATGATGGATGTCTAGAGATCAGCACTATCTGCACCAACCTTGGCGAAATACTCGAAAATATCAGAGCGAGCTACAAGAGACTGCATTTACCAGAATGACAGGGGCGAACCTTGCCTGAGAGGTCAGCGGTGTGCTCCCATATCCTGTTGTCTATTTAAAGTACTCCCGTGAGTCATTGAGCTGACGAGCTCGTGGTTGAAGCACTTGCGTGCCAGTGAGAGGTATCGGACCTGATATAATGTTTGGCAGCCTACTCAGCAAACGCCAAAATAAAACTGTATTCTCTACTGATGACGGTTAATAAACCAGAAACACGTGTCTAGAGATCAGCATGATCTGCGCCAGCCTTGACAAAATACTCAAAAATATCGGCGCGAGCTACAGGAGACTGCATTTACCAGAATGGCAGGGGAAAACCTTGCCTGAGAGGTCAGCGGTGTGCTCCCACATCCTGTTGTCTATAGTTGGCAATGGTTTGCACCTTTGTCCAAATAGGAACCCTTCCTTCTAGTCAGGATAAGGGGGATACACTACTGAAACAGCTCACCCCCTTGGTAGCTTGGCATGAGCAGTCAGGCTAATCTCAGAGGCAGTTGTAAAGCATTCGCATATAACCAATAGTAATACAGTGAAAACACTACAAAAGGAAGATAACCAATATATCTGTGCAAACAAGAACAAAATGATAAAAGACCAACATACAGTAATAAAAAAAGGCACTTTGCAAGAAGAAGTTTGAAATGCAGTTACTGAAAGTCAGTAGCTCTGTCCAGGGCTACCACGGTGCTGAAAACAAAAGAATCCAACAGTTCCAGCCAACCACTTTGGTGCTGGCCAGCATTAGTGCCAGTAGACTCGTAAACAGTACCTTAGGTTGCGGCCGATCACGTTGGTGTGGGCCTGTCACGGCAACTGTTGCAGTTGCGATGTGAAACATAGCAGTGCAGCGTGCTGGGCCCTCAACTCATGGTTCAAGCACCGGCTGAGAGATGGTCGTCCAGCGGAGTCAGTGAGACCAGGGCTGTGATGCGGAGTGAGGCAGTACTTGTGGCTGTTCTGACAGGTCACAGGGCAAGCAACAGAGCCAGTTGATGGGAGCTGGCGTCAGTCACCCAGGCTAAGGTGTGAGAGGAGGCGGTGAGTTATGTGACTTACGAGTGGTGCCCCCAGACCATGGTGCAGTCTCGGGAGTCGAGGTCTGCAGGCTCCGACGTTGTCGGTGAGACCAGGGCAGCAGAGTGAAGAGAGGCGGTGTGAAGTGCATTGCCCACTGGTCGCAGTGTAAGCAGTGGCTAGGTGGCAGTCATCGTTTTCGTCAGTGAGACCAGTATTGCGGTGCAAAGTGCAGCTGTGCCCTCTGCAGAGCCTTCAGGACACAGAGTTTGCAACAGTGTCGGTGACAGTGTCAGCTGCTTTCCCCCTCTGTGGCAACTGAAACCCATGGTTCCAGAGGCGATATCTAGAGGCAGGTGAAGTCTTTGCTGTCACTGAGACTTTGTGAACAGAAGCCAAGTTCTAGTTCAAGCCGCTGGAGCTACTCAGCAACAAGTGAAGAAAGTTCATTCCAGTCCTTTCACTGCCCAAGGAGGAAGCAGCAGCTGCAGGCTAACCCAGAAAAGCAAAGGGGCATTACACCTCCTGGCAGTTTTTCCAGCTCTTCTTCTTGGCAGGTTCTTTGATCCATGCGAGTTCTAAAATTCTGCGGTCTGGACCCCAATATTTATACTCAGTTTATCTTTGTTCTCTTGGGCAGAGAGTGTTTGTGCTCAGTCCAAGCTAATTTGGTCCTCTCTGGCCCAGCTTCCCGGCAGGCAGTAGTCCATGGTAGAGCAGACCCATTCAGGTGTAAGGTACTCTCACCCCCACTACTCTAAATACAATTCAGGTCTATTCAGCCCAGCCGTGATTCATCCAGGAAAGGCAGCAAACACCTCTACCCCCCCCTGTGGCTGTCTGAAGAGAATTTACATCCCCACTCCCAGCCCCTGTCAGTCACTCCAAGTCAAACAGTCAATCCACAACCCAGCAGAGGCACACAGGATGGTTAAACAAGAAAATACCTACTTTCTAACAGTGGTATTTTCAAACACAGAACATAAAACTCATCTTTACCTAAAGATGCATTTCTACATTCTGAGTTCAGGCATACTAAACTCCATTACTCTATCTCGTCCAAATGGGAAGATATAGTCGTAAAATGTTACAGAGTATTCCCTATGGGACAGATGGCCTTTCAACAATGAACAACAAATTGTACCGGATTTCACTATCAGGACCTGTCTGTTACGTTTCCAATGAGCGCCTCAGGATTCGTCATTTCTACAATGGTTCCTCGTACTTGTGAAAGAACTACGTGTCCCAAAATGCCTAGAGCCAGCAATGGGCAGTTCTATATAGGAGGAAACTTCCTGTTCCTCTTGTCGGATATTGTGTGTGTTTCTTCGACCTGGCTTCCATGCTCATTGAGATCCTGGTGAGTTTCTTGCCCGCTCCTGTAACAAGGAAAAGTTTTGATCTTTGATAAGAACAGACGCGGAGATTACAGAACCGGCCGTTCTGCCGGTATTTGTAAAACCGCGTGAATTCCTCTGTTGATGAGCCAAGTGCTACGGCTCTTGCAGTCGAATCAAGACTACTCGTAACAAGAGGAGCTTGATGCACGAGTATTGTATTGCCCTCCGTTGGTGAGCTTTCTTTCCCCGACTCGTGCGGAGGACGAACTGCGGTTCAGGTGGAGTCATTCTCCACATAAGAGTCTAATTGCCACATTTGCTCTCCGTTGGTGAGCCTATTTGCCACGGCTCGTGCGGAGGACGAAATCTCGTCAACAAGACGTTTATTCTTGCCATGCTTGGTAAGCCGGTCCTCTGTTGGCAGAGCCTGCGCCTTGCGGCTCATGCAGAGGACCCTTTTATATTTGTACATATCACTGCATTGATCATCAAGCCCTGTGGAAACAACGGTGAATAGTGCTTGGGGTACGAATTATAGTATTCATTGCCACAGGACACTTACTATTGGATTACACAGGTCCTGTACTTCTATTACTTCTACTGGGTGACGTAACCCGCTTATTATTATCTGATGCGATGAACACAGGGCTCCTAAAGATGCCGCTCAAGACTCTTCCATATTTCCCTGCATAAACATCATACATGGGGGGGAAGTAGCACCACTCGCATCCTTCCAGGGCTCTGATGTTGATGAAGAGTTGTATCTTCTACATTACAGTTGCTTTAGTTTCTTTTACAGGTAGAGGGTACAGCTGTTGTTTATGGTGTTTGTTGATAAAGGGATTATAGAGACTGGTACGAACGCTATTGTTATTTGTCTTTCAGATCTCCCTCCCTGCTGTCCCCTTCCTTCCCCGCCTTTTTCTCTGCCCTCGCTTGATCCTTCCTTAACCCTAGGCTTTTACAGCATTCTGGGTTGGTTAGATCAGGAGGTGGCTCTATTTTAACATCACCCTATCCCGAGGACGGAGAGGATAACAGAATATCCGACCTAAGAAATAACATCTCCTGGTCAGCGGTTGTTGAAATGGCCACTCTTGATGATGTATTTGCTGCTCTAGTATTGGTACAGTCAGAGTTTATTTCCCCTAGGCAGGAGACAACAGACTTACGTAATAGATTGGATACCATCCAGAGGAATCCTTTTAATGCAGGGACCTCAGGTTCCACCCGACCTAGTCCGGTGGTGATAGAAATGCCCGTTAACATCCCTCTAGCTAACCCAGAACGTTTTAAGGGGGATGCAGGCTCTGTACAGGTGTTTCTCACGCAGGTAATGCTTCATTTCCTTGTAAGCCTCGATCCTTTCCCACCAACCAAGCCAAGGTTGCGTTCCTCATCTCCTTTTTACCAGGGGACGCAGCTCAGTGGGCGGTCTCACTAATCCAAAGGGACGACCCTCTTATACATGATTGGGCAGCCTTTAAGGACAAATTCACCAAGGTATTTGATAGAAGGGCAGACTCATACACAGCCGATAAAGAGTTATTGAAGCTCTGACAAGGGAATCAGGACATCTTGACCTATTTGAATTCTTTTAGGCGGCTTGTTACGTAGACTAAGTGGCCTGAGGCAAAGCAAGCATCCTTCTTTCATAAGGGATGAACTGAGGAGGTGAAGGATATCATCACGCAGATTGATCCCCAGCCGATTACGTGTGAGGAGTAAATTAATCTGGTTTTGCGCCTGGATCATAGAATAAGGGAACGCAAAGGAGACCATAAAATTAAGGGTAGAACAGTCCCATCGTATGGGCATCCGAAGGCCATAGACAATAACTCTGCCACTCGCTCTGAACCCATGGATATAGGAGCGGTTAGAGCCGCCTTAACTGTCACTGAGAAAGAGTAGCGTCGTAAAAACGGGCTCTGTTTGTATTGCGGTAAAAAGGGGCACTTTGTTCGAGAATGCCCTGTTAAACCTAAGATGTCTAGGTTTCGCCTGAACAGAGGGGCATCAGCAGCGCTGGAAAAACCGGCGGATAACTAGAGGAATCTGAGGTGAACAAAGGGGTTCCTTGGAGTCAGGTTTGCATCCCTTCATTGTTGAAGAATGTTGTAGGGGCACAATATTTGTTTATAGAGATGTTGTTATTGATACAGGCTAAGTGGATCTCTATGCATGCTATGGTGGACTCAGGGGCCACACGCATGTTCATGGATATGACAGAGGCTAAGAGAGCTGGGATACGTTTGATCCCCAGAGACACTTGTGAAGAGGTATATGCTGTAGATGGGAGGAAACTAGACATAGGCCCCATTGGTTATCATACAGGCAAGACGGAAATGATGTTTGGGTGTCATATGGGGAAAACGGAGGTCATGTGTTTTGGACAAGCGGCAACATATTGGTCATCTGATTGGTGGCCCGTGGAGCTAGGTCCTGTCCCCACCCCCAAGAGTTCTGTTAGGAACCTGGGAGTGCTCTTTGATCAGCAACTTACCTTTAAGGGACATGTAAATCAGGTTGCTGGTACCTGCTTCCGGGCTATTGGGATGTTGAGACGAGTCTTCCCCTACATACCAG
Organism: Lissotriton helveticus; assembly: GCF_964261635.1. NCBI lineage: Eukaryota > Metazoa > Chordata > Amphibia > Caudata > Salamandridae > Lissotriton > Lissotriton helveticus. The sequence continues at coordinate 1,476,549,863 of NC_136069.1, forward strand.
ACCATCACAGAAAAACGCTTGTGCAGGCTCTGGTCATCAGCAGAGTGGATTACTGCAATGGGTTGCTCCTCGCAGCTAACGAGGAGCAACTCAGTAAATTGCAAGTAATCCAAAATACAGCAGCAAGGATTGTCCTGAATGTTCCATCAAGGACTCCTTCCAGTCCCCTGCTGGTGAGACTCCACTGGCTTCCAGTGAGGAAACGAGTCCAATTCAAAACTCTATGCAATATTCATAAGAGTATGATAGGGGAGGGCCCTAAATACATGACCGAAATCTTTCAGTCTTACATCCCTGGGCGATTTCTGCGCTCCAGTCATCAGCAGCTCCTACAGATACCAAGAGTAAAAAAGGCCAGACAAGGCGGCCGTGCATTAGCTTATGCCGGACCAGCACTCTGGAATTCTCTGCCCCCAGAACTCAGATCACTTTCCAGTCATCTGAGTTTCCGGAAAACTTTAAAAACGTATTTGTATCCTGATAAATAATTGCCTTCCAGCTCCTGCACCCTTTTACCCTTTTACTGGACACACTCTCGGAATTAGTACACTTTCGTGTTGCAGCAATAGCGCGGAGATACCCCTTCGGGGGTCTAGTCTGGCGCTTTATAAGAATATAAAATAAATAAATAAATAAATAAATAAATAAGGAATGGGTCACGTTCAGTATAATCAAGGCACCACAATATGGTATAATTTTAGGTATCCCCTGGTTGAAGCGACACAATCCTGAAATAGATTGGGGTACAGGTATTATCACGATGAACTCATCATATTGTTGGGAAAACTGCTATGAGGTCACCAAGAGACCTACTTCCGCTTTGGCCTGCGGAGAGTATGTGGCCACGGCTGCTGAGAAGGAAGTACAGTTGCCTGAGTCATACAAGGAATACAAAGGGGTTTTTGATGAAGTTCAAGGGGAAGAGCTCCCTCCACACAGGCAGTATGACTGTCAAATAGACCTTGTCCCTGGGGCTGTGATTCCGAGTGGATGCCTGTACGCCTTGACTGAACCAGAGAATGGTCATCTGAGGGTTTATCTGGATAAATTGCTGGAACTGGGTTTCATTCGTCCCTCTAAATCCCCTGCTGCCCCCCCTCTTTTCTTCATTCCAAAGGCGAATGGGGAATTGAGGGCGTGTGTGGACTTTAGGGCCCTTAATGCTGTGACAGTTAAGAATAGATATCCCCTCCCCTTGATCGACGTGTTACTAGAGCAGGTGAAGAAAGCCACCATTTTCACCAAGTTGGATTTAAAGGGTGCATATCATTTGGTGAGAATGAGGAATGGGGACGAGTGGAAGACCGCCTTTAAGACGAAGTAAGGTCTCTTCGAGTACTTGGTTATGCCGTTTGGGCTCTGCAATGCCCCAGCGGCTTTCCAGTACTTCCTCAATGATGTGATGCGAGAGATACTGGATCATTACGTTGTTGTCTACATTGATGACATTCTCATTTACTCCGAGTTGGAGGAAATGCATGTCCACCATGTCAAGTCGGTATTGCAGATTTTGCAACAGCATAGCCTTTATTGCAAATTGACCAAATGTGACTTTCACGTTTCAATTGTTGAGTTTTTGGGAGTCATGCTCAGCCCGCATGGCCAGGAGATGTCCGAACGCAAGATCAGAGCAGTCAAAGACTGGCCGATTCCTCAGAATGTAAAGTACGTTCAGTGCTTCATTGGCTTTGCAAATTTCTACCGGCGCTTCATCAAACAGTTTTCTCAAGTGGTTGCTCCCATCACACATCTGTTGAGAAAAGCACAGCCTTTTGTCTGGAATCAAGAAGCCCATGAAGCTTTTGAAACTTTGAAAGAAGCGGTTGTGTCTGCGCCGTTGCTGGCTCATCCCAATCCAGATAAGCCATTTATAGTCGAGGCGGATGCCTCTGATGTGGCACTTGGAGCCATACTTTTGCAAAGACACGATCAGACCGGTCAATTACATCCGGTGGTGTACATGTCCCGGAAACTGAATGGGGCTGAGACCAATTATTGTATTGCAGAGAAAGAACTCCTGGCGATAAAGGTTGCTTTCACTGAATGGAGACATTTTCTGATGGGGGCCAGGCACATGGTTACTGTCTACACGGACCACAGAAACCTCCAGTTTATGACAGCCGCTAGATACCTCACACCGAGGCAGCTTAGGTGGATGCTTTTCTTTTCGGAGTTTCACTTCACGATAACCTTTCGTCCGGGAGCGGCCAATAAGAAAGCTGATGCGCTAACTTGCCAATCATCCCTGAAATCCCCTGACACTGGAGTGGAAACTTCTATTATTGACCCTGCCAAGTTGGTATGTGCCATACAGCCTGATACGTTTCTACAAGGAATCTATAAGGGTATGAATACCTTTTACTGGAAGAACTGGTTGCGAAGTCTCCCGGAATGGCATATCAAGTAGGGTTACACAGTGAACAATGGGCGGTTACTGGTCCCTACTGAGCCTCCTCGGAAACAGGTATACCAGTGGTGTCATTGCTCTCCCAGTGCAGGACACATGGGGATGGAAGAGACAGTAGAACAAATCAATCGACGATGTTGGTGGCCATCCCTGAGACCAGATGTTAAGAAATGGATATCACAGTGTGATGTCTGTGCTACTGTCAAAGCTGATCATCGTCGCCCTCCAGGGCTTCTACAGCCTATGCCTACTCCTTCTGTCCCATGGAAGCGCATCTCCTTGGATTTCGTGGTAGGCCCACCCAAGGACCAGGGGTGTACAGCAGTGTTGGTGGTCATTGATTTCTTGACTAAAATGGGGCATTTCATTGCCTGTCCCCAAGTTCCCACAGCAGGGCAGCTCGCACGTCTGTTGATGTTACACATCGTTCGTCTACATGGACTGCCTGCTGTTATTGTGTCTGATAGGGGTTACCAATTTACTGCGAGGTTCTGGAAGCCATGGTGTTCTTCTCTGCACATCGAGACAGCCCTGTCCACAAGCTTCCATCCTCAGACAGATGGGCAGACAGAGCGTTTCAATCAGACTTTAAAGCAATTCCTGAGGTGTTATGTGGACCATGGTAAAGATAACTGGGTGGATTATTTGTGGCTTGCGGAGGTGGCATATGACAATGCTACTCATAGCGCCACGCGTGTATCTCCCTTCTACTGCAACTATGGGCGTCATCCGCGTTTCCTTCCTTTTCTGCATCCCATTAGGGAAGACAAGTAGCCGAAGGCCGCAATGAGGGTTTCTCACATCAAGGATACATTGGTGAGGGCACAGGCCAATCTCAAGGCATCTAAGGTGGCGTACAAATCCACAGCCGATAAGCACAAGCGTCCTGGACCTTTGTATCAGGTGGGGGATTTGGTGTGGTTATCCACTAGGAATTTCAGGTTCCGGAAATACAGCGTGCTTAACCCACGATTCATCGGTCCATATCCTATTGTGAAGTGTATCAACCCGGTGGCCATGAAACTGAAACTTCCACAGCACCTGAGGATCCATCCGGTGTTCCATGTGTCCCTGCTGAAGCCGTCCTTGTCTTCTGTGAGACGGCTCCCTCCGCCACTGGTGGTTCAGGACGGGCTGGAATATGAGGTGGAGGGCATCTTTGATTCCAGATGGCAGGGGCAAGGCCTTCGTTATCTGGTGCCCTGGAAGGGATGCGGCCCGGAGGAAAACTCTTGGGAGCCGGCGACGGGTGTGCATGCACCACGTTTGGTTGCCTGGTATCATAAGAGGCATCCTTTGTGTCCTGGCCCTCTTCGGCGCTCTCGGTGAGGGGGTATGTACTGTTATGTTTCCGATGAGCGCCTCAGGATTCGTCATTTCTACAATGGTTCCTCGTACTTGTGAAAGAACTACATGTCCCAGAATGCCTAGCGCCAGCAATGGGCGGTTCTATATAGGAGGAAACTTCCTGTTCCTCTTGTCGGATATTGTGTGTTTCTTCAACCTGGCTTCCATGCTCATTGAGTTCCTCGTGAGCTTCTTGCCCGCTCCTGTAATAAGGAAATGCTTTGATCTTTGATAAGAACAGACGCAGAGATTACAGAACCGGCCGTTCTTCCGGTATTTGTGGAACCGCGTGAATTCCTCTGTTGATGAGCCAAGTGCTACGGCTCATGCGGTGGAATCAAGACTACTCGTAACAAGAGGAGCTTGATGCACGAGTATTGTATTGCCCTCCGTTGGTGAGCCTTCTTTCCCCGGCTCATGCGGAGGACGAACTGCGGTTCAGGTGGAGTCATTCTCCACATAAGATTCTAATTGCCACATTTGCCCTCCGTTGGTAAGCCTATTTGCCACGGCTTGTGCGGAGGACGAAATCTCGTCAACAAGAGGTTTATTCTTGCCAGGCTTGGTAAGCCGGTCCTCTGTTGGCAGAGCCTGCGTCTTGCGGCTCATGCAGAGGACCCATTTATATTTGTACATATCACTGCATTGATCATCAAGCCCTGTGGAAACAACGGTGAATAGTGCTTGGGTACGAATTACAGTATTCATTGCCACGGGACACTTACTATTGAATTACACAGGTACTGTACTTCTATTACTTCTACTGGGTGACGTAACCCGTTTATTATTATCATTGTGTGTGTCTGATGCGATGAACACAGAGCTCCTAAAGATGCCGCTCAAGACTCTTCCATATTTCCCTGCATAAACATTATGCATGGGGGGAAGTAGCACCACTCACATCCTTCCAGGGCTCTGATGTTGATGAAGAGTTGTATCTTTTACATTACAGTTGCTTTAGTCTCTTTTATAGGTAGAGAGTACAGCTGTTGTTTATGGTGTTTGTTGATAAAGGGATTATAGAGACTGGTACCAACGCTATTGTTATTTGTCTTTCAGATCTCCCTTCCTGCTGTCCCCTTCCTTCCCTGCCTTTTTCTCTGCCCTCGCTTGATCCTTCCTTAACCCAAGGCTTTTACAGCATTCTGGATTTGGTTAGATCAGGAGGTGGCTCTATTTTAGCATTACGCTGATCCCGAAGACGGAGACGATAACACTGTCACACACACCAGTACATATCCTACCTTTCAAATACACTGCACCCTGGCCATAGGGGTACATTGGCCCTACCTTAAGGGTGAATCACATGTAATAAAAGGGAAGGTTGGGACTTGGCAAGTGAATGCACCTGCCAAGTCAACATGGCAGTAAAAACTGCGCACAGACGCTGCAGTGATAGGTCTGAGAACCCTTTGAAAGGCTCCTTATGTGGGTGGCACAATCAATGCAACAGTTGATTTACTGGCCCTGGCACTCTCAGGGCACTTTACTAGAGACTTACCAGTAAATCAAATAGCCAAATATTGAAGCACCAATCCATAATCCAATTTACAATAGGAGCACTTGCACTTTACCACTGAACAGCAGTGAGAAAGTGTGCAGAGATACTAAACCAACAAAACAGAGTCAAAAATTACAGGGAGGAAAAAGACAGGGTAAACACACCAAAAGATGCCAGTTCTAACAGGGAGCTATCTAGTTTTATGTTATGAAAATAAAATAACTCAGTATTATTTTGCAAGGGATTTATTCTGATCACCAGTTTGATTTCACTGTTTGCCGATACTGGAAGAGGTCATGCAGATTATTACTCCATTATTTCTCTCACACACTGAAAAACCTTTATTGAGATGGGGTAAGTTGAAAAGTATTTTCCAAAACTAGACCAGTTGTATAGAGCCATTTTGAGTTCAAAGAGGAAGTTAGACTTGGTTACTCATTGTCTGAGGGCTGAAAGATGGGCCATTTTGGAAAATATTCATGCTCTGAGAGAGGAGAACAGAAAAGGTCTAAATCTGGTTGAAAGAGTGATAAAAAAAATTGGGCACACACTGCCTACTGAGAACACGTACTATAACGTAGCAATATCACTTTGGAAAAAGGGACAAACCCCTGAAGAATCTTTGCAGGAGTATATCAGAGCCCTAAAGAAACCTTGCTCTTCTTGTCATTTTTGTGAGCTTTAACTCAAAGATGAGCCTTCACTTAGCGATGTAAGACCAGCAGCAAAGTTGGTTGCACACATGTCTAGCTTTGTGTAAAGCAGCAAAAAATTGGAGGAAAGCTGCTGATGTAAGTGTGGTGAATGTGAATTAGAGCACAAGTGATTTTAAAGGAAATTGCTACAGATGTGGTGTTGTAGCTCCTATGGCGAATAGCAGAGAATGTCCAACTTTGAGGCCAACATGCAATAGATGTGGAAAAAGGACAATGTTGTAGGAATGTGGCAAAGAACAAAGCATAAATTAAGGATGTGTGTGGGAAATTTGTACTGCAAATTGGATATAAACAACCCTGGAAATCCATCTTATCTCATGTGTGTCGATGGGAAGAATGCTGTAAGGATGTTTGACTCATGTTCCAGGATGATCTGCATTTCGCAGAGTGTGTTCATGTGCTTGTTTGCTGTTAAGTTTACTACTTTTTGGTATTCACAAAGGTAAACTTAGGCCAAAAGTCTAACTTTACTAGTAGTAACTTACCTTTGTGAATACCGAAACGTAGTCAAATTTGACCTTCGGTCTAAGTTTACCTTTGTGAATACCCAAAGGTAGTAAAGTTACACTTTTGGTCTAAGTTTACCTTTGTGAATACTGAAAAGTAGTAATGTTACACACAAGTGTAAATGTGTCTGTGCGAATCGGGCCCATAGTTTTTACATGTGAATGTATAGGTGTTGAAATCATTTATTAGACCAAGGGGTTATTACCTGGGGTGGGCAGAACTGGCAGAGTTGCACTCCGCAGAATTTTGCCTAGTTGCCAAAAAACTACGCGGAATTCCACTTGCAGACAGGGTATTAGCCTTGCATAATATATATACTTCACTGATGTCACCCACTAAGTAACCAGGCTGGCAGGTGGCACTTTGGATCTCAATGCTTTGTAGACCCTCCCATTCATCGTATAAGAACCACAGAGCTACAGCCACCTTGTTCCCACCCTCACCCTATAAAAAAAGCACACTCACCCAGCGAGGGACACCAGTCTCAGCACAGCCTGGGTCTTTGAAGAAAAAAGCAGAAGTCTCTGTGATCCAGTTCACCGATCACCAGCACAACAGGAGAAGGCAGTGTTGGAAATAAAAGACAGATATACCTGCCACGGTCTAATTCTGATTGTTGCACCAACATCTTGGGATGGTAGCATATTCTTCCAACCTGCCATTTAACATTGCACATAATCTTACAGAGCATCTTTTAGCTCAAACAACTAATTATTTCTCTGTGTGGCCACGGTTCATCCACCTCTCTCAGATGCTCCAGGCGGCATGCGACTGCGAGTTGTGCACGTGATGGGACACTGCAGAGTCCGGTGCATGCTCCATGCTCCCTCCTCTTTGCTGCTACCAGTTGGCAGTAGGCAATGCAGGGAGCGGTAAACTGCAGCTCTTTAAGAGAGTAGTGTGCAGGCATACGTAACAACACAAGTGCACTGCCCATGTCCCCACATCGAGAGGACATTATTGTTTGGAGGGCTTTCTGCATCTCTGCTTTTTCACAGCAGTAAACTCCACTCCCCTGGCGGTGGATGGAGTTTTTAGGTGAACTCCATGTTCCAAGTGGAGCGCGGAGTGGCAAAAGATCAGCAAAATCCGCCGGCAGGGCAGAGCCCACCGCCCACGCTTAGTTCATACAAAATACTGAGGATGCCATTTAGACTTGTCTCAGAGCCATACACCTTCCAGAGTGTCTTGCAGATGTTATTGAGAGACATCTAAGAAGTTAAGTGATTTCAGGAGAAAGTGCTAGTAGTTTGGAAATTGTGGAGTAAGCATAGCTAGAGAGTTAATCAGGTGCTAAGGTGTTTTCAACAGTCTTGTATGAGACTTAAACTAAAGAAATGTAAATTAAGAAAGGCGAAAATTATGCAAGGACATCAAACCAAAAACAGAGCTAGCTGATATGATAAGTGAATTTGACAATCCCAAGATTAGAGATGACTTTTTTATACTTTCTTGGCGAGACTGAATTTTAAGGGAGTTGCATACCACATTTATCTGTATGGATGTTTGTGTTGTGTGAGTTGGGCAAAAAGAGGATGGATTTCCATTGGGAAGAGGTATGTGAAAAGGACTTTTGTTCCCAAAAAAATAATTGAGCAAGGATCCCCCTTTAATGGCCTTTGCTTCTAGTAACAAGGGACTGGTTACTGTTCTCATGCAAGAAGTTGATGGAGCAGAAAAAATTGTAATATGGGCATCAAAGGTTTTGAATAGAGCCAAAACAAACTTTTCAGTTATAGAAAAAGAGATGTTGGCTGTGGGTGGGCTGGCTAAATATGTAAAAAAAAAAAGCTCATAAACACCGATGCGGATGTACGAGATTCAGTTAGAGTTCCTGTTAGAGTGAGGTAGTTGTCTAAGTTTGCTGATGCTATTGAAGTGACAAAACCTTTCAGCAATGTTGTAAAGCTAATGATGGCCAAATATGGAAGCTGAGTGAAGAAGGAATGCATTAATGAGACAGAGTGTGTAATGGAGAAAGTACACAATGGAAGTGTGAGTGTTTGCAATGAAAGACGGGTCAGTTGTACACCTTCATATGTGACATCTTGATACTATTGTCTTGAGCATTTTGTTTCTCCTATTTACCAGTTGGCTGGGGCGAGGCTGGATATCTGTGTTTATTTAATGGGTGTTTCTTATATACAAAGGAATACGTGTTGCATGTTATCCTGTCTGTTGAACAACAGTCTTATGTGTAAGCAGGATTCTAAGATATAGAAATGTGCTAATGTGCTCAACGTTCTTGTGATGCAACTGCAGCCAGTCCGTTTGTGGGTGATGTTTTAATAAACATTCCTACCTTATTTTCACCTTTTCTCCCTGTGCACTCACTTCATTTCAAAATGTCATAAATTCTAAAATACACTGTATTTGAAGAGCAATTGTTCCACACACACTGGCATAACTAGCTTGTAGAATCCACATTCCCACAACATTGTGACAAGGTATTAGACAAGACATACCAGTACAATTCAGGGCGTTACAGACCTCTGTTTAATAACAGAAATGTGATCTTCAAATAAAAGAACACATACATAAGCAAACAACAAAACACAAATGATTAAAAAATGACAGTACAAAATCATCAGCAAACAGCTTGAAGACAATAAGAACAACACAGCTTGAAGACAATAAGAACAAAACAGACATAACTTTTTTATTCATTTAGAATTTACACTTTTTCTGTGTTGTCATCACCGTGCCGTTTGTATTTCATCTTCTTTCATTACAACCATCCTTTCCATGTTGAGATCCTGCAAACACATTCATTCAATCAATCAATCAATCAATCAGGGAATTGGGAAGCGTGCTACTCACCCGTGAGGGTCTCAAGTCGCTGGGGAGGGGTGCAGCTACGGTCGCTTGAAGAGCCAGGTCTTGAGGGTCCTCCTGAAGATGTGAAGAGTTGGGGTGCATCTGATGATGATTGGGAGATCGTTCCATGTTTTAGCTGCAATGTAGGAGAAGGCTTTTCCACCCATTCTGGCTCTGCGAATGAACGAGGTTTCGGCAAGGAAGGCAGATCGTCGGTTTCTCTTGGGTACGTGGAAGGAGTTTCTTTCTTTAAGGTATGGGAGGCCAGTGTTGTGGAAGCATTTGTAGGTGTGGATTTGGATTTTGAAGGTTACTCTCTTCTCGATGTGGAGCCAGTGGAGGTCTCTCAGGGGTTGGGTGATGTGTTTGTGTGGGGGGGATGCAGAGGACGTGTCCGGCTGCGGTGTTCTGTATGGTATGGAGCCTGCGGAGCAGAGATTTGTAGATCCCGGCATAGAGGGTGTTTCCGTAGTCCAGTCTGCTGGTTATGAGTGCATTGGTGATGGTCTTACTTGATTCAGCGGGGGGGTCCATTTGAAGGTCTTGCGAAGTATGCAGAGGGTATTGAAGCAGGTGCAGGCGGCACCGTTAATCTTTCGAGTCATGGTAAGGGAGGAGTCAAGTATGTTGCAGAGGTTCTGGACATGGTCTGTGGGGTTGGTGGGCTGCCAAGGGCAGTGGGCCACCAGATGTTGCCCCATGCAGAGGGGGAGGGTCTGAGGATGAGGATTTCTGTCTGATCTGAGTTCAGCTTCTGGCAGCTGCTGCTCATTCAGGATGCAATGTACTTCATTCCTTTCTGGAAACTGAGTCTGGTGGTGAGGGGTTCCTTGATGAGGGAGTGGATGAGCTGGGTGTCGTTGGCGTAGGATACTATGCTGAGTCCGTGCTGTCTAATGATGGTGGCGAGGGGGGCCATGTAGATGTTGAAGAGTGTGGGGCTGAGCGATGATCCTTGGGGTACTCCACAGTTGATCTCAGTGGGTTAGGAGAGGAAGGGTGGGAGTCTGATTCGTTGGGTTCTGCCAGTGAGGAAGGAGTGATGGGTTCTGCCAGTGAGGAAGAAATTGAGCCAGTCGAAGGCGGTTCCTTGTATGCCGGCATTGTGGAGTCTTGCGGTGCAAGTGCGATGGGAGACGGTGTCAAAGACTGCAGAGAGGTATAGTAGGATCACGGCCTCTGTGTGGCATAGGTTGAGGAGGGTGCGGATGTGATCTGTGGCTGCGAGTAGGGTGGTCTTGGTGCTGTTGTTGCTGCGTAATCCAGATTGGGAGGGGTCAAAGATGGAGTTGTCTTCGATGAATTTCGTTAGTTGGAAGTTGATGATCTTCTCTGTGACTTTGGCCGCGAAAGGGAGGAGAGAGATGGGTCAGTAGTTCTTGAGGTCCTTTGGATCGGCTTAGGGCTTCTTGAGGAGGGGCTTGACCGTTGCGCATTTCTAGTAGGACTGGGCATACGACTATGCTACACTTGCGTAGTTTGCGCAACTACGCGCTACGTGCAATTCACGTAACACAGTGCAAAAACGCGTAGCGTAGCGGGTCCTCAACGTCAAGTTGGCGACCCCGAGCGAGCAAAATAGCATCCCGGCGACACTTTTTCTTTGTTCGCAATCAGCAACATCAAGTTGCCGATCACGAGCTTGAAAAATAAACCTCCCAGTGAGATTCTGAACGCGGGGAGGTCAGGTTTCTCATTCCGAGTGGTTGTGTATGCTTGCGACCGCTCCCGATTAGAAACTACCTGTCCACATTGAGAAAGCTGCCGGGGGGCGAGCATGTTTGCGCAGGTTGGTGATCCATGTGTGAAGATTCTTGGCTGCAGAGTTGGCATCAGTAGAGGTGGTGGGGGCATTGCAATTGAATGTGGAGTTGAGGTCCTCCTCCGTGACCTTGCTCCATTTGCTTTGTAGAGGGCGTGGTACAGGATTGGGGGCAGTGGGTTTGTCAATGTGGAAGTGCACGCATTGATGGTCCATCCAGGGTGGTTGCATGGTGTGGATGTTGTTACCTCCTGCAAAGATCGGGTTGAGGGTGTGTCCTGCCTTGTGGGTAGGGGTGGTGACAAGTTGTTTCAGTCCAAGGTTAGCTAGGCTGCCGAGGAGGGTGGGGGAATTGGGGTCACTAAGGTTTTCGAGTTGGAAGTTGAGGTTTCCGATGAGTATGTAGTCCATAGAGGTGATAGCATGGGGCGCGATGAGGTCGGTGATGGTAGTGGTGAATACGGTTTGTGGTCCCGGGGGGTCTGTAAGCAAGGGTGCCGCGTAGAGTCATTCTGGGGTTGGTCTGGATCTGGAAATGGAGGTGTTCGGTGTTGGACAGGGGTGTTGATCGTGCTGGAGGTGGCGAGTCGGTGGGAGCTCTTGTGTGTGATGGCTAGTCCTCCTCCTGGGCGGTTGGAGCAGTCCTTCCTCTGGGTCTTGTAGCCGTTGGGGATGACAGTGGTAATGTCGGGGCGGAGGTAAGGTTGGTCCACGTTTCTGTGAAGAAGGTGACATCTGGTGACATCTGGTGAGAGGGTGTCGAGGAGATCCCAGATCTTTTCAGCATGTCTGTGCAGTGAGCGCATGTTGAGGAGGATGCACCTCAGGGCTTCAGGGCTTCAGGGGTGCTGGCATCTGGTATGGGGGCAGCGGCCCTGGGGTTGCGGCAGATGGTGAAGATTTGTCGGCAGTGTAGGAAGGAGAACTGGCTGTGCGTGTTTTTCGGCATAGACAGCTGGCAGTTGATGTTCCTTCTGAAGTTGAGTGCGTGGAGGGCAGCTGAGTCATAGCGGTGGGTGGTCGGAGAGCCAGGGTCCCTGACGCTGGTCACGGTTGGGCCACGGATGGGTGCAGACAGGCTTGTTTCTGGTGTGCCAGCGGTGCGGCCACGCAGCAGCTGCCATTAAATAGGGAAGGGGGAGGGAAGTGCAGCTGGGAGGCGGGAGCGGGGACTGGTGGGGGGAAGGGCTGCGGGGGCAGCAGCGGCAGGAAAAGGATAGAGAAAAAACAGGTACGGAGGAGGCAAACAGAGGGCAGAGGTACAGAGACCAACATAATTAAGGCCAGAAAAGTGAAGGCACAATGACAAGCAACAATACAAAAAACAGATAAAAAGTTGAGAAAACTGGCACAGACACGGAGACAGACAGCAGTGGACCAGCAGAAGAGCAAGGCTCTCCCACTGGACCAGCAGGGATGAGGCACAGGCAGGAGCCTGCGGGTGGAGGAGTACCTCAAACACTTATCTAAAAGAGAGGTTTAAGGGCAGCTGCACAACACATGAGCTTCAAGGTCAGAAAGCTAGGTCTCCCTTTGACCGGTGTTTATTTCATTTACCCTAGATACATCCTCCACTACTAAATGTGACCCATACTTCAAACCTCCTTGTGAACATTGTTCCCTGATGTAACCCTAACAGGTTCTTCCACTTTGTATTCCACCTCCGATTGCACTGTATAATACCATATATTTCATTTTGCTCTTTCCTTCCACTTTCTTCATTCTCCTTGTGCATTTCTCGTTACAATCATCACATAGCACTTGACACCCATTCACAGACAATGATTCTGAATGAAAATAAATGGTAATTGTTAGACCTGGCTCCATTGGTGTGGGTCTCCCTTCCATTTTTGCGGTTGCCTCATGTGTTTTTACTGGTGTTAGATGCTTTGGGCACTGTGCCACTGCTGTCCAGTGCCACAGTGCGAGTGCTCCCAACTGTAAATTGATGTATTGATTAGTGGTTCCATGTTTGGATATTTGGTTTACTTGTCAGACCTTAGTACAGAGCACTAAGTGTGCCCAGGGCGTGTAAATCCAAATGCTGCTAGTGGGCTTGCAACACTGATTGTGCCACCCACAGAAGCGGCCTTGTAAAATGTGTCTACGGTCTGACATTGCAGAGCCTGCGTGCAGTCTGGTACTGTCATGCTGACTGGGCAAGTGCACCCACTTGCCAGTCCCTAAACCTTCCCTTTTCTTCATATTAGTCAGCCCTATGGTAGGCCCAAGGGCAGGGTGCATTGGAAGTCTAAGGTAGGACAAGCCCTGATGTGTAGGGCATGTCCTAATAGTGAATTACAGCCATTTTCGTTTTTCACTATTGCAAGGCTACCTGTTCTAAATAGGCCAGAATGGGCTGTTATAATTATTACACTTTATAATCCTAGCAGACTCAGAGAACATGGTAGAAATTCGAGTTTAGTATGCCTGGACTCAGAATAATAAAATACATCTTTTAGTAAAGTTTATTTTAATATTCTGTGTTTGCAAATACCACTTTTAGAAAGAAGGTACTTGCTTGCCTAACCATTTGAACCTGCACCGCGGCTGGAAGGACACCGTGACCTTTCTTTTTTTACACCACGACAAACCCCGGAAATGGCTCGCACATCCGTACCGGCCGCCCCAAGTAAAAGGTACTGTGACTGAGTCTGTTGACATTTGAGTGGGCCCGTACCGACGCGGTCCGCTGGATTTGCTAGACTCTGTTATTTTCAACAACGCTGTAGCCCGTCCAGGCTACCGACTCGCACAGAACCTTGATTTAAGCCTTTTAACCAGTACTCTTGATATCTAATAGTACTGTGGATTCTTTTTGTCGTTTATTGGTCTTGTGGTAACTCTTTATAAAGTATACTTATTTTTTATATAAAACCTGTGTGGTGTCCATTTCTAGTGTTGTCACTGGGTTACTCCATTTGGTCACAACTACTTAACTTACATCGCTTATGAAATAAGCCTTGACTGCTCGCGACACGCCACATAGAGGGTGAGCAGGAGTTATTTTGAGAGAGTAATTCCCTTCCCCTGACTAGAGGAGAGGGTCCCTGCATGTCACAAGTACCTTCATGTGCCAACCAGAGACCCCCAATTCTAACAATAACTTTGCATCCTTTCTTCACCATAAAAGGAAATATCCCTCTGGGCCAGTGTATATGTGCCCACAGCACCTGATGTATGGAAATATTTAAAGTTATTTTACTAACTGCAGTAAAAGCACAGTCACCTTTCAAACCTATTTTTGTGTTCAGCAAAAGCATTCCCATGAGAATGGTACGAACCACACTTTTTGCTCTGTAGTCCAGCCCACTTCAAAAACCTTTGAATATCGCCTAATACAAACTAGACAACATTGTCTTACATTAAACGTTTAACTGGAAAACCGTTTGTTGACAAATTATATCACTGTCACTGTATCGGATTTCCCCACAAAGTATCTAGAAAAGTAATTGTTGTATCCCTTCAACTATCGCTTAGAATTGGAATGCCAAGCGATGTTATGTTCTGTCTCCATGGTGCAGGTATTGACGAACATAATACTGCTTTGTAACAGGTTGTACAAATTTTACATGATAAAGGTATGACAGAATCTAAAGAAAAATGTCATTTTCTTGTGAAAGAATTAGATTATTTGGGTCATTCCATTACCTGTGAAGGTATCAAACCAAAGAAAAAACTTAATTGATGCTATTGTCAATGCCCCAGCACCCATGGATATGGATTCTCTGAGCTCTTTTTTGGGACTCAGCGAATAATATGCACGTTTCATGCATGGTTATGCTCTATTTGTTGAGCCCCTGAGATGTTTAACCCGTAAAAGTGAAAAATGTATTTGGAAGCAATGTCATGAAGATGCTTTCATTAATGTTATGGACATGATCAAAAATGCACCCGTTTTGCAACCATTTTCAGGTGGTTTAAAATGTACCGTCTCTGTGGATGCAAGTTCTGTTGGGCTAGGAGCTGTTCTTTCTCAGTCATATAAAGGGAAAGAATGTACCATTGCTTTCATTTCACGAACTTTGAGAAAAGCTGAATCTAATTACAGCACGATTGAAAGGGAAGCCCTTGTTTGTACATGGGCTGTCGAAAAATTCAAGAGTTATCTGTGGGGTGATTCCTTTGATTTGTTGACGTATCACAAACCTTTAGGGGCCGATTCACATAACTAACTTAAGACAAAATCCTAAACTTACTACTTTTGAGATTCACAGAAGGCATTTAGTAGTAGTAAAGTTAGGATTTTGTCTTAAGTGATATTTCAGATCAAAATAGCATCATTGAACATCATGACTGTATTTCTGATAATTCTGTCCCTTGTAGGATAGATGCTAATTCCAGTTCAAATGAGGATGTGTCTGATGACGGTGGCGTTGTTTGTGACAATTCTTCCATTCCAGGTTCTTCATCTATTGTTGGTAAAAGAAATGTTGTTATACCTGCAAAGTTTTATGATTATTATTTGTATTGATGCATCTTGTTCTCTTATTTGTTTCTATGCATTATTGTTATTTTATTATTCTTTTCTTTAATTTATCATTAGTGAGGGAGATGATGTATCCCTTTAACAATCGCTTGGAATTGGAATGCCAATCATGTTATGCTTTGGCTCCATGGTGCAGCTGTTGTCCCGTCGGATTCCTGTTTTGTGACTCAACCAGACAACAGCTTCACCGGAGTACTTCTGACTTTGTGAGTTTACCTTTGTACTTGAAATTCAATAAACCTCCCTACAAACAACTCCACACTTCATATTAATGTTGTTAGCGATACAGCAGTAATCTATCAGTACCATAACAAACCTCTGATTATGTTATAGTGCATAAAAAGGGCACACAAGATAATCCACATTTTCTTCAACAGCTGCCTTGAAATCCAACTGCTACGAACCATCCTTTCCTACAAGTTAAATTTTTAACAGTATACACTACACTTTAACACATGAAACCCCACGTCATTGTGCCTTTGTGACCATCAATGTATGGCTCTCACTCTCTTTTTAGTCAAAACCATACCCATATGTCCTAATTGTAAAATACCAAGTTTTTCGGTAGCAAAAAAAGGGGGTACATACTACACAACTGATTAACACCCAAATGTCAATAAAATGCTCTAGTGACACTTTCGCAGATCTTTGCAGTTTTATATTTAAGCATTGTTTACTCCTCAACCCGTTGTGAAAAAAAACCTCAACTTTCTGTAAAATGTTATCTTCCCACAAAACTGCCCTCCATTGTTTTATACAACACATTCACCATTTCCCAATTTCACATTTGCTACCAAATAATCAATGTAATTTTTAGATTCCTCACTATAATGCAATGATAATTTTTTATGAGCAATCTGCCTATTATTCGAAATCCCTCCTATGTGTTCAGTGACAGCATTGTTCTCAAGCTGTTTCTACTTAGTTAGGCTAATCTGGCACTTGTCTTGGACTAATGCCCTTTGGTACCCCCAGCATAAATATTGTGGTTTACAATTCAATATGAGAATGTACTTAGACCCATTAATATTTATTTTAACTCTTGCATAGACCAGGAACAACCTGACATTTCAGTTAGTAAATGCTGACTTTCTGGTGGCCTCAGTGAGAGTGAGTAGATATACAGCATTCTCACATATGTTTCCTCTTTTATAATGGCCTCTACCCTGTGATTGCTTGTACCCACTGATATGAAAACAAGTACAAAGGGCTGAAATGTGGGCAACTTTACAATTCATTAAGTCTGCCAAAAGCATCAACTTGTTCAGCCTCCTATTCAAATTTGGTATCCTTCTTAAGTAAATATGTAAGAGTTTCTGTAACAAAAGCTACATTTTGAACAAATGTAAAACCCACAGGGCACTAATATAAACACCTATTGCTCTTGATTGTGAGTATAAGAGTCTCTACCACTAATTTGAATAATTCTTGTTTTAGTAGAGATCTCACGTCCATAATGCAAACAATAGATACAAACTGTTTACACTTTTCTAGCCTAACTTCAGTCCTCTCTATTCATTACCTTGAACTCACTCTCCAGCATCTTATCATGCCCTTTCTAGCACTTCTGGAATACCATGCATCAGTTGTTAGAACATCACGCCCAATCAGCATGTATATTTATAATACACCACCAAGGAGAACAAATGTGTCATATTGTTTAGGTGACCCAAACTAGTGATTGGTCTGAACAAATATCCAGTTTATTAAAGCATTTGTCCAAAGAATCAGGGCTATTGTGTTATCGTAGATAATGGATACCTATAGACACAAATGGCATTTTAAGCTGCATAATTTGATAAAGACATGCAGCTCCTTGATCCTTATGTGTACCATGACAATAGGGAAAGTTATAGCATATACTACACTTGTTCAGTCACCCCTTCGTCAGCTAATGTATCCATCACTCCAGACTATTTGTTGCTCAGTCTTAGGAGCTGCCCCCGAGTTTGTCTTCAAACACTTGAACTTAATTACATGTACAAAACCTCATAATCTTCTCATCATACCCTGAAATATTTCCTTATAATTTTATATAAAATGGCTTTTACGTCTCTCCTTTTTATGACGTCTTTATTTCTTGACTATCATAATCTACATTTTGCATAAATACTCATCATATTACACAGGCATTTGTTGCTTCTCCGTGGGCTGATCACCTACCCAAAACCCTTTGTGAAGCTACTGAGAATGTCCTGGCCTTTTGTGTACTGTATAAACTTTGCTATAACTGTAAACCCACTCTTCAAAGTATCCAATTCAATCTATATTCAGCCCCCATATGCTCTTGAATTGGCATCAGGTTACTTAAGATTCTTGGTTATCAACACTCATTAGAATATCTTTTCCAATATACACATAATGAGAGCACCTGTATCTACTAGCAGACCCCGTGCTATTTTTTAACCACAATCTCAGCAATGGGATCAGTAAAGTAATAATAATAATAATAATAATAATAATAATAATAATAATAATAATAATAATAATAATAATAATAATAATAATCTTTATTTGGATGTAAAATATCCGTAAAAGAGCACTTCAATGATTCCAACAACAGTACACATTATTGAGAAAAAACGAAAATCAATTAGCCGCATCGCTGCTAGAGCGATTCCCCTGCTGTGCTGGACAGCAATAAAAACGGGTGTGGTCATGACGAGCTCAGCTCGTCATGAGTACAGGAGCACTGTACTGCATGACGAGCTGAGCTCGTCATGAGCATGGAAGGTGTTAAACAACAATGATTAAATGAGAATCTTCCAAATCGCATTATGCGTCTTCTATTACATGTAGGTGATTAAAAAAACATAATATGCAGAACAACAGGGTCAGCATAACATTAAAACAGAAGAGGTTTGTGGTACTAACAATTAGCAATGTTGGGCTTGTAAAAACAGTCTGATGTTCAGCAAATAACTGCAGGTTATGATAAAATGTGATCAGATAAAAAACAGTTTTAGCAGCTTAGAGATGGAGTGCAGTTTAATTTAAACTATTGCTTAAAAGGGAGAAGCATTGGCAGGCCCTTCCGGTTGCTGCGTACAATTACGGTATGCAAAGCGTATATAGGTTGTAAGGCCTATATTTAAAGCTGTATTTTCAGGGCTCAGAGCTCCAATAATTGCCTGTCTGCAGGTCCGAATACCCAACCCATTCCACTCCGTTTTCAATTTACGTCTGCGCTGTAACATAAGGGCGGGGCAAAGACAGACCACGTGCTCCAAGGTTTCAGCCGTCTTGCCGCACCCTCTGCACAATAAAACTTCTGACGTACAACGCCAAGAGGGCAAATCTTTTAGGAATTGCCAGTCACCCAATCTGATAGCCATAAAGCTAAGTTTTAAATACAGGGAGTAAGTGCAGGACAGGTAGGTAGCAGGAGATATCCGCCCGTAAGAATTCATAATTGCCCATGCGTGTCTGCGTTTGGCAAAATGGCCTTTGTCAATGATAAGGGAGTTCATTCTGACACATTTCTTAATGCTGGTTTTAAATGGTGTCGTGCTAGGGTTGAGGGTCCATAAGTCGCCCGCAGACATTTCGCGGATGGAATCCTTAAAAAGGCAACCATACGAGCCCCCTGGATTTTTCTGGGTAATGTCTAGCCAAACTAGTGACTCTAGTGAGCCTATGTCTGCTTGTCTAAGTTTGTGGCAAAGATTTAAGTACATGCCGATGTTAGAAACTTCATAATTTAATAAGCCCAGTTCTAATCTGATCTGGGCTGCAGAGGCAGTTTTAGGCGAATGGAGGACTTTTTTTTATAGATTTTGGTCACAAGTTGGTTTAAGTTGGTGTTTAGATTATCCCTGAAAATCTCAATGCCGAATGACAAGGTCGGCCCAATTTTTGCTCTCATAACTTCCAGTAGAGGTGATAAACTTGGGCCAGACAGATTTTTTGAGAGCTTACAGAGGGTCACCTGTAGGGTCATGGCTTTTACTGATATCTCATTGCGCTGTTTGGCAAAGTTACCCCTAGAGTCAAAATTGACCCCTAAGTATTTATATGTGCTTCCTGTAGCAAGGCTCATATTGTTATACAACCAGCCACCACCGACGTTGCGTTTTCTTCCAAAGTTAACCACTTGGGTTTTCTTTAGGTTAACCTCTAATTTATTTGCGGTGTGTAGTTGTATAGTTTGTCCAGAGGCCTTTGCAACCCTACCCATGTAAGACTAAAAAGAACCAAGTCGTCGGCGTATAGAAGGTTGCTTATTGGGGAACCTCCCATCTTGGGTGGATGACTGTTTGTTTCTTCTAGGGCAGCCGACAAGTCTGCTATGAACAGATTAAAAAGAAGTGGGGCCAGCACACATCCCTGTTTGACACCTCTAGTTGTCATGATTTTCCGAGAGAGATGTGCGCCGGTCCCCAGCTTCACTTGAACCCGTGTGCCTGAATGTAATTGAATAATCGCCTCCAGTAGTTTTTCTGGGATCGCCCATTTTTTTAGCTTTTCCCATAGGACAGCCCTGGGAACCCGGTCGAAGGCGGCTTTAAAATCAACAAAACAACAAAAAACAGCCCTGGATGTAGAAAATGCTTTGTCAACAATTATGGACAATGTCAGTATGTTAGTCAGAGTGCCGGATTTGGCGGTAAAGCCGGTTTGATTCATTTGAATCAGGTTGTTCTGTTCTGCCCATGTTCTCAGCTCCTTCAGAAGAATACCTGCATAGTGCTTAGCCTCGATGTCTAATAGAGCAATTAGTCTGTAGTTGTTTGGGGAGGCGTGGGAGCCTGATTTATAGATTGGATGAATTATTGCGCCACGCCAAGAGTCCGGTATGATTGAAGTTCTTAGTGCAAAGTTGAAAAGGTTAGTTAGATATCCCGACCAAAGTGCTATATTTGATTTAAACAAGTTCTGTGGTAGGCCATTTGGACCCAGAGCTTCGTCTGATCTTGCTTTAGTCAACACTTTTGTAACCATTTCTTGGGTGTTCTGCAGGTCTTCACTGCAGGGGTCTAAACGACCAGTGGGCCTGCTCCCGCTCTTACTCGGGCTTATTTCCGTCAAATTGGGAGCACATGTTTCTGTAAGCACTGTTCCCTCTGGAGACCTAAAATGGTCTGTCAGGAAGGCGGACCAGTCGGCTTCTTGAATGTTTGTCGACCCAGAGCTGAATGAGCTAGAGTTATGGCGATTGATTAAAACCCAGAATTTTCTTGCGTTGCGGTTTTTACTCTCCCATAATAGTTTGCACCAGAATTGACTTTGGTGGAGTCGTTTATCTTTTTGTAGAGCCTGCCTAAATGATTTTGAGCAGTTTTGTACACATTCAGGAGCTCGTTGTTTCCTGGGGATTTCGTAAGAGACCGCAAGGCATTGTTTCTGGATTTCTTCAGCACCCTTGTTTGGCTTGAGATTGAAAACTGGCGACTGGAAGAAACCTTGTGGGAATGCTGTTTGGCTGGGAAGAGAGTTATCAAATGTGAACAGAGTGTCGACCATGCAACAGTAGGGGAAATTGCCAGGTTAGTTCCGCCTGTTATAAGAGCCAAACTTGCCTTCATGACATTAGGGCTTATGTCTTCACTCCATCTTAGGCGCTTCAAATTTTCAGTATACGTTCCTGTGCATGTTGTTGAGGCAGGTTTATGATACTCTGGCTTTACATTGAGGATAACGATCTGGGGGCGGTGGTCGCTTTCCGTTCGAGGATGTATACTGAAGTTGCCCAGGTGTTTGAACAGGGCTGAATTACAGATGGTATAGTCTAGATAAGATTGTTTGCGGCCATTTGTCCAGGACCATTTTGGTGGAGTATCATTCGTGGATCTGCCGTTCATTACCAGAAATCCGGCACTGTAAAGTTGCAGCACGCAAAATTCTCCCAGACCGCATTAGGCTTGATTTGGTGGTTTGGACTGTGCCTCTGCCTCAGTGAGTGTGAATGGGAAAAGCCCTTCGTGATCAGCAGTGTTACCCTAAAAGAGGTTGGTGTTAAAGTCCCCTGAGACTATACAGTCAGAATAAGGTTGATCCGCAGCCAGGTCGCACAGAATTTTCATTAAACGAGTTAGATGGTCCTTTTTAGTGCGCGTACTCGGGTTAATGTAGATGTTGAGGAGTAGGAGTGGACGTTGTTTGCTCCACGAGTCGATTTTAACACCAAGTAGCCAGTCTTCGCCAAATTTTAGTGGCACGATCAGACCTTTTAGGTTGTTTGAAACATAGATCGACAGGCCACCTTTAGGGTGGCCATAGGGGCAGTCTCTAATTGCCGGTTTCTAAAATTCAATAAAGCCAATCACAGGAAATTTTGGGTTGCCCATGTTTCTTGAAGGGCTATTACAGTGTGCCCAAATATGAAGGAGTGCGTCTCCAAGTTGGTAATTTTATGTTGGAGACCACTAATGTTCCAAGAACACAATGTAAAAAAGGGATCTGGCTTGGGGTTGAAGAGATTTGCAGATGGAGATGCTTGAGTTTGCCATGTGTCAGCATGCCAAAAGGAGGTGGCCCAACAGGTGTGGGTGGGGGCCGAACCCATGGAATGCGAACCAGGAAACATACATAGGTGTCTGTCACCCTTCAGGGATCACCCACAGCCCACTAAGGAGACCTACACTGCCATAGAGACACATGCAGATGCACATTCAAAGTACCGAACCATGCCCAGGGGCACTCAAATAGAAGTCACACACCCATGTTGGCTCCGTGTACGACGGACCTGGCCACTCCCCTTACGAACTGAGTGGGTGACGACAAAGCTACATGTCCAAGCTCCAACCCGCTGCCTGCGGTGACATGTCTGCATCTGATGTACACAGCACAATGTAATGTCGTAGGGTCCAGGGCCCTCATGCATACAACAAGACCACAGGGACACATGCAGATATCATGTTGTACTGGCTATGGGCACGTGCAGCCGGCCCCTTTGTTGGCAGGGCCACAAGTACAGTGATGCCTGGGCTGGATGTGTGTGGGGTTAGTGTAAGCCATTCTGCACGGAATGTCGGGTGCTGACAACCACTTGAACATTGGACACCAGTGCAACGGAAACAGAAATCACATGCATCACAGAGTCAACTGCTGAGCAACATGGAGTGAGCTGGAGAAAGTCCAGAGGACAGCCAATATGCAAACAAAAGTGTTCGTGAGTTGCAGTGTACTGGAGTTGGGACACTAGAGATGAGCACGCTCATGTGAAGAAAAAGTCTCACATTGTGTCCATTCGATATGTTCCTGATGCAGATGCAGTGGGGTGTGTTAGACCTGCATCATCTTCCTCATCAACGTCTCGGGCCCCCACACTGTTTGAGGTGACATAGCTGTGCAACCGCTCCACAGCACATAACACAATCAGCAACGGACAATGGCCTGTGGTGCACTGAGTCACTGGCACCTGGAGTGCTGAGCAGGGTATCAGGCCGATGATGACATCCATGACAGGTCTGAGCCACTCGGTAAGTCTATCAGGATCACCGTTTCGACTCTGGCAGATGGCTGTCGGAGGTGGTCCTTGCGGTGGTGGCGTGTGCCTCCTGTGGTGATGCGACATAAGGGCCGGTCTGGACTTGCTCTGGTGTGTGAGCCCTGGTGGGACGAATTTGCGCCGGAGGCTGCATACAGCGCAAGGCCACAGAGAAATGGCGTTGATGACCCCAAGGCCTACGCTTCAGGGGCAATGTCTCCAGAGAAGGGGTCCCGGACCTGACCAGCACAGAGTTAGTGGCCCCGGATGCACTGCGGCCGGCACAGGCACCCAGCCACAGGACGATGCCTTGCGGTGCAGTCAGATGGGTCATGCGGCCGGAGTGGGTCACCATCAATGTCCGAGGTGTATGTTGCGGAGGGTTGCGGGGGACAGCTGAAGGTGACGCCAAAACGCCAAAAGGTTTGATTTTATCCGGAATCAGCAAATGGAATAGTGGAATGCGACATCCTCGTTGCCACTACCAATTCGGTATCAGCTATATGAGGATGAAAACTACCCCTTAGTCCATAGACTCAGACGCCACCAAAGTTAGACCAGAGAGTGTCCATGAATGTCGGGGAACAGACTTAGTGGCACCGGGGCTGAGAGGGAATGCAGCGCATGATTGACAATAGCTCGCAGACCACCTGAGGCGGAAGCCGGGAGCACCGATACTTTGCTAATTTTTAAAATTACTATTTGTTTGTGGAACTTGTGTGTGATCGTTTTTTAATTCTTGCCCTGCCTTCACTCACTGAGCGCTCCTCCGCACAGCCGATCTGGTTGCTGCAGCGGGGACCGGCGTGTTCCGACGCCATCTTGAGGGTACTCTGGGGTTGCTGGTGCAGTTTTCTCGGCCACTCCCCCCTCTGACTAGTACTTCTGGCGTGACCCCCGCGCTACACGCATGATTGACAAAAGCTCTCAGACCTCCTGAGGCGGAAGCCGGGAGCACCGATACTTTGCTCATTTTTAAAATTACTATTTGTTTTTGGAACTTGTGTGTGATCGTTTTTTAATTCTGGCCCTGCCTTCACTCACTGAGCGCTCCTCCGCACAGCCGATCTGGTTGCTGCAGCGGGGACCGGCGAGTTCCGACGCCATCTTGAGGGTACTCTGGGGTTGCTGGTGCAGTTTTCTCGGCCACTCCCACCTCTGGCCAGCATATAATGACATCACCCTCCCGGCCGCGAAGCGGACGCACGCAGCGGGCGCGCCAAAGGCAAGCCCGTCTGCGCCCGTCCGCGATAGGTCGGGAGCCGGGGCTACAGACCCTGCTCCTTTTGTGATGTATTCTCCCGCACAGCTCCTCGCTTATCAAGGTAACTGGCCCCTTAACCCTTCCACGCTTGAACGCATCCATGCCCGATGAGAAACTACCAGTCCACATTGAGAAAGCTGCCGGGGGGGGGAGCATGTCTGCGCAGGTTGGTGATCCATGTGTGAAGATTCTTGGCTGCAGAGTTGGCATCAGTAGAGGTGGTGGGGGCATTGCAATTGAATGTGGAGTTGAGGTGCTCCTCAGTGACCTTGCTTTGCAGAGGGCGTGGTCCAGGATTGGGGGCAGTGGGTTTGTCAATGTGGAAGTGCACGCATTGATGGTACATCCAGGGGGGTTGCATGGTGTGGCTGAAGTGGATGTTGTTACCTCCTGCAAAGATCGGTTTGAGGGTGTGTCCTGCCTTGTCGGTAGGGGTGGTGACAAGTTGTTTCAGTCCGAGGTTAGCTAGGCTGCCCAGGAGGGTGGGGGAATTGGGGTCACTGAGGTTTTCGAGTTGGAAGTTGAGGTTTCCGATGAGTATGTAGTCCATAGAGGTGATAGCATGGGGCGCGTTGAGGTCTGTGATGGTAATGGTGAATCCGGTTTGAGGTCCCGGGGGGGTCTGTAAGCAAGGGTGCCACGTAGAGTCATTCTGGGGCTAGTCTGGAACTGAAAATTGACGTGTTCGGTGGTGGACAGGGGTGTTGATAGTGCTGGAGGTGGTGAGTCGGTGGGAGCTCTTGTGTGTAATGGCTAGTCTTCCTCCTGGGCGGTTGGAGCGGTCCTTCCTCTGGGTCTTGTATCTGTTGGGGATGGCAGTGGTAATGTCGGGCGGAGGTAAGGTTGGTCCACGTTTCCGTGAAGAAGGTGACATCTGGTGACATCTGATGAGAGGGTGTCGAGGAGATCCCAGATCTTTTCAACGTGTCTGTGCAGTGAGCGCATGTTGAGGAGGATGCACCTCGGGGCTTCGGGGGTGCTGGCATCCGGTATGGGGGCAGCGGTCCTGGGGGTGCGGCAGATGGTGAAGATTCGTCAGCAGTGTAGGCAGGAGAACTGGCTGTGGGTGTTGTTCGGCATAGACAGCTGGCAGTTGATGTTCCTTCTGAGGTTGAGTGCGTGCAGGGCAGCTGAGTCATAGCGGTGGGTGGTCGGAGAGCCAGGGTCCCTGACGCTGGTCACGGTTGGGTGCAGGCAGGCTTGTTTTTGGTGTGCCAGCGGTGCGGCCACGCAGCAGCTGCCAATAAATAGGGAAGGGGGAGGGAAGTGCAGCTGGGAGGCAGGAGCGGGGACTGGTGGGGGGAGGGGCTGCGGGGGCAGCAGCGGCAGGAAAAGGATAGAGAAAAAACAGGTACGGAGGAGGCAAACAGAGGGCAGAGGTACAGAGACCAACATAATTAAGGCCAGAAAAGTGTAAGCACAACGACAAGCAACAATACAAAAGACAGATAAAAACTTGAGAAAACGGGCAGAAACACGGAGACAGACAGCAGCGGACCAGCAGAAGTGCAAGGCTCTTCCACTGGATCACCAGGGATGAGGCACAGGCAGGAGCCTGCGGGTGGAGGAGGGCCTCAAACACTTATCTAAAAGAGCGGTTTAAGGGCAGCTGCACAACAGATGAGCTTCAAGGGCAGAAAGCTAGGTCTCCCTTTGGCCGGTGTTTATTATCACCATTTACCCTAGACACATCCTTCACTACTAAATGTGACCCATACTTCAAACCTCCTTGTGAACATTGTTCCCTGATGTAACCCTAACAAGTTCTTCCGCTTTGTATTCCACCTCCGATTGCACTGTATAATACCTTATATTTCATTTTGCTCTTTCCTTCCACTTTCTTCATTCTCCTTGTGCATTTCTCATTACAATCATTACATGGCACTTGACACCCATTCACAGACAATGATTCTGAATGAAAATAAATGGTAATTGTTAGACCTGGCACCATTGGTGTGGGTCTCCCTTCCATTTTTGCGGTTGCCTCATGTGTTTTTAATGGTGTTAGATGCTTTGGGCACTGTGCCACTGCTGTCCAGTGCCACAGTGCGAGTGCTCCCAACTGTAAATTGATGTATTGATTAGTGGTTCCATGATTGGATATTTGGTTTACTTGTCAGACCCTAGTACAGAGCACTAAGTGTGCCCAGGGCGTGTAAATCCAAATGCTGCTAGTGGGCTTGCAACACTGATTGTGCCACCCACAGAAGCGGCCTTGTAAAATGTGTCTACGGTCTGCCATTGCAGAGCCTGCGTGCAGTCTGGTACTGTCATGCTGACTGGGCAAGTCCTAATAGTGAATTACAGCCATTTTCGTTTATCACTATTGCAAGGCTACCTGTTCTCCATAGGCCAGAATGGGCTGTTAGAATTATTACACTTTATAATCCTGGCAGACTCAGAGAACATGGTAGAAATTCGAGTTTAGTATGCCTGGACTCAGAATAATAAAATACATCTTTTAGTAAAGTTTATTTTACTATTCTGGGTTTGCAAATACCACTTTTAGAAAGAAGGTATTTGCTTGCCTAACCATTTGAACCTGCACCGCGACTGGAAGGACACCGTGACCTGCAACCCTTTCTTTTTTTACACCGTGACAAACCCCGGAACCGGCTCACACATCCGTGCCGGCCACCCCAAGTAAAAGGTACTGTGACTGAGTCTGTTGACATTTGAGTGGGCCCGTACCGACGCGGTCCGCTGGATTTGCTAGACTCTGTTATTTTCAACAACGCTGTAGCCCGTCCAGGCTACCGACTCGCACAGAACCTTGATTTAATCCTTTTAACCAGAACTCTTGATATCTAATAGCACTGTGGATTCTTTTTGTCGTTTATTGGTCTTGTGGTAACTCTTTATAAAGTATACTTATTTTTTATATAAAACCTGTGTGGTGTCCATTTCTAGTGTTGTCACTGGGTTACTCCATTTGGTCACAACTGCTTAACTTATATCGCCTATGAAATAAGTCTTGACTGCTCGCGCCACGCCACCTAGAGGGTGAGCAGGAGTTATTTTGAGAGAGTAATTCCCTTGCCCTGACTAGAGGAGAGGGTCCCTGCTTGTCACAAGTACCTTCCTGTGACCGTCCTGGTGATCCCAGAAGCGGTCGCTCCCGTGCTCCCTGCTCCTCTGTGGTATCGTTGGCTGCATCCTCTGCTTTCTCGCTCTGCAATTGTATCCGCTAGCTGCCACTCGCTATAGCGCTACACTGACTGAAGATTGCTTGCCATAGTGCTATAATTGCAAAACATTTTATCGAGTGATTCTTTTTTACTGCTGTATGTTATGCGCAGGCTCAGGCTCATTGTCTAGTGTTCATAGCCTTGATCCTAATCTAGCTTTGCTCGCTTGTACACATTGAATATCGTAGCGCTTTGTTGTGAGAGTGTTTACAGATCTCCCTTTTGTCTGTGTGCCCCTTCCTGCTCCCGATTTGTTTTTGCGGCCATCTTGTTGTTATTGTGACCCGGAGCCCCGTCCTCTCAGCCTCGCTCCCGCCTCCCAGCTGACCCTCCCTCCCACAGACTACATAGCCTGACCCCCGCCCTCTATAGCGCTGTGACCGTCCTGGTGATCCCAGAAGCGGTCGCTCCCGTGCTCCCTGCTCCTCTGTGGTATCGTTGGCTGCATCCTCTGCTTTCTCGCTCTGCAATTGTATCCGCTAGCTGCCACTCGCTATAGCGCTACACTGACTGAAGATTGCTTGCCATAGCGCTATAATTGCAAAACTTTATCGAGTGATTCTTTTTTACTGCTGTATGTTATGCGCAGGCTCAGGCTCATTGTCTTGTGTTCATAGCCTTGATCCTAATCTAGCTTCGCTCGCTTGTACACACTGAATATCGTAGCGCTTTGTTGTGAGAGTGTTTACAGATCCCCCTTTTGTCTGTGTGCCCCTTCCTGCTCCCGATTTGTTTTTGCGGCCATCTTGTTGTCATTGTGACCCGGAGCCCCGTCCTCTCAGCCTCGCTCCCGCCTCCCAGCTGACCCTCCCTCGCCCCTCCCCCCCACTATCCACATATGACAGATGCCTCTACGCGCAGCGGAAACGCACAGCGGTCGCGCCCCATGCGTGCCGAAGGTGCGCCAAAGGTAAGCCCGTCTACGCCCGTCCACCCCTGGACCGCGCCCAGCGCCATACCCCCTGGCCCCCGCCGTACCCAGCCCACTAGAGTCACTTATGATGCCGCTACTCTCCTCGCCCTCAACACCGGATGGGCTCCACAATGCTGCGAAGCCGCCCCAGGACGTACCCACGGCCCATTCGCCTGCCTCTCCTGCAAGTTCAACTGCTCCAGGACCCTCACCAAACCCACCTCCTCCATTCACAGCCCCGACTCTAACCGCCTGAAGTGCATCCTGCTCAACACCCGCTCGGTCCACAGACACGCAACGGAACTCTGGGACCTACTTGACACTGCGTCACCGGACATCGCCTTCCTCACAGAAACATGGATGAACACATCATCAGCACCCGACATCGCCATAGCCATACCGGACACTTACAAGATTACCCGTAAGGACCGCACCAACCAAACAGGAGGAGGCATCGCCATCAGCCATAAGAACACCATCAAAATCACGTCCAGCTCCGATGATAATCTTGCAACCACCGAACATCTCCATTTTCAGATCCACACCGACCCTAGGACCACACTTAGAGGCACCCTCATCTACAGGCCTCCAGGCACCCGCACTCAATTCAGTGATGACATCACAGACTTCGTATGCCCACATGCCCTCGCCTCCGAGAACTACATTCTTTTAGGAGACTTCAACTACCACCTGGAAAACAAACACGACAGCAACACCACCACCCTTTGGACAACCTGGCCAATCTCGGACTTAAACAACTTCTTGACACCCCCACCCATGTAGCCGGACACACGCTCGACCCTATCTTTACCTCCAGCAAGCACATCTCCTTCGATCGCACCACAGCCCTCCACTGGACGGACCATAGCTGTGTTCACTTCAGCTACAAAACCACCTTGACCCACAACCGCCCACAACCTATTCCTCGGAGAAACTGGAACAAAATCACTTCCGACCAACTCCTACCATCACTCAACCAAAACCCTCCCACCCTCTCATTGGACCCAAACCAAGCGGCCACCAATCTCAAGCAATGGATCACCCACAGTGCTGATGAACTAGCACCCCTGAAAATGCACCAGATCAAATCAGCCAGCAAAAAAGCTCCCTGGTTCAATGATGATCTTAAAAAATCCAAGAAGCTACGCCGCACCCTGGAGAAAACATGTAGAAAAAACCCGACCACAGACAACATGTCCACCCTTCAGGCAGCCACCCGCAAACACCACCAACTGATTTGATCCGCCAAGAAATCAGCATTCAAGGATCGTCTTGACAACAACACTCACAACAGTAAGGAACTTTTCAACATCGTCAAAGAATTCACCAACCCCACCGCAGCATCCAACGACATCACTCCCTCCCAAGACCTCTGCGATGCGTTATCCTCCTTCTTCCACAACAAAATTGCCGACATCCACAACAGCTTCAAGAACACTCCCAGCGTTCAACCCTCCCCACCCCCCCTCTGATCCTACTCCGCCAACTAACAACCTTAGCGCCTGGAACCCAATCACCACTGAAGACACCATCCGCCTAATGAACTCAATCCACTCCGGCTCGCCAACCGACCCCTGCCCCCACCACATCTTCAACAAAGTGGACTCCATCATCGCACCCCATCTCCGTGATGTCATCAACTGCTCGTTCAACTCTGCCACCTTTCCAGAAAGCTGGAAACACGCCGAACTCAGCGCCCTTTTGAAGAAACCCACAGCAGACCCCTCTGAACTTAAAAACTACCGACCCATCTCCCTCCTCCCATTCCCGGCCAAAGTCATCGAGAAAGCCGTCAACAGCCAGCTCGCCGCCTTCCTTGAATCCAACAACTCCCTTGATCCATCTCAATCCGGGTTTCGAGCCAAACACAGCACCGAAACTGCCCTCATTGCAGCTACTGACGACATCCGAACACTACTGGACAACGGTGAAACAGTGGCCCTTATTCTACTCGACCTCTCCGCCGCTTTCGACACAGTCTGCCACAGTACCCTTATACATCGCCTCAGCAACATCGGCATACAAGGAAAAGCCTTGGACTGGATCACCTCATTCCTCGCTGGGAGAACTCAAAGAGTCCGACTTCCCCCATTCATCTCTGAGGCCACCGAAGTCATCTGTGGCGTACCACAAGGATCCTCACTCAGTCCCACCCTCTTCAACGTTTACATGAGTCCACTTGCCTCCATCGCGCGTCAACACAACCTCAACATCATCTCTTACGCCGACGACACCCAGCTAATCCTCTCCCTCACCAAAGACCCTAACACCGCCAAAACCAATCTTCTCGACGGCATGAAAGAAGTAGCCGAATGGATGAAACATAGCCGCCTAAACTCAACTCAGACAAAACGGAGGTGCTCATCCTAGGATCTTCCCCCTCTGCTAGGGACGACTCTTGGTGGCCTTCCGCTCTGGGCACAGCACCCACACCCACAGTCCATGCACGTAACCTTGGCTTCATCCTAGACTCCTCACTCTCGATGTCCAGACAAGTCAACGCAGTCTCATCCTCTTGCTTCAACTTACTTCGCATTCTCAAAAAGATCTTCCGTTGGATCCCCCTCGAGACTAGAAAGACTGTCACCCACGCACTGGTCACGAGTCGACTGGATTACGGTAACACACTATACGCCGGAATCACAGCAAAACTACAGAACAAACTCCAACGCATCCAAAACGCTTCAGCGAGACTCATATTAGACATCCCTCGCCAAGATCACATCACCGGACACCTTAAAGACCTCCACTGGCTTCCCGTCAACAAAAGAATTACATTCCCCCTTCTCACCCACGCACACAAGGCCCTCTACAATCTAGGACCCGAATGCCTCAACACTCGCCTGTCCTTCTACAAACCCACCCGCCAACTAAGATCGTCCAATCAAGCCCTTGCCGCTGTCCCGCGCATCCGAAAATCCACCATGGGCGGCAGATCCTTCTCCTTCCTTGCCGTCAAGACCTGGAACTCACTCCCCACTCACCTCCGCCTTACTCAAAACCACATCTCCTTCAGAAAAGATCTTAAAACCTGGCTATTTGACAAATAATGTACCCCTTCCCCAAGCGCCTTGAGACCCTCTGGGTGAGCAGTGCGCTATACAAATACCCAAACTTGAACTTGAACTTCCTGTGCCAACCAGAGACCCCCAATTATAACAATAACTTTGCATCCTTTCTTCACCATAAAAGGTAATATCCCTCTGGGCCAGTGTATATGTGCCCACAGCACCTGATGTATGGAAATATTTAAAGTTATTTTACTAACTGCAGTGCATGCACAGTCACCTTTAAAACCTATTTATGTGTTCAGCAAGAGCATTCCCATGAGAATGGTACAAACCACACCTTTTGGGCTGTATTCCAGCCCACTTCAAAAATCTTTGAATATCGCCTAATACAAACTGGACAACATTGTCTTACATTAAACGTTTCACTGGAAAACCGTTTGTTGACAAATTATATCACTGTCACTGTATCGGATTTCCCCAAAAATTATCTAGAAAAGTAATTGTTGGATTCCTTAAACTATCGCTTGGAATTGGAATGCCAAGCAATGTTATGTTCTGTCTCCATGGTGCAGGTATTGACGAACAAAATACTGCTTTGGAACAGGGTGTACACATTTTACATGATAAAGGTATGACAGAATCTAAAGAAAAATGCAATTTTCTTGTGAAAGAATTAGATTATTTGGGTCATTCTATTACCTGTGAAGGTATCAAACCAAAGAAAAAACTTAATTGATGCTATTGTCAATGCCCAGCACCCGTGGATATGGATTCTCTGAGCTCTTTTTTGGGACTCAGCGAATAGTATGCATGTTTCATGCATGGTTATGCTCTATTTGTTGAGCCCCTGAGATGTTTAACCCGTAAAAGTAAAAGATTTATTTGGAAGCAATGTCATGAAGACGCTTTCATTAATGTTATGGACATGATCAAAAATGCACCCGCTTTGCAACCATTTTCAGGTGGTTTAAAATGTACCGTCTCTGTGGATGCAAGTTCTGTTGGGCTAGGAGCTGTTCTTTCTCAGTCACATAAAGGGAAAGAATGTACCATTGCTTTCATTTCACGAACTTTGAGAAAAGCTGAATCTAATTACAGCACGATTGAAAGGGAAGCCCTTGTTTGTACATGGGCTGTCGAAAAATTCAAGAGTTATCTGTGGGGTGATTCCTTTGATTTGTTGACGTATCACAAACCTTTAGGGACAGATTCACAAAACTAACTTAAGACAAAATCCTAAACTTACTACTTTTGGTATTCACAGCAGGCATTTAGTAGTAGTAAAGTTAGGATTTTGTCTTAAGTGATATTTCTAATCAAAATAGCATCATTGAACATCATAACTGTATTTCTGATAATTCTGTCCCTTGTAGGATGGGGAACATCCTTTACAACGCAACTTTTACAACGAAGTACCTTTACGACGCAACCTTTACAACGCAACTTTTACAACGTCTTGCGCTGGGGGGCGCTCTAGGATAGGGAATAGTTTCCAACACCTTCCCTACTATCCACGGGGACTGGAGTTGGAATAGTAAATTAAACTATTCACTATCCAGCGCCCCCCAACGCAAGTCGTTGTAACGACTTGCGTTGTAAAACTTGCTTCATAAAGGCATGCATTGTAATAGCATGCGTTGTAACGTCATACATCCTTGTAGGATAGATACTAATTCCAGTTCAAACGAGGATGTGTCTGATGATGGTGGCGTTGTTTGTGACAATTCTTCCTTTCCAGGTTCTTCATCTGTTGTTGGTAAAAGAAATGTTGTTATACCTGCAAAGTTTTATGATTATTATTTGTATTGATACATCTTGTTCTCTTATTTGTATTCAAACACTTGAACTTAATTACATGTACAAAACCTCAGAATCTTCTCATCATACCCTGAAATATTTCCTTATATGTTTTATAAAATGGCTTTTACGTCTCTCCTTTTTATGACGACTTTGTTTCTTGACTATCATAATCTACATTTTGCATAAATACTCATCATATTCCACAGGCATTTGCTGCTTCTCCGTGGGCTGATCACCTACCCAAAACCCCTTATGAAGCTACTGAGAATGTCCTGGCCTTTTGTGTACTGTATAAACTTTGCTATAACTGTAAACCCACTCTTCAAAGTATCCAATTCAATCTATCTTCAGCCCCCATATGCTCTTGAATTGGCACCAGGTTACTTAAGATTCTTGGTTCTCAACACTCATTAGAATATCTTTTCCAATATACACATAATGAGAGCACCTGTATCTACTAGCAGACCCAGTGCTATTGTTTAACCACAATCTCAGCAATGGGATCACTAAAGTGTCTGCATCCATTATCACACTTTACTCACACACAGGAAGACCATATTTTCTTTCTCCCTTCTAACCAATTGCATCATTCACTACATTGACTCTGGCCTTCATGCCGATATTCATTAGACTGGGCACAATAGACACCCACACTGCAAGCACTACACCGTTTTCTTTTTGGAACCAACCAAATATTTGAGTGACCAATATTTGTAACACCCTTCACTACTGCTAGAATTAAATTACCTTCATCTTTTTATAGCAGCATTCTTGTTCCTAGCCTTTGGAAAACCTTTTTTAAGGCATATCATACAAATAGCAAATTGATCCAGTTATGTTGTTTGGCATCCATTTCTGAATTCTCAATGTTGTTTGCGATCTCTAACACCTCAACTGTTAAAGGATTTTTACAAGCAAGCAATCTTGGTTGAATTTCTTATTGAAACATCTCAACACCAACCGATCCTGAATTAGGTACTCGGCAGAGCTTTAGAACTTCCATTGCTCTGTAGAAAACAGAGGGGTATATTCACAAGAACATGTGATAACTACCGCAAGAGTAGCGGAATGCAACTTTCAACATCGCAGCCTATCGCAGGAAATTAACCCTGTGTCAACGTGGAATTCACAACGCGGCGGTAGCATGCGATAAACACCAGATAATGCAGCAAATGTCCGCATGAAAATCAACACCATGCCGCAAAAATGCGATACGTGAAGGCAAAAAAACATGCGATCAGGCCAACCGCGGGACAAAAAGTAGCGAAAACCAGCCACAGGCCTGCAAATCCCACACTTCTAGCAGGACAATGCACCTAAACACACCAGAAACAAGTCAAAGCACGTAGCAACTTGGATGCACCCTGACCCAGCTCAGAGGCCAACTCGAACCCCACAACCCCCACAGACTACCAGCAAGGAACAACGGGGTCTGGGAAGGCCAAGGAGAAGAGGGAGAGGAAGACGGGGTGCAGACTGCAGAAAAACAAGACCAGTAGCACTGAGGTGACAGAACACTACCAGCAACTGACCCACTAGCAGACCACCTGGATTGCAGGCGGAGTGCCGATGAGGCCAATCCAGGAGGCCGATAGGCGCCGGCATGACGTGACTACCTAAACCAGGCACAAACCCGCTGCCAACAGGAAGGCAGCAACAGCGACAGGAGGTGTCAGTCCAGCGCCACCGGAGGAGCTGGAGGAAAGCCAGCCTTCAGTCATCAGTGTGGAGACAGTGCAAGGAGTAGGGAGTACGGACACAGCTCGAGAGGACCTGACGCAACCTCAACAGGGAGTGCAACGAACAGGGACTGGGGGGACGGGGGAGATGGGCACAATGGCATGCATGCACAACGAGGTGTAGCACATTGCATACCCGCAATCACCCAGGATCATGTCCTAGATCCCCATCGGCACTCTGCAGCACTCACACATAGCACAAACAGCACACCCACATTGACGACAACTTGGAACAACGCGCATAGCTGACACTGCAGAACAGAGGACACAACTGGCTCTGCACATGCACAGAAACATGCCTACTACATCTGACAGAGCAGGAAACTGTGAAATGGAAATGTGCGCGTACAACCTCACATCCGTCATGTGGTCCAAATGTACACTGTCGCACGTAAGAATCCAGCACCCCGAAACAGTCACAATGTACATTGCCATATAGTCTACATGCAAACCAACGCAATGCGCCAACATACATGTCAACACAAAGTCAACATGCACCTCTCCTTCACATCGCAGAGGGGCACAGAACACCTTCAGCAGAGCACAGAATACAACGCATCAGTGATGCCGGAGAGGACCACTACACCATCGACACCGACACGCTACAACCGCCCATGAATATCTCATGCAACTCCCCACCAGGACCCGGCCAGCCAAGCTACTCAGGGGAGAACACCTAGCATGCAACTGACCACACAGCAGGAAGCACCTGCAAGCACAGCTGGCTCACAACACTTCACCCACCCACACATGGCACCCCAATGCCATGTTTCAGCACGCCAAAAGGAGGTGGCCCAACAGGTGTGGGTGGGGGCCGAACCCATGGAATGCGAACCAGGACACATACGGAGGTGTCTGTCACCCTTCAGGACCCACCCACAGCCCACTAAGGAGACCTACATTGCCATAGAGACACATGCAGATGCACATTCAAAGTACCGAACCACACCCAGGGGCACTCAAATAGAAGTCACACACCCATGTTGGCTCTGTGTACGACGGCCCTGGCCACTCCCCTTACGAATTGAGTGGGTGACGACAAAGCTACATGTCCAAGCTCCAATCCGATGCCTGCGGTGACATGTCTGCATCTGATGTACACAGCACAATGTAATGTCGCAGGGCCCCGGGCACTCATGCATACAACAAGACTACAGGGACACATGCAGATATCATGTTGAAATGGCTATGGGCACATGCACCCGGCCCCTTTGTTGGCAGGGACACAAGTACAGTGATGCCTGGGCTGGATGTGTGTGGGGTTAGTGTAAGCCATTCTGCACAGAATGTCGGGTGCTGACAACCACTTGAACATTGGACACTAGTGCAACGGAAACAGAAATCACATGCATAACAGAGTCAACTGCTGAGCAACATGGAGTGAGCTGGAGAAAGTCCAGAGGACAGCCAACATGCAAACAAAAGTGTTCGTGAGTTGCAGTGTACTGGGGTTGGGACACTAGAGATGAGCACGCTCATGTGAAGAAAAAGTCTCACATTGTGTCATTCGATATGTTCCTGATGCAGATGCAGTGGGGTGTGTTAGACCTGAATCATCTTCCTCATCAACATCTCGGGACCCCCACACTGTTTGAGGTGACATAGCTGTGCAACCGCTCCACAGCACAAAACACAATCAGAGACTTGCTGACCCCACATCACTCTATGACTGATGGACAGTCAACCCTGCCACTTCAGGGCATAACAATGAAGCACCCGAGTCTGAGTCTATCAGTGATCTTTGATCTTTGATTTGGGGTCACTGCCATTCAGGAGCCAGGACACAATTTCACATATGGGACCTACTGGGCCGCAGAGGACACCGGTGGAATAAGTAAATGAGGAAGGAGTAATGTGGGCCAGCGTTGGGGGGGCCAGCGATGGTCTGAGAGGCTGGCAGGGTCGCGGGCCTCGGGCTTGGAGCTTACACAGGCATGTGGTGAGCCCTCCTTGACACACGCCGGTGTCGGCAGGTAATCAGTGTGACCTGGCTGCACAGGGTCAGGCCTGACGGGTTCGTAGTTCAGCGAGCCATGGTACGGCAGGCGCACAGGATCACAGGCAACTCCCGTAATGCGGATGGCATCGACCTCATGGCGGGGTGGATATGAATGTGTTCTGCATACTGCGGTCTGTCCAGCACATCGCCGCCACTCTTTGCATTATGTACTTTCCCAATCCTGATTCTCCTGCATCCTTCACACATGCCTGGTTGCCACCTCTCTCCATATTCTGCTATTGTGTGGCTGAGGTGCCATGCCATTGATTGGTCATGTTCACGGCTTGCCCAGGTTACCATTGTAAGTTGTTCTATTGTGTCTGGTGGGTGGGCATGTTGTTGTGCATGTTGGTTGTGATTTTCTGACGTGTGAATCGCCAGAGTCGTGGATTGCATGGTTGT
The DNA here is from genome assembly GCF_964261635.1 of Lissotriton helveticus. Taxonomy (NCBI): domain Eukaryota; kingdom Metazoa; phylum Chordata; class Amphibia; order Caudata; family Salamandridae; genus Lissotriton; species Lissotriton helveticus. Next base: position 1,476,587,154 of record NC_136069.1, read on the forward strand.
GGAGTTGAGGTGAGTGGCGTGTTAATTTGGCAGTTGCCAAGAGGCTGTGCATTTCCCTTGGTGCCATCCTGGGAACGCTGGTTGCTGATGGACTGTTGGAGGGTGAAGGGATCATGCACACTGGCTGTGTATTTGGAGGCGACATTGGTGAAGGTCCAACGGTGTTCTGATGTTGCCTGCACATTGATGTTTGACGTGTGCTTCCTGTTGCGCTGATTGTGTGCTGTGTCACCAGGGGGCACAGGTGGGACATGTGTGCAGTGGATTGCCCCCAACACATGCGTGCAACCGGCTATGGCGAATGGTCCTTGCTTGGTCTCCAGCGGTTCCTGCACATTGTGTTGGATGTATGGGGACTGGGATGCCAGGGTGACGGTGATGCCCAGGACAGGTGTGGGGGACTTAGATGTGGCTGGCTGTGTGACTCCGCCGACTCGGGCGGGTGTTGGTTGGGGAGTGCCAGGGGCCGGGACAGCCCGCAGCTTGGTGTGGAGCGGGATGTTGTTTGTCCGCTGTCTTGGTGCCTTAGGCCTGTTAGGTGATGATTGCCAGGATGCGTAGGATGGTTGTCCCTTTCAGCCTGTAGTGGACAGTGACATTGTCAGATGTCTGGCCTGTGAGGCAGGTGCGTTTCCTGGGGGGCTGCTGTCTTTGTCTGCGCTGCCTCTGTGGTGGTCCGGGGGGGGTGCCGGGTGGGTGTTGTGGCCCTCTTGGGTGTCGGGGCTGCATGATGAGTGGCTCCATGGCATCTGTTGCCCCTCCGATGACACCCTGGGCTCCCTTTTGTGGTGCAGGCTGCCGTCCGACTTTACACCAGTTCAGAGCAGTTGTTAATTTCCAGCTGCTAACGCGCCTTATCGCATGTTTTGTGTTCTTATTGCAGATCTGGCTGGTCGTTGTGAATGTTGAGGTGTCGTGCTTTGCAGCTTTTTGCACGGGAACGCCTACTCTGCATCTCATTAGCAATAGTTGCGGAGCTCCTCTGTGGCAATATTTTTTGTGGCTGCTATTGCGGGTAAACTGGTGCTGTGGGTTGTTAGCACCAGCTTGGAATGGGGTGTTAAATTTATCACGACTTTGGCTGCGATAAAGTGCCGTTAATTCGGCAATAGCTCTTGTGAATATGCTCCAAATTGTAACTACTGACAACTAAGCCTTTGGGTACAGAAAATGTTTCTAAACATTTTTCCTACCTCAACATATTCATGATTGTCCCCAACCCACAGTGGCACTGACAACTGAAGGTGTTCAAAAATGTTTTTGCTCTCAATGCAGGGACAATTTTCTAAAATCTACCTCTTTATAAAGGGTCTATGTTGGAAGCCATTGATGGCTCCAGAAACACAGTGAACGCTCTAAACCAGCTCTTTCACGCACATGGTGGCTTTGCTGAAATGTTAAGTAAAGGGGAGAAAGTGCCATATTCCACAGTGTCACTGGCGAAATGCCACAGTTTGCACTAAACTTACTTTTTCGAATATGTGAAGTGTTTTTGGACTCCTCAATCTCATACACAGAAGTATATGTTTCAAGTTGGTGAGTTCACCATGACTGATGCCACATAACAGTGGCTCTTTTATTAAACAATATTTAAATATATACAATTTAATATTATGTTCAATATTACCCAATGTTTGAATCACTGTTGATGCTTGGTGGTCCCTCAACAAGTCAATAAAGAGTACTGTACTGAGCAGGAGTGCCTGAAATAATTAGTAAATAATCTTTCCCTGTGGACATGGCCCACAGAACCTTGCCTGAAGCAATACTTGGTGAGTTGAAGTGCATTTAGAACAATGATGAGCATAAGATTAGTCTGAATACACTGATGTTCTGATGGCTTGCTAGGCTCTAGCCACTGAAAAGCACTCCTGTCGGCCTGGGAATGCAAAGAACCAATTGAAGTAACTAGTTGATGATTTCACTGCGATTTCTCCCATGTGCACCAGAACCCATGTGCTTGTTCCTAGAACAATCTGAGCCAACAGTAGTGATATTAAAGCCAATCCAGTACAGTAGGAATTCATACAATATTAGAATTAGGCCTTACATAGGTCAATCAATGGACTAAAATCAATCGTCGCCATCACATACATACATGAACACACTCACACACACACACGTACAGTGGTGACCTGGAATGAGCCTCTGCAGGGGGTGAGTGGGATTCATGTGCACACATATATTCACACTCATCTACATGCACACTCACTCACACTCATCCATTCACAAGAGGGCACACATACACCCACCATTCCCAAGCACATACACAGCAACGCACCCTTTATAGCATGCAGGCACAAATAAACATACATTCAGACTCACACACACACCCCCACCTAACAGAAGTGAAATTGGGTGGTGGGGGGAACCCTTGTGGTTCCTGGAGGCTTTGGTGAAGGGACTGTAGCAAGTTACCACCACCTCATCTCATTGGCTGACCTTGTCATGGGCCATCCAATGAGAGGAGGACCTTGCCTTACTGGTCACAGAGTGCAAAGGGGTCAGAGAGACTTGCTGACCCCACATCACTCTATGACAAGGCATCACTGATAGACAGTCAGCCCTGGCCACTTCAGGGCATAACAATGAAGCACCCAAGTCTGAGTCTATCAGTGATGAGCCCCCTCCTAATGAGGGGAGGACCTTTCAGTTCTTTGCTGAAATTTTCAAACCAGGCAAAGTTCGGCTCAGGCAGCCAGGCACCTTTGCACTTAGCGCATGCACAGTCCCAAACTACCTGATCCGAATATGAAGAGTGTCTGTCAGGCTGACCTTTGCTCAGCTTGGCAGACACTCTTCATGCTTTGAAAAACGGTTGTAGTTGGGCCCCTCTGCCCTTAACAACTGGCCACACCTGCTCACACACACAAACACACACACAACTCTCTGACAACATAGGTGACAGGATATACTGGAACAATACAGGTTTTAGCAATCACCCATGTAGTCCAGTACCATACAAGTATTCTTAGTTTTAAATAATAATAATAGCAACATAACTAACTCTGTACTATTCATGAAAGCATAACTATGTGATGTATGCCAATATGTTTTAAATACCATTTTTATAGTACAGCAAAACGCTTTTTCTTTACCTAATAAATTCCAAATTATACAATGTTTAATAGAACATTTGTGCTTATTTCCAAATGTGCTATTTCGAAAGGCACTCCATTAAAACTTAAATGTCTGATTAGCGCTAATAAACAAAAACTCGTCCTTGAAAAATACACAAACTTAAATGAAAGCACCTTGTCAATATGTATATGTTGTCTGATCTCCATCTCACAGAAGTGTTAATATGGTTGGGCAAAGTCCGTACCTTTACTTCTCAAGCAGGTGCAATTCTCTGGAGAACTACGAGTTTATAAGAGTGCTACGTGAGGGTGCAATTTCACTTGAAAATCTGGACTTTCACACTGCTTTCCATCACAAGAGATAATTTTTACAATCCGCTCACGTGAGTGAAACGATCTTGCTTACCTTAGCCTCTTGATTGTGCATTGTGTGAGACATTTCTGCTTAATTAAAGATACATGTGTGCTCAGGATAGGTACAAGGAAAATAGAAAATGAATGAGCTACAGGTAGCTCAATAATCAAGATCTACGTGATATTACTCTCATGTTATAAAAAAATATTACCCACAGACCTAAGCATGGATACATAGAAAAAGTGCTTTTGAATGAACATGGGACTTGATGTTATGCACTCATACATAAACGGAGGAAAGGAAAGTTAATGCTGTAAAAAGGTCTGCTATAACCATGTTGCTAAAGAATCTGATTAAAAAAAAAATAAAGCACATACAATTTATTTTCTCCACTCAGCAATATTTTACATATTGATTGAATTATTTAGCCATCCAGTGGTCCCACTGAGTACATGGGACCAATAGCCCAGGATCATGGCCATTGTCACCCCAGACTTCCAGAAAGAAATACTTTGTGGGAATCTAAATAGGTTTTCCAACAGAAGGATCTCTGTTTCTTCATTTTATTACAGTTATAATATACTGCTTAGCCGAGGATACCCTGACTTCAGTGCGAATTTTGCAGACAGAATAATTCGTCAGGCACAAATACACTCATTGGCTGCACATACTATAGAGAATGACTAGTGATTGGTAACCAAAATGCTAACTTTCAGCAAAAACTGTGAGACATCTGTCTGGATAGAGTGTGTGTGGCGGGTCTAGAAAGGGGAGAAAAGGGGGATGAAGCTGACATGAATGTTTAGGCAGAACAGGAACTATTAGCCGTGTACTGTTTTTGATCATTAACCTTGAATTCAAAAGGGTCAGAATACTCCGTTTGTACAGCTGCGATACATTGTACGGAGATTACTTCTGTGGAGACAGCCAGATGGGGGGAATCAAGTGCACTGGATATTTATTTTTTTGCAGGAAAATGAATGGGCACTCACTATGGAAGCTATTGTCCATGGATGTGATTGGATTAATGCGCTCTTCATTAGCAACTAAGCTCCAAGAACCAGGAGGAAATAGTCTGCAGGTGCAGAGATCAAGTTGCCAAAATATTCCGGGCGGGGGGACAGATTTGCTAAGCGCTAACGAGTTCCCTGTGCCATGCAGTATGCTTTATGGAGTGTGCAGAAGGACGGGAAAGTTCTAAGGGCCACTGCCAGCCAACTGAATGTGTGACCAGCAGAATGCTCGCATTATTCTAGGTTAAAGGATAATGCTGCACCTGTAATAGCTTGACAGCAGACATGAAATCATTTCACCTATGGCGAAATGAGCGATTCACAGAATTTCAGCAGCGGTGACATGTACCAAGCCACGAAATCATTGTGGCTTTGAAAACGCTCAACAAACTCACAAAACTGCACTCCTTTCAACCTTGTGCAATAAAATGTAAACATCGTAGTCCAAACTCTTCCGGGATGTAACAGAGTTTTGGCCTTCGAAGACATAAGGAGGATGAATCTCATCGCTAAAAATAAGAGGAGGCCATAAATAATATATGTATCAGCGTTAGGAGATCACAAATATAGCCTCACTAGACAGGTCATACATGGCCTATTTGGCAGGTCTGTACCAAAGGCTTGGCCCAGATATACAGCAGAAAAAATGTCCATCTAGGAAATAGACTATCTTATGGTTGCTCCACATATAGCTCTTTGTCGAGTATCAATCGAAAATCAAAATAACAGCATGAATTTCCCAAAGTAGATTCCTAATATTGAAAGGTGTTGTAGCGCAAACGTGTTGGGCCTCAAAAATTATTTTAATTGATCCAGTTTCTCTTGTCTCAAATTAACCTCACTTACCATACCAAACCTATTACGGCCTCCGATCTATCTTGTTCTGTGCTTAAAGGGGGCTTAAAGGGGCCAGAATACTTAGAAGAACGAGCAATTGTCATATGAGGACCTGGAATAAGATACTTGTTAGTATTCAATAAGTCAAAGTAACCTCCCAGGAAATTTCTGCCACCTAATTAGTTAATCATAGATCAGATTAATTGAGCCACAGAAAATAATGAAACATAATCAGCAGAATATTCTACATTGAATTGTATTTTCACCTGGTTTCAAAATATTTGCATGCAATTCTATTTTTAAATTCAATCCGATTTAATAAGCATTAACATGCTAGTAAAATCCAGACATAAACGGAACTATCTTCCTCAGCCGAGGGAGATTTTATCCTAAGAAAGTAAATGTATCGGAAAATCAGTTGGTTCTCATACCAACTTAATTAATGAAAGTTCAGTCGTTTCTGAATAACCAGTTCCAGTTCATGGACACATTTGTCTGCTCCTGGCCGCACTGCAGCGTCTATGCCACAGTGGCTTGTCGGAACGCTTTAAACCGGATAGGTTCCACTATGCAAGTATACAAGCCGATAGCAAACATAGTATTTCATCACAGTTCGCAATGTTTCTGCAAGTGCAAATTGTCAACCTCTGTACGGCAAGATGGGTAGAGGGGACATGGACAAGATAGGAACCGCCATGTTCACAGTTTAGGCAATTATACTCCATCGATTCCAGGTTTACACCCTTTGACATCACCAAATTCATTGGACCACTCTGTCGCATTGGTCAGTTTTCAATAGGATGAGATGATGTAGTAGGTAAAGTATACACATTCAGAAGATTTACGTAATCCATTACTTTGCATTTTCATTAAGGCCACCGTTCTTCAGTCATATGATTGGCTGAGATGCTTAGGAAGTAGGCGAGTTCTAGGTAAAACACATTTTGTTGCACATCTAGTCAAGTATGCTACAAACATGAACGAAATCATATGAGTGTTAGAACACAAGTAGAAACTTTCCAAAAGGTTTCCATAGGCGTCAGACTATTCAGTTCTTTAAGTTCACACTAGGAGAGAAATGAAGTTTTGAGGCCTTCATGAAACACAGCTTGTACACAATGAATTTGTGCTAAAATATGAATCTCACATTATTCAAAACAGTAAATCAGTTCTTCAATTAGGCAGATTAATAATATCTCAATATGAATTTTAATTACATCATGTAAGTATAAGGTACCCATGAAAATGTTTTTAACACTTCACTATTATTTCACGTATAATTTTGTACGTTTCTTTGCACTTTATAACTTAATACATCTTTCAGGATTTGAAAGCACATGTGAAATAAACCTTTACTAAGCACAAATTATAACATCACTTTGAGTAACATCTATTTTTCTCGTCAGTCAATGCTCACATTACACATTCTAGTGTTATTAACCCTCATCAGAAATGCTCTGTGTTATCGTTTATTTACCATATTCATTCATACATGAACTTGATTACATATGACAATAAAATTACTAAGCTTCACATTAGTTTATTGACTGTTAAGTGTTACCAGAAACCTACCTCTAACATTCTGCATGCTTTTACAATGCAGTATCTAAAATGAGTTTCGTTTGTGTGTTTTCTTAGTCTTAATAAACTGGCACACATTTGTCAGTATCGTAAAATAATGTCACAAATCAATTTTCAGGGTAAAGTTGTAGAGAAAGATAAAAGATAATGTCTATGCTCTATCAAAGGTCATGCACACATTACAGAAATGGCTGATGACCTTAGGGCCACAATAAGGTTTACAATGCTCCAGACAAATTCCACAGTGCATTAGAAGTATAGATTTTATGGATATTTTGATCCCCCACCTGCTATCAGAGCGCACTGACGAGCCATAGGACAATCCAGCACTTATGACATAAATAGTATGTAATGCATGTTTGTTTTCATATATGTTGTCTCACATGAAGTACTGCCATACATATCTGCTTGGTGATGGATGCTAGCCAGATGAGTCAGAGCCTACCGTGGCACACATATCACTGATAACAATGGGGAACATGTGCTCATCCACAGGCAGAAGACAGCAAAATATGGCATGGTATGAAGCATACTGCCACAATCTGTACTTCACTACACTGGCTCACCAGTGATACAGTAACAAACACACAGGAAGATGCATAGTAGGTCGAAGGACACAAGGAATACTGAAGTCCGGGCTCAGGTGCAGACATCATGCAGGCTGAGCACTGTTCAAGAACCCAGTGATCTATTACATTGGTACCATGCTGCACAGTATCAATGTGTGTAAATGTGCAGGCAGAAGAGATGAAGCGCAATGAATAGGAAGGTCCTCCAGTTGTCTGCAGCAACTGTGAGATGGCATGAAATAAACAGCACAATGGTGTGTTCCTTCATGGGCAAACGTCATTCTTTAAAAAACAAAGACATTGAATCATGCGAATCATATATTATAACCCCGTTATGTCCACTCATTGAGAGCACACCAATCAACAAGCATCTAACTGAACCCACACCACATTATCAAAGCACCAGTGGACTACACAAAAACACATCATTTGCTGATGGTAGCATGCAATAAATCATCTTCTAATGAGAGGGTTAACCCTGCATGGGTGACCTTTGTCTGAGTCACTTATTCTTCTTCAGTGGTGTTTACTCTGGCCTCTTTCGAATAAGACGCTGCACCTCTTATGATTATAAAATAAAGAAAAACTCGCTGCCAGAAGACTGTGTGAATGAAGATTACATTTTGATATGAAAATTGAATGATTATAATAACCATAAATCATAAATAGTAAATCCCTCAGGGAGAGTCACTGTTACCAAATCCCACTCAAAGGCACACCCATGCTTAATATTAAATTTGTCTGAGTGAGCAACAACTTTGCATGCCTGATTCCCTAAAAAAGTAAATCAGTGTCTAGAGGTTTATGTCTGTGTATAACGCAGATTTTCTGATGTATGTAATTCAAAATTGTTTCCCAGTTGAAACCTGGCAACCTGTGACAATCTTTTCAAGAGGTAATCCAGGAAAACCTTGCGAATTCCATTTTCATATTAAGAAATCAGCAAAAATCTGCCAAGCAAGTTAAAATGCATTTGCAAACTTTAAATTTTCTATTCTGTCTCTGCAAGGGAAACTATTTTACTCCTTGGTGAAACCCCATCACCTACATGCTCACCAATTCCAGGTGTGTTCCCTTCCCATTCAGCTTGACAAAGGATTTATTCTTGCCTCAGTCAGAAAAAAATGGTGAGCATTTTTCAGGGCGGGAAGAGCTTTGAGAGGAGTTTGTTAATACCCCCAAATATGTTCGTTTTAAGGTGTGAACAAATTCTCATGGCATTCCAGACGGTTCCTCTCCCTTCCACTGTGAGTATAGTAATGCCTTCCGGAACATTGATGTATTACTAATTCATTTTAGAACTGCAAAACTAACTGTTGCGAGTTCTGCAAGTGGTTTTGCACTTGCAAAAAGGCTATTTGTGCAAGTGCATTTGAAAAAGCTAAAACAATCTTATTTCAGTGAATAAACAATTCTTACTCCTAAAACTCAGTGAGTAAGCCACATCAATGCATGGAGAAAGACACAACTGCACACAGAACATGCTTTGTGAATCCTGTCTGGATATTCAGGAGTAATTCATGTCTACAACAAAATAACACAAATCTTTATAAAATCTGGCTCACGAAGTAGTATACAGTATTGCGCTCTTTTTACCTGAATTAACAATGAATGACAGAACAAACAGGGCATTCGGAAAGGTCACCCACTATTACTATGCATATAACTTAAAGCACTGACCACGAATTTTATTGCAGCTGTTGTCCTCACTCGGTGTGCATTACGAGAGGCTCCCCATTCATTATAATTCAGCATGTATGTATCTCGTGTTTTAGCCATAATGAAGGCTCCTCTGGGGACCAAAACCTTGTTAACGATGCAGGAGCATTGATCACCCCTCTTTTTGATTTATTGACTCGGTCTGCACAGTCTCTTCTTTTCCAATTCCAGTCAGGGAGGCAGTAGTCGAGTCAATTGCCGGGTGCAAAATGCGCATACGAGCTCAATATTTTATGGCATTTCATTACATTCCTTGTCCAGGAAAGGCGACCCGAAGGACGATATTATTTCCCTTCTCATTCACTGCATCGTTTGCTGAGAAATCGGACTTCAAGGAATGGCTGCTTGGAGCAGGCATGCCAGTAATCCACTCAGTCAAGCACCTGGATTTTATAATCTTGCTTTATTAGAGAAATGATTTTAGTCAGCCATATTGTTGGTATTTTATAAAGAACTGCAGGTGTTCTGATCAGCCAAGTATTGTTACAGTGACAGAATGATTTGGATTTAGCAGGTAGATTGCTTGTACAGGCAGTCATAAACATAACATAAAATCTGTATACCGGTGGTCAACAGTATTAAAGTAGGCTAATCAAAATAGGAGCATGAGCTGCAAGCCACACATTCAGTACACCATGTGAGGGCTATTCATTTATTAAATGGGCCACCTGCTCAATAATGTCATAAGTTGTTTGAACACCGAAGCAGACTCCATCAAGCAGTGGAACATTCCATAATGTCTATTGATGGTGATTACGTGAGATGCAGGACTTGGTAAAGAAATCTGTTTTTGCTGTACACTGGATGGTCCCTTTAAGTTTTATACTATGGGCCTTATTACAAGTGGTCTGATAAATTCTGATATATGCAGTACGTCTTATTACCACATGTAGATAAATGTAAGTAAATGACCATCTTTTTGGGTGGGTACGCCCTGATTTTTTCTGTCTCTGTTTTCGATAGATAGAACTCTGAGGCATATTAAACTTACCTATAGGTCCCTAGTATATGTTGCAGAGTGCACACAGGGCCTGTAAGTTAAGCAGCACCTGTTCTGTCATGCACTATAGTGAGCATGCAAAAACATTGTCTCAGGAGTTCCATTGTTGCTAGACTGTGGCAAGTTAAAATACTGCAATTTGACCTGCTAAAATAACCCCTTTTGACAAGTCAAAACCTTCTTTTTAAATATTAGTAAGTCAACCCTATTTAGGCCTTCCTACTCATAAGTCATGGTGTATGGTTTTCAAAGCTCATTCCAAAGGGAGGGGGAATTGGGGGTTAGTTTAAGAAATTTGGACGAAACACAAGGGAGAAACACTAAAAGTGGACAAGTGTACACTTCGAACGGTTTGCCACTGTTACTGCATTTCTGCTTCTGACGTTACCTTGCTTGACGCCGCCCGACCTCCGGGTTGTGGGCTTAACAGCTGTGTATGAAGCTGAACGAGCAATGAAGCACTGCGGAATCGGAATTATAGTGCCTATAAGGCAGTGTTGTGTTTATTATTAATTTTTTTCAAACAACATTGGTCCCAAGCATAGCGAAGTATCAGAACAAAATAAAATATAGACAGAGTCAATCTATATTTTAGAGAGACATGTCCAGCCGGACAGTGGTCTTTCAGAGATTTTACTCAAAATTCATGTATTTAAATCACACCAAATACCTTCCAACGATCAGCCAGTGTGGACCACAAGCCTGTGCCCAGCACTAACAGAACAGGTACATAGGGATGATATAGACAGCAAACAAGGGCTTTATAAGGCAAAACAAGTTACTCTACCAACAATACAATTGTACAGAGTATTACAGCTAAGCACTTTACAACATATAGTAATCATAGTTTAGTTTCAGTGCTTGAAAAGTCGACGGCGTTTCGGACCCTTAGTAAATCACAGGGTCCATCATCAGGACAGTTACAATGAAAAGCCTTAAGGTTATTAAGCCTCTAAATGCCTAAAGGGGGGAAAAGGGAAATGTTCACGTTTAGTTACACAAACTACATTTACAAGAAATGAGAAGTGACTTGTGGTGACCAGTGTGTGACGCGACACTGGTAAGGTGTAAGAGATTATAAGTGATCTAAAGTGGTGGGCACGACATCCAAAGTGGGGTTGCAGTGCTAAAGCTAAGGTGTAAAGTGCGAGAATTAAAAAAGAGCTTCCTCACGTATAATATAGGTATGGAATTGCCTGAGGGAGTAACATTGTCCATGTGCTAAAACGGTAGTATACAGTGAACGTGCTAATAAGGGCGCACTACGTGATCGAGCCCGTTGTGAGTTTACACAATACCGCAGTAGTATCTGGGTGCCTCGGGCCAATGGTAGACGGGGCAGGCGGTGAGAGATTGGTTGGGGTGGGTCGGCATAGCGGGGTGAGTCGCCAGTTAAAGCTTTCAGCTTACCGAATTGCTTCGGAAGGCAGTAGCCGGATAAGAGGGTAGTGAATGCAAACGCGTCCACCCTAAAAAGGTTAGAGATAAATATTTAAGTAATGCGGCCAGCGTATAGGGGCACGCGTCCACCCTAAAAAGGTTAGAGATAAATATTTAAGTAATGCGGCCAGCGTATAGGGGCACGCGGGTGAAAGAGAAGGTCTCTAATAATATCTTACCACAATCGGGCGGCGGGAGCCGTGTTAATAAGTGGTATTCATCGGCAGCCAGGGGACCTGGAGGGCAAAAAGAGTGATTCAGGCTCGGAAAATAACGGGTGTTTATTATTAAGCCTGCAATAAAAATCGTTTAAAAAAAAAAATACTGAAAAAAAAAAATGGTGTATGGTTTTCAAAATAGGAGCTGCTGCAAATGTGGGTAGGGTTGCCCCTGGAAAGTTTTACCCTATTGTTAATGGAGGGGCCAGGAGACCCCCTCCGCATGCTAATTGCAGTAATAAATGTGGTATTTATAATACCCTCCTCAGAATACTACTGGATGTGATGAAGATCAGAAGAGGACTGGATCGGCTGTTTGACACCTCATAAGAGTCCTGACGAATTGGACCTGCTCTCCCTCTTGTACCCAGGGCAAAGAAGTGGACTCTAAGGGTCAAATGGCTGACTTCCTGTTCTAGCTCCAGGGACACAACAAGATAGAGGAGGCCTTTCCTGCAATTGCCCAGCCAACCAATTCTAACTGGACCTGCCTTGTACCCTGCTATTGGCCTTTGCTGGAGTGAGTCTTGACACCCAAGGTCTGGTCCTGAAGTAACGGATCCCTGGGCTGTGTCAAAGAGTATTCCTTCTAACATCTTCAGAAACCTTGGACTTTGGCTCCAAAGACCTGCAAAGGACTGGGACAATCCATCCAATGAAGGTGCATTGCAGCTGGGCTGAAGATTCAGGTTTTCCCCACTCATATGTTTTCCACAGCAGTAAGTCCAATTCAGTGGGAGCTTTGAGAAAGTATCCAGCCATGCGGATCACTCTTTCACTGTAGACTGCAGCCATGTCCCGTTAGATGCATCAGAGCTCTAAAAAGTGACTTAGAATAAATGAATACATTTTCACTGGGCAAAGACGGCAAAAGTATTCTGCGTCATATTCAATCTTCACCTGCTTAGAATTTTTCCCAATTTGTGTCATCAACCTAACCTATTTCATCTTCTCACTTCTCCCATAGCTCTTTAAATGAATCGTGTATTTGTTATTGATTGTATTGTAGGTCCAGGAGATAGCTTGCCTAACTAATTTGCCCTGCAATATTCTCCCTCAAAGGTGAATACTCTGGGAGGTCGAGTCGGTGTAGTCTTTCAACATGCCAGGCATGTTTGACCTGCATATATCTCTAATATTGTGTGTTCGACATCTGGTAGTCCCTTTGCATAGAGCTAAAGGGCACAATTTTTCCCTGTTTTATCAGGTCACGCAGTTTGGAAATGCTGATCTTGTCCCAACTCCCAAAGCCCCTTAGTTTCCCAATTCAGGCAGAGGTACTCCCACCCCTAGGGGGGTCTCCTGTTTTAGTTTTGCGTCCCATATCATATATATCTCTGCCCCTTTCCAGGTGGCTATTGTCATTTGTGTGGCCATTAACCCCTTGCGTGCTCGTGACGGAACCGTTCCGTCACGAGCCTCGGGTGGGCTGTGCTGGTGACGGAACAGTTCCGTCACGGCCCGCTCGCCGCACCTGCGCGGCGCGAATTCCGCACCTGCGCTGGGCGTTCTATTAGGCGGGCGGGCCGTGACGGAACCGTTCCGTCATAAGCACAGCTCACCCGAGGGCCATGATGGAGCGATTCCGTCACTAGTAAGCGAGCGCCGCGCGGCCCCCCTGCCCCCTTAGCACTGCCGCGGATAAGCCGCCGCAGCTAAGGGGTTAATAGTCTCTCTGTCTCCTTCCCTCCCAAAAAATAATCCAGTTACGATTTATGGTGAAATTGACTCCTTTGCAATAGGTATGTAGGATGTTCTCCCGAGTCATGTCCCCAGTCCTTAACTACTACTAGGTGGGCCGCCCATACTATGCACATATTCCTCGGAGGGCTAGTTCCCCGTTATATTGGTTATTCTGCATCATTTGCAGTGCTATTTCCTGGTGCCCCTTTCCACAATAATGTCCAGACTTCTCCCTTTATTATGATGAAGACATCCTCTGGGATCTTAACCACATCGCTGCTAGAGCTATTCCCCTGCTGTGCTGGACAGCAACGAAAATGGGTGTGGTCATGACGAGCTCAGCTCGTCATGAGCACCTGAGAAGTATATGTCATGACAGCTGAGCTCGTCATGAGCACCGAAAGGGGTTAATATATGTGTTTTGGAGGATGTACAGTAACTTTGGTAAAGTGATCATCCTAAACAGTGCCGTTCTTCCCATCAACGTGAGCAGTAGATTATTCCACGTCTCTGTGTCACCACAGAATTCCCTCCCTACCCTCTGGATATTTTGGCTGAGGCTCCGTTCCCTGTTGAGCAATAATATTGTTGAATCAGTGTTAGACCGTATACAAGTTTTCATGTGTCAGCAGCACATGGATTCCAATTTAGGAGAAAAATGATATTGCTCTGAGTTGATGACAGATTGTCTAAATGCAACAGGGGAAAGCAATTAAGATGGAACTACTTATGCTAGTGATGGAGCGAGGTGGCAAACACAAAATTTTGTGTACCCCTCTCAAAGTTAATGTCCCATAACGTTAATATTTACTGATTGCATGTTTTGCGAAATTAACCAACCATAGAGTAAAATGCACACATTATTTTTATTATTACACACAGGGAAAACTAACTTTGCTTGCATGTTGCAATAAACCCAGCTAATATGTATAGTTATTGTGTTGTGAACTAATGTGCAGCTTAATTGTAAACAAAAGCAATTTAATGTGCTTATTCTACACGTTTCTGTGTGGTGGAAAGGTCGAAAATGTAAGTATAAAATGCATTCATGTGGCTTATCTGCTAGGTAACAACTAATTGGGAAACATTAGTAAGGTGGGAGGTAAACAGAACGGGTTTAAATTCACTAATTAACATGAATCTGTGTTTGTTTCTATGATAGTTCCAAAAGTGGCCTCTGAGGCCTATGCGAAAGATGGCTGCTCGGGTAAACTGTGAGCAAGAGCTGGACAGCACATGTGCGCCAAAAATCTGCAAGTCAGAGTGAACTGCCTGTGCTCGAGGAGGTTCAAGGCTACCATGGCCCGGAACCTAGGATGGGTGCCAAGCATGGACGATGTAATGCTCAGAGCCTGAGAAAGTTGATGCATGTTTCAAATGCAAGGAAGCGCCTAGGCCACGGACTGACTTAAACAAAGACCCTTTATTTTTTCACTGACACGTTGTGAAAATGATGCTGTAATGGTGAAGAGATGTTCACTCACCCCGATTTTGTCCAATCAGAGACCGAATAAGTGATGGTAGTTATAATTTAGATAGATTAAGTTGGAGAAATAGGGTATTAAAACCCCTGGCTTTAGGTAGAAGGGGTCGCTTTTCCGAATTCTACTGGAGATGCTGCCCGATTGCTGACCGATTCCTGGATGTAAGATCCTAATGACTTTTTACTTGTTTGCTTTGCAGGATTGAAGGATAAGATGAGGGTGTTAGTTAGGGATGTTAGGAGAGAATGAATTTGGAACTATCTGTTCTTTGCTAATCTTTAACTGTTTTTTGTAAAATAAAGAGATTTTCCTGAGCTCTAAATAAAGTGATCATTTTGAAATAAAGTTTAAGATTTTACTGAATAAAGATTTACTAATGCATAAATGTCAGACATGATAAAGTTTTGCTTCGAATAAAAATTAGATAAATGAAGAAGTAAAAGCTGGTCTTTGTTTCTTCCTACGCCTAATTTTTATTCTAGTAGATCCATTGCCACTATGGTGGTGTGTCTGAATAATTAAAGTCTGAATAAACCCATGGTAAAATGTTAAATCTGCAGGTGTAAATAATGAATAGTTAAATAGGTTTAGACGCTCCACCAAATGTTACAGCATTTCTCCATTGCGATTCACCAAAGCCTTGAAGCCAAGTGTAAGTGAACAGGGTAAATGCGCAGTGTTATGGGCCCCACTGATGCATGATTTGTGTGTTTTTAAGGTTTCAGGGAAATGGTGAGTATTGATTAGAAATTATTTCTGGAGCCGCGCTGTAACAGGTATTAACTTGGTAGCAGAGTAGTGGTTACTAAGGAAATTAACTAGGGTTATGGTAAAGTACTATATAGATTTTGATGTACAGAATTATGACTAACATCTGTTGAGTTTGTATTACGTTACATGTAGTCCTGGAAAGGCTTCATAGAGTAGGGTGAAGCCAGTGCCTCTGTCTGCAGGCAGAGGAAGTGTGGCTAGGTAAAGTCGCACAGTGAATTAGTCTGTTTCAAAAAAAGGAGTATTGCCGAATACTGCGGTGGTATCGTCGCATATCACTGTTTAGGGACCTTAGGTGTGAAAGGATAAATGTATAGTGAGGACAGTCTATGAAATTTCAGCCTTCAAGTATAGGGATCATTCCGTGCTTCCCGATTAAAACTTACTGCTGGGAGAGTAATAGGTCTTAACCCGAGCTTTATTGAAGGGTAAAGGGAGTGGCGTCTCTCTTTTGCTAACAATAGAGAAATTCTGTGGTGGGTTAGTGGACGCGCTGCCTACTGGTAACACAGAGTTTATGTATATATGAATAGGGTTTTCCGTATGAACGTGTGTAAATGAAATTGCAATACGCGATCAAGTGAAACTCTGGGACTGTCTCTAAGGAGGTGAAAAAGATCTCTGTATGTGCTTTCCTAGAGAAGCGAGATCGTTATTGCCTGATAGAAGGGTAAAGCCAGTAGTGTTGCTTTATCGGTGAGTCTAAAAATTGTGATGAGATAAGCGTCGTCTACTCCGGTTACAGAATACTTGTCGATTGAAAATTCTATCACTTTATTAGCGAAACAGATTAGTGGAATTGTTTTGTGTAAGTTACTAACTGATTTTGTAAAATATCTTGTAAATACGGCTTCTTGAAAAAACCCTGTGAAGGGAGGGGTCAGTTGGCGCTGCAGAAGCCGGAGCGCTGGTGACGTCAAAAGTGTCGCACTGGGATTGGTCCGTGTGACCAAGACAGAGTAGGAGTTGATTGGTTCATCACAGAAAGTAGCAAAGGCTATTGGTTAAGCACTATAGTGACTTATTGTGTTCTAATTGGTGCATTAGTGCGAACCGCGCCGTGATAGGTTGGTGTTAAGGAATCAACAACAGAATAGTACGCGATCTTTTGAAAGCAGGAAAGTTTACTGAAAATATCATACTACTATTATGATGATGAAAGGAAGAAATCTTCATGGTTTAAAAAGCTGAAAACATGTTCGTAAAAGATAAAGAGGTAGTTACGAGGGAGGGAAAGATACTTCCTTCACCGAAAACGCCTGCTTCTTATATGTTGACGAAATATGGTTACCATACGTGTGTTTGGTTGGAAAATTCGGTACATTATACCAAGGATGATGGTGCGTTAGCTTTTCCGGAAGGAGGATCATTTGATTTGGCTATTCTGAGAAATTTGAGAGACAAAATGATGAAACTTGAACCGAGACCCAGACCAACTCAATTTGAGGCGTTAGTTGAGTGGGAAGATGAGATGCATCAAATGGAAAGTGAGAGGTTGTGTAGGCATCTTAGACCGAGAGGTAGAGGCAGAGATTTGTGGGAAGAAACACATGAGACTAGAATGCGAAGATGGAGGGATGGAAGTATGTGCGATGGCATGTATCCCGTCAGATTGGTTGAAGAATATGAGGGACGAAAAAGTACAGAAAAGAAAAAGAATACAGAATTGGGAAATCAAAGCTATGGTGAAAGTGAATCAGAGGATGCTGTTTTAGAATAAATATTAAATAGGAGACCACCCCCATATCAACCAAGTTCTTTACGAAGTAATGAACAGCCAAACATGTCTGATTATGAGCGTTCTGCACATGAATTAATTCAAAATCTTATTAAGAATATGGAAGCTGTAACTCTACCAGTAACCATAGGACCTGTGATACCGGTATTTGAAGATCAGAAATTAAAAGAGCCTAGACTAATCATTCCATTACAACAAAGTTTACAGAGAGCAAAAGAGAGTACTTGTCCTGATTTATCAGAAATAAGGCAGAATATAAGTGTTACTCCACCAGAGTTAACTTTTAATCAAGATTTGTCATGCGGATACACAACAGGAGCAGAATCTGACTCTGCTACTCCGGAGAAAAGTGCAGATAAAATAGATTTAACGCAAACACCCATGGGACCATCAGAAAAAGAGTTAAGTGAATGGATAAAATCATTAAAATTAAAAGAGCAGGAATTAAAAGTGTTAGATGTGTCTAAATTAAAAGTAGACATGGAAGAATTAATAATTGGAACAATTGGGACAGACAGATTAAAAACTTACCAGGATGATGAGCTCATGTTTTTATGTAAAAGTATAACATGGAGAGCAAAGACAATGTATTATCAATTAGAAGAAGTGGCAAGTGAATGTGGAATAGATTTTTCCAAAATAAAGTCATTGCAGAAAACCTATCGAGTAGATTTTGCAGAAAGAGACATTGAAAATATGAACACTGCAGGAAGACAAGCTCAGATAAAAGATTTGATTGTGTTGTTGCGCAAATGGGGTGATGTAGGTAAATGGAGAGTCAAGTGGGCAAAAAAGAAAGAAGAAGATTGTGATAAATCTACTTTAGCTTTCCCCATTAGAGAAAAGGGAAAAGTGGCAACGGAATTCCCTATGAGAGAAATTCCTGGAGGAGGATATGTACATGTGCCCTGGAGCAGACAAGATATATTGTCATTTACGAATGATTTCCCCAGATTGAGAGAGAAGCCAGTAGAATGGTATTGATAAGTTGACAGATTTGTAAAGGTGTCAAAAGTACTGTGGATTGATTTAGATGGATTATTTGAGATAGTGGTACCAACATATTTATGGACAGAATGTAAAATATCTGTGGATTGGCCAAGGGAGGAGTATCCCAGAGATGAGAAAACAGGAGCTCCCTCACCAGACGTGATGAGGAAATACGAGCAAGTGATAGTATGGTTGAAAAACGAAATACCTCCAAAAGAAACTGATTGGGTAAAGATAGACAGAACAACACAGGAGCCGAAAGAAACTGTGCATTCATTTTATGAAAGGTTGTTGTTAGTCTTTAAACAGTATAGTGGTTATGAGGAATTAAATGAGAAAGACATGAGTCACTTTGTATACAGGTTTGTATATGGATTAAGACTAGAAATTTCAGATATGATTAGGCATAGCATGACGGATTGGCAGTCGAGTTCAGGAGATAAGGTACTGAGACAAGCAAAATATTGTAGTGAGGAGATTGATGCAAAACAAAAGAAGCTGAAAGAGAAAGCCATGTGGGCACAAGTAAAAGTAGCAGAACAACAAGTAGCACAGATGGAGAATAATAATACAGGGAATCAAGGTGGGTTTAAAGGCAAGTCTAACTTGGTAGGGAATATTGATGAATTGAAAAAGAAAATGCCATGTTTCAACTGCGGCCAGATAGGGCATTGAAAACGAGAGTGTAAATGTCCGCCTAGAGTTAATGGGGAACATACATCATTGAATCCGCAGGTGCAGTTTGAGGTAAATCAGCAGCAACCGCAGCTACAGCAGATAGCAAATCAGCAAAGTCAGGTGCCGCAACCGCCACTGCCATGCAGTGGGAATCAGCAGAGATACAGTGCAGAGACAGGATTCAGCGGTGGTAAGCAGGTAAAAAGACCGCAAAGAGTAAAAGCATGTCCTCAATATTGGTTGCAAGAAGAGAATGGCAGTGAGCCGTATGAAAGTTTCTGACGGTGCCTGAGGGAGGAAGAAGAGTGTGTGCTTGGAGCCACTCTTGAAGTAGATCAGTCAGGTCCATTTGTGATCGGAAAGGTGAATGATATGGAAATAACTTTACTAGTGGACACTGGTGCTACTCGTTCTACTGTTAGATCAGTGGAAATTCAAAATCTTCCTCTCTCGGGTGAGACAATCCAGGTTGTAGGTGTAGCTAACAGACAAATAAATACTCCTCTGACAAAACCAGTTGAAATAGAGATTGGGACGTACAAAGATATGCATCGGTTTGTGGTGTGTGACAGCAGTCCTGGTAATTTGTTATGCAGGGATATATTGTCTAAAATGAACTGTGCCATATACTGTTCACCAGATGGCATAGAATTGCAGACTCCAGACGAAGATAGTTTGTATAAACTGACAATGCTCATGATTTTGATAAAGAGAAAATTCCTGCTGAACTGAAAGAGGCAGTGAAAGAAAGTGTATGGGATTTCACTGGAAAAGATATAGGTTTGATGAAAGGAGTTGATCCTGTAAAAGTGTCCATAAAAGAAGGTGCAAATTATCCGAATATACCACAGTATAAAATGACTGCAGAAGTAATTGAAGGAATTACTCCAGTGATTGACAAAATGATTGAGCAGGGAATTCTAAGAGAAATCGAGAGTAGTCCTTGTAATTCACCAATTATGGGATTGAAAAAGCCAAATGGAACATTTAGAATTGTGCAGGACCTGAGAAAGGTTAATAAAATTGTAGTCCCATGTTGTCCAATTGTCCCGAATCCAGCAGTGATTTTGTACCAAATACCCCATGATGCAGAATGGTACACAGTGATTGATTTATGCAATGCGTTCTTTACTGTTCCATTGCATCCAGAAAGCCAACCAATTCTTGCTTTTTGTTTCCAAAATTGTATCCTAGCATGGTGTAGAATCCCACAAGGGTACACTGAGAGTCCATCGATTTTTAATCAGCTGCTAAAGAAATCATTGGAAAATGTGAGCATGCCTGGATAATCTGTGTTAGTACAGTATATTGATGATCTTTTGGTTGCATCAAAAACAAAGGATGCCTGTGTAACTGATACAGTGGCATTATTGAATCATTTGGCTGAAGAGGGACATAAAGTGTCTCCATCAAAATTGTAGTTTTGCCAGAAAGAAGTACAGTATTTAGGTCACAAGATTGCTAAAGGAATCAGACAGGTCACAATTGAGAGAATTAAAATGATACAAGGAATGCAGCCACCTAAAACTAAAAGACAGGTAAGAATGTTCCTAGGAATGGTGGGTTATTGCAGACAGTGGATAAGTGGATTTTCATTGATTGCAAAACCATTGCAGAGATTGACAAAGGCAGACATCAGAGACCCTATTGTTTTGACCAAAACAGAGATGGAAGCATTTGAACAGTTAAAAACTAAATTGTGTAAAGCACCAGCTTTGGGAATGCCTGATTATGAAAAAGAATTTGAACTGCGCTGCAGTGAGCGAGAGGGATGTGCTCTGTCAGTATTAATTCAGAGGCATGGAAGAATGAGAAAACCAATTGCGTATTTCTCAGCTGTTTTGGATCCTGTTGCAAAGGCTTTGCCAGGTTGTCTAAAAGCAGTAGCAGCAACTAGTGTAAGTCTGGAGCAAAGTGAAGGAATTGTGATGGGATTTCCTGTGAGAGTCTATGTACCTCACTCAGTGGAGATTCTCCTCACAAGAGCAAAGACTCAGTGCATGACTAACAGCAGAATGACACGCTATGAGAAAATAATGGGAGCTGAGAATGTGACAATTGCAAGATGTGTGAATGTCAACCCATCAACACTGTTACCTGATACAGTTGAAGCAGAAGTGAAAGGTGAGCTTGATCACAAGTGTTTGGATGTTCTGGAATATTGCACAAAGCCTTGTCTAGACATTAAAGATGAACCTTTGCTCGAATCAGATTTTGTAATATTTGTGGATGGATCATGCTTGAGAACAGAGAGTGGTGTTCTAAGTGCTGCATATGCTGTCTGTACAGTGGCAGAAGTGCTGGAAGCATCTTGTCTTAAAGGAATTCATTCAGCTCAAATAGTGGAGTTGATTGCTTTGATACGAGCATGTGAGTTGGGAAAAGAGGTGAAAGTAACCATAGTGACTGATAGTCAATATCGTTATGGAGTTGTTCATGATTATGGACAGCTTTGGTCCCAAAGAGGTTATTTGACCTCTGCAGGAACACCCATTTGGAATGCAGAGTTTGTAAAGACACTGATTGATGTGATATAGTTGCCTGAAAAATTGGCTGTGGTAAAATGCTCCGCTCACAAGAAAGGAGAAGATTATATTACAAGAGGAAACAGTTACGCTGATGCAATTGCAAAGCATTGCACAAAGAATCAAATTTCAATCAATCGAGAAAAAACTGAAGAACATGTTCCAAGTCCTTTAATGCTAACCACGGTAGTTGAGACTTGGCAGGAAGTGAAGCAGATGCATGAAGAGGCAGGAACAGGGGATAAAGATATTTGGTTAAAATCAGGTTGTAGACAAAGGGAGGAAGATGAAATTTGGGTTTACAAAGATGAAATACCAGTAATGCCCGATAGCATGATTTCAGATATGGCTCGAATGTACCATGGTCAAGCACATATTGGCAGAGACGCTATGATTCGTCTCTTTAGGCAGACTTGGTATAATCCTAATTTCAGAATGATTGCTGAAAGTTTGTGTCAAAGATGCTTGGTCTGCCAGCAATTTAATACATACAGAAAAACTGTTGTAAGTTTGGGAACCATAGGACGGGAGGGTGGCCAATTTACAAGAGTTCAGATGGATTTTGTTGAATTAACTCCATGCAACAGACTGAGATATGTTCTTGTGATAATCTGTTTGTTCTCTCGATGGGTAGAAGCTTTCCCCACGAGAAGGAATGATGGAATACCTGTTGCTAAACTGTTCTTGCGTGAGATAATACAACGTTTCGGGTTCCCGGTCACGATTGAATCGGACAGAGGCCCGCATTTTCAAAATTAGTTAATGCAGCTGATTTGTGAAGCTCTGGACATTCGCCAGAAGCTACATTGTGCATATAGACCTGAGGCTTCAGGAGTAGTTGAACAGGTGAATGGAACAATTAAAAATAGAATTGCAAAGATGTGTTTGGCAACAGGAATGAAGTGGTCAGATGCTTTGCCACTTGTGTTAATGACATTAGGAGGCATACCTGACAGAAAAACTGGATTAAGTCCTCACGAAATCTTGATGGGAAGGGTGATGAGACAGGCCTATGTACCAGTTAATAAGTTGTTAACCATAAATGATGACATCATTCTGGATTACTGCAAGAATCTATCTGATGTAGTAACTTCTGTGCTCCACCAGGTAGGAACTGAATCAAATACTAAAGAGAAAATTCCAGCTCATGATCTAGTCCCTGGGGACTGGGTACGAGTGAAAGTTCATCGCAGAAGGAATTGTTTGGTACCAAGGTGGCAAAGACCACGTCAAGTGATCTTGGTCAGTACTACTGCAGTTAAGTGTGCTGGACTGAAAAGGTGGGTTCATGCTAGTCACACCATCCGTGTGCCTGAACCTGTATACCCATACGACGGTGAAAGTACAACTGACTCTGATTCTGAAGGTGAACCAGAGAAGGATCCAGATATTGAAGATCGACAGGAACGTCGACATCTGGAAGTATTAGAAGCTAGTTCTGCGTCTGAAGGTGAAGGTGAAAGGGAGATTGTTGAAATACCAGATTCAGAAGATCAACTTGAAGGTCGAGAATCGGTAAAGACAACCACCAGTAAAGACGCAAAAGAATGTGAAGAAAAAGTTGTTGAAAAAGAGAAAACTGTAAAGCAAACTGAATACTCTGAAAGCAGGAACGGAAATCCTGAAACTGGAGAAAAGAAAGTAATTCACGACAAGGATGAGATTCCAAGTACCAGTTATGAAGGTGTTCCTAACAGAGTAACAGTAGAGAAAACTGAAACTGATGAAGACAAAGACATTGTGAAGATCATAATCAATGATACAGTAGAAGACACTGAAAGTGAAACTGATGACAGTGCAGATGAAACTCCATTAAGAAAAAGCACAAGAAAAAGAGCTTGGAGAGTGGAGCATAATACAATTGGCCTAAAAGAGCTGGAGAATTAAGATTTAAAATAGTGAACAAAACAAAAGAGCAAGAAGACCAAGTGAATGAGATATCTAGCCAGAAAGAAACATTGGGAAAGAAAATAGAGACTATTCAAAGGCCTAAAAGAGCAAGACGTCCAAATCAGAGGTACAAATCACCTGAGTGGACATATATTGTCCTGCCACCCATTGTTGAAGTTAATAGTAGTCAAGAAAACTTGTACGTCCCAAAGCCAATTGGGAAAAGTGAGTAAAGAAGTCAATTAAGAAATGGAAATTAGGTGCTCAAAGTATATGATATACAAATAAAAAGTCTGAAGTCCTAGGAGACAGATTTTGTAAATATAGAAGAGGTCGGAGTTGACATAAGGTCGAAGAAAACTTGTTAGAAAAATCTAATTATAGAAAAATTTTGGAATAGTAATTGACACAAGGTCGAAGAAAACTTGTTAGAGTGCTGATAGGTGTGAAATTTATAGGTGACGCAAGGTTGAAGAAAAGGTGTTAGGGAAGATGGCAATGAATAATAATAGAACGAAATGTTCTATATTTAGAAAATGGTGTAGATGCTTTACAATATGTATGGGGTTGATGACGATATTGTGGGTAATTTTAGCTATTGTGGTTCCTTTTCAAACCTACTTAACAAAATTAAAACCGAATGTGAGTTCAAGTAAGCCAATTGAGAAAGAAAAAGTGTATGAGACTCATGTGTACAAGCCAGAGCTGCATCAAGATAGGTCTATTAGTGATTACACCAAAAATACTTTTTCAAATTTATTGCTGGAGTACATTAAAACAATGAATGTTGATAACTGTTATGTTTGTGTAAAGTTGCCAGCATCAGTGTCAGAAGGGGTGACCTATCACCACCTTCCTCTTACATATGGAGTAACTTGTAGTGAAATTTCAAGTTTGTTTTACAAGACTGGGAAACTGGAGTAGCATTATTCCAATGTAGATGAGATATTTGCGAAATTAAAGATTGATAATACACTAAATAGGAGAAAGTATGCAGAGGTAATGGGAGAATATTTTCTAGAAGTAGATGAGTTAACACACGAGTATGCATTTAATAATAATTTGACATGTAAAATGAGAGTTGAAGAGAAGGCATTTTTAAACATGGGTGAGGAAAGGAGAATTGCTTACAAACGAAAAGAGAAGATGAAACATGCAAAGTCTAAATATTACACATTTGATAATGAGAACATTGAGGATAAAAATGTGAATGTAACAATCAATATAGATGCACCAATGTTGGGAACATTTTGTATCAGAAGAGATAATTAAATGTATGACAATTATTTTGGGGGTAAGAGTCAATGTGATGAAACCTATAGAATTATAGGAGGTTGGGGATTTAAAGGTGGAAATGATCCTGGTTTTCCTGGAATTTATTTCATATGTGGGAATAAAGCTTAATATTGATTGCCAGACCATTGGTATGGGACATGTTATGTGGGTTTGGTCTTTCCTAAAATTTTTCATGTAGATAGAGGTACTAATGGAAAGCATAAGATAGGTAAAGTTCTAAGTCGAAGAAGAAGAGAGAGTGCGTTAGAAATAATAGGTGATGTATTTGGAGCACTGATACCAGCAGTGGGAATTTCGTTTAATGCAAATAGAATCAGAAAATTGTCCACAAAGTTGATAAATTATCAACAGACACAGCAGGAGGATTCCTAATTGTAGATACTGAAATGGTTGCTATGAGAGCTATGGTTATGCAAAACAGACTTGCTCTTGATATAATTTTAGCAAAAGAGGGAGGAGTCTGTGGAATTTTGAAAGTTCAACATTGTTGTACTTACATTCCAGATAAAAGTCAGAATATTGAAAATTATATTATAAATATTACAGATTTGCATAAAGAAATTGAACCACTGGAGGTAGAAGGTGTCCTTGAAAGACTGGGTAAAAGTTTCTCAGCAATTAAGCAATGGTTTTGAAGAAATAGGTAGTTCAATTATAGGTAAAATACTAATACCATTAACAGTCTTAGTGATGGTAATCCTTATGATAAGGTTATGTTGTATATACAAAGGTAGAAGAGATTTCAGAAACTTGATGAAGAAAAGGAATGAAGAACGATTGGCAAGAATGAGAGAAAAGAATGAGAAAGAAATGGAAGAAATAAAATAAAAGGTTTTCAAAATTTCTAAAGAGAAAGAAACAAAAGTATAGATGATACTAAACAAAATAATTTGAAACATGTTCTGCTAAATTGTCAAAAATGTTGGGAGTTATTTGGTGATAGAATCACTAGATGAGGAAATTGATGGAGCGAGGTGGCAAACACAAATTTTTTTGTATCCCTCTTAAAGTTAATGTCCCATAACATTAATATTTACTGATTGCATGTATTGTGAAATTAATCAACCATAGAGTAAAATGCACACATTATTTTTATTACTACACACAGGGAAAACTAACTTTGCTTGCATGTTGCAATAATCAGAGCTAATATGTATTGTTATCGTGTTGTGAACTAATGTGCAGCTTAATTGTAAACAAAAGCAATTTAATGTGGTTATTCTACACGTTTCTATGTGGTGGAAAGGTAAAAAATGTAAGTATAAAATGCATTCATGTGGCTTATCTGCTAGGTAACAACTAATTGGGAAACATTAGTAAGGTGGGAGGTAAACAGAACGGGTTTAAATTCAATAATTAACATGAATCTGTGTTTGTTTCTATGATAGTTCCAAAAGTGGCCTCTGAGGCCTATGCGAAAGATGGCTGCTCGGGTAAACTGTGAGCAAGAGCTGGACAGCGCATGCGTGCCAAAAATCTGCAAGTCAGAGTGAACTGCCTGTGCTCGAGGAGGTTCAAGGCTACCATGGCCCGGAACCTAGGATGGGTGCCAAGCATGGATGATGTAATGCTCAGAGCCTGAGAAAGTTGATGCATGTTTCAAATGCAAGGAAGCGCCTAGGCCACGGACTGACTTAAACAAAGA
Source organism: Lissotriton helveticus (assembly GCF_964261635.1). Taxonomy (NCBI): domain Eukaryota; kingdom Metazoa; phylum Chordata; class Amphibia; order Caudata; family Salamandridae; genus Lissotriton; species Lissotriton helveticus. The sequence continues at coordinate 1,476,613,666 of NC_136069.1, forward strand.
CCCTTTATTTTTTCGCTGACACATTGTGAAAATGATGCTGTAATGGTGAAGAGATGTTCACCCACCCCGATTTTGTCCAATCAGAGACCAAATAAGTGATGTAGTTACAATTTAGATAGATTAACTTGGAGAAATGGGGTATAAAAACCCCTGGTTTTAGCTAGAAGGGGTCGCTTTTCCGATTTCTACTGGAGATGCTGCCCGATTGCTGACCGATTCCTGGATGTAAGATCCTAATTACTTTTTACTTGTTTGCTTTGCAGAATTGAAGGATAAGATGAGGGTGTTAGTTAGGGATGTTAGGAGGGAATTAATTTGGAACTATGGGCCCGATTCACAGAATGAACTTAAGACTAAATCCTAAACTTACTACTAATTGGTATTCACAGAATGCACTTACTACTTTCGGGATTCACAGAGTGAACTTACTACTTTCGGGATTCACAGAATAAACTTACTATTTTCGGTATTCACAGAATTGATTTGAGACTACTAACTCTAAGTCCGAACTCGAGCCGGAAATTCCGGCACGGAGGCGGAGCTTCCGGCCCGGAGGAGGAGCTTCCCGCTTGGGGACGGAGCTTCAGGGACGGAGCTTCAGGCCCGGAGGCGGAGCTTGCGGCTTGGAGGCGGAGCTTCCGGCTCGGAGGTGGGGATTTTAGCCATGGCTGAAATCTCCACCTCTGGGCCGCAAGCTCCGACTCCGGGCCGGAAGCTCCGCCTCCGGCCCGGAAGCTCCAACCCCAAGCCGGAAGCTCCGCCTCCGGGCCGGAATTTCCGGCCCGAGTTCGGACTTACAGTTAGTAGTCTTAAATCAATTCTGTGAATACCGAAAGTAGTAAGTTTATTCTCTGAATCCCTAAAGTAGTAAGTTCACTCTGTGAATCCCGAAAGTAGTAAGTGCATTCTGTGAATAGCAAATAGTAGTAAGTTTAGGATTTAGTCTTAAGTTCATTCTGTGAATCGGGCCCTATATGTTCTTTGCTAATCTTTATCTGTTTTTTCTAAAATAAAGCGATTTTCCTGAGCTCTAAATAAAATGATCATTTTGAAATAAAGTTAAAGATTTTTCTTCTTACGCCTAATTTACATTCTAGTAGATCCATTGCCACTATGGTGGTGTGTCTGAATAATTAAATCTGAATAACCCCATGGTAAAATGTTAAATCTGCAGGTGTAAATAATGAATAGTTAAATAGGTTTAGACGCTCCACCAAATGTTACAGCATTTCTCCATTGCGATTCACCAAAGCCTTGAAGCCAGGTGTAAGTGAACAGGGTAAATGTGCAGTGTTATGGGCCCCACTGATGCATGATTTGTGTGTTTTTAAGGTTTCAGGGAAATGGTGAGTATTGATTAGTAAAGATTTCTGGAGCCGCACTGTAGCACTAGCATGGAGAAGCCCAGGGTCTAAATGAAAGTCACTTAATGGCCTGAGAGTCTTCAAACAGGTATACCATGTGCTAAATTCAGGTTGCCGTTGGAATCCTTAACTGATACATTGATGTGATGTGGTGGTAGACGTAAGAAAGTGGATAATTTGGGGTGGGAAACTGCCCACCTCAGGGAATAATTTCACTTTTTGCCCTGGTGAACCCTTGTAGTCACTTATTTAACCTGTTCCCAACTGCCTGGTAGCTACGGCACAGGGCAGACTGGCTTAACTTAGGGCAATGTGTAAAGTACTTATCCAGTATCAAACTATAATTGAGGCAAAGCAACCAAAATAAATCCAAACTGGACTAGAATAATAGAGTAAGATGTAATAAACAAAATGGCACCAAAATGACAACGATCCAAGGAGGGGAACCAGAGGTATGAATTGTTAAAGTTGTAAGTCAAAATAGCTCCCAAAAGCAGTAAGCACCAATGATAGTCTGTGGAAGCAGTAAACTGGGACTTAGGTATAATTTGGGGCTGACCACAATAGAGCCTGGGCCAGATACACCATTTTGATGTTCTGGTCAAAGTCTGAAAGTCAAAAAGTGGTAAAAGGGTTCTAAATCGCACTTCAGAAAAGAAGTTTGTCACTTTTTTGAAGAAAACATTGACATTTCTTCTAAGTCCAACCAAAGAATTGGATGTTTTCACTTTCCCGAAAGAAAATTCCAACTGCATTGGACACCACTGAAGCTGTAGCCTACAAAGTGGAACCAAATGCTAGGTACCTGAAGCAGATTGGTCCCACTGGCACTCTGGGGCTTTGGAGAGTTATTACTGAAAATTATTTAAGTCCCAACATAGATTGGGACTTTCCTACTTTTTTGGAGGTGCCGAGGTCCCAGTGTGGGATGAAGCTGAAATTCAATCAGAGGCTGCGGAACTGCTTGTTAAATATTTTTCTTTACGGGTATTTCTGAAGCTCTTAAAGAAAAGCTTCCAAAAATGTCTGAACTTTCATCTGGTGCCCAAACAGCTGTAGGAGTAGAATGCTAAGGTTCACAGGTCCTCATGGGAAGGTATTTAAAGAATCTCATAGTGTCAGGAAGAGACCAACAGCAAAGCCCAGTCCTGGTCAGTTACGTCTAATCAGTGTCAATGTCGTTTTGGGCCTTGTCACTATGGGAACATTCCATTTCCAATGCCACACATTTTCCACTCTTAAATATGACACTCCCTCCTTGTGGTCAGGAGGTGTGCTTAAAGCTGACATTTAATATTTAAAAACAGATTCTCTTACCTGTCAAAAGGATGATTTTAACATGTCTTTGAAGCAGGGTTCAAGCTGCTGCTCTCAGGCTACACATGCTAGGCCTGAAGCCATGTTTTCACTGCCACTGCAAAGGATGGTATATTAACTTCCAGGCCCCGGGTTCACTTTCTACACAATATAGTAAGTATTATAGGAAAAGATAAATGTGCCAATAAGGGGTAAGCCACTACAACCATGTTTAAAGGTATATGCACTTCCTATTTGTCTCTTGAATGTAATGTAGCAAAGACATGTGACCACTATTTCAATCATAAACATGGATCAGACACTGGGGGTCTGATTCACAAAGGTAAACTTACAGGTTTGTGTCAGTTTACACTTGTCCAGTATTGACAAAACAGCATTTTAATAGTAAGTTTACAAGTTCAAAAACTCTGCAGTTGGGGAGGAGAACTCAGCACATAAAAAGATATGCCATGCCTATATTTTTATGTGCATAGTTCTCTGGCCTGAATGAGGAGTCTCCGCATTTGTAAACTTACTATTAAAATGCAGTTTTGTAAAAACTGAAAAAGCGTAAACTTACACAAACCTGTAGGTTTACCTTGGTGAATCAGGCTCTGACACTCCAAGTTAAGGAGAAAACTCATTCACAAACCCCACTGTCCCTGACAGCTTTCCCTTTGAAAATCATGGTGGGTAGCTTTGGCGAGAGCAGAAAGATTGTTTTAATATTGCGGTTTAGAATTGCTCCTAAACCCTGCAGTCCACTTGACGTAGCAAGTTGACTGGCTAACCATGGCTTAATCTCATTGATGTTTAGTGAATTCTACTCTGTTTTATTTTGGATATCAGTAACTTTACCGCACATTTGTGTACAAATATTTAACATAAAAATATGGTAAGCAATAACCAGTGAAATGGAGTACAATATGAGTGTAAAGCACACTTCCGATCGAATGCAATGCCGCCTTCTCATTTATAGGGGTGCATTATAATCACGTGTCAGTTGCACCTACATGCAATCTGTTGTTGTATTTACATTATGCCATTAGATTGTGAACCGTATAATGTGTGAGAATAATAACACAAAGATTTAATGTTATACGTATTCAATTAAATGACATTATAAGAGCATAAAAGTATATTCATGATTAACAAGCGTTTTAAATTAATGTTCCCGTAAAGTGTGGATATTAACTACGTATACTCACAGCCGTGGTTGGTAGTGGGAGTACCTGCCGGGCAGTGATGTGGGGAGGGGCAGGTTGGGGGTAGTAAACTATGGATTATGGAGGTTTACAGATAAGTAAACACTGCATCGCATTTGGGGATGCAGTGCATGCAACGAAATTCATTTTAATTATTTATTTGTTTACTTACCGCAGCTGTATACTCATATGTATTTTTGTTCATACATTGTCTTATGTTAGCCGAACTTGGTAGGGCTAACTTTTGTTTCTCCCTGTTCGCTCTCAGTTTGAAGGTTAATTAGAATTTATGTGCCAGTGGAATGTTCTCTCTTCTCTTTCATGTATTTGCTGCAGGTGCAAGAAATCGACATTGTTAATTATAATAACCTCTTTGTTCTAGGAGCAAGGCAACAGTAGGGAGGAGAGGATGCCTTTGAATGAACAGAGCTGATAATAAGGGGGGATGTCTTTCGTGTCTGGCAGGTCCTGGGAACCAAGATAATCGTATTGGAGTTTATGTGTACCATTGCTTCATGGAAAAGTATCTGCAAGGAGGTGTTCAATTAAATGAGGAGACCACATGACGGAATTATTGGTGTGTTTTTCCCCTTTTATACCGAGACTTAGGGAAAGAATTGTTAGACATCTGAAGACCTGGGAAGAAGAGAGCATCTTAGAACGAGCTCTGTAGCTGTATGCCACTGGACCCAACTAACAGGAGTGCGCGTCTTAGGAAGTCTCCATGTGCTGGCACCTTTGAGGGTCTTGCCTGGGATAATGCTAATTAGGGATGTTACGTTAGTCGGAGTGTAGGGTCAGACGAGGGTTTAATCTTCACTTTAATTTGACAATGGAGAAGGCTCTCGATGTAATATCTATAATCGGTAGTGTCTTGATTTTGGAATTGGTGATCCTGTGCATTCTACAGCGCCGTAATGTTGTTAGGAGGTTTGGTTTTGCATTAGTGCCCATGTATTTTTACACTCTGGTTATGAGGTGTCTATATGTTCTACTTTTCTTGGACTTATAATAAATATTCAAAACTTAGAATCTGGAGTCGGTGTCCTTCTGAAATCCTAAATGATTAAGAGACGTATTTGTTGATTAATTTCTCCCCTCCACTCTTACAAGCAGGAAAAAAGGAACATCCAGGGGGGTTCCAGAATAAGTCTAGAACGTGGAACCCGGTCCCACCACTTCTATATAAATTCTTCATGAAATTTTAATATCCAAGTTGCTCAAGGTTAGTAAGGTCATGAAAGCGCCAAACGTTGTAGGAAAAGACAATGAATATATTTCTTATTAAATGTGATATTAGATTTTTATGGTGGCTCATAGCAGCATAGCGCCCTTTACAAATGCAAGTCATAAACCAATCATTGGCTTTATGTTAAACACACATTCACACTCACAAAAAACAGTTGCTGTATTCATAGTTTCTTTTACAAGAATGTGCTTTATCAAAGAAACTGTGCTTCAATAAAGCTCCTCAAAATTAGTTAAGACAAGGAACATGTAATCTGACAGCAATATCTGTGAATGCAGCAAACTTGAATAAAAAGCGGGCTTCATTGTCTTGCTGGAATGCCTAACAATGTCTCTGACTGCTGCAGTCATGCAAGAATGGCACGGGGAGTGAAAGGCAATGCTCTTCATTCACATTATCATTTTCTCTTGACATAGAATTCTGTGCTGGAATTCAAATACATATCCCCCGACCGGGCATGAATATTGTTGTAAAACGTGCCTCTCACTGCAGCACAATTGAAATGGAGCATGTCCTCTCTTTACACTGGTCATGACCCGGATGTCATTGAGCACAATCCACGCAAGCAGAAACAAAAGCAAGGTGAATCATTCTGTTGCAAGCATGGGTGCACCGGCCTGACAAATGACTGCTTTTCTGATTATTAAAATGATAATGCGAAATGGATGCCTGTCACTGAAGCCCGTTTGCCTGTAATGAATCCGAGATTCAATGGGCAATGTGTCTGCCAATAGACAGTCTCATCAACTGCAGTATGTGGCAAGGCATCGAATGTCAAGAACTGCATTTCAAACCACGATATAACCCCTCCATCCACTCTTTCGTATTATAGTTCAATGTTTTCAACCTGATTTATGTACCTACGTGGGTCGCTGTCTTGCTAATATGAAGTACTAAATTCTAATCTCGATATGTGGATGTGAACAAACTGTGTGGTCCTTTGCAGAGTACTTGCCTGTGTCCCTGCTCTCTTACCTGCCAAAATTATCAGTTAAAAATAACATAAACATCAGCACTGAACACTTTCAAATTAATTGAAGAGGTATGCTTGGTTGATGTTTGAGGCCACTTTGATTTTTGTATTCAAATGTATGTTCTTCCTCGTCAATTAATCGGTCGTTCGCATATTCACTCCCAAGTGTCTAAGCAAGTGATGGAAACAAATTTCCAACAAGTCCATATAGCTTTTATTAAAAAAAAATAGGGCCTGATACACAAAAACAAGTATAAAGAATGCCATGTATAGTTGAAATCTATTCTTGGTCAGAATTGACACGTATTTACCTATTTAAAAAAAAAATAGGTCCTTTTAACTGATGCATTTTAGAGTATGTCAAGTACTACTCCTGTAGTGCTATTTTACGTATTGACAAATGCCTGTCGCTAAGGTCCCGGTGCAGAGGTCTACCTACGTTTCTCCTATCTTTCATGTTTGGTTTTCCAAGCCACAAATGCTGAGTTCCCTTCAAGCATAGAAATATACTTGTAATTACGTATGGTAGGGCCACAGGGATTTGCTAGAACTTGGGTAATATCTACTACAAAATTGAAGAAGGAAAGAGAACATTCAAACAGAACACTGGTAGGGGCCTTCAAATACAAAAACATTCCTAAAAACAGTTAGCTACTTGCTTTTCACTGCAGTTACACACACATCTATTCCAGTAGCAATACAGCACAGATAGTCTCAAATCCACACCGAACACACAAAAGCTGACATGTGGAATGCTTGTAAATAGTCTAAGGCACTGACAATCACTCTGGATAGCATTCCTCCCTATCTTTTTCTCTCACTGTGCCTCTTTAGATAGAGGGTTGCCTAATACAAACCAATGTTGAACCTGCCACTTATGGGAACAATTCAGAGTCCAGAAGAAATGGTGGCAGCAATAGCAGTGTCCAATGAAGATCAAGGATTCCAGATACATAAAGACCTGGTGCCCAGCTTTGAGGTGGGGGTTGATATTGATAGGTGGTTCACAGCCTATGAGGTTGCCCCTAGAATACATAGGGTCAAAGCTGAGTTTTGGGGGTACTGTCTGTGGAGGCACATGCCAGCTGTAAGGAGGCATACCATGTTTGTGTAAGAGTTGGCTGACCAGACCTACACCGCCCAGAAAACCTCATTTATTGCTAGGATTAGCCCTACCCCAGAGGGACACTGTAGATTTTCAGGACTTTTCCAGGAAGGCACTGAATATTTGGGTGAAGGTAAGCCAAGTGAGTAGTTATGATGGGCTGTATTATCTAATTTTGAGATAGTGCATGTTCAGTGACTGTTTCACAGAGTTGCACCATCGCCTGGTTGACTTCAGTCTCACTGACCCCACGGGGGCTTTGCAAAGGAGGGATACCTCTGGATTAGTACTAGAGTGTCTGGAAAGGTACCTGGATGTAATCCTGAGAAAGGTGGTTCAGGTTCCCCCCAACAGAGTGAATGGGCAGTACACAGTGAGCCAGACAGGTCCCAGAGTAGTGTAGGGGGAAAGGGCAACAAAATCCCTTCTAGAAATAGGAGGGGAGGTTCTGGTGAACCGTGGCCCAGGGCATCTCAATGCCAACCATGATGCTTTGACTGCTCCCAGCTGAGACACAAGTGTAGGGACCTGATATGTTCTAAAAGGGCTCCCACTGGTGGGAGCTCCACAGGGATAGGTAGTCTCCTGATGTCCATTGGCTGCATTCTGGCACTATATTACCAATAGTGTCCAGTGAGCTGGAAGGGGAACCCTGCCGGGGTGTCATGAAAGCTCAGCTTTCTGGGGCTTCCACTCAGAATTTTGGGGTGCGTGAGGGGGGTAGGTGGAGAAAGACTCACCCATGCTACCTGGGTTCACTGACACAACATCGATGTAACAATATTGATGTTAAAAATATCGAGTAAAAAATATCAACTCCTATACTTAAACAGGCAAGTACAAAAATAACGACTAAAAAATATCGATGTCAAAAATATAGATGTATAAAATATCGACTTTTATATAAATATAAAATAAAATAATATATATTGAATACATTAAATATTAAATATAATATAAACAAAATAAAATAAATGTTATTTACATTTTAATAAAATATAACAAATACACTTTACATACATAATAATTTATACATATATATTTACTTTAAAATATTTCATAAACTATTATTTTTAAATTATGTTAAAAGTTTAAAGTAATATAAAAAATATATATATATTAAGTATTTAAAATATAAACAAATATAAATATATAATAAATGATAAGCAATTAGAAAAATATTTAAACTTAAATTTCACAATATAATCAGTACAACTGGAGGGAAAGGGTTGGATAGCAAATGGGTAAGAATAACTAATCCCACTCCAGTGAGTGCAAAAGTAGGATAAGCGTTCGATAGCAGAGGAATTAAATTTACTATTCCAACTCCAGTGAGTGCAACAGTAGGGAAAGTGTTGGATAGCGGAGGGGTAGAAATTAAAATTCCCACTTCAGTGAGAGCAACAGTAGGCAAATTTGTGGATAGCAGAGGGGAATATATTACTATTCCCACACAAAAGACTGCAACAGTAGGCGCACTGTTGGATAGCGGATGGTTAAAAAATACTAGTCCCACTCACTGAGTGCAACAGTAGGATAAGTGTTGGATAGCGGTGAGGTAAAAATTACAATTCCCACTCCATAGAGTGCAACAGTAGGGAAAGTGCTGGATAGCGGAGGAGTAAAAATTACTATTCCTACTCTAGTGAGTGCAAAAATAGGGAAAGTGCTGGATAGCGGAGGGGTAAAAATTACTATTCCCACTCCAGTGAGTACAACAGTAGGAAAAGTGCTGGATAGCGGAGAGGTTAAAATTACTACTATGACTCCAGTGAGTGCAAAATTAGGGAAAGTGTTGGATAGTGGAGAAACAGAAATTACTATTCACACTCAAACAGTTAAAAAAAACAAAAAGTAAAAATTAAAAAAAATCATAAAAATAAATAGACAATATTTAAAAAATCAAATATATCAAACATATAAAAAGAACACATTTTATAATATTAATTACATATAACAAAAACCTACAAATATTATATAAAATAAAATAATAAATACATTTATAAAAGATAATTCTTTTAAACGAAAACATTTTTACAAACAAAAAAATGAAATAAAACAAAAATGTTTTATTTCCTACCCTATAACACCACACCAATAACAAAAAACTTCAAGATTTTTAATTACATTTATTTCCATAATTAACATAAATAATAATCAGTTAAAAAAATGTATTAATTAAAAAACTAATACACATTAATTGACTACATACACCCGTGATCTCAACGCCGTGAGGGAAATGGCCAGCAAACTGCAGAAGGCACACTTGGCACTAACGTCGTGAGTGGAATGGCAGAATTACCCGGACTACCAGCCCCAGACAACATTGCTCTGGCACCGCCACTGACACTCACAACACGCGCCCGGAAGCGCGATAAGAGGGACGGCGAGCTCCCGCAGCACGGGAAGCCAGTGATCTCAACGCCATGAAGGAACAGCCAGCAAACTGTGGAAGGCACACTTGGCACTAACGCCGTGAGGGGAATGGCAGAATTACCCGGACTATCGGCCCCAGACAACCTTGCACCAGCACCACCACTGGCGCGCACAACACATGTCCGGAAGCGCGATAAGGGTGCAGCGAGCTCCCGCAGTGCAGGAAGCCTGTGATCTCAGCGCCGTGAGGGAAATGGCCAGCAAACTGCGGAAGGCACACTAGGCACTAACGCCGTGAGGGGAATGGCAGAATTACCCAGACTACCAGCCCCAGACAACATTGCATTGGCACCACCACTGACACCCACAACATGCGCCCGGAAGCACGCTAAGAAGGACGGCGAGCTCCCGCAGCGCGGGAAGCCAGTGATCTCAACGTCATGAGGGAACTGCCAGCAAACTGTGGAAGGCCCACTTGGCACTAACGCCGTGAGGGGAATGGCAGAATTACCCGGACTATCGGCCCCAGACAACCTTGCACCAGCACCACCACTGCCGCGCACAACACGTGCCCGGAAGCGCGATAAGGGGGGTGGCGAGCTCCCGCATTGCAGGAAGCCCGTGATCTCAATGCTGTGAGGGAAATGGCCAGCAAACTGCGGAAGGCACACTTGGCACTAACGCCATGAGGGGAATGGCAGAAGTACTTGGACTACCGGCCCCAGACAACCTTGCACCGGCTCCGCCACTGAAGTGCACAACACGCGCACGGAAGCGTGATAAGAGGGGAGGCGGGTTCCCGCAGCGTGGGACGCGTGCGAGTGTGCCCGAGCCTCACCCAGGCTGAGCCCAGGCTAAGGGCAGGCCTGTCAGCGCCCGTCAGCAATCGGAGGAGGCCGGGCAGGGCCCCATCTCTTGGCCCTATCATCAAAATCAAAAGGCATGGACACCATAACACCGACAATTGTGGGGGACCAAACTACAGCTAGGGGAAAAAAGAAACGCACTGATCCTAATAGGACTGAACAGCAGACCGTGGGTCAATTGCCCAGGGTTAAGAGGACAAAACAAAACCCACCGGCCTCCATTGGGAAAGCACTAGTAAAGCGGAAACCTATGCCTGATGTGGATATAGTAGCAGCTCAATTGGGGAAAATAGTGTCAGATTTGATAGAGCCCATTTTGCTATGATTGGTTTCCATAGAGGAAGAGCTTGGCTGAGTATTGTTAAATCTGGGGAACCGGGCTCTGCAAATTGGGCCTATTTCTAGGTGTCCTTTGGGTAAAAATCAGAATGAGAGGGATGGAAATGCTATCCCTAGTGCCTCAGAGAGTGAGGGAGTGGCCACAGATAGATCAATAAATACATATGGAAAGGCAAGACCATCAGCCCCATATCGGGAGGGAGTAAACTGTTCAGACCCTAAAACAGTGTCACAAACACAGATACATGATGAAGTTAGGAACATTAATAGAACACAAGGGCACCCCAGTTCCTCGAACATAGAAAGGGTCGATAGTGGGAACCCAGGGGATAAGCAAAGAACCAATAAGGGACTCGAGCAAACATGGTTGGGAGACAAACATAGTTTTAGAACTCCCGCCAGCATGTACTCCTTGCACGATGATCTTGACAGGGGTTCCACATACTACCCCAGACCATTATGAAAATTGTCAGTCTCATTAATAAGTCTGTCCACTGGTGCTCTAGTAAAATACAGCCACAGGTAAATTGACACAAACACATTATAATGGCAAGACGAGCTGGTTGTGGAAAACACAAAAAGACATAGAAGGCGATTGTGTGATCCTGAACTTTAATTACAGGAGATGGGTAGAATTCACCTTACATCATTCCAGAGACCCAGTCCCTAGAGATTCCCCTATGGAAAACATACAGGCCCGTTCTCGGGCCTCTTTTTATCCCCCCACCAAAGGAGTATTGGGTCTGGTTTGCATTCCCAGAACAGAACCCCTCCTCTTCAGCCTCCCACATGGCATCTCATAAATTGCTTTGAAGTATTATGGGGCTTATCGGATAATGACTGACTAATAGTAGACCTATATAGTCCAAATAAATTGTTACGGTCAGGAGGATTAGCCAGGGAACCCAACTGCCGAGTAACAAGTATAGAAGAGAATAGACGGAGGTCCCACCCTGCTGATTATAATACACATACCACATTCGATACTTTTAGTAGCATAGCGGAGCAGTCATCAGGAAATGACCACTCCATTCCCCATATTCTAATTGATCTAGGAAGGGGGGGGTCTGTCTCAGAAGTTTCAGATGTTAAGCCTGTAAGCAATAGAGAGGACCTAGCTTTAAGGCCACGTAAAACCCGTCCTTTTAGATTCGTCTCCTGGAATATTGCAGGCATTCGCTTGAAACTGGATGATGAAATGTGGTTAAAGTATGCAAAAACCTTTGATATCATCTGTACACAGTAAACCTGGTCCAGGGAGAATATCTAGGGGTGGGCGGAATTTGCGAAATTCGCTTTTGCAAACTATCGCGAAGATGTCAAAAATCCCTGCGGTCACGTGGAAATATCGCAAAGACGCAGAAGTTTTTTCCCCGCCCGTTAGCGATATTTTCTACGTGATCGTGTCTCACCAACTTACCCAGGCGGTTGCTCACGGGCGCAGCCATCTTGTTTTCACTTGTCTAGCCCGCCCGCGATGCTTACTTCCTGTTCCGGGTTGTGTAATGCATGCTCGCGCCCGTTCGTGGTACGTATTTCATGTTTGGGAAAGCTTTTACTTGTTCGCGCCGGTTTTTGCGCGCTCGGGGAGAAAATATTGCGCAAACTTGCTCACGTGGTCGCAATGGGTGCGGCCATCTTGTTTTTCACTCTATTACATGGTTCTGGGGCCTGATTTTGAATCCTCCCTGTATCTTTGCAATCCTTTGATTCCAGACACTTTTTTAAAATCTTTTTTATTTATTATCTCTCTATTTTCCTGCTTCTATATTTTTGTTTTTTTTCTACTTTTTTTGAGTTTTTTAGCTACTTTTTCACTCTTTTTCTATTCCCTGCTATTTCCTTTACTTACTTTTAAAATTTTATTACCTTTTCTTTCCCGCCCCATCTCTCTCTACCCAGAACCATGACAAAGGGTAGGGCTTGCCGCAGCCAGAGCCGCGACTGCCTTCCTTGCGTAATTCGGCACCCACAAGGGGTGCAGGCAGGGGCCTTATTTGGGGAGGTGAAGTTGGCTGCACTTATCTTCTTTGTGCAGCGCCACCTCCCCTCTACCCTCGCAGCAGGTGGCAGGCCTGGGTCTGGGTACGGGCTTCGGGAGCATCAACGGCTCTGGGGGAAGGTGCGCTGGGCAGTGTTCCGCTGCACTGGGGTCCGACGCACCCAGGCGCAGTTGACGCACCGTTGGTCAGACATCCTGGACCGTGAGCAGGATCTGCTGGACCTGCTAGGAGTGGAGGTCCCGGGTCTTGGTGAGTAACTATTTAACTACTACTACTTTGTGTCTGTTCTTCTGCTCTGTGTTATATATTGCGAATATCTTTTTTTCTTCTTCCAATCAGCTAGAATGTTGCTGCTTACATTCTAGGTTAATTAGGTTTACTAGTCTGCTGTGATTGTTTTGACACAGGTGCTCCTACTTAATGTACAATCGGCATGCCTGGAATAATAATAATAATAATAATAATAATAATCCACATTTGTATAGCGCACAATCACCCGTTAGGGTCTCTAGGCGCTGGGGGCCGTCGGGAAGATTAAGCAAGCTATTGCCCAGAGTCACATGGTGCTGGGCTAACCTGCCGCCGGAGCCGGGGATTGAACCCTGATCCCCAGATTCCAGCATCAGTCGCCCTGGCCGCGGCGCCACACCTCTTCGGGCTAGGTCGGGTGGTACGTCAAAATGGAAGACTAGATTAGTGTTGATAAATAGGAAGTAGTCGATCCACGAATCCCCTGATACTATTTGTTGACCAGATGAGATCGGTCAATTTAGTTATTGCAATTGTTGTTTACATAAGTGTTTTTTTACCGTTCTTTAACCCCTTCGCTGCGGCGGCTCCGTCATGAGCATGGGAGGGGTTAAAAACATTTTATTTGTTTGACACCATCCATCAATGTTTATCTCTTTCTTATATCTTTCCTGTTCAGCACCCAGGGGCAGGCAGACACAGATAGGGAGTGGGACTCAGTCAGCGGTAGTCCACAACCCCAGGACGACACCAACGAGGGCTCCTCTGCTGGCCCTAGTAAGCCTTCTTGTTTTTAATAATAATTCTTATTCCATAACTTTTAACTGTTTCGAAAATCTTGTTATTCCTGCCTCTGCTATGATGACTCTCTGTACTACTACTACTATTAGTCTGTCTGTACTGTAGTAGCTAAACTTGCCCAGTTGGCCACTCTTTATTTAAAAGGTTGTAAATAAAACTCAGATTCACCAGTAGCTCTAGCCATTGAGGCCAGTCCTTTGGGTCGTCTTCTTGTACTACTTCTAGTCTTATTGATCTTGAGTCTTTGTTAACCTTGAGGCCTTGACAATTCACACCAACAAATGCCCAAGCAGATTTATTACTATTTTGATATGATAGGACATACTACTACTGTTGTAGGGATTTTGCACATACAGACCTTTGCGCAAGAAAATAGAATGTTGGTGATGGTAGGTTAGACATTCCTCACACACCTCAATCACAAGTTCAGAACCCACCACAATCCCCTGCCCGACTAGTTATAGTAGTGTCCTGTCATAACTATTAGCTCTCGGAACCCTCTTCCCAAGATACCCAACAAGTAGACAACCCAGAACATAACACACCCAACCTCTCGTAGAAGCAATGCACATGCTTCCTTTAATTTGCTCACTCGTGTAAGTCCACACTAAAAATACCACCAAGTCTATGTAAGTTCAAAATGTTTATTGACAAGCTCTGTACATTAACATAAACATTGTTACACTTACTTACAGTTGTTAATTAAATCATGATAACTGAACAGTAGTCGAAGCACCACCATCCCCTAGGTAGGAATTTAGTTTATATAAATTTATAACTGTAGATCTCTGAGTGAAGGGACCACTCACCTTAGACGAACCTAGTACTGGTAGCTGTTGCATCATAAGCTCGGAATCTTCCGTCTGTAATGCGAAAAATGAAATGGTGCGCGTTCGTATATTGCAAGCATTTCTCAGCCGTGCCAAAAGTGTAGCATTTTGGATAAGCAATATGGACTAACGGTACAACAGAACTTCATAAAAAAGTGGCTTGTTAATGTTTTGGTTGGCCGCTTGTACACAGCGCTTCGACAGTAGCAGTGTGAGGTCATGTGGGCTGAAAGGTGTCTTATCCAACAAGCTGCAGTAACGTCACATGTGCAAAAATAAAAGACACAAAAGTAAAATCAGTAAAATCGTCACAAGATGGCCACTCAGAGAGGCAGCTCCGAAACTGAGCTCCTCCTAAAGGTTCTACTTCCAGCATGATAGAACAGGCCGACTCACCTCCCTACCAACCGACCGACTAAAGAAAGAGAGTACTCACCGGACCCCCGGGCAGATAAAGCCTGATTCGTGCCGACGACGAGGAGCATCGCCACATCTGACTCGGGCGGCAACCCGCTGCACCCACAGATGAACGGCACCTCCGCCCGCCATCCACGAAACCAGGGCATCCATCCCGGATCCCCAGGAGTACGAGAGCTGCAGGACTGATCATTGAGGCAACCCAACTGATTGCGGAGATCGAGGAAACGCGGACCGCAACCGACTTCGTCCCGCCTGTCCCCAAAATGGCGCCCACAACGGGACATCGCGCCTAAAACGCCCAGCAACTTCATCCGCTGCAAAATAACACAGGGGTAAAGCGCCTCCGCCCGTCTTCCCCTGACACAAGAACATCATCTCGAGGATCCACAAGAACATTATAACTGGTGAAACAGGGAGACCCGGTCCACGACTGACTTTCCCCATGCCTGGCCTCAAGATGGCGCCGAGAACGGGACACCACGCTTAAAATCGGCAGGAAACATCGGCTCTCGACTGGGGTACGAAGCCTCCACCCGTCTTCCCCTGACATCTGATCATCCTCTCACAGGACCATTACAACTGCATAAACCAACCCATGACCGCGGAGACTCGGACTGCGATTGACCTTCCCCTGCCTGGCCTCAAGATGGCGCCCAGAACAGGACACCACCCATAAAACGTCCAGCATCATCGTGCACCACATAAGGGAACGGCGCCTCCGCCCGTCCTACCTTGACATCAGGACATCCATTTCCAGATTCGCAGAAACATCTTAATTGCTCAGAATAAATCCTGAGACTGCGGAGACACGAATCACGACTGTCTGCCTCCTGCCTGGCCTCAAGATGGCGCCCACAGCGGGACATCGGACATAAGATACCTGGCAACATCACACACTGAAGCCATCCACAACCAAACCCAAGGGATTCTCCCCATCCCCGGATATACAGGAGCTCAAGAATCATTATACATAACCAGAGACAGAACCATCGGCACTACAAACTAAAGGACCGCTACCGATCACACCCAGCCTGTCTTCAACATGGCACCCATGTCAACTCATCGAGCCTAAAACTCCAAACATCCACCTGCGCTGAAGACATCACCAAGTAATCACAGAGGACCCTCGCCGCAGCATCAACTCCCTGGAATCGCGACCGTCTACTTCCTCTTGAAATCAGCTCTTTCCTCTTGAACTAAATAGGGCGTGACAACGAGAACTGCTCCCTGGATGCACAGGTCCCAGTTGCCGGTGAACCCCATTAAAGCCTCAGGTAAGCCAACCCCTGGCACAAGACAGACCTCAAAACGCCTAATCTCTCTACTAGGTCTCCCCGCCATCCCAGAACTCTTAACTCCCTAATTCTACCCCTTTCTTCCCCGGAATCACCGCAGCCCCCATCCCATAACGCCCCCTTCCACCTCCTTTACACCTTCCCCAGCCTAGATACCTAACGACCCCCTCCCTTCGACCACGTCCCTCACCGCTAACACACACTCCGCAGCCCCATCCCACAACGCTCCCTCCAACCATCTTTACCCCTTCCCTAGCCTAGATACCTAGCGACCCCCCCCCTCGACCACGACCCCAACCGCTAACACAACACATAGTCACCCCGACCACGCCCACCGAGTTCCTAGATTTTCCCACCTACATTATTAAGCCAATTCTACCACCCCGTTCCCTCGGCCCACCCCTCCCGACGCTAATCCCACAGCCCAAATTCAGTCCTCCCACCCCAACGGGCTACTAGAGTTTTTACCCAGCTCCACAAGGATCACTTACTCGGACTCCCCAGCCTTAATGCCTTCCACCATGACAATCGACTCCAACCCCCTTTCCTCTCCCCTGATAAAACAACATGGACCTAACTCCTTCTCTATCACCCCGCCCCCCAGCCTCACTCCTAAGGCAAAAAAATCCCTTAAACACAAACTGATCAGACAATTCCCTGAATCCCTCTTTGCGGATGTCTACCACTGTCCCTCGAAAGGTCAAATAAAAATGGACCTTATCTTCCACACAGCCAGACCAGGCTACTGGATCTCTAACCTGAGAGAAAAATGCCTAATCACCAAAACAACCAAGACGATCCATAGCTGCAAGCTCTCATTCTACTCCCCGAATCACATGCCCCACCACGGGATCACTTCAGTGACCATATACTCCAACGGCACAGTCTCGATCCAAGCCAACAACGCCAATCTGGAGGTTTTTGACCTCCTTTTCCCCTCTCTACACACTAACTCTGTCACGCCTGATGCTCACCAAGGCCACCAGCCCCCAACGCTGAACATTCTCCCGGCACCTTCCCCCGGGAACACAGTCACCCTTGTGCAATCATTATCCCTCTCCAATCCCCCTGAAAACAAAGACACGGCCTCTCCCTCAGCCACAGCCCATTCTCCAGAAACACTCCCGATGCTGAACACCCCCCTAGCAACACCTGCTGACCCCATGACCAGCCTCAACTCCCTCCATCCCCAACCCCCACTGTCCCTCATGAATAACCGCTTAACGCAGCCCATCCACCCTACTCCTCCTCCCCAAAACACAACACAATCAGACTCCACAACCCAATCTGACATCCTAACTAATGTCAAAAGCCAACACAACCACAGCTTCTCTCCTCCCAGCCAAAGAGACAATTCCCAGAAGCGACACCTCCCTACTCAAGAAGGGTCACACTGCCGCCTCACCCGCATCGAGAACCAAATCGACATTATAATACAAGGCCTGAATCTTATCCTTACCAACCTCTCGACACCCCACAACCCTCTCCCCAATACCGACTCCAACCTCTCCTACACCCACACTCCCTCCAGGTTAACTAACTCATCACTCCCAACCAACACACACTCCCCCTCCGCGTCCCAGCCCCGGAGACCCAACAGAGCAGCGAAAGCCATGTCCTGGGAGGAGGCACACGAGTTGGCTGTCTCTTACACAACCCCCACCACCCACCTCCCTCAGTCCACTATACAGGTAATCACTGGCTTCAGAAATGATCATGCCACCCCCAAACCCCCCAGACCTCCAATTTCCTTCTTCACCATTTCTACCGAACCATTAAAAAAAGACTCTCCCCAGACCAACTGCATGCTCATAAACTGCAGATCTGCCACTAAACATTCTACAGAGTTAGCAGAATTCATCCTCAACCATAACATAGACGTAGCATTCATCACCGAGACCTGGCTAAACGACTCCTCCCCACCTATCCTAGATATGCTTGTTCCCCCGGGCTTCTCCATCATCAATAAAGATAGGAAGGACCAAAAAGGCGGAGGTGTAGCTATTATCCACAACAACAACCTATCAGTGGTTGAAACTGATACCTTTAACTACAACTCCTTTGAATGCCTTACTACCAACATCAAATCCACCAACTACAATCTACTGCAATGCCACCTACTATATCATACCCCTGGTAACAACGCCATGTTCATTGAACAACTATCAGACCTGGTCGCCCATTGCTCTCTCAGAGAATCCAACAGCCTCATTCTAGGTGATCTTAACCTCCACTGGAACAATAAGAACAGTGCCACAATAAAACTCCTAAACGAACTTCTACAATCCAACAACCTTACCCAACACTGCTCAAAAGAGACCCACAACAAAGGGGCAATCTTGGACGCCATCATCGCCCAACATGATGCAATCTCTATAGACCATATCCTTCCGGTAGATTGGTCAGACCATCACCTAATCCTATTCCACCTCACGCAACAGACCATGTCCCATCCACCCATTACAGCCCCCCTACATGGTCCAGGAACCTATCACAAATCAACAAGATTGAACTAGAAGAAAGAATAGCCTCCTCCCTGCCAATCTCCGAGGAAGGCCTCTCAGCTACTGAACTCACCTCACACTACAACACTACCACGTCCGCCATCCTAGACCAATTGGCACCCCTAAAACAAAAAAAACATAGGAAAATCCCGTCGAGAACCTGGTTTAACAAGGACATCAACGAGGAAAGAAGACATCTCAGAGCCACAGAACGTCATTGGAGAAAGAACCCCTCCTCCAGCAGCTGCGAGGAACTCAGATCAGTCAGAAGAAGGTACAAGAAACATATCAACAGTGAAAAAACAAACTTCATCTGGAACGCGCTGGACAAGGCAAAAAACAGACCAAGAGAACTCTTTGACATCATCAAAAAACAAACATCCAAGCCATCTACTATCCATGCCCAGCCCTCCAAAACCTTATGTGATAACTTCGCCACCTTCTTCAATGAAAAAATCACCAAGATCGAACTATCTTTTGACATCAACCCTCATCCTCATGGCAATAACGACCTAACAGCGACAGAAACCACCTCTAGAGATCCTTCCTCAATCACTTGGTCCTCCTTCGACCACATCCACGAAGCCGAGATCCTCAATCTAATCTCATCATCCAAACCCTCATCGCACAACCTTGATCCCATCCCCTCTCAAATGGCCAAAGACCTGAAACTCATCCTTGCCCCACTCTGGTGTGAAATCATCAACAGCTCCTTAAAAACTGGCATCATCCCTGACTGCCTCAAAGTCGGTCAGGTTACACCACTTCTGAAGAAACCAGGCCTAGACTCTAACGGCCTGAACAACTTTAGACCAGTCTCCAATCTGCCCTTCCTAGCCAAAATCCTAGAAAAATGTGTACTCCGCCAACTAAACAATCAGATCGACAACATCAACCTTCTAGACCACAACCAATCAGGCTTCAGAAAAAGCTATAGCACCGAAACCGCAATCCTGAACATAGTGGATGACATCCGCAACTCCCTTGATTCAGATCATTGTTACCTACTCATCCTCCTAGACCTGTCAGCGGCATTTGACACGGTAGACCACAGGCTGCTCATCAAGGCCCTCAGAGAACGAGTAGGTGCGGACGATGTGGTCCTGCAATGGTTCTCCTCCTTCTTTCAGAACCGCTCCCAAAGAGTCAAAATCAAATCCTTCACTTCCGACCAGCTCCCAGTGACCAGAGGGGTCCCCCAAGGATCTGTTCTTTCTCCTCAACTGTTCAACATATATATGATACCCCTCACCACCATACTGAAAAAAGCCAACATCCCTTTCCATCTCTATGCAGATGACAGACATATCTACATAGAAACCTCCTCCTTTAACGACATCCTTAGACTCAACAACACTCTCAAAGAAGTTCAAGACTGGCTAGCGACGAACCACCTTGAACTCAACCAAGATAAAACCGAGATCCTCCTCATCTCTAACAAGGAGGACAACTCACAAATCATTGAATGAGTGAAAGCTATCGATGCTCTCAAAGGAAATCTCACTCTGACTAACTCGGTAAAATCACTTGGAATCACCCTTGATCACAAACTATCAATGACGAACCACATCAAAAACTCCGCTAAGAGTGCCTTCCTCAATCTGAAGCTCCTCAACAAAATTAAACCACACATTCCGCAGAGAGATCTCAAACAAGCCACCCAAGCACTGGTGCTATCCAGACTGGACTATGGGATCGCAACCCTATCAGGCACAGCCCTATCCCACCTAGCGCCACTCAAAACGACCCTCAATGCAGCTGCCAGAATGGTCTCCGGTACAAAGAAATTCGACCACATATCTCCCGCACTCAGAGATTTAAAATGGCTCCCAGTGGAAATGCGCGCTAGCTTCAGAACGGCCTGCCTTACACACAAAGCCTTGCACACAGGGAAACCGGAATACTTAGCCTCCAAGCTCAAGAAAGCCGGCCAATCCAGAAGTCTCAGAAGCTCAAACTCCCTCCTACTCATCCCCCTGAAAACCCGGAAACAAAAAACTGCAGCCCGTTCTTTTGCTGGCAACGCTCCTAAAATTTGGAACTCCATCCCTGTGGACATCAGAACTACCCCCTCCTTTCCAGAATTCAAGAGCCGTCTAAAAATCCTCTACCTTAACTGTGCATTCCCAAACTCTACCTCAACAGCACACCCTGCAACTCTGACTTCCTTAAAGGTGCTACCTCAAAGTCGCCCCGCAGGCGCCAGACAATTTTGTTAATATTTGAACATGTATGAATCTATCTTTGCTATATTGTTCTATACCTGTCTTCTCCAAATCCACTGTAAAGCGCTCCGATACCCTCGGGTCTGGCCAGCGCTATAGAAAACTTCTAAAATAAAAATAAATAAAATAAATAAATAAATAAATAAATAAATAAAATGCTTGCATGGCTCGGGCTAACTAAGCAAAGGCTAGAATGACCCTAAGGACCATATATAACTACTAGTGTCTACTCGATTACTACCTGATTTGTACTAGTGATGTATGTTATATACTATTATCTCATGTTTCAATCTTGCAAGTACTGACCAATAGGGGGAGGTGTATATGACGCATAAAAAATGTGTAATGTTTTCTAGGCGCCAACCCATGACCACCATTGCCGGGGCCAGCCAAGGCGACACGAAGGGAGAGGATGCGGCAGTTGCCGAGGATACTGAAGGAGCGGTAGGGGGAGTGCCAGCACCAGTGGTCGGCGGTGGTAAGTTAGATTCATAATCCTTAACTATTGTTGACATTACACTCACTGCAAGGGTTGCCACCGCCGGGCCAGCGGTAGTCACCACCAACCCGCGGATACAAACCTCTCGCCATCCCTTCAGAAAATACCCCCGCCATATTACAATGGCTGGGGGGTCCGTGGCGGATAGAAACCATCCGCCAATTTTCCGCACAGTTGACTTGTCGACCAGGCATAAAAGGTTTCAATATGGTGGCGGTGTCTGAACACACCGCCAGCCATATAATCTGCATTTTGGAATGCCTTTCCATGGCGGCATTGCCGCCATGGAAAGGC
Source organism: Lissotriton helveticus (assembly GCF_964261635.1). Lineage (NCBI taxonomy): Eukaryota > Metazoa > Chordata > Amphibia > Caudata > Salamandridae > Lissotriton > Lissotriton helveticus. Next base: position 1,476,635,559 of record NC_136069.1, read on the forward strand.
ATGCGGAGTATGCTTGGGGTGCCCGTTGCAGGCCCCCATTGAGGGTACCTACCTATACTACAGTACCCCTTGCCTTTCAAAGCACAACGTGGCAGGCTCCGCGCGGGGCCTGTCACTTTGTCTTTGGAAAAGCACAACATGTATTTTTAGCATTGCGGCAGGCGGTGCTTATGGCACCGCCCACCACAATGTTAAAAATACGGGATGCGCCCGCCACAGTGTCGGGCGCATCCTAATTGTCCCCACAGGACCCCCGCCCTTATGGCAGGTGGTCCCTTTTTAGAGTGAGGATGGTGGGCAGATCCGATGTCCTAAGTAAGAGATGTTGTGAACGTTTGAAGAGTGAAGAAGACACCCTTTAATTGGCATAGGGGCGGGAGTAGTGAGTAACCAATGGCCTCATCTATCTGTGATTTCAACTCAGCTTTGAAAATGTTATGGAGAAGACTTAAAGTTAGATCAGATCACATGGTGTTCAACTAAAAAGTGAAAGACGGGTGGAAGGAAGAACGGGCGAAATTTAATAAATGTTATGTACTGTGCTTTATAGTGCTACCATGCCACTATGTGTATAATTATAACTTGTCTTACTGTTTTTCTAGTAGTATTTTTTACAATTGTCTTGTTTCTTTTTGATATTCAGCTACTCCTTCCAAGGTTGATCGGAAGGAGTTGGCCGCTAAGGCACGGCGCCGGAAACTGGATGCAATACAGCGAGAATACCGGTGGCTGGTGGTCTTGACAGAGAAGGAGGAGGAGACTGTTGCAACACTTGAAGCCTCCTCCAGTGCCCCGGGCCCCAGCCCGCCGCCCTAGCTGCAACACCATCTCTGGTGCCCCCCACCACTGCTGCTCCCACTCCCGCACTCTCAAGCGCCGTGTCCACCGTTTAGAGGAGCAAATGCGTGTCGTCCTCCAATCCCGCCGCCAGTCCCTGTCTTAGTTCTGCCCCTTTTTGAATTCTTGTTTGGGTGGGTGGGAATTGGGCGTTGGAGATTTTTGGACATTTATTTGGACTTCAGTTTCTTACGGACATTGATTAGGGTTAGGGAGGGGGGTGGGTCAGCTTTTGGGGGTTTCCGTTTTACATAGTTTATTTTTGTTAGGGTAAATTAAATCTATATTTACACTATACATGCAATGTTGTTAATGTTTTGTAGGTGGGGTTACTGTTTTACATCACACTGTTTCCTTGCTGGTGCAGGTCCGCCCATTGCCAGTGTTTGATTTAAATAGTTGGCTGACTGTGTAAGACACAAACAGATAGATGCGACACCCCTCACTGATTGAGTTGTTCCACCAGTACTTTGTCTCTCTCTTCTGGTCTATGCATTCTTTATCTGGACTCAAAAGGGTGTGTGAATTCATTGAAAACATGTCCATTATTAATTATGCCTCCTCCAAACTTCTCTTACCTTTGTTTGATGTTTAACTTAGGCACATCGATGGCTGCATGGTGAAGATGGTTTCCTTTTTCTATTCTAACATGCCATGATTGGGGTGGTGGTGGTGGTAGTAGTAGTAGTAGACACTGGCAGGGCAGCAGCATTTGCAAAAAAAGAATATGAGACAGTCAGTCGCCTTTGAGAGACTGTTCGAGGAGTAGTAGAATGAAGTACAGTACAGAATTTACCGAGCAACAATAATATGCTAAATATTTTACAACAATGCCTAATGGTGGTGGGGATAGCCTACTGGACAGAGTTACAAAAACTATAGTTGTGTTGAGTCACTTGACTAGGCCTACAGCGTAACAGTTAGTGATGTGTATGAGGAATGTCAACAAATCCAATCAATGCTGAGGTATATGTTCCTTTGTTAAATAAAAATCACCTCTAAAATATACTGCTCATGGGTGGGCAAGTAGAAGAAGATCATCGCTCTGCCTTGAAATGAAAGTACTGTTGCTTTCGCCACATCCGCCCCAGAAAGCGTGTGATTAATTATTGGTGTACATTTAATTTAGTCACACCTTAATAAGTCATACAGCGCAGGGGAAGAGGGTTAGGGTTTGTTGAATGGATGGGAAGGGGGTTTGGGGGAAGGTTTGACAGTGAAAAACAGTACGCATGGACAAACAAACAACAATCTTTGAAGACTACCATATCCATATCAATATGTTAAGGGAGAAAAATGAAAGCATGCATGATGATGATTGATAAGGTTACCCGGATTACATGCACTTCTTTTTCTGTTGTTCCGGGCTTAATACTTTTACAGATAGCAAATAGAATTTTTCAATATTGGTAGGGATGAATCATAAACAGAGAGCAAACCTAATGATAATAACAACAACAAGAAGAACACACTGTTGTAAAGATTGTAGACAAAAAAATGAATCAAATTATTTAAAAGAAGAAGAAAGTTGATACTGTTACTGTGTTATCCTGGTCAAAAATGTGGACTGGATTTGCAACTCGACATTCCTCTTGGTCCTCTCGTCCATCAATCTTGGGTGTCGCCACTCGCCAGTCGCCACTGCCCGCCTGGAAAAAAATTTAGATTTATTGGTAAGGTAAGTGTGCATTGTAATGTTTTCCCACGTATAGGGCAAGGCCCGGCCTGTAATTGTAGATGGAAATACAAAGGGGATATTGAGAAACAAAGTTGAAACAAATGCACAAGTTATGGTGTAGTCATAGTGCAACACAAGAACACTTTCGAGGCGGCATGTATGCATCATTTCTACTCTAGTCTGTTTCCAGCATTGACTTTCAACAACAACGGGACAGAGCAGGCCCACAGTGACAGGCCTGACGGCAAAGCACATATCCATTCCAAACATAGCATTTTACAATTTAAGTTAGTTCATTAAAGGCACCGCAGTCACCCCACCTCTACACTCTACTCCACTTCTACACAGACATTTAGGTCTGCTGTGGTTGTTGTTGACGTGTTTACCTTTAGGCTTTTATGCCACGCATGGAACGTCCTCCTGGCTTGTTATTATTCCATCAATCATCTCTGATGCTTGTACTGACTGACTGTGAAGGTCAGCCTGCAGTAGAAGTAAAATTTTGTTATTACACAACAAGAGTAGAACTATTATTGACTTGAGTCACTCTTTAGTGTGTACAGTAAGACTACTAGTACACTTTGACTTCACTTCGTGCACAACAAACAAACAACAAAAACACCAATCGCTCAGAGTCAGGTGTCCAATGCATGCCATTCATTTTCATTACCTGTTCCTTCTCATCTTAAGTTAACGGGCCGTCTTTTTTGCTATCATCATTATGGACGGTGCTGTTGTCATACTCAGTGCACAGACTGAGTTCCCTTCCTGTATTCAATCAAAAGCAATGTATCAAGCTGCAGTAGAAGTACAAATTTCTTATTTGCAAGAAGGGGAAAATTTACCTTGAGTTACGTTTAGTGTGTACTGTAAAAAGATGATTAGTGCACAATGACATAACTTCATGAACAACAAACAACAACAAAATCACTCAGTCTGTGACTCTGCGTCCAATGCATGGCATCAATCATCATTCCCTGTTCGATCTCATTTTCATGGGCAGTCTCTCTCGGCTCTGAAAGGAGGATAGCTATAGTAGTCATCATGTTCCACTTCTTTTGGCAGGACTAGGAAAGTTTGAATTTTTTCTTCTTTTTTCCATCATCCAATCATCATGAGGGCAATGGATTTAGGCGGGAGTTTCAGTATGATGGAGCGGAGGAGCTGGATTCGGAGGACTGTACTGTCAAATGCAGACACCAGAAAGTTGTATATTGAAATAAGAAGAGTAGACAATGGTGGTAATGGAATGAATTTGTTGTGATTCACAAGTTTGTAACCGGAACGACAGACACACAAAACAAAGGAAAAAAGGGAGGAAGACGGTAAGTGCAGGCCTAATTGTCAGAGAAAAATAGCTCGTCCTCAAACTCTGGGGCTTCAGCCAGTAGTAGGTAATCATCATGTGACACACTACTTCTGCTGTCCTCCACATCTTCCTCCCTTGCTTCATGTATTGTGTAATTGGTGGTATGAAGTGCTGATTCATTTTGATCATTGTTAACCTCTCCACATTTTTTGGCGAGAGACTGGTCCTTCTCACTGTTACAATGGAACCAGCAGCACTGAAACCCGTTCGGAAGAGACACTTGCGATTGGGCAAGCCAGATAGCTTGTCGCCAGCCTGCTGAGCAGTGGCCATTCAGACCTTTTCCTATACCAATACTGCAATGGGTTTTGATCAATGTACACCTCTGTTGGGTCATCCAGATAGGCCTGGACCATCCACTCAATGTTCAGGGGTGCTGCTGCTAACCTTTCGGGCTCATTTCTCTGTGCATCAGCACTGTGCTTTTTATTGCCTAACTGTAAACACCAATTGTCTAATGATTCTACTGGCCCTAATAATGATCCAGTCATTGTGCTGTTGTCGATAGTGATGGTGAGTGTTGTGATCCAAAAGCACTGCCCTCAGCCTCCAAAGTTGCACTTGATGCTGCATGCCCTTCTGCAGTACTTCTTTTTTTTAAATTTATTTTTTATTTTTGATAAAGATGGTACATAGATGGACAAATTTCAACAATTATTACATACATGATAAGAATTTGATAAATATTTGATATATTTACATACATTTTTAATTACATCTTGTTAGCGGGAACGAGAAAAATAAATAGATAAATAGGGTTAGAAATCAGTTTCAATTAATTGGAGACGAACAACATTTTTATCCATTTCTATCTATTCTCCAATTAGTTACAGGAGCCCATAGGCGAATACCCTCCTTACGCTGCCTCATGCCTGAAAGGATGGGGGGTTCGTATCTTTCCACGCCACAGAAATTAAAATTCTAAGTACAGCAACAGATAAAAACATTAGATCTCTTTCAGCCTCGCTTAAACACAACTTAGAGTCTGTACCCAGTAAAATTAAGGTAGGGGATAGGTCGATGGACTGACCTAGCAGCCCCTCCATACATTTCATTATTTTTTTTTTAACTTTTTCCAACTGTTTGCAGGAAGAAAACATATGTATAATGTCAGCCTGGCTTTCATTACATCTGGGACAGTTATCATTCTCGCTTAGACCCCAGGCGAATATCTTTGTGGGTGTATGGTAAAGATTAAAAATAGTCTTGTGGTGTTGTGCGCGAAGGTTTGATGCCCGAAATATTTTTTTATTCAATACAAGAGCAAGATCCAGATTGACATCTGAATCTCCTAATTTTGTCGCCCAGTTAGACTCAACCTTCTCAATATCATCCGGGATTTGGTCCAATAAGCAATTATATAAAATCTTAATCTTCCTACAACCTCTATTTAATAACTCAATCAGTGGAAAATCCGCTGTATGTGAAATCTGTGGCCTGACTGCCTTAATTGCCCTGGTAACTTGACCATAAACCAGCCATTGACTGTCTGGAATACCAAATCTTTCCTGGAGCATTTCGAACCCCAGAATTTCACCTTCTTCCATTAAATCTCCCAAAGATCTAAGCCCCAGCCTTTTCCACATCAGCAAATTATTATCATTTTTTAGTTGAGGAAAGAGAGATGATGATACAGTTGCAGAAAGGAATTGATTTTCGGGATATTAAACATTTTCATAATTTCTTTCCAAACCTTCCATGCGCCAATCAGTGTTTTCAATCTTGTTTTTTTATAGAAGCTTCGTTCCAATTCACACTGAAATACATTTATAGTCTTTTCACCCAATAACATCCTATATATCTGGGGCGGACATTGTTGATCTACAAACCCAGGTGTTATATCAGGTACAGATGTAGATTGAAATAGAGTAGTCATTTGGGTTAGCAAGCAGGCCCAATGATATAACTTTAGATTCGGCAAGCCCATCCCACCCCTTTCTCTGGGCAGTGCCATTAAGTTTGTAGATCGCCTTACCCAGCCATATTGCCATACAAATCTGATAAACATAGATTCAAGATGTTTCATAATCCTGTCCTCTATTGCTAAAGGGATGGCCCGAAATAAGTAGAGAACTCTAGGGAATATAGACATTTTAACTGCATTTACCCTTCCTATTAATGAGAGGTGTAACACATCTATTCTTTTTAATTCCTTCTCAATATCCTTAATAAGTGGCAGATAATTCTCACTTACAATTTTCTCAACATTAGCATTAATTTTAACCCCTAAATATAAGGCAGAGTCGACTAATCTATAGTCAGTTTTGGCTATATTTTTAGAGCAAATAACCTGCGTTTTTGTTTCATTTAGAAGATAGCCTGACTCTTCCCCAAACAATTTAGCCATCTGAATTAGAATAGGCAAAGTTTGTTGTGGATTATTTGTTAACACTGCAAGATTGTTAGCGTTGGCCAGTATTTTACTTGATTAATCATTGCATATTACTGGAGCTATCTCTGGGCAGTCAAGAATACACTGTATAAGGGGGTCAATATACATGCGCGAATAGAATAGGGGAACAGGGACAGCCTTGCCGAGTCCCTCTTTTTATATGTATAACCCCTGATTTCTCGCCCATTGCTGTTACCTTAGCTGTTGGTTCTACATACATGGCTTTAAGGGCCCCTATAATATTGGGACCAAATCCCCTCGCCTCTAAGATAGCCCAGAGAAAGCTCCAGTCCACACGATCAAACGCCTTCTCTGCGTCGAGCAGGATCATAGCGACATCCCCCCCCATGGCAGCCTGGGCATCAAACAAAGACATTGCCCTACAAGTATGATCCGTTGTACCCCGACCGGGGACAAACCCATGCTGCCATGGGGATACCAGACTGCCAATGACCCTGCCCAACCTCTTTGCCAAAATTTTAGAATAAAGCTTAGTATCGGAATTTATTAATGAAATGGGTCGGTAGGACCCCGCCTTTTCCGTTGGTTTCCCCTTTTTATGGAAGATTGCTATTTTTGTTTCTTTCCAAGAGGAGGGTGTTGATCCTGTACACATAACCCCATTAAACAAATCTACCAGAAGCGGAGTGATTTCAATTTCTATTGTTTTATAGACTTCTAAAGGTATCCAATCGGGACCTGAAGCTTTACCTGAGGCCAATTCCCGCAACGCGACTGTTACTTCTAATAATGTAATTTCTTCTTCCAATTTTTGTTTGACTGAGTCTTCTAAAAGTGGGCCCGATCTCGTATTCCTTCCCCTGGTTTCTTAGTAGGTTCTTCCTGTTCATACAGTTGCTGATAAAATTTCTCGAATACTCTTAAAATGTCCTTACTTTCTGTATACCTGATCTCATCCTCTTCATGCAATAGTGTTTCTTGTTTTTTCCTGCCTTAACCTGAGGGCAAGTGCTCTCCCTGCCTGCTCACCGGTCTCATATCGTTTAACCCTATTTGATTGGTATTCTCCTGTGACTTTCATAGTTACTTCTTTCTGGAGTGCGGCTTTGATTGTCAGTAAAGCTTCCTGACTTGCAGTGGTATTAACCCCTTTGATTATATCCGTCGTATGTTGCTCTTCTACTTTTACTAACTCTTTCATTAAACCCTCAATCTTATTTCTATCTTCCTTTCTTAATCTTGCTGAACAGCTAATAGTTTCACCCCTCAATGCTGCCTTAAAAGTTTCCCAGACTGTGTTTCTAGACGCACTGTACCTATTTGCTGCAAAGAATTGTGGGACCCAATATTTCAGACGATCTATAAATCTTTTATCACTAAGGAGCTTTTTCTCAAAGGACCAGGAATTACTTTTTCTTTCCCTCTGACCTATACTATATGTAAGAATGAATGGGTTATGGTCAGACACCACTTTAGGAAGTTTAAGTATGTCAACTTTCGATAACTCAGAGGACGAGATCAGGAAGTAATCTAATTTCGTGTATTTTTGGGCAGGATTAGAAAAGTATGTGTATCCAAAATCCAAGGGTTTTTTGGCCCCCCATACATCGAGCAACCCATGAGAGCTCATAAGAGATCGAATAGATTGAAAAACCTTGGGTTTCCGACCTGCATATGGTTCAGATCCGACCCAATCAGCCGAAATATTAAAATCCCCAACTATTATCAACGGTGTTGCCCAACCCACAAGTTCAGCTTCTAAAAAGTCGAATATTTCAGGCTCATCTTGGTTGGAGCCGCACACCACACATAGCGAGAAACCGAGTTCTAAGTCAGCAATTACCCATCTCCCTTTGCTATCCGCCTTCACTTTCCTTGCTTTACCTAGGGAACCTCGAATCAGTATAGCTACACCTCGGATTGTAGACGTCTGTGTAGAGCAAGCTATTAGCTCAAAGCCACCCAGTGAAAGTAGATTGCGTTTTGACCATGGGAGATGGGTTTCTTGTATACAGATAATATCAATCCTTTCATGCCTTACTAAGAATGCCAGTCTCTGCCTCTTTATCCAGTCATTCAGTCCTCCCGCATTAATAGTGCATATTCTAATGCTTGCCATTAAATTGTTTATATATCTCATCACTCAAATCTTTAATCATGTTATTGTCCTTCTCAACAATTCTTTGTCCAAAAATGTACCTCTTTCCTTTTTTCTCGTTTTTCCACCCTTCCACCATCCAATCCCACCCCTCAACCCTCCCTCCCCCTTCCTCCTTGACCCTTACCCCCCCACCCTCCCCAAACCTGACCCAGGTGTGGGCGCCCATGGTCAGAGCGCCTCAGTGCCCCTCCCCATCCCCCAGCCCTGCGTGAGTGCATTATTTACATACGTAGAAAAGTCTTTGAAATCAAGGATTCTTTTCTTTTACTCCTCTAGCAAAAGGTTTTCGTGTATTATTTCACGTGTAAGTAATGATTGTTATTGTTCTCACTTCATTTTACACAAGCTAAACAATCTTATTTTGACAACTATTATTTGATCCACATAGGAAAGGAATTAGTTCTTGCTCATATTCCCGGTCTGTTTTTTTGCAGTCTCCGAGATGTCTTTAAGGTAATTTTCTGCTTGTATTTCGCTAGTGAAGCTCCGAGTAGATCCTCTGAATATTATTTTCAGTCTAGCTGGGTTTTGTAAGTACACTTTAGCACCAATCTGCTCAAAGGGATTAAATAGCTGCCTCAGCCTCCATCTCCTTTCTACGGTTGCGTGGGCAAAATCTGGTCTTACAAAATATGTACTACCATTGTATTCTTTCTTTCTTGTGGGACGAGCTAAATCATATATGGTTTCCCGAAGTAAAAAATTTCCAAAAAATACCAACAATGCCCTTGGATATTTAGATTGATTCTGTGTTTTTTTAGGTTGAGTCAGGGGAAAACGATGGGCTGTTTGGACTTCTTTCTCTAGGTCCAAGGTTTGCAGTTCGGGCATAGATGATTTAAGAAGTTTAATTATGTATCCCCTTGGGTCGTGATCTTCAACACCTTCTGGGAGCCCCAGGAAACGCAGATTGTTCCGCCGTGCTCTATTTTCCTGTTCCTCCGCCTTTATCATTAGGTCCTGAATAGCACCTTCTTGCCTTTTTTCTTGTTTTTGTAGATAAGTGACATCCTTTTCTAAATGGTCAGTTCGTGTCTCAACTGATACCATCCTTTCAGAGATTGCCAGGCATGTGCTGCCCACCTTATTTACCGCCCCTTGGAGCTTTTGAATAGCTAAACGATGCTTTTGAGTATCCTTTTTGACATCTTTATGCAACTTCCTTATTGAGGTCAATATTGCTTTCAAAGATGGTTTGTTTACCTCTCCTCCCTCGTCATATTCAGAAATGTCCGCAGTTGATTCCTCCCCACTTTCCTGAGTCTTCGTTGATTCTATTAATTTTTTAGATTTTAAGTTTTTCCGAGGATCAATCAATTCTGTGTTGCTTCCTTGATCGGTGGTTTCATCATAGGTTGATTTATTTAATCTTTTATTCCTTGTTCTTCTTTTCTCTAATTTTTTCCTTGGTGTGCTTCCATGTCCATGATCACTCTCCTTCCTTGTTTCAGAACGTCCAGATATTTCCGGGGAGGATAGTTCTTGGTCTCTTCTTTTGTTGACTTCACTCGTCTCACTAGCAGTCGAGATCCCTGTCTCATACATGTCTACATCAGACTCTTCAGAGTTTGTATCAGTTCCTAGCGACAGTGGTTTATCAGGTGGGGGATTCAAGATTACTTGTCCATCAACCACAAGATTGTTTTTTGCAATTCCCCCTGTTGACTGCTGTGTTATTACCGCCTGCCTTAGCCCTTTATTTGCCCCAGTTTTGGGAACTGGGCTAAAAATATTTAATATGCTAGGCTGTGATGCCATTGACTCCCCCGTCATTTTTGCATTTGCTTTTAATACTTTGATGGTTTGTAGGCGTTTTGCTTTTTTCATCATTAATTCCATCTCTTCAGTATCTTCATAGTCTTTCTCCTGCTCCTTCTGTTTCTCTTTAATTTTCTATTTCTTTTTATCTGATTCTATGCCACTGCCTTTGCCTTTAGCTACTTGCCTGTCGCTTTTTTTTCCTTTTTTAGTTTTTCTTTGCTAACTTTGTCATCCTCCTTCCCCTTCTCCTTTTCATTCTCATTCTCGTTAACTCTCTCCTTCCCTCCATCCTGTTCCTGTTCTTTATTTTTTATTTCTTTGGCTTTGGTCCCTCTTGTTTCCCGTCTTTGCGGCATTGGTTTCAAGGTATGGCCCCTGTCCACTTCTTGTACCTTCTTATTAGACGTATTAGGCTCATCAGACTCAGGCTCTTCATGCTGTTGTACTTCCCATATATTCGGTCGGGGCAATGAAATATCGCTAACCAGGTTCTGATTCTGTAAATCGCTTATCACCTCCTGAGTACTTTCTTGAAGATCCTCCATCCTTTTTATATCCGTTTCATTCATCTTGTCTGTCACTTCTTGCCCTAGACTTTGCTTGTTGTTCTTTTTTTTGCACCTTTGTTTATTTAGCTTTATCTGATTAAGGTATAGAGTAGTCAATTCCTGCCCTGTTTCTACCGAATTTGGTGTGTTTCAGATGCCACAAATGCTCAGGTTTATGTGTCGTTTATTTCCGTTTCCTTGGACTTTGGGTTGACAGAGAGGACAGAGAGAGCCAAATCTGCTATTGACACCCTCACAGTTACATTTACGGTTATATTGCTTCTGCAAACATTGTGTATATTGCCTATCACCACTTCGTGGAGTTTTAAGGAGTTCCTGGGTCGTTATCACTGCCACTGCCACTGCCACATTTATGACCGTCTTATCGTATAATAAGTCAATTTTTCTCTTTCTCCGAGGTAGCACTTTCCGTATCCAGCGATGCTCTTCTCGCATTCTTGAGTGGAGCGCAATATTACGAGTGTGCGCCTTTAAGACTAGAGCCACTCCCTTTTTTTTCACTCCCCTCCCAGCTTGTACAAATAGCCACTGTCAGCCTCTGACCAAGTGATTGGTAACTGAAACCCGGGGCAAAGGTCAGATCCTTTCAGACGGCTGAGCAGAGCAGTAACGGCGCTGTGCAGAGAATCGAATGTTAGAGGCAAATTTCTTTCTATTTGCTACGTTTTATAGCAGTCTAGCAGTTTATAGCATTTTAATGTCTTGGCCCTAGCCTTAGTCTTTTTGAATTATCCGATGCAAGTTTTTTTTCCCTGCTCCTTACTCCTTACTCGGTGTTTCATTAACACTAGGGTCGACCACTCTCTCACTCACATGTCCCTCACACCCCTACTCCAGCTCCTCACCTCCCATCTCAGCTCGTGCTCGAGCTGATCAACCAAAGCGGCACCGATTAGTACTTACGAGCATGGAGTGAGATCGCATGGAGAAGTGAATGGGCAAGGTAGGTACCGCTACCGCGGTCAGTAAGTCCGTATCTTTTCCTTCTCACAGGCTGCTGCTGACCCCGTCTGTCCAACTCGAGACGACGCCCAGAACCTCGAAAAAAAAAATTGAAAAGCTATTTTTTTTTTCTTTGTACAGTACAGGAGAGTCTCGGGCTCAAAAAAGCTTATTTTGATTAATGTCAGTCAATCAATCAATGCCCCTCGAAGCATCAAATCTGGTCCGAAAGGTCCAAAAGGTGGGGTGTGCCTTTTTCCGACTTTCCGACTTTACAGCTCCCACCTGGGCTCTGAAAAAATAATCATGTCTTTTTTCCTTCTCCTCCTTTCATTGACCATCGTAAGTCCACGTTTTTTTTTCCCGTTTTTATCCATCTCAATCATCCTCATGTTGATGCTCGAGGAGGAACGAGTTTTTTCACTGCATTTTCCTTGACTTCCATCTGCTCTCACGCATAGCTTATCAGGGGTGAAGGAGAGAGCTCAGTCAGCGACTGCTCCCATTGACGCCATTTTCCATCTGGGTGCTCCCAAAACTTCTTCAGTACTTCTTGTGTGTTGATCTTGCGGGTATTTAATTAACAGCCGTTCATTTTCCAACTTATTCGCTGCCTCAGCTATCTAAGTTTTGTAGCGGGCAACATGAATCTCTGAAAAAGGAAAGAATGTCTTCAGTCCCAATTTTGTCAGTGGATCCAGAAATGTGGCAGAAATGTAATGTTCTTGTGACAAAATTTTATTTCCTATCCTTGTATTTTCAGATAAGCGACGGGCTAAGCTCTCCACCAAGTCAAAGGCTTCCTTTTTGTCCTCTACACCTTTGTATGATTCAGACACCTTCTTCAGCTGATGCTCTAGCATTTGCAATAATGGGATAGCTTGGCCCATTGTACAGTCGTCATTGCTGACTTCACTTGTGAAGACCTCAAAGGACGAAGCATCTCAGTCAGGCATTTAACTAGGCCCCATTGCTCCATCTGAAGGGTCATGCCTTTCACAGTAGCAACCCCTCTTTGCATGCCATATTCATTGAATGGCCTCTACTGCTCAAACAGATGATCAAGCATGTAATACGTTGAGTTCCAACGTGTTGACACCTCCTGGATGAGTGCTTTGACTGGCATCCTATATTCACGTTGAATGATCCTCAACTGCTTCCGAGCTTTAAAAGAATGGCTGAAATGAGTACATATTCTTCAGCAGATGCTCAGTAAGTTGCTGACTATGGGTTCTTTTTTTCAGAAAGTCTTGAACTATAATGTTTATGCAGTGCGCCAAACACGGAACCCTGAAATAGGAACCAAGATCCATGGCCTTAAGTACATTACTGCCATTATCTGTGGCAACAAAACCAATAGTAAGCCCTCTTGGGTGCAGCCATTCAGAAACCTTGCAGCGAAACTCTTGCAAAATGTTTACAGCAGTATGAGATTTCTCCATGGCGAACATGGCTACAGTTTCATGTTTCCGAGTAGCTTTAAAAATCTCAGCTGTGTCAACAGCACCTCGTTCAGATAGCTTATCTCTAACCTTCACAAAAGAGACCCAGTGTGCAGTGATGCACATGTAATCTGTGGCTTGGCACCTTGTCCACATTTCTGTAGTCAAGTGTATATTGTGAACAGCACTCTGCTGCAAAGCTTGTCCAACCAATGCCAGCACATAATGATGTAATGCCGGAACAGCAAATCTTGCAAAATAGGAACGGCTGGGAACCTTCCATTTAAGGCAGATGGCTGACACAAATTCAAGGAAACCCACCCCTTCCACAAATGAAAAAGGGAGAAGGTCCAGTGCTAACATTTTAGCGAGCTTTGCATTGTACAACAGTGCCGTTGGGTGGTTGTGTTGAAACTGCCCCTCCAACCTAAGCATGCTCTCAATGGTAGGCTGGATTACTTTTCTTTGTGGTGCTGTTGTTTTCATTAACCAACTTAGGCTCAACAACGCAGTTTGTCTCATTGTGGTACTCGGACGCCTTGGTGTCTCAACCTGACTCTGAGTATGGCTCCTACTGCGGTGCCACTCAGATGTTACTGAGGAGGATGTGGGCGTTACCACTAAACTACTGGGGACAGGGCTAGAAATGCCTCCCGCTCCACCTTCCACCGCAATAATATCGTCCCCTGATTCTTCCTGACCAACTTCAATGGGTTGAGTTTTTCTACTTTCTTTTAACTTAAGTAGGTGATTCTCCCACACAATATTGTGGTCTATTCTATACTTGCTTGGCATCCGGTACCATAGTTTGTACCAAGCTTACCGCGCCGAACACCTTAGCAAAAAATTGAGCATATTGCAATGTTCTCCTCCTTGGTGATAACAGAAAAGAAGTCCCAAACTGGGGAGGAGAACTTTCTGGCACTGCTGGATGTGCCACTTTCAATCCCAGATGAACTTGAGGGTGTGCTTGGAATGTGACTCTGTGCAGCTACACTGTGACTTTTACTAATACTACCTTCTGAGATGGTTGAGCTGGATGTAGGTCCCTGCCGGGCCTTGGAAAATATGACAGCTGGAGGTCGTGGTGGTGTAACCTGCGTTGGTGGTATCCGTGCTACATCCCGCTCAGTAGCAGCCTTTCTGGATAGGGTGAGAATGTTGGTCACCATCCCCTTTGGTGCGGGAGTGATGTGCGTGATGACTGGCTCATCCTCTTCATCAACATCACCCCCCTCTTCTACATCTACCTCCATAACTGTAAGTTTTTCGGGAACCTTCCTTTTCAGAAGCATTGTCTTGTGGAATGCATCACTCTCAGACTGAGCTGGTGGCTGCCAAGAGGCATCACGTTCATCATAAGCGGGGCTTGGAGAAGAAGATGATGGACTAAGCCTCCTTTTCCTTGCTAGTGGTCTGGAAGACAATAGATCTTCTGAAACAATGGTTTGCTCCACTTTGTCTGAAGGAAGCTCGATTTCCTGAAATGCCCCTATGTCAGGAGCAACAACTACTATTGTGAGCTGTTCTTGCGGCTGCTGCTGTTGTTCATGCGGCTGCTGCTGGTGTTGTTCTTGCGGCTGCTGCTGCTGTTCTTGCGGTTGCTGCTGTTGTTCTTGCGGCTGCTGATGTTGTTGCGACTGCTGCTGCTGCACACTTATCTGTTAAGTTGCCTGCATTGATTGTGTACTACTTTGCGATGATGACACTTCAACATCGCTGCTCCTTAGTAGACTGGATACCTCTGCGACACTCAAGGGCTTGGGCCTAGGTTGGTGGGGTTGGACCGCTTGTGCGGAGGTGCTGCTCCCAGCTTGGTTCCCTGACAATGCTGCAGCAGGCATCATTTTTTTGCTCCCAAAAAAAACATTGTCCGGCACACCAGTCGTGGTTAACGGCACTTCCTTTTTCTGTTCCTTCTTCTCACTAGCAACTTTCTTGGTACTGGACCTGGTACCTTTCTTTGGGGCCATCTTCTTCAGATTTCAGGCATGACGCAGATGCACAACAAGTTGTGTTCACACGTGGACGTGATGCGCAGCAGGACTTCAGTCTGGCTGGCAGTACAACGGGTGTCGATGATGACACCTCCTCCTCTGGATTTTTGTGCACCTAAAAGCAAATAAGCCAGGAGAAGAACATCAGTCTAAAGTTGCATTTGTTGTTGTGTGGTTCAGTTACTTACTACTGTACAAAATATATAGTCCAGCCATTTCTGAGACTTTCTCAACAAGGGCTATGTTATACTACTGTGTATACACACACTACACTCTCAGGAAGGATAGGAAAAAGAATAAGAACCACCAAATTAAAAATGTAATGGAAGTGGGGTGTACCATATTTGCCATTAAATTATTAGAGCGTCACATCATTCATGGAGCTGCTGCTGGCAAAGGGGGTGGATGGATGGAAGCAGTAAGTCAATAGGAAAACCATGCAGGCCTTAATGCCAAAAGCAGGACACTACTAACTCCCAACGCAAACAAAGGCCACCAGCCACATGGCCAGGCCCAACAATATCAGAAATCCCACCCGAAAAAAACACACTTCCCAGCTCAATCCAGTGCCAACCATGCCCTAAGTGATGTCTCAATTCAACAGACCACACACAAAAACACTTGATTACTAAAGCTGTGGCTACCTGTGCTGAGCCTACTGGATGAAAGCAGGCCTGTTGGCAGACAAGGCCAGACAAGCTTGCAGGACTAGGCTTCAAAATGGCAACCAGCCACATGGCCAGGCCCAACAACATCAGAAAGCCCACCCCAAAAAAATACTTCCCACCTCAATCCAGTGCCATCCATGCCCTAAATGATGTCTAAATTCAACAGACCACACACAGAAACACTTGATTAACCCATTGCATGCTCGTGACGGAACCATTCCGTCACGAGCCACGGTGGTGCTGTGCTGGTGACGGAATGGTTCCGTCACGGCCCGGCCGCCGGGCGCTGATTTTGCGCCTACTCGGCACGTTCTATTGAGCTGGCGGGGCCGTGACAGAATCCTTCTGTCACAAGCACAGCGCCACAGCGGCTTGTGACGGAGTGGTTCCGTCACGAGCATGGCGGCGCCGCGCGGCCCCCCTCCCCCTAGCGCCGTGGCGGAATTACCGCCGTATCCAAGGGGTTAATAAAGCTGTGGCTACCTGCTCTGAGCCTACTGGATGAAAGCAGGCCTGTTGGCAGGCAAGGCCAGACAAGCATGCAGGCCTAGGCTTCAAAATGGCCACCAGCCACATGGCCAGGCCCAACAACATCAGAAAGTCCACCCCGAAAAAAACACACTTCCCACTTCAATCCAGTGCCATCCATGTCCTAAATGATGTCTAAATTCAACAGACCACACACAGAAACACTTGATTAATAAAGCTGTGGCTACCTGCTCTGAGCCTACTGGATGAAAGCAGGCCTGTTGGCAGACAAGGCCAGCCAAGCTTGCAGGCCTAGGCTTCAAAATGGTGGCCAAACAACATCAGAAAGCCCACCCCCAAAAACACACTTCCCACCTCAATCCAGTGCCATCCATGCCCTAAATGATGTCTAAATTCAACAGACCACACACAGAAACACTTGATTAATAAAGCTGTGGCTACCTGCTCTGAGCATACTGGATGAAAGCAGGACTGTTGGCAGACAAAACCAGACAAGCTTGCAGGCCTAGGCTTCAAATGGCCCCAAGCCACATAGCCAGGCCCAACAACATCAGAAAGCCCACCCCAAACACACACACTTCCCACCTCAATCCAGTGCCATCCACGCCCTAAATGATGTCTAAATTCAACAGACCATACACAGAAACACTTGATTAATAAAGCTGTGGCTACCTGCTCTGAACCTACTGGATGAAAGCAGGCCTGTTGGCAGACAAGGCCAGACAGGCTTGCAGGCCTAGGCTTCAAATGGCCACCAGCCACATAGCCAGGCCCAACAACATCAGAAAGCCCACCCCAAAAACACACACTTCCCAACTCAATCCAGTGCCATCCATGCCCTAAATGATGTCTAAATTCAACAGGCCACACACAGAAACACTTGATTAATAAAGCTGTGGCTATCTGCTCTGAGCATACTGGATGAAAGCAGGACTGTTGGCAGACAAGGCCAGACAAGCTTGCAGGCCTAGGCTTCAAAATGGCCACCAGCCATATGGCCAGGCCCAACAACATCAGAAAACCCACCCCAAAAAAACACACTTCCCACCTCAATCCAGTGCCATCCATGCCCTAAATGATGTCTAAATTCAACAGACCATACACAGAAACACTTGATTAATAAAGCTGTGGCTACCTGCTCTGAACCTACTGGATGAAAGCAGGCCTGTTGGCAGACAAGGCCAGACAGGCTTGCAGGCCTAGGCTTCAAATGGCCACCAGCCACATAGCCAGGCCCAACAACATCAGAAAGCCCACCCCAAACACACACACTTTCCAACTCAATCCAGTGCCATCCATGCCCTAAATGATGTCTAAATTCAACAGACCACACACAGAAACACTTGATTAATAAAGCTGTGGCTACCTGCTCTGAGCATACTGGATGAAAGCAGGACTGTTGGCAGACAAGGCCAGACAAGCTTGCAGGCCTAGGCTTCAAAAGGGCCACCAGCCACATGGCCAGGCCCAACGACAACAGAAAGTCCACCCCAAAAATACACACTTCCCACCTCAATCCAGTGACATCCATGCCCTAAATGATGTCTAAATTCAACAGACCACACACAGAAACACTTGATTAATAAAGGTGTGGCTACCTGCTCTGAGCCTACTGGATGAAAGCAGGCCTGGTGGCAGACAAGGCCAGACAAGCTTGCTGGCCTAGGCTTCAAAATGGCCACCAGCCACATGGCCAGGCCCAACAACATCAGAAAGCCCACCCCAAAAAAACACACTTCCCAGCTCAATCCAGTGCCAACCATGCCCTAAGTGATGTCTCAATTCAACAGACCACACACAAAAACACTTGATTACTAAAGCTGTGGCTACCTGTGCTGAGCCTACTGGATGAAAGCAGGCCTGTTGGCAGACAAGGCCAGACAAGCTTGCAGGACTAGGCTTCAAAATGGCAACCAGCCACATGGCCAGGCCCAACAACATCAGAAAGCCCACCCCAAAAAAATACTTCCCACCTCAATCCAGTGCCATCCATGCCCTAAATGATGTCTAAATTCAACAGACCACACACAGAAACACTTGATTAACCCATTGCATGCTCGTGACGGAACCATTCCGTCACGAGCCACGGTGGTGCTGTGCTGGTGACGGAATGGTTCCGTCACGGCCCGGCCGCCGGGCGCTGATTTTGCGCCTACTCGGCACGTTCTATTGAGCTGGCGGGGCCGTGACAGAATCCTTCTGTCACAAGCACAGCGCCACAGCGGCTTGTGACGGAGTGGTTCCGTCACGAGCATGGCGGCGCCGCGCGGCCCCCCTCCCCCTAGCGCCGTGGCGGAATTACCGCCGTATCCAAGGGGTTAATAAAGCTGTGGCTACCTGCTCTGAGCCTACTGGATGAAAGCAGGCCTGTTGGCAGGCAAGGCCAGACAAGCATGCAGGCCTAGGCTTCAAAATGGCCACCAGCCACATGGCCAGGCCCAACAACATCAGAAAGTCCACCCCGAAAAAAACACACTTCCCACTTCAATCCAGTGCCATCCATGTCCTAAATGATGTCTAAATTCAACAGACCACACACAGAAACACTTGATTAATAAAGCTGTGGCTACCTGCTCTGAGCCTACTGGATGAAAGCAGGCCTGTTGGCAGACAAGGCCAGCCAAGCTTGCAGGCCTAGGCTTCAAAATGGTGGCCAAACAACATCAGAAAGCCCACCCCCAAAAACACACTTCCCACCTCAATCCAGTGCCATCCATGCCCTAAATGATGTCTAAATTCAACAGACCACACACAGAAACACTTGATTAATAAAGCTGTGGCTACCTGCTCTGAGCATACTGGATGAAAGCAGGACTGTTGGCAGACAAAACCAGACAAGCTTGCAGGCCTAGGCTTCAAATGGCCACCAGCCACATAGCCAGGCCCAACAACATCAGAAAGCCCACCCCAAACACACACACTTCCCACCTCAATCCAGTGCCATCCACGCCCTAAATGATGTCTAAATTCAACAGACCATACACAGAAACACTTGATTAATAAAGCTGTGGCTACCTGCTCTGAACCTACTGGATGAAAGCAGGCCTGTTGGCAGACAAGGCCAGACAGGCTTGCAGGCCTAGGCTTCAAATGGCCACCAGCCACATAGCCAGGCCCAACAACATCAGAAAGCCCACCCCAAAAACACACACTTCCCAACTCAATCCAGTGCCATCCATGCCCTAAATGATGTCTAAATTCAACAGGCCACACACAGAAACACTTGATTAATAAAGCTGTGGCTATCTGCTCTGAGCATACTGGATGAAAGCAGGACTGTTGGCAGACAAGGCCAGACAAGCTTGCAGGCCTAGGCTTCAAAATGGCCACCAGCCATATGGCCAGGCCCAACAACATCAGAAAACCCACCCCAAAAAAACACACTTCCCACCTCAATCCAGTGCCATCCATGCCCTAAATGATGTCTAAATTCAACAGACCATACACAGAAACACTTGATTAATAAAGCTGTGGCTACCTGCTCTGAACCTACTGGATGAAAGCAGGCCTGTTGGCAGACAAGGCCAGACAGGCTTGCAGGCCTAGGCTTCAAATGGCCACCAGCCACATAGCCAGGCCCAACAACATCAGAAAGCCCACCCCAAACACACACACTTTCCAACTCAATCCAGTGCCATCCATGCCCTAAATGATGTCTAAATTCAACAGACCACACACAGAAACACTTGATTAATAAAGCTGTGGCTACCTGCTCTGAGCATACTGGATGAAAGCAGGACTGTTGGCAGACAAGGCCAGACAAGCTTGCAGGCCTAGGCTTCAAAAGGGCCACCAGCCACATGGCCAGGCCCAACGACAACAGAAAGTCCACCCCAAAAATACACACTTCCCACCTCAATCCAGTGACATCCATGCCCTAAATGATGTCTAAATTCAACAGACCACACACAGAAACACTTGATTAATAAAGGTGTGGCTACCTGCTCTGAGCCTACTGGATGAAAGCAGGCCTGGTGGCAGACAAGGCCAGACAAGCTTGCTGGCCTAGGCTTCAAAATGGCCACCAGCCACATGGCCAGGCCCAACAACATCAGAAAGCCCACCCCAAAAAAACACACTTCCCACCTCAATCCAGTGCCATCCATGCCCTAAATGATGTCTAAATTCAACAGACCATACACTGAAACACTTGATTAATAAAGCTGTGGCTACCTGCTCTGAACCTACTGGATGAAAGCAGGCCTGTTGGCAGACAAGGCCAGACAGGCTTGCAGGCCTAGGCTTCAAATGGCCACCAGCCACAGAGCCAGGCCCAACAACATCAGAAAGCCGACCCCAAAAACACACACTTCCCAACTCAATCCAGTGCCATCCATGCCCTAAATGATGTCTAAATTCAACAGACCACACACAGAAACACTTGATTAATAAAGCTGTAGCTACCTGCCCTGAGCATACTGGATGAAAGCAGGACTGTTGGCAGACAAGCTTGCAGGCCTAGGCTTCAAAATGGCCACCAGCCACATGGCCAGGCCCAACAACATCAGAAAGCCTCCCCCACCCAAAAATACACACTTCCCACCTCAATCCAGTGACATTCATGCCCTAAATGATGTCTAAATTCAACAGACCACACACAGAAACACTTGATTAATAAAGGTGTTGCTACCTGCTCTGAGCCTACTGGATGAAAGCAGGCCTGTTGGCAGACAAGGCCAGACAAGCTTGCTGGCCTAGGCTTCAAAATGGCCACCAGCCACATGGCCAGGCCCAACAACATCAGAAAACCCACCCCAAAAAAACACACTTCCCTACTCAATCCAGTGCCATCCATGCCCTAAAGGATGTCTAAATTCAACAGACCACACACAGAAACACTTGATTAATAAAGCTGTGGCTACCTGCTCTGAGCCTACTGGATGAAAGCAGGCCTGTTGGCAGACAAGGCCAGACAAGCTTGCAGGCCTAGGCTTCAGCATGGCCACCAGCCATATGGCCAGGCCCAACATCAGAAAGCCCATCCCAAACAAACACACTTCCCACCTCAATCCAGTGCCATCCATGCTCTAAATGATGTCTAAATTCAACAGAACACACACAGAAACACTTGATTAATAAACTGTGGCTACCTGCTCTCAGCCTACTGTATGAAAGCAGGCCTGTTGGCAGACAAGGCCAGACAAGCTTGCAGGCATAGGCTTCAAAATGGCCACCAGCCACATGGCCAGGCCCAACAACATGAGAAAGCCCATCCCAAAAAATCCAATGCCATCCAGGCCCTAAATCATGCTTGAAAATGAAATACATTAAAAAAACACCAAAGGAACAGTTGCTTCATCATGCACACATCCATGAGGCCATGACTAGCTCTGGCCTACTACTGACTACTACTACCCACAACATTTAATGAGGAATGATAGTTACCAAAATTAAATTGTAGTTGCAACAACTGCAATGCCCCCAATCAAACAGACACAACAACCACTGACTTGTAAAATATCCAATTCAAAAATCCTCAAATTCAATTGTAATGATGCAGCAGACAAATAGAGTGATCTTTCCAGCTCAAACTCCAAAGGCAGAATGACCAGGAGATGTACAAAGCACTGGGAGGAGCCTGCTGGACAGGAACAGGAAGTTGGAGATTCTATGGCACTTCCTCCCTCTCCCACCCTTTTCAAAAAATTACTCCTTGCACAATAAAGAACAGCCAAATGTCAATCTGAGGAGTTTTTTTCTTCCAAATCATCATTTCCAGAAGGTTTTATCCTGCTAAAGCTGATATTCTTCTCCAAATTGAAAATTTCACATGTTTGAGCTCTCGAGCTTCACATTACTTCCTCAGGTGCGTCCAAAATGACTTGATCGCGTTCTCTCGCTCCCTGTCGCTTTGGATATGACGTGTTTGGGTTCTCTCGCTCCTTGTCGCGTTCGATATGACGTGTCCGCGTACTCATGCTCTTGCTTGCAGTGGAGAATGACGTGTTTGAGAACTCAATCATCTCATACTCTCGCGGTGCATGATCGCGAGAAGAAAGACGTGATTGCGCGACAAATGACGTGATCGTGCGACGAATGACGTTAATGCGGGTGCGAACTCTCGAGAGATAGTGCAAAATGGCTACCACAATCCAACATCTCGTAGAGAACGCGACTGGATCGGGAAAACTTGTCGGCGAACGTGGGGATTCAGTTAAGGCGATCGCGTGTGCGGGAGAATGTATTTTTTTACCGAGCGCACAAGACAAAAATTTCCGGAAAGATGCGGATTGCGGGAATTTTCGTGCTCTCTGCGGAACGCAAAAATGTCAAATTATCGCAATTTCCGCGAGTGGAACGGAATTTGACGCCCACCCCTAAGAATATCGAATTAAATATTTAGCTGTCCCTTAATGCTCATGCAACTGTCTCACCTGCAGGGAGACCAAAAGGAGGACAGGTGACCTTGATTTCCCTTAAATACGGGTCTATTAATGTCAAGTCAGTTATCAATTCACCATGGTGTCAATTGATTTTGATTTTTTATTTCTTTCAGGTCAAGATTCCTTTAATTAATTGGTATTATAATGTTTTCAACCCAAATAGAAGTGACATTATTGTAAACCTCAAGGAGGAGATTGACAAGATCGCAGGGAAGAGGCAGCCTATGTGCATCTATTGGGTCGGGATTTTAATTGTTCTTTATGTGGACATAGCTCAGATAAGGTTTGTGGACTAACAGACACTGAAGGATAACCACTACCACATTTTATACACACCCCACAGGGAGACGCCTTAAATGACATTATTATTGTGAATGTTTTGTTTATCCTGAACGATTTGGTCAGTTACTCAGAAATTCAATACCCTACTTGTATGGGCTGAGGTAGTGGAAGTGTTATTGCCTACATGCTAATATCCAGTAAATATGCCTCCCTTTGTCGTCAGTTTTGAGGTTGAGCCAAACAATCCCAGCGACCACAACCCTCCCTAATTATAGCTACCCAGGAGAATGAAGGTGACGGCTGCCCCCTGCCGTACAATTTGAATCAAGGAGTAAGAATGAAGTGGAGAAAGATAAACCCCCCTCAATTTGAGAAAAGTATTGTAAGAACAAATGTAAGTTATTTTTTGGAATCCCTTGATTACGACTCCCCCCTGAAATGGTTATACAGGGATTTCAGGGAATTTGTAGGGATGTCTCAAGTAATCTGTTGAACCCACTATTACTAAGGGAACATAGGGAAACCAAATGGTTCAATTTCGAGTGTACAAAGGCACAAAAAGATAAAAAAAGGCATTACAAACAAACCTGAGAGATGAGGCCTAATTAAGAGTGCAAGTGAGGGGAAACATCCTTTACAACGCAACTTTTACCACGCAGTGCTATTACAGCGCAGGTTTTACAACGAAAACTATTACAACGCATTGCGCTGGGGGGCGCTCTAGGATAGGGAATAGATTTCATTTACTATCCAACACCTTCCCTAGTGTCCACGGGGACTGGAGTTGGAATAGTAAATTAAACTATTCACTATCCAGCACCCCAAAGCGCTATGCGTTGTAATGGTATGCGTTGTAAAAACTGGGTTGTAACAGCATGCGTGGTAAAAGCATGCATTGTAACGTCATTCATCTGCAAGTGAGTCTTATAAGCGCATAGTGGAACAGAGGAAGCAGGACCTGAGGAAGCAGGCCTGGGAGGACCTAGAGAGAGCAATGTGCTCAAAGACTCTAGGTGCTTTTGGGAGGTAATTAACCACCCATTGCTTTTAAAGGACTCCGGGGGTATGGATTCACTGATACCAGGGGACATGTGGCAATCCCACTTTACTAAGATTTTTAACCCGAACGGTATCATTAGTCAGGAACTAAGTCAGGGAGATCAATTAAATCCACTGACCCCTCATTATTTGAGCACCTCCCTCTCAGTAAGCGAGGTAGAGGACGCCCTAAAGAGAGGAATACACCTAAAAGCCCCATTCCCAGATGGGGTACCTCTTGATGTATTTAAAATTAACATTCAACTTTAAGCACCTCTCCTAACGCATGTCTTTAGAGCAGCAATAATGGGTCCCATTCCAACATAATGGCAAGAGGCCATAGTGGTCCCTGTGTACAAAAAGGGAAAGATGGAGGATCCGGCCTGTTATAGGCCCATTTCCTGAATTGACTCCACGGTCAGGTATTGGGGAGGGTGATTTTAGCACGCCTTGAGTCCTGGGCAGACTCCAAAGGTTTAATATCCCCTACACAATATGGTTTTCGAAGAGAAATGGGGACAAATGAACAGTGCCTTAACTTGGCGCTGATAATGGTAAGTATATGAAGGCAAGGAAGGGGTCTATACGCCTTGCCTTCATGGACTTGTTAATTGGAGCAAACTCTGTGGCATGATGGCTGAAATGGGTTTTGAGGAGCCTCTGATCACCCTATTGTGTAGGCTGCGTGCAACCACTACTGTGGCTATAAGATTTGGACCTAAGGGAGAAAGGACAGGGCCCATTGTCTCTACAGAGGGAGTCCGCCAAGGGTGCATATTGGCCCCATTCCTCTTCCTTCTATACACAAATCGAGTAGAATCAGCTCTAAAAGGTCAGGAGTTAGATTTTCCTAGGAAGCCGATACCGTTGATGTCATATGCGGACAACACAGTTTTAATGGCTTTAACCGCTAATAGCCTACAGAAGTCTTTGAACTCATTTACAGATTTTATGCTAGCTCCAGATTTAAAGGTTGATTTGACTAAATCCTATGTCATGGTCTGTGGACCAAGTCATACCGAATCTAGAAAGTTCATGGTAAAGGGGAAGACAATTGATACATTTTTAAATTTTGATTACTGAGGGAATGTTTTTACTAATAAACTGACCTGGGAACACCTCATTATAATTCAACAAAAAGAGAGGCAGGGAGAAAGTAATCATACACTCTTAATCCCCAATGATACTGACTTAAACAAGAAAAGAGTGTAAGAACTCTAATAACGACAAAAAGAGCAGTAAAACAGGGATACAAAAGACCAATTAGGTTTGTATAGAAAGCCCTCACTCACCAACCTGGTTGGTGACATGCTTCATCATAGGGCCCCACTGGGAGAGGCCGAATGCCTCCCCAGTGTGCTACTACGCCATATTTACTGCGGAGCGGGTATTGTGAAATAGTGAATGATAAGTGATAGTGGTGGTGGTGAAGATTAAAAATGTCTAAGTTGTATCAAAAAAGTATTTAATGTTTGATCAATTGGACGTATTAAAATTTCACAATTTCACGAGGCTATCCCATGTCTTTGCTCTGTAAAAGGAAAATTTTATGAAATTGGCGTAGGGCATTTTTTTGATAATCCTAATAGTATAGATACGAGCACGGAATTGACTATAAAAAATGCATATCGTGTTGAGCTCGACAATTGTTGGGGGCCAGCAAGGCAACTACCTCATACCGATCAGCCTGTTTTACCAGGAATGTACAATTTAGGCTTCTGTTGACTAGATTTAGGCTCTGCTCATTGCACTTTTTAGGGGCATTTCCTAAACAGGTCAGATGGTGCAATAATCTTACATCTTGCCCTTGTGAAAACCTGTCCCAACAAAGCACCCTGCACTTTATTTTTTTAATTTATTTATTAAAGAAGTTATTTATAGCGCTGGCCAGACCCTAGGGTATCGGAGCACTTTACAGCAGATACATTGCAGAGATTCACAACACAAAAACAAAAGAGCTACACTTTACCCTTTTTTGTACACTCTACAAGGTCCCAAGAGTTCAGTTCCTTATACCACTGTTAAAAGACATCAGACCATGTCATTTTCAGGAGGATTTGAACTTTTTATTATCCTTGTCTACTGAAGTAACCTGCATGGCAGTTTTAAATGTTATTAGAATGGTGTTATCAATAAGGAAACAATATGAAATGTAATCAAATTCTGGTGTCTCTTTTTTAGAAGCCCAATTTTTAAACCTGTTTGGAAATCTTGAAATATGTGAGCTATATGATTTTATTGTACCTTTTATGTAATGTTTATGTGTGTTTCATGGATGTTATACTTTTATGATTAATTCTAACCGAACATAGTTATTCTTGACTTGACCACATACACTTTACCACCATAATATCTACAACAAACACCTAATTTAAACTATAAAATAATAAAACACAATCAAAATGTATTTTTAAATTAAAAACTATTACTATTAACCACAAATAATTAAATAATTACAATGTATGTAATATCCATCCTTTACCCCTTTAAAAGTAAAAACAGAACACACAAGAATAAACAATTACCCAAAATAAGTATATCTGAATTAATTAAACGCAAATTACTTCCCACCCTGTACTCCCACAACACACACCTAAAATTAATTACACAATTACCATAATTAACTACCAATTAATTTAAATAATTAACAACCAATTATCAATTCATCAATTACAAATAAATGACTTCCCACTCTTTACACCTATCAACACCACAACACACACCTAGGATTAATTACACAATTGCCATAATTAATTACCAATTAATTAATTAAAATGATTTAACAACTAATTATTAATTCATAAATTAAACATAAATTACTTCCCACCCTTTACACCTATAAACACAACACACACCTAAAATTAATTGTACAACTACCATAATTCATTACCAATTATTAATTCAAGTTAATTAACAGCCAGTTAATAATTCATCAATTAAAAATAAATTACTTCCACCCTTTACACCTATAAACACCACAACACACACCTATTTTCAATTACACCATTACCATAATTAATTAACAAAATAATAATAAAATGTAATAATCCACATTTGTAAAGCGCACAATCACCCGTTGGGGTCTTGAGGCGCTGGGGGATGTCGGAAAGATTAAGCAAGCTATTGCCCAGAGACACATGGTGCTGGGCTAATCTGCCGCCGGGGAGCGAACCGTGATCCCCAGATTCCAGAGTCAATCGCCCTAGCCGTGGCGCCACACCTCTTCCCTTCCCAACCAATTATTAATTCATGAATAATAAATTACTTTACACATTTAACATTATAACATCTCAATTAAACAAATATTAATCAATACAAAATAATTTATTAGAATTCATTTGCTTCCCACCCTATTCCCGCACAACCCGCTACGGAACTAAAAAAGCAAAATTCTGTTAAATAAATGAATACCCACTAAAAATTTAACGTATATATTAAAAATAAAAACTATTCTTACACATAAAAACATACATCTCATACATATAAAATATATACTAAAATACATAACATTAATAAAAAATGATATTTTTAACAACTATATTTTTGCAAACTACATTAAACACGTTAATATTTTTTAAATCAATATTACGTACCATAAGTCGATATTCCTGACCACGTTATTCTTGCTGTCGATATTTCTGAACAACAACATTTATGACTCGATATTTGTGCAACTCAATATTTTTTACTTGATATTCTGTCTCTGCACCGCTACGTGTTCAGCCTCAGGGTCCAGGCCTGAACTGAAGAGCCAGTCTTAGATTACTTTCTCCAACTGGTGGTATATGGAGGGGAAGTGGGATGACTGCCACCCTGGGCTGTCACCCCTTACTCTGAGATGCTGCAGAGGCCAGAGAACCCTTGATGGCCCAGGGTGTGGCTATTGACACTGACAGCTGTCACTGGCCTCTGTTGGTTACTGTCCTTCTGAGCAGAGTTTTCCTTGGGTTGGAGACAGAAATCTGATCCAAGGGGCTAAATGGACCACATCACTTTGTAGGCCATGCTGGTACTTACTCAGAGGCATCTGTAAGTTAACCCTCTCACTGTTAGGCTTTTCCACCACCCTCTGCTAAGCCTTTTTTTTGCTATTTGGAATCATTCATGCTAAGGCCATCATAACTTTTGGTTCACATAAATTATCCATGCCAAATTTGCGTTCTTTGTTTCCAACATCCTGAGGATGCTAAAGGTACACAGGGTTCGCGGATTCCTTTGGAGGAGGCTGAGAAGTTAGCCAAAGTGCAGTGAAAACGTGTTTTTTTAGGAAAAATGTTAAAGAAAATGATGCAGAAGAAAGCGTCTGCTTTTTCCCATAAAATGGTACCAACAAAGAGTTTGCAGCTTTTTGGAACAGGCAGACTTTAGTCAGAAAACTAAATGATTCTACACAATGTTGGATTTTACTGGGACGTAGCCTCTTTTTTGTGCTTTAAACCTCCTTGTAGTTAGTGATTGAAATTGGTTGGAAACCAATATTGTATCCCAGAAAGCTATACATTTCTGAAAACATGGACAAAATTCTGAATTCAGCGAGGGGTCATTTGTGTAGATCCTTCAAGGTTTTCCTACAGAAAGTCACAGTTAAAATACAAAAATATTAATATTGAGTTGAAAAAAACCAGCCATTTTTCAAAGCAATGTACGATTACATCTGCTGTACCCTTCCGGTTGTGGAAGATATATAAGGATTGTAGGTTTACCATGAACCTGAGGTACCCAGAGCCAATAGCTGACCTGCACCTTGCAATGGTTTTTAATTGTGTACTGGGTATACAGGAGTTCATTTGGTAAAATATTAAGAGTGAAAAAAGGTACAAAGGAAACTTATGAATTATTGAAATGGAAACAAGAAATGAAGTTTAGAAGCAGTGGCAATTCGCACATCTCAGAATTTGTGGGTCCCATAATAGCAAGTGAATTAGAGGGCATTTTTTTTTAATGACTTCTTTTTCATACAGTGTCTTGCATTTGGAAGGTAGAATTGCATAGAAAGACAGTTGGAAATAACACTTGTTCTACTATCCTATGTTCCTCCAAGCCTCCCGATAAAAATGGCACCTCACTTGTGTGAGTATGTCTTGTGCCACAACAAAAAATGGCCCAAAATGCAACGGGGCGCATCATATTTTTCCACTGAAAATGTACCCTTTTTTGCAATGTGCCCAGCTGTGGGTTTTGGGCCTTAGCTCAGCCAGCACCCAGGGAAACCTACCACACCTGCACATTTCTGAACATTAGACACCCAGGGGAATCAAGGATGGGGTGACTTGTGTGGCTCTCACCAGGTTCAGTTACCAAGAATCTCTTGCATATCTCAATATTTGTCTAAATGCATATTATTCTCACATTTCTGTTATGGAAAACTCTGGAATCTGAGGGGAGCCAGAAACATCCGTCTACCCAGCATTCACCCTAGTCTCTCAATAAAAATGGTACCTCACTTGTGGGGGTAGGCCTAGTGCCCGTGACAGGAAATGGCCCAAAACACAATGTGGAAACATCACATTTGTCCACTGAAAACTGAGCCTGTTTTTTCAGTGTGCCTAGCTATGGATTTGCGCCCTAGCTTAGCAGGCACCAAGGGAAACTTAGCAAACCTGTACCTTTTTGAAAACAAGACACTCAGGGAATTCAGTATGGGGTGACTTGTGTGACTCACCGGGTTCTGTTACCCAGAACCCAATATCCCTTCCAAACCTCAAACTCTTCAAAGCAAAATATTTTCCTCACATTTTTAGGATGGGAAGTTCAGGAATCTGTGAGGAGCAACATAATTCCAGGCAACCCTCAAGTCTCCCAATAAAAATGGTACCGTACTTGTGTAGGTAGGCTTAGTGCTCACAATATAAATGGCCCAAAAACACAATTTGGACACAACATTTTTCCCCTGAAAACTTTTTCAAGAGTGGCACCTGTGAATTTGAGTTCTAGTTCAGCTGGCACCAAGGAAAACCTAGCAAACCTTCAAATTTTTTAAAACTAGACACCCAGGGGAATCCCGGATGGGGTGACTTGAGTGGCTCTCATCAGGTTCTGCAAACCTCAAAATATGTCTAGAAAATCAAATTTTCCTCACATTTCTGTGATGGAACGTTCTGTAATCTGCTGGGAGTCACAAACTTCCATGTACCCAGCATTCCACCAAGTCACCAGATAAAAATGGTTTGTCACTTGTGCGGGTAGGCCTAGTGTTCGGGACAAGAAATGGCCCAAAATGTACAGTGGAGACATCAAAATTATCGACCACAAAACGACCTGCTTTTGCTGTGGACTAACCTGCATTTTGGGTACTAGACTCAGCAGCCATCTAGTGAAACCTACAAAACCCAGACATTTCTGAAAACGAGATACCTGGGGATGTCCAGGGAGGTGTGGCTTGTGTGGATCCCCAACTTTTTATCACCCAGCATCCCCTGCAAACCTCTAATTGTGCACAAACAAAATCAAATTCTCCTTACATTTTTGTGTGGGAAAGTTGTGGGCTCACAGGGCCTTTACAAATTTCATACCACCCACGGTTACCCCAGGTCTCCCGACAAAAATGGTCCCTCACTTGTGTAGGTGGGCCAAATTCCTTTGACAGGGAAGGGTCCAAAATATATTGTGTAGATATCAACATTATCTATGACAAAACAACATGGTTTTGCAAGCGCTGAAACTGTGTTTTTGTTCCCAGGCTCAGCAGCTATCTAGGGAATCCCACCAAACCCAGATATTTCTGAAAACTAGACACCCGGGGAGTCCAAGGATGAGTGGCTTGAGTGGATCCTCCACATTTTTCGAACCCAGAATCCCCTGTAAACCTCAAATTTAGCTAAACAATCACATTTTTTTTACATTTCTGTGAGGGACCACCATGCCGCCAAAACATTCATACCACACAGCATCCCCCTCGGTCTCCCGTGTAAAATAATACCTCACTTGCGGGGGTGGTCTAAGCAGAGTCAGCCTCAATACGTATTAAAAAAAATGCGCTTATCAGCTCACTGTGATATCCCCTCAACCTCTACACATTTTTGCCACTTCCCTGTCACAGGCACTTGGCCCACACACACAAGAGCCTCCTCAGGTACTGGACCCTTGGCTGGCATCAAAGTGCACTCCTCTGACTCAAAAGGGGAACTTTTAGGCTCTTCACAACTGCAAGTGTGTCCATTCATGCCCATGCTGACCGCTAATGTGAAGCTCCGGTGAACCAGACTGGTTATGCTTCAGCAACTGCCAGTGACAATCGGCAACCTGAGATATGCATTTTATGGTACAGCATTGACAGCCTGCTCTTCGCGCTACAGTGATGACCATATGTGATACTTTGCTTCCCCTCGAGGCCTCCTCCACTTCGAACAGACCTCTTCATACTGGACTTTGGAAGGTACTGTAAGTATGGGAACATTTACATTACAGTATTTAGAGGCAATCTAAATGCCAAGGACTTATTTAAATCCTAATGTATGTTGTGAACGAAGAATGCAATACATGTAATACATGTTTTCAACTGTAAAATTGTGTGTTTATATTAATGTGTTTTCCTAGAGTAGATGGGGGCTTCTTTCACATTTGCTGGAGATCCATCTCTGAATATCTTGAGACTATAATTCTCTTCATCGGGGATTGCTCTGAGCCTATTTCTCGTTTCACAATATGTCTGCTGATTTAAAGCTGCTAATACTTTCCAGCTTCATATTTTCTTGGATGTGCAAAAGTGTTATACTTATGCATTTATTATCTAATCAGAAAGAACTCTTTATTGGAGTTCTAAAATTCTCTTCCAAACTGATTAAATTTCTATCAGAGAAATTTCTTTATGTAACACGCTTGATATATTATTATAATATTAACTATTGTACTTTAAAATATTGTATTCTTCCTTATATTGAAATAACGATTATTGGATAATTTTTTATGCTGATCCTTAAAAGACAAATTCTTATTGGACTAAATGATGAAACTAAATAATTGATTAATAAAAGCATTTATTGCACACAAATTCTCTTTATTGACAGTACTAAAGCCTTTAATGAATTTATAGTTATATAATTTTGGGGTAAATGAGTAATCCTTGTAACTTCTCCTTTCAATGAACAAAAGCCCTTACGACCAATGGCAGGGGGTTAATGATTATAACCAAAGATTAAGATATAGAAAACCCAGCACAATTAAGTGGTAGCCAGAGGATGGTTTATGTCACAGGAGAGAAAGGTGCTGAAAAGTAACAGAAATAAATTGCCATGCCCCTTAAGTCCAAAGGCTAAACTTGAAGACAGAAGTACTTTGAAGTTCTGAAGGCGGTCACAGTGGTGGTGATGTGAGAACCAATAGGATTGTGCTTGGCAAGTGTCTTTATTCAGAGTTTTGAATTGTGTTGAAGTTATTTTTATGTGTCTTGTGTTTTGGTAAATTTGATAGATTAGTTGTCTATGCAATCAATGTTGAGCAGTTGAAGTAGTTATTGGACTCAACATAGTCCGAGATCCCAGGATTGTTAAGAATTAATACGTTGAAGTATTGTTTGTCTGCTAAGGTTGTGTAGTCCAGGTTAGTGAGGTACCATCGATTGCACATTTGGAATAGGGACTATAACAATTTGTTGTGATTGTATTAATATTGATTGATGTTAGTGGAACCTATTGCACAAATATGAAACTATATCAGTCAGGGTGATTGTTTCCCGTTGGTCGAGTTTTCATTCATGTATGTATGAGGAAGTCAGAAGGTGTTAGGGTGTTATTTCAAATTGTTTCTTCTGTGAACTAATTACTTTGAATTCTTTAGCAGAGTAGACAAGAGTTATTTATTTATTGTACTTGCTTAAAGTTTTAGAATTTTGTGCATGAGAAGATTTTAAAGGAGGGTGAAAGGCTGTAAGGGGTAAGAACTATGACAGTCTGCTGCACTGGGATAGGTCAAATAGTGTGAAGAGCTGCAACAGGATTGGTCTACTAGTTATCAGGTGCTAAACTGTGAAAGGCTTACGAAAGAAGGGTGTGGCAGAATTAGAGGAAGATATTGACGTGTAGGGAATTATAAACTGAACAAAAATATTGACATTTACTGGATCGATATTTGCTCATTTATTGTTAAATGTTTGCAGTTATGAAAAGTTTCAAAGCCCTTAGAGATTTGATGAGCGGTGAAGTGCAAGTCTCTACTCAGAAGGCTGAAAAGGCTCCAACAGAAGGTACGCCAGATCATTATATGTTAGTGGCTTTGTCAATGGCATAAGTTCATAGAAAATAAAGGAGCATTCAGATTTCCATACTATGATAATTTTTATTTAAAGATTTATGAACATTTGAGGGAAAGGTTATCTGAAATGAAGCCACCTTCTAGACCCACACAGAACAAAGCATTAAATGATTGGGAGCGAGCAGTTCATGCCAAGGAGAAAAAAAAGGTATCAGAATAGAGCAAAGAAAGCAGCACAATATTATGCGGATGCTCTGAAATGGAATGAAGGACAGCAGAGATGGAGGAAATGAATAGTTGAGGGAGTTAGAATGTATTCAGCAATAACAACAGAAAAGAATTGGAAACAGGGAAATGATCATGAGGAGCTGGTAAGGAAAACTTATACTGAAAGTGATTCAGGGGATGACATTTTAGATGGTTTGTTGTCCTCACGTCCACCACCATATGTAGCCCCAACATTAGGTACAACTTCTAGTGATAGAGTGGCTACAGATTCTGTTAACCTGAATAAAATTCTGATTGAGATACCACTTCCAGTACTTTTGATAGCAACTGCACCGGTCAAAGGAGCACCTACTGTAATTGCACCGGCTGTTACTGCTTCTCTTGTGACTGTTAGTGCCCCGGTGTCACAAGTTGTGTCAGTTCAGGCTTTGGAGGTTCCTATAGCAACTGCACCAATAATTATTATACATAATCCAGTTGTTCCAGATGCTGTAGGAGGAGTAGCTGCCCCAGGGTTTTTCCCAACATCGCAAAACTCACAGATCTTTGCTTGGAACCACAGCAAAATATCCAATCATTTGGGAGAAGGGTGAAGGATTATTTTTACAAGGATTATTTTTACAACACCAATTGCAAAGGGAGAGAAGGGACTGTTTGATGATACAATTTTTCCTCCATGGTTTGAGGGAACTCCTGAAAATAAAGGAACAGAAGATGCAGAGAGACCAACTAGTGGCCAGAAAAGGTTGCGATCACTAAATGTATCAGACTGAAGGTGGAATTGAGCGCGATTATTATAGGCTGTTTAGACATTTGACATCTGAATCAATATCAGGAGAATGAATTAATGTAAGTGAGTAAAGAAATCACAATACGTGCAGATGCCACACATGATAGACTGACAGAATTGACAGAATTGACAGGGAAGTATAAGATTGATCTCTCTAAGAACGCTACTTTACAGAAAAGCTTTAGGGTGCAATAAGATGATGATAGTATGGTAACTATGTGGTCCTCAGGAATGAGACAGCAATTGCTGAATTGGTGGAGTGCATTTGAATATGGAACAATTTTGAAAGGTTACAGAGCAAGTGGGCAAAGAAACAGGGAGAGAAAAAGAAACAACCAGATACTAGAGAAGCTAATGGTAAGCCACCACCAGTACCCCAGATAAGGATGAGATTTTATCTTTCCCAATGAGGAAGATACAAGGAGGAGGGTATGTTCATGTGTCGTGAAGTAGAGGTGATATTGCAACATTGAAGAACAACTTTAGAAATATTAAGGGAGGGTCCAACCCAATGGTATACACAATTGACAGGTTTGTGAAGACTTCGAAGGTTTTGTGGACAAATCTCAATACTTTCTAGGATATTGTGGTAGTGAGTAACCCTGGGTGGAGTTCCAAGGAGTTAAAAATAAAAGTCATTGATACTCCGCTCCGCCCCAGGCACACAAAACATTTAGCAAAAACCACTTACCTTCTCTTCTGCGCAGTTCACGCACAATGTAATACATAGGGGGATGCGAGGAAAAGGAAGACGACAAGAAGGAGAGACACTTCAGTGAGGAGGAGGGCAGCCCGCAGACAGCAGAAGAGAAGGTAAGTGTTTTTTTATTGTTTTGAAGGGGGCTGACTTGGGCTGAGGGGCATTCTCCGCTCCACGTCGGAGGTGTGCCGCAACTTTACGTTCCCAGCGGAGCGCGGAGTTGGTTAAACTCTGCATGCTCCGCTGGCCGAGCAGAGTACTCAGCCTGGGCTTAGTAGTGAGTGATTGATGGGCTGAATTTAGGATAGCTGTGCATTGACCATGTACAGAACCTCCAAGGACTGCAAATATCCATGCACCCTCACCTGTGGTGATGACAAAGTATGATGAGGTGACTACATTTTTAAAAGGAAAAATTCAAGCAAGGGATATTGATTGTTTGAAGAGCAATAGAACTATTCAAGAAGCTAAAGAATCAGTACATACTTATTACGGATTATTGCTGCAGGTGTTTAAACAGCACAGAGGACAAAAACATCCAGAAAAAGGAGTTATGGGAAGTTTTGTGTCACAGTTCGCTCTTGGGATGCAACCAAAGATCAGCATGCACATACAACAGAATGTGATATGTTGGCAGACAAAACCTTGAGATTTGATCCTGAGGTATGCAAAATAATGTAGTGATGAGCAAGCAACGAAGCAAAAGAGGATTAAAGAGAAATTCATGTTGGCCCAGACTAAACTGGCTCAGAAGGGGGTTCAGAATAAGCCATATGTAGGGAATGTTGGTGAAATGCTGAGCATTAATTTCAAGAATGGAGAACAGATAGTCCAAGGTGGAGTGGGTGCCTCTCAGTGTAGAAGTCAAGGTGTTCTAGTAATCGAAACTCAGAGTTAGACATTCAAGAAATAAACTCCCTGTCATTATTGCAATAGGCTCAGGCATTGGAAGAGGGAGCGTAGACAGAATCCTAATCGAGTAAATGGTGATGGGCCAATGCAACGTGTAAATCAAAAGCAAGCACAAAATGTTCCAATTCAGGTTCCAATCCAGCGAATGCAGAAGTCAACACATCCACAAGTCACTATAATGCAGGTCCCCCAACCACAATCACCCACACAGTATGGGTAATTCCAGATTTAATATGAATCAAGTATAAAGGGCAAATTCAAATCCATTTCAAAATCAGAACCAGTTTCAACAGTTCCCCATGTGGGAGGATGAGAGCTTTGATTCCAACAATTCCCAATGACGGTGCCTTAGGTGGGAGGAAGATTGCATGCTTGGTGCTTTCTTAGAGATAGACCAAAGAGGGGTCCATTTGTAGAAGGAGAAGTGAATGATCACCAAGTGTCATTTCTCATTGACACAGGCACTACCTGTTCTACACTTAGAGCAGTGCAATCCCAGGCCTACCCCTCTAGGGAAAGAATATCCATGTTCAAGGAGTCACAAATAAGTAAATAACCAACTCTGTTTCATAGAAAGTTACCTGTAAAAATAGATTAATTTGAGGAAGATCTCCAATTTGTTGTTAGTAATTCCTGCCAATTTGTTAGGAAAGGATCTTCTGTGCAAGTTACATTGCACCATATACTGCACACCAGATGGTGTTGAATTTCAAACATATCAGATTGTATCCTGTAAGAACGATAGAGGTATACCTCCTGATTTATGCGATACTGTAAAATCAGAAGTATAGGATTTTTTCAGGAAAAGACATCAGGATAATCAATAGTGAAGAATCATCATAAAGCAATACAAAGTATTTCCGAGAACACCCCTAATAATCTTACTTACTGAATGGGTGACTGGAATTACTCTAGTGATTGAAAACATGCTAAAGCAAGGGATTTTAAAAGAAGATGTTAAAATTCTTAGCAAATCACCGATTATGGGTTTACAGAAGCCCAACTACAAGTATCAAATTTTACAGGGTTTTCAAAAAATTAATAGTACTGTAGTTCCATGTTGTCCTGTAATACAGAATTGAGCAACAATACTAGTTCAGAATCCCTGCATTGTGGATTGGTTTAATGTTGTGGGATCTTTGCTAGGCCTTCTCCTCTATCCCATCATATGAGAGCACTAAATTCTTGTTCTCATTCTTATTCAAAGATAGAGTTTTGGCATGGAATTGAGTTCCACAAGGGTATATAGAGAGCCCTCTGATCTCTAATCAGATCCTGAGAAAGAAACGTGAGGCTTTACAAATGTGTTGCAATTTTGTTCTTGGACAGCGCATTGATGATTTACTTGTGGCATCACATACACAAGAAGCTTGTAAACAAGACACAATTGGTCATTTAGCTGAGAACGGACACAAGGTATACCTGAGCAAATTATAATACTGTCAGAAAGAGGTCATATATTTGTGATATCTCATTGAAAAAGGAATGAGAAAGATGTCACTAGACAGAATCACAACCATACAAAAAATTTATCCACCCAAAATGCAGAGAGAAGTCAGAATGCTCCTGGGAATGGTTGGCTACTGTAGACAGTGGATACCCAACTTTTCCCAGGTAGCAAAGCCTTTACTGAGGCTGACATATACGTATGTGCCTAACCTGCTTCCATGTGACAAAATAACTTGAAAGTGTTCCTAAAACTGAGAGAAAGTCGCTCTGTGTCCTGGCACTGTGAATGTTTAATTACAGTGACACTTTCACATTGTTTAGCAGTGAGTGGGAGGGATGCGCTCTCTCTGTGTTTGCTCAGTTGCATGGAGACTCTCATAGTCCTGTGGCATTTTTTTCAACTACACTAGACCCAGTAGCAGCAGGACTGCCTAACTGCCTTAAAGTGGTGGTGGTGGTTGGCGTCAGTATTCAGAGAAGTGAGAGCACATTGATGGGACACCCTCTTCCAGTGATGGTCCTACACTCCATAGAAATATTGCTCACACATACTAAAGCACACTATTTGACAAACAACAGACTTACAAAGTAAGAATAAATAATTGTTGCTGCTGAAAATGTAAATCAAAAAAAGGTATCAAACACTCAATCCAGCAACATTGTTACCATTGCCTGATAATGATATTGAGGGAGATGAAGTTCAACATGACGTATTTGATGTTATGGATTTATGCACCAAGCCAAGACCAGATATTAAAGATGAACCTCTCAATGAGCCTGAGTATATAAGTTCAGCGGATGGCCCATGCTCCTGAGACAATGAGGGGATTTTGAGAGAAGCTTATGCTGGTTGTACAATTCCAGAGGTAGTGGAAACCTCCTGGCTTCGACGTGTTATGTCTGCACAAGTGGTGGGATTGATCGTCGTAACACAAGCCTGCAATCTTTCAGCTCAATTGAGAGTGACTGTATATACAGATAGTCAGTATGGCTGGTGAGGTCCATGACTTTGGGCTGTTGTGTTCATAGAGGGGATTCATGACATAATCTGCATTACTGATAAAAAATAGTGAATATGTGAAGAAACTACTGGAGCCTTTACAATTACCACAAGACATTGCTGTAGTTACATGTACAGCCTACAGAAGTGGCAATGAATATGTTACAGTTGGGAAATAAATATACCAATGAAGTTGCATTGCACAATTGTGACATGCATATTTTATGGAGAATATGCAAATTAATCTGATGAGGACACCACCATTTCAATGCTGTTGTCAATAGCTGATATGTGGGAAGAAACAATAGATTTTAAGAGGACATTTCAGAGGTAGAACAGCAAGGATGTGTTAAAAATGTAAATGACATTTGGGTTTCAGCAGATGGAAGACCAATGTAAATGACATTGGGTTTCAGCAGATGGAAGACCAACGTTGATAGAAAAATGTTCATGGCCCTGCACACATTGAGAGGAACGCAATGGTAAGATTGTTCAAGCAGAATTTGTTTAATCACTGATTCACAGCACTGGCTGAGAAACTATGTTGTAGGTCCGTGACATGTCAGCAGGTGAATGGAGGGAGAAGAACACCTGCAACATTAAGTCAGGCTGGAAGATCAGGAGGACTCGTTAACTGGATGCAGTTGAATTTCATCAAAATGCATCTCTGAAAAGATCTGAGATATGCCCTGGTTATAGTGTGCAATTTCTCCCGAAGGGTGGAAACCTACCCAACATGAAGAAATATCTCACTCTAGCAAACCTGCTGTTAAGAGAACGTATTCCATGGTTCAGATTTCTTGTTTCTCTGGAGTCAGACCAATGGCCTCATTTTAAAATTATGGTCCTTAGAATGCTATGTGTGGCCCTTCGAGTGGAGAAGTGATTGCATTGTAGCTATCATCCTGAAGTTTCGGTGTTACATTAACAGCTAAATGAGAAATTGAAATCACATTTAGCCAAAGTTTGTGCATGTACATAATTGAAATGGACAGAAGCTTTACCCTTGGTGTTGGGATTCTTTGAATCTTTGAAGCACTCCTGACAGGAAAACTGGATTATTGCCCCATGAGATACTCATGGGACGTGAAATATAACTGCCTGCTGTGCCTTCGAATGCACTCATGAACATCACATGATATGATACTCAACTATTGTATAGGATTAGCTGAAGTTTTGCATTCTGTTTCTCACTAGGTTGGAGATGCTACTGTGACTCCGAATCAGGGTTACTGCCACAATCTTGACCCTGAAAACTGGATTTTGATCAAAAAGCACGTTTGAAAATTCTGCCTGGAGCCGAGCTGATAAGGGATCCTGATCATCAACACTGCTCAGAAATATGCAGGAATACCTATTTCAAATAACGTTCGTAAAAGGAATGCTACCGAGTGCTGGCTGAAAAACCTTACACCAGATGTCATCTATTTACAAGAAACCCATCATAAAGACCATGCAGAGTCAGCTAAACTCTTCAAAAGCTGGGTGGGCTATAACATATCTGCCCCTGCTGGGATGGCTCAGAGAGGAGTTTCCATACTAATAGGGAGACATGTCGGGTTTAATCTTGAAGGGACTTGCATGGACATTAGAGGTAGATGGGCAGTAGCACACTGTAAATTAAATAACGTCAGTGTTATTCTTGCTACAGTTTATGCACCAATTCTTGACGACCCTCAAGTCATTCTACAAGTAAAACAGGCAATAACTGGTCTGCCCGGGCCAATAATCTGGGGGGGAGATTTTAATCTATTGCAAAACCCGCGATTGGACTCGACTAAGAAAGATCGTCGTC
The DNA here is from genome assembly GCF_964261635.1 of Lissotriton helveticus. NCBI lineage: Eukaryota > Metazoa > Chordata > Amphibia > Caudata > Salamandridae > Lissotriton > Lissotriton helveticus. The sequence goes on from NC_136069.1 coordinate 1,476,675,591, forward strand.
AGAATAAACCCCAAGTTGCTTTAGCAGTCCAAAGTTGTAAAATAGATCTTGATCTTATTGACCACTGGCGAAAGTTAAATCCTATCAAGCGCGAGTATTCATGCCACTCAGCAAAATACAATTCAGCGTCAAGGTTAGATTTTTTTCTGTCATCCCATGATTTAGTATTATACAATTATGCGCATCTACCTAATGCTTTCTCAGACCATGCAGCTCTTTGTATGGAGGTCAATCTGGGGAATCACGAAGCTAGATCTAAAAGTAGATGGTTTTTTAATAAACTTAATCTCCTTGACCAACAATGGTGCACAGATATTAACGAAAGGATTGAGCAATTTTTTATACAGAATAGAGGTTCAGCCCCATTAAATATAATCTGGGATGCTTTTAAAGCCACTCTTCGTGGAATAATTACATCTAAAGAAATCCCTAAACTGAGGGCAAAAAGGGAGGAGAAAATCAAACTCCAAACTGAACTTTCTCAGGCAGCCCAAGAGTATTTTAGGGTCAGATCTAAGATCTCTGGTCACAAACTCAACGTGGCAAAATGCAAAATGAAGAACTTTTATTATGATTTAGGCGAGACAAATAGCAACCTATATGCACAAAAAATATATGAAGAGAGTGAATATACAGGAAAGCTTCTGGCCTGGCAATCTAAAGAAAAGCAAGTTCACAATAGAATAGATCAGCTATTAGACCCTACTACTAAAATACAAGTTAAGACCACCACCTCTATTGGCGAACTGTTTTTAAAACATTATGAGGGAATTTATCAAGTATTTGAAGGGGCTACATCTGACTCTACCTTGGAATTTTTAGAACAACTTGAAATACCTAAATTAGATCTTGAGGGCATTAATTATCTTACTCAAGATTTCACATTATTGGAATTAGAGGAAGTGATAGAGTCTTTCCCCAACGGTAAGGCCAACGGTGAGGATGGCCTTCCCATCGAATTTTTTAAAAGATTTGAGGGAACACTACGCAAAGAACTTCTGAAATTAGTTAATAACTTACTCCAAGGTGGTCCCCCACCGGATTCCTTCCACATAGCGGTGGTGGTCAGTATTTTAAAAAAGGGAAAGGACAAGGAAAATATAAATTCATACCGCCCGATTAGCCTTCTGAATACAGATTATAAAATTTTTACAAAACGTTTAGCAAACCGATTAAATAAAATAATAGGATCCCTGGTAGCTCACGATCAGTGCGGTTTCATTGCAGGCAGACACCTTCATTCCAACACTACATTTTTATTGGAGGCACTAGATTATTTTAAAACTAATAAGGTGAAGGCTCAAATTTGGTTTTTAGATGCGGAGAAAGCCTTCGATCTAGTCTCTTGGGATTGCCTGTTTGCAATTTTACGCAGTTTTAATTTCCCGAATGTTTTTATTTTTCTCCTACAACAATTGTATGTGAATTCTAGGGCACAAATTATCATTAATAATACAAATATTGGGTCCTGTAAAGTCACTAGAGGTACGCGACAGGGATGTCCCCTGTCGCCAATTTTATTTGCATTATTTATCGAACCTCTCGCAATCGCCATCAGGAATATTAAAGCTGACACAGCCCCAATATTAGGAATGACAAATATAAAACTGTATGCAGATGATATTGCCCTTTTTATAGATTCTAAACCCTCTAGTCAACGGAGGATCTTAAAAATCTTCTCTGATTTTCAAAAGCTAGGGGGTTATAAAATTAATGTAAACAAAACGGAAATTATTCTGGTGAACTGCACTATAGACACTTTAGCTCCGGAATTCAGGCGGATATATAACACAAATCCAAAAAGATATCTTGGAATATTTGTATCAGATAGCCTAGACGACCTTTTTGCACTAAATTTTTTACCTTTACTAAAAAAGGTGGGCTCACTTTTAGACCGGTGGAATTTGTTACCCCTGTCTATTATAGGGCGTGCATCGCTAATTCGTATGTCGGTATTACCCCTTTTTAATTTCCTTTTTTGTGCAATTCCCTGCGCAATCCAGGCCTCTTATTTTAAAAAAGTAGAAGCGCTGATTTCTTCTTTCCTATGGGCAAAAAAATCTTCCAGACTTCCACTGAGCACTTTGTATTTATCATTTACACAAGGAGGGCTGTCCCTCCCAAATATTAGAGAATATTATTTTGCGTCTTTTGCACATTATAGTCACAGGTTTTCTGTTTTAGATCTCCATGAGTCGGATGATTTTTTTATCAAAAGGATGCTGTTGGAATTGAAAATTTATGACCCAGTGAGAATCACTAAAGATCCAAAAAAAGTACGCTATAAATCCCTGCAGTGGATCTTTAAGGTGAAAACTCAGTTTTTTAAATTCTATGGATTACCTAATTTTAGCAGCAAGACAGATTTAATGAATTTTAGCTTGGGAGACGCTGGATGTATGGACAAATATATATTAACTATTTGGAAGGAGAATGGCTTTGAGAAAATTGAAGACTTCCTCTTGGGCAACAGATGGAAATCCTGGGATGAAATCAATAGTCAGTTAATCCATTCGCACTGTATGCTGAACTGGTCCTTCATCAGGATAAATCCAAAACTTAGAGAACTCACTATAGGAAATCTATTCATGAAAGAAAATATTTCCACTATCCTTAACAACAAAACACAAAAGAAAATGAGTATTTGGATTAAAACACTAAGAGAAGGCAAAGATCAGGACCTCTACAGCAAGATTATTGAAAGATGGAAAAAGAGGGAAGATATTACAATTAATCAACAGGTATGGGACAAAATAAATAAGTTTAATAAAACCATTTTTCGAGGAGCAAATTTTAAACGTATGCAATTCTTTAACAAATGGTTGATATATAGAACTCCGTCCTTTTTGCATAATATCTTCCCCCAAGTAGCTGACAAATGTTTCCGATGTGAAGGAAAAGGCACGTGGAAACACATTGTTTGGGAATGCCCCAAAATCCAGGTATTATGGAAGGAAATAGAAAAATATCTCTCAATTGTCCTTAAAACTAATATTGTCCTTGATGAATTGACTTCCGTCCTAGGTTGCTCTCCTATCCACACTCAACACGATGAGTCGCTTTTTATAGCTTCTTTAATAGCTAAATCCCTTATATTACAGTCCTGGAAAACAGACCTTGTCCCATCTTTCCAAGCATGGAAGATAAAATTACTCCGAATCCAGGATAGGGAAAGAACATATGCTTTAAGATCAGGGGCTCTGAAAAAATATGAGACATTTTGGAGTGGGTTTGATCCTTAAATTTGCCTTGCTGCTATTTATTCGGATTTAAAATTGGTTTATTAGGTTCGTTATGTATATGCACGATGCACTTTATAAATCTAGCTATGAAAAATTAACTGAGAAATTTCAAAGGGAATTTAAAGTTCCTATATTTTTTTAACTCTAACAAAATCTTTTGAATATTAGTGAAAGTCTATTGCTTGTTTGCTCTTACACAATTTTGCACTTTATAATTTAAATGTTATAACTAAAAACTGTATGGTTGTTTTTAATATTCTTTTCTTCTAGACTGTATTAATTGGATCTCAAATATGTCATGTCTCTTGTACTGTATTGTATTGTTATATATGAACTCTCAATAAAAAATAAAAAATAAAAAAAAAAAAAAAAAAAAGGAATACCTATTTCAGTACATGTTTCTCAGCCCCACAGAGTGAGGTGTCCATTTGAAGAAATTATGTTCTTTGAGCCACGTTTGAGAACTCCTGTGTCCTTACGTCTCGAAGAATCAGAGGGGGTGAAGTACAGCAGAACCTCTCACCTATACAAGTTCCAGAAATCTCACAAAGTGGTGTGGAGATACCCACTGAAAATGAGCATTGTGAGTTGAAAATAGTGAAGCTTTTGAATTGTTATCAGAGAACCCAAATGATCTTGGTGAAGAAACAAGTGTGAGAAGAGATAGACCACAATGGCTCTGTAGACAGAGAACATTGAGATCCACTGTGTCAGTTGAATGCATACCACAAACCATTATCAAAGGAAGAATCCAGTGGTATAAGCTAAGAGGAAGAAGAATAAGACATCAAGGAGATCCAAAGGAGGAAGAGTAACTTGTTGTAGGTATTCTGCACCTGAGTGGCTTACTGCACAGAGAACATGCCTAATGCAGCAGATTAAAATTCCAATGAACTGCGATCAGAATCATGAACCTCCATGATATGTCATACTGAGACAGTATTTGATTTGAGATCCCTGAAACAATATTACAACTAAGACTTGACAAGCACTATTTAGAAAAATCTAAATTGTAAGGTCCGATTCAAACAATTATAAACTGTATTTAAGTCAAACTATAAGCTAATGTGATAAATGATCATGGCAATTGTTTTCTAATAAATAGATAAAAGAATTAAGAAGAATTTCCTAGAATCAAGACTGCTGAAGAAGAAAAGGGATTACACGTATAGAAGAAGGTGGAGTAGCCCTCACTAAGACTATTGTATATAAACTGAATGAAATAATTGCTAATCATTGAAAGTTTTGCTCATTTTGCACGGGTATAAATTCACACAGATTACTGTCTGTAGACAAACGTATGCTCTTACCAAGGCTAAGTGTAGAATAGTGATTATTGTTACATAAATAGTTTTTATGCTAGCATTCACAGTACTTCTAGTCAGAATAAGTTTTACCCCAAAGGCAAAAACAACAAAATCTACACCTGCAAACATAATAGATGAGAAGAAATTTAAAGCTTCATTTATAGAAGTTTCAAAAGAAAATTTAAAAACAAAAGTCTATGTAGGTCAGTTTAGGAACACTCCCAAGCTTTAGATGCAAAAGACTGTTATGTCTGTAAACACTTACCTTCATCGGCTGCTAAAGATGTGACATATCACCACAGTTTAGGAACACTCCCAAGCTTTAGATGCTAAAGACTGTTATGTCTGTACACACTTACCTTCATTGGTGCAAAAGTTGTGACATATCATCACATTCCACTCTAATATGCAGTTACATGTAGCTTGTTGCTAAGTTCATTTTATAGACAGGAACATTTCAAATATTATTTTTCCAATTATGACACAATTCTTTCTAAAGTTCCCCTTTAGAATAGAATTAACCCTCATCTATCAGCTAAAGTTTGGAAGTTGCATGGTATTACTTTAGGTCCCCTACAATTAGGAGTTTGGAAGAAAGAGGAATAGAAATATGAATATAAAAAGAAAAACTATATGTTTACAAAATGAGAAGCCTTTTTAAAAAGAGACCCATTGGGATAAGTAACCGTGAACAAAGAAGATCTTAGAGGGCCTATTCAAATAATACCGGGAGAAGGAACAGGTATTCCTAGGATCTAGTTGTCATAGGACAGGATGCCTATTTCCAGTTACTTGCTGACTGGGAGGGTGTTTGCGTTTTAGTTATATTGTTTCACATGGTGTATCATGTAAATAGCAGCCTGATCAAGAATTTGGTGGTCTCCCAGCGGGCTGCCACGACTGCGCCCCTCTGGGAGACCGTCAAACTCATCCACACACCGTCGACATTCAGGAGTACATTCCTGGCCTACCAGTCGGCGCTTTGTGGGTCCCATGAAGGAGTTGTTCATATATGTGCCTTAGAAAGGCACTGCCGTGGGACCACTAAAGCACGTTACTACATGGTATGTAGTGTACCATGTTGTGCAGTACATGTCATGCAGGAACTGGGGGATGCCTGCATACAAGGGGGAACAACATGTGCCCCCCCTGCATGCATCCCCTGGCCCAGAGGCAACAAGGGGCCCTGAAAGCCCACGTTAGTTTCTTTACCGCCACCTTTTTCATGGTGGGGTCACCGCTATGAAAAGGAGGGCAGTGAGGAAAATTGTGATATGCCTGGCAGTGCTGCAGCGGCTCCGCCAGCATATTGTGGCCTCACATTGATTGAACATCATCAAGCGATCACAGATCTACGACGGTTGTAGCAGCCCTTTGGCGGTTCGACCGCCAAACCCGTAATAGGGGGGTTGGACCACCAGAGAGGGGGTGACCGCACCACCACCGCGGCCTGCCCTAGTCATAATATGCCACTCTATTTCACAGACACACATGCACTACCACTGATAGGACCCAATTGTTGGCAGATATTTTTAGAGCAATTATTTCACCAGTAGTTCTAAATAACGTGAAAATTGGAAAGCTCTCTAATATCAAGTGCTTTGTTAGAAGTTAACACAGGATTATTAACTATCCCGTAACAATTAGATCAATTGCTTTACATATATTATTGTTAGAAAAAGACAGAGACAGTAAAATGGTGAAGGCTCAGCTTTGTTGTACATATATACCTGATGAGAGTAGGACCATTAAAGAATTTGCAAAGATATTTTCTGATTTAAAACCTAAAATAGAAACTTTAGAAACTACTAGTGTGCTAGGAATTTCAGGCAAAGGTGCTTATGTTTTTATGCATCATACTAAAACCGTTATTAATCATTGACATTTGTTTAATGTGCTTATATGCGTTATATAAGGTATTTAGATGCTATCTATCAGAAGGGAAGAAAAAAGAAAAGAAAGGCAGAAGAAAGTAGAATTAAAAATGGAAGAAAGTAGGAACAGGACACAAGAAGTTTAAGGAAGTTAAAACGCTGAAAAATAAAAATTGATGACACAGTAATAAGTGAAATTCCACGTTACAGATGTAATTCTGGGAAACTGTGTGGTCATTCAACTATCAGAAGGGGGACTGATCCAGCAAAAGGTTTTCATATTAACAATGAAAATGCATTTATCTGAAAAGTGCAAGAGTTTATGGTAATTAACACACATATTGTGTTTTATACATTTGCAGTAAGCAACCATACTTAAGTATTATAAGTTGACCAAAAAATAATAAATTATTGACTAAAGTTAGCATAAGCACTCCTGCCGTAGTAAGAGTAATTTCCCATTAACATTGAAAGGCCTGTTTTCCACTGTGTAGCTGTTATTTTGCACAATATGTTTTTCTCTTTTGCTACAGATACTATACCTTTCCAGAAGCCTTCTATTAGTTAGAGAATAAGCATTGCTTTTGTATTAGGCAGTTGATAGTGTAGTTCTCACCAGGAGGAGAGGAGGCAACAGGAAGGAGGATTCATGTGATGAACTGTCTGAATCACAAAATGTGGATGAAGTATCTTTTCAAGGATTTGTGTCTGTGGAAAGATGCCCATGAAGATGTGAGAAACTGGGGAGTTTACTTACTCCCAAGGGATTATTGAAATCCTATTGGATGTTGTGACCGAAGAATGCAATGCATGTTTCCAAATGTAAAATTGTGTGTTTATATTAATGCGTGTTCCTACAGTAGAGGGGAGCTTCTCTCACTCACATTTGCTGGAGATGCCCCTCTGGTTCTTTGAGACTATATCTTTCTTTATGGGAGATTGCATTGAGCCTTTTTCCTGGTTCCTTAGAGGCTTGCTGATTTATAGCTGAAAATTCCTCCCAGCTTAATATTTTCTTTATTTTATGCGCAATGGCTTTACGCTTATTCATTCATTCTCTCCTTAGAACTCTTTATTGGGTTTCTGAACTCACACCTTAATTTATTCCAACCTGATTTAACTTAGATTAGGGAAATTCCTTTATGTAACACGCTTGCTGTATTATTACATTATTAACTATTATACTTTTCCTCATATTGAAATATCGATTATTGAATTATATAAATTTCTGATGCTGATCCATAAAATGCAAATACTTATTGAATTAATAATGTAACTAAACAATTGATTAATAAAGACCTTTAACAAATTCTCTTTCTTGAGTGTACTAAAGTCTTTAATAATTTTATAATGTTATGGCTTTGATGTAGATGATTGCTCCTTTTAACTTCTCCTTGCCGATGACCAAAGATCAATGTGACCAACGGTAGGGGTGATTGCATGATTATACCCAAAGATTAAGATCTAGGAAACCTCGCTCCGTCATGAGTCACTAAACACTAGTGATGAACTGTAACCTGCTGTCATTTTGTAAGGTGATGGGGTGGTGGAAAGACTAAGACACTTGTGAAAGGATTAATAGGTGGAGAATATATAGAAATAAGGCATATGTTAGATGTTACACATGAAAGTCAATGCATAGTTCTGTTACTTGCAGGTTTTTGAAGGGTAGGGATTTAGAGTGTCAAGATTAAGGTATGGAACTGGAAATAATATTCAGTGGAGGAATCAATCTTAAGGTTTGTGGAAATTATCTCACCAAGTTTGAAGTAATAGATCTGTGGGTAACTCTAGGGAAGGGGACAGTAGATCAGTAACTATAGCAGTGAGAAGTCCACTCTAAGAACTCCATGCTGAACAAAGAATTATGAGTTACCTCTTAACTGCAGAGGTAGCCCATTTGAAACCGTCACTGTAAACAGATGCATATGCACATAGATTTGCTTGACAAAAACGTACAGTAAGACCCAGTTTGAGCCTCGCCACCGCAGATGGTGGTCACCTAAATAATAGACTAAAGTGCACCTGGTCAATGCGGAAAGAAACAGTCCTGTTCTTGTGTTGCCAAGAGGTGCATGTTCTTACCGGTTGAAGAAGATAAGGGTGTGGGAAAGTCTCATATGGTCTGGGAAATGGTCTACAGGAGAAGGTACTTGGACCCCAAACCCCTCCTTTTTAAATTATTGGATTTCAGAAGGTACCTTTTTCTGTGGGACCAACCTGGTCACTGTATCCAGCCACAGTCCATCACGGTTGGCCTGAATTTATGATTTTACTTGGTCTCACATGTCCAGATAACAGTGAGTGGCGATTTGTGCTTTTAAGCGCTTTACTTACCTTACATCTTTAAAATTGAATATCTGCGGGTCTTCTGATTGAATTCTTATTGTTTTGATGTCAAATCAATTTGTTTAAATGTACTCTATAGCTCTAAATTGGTGTGAGATTTTTTTTGTGTTTTACTTAATTACTGTTTTAGTGCTGAGTAAATACTTTGCACCTTGCCTATAAGTTAAGCCTGCCTGCTCTACTGCCAAACTACAAGAGGGTTAACATCAGGTTGATTTAGTGAGTTTTTGTTATTCTCCCTGACAAGGATTGTGGCTATTGCTTGAGTAGGATTTCACCCCCCTCAAACCAACAGCCTAATTTCTCACAGACCTGTACTAATTCCTATAGCAATAAACACAATGGGGCCGATTCACAAAAGTAATCTGAGACAAAATCCTGAACTTACTTCGTTTGGTATTCACAGAAGGCATTTAGTAGTAGTAAAGTTAGTATTTTGTCTTAATTTAGGATTTGTCTTAAGTTAGGATTTTGTCCTAAGTTAGGATTTTGTCTTAAGTAAAACTTAAGTTAAACTTAAGTTTGTCTTAAGTTTTGGTCTTAAGACAAAATCCTAACTTAAAACAAAATCCTAACTTTTCTGCTACTAAATGCCTTATGTGAATACCGAAAGTAGTAGGTTTAGGATTTTGTCTCAGATTAGTTCCGTGAATCGGCTCCAAAGTATCTCATGCATATTATGCATATTCTTCTCTTGAAACATGGAGTGCTTTCTGTTATGTGTTTTGATATTCAGTTATCAGGCATGGTTGAAAATCTGAATAATAAATCCAATACTATAGTTATAGTACGTTCGGAGTTTCTATAGGAAGAGCGCTTTCCTTTCACTACTAAATTCATCACCATTTGACCAGTCTCCAGAAAACTTTCCTATAAATGTTTTCCCCCTCAACTGCTGCTTCGTGGAAAGTTTTGGTGATCCCTTGATCAGGTGCCTATCCAATAGGAATTTTTAGGAAGCAATACAGAAAAAAACTGCTGCATGGAATGACATCAAATTACTGCAGAAAGTTAGAACTTTATGCAGAAAGCATGCTTTTCATTTTTTGGTGTAATTCTGTTCCGCTGTTATCAAGAAATGTATGTTCAAAGAGGGTCTCTGAGTGATCAGGTATGGGTTACAAAGTTAGGTATACCTGGGCTGTTGGTATTCAGATGTTCTCTGATTGGTCACTTTAATGGAGACTAGTAAATCCTGATTGGCTGGCAACAACCTGAACAATTACAGGACTCAGAGGCATGGCCCCTGTGTCATAAACAATGAACTAAACAAAATATATAAAGGAGCAGGGTGAGCACACCCTGACCCCTAGCCCCCTGCCCTTTGATTCCATGTCTACAACACTGACAACATGCTTTGGCAGCCATTGCAGGGGAACTCAGGGCCATGGCCCCTCATTGAAATGCATGCAGTGAAAGACTGTTTAAAAGGTTGGCAAAATGGACTGCATATAAAGGGTGATATCACATTTTAGTCGCAATATGTTATTTGTTGGTGGTGCCATACTAGGTTTAGGAATTATAGTGTTTTCTAAGGAGATGTGACTCTTTGAAAATGCAGATTTTCTGTTGGAATTTGATGAACCATGTTTGAGGAAAAAACTGTTTGCTTTCATGGTATTCTTTTAGAGGTTATGAAAGGTGCTCCAGAATCTAAAATGAAAGCACATGTTCTCAGCTATGTGAGAATAAAGTCTGATATTGTGGGTAAACATGTACTTCTAACAGTAGCTGCAGTCTGTCAGTTGATTTCCGAGTGTTCTACTGCAGCTTGCTGCAGTGTTCTAATGAACAATTAAATCGCTAACATTCTGTATTCATGGCAAAAGTGTGGCACATCTGAAGCCATCTTGATAAAATCAAGCTGTAAACTTTAAAGCATTTCCTGTAGAAATTAACAAAGTGAGGCACTTCTTTTTACCATAGAAATTATAGTTACTGCTATAGAAAGCTAAAAAGAGGACACTTTTTCTATGAGTTCTAAATTATCTTCCTCATCCTTTCAGTAAAACATTCTGACAGGTAGACTGAAACACATACTTTCAACACCTGCAGCAACCTGTCAGTTAACTCCCTAGTGATCAACTACAGCTTTACTGCAGAGTTCTAATGAGCAACTAGAGCGATAATGTTTTGTATCTAAGACAAAAGAGGCTCTCCTGAGCTCAATTTTGTTGAAGTAGGAGATGTTGAATGTAATGCCTTTCCTGACAAGCAGGGTGAAGTGAATGAGCATTCAGATGTTACTGCAGGCATGAAACCAAAGGGTTAACAATGTGATGGGAGGTTAGAATTTTTAGAAATTTGAGCCATAATGTGTTTTTAAAGGGACCAAATATAATTAAAGAGAGAGATGTCTGCGTAAGTACCACATCCCTTCCCACATCCACTTACTCCACTACCAATATTCTCCTTTGCTTAAAAGTTCCCTAACTTTTAAATTGCAACACTTTTCTAACCTGACACCCTGCATGATTCAGTACGCTTGGGAGGCTGGGTGGCTCAGAAGGTGGTCTGCTATGAAAGACCGATTTGGTACTCCTGAGGACCTGAGGAGCCCAAGTTCAGAAGTTCACCATAGCCGGACAAGATGGCAGGGTCAGTGATCTTACAGTGAAGTTGCTGTTTTTTAAGGAAGAGGAAGCAGAAGTGGCAGAAGCCATGAAGGGCTCTGAGAGCGTAAAGTCAGACACTGGCACTAGTTCTGCATCTAATTTACAAGGACATAACACTCAAAATCTAACCAAAGTCATTGGAACAAGGGCTGATGAATCAGCTACTCAGGCACGACACTTGCTCTGCAAGGACTTTTAGAGGTAGGCTTACTGAAGAAATAGAAATTTATGAGTGCAACCATGCAATGGATTATTGTGTCCCCTTATGCCCCACAGCTTGCCACCAGGTGAGGAATGGTGGGTGGGTGGTTGAAGGAGCCGACAAGACCACACAACATCTGGGATATCCAAGCTGTCCTGAGTAGGAAGTTTGCAGGTGCACCAAGGAGGGGCAAGAGCATCAAATTGCGAGTGTGGATGCTGCATTTGTCGCATTCTCTAGTGTTATGGTTACAGTTTCTTGTTTACTTGGGAACCAGGGATGCTTTTATGAAAAAAAATCAAAAAGAAACAAAAGTGTCATGTTGCCTAGTATGCTCCTGCTGAGTAAGCTTTACGATTACAAGCTGGAGCTGCAAGCTTGCAACAGAGGGTTTGAGCCTACATAATATTTAGGAGGTCTCTCCAGTGACATAATTGTTTTTGGGGCTGGCCATATTTCACATGCATGTCACCAGATGAGACCACATACATATTTTTGTTGCAGGACTGTCTGCATATTTGTTGCTCTCTCCTGGAAACCATTTATGGTATTATGATTAATAAATATTGTTAAAGGCAATACGCTTGCATTCATGATTGTTCACATTTTTAGCATGTAGGCCTTCCTTTGTGGATTATGAAATGCTGAATGATAAGGAATGTAGGCCTATAGGTTTAGGATATTACAGCCTGAACATGCATAAATTGTCGATTCTCACAAATAATGGAAACACACAGTTAGGTTGCTCCTTGTGATTAACTTTTTTTGGTGGATGATTTGCACCCGGTTTATTCTAGAAGCCGTATTAGGAATGGTTCCATATAGTTGAATATATTATTTAGCTATGTGCACTTTACAGTAGTAGTTTTCTTTTTTAAAAGAAAAGCACTGACTGGACACTGATTATTTTGTATTGTGTCTTAACCCACATCACCTCAATGATCTGAGAGTCAAGACTAAAAGCGGTTATTGTTCTCCAGTTGATGGTATGTGGTAAGAAGCCCCCACATTACTAGTGATAAATGACAATTTGATCCTGTAACTTCTGATTACACTGGGCACCTGTACTCCCTGGAACCTGATTCATCACATGCTGAAACTCAAGTGAATCCCAGAATGAGGATCTTATATATGCATATGAATAGGATAATTGGAGTACATGATGTTTACTATATATTTAAACCTTTACCATCAACATTGCACTTGTCATGTAAATACCTGTCCTAACTATACATCCACTTTGAAAATGGTATATTTTAGTGCACTTTTTGATACAGCCTGAATACTTAGGCCAGTAACTTTCAGGTATAAATTTGGGGGCATATTTATGAAGGGTGTGCGTTGGGTTTGCACCAGGCAAAGTTGTGCACGCACAGCGTAAACCCCAAAATGCGATTTAAATGCCACTAAAATGCCACTAAATGGCTTGATAAATCAGGAGTAATGCAACACAGCTCAAATTACTGCATCCCAGTGAGACATTCCATGGGATTTGCATGGGTGTTTCCACGTAACTCCCATGGCTTTTGAATCATTCCCAATAAAGGGCGCGCCCTTTATTTGGGCGTGCCCGCAGCCACTCTCACCAAACTTCAGACAATACAAAACTGTGCAGCAAGACTTCTATTAAACATTCCCGAACATCACTCAGCCAAACCAGCCTTGAGATCTCTCCATTGGCTGCCAGTTAGAGAGAGAGTTAATTTCAAGGCCTTATGTATCACTCATAAATCTCTAGCAGGAACATGCGCCTGCCATCCTCCACAACACCATCCAGCCCTACCGACCCTATAGAAGCCTTCGCTCGAAGAATAAAAATCTGGTCAGGGTCCCTAGGGTCAGGAGGACCAGAAGCGGCGGTCGGCAATTCTCCTTGAACGCGGCCCGGCTTTGGAACTCCCTTCCTTCGCCTTTACGTGCAGAAACCAATCACTTAGCCTTTCGCAAACTGTTAAAAACTTCACTTTTACCCTAAACTGGTAAAACTCCTCACCACTGCGGCTACTAGCACTGGGATGCCTCCGGGTAGCCATGCGCTCTATAAATGTCTTTTTCATTTCATTTACCATTACAGGTAGAGCTAGAAAAGTGGCAAAAGTCTACACCTTCCCAGGAGAGGCGTAATGAAGAGAAATATCTTTATTTCTTCTTATTGCTTTTTCTTTCTATGTCCGCTGCATTCTGCAACAGACATAGAAAGAGGAATAAGCCTCAGGGGATTGTTTATGTGCAAGAAAGTGTCCCTTCCTGCACAAAAACAATCCTGCATGCAACCAGGCACCCTTGCACCAAGCTGCAAGGGTGCCTGAATTGGCGCTAGGTAGCCCATTGTGCGTCAGCGCTGGGGTAAAGTCAGGAATGTGCCGTATAGTGCGTTATATGCAGTGCGGCAATGTGACTTGCTGAGCTGCAGTAGTTTTTCATAAATGTTCCCCTCAATATACAGATAAGTGCAAGAAAACAATAGCAAATTATTTCCAAATACAAGTGAGGTTACAAATATGTGGGTGATCACCCCATTTTTATGACTTTCCCTTGAAGTCGTCTCGGTGGCAATTACGATGATTTTAACAGAGGTTCAGACCTGTGTGTGTCCGATTTAGGCAAGAGTTGCATGCACAGGCTTTACACGTGCTTGTTTCATGGTTATTTTCAGGCTCACGCCTGAGAAAAGTTTTGTGAAACGGCTCTATATGATCAGTTCAAGTGCTGAGGGAATTGCTTTCCATCCGTGCTTCCAAAGTGTAACTTGCCCTATATGTAGTCTGTAAATGACCAGTGCAATGAAACATCACCCACAAGACGCAAATATTACATTTTATCTTTCAGTTATAAATAAATAATACAGAGTATTTTTCGACTATCTATATAACAGCATATGGTGGCTCTAATTGTGTACTTTACGCGGGATGAAGAGGTCATGGAGAGGTCACTCTCATTCATAGCATTGCATTCTGGCACCAACCCCAGGTGCTAAAAACTCACTAGGTAATGTCAATTCTTCTCTAGATAAATTAATTGCTTCTGAATCTGACTCCTTTAATGCCAGGCTCAAAAGGTCACTGATCTATTCAAGTGAAATGTCATCTGCCAGGTTTACGATTTGCAAAATGATATAAAACAAACTTACTTCATATCAGAGAAATCGATTTACCTGCAAATGCAATGATTGGAAATCTGTGCACGATAGCTAGATGTCGTGCCGCTTTCTGGTATTTGAAATGTTTGATCTGTGAGCGAAGAAGTTCACTCCTCAAGAGAATTAAAGGCTGCGGGTTATTTCATTCAAAGAAATCAAAGAAAACGAGTATTCCATTCAAAAACAAGGTCGCCGTTCTACAAACTGGTCCTTTTTTGTCTGGTACAGGAGTGAGAGACTAGGGGGCATATTATCAAGACAGGCGATAAAATTATTGCCGCTTTAGCGGCAGAAAACGTCCGCTAAAACGGCAATAATGGGTCTGATAATATGCTCTATGGAATTCCAATTGAAGCCCATGTTAGATGTGAAGGACATCTTACATGGGCTTCAATTGGAATTCCATAGAGCATATTATCAAGCCCATTGTCGCTGTTTTAGCGGCAGTTTTCTGCCGCTAAAGCGGCGATAATTTTATCGCCTGTCTTGATAATATGCCCCCAGGTAAATTAGAAAGAGGGTGAACGGAAAGATAGCAATTGTTACGGCTTCATAGTTAATTTGACAGCCCTATAGCATTCTCTACATTACCCCAGTAACATCAATAAGTTGAAAAATGTATAGGGGCATATTAGCAAGGGGGGGCGATATGAAATTATTACCGCTTTTGCAAAGCGGCGATAATTTCATCGCCCTATTAGCAAGCTGTCGCTAACATCAGTTAGCAACAGCTTTGAGGCGATAGCGAGCGGTTTGGGGCCCGCTTTGCATGTCAGCTATATTTATCGTTAATGACATGCAAAGTGGGCGTACCCAACCTGTTAGCGACTGAAAGAAGTCGCTAACATCGCAATCGCCTATTATCAACGCAGGCATAGCGATACAAAATTTGCGTTAAGTGCGAATATCGCTGAAAACGAACGCCTGCTCAGACCAGTTCTTAACCTGTGTATCCAATGGGAGTTGGATATTCAGGTTAAGACCCTATTGGCGTTAATGCATATTCACGCATTAAGCCGCTATCCCCGGAAATTTTATCGCATTTGAGATAAACGTTGCTGATAGCACGTTATCTCTGCGATAAAATCCATCAAGGTACGGCGATAGAAAAAAATGTCGCTAAGCTTATTTAGCGATAAATATCGCTAGTTGTTGGTAATATGCCCCAAAGTTTTCCTTGTGTCAGTGCTAAGTGCCAGGGCTCTCATCAGGATGCCACTGCAGCTTGCACCTCCTATTGCCTATGCCAGCGCTGCCAATGACAGTACCAAGGCAGCTACTAACCATCACACTCCTGCAAGTGTGGCAATTCAGACTATTCCAGGACCCCAAAACTATAAGATTGGCATGGATGGCAGGTAATAGCCAATTGTAACGTTTATTGAATTAGTAAACAACTTTTGTTGTGCTCACTCTAAATCAAACATCCCACCAAGTGGCAGACTGTCATAAGTGCCAGTGCTGCCAATAAAGTGCAGGTACCGAGGACTTGAAACCACTGGCTCAAACTAAGCACTGCCCTGTGTGGCTCAAAATCTTATCTAGAACACAAATAATCAGTAATTAACTCTTAGATAGTGACTGAGGAGCTACACAGTTGACAGAAAGGATGATAGATGCTTATGTAAGCCCCTTTGATGTTAGGGTCTTGGAAAGACATCAGTGGTGTTTAAGAAGGGGTATGAATCCTGTTTGGCATATAGCAGTACAGGGGTCTTCTTTGCCAACTCGTAGTCACAAACAACTCGGTTGGGATAATGGTGGTCACAGAAAGGTTACAATAGAATGCCCAGGCAGTGTATGATTAATAGTATTTTTAGTACTGTTTTTGATTTGATTTTTTCTACCTTTATTCTTTAGATCTTTTCGATACTTGGAAAGTGAAACGGCATCAAGTAGATGTTTGATGAGCACTAAATTTGAGAATTTACAAAGGTAAAGGCTGTAGAAAAGGCCTGTATTTATTCACTTAATTGTCCCTATGCAGACACAACACATAATTTCAAATACGTAATGCAAGTACGTATGCTTGTAAACAGGTTAAAGTGAGCCCTAAGAGAGATGGGAGAAATCTTATAATTTTCAGCTGAAACAGGTATTTTGACCTACCAAACTTTGATGGACCTCTGGGGCGGTTTGTAAAGGCATATGTTTTCGTGAAGTGCTTTATACCACGTGGAGGGCACCTCAAAACACTGAATAAAAAAGGAGTAAAGATGTATGGATAGATGACAGATCTTTGAGGATGGAGGGGTCTTCCCCTAAAATGTTAACTTCTTACTCTACAGAGAGAAGTGGTAGGCGCCAGGCTGAAATGTAGCGTAAGGGGAAAGCCAGGCAGAAAGGAGACTGCTCTAAATGTACTCTGAAATGTATAAACTTGTAAAAAATCTGAGCATTCATGATATATGTGTAGGTGTCATGACGTCATTGAAGCTGTTTGTCAAACACATCCTTAAATCTAACAGACTTTTTGAGATCTCCCAACACCAAATAGCATAAAGACGTATCTGAAAGGCTAAGGTAAGATATTACATTTATAATGCACATTTATTATGCTTGTACACATGTAAACATATATGTATGCAAAATGTCACTACTACTTTTAGTTCCCATTCTATAAATTATATAGCATGCAATGATACTGCATAACAGTAAGTATACTTGAGAACTACGTTTGAAAGTGCATACGTGTAACATTAATGCATACATTGATTACATGTTTTTGTTCTACCTATATTAACATCCTACACATATAAGGATCATATATATCTAAGAACGACAGGCTGATTTACAATAACTGGTGCATCCCTGCTTATCAGCAGGGATGTGCCAGTTATTTTGCGTGACGTTCGAACCCCCTTGCACCACCATGGATACACCACATTTACAATGTGGCACACCGTGGCGCAAGGATAGACAGATGCGTGACACATCTGTCAGTCTATAGGTGACGAAGTGCTGGAGTCGTGTTGCAAGCATGACAAAACTCCAGCACTGCACAGGGGCGCCCTCTATACTTGCTGTGCTGTGTCAATCCTTACGCCTGCTACAAGCAGGTGTAAGGTTTTGACGCAGCGGGGACGTAAAAGTGACTCAGTGAAATCTTGTAGATTTCACTGAGTCCCTTTTATGGGGCTTCCTTGCGATGGAACACCCACCCTGCCTACATTATACCTGATGCAGGTATAATTTAGCGCAGGGCTTTACAAGAGAGATGCGTCACGTTGTAAATATGTTGCATAATTGCGCATTGTTTATGCCGCTGCTACGTCACAAATGTGACGCAGAGGCGGCGTAAAAGTGTCGCAAGGGGCTTGTAAATCTGCCTGACATTTCTAGTAGTTAGACAAAATTTAACATGTTTATGAATCGAGTGAAAAAGCTACAGTAGTGAAATGAAGAGGATGGTTTAAAGTAATCTACTCATTACAAAGTCTCATTATTCAGTATAATAAGTGTTATTTTGTGTAAATCCTTTTAGTAGTATCAATCATATAAAATGGATTACTGCATGTCGGTCACTTTCTTATCTAAATAATTTATTTAAAGACATCTTTTATTACTGAATACAGATACCCATTACTCATCAAATGCATTTCTATCGACATTAGCAAAACATTCTATGTGAGGACTGTAAACTGTTCATAAAGATTCTCTGCATCCGCAATGCCAAGTGCACGTTGTATAAGCAGCATAAAGACTTGAGGGATTCATGTGCAAAGTGCACAATAATTTTATTTGTCAGGTATCATTTGTATTTAGGTTTTAGTGACAATTAAAGAGTGAGCAATCTTTACATTGCCCCAATCCCCCCTCTGATAGTGAATCAAGCCATCACATCAGTTTCTCATCAGATGTTCAGATCATAGCTTTGGTGTCTTTATCCTTTTTCTTTCTGGAATCTTCCAGAAATGTCATGCCATCATAAAGGTTACCATGTTTCTCCTCTAGTTCTACATCTGCTCTCTTCCTTTTCACTCCCTTTTTCACTTGTTCATGCCTGCATACTTTCAGTATCACCTACAAAAGAAATCCACAAAGGGCGATTATCACTAAGGGTCTCAGGATACTTCGAACACGTCTACTTTTTTAAGTTACCAACCCATCTGCCTATAGCAGAAAATTCATATCCTATTGCTTCCCTTTCAACCCTTGTGGAGGCATTAATATGCTCTTCGTGCTCCAGTGTAAGTCAAGAGTAATCCCCAGGGATTTGACATAGTTGGCTATGGATAGTTTGCAGTTTAAAGCCGTGAGGATATCAAGTCAAATATGTATGGGAAAGAATTTTTCTTTGGGTTGGATGAAAAGGAGTTCAGTTTTGTTAGGGTTGAGTTTAAGATGGTTGCTGGCCAGCCAGGATTGGAGTGCTATTTAAGTGCTGGATGTTTTTGACTGACGAGATTTTCATGTAGAGTTGGGTGTCATCTGCATAGAAATGATAGGCAGTTTTTGCTTGTTTCAGGATTATTGCAAGGGGTTCTATGTATAGGTGGAATAGGGCAGGAGACAGGATTGACCTTTGGGGTACTCCTTGTGGGACTGGCATTGTTTTTGCAGTCAAGCTGTTTAGTTTGACTAGCTGTGAGTGTTGGTTCAGGAAAGAAGTGAATCACTGAAGGCCTATTCCATTGATGGCTGCACGCTGAGAGAGGGTGTTTAGTAGGGAGTCATGGTTAACAGTACCAAAGGCAGCCAAGCGGTCCAGGAAGACAAGGAGTCAGGCCTGGCCATCGTCCAGAGATCTGTGGAGGTCTTCTATGATGTTCAGTAGTGCTGTCGTTGTACTGCATCCTTTCCTGAACCCTGATTGGAAGGTGTGAAGTAAGTTATATTTTTCAAGGGGGTTGTTGAGTTGTACAAGCACACATTTGTTGATGGTTTTGGCAAGGAGGGGAAGGTTAGTTATTGGCCTGTAGTTGTTAAGGTTGCCCTGGTCGGTGTCTGTTTTTTTGTTGATGGTTGTGACATGATCGAGTTTGAGGCGTGCCAGCTTGGAGCTCCTCTATAGGGAGGAGTTAATGATTTTCGTCCACATCAAAGAGATGATGTACTCAGATTTTCTACAAGCACCACAGGGAGGTAATCTGTGATGTGTGACATTGGCTTCAGGCTAGCAAGCAATTTGAGGACTTCTTCTTCATAGATCTGGTTGAGTTTGGTCCAGGTTGCATTGTTTTTCAATTGGGCAAGATTGAGGTTGGTGAACTGTGATGCAGAGGGGGGAGACATCTGTCTCCTGGAGGTAGGGCTTTAGGTAGGTGGACCCTTTCACGAGGGGAGCCTCCTTGGTGCTTGGTGAGGAGGTGGGTTGTTTAAGAGACAGTTGATGTTAGATATTTTCTTAAGAGAAAAAGGTTGTGAAGTCTTCACAGTGCTTAGTAGAGTCAGCAATTGAGTATTTGGGGAAAGAGGAGGTTTGCAGTTTGGGTCTGTTAATAGACCATCAAGTTGGTCTCAGAAAAAGGCGAATTTTTCTCTGAAGATGTGGTTTTTGTATTTTAGTCTTTCTACCCAGAGGATCAAAGAGATTGGATAATGCGGGCTCTTGTCTGCAATTTCTCCTAGCCTGTCAGAGTTGATGCCTCTCAATGGTAAGGTCTTTATTGAGCTATGGTCGGGAGGTGATGCTTCTAGATCTTTGAGTTTCAGAGGGGCCATTATTGTGTTACAGTGGTCGGTAAAGTCATCATTAGAACAGAAGTTGGTGGAGTTAGGATTTGGGAACTGACTAATGCTTCTAAATCTGACTGGGGAATATGTTCCTTGTCCAGTGCTTGGGATGGCTCAAATGGGGGTGGGGCTTAGGTCAGATGGTATTGAGATCGGAAAAGATTAAATGGTGATCAGTCCAGTAAGATGGTAGGATAGACTGGAGGGATAGGGTAGTATGTTTAAAGATGATTGTGTCAAGGGTCGAGCCCTTATTGTTAGTTTGTTTATTGCAGTGTTGGATAAGATCATTAATTTTCAGAAGGGTGGTTAAGGCTTGTACTGTAGGATGTTCATCATTATTCAGGTGTAGGTTTAGGTGTCTACTATAATGCCTGTGTATATTATATAATGTAACTCTGTATGTCAAAGGAATTTGATCATTACTCCCTCAGCCACTGAGGCAAGTAATTGCACGCAAATTTAGCAATCCCTTGTATCAATAGTGTTGACATATTCGCTTTTTAGATTTGTGTACACATTCAGTGAATAATCTCCTCTAGAATCATCCATGTGAAAGCTTTTTTCATTTAATGCAGGTAAGCTATTACTAGTAGGATTAGGCCTTTGTGTGTGGGTAGACTTAGGCTCTTCATCATGCTCATGGTGTGGCATACTCCAAATTATAGGTAAGATACCTAATACTATGGTTGCAACAGCAAATACTTCTGCACATGCATGAGTTCACCAGTAATAGACCATTAGCTTTAGAAAAGTATAGCAATATTAATTCTTGCAGTTAATACTTTCTCTGGCACGAGCAGTAAATCATAGTTCAAATGTCTCTTGCGAAGTTGAAGGTCCAACTTAGTAGATGCGCAGTTTCGAATTCACTGATGATTACTTTCAGAGCAAGCAGAGGCAAATATAAACTATTAAATCGCATACAATTACAAAGCATGCGATTACAACGCAGTTGTTACAATGACTGCGTAGTTACATCGCAGTACTTTACAACGCAAGTTGTTACAACAACTTACTCTAGATTGCCCGCTGGACTTAGGAAAAGTATAATTTACTATTCCAAGTGTGTGCAACAGTAGGGAAGGTGTTGGAATAGTAAATTATACTAATCCTTAGTTTAGAGCGCCATCTAAAGCAAGTTGTTGTAACGACCGTGTTGTAAAGGTAACACAATGTAATGACCGTGTTGTTAAGGTTGTGTCCCGCATAGGCATGTTCGGCTAGTGGCAATGTAATTGCAAAGGTCAATTCAGCCGCAAAGTTCAATTCAAGGAGATCCAGGTGGATGTGAATTGTAATAGCAAAAGGTATAAAACGCTCTCTCCCAATCATTGGCTTCCAAGTGGGTCCATTCAGGTGAGGAGTGCCTCTGGCAGGGTACTCATGCTCTCCTTGACCTTCTCATTACTGGCCTTTTGCCTTCACTGTCACTTTGGCTGAACTCAACAGTGCCCTCAGGGATGGAGCAGGGCACCTACACTTCAGTCAGACAGTGTCTCCCTCTCTCCTGTCTTCTGGGCCATCGGTCTCTGGGTACATCTTGTATTACTATTGCACTAGACCCCTCACCTGGGTCTATACCTCTCGTAGTCAATTCTATTGGATTGGACCCTTTTGTACCGACAACAGTTGACAGTCTCAGACCCCCTCAGGCCAAACAAATGCTGTTAGAGTAGCTTTCTGATCCCCACAGCTTGACTTAACTGCTCCCTCTGTCTCACTGTAACCACTGGCATATGAGGAACTGGTGCTGTTATATCATCAAGTGGACACGGAACTCTGCGAGTATTGGTGGTATGTTCCCAGTTTGGGAGACCTCCAGATTTTACAGCAGTAGTGGTAACAAGAATCACCTAGTATGGCCCATGCCAATGAGGCTCCAAGAACGACTTGCCCATGTGCTTCTTCACCAGTACCCAGTTGCTGGGACTGAGGTCCTGATGAGCCGAGTCAGTTGCGTCTCCACACTGGCTGGAAACAGAACACACCACGTGAGCCAGTCTTTTACAGTAATCAACAATCATGTCATATGTAATGTTCACAAGAGCACTCACAGGCACAGCTAATTGTCGCATAGCTCGCCACACGAGGATCTCATGGGGCAAGAATGCTGTCCTCCTGTTTGGGGTACTTTGCAGACCCATCAACACAAGAGGCAACACATCAGGCCATTACAGAGCTGTGGAAGCACATACATTTGCCAATCAGTATTTCATTTTTTTAAAATATTTTTTTATTGAGTTTATAGTTACAGCAATTGAAGAAAACATCATAGCGTTGCAGTGCAGAAATCAAGAAATTAGAAGTAGGACAATATCTACGTGGTCAAAATATCCATGTGTATACATACAAGACCCATATAGCAATAGGTACATAATCCGTACAGTGGGGAAGGAGCAGAGTAACCAACTAGGTACACAGCACAGCACAGTACTGGTCCTAGGATGCTTGATTCCGGTCCAGGGAGGATCTGGCCTGGCAGTTCGGGCTGGACTGTTCCCATGAGGAACAGGGTTAAGACTGATTTGCATATGGCCATGTCTGAACAGGGGTGGCTTGGTGAGCATAATAACGATGGATTAAACCCAGATCTGTGACTGGGGGTGAATGTTTTGCCATTGTGCAACATTCCATCCATCATCTTGTGTGTTTTGCAGTTCACCCTGTGTGGGAAGGGTATGCCCAGACGTGGGTCCCGTGCTCACTAAGCCACTGGGGTCAAGCTATCCTGGCTGAAGACGGCTGATAGCCAGAAACCAGCCCTAGGATGCTTGAGTCCGGTCCATGGAAGACATGGCTTTGCAGTTCGGGCTGGACTGTTCCCATGAGGAACAGGGTTAAGACTGATTTGCACAAGGCCATGTCTGAACAGGGGTGGCTTGGTGAGCAATATAACGATGGATTAAACCCAGATCTGTGACTGGGGGTGCATTTCTTTCCATCGTGCATCATTCCGTCCATCATCTTGTGTGTTTTGCTGTTCACCCTATGTGGGAAGGGTATGCCCAGACGTGGGTCCCGTGCTCACTAAGCCACTTGAGTCAAGCTATCCTGGCAGAAGGGCGCTGATAGCCAGAAACAGGGCCTAGGATGCTTGATTCTGGTCCAGGGAAGACATGGCTTGGCAGTTCGGGCTGGACTGTACCCATGAGGAACAGGGTCAAAAGTGATTTGCATATGGCCATGTCTGAACAGGGGTGGCTTTGTGAGCAAAATAACGATGGATTAAACCTAGATCTGAGACTGGGGGTGAATGTTTTGCCATTGTGCCACATTCCGTCCATCATCTTGTGTGTTTTGCTGTTCACCCTATGTGGGAAGGGTATGCCCAGACGTGGGTCCTGTGCTCACTAAGCCACTGGACTCAAGCTATCCTGGCTGAAGACGGCTGATAGCCCGAAACTGGTCCTAGGAGGTTGATTCCGGTCCAGGGAAGACATGGCTTGGCAGTTCGGGCTGGACTGTTCCCTTGAGGAACAGAGTCAAGATGGATTTGCATATGGCCATGTCTGAACAGGGGTGGCTTGGTGAGCAAAATAACGATGGATTAAACCCAGATCTGTGACTGGGGTGAATGTTGTGCCATTGTGCAACATTCCGTCCATCATCTTGTGTGTTTTGCTGTTCACCCTATGTGGGAAGGGTATGCCCAGACATGGGTCCCGTGCTCACTAAGCCACTGGACTCAAGCTATCCTGGCTGAAGACGGCTGATAGTCAGAAACAGGTCTTAGGATGCTTCATTCCGGTCCAGGGAGACATGGCTTGGCAGTTCAAGCTGGACTGTTCCCATGAGGAACAGGGTCAAGACTGATTTGCATATGGCCATGTCTGAACAGAGGTGGCTTGGTGAGAAAAATAACGATGGATCAAACCCAGATCTGTGACTGGGGGTGAATGTTTTGCCATTGTGCAACATTCCGTCCATCATCTTGTATGTTTTGTTGTTCACCCTATGTGGGAAGGGTGTGCCCAGACGTGGGTCCCGTGTTCACTAAGCCACTGGACTCAAGCTATCCTGGCTGAAGACGGCTGATAGCCTGAAACTGGTCCTAGGATGCGTGATTCTGGTCCAGGGAAGACATGGCTTGGCAGTTCGGGCTGGACTGTTCCCATGAGGAACAGGGTCAAGACGGATTTGCATATGGCCATGTCTGAACAGGGGTGGCTTGGTGAGCAAAATAACGATGGATTAAACCCAGATATGTGACTGGGGGTGAATGTTTTGCCATTGTGCAACATTCCGTCCATCATCTTGTGTGTTTTGCTGTTCACCCTATGTGGGAAGGGTATGCCCAGACGTGGGTCCCGTGCTCACTAAGCCACTGGAGTCAAGCTATCCTGGCTGAAGATGGCTGATAGCCAGAAACCGGTCCTAGGATGCTTCATTCCGGTCCAGGGAAGACATGGCTTGGCAGTTCAGGCTGGACCGTTCCCATGAGGAACAGGGTCAAGACTGATTTGCATATGGCCATGTCTGAACAGGGGTGGCTTGGTGAGCAAAATAACGATGGATTAAACAAAGATCTGTGACTGGGGGTGAATGTTTTGCCATTGTGCAACATTCCGTCCATCATCTTGTGTGTTTTGCTGTTCACCCTATGTGGGAAGGGTATGCCCAGACGTGTGTCCCGTGCTCACTAAGCCACTGGAGTCAAGCTATCCTGGCTGAAGACGGCTGGTAGCCAGAAACCGGTCTTAGGATGCTTGATTCCGGTCCAGGGAAGACATGGCTTGGCAGTTCGGGCTGGACTGTTCCCATGGGGAACAGGGTTAAGACCGATTTGCATATGGCCATGTCTGAAATGGGGTGGATTGTGAGCAAAATAAAGATGGATTAAACCCAGATCTGTGACTGGGGATGAATGTTTTGCCATTGTGCAACATGCCGTCCATCATCATGTGTGTTTTGCTGTTCACCCTATGTGGGAAGGGTATGCCCAGATGTTGGTCCCGTGCTCACTAAGCCACTGGAGTCAAGCTATCCTGGCTGAAGACGGCTGATAGCCAGAAGCCAGTCTTAGGATGCTTGAGACATAGCTTGGCAGTTCGGGCTTGGCTGTTCCCATGAGGAACACGGTCAAGAGTGATTTGCATATGGCCATGTCTGAATAGGGGTGGCTTGGTGAGCAAAATAAAGAAAGATTAAACCCAGATCTGTGACTGGGGGTGAATGTTTTGCCATTGTGCAACATTCCGTCCATCATCTTGTGTGTTCCCCTGCAGATGTGGACTCGAGTATCAACGCTTGTTCTATTGTTGGGACTTCCGCGCTATCAGACTCAAACAAAGTTAAGACACTGATGCTACCTGGCTTAGCTGGAGCATCCAAGGATCTTAAAAAATATCCTTTGTTTTTCAAAGTTGCGCACGGGATGCCCTTGGTGGAGCAGGCAGCGACAGGGAATGAGCCCCCCTAATCAACAATTCTATAGACAACTCTGTAGACAAACCCCCGGCTCTGGACACAGGCGGGAGTGTGAAAGATTCTTTAGACTGTAGTCAATCTTTTCCCACCCTCCTCTGCTCTTGAGGGGTCGCCCTTGGGGGGGGGGGTCCTTACCCTCATCGGATCTACCTACTCCTATGATCCCTACTTTGTCCATCCCAGTTGAAACTGCATCTTATTCTGAAGGAAGTTCTTGTTCTGATCTCTCTGTTCCTGCGGGACTTGTCCGGTCTGACTCGGTAGAATCCATGCTTTCTACGCAGCCTGCACAGCCCGAAGTCACGTCAGAGGTATCTCAAGACAACCTCACACAGGAAAACAGAACCTTTTCCATGCAATAGGACACCAAGAGCCTCCTTAATCTGATCTTGGATGAGATACGAGAGCTGAAAGTCTCCCAATCTGCTGAGATAGCCGCAATACATCTCCGTCTATCCAAAATCGAGGAATGCATGGCCCAGGTACCGGCACATCTTCTTGAAGCCAAAACGAAAATTTTGCAGTTAGAGGACCAAGTCTTAACGATGAATAGCAAAGTCGCTTCTTTTCAAAACCAGAAAGCAACATTGGAACATAAAATTGAGGAATTAGAAAATCATTCCCTGCGCTCAAATCTCCGGATCCTAGGTATTCCGGTAGGCCTTGAGGGGCAGCATCTCCCTCCTAATTCTAAGATCCCACAAACTATGCTGGTTAACTTTGGAGATTATAGGGTTAAGAAACAAATTCTAACCAAGGCAATTAAACAGCATCAGTTCACCTCGACATAAGTTCCACTGTGCCGCATCTTTCCTGACATGTCAGCTTCGGCAGCCAAAAGGCGGAAAGAATTCGTAAAAATGGTACATCTATTTAAGGAACAGGGAGCACAGGCCATTATTGCTCAACAGAGCAAGTTTAAAGTGCTAGTCAAAGGGAAGTTCCACGTATTTTGAGATGATTCAGAAGCAGAGGAAGTATTGCAACAAATCTCTATGAGAAATTCCTAAGTGCCTACACTTTTTTCAAATTTAAGATATATTATATCAATATTAGGGTTTTCAAGTTGCTTTCAAATGTTTCCTATATGTTTGGCTTCAGCTGGTCTGCATCTTTATTTGGGGGTTTGCTTGTCTCTGCATATCTCTCCGAGGCAGCTTTCTACTCCATTGTCTTTTTCTTGGTTTTGTTTGTCTATGGGTATAGGTAAAGGTGGTGCCCTTTATCTTCTTATCTTTAAAACTTTTTGGGGTTTTTTTGGGATGGGGGAAGCAGGACAGATTCCTTGGCTGGCAGGGTCTTCAAAGTACTGGTAATAACTGCAAAAAAATCAGACTTTATTATCCTGCAGATATTGTTGGGTTGGTATGGCTCAATGTAATTCAACAGTGGAGGGCAGTCTTTTTGACTAGAGGTTATTTTTTTATCTACATCCGATCCCTTGACTCTGCTGCCATGCTGTTCCATTTCTCTGTGTGGCTGTAAGCTACCTATCTACAGACACTTGTGATAGTCTAAACAGGCTGGATAGCTCCTTTCTATTTGCCTGTGTTCTGATTTGCTTAGTGTCTTCCGTTTTGTTTTATTTCTAGGAGGGGGGGTCGTGAGGCCGGGAGCATCGGGCACCAAGTCAGAGTGCCAGTAAAGGGGGAGGGGTGAAGCATGCCAGATGTGAGCAGAGATGGCGTTCTGTTCTTAGTGGCTGCTAGGGGTGGGTGGGGTCACAAGGGTGGGAAAGGCAGCATAGGGAGAAAACAAAGTCAATTTTTTCAAATCCATACTCATATACATCTATTTTATGTCAATAGACTCATATTCAGTCAGTTCGCAATTGATGCAAATTCTCCATTATTTTTTCCATAGCGCAGCGGTATACTGTCTTTCAATGCTGTTAAGGCAGTTGAATATCATCTCTATTATCAATGGCTGGAAAGAAAATTTTAACAGTAGCTTCCTTCAACGTTAATGGCCTTAACAACAAAAATAAAATGCGGGCAATTGAAGCATGGATTAAGACAGGAAATCCAGCGGTTATTTTATCACAAGAAACCCATATACTGGCAGCAAAATTACCTGACTTCTCTATGTTTAGGTCCTGGACAGCCTATAGAGTGTTTTCCTCATCTGCAGCATCCCTTTGGGCATGGCGATATTTCTGAATAAAAGACTTCAGGGGGAAGTGGTAAATTCTGCAAATGACCAGAACGGACGATGGTGTTGGGTCACCTATAACGTAGGGCATAGACTTATAACTTTTGCCAGCATATATGCCCCAGTCGAGGAAAATCCAACCTCATATGAGGAATTCTTTCAGTCATTAATTCTAGTACCCGGCGAATTGATCTTAGGTGGGGATTTACATTTTTTAATGAATTCTAAAATTGATTCCTCTGTCCTGTCCAAAAAACAGCTGAAACCTAAAACTTAAAAAAATATACAAAACTATGGCGCAACTCTAGACATATTGGATCCTTGGAGGGTGGCATTTCCTATACTTGTTGGTCAGGCAGATTTCATACCACATCACGCATCGATTTCTTTCTTATCTCCAGCAGAGATTCCTTTGAATGGATTCTCAGACCATGCGATGCTGATTCTCGAGTTACAGTTAGGGGATTATATTAGGACCCCTAAAAGATGGATGTTAAATAGACAATGTCTATCAGAAGAGAATTGGGTGCTTTTTAATGTAACCGAGATTAAGGAATTCCTTGTACGAAATCATGAATCCGCACCTTTAAATGTGATTTGGGACTCACTCAAGGCCTTCATTCGGGGGCTGGCCATTGGAAAAGACGCTGAAATTCTTAAGAAAGCCAAGGAAGAAAAGCAATCTCTAGAGCAGACAGTACAAAGTTCTCATGAGGCTTTTCTTAGTAGCCCCACCGTCTTCAACCAGCGGCAGCTTAATCAGGTTAAACGTGACCTTAGTGAAAGGTGCTATCTTAATGGCGAATCCTTCTACCAGCATCATAGACAAAAAAATCCATAAAGAAAGCAATTATACTGGTAGGTTTCTTGCCTGGCAGGCAATCGAGCAGGCTGCCACTAATCAGATAAATGCATTAAAATACCCTTCAACTGCCTCCTGTACTGATGACGCAGTAAAAATAGGCGATATAATGTTACAACATTATAGGTCTATATATGGCCAACAACAGATTGTTGATATTACATCCCTGAGAGGTTTCCTTCATTGTGCCTTTTTTAATGTGGTCCCTAGATACAGGACTTTTTTCTGGCAGACTGCAATTTGGATGGGGATATTTTTTGCCAATTCTCAGCTAAGTTGTTCAGCAAAGCAATAGCATCACATTTGCAAGACTCTTGGGTATTCAACATCACCAACAGGTCGTCGATGTGGTGGACTAGAAATTAATGTAGAGCATCACCAGGGTTTGAAGATTGTTTTAAAGTATCTGGTTGAAAATTAAAGGGCTCTCCGTATACCATGTGGGACTCGGCACCATGCCAAGACATGGCTGCCGAAATGGAAAGCGAAGAGAAACTAACTACCCTCTTACAATGGAACAGAAAAGAAGGCTTAACACAAATCAATGATAGAAAACAACTTGGCCTCACATGGAATATGAATAATATCACAGCTTCATTTGGTACCACAGGACAACAAGACATTTGGTACCACAGGACGACAACATCTATTGATTTAACCTTTTGCAGGTCTTGAACAATGCGATACTTACCGCTGGGTTTCTACAAACCCATGATGGGTGAATTACATGGACTCCCCATAATCTCCTTCAGATTGCCTTGCTTAATCACTGAGTCAATCACAGGAGTAATACCAGCAATGGTTTCAGGGATCAAAGTGAAGTGTGGGATTCTCAGAAATTCAGCATTTAGATTCACAGTGATATGGACTGGTTCAACCTTTGATAAGCCCAGTGTCTTTACCTGCAAAGTCTGAAAGCTCAGGTAACACTTTATCGCTTAACCTGTGGGGCAAATCATCTTTGGTCAGTAAGGGTAGATTTGAATGTCAGAGCTCTGTTAGGCAAGTTTCAAGACAATGTCCTCATTATGAGTGTGAAACCCACTACCTTTTGAGGTACAATAAATGGAACTATTTAGCTTGCATAAAAGGTCCCACCCACGTAGATTGACTGGATTTGAATCACACACCCCAAAGTGGTACAGAGCCATAAGCGACCCTATTTTGACAAATCCGCCTTCTGAAACAGGGCTAGTCATTTGTTTGTTTGCAATGCCTATAACTTGGATTCTTTTTCCTCAAAGGGGTGGGTTCAGAACCTCTGCTGTTCTCACAGTAGAGCTGGTAGCACCAGTGTTTAGAAGGAACAAGACAGGGTTCCCATTTACCTAACCATTCACAAAGAAACCACTCTGGTTTTCCTCTGAGGCTGCACCAAGCAAGGAATCCTCCTTTCCTTCCAGTCCCCCTCATTGTGACAGGGCATACGAACTTCCACTTCCGCTAGAGCGGAGGTCAGCGCCCTAGTCGTCACCGTCCTCAGGGCTATTTAGACTGGTCTGACTATTGAGTGGCTGCGGTAGGGAGGCGGTGGCAGTGTCTCCCCGACCCGCTGTTGACACGAAGGTAGAGTTCCTAGACTGTTTGTCTGTCCTGACTGCGAGGGCTGCGAGGAGCTAGGAAGGAAAACGAGACTTTGGCATTTTTTAATATTTGCGACTGATTTTTAAATTGTTTTTAGGATTGATTTTAATAATCCACAATTACAAATATAAATTGCCGTAATTTCCTAAATACTCTCCCCCGCATTGTCTGGGCTCGATATTGGAGCCTGCCCGCCCCGGTCCGACTCGCCAATTATTGCCGTAGAGCGGAGGGCGGACAAGTAAGAGCCAGGCATACGAACTTCCACTTCCGCTAGAGCGGAGGTCAGCGCTCTAGTCGTCACCGTCCTCAGGGCTATTTAGACTGGTCTGACTATTGAGTGGCTGCGGTAGGGAGGCGTTGGCAGTGTCTCCCCGACCCGCTGTTGACACGAAGGTAGAGTTCCTAGACTGTTTGTCTGTCCTGACTGCGAGGGCTGCGAGGAGCTAGGAAGGAAAACGAGACTTTGGCATTTTTTTATATTTGCGACCGATTTTTAGATTGTTTTTAGGATTGATTTTAATAATCCACAATTACAAATATAAATTGCCGTAATTTCCTAAATACCTGGCGCTGACCTGTGGTTAGGGATGAGCTGTGTTTAAAAATAATATGCGTTTAAAAGCATATGCTGCTGGGTTCGTTGTGTGTCCAGCAGATTTCAGGTAACTGCTGGAGAGAGGTCCGAGTTTTGTCTAGTGGCGTTTGAGACTCAGCCTAGAGTAGTGCAGAGGGCAGTGGCGTAGCAAGGGGGTGGGCGGTCTGTCCGGGGCGGCACAGGTTTTGGGGCGGCCTCCTCCCCCTGCTCTTACATGTGGCCATCGCGGGGCACTGAACGCAGGAATCGCCAGCCTCCCCCAATCCCCCATGCTCTTACATGCACCTGCGGGAGGGGGACAGCAAGCGCAGGTGTATCTACGCCACTGCCAGAGGGTTAATGTGGCTGCTGCAAAGAAGGTGTACCATGCAGAACGCAGAAATGAGTGTGAATATGAGTAGTGCTATAAAAAATTACATCTGTGTCAGAGACGGGCTATGAGGAGATGAGGGGCACTGTTGAAGGGTGGAAGTGCGGGAATTATGAATAAGGAGGTCATTGAGTGGGCATCAAAAAATGTGTTGCATCGGGCGATACCAGCGCTAAAGCCGACCCTGGCAATGGCCATTCTTCTTTTAGTTGTGTGAAAATTAAAAGTAAAGGCCATTGTGTGAAATAAATCTTAGTGTATTATTTTTGTAGGATGTACAATATCTAATTTAACTCATCAGAACATGGAGTTGGCTGCAAAGTAAACAAGCTCGAGATACAATATGACTTGACTGTACATCATTGACTTAGAAATATATTGATTTAAGAAGAGTGCATGTACCTGAGCCAACCAACATAATGGACCAGGCAGTCAAAATGGATCTGTACCCGCAAGAGCTCCTACTGTCTGGTAGTCTGTTGCCAAACTGAAACCCACATAAGTATCTAGAGTGTTCTGATACAGGCGCATTAATCCAGATTTGCCATTTATATATGCATAGCCTTAAAACTTTTAAGATAAGCATTTTGTTGTGCTGAAAGTCAGGCGTTCGCTTTCCAAAGGGTTTCTGGTGAAAGGTACTTTTTTCTTTTATTTGGAAATGACAGCGTGTTCCCAATTTCTTCTTGTGAATCGATTTGGAGATGTGAGAGCACTTTTTGTTGGTTAGGTTGCTGCCAGGTCTTCCATTTTGGTTCCCAATGCACGTGTTTAAATTGAAGTCAGGTGCATTTAGATTAATTGAATCTGAGTTTCCAGAGGCACGCCACAGGCTCCTGGAGCTCTGTACAGTAGTACAAGGTTTGTTCTTAGTTTTGTACATTGGCACTGATTTAAGAGAACTTAACAACAGGATGATGGTATATTTTTCTTTAACTTTGTCTGCTTCCAGCCGTAATGTCTAAATGCAGTCGCATTGTCTCAAAAAATGCCAAGAAACACTATCTTGAAAAAAGAGCACTTAGGTTACTGTGTCTTTGTTTAAGGGTGGTCTAAATCGACGTCAATCGGATTTTATTGTTTTTTAACTTCACTTTACTTCTTTTGTGAAATGCCTCGCTGCCATAATGCTGCATTTCATTCAGCAGGAGGTACTGTCCCATACCACTGCTACAAGCTATTTGACAAATACACCAATTGACTCTTCATTAATTTTTTCCCTATCTCGCCCTGGATGGACCCATGGACCCATGATAGAGACTTGAATGAGAACTGAACACAACTGAGCTAGGACGTTAGTCTGAGGTTAAGGTTGCCGTAAAGTCTAAAGTAGCATAAAGTTGCGTATGGCTGATCAAGTCAAGCGCCAGGATACCCTTTGGGTGACAGTTTTGCGCTATACAAGTATGCCATACAATACAATACAATACAAGTGAACTACTTTTTAACCCTGAAGTGGCAAGTGTTACTAAATGTAATTTGACGATCGTGTAATTGTAAATTGAAGTCATCCTTCCACTGAAAACATATATGGTTTCTTCTCTGTTGTGGAGCCAGATGTTTAAAAATCCCAACTTTCCCCATGATTGCTGAGAAAGAGGTAGCTCCCACTCCCTCTTAGCCAAATTATAAAATAGCTGTGATCAGCGCCACGTCAGACCCCCCAAAAATTAACCACCATCCCACAATTTAGTGCAAGGGGGTAACGATTGTGTCGAGTGAATACGATGTGCTTTCCAGAATGGGCTATGATTGTGGGTTTAGAAAGGCAGGTAGCTGTCAGCACTGCAGCATGACAATCACCAAACCATGTAGCTTTGTCCCCACCCCCCTATAGTCTGGGAGAATACGGATACACTTTCAACATTGTAACCTGTCCAAAAGGCATGACAAGAAGTGCACACAAATCTAGTATTCCAGGAAGGAAATAACATCAGGTTACGTCTAGCCCAGGGGCTGAAATATTCATGTAGTAATTATGAATACAAGACACTTTTTTCTGTTTTTGAGAAAATTCCACAAAGCAGGCCTCTCACTACATTGACAGCCACCAGAATGTCGCATGAACACTTGGTACATTTGTGACTTTGGTAACCCATCTTGACTTTGATCATCAACTGTATGGAGTCATATCGATTCTTAACTTATTCCATACATCAGAGCGACTCCCAGGCACAGGAAGCCAGGACCTTTGTACTAGAGTACTCTTCAGCTCTAAAGTTACATTACTTACGTTTAGAAACGTCATACGAAGAAGGTAAACCAGATTATCCTACAGCCAAATGTTGTTACTGTGGCTTCCAATTCAAGTGATGAAGCTATTTTTAAGTCTGTCTTCATTGCACAGCTTCCTGCAAGACATGTCGTTACCACTTCGAAAAATATACATTGACAGGGCTTTGGGTCCACCCAGAAGAGTATTATGTTCTCATCTAATAAAACCAACAGTTTGGTGTATCATTTCATATGCCATGAAGTGCTTGCATTACGATGCGTGAGGAACTATTTTACTATCCTAAAAGTGCTCTGAATCATTCTGTAGTAAATTAATTCTACAGAAACCAATCGTTTTGCTTTGATTTTACTCTGCAGCAAGCTTTTTTGTGTTTTTATTTACAACTCATAATGCAAGCCAGACCTATGGCTAAGTTTTACAACCAAATTCTTCTAAAAGGAGGCTGTATTGTTTCAGCCATGACCATTAGATATCTTTAACAGAAGCCCACAGTGACCTGTGTTTTTGACTGTGTGATATAGCTCGGCTTTATGATCCAAAAGAAGAAGAAAGACATATTTTGACCATCACCATTAGGGAGTGCAATAGAACTACAATCAAGTTCAAGTTCAAGTTGAGATTTGTATAGTGCACTACTCACCCAGAGGGTCTCAAGGCGCTTGAGGGGGGGGGGGGGGGGGGGTTGGCTACTTATCAAATAGCCAAGTTTTGAGTTGTTTTCTGAAGGAGAGGTGGTTCTGTGTAAGGCGGAGGTGGGTGGGGAGAGAGTTCCAGGTTTTGGCCGCTGAGTAGGAGAAAGATCTTCCTCCCATAGTGGCTCTTCAGATGCGTGGAATTGCGGCGAGGGCTTGATTGGACGATCGTAATTGGCGGGTGGGGATGTAAAAGGTCAGGCGTGTGTTGAGGTATTCGGGTCCTAGGTCGTAGAGGGCTTTGTGTGCGTGTGTGAGGAGACAGAATGTTATTCTCTTGTTGACGGGGAGCCAGTGAAGGTCTCTAAGGTGGCCGGAAATGTGATTGTGGCGGGGTATGTCTAGGATGAGTCAGGCGGAGGCGTTCTGAATGCGTTGGAGTTTTTTCTGTAGTTTGGCTGTAGTTCCGGCGTAGAGGGTGTTTCCGTAGTCCAGTCGGCTTGTGACAAGTGCTTGGGTGACCGTCTTCTTGTTTCGGTGGGGATCCATCGGAAGATCTTTCTGAGCATACGTAAGATGTTAAAGCATGATGATGAGATGGCGTTGACTTGTCTGGTCATCGAGAGGGAGGAGTCTAGAATGAATCCCAGGTTGCGAGCATGGTCCGTTGGTTTGGGCGCGCTGCCCAGGGCCGGTGGCCACCATGATTCGTCCCATGCGGAGAGGGATGGTCCTAGGATGAGGACTTCCGTCTTGTCTGAATTCAGTTTTAAGCGGCTGTTCTTCATCCACTCGGCTACGTCTTTCATCCCTTCGTGTAGGTTGGTTTTGGCGGTGTTTGGGTCTTTGGTGAGGGAGAGGATCAGCTGTGTGTCGTCAGCGTAGAAGATGATGTTGAGGTTGTGTTGGCGTGCGATGGAAGCGAGGGGGCTCATGTAGACGTTGAAGAGGGTGGGGCTGAGCGATGATCCTTGAGGTACGCCGCAGATAACTTTGGTGGCCTCTGATCTGAAAGGGGGGAGGCGGACTCTCTGGGTTCTTCCGGCGAGGAACGAGATGATCCAATCCAATGCTTTTCCTTGTATTCCGACATTGCTGAGGCGTTGTACTAGGGTGCTATGACATACCGTGTCAAACGCTGCGGAGAGGTCCAGGAGGATGAGGGCAGCTGTTTCCCCATTGTCGAGTAGTGTTTGGATGTCGTCTGTGGCTGCGATTAGGGCGGTCTCGGTGCTGTGGTTGGCTCGAAAGCCGGACTGTGAGGGGTCGAGGGAGCCGTTTGACTCGAGGAAGGTGGCGAGCTGACTGTTGACGGTCTTCTCTATGACTTTGGCAGGGAAAGGGAGGAGCGAGATGGGGCGGTAGTTCTTACGTTCAGTGGGGTCTGCTGTAGGTTTCTTCAATGGGGCGCTGAGCTCGGCATGCTTCCAGCTTTCCGGGAAGGTGGCAGTGTTGAGGGAGCAGTTGATGATATCTCGGAGATGGGGTGCGATGATGGAGTCGGCCTTGTTGAAGATGTGATGGGGGCACGGGTCGGTTGGTGATCCGGAGTGAATAGAGTTCATCAAGCGGATGGTGTCTTCGGTGCTGATCGGGTTCCAGGCGCAAAGGGTGGTGGTGGGGGGCTTCAGTTCGGTGGTAAGGGGGGTGGACTGGTCACCGAAGCTGTTATGTATGTCAACGATTTTGTTGTGGAAGAACGAGGCTAGAGAGTCGCAGAGGTCTTGAGAGGGAGTGATGTCTTTGGATCCGGCGCTGGGATTGGTGAGCTCTTTAACGATGCTGAATAGTTCCTTGCTGTTGTGGGCATTGTTGTCGAGTCGGTCCTTGAATGCAGATTTCTTGGTGGATCGGATCAGCTGGTGGTGTTTGCGGGTGGCGTCCTTGAGGGCGGTCATGTTGTCTGTGGTTGGGTTTTTTCGCCAGGCTTTCTCGAGGGTGCGGCAATTCTTTTTGGAGTTCTTGAGGTCGTCGTTGAACCAGGAGGCTTTTTTGCTCCCTGGCTTGTTGTGGTGGATTTTCAAGGGTGCTAATTCGTCAGCGCAGTGGGTGATCCATTGTGCGAGATTGATGGCAGCTTGATTTGGGTCCGATGATTTGGCGGGAGGGTTTAGGTTTAGTAATGTGGTGAGTTGGTCGGTGGTAATTTTGTTCCAGTTTCTGCGGGGGGCTTGTTGTGGGTGTTGGTGGGTCATGGTCTTACTGAAGTTGAAGTGTACGCAGTTGTGATCCGTCCAGTGGAGTTCTGTGGCGTGATTGAAGAAGACGTGCTTGCTGGAGGAGAAGATTGGGTCGAGTGTGTGTCCGGCGTGGTGGGTTGGGGTGTTTACCAGTTGTTTGAGTCCGAGATTGGCGAGGTTATCCAGAAGGGTGGTGGTGTTGCTATCGTTGTTCTTTTCCAGGTGGAAGTTGAGGTCCCCTAGGAGAATGTAGTCCTCGGAGGGGAGGGCGTGTGGGCTGATAAAGTCAGTGATGTCTTCGCTGAATTGTTTGCGGGGTCCTGGTGGTCTGTAGATGAGAGTGCCTCCAAGTGTCGTCTTGGGGTCGGTGTGTATCTGATAGTGAAGGTGTTCGGCGGCTGCGAGGGTGTCGTCGGAGCTGGTCGTGATGCGGATGGTGTTCTTGTGGACGATGGCGATGCCTCCTCCTGTTTGGTTGATGCAGTCCTTTCGGATGATCTTGTACCCGTCCGGGATGGCTATGGTGATGTCAGGCACTGAAGAGGCGTTCATCCAGGTTTCCGTGAGGAAGGCGACGTCCGGTGTTGTGGTGTCTAGTAGGTTCCATAGTTCAATGGCGTGTCTGTGAACCGAGCGGGTGTTGAGCAGGATACACTTCAGGTGGTTGTTGTTGGAATTCTGTTTGGCATTTGTGGATGTAGTGTGGCTCTTGATGCAGCCGAAATTGCAGGATTGGCAGGTGAAGGGTCCATGGGTGTTTCCAGGGGTGGCTTGGTGGCAGTCGGGGAGACGGCCGGTGTTGAGTGCAAAGAGGGTTGCGGCATCGTACGTAAGGCGGGTGGGATGGCCTTTGCGGGGGCCAGGGTGTCTGGCGCTGGGCGCGGTCCAGGCGCGGACGGGCGTAGACGGGCTTTCCTTTGGAGCGCCTTCGGCACGCATAGGGCGCGTCCGCTGCGTGTGAACGCTGCGCGTAAATGCATCAGTCATAAATCGTTCGTGGAGGGGGGCGGAGGGAGGGAGGAGCAGCTGGGAGGCGGGAGCGGGGTGGAGAGTGGGGAGGGGATTGTTTGCAAAGGCCTTAGGGAGCGGGGGTGGGGCCGCGGGGGTGCAGCGGCAGGGAGAGACGGGCTGGGGCAACCAAATGGCACCAAACAGAAACAAAAACAATGCCGGGCGAGATCGGGGGCACAGTCTGGCACAGGTATTACTCAGAAAATAAAGCACAATGCGCAATCTGATTTAAAGCCCAATACGATGCCACACGATGCAAGATAAAGCACAATGCACAATCTGTTTTAAAGCCCAATACGATACCACATGAAGCAGCAGGGGGGCACGATGCAGATAGGGGCACACGATGCAGCAGGCACGATGGCACGATGTAGATAGGGGCACAGTCTGGCACAGGGAGGACGACCAGGAGCGGGTGGAGCGACCAGTTCTGACTGGGTCAGGACGGTCACAGCTCTTCACCGCTCGGGTCTGTCCTTTAGTATCAGTGGGAGGGAGGAGCAGCTGGGAGGCGGGAGTGGGGTGGCGAGTGGGGAGGGGATTGTTTGCAAATGCTGTAGGGAGCGGGGGTGGGGCCGCGGGGGTGCAGCGGCAGGGAGAGACGGGCTGGGGCAACCAAATGGCACCAAATAGAAACAAAAACAATGCCGGGCGAGATCGGGGGCACAGTGTGGCACAGGTATTACTCAGAAAATAAAGCACAATGCGCAATCTGATTTAAAGCCCAATACTATGCCACACGATGCACGATAAAGCACAATGCACAATCTGTTTTAAAGACCAATACGATACCACACGAAGCAGCAGGGGGGCACGATGCAGATAGGGGCACACGATGCAGCAGGCACGATGACACGATGTAGATAGGGGCACAGTCTGGCACAGGGAGGACGACCAGGAGCGGGTGGAGCGACCGCTTCTGACTGGGTCAGGACGGTCACAGCTCTTCACCGCTCGGGTCTGTCCTTTAGTATCAGTGGGAGGGAGGAGCAGCTGGGAGGCGGGAGCGGGGTGGCGAGTGGGGAGGGGATTGTTTGCAAATGCTGTAGGGAGCGGGGGTGGGGCCGCGGGGTGCAGCGGCAGAGAGAGACGGGCTGGTGCAACCAAATGGCTCCAAACAGAAACAAAAACAATGCCGGGCGAGATCGGGGGCACAGTCTGGCACAGGTATTACTCAGAAAATAAAGCACAATGCGCAATCTGATTTAAAGCCCAATACGATGCCACACGATGCAAGATAAAGCACAATGCACAATCTGTTTTAAAGCCCAATACAATACCACACGAAGCAGCAGGGGGGCACGATGCAGATAGGGGCACACGATGCAGCAGGCACAATGGCACGATGTAGATAGGGGCACAGTCTGGCACAGGGAGGACGACCAGGAGCGGGTGGAGCGACCGGTTCTGACTGGGTCAGGACGGTCACAGCTCTTCACCGCTCGGGTCTGTCCTTTAGTATCAGTGGGAGGGAGGAGCAGCTGGGAGGCGGGAGCGGGGTGGCGAGTGGGGAGGGGATTGTTTGCAAATGCTGTAGGGAGCGGGGGTGGGGCCGCGGGGGTGCAGCGGCAGGGAGAGACGGGCTGGGGCAACCAAATGGCACCAAACAGAAACAAAAACAATGCCGGGCGAGATCGGGGGCACAGTCTGGCACAGGTATTACTCAGAAAATAATGCACAATGCGCAATCTGATTTAAAGCCCAATACGATGCCACACGATGCAAGATAAAGCACAATGCAAATCTGTTTTAAAGCCCAATACGATACCACACGAAGCAGCAGGGGGGCACGATGCAGATAGGGGCACACGATGCAGCAGGCACGATGGCACGATGTAGATAGGGGCACAGTCTGGCACAGGGAGGACGACCAGGAGCGGGTGGAGC
Organism: Lissotriton helveticus; assembly: GCF_964261635.1. Lineage (NCBI taxonomy): Eukaryota > Metazoa > Chordata > Amphibia > Caudata > Salamandridae > Lissotriton > Lissotriton helveticus. The sequence continues at coordinate 1,476,714,936 of NC_136069.1, forward strand.
GACCGGTTCTGACTGGGCCAGAATGGCCATTGATTACAGTTGATTGAACTTTGGGAGAAGCCAAACGCTCTTGAGAAGTTTAAAAGTGAATAAATGTGATAGTGCCATCAGATATTACCACCGTATACCTTTGGCTTTAAAATTTACTATTATAAAATTCTATTGTATTTTAAATGCGTTATTTTATTCAAATTGATAACCCAATTTTCAAATGATACTAATTGTACCTTTGGTAATCCACTGTGTTGTACTGTGTTTGGTTGAACCATCAGAACATCTCTCATTATTGATGCGTTGACTTTAGTAAGCTATGCAAGAGACTCAAGAAGGCCTCAGAGGCCCAGGCAAGATTTATCATACAATTTCATTGCACTTGTGTCACTTCCTGCACAAAAACAACCCTGCCTGCAACGCAGGCACCCTTGCACCATGGCACAAGGGTACCTGCATTGGCATTAGACAGAACTCAATGTGTCAGAATGAGCCACATCTTGATTCTTGATAGATAGATATGATGCATTCCTGCCCTCTCCATTTGACGCAGTGCAGGAAGCTGTCTTACCGTGTTGAGCTGCGCCAAATGACAATACCAGTTTCTATCTCACATAACCAACATCCTGGGCCACAATAAACATGCAGTCTCACTAATAAAACTGGTGATGCATCCAACGTCGAGATTCAATAAATGGCTTACCAGGGCTAAAAAGTAATCAGAAACAGAGCCTGATCATAAGATGTACAGTAGCAGTACAATCCAAGACAGCAGTTGGAGTGTTAATAAGATGGTTTACAGGATCAAAGTAAATGTATGTGGGCCGTTCAGGTCACTTATATGATCAATGCATTTTCATGTCACCATCTCTTCAAGCACATCTTCTGATTCTGTCAGTAATTCTCGCAGTTTCTCTGTATGCTACTGTGACTTCATTGCTTGACCTGGAGCTGCTGCTACTGTGGCTAGATCCTGGACTGTTTATTTTTACACCGAGAAAGTTGGAAATGGTCAACGAGCAACAGGAGCCTAGTTAGGGAACTGTAAGCTGAATAGTCAAACGTGGGACTGAAAGTGGTACACTCCTTGCTATATGTTGACCCTGACTGCCACAATGTGGCCATGACATGTAATAGTTTGTTAATTGTCATGGCTAACTTTTTTTATTGGCATGGAAGTATTATCCATAAAAACAGATCCTTCTGGGAACCCACCAAACAGTTAGTGAAGCAAGTTCAGCAGCATTTCATAAGCTTGGAAGGAGATGCATGAGAGACTGATTATCCACAATAATGTTGATTTCAGCAAATCGAATAGCAGTGGGGTATGCCTCTTCATACGGAAAGCCTGATCATTTGATGCCACAAGACCAAGGTGCATCCACCCAGTTAAGAGACATGTGTGCCATATATGGAATATGAGATGTTTATGTTTACTTGTTTGTATAGCGTAGACTGCACAACTAAATTGCTTCTTGGTACTTCAGCGAGCTGGGAGAGTCGAGGTTATAATGAATGCCCCAGGACCTGGTGCAGTAAATTAACAGCATTCACAAATACATATATCCCATATACCACAAGATGAAGTACACTGGATTTTCTTTCAGATTACCGCAATACGAAACTAATTTAAATCAGTGCAAACATTGATAACAAACATATGACTACTAGATTATCATTATAAATGTAAATGTATATAGACTGAGCACTTTAATAAGCAGCTTCCATAGATGGTAATATCCACAAAAAAAAACTTCTTATATACAACTTTAACCAATTGTATTCAGAAGGCAAAGGGCTAACAAATAGGAAAACAGAACTAATTTAAAAAGAGTATAAATGCAGAAGAGGACAAACAAACATGATGGATTGTTGTCCTTTTTCTCTAGCAGTGAGTGATCATGCAGTGCTCCCCCTGCTATGACACGACTTCACTTCCCTGTCCATCGCCTCTACACCCTCCCCACCTCCTGTCACAATTCAGTGCCTGTCACACAGTCACCACCTGTTCAGGGCTGGTGGTGAATGTGTGCACTAACCCACACAGACCTAGAAATATCATGTGGAATCCCTGCTTGTGAAATCAGGTTTGCAAATTATTTTTCCACCATGTGGGGATTAACTCAAAATAGCAGAAATTCCTTGAGGATATTCTGCCTGGCAACAAAAACTCCAGCCACCCAGAATTTCCTCATTAAACTCCTCTAAACTCGTAATTATCCCACAAACATAGCATTACATTTAAAAATGTTTAGCACATAGGTGCAAATCTGGGACTTTTCACTAAGTAGGACCCTATACTTAGGAATATCTACTAAAGTGGGGCAAACTTAAGTAAAATATTACATAAAATACTATGCTCTTAAACTGTTGCATTACTAAGTTAACTCCACATGTTAGCACCTACTACAAACTGGAAAGATCCATGCCTATGAATACATATACTAAGAATTTAAACACATACATGCCAGAGGAGGAAACAGGAATATGACATTTTTTATTAGTGTGCAGAGTAAACTTTAAAGACAGCAGAAACTGTGTAGTTTCTTAACACAAAGCACTCTACGTAAAGGAAGTGTTATCTATTGTATTACTATGTGTATCCCTAAAGTGGGAGGCTGCTCCATACCAGCCCTGCTTTATGCAGACAATACAGTTTTAATTGCTTGGACAGCAAAAGGCCTGCAAAAACTTCTTAATCTTTTTATCAGTTTTATGAATAGTCGTGATTTGCCGACAAATTTTTTGAAGTCACATGTCATTAAGTTTGGCCCTCCCATTACGAAAATAACGAAATACGTAATAGACAACCACCACATTAGCCAGGTAGATAAGTTTAGTTTTTTGGGGATCCGACTGGATTGCGGGCTTAATTGGCTTTCACTCATAACCCAGAACACTTTGTTGTTTAATAGAGCAATATTTAGTATAGGAGATTTTTCCCACCGACTCGAGCGCACTCATATACAATCGGTCCTGGAAATCTACAAGGCCAAGCAAGTTATGGCAGTTATGGCAGTGGAATATGGGGATACAGTGGATAGACACAATCCAAGTAGCAGAAAATATTTTTTTAAGGGGCCTTTAAGGAGTTCTACAAAGTGTCCCTTATGAAATAGTCGATGAAAAACTGGGCTTAGATTATGTTATTGATCATCTCTGTCTTAGTCCTCTAAAACTCTGGCATTCTATCTGGCTAAAAGAGGAACTCAGCTTTAGCAGATTAACCTTACCGGATTTCTTACAATTGGATAAGTCTTCCCTGATCCCGTGGCTGGCATATGTTGCAGATTTTAGGGATGTCTGACCTGTATAACAACCCTTCCAGTATGAATGAATGAATGAGGATGTTTTTGTAGCGCGCAAGCTTAGCCCCGAAGGGCGTCAAGGCGCGGAGACAAACAAACAGAAAGTCCAAGCTACCAACTGCAAAACCATAGAGCACTGGGAGCATAATCACTAATAAACCTTAGAGAAAAGCCAGGTCTTCAGGCGTTTTCTAAAAACCGCCAAAGAAGATTGACTGGAGAGCTCCAAAGGGAGGGAATTCCAAAGTTTTGGAGCTAAGGTGGAAAAAGCTCTACCTCCCCATCTTGCCTTCGCAAATCTGGGGACCGAAAGCATGTTCCTGGATGATGAGCGGAGGGTTCTTTTTGGAGTGTAGACACATAAAAGGGACCTTATTCCCTCTGAGCCTGAGCCATGAATAGCACTGTGGGCCAGACAGAGAAGTTTAAAAGAGATCCTAGAGGAGATCGGAAGCCAGTGGAGATTCCTTCTGGCCATGGTTACAGAAGCTAGCCTGGGGAGATTCAAGACCATCCTGGCCGCAGCATTCTGTACTATTTGAAGACGGTGGATGGAATACTTGTTTATGCCACTGTAGAGGGCATTACAGTAATCTAGCCTAGATGACACCAAGGCAACCGTTGCTTGTTTCCGAGCTGCCTGGGATAGATACGGGGCGATCTTCCTCAGTGTTCTAATAATGGCACAGCAAGTAGACACCGTTCGGCTCACCTGTGTGTCGAATGAGAGAGCCGGATCAATTAGGACACCAAGGTTTCTAGCCGAAAGGGTGGGGAGGGGGCAGTCCCCCAGGGAGGATGGCCACCAATCCTTTGACCATAAGTCTTGGCTGCCTCCAAAGACCATAATTTCAGTTTTATCACCGTTCAGTTTCAAATAGTTGCGCACCATCAACTGGGAGAATGCCTCCATACATGCTCTAAATTTGGGGGCCGAATCACTTACCGACTGAGTGATAGATACCAAGATCTGGGTATCATCAGCGTATGATAACACCTCCAGACGAAAGGATCTCACCACTTTGGCAAGTGGGGTAACATATATGTTGAAAAGTAAGGGGCTCAACGAAGAGCCCTGTGGTACCCCACATTGCACTTCTTGAGGGGCAGAGAGAAAATTGCCCATTTTGACTCTCTGCTCTCTATAATATAGAAAGGAGGAGAGTAAACTAAGGGCAGTGCCCTCTACTCCGATATCCATGAGCCTGGAGATCAGGATTGACGGGGACAGGGTATCAAACGCTGCTGTGAGATCTAATAACACTAGCAGAGTAGGATGTCCCTTATCCACCTCCGTACAGATATTGTTGATCACCACGGTAAGAGCAGATTCGGTGCTGTGAGCTGCCCGAAACCCATGTTGAGAGGTGTCTAACAGGTTAGTGCTCTCAATAAAAGCAGAGAGGTTTCGATTGATGTGAGACTCCAGTATCTTGGCTGGGGCAGGGAGGAGGGAGATTGGACGGTAATTTGTAAGTACTCCCGGGTCCAGAGAGGGCTTTTTAAGCAATGGTCTAACAACAGCAGTCTTCCAGGATGAAGGGAAGATACCCTCACTATAACTCACCTTGATGGAAAATGGGTTAAAACTGCTTTCAGGCATAAGCTGATAGCTGATCGTGAGGATTCTGCCCTAATGAAACACTCAATGTGACATGCTATTTTTGTGAAAACTGTAAGCAACACAGAACCCTATTTGACCTGCATCATGACACGGTATCAACGCCATCTGTTAACTTATTTTAGGCTGCAGTTATTTCCTCGATTAGTGACTTTTAATCATGGTTGTTTTACGCAAGCGGACTTGACCCGCTGTTATTGTGACAATACTTCGATTAATGACACACTGCATGTTGTTATGATCTGCTCTAAATATAATAATTTGCGACACAAGTTTTTAAGTCCAATTTTAAAACGATAGAATTTTACCCAGTTAGACCGGCTTTAACTGCACTTGCAGCTTTAATATTTGCCTATAGTTGACTTTTCCCTTGTCTGTTTTCTTATGGGGTTTTTAAAATAAGTATGGAAATGTTGAAAAAGAACTGTGTACTAGTTTAAATGGCTTGACTTTTATGATTTTATTCTTTAAATCGAATACAGATTATGAACTGAACTATTTAATTACTCCTTAAATCAACGCACCAAGACTGTGATTATAAAGTGAGTCCACATTGGGGAGAAAGCTACTGAATAATACATAAGGAACCGTCATTTGCACCATCTTTACATCTCAGCCTGATAAATTGGAGATTCAAAAAACTTTCAGAGATATATGATACTAGTAGTCATCGACTGCATCTTCCAGGAATGCTGCAGATATGTAAATCATGCACAGCGGAAAAATTGTCTGATGATCTCATCAGTATACATTTTTGCTGCCCTGCACACGTTCCACAAGCAGCTGAATCAATAGGCACATTTGAAAAATAATGTGAGTGCTGCTAGTGACTACGCTTTCTTGCACATCTTCCTTTTCACACTGATGATTTGGTTTTTCAATCATTCTACTAATGTTTTTAATTGTAATCAGGGGATTTTTTTGAAGACTCATATTTCCAAAATTGTACTGTTTACTGCTGCAAGGAAAGCTTGGGTGGTTTCTGGCAAATTAGTACTGATTGACAGCAACGCCAATAAGTGAGAAAAGACATTTAGGTGGAACAGAACTATTAATAAAGTGGGTCATAAAAAATCCTGGATTAACAACATAGGTCAAAAACGTGCAACAAGTCGTAGCACCCACGTGATCATTAGAGCTTATCAGATGGGTGATTGATTTACAGTCAAATTATCAGCTTCTTCCATCTTGACATTACCATGTTTTATTTACCTGAGAAAAGCTTCTATCAATGCTTTGAAAATATTATTTATATGATTTGGTAGTGCAGAGATTTATAACCAGGTTAAACCTTTAACTTATGATAGAGATCTGCAACTCCATGCCAACTCCCTCTCTCGGTCAACAGGCCTTTGCAACCATGTCAGAATAGAGCATAAATCAAAATTCATCAACTTGCACCATTTTAGAGTTCAGTCAATGATAAGAGGTTTGGTAAGTTTTAAACGTTTTATTTCTCATTAAGCAATTAGTAATAATTTTGTTCTTTTAATCAGATAAGAGTCATATATCAATTTATAGAAATCTCGAGAAAAATTGGGTTAGAGGCAGCACGTAAAATATCAGCGTATTCAATAAGGGGAATAGCCCCTATCTAAATCCAAAGGACCAAACCTAGCATGAAACCCATAAAGAGTTCCTTTCAGAATAGACCAAGGATTTGGAACATCAAGCAATTAGCCACAAGAAAACAAACTCCTCATTAAGAGCAGTTCTGGAAACTTAGCTGAGTTCCCTGTCAGTTGCAGTAGCAACCGTCAATCCACGTTAAAGATTTAGCATGAAAAAAGAAAATCTCCTCACGAAGGGTCAGGAAAACAAGAAAATCACCATTAGCAATAGCTTTCAATAATGTGGGCAAGCACAGCAAGATACTAAAGGGCATGGCAGGGTAGGTGTGCATAGAATGCATTGCCTCTCTAACTAGGAACATGTACTATATAGAAAGCACAAAACATGTTGCAAAAACAGGTGCTTAAGCTATTTACATCCAATGAACAAGGATCTTCCAATGGTCCATCGCCTCTCCTCGCGATTCCCACAATGAAAGTTCATGTCGACATGATGTTATTTGAATGCTGTTACAGTGTATTACAAAAAGATACATCTAGGAAGGTTCTCATGACAACCTTTGCAAACCTACTCTGTTAGCTATTCGATGTCCCATTGGGTAAAAGTAGGCTGCTCTATGAAATGAAACATAAATATTTAGCATGGCTATGTTTGTTTTTTTAAGTAATCTCTATGATATTATCAAGGTACATTTTAGCATCCGCTTAAGGTTAATATTGTCTAAAATGTTCTGCTTTATCAAAAGTATTGTGTCCCACGAAGAGGCACACCAAAGCATATTTAAATTAAATCACCTGAATTATGCTCTTAGAACATCCCTTTTTAATGACTCTAGTGTCATTTAGAGTTTGGCGGTTGTCGCACACCGTCAAAAGATTAGCAGATGGCCTCTTTGCCCTATTTAGATTACATAAATTTTACATAGGACAATATTTAGATAACAAACTCAAAAATGGATAGAAGAAGCTGATTCTTCTGTCCAATTTTTTTTTAATTACTGACTATCTTTAGAGGTGGATATTTAACTAATGATCATCATATGCAGATTTAAGTTTTTTACCAATAAAACAATATTTTAATACTGTCGTTTTGTATGCTTTGTAAACATTTTAAAATTAAAGTATATATTTAATATTTAATTATGGATTGTTAAATTGTCCAGTAAAGTTACAAAATAAAATGATGAGAAATCAGATAAGCCACTTACCGCCTCATAGAGCAACTGAAGCCTGGAATCGAATTCTCATTATATAGGGTGTTATGTTGCAGGCTAGGATAAGACATTATGGAAAACCTTTGAAAATATTCTGTTTTCCTGCTAACTATTGAATATTTCAATTCTACACATGTTCTTCAGTTTCTGGGAACTATATTAATATTGGAGATAAGATGAAGGCATGTAGCTTTAGCTTTAAGAATGCATCTACCAAATTCTCACTTGAAGGTCTTGCCGTGTTTTTTGTAGACTTTATCGAATCAATCCATGGTTACTTATGGCTTATTTGATATGAAATGTATATACGCTTTTTAGTAAACAGAAACCTATTTATAAATACATCAACCTAACTAGTGAAATAAAAACACATTGGAGTAGTGTAAGACATTGCAAGTTCTGGATATTGCTAAAGGAAACAACACTTGACAGCAAATAATCAGCACCTTAAGTCGATGAAATATTGGGGATTTCTAAAAGGAATGTGGAGAAATAAGCCTGACATGGAATCCTCTAGCAGATCCTTATGTAAAGAAGGCCGTGGCTTAAAACACATGAAGTAAAATGATGTGCCTCACACAGCATTTCACTTGGCCAGTAATTGAGTGTCTCTTTGTGAGTTTTCTGTTGCTTGTATCCTGTCACATCGCCCAATAAACATGCAGGTAAATAAGCCAGGCCTGGTTACTTTGCCAACGTTTGTTAGCAGCACCTGAAAATTGAGTAAAACAGTCATTTTGTTGTGAATAATTAAAATAGATTTTTATGAAAATTCTAATAGTATGGGACTGTGAATTAAGCATTAATAAGGTCTGAGGAAGGCGTGGTAGTCTGAGGATCGTTTCAAACTCTCATTCTCCCTTTCACTGAATTTTCCGTCCTGTCTTTTCACTATGTCAGTCAGTTTGTCACTTAAACTATTTTTTCTCCCCACATCTTTCTGACATCTGCAGTATTCTTCCTCTTTGAACTTTTACGCTGACATTTTGCTCTTTTTATCTGCATGTACCTCCTTGCGTCATCTCCCCTACGCTCAGCCATTCCTCTGTCTCATACATATGCCTACACACCCACTAGGTCACTCTCCTCACCCGTAAACACAGCATTTTCTTTTCCTTGAGAACTATCCACATTTTTACAGCTGTGTACCTCCTTCACACATTTTTACATACAATGGCAATTAGAATTGGCGCACATGCTATCATCACTGACAGGCACTGTGAGAAATTTGCATTGTATCCAACCTCAGATGTAGACATCTTAATCATGCCCCTCATGGAATCCCACCTAGAACCTAAACTGAGAAATCTAGAGGCAGTCACGGCCCATGCAAGTAAGAGCGGTAGGGCGGTCCGGTCGAATGGGGGGGATTTTAACAGACGTCGACGAGGGAAAATTAATTATTTAATTAATTTTCCCTTGTGGTCGTCTGTCGAATCCCCCCCCGCCTACCCTCAAAAGCTGGCACCATCGCTCTTACCTGCAAGGGCCACGGCTGCCTAGAGGTCGCTGCATTCACAGGGCCTTATTTATGAAAAGTGACGCATCGCTGCGTGAAAACAGCGATGCGTCACTTTTCACTGCGCCCTCCTTGCGACACCAATGATGCATCATATTTACAGTATGACGCATCATGGCGCAAGGAGTTACAGATACGTCAGTATTTCTGACGTATCTGTATGGCGCAAAAGTGATGCATTTCTGGAGTGTGTCACAAAAGTGACGCAACTCCAGCAATGTGTCCTTCCACTTGGGGCAAGCCCCATGTGAAAGGGCCTGCGTCAGTCTTACGCCTGCTGTGAGGCAGGCATAACAAATTGACGCATTTGTGTCCTAGAAGTGGCGCAGTGAAATCTTATAGATTTCACTGCATCACTTCTATGACCCTTTCTTGCGTCAGAACGCCCACCCCTGCATACATTATACCTGGCGTAGGTATAATGTAGCGCAGGGGTTTACAAAGTAACGCATCTACCTAGATGCGTCACTTTGTAAATATGGTGCAACAAGGCACATTATTTACGCTGCTGGAGCGTCACAAAAAGTGATGCACCGCGGCGTAAAAGTGACGCACGGACTCATAAAGGAGGCCCACCGTATTTACTCTAAATAGTCATATGTTACATAAAAACACTTCAGAAATACTACATCTAGAAAATGCAAATACTGTTACGGAAAGACAACAAACTTTCGGGGACTGAATCACTTGAAACAGATGACCTTGCAGGTTTTTTCAACCATTGTTAAGAAATCGATCAGTGTTTTTGCCTTTAAAGTTACGCACATGAATATAGGATCCGATTGGGATCTGTTTCAAAGTCAGTTATTAATTACTGACTGGTATGAGACCTGGCAGTACGCGTCCAAAATAAAGCCCTGGAATTAATACATATTTTATTTATGGCCCTGGCAAAAACTGGTTTCTGAAACGGCAAACAGCACATGTATTTGAGATGAGGATGTGTGGCCTTAAGATACTACATCAGCAGAGTACAGGGTTTATTTTAGAAGTAAGAAGATGAAGTGCTGCTGTAAGTTCAGTTCATATTTATGAGCTAGATCAACAGTAAATAAGCTTTTTTTGTCGATAGCAAACATTATGATTCATGGGTCTTTCACTGAGGACAGTATGAAGGTGAACCGGCCATTTTTCTCTAGCCCAAATCGGGAAAAGCCAGAAAACAAAACGAATGAAGGTCAAACAAATGGGTGTCCCTCAAGATTATTTGTCTGCATGGTTATATATAACCATACATGTGTTCTCCCTCATCTTATAAAAGTAGTTGAATGACATTGAGGAGTCCTGTAATGTTTGTTCTTCTGCACCACATGTAACATTAATGGCAATTTGTTTTTCGTATTTTCTTTCACAAAAGGTCGACAAATAACATATAAAAATGTGTCGTTTTTAATTCAGTGAGTAACTGTGAAATATTCACTATTCTTGTGGGCAATATGTAATTTTATATTTGCAGAGCTTAAGAAAAACTGTGCTCGCTGTGTGGCTTACAATGTGTCTTTCATTGGAATGCACTGAGCGTTCAGTTGATTCATTAAAATGAGCTTTTTAATGCTGTGTTGCTGCCCCTCACCGGGAATTTTTTCCAGCTTTTGTTGCAGGAGCCAAAGCATCGAGACCTCATCGGAAAGGTCACCTTTTCTTGCTTAATATCCACATATACAAACTGTGGCTGAAAATTCAGGGGCTTATATGCAAGCCCTTTGTTGCGCCACTTTTTTTGACGCAACGGCGACGTAGAGTGCTGGCACATATTTACAAGGCCAGCCAATCCACCTTGCGTGGCTTTTCTTGGCCTTGTAAATATGTCCCCTTTTCCCACATTACTTTGTATGCAAGGGGCATGCCATGGGTGTTGCTGTGGGTGTACCCGCGCAACACCCATGGGCTCAGCTGCATTCCCAGGTTTACGTTTCATAAACCTGGGAATGCGTCAAAATCCTATGCCTCCTCAGGGGAGGTGTAATAGTGATGCAATGAGGAGAAAACCTTTTATTTCTCCTTGTTTTTCTCTCTTTCTGCAGCACACATAGAAAGAGGAAAACACAAGATTGTTTTTGTGCAGGAATTTGTCCCTTCCTGCATAACAGCAATCATCCTTGCAACACAGGGGTACTGTTGCTGTTTTAGCACCGGCACAGGGGAGAGCACGGGGATGGGCCGTATTGCTGTAAAAACAGCGCATCCCTTTTCTTTTAAAATGACGCTCAGCAAATTGCAGCACCGCGTAGCATCATTTCCGTAAATGAGTCCCACAGTGCTTCAGGACATATAAATACCACCCTAGGACTAGGAAAGTGTGTATATGGTCCAATGTATCATCATAGTATTGGGGTGATTAATGATGAATGAATATATCATGCAGAAACCAAAGGGGCAGAACACCCAATTACTTTTGCATGACCCTGTGATTTTTTAGTTTCACGTTCTGCATTCTTTTTTTGATCCAGGCAGTGGGTACAGCCCCTTGTGTTCTATTAACAAGTTACATTGATCCTCTCAGCACAGCTCATCATACTATGACAGGCCTGCAGGACTTATCCAGGGTGCTGGAGTGCCTCTAGGGACTATCCAACAAACTTAAAGCCCCCCCCATCCTAAATAACAAGCATTGGAACAAAACAATAGGCCCGTTGATGGGTGATCATCTATCTAAACTGTGGACAGCATATATAATTTCCCAGAGCTTTAGATTTTTTACCGGTTTAGACGATGCACTGCAATTTCAGCAGCTATGCTACTGAACCATAACACATGAACATAAACCACAGCTTTACTTTGTATAATGGTCTCTAGTTTGGTCTATTCTAGCAGAACCAACATTTCATTTGAACTGTAATTTTGCCTGCAACACTCCAAACCCAAACACTTGAGCTATCTTATTTAATTTTGGGCATTTACATATATCAATGTTTCTAAATATATTAAGATTAGCAGACTTATACCCAAGCATTACCTATATATTTATGTTTTTTGCATCTACATTTCGTGGTTTGCCTAAACGGTGTCATGGTGCTGAAGGTGACCCACATCAGCAAATGAAAGAGAACCTAATACAGCCATCCTTTACTTAATTATTCACTGTTTACTCTTTTCCTCCAGTTACCACATGTTTTCTCTTTACTTTTGCTTCCCACTCTTCATTCTCTCTCTATACCAGTCTGTCGTTCTTTCCTTAGGTCTTCTCCTTGGCCTCTTCCCCTAATTCTTTATTTCTCTTACCATCCGTTTATCCAAAACGATTTTCTTCCCTTCTCTTTTTCCTTTTTCCCTTCTCTCACTCAATTGGTTCTATGTTTCATCTCCCTTCTACCCCTCCTTTTGTCTCCCTGCCCCTCTCCCTCTCCCTGTCTCTCATTTCCTTTCTCTCCTTTCTTTTCACTATCTCTCCCCTGTCTCTCTCCCCTGTAACCCCAAAATGGTAAACATCACTTACAACAAAACTTTTATAACGCACTACCATTACAACGCGGTCATTACAACGCAAACTATTACAGCGCATTGCTCTTGGGGGCGCTCTAGGATAGGCAATAGGTTAATTTACTATCCAATAACCTTCCCTAGTGTCCACGGGAACTGGAGTTGGAATAGTAAATTAAACTATTCACTATCCAGCACCCAAAAGCGCTATGCGTTGTAATGGTATGCGATGTAAAAACCGCGTTGTAATAGCCTGCGTTGTAACGTCATACATCCCCCCAAAATGAATGAACATTTTAAAGCAACATTGTCAAAGTGTTTTCTTTTTTTCCTGTTTTCCTTTTATTATTTCAAAACGTCTGTTGTTCTTAGTGTTTTTTCTCTCTGACAGCCGCGGTCCGTGCAGGTAACAGCGGCAGGGCGGTGGAGCCAGGTTAGGGGGTATTTCAAGGGACGTTGCAGAGGGAAACTCAAATAAATAATACATTTTCCCCTGGCATCTTCCCTCGAAATCCCCCACCGCCCCACCGCTGTTACCTGCATGGACGGCGGCTGTTCTATTGCGGTTGAGCCATCCACAGCACTGCATTGGAATGAAACTCACAATCTGAATCCGGGAAGGCAACAGCAGACACCAGCAGCCTACTATTCACACCCATCACTTTTTAATTGTACTGCTCAAAAGAAGCCCCTCCCGAGATGGAACGCGGTGCACCACATACTGTACCTGCTAGGGCAGCCTGTTGTCAATCTGCAAATGACAATGAATGGGCCTGACATTGTGACTTGTTCACATTTACTGTCACATAAGTCTTCAACCACTTTCTGCCCAGCTACACAATTAGCTGAGGAGCTGCTTTATCAACAGCCAAAGAAAGCATCCCAGTGCCTGGCCTGTGCCTGTGACCCATCGGGCAAAGTTCGATTCCCCACCCTGCCTATCGGACCCTGCTCCACCACAAAATTGCTTGACTTGATAACAGGAAGTTTGAACGCTAGTTGTTGTTTCCTAGCGGTAGGGCCACTGGAGTGTTGCAGCAGGAGTAGCAGCAAGAAAAGGCAAATTATGTGGCGGAATGCAACACATTTTGGTGATAGTATCACTTCACTACTTTCTCATTTTTACACTTGTTAACACTGTCTGAGCATAGGCTGCACATCATAAGTACCAGTTGAACACCCTTATCTAACATTATCAGCAAAAAGGTGACCTGTCAACTTTTTCAAAGTATTGTCCATTTTAGTAACTTTCCAACCATTTGAGGCAGACTCAAAATGTATGTGTCTTAGAATCTATATTTGTGTAGCAGATGATGAATTATCTGGCAAATGCAACAACCATAACTATGCAAAAAAAGCTTTGCAGCAGCGCATTCACATAATTCCAGTGACCCTGCCTATCAGCATTTGCTTGAATAAATACATGACAGGGAATGTGTCTAAATAGCGATCAGACACTGATGCAGCCACTTACTTCATGGCCTATATGAACTGCTTCTGCAGTAGTGCGGAACCAATGTCCAGAGTGGGGGTGCTGCCTTTAATGTTATGTCACTGATGTCATAGGAATTGTGAAAAATTCCAGCCGCATACAAAAAACAAGTGTAGCAAATTTGCAATGCCCATTCAGCAGGAGAGGGGTAAAGATGGGCCATTAGCTAGTGGTTCCTTTTGGAGCAATGGTGAGGTAGCTCACTGTCATTTATAGACGGTACATTTTCCATCGAAATGGCCACTAAATTTGTATAGACATGCAGGAAACTATATAGAGAAAAATCGATAATGTGTAAAAATAGGGTTTCAGCAAATATTTATTATTTGTGCACTTTCAAAATAGAGAGTCTTGAAGTCAGTTCAGTCTTTGCTTCCATCACACTTCAGAATTACAAAAACGTGCTTCAGTCGGGCTCTCCTAATTGCTGATATAATTTGAGATTGCATAGTTCATTTACTGATATTTAAATATTGTGAGTTAGAAACAAAATGACACCCTAAAGCCTTTCAATTTGCTCTTGTATCCCAGCATGATTGTCACCTAGATAACTTTTACAAAATCCTCTCACTTTGCAGTCAGAGGAATAAAAGTACTCAAGTTTTCCCAACAAGCAGCAATTTGACAGAAGGCATAGCCTGACATTTGACTTTTGTCTTTGAACCAGCAGCAAATGTGACAAGATAAACATAAGATTTAAAGGTATACTTATTAGTCATCCACCTTCTGAACTCCAGTATGAGTATTTTTGGGAGTGCTGCAGCACACGTAGCACACCTACTTCCATTGACTATGTGCATCTGTAACACTGGAAAAGCCAATACCAAAACAATATAGCTACACTCTGAGTAAGGATGCTGTGAGTAGTGCGAGATGTTTTACAACAAGCTGAGGCTATACACTATGATGAGTGTTTGAACACTTTAAAAGTTGATCATCAAATAGGCACGCAGACGAGGAAAATGCTATATGTAAATTGACTTTGGTACTCTAAAGAAACAGCTCAGCCTTCAGATTCCAATGAAAGGATCTGAGAGATCTCAGAATTTGAACCCCTTAAAACAGATTCATGATTTCATGATTTGAAGCTTTGGATTTTCTGCAATAGAATAGATGATTTATTGTGTGCAAGAATTGCACCCAAGGGATCATTCTGACCAGTGGTAGATAACGTCGAATTCTGTCTGTTTTCTGGAGACAAAAGACTTTCACTCTCAATCTAATCCTTGTGGCACCTTAAGCCAACAAGATCCACTGCAGGTATCTTATGTTGTACTATGTGCTACAAACAGAAATCAGAAAGACCTACCTCCCCAATCTCTGTGCATGCAGAGAGTGGGGAGTGCAGCCAGGGCCACACGCTCCATCAGATAAAATGTTGAGCAACCTATTTAAGTCAGAGAAGTAAAGGTCTTGGTGCATGACATGGAAGTATAACATGATTAATAGAAAAATCATTTTCAGTTTGTTTATCCTGTGAGTGCGAAACAGGATCTATACAGTGTCCACCATCTAATGAAATCTTCCTTTTTCATGAAGATCACATGGGCTGGGTGTATTATAGGTATATAGTATTGACAGATCAGAGGGGCAATAATAATTAGAAGACGTTTAAATGAGGAACTTGCATAAAAAATGTATCTGCATAGATGGCAGCTATATGTCCTACCGGCATAGGTATTGTGAATATTATAGGCTTATTTAACCTATTCTGAAACATGAAATGGTCACAGAAACACTCTTGACAATTACAGCTTGCCCTGTGTTATTGAATCTGGGTTTGTTGGGTGTAGGCTAATCCAGAAAAAGAGGGACCCTGAAATAATTTATGGACAGAAAAGAACACCCCAGCCATTGATAGCTAAGTGTGGATTCTCCAGTTATTATGGGGAACACATAACTCCACTATATACCAAGCCACACAAATCAGAATAGCTTGAATAATGGAAATCCTAGTGCATCAATTTATAAGCATTTAATACAAAATTATTCAAATGCACTTTGATATCTTATGTACAGTTTCAACAAATACAAAGAAAAAAGTTTAACCCAATAGATAACAAAATGACTTAGATCTTCGTACCCCTATCAAATTCATTCAACCTCCTCATTCATACCTACACATATCACACATCACACAAACCATACACATGCTAGTATCTCCTACCACACAATATATCTACCTTGGTATCTACAATTCACATAAAGGTAAATGATTACAATAATAGGAGCATAAAACAAAACATCAGGATACAGAGAGATCAGTCTGGCACTTAGTATGTTTGTTAGTATTGAATGGATCACGCAAGTGTCTTAATCAATCAATACATATCCAATGTTATACACATTGATGTAGGCATCTCAATCAGAAGTTTAAATCCTGGTACTCCTGTTGTGACCTGCGCCGACGCGTGTTGAGTGAAAACCGCAATAAGGTTTACATCTTTATCAGGGTGCACATGTGAGATACTCCAAAGTGGAAGTGGAGTACGGGGGGAAAGAAAATGGAAACAATCGTATCTATTGGCAAATTATTGTCAGAATCAACTGATTTTTTGCTAGATAAAATCTAACCAGTGTGCCCAAATACATCAAAATGCCCAGTATTTCAGGACAGAAATCCTCTGTTCCTGGATCGGTAGAAGGATGCTCTCCAATGGTCATGTGGCACTTGAGTTTTAATGCGTTCGAAGGAAGGATCCAGAGCATATGTGGAACATCATATAGAAAAGCATCAAGGATATATATGCGATGAAGAATTTTGGATTCTGCAAATACGGAGTCCGGAATCTGAGTAGGTGCGCTTCAGACCTACCCAAGGCCAAATTTCTCCCGCCACATACATTGCCAGAACGATTTCAATTCAATGGGAAAATCTCGATCTTTCCACATTGAAATTTGGAGCCCTTCCAGTTACAGTCAAGAGGCCCATCCAGACTAGTAGATTAGCATTTTTATTTAGAGATGTGTGGGAATGATGACCAAAACAACTTTCCTTATAGTTTTCCCATATAATCCTGAGAAAATCATGTGATTTTAGCCAGCGTTTGATGTTTGCATGGCCTTTCGGTTAAGAAAAAGTAATGGTACCCATGTAACACACAACGTCCTGGTCTGGACCCAGTGTTCAGTTTGCAGAAGTGCCAGTGGTTAAGTTTCTGAAGGTGCTGGCCAACCAGCCCCAGCTGGTGCAGGTAAGAGCAGTGGAGCGGGTGTGGGGAGTAGACAGACAATGACAAGGGAAAATACAATAAAAAAATAAGAAGACCACTTACCTTTCTCTCGCCGCATAGCAGAGTGGATGCATTTTGGGGCATTTCATGTTTGAGGTGATAGGACCACCCACACAAGTGGTATATTTTTTCTTTAACAGGAGATATCTGGCAAACTTGGTGGTTGGACTTTTGTCAATCCCCACATATTCTGTGAATCCTGTGATTTTAGTCAAAGTTTAAAGTTTGCAGAACATCCTTTGCCAGATAAATGGCCTGAACTATATAAATCATGCCGCTCTGAACTCCTCTAGTGGTCTATTTTTCATAGCCGTCTTGAGTAGGTAGGTTTCTTTAGGTGCCGACCAACACCAGTCCAAATACAGACACTACCCTCATTCTATGAATTAATGTCATTCAAACTTTGACTATACCACAGTGTGTTGTTTTGTAATAGGCCCGGTCACGAATGTGGGTTACTGACTTTATTTGGAGAAGTGTGAGAACAATAAAAAGAAAAATCAAAATTATCTATTGAAAGGCACAATTTTCGTTTCCAAATATAAGTCACTGTGCAAGAAATAACAATTTTTTGAAAGCAGATTCACATGATATTATGGGTTACCGAAATTCAAAGTAATACAAATAATAACCACTATGAGTGTTATACACACATGACCCCTTGCTGAATTTAGAAATGTGTCTACTTTCCAGAAATAGATAGCTGTTGGAGTTCACTCATGAATATACACATCTCTCCCCTGTAAACAACAAGTAGTTAAAAACAACAAAATAGGAAACATTGGCTTTTTTTTATAGTCCTTATTTAACCATAATATGCTCCAAAATCAAGAAGAGGTTACTCTGACCCTTTCAAGTATCTGAAGTATGTCTTTTAAATTACCGTCCTGGTTACAAGCCCAAAGGGGAGAAGGAGACCACATATCTCCAGAGCCGTACCTTCGATTACTTGTATGGGCTTCGACCTTAGTCTTGAATTATCGGTAGACCACTATAATCCCTCTTTACAGAGGGTAAAAAGGCAGTCCCATCCAGGGGGTACTATCTAGAGCATATTCTTAATCATTGGACACAGAAATCATAAGGACACAAAAAATAAGAAAGAAAGCCAGAAAGAGGAAAAACAAAAACCTTTACAAAAAACTTTATATATGTCTGGTCCCTGTCTCCACCCAGTTATCCCATATTTCCCAATATTTTGTCTTTTTAGTATATTTACCAGATTGATCTAAAAAGGATACCCTCTGAATGGAGTGAATCCACTCTTTTTCTGTGGGAGGACAGGGCAAGATCCATTTAATGCAAAGCTCCCTACGAGCTAATAGTATCAGACTGAAAAATAGGGCTTTGTGGCTTTTTGTTAATACCCGCCCATCAACCTCCCTTGAGGGTAACCCGAAAATTATGGACATAGTTGTTAATTTCATATCTAGCCCCATAATATCTGATATGGTTTTACCCACTTTGTTCCAGTACGAGTGTATACCGGACAACTCCAGAACATATGGACCTCATGTGCTCTTTCTTTTGCACATATGGGGCATTTCTTGATCTCTCGGTTACCCATATTTGATATTTTCTGGGGAGTCCAATTGGCCTTGTGAACTGTAAAAATGTGATTCTTTTTTAACAGTGTAGCATTTATGCAAGACCATAGAGAAGACATAGATACTTGCCCAATATTTTCAAGGTCTTCATCCGGCAGGTCCTTCCTCAAAATCTCCATAAATGAGGCCTGCTCCTCTTCCCCGTTTTGAACAAGTAACCAATACCACTCTGCCACTTTTTTTTTTTGTTCGACGGGAGCATATCTTAAGTGCCAAATTCGAATTCCCTTTTAGCTCTTTTCCAGAGGATTTTGTCCAGCTTAGCAATTGATAATACTTAAACTTTGAAACCAGGTTTCCACAGATAGCTGATAGGTGAGGCCAAGAGACAAGTTCCGCCTCAAATAGAAGTTGCCCCCAAGTGGTGATCCCGCAGCTCCTCAAAGGATTCGCTAGGGCATCTTCTA
The DNA here is from genome assembly GCF_964261635.1 of Lissotriton helveticus. Classification (NCBI taxonomy): domain Eukaryota; kingdom Metazoa; phylum Chordata; class Amphibia; order Caudata; family Salamandridae; genus Lissotriton; species Lissotriton helveticus. Next base: position 1,476,734,319 of record NC_136069.1, read on the forward strand.
AACACAATGGCATCCCTGGAAAATCCCAGACTGGGGTAATGTCAATAAAGTAAGGATTTTTTAAAAGACGTCTGACCTGGGACCGAAACTTTACTGCAGATAATAACAAAATCTTCAATTTTACCTTTTTTTTAAATTTTGGATGGCCAAATTCTAAAAGAAAGCACCCAGCTTGATGGGCAAAGTCGGTTGTAAGAGCTTTATACAAAGGAGAAAAAGTGAAGCTTTCCATCATTAATTGCCGAAGGTTTTTCAACTGGAACGCACAAAGATACGAATACAAATCAGGAGTTGCAATTCCTCCGTATTCCTTTCTCTTTCTAAGTTTTTTTTAAAGTTATTCTTGGGCTTTTGTTTCCCCATATAAAACTTGAAAAGAGCCCCTGGACCTTCTTGAACCAGACTTTTGGAAACTCCAAAGGAATGGTGTTAAACAGAAACATGTACTTTGGGAGTATTTACATTTTTAGTAGGTTGGATTTGCCCAGAAATGAATGGGAGAGTGCCCCCCATCATTGTAGTTGGGAGCTTACTTTCTTTGTTACTTTTTCAAAATTTACATGTGCAATTTTGTTGATGTTTTGGACTATCTGAATTCCAAAATATCTTATTTCCTTTTTTATATAAATACTCTCAAAATTCGTGTTCCACTTCATTAATTCTGTTTTTTGTTGATTAAGCAGGTACCCTAAGACCTTTCCAAAATTCTCTATTTCTGACCAAATTTCTGTATACGATTTTTCTAGATTACCAGTAAAGATAACAAGGTCATCCGCGTACAACCCTATTTTTTTCTCCCATCCATTGCATTTAAAGGGAATAATATTTTGGCAAGATCTTAGTTTACAAGCCAAAGGTTCGATGTACATATTAAAAGGTAACGGGGAGAGGTGGGCAACCTTGTCTGGTCCCTCTTCCGATCTGTATCGATCTGGTTAGATTCCCATTAACAAAATTTTTTGCTGAAGTGTTTTTATAGATGGCTTTAATTGCTGCCAGACATTTTTGACCCAAATCAAAGCGCTGTAACACTTTAAACAGGAACGCCCAGTTGACCCAATCAAAAGCTTTGGCAGCATCGAATGTCATTACTGCCAATGGGGTCTTACACATCTGAGCCATATCTATAGCCCCAATAAGGTCATATGTTAGTTCACTGAGCTGCATCCCTTTCATAAATCATTTTTGGTCTGGGTGAATAAGCGGGCCTATTACTTTGTCCAGACATTTAGTAATGATCTGTGTATACATTTTATGATCACAGATTAAAAGAGAGATAGGTCGGTAGGACTCACAGATAGGTGGATGTTTGTTTGGTTTTAAAAGAATTGTAATTGTTGCCTCTTCCAACAAGACAGGGGACTATGACCCTCTATATAAGAAGAATTAAATAATTGCAGAAGAATAAGTGCTAGTTCTACTTTTAATATACTATAAATCTCATTGGGGATGAAGTTGGGGCCCGCTGCTTTTCCCTTTTTTAAAGAGCAAAAAGCCTGAGCTACTTCTTCCACAGATATGGGACAGTTTATTTGTTCTTTATCATATTGTTGAAGCGCAGGAAGGACTAACTCTGATAGAAAGTCATCCATGAGATTTTCATCAATTATCTTCTCTTCTGTATATAGTTTTTTGAAAAACTGGACAGAGGCCTCCTCGATTTTGGCATCATCTGTGATTATACTGCCAGTGTCTAAACATCGAAGGTCCCTTATCCAGTTTCTCGTCTGGTCAGTTTTTGTTTTCCAGGCGAGGAGCTTACTGCACCCCTCCCCATATTCATGGTGTGCTAGTTTACTAGCATCCCATTTTTTTTTTATTATGGATTCTAAGCAGTCGGCAAGCTTGTGTTTTGCAGATGTTAAACTTCTTAAAATATTCACGTTCTCCTGATCCCTTTCAAGTCTTTCATGCAGTCTGTGTATCTCATTCTCTAGCTTTTTGGTCTCCTCTTTTATTTTCTTAGCTTGTGAACAAGATATAGCTATTAACAAGCCCCTCAGGAAAGCCTTATAAGTGTTCCACACTGTTTGAATTGGGGCAGAGTTAAGATTGATGTCAAAGAACTCTTTGGTTTCTACTTTTAATTTTTCAATTATAGTATTTTCTAGTAATAGTGCTCGATTAATAGTCCACCTTCAAGGTGGCTGAGCATTACACATAGCTATTTTTTAAAGTAACTGCAGAATGATCTGACATGTGCTCAGGGACATGGCTTACTTGAATAGCATTTCTGCTTGCTGTTGCATCCACTAAAAAAAAATCAATTCTTGAGCATTGTCCACATTTTTTATTGTGGAACGTAAATTTTACACCATTTGTTTTAGATTTATTGGCCATCTCTCTCCAAATATCTACTAACCCTATATCTGACATTAGTTATCTTAAAGACCTTCTCATTTTTTGTGTGTTGGATACGACTCTATGAGAGGTAGATTCTTGACTCGGGTCTAAGACCAGATTAAAATCGCCCCCTAGAATTATGTAGTCTTTGGCTTCAGTTAGGTGGAGGAGTAAAGTGTATAAGGAGGCCGGGTCATCCAATTTCGGTCCGTAGTAACTTACAAAGGTCATCCAGACCACGCTAATTTTTTATTTAACGATTGCCCACCTCCCCAACGAATCGACTATACACTCACCCAACATAGCTGACGCCGTTTTTTTTAAAATAATATGGCTACTCCTTTTGTTGTGAAGGATTGAGTTGTACAGATACAATATTCAATCAATTTCTGATGTTTTAAAACCATTGCCCATTCCTCTTTGAGTAGATGAGATTCTTGGATAAGGAACATCTTACATTCTGATAGTCTTAGTTATTCTAGTATCCTTTATCTTTTAGGGGGAACCCTCAGTCCATTTACATTCCATGACATGATTTCCAGGTCTTTTACTCTATCATTTTTAGGCATAGAGTATTAAATTATTGTCATTATTATTATTTAAGAAAAAAGGCCAAAGATGTTTCAAATTAACATTGTTAAATGAGAACTTTTTTTTATTTTCTCCCACATGCTCCCCCACCCTGTGTATCAATGAAAAATGTTCTTTGTTACATTTTAAGTGAAGAACCCTCCCCCACCCCTTGGGGAAACCTCCCTTACTACTATTAGAGGAGCTCCTCTAATTTCAGGCTCTGTCTCTAGCCAGGCTTTGATCCCAAAATTTTATCAGGGCATTCGCTTCTTCTGGGTCTTTGAAGTTAAACATTTTATTGTTCCACATTACTTTAAGTGAAGCGGGGAAACGTAAGTTTGCCGTGGCACCTAGCTCTTTTAATTCTTGCATTGATTTCCCCAACTCCCATTGCTTTTCTTGAGTAATATGGGATATATCTGATCTGATACAGAATGTACAACCAGCCTTTTTATAGACCCCTGCTTTTAATCCTCCTGCCAAGACCTTCTCTTTAAGTGTGTACGATTTAAAATTAACCAAGATCCTCCTAGGATTTTTCTTCCCGGGTTTTTTAAAAAAGGATCTTAATAAACTCTTTGTATGTCATCTTCCAGAGTCTTTTTGTCGATGTCTGCCTGAAGTTCTGTGAAGATATTAATAATGAATGACCTTATATCTTCACCCTCTACATCTACCGGTACATTAAGGAGTCTGATGTTGTTCCTCCTTGCGGCATTTTCTAAACTTTCCAATTTCACTTTTAAGGTTTTATCTCCCCCCCTTATTGCCTGGATATCCTGCGTATTTTTATATACTCGTTTTGTTAGATCTTCAAAAGCCGATTCCATTGCTCCAATTCTATCAGAGATGGCATTCATTTTAGATTCAAGAGTCTCACAGACTGTTTGTATTTTTAATTGATTATTTTCAGAAATTGCAAACTTGTCTCTTATTTCTGTGAGCAATGTAGTTAGTAACCCCTCAGTAGAAGTAGCTCCCTTATCGTACGCTGTATTTAAAGTGCCTGATGGGTTTGACTCTTCACATATACCCCCTTTTCCTAATGGGGCAGCGAGGCTCGCTAGGGAAAAATGGCGGCCGCTAGTTAGTAGCAGTCGTAGGCTCGATACTCTCTCTCCAGGCATACATTAATAGAAAACGCGAAAATGGATGAAATTTAATTGCGGGCAAAATTTCTGTGGACCCAACTAACCTACGTCTTTCCATGAGTTTTGTGGTTCGGTTCTCGCTCCTTGGGTGGGTTTGTGGAGTGTTTGTTGTGCCCCCGGTGAGAGGGAGATTCGGCATGCTCTGCGCCCGGCGTGCAGAGGTGGCGGCCGGAGGCGAGGCAGTGCCTCGTAGAAGGCGATGGTCGGAGGATGCAGCAAGTTTAGCGCAGAGGAGAGGCTTTGCGGCGAGAGTCAGTCTGCGGAGGAGCTTGGCGCCTGCCTGTTTGTTTCTGTGTTTTCCTATTAGTCAGACTGGTATTCTCCATGAGTTTTCTCAGATAAGAATACAAACATCACGAAACAAGGAAGGAGGGGATCTGGAGAATTTAATGGAGGCAGAACCCAATTCATGGCTAACTTCAATGATTTCGGTAGGGAGAAGGGGGAGAGACTAGGGGCCTAAATTGAATTTTGAACGAGGAGTGGAGAGACAGGATGGGGACTTGTGCACCGAGACAAATAAAGTCAACAGGTACACTCTCAGAAGCATGGATATTTGGGGGTAAATAAATCTCCCCCTGAATTAGCTAATAAAGAACTGGCACTGCCATGTACCAAGGAGATACAACAGAAATCTAAAGTAGTAAAAACATCTAACACCAACCTGAATTCAAAAGCCCTTAAAGCTAACACCCCTTCTAGAAAAGAACGAAAAAAAAACTATAAAAATAAATCAGGAAACATTCGAGTCACCCCATCACTAAGATCTTATTTTAAGGTCCAGACTATACAGCCTCCCTCAAAGGAATTAAATCACTTTTCCGGACATATTTCAGACCCAATAGTGATTGAAAATAGTCCTTTGTGCTTACAACAACCCCCACTACAACCCTTGAATAAAAATGATAAGGGGATAAGAAAGGAAATGGAGACAATACCCTTAGAAAATAGGTACGAATTGCTCTCACAAGAGACTAATGAAGTTGCAAATGGTCTGTTATCCTCTTCTTCCCTGCCTAATTTGGAAAAAATGTTTTTTTACAACTCTGCCTGTTCCTGAAATTAGGGAAGAGGGAAATAGTAGCAAGGCAGAGCTTTTGTTGATAACATTTTTAAAAAATGCACACTTAATTATACTTTTCCCAATCTTTCCTAAAAGCATTTCTTTCGCCATTTTGACTAGTTTCTCAGGGGCATATTAGCAACAAATAGCGATATTTATCGCTATATGCTCTCAGCAAATGTTTTTTTATCGCTGCTTATCGCTGGATATTTTAGCGGAGAAAGCATGCTTTTAGCAACTTTTTTTTTCATAGTGCTAAAATATCCAGCGATAGTGGCGAAATGCGAGAATATCCCTGGAAATCCAGCAATATTCTCGCATTAAAGCCAATGGGGGCTTCATCTGATAATCCACCCCCCATTGACTATACAGGCAAGTCAACTTTTTAGCAGGCGTTAGATTCTAGAGATAATTCGCCTGCCTTGCTAATAGGCGATAGCTGTGTTTGCGACTGTTTTCAGTCGCTAACAGTTTGGGTACGCCCACTTTGCACGTCATTAGCGATAAATATCGCTGACATGCAAATCGGGCCCCAAACATGTAGCTATCGCCTAAAAGCTGTCGCTAACTGCTGTTAGCGACAGCTTGCTAATAGGGCGATAAAATTATCGCCGCTTTAGAGGGAAAAGTCCCACTAAAGCGGCGATATTGCCCTTTGAATAAATGCCCCTCAGTTCTCTCAAGGGGAATCCACAAACCATGGTTACCTGTAGAATACCCAACACCTGGAAAAAAGGACACAAATAGGGTCTGTATATCTTTTGCGAAATAATGTTATGAATGTTTAGGCAAAAAAAGGCCCAAATGGCTTTTTTCTGTTGCTTGAGCAACACTTGTATTGAGCTTTTCTGTTGCTGTGAGAGTCTTTGTCCCTTTGTGTTGATTTCTCAGATAGTTGTTTGGCAGTCTATTGCATAAGCTGAAATATTCATCTATGTAAAAATGTGCATTGAAGAAATCTGAATTTTATAGTGTTGAGATGCTAAAAACAAAGGGGTCTAGTGTAGGTTTAGAGGGTAAGTGGCCCACTTTGAAAGTTTCCTAAGGGTTTAATTTGTTGTTCATCTTCCATACTGTAAATCATTTTAATTGTGTGTGTAGTATTCAGTTGTATGTGTGGTAGAGTATTTTTCCTTTTCTAAAGAAAAATCACAAACTGGAAAATAATTTATTGAGTAATGTTTGATGTGTTGCTGAGTTTCTAAATCACAACACGTCTCTGAGTCAGACTTTGGCTGCTCTTCAATGCATTGAGAGTCAAGTGGTAAAATAGGCAATTGGTCCCCATTTTGACTGTCTGAAGTAAGGGGGCATCCAGGGCACCAGGGGTGAAGAGACCAGGTCACACAACAAGGGCTCAGTAACATCTGGGTACAGTCGGGATTTTCTATCCTGGTTACTCAGCAGTCAAAAGCATAGGAAACAGAAACCTTCATCATTATGTGATCTTGTAGGCTCAACATTAATCTCTTGTAGTCACTGTGTCATTGAAGAGAGATAGTGGAGACTCCCCTGGAATGTGCATACTCGGTGAATGACGTAAGAAAAATAATCTGAACCCAGAATCCTGTAGTAATCTGTATAGGGGTAGTATTTAGCTAAAATTATTGGCATTCTTATTGATGTTAGCTTCTCTAAAGGTACTTTAAAAATCCACTTTGTATCACCTTTGCTTGTATTAAGAGAGTATCAATAATTTCCTATACCATATGTTTCACCCTCTAGAGAACACTTGATCATACTCAAATAATCTGAATCTTGGGGGCTGTCTATGCGTTCCAAATCATCCAGTCATGAAGGTTATAGATTACTCCTTGATTTGTTTAGATTAATTGCAGATGGATACAAGTCCAAATGTAAGACTTATTGGCTGAATTCAAACCTTGACATTCACCCTTGTGTACTACAGTGATGTCCTTTATTATCCATTACTGCTATTCTAGGCAGAAACTCACTACTGACACTAAATTTCAATGCAAATGACCTCCCTCATTGCTGGAGTTTTATTATCTTGAAAAACAGCACCAAACTAAAGTCAACTTTTGGAGACACCTGGGACAGTAACGTTTTGGAGAGGTATCAAAATACCAATGTCATTAGTGAGAGTCTCCTGTGCATTCCTAATGTATCCACTCTATTGAGCTGCATTCATTAAATGGCATTCTTGTGTCACTCTCTTCCTTGAACTAACAACTGTGCTTTGCCATGGTTATCAATACTGGTTCAAGTATACATAGGTTATTTTGTAACCTTCCATTGCTTGGAAATCTGAAAAATCCTTCATGGTTTCTGAGTGTCTGTTTTTGAGTCTAAAAAAGGACTATATCATCGGCGTAAAGTTTTATATTGGTCATACCTTGAAGCGGGCCGTATACGCCTTTTTTTGTCTAATTGCTATTGCAAGTGGCTCAATAAATAATGCAAATAAAATCGAAGAAAGAGGACAACCTTGCCTAGTGCCTCTGTTTATTTGACATGTACCTATATTCACCGAATTAATTAAAATGTGCGCCTGAGAATTTGTATAAAGCTGCGTTATTAAATGAATAAACTCCTTTCGAAAGCTGAATTTTTCTAAAATCAGAAACAGACAATCCCATGAGACTAGATCGAATGCTATTTCGGCGTCTAGAAACCAGACCTGCGCCTCAGTCTTATTTATGTAAAAAAATCCAATGCTTCGAATAAAAAAATTGTGTTGGTATGGTGCTGTCTCCCAGATACAAAACCACACTGATCCCTCTCAATAAGTGTACCTACCATTCTAGTTAGCCTATTAGTAAGGAGTTTTGTAAATATTTTGTAGTCAGCATTTAAAAGGCTTATAGGCCTATAGGAGATTACGTTCTCACTGTCTTTATCCTTCTTTAAAATGCTGACCACTACTGCTGTGTGAAAGGATACCGGCGGGTCGCCCCCTTGTAGTAAATAGTTCGATAAGTTTAAGATTTCAGTATTGAGAGTTGAATCCAATTTTTTTTTAATTCCGCAGGAAAGCCGTCTTCCCCCGTCACTTTACAATTAGGCAAGGAACTTATGACTAAATCAAGTTCTTCCTTAGTAAAATCAGCTAATAATTCCCTTCGAAAGTTCATATTTAAAATAGGGACTTTCAAGTCGCGAAAAAAAACATAAATCATAAATTCCCTTATAGTGCCTGAGGAAAACTTTGCCTATATCCGGTGTCCTACTTGAAAGTGTTTTAGTTTCTTCATTCCAGATACTCTTGATCCTATTATATACCTGATTCTCTTTTGCCTGCCAGGCTAAAAGTTTCCCTGTGTACTCACTGTCTTCATAGACTAAAACAGAGATTATACTGTGTAACCTCTGTTATTATTATTATTATTATGCGTTCTTATATAGCGCTCGATTACCCATAGGCATCTCGGCGCTTGCCTTGGGAACCCGTCCTGGCTTTTTCCCTGTGAGATACCCGTACTGGGCATCCCCAAGGTGAAAGCAAGGCATCCCGCCGCAGGTGGGCCATGGTGGAGATTAAGCAGGCTAATGCCCAGAGCTGCAGAGTGTGAACCTGTGATTCGAGTAGGCACCGAAACGAGAATTATAGAGTCCAGTGGATATTTGGGCTCAAGACCCTGCCGCGTTGGGAATTGAACCCTGGTCCCGGGTCTGACCTCTGCTTCAGGTCTGCCTCCTCTAACCAGTGAGCCACACTTCTCTGTTGACTCTCTATTGCTAGAATGTAGGCATGTAAATAATACTCGCCCAAAGAGATACCTAGGGATTTTTTTTATGGAGAGAATTGATGATCTATTCCACTTAAACTATCCTCCGCTGCTGAAAAAAGTGAAATGCCTGTTAGCACGAAGGAACCAGCTCCCACTATCAATAATGGGACGAGTAGCATTTTTCTACTTTTTAATGTTCTCTTTAATGCTGCCCCCTGCGCATTGCAAGCAGCCTATTTTAAAGAGATAGATAGCATGTTTTCTTCTTTCTTATGGTCTAATAAAATACCGAAATTGGTACTTAGCACTTTAAGGTACCCTGTTGCAGAAGGAGGGCTGTCCCTTCCAAATATTAGGAATTACTATCACTCGACTTTTGCTCATCACAGTTTTAGATTTTTTCTTTTGGACCCTCAGGAGGTAGACAATTTTTTTATGAAAAAAATCGTAAAGGAATATAATATTAATGACCCTACTAGAATAACCAAGTACCCTCCAATGGACACTTTAACAAAAAACCCAATTTTTTTTACATTTTATAATATCCAGAGATTTAATAATTCAACTAGATTGTCCCATTTTTCCACGGGGGAAAGATATTTTTTAGAGCCTAATATTTGAAAGATGTGGGAAGTCAATGGGTACCTGCAGATTCAGGATTTCAATATAGGAAATTGTTGGCAGACATTGGGCTGTTACACTCTAAAACAATTTTTAAGTGGTCATTCATCAGAATAAAACTCTTGCTACAAAAATTTGACATTAAAAATGCATCCGTTAGAGCAAGATTATAAAGCTTTGATTCCCCGATTCAACGGAAGATTAGTGCCTGGGCAAAAATTATTGATGGAAATAAGCCTCTCTCGATATATGAAAAAATCCAGGATAGATGGTGGAGAAGGGAAGGGATACAGGTCTCAAAATTAACCTGGGAAAGAATAAATAAATTGAATGCATCAACACTCAGAGGCACAAATTTCCAATGCATTCAGTTCTATTCAAAATGGTTGATCTATAGAACCCCTTCCTTCTTCATAAGATATACCCACAGATTGAGGACAAGTGTTTCCGTTGTGCAAAAGAGGGTGGTGGCACTAGGCTACATATTGTTTGGGAATGTCCGAAGATCAGGAGCTTATGGGAAGGAATAGAAACTTATCTCAGCACTATCCTTGGCCCTTCTATCGGCTTAAATGTAGATATCGCAGTTCTGGGATGCTCTCCTTAACATTACTGCACAAGAAGAATGCCTGTATACTGCAGCATTGGTAGCGAGGGCCCAGATGTAGGTAATAGCAAATTACCGAATGGTAAATACCGAATTTTACCGATTCTGTATTTACTAATCGGTAATTGCTATGCAGGTAAAAAATTTGGTAAAAATACCGAATCGGTAATATTCGGTAATTACCGATTCGGTAATTACCGAATCACTATTTGCCATTGATTCCTATGGGCCTTGAAGCCCATAGGATTCAATAGCAAATACCGATTCGGTAATTAGCGAATCGGTAAAATTACCGATTTTACAAGGAGGACAGGGTGTCACTTTGACACCCTGTTGCACCCCTGTGTCTGGCTTGTGTGCCATGTGACACACATACATGCCCTTAGGGCATGTCTGTGTGCCACATGGCACAGGTGTACATGCACAGATGTGCATGTACACTGGAATTCGTTATTTACCATGTAATAGTATTACATGCTAAATAACGAATCGATAATGGCCTATGGCACTGTTTTTAGTGCCACCTACATCTGTATTTACCGATTCGGTAAATCTACCAATTCGGTATTTTACAGAATCTGTAAATTTACCGAATCGGTAAATATACCGATTCTGTAAATTAAGCCTACCTACATGTCAAATCGTTACCGACCGGTAATTGGCGACCTATATCTGGCCCAAGATCTTTAATTTTACAATGATCAGATAAGGTATCTTCCTTTCAAGCGTGGAGAGCAAAGTTAAGTAAAATCAGAGAACTGGAAAAAAATATTCAATAAAATCAGGCTCCATAAAAAAGTATGAGAAACGTTGGATTTTATTTGGGAACATAGGTTATAGATAGGGTCAGTTTCAGAACATTGGGTCGTGCTCATCTCCTAGGATCTAACATCCTCTATGTTCTCTTTTTTCTTTTCTTTTTTTGTAACTATCTTGCATGTTTGCTTTATCCTTCGTAGGCCTAAGCCTAATTATTCAGCATGATGCATTTTTCAGACTGTATTTCTCTTTTGTAACCTGGTGATGTGAGAGACCGATGAGATATGTTCATTCTTAAATATTTAGCACTTTGCCCTTTTGAAGGTATTTATCTCTGTATTAAATAATATATTTGTGAGTATTCTGATCATTTTTTATCATGCATTCTTACTCAACAGTTATGTAGTTTTGTAATTTGCATGAACTATAAATATTTTTTTTTTAAAGTATACATAGGTTAAGGAGCTAGAGGGCATCAACATCCCAATGGTCAAGAGGGTGAAATGAAATCTACAGGGAGTAAATGGGTGATTCCACCTAATCAATGTGTAGTGCAGGTATATCATATAGTGAAATACAAGTAGGAAGCAATATCCTGTCGACCAAGGGTCATGAGAATATTTACGATGAATCTAAGCAAAAGCACTAAGCAGGAGTTACAGTTGGCGATACAATCCGCAGTATGCACCATTGATAGGGCTGAATAGAATGCAGGGAGTGTGGGTGTTCTCCATTTAAATGTATTTAGCTACATCTAACTAGCAGCAGTCAATGGAACCAGAGTCATCATCAGCTCATCCTAATGGGCTGAGAGGCCACATTCCCTCATCTTTTTGCCATCTTAAAGAGTGTCTGTCAGGGTGAGCAAAGCTCAGTCTGACAGGCTCTCTTTGTGTTCAGGTCAAGCAGACAGGAGATAGACAGTTCAGGCTCCTGGCTGCCTTAGCTGAACTTTGCCGGGCTGAAGATTTCACAGTTTCTGTGGGTGTGACATCTTTAGCCTGGCAAAGCACCTCAAGGCCCTTCCCTTATGATGTGGGGGAGGGTCACTGATTACCTCTACTTGGGCACTTCAGGTCTAAGCCCTGAAGTGCCCAGGGTGACGGTCAATCAATAATACCTCGTTACAGAGTGGGGTGGGTCAGCAGTCTCACTGACCCCATCCTACTCTGTGATGACGAGTGACAGACTACTGTCTTCCCTCATTGGCTGACCTTAGTGCAGTTGAAATTTCGAAAAATGGTAATTGCCATTTAAGCAGCTCTACGTTAAATGTTCTTTGAGAAATGGTTTCCTTACAAATCAGATCTATTGATTAGGTGTTCAACAAAGGCTTGTTTAAAGGAGGATGTTTGTTCAAAATATCTTTACATGGCTGGAGCCATAAAAGCAAGGAATCAACATGGAAAATGCAAAAAATAAAATGTTTTAACAAAGGCATTAACTCAATTCCGTGGGAAGTAAAGTGCTCATCAGCGATTCATAGTACATGTATACCACATAGTATTTAGGGATTGATATCATTTCCTGCAAAGGCATAGACTCATACAATGGGAAAGAAAAGTATACCAGTGCAATTTAAAGTGCATATATGTCATACATTATTTAAAAATCATATTGTTTCCTAATATTATAATCCACTCTTATAATATTAAATGTCAGGCACTGCAGTAATACAAGCCTATCCAATGTCTCAAATATGTCTTTTACAGAATGGGGTCCAAAAAAGAGAGCTTCGGTGCTGAGCATAAGGTGCAAAACAATATAAAGTGACTAGTGCTTTGCATAGAAATATTTTCACAATAGCATTGGGGTAAATCCTGTTTCCATTCCCCTAACAGGCGAAACGCTCAAAATGCAAAATGCAGAGCCTAAGGAGTATAAGATAATAGCACTGCAGTAAGATTTGTAATCAATCCTAAATAGGGCTCGATGGGCCACATGTATCAACCAATTTTGCGTTCACAAATGGGCCGATTTGAAGAATCGGGCTGTTTATAAACACAAAAAAGGCTTTTTTTAAAGTATCAACACCCATTTTACGATTTGGTAACCTGTTACCGAATCACAAAATGGGTTTTAAAAAATTTGGTATTTGGAAGGGGCGTGTTTAGGGCATCCCTTCCAATTAGCTGATGCTAATGGTGTGTATGAATGTTTTGTGACCATGAATGCGCTCGCAAAAGATTAACATTTTACCCCTACTTCAAGTAGGTGGAAAGTAATTCGCAAATGGGAAGGGGTCCCCACGGACCCCTTCCCCCTTGGGAATGGGTTTAACTACTGCCTGCTCTTAAAAACTGAAAAGAAAACTTTTCTTTTTTTTTTTAAACGCAACCCGTTTTCCTTTAAGGAAAATGAGCTGCATTTAAAAAGAAATATTGCTTTAGTTAAAAGCAATCAGAGACATGGTGGTCTGCTGACCCCAACAGGCCACCATCCCCATGATTTTAGTGATTTCTAGGGGGGGGTCGCACATTGCGATCTACTGAGGTAGGTGGTGTGTGACCCTCTAGGAATTCGTATATAAAACTCTTGGAGTTTCATACATTGGAAATTTCAATTACCTAATTTGTTACATGTGGCCCTATGATCCTTGTTACTGGCACTAATGAATATTTCACTATTGATTCCTTTGTCTGGGCCTTCTATAAACGTACGTTCATGCAATAGTCCGAGTCGCATTGCTTAACCTGTTCTTCATAATCTGACCCAATTACAAAAAGGAATATGATATGATTCTTGAAAGCCTATAGTCTTACAAGATTCCCCCAGGTATGTCAAAAGACAGAAAATCAATGATACATGTTCTGACTTGGGAGTTCCCCAAATTTTAATCCACAATAACAGTGGTGCAAGCCCAATCAGATCCGCAATGTATGGCATATAAGTGGAGCAGTGCCCCCGGGAACTGTTAATAATCTGCGGATAAAATGATTTTCAGCTTGTTAGAGGATCCCCGCTTTACATTAGCCCCATAACCCAGTGTTGTATACCCCACGCGAGGTACATTTATTTTAATATAGACTACAAATTTCTGTAATTGGTTTATTCTTTAATTTATGTGCAAATCTGAAAAGGGACACTATATTCCTATTACAATTATGCATTCTAGATGTTAAAAGTGCAATCCAGCAAAAAAATTGATAAAAAGAATTTCTAAATCGTTCATTTTTTTTACTTTGCTAATTGAACATCTCCCATAACAAAACTCTTGGTTTTTGTGCTTGGGCAGCCACAGGTTGTTATATAAGACTTTGAGTAGTTTAGCTGGAAGTCCAAGTCATTCCTAAATGCTAACAACAGGTCTAAAAGGGTCTGGAGGCCATTTGCTGTTCGGGCAACAAGCACAGCATCATCCACATATAGCATATTGGGTGTAAATTTATTTCCCATAAGTGGCAAATCCTTTCCATTTTCCATTAAATGTTAATTAATACCATTAATGTAGAGCAGGAAGAGGAAAGAAGCCAATATGCACCCTTGCCTAACATTCCAATTAGAACTAATATGAGGGAAGCATTCACTAAAGGGTTCATAGCACCCCCTTACTGTGCCTTCCTGATGTAGGCATCTATTAAGGGTGAGGAGTTCTGTCTCAACGCCCATCCTACCCATCAGGTCCATCACTTGGAGCTAGTCACTAGGTCAAAGGCACTTGATAAATCGATAAAGGCCAGATGTAAGAAAATCATTTTCGCCTTGACATACTTTCACTCCATGAGGTAAAGATTAAACCACTGTTCAACAGTGCCGATGCTGGGTCTAAATATAAATTGGACTTCAGCCAAAACATTGTTGACCACAGTACAACAAATAAGCTCTCGCAACTACAGGTGTGTATAACAAGACAGGGTACAATGACCAACAGTAAAAGGAAACGCAGATGCAGGTTCTTTGGTGTGAAGTTTCTTATTACAGCAAGACGTTGACTTTTCTCCAGACTTAAAAATGATATCAAACGCCGACACGTGTTTCGTCGTGTACGGGTGAGTCAAACACGACTCTTCAGGGCTGATAATACAAAACAATGTAGGCAAATTTTAGTCTAGGTATGCACAGATTAGATACTGCATATGGTGACAAAAGTGTAGCCAACATGCAGTTTGACGTGCGTTTGTGTCGCACATGATAGGTGAAAATCGGTGACAGTACTTGCATATTCAGTCAAGTGCTCGGTCTATGGTGCTAATGTGTACGAGTAAGTGAGAGATAAAACTTAAAGACCTTGGTGTGGTCATGAGTCACTCGTACACAGTGGTCCTAACATTATGAGGGTGTCCGTCGTGATGGTGAGTAAAAACGTGAGATGCACTGCTTCTATTATTATTAAGACATAAGTGAGGAGGTGTTGTGTGACCTCTCAGCGTGGTAGTGACAAAGTGCATATACTGACTAAAGATCCAGAAAACACAAGTTCATGCAAAGTCTGATGGTCTAGGGATAATATTTATTACCTTATACTCCCAATCCACAGTGTGGTTGGAGTAAGTCTGGGTCTTTAAAAGCTCAGTTATAGGCTATATGGTGAGAAAAAAGAAAGAAAAGCAAAGCAAAAAGATTCATGAGGAGGCTTCTAAAGGAAATAATGGGGTGTCTGTTTGGTTAGAGTTTAGGCCAGCACAAAATACTGTTCCTTACCAATGGGTATTTGGTGTGTTCATATATAGACGAAACTGGTTGATAGGGTGATTAATTGCGGTAAGAGAATGGAGTTGTCCAATCCCGTAGGTAGTCTTGTACAGATTGTAAAAGCGCTATATGTAGGAAAAAAGGAAAGATATGGACATCATGTGTCACCATTATATAGCGCTAAAGAATTTTTTAAAACAACTATTTCTGACTGTAGATATATTGTACAGTGCCAGCCCAGCCGTTCTATATAAAAAATTTTTTTATAATTTACGGATAAAAGTAGGTGGGGGAGGGATTTATTGGGGATGGGTTCGTTTTACCTGTATCCTGTTGTGTCATCAGGCGGTAAGCCGGGAGGGGATTCTTAAAGAGTGCCGGCTTGAGGAAACGAGTCTGTCTCCTCTGAGGCGGTGTGCTGTCAAGTAAAGACAAGACATCGTAAGGATAGTAGTCCATAAGGACCCTATGTTGGGAGCAAATGTGCTCGTAAAGTACTGAGCAAAAAACGGGAAAGCGTCAAGTGGTGAAGCAGAAAAATCGCTCTTACCCGCTTCGTGTAATCCCTCCTCTGTTTGTTCCCGGCGGTCGTCTCTCGTGTACGAACACGTGACCCCGGGAGAGGAGGGATTAAATGGTAGAAAAACGACATAGAAAACGTCTTAACGGCGAGGCAGATACCAGCGCCATTGTTAAAAGGTGAATTGCATGGTGAGAGAAGGGCATCTATGTTTTTGTCCAAAGTTAAATTTACGGCGATTAGTGAGAAAACACTAGCGTGTTTCAGTTATCAAGGACATTTTGTCCTATTACCTGCAATTATACATAGCTTTATTTCTTGTTTCGGAATAAAGTTATTAGAACGACACTAGTAATGTGTGTCGGTTCCATGAATCCATTGTTAGCTGTTTACGTTTAGTGAAAGAACGTATAAAAGAAAAGGTATGGCGTAGAGCATGCAGAATCACCCCAATTGTGGCCGGATCATTCATACATAAGGTGCATGTTTAGGAGAGAGTGTATAGACTTGTGTTCAAGGTGACAAAATGAAGAGGACACGTCATACCCTCGTACATTTGAATGTATACAAGTGTGTCTATACAAATTGTTTCAACATGTAAATCTGAAAATGTATGACAGATGGTCAGCAAGTCTAAAACCGATGGTCAGCAAGTCAAAAGACTTTGTGACAAAAAGACATATTGCCCTATGTATTAATAAACAATACAAATACAAAACAAAGTTGTCTTAATACATTAAAATACAGTGGTGGAAAACATATCACTCCTAGAGAGAGAAAAAATCTCATTGTTATCTTCAATTGTTATGCTTTTGGAATTCAGAATTACGGAGTGGGAAAAAGGATATTTTCACCAAGACTGTAAGCAGTGTGCACTAAGGATCCCCCCGGTGAGAATCTAGTCCCCCAGGAAATATTGCATCTCAGAATCGTAGTTAAGCCCATGTTCTACGCTACGTAAGCGCATGATCCATGTCGCCTCCCTACGCCTGAGCATCAGTTCCCGGTTGCCCCCTCTAATGTTGAGGGGAATTAAATCGATTCCAAAAACACGTACTTTGATGTCGTCCTCATTGGGTTGACACTCTGCGATATGAAGGGCTACTGGGTATCTAGCGTCCCTCCTTTGTATAGCTCTCATATGTTCAGCTATCCTCTCTTTTAGGGCCCTAATGGTGCTCCCTACATATATCTTGCCACATTTACATTCAATGATATACACTACGAACTTACTAAGGCAAGTGATGTTATGTTTTATCTGGTAGACCATTCCATCATGACTAGCAAAGTTTATTGTACCGTGTTTGCCCCATCTGCACATAGTACAGAATCCACATCTGTAGAAGCCAAGGCCACGTGTAGATAGCCAGTTTTGTGCTGTGGTGTTACGGGGAACGGTGGGACTCAGTTTATTCCTCAAGGTGAAACCTTTCCTGTAAGTGATGGAGGGTCTGTCAGATAAAAATTCCTTCAGTGTGGCGTCCTCTAGTAGAAGTTTCCAATGTCTGTTAAGACTCTTTCTGGTATGTTGGTTCAATGCATTAAATTCAGTTATAAATCTGACGTGTTGGTCAGAGGTTTTCACCTCAGTACGTGTTTTGAGACAATCAGGTCTTGTGATGGCCTTTGTTTTTGTCTCAGCTTTTCTGAGGGTAGTTTTAGAGTAACCTCTGTTAAGAAATCTGTTATTCATGCTAGTGATACAGTTGTCCAGTTCACAGGCTTCACTACAGTTTCGTTTGGCCCTGAGAAATTCCCCATAAGGGATTGATCGTATTTGATGCTCGGGATGAAAGCTGGAAGCATGTAGTACAGAATTACATGCTGTGGGTTTTCTATAAAGTTTCGAGTGCAGATGATTGTCCTTGACATAAAACTCCAGATCTAAAAACTCGATATTGGTTAAGCTATGATGCATTGTGAAACTTATTTCCCAAGTGTTGGTGTTGAGGTGTTCAAGAAAGGAATGAAGAAGTTCCTCAGTCCCGGACCAAAGGAGAAAACAGTCGTCTATGTACCGGCCCCAGAAGACTATGGAGTCAGTGTATTGTCTCCCTTTGGAGCCCCAAATGAGATCAGCCTCTAATGCTCCCATGAAGAGATTTGCAAAAGAGGGTGAAAATTTGGAGCCCATAGCTACTCCTTTCTTTTGCCTGTACCATTTTCGATCAAACATGAAGAAGTTGTTCTCCAAGATGATCTTCATCATTTGAATCAACATATTGGTGTGTGCCCATAGTGAAGCCGGTCTATTAGAAAGAACCTTGGTAATGGCTGCAATTCCTAAGTCTAAGTTGATGCTGGTGTATAAAGACACTACGTCCATGGTGACTAGTATAGTGTCCTTCTGCCAGTCAATATCTGCCATGATGTTCAATATGTGCTTTGAGTCCTGAATATATGAAGGAAGGTTTCTCACTAGCGGTCCCAGAAAGAGATCTACGTACTCAGCGATCCTTTCAGTGGGACCCCCAATCCCTGACACAATTGGTCTGCCAGGTGGGAATGGTTTGTCCTTGTGTATTTTGGGCAAAGTGTAGAGCCATGGATGTGTGGGTTTGAGAACCTTAAGATACAGATATTCATTGTCATCTAAAAGGCCTGATTGTTTCCATTGTAGTAGTTGCTCATTTATCAGCTTGGTAAGAGGACCTGTAGGGTTGTAGTTGAGTGACTCATAGCAAAGAAAATCATTCAACTGGCCAAGGATCTCGTTATTGTAGTCAACAAGATCCATGACCACCACATTATCCCCCTTGTCAGCCTCCCTAATGATAATACTAGGGTTCTTACTAAGAGTTGAAAGTGCCGATCGTTCACCTTTGGTTAAGTTGTCCTTATATTTAAATTTTGTGTTTAAGTTTCTGGTATTTGTTCTGTCTAGGTCATCCAAGACACGTTTATGAAAGTTATCAATGTTGTTGCCCCCAGATAAAGTGGGTATCCACCTGGATTTGCTCTTAAGACCACTCGTTATGCTATAGTCTGTCTCTACATCGAGTTCTTCCAATAACTGTTCCATTTCCAATGGACTGTCTTCCCTGTCAGTTAGAGAAAGAAGCAGGTGTGTTGCTTGTACATCTTTAATAGTTAACGGTACATCATCAAATACATTTGGAACAAGGGTAGGTTGTTTTCGTACCTGTTGTGCTCCCACAAAGTGTTTCTTTAGTTTCAGATTTCGTGTAAACTTAAAAAGATCAATTTTGGTTTGACACAAGTCACCTGTGGCATATGGATTGAAATTAAGTCCTTTGTTTAATAAGGAAATCATGTCTGGTGTCAATGAGATTGAGGAGAAATTAATGACTTGGACACCATCAGCAGTTGTAGCTAGTTCCTCTGTGTCCCCGATCTTAGCTTCCTGCGATATTCTTCGCTTGTTGCCGCGTTTGCCCCTATGGGGTTTGGGTCTACTGCGGCCTTTGGAGGTTGGGTTCTGTTGCCCTTCCTCACTCGCTCCACTTCTAAAAAAAAAAAAAGGTTTGAGTTACTCGGTTGTGCATTGGCAAGAATCTCGTTTTCAATGTCACTGAGTCCGGTAGAACTCAGAGAAGTGGTACTGGAGTGGGCGGAATTGGAGGTGTCAGGTCTGACAGGTTGGGAACTATTCTTAGGTCTGGGAATCAGTGAATCGTATTTGCGGTCAAAGGTATATACCCTCCCATTTTTGTAGTCCGCCTCGTCCCTCTTGATTTGGCGTGCCTTTCTATTTTTTATTTCTGTCTGGTGTTTGAGCAGAATTTCATCCAATAGGGTGTAATTCTTTACGGTGGCCTCGGGTTTATTTAGATCTTTAATCTCTTGTTCTATATTAGAGATTTCTGTCCGTAGCTTGGCGGTTTTCCGGTCAGCACTTTCAATAAGGATGTCCATAAGTGTGGTAGAGTTATGGTTAAGAGAATCCTCCCACTTGACCATGAGATCTCGGTCGAGATCATCATAGGTGGGGAAAATATGGGACCGTAGACCCCTTGGAACTATCTTAAGTCTCAAATAGTGTTTAAGGGTGGCCCCATCCCACCATCTGGAATTTTCTAGTTTTTTTAGTTTCTCTAGTTTTAAAAATTTGTCTCTAAGACCCTCAATTCGTGCAGGACCCGCTGTGGCCGATGCCTGGTGTGTGGGCATGCCTTTGGCTAGGTTTTCAAAGAGATCTGCTGCTGCTTTATCTCTGTCCATTCTGTGGTGGACAAAAAACAACTATGTGTGAGTAGCTAAAATTTAGAATGGTAACGTGGAGGCACCCAGTCCTAGAGCCAATCAGAGATACTGTGCATGGGGTTTTTTAGAAAAGTAGGACTACAGGGGCGCACTACCTGGGTTAAACGTTACAAAGTGTGTAAGGAACAAACGTGTCGTTGTGTAGTGCGTAAAGAGCAGACGGCAAAACGCCCTTAACCGTCTCAACAGGTCAAAAGACAAGACAATAGTACAACAAATAAGCTCTCGCAACTACAGGTGTGTATAACAAGACAGGGTACAATGACCAACAGTAAAAGGAAACGCAGATGCAGGTTCTTTGGTGTGAAGTTTCTTATTACAGCAAGACGTTGACTTTTCTCCAGACTTAAAAATGATATCAAACGCCGACACGTGTTTCGTCGTGTACGGGTGAGTCAAACACGACTCTTCAGGGCTGATAATACAAAACAATGTAGGCAAATTTTAGTCTAGGTATGCACAGATTAGATACTGCATATGGTGACAAAAGTGTAGCCAACATGCAGTTTGACGTGCGTTTGTGTCGCACATGATAGGTGAAAATCGGTGACAGTACTTGCATATTCAGTCAAGTGCTCGGTCTATGGTGCTAATGTGTACGAGTAAGTGAGAGATAAAACTTAAAGACCTTGGTGTGGTCATGAGTCACTCGTACACAGTGGTCCTAACATTATGAGGGTGTCCGTCGTGATGGTGAGTAAAAACGTGAGATGCACTGCTTCTATTATTATTAAGACATAAGTGAGGAGGTGTTGTGTGACCTCTCAGCGTGGTAGTGACAAAGTGCATATACTGACTAAAGATCCAGAAAACACAAGTTCATGCAAAGTCTGATGGTCTAGGGATAATATTTATTACCTTATACTCCCAATCCACAGTGTGGTTGGAGTAAGTCTGGGTCTTTAAAAGCTCAGTTATAGGCTATATGGTGAGAAAAAAGAAAGAAAAGCAAAGCAAAAAGATTCATGAGGAGGCTTCTAAAGGAAATAATGGGGTGTCTGTTTGGTTAGAGTTTAGGCCAGCACAAAATACTGTTCCTTACCAATGGGTATTTGGTGTGTTCATATATAGACGAAACTGGTTGATAGGGTGATTAATTGCGGTAAGAGAATGGAGTTGTCCAATCCCGTAGGTAGTCTTGTACAGATTGTAAAAGCGCTATATGTAGGAAAAAAGGAAAGATATGGACATCATGTGTCACCATTATATAGCGCTAAAGAATTTTTTAAAACAACTATTTCTGACTGTAGATATATTGTACAGTGCCAGCCCAGCCGTTCTATATAAAAATTTTTTTTATAATTTACGGATAAAAGTAGGTGGGGGAGGGATTTATTGGGGATGGGTTCGTTTTACCTGTATCCTGTTGTGTCATCAGGCGGTAAGCCAGTCCATTCTTCTAAACGGTACAGTAATCCTCAGCCCAAGATCTTGGCACTGGAGTCAAATAAAGAGATTGGCCTGTCACAAATTAGCTGGGTTCTCTCCCCCTTTTTAAAAATTGGGAGGAAGGTGGATGCTTGTTTTGAGCCCAACTTATTTTCCTAAAATAGAAGGAATAGCTTTAGTAGCACTTATTTAGACATATTTCTTTTGTTGATGATCTTCTGATTTTTGTCAAAAATTCCTTTTCTGTGCGGATAGCACTGACCAGAGGATGGAATATTCTTTTTATCGTTTTTATTAAGCGCTTCGTCCTTTTTTTTACAATATGCTCTCTGCTTTGACATCTTTTACATATTCACCTGACATATGGCAAGGGATGTTAATTATGCGTATTACATACATCTAGCCCTACTGATTCATCAAAATAAAAAATCATATTTGTAAGAGATTAGGATATTGGTTGAGAGAGCCCTACTAAGTCAACAACCACAGTCAATATCAAGGTGAACAACAAAGAGTTACGCAATTAAATTGTGCTTAACCCTCTCACAACTTGGCACAAAGCAGTCAGGCTTAACTTAGAGGCAATGTGTAAAGTATTTATGCAGCACATAAACAGTAATAAAGAGGAAACACAAGTAAATACTTAAACCAATTTGGAAACATAGAGAAGATATCAATAAATAAAATGACACAAGACAGACAAACATCTGATCAGTAGAACTGGAAATATTGAATTCTAATGTTTTCCGTGAAAATAGCACCAAGGAGCCAAGGAGCAGAAAACCCTACTCACAGTTATATGCTCATAACAGACTGGAGGAAAGTCACATGTTCAGGCTGACCACAAAGGAGCGTGGGTCGAATACAAGAACTAGGTTAGTTCCGCTGAGAAGTTACTGTTATTAAGTCCAGCACAAAGAATTTAATTCAGGCTGACGACAGTGAGGGGGAGGCTTCTGGAGCGAAGAGTAGGATGAGTGCTCTAGACTGCCCTTGCTGGAGCTCGAAGAACCAATCATTGCGGCAGCTTTGTGGTTGGTGGTAGCCGCGTATGACGTTGCTGTAGAGAAAAATGAGAGTCTTGCATTCCTGGCCATCGTGGGCAGTCACTGTAGCTGCAAAGAGCAAGGCTCGCCGCAGCTTCATATTGGGGCAGTCTCGGGGGCTGAGTCTTGGCATGAATGGGCTCATTCCTGAGAGACCAAGCTTCAAGAGTTTCACCTTTTACTTCAGGTAGAGCTCTCACTTATGCCAGTCAAGGATCCAGGACCTTGGGGGTAACTATTGGGGATCAGGACTCACTCTCAGCATAGGATACCAGCAGGGCTCAGCTAGGTTCAATTGCAGCAGGGCAGCTACAAGAAGGTCTCTGGAAGCGTATTGTGTGCCTGCAGCTCTCAGAAGAGGTCAGCCAATTAACTCGTGGGATCACCATGGATAGCCTAGGATCAAGACAAGCAGGTCCAATCTTCCTTCTACAGACAGCAAGACTGTCTGTAAGGCAGGACAGTCCTTCTGGCAGCAGGCTGTCCTTCTTCTGAATTTTCCACAGGTCCAGGAGTTTTCTGATTTCAGGTTCTGATGACGCCATATGTATACCTGGGTACCATCCTTTGTGTAGGGAAATTCCCTGACATACCTCCATACCTGGTTTTTGTCAGATCTTCCCCTTCCCAGGTCCTTGGTCCAAACTCTCTTGGGTGACAAAGGTAAGGGCAGGCCTTATGTCATGTTCCTTTGTGTGTGCCCAGGCAGAGCCATTTGAAATTTATTCAGGGCAGGGTACAGTTCCTCCACAGGCATCCTCTAAGGAAGACCCATTCCTCTCACACCTAGGCATCCTTTGTCTCACAATCTGAAAGCAATATAGAACCCACAATAGCCATTCATAGTCATCTGACCCACGATACTGGCAGAAAGTCACAGTTAGGTATGGCAGGAAAACGCCAACTTTCTAAAAGTAGCATTACGAGAATAGAAACAAAAAATCTAACTTTCCCATTGAAGAGGATTTTAAATTACAATTCACTTCAGTGCAAGCAGAATTTTTCTATCTGCTCCCATTTGGAAATTAACAATCATTAATAGTAATAAAGTAACCCAGCATTAGTCTTTAGTAGGGATAGGCCTTACAACAGTGAAGAACAACTTAAGTGGGTTTTCACTATCAGAATATGTAAAACCTAAACCCACATGTCCTACTTTAAATGCTAGGCACCCTGCCCTATGAACCTTTTGGGTCAACCTCAGTAGTGACTTATAAGTATAAAAAGAGAACAAGATCTTCCGGAAGACACATGGAGGTACTGTTGTGCTAACATTAAACGGGTATCTTTGAATGGACGTCACCGTGTTTTACATTTCAAATTCCTCAATAGAATTTTTTACACCCCTGAACGACTGTGCCGGTATGGTTTACGTGATTCGCCTAGATGCGAATGCTGTTCGGCACAGTCGGCTGATTTTTTGCACCTCACCTGGCTTTGTCCGAGAGTTGCAGCCTTCTGGAGAGCGGTGTTTGAGACCCTGAACGAGATCTGTGGTCTACAGTTGCCCCCCACTCCACTGTTGGCGCTGCTGGGCTATTCCAAGGAAGTGCCCCCGGAACATCACAGACTGGTAGACATGGCGTTGCTGATTGCCAAGCGATGTGTGGCTCTTACATGGATGAGGGGGCCAGCGCCTACGATATGTGGGTGGTAACGGGATATGTTGTATTGTTGCACACAGTCAAGCTTGTACAGTGAGTTTATGCCCCCTCGCAGTCGACCCAAAAATTACTGGGCACTATATATGGAGAAGAGATCTGTGAACGATTCAGTGGGTGCGGGTGTTGCGGGGCTGGATCCCAACACGGGAACTACTGCGGAGCCTTGATGTACCCTTGGTCTGCAGGTGCCGAGTAGAGGGACTGCCCTTGTGGTATCATTGTTGTTGTTGGGGGGAGGGGTTGATGCACAATTGACTTGCATGTTGATATACCACGCTCATAATTACATGTAATGTTGTGTATGTGATGCAAACATTTCTTTTCAATACTGTCTACCGCGGAAGATGTCATCTGGTCTCTCGATGTATGACTGTTACTTTTTGAATATGCCAATAAATACAATTAAAAAAAATACATTAAAAAAAAGTATAAAAAGAGAACATTTAGATGTGGAAAGAAGTTTATTTTGCCTGGTCAAAATATCACTTTAAAACTACACTGCAGGCTGCAGTGGCATGCCTGAAACATGATGAAAAAAGCTAATTTAGTGAGTGGCACAATTAGTGATGCATTCCACTAGCAGCATTTAATTTCCAAGCCCTGGGCACATGTTACACTTTATACTAGTGACTTTTAAGTACATTAAATGTGGCACTTACCTGTGAACCAATTCTAATAAGTATTTTGGGAGAGAACAAGCACTTTAGCATGGATAGCAGTGGCAGAGTGCACAGCGTCCTAATGCCAACAAACACAAATTCAGCAAAGTAAAAAAGTGAAGGCCAAATGTTTGGGGGAATACCACGTCAAGTTGTCAGGTCTACCAATGCTGATTATACTTGTTCCAATGTGCTTGGGTGCTGCTGGCTGAAATACCAGGATATGTCAAAGTCACCCTTATACGTAGCACCACAAGACATTTTTGGTGTGTTAAACTCACTTATAACTTGGCCAAACACACACAAAAATCTTCAATCGCCCTTCTTGTGTCTAGGACATTTTCTGCACACTGGATATGAAGGGGATGTCAACATCTCTTTGGTTCAGGTCAGGTGGCTTTGCTCTCTTCAGTTCAGGAGATCCTTTGAGTGAGTGCGTACATTGTGAGCCTGCGGCTAAGGTGCGGCTTTTTAGAGTAAGCCAACTTTATGTTGTTATGATGTATTAATAAAGAAAAGAAATATAAAAAAAAATCTCCCCATAATCCTCGCTGCGCATAATGAAAACATCAGTGCATAACTTTCGTAATGCAATGTTCTTGGTATTCTTTCACAGACATAATATATACATACGTCAAATGTAGTTGTTCATACACTGAATTTAGTTATGCATACCTTGAAGGTACGAATCATACTTTTTCAGAGCAAGCTCATACTTTTTATGCAAATATATACATTTTAAATTTATATCAAATTGCTGCATGAGTGTTTTAGGTTGGTCTCTCTATAATCCATTGACAACGTTGCTTGCATTATTTGTGAGGATATATGTATGTATGTTCTTGTTTATCTCCTTTTTTTAAAGCTATTTATTTTAGCAAAACAGAAAATATTGCGATTAAAAATTATGGGGCATATTATCAAGGGGGTTTATCTCCGCTTTTTTGGCTTTAAAAGCCAAGAAAGCGGAGATAAAATTATCTCCCTATTACCAAGCTGTCGCTAACACCAGTTAGCGACAGCTAATAGGAGATAGCGACCATCCTGGGCCCCGCTTTGCATGTCAGTGATATTTATCACTAATGACATGCAAAGTGGGCGTGCCAAGATGTTAGCGACTGGAAACAGTCGCTAACATCGCTATCTCCTATTACCAACTTTTGGAGATATTCGCGCTAAGCGCGAATATCTCCAAAAACTAACACCTGCCCTGAGCAGTTCTTAGCCATGTTAACCAATGGGAGGTGGATAACATGGCTAAGAGCATTTGCTCGATAATGCATGAATATCGCGGACTTTTCAGCGATATTCATGCATTGCGGCCGTTTTTTATCGCATTTGCGAAAAACCTTGATAATAGCAAGGTTTATCTGCGATAAAAATCGCCGATGTGCGGCGATAATTTTTGTCTCTAAACAAGTTAGAGACAAAATTTATCTCTATTGGTTGGTAATATGCCCCTATATTCCTCAAGGTAGAATATTCACAGACATCAGTAGTCGATATTTATGTGGGGACCCTTTAACCATGGTCGTTCTTTTGGCAGGAGTACTGGGGAGTCTATTGTAGCTCATGTGCATAAAGCAAGTTAGCTTGTATTTCCAAGCGGATCAAATGTGAAAATCCCTTAATTTGGCCTTTGCGGCACGTTATTGTGCTAACGCATGCAAAAAGCACTTGTGCAGCACTTTTGTCCCATTTCTTAAAACAATAAAAGTAAAGCCAGACCTATTGACTTTGCCAATGCATGTTTAACTATATTGAACAATAATGTGGACAGAATGTTAGGATGCATTCGTTAACACCGAAATGTGCAATTAGGTGAGCTTTGTGTTCCACTAGTAAATTATAAACAGAAACTTTGTGGTTTCACTGAAGGATAATGTCATATTGGATTTCACATCTGGATTCAGGTAATGTTCACAGGCATCACAAACACCTTGTGCATGTCATATGTTACAATTACTTTACTCAACTTTCTTCAACTTTCACTAACATTTCCTAACTTGTTTTAACACAAGCACATGGAGTTGGAGCTTTAGAAGAGGTTGTGGTTTGTGTGCCTATTTTATTTTTTAATATTTGCATCATTTAGTCTGGAAAGTTTGGCTCACGGATTGTGACTTTGATGTTAGATTTTTCGATTGCATTGGCTATCAATTTGAACTGGATTTTTAAGCACAAGCCAAGATTTCGTATGGTCCATTGAAAATTAGATTTATCCTAATCTAGGGCCACGTGTATGTACCTTAAAAACTGCGAGTTCCTAATTGCGATTCCATGCAAATCGCAGTTTCAAATGAACGAAACTCTATTGAGTTTTTTTGGCGATACCCAGTGGGACACATAAAGAATTAGCTTATTAATATTCATGAGCTAGGTTGCAATTTTCCACCCATTGGGAATCAGTAAAAACACAGGATGTTCTGCTACGGTCAGTAGACCACCATTTATTTAAGAGTTTTATATAGTGCTGGCCAGACCCGAAGGTATCGGAGCGCTTTACAACATTTAACAGTTTACTGAAATCATACATATAGTAAGACAATAGTATAAACATTGACTTGTGTCCAATCTAGTTCAGGGAGGGGGGACACAAGAGCGAGTCGGGTGGAGGGTGAGGTACCAACCATTTTGTCACTTTTTGTCACCATGTCTGTGTTTGCTTTTAACTAAAACACAGATTTTTTTTTAATATGCAACCCGTATTCCTAAAAGCGAAATTGCATGCGTTTCCAAAAGAAAAATGAAACGTTTCAGTTTAAATTTTTACGAGTAGACAGAGGTCTGTGGGACCACTGCCTGCTCTTAAAAAACATTTTCACATGCATTCACAAAGGTATAGGGGTCCTCTGTGGTCCTCTTCCCATTTGCGAATGAGTTACCACCAAATTGAATTTGGTGAGAAAGAGCAAATGTTGTGTGACTGCCTTTTGGTCACAAAACATTTGTACATGGCAAAGCGAGTTGCTATTAGGAAGGGATACCCTTAACACACCCCTTCCAAATACCGAATCACAAAACCTAAAATGCTATTTGAGCTTTGTACATGCCAAAAATACTTTTTGCATTTGAAAATGGGTAGATTCTGCTAATTGTCCGTCTGCGACCTGCTAAAAGGTTTGCACACATGGCTCATAGTTTCTAGGAGGAAATACTGAATCAGTCGCAGATCTGTCAATATTTCCACAAAATCTGCATGTACAATATCTTAGAGTAGGAAGTATTAATGTAACTTATGATACAGATTTCAATTGGTTTTGTTACTTGCTACTTATGAGAGAGGATTACAAAAGAAGAGGTCTGAATTAACATTCATTACTGAATTTCTATTCAATACTGACATGGATCATACAATAGTTGCTATTGGATGCCCTAGAGACCTGTGTGGCTGATAGCACACAGCAGCTCTTGTCATTACCACACTGACAAAGACCATGTGTAACAGAATAACAGAGCAAAATGGTTGGTGCATTAACCATCCTTCACAGTCAATAATATGGATGATTTGGAAGATGTGCTTCTGTATAAGAAATACTGTTCCTTTTCTGAAAACATAAACCTACTATGAAAAATATATGCACATCCAAATATGTAGTACTAATATACGGGGTGCAATCCCCAATAGGAGTTACATGGAGCTGCAAGCCAATGCCAGAAATGTGTACAAAGCCCCAAGAATGGCTTCCGAGTTGGAGACTAGATCTAGGTCTTGAGACCAATACCTGGGATTTTTTCTGAGTCACTGTTTTGTGTTATCTATTGTGCTACATGCCATGAAGGATATGGTATTCGATCCCTGTGGTTTCTGTAGGCTCAACAATTGTTCTTAAGCTAGCCTATCAACCACAAGGAACTATCTGTTACCTTAGCTCTAGTTTGAGGGGCGGGAATGCTGTCTTTGGAATCTGTTAAATCCTGGTTTGATAGTCAAATCCTTT
Organism: Lissotriton helveticus; assembly: GCF_964261635.1. Taxonomy (NCBI): domain Eukaryota; kingdom Metazoa; phylum Chordata; class Amphibia; order Caudata; family Salamandridae; genus Lissotriton; species Lissotriton helveticus. The sequence goes on from NC_136069.1 coordinate 1,476,763,203, forward strand.
ATTGATAAACATTAGAAAGAAATCTCGGCTCCAATGTTAGAAGTAGCAGCTCTGAAACATAAACCGTCTGGAGGAGACCTTTGCTATACTAAGCTGGGAAAATGTTAGTTGGACCATTATTAGTCATACCTTCCATAAGCATTGTTATGTTCTGAAACGAACCTTTTCACAGTAAATTCACAACCATTTCATGTAAAGTGGTGCCTTGTAAACCCCTCTAATTGCCATTTCATAGATATGGCATACGACATGTTGCAACTTTCTTCTTTTCCTATAGATTAACTAAAATCTAGAGCACTTTGTGGGTTTTCCAAAAATAAGACCCTTCAAATGTGATTTCTAATGTATACATAAATATTCTAACTCATCACATATCAGTTAGTATGGAGATAACACTCAGCTGTAGCCTGGGGTTACTGATGTCTTCTGCAATGGTCTTCTTTAGCCGGAGTCTCGGCCCTTCTTACACCTGGAACAGAATAAATAATGTATTTGCTTAATCAAATCACTTATATGTTCGAATGAATATTAGTAAATTAACCAACTATATATATGTATGAAGAAGCCAAGGTTTTACACACTAATATTAACCACCTAGTAGCATACTAGAAGCTGCTCCACTATTACAACACTTGGGGCAGATGTAGCAAGACTATTTGAGTTTGCAAAAAATGCTTTTCCAATGTAGCAAAGCCCATTTTGCGATTTGGTATTTGGAATGGGCCTGTTTAGGGCGTCCCTTCCTAATACCGAATCGCATTGGTATGTATGAATGTTTTGCAACCGAAATGCGGTCGCAAAGCATTCACATTTTACCACCTACTTCAAGTAAGTGATAACCCATTAGCAAATGGTAATGGGTCCCCAAGAGGCCCTTCCCCTTTGTGAATGTTTGTAAAAGCATTTTTTAAGAGGAGGCAGTGAATGTTTGGAAAAGCATTATTTAAGAGCAGGTAGTGGTCCAATGGACTACTGCCTGCTCATACAAAATTAAAGGAAATCTTTTAATTGTTATTGTTGTAAAGCATCCCATTTTCCTTTAAGTAAAAGGGCCTGCTTTACAAAAAAAAAAGATTGCTTCATTTAAAAGCATTCATGGACATGGTGGTCTGCTGACCCCAGCGGGCCACCATCCGTGATTTTGCAAATCCTAGGGGGTCGCAAATTGCGACCTACCTCATTAATATTAATGAGGTAGGTAATTTGCCATCCCCTTGGAATCATTTCAAACACTTTCATGCAAGCCATTTTGCGATTTCCTAATTGCGATTCACAAGGATTCGCAATTAGGAAATCGCAAAACGTGGTCTTCATACATCTGGCCCTTGGCCTCTCATTATGGGTCACATGGTAAAAAGAAGTAGTAATGCTGCCCGGCGAATTACTGATACTGTGCAGTTCATTTTTGTCTGACTTCCTTATTTCTGCATCAAGGTCAATTCTAGAGGTTGGAATGGGGATTAAAATAATAATATCACTTTTTTCCTTGCTGTGAGATGTGATATGATATTTGTGCGGGCAAAACCGCTAGAAGTATTTTTGCACAATTTGTAAACCTTATTTGTGGTGTTTAGCATGGCTCTCTGTGGGTTGAACATCTAACATGTCATCAAATGGCAAAGGAAGGTGGGGCAGTTGGAAAATGGAACAGCTGGGAATAGTTTGGTATCAGTGTTTCCTGTGTATGGTGCAAGATTTACAAGAGATGAAGCTACAACTCACTACCCATGTGGATTTGTCTTTACACATTTGGCAATAAGTTGTCTTGGCGCCAGAACCATTGCTGGGCTACAGGATTTATGTTTCTACTTGTCGTAGGGATGGTGAGGCATCATGAACAAAGATGTGGGGTTTTCATTTTGTTTACGCTTCTTTGTCCACCAAACAGTGGATTCTTAACTACAATCTCACATCAGTTAGCCATCTTGATGATCGTGCAATAGGCATTTGTCGCAGTCTCTACGGGTAGACTGCTACTGTCATTTGTTCACTTGAGCACTCTGATGTTCTTTGGCATGCTTGTGTAGCTTGCACAACCCTCTTCAGCCTTCTTACACCCTGTACGTCACCTCATTGCATGCTAGATGAGTGTTGTATTTCAAAGATGTCCAGTAGTCCAAGATGATCTGGTAGGTTGTTTATTTAAGTTGATAAGAATAAGGGCCCCACCAGGAGCAGCCTTCCTGCTGCTCAGCCTATTCTCCAACTGACTCTCTCACTCACCCAACATTCCAAATCCTCACCACACACCAACATTCCACGCCCCAATCACACTGGCTGAGCAGAACGTATAACAAATCTTCCTTCTTTACAGAAGCCAGGAAAACATTAGAAAACATACAATGGATATCTACCCAAAAAACAAGCGATAGGAAAGAAAAGTGCATACAGGAGCTAGAATAACATTAAAGACTCTTGCATGCTTGTTTACATATTAGCAAAACCGGAAGGCACTAAAGGTGCCTGGAAATATAAGGTGGTAAACATTACTTGTAAGAACGGTACACGTCTCAAAAGGAATCGTAATAAAACATGCATGTTACATAGTGAGTATAAAGGCCGTGTATGCTGACCACAGAAGATACAAGACATAAAGATGTACTTGTAACATTGAATACACGCAAATAAGCTGTTGAGTGCAAACATATACATATTTTAAATAACAGTAAACCAAACACTATGAACACCCACTGTACCCTATGTATGCCCATCAGGATAGGGAACAAGATAAATTAACACACTTCACACATCTTCCTCCTTTCAATCAACAAAGTCCACACTCAACTATACACACTCTACTGCCCCGCAACTCCTTAATCAAACCCCTAATGCCACAAACATGCCAGCTGACCAGGCTGACATAAAAAAAAAGCACGCAGGGAACGTTCTGTAGGGGACGGAGTACAAATCCACCTATGGCGAACGAAAAACAATGTGGGAAGGTTAGAACAACCAGGCTGGACATTGCCCTTCACTCCTAAAAAATAGTATGGGTGGAACAAAATTTCAATCATCAGACAGTTGGCTTAAACCCTTGCCCTTCACCCTTACCCCAAAGGAAGGATGGAACACCCAAAAAATCTTCAAACACCCATGAGTTGGCTTAGTCACTGCCCTTAAACCCTAACCATAGTAAGGGTGGAACTAAATTTCAAACACAGGTCATCTGGCTTAACCCACTGCCCCTCACCCTAACCCCGTTCCTAGATAAAATATTTATGGGAGAGGATCTCCCTAAAGATTTGGTTAGTACCAACGGTTCGCACTTCACTTCGGATATTTTCAAGGAATTCCTAAAAAGGAATGGTATATACATAGAATCATACCTATTTACAATCCTGCTGGTAATGGGGCTGTTGAGCATTACAATAGGGTAGTTAAAGGTAACATTCAATTGGCTAGTAATGGGAATTTCAATTGGAAAATGGAATTGCTGCACACTGTGTGGGTGTATAGAATTACTCTATGTGTAGGAAGGATGGAACACTAAAAAACACAAAAATCTTCAAACACCCATGAGTTGGCTTAATTGCTACCCTTCACCCCAACCCATAGTAAAGTGGAACAAAATTTCAAACACAAGTCATTTGGCTCAACCCCTTCGCTTCTAGGCCTTTCCCCCCTCCCTGTGCTAAGCCTTCTTTCGGCTATTTGGGTTAGTACGCGCATAGGTCCCTGTAACTTTTTGCCCACATAAGGTATCCATGCCAAATATGCGTACTTTTCTTCCAACATCATGGGGATACTAATGGTGCCCAGGGTTTGTGAATTCCCCTAGAGGGGACCCACAAGTTAGCCAAAATACAGCTAATTGTTTTTTTGGGAGGGAAATGGGAAAAAAGTGCTGCAAATGAAAGCATCTAGTTTTTCCCCTGCACATGGTATCAACAAAGGGTTTGTGGGGATGAAATCGTCATCTTCCCTGCTTTCAGGGACTGACAGACTTTTGTCAGAAAACCGACATATTGTACACAGTTTTGGCATTTTACTGGGACATAGCCTATTTTTGAAATTTTTTTGTGCTTTCAACCTTCTTCCAGTTAATGGTAGAACTGGGTATGAAAGCAATAATGGATCCTGGAAAGCTATATATTTTAGAAAAGTAGACACATTTCTGAATTCAGCAAGGGGTCATTTGTGTAGATGCTTCAAGGTTTCTTTATAGAAACTAACAGTTGAACATAGGTAAAATTGAAAATGAGTAGAAAAAAAACAGCCATTTGTGCCAACATTTTCATCTGTAACTTCTACTAATTATGACAGATGTTTGAAAGCAATATACCGTTATATCTGCTGGACCTTTCTGGTTGTGGGGATATATTGGATTTGTAGGCTCACCAAGAACCCAACGAACCCAGAGCCAATAACTGAACAGTGTCTTGCAATGTTTTTTTATTATGTACTGGGTATATAGCAATTCATTTGGGAAAATATATACAGTGAAAAATCAGGATGAAAGACACCTATGTATTTCTGAAATTGGAACAAAATATAGAGTTTATAAACAGTAGCTATTTGCACAGTTCCAAAATTTTGGAAGGCAGAAATGCATCAAAAGTCAATAGGTAAAAACAGTTGCTCTACAATTCTAAGTCTCCCGATAAAAATGGTACCTCACATGTGTGGGTAGGCCTAGTGCCCGCGACAGGAAACGGCTCAAAATGGAACGTGGACTCACTTTAGTTTTACAGTGAAAACTGACCCTTTTCTGCAAAGTGCCTAGCTGTAGGTTTTGAACGCTAGCTCTGCCGGCACCTAGGGAAACCTAGCAAACCTATACATTTTTAAAAACTGGACACCCAGAGGAATCCAGGATGGGGTGACTTGACTGGCTCTCACCAGGTTCTTTGACCCAGAATCCCTTGCAAACCTCAAACTTTGTCAAAGAAAACACATTTTCCTCACATTTCTGTGGTGAAAGTTCTGGAATCTCCATTGATCAACAAAATTCCTCCCACACAGCATTTCCCAAGGTCTTCCGAGAAAAATGGTACCTCACTTATGTGGGTAGGCCTAGTACCCGCGACAGTAATGGCCCAAAATGCAACATGGATATACCACATTTTCACAGTAAAAACGGACCCTTTTTTTACAAAAGTGCCTAGCTGTAGATTTTGAACCCGAGCTCTGCCCGCACCTAGGGAAACTTAGCAAACCTATGCATTTTCGAAAACTAGATACCCAGGGGAATGCAGGATGGGGTGACTTATCTGGCTCTCACCAGGTTCTGTTACACAGAATCCCTAGCAAACCTCAAACTTTGTCCCAAAAAAAGCAAATTTTCCTCATATTTCGGTGATGGAACTTCTGGAATCTGCGTGGATCCACAAAATTCCACCCACCTGCATTCCCAAATGTCTGCAGAGGAAAAGGGTACCTCACTTGTGTGGGTAGGCCTAGTGCCCGTGACAGGAAACAGCCCAAAACGCAACGTGCGCACACCACATTTTCACAGTGAAAACGGACCCTTTTTTGGCAAAGTGACTAGTTGCAGATTTATAACCCTAGCCCAGCTGGCACCTAGGGAAACCTAGCTAACCTATACATTTCTGAAAACTAAACACCCAGGGAAATCCAGGATGGGGTGACTTGTCTGGCTCTCACCAGGTTCTGTTACCAAGAATCCCGTGCAAACCTCAAACTTTGTTAAAAAAACACATTTTCCTCACATTTCTGTGGTGGAAAGTTCTGGAATCTGTGTGGATCCACAAAATTACACGCTCCCCGTATTTCCTAAAGTCTTCTGAGAAAAATGGTACCTCACTTGTATGGGTAGGCCTAGTGCCCGCAACAGGAAACGGCCCAAAACGCAACGTAGACACCACATTTTCACAGTGAAAACTGACCCCTTTTTTGCAAAGTGCCTAGTTGTAGATTTTGAACGCCAGCTCTGCCGGCACCTAGAGAAACCTATCAACCCCTTAAATTTTTTGACAACTAGACACCCAGAAGAATCCAGGATGGGTGATGTGTCTGTATTACCCTACGTATCCCAATAAAAATGGTACCTCACTTGTGTGGGTAGACCTAATGCCTTGCCTTGGTAGGTTTACCAGGATGGCCGTCGAGCCTGGGGCCAAAATCCCAGGTGACCCCCTTGCAAAACCAGGTTGTTTTGTGATAGGTAATTTTGATGTCTCCTCAATACATTTTGGCCCTTGCCTGTCGCGGGAACTTGACCCACCCACGGGAGTGAGGTGCCATTTTTATCTGGAGAATAATGTGAGAAAAATGTGATTTTGTTGAGGTAAATTGGAAGTTTGCCGGGGATTCTGGGTAAGAAAATGTTGGGGGGGTCCATGCATGCTATAACTCGCTAAAACATATATTTTTTTAAGGAACCCTATTCAGACAGAAGCCAGAACCTCCATGGCCACCTGTTTGTCCCTCAGCTAGGCAATTCTGTTCATGGATTGGTGAGAGGAAATGGTTGCCTGGAATCGGGAAAACCACAGGTACAACAAACATGTTTTAATCTAGTTAGGTTATATTTATGAAGTATTTCTGTAATTGTGTGGTTACTTATGAGACCTGGAGACATTCCTTTCATCACTTATCACAAAAAATGTAAACTCAGCTTTCACCTGCACAATTAGGAGGATGGAAGTAGGGTTTCTACACATTATGGTTTTCAGAGTAGCATACACACCTCCCTGCATACAAAGGAGACAGCTGGGGACATTGTCTTATATGTGAGTAGTCATCAACCAAAAAACCTAGTCAATAGTATTCCTGATGGGGAACTACTTCATACTAAAATTGATTGTAGTGACAAGGAATTGTATAAAATTGAAAAAGAAAAGATGTAGAACAGGTTTCATGTTAGGGAATACCCCAATAGAACAGTTAACATGGTGGAAGCAAGGGTGGATAAAACCTGTCGGTCAGAATTATTATTTCTCAGGTGTCACAATGAAATCAATAACTGAATGGAACAGTGTTTAATTTGTTACTATCCATAGTAGGGAAGCCATTAGGATAAGGGGCATCCTATGTAACACTGACCATTTTGAAGTGGATATTGGCAAAAAAAATGGATGGTAGGCTACTCATCAAATACAGAAAGACTCCAATCCTGACTCATTGTCAGTGAAATTGCTCTCCCTCCTTTGAAGCTCCACCATTAAGTGAGGCCTTCCCCCAGCCCCTGCACTCTCGAGTGTTGGTGTTCGAGGCCCTACTCCACCCGCAAGTTTCACCTGCACCTCATCCCTCTGTCTCCATTCTCTCGCTCCACTTTTTCTCTCCTTTTTCACTCGTTTCTTTCCCTCACTTCTATCGCCCCCTTCAATCTCCTTCTGTAAAATTGATTCTTGTATAGCGCACTACTCACCCGCAAGGGTCTCAAGGCGCATGTACGAATACCGCTGTGGAACCCATCCTGGCTTTCCCTGTGAGGTGTCCACTCCTGGGCACCCCCAAGGTGGAGGCCAGGCATCCTCAGCGTTGTGGGGGCCGTTGTGGAGACTAAGCAAGCTATTGCCCAGAGTTGCAGAGTGGGACTCCATGATTGGAATAGGCACCAAGGCGAGAATTATCAGGTCCGTGGAATTTTGAGCCCAAGACCCGCCGAGGCAGTGAATTGAACCCTGGTCCCGGGCTAGACCTCTGCATCAGGGTCTGCCACTCTAACCATTGAGCCACACTTCTCCTTCTGGGTCTTTCCTCCATTTTCTGTCGTTTTACCCTCATTTCAAGCTCCCCCTTCACTCTCCTTCTGTGTCTTTCCTCCATTTTTCACTTGTTTTTTTACCCTCATCTCAATCTCCCCCTTTTACTCTGGTGTGTCCTCTGTGTCTTTCCTCCACTCTTTCTTGCACTTTTGCTGCCTTATTTGCACTTATCTGTCTCTTTTTGCCTTTTTCCTTTTGCCTTTTTCAGCCCGTTTTCCCCACTGCTGCTGCCCTGCAGCCCCTCCGCCCAGCATGACCAGTGCGACCGGCCCAATCCAGCTCCCCTCCCCGCTCCCGCCTACCAGCTGTCCAGCCCTCCCTGACCCCTACTTAATGGCGGCCACATCGCCGAGGCTGGTCCCCGTCTGTGCCCGTCTGCGACCCGAATGGGACCAGCACCAGGAACCCTGGATCTCTGCGCCGCCAACGCTATGACCCAGCGACACTCCACGCTCTCAATCCAGGCCACAACAACTGAAAGCTAGCATCACCACCTATGGACCCTTCAGCTGTCACCGCTGCCGGCTCACCTGCAGCACCGCCAAGACCACTGACCCAGCGCAATCCACCCGCAAGAACACAACCGAACCGAAGACCCTACAATGCATCCTCCTCAATGTCCGATCCCTCCACAAACACGCCACCAAAATCTGGGTCCTCCTTGACAGCACTATCCCGTACGTAGCATTCTTTAACGACACCTGGACAAACACCACCTCGGCAACGGACATCGCCATTGCCATCCCCCAAGGATACAAGATTTCCAGGATGGACCACCCCAGCCGCCTGGGAGGAGGTTTTGCCATCATCCACAAATCCACCCTCCGCCAGAGCACACGCCCCGACGAGCCCACAGACTTGATGGAACACCGTCACTTCAAGATACTGGCCAGCCCTACCTCCTCCCTCCGAGGAACCCACATCTACCGACCCCCTGGACCCCACGGACTTTTTGTCAACTCCATCACGGACATCATCTCCCCGCATGCCAACGCGTCCACCAACTACACCCTACTGGGAGACCTCAATTTCCAACTCGAGAACCACCTGGACCTCAGCACCACATCCCTCCTAGAAAACTTCCACAGTATTGGACTCTGCCAGATCGTGACCAAACCCACACACTCAGCAGGACACACCCTCCACCCCCTCTTCACAACAGGAAACTCCTTCACCTTCAGCCACAACACTGAACTCCCATGGACTGACCATTAATGCGTCCACTTCTCCTTCAGAACACCCACCATCCACAGACACCCACACCGGCTCCCATGGAGAAACAGGACCAGAATCATATTCGACCAGCTAACCTCATCACTCAGCAACTTCACCCCAACAATCGTGGAAAACGATGACACCAACACCACAGCCCAAACCCTGCACAGATGGATCTCTGACAGCGCCAACACCATAGCCCCCCTCAAGATCAACAACCACACCCACGCCAAGAAAGCTAGATGGTTCACCAGCAAACTTCGAGAGTCCAGACGCACTTGCCGCCACCTCGAAAAGGACTGGAGGAACACCAGCCAGTCCACCGACATCCCTCCCTCACAAGACCTCTGCGATAAACTCAGCACCTTTTTCCACCACAAAATCATGAGCATCTACGGCAACTTGGACGAAGACAACCAACAAGCTGAACCCTCACCAAGCACCCCAGACACCCTGAAGCCAGCGATCAACAACTGGACAACCCTCACCACTGAAGACACAATGAAGACGATGAAGTAAATCCACTCCGGGGCCCCCACGGACCCCTGCCCCCACCACATTTTCTACAAAGCCACCAACACCACACCATCGCACCCATTCTCTGCCACACCATCAACCGCTCCCTGGCAACCGCCTCGTTCCCTGATGACTGGAAACATGCTGAGATCCACCCCTTCCTGAAGAAACCCTCAGCGGACCCCACTGACCTCAAAAACTACAGACTCATCTCCCTGCTCCCGTTCCCAGCGAAAGTCATTGAGAAAGCCATCAACAGCCAACTCGCCACATTCATCGAAGAGCACAACATCCTCAACTTCTCCCAATCCGGATTCAGAAAAAAACACAGTACGGAAACCGTAAAGGAGAAACAGCAGCACTCATCCTCCTCGACCTCTCAGCAGTGTTTGACATAGTCTCTCACCACACCCTAATACGCAGACTCCATGACCCAGGATCCAAGACAAGGCCCTCGACTGGATCCGCTCCTTCCTCTCTGGCAGAAAGCAGCAGGTCAGACTCCCCCTTTCCTCTCAGACCTTACGCCTACCACCTGCGGAGTCCCCCAGGGGTCCTCCCTCACCCCTACGCTCTTCAACATCTACATGGCTCCGCTCGCCCCCATCGTCAGAACCTACGGACTCAACATTGTGTCATACGGAGATGAGACCCAGCTCATCCTCTCCCTATCCAACAAACCCAACACCGCCGGACACAACTTTAGAGAAGGCATGGGAGCCGTCGCCAAATGGATGAAAAACAGCTGCCTACAACTAAACACCAACAAAACAGAAGTACTCATCATGGGCCCAAACCCAGATGCCTGGAACGACACCTGGTGGACCCCTGCCATCGGAAACCCGCCCACCCCCACAGACCACGCACGCAACCTGGGAATCATCCTGGACTCAGAGATGAAATTGGATTGCCAGATCAACTCTGTCTCGTCCTCCTGCTTTCAAACCCTCTGACTGCAACGTAAAACATTCAAATGGATCCCCCTCAAACACAGAAAGACCGTCACTCACGCCCTGGTCACCAGCAGGCTCGACTACGGCAACGCACTTTATGCTGGAATAAACAAAAACCTCACCCGCAAGCTACAGAACATCTAAAACTCCGCCGCAAGACTGGTCCTCAACCTGCCAACACACTGCCACATCTCCCAGCACCTGCGCACACTCCACTGGCTCCCCATCAAAGCTAGAGTCACCTTCAAGATGCTAACCCACGCTCACAAGGCCCTCCACGACACCGGACCAGCATGCCTGAACAGCTGACTCAAATTTCACGTACCCCAAAGGACCCTAGATCAGCCCAGCTCTCCTACGCCATGGTCCCCCGCACCAGAAAGACCAGATCGGGAGGCCGCTCCTTCTCCATCTGCACGGCCAGAGCTTGGAACGACCTTCCGCTCCACCTCAGACAGATAACATTGCTCCCCATCTTTGCAAGAAACCTCAAAACCTGGCTGTTCGACCCCCTCCTTGATGGACTGGAACCTGCAAACCCTCCAACCCCCTCAAACCCCACCTCTCCCACCCCCCAGCGCCTTGAGCCCCTTACAGGTGAGTAGTCGTGCTTAACAAACACCTGATTTGATTTGATTTGAAAGATAAATTGGTTCATAGCTACTTAGGAAAACATGAGCATAGATGGTAAACTAAAATTAAGGTTCTTAAGAAATGTAGTAGGTGTAAACCATGCAAAACCAGTCTGAATGTTGACAAGGGAGTAGTGAGCAAGAAATAACGTGTTATTCTGTATACTAAATGTATGTTCCGGAGATACCCTACTCGCTGTAGTACGTGGGGAGTACCATATTTCCTACGAAGAAAAGGATTTTGGAACATCTGAGAGCAATTGGAAATCATGACAGGACATACCCAGTGGCTCGACATTTTGAAAAAGTTCATGATAGTGAAACTGACTGTTGAATTTAGGAAATGACAGGTGTAAGAAATTGGAGTATTATTTGAGGAAGTCAACTATCCACCACAATCCTTATCAGGGTGAACCAATAAATTACTAAATAAACCAGAATTCAACCATCAGTTAGCTATGGAAGAAAGCAAACAGGCTTAACTTAGTGATAATGTGTCAAAAATATATGCAGCACCAAAACAGTAATAAAGTCAAAACACAACAAAAGAAAAATAGAGTTAATTTTAATAGAGTTATAAAAAAATAGTGGCAAAAAGCATTAAGCACCAACCACAGCCATCTGGCCACGGCAGAGCAGAAACTAGGTACAATGAAGCATGGGTGGGGTTCACAAACCAGGTTCAACCAAGTTGGAAATTTTACCTTCAGATTTAGGGACATCATTGCAATGAAATGGCGCCACAAGCAATTTTGCTGACTTGCGCTGCATCATCTCAAAATAGCAGGTTTGCAACATATTTAGAGGAATACACCACATCTGTTCTTTCCCATGCGCCAAAGCTAAAAAGCCGCTTTGCGCCAACACAGGCACTCTTGCACCATGGTGCAAGGGTGTCTGCATGCAGGGATAATTCTGTTTGTGCAGGAAGGGACACCTTCCTGCACATAAAGAATCATTAATGGTGTTTTGCTCCTTCTATGTCTGCTGCAGGATGCAGCACACACAGAAATAGCCAAAAACTAGGAGAAATGAAAGTATTTTTCCTCATTGCGCCACTTTAACGCCTCCCCTTGAAAGGTGTTATTTTTTGGCGCTGCCTGAGATTTACCAATCCTTGTAAATTTAAGGGGGTTTCAAAAATCCAGGGGCGTTGCGTGGGTACACCCACAGCAAAGCGCTTTATTCTACGCCCCTTTAATGCAGAATGTGGTGTGAAAGAGAGCCATATTTACAAGGCAGTGTAAAGCAAAGCCATTTTGTGTGGCCTTGTAAATAAGGGCTAGCACACAGGGCCACCAGAACGTCAAAAAAACTGATGCTCTGGTGGCACTAGGGGCCTTTAAATATGTCCCTTAGTTTCTGAAATAAAAGTCCAAAATCTTTAGTAAGACAAAGAAGCAGGCTATAGCCGAAAAAGGCTCAAAGAGGTCATATACCAGTCAGATGTAGCCTTGGTGACATAGGGCATGAAAGCTCTGAGTGGGAGAAATCCAAACATTTTTGCCTAAGCAAAGTACCTCTCCAGCCAGATACTTATTGGTGCCTTTCCCAGTCAAGATTTCTTTGTTCAGACTTAGTTACTTTTTGGGAGTTCTGATTCTTCCAGCGGGGCAAAGCTGCAGGCTGTAGCCAAAAAGAGATCTAGAAGGCCATATACCTTCTCCGTGAGTTCCCGGAGAATCAGATTTGCTGCGTTAGAAAACCTCCAAATGGAGGCAACCTAACTCTTCAACTCAGCAGCAAAGCACCATGGTAGAATTAGCTTTGATGGTTTGCTCTGATCATCCAAAATTCTTTAAAGCGGCAAGTTTTAAGTCCCAGATTTCTCAGGCTGTTAGGATAGTAAACTTTCACTCAGCCCAGAGCTCCAGGACCTCAGGCATAGTGCTTGGAGGTTATGACTCATTCCAGCAGAGGCCAACAGCAGGTTCAAGGGTAGTTCCAGTTAAAAGTGGTCAGCTGGGAAGTTACAGGAAAGGCCTCTTGTAGCTTGTGTCCCTGTAGTTTGAAACAGGGGTCAGCCTTATGACCCTTGGAGTCTACTTCTTTGTCCTGAGTATAAGATGGAGAGCAAGACCAGTCCTTGAAGGCACTTCTGAGATCCCAGACAGCTGGTTCAGTCCTCTTCTGATCTCCCACTGGTGCAGTAATGTTCTGAAAAAGATACTTAGCGTGCCTAGCACTAGCCTGTGTGCAGGGTTGCTCCTGGTCCCCCCTAACCAATATGGTAAACGTTCCCAGGGGTTACCCTACCACCTTTGTAGCATATACTATTACCTATAGAAAAGAATTCCACAGTGTCCCTCTCTGCCTCAATCCAAAATGTTGCAACACTTTTCCCCTTGTGCAGAGCCTGTGTGCCCACCCCAAAGGTATGGCAGGGAAATCAGCATCCCCTCCTCTGTGGTCACTTCAAGCCAATCCTGAAAGCAGCTCCCTCTCCACTGGGGTTGGAATCTACTCATTGGAGGAACACAGAATGGGCTTTTAATTTGACTCCGGTGAGTGTCCCTCTCACCCCTCGCCACATGGGGAAGAGAAGTATGACTATAGATATCTATGTATATATCGACAGGTAAAATTATTCATGACTCTTCATTCAATTAAATCTGTCTATCTACCCCCCTAGGAAATAGTGTAATTCCTGATCTGTATTCAGGCCATACTCCACTGTCTGTAATCTCATGATCCGCATGGCCTCACAGCTTCTCAGGGATAATTCCCTGTTCCCACCCCGGGGTCTCTTGGCACATGGTCAGTTCCAAAGAAGATAAAGTTTCCATGCGATCCTTGAGATTGACAGTCATTCATATGAACCGCCAATGGGTATTTCACATCCCTGTTTTTATTGCTCTCATCTGTTCACACACTCTGTCTTTACACGAGCCTGATTCCTGCTTCCCACATGCAGATAGTCACACTTACATTCTATGATATATATCACAACTTAGTTTGACATGTACTATTCATACTATACTAATTTCCTTCATTTTTCAATCTTTGAAACCTTTAGTTTTGCCCTTGGCCCACTTGCACATTGCATAGTAGCTACATCTGTAAAATCCCTGTGCTTGTTTACTGAGCCAGTTGTCCTCTTGTTGTACCCTGAGATAACTTGGGTATAGTAAAGCCCTCAATGTGTGACCTCAACAGAATGTGATGCTTGGCCTTGGTGATGTGTAATCTTCTTACATATTATCTGCCTTCAGTAAATGCCAGTGTCTTTTCAGACATTTACGGCATCTGTAAGACAACCCATTTTAGTCTGTAATGTAATGTATTTGTTCTAATTTGTCTCTCTTAATGGTGTGTGTGTCCAATGTGTATTTCCTGTCTATGCCAACCTTTCTCCCCATTGGTGTTCTTACCATTCGCATGCTGTATCCTCTAAGAATCATGTCTCCATATCTTGTATACATTTTTGAAATTCATGCTCTTCACTGCAGTTTCTTCTAGCTCTCAGCATATTCCTGAAAGGGATATCTTTAATTTGACAATTAGGGTTTGTGCTAGAAGCATGTACGGTTGCATTACAAGAAGTAGGTTTAAGAAAGAGTCTGATATGCAGCTTATCCTCTTTTACATATAGCTCTAAGTATAAAAATTATATTGTTTGTATGTGTTGTGATGTACTTTAATTTGTGCACGTCATGAGGAAAAAGTGCTGTACTCGCAGTATAAGCGAGTCAGTAGCTGAAGTGGGCTGACTTCGTACCCCATACTGTATGCTGTGGTGGGCAGAAGCAAAATGTGAGTTAACAGTTGAATAGATCAATGCATTTAGAGGTATCAGACCCCATCGGGTGCTGACTATGAGATTTGGTCACATTTTTTTACCCCTGGGTAAACCCCTGTTTGGGCAGGGATGAGAATTCGGAGTTGACTGGTATTTACTGCATCTGATAAGTATTGTGTCAAACCTGCTGGAATTAAACATGGGGATTGTGTACTATTTTGACTGTACTATGAGGCTTTTGGTAGAAAAAGCACTAAAATCCATGTTAGTCTCCAAAACTTGTAAAAGGTTCTATTTATTGCAGCCAATAAATAACATATCTAAGGTTACTTTATTTATTGAGAGCCATACATAGCACCCTCAATCCCACCATCTCACAGTCAGGGCCTCAGCAGGTTTTTATATGTACATAAAGCATGTAAGTATGTCTGTATTCGTGTGCGTGTGTGTTGGTGTGTGTATTGTATTTACCTTTGTGTTAGATGAAGTTGGAGAAACAATTAAAGACTTTTCGTTAGCCCAATCGTAAACATGTATTAATTGTTCTAAAATGTAGAACTTTGCAGAAGGAACCAACATATAAAAATGCATGCATCCCAGTGGGAGCATCATTGAGTTAAGGAACTTAATAAAAGACTCACTCAATACTGTTCTTGAGGAAACATGATTTTCTTTGATCTTGATGACTAGTGGCACAATATTTTATGTAGCTCTGTTCAACAACATTTTGATTTAGTCTAGTGAAAATGTAATAAAGTAGACAGAGCCTTGACGTGTCCTTTGAAATAATCCTTTAGGGTCCAATATTATATTCAGAGAAAATTGCCTTTGTACTTGACTGAGTTGCATATCTGCTGTGATAGATTATGCACTGCCCTGTTATACACCACATGTTAATTTTCCACAAAATGTTTGAACTGAATTTCCTCTGAACACATGTAGCATATTGGGTGCATACAGATGACCGAAGGGGGTATTTGCTTATGTAAAAAGCATGCTGTTTCTTTAGATATACTTTACTGTATACCGTCCACAAACCCTTCTGTTCAGAGCTTCAAGCAGCTTTTTACAGAAATACTTTGACGGATTTGCAAAGTAGACCTCAAAGCAATAAGAAAAATTGTGTGATAAGCAAAGAGTTCATCTAGTGACTATGTGTACGTTGTATTTTAGAAAAGCTCTCCATGCATTTCAAGTTACAGTTGTTTAGTCAAGTTGTAATTTAATTCTTTTATTTTTTAGAGCTACACGTTGTTGCAACTCTTCCAGGTTACATTTAACATAACAAGTTATGTTAAGTTACACTGTTTGTGTATAGCACATGCATGCCAATTTCAGTCATTTCGAGTGTATGTCTGAAGTTGGCGGTTTGCTTAAGGAGGGTCTTCTTCGGGGAGGGGGGGGGGGGGGTATGCAGAAAAACCATGCAGAAAAGTGTTCATGTAGTGTTGTGCTGGATGATTGGCACTCTTTGCTGTTGTGTTCCGGGGGCGGGGGGGGGGTGGATCTTCTGACCTGATGACCAAAGCTTTGTCAGAATAGGGTGTCTCTGGGTAGACTCTGCTAGGTGCATTACAATGAGGATGTTGGCCTTCAGACCCATCTCATAACCTCTGCCTAGCAGTGCAGACTTGTGCCACAGTTGGGATCTTGTTAGATCCCTCTCAGCAAAGAGCTGCACCTTCTTTACTGTTTGTGAAATGGTTGAGAGATTCAGTGGTTGAGATGTATGAGGCACATTTTCCTGTGGGGAGATGTTAAATAACACTTGGCTATTTGTTCTTTCTAGCAAACTCTCATCTGTTAAGCTCTCTGTTTTTGCTGTTTATAGTGTTCTACCTGACCAAGACCCTGGTTACCTTGTTTCATTCTTCACATGTTTCCCAATTTGTGCTACAGGGTCCTATTCTAAGAATGCTAAGTTTGGAAAGATTTCTAATCAACTTTTGATTCTTGTTTTTTTAACTATGTGTCACTGGTCCTTAATCTTGTCAAAGAAAAAGGCGCAAGTTTGATTCATGCCACTCCTGAGATCCTCGAGCCTGTTATTATCGGGAAATGGATATCACCAGGTGAGCTCTTACTAAAATTGTAGGTTGGTTGGTATTTGTATGTTAGTGGGTTGGAAGTTTATGCAAGTGCCTGCCCATAAGCCTTGGATAGAGAGGGATACTCCCATCTTTTATTTGGTGGTGTTGAGGTTGTGAGTTGTAACCTATTTTGAGAGATGGCCATTTATGACGGTAGTCATTAATGCGGCCACCTGTTGCTCCACAGGAAAAGGTCAAGTAAGCTATACCTCTTCCTGCCAGTGTTACCATCTGTAGGCATACAGCTTGACTTCTATTTCGTTATTTCCTTTAGTGAAATGTTGGAAGAAAAAAGATGTTCTCCTTGGGCGACAAAGTGAAGTAGAATTGTTAATTGTTCCAACAATATTTAATATATTTGCAACTTAACAGGCTTTGTGTTAATTATCTCACTTTTAGCAATTGCATGGAATTGCAAATGTCCTTGTGCCAAAATTGTATCTGTATTTATAAATCAGGCGTTGTGTCTTCTTGCCTTGGTCTGTGATTGCAGGCACTGCACCTCTCCTGTCTCCGAGCATGTCATGCTTGCATTAGTTACTGACACGTTTGGCCTATTGTTGACTATTGTGTGGTATACTAGAAAGTGATTATTGTCTCCACTATGCGCTAAAGAAACAGCAAGTCGGCACCACTTCCCTCCAAACAAGTTTATTAATGTTGACCTCTTTGGAACCAAAATATTTTCAACTATTAAACATTTAAATCCCAATTGAAATGGATTAACATTTTCAATATTGGTTACTGCATTGTGTTATCATGGTTGCAAATTATATTTTCGTCAGTAAAATATCGAAACAAAACTAACAATGTTGAATTATGAACAGTATGGTATAAAAGTTACTACCATTGCCAATCAGGTTATGTGGGTATTAAGATATAAACGAGTTACATTCCAGGTGGTTAAAGAACACTTTTATTCAAGTTACAGCATTAAACCACCAACCCTCCAGGCAGCGATATCTTCCATAGCTGACCAATCGCTCAGCTTCTCTCTTCTCCTCTTGCATTCCATCCCTGATGACATGCCTACACTTCTACCCACTGATGACAACTCAATGTTCCAACTCCAGCGACATGCCCAACCTTCCACCATTGCTGCTGAGACAGAGTATGTCATAGCAGTAGTCCATTTTGCTTTCTGTGTCAGATCTAGGGTCAGATCTGACTGCATGCAATTAACAAGCAAAGGCAACTGATAGATGTGAGTTTACTGCCTAGGGCCAGTTTTAATTGCATGCAACCTAGGGCCAGTTCTCCCCATATGCAACCAACAAGTAAAGACAACCGATAAATGTCAGTTTACTGCCCTAGGCCAAAAGCCGGCCACTCAAAGGTGAACACTCAAATTACCTACCTTCGGTAGACTTCACTTCCAGGCTGTGAACTTAATAGGAGCAACCTATGAAGTTATGTAGTTTATACAATTGTTTATGAAAGGTGTAATGCAATAAACTCTGGGCATTTTTTACATTGGGCAAACTATCCTGTGCTACTGTTTAAGGAACACATACTGACAGAATACAGGGAGGGACTGCTCTTTGGGATCCACACATTTCTGGCACTGGAGCCTCCTCAATGTCATTTTCCTACTGTGTCTCCTCCTAATGCCCTCACTCTTGTGGGGTGGATTAGAACAGGTGTAACTCCTCCCAACTTTTGAGGACAATCTGGTAGAGATCCTTCTTGGACTATCTCAACAGTCTCCTCTCCTTGCACATCTTCCACAACTCTGCCATACTGAAGCTCTCCATGTTGGTCAGATCCACTTCCATTCTTTCAAAAATCACAAGGGAAAAAATGGAGGGGAAACATCGAAAATTGTCAACTAATAATTAACAACTAAATTAAAAAACCTGAAAGTCAAGTTTAGATATTGAATTAAAAAGGGATTTTTGATTTCAGCTTAAATCACTGAGTGGTACTGCAGAAGAAAGTCTTGGATGCCACCGCTGCAACCAATGTAAGAAACGTGAGCACTAGTTGAGGGGGTAACTAACTAAATTAACCTGATGTTAACCCCTTGGTAGCTATGGCACAGATCAGACAGGCTTAACTTAGAGGCACTGTGTAATGTATGTTTGTAGTACCAAAACAGTAATAAAGTCAAGTCATAACACAAGCAAAGTCCCAAACCAAGATAGAAAGATAGAGCAAATTGTAATTAATGCATTGATACCAAAACTATCAAAATCCAATAAGCAGTACTGAAGATATGAATTTTAAAGATTTAAATAAAAATTATGCCAACAAGCCTTAACCGCCAACCATGTTCAACTGGTCATGGTGACCTAGGTGCAATTTTAAGGTTGACCATCATGGAGCAAGGCCAGCTAAGACATCAGGTTCAACCCAGTCAGAAGTTTTAACTTCAGACTTTGTCGCTGAAATAAGTGTCCAATATCCTCATCGGTCAATGCAGCAGACAATGGATGAGGTGGGCTGCCTGAGGGTGGATAGCAGTTGGATGAGGTCTCCGTCGAAGCTGTTGACTTTTGGGGAGAAGGCCCAGAGTGGAAGAAATTCAATTATTGTGCCCAGCAAAGTTCCCCCACCAGTAAAATACTTTTGGAGACTTTGCCTAGGCAGGATTTCCCCTCTCTGACTATATCAAGGACCGTGAAATCTTTTTCACACTTAGCCACTTTTAGAGCTGAGAATGTTTCAGAGGGGCAAGGCTTCAGGCTGAAGCCAAGGACAGCTCCACGAGGCTGAATACTTTATTCGCGAGGTGGCACTGAATCAGATTTGATGTTGCGGAAAAGTTCTATGGGGGGGAGTCTAAATCTCTAGCTCAGTGGCACCGCACCCTGATCGGATCAGCTTTGCAGGTTTATCCCAGTCTTTCAGCAGTTTTAGGAGGTTAAAAATTCTAAATTCATCTTTCTCAGGACGTTGGAAGGAGTACAGTTTGATAAAGCCCATAGTTCCAGTACCTCAGTACCAACAATTAGGTGTCAAGACTCACTATAGCAGAAGCCGACTGCAGAGTCTAGGGCAGGTCCAGATGTAACTGGGCATCTGGTTAGACTGCAGGAAAAGCTTCTTGTAGCTTGTTGCATTTATGTAGCTTCAACAGTTGATCACACCTATAACCCTTGGAGTCCAAATCTTTGTCCTACCTACAAAACGGAAAACAGCTCTAGTCCTCTAGGGGTCTCCTCCAGTCTCGGACAGCAGGTTCAGTCCTCTTCTGATCTTCTTAAAGGCCAGCAGTGGTCTGAGGAGGGAACTTAGAATGCTATATATATATATGCCTGGCACCAGCCTGTGGGTATGGGGGATTTCTGGCCCCTCCTTAACCAATAGAGTAGCATCAAAAACCCTGGGGTGACCCTAACTACTTTTGCACCATTCCGGAGTAGCCTACAGCAAACAATCCCACAGTGCCACTCTTATGTAGAGCCAGTGTGTTTACCCCAAAGGTGAATCCAGGAAAATTAGCCTTCCCTCCTCTTTAGTCCCTTCAAACTTGTTCTAGGGGCAGATTACTTCCAAGGTTGACTGGAGCCTGGATGACTGGGTGATCAAAGAACAGATCTGTGCAGGGGCCATCTGGCATGTGACTGTGACAAGGGAAGACATTTCAAGTCACTTAAGTTTCAGGGCACTACCCAAATGGTCATCCTACCTGAAGGAACAGGAATACCTTCCCACAACCAAGCCTTTGCCTCTGCTCTGGGAGCAGTTTATCATACCTCATTCAAGGTTCAGAACTCAGAGGGCTGCAGCAACAAACTGATGCAAATTAGTCATTAGAGGCTTTAGGCAGGAATAAGAAAATGTTTTAAAACAACCTTTTCATAATATATGTTAAAAATCCAGATTTACCAATGAATTTGTCTTTTAACATACATTACAAAGAGTCTAAGAATTAGATTGCTAACATGTTTGCTGGCCAGAGACAGCATTATTACATTTAATATTACATTCCAGTGTTTTCTTTATTGAACAGCCAGGCTTGCTACAGTGAAAATAGCTTTTGGGACCTAGTCACTATAAGGACATGTTTTACATTTCTACACGTCCTACTTTCAAGTACCATGCATCCTGCCTTACTGGCAGAAGGACTGCTTAAGGTTAATTAATTAGTATTAAAATGGAAGCTTTAGATCAGTGTAAAGGGTTTATGTTAACAAGTCAAATTTCAATTTTAAAGCTGCTTTAGTTAGGCGACAATGATAGGCTTGAATTCATGTTTTACACTGTCACTGTAGTGGATCGTCCAATGAGTGCTACAGTCCAGTAGTTACGTTTAACTTACAGGTCGTGGGTACAGTACAGTCTGTACCATATACTATGGACTTATAGGTAAGTTAACTATGCAATTAGAAGTGTATCAATTTAATCATGTTTAAAGAAGGAGTACAGGCTCTTTACCACTTGCTAGCAAGGGTAAAGTGCACCAAGTTCTAAACCAAGCAAAAATAAAAAACAGTTAAGGCAATAATCTTAGGTTTACCTTGCAAAAGATGAACATATCTACACCCCTCCAGGTCCAGATCCAGGACAGGTCCAGAATCAGACTGTCTCATCTGTAAGGTTTCCAATTTTTATAAAAGGAACTGCCCATGACCCAAGATGTTATCGTCCAATATTGTTACTTGACTCAACCACTAAAATTATTGGTAGAGTCATCTTGGAGCAGTTCATTTCATGGTTACAAGACAATAATATTCTTTTTCAGTTGCAGTATGGATTTAGCAAGAACCTAGAAACAATCGAACAGGGACTTAATTTACATCTACTTGTAGCTAAATACAAATACGAAAGGGCACCTCTAACCATTTTGCATGTATTGCTCTATCGAGTGCATTCGATGTGTAAACAGATCCAAAGCTCTGTGATATTCTTAGTTCCATGGGCCTTGAGGAAGGCTTGGTTTCCCTTTTATGACTCTTGCACTAGGATCTCTTGGCCAAAGTCAAATTTGGGGCAAATGCCGAGTGCTCTCCCTCTTTTAAAGTCAATCGCAGAGTGCGCCACGGTTGCATATGTGCTCCAATTTTCTTTTTACTTTATATAAATGAGTTGGAGAGAACCTTGGGGTCAATAGAAAAAGCTGTTCTAGCATTACTCTATGCGGATGATGCGGTACTTCTGGCCAGAATGGCAAATGGTTTGAAGAGGCTAATTACCAGCTTTGTTGAGTTTATGAAGGAGGTTGAGGTGGAGACCAAATTCTCGAAGACATTCATAATGGTGTGTGTTCAATAAAATACTAAAACCGTAACCTGAGCATAGGAGGGAGATCCATCTGAACCGGGTAATTATCGCCCTATTTCTCAGCTCCCTTTTTTAGCCAAGGCTGCTGAATCCCATGTCAATACTATTCTGACAGAGTTTATATAGGAAAATGCCATCCTGGATTCTTCGCAAAATGACTTCAGAGCCCGTCACAGTACTGAGTCGGCTCTGTTGGCAGTGACTGAGGAAATTCATAGTAGCTTGGACGACGGAAATTCCGCTGCCTTAATTCTTTTGGATTTAAGTGCCGCTTTCAACACTGTCTCTCATTAAATATTATTGTGCAGGTTACAGGAGATAGGGATTGGGGGTTCAGCCTTGGCCTGGTTTCGCTATTTTCTAAAGGGCAGAACTTTCCAGGTCATAGTGCCACGCTACCACTCCCAGGAGTTGGCAATCAGACATGGGGTTCCGCAAGCATCGATACTATGGCAGTGGTGGCAAAAAGCAGAGGGTTGTATTTGGTGTCCTATGCCGAACCACCCAATTAGTCATTTCTAAGAAATGTAAAAATAATCTCATCAAATTTAAGGAGGATATGCTGGCGATCACTAATTGGCTGACAACAAACTGCTTGCAGCTAATTGCCAGTAAGTCAGAAATTTTGCTG
Source organism: Lissotriton helveticus (assembly GCF_964261635.1). Taxonomy (NCBI): domain Eukaryota; kingdom Metazoa; phylum Chordata; class Amphibia; order Caudata; family Salamandridae; genus Lissotriton; species Lissotriton helveticus. Next base: position 1,476,785,878 of record NC_136069.1, read on the forward strand.
TTCAGGAGAGACAGCGATATGTTGTCAGAGCAATGGTGGCCAGATCAATTACAACCAGCACCTCTGTCTAAGGAGGTGGTCAAGAACCTGGGCTTTTGGATCAATAGAGGTCTTTTTTGACACTCAATCCAACTTAGTCGCAGGGACCTGCTTCTTGCTCCTAAGAGAGTTAAAACCCCTCCTTGGCTTCTTTTAGCCCAAAGTCTGGCAGACTATTACACAGGCTACAATTTTATCCTAACTGGATTATGGCAATTCCCTATATCTGGGTGCCAAAAAATCCTGTATTCAGCACCTTCTGAGAATACAAAACACAGCAGCCCATACTCTACTGGCGCTTCCGAAATCATGTTTAGTGTCTAAGTTCCTACCTAAACTACATTGGCTACCGGTAGAAAAAAAGAATGCAGTTCAAGACACTATGCGTTGCTCACGAAATCTTGACTCAACAAGCTCCTCCAGTTCTAGCAGGCTTGCTAACACTGTACGTCCGGATCCGTCTTCTGCGGTCAGCTGACCAAGGGTTGGCATGCACCCCCAGAGTTTATAAGAGCCAGAGCTGGTGGTCGTTCTTTTGAAGTTTTGGCCGCCAAACTCTGGAACTCCCTTCCGGCTGCTATTAGAGGGCTCTAAGATCACCTAGCTTTTCGGAAAGCCATGAAGACCTGGCTCTTCACAGCATAACTTTCTCTCTTTTTCCCGGGCTGTCACTATTGACAGATGTTTTGGGTAGCGCTGGGACGCCCCATCGCTCGGACAGCTATGCGCTGTAAAAATCCGCTAATAATAAGAATAAGAATATTGGACAAGAGGAGTTCTTTATCATATCCAGGTCTGGACGTTGATGATACTTGTAGTTGATGCCCTTGTCTTAATGGCAGGTTGACCCGCTTCCTACGAGCAGTGAGAACAACTTTCTTTCTTGCCGCTTGCATGGGGGAAAACCTGTCGCTCCGATTTTGGAAATATATAAGAGGAAATGCTTACTGACAGTCATCTATGGTATAGGCGTCTGGGGATGCAGAGATTTTGGGGTTATTCGGGTGGAAGAAAACAGAATTTGCAGCTGCTAATTGGGGGTTCCCCCATCGACACCTCACTTTTCCTTACATCTTAAATTAGGCCTAGATTGCGCCCAAGACCATAGAAATGCTGCCCCACTTGTATTGTGGTGCTCGATTTGGGCAATGCAAAAAAATGCCGTGCTGTTCCTGTTGAGAGAGATGAGGATTTATACAGTTTGTGTTGCGAGTGGTGTTGTCAGGGTAAAGAGAGGTTAACCCTGGGAATCCATTTTGTTGGATTTAATGCCCTCACACACCCTTTCAGGTGTCATGCTTCATCATTTGGGCCTGTTCCTCGTTGGGTCGGCGGTGAAATACCCAACGGGCAACACCTCAAAGAGGGGCTCTTTGGTGGAGATCTTTTTCCAACAGCCGTATGGATGAAGTGCGGGTGTGGGGCCAGAATGGATTGGTAGACGTTGGAGTGTGACTTAAAATAAAGCTAGGGGTAGCGGGAATGATTTATTCAGGTGGTCCGCTGCTTTAATTAAAAACAGATTTCTAGAGGAGAGGGCTGGAATATTATGCTTCCAGAGATCCTCCAGATTGTGTTATTGTCCGGTCAACATGTTTCTCGCTGGCGTTATTTAAACAAGCGATTCTTCAGGACCACTGGGACTATTAGCTGGTCTCTAAAAGAGGGGAAAACTGTCTACTCTAATTCCCTAATGTGTAGTGTGTGTACCGCAGTGTGGGTACAAAACATCATCAACTAGGGGTGAAGGGAATCGGGAGGGAATTTATCCCTATATTACCCTTCTTCTATTGAAACCTGTGTTAAGCTGTCATTACCTAAAAAGTGTAATGGTCAGATAACAACAGTATCCAGCGGGTAAAGCTTCAGGTTAGATCTCCACCGCAAGGTTGGGAGTGCCTGAGCTGCGTTGTCAGGGCCTACCCCTCGCCGCTGGATCCGGGTGGATTTGGGCAACAAAAAAGCAGAATTTATTTGGGCAATCAATATGGATTGTGGGGCATATTCACAACAGAATTGTGAAGCAAGGTGTTACACCACAATTGGTAATGCCGCACTCTGACAGTCTAAAAACTGCAAGGATGTGCTGAATTTACAATAATACAGCGCCCCCTGCATTTCACCTAGCGCTGACGCTGAATTTAGCTGCCTAACGCCAGTGCAGGCACCCATGCACTATGGTGCAAAGGTGCCTGCATTGCAGGGAATTATTATTCTAGTGCAGGAAGGTGTTTCTTCCTGCACATACATATTCACTAATGGGGATTTGTAACTTTTATGTGTGCTGCAGAATGCAGCAAATATAGAAGTTGCAACTCATCATTATTTAATGATTATTTATGTCCAGGAAGGACACCTTCCTGCACATGCACAGTAACCAATGGTGATCTAAACTTTCTTTGTGTGCTGCAAAATGCAGCATAGAAACAGCAAAAACGAGATGAAATTAATAATTTCTCCTCATTGCGCCGGTTTAAGACAAGGTTTTCACTAGTCTTGTTTTTAACACTGCATTTTTAACACTGCCTCATATTTATGCCAGCCTTTTAAATAGGGGGCAGAGTCAAAAAGCATTGGGTATTGCAGCAGAATGCCCATTGCAAGACACATTGCCCGTCCCTTTCACGGTAAGTGCTGCGTGAATAGGGGGTTTATTTACAAGGCAAATTAAGCCACGTTCAGTGGCTTAACATCGCCTTGTTAATATGGCGAAGAGGTTATCGCCACCAGAACATTAAAAAACGTGATGCTCTGGTCACTATAACCCTTTGTCAATATGCCCCTGCCTTTATTGTGACCTTGGGATGAATATCCCATGGTTAAAGTATATTAGTGAACCAATCTCAGCCTTGAGTTGTGCCTATGTGTTTGAAAAACCAGAATCACTTACCAAAAAAAAGGCAAAATTTGGGTTAAGGATTGTTTTATTAAGCATAGGCAGGCTGCTAGGGAGGCTGCAGATGTTATGAATCCCACTGTAAGAGAATATTGTCTGATCCAGACAACTACTGGGATTGCTTCATGTTTGTTTCGCAGGACACACCTGGGGGGCCAGTCCCTTTCTGTAAAAGCAGCAGCTGCCTGGAATGCCCTCCCCTTGGACCTACAGCATACCCAGGATTTTCGTCTTTTTTAAAAAACATTTAAAAACGTATCTCTTTAATTAGCTCATTTAATTTTTCCTGCTCTCTCTACCACAATCCACTCATGCGCCAGGACACTCTAGAGTATTAGAGCGCGATATAAGCCTTTTTATAACATTACATAACATTTGTTCAGAATGTCTACGAACGAATGATGCTGACACTATTCAGATTAGGATCTCTTTGTTGGATGTTGTGCTTCCCTCTTGAACAATTCTCCTCTACAGATATATGCTCCTGTCCGTGCGATGAGCAATCATCTCAAACACGGTTGCAGAGGTCTTTTTTGGGAAATTCTATATTTCTTATACCAGACGTTACTTACTGCCATTGTTGCGCAGCTACAAGCTCACGAAGTGCAGGGCTGCATTACATTTTTTACAACAACACAATGACACTGGCACATGTTTTGCTGTTGGCTGTTTCTTAAGATTCATTTTAGGTCAGAGGGGGTCTATGCTGTTCTAAAATAATAATTTGCTTTATAACAAAGTATTTCTATGCCCTGGTCTTAATTGCTGTTTTTTGTGGTTTGCTTTGGCATGACTTTTACCATATGTGTTTTACTTACTTATTAACCATGTGTATTTTGTACCGCTTATCTTTTAGGATCTATTTTGATAAGATCGAATAAAGATTAGTTTGAATTTCAATGTGACTTTTATTGAAGACAGGTCTAAGCTATTGTGCACATGCTAGATCAGAATTAAACTGGGGACAAAATCCTAACAACAGGTACCAGATACTCATAGTTTGGACACGTGTCAAGGGACACAACTGTACATCATGCAGGTGGCTTCCCATTAAATAAAAAAGTGAATCATAATTGTTATTGTGTCTCACAGGACATATTTTGAGAATCTTTGCAAAGCACATGAAAAAAGTAGGATCAGAGGTGTTTCCCTCTTTCTTGCAATTCATATGAAAATGTATTAATCGTTTATAATTTGTACAGCAGTCACAAAGAACGTAAAAGTTACTTACTGCTCCTGTCCTTCAATAGCCATCGAACAGGAGGAAGCTCTCCACGAGGCACAGATTCTCCTGATCGAGTGGCAGACACATTTTTTGTGGGAGCAGACAGTGTTTTGGAGGACCTGTGCAAGCTCCCACATGTTCTTTTCATGATGGAAGTTTTCTAGGGAATAAAACCATTGTCCTATTAGGAAACAGCTGTCACAACGTAGGCACATCGCAATAGTGAATGTAAAGCTGTATTGTGTTGTACTGTAGAAGGGGTGAGTCAGTGCTTAATTTGTGCCGGTGCTTTCAGCTGCTGAGCACCGACACTTTTTTTCAGGGCCAAGTCTATTGTAGGGGTGGGAAGAATGAATCATTCATAAACATTCAGCACGGGAAATCCAAATTGGTGCAAGCTGAATGCTTTCAATCTAACCTGTTCTCCTCGTTTTGTGGGACCTGTCTTGTTTCGGGCTCCTCTGATAAGACCTGCACTTGTTTTGACTTTTTATCAGGCTAGAGGAGGGTTAAAGAAACTCTGGATCACCGAGGCAGGAGGAGTGCCAGCACCCATGCTTTGCATGAAGAGCACTAACCCCTAGACCAATCAAGCGGCGAGGCCATGTACTGGAGTGGCCAAAAACATGGAAGTGGAGCAAGAGAGAAATAACACACATCCAACTGCCGAGAACCATGCACACACACAAAAGTGTACAAGTTGAACAGCAGCGCCAGGCACTCTACCCACAGGCTGGGCTGTAAGTTTCTGGGGTGCCTCCTAAGCTCTGCTCTCCATTCACCCGCAGATCAAAATCACCTGACCTGATTCAAAGGAGATCCCAAACACCGGCAGGTCTGAGATTATTCTATTAACATTGCCCTGGACAGTGCATGCATTGAGAAGGAAACGGCAGAGAACAGAAACTGAAACCACTCAGCACAAGTGCTCACTCGCACCTGCCATTACATTCTGTTCACTGCTGGCATGCTCCTTTGCACGAAAGCCATTCATGCCCAGTCACGTACAGCGCTCCAATATCTTCAGTTGAGATATAGCTATATAAAATTGCAGGAAAAAAAACGTGATGCAGTTTTTGAGCATGAATCCCTTATTTCCACCCCCTCCCACCCTCCAAAACATGCCCAGGGTTCTTCTGAGACACTACAGAATGGTCCTTAAGAGCTGTATGGTCCAGGGTACCATTTTATGCCAGGTGTGATGTCACTTTTGGTGCACAAGTTTGAAGCTGTTCTGGCAAATATGTCATTCTCATAGCGCTATTTGTTTTGAATGGCAGACTGCGTCAAGAGCGTTGCTTATATGGTGATATTTATTGGTGGTAAATAGGCAATGGGAGCGTCCAACAACTGCCATGTCAGTGTGCTGCGCGTAGAGATGGTGTTTTTTCCTTGTTTTCATGCAAGTGTCGCAGAGGGCCCACACACTGTCTTTCCATGGCTGCTGGGCGGTCTTTGGCCCGGTGTGGAAGGTGCACAAGCAGGGCACATACCACACAGGAGAATGCTCTGTACCTACTATTTGAATCAAAACTTTCAAAATCTGTGAGAAATAGTGTAGGCTGCAATTCTTTCAACTTTTGGAAGTGTGAGCTTAAAAACCCAGGGAAGTAATAGAAAAGATGAAGCACATCAGATAGGTGATTCGGGGAGGGAAATCTAGAGATGAAAGGTGGTATTTCCATTAGCCTAAAATAATTCTAGGCACTGTTGAGAAAATAAGAGGAAAGTCAGCAATTTCCAAGTTATATGATGATGGAGAGAGTGCCTGGATGCAGGGCCTGGTGAGTCAGTAGAGTAATGTATTTATTGCATCGATCTGTGTTTGGCCTCATACATTCAAAACCTTGCGAGGCCATGCAGGCTTTCATCCTCGAGACAATATGAGTATTCTTGAGTTAGAAACACAGGAGTGAACATGCGTTTCACAAACGGTGAGGAACAGAAGCATGAAAATGTGGTTTTAATAGATGATAGCAGGGGTATAGTGACCATTGGTGTAGCCGGTACAATGCACCAGAGCCCAGAGGTGGGAGGGGCCCAGTCTGGTCTGCACCAAGTGATAACATTTCAGAGGGTTTCTGTGGCCAGGATGTGTTGTCCTGGTCTCATCTGTGGACTCTAATGCTGCAGCTTAGTTTTGGAACCTTCACACCACTGGTAAAACAATGTTGGAAGGCATTGCTGAGCTCAGCTTTACTGCTCTCCTCCGATGGCCGCAGCACAATAAACCCACACAGGTATTCTACTACTTCCAGAGCATCAGGGCATCCCCACATCTTTGCCAGTGCTGCTCACTCCTCATCCATAATTCTCACAGGCTGGGCAGTGGCCCTTCACTCACAGCTCTGCTGTGCCACCTCAGCCCCGAACTTGTGTCTTTAACTGACACTTTTATCAGGATTAACTATTGTGATACAAAACATCTTTTGATAGCATAAAACCATTACACTGGTTAAAAAATTGCTATTGTGTCTTGAACAGCACAGCAATGCATTGATGAGACAGGTCAAGAATGATACAGCCCTGTCACCCCTCAACTTTACATAATGAAGTACTGTATAGTTAATAAAGCAGAGGTGTACTCTTTTCATGCTTTCCCTCAGTATCTACTTTTCTTTCTCCCCTTAACACCTCACTCCTTCCCTTCTCTCCATTCTTCCTTCACTAACTGCCTTATGTCTGTGTTTCCTCTTAATCGCCACCTTTTCACCTTCCTCTTTCCCATCCACTTTCCTTTCACATGCTGTCTGCTCTTCTTCCCTTGAATGTCTCCTCTTTCCAATTTTCTTTCTCATCAACTTCAAGCTTGCACTCCCAATCCCTGCTTTCCCCACTTCTCTTCACAGTCTTTGTCTACTGTATCTATCTTTGCCTTCAGACCTCTCCTCCTTCCTCACTCTCCCTTTTATGTTTTTCCTTCTTGAGCATATATGTATATCCACTCCAGGAATCTGTCTTTGATGTCAGGGTCATAAATTTAAATCTTGATGTGACCACTCAGTCTTTTTTCTATCTGAGGTCGATACAATTATTGCCATTGAGCTGAATAACAAAATTTTTATTCGATGTGAAGGCCCCCTCTGGTGCTTTGAAAACATAAAAGGTGTATTAGGGACACAGATATGTATTTTAATTGTTTCTTTTTCAATTTCTTTGCAATATTACCCAGCCATTATTGCCTCTGTCCTTTCTTGACCCAGTACCTTTCATAGACGTATCCATTCCCCTGACCGCCTTTCTTTCCTTCATGCCATCTTTTTCTTTCCTTGTTCTCTCCCTCAGCACCTAACGCCATGCATCCTTTCCCCTTTCCATTCTTTCTCTCTTACGCCCTCATCCATTCCCCATCCTCCCATTCCTTGGTGCATTTCTTCCTTCTTCCTCCTTTCATTTCATACTTTCTTTTTTTCCTGGTCCTTCCTTCATCTCTTTATTAATTTCTTCTTTTCTTACCTTCAACCCTTCTTTCTGCTTTTCTTCCTCATTTCCTTTCTTCTTTCTATTCATCCATCACACATCATCCACTTCCTTTCTCCCTCATTCCTTCTATCTCTTCATTTCTTCCTTTCACATTATTTTTTTCTTTTCTTATTTCCTCCTTCTTTATCCATTACTCATTTAATTCCTCATTCAATTACTCACCTTCCTGTCGGAATTTGTTGCTGTCTTCTTTAATGTATTCCTTCCTTCCTTCATACCTTCCTGTCTTTTAAACAGCAAAGTACAAGCACATTCTCTTTCGTTTATAAAGCTGCCTCAGGCCCTCAAATTACCCTACTAATGGTACATTTTGAGATTTACACATATTCTATATTGAGTTCACTTTAAAGTTGTTGCCATAGGCTTCTCAAATATTAAAATATGTTATATTGATTCGTAAAGTGCACTAATCAGGTGAGGTATTTGATGTGCCAATGTGAAGAACTAGCGGCCACATGCATCATTGTTGGTATTTGCGATTCCTAAATTGCGAAAATTAAGGAATCGCAATTTAGAAAACGCAAATACCTATGCATTAAAAATTTGCATTTTTTTGGTGATTTCTTATATTTCCTTATTTGCGATTCCCAATTTTGCGAATCGCAAATAAGGAATCCCTTTACATTGATTCCTATGGGCCTAGAGGCCCATAGGAATCAATGGGAAGGCATTCTCATTGTGCGATTCGCAATTCAGGAATCGCAAAATGAGAATGCAATTTCTAGGGTGCAGGGGGGTCCAAAGGACCCCCCTGCACCCCTGAAATGTAACATACAGTCCATTTTTCACACAAGGGCATGTGTGAGTGTAAAATGAAAGTGTTAAAAATGCACTTTTGTGCATTTTTGAAACTTTTCTAAAATTACCATGAAGGTTGACTTCATGTTAATTTTACACTTCTAATGTGCGAAGTCGCAATTTTTTTAAGATGATGAATTGCATTTAAGAAATTACAAAAAATTGCGATTTCTTAAATGCAATCGCAATTTAAGAAATCGCAAAAAAATTGCAATTTCCTAAATTGCGAAAAAATAAAAAAACTTGAGGCATTTCAAAAATTGGATTTGCATTCGCAAATGGCCGATTTTTCCGATTCGCACCGTTTGGGAATGCAAAAACCAATGATGCATGTGCAGTAGGTCTGCAGCTCCTTGCGAAACTCAAGCGAGGAGGTAGCTTGGGTTTAGGCTTGTGGATGGGGTTAATAAAGGAAGTGGGTAGAGCCACTGGAGGTTGTGGGTGGAGCCAGGTAAGTGGTTGTGGCCTCCCCAAAAATGTGAGCACCTGCACTTAATATTTTACAAATTAAGCACTGTGAGTGTAACTCATACATCATTGAGTGGAATTATGCAAAATTACAGAAAAAGTATGCAAAATTTTGCAGAATTATGTGAGGAGCGTAACCTTGCATTTACTGTTATTGTCTTACCGCAAAATGCACTTATATGTCGACAATGGACCAGGTGATGAATTTGTGTTCTAAGAAAATAGCACTAAATACGACAAAACACAAACAGTAGCAGCCAGAAGCTGCTCACACTCTGTTCCGGTGATCTTGCAGTAGGCCTTTTTACGCCATATCACACGAGTGGGTGCAATCATATGGTTTTCAGTAATTTCGCATCACAAGAGTAACACAAAATTACCACAATTACTCTGATTAGTGCAGTGTACAACATTTTTTCGCCAGGCCTATATTGTTTTCTAGCATTTATATAGCACTTTATATCCCAATGAGGTCATAATGTTCCCTGATTTCCATCAGCTTCCTGGGTGACCATTTGGAGTGCATGGTAGAAAAGAATGTTGGTTGAAGCATGCCCATATGGGATGGTTTGGAGAACTCCATGAAGTTTGGAGATGCAAAATAATCATAGTATAGCAACATCTCATACGCATGATGTGTTGCAAGGAGTATACAAATAGGCACAGCCGCACATACGGATACTTACCATCTTTAGAAGTGGTGATCAAAGTAAGATATAATAAATGGAGCTTTCTAAAGATGGCTGAAGCCAAATCCTCAAAGTAATGCTACGTTATGTTGGGCAACAATGTATAGAATGTAAGGAGTCACACTGGAGTGGCAGATGACCTCATTCCTGGCAACACTGATTGGCAACAGTTTCTTTACTATACAAAGTCCTCCAGGAGTGATAAAAGACCAATCCACATAAACCCTATTATGCAGTCTGTGAATATACTATTTAGAGTCAACCAGGAGTGACAAATGAAAAAATTTCAGTTATTCACTGTGAAGCAAATTGAACCACTGTTGAACATCCACTAAAAATCAACATTGAGTCACAGAGCACTATAATGGGCTATTTGAGTGCCTTGAGTAGTCCTTAACCCAATCCATTGAAGCCCTGCTAAGCAAACAGTGATTATAATACAGGGAGTCTACAGGAGTGATAGCAACGTATTGCCGGAACCACTCTTAACCAATCAAGGAATGTACAATGAGAACCACTGTTAAACAACCAGTAAAGCACCATCAAGCAACCAGCAGTGAAATGGAGCAACTGAACACCAACCCTGGATCCAATTTAGCAACCTTTTGATATACTATATGGAGTCACCCAGAAACAAAGGAGGATTCACCAAGGAGCGACAGAAGACCAACATCTAGGTGAAGCACACTTGCAGGTAGCAATTTGAATACAGTGCGCTCATCACTATATTTTAAAAAGGCATCTGCAATTATATTTTTATAGTCAATACACCTTGTCCTATCAGGTTATTTTTCATTTTACCAGGAATTTCAAACTTTGTTTTGTTAGGTGCTCTAAGGCATTGAGGTCATATTTGCACTGTATAAACCTTCAAATAAATAAGCCTTGATTTAGCAAACTCTGGGCCAGATCTACGACCCTTTTATGCATGCGCAAATGGGTTTGCAACCCTTTTGTGCATGCGAAAAATAAATGGGCCATGTACTAACCCTATTTAGGGAGTCACAAATGATTTGCGACTCGCTAAATATGATTAGCGACTCGCTATTGGGAAGGGGCGTTCCAAGGGCGTCCCTTCCTACTAGCGAGTCGGCGCCCTTTGTAAGACTGCTTTGCGACCGTAATTGCTGTTGCAAAACAGTCACAGTTTACCACCCTTCTCAGAAGGGTGGTAAAGCACTCACAAAGGGGAAAGGGTCCCCAGGGAACCCTTTCCCCTTTGTGAATGCAGGGGAACATATTTTTTAGGGGCAGGCCGTGGTTCCACTCCCTGCTCTTAAAAAATTTAACGAAAAACGTTGAATTTTTCTTTTTTTAAATGCATCCTGTTTTCCTTTAAGGAAAACGGGACGCATTTATAAAAACCTGCTTTCATTAAAAGCAGTCCAAGACATGGAGGTCTGCTGAGCTCAGCAGACCACCATACCTGGGTGGGCCAGCCATTCCTAATGGGGTCGCAAATTGCGAGTGCCTCATAAATATGCATGAGGCATGCAATTTGCGACCACATTAGGAATCGCTAACACTGTTGTACTTCGATGTTTGCGACTTGCAAATTAAGACTCGCAATTTATTGCAATTTGCGAGTCGCTAACATCAATGGTCATACATCTGGCCCTAGGAGTACTATATAGAGTCACACAAGGAAGCAGAAAGACAATCCCTAATAGTACTCTTCAGCAGCCACTGAATAATGTAATGTGTTGGACTTGTAAAGCACACGGCTGCCCGTAAGCGTCCCGGCACTGGAGACCGCTGGGGAACCCGTCCTGGCTTTCCCTGTGAGATGGTCCCTTCTGGGTATCTCCAAGGTGAAACCAGGCATCCCCGGCGTCTGTGGGGGGCCGTTGTAGAGATGAGGCAAGCTTAATGCCCAGAGTTGCCGAGTGTAATCCCTGGTTAGAGTAGGCACCGAGGCGAGAATTGTCGAGTCCGCTGACCCTGGTCCACGACCCTGCCGCGTCGGAAATTGAACCCTGGTCCCGGGCCGTTCTCTGCTTCCGGGTCTGCCGCCTCTAACCAGTGAGCCACGCCACTCCACTCCAGTGAGCCACGCCACTCCACTTTCAATACTTTCAAAACAGTATATAGGGCCACAAAAGAGCTTCAGAAGCACTGCTGTGCAACCACAGAATACGTGATATAGAATCACCTCAGCAGAAGTCGTAACGCCTGGATATGCAGATAATCAGCCATCTGATTACACATCTACAAGTGCAAAAGTCTGCAGCCCAGATGGAAGGCGTCAGTGCATGGCAACGAGGAACGCAGATACCAAAATGAATGGGTCTTTGGTCCCAGCCAGCATTGGCAGTCATGCTGTCGTCGAAAGTAGATGCTAATCAAAAGCAAAGAAAAATAGATGAGGTTTGCTGTCCCTTGCAGGCCTCAGTTTCAACATTCAGAATACTTCAAACGATTCACAGTAAAAACTGGATCATTTGTTCTTTAAAAAGAACATCTTTTTAGTTCTCCCTGCATTCCACGCGAGAAAATAAACCCAGGCGTTGAAATGGAAAAAATGCTATGCTATTTTAATAGCTCTAGAGAAGAGTGGGTGTTTTTGTCAATTCAGACTTGATCTTGCCCAACACACCAGCTGGTTGCAAGTCCTCGAGCTTCAATAACATGCTCTCCACAGTAAAGCAACCGCACACGTTTTTTGCTTCACAGCGATTTTCAGCTTTTTCAACAATACATTGTCAGCAGATGCGCCGATTGGCGGTTTTAGAGCATAATTCGGTCAGATGTATTTTCAAACACCACTCACAAGGAGCCTGCGACAAGCATAATGTTAAATCTGCAGGTCATTTGCCAAAGGCTACATGCAGTCCTCTTGCAAACCTTAGCACCTGCAACTCCGCCCTCCACCCACAGGCACTGGTGTATGAAGTATGATCTTTGAACCGGAAGCTCATTAAACGGGTAGAAGCTTCCAGAAGGCCACCAGCGGGGCATTTTAGAAGCAAGATTAGATCGTCAAGAATGAAATGCAGTCAACCTTCTCCGGACAAGCGCCTCTATTCTGCCTTTAACTCTATTTCATTGTAGTGTGGGGATTAAAAAAAAAAGAGAATTCATAACCTCGCACACTGCAGCCATGGAGGAAGGTTTGGCTCCATTGCACATTTCTGCTCGCTTCCAGAAAATTGGCTCTTTATGAAAAGATTACACGTCAGTGCCAACCTTTATTTAATGTCATTATCTCGGTAAGGCACCAAAGCAGCAGATGCTTTTCTAAATGGGCCCTGGGCATGCTGTCACGATATACACATTTCACATGTCTCTACCGTGCACACAGCCACACATTTTCTGTGTTTAGAAAAAGTGGTACATACCCGTGAGCTATTGCTCAAAATGTCCTTGGCTTGCTCTGAAAAGATTACTTCGAAAAAAGCGCGATCGTGGCTGATGGAAGACGTGTGTGTGCCCAACAAGTCTCATAAATTATTTTAATTTATGTAGAAAAAAAGAAGAATTGTAGAATGTCAACAAAACAACCCTTGTTCAAAAAAATTCAATCAAATAGACGGTTTCTATGTTTAACATATTTTCTTTTTTGGCAAATGTACGAGGGCGACAATGCCATTGAAGTCCAGCATGTGGAAAGGATGAATTTGTGTTGGCAATACCTGAATAAAGATGTGTGCTCCATTAGGCAACACATCAGAAACCCAAGAGAATAAATGGTGCATGAAATCATAAAATATAGGTGAAATTTGCCCCTAGGTGATTCATATTCAACAAGAAGCTACTATAAGATGAGAGTGCTCTTAATATTGGCTAGCATTGAGAAAGCATACCATGTTTGCTCTGAATCCATCAACAAAAGGTATATTTTTGTGTGCAGGTCCCTTCACGTTGATTGAATGTGTCGTGAACCCATCCTGCCAACTTGAATGTTGTTTGAACATGAGATACTTTGAAAAAGAAGAGACAAGAGGCGTTTGGAAAAACAGGAACAGTTCGTTTAATGGAACAATGCGGCCGGGAGCACAGACATAGGCATAGGGTATGTGGACTGTCTCAATTTACAATCGGTCCAACAGACTTTTGTATAGTTCATTGAATGAAATAAAATGTTTCTGGGGATTCTTCTATGGTGAGAATTATGTACATCTGTCTTTGGAGCAATAAATTAAGGTATTGGAAGATGAATCCCGGTGGGCCTCGACCTATCGTAGACACAATGAGGCGAGTGGGTAATGTGTCTAGATGTTCGGCATGGGGAGAACATGATCACTGTGTGTGCTGTGTCTTGATTGGCTAAGTGTTCCTAGCTTCATGTAGCCTTGACTTTATTGTGTTTTGGGAACAATAAAGTCAAGGCTACATGAAGCTAGGAACACTTAGCCAATCAAGACAAGGATAACTATTGGAACTGACTTTTACCTGTGGACCACTGGACGGACGCCTTCTCTCCTGTTTCCTTGCCTTCTGTGCCTTCTGTGCTGGTCAGTCAAGCAGGGACTCCTGGGAAATGGAGTCCCTGCGACACAGCTCGCAGCCCTGCTGCTGCCCTGATACTCCCCTTTGCTGACCTGGCTCCAAACAAGTCCTGGAGTACCGCTGACACCCGCCGGGACCAACCGCGAAGCGGGACCCGCGAAGCGGGACCCACGCAGCGGGTTTGGCGAGCCGCTGCGGCACAGAAGGCAAGGAAACAGGAGAGAAGGCGTTCGTCCAGTGGTCCACAGGTAAAAGTCAGTTCCAATAGTTATACCGCTGTCATGCCGTTAGCAGTGGTCTTTTAGCAATCCTGGGAGGGGGCGTGGCAAGCAGGGAGAGCAGCACAGGTGTTGCGGGTCAGTCAAGCAGGGACTCCTGGGAAATGGAGTCCCTGCGACACAGCTCGCAGCCCTGCTGCTGCCCTGATACTCCCCTTTGCTGACCTGGCTCCAAACAAGTCCTGGAGTACCGCTGACACCCGCCGGGACCAACCGCGAAGCGGGACCCGCGCAGCGGGTTCGGCGAGCCGCTGCGGCACAGACCATGTGTTGACTGACCCGCAACACCTGGGCAGCTCTCCCTGCTTGCCACGCCCCCTCCTAATCTGCTCCAGTATTTAGCAGGATTATAGTATCGCTGCGCGGGGGAGCGCCCGGGGCTAAGCCCGGGCAAAGGGCGGGCTGTCTAAGGCCGTCCAAGGACGACCGAGGACGGGCCGGGCTCACCCTCTTCCCTTGGAGCATCGAAGCCTTCACTTTTAACCTCTGACAGTTCCTCTATATGGTGTGTTATATGTGTTTGTATTAACTCAGGTTTTAGTATTTGTTCATTGCACTGTTCTTTTTCCTTTATTTTTAAGTTTTCCCATGATGGCCTTACGCTCTGGGAAAGGTAGGCAAGTCACTAAGAAAACGAGCAGTGGAAAAGCAACTGGAACCTTGGATGCTTTTATAACACGGGCAACTGGAATTCTGGAAAAAGAAATCGCTCTTACAGAAAAGCGATTATCATTAGATCTGTTAACAGGGAAACGGTCTTCATTAGGACGTATTGGTACTATAACTATGCCTGACAAAAGCATCATAATTAACCCTGTACCCAGCCCAAATTTATCTATTAATGTAGCCTCTCAGTTAGCATCTCTTAACGACCTGGTGGACTGCTTAAATGCAGACTGTACAGCATCAAGTATTGTTAGTGGGGGTAGCTTTCAAAACTGTGACCGGATTCATACAGCGCCGATACCGGCACAACCCCATGTTCCAGAACTCGACCAAGAAGTAATTGAAACTTTTAAAACAAGTAAACGGAAGAGAGGAGGGGGCCATAATAAGGGTAGCAGAGCTAAAACTAATGCTTATCGAAGTGGTGGCCAAACCCTTAAAACGAAGGGGAACAGCATCTATGGATGTTGAACCCACAAACCAATCTTGCCCAAACGATGAGTTGCTCCTTAACATTGAAAAGATGGTCAAAACCCTTTTGATGCCTTTATTGGAAAGATCGAAAATAATAAATTTGAAACTGGACCAACTAAAACATCTTATATCGGTTGATACCGACTCTCTTGATATATTGGTTAAGAACAGTGAGGACATTGAGAATTCGAGTGGCAAATCTACTGTTCTAAAGAAAGTAGGCCCAAAGAAGCCAGTAGGGGCGTTACAAACGGCCACAATTGTTGATCCTGGTAAAGTTGCATCTCAAACAGCCTCAAACAACCCCACTTTGGCGGCTGTTGTAGGTGGCAATCAAAAGCCTGCAGTGGCCGCTGCATCTGCACCAAAGTTATCTGTACCTAAGTAGGCGGCTATTACTAGGCCTAAAGTTATACCACAACAGGGTCCTAAAAACTAGGGTGTAAAAGCTCCAGTAAAAACGGCGGTTTGTGTAAATCTACCCCCAGACTCTGCCCATTTTACAGCTATATTGACAGGAGTACCAGGGGTCAGCGCCAACCAACTGGAATCAAATAGGGACCTTAGAAATAAGGTAATTTTTTGGCTTAATAAAAACAGACCGCTTCCCCCTGCCTCTAGGACAGAAATTTTAAACGTTAGAAGGGTTCCTTGGGTGGGCCCAAGTGACAAAGACCTGGAGGGAGACTGCATCCTCATAAATTTTAGGGATTATTGGGTTAAGGATTTTATTTGTCATGCACCAAGGTTTGGTAGATTGGGGGACATACAATGTATAGGTTTATAATATTTTTACCCCAATCTAAAGCATGTTCTCTCCCATCCACCCCAAAATTATCCTAGAATGAGATTCCAGGGTGAGGAATATCTTGGGTGGACACCAATAATATTCCTCTAAAAAAACGTTTTGAACCATTGATGGGGTTGGAGGGGATAGACTGACTACCAACTAGCCAAAAGTGCACTAAACTGTGTGGTGAAATGGATAGTTTTTTAGTGGAACATAAGAGTGACAGATCGAGGGGTGATATTAAAGAGGTGGCATCAACTTGTATGGTGTCGTTTGAAAATCTTGCTGAAATAGAGGTTTGTGACATTGCAAATTGTGTGTTAGACTTGCCTGTCCTTGGGTTGGCTGAGGCTACGCATATAGATCCATTAGGTGACACGCCGGGGGAAACGGAGCTTCGCCTCATTTCATGGAACATTGCAGGTCTCTCTAGGAGGTTACAAGATGATGCATGGCTGAATTATGTAGGAACAGGGAAGAGGGAAAGGCTGGGTCCTGTCTCTGACCGGCTTGGACCACTCTTATAAACCAAACAAAAGAAAGTGCCGGACAGTCTGAATGAATACAAACAAATGCACACCTAGTATAATTAATTGCTAGGCGGACAAACCATTTGTGATTGATCACTTGTATTTTTATGAAAAAGTTTTTTTGAAACGTTTTTTTGGCATCAAGGGATGCACTACAATCAACTAACAATTATTCTGGGGTTCAAGGGGTGTGTTTTAAGACCAGGGCACAGTTATATCCCCCACACAAGCATTCAGAAAAACGACAAATAACTGTGGGTCTAACGGTAAACTCAAAACATGCTAAGTGTGGCTGGCTATGTGTCTGCTACTCCTCTTGAGATAGAAGACAGACTGGACAGTCCCCAAACAGCCCGGCCGGCTGTCTGAAGTACCGACGGAGAGAGCGGTGCTTCATTTTCCTGAGCTGTTTGCCAGGTGAGGTGAGGCGTTTTCCCTTATAAATTAAGGAGAAAAATGGAAGTGTACAGGTGACACTTTTTATGTTTATAGAATGTCCTTTTTTCACTTATCACTGATTCAGCAGTAGCAATTAAGTTTATGGGTCCTGAGGAAGCGGATGGTAACACTTGACCAGTAACCGCAGAAACATGTCGACCAGATAGCCCAGTCAGAAGGTATTTGTTTGAACCACCTGACTTACTTGCACGTCATTTTTAACCTTGGAGGTGCATGACTCCAGAATAAAAAATAATTGTATGCACCATCCAATCTTACACTTATCATTTTTCACACTCTTATTTTTGTGCACTGCTCACAGTTACGATAACTCAATCTACCAGACATCCACCCATCACTCCTTATCTCCAATATTGATCTATGGTGATAGAGTGGTGGTTATACTACTGTGGAGTAGACCATATGATGTACTGGGCGCCCACAATCGCGTAACTGATGGACATTTTTTCACAGTGGTTAACTGTCCAGTCTGTCTTCTATCTCAAGAGGAGTAGCAGACACATAGCCAGCCACACTTAGCATGTTTTGAGTTTACCGTTAGACCCACAGTTATTTATCAAGGGATGCACACCACATTCACAGAAGTACACAAATGCATTGAAACCAAAAACAATACATAAAATTACAATGTACACATATACCAATTGTGATTACAAAAAACAACTGTGCTATGCCTCAAAATATAACGTTGTGCTGAGGCACCAATCCTGAATACAAAATGAACAAGTGGACAGAAAAATAAAATACTAGCCTACTTGTTTCCACCACCACTAGATACGTATTAATTTTGACATGTGGTACAACGGAATAGGAACACACAAAACTAAGCGGAAGTGTAGAATTTGTGCGAATTATGTTCCTATTGTGCCCTGGTATTTGCAGTATCTGGGTGGAGTAGGACGCCGACGCGTTTTGAACCCATTGAATAAGTTGAGGGTTCTCCTCAGGACAAGGATTGGGGGGTCGTTGTTGCTGTGAATTTAAAAAGATTGGTATCAATACGATGTTGACTACCACCTCACTGAAACTGAAGCACTGTACATAAACATATGAGTACCTTGTACTGGAATGTCAGGATACTCCCTGTGGGTATTCCCTGTGGGTAAGATGATATAAACCCTAATTAGTCACTTTGCCATATACAACACGTGGGCCTCCAAATGATCAAGGGAAGGAAGACACATACCTTGATGGGTACAACACTAAAAAGTGTATGGGGTGCCGATGTGCATAAAATCAAAGATTACGAGGATTATGCCTGGGAAGATAAACAACACTATGTATTAGTAACCAAACTCCAAGCGCCCTGGTTTGGTTTCGCACATGTAGCTAACACTGCCACAAAGATAAAAGGGGCTCCTACCTTGTTGGGTAGACGTTCGTGACTGTGCACGAACTCGAGCGGCAGCCGCCGCTGCAGTTCAGAAACTGTGGGGACAAAGGGAAGCGGTGATCAGTAAAGGGCCGGGAAGGCTTTCACTGGCTCTCTATTAGAAACACCGAGATAGAGCGGGACTTACATTTTTGACGATTCAATCGGTCTGCACGTCGGACACACAAGCTGCAAGGAACTGGCAACGCGAGTGAGTTGGGGGTGTGTCCCGAACTTTTAAACGCGTAATGCATTAGCAAAGGTCCGATGGGACATGTAGTCCGCTGTAACGCAAGTGAGTAGAGGGCGTGTCCCAATGTTTTAACGCGTGAGGCGTTAGTGATGGTCTGGTTAAACATGTGGTCCGCTGTAACCCTGACACCCACGAGTGCAATTGTGAAGCTAAGAAGGACATGATTCTAAAAGAGGGCAGCTGGAGCATTGTTGTGTGAACTAAATTGTCACTCCAAGGAGTCATGTATTTATGGCAATCCGACCCTTATATGATCATAATAGGGGAGGCGGGGGTGACGGGTACATCAATACGTTTAGGAGTGAGGATATTTATAGACACATGAGCGACAGGCAGCAAAAGCAGACAACGGCTGCAGGCAGGCTATCTAGAGATTACTCAGTTCATTAAGATCATTCAGTCCCACCATAGCAGTGTTGAATCTCAAGATGAGGTAGGCCTCTTTCTGAGCAAGGCGGACATCGGGGTCCCCTCCAGCTCCCGGAGTATTCTTGATGTTTGCTAGGATAGTCCACTTCAGGTCATTGGATGAGTGTTCTTTTCGCAGAAAGTGGGATACCAGGGGCGCAGTTAAAACTTTATTGTTTATCCTAGATCTGTGCTGGATGATGCGTTGGCGCACCTCCTGGGTTGTTTTGCCAATGTAGACCTTTCCACAGGGGCACATTATAGCATATACTGCGTACTTGGTCTTGCAGTTCGTGAAATTATTATGGCGCCAGAATTTTTGACCGTCCGTGAAGAGGGTTCCTTCTGTCGTCAGGTTGCACACTGAGCAAGTGCCACATTTGCGGTGACCCATGACCGGGCCCATGTTGAAGAGGGTACCTTGTGATTCTTTTTTTGTGACACCTCTTGTGGACGAGATCTGTTGGCCAATGCTTCTGTTTTTTTTTAGAGCAAACAGAGGTTTGCCGATGTGGGGTAGAATTTCTTCAATCAAGTGCCAGTTACTGCGAATTATTTTCTGTACCGGGTTGGTGTGGGGACCAAAGGTAGAGACGCAGACCATTCGCTCAACGGTAGATTTTTCTCTTTTTTGTAGGAGATGTTCCCGTGGGGTCCATCTTGCTCTCTTCATTGACTGTTTTAGAAGTTTTGCTGGATAGCCTCGTGCCCTCAGCTTGTTCGTCAGGGCCTCCCCATGGGTGGTGAAGTCTTCTGTTCTCGAACAATTCCGTCTTACCCGAAGGTATTGGCCATACGGGAGGTTGTTCTTCAGGCTTTTAGGGTGGAAACTCGCGTAATGTAACGCATTATTCCTGTCTGTTTTCTTCTGAAAGAGTGTGGACTTCAGGCCCTCTGGTGTAGATTTTATCTCCACGTCCAGGAACGGCATGGATCTGCAGTCGTATGCCAGACTGAATTTTATGTCTGGACTGCGGTTGTTCAGCCACTGGTGGAACTCCTCAAGGGACTCAGGTGTGCCGTTCCAGATGCACCAAACGTCATCTATATACCTGAGCCACTGCCCAATATGTGCTGCATACGGATTGTTGTTATAGACAAATCTGTCCTCGTATTGTGCCATGTATAGTATGGCCATTTCTGGGGCGAAGGGACACCCCATCGCCGATCCCTTTATCTGCAGGAACATCTCGTCCTCGAAGATGAAGAAATTCTTTTTTAGGGCTAGGGACGCCAGATTGACGATGAGTTCAGTGGGCACTCTGTGTGGGCGTGGTCTTGAGTTGAGATACAGTTCTATCACATCAACTCCATCCTGCTGCGGGATTTGGGTGTATAGAGAGGACACGTCCATTGTGACTAGGAGTTGGGTGTTTGGATCGAACTCAACTCCCTCAACTTTAGTCAGGAAATCCATGGTATCTCGAAGGAAGGATGGTACTTTGATGGTGAACTCCTTCAGGAAAACATCCACAAACTTCGAAATTGGTTCCAACACCGAGTCACAACCCGATACTATCGGGCGGCCTGGTGGGGTACTTGGATCTTTGTGCAAACGCGTCGGCGTCCTACTCCACCCAGATACTGCAAATACCAGGGCACAATAGGAACATAATTCGCACAAATTCTACACTTCCGCTTAGTTTTGTGTGTTCCTATTCCGTTGTACCACATGTCAAAATTAATACGTATCTAGTGGTGGTGGAAACAAGTAGGCTAGTATTTTATTTTTCTGTCCACTTGTTCATTTTGTATTCAGGATTGGTGCCTCAGCACAACGTTATATTTTGAGGCATAGCACAGTTGTTTTTTGTAATCACAATTGTTATATGTGTACATTGTAATTTTATGTATTGTTTTTGGTTTCAATGCATTTGTGTACTTCTGTGAATGTGGTGTGCATCCCTTGATGCCAAAAAAACGTTTCAAAAAAACTTTTTCATAAAAATACAAGTGATCAATCACAAATGGTTTGTCCGCCTAGCAATTAATTATACTAGGTGTGCATTTGTTTGTATTCATTCAGACTGTCCGGCACTTTCTTTTGTTTGGTTTATAAGAGTGGTCCAAGCCGGTCAGAGACAGGACCCAGCCTTTCCCTCTTCCCTGCGTCTTTGAACGGGTCACTACCCGTAAGGCTTCAAGTCGCTTTACTTCACACAAACAAAACATTAATTGTATTCCGTTTAGGAAAACAAATGGCAGAGAAGGACACACTCTCATTTAGTGAGGAACACATTGAGAAACTCCTTGCTGACTCCACACTGTTCACTTCATTCACATTGAGCGGCACGGCTAAGCAGCAAAACGTGGCAGACAAGCTTCTGAGACTTCAAAAAAAGCACATCAGAACAGAACTTCATGGCCAGTTCTTGTTGGCCAATTTAAGAGCTGGTACAATACCGTGGGGGCTACAGATTAAGAACGTTCCTGTCCTCTTCACCGACGATCCAGTTTACAAGAAAGGCTTCAGCTGCATCAGCACGAAATGCAGCAGAGACCTTATGGTCCACACCATTGAAACAGCCCACAGAATTTGTAAAAAAGAAATCGAGG
Source organism: Lissotriton helveticus (assembly GCF_964261635.1). Lineage (NCBI taxonomy): Eukaryota > Metazoa > Chordata > Amphibia > Caudata > Salamandridae > Lissotriton > Lissotriton helveticus. The sequence continues at coordinate 1,476,807,711 of NC_136069.1, forward strand.
AGATCGAAGAGCAGCTCCAGAATATCAGAGATAACCATACAGAGTCAGAGGCAAAACTCCTTCTAGAAAAGATAGAAAAGGAGATTACAACATTCAAGGACAATACAATAAACTTCAAAACAACGAAGTTTGAGAAAGATAAAAAGGCGTTCAATCTAGAGACCGTGTACCCATACTTGAAGGAGGACTTCTATACCCGTTCTGAGTCAACCAGATATCTCAACACGTACCAAAGAAGATCAAAAAAGAGATTTCTAATGTTTTCCGAAACCTCATCCTCCGACTCGTCTGCGGAATCCGACCCAGGCGAAGGATCATCGAATAGGGGTCAACAGAAGAGGCCTTTTTTAGGACAGGGCCAACCGCAACAGCGGACCAAATTCAAACAACCACAATGGGAAATGTCAACGCGCAAACGGAATTACAAGTCCTAGAAGACTCCTCCATCATTAACATCTCCAATAAAGTCCTGACCAAGGCAGAAGAGGAATTACTGCAATTGGGACTTTCATTTGTACCTGGCACACATATCGACTTCACTAAAGTCAAATTAGAGGTGATCGAATTCTTTCGTAAAATTCGCCTCAGATGGTTCTTCAAAGACTCGACATACGAACCACAAACTGAGGTATCAGGTCTTAGAAACAAATCTTTCTTTTGTCCGCCGAATAACAACATGGCAAAGAATATCATTACCTTCGAGCAGAAAGTGTTATCTTCTTTGAATGAGCTGGAAAAGAAAAGAAGATTCGTACCCAACAATCTTACCAAAGATCAAAGACAGGCCATAACATCCTTGAAGAACCAGCAAGAAGCCGTGATCAGACCAGCAGACAAGGGAGGTGCGGTTGTCCTCTGGTCTAAAGACCTCTACAAAACCGAAGGAAGGAAACACGTGTATAACACCGACTGGTACCGCCTCATTACACAGGACCCTACAGCTGAGATCACCTATGAAATCTCACGGATTGTCAAAGATGCGAGAGACAACGGAATTATTGGCCCCAAGGAAGCTGAGTATCTTGTCAAACGTTTTCCACGCACCCCCCATTTGTACTTCCTTCCAAAGGTGCACAAAGATCCAAGTACCCCACCAGGCCGCCCGATAGTATCGGGTTGTGACTCGGTGTTGGAACCAATTTCGAAGTTTGTGGATGTTTTCCTGAAGGAGTTCACCATCAAAGTACCATCCTTCCTTCGAGATACCATGGATTTCCTGACTAAAGTTGAGGGAGTTGAGTTTGATCCAAACACCCAACTCCTAGTCACAATGGACGTGTCCTCTCTATACACCCAAATCCCGCAGCAGGATGGAGTTGATGTGATAGAACTGTATCTCAACTCAAGACCACGCCCACACAGAGTGCCCACTGAACTCATCGTCAATCTGGCGTCCCTAGCCCTAAAAAAGAATTTCTTCATCTTCGAGGACGAGATGTTCCTGCAGATAAAGGGATCGGCGATGGGGTGTCCCTTCGCCCCAGAAATGGCCATACTATACATGGCACAATACGAGGACAGATTTGTCTATAACAACAATCCGTATGCAGCACATATTGGGCAGTGGCTCAGGTATATAGATGACGTTTGGTGCATCTGGAACGGCACACCTGAGTCCCTTGAGGAGTTCCACCAGTGGCTGAACAACCGCAGTCCAGACATAAAATTCAGTCTGGCATACGACTGCAGATCCATGCCGTTCCTGGACGTGGAGATAAAATCTACACCAGAGGGCCTGAAGTCCACACTCTTTCAGAAGAAAACAGACAGGAATAATGCGTTACATTACGCGAGTTTCCACCCTAAAAGCCTGAAGAACAACCTCCCGTATGGCCAATACCTTCGGGTAAGACGGAATTGTTCGAGAACAGAAGACTTCACCACCCATGGGGAGGCCCTGACGAACAAGCTGAGGGCACGAGGCTATCCAGCAAAACTTCTAAAACAGTCAATGAAGAGAGCAAGATGGACCCCACGGGAACATCTCCTACAAAAAAGAGAAAAATCTACCGTTGAGCGAATGGTCTGCGTCTCTACCTTTGGTCCCCACACCAACCCGGTACAGAAAATAATTCGCAGTAACTGGCACTTGATTGAAGAAATTCTACCCCACATCGGCAAACCTCTGTTTGCTCTAAAAAAAAACAGAAGCATTGGCCAACAGATCTCGTCCACAAGAGGTGTCACAAAAAAAGAATCACAAGGTACCCTCTTCAACATGGGCCCGGTCATGGGTCACCGCAAATGTGGCACTTGCTCAGTGTGCAACCTGACGACAGAAGGAACCCTCTTCACGGACGGTCAAAAATTCTGGCGCCATAATAATTTCACGAACTGCAAGACCAAGTACGCAGTATATGCTATAATGTGCCCCTGTGGAAAGGTCTACATTGGCAAAACAACCCAGGAGGTGCGCCAACGCATCATCCAGCACAGATCTAGGATAAACAATAAAGTTTTAACTGCGCCCCTGGTATCCCACTTTCTGCGAAAAGAACACTCATCCAATGACCTGAAGTGGACTATCCTAGCAAACATCAAGAATACTCCGGGAGCTGGAGGGGACCCCGATGTCCGCCTTGCTCAGAAAGAGGCCTACCTCATCTTGAGATTCAACAATGCTATGGTGGGACTGAATGATCTTAATGAACTGAGTAATCTCTAGATAGCCTGCCTGCAGCCGTTGTCTGCTTTTGCTGCCTGTCGCTCATGTGTCTATAAATATCCTCACTCCTAAACGTATTGATGTACCCGTCACCCCCGCCTCCCCTATTATGATCATATAAGGGTCGGATTGCCATAAATACATGACTCCTTGGAGTGACAATTTAGTTCACACAACAATGCTCCAGCTGCCCTCTTTTAGAATCATGTCCTTCTTAGCTTCACAATTGCACTCGTGGGTGTCAGGGTTACAGCGGACCACATGTTTAACCAGACCATCACTAACGCCTCACGCGTTAAAACATTGGGACACGCCCTCTACTCACTTGCGTTACAGCGGACTACATATCCCATCGGACCTTTGCTAATGCATTACGCGTTTAAAAGATCGGGACACGCCCCCAACTCACTCGCGTTGCCAGTTCCTTGCAGCTTGTGTGTCCGACGTGCAGACCGATTGAATCGTCAAAAATGTAAGTCCCGCTCTATCTCGGTGTTTCTAATAGAGAGCCAGTGAAAGCCTTCCCGGCCCTTTACTGATCACCGCTTCCCTTTGTCCCCACAGTTTCTGAACTGCAGCGGCGGCTGCCGCTCGAGTTCGTGCACAGTCACGAACGTCTACCCAACAAGGTAGGAGCCCCTTTTATCTTTGTGGCAGTGTTAGCTACATGTGCGAAACCAAACCAGGGCGCTTGGAGTTTGGTTACTAATACATAGTGTTGTTTATCTTCCCAGGCATAATCCTCGTAATCTTTGATTTTATGCACATCGGCACCCCATACACTTTTTAGTGTTGTACCCATCAAGGTACGTGTCTTCCTTCCCTTGATCATTTGGAGGCCCACGTGTTGTATATGGCAAAGTGACTAATTAGGGTTTATATCATCTTACCCACAGGGAATACCCACAGGGAGTATCCTGACATTCCAGTACAAGGTACTCATATGTTTATGTACAGTGCTTCAGTTTCAGTGAGGTGGTAGTCAACATCGTATTGATACCAATCTTTTTAAATTCACAGCAACAACGACCCCCCAATCCTTGTCCTGAGGAGAACCCTCAACTTATTCAATGGGTTCGAAACGCGTCGGCGTCCTACTCCACCCAGATACTGCAAATACCAGGGCACAATAGGAACATAATTCGCACAAATTCTACACTTCCGCTTAGTTTTGTGTGTTCCTATTCCGTTGTACCACATGTCAAAATTAATACGTATCTAGTGGTGGTGGAAACAAGTAGGCTAGTATTTTATTTTTCTGTCCACTTGTTCATTTTGTATTCAGGATTGGTGCCTCAGCACAACGTTATATTTTGAGGCATAGCACAGTTGTTTTTTGTAATCACAATTGTTATATGTGTACATTGTAATTTTATGTATTGTTTTTGGTTTCAATGCATTTGTGTACTTCTGTGAATGTGGTGTGCATCCCTTGATGCCAAAAAAACGTTTCAAAAAAACTTTTTCATAAAAATACAAGTGATCAATCACAAATGGTTTGTCCGCCTAGCAATTAATTATACTAGGTGTGCATTTGTTTGTATTCATTCAGACTGTCCGGCACTTTCTTTTGTTTGAATTATGTAGGAAGCCATGATATCGTGTGTCTCCAGGAGACATGGAGTAGAACTGACCAGGATCTTGATGGATTCCAATCATTTAATGTATTAGCTGTGCCATCTCAGGCAGGCAGGGCAAAAGGTGGTATTATGACCGCCATTTCTCTTAAATGGATTAATTTAACAACATCTAAGATAGTGGATACCCCCTGGTATCAATTACTTTTGTTACAATCCCTGTTTCCCCTGCCCCTGTTGTTGATCAACTGGTATTACAAAGTCTTTGACAATTATGAGACAGCTGTAATTGTGAATTTGCAGGAGGATATATCCAAGGCGCGTAATAATTTACCTTCATTATTTATCTTATGGGTTGGTGATTTTAATTGCTCCTTGTGTAAATTTGGTGGGTCAAATGTTTGTGGCTTGGTAGATCTAAATGATAATCCTAGGCAACACTTTAAGCATACACCTCAGGGTGACGCGTTAAACAATATTATTGTCACCAATGACCTATGCATAATGGAATCATGGGTTGCCCCAAATTCACTTCCTATACCAACTTTCCAGGGTACTGGAGGCTCCATGAGTATTATTGATTTCGCTATTGTATCTAGTAGCCATTTACATTATATGGATAAATTTGAGACACATGTAAATCCGGCGAGCGATCATAATCCTCTAAGTTTAACTTTGTGCCCTCCTGTTATTACAAAACATCCAATCCGGGACCAACAAATAACATATAATAGGAACAAAGGTGTTACTTTGAAGTGGGAGAAAGTAGATGCAATTGGGTTGGAGGTAGAGGTCTTAAGTGCCAATAGTTCTGAAATTAAGTTCTGTTTATCACCAATCACAGACCCTGAAAACATAATCAGGAATTTTGAAATTTTGTGTGGGAAAGTGGCAGAGCATCTTAAAAAGCCAATGGTTAATAAACAGCCCAAGGGCTTTAAATGGTTTGACGCTGTTTGTTCCGCAGCTCAAAAATTATTAAAAAGGGCCTTGCAACAAAAACCAAGGAATAAGGAGCTGGTAAGAACTGCGAGAAGCACCTATAAAGAGGCAATTAACAAACGGAAGCTAGATTTAAAAAAGTTAGCTTGGGATGACCTAGAGAAAGCCTCAGATTTGAAAGATAGTAGGCTTTTCTGGGAAGTGATAAATCGTCCTTTCCTTTCTAGTGATGGCAAGGATAATATGGTGATGAGGATAACGGGCGAGACATGGGAAGCCCATTATGGGAAATTTTTTAATCCTAAGTCTGTACCCCTTATGGGTCTGCAGGATGAAATAAAGGATGTGGACTTCCCGGTTACAGCTTCCCTGCTTAATTCTTCGCTTACACTCCTGGAAGTGGAAGCGGCTTTGAGGAAAGGTGTCCCACTAAAAGCCCCTGGCCCAGATGCGGTGCCGTTGGACTTTTTTAAACATAATACTGCTTTATGGGCCCCATTGCTATTGAATGTATTCAAAGCAGCAATTGTCGGTCGCATTCCCCTATCCTGGAAGGAGGCAGTGGTGGTGCCAATTTTCAAGAAGGGTGATAGGTGCGATCCACGCTGTTATCGCCCTATATCATTAATTGATGCATCCTGTAAGCTATTGGGGAGGATAATTTTGGCCAGATTGGAGACGTGGGAAGACTCCGTGGGCCTAATTGTAAATTCCCAATATGGGTTTAGGAGAGGAAAGGGAACGACTGAACAGTGTTTAAATTTGGCACTTATTATGGGTAAGTACATGAAGGCCAGGGGTTCTTCTATCCACCTGGCCTTCATGGACTTATCCAGCGCCTTTGACACTGTTTGCAGAAATAAACTATGGCAGATGATGGAGGGCATGGGCTTTGAAGAACCCCTGGTTACCCTGCTCCGCAGATTACACGCTGCTACAAATGTGTCCATAAGATTTGGGCCAGGGGGAAAAAAAATAAATCTATCCCCTCCTCCGAGGGTGTGCGGCAAGGCTGTATTTTAGCGCCTTTTTTGTTCTTAGTATATACTAATGGCCTGGAAAAACTTTTGTTGGAACATTGCTCTGATTTCCCAAAAGTAAACGGCAAGAAGATACCTATGTTATCTTATGCCGACGATACGGTATTAATGACTCTTACAGCTAATAGTATGCAGACCTGTTTGGATGCATTTAACAAATTTATGCTGGACCTGGACCTAAAGGTAAACTTTGCAAAATCTTTTGCAATGGTCTGTGGTCCCAAAGGGACAAAAACCCATAAGTTCATGGTAATTAATTCTACCATTGACAAAGTTGATAATTTTAATTACTTGGGAAATCTATTCAACAACGAACTGAGCTGGGTCCCTTTGATGAAGGCGCGTGTACAATGTACTAGCCGATCTATAGAGGGTCTTTTTCGCTTTTGCAGTAAATTAGGACAAAAACCAGTCCCACACCTAAAAACCCTGTATAGAGCAAAATGCATATCTGTGGCCACTTATGGGGCAGGGGTTTGGGGGATAGAAAGCCCAGCCATGATCCAGGTCATGGAAAATACATTTTTAAAGCGTTTATTATCAATTCCACCAGGTTCATCCAATAGCTTTTGCCACACTGAGATGGGTATGGAATATGTGACTGATATCCTCCGCATTTCCCCTTTACTGTTATGGGGTAAAGTGTGGTTATCAGAAGACCATCAGCTCTCCACAGATATCCTCCAGGACTGTAGAAATCTTGAACATGCGATGAAGATCCCATGGCTTTCATATGTTAGTGAAACTCTGCATAGAATTGGTTTGGGCCATTTGTATGACAATCCCGAAAATATGCAGGGGGATATAAAATCTTTAATTAAAAAAAGTTATCGTCATAGCTTAAGTATGTCACATTCAGATCAGCAAACAAACTGTTTGGGTAATTTGAAGGTCCAATTTTATTTAACATTTACCACTCATGTGCAATGGCGCTTTTATCTGACAAGGTTTAGATTAAACACACTCCACTTTCTTTTTGCCTTTCCAAAACAAGGGGGTTGGTGTGAGAGGCTGCCCCCTTGTCCTTGTGATAGCAAAACCAGCCAAAATACCATTCATCTTGTCCTTTTTTGTTCTCTTTACAAGGAACCAAGAAGTAGGTTTATTAAGCCTATCCTAAAAAGTCAGCGACCATGTAACTATAAAGAGGCTTATGACTATTTGTTATCGTTATCATCACCTGAAGTATGTTGCGCCATGTTAAGTTTCATACGACTGTCATTACAAGTTAGGAAACGGCATTGTTAGTATGGTTAATACCTTCTTTCTTTGGTACAGGGTGTGATTAATCGTTAAAAGATATGTAATATCTGTATAAGTTCCTATTGGAAATTTTATCTTTATTTTAGATTTCTATGTATAAATTGTAGCATGAATTATTCTGACCTATTGATGTCAAATATGCTTTCAATTTAAGGTCTGTATTCTTTTGTGATTCTATTATTTTGAATCTAATAAAGTTTATGAATCGAATCGAATCAAATCGTGTTTTGGGAATGCCGGCACCCCTCTGGCCATGTATGCTTTATTGTTGCCAATCTCCCTGGAACATTGTGGTGCCGATGCGCCTATCTGTGGGATTGGTCTAGGAATTCTTCTTCGTGCGTTTGTCTGCTGGCTATGTGCCACCACATCTGTGATCTGTCAATCAGTGACCTCAGGCCGGGGTCTCAGGGCCTGTCGATATATGTATCTCTGAGTCCGGGTTGACGTGGAGTTCATAATTAGTTAATTTTTCAATAAAGATGGAATTTTGTTTTTATACATGAATGTATCGTTATTCATATTGACATTGACTTATTAAATATTAACACCCCTTCTAGTTGAATTGTGCACTACATTATCTAACCCATACTTCATGATGGTTTATTGGGGGTTGTTCTTTGGGTTTGACAATTATTATTTTCCTAGTTACTTGCATTGTACCCAATTTGAGGACTGCATTTTTGCAGCAAGAAATCCCCAATTGCTTGGAGCTACACACAAATGAGAACACAATAAAAAACAGGTAGCAGTGATGTGCACAATCCGGAAAGCCACTGGGGGAGCCAGGAAAACCAATTGGGGAACCACTAATGCATTGGGGCACCTCCCTCCTCACGCATGTCTCTTTATAAATGGTGCAGGGCTTGGATGGCAAGAATCAATGTCCCATTATCCAGGGCATTCCCTGGCATAAACGTGCAACAGGACACAACAATCTTGGCACACACCCCTCCCTCTAGCACGGTCATTAAGTCTAACACACACCAATGCTGCATCACCATGAGGTGGATTGCTCTCAGTTCTTCCTTGACCGAATTAAAGCAGAGCTCAGGGCTATTCATCATTTTAATCATTTTAAGAATTTCCCATCTGGTGATTTGAAGCCAGTGGGCTTTGGCTTGTATGTGTACATCGAAGAAGGGTATGGACCCTCCCGGCAATATTTGTGAGTGCAAGAACAGTCTAAATTCTTCTGGAATGTCTTTGTACTGAGTCCAGCCAAAATAATCTGCAGTTCTTTTTTCATGAACATGATGCAGCAAGGTCATCTTCTCCTTTAGCAGTTGATGGTCAAATCCAATATTTCTTCTCTGGGAATAACTAGTGTAGGGGTGTGTATTGCGATGAGAGAGAAAAGTCTGCAGCTTCTAGGGTTTTCGAGGCAAACTAGCCACACTGCCAGTACATATCCATCAGCACAGAGCTGTCCCATTGCATATCCGGAATGTGCAGGACTGCGCCATATTTTTTATTCTTGACCAGAGTAAGCGTTCCTTTACCTGTGAAACATAAGACATACAGTGTAAGTTTCTGTACAATTAGCGGCTGCGCCTTCTCTTCTAGCCAAGTGCATCTACCCACCTTGGTATCTCAGATTTCCTGACATGGCGTGTCTATGCTTTTGTTCAATCCTCCCCTATGAAACCCGTTTCCTTTCGTATCATCGAGCTGGATGGCACTGCACTGGAACTCCATGTCCTCTTGTTATTAAAGAAGACTGCCCCGTATACTCTAAGGGTCACCCTTGGACCACAACTGGAGGCAGGAGCAGATATGTTTGTGCATTGAGTTGGGGGTTTTGTTACCTCCAAGAATTTCTTCTCTGGGAAGTCTCGAGGCCAAACAATATCCTACCCTATGTTGCCCTTCCTGAACATCCTGTCTAGCTCAGTTTGAATATCGCTATGCTTGGTGAAAAGGTATAGAGCTATTGGATTGGTCTTGTTTCGGGTAAGATTCACTACTACTCTGGGTGGTTCTATCTTGTTGGACTGGATTTTTGCCCTGATTCTGCTTAGGTATAAAGAAGGCATTTCCAGGACTACCTCTTGGGACAAGTAAAGTCTATCTGTGCCTACTGTATGCGGTATTAGAGAACAGATGTAACACAACCTGGGGGATGTCTCAGAGCCCACAGTGGTCATGTGCTGATACCAAAAGGGCACTATGTAGTGCATGTGCAATGCTAGTGTTTGGGTTGGTGTAAGTATATGTGACATGGGAGAGATCCCTACACAAGCGCTCTGAACAGACTCAATTTGGCCAGGCGGCTCTATAGCAGCGAAGAGCTGTGGCAGCACCTATACTAGACAGCAGTTGCAAAGAAGTGTAAAAATATATAACTTGTGATTGAACATTGCAGGTCTCTGTTATTGATCAAGGAGAATAATCTGTGGTCCTCTGGTTATTGGGTGTTTTTGTTGAAGAGTTCAATCAAAAAGTTCACTGTGCAGTTTGTAAGTTGGATTCACACACTTCAGATTGGCGTTGGGGTGATGATGTGGCTGCTGAAAGACGTGACTGCTGAAAGGTGGCGCACTTGGTGGTTCGATTGCAGACCTGTTGTATAAGGCTTTGGTTCATATGTTAATTCAGAAAAAATTGCATGTGCACTATTGTTAATGATGATTTCCTCAAGGTTCCTCTATTTCCCTCAAGGGTGTGTTCTCCACACTCTATTTACTCCAATTTCTCTTTTCGGTGGAACTTCCAAAGGTGGCCCCAGTAAAGGTATCTTTTTAGATGGCTAAAAGCTAAAGGTGTCTTATGGGTAATCAGGCAAATTAATCCATATTATAAGTCTTTGTACTTAACATTGTGCTTGGATTGGTGTTTTATGGAGTGATATGGTGACTATAGGAATGGAGCCATAATTTTTATCAAGGGTTTTATGGGTGTCACAAGTTTCCTGAGACTGTGTGCCTGGGGGTGCCATTGGTGTAGGTAACTTTCAATCTGCACGTGCACAGGACTGTATGAAGACGGGGCATGTTGCTGTTAAATGTTCTTGGTGGTTGCACTGGGCCCCAAGAACATGTGTCTCTGCATGCAACATGCCCTTCCCTTGTGGCATCAGATATCTTGCTTCTTCCCTTTCTCTAGAGGCTTCTCTTTTTGGGCTAACTTTATGCAACTTTTGTTGGGTTTGGGTGTTTCCCTAGATCTCACGCAATCTGGTATTTTGCTTATCATGAGGAAGAGGGGGTCGGAAAGTCATTCCATGGCTGCCATGTACCCCTGATTGCTATCTTATGGTGTCTGAGGTCGGGGTTTACTGCTTTCTCCGGATTGTTATGTGAGGCCGGGTATGTTGGTCAAATGCTGGGCCTGATATGGGGGTGAGCGAATTCGGTGTTCTAGCCTCACCTGGAACTGTGATGGACTTTGTGGCCTCCCCTCTCCCAGGCACCCCACTCTCCCTCTGACCATGTCTTGTCAGTTGTGTTTGGATCTGTGGTTCCTGGCTTGTGACTAGGGACTTCCAACGAGCGGGCATGCTCCTGTTGCATATTTTGGAGGAGTATTGCATGGCGACCAGACTTTGGCTATTCAAAAACCCGAAGGAAAGAGCCGAACACATCATAGAGATCATAAGATTGTGGGGAGCCAGGGCCATGACCAGGGGCCTTAGCCAGGAACTCTCGCTGAACTTTGCTTAGGGGTGATGACTGGACCTGGACGGCTTTGCAACTCCAGGACATTTGGCTATCCTGACTAACCTCTCAACTGACCCGGCGCAATGCAGCGCATCGTAACATATTCACTCTTGTGCATGTGCAGCGGAGGTTGTGAGATCTTCACTATCCCAGGCCTACAGGAATACTGGATGCCGCCACTTGAGAACAGCTTCATTTTAAAACTGAAAGGTGGCCTCCATCTGGCCGGAGGCTTCTAGTTTTTGGGGCGCTGTTGGAACTACACGCCATACAGGAAACATAGGTCCCGAGCCGAATGCCGGAGAATGGGAACCTTTCAGCTTAGTAACTGGAACCTGTCCCATTTGACAATGGATGCAACGACCTGGAGACCAACTTTTTAAGTACGTGGTCTGGGAGCCACCACACCCCCTCATCAGAATGCCCTCCCCCTGGGGCTTGGCCAGCCAACCACGCCCTGGTTCGTCTGCAGCAGAGTGGGGCCCTAGCTCCCGCAGGCACCCTTACGGGCAGACTGTAGTGAGGATACCCAATCAGCAAAACACATAAAGCAGCCTTGAATCCCCAGATACAAGTACAAGTTTGAATTCCCATCATTGTCTCATTGGCCTTTCTTTTGGCTTTAGTACAGTTAATTCTAGGGATGTGGGTGAACGGGTGGTATATTACTCTGGGATTTCATATTACTGCGCATTTTGACTCTGTGTTTGTGTGAAGGCATTGCCTACCCTGACAGTTACTCCTCCCTGCCGACACTGTGGCCTCAATCCCTGTTGGGCTGAATTTCCTGTCTGCAGTTGCTGTTGATTCGTGTTTGCCCAGCTACCTGATCCCTGTTGTGGGGGTGCAGTCTGTGACTGGCCTCCCTGCGCCTGAATGTAAAGTGTATTCAGATTTCCCTGGGCTTGGTTTGGTGGATTAGGATTTCACGGTGGCTGACCCTGGCCCATAGAAATCTGTACATAGAATGCTTTTAACCAATAGTGCTCTGCCAGATGGCCCATCTTGTGACAATAGTAACAACCCCTAAGTTCTGGTTGCTGCCAACCTCCCTGGCCTCTGCCGCTATGGCAATCTTGAAACCCTCTGGGGTTTTGCTGTGGAGCTCCTTTTAAGGCTGGTGCTATTTATAGGTTCATGGCCAATGTGTCCCCCTCAAGGGTGGTCTTTTTCATTTTGTGTTGGACTAATTTAGCAGTGTCTCTCTGTGCTTGATCTTGTTTGGGGATCATCCTTGTGGGTTGCAGACTAGGGTGTGTGTGTGTGTCTGCCACTCGTCTCATACTCAGCCTTGCTTTCCCTATGAAATGTGGGGACATTTTCTCATGGTGGGTTTATGTCTTCCTTCTGGGCAGCATTCTTTATGATAGCTAAACATTAAGGTACATGACAGCTGAGAGGGGTCCTTGTTAGGCAGGACAGATGCACCCCATTTCACCAGGCAACCTCGTCTTAGCCACACACAGGCATGCAGAGGTGTCGTTGTGGTGGCATTGTCTGAGCTTGATATTTCAAAAGGATCATGGGATCTAGCCATTACAACCATTGCCCCCACATGCCTTACACCAATTTTTTGCTGTGTCACAAGAGACCTAGTGGACTCACGTGTAGCATAACCGTGTTTCTCTTTCTCCTTAACTTCCTTATTTGTTGCAAACGTTTTTGTCTTTTTAGCTGTCTCAACTAAGAGGTGCTGCACGTAACATGCCCACTGCTGAATGAGATCACCAACACCCAAGATTCCTCACATGTATGCCACGACTGCCTCAGTAAAAGTGGTCTGGTTGGTAGGTGGTGTCTGTTCTGGTATACTTGTGATGAGGGGGTGTTTCAGTGCTGCGGATCCTAGGGTGGGAGTCCCTGGGAAAGAGCAGGTCATGGTCCAGAGTCAGTAAACTGGATGGTCATTCTTAGTTTGGCTAGCAGGTCCTGTCCTTATAGATTACTCGGAGATGAGGAGGAATACAATAACTGTCCTATCACTTGAATCACTCCTACCTTACGTTTGAGGGGCTTTGAGAAGGGGATCCTTGACATCGTACCTTAGAATCCCTGTATAACCTTGATGTCTTTTGATAAGGGAACCATCCCTTCCATGTGGCATGACCTTGCCACTTCTGTGTCTATAACAAAGATGTATGGTATATTTTTCATAAGTACCATAACTACTGGTTCTTCCTCTGGTTGGCTAGTGGTTGACAGTATGAGGCGGATGCCGTTATATGCCCTTTCTGCCTTGCGCATCAGATCCTGCGGTTGACTGGACAAGTCCTGTATCTCAACCCTCATCATCGAATCCTGTGGAACTTGAGCACCCTTCCTCACTCCCGCTAGCTGTATCACTGTGTAGAAGCGCTACAAACCTCCCTGTCACTCAAGTGCGCTCACTTAAATCAGTGAAGGTGCATGTTCTCGGCGCTGCTGTGGTTTTATGTGTCGGGCATAGCAGACAGGGGGTCCGCCTTCTGGGAGCCCTTGCACAGGACTTGGGTTGCTCTGTGACTGCTTGGGCCTGCTGGCCTAACTGCATGTTGTTCAGTGGGATGTGGGGGGGCCAGTGAATTCTTCAACTGGCTCGGGGATTAGAGTATCCTAATATAGGGAGAGCGAGCAAGACCACCTCGGTACCTGCATACGGTGGGGGAGGATTTTACGTCTTGTTTGCTATCTGTAGAGCATGACTGTCAATATGGGCCTCCTCAGAGATGGCACATAGCTCTAATAATACCTCTCTATTTTCTTTTTTTAACTTGTGTATTTGGTTTGTATGCATTTTCTCATGTGTTCAAGTATGTTAGTGTTGAAGGTTCCCTCCTTTGGCCAGGTAAATGTACGTGTCTTTGTGTGTACATGCCATTCTTGGCAAACCTTATTACGTTTTTTAGTCTGTGTGGGGAACTGGTTTTGCATTTGTTTTAATAGTGCCTCCAAAATAAGTTTAGTAGCTTTAGAGGACAAGATACCTTAGCTTCTTTGTTTTAGGGCCTCTCCAAATCACCGGCAAAATATACACAGGGGTCTACTGCTTCTAATTATGTAAGTACGAACTCAGTGCTATGGACAGATGCATCAACAATTCAGCATGAACATTTCTTAAACACAAATAACAATGCCTATGAAGGTTGCAACATAGGAAAAGTGCAATTTGTCAATATAAACAGTATCTGAACGATATTGACTTTGGCATCAATTACAGTTGGTGAAAAATAGCAGCATCTTCGTATGAAACATTGGGTCATCGACAAAAATACAATAAGTAGGACAACAAGACAGTTTGCAGTAATTTAACAGAATCACAACATCACACATATGCCTCACATCAGCAGTCGCACCCTGTATCACACCCTGGAGTTAAGTGTACCATCTGTATCTAGGCCAGCGGTCCAAGCGACCAACATCTACAAAACTAATAAGAAAGAATTATGCCTTTGTCAAAAGGAATTCCTTAGCTTGCTCCTAGCACATGCTATCCTGTGACCAGGTGAAGCTCTGCGCGGTACACAGGACTAAGTGAGACTGATAGTCTGTCAATATCGGTTCTGGTACAAAGATAATACCATTAGTTCACTGAAAAAAGGGATGACCCAAGAACTACAGACCCCTCTTGGCCAAACACAAGTTACACCTAATCTCCCAGGTTCAAATCTTTTTCCATAAATGTCTAAATCGCACCCTGTATCACACACAGGGACTAAACGTACCATCTGTGTCATGCCCATGCCCAGCGGTCCAAGCGACCAACACCTCTCACTTCTTTCAGACACCAACTGCGTTGGAAAACCGGTGGCACTGAGAAACCCTTTTAGACTAAAATGTAAAATTTAGGTGTTAACTCCGACAGTAAATACAATAAATATTACATTGGGATCTCGTCAGTAGGAGATTTGTGGCAGAAGGGACAGGTAATTCCATTCGTGCAACTTCAGCCCACCTATGGCCTCGCTGAGACGGAGCGCTTCCGCTATATGCAGATTAGACATGCCCTGCAGTCTGCCCTGCCGCAGGGCACGACCCCAGAGGAGTCCTCGCCGTTAGAGGATAGGCTCCTGACTGACCACCTTCAAAAAAATGCGATCTCGATGACATACAGGAAAATTATCAACAATAGGCCTGATCCCACCAGAACAGTAAAGGCGGCATGGGAAAAGGATGTAGGGGACATTGATGAGGCGGATTGGCGAGATGCACTCGCCTCCCCGAAAGAGGCTGCAATCCCGTCCAGACTGCGTCTGGTACAGCTTAAAATATTGCACTGCACATACTACACAAGCGTACTGTTGCACAAGATAGGGAGCGCAGATACACCACAGTGATTGAGAGTGTGTGGGGAACTAGGAACCTTTTTTCATACTCTGTGGACCTGCCCCGCAATAGGAAGATACTGGATGGCAGTAATGAGGACACTCTCCCAAGTTACAGGAATCACGATATTGCCAGAGCCAAAATATTGCTTATTGAATATCTGGGAACCAACAGATTTGAATGTGGCGATGCAAGGGAGGGTGGGTGACCCTGGGAGTAACAGTGGCAAAGTGAAACATTGCGCAGCTATGGGGTTCCGGGACCAGTCCGACCCTTACCCAGTGGTGCGCTGATATGGACCTTGCAATGGTTGCGGAGAGATCTGTTTTTGTGTATAGGGGATGTCCCAAAAAGTGGGAAAAATTATGGGGAAGTTGGAACACCTATAGGGGTGGAATCCGCGAGCCACGGCTCCCGGAGGACTGTGATTCAGATGGGAGCACTTAAATGTTTTTTTTGTGTATGTCAAAAGACCGGACCACCACGCAAAGCAGCGTACCAATCAGCTCGTATCTGGCTCGCCAAAATGTTCCTGTACCATGAAATACCAAAAAAAAGAAGAGACAAAAGGCGTTTGGCAAAACAGGAACAGTTTGTTTAATTAAACAATGTGGCCGGGAGCACAGTCACAGGCATAGGGTCTGAGGACTGTCTAATTTTACTATCAGTCCAATATAGACTTTTATACAGTTCATTGAATGCAATGTTTCTGGTGATCCTTTTTTGGTAAGGAAGGTGTACCTCTGTCTTTGGAGCCATAAAATAGGGTATGTGGACCTCAACCATGCGTGGACAAAGTGTGGTCAGTGGGTAATGGGTCCAGATGTCCAGCATCGGGAGCACGTGATCACTTCATGTACTCTGTGTGCTGTGTCTTGATTAGATAAGTTTTCTTAACTTCAGATGTAATCTGGCTATATGGTATTTTGGGAACGTGCGTACCCCTCCGGGGTGTGTGATTTATTGGGGCCAATCTCAGTGGACCACTGTGGTGTCGCTGCACCTATCTTCGGGATCAATCTGGGATTTGCTCTTTGCGCATGTGTTTGCTGGCTACATGCCACCTCATCTGTGATCTGACAATCAGTGACCTCGGGCATGGGCCTTAGGGCCTGCCTAACTATGTATTTCTGACTCAGGGTTGACGTGGAGTTCACAATAGGCAAATTTGTCAATAAAGATGTGATTTTGTTTTCCTACATGAAAGTATTGTTATTCGTATTGACACAGAATTTTTTAATATTAACAGGAACATTCAATATTCATAATACATTTTGTGCAAAGTTTTACATCTCTATCAGAAATGTTTGGTTTTAATCTTTATCTTACACATTTGCTGCATTTCTGTGCTTGAGGAAAACTATGTATATAGCATGTCTTTTGTTTTTCCTGTTCTGAGTACCAAAGCTTGTGTGTATTGTCACGCAAGAGGTCCCAGAGGTT
This sequence comes from Lissotriton helveticus, assembly GCF_964261635.1. Taxonomy (NCBI): domain Eukaryota; kingdom Metazoa; phylum Chordata; class Amphibia; order Caudata; family Salamandridae; genus Lissotriton; species Lissotriton helveticus. The sequence continues at coordinate 1,476,824,602 of NC_136069.1, forward strand.
GTGTATGGTGTCACAGCATGAGGCCTATACACAAAGACATTTTGGAGTATGTACAGTAGTACGCCTTTAGTACTCTTTTACATACTCTTATATTTCTTTTTTAATTGGTCCCAAAACAGCTACCGTAGGAATAAAACTGCATTAATTGTAAAATATTAATTTACAATTAGTACAAAAGGAAAATATTGTGCAGTCTTTTTACTTTTACTTATACAGAATTTAAAGTTTTGGGGGATTTACATAGGGCCTGATTTAGAGCTTTACAGATGGGATAATCTGTCACAAACGTGACGGATATCCCGTCCACAGTATTACAATTCCATTATAGCCTATGGAACTTGAAATCCAGTGGACGGGACCGGCACCATATTATGCCCCAGATCCGCACGGCACGCAATCGTAACGATTGCCTACTGGCGGAAAAGCGGTGGATGGTCTTTCTGCCCCCCGCGGCACCCCCGCCATACTAATATGGGGGGGTAAATCAGGTACAGATGGCGAGTGGATCGCCACCGCTGGCCCAGCGGTGGCGATCTGCCCACCATCATAGTAGGCCCCTTGGAATCTACTGGTCCGCCTACTTGTTCTGTTAACACTATCAACAGATTTTGACACAATTAACCATTACCTCCACCAGAACATGCTGTCCTCAAGAATGGGAATACATGGCAAAGTTCTAAACAGGTTACAATCTCTCTTTGCTTCAAAACTACCATTCATGAAATTGGATTTGTTTTGATCCCTTTCATATTTATTAAAATGTGGCATCCCACAAGACTCTATTCTCTGACATATCTATTTAATCTGTAAATAGGCTCAATGATTCATGCTAAACTGTTTCCGTTTACCAATATGGTGATGACACTCAGTTATATCTCATGCCATCAAACAAGTAAACCCTGAGAAAGGAATAGCCTGGATTAATATTGTGTCTGTAACCTCAACACAAGATTGAAATGGTTAAGCATCCCTCTTGGAACCTCAGTCACTTAAGATTACATCTTAAGATACAGATAAAGACATTCATACCTTTCTATGGCATTCAAATCAGTGCTACAGGCTTTAGTACCCTCCAATTTCGATAAAGTCAATACTGTGTTAATAGTCCTTCCAAAATCAATAATTTCACCTTTCAAGACCATCCTTCATGCAGCAGTACATTTGTTTTCCATTGTGACCAAAATCAAACCACATCACATCTATCCTAAAATATCTTCACTGTCTACCATTAGAGTCATAAATCAATGTCAGATACCACATAAAACACATGAACCCCCCTACATTATGGATGAATTGCAAATCACTGAAAGTGAACGAATAATGAGAGATATACTGTCTGATTCTCGATATTCCTAAAATTAAGAAAAGCAAGGCACTAAAGTATACCTTCTTCTGAGCCTGAAAACTCACCTGTTAATGAGTTTTCTACTAGACTAAGTTACTGCTACCCCGTCCTCTGGCCTTATTACTCACTACAGCTGCTCATCTCTCTTATATTTTTTATCTAACCACTTTATAGCTGATACTCATCTCCAGTATTGTTCAACTGTATGATTTTTGCACGTCAGTTGCCTTAGGCTCATCGTACTCTATATTAATGTATCACATTCTACTTTATTTAAAGTTATCCCCTATCATTGCGGTTAGGTCTGCACTATATAAATATCAACAATAAAGAACAACAAATACAGTAGCTTAATGTAGGAATTGCAAAGTGGCACTCAAATACCATGTGCTTTTACACTTACAATAAGAGTTTCCAAATATGTATCAATCTATAGGCTTGTCCACTTTTGTGCGCTGACACATATCTGTCCCTAACAGATATGAAGAACATATATGAGGCAGATGGAGCCACATTAAAACAGTAATAATTAAAGAGGAAAGTGCAAACACAAAAAGGAAGGAGTCCCCAAAACCCAGCAGTGTAAAGGCTGTCACTACTGGAAGTGCATTGTAAAACACACCTGCCTTATCAGTAATGGTCACAACATGGCCTATGTGGAATCGAGACTGTGAGAAATCCAGATCAGAGGGTCCCAGGGCAATCAGACATTAGGAGAAAAAGGATCATTTGATGTTATCCTGGAGTCCTGACTGGCGTACCCTCAAACTGGAAGCCAAACACCCCTTCAAGCACTCAAACCTCAGGGTAGCAAGACAGAGTAGTCCAAAGCTTACTAAGAGAGTTGCTGTGCGCTAAAAGCACAGAACTCGGCAACAAAGGAAGGAAGAACACTAAATATATCAATGTCCTTTCAAAACCTTTTTTAAAAAATAAAGAAAATGTCTTTACTACCAGAAAAACGAAATACTATGCAAAAAATTATGAATATATACAAAATGACCAATGGAAAACATTATGGGAACTCACAAAGTACCAAAGGGTGCACACTACTAAACAATAATAAATCATCAATTTCAGAAAGAGTCCTATAATCCAAACCCTATTTTAGTCTTGAAAAATTCAACTCTATTGGTACTGACAGATGCTTATCACTAACATTTGAATGATTAACCTACATTTATTGCTGAACTAGATTGACAACAATCCCTCAGAATTTAAAACAATATGTTCCATCCACTGCCACAGAACACTAAGGGGTATATTCAGTAAGATGTTGCGCTGTGTTTCTGTCACAAAAGTGATGCAAATTGATGCAAAAACGTTTTTTCCCAATTTACTTTTCAGCACGCTTGAAATTCACTTGAATGTAACATAATAGTGCAAGGGGGGGTTTCATGGGTGGTGCATGGGCATTCACATGCAACCACCAGTGGTTTGTGATCTAACACCCTATTTAATAAAAAAATAGACAGGGTTTTGCATAAAAAAATAGCGCCCATTTCAAATAGGTGCCTTCCTCGAGAAATGCTTTTACTTCTGCTTTATTTTCTGACTTTGCATGTGTGCTGCACTGTACAGCACACATACAAGGTGGGGAAAATTTTAAAGTTAGTCTAAGCATAGCATTTTGTCCTGGAAGCCCAACCTTCCAGTACAAAACCTATGCTAGACTTTCACACACACCCTTTCACTATAGCGCAGAGGTGTGTGTGTGTGGCGCTAAGCAGCGAATTCCTGTGGAACCGCTAGGGAGAGGGGAGGAGAAAGATATATCTCTGTAAATATGACGCTCTCCTGCTCTCTCCTTCTTACGTAACATAGCGCAGCATTTTTGGCTGCAGCGCTCCATGAGAATTTAGTCAACCTGGGCCTTAAATATGATCTCTTTTAGTACTCAAACTACCCTAAACCTCCCCTGTGATTTTTGATTCAATACCCTGGAAGGCTTGGGTGCTGAAACAGGAAACATTTGGGGGGCCATCACAGCTCTTGATTGCCTGCAGAAAACAAAGCACTTCTTAACACATTCCGGTGTTTTGTTCCTCCTGAGTCATGGAAAATATGCAAATTTAATTCTTCAGTACGTAATGGGTGCTCCTGCACCCACAGAGATTGTTTAGGATTTCTTTTTGATTTGGCCACCTGTCCATGCTAGCTTTACTTTTAAAAGTCCGAACTCAACAGGTGACCCTGTAAAGAACCTAGGTGTCTGGTTCGGACAGGATTTAAAGTTCGGGGAGCATATTAAGAAACTAACCGGTACCTGTTATGCCACTCTAAAGGCCCTCAGAAGGTTTTTCCCCCTCATTCCTGGCGAAGCTAGAGAGACTGTGCTAAGAGCGTTGATCTTATCACGCTTAGATTATGCAAATGCACTCTTCAGTGGCCTACCAGACTATATGGTCTGTCGACTCCAGGTTATTCAAAACTCGGCAGTCAGACTGATGTTCCAATTACCCAGGAGATCCAGTGTTCGTGAACATCTGCGCAGCCTTCATTGGTTGCCTATTGCCAATCGAATTCTGTTCAAAATTCTGGTCCTGGCCTATCGCGCTATCCACCAGCAGGGTCCAGTATATTTACGGAATAGATTTGTTCTTTATGCTCCTAAACGGGCTCTCCGCTCTGCTAACCTTTGTCAGATGGTTCAGCCTAAGTTTAAGCTTGCAAGAACAGGAGGCAAATCCATCTCTGTTAAGGCAGCCAGAGCATGGAATATTCTCCCTCTGGCCCTTCGCACTGCTCCCTCACTTTCGCAGTTCAAGAAGGGACTCAAAACATATTTGTTTAATATTACTCTGTAATCTCTTCCTTTGTTGTGTTAGCTGCCCCGCTTTTTTTCTCACGTACTCACCGCGCCAGGATACTCCTGAGTAATAGAGCGCGCAATAAAAGGCTTTATAACAATAACAACAAATTCTCAATTCTGAAAGTTATTGATGCACCATATACAGCAATCCTGATGGAGAGGTGCCTATTTCTCACTGGGGGGGCATCCACACAGCTTTACAGATGAGAACCACACAGTGTGCCTACCATCCTTCACAGTCCTGGAGGCTTCTGCTCACCACACCAGACATGGCTCTAGTTTTGCCAAATTACAGAGCCGATTCCTGTGGGGTTTCTTCTCTCTCACATGTTCTACTTTCTTCTCCAGTGCAATAATTGAACCAAGAAGATGAAAGACTCCTGGGATGCTCTCTGGTACAGGCCCAGAGTATACACACCTGAGGTCTATCAGGGCTTGAGACACTTCCCTTCAGATTTCCTCCATCGCTAAAATGATTTTGTAGAATTGTGCGACTGTCCTACTGGCTCCTGTGGTTCAAAAAGTACCTGGGGGTGAGTAAATGAATGTATGAAACCAGTGACTCAGGATGATACACGTCAATTACTCTCCTTTCTCATGGCAATCAAAATAAACTGTTTAAGCATATGTTATCCAAAGAGTAAAAACAGTTTAAACACCAAACATTTTATACTCTAGCCAAAAAGATAGGGAACATTTCTTTTTGGATCCCGGACTGTATTACAAGCCATAATCCATTTATTCCATCTTGAAACTGTTCAGAGTGCCTTACTCCAGCTACATCGAAACAAAACTTGTTTCAAGAGCTGGGCACCTGAGAATAAAGCTCAAATCTATTTTCAAGAGATGGCCTAACACCAGAAGTCCAAAGTAAAAATATGTTGTTTTCTGCATTACATTCTGCTTCCCCACTCAAGCCTTGTAGGTGCACCATTTCTAAGAAAATGCACATAATTGTCAACTGCACAGCACCCTTCCAGGGGACAGTCATTCATCTCTACATGGCACAAAAAAACACCAAAATATGCAATTGGCGAGGACATTGATTATGGTTGGATGTCATGTGCAAACTTGGGGGAAGATTTGCAAGAAACTGATGCATCTAAACTGATGCATCTGTAGAGATGCTTCAGTTTCCCTGCGCCAGCCTGCAATACCCTTGCGCCACCATGGATGCACCATATTTACAATCCGGCGCACCATGGCGCAAGGATTGACAGATGCGTCTGTTGGCCCAAAGGTCATGCATTGCTTGAGTCGTATCACAAGCATGATGCAACTCCAGTAATGCATGTCGACGCCTTTACTTATTGCACTGCGTCACTCCTTACGCCAGCTTCAAGCAGGCATAAGGTTTTGTAGCAGTGGCATCTTAGAAGTGGCGCAGTGAAATTGGCCACATTGTTTACGCCACAGCTGCATCACAATAGTGACACAATGGCGGCGCAAAAGTCTCGCAAGGGGCTTGTAAATCTGTCCCTAAGTATGTTTATTTTAAAATTCCAGGTGATTCAGGATAACCAGTTTTTCCATATTCACACACCAAGCTGCAGTTTATAAATACCTCCTGAAAGTAGATGTTGCTTGTTCTAAAGTCCGACATGCTGTATTACTTTGCAGGGATTTGTTTTCCTGAAATAATATTGCTCAGGTCTCCTCACTTGTGGCATACCCCTAAATATCTGTTGTTGTGTGTGATTGTGGGTGATCCAAATTAACCATGCAGGGTGCATAGAGTGTAATGAAACAATATAGAGGGTTGTGCACTTTAATGACACTTTGATGACATTGCGCATTGCTGGCATTATCTTTTTACAATTACTCTATTTGGAACTTTTACATGTCACAAATCACAATCTGTTTTTATGTGTAATCATTTTACAAACAATACAAAAATACTCGTACAGACATTCGCGCATCATCCCTAACAACCAAAACACTGTGCCTGCAATGCCATTTGCACACCTACGTTTAACTTATGTGTGCAAATAGTGATGTTGTAAGTGCAAATTCACTTTTGCAATTCACAAGATCATAATTTGAGCTCTTAAATTAATTTACTCACATGTAATATTTTACCATTGTGGTGTAATAAGATTACATCTGCTCCAAGAGGTATAGTGTGGGGATTCGAGGACAGGAATGTCATGTAAAATTTGTGAACATCCACAAACTCATGTAATAGAACATTTTCACCCCACAAATGTGTCTGGAGTTTCACTTCTGTTCCCTGCAGAAGTACGAGATATAATCATATCACCTCCGTATTGCTTATCACACCAGTACCCCATATGTGACAAAGTTCCCTTCCCTGCCACACAATACTTCAATACCCCATACTATAGTTCCATCGTAGCCCCTGCCTATCTCATAGTATTCTAATGTAACAAGTGCAATATTACCTTTTCTCTTACAAAATCAAATACCCCAAGTGCAACACCATTCTCCTCCTCCTTAAGAAATTGACACGTAAATAATCAGTGTCACCTCATCCCACAAAACAAAATCTGAGTAGCTTACAGTTCCCCCGTAAAGTGTATCAATCATTCTAGCCCCCTCCTACTAACTATTCAATTAAATTGTCAATTCTGTTCTAAATAACACCAAACTCAAAGTTCCCAAGCGTATGTAAGGAAAATGTTTAACAGAAGGGCAACATCTATTTTTTATGGTTAATTGTATCTATATGTAGTGGATAAATGTAAATAGATGTGAATATTTGTAATTTTAGTATGTTAAAACAAGTGCACCATTGGGGGCCTGGCTTGACGCCCGCGGAAGATGACTCTACTCGGAGCGGCATGGACCGTCAGCAGCTTATTGCGGTTTTCTTCACTCTTGGACAGGCTGCCTCGATTGCTGATGTTCCTTTGCCACCGGGGATAACTTTCTTCTTTCCCGTGGCTGCTGATTTTGGCTCGGAGATCTGGGTCTTCTCAACGTGGTGGTGACCACCATTTTATGAAGCAACAGCTCCTAAAAACGGAGGGGCATCTCTGAAGTTGTCTTCGTGGTCGACTGACCATCAACATGCTGCATATTGTTTTCTCTATTCTATTTTGCTGAGTTGGCTGCTTTCCTGGATGGCCTGTCTTACAGACTTTTCTTTGTTCTCCACCATGTTCTTTTACAGCTACATTTAGTGCTACTTTTGGATACTTCTTCTTGGTTGTTACAGGGACCTACAGTTCAGCACATTTTCCTGTCTGGATGTGTCTTCCTACTTTCTTTTGCGGTTTCTAGGAGCTCACTTTTGCTTACTTTCATGTGGAGTATCTACATTTTCCCAGATGAATCAGCGTTTGCCTAATATATAGACCTTACTGCCATTCAATTTTTGCTTTCTCTGGGAAGAGTGAAGAAAGCGAGTTCTTCTGTGTCACGCTCCATGCACCCCTCCGTTAAACATTCTGCTATTTTCATACAACTTTTCGAAATGGCAGACACTCTGGCTTCTTTTCCTAAGGGCTCTTCTTCCACGGCTTCTGTCCCATTTGCTTCAGGGAAAGCCTTCACCAAACGCTTAAAGAAATATCACCTTCTCTTCCAAAGTCTTTTTCTCCTGTATACTTGGATTTGTTGTTGGAAGGGAAAAGTGCTCTGCATCCCTACATGGAGGAAACCAATGCTTTTTACTGATAAATTGTCTCAGATGGACGAAAGACTAACCGTGGTAGAACAAAATATATCCTCCCTTCGGCTCACTGATATTAAGGTAAAAGCACTTCAATCTCAACTCTCCTAACTTCAGAAACAGTTTCAGGACCTTGAAAATAGGAACACAAAAAAAAATCTCTGCATCTACAGATTATCTGAAGGCATAGATGGCTCTGAGCCCCTCACTTTTTTCAAGTTGTTCCTCCCTAGATTGTTGAATATGCCAGAAGAAACATCTCTTAATATCAAGCATGCTTATACGTTGGGTCATCAACCTGTTGTTGCTTTTCATTCACGGTGGCCAAGAGGAGTTATCTTGTACTTCCTGGAGTACACTGACTTGCTTAAAGATCTTGCAGCGGTTAAGTCAGCACAACGTATTTCATGGTCGGGTAACACTTTATATTTCTCTCAAGAATATTCCAAGAGCACGGCAGATAGACACAAGGAATTTTTTAACATGAGACCTGATCTTCATTCTTGCCTATTTAAAGTTACTTATAACAATAAGCCCACAACTTATGAAGACCCGATCCAGCTAAAGAGCTTCATCAATTTCTACAGATTAGAGACTATGGAAACTTCTGGAGCATCTACATCTCTGGCCATTCAAAGTCACAGGATTTTCTTAGTAGTTTTTGACCTGTTGGCTCTGTTTTACATATTTCCGTGATGATGATTAATCTAGCACTGTCCTGTTGTGTTATTTTTTTAGTATAGCCATGTGCTTCTTATATACTAACTGCCTTTTTCATCCCTTACAAAAATGTTTGTGCCTGTCTTTCTTCCTTGTCCTGTGTGCTGTGGTCCCTCCTTGCCCTCCTTTCCGTATGACTTGGACGTGTGAACTGTTCCATGTGGTCTGATCCCCCTGTCTTTTTTGGACATTTTTAAGGTATGTTTTACTCTTTTTTTGTTCTCTCATTACTATTCTTTCTTTTTCTCTTTACATAATTTTTCTCCCCTAATCTCTTGTTGCATACCAGTTCTTTTTATGTCTTTCTATCTACTTGCCCTTACCTATTATTCTTCTTTTCTGTGCAATGTTGTGCCATTTTCTTGAATAGTCTGGCTGTAATATGGTTTTTACCTTGCTTATTATTTGGTTTGTCTGGATCAGTGTATTTCTTTTTTCCTGTAATATTGTTATGTCTGTGAAAATTGTCTCTTGGAAATTCAGAGGTTCAAATTCTCCTATTAAAAGACAACATGTTTTATCGCATATGTCAAAGCTTGAGGTAGATATAGCTCTCTTACAGGAATCACACCTTAGAGTAAATGAATCCTTAAAATTAAAGAGGGGATGGGTAGTTGAAGTTTTCTTTTATACCAGGAGATGGTAAAAGAAATGGAGTTATAAATCTTTGACACAGATCACTTTCTGCTAAATTGCTTTCTCAAGATTCAGATGATGATGGCAGATGGCTATACACCAAATTGTTGATCAGGGGAGCTCCAGACTCTTTGATTGATATTTAAGCCCCCACTGCTGTTGACTCTTCTTTTTGGTCTCACCTTACTCAGCAATTTACGCAATATTCCTAGTGAGTAATTGTAATCAAGTTATTGACCCCTTTATAAACAATAATTCATCTGTCTCTTTCATACCACATAAAGCTCAATCATCTTTTGTTCAGACTATTAAACAATGTAACCTAATCAACGCTAGCAGACTTTGCAATCCCACCCTGAGAGAATATACGTATTTTTCCCCAGTACATCAGACTCAATCAAAAATAGATAATTTTTTCATATTGCATAACATTTCCCAATCATTGGAAGCTGCAGATAAAGGTTCCATTCTAATATGTGACCATGCTCCCATCTCCATTCACTTAGATATTTAGCAGAAGCCCTAGATGCCTAAGCGTTGGCTTTTTAACAATTCACTCCTTTTAAATCCTAGATTTACCTCATCTTTTATTTCTTTTTTAACAAATATTTTTTCTTTAATCAAACAGATAACTTACCTTTTTCTGTTATTTGTAACACTTTTAAAGCAGATGATTGTGATTATATTATTGGCTATGTTTCCAAAAAACATAATATTTAATGGAAGCAAGACAAAGAACTTTTAGCAAAAATAAAGAAACTGGAGCATTGCTATTACTCTTCTAGATCGAAATACAGTTTATCAGAGCTCATTAATGCCAAGTTTCAATTTAATAAGGAATCAACGAATAATGCTTCACTTTATTTATTAAAGTCTAGTACAAAGTTTTATGGTGGCCAAAACAAAGCTGGCAAACTACTGGCGAACTATCTTAAGGTTAAACATAACAAACTTAATATTGAGTTAATTGTAGTTGCACAACAGACACCAAAGTTTAAGGACTCCGACATCCTAGAACAATTCCTTGAATTTTATAAATCATTATATACACCGGAGGATTTTTCTTCAGATATTCACAATTCTCAGCATCTTTCTACTATCCAAAAGCTCACTGGATTTCTACTTGATTTTACATTATTTGAATCTGATATATGACACACAGAACTTCATACTGCATTACATATACTTAAATAAGACAAAGCCCTGGGTGCGGAGGGCTTTACAGTGTGAATTTTTATACACTTCTCTCAGTTACTTCTCCCTAAATTACATACTCTTTTAGCTTCTTTTTTGTACTCAGGTAAATCTTCTGGTTCTTTTTAGAAGCATTAATTTGACTTATTCCAAAGGAAGGGAAAGATCCACAGTATTGTAAAAATTATAGACATACATTTTTTTTTATATTGATTTTAAGATTTTTTCGGAGGCTCTGGCTCTACAGTTGGAATCATATCTCCCTAAATTACTAGGCAAAAAGCAGTCAGGTTTTGTCAAGGGTTGTCTTATTTCTGATAATACTTGCCTGTTATTTGACATTTATCAAAAACCTCCCACATATCTGATGAGTCTCTTGCAGCAATTGCCCTAGACTCAAGAAAAGCATTTGATCGAGTATATTGGCATTTCCTCTTTCAAACACTTAAGTGGTTTGGCTTCAGCCCAAAAATGATATTTATATATTATATCTTATATGATTTCTATTCTTTTATTCCCGCCCACATGCAGCAATCTTTGTAAATGGTGTTACATCTACTTATTTTACTTTAGGTAGAGGTGTTCATCAAGGGTGCCCTCTCTCCCCATTTCTTTTTAATGTTGCTTTAGAACCCTTTTTGTCTAAAATACATAAAAATCAAGACATTAATGGATTAGGCTTTAAAAAGCACCAAACTAAACTAGCAGCTTATGCAGATGATGTGTTGTTATTCCTCTCACAACCTCAGTCCTCTCTTCCAACATTTCTACAAGAAGTAACATCTTATGCATCAGTTTCAGGATACAAGTTCAATATTAATAAATGTGAAATATGACCTTTGATCAAGTTTACTTTTAAAACAGATTATATCATATTTAGTCCTCCTCACATAAAATATTTAGGTTAATATTTCACTCCGGATCACTGACATTATATCGACCACAAAAATATTGAGATACAAAAATATTGAGGATAAAATATCGAGGGACAAAATATCGACTGCCTATCTTCAAACAGGTAAGTACTAAAATATCGACTCCAAAATATCGAGTTACAAAAATATAGACTGTCAAAATATCGTCTTTAAATTAAGTGAAAACTAATATAATAATAAATATATTTATTATAAACGTAGAAAAAATTATTAAATAAAAGTAATATTAATAAATAATTAATATAAATAAATAAAATTATATCACAAAAATAATACATATATATATATAAAAACATATTATTAAATAAACATATATAATATTTTTACCGTAGCATAGCAAAATGGTTAAAATGTATTTTTACAACTCTAGTGAGTTCAACTGTAGCAAAAGCATTGGATAGTGTAGGGGTAAAATTTACTATTCCCACTCCAGTGGGTGCAACAGTAGGGAAAGCGCTGGATAGTGTAGGGGTTAAAATTACTATTCCCACTCCAGTGGGTGCAACAGTAGGGAAAGCGTTGGATAGCGTAGGGGTAAAAATTACTATTCCAACTCCAATGAGTGCAACAGTAGGGAAAGCATTGGATAGCGTAGGGGTAAGAATTACTATTCCCACTCCAGTGTGAGCAACAGTAGGGAAAGCGTTGGTTAGTGTAGGGGTAAAAATTACTATTCCCACTCCAGTGGGTGCAACAGTAGGGTAAGAGTTGGATAGCGTAGGGGTTAAAATTACTATTCCCACTCCAGTGGGTGCAACAGTAGGGAAAGCGCTGGATAGCATAGGGGTTAAAATTACTATTCCCACTCCTGTGGGTGCAACAGTAAAGAAAGTGCTGGATAGCGTAGGGGTTTTTATTACTATTCCCACTCCAGTGGGTGCAACAGTAGGGAAAGCGCTGGATAGCGTAGGGGTTAAAATTACTATTCCCACTCCAGTGGGTGCAACAGTAGGGAAAGCGCTGGATAGCGTAGGGGTTAAAATTACTATTCCCACTCCAGTGGGTGCAACAGTAGGGAAAGCGCTGGATAGCGTAGGGGTTAAAATTACTATTCCCACTCCAGTGGGTGAAACAGTAGGGAAAGCGCTGGATAGCGTAGTGGTAAAGATTACTAATCCCACTCCAGTGGGTGCAACAGTAGGGAAAGCGCTGGATAGCGTAGGGGTTAAAATTACTATTCCCACTCCAGTGGGTGCAACAGTAGGGAAAGCGCTGGATAGCGTAGGGGTAAAGATTACTATTCCCACTCCAGTGGGTGCAACAGTAGGGAAAACGCTGGATAGCGTACGGTTTAAAATTACTATCCCCACTCCAGTGGGTGCAACAGTAGAGAAAGCGCTGGATAGCGTAGGGGTAAAAATTACTATTCCCACTCCAGTGGGTGCAACAGTAGGGAAAGCGCTGGATAGCGTAGGGGTTAAAATTACTATCCCTTCTCCAGTGGGAGCAACAGTAGAGAAAGCGTTGGATAGCGTAGGGGTAAAAATTACTATTCCCACTCCAGTGGGTGCAACAGTAGGGAAAACGCTGGATAGCGTAGGGGTAAAGATTACTATTCCCACTCCAGTGGGTGCAACAGTAGGGAAAGTGCTGGATAGCGTAGGGGTTAAAATTACTAATCCCACTCCAGTGGGTGCAACAGTAGGTAAAGCGCTGGATAGCGTAGGGGTTAAAATTACTATTCCCACTCCAGTGGGTGCAACAGTAGGGAAAGCGCTGGATAGCGTAAGGGTTAAAATTACTATTCCCACTCCAGTGGATGCAACAGTAGGGAAAGCGCTGGATAGCGTAGGGGTTAAAATTACTATTCCCACTCCAGTGGGTGCAACAGTAGGGAAAACGCTGGATAGAGTAGGGGTAAAGATTACTATTCCCACTCCAGTGGGTGCAACAGTAGGGAAAGTGCTGGATAGCGTAGGGGTTAAAATTACTAATCCCAATCCAGTGGGTGCAACAGTAGGGAACGCGCTGGATAGCGTAGGGGTTAAAATTACTATTCACACTCCAGTGGGTGCAACAGTAGGGAAAGCGCTGGATAGTGTAGGGATTAAATTTACTATTCCCATTCCAGTGGTTGCAACAGTAGGAAAACGATGGATAGCATAGGGGTAAAAATTACTATTCCCACTCTAGTAAGTGCAACAATAGCAAAAGGAAAAAAATCATAATTAAATATAATTAATAGAAATATTATCACCAATTAAATTTTATTTCCAATACCAATTACTTTTATTTACCAATTAAATTTTATTTAATGGACAATTATTAATTAATTAACAATTTCGGATTTCGTTTGAATCACCAAGACTGTTCCTATCTGCTGGTTTACCAACGCACCGGACCTCACTCCTTGCGGAACCCGCTTCGCGGGTCCCGCTGCGTGCATAGGGGAGTCTGAAGCACCACCATCTGCTGGGCGCTGGGAGCGTGACAGGGCTGCGAGCGCATCAGGCCGTGTCAGCTGGCCCGCTCTCTCTGACCGCCCCGCCCAGCACACCACGCCTTAAAAGACTCTCTCACCTGTTCTGCTGGGATTTCGTTTGAATCACCAAGACTGTTCCTATCTGCTGGTTTACCAACGCACCGGACCTCACTCCTTGCGGAACCCGCTTCGCGGGTCCCGCTGCGTGCATAGGGGAGTCTGAAGCACCACCATCTGCTGGGCGCTGGGAGCGTGACAGGGCTGCGAGCGCATCAGGCCGTGTCAGCTGGCCCGCTCTCCCTGACCGCCCCGCCCAGCACACCACGCCTTAAAAGACTCTCTCACCTGTTCTGCTGGGATTTCGTTTGAATCACCAAGACTGTTCCTATCTGCTGGTTTACCAACGCACCGGACCTCACTCCTTGCGGAACCCGCTTTGCGGGTCCCGCTGCGTGCATAGGGGAGTCTGAAGCACCACCATCTGCTGGGCGCTGGGAGTGTGACAGGGCTGCGAGCGCATCAGGCCGTGTCAGCTGGCCCACTCTCCCTGACCGCCCCGCCCAGCACACCACGCCTTAAAAGTCTCTATAAGAACCACCTTCCTGTGCTGCGCGGGAGCATGCGGGAGCGCCCGGGGCTAAGCCCGGGCAAAGGGTGGGCCGTCTGTGGCCGTCCGGGGACGTCCGAGGACGGGACGGGCCACCCCACTATTATTGCTGACCCAGACTCGAAGGTAGGATCCCAAACCATGGCATCAAACAGTGATAATTCTAGCATTGTGGGGATCACCAAAAGAACACTGGACAATTACTTTACTAGGGCTTCCGTGGACATGGATAAGGATGACTCACTATCCGAACGTAGGATAGAACGTCGTCGTTCTATTGAGTCCTTGAAAATTAGACCACTAATTGATCTGGCATCTATACCCATCATGTCGGATACTATCGCTGACACCCCCAATGAAGACCCATTGTCCCTGGACAAATTTCCTTTACTTCTTAGAAGTACTCCACCGCCTACAGGCCCTTTAGCGATTGTTTCTTCATCTAATGTTTTGCTTTCATCTGTTCCCAGTCCAGGCTCAAATGTAGACAATGCATCTTGTCTTCTACCCAAGGAGCTGCCCAAAAGGTTAGGTAGACCACCTAATATGTCCAAAGCCCCTGGTCCACCACCTACTAAAAAGAGGAGGGGGTTAGGTGCTCCCCAAAGGGGTAAGCTTAGCCATTCTGAGTTTGGTAAGTCATTAAAATCCAAGACTACTGGCGCAATTCCAACTAAGGTCCCATGACCAACTGATATAGTGTCCATAGTAGTATCAACTCCAGACCCAAACCTTACACTGACTGATACTAATCAAGGGGGGGGAATTGGGGTTGCTCCCGCTCCATGTCAAGTAACTATTCCCTCTACTGACATTGAGCGGAACATTGTTGAGCAGTTGCTTAGATCTTTTATGCTCCCGATTTTGGATATCTTAAAAAGGGTGGAGCACCGACTAGGTAATCTGGAGGCATTGTTTGCTGACAAAGATAGGAAAAGTGTTTCTATGACCTCCCCAAAGTCTACTATCGTGTCGTCAACTCTACCCCAGATTCCAATTGCCCCTGCTCCCATCCTGCCTGCTCCAAATGGCTCTAATAGTGGCAATAATGGAGCCACTAAACTCCCTGACAGTAGCATACCGAGTTCTGTAGATCCTCCTAAGAGTTCTGCTAAGGCTAATACTGTAACTAGTAAGCCTCCAAATAACATCCAGCAGAAAAACTTGGTTCCGCAACAGGCACAGGTTCCTGTGCCAACAGCGGTAAAATCTATAGCCCAGGTTGTAAGAGAATCCCAGAAGGGTGGTGTAAATCCCAGTACTAAGAGTCAGCAACTGGGAAGGGGGAGGCTGAACCAGCTCACAAATGACAAACCATATGGACCTAATGTTGAATTACCCCCCGAGTCACTACCTTTTGTAGTTGTACTCACAGGTGTCCCCCCCTTAGAAGTAGGCAGAAAGGAGGGCCATCCTCAACTCAAAAATAAGATACTACATTGGTTAGGACAAAACAGACCACTCCCATATTACATCGACGGGGAGATAGTCCATGTCAGGCGCCTGCCCTGGTTGGGCAGTAGGGAAAAAAACATTGAGGGAGACTTAGTTGTTATTAATTTTAGGAACCCAGAAGCAGTTAGGTGTATACTAACTGGGCCCTCTGGGAACCTGAATACTGCTATAGCCCCACACGATCTAACCTATTTCTATCCAAGATCGTATGTGACCCCTGCCCTTTTTTCCGGGGGGTTACCTGACTCCCATTGTATTAGGAATACCTATATGCCTTCCCATATTAGCTATACGAGCCACTTTCAAAGGCCCCTGTCTACCAGGAATACTTTAGGGTGGAACACAGTCCCTGCTAGTGGCCGCAGTATGCCCCTTGGGGGGCCAGAGTATCTGCATGGGACTAGGAACATGGAACACCTGATCCCTTTTACCCCATTGGAAACTTCCAACAGATACGGCGCCCTTTCTTGTTTCGACGGTTGTGATTGACTTCCCGCTCTTGCTGCCCCCCCTGTAACTGACTCAAGTGTGGGTGGAGGGGGGCTAGCAGGGGAGGACGTTCAGAGTGGGACAAGGTCTACAATCACACCCTTCCATCTTGGCACCTCCCCCTTTAGTATACATGAGGTCAACTGCACCATAACTAACTGTGACATCTTTAAGGTACAGACGAGTTCTGAAGTGGGAGACCCAACTGCAGAATATGCTATACCCCCCAATCAGTCAATTGACCATTTGTCTCGCAAAAACACAAATTTAGTATTAATAACATGGAACATGGCGGGCTTGGTTGCAAAGCTAGACAGCATTGAGTGGTGTGACTTTGTGGATAACCATGGTATCTGTATATTCCAAGAAACATGGGCCATGACTATCCATCATAGAATGGGTTTTGCTACTTATGCTGAGCTTGCAACTAAGGGACCTAGAGGTAGACCATCTGGTGGTCTGACCATATATGTGGGTGTTCACCTTGGGTTTTCGGTTAAAAGGATTAACACCAATAACCGTGATATATTATGTATTCTCCTAACTCGCCCAAACACACCCAAAATAGCAATTATTAATATTTACCTACGCCCTGTTTTGGGGGGTGGGACTTCACAGACTCTAGAGTCCTTAACTATATTATTAAACAGTTTCTCAAGCGAGACCAAGGTGTTAATGGGGGGAGATTTTAACTGCCATTATGAGCCACTTGGGGGGGTTTTTCAAATAACAACAGATGAGGATGACGCTTGCCGGATCCCACCCCCAAATGTTTATCAAACCAAATCCTGGACACCCATGGTCATGCAGCTCACTTCATTGACATACACATTCTCGCTTAGAGCTTGTAATGGTCGCTTCCCGGGGGATAGCCCAGGAAGGAGTACTTACAATGGAATGGGCCACTCATCAATAATAGATTACCTCATGGTTAGTATGTCTCTATGGCATCTGATCCGATATTTCTATGTACATGATCGTACGGAAAGTGACCACAACCCCTTGGTAGCAGACTTGGAATTGCCACTTCCCGATGGGGCGTACCAAGAGGATGACATGGTCTCTAGCAACATCAGGATCATACAGGGTGGTAAACGAATCCGATGAGCCTCTATTAAGTCTTCGCCAGACAATCTGGCCTTATTGTATAAAAGTGTTATTCCCCAGTTTGAGCGCCTAATAACATTACATGAGAGCGCCCAAAACCATGATAAAGACGTTAAAACCTTAGATATTCATAAAGAACTAATGTTGACCCTGGTGGTTAGCTTTTATAAACCAGCAAACCAGTCCAATCGACAGACACGTGTCACTAACCCTTGGTATAATCAGTCCTGTAGGAGGGCGAAGACCACTCTAGTTACCGCCCTCAAACTAGGCCATAGAACATCCATTATGACTGCAAGGAATGCCTATAAGAATCTCCTCTCCCATGCAAAATCCGAATGGGAAATAGAGAAATGGCATGCTATCAAACAGGCACTAATCGTGAAAGATGCCCGAACCTTTTGGAATTTGGTTCACACTGGGAAGCCAGAGGGTAAGGCAAAGATCGAACCTAACATTGCTGAGGAAGTCTGGTGCACTTACTTTAGTGATCTTTATTCTAGCCCTGTTTTCCAACATAAAGCATTACTAACCCCGCCTTTGAGATTGGTCTCCGGATGCCTCCCTCCCCCCTTTACCATGTCGGAAGTCACACTTGCGGTACAAGCATTAAAATGTAATAAGGCCCCAGGGCTGGACAAGATCCCTGGTGATCTTTTCAGAGATGAGCCGAAGATCTGGATCCCTTACTTGACCGTCCTATTTAACGCTATCCTTGACGGCCAAGAAATTCCAAGTACCTGGTTGGGGGCCGAAATCATCCCGATCTACAAAAAGGGCTCCCCGCTGGCCCCGTCAAACTATAGGCCAATCAGTCTTATTGACGTTACCCAAAAAATCTACGCCAAACTGCTTTTACAACGCTTGCAAGATTGGATTAGTGAGAACAACATCCTCTCCCATCTGCAAGCAGGGTTCCGAGCTAAAACATCAACCATCGACCAACTACTACGGCTCCAGGTACTCTACTGGAAGCATGTGGTCTTGGAAGGGGGTAGCCTCTACCTTACATTTGTGGACCTCAAATCCGCTTTTGATATGGTGGACAGGAATCAACTGTGAAGCATACTAACCACAATGGGGATTCCACCCTATTTGTGTCATCAATTTAAAAGACTCCACGAAGGAACCTTTGCGAAGGTACGTTATGGCAAATATGGCCAGCTGACACGAGCTTTTCCAATTGAGAAGGGAGTCAGGCAGGGATGTGTACTTGCCCCCACTCTATTTTCTCTTTTTTTAAATGGCCTTGTCGATGACCTAACTAGTGTACATAATATTGATGCTCCTAATTTAGCTGGTGGTAAATTTCCTGCGCTTATGTTTGCGGACGACACCCTGCTGCTCTCAAAAACACCAATGGGGATGCAGCGGGTGTTAGACCAATTCACCGAATTCTGTAGGAACAGGAATTTGGTGATTAACATAGATAAAACAAAATACATGGTGTTTAATGCCAGCGCAATTAATTGCCCACGCCCGAAAATGGATGGACGAGCCCTGGAAAGGGTAAATAATTTCACTTACTTAGGTCTGACATTAAATGATAAGATGGGCTGGGAAACCCAAATGACTAAGGCTAATCTAGGCCTTTCACAGTCCACGGGGGGGATTCTTAGAGTGCAGAAATCTTGTGTCCACAAAATAGTGAGCGCACCGCTGGAAATATATAAGGTTCAAGCCAGATCTTCCACCCTTTATGGGGCGGAACTCTGGGGGCACCGACCAGTGAGTGAGATTAGAATAACTGAGAATAATTTCATTAGACAGCTGCTCTCTTTACCAAAAAACACGCCACTAACCCCACTAAGGCTGGATTTAAATCTGAGGCCAATTGCAGAAGCAATTGCCTCACGCCCGCTTCTTTACTGGCGTAGATTGTGGAGTGTCCCGGAGCTCGAGTGCTATAGAGAAGAACTGAAGATTGTGATGGCACATCCGGGCGTAGGGAGGATAAAGTGGCTATCATTTATAAGGGGGCAGGCGTCCAGGATTGGCATGGAGAATCTCTGGTCAAATCCGGAGGTCGCATGCCAAGCCATTTCAAGGAGAACCCTGGCAGAGTCTATAAAATACCACAACTTACAAGAAGTTCTTCGATCAGCCAGGCCCTCTAGTCTCACTGACAGCTTTCTGGATTTCAAGAATGTATATAGTTTTGAGAAGGAACTAGACACCATAGAACCGGTCTTAGCAAAAAAACTGTATCTACAGTTTAGATACGGTACACTACCCCTGCACTCTCACACAGATAAATGGAAAATGGGTCCCGTTCGCCCTTGCCCAGGCTGTGAGGATCCAAATGAGTCTTTAATGCATGTGATTTTGTTCTGTCCTGCTTATTCTGCTAGCAGAAAGAAATGGATTATACAGCTATGTGTGAACTTAGGAGTTAGGAACTATATAGAGTTTTTTAGAATTTTAAAATCTGATACTAATGCATTAATAGTTACTGCTATTGCTAAATTTTTGTTTTCAATGTGGTTAACTAGACGGAGAATGATTCGGTAGTAGCAAGGTATTCCAATGTAGGTAGACAATTTGTCTCAGGGAAACCTAGGCTTCTACCGTGCTTAAATCTTTTTTAATATGTGCATATATAAATTATTGTCTTAGTATTTTAATTGTCACTCCATAAACCACATGTTAACCGATTTACTATATATACATAAAATGAGATGTAACTGTGTATTAGTTTACTGCTCAAATGTATTTTTCTTCTTGTTGTACTTTTATGGTTCATAAACAAACCGAAATAAAGTTAAAATGATGATGATAATTAACAATTTTAATTAATTAACATAATTAATTAATTATTATTAAATTACTTACCACCCTATCCCCCTATAAACTCACAACCCACTACAGAAATTAATTTACTAAATATTAATTATTAATCAATTAAATATGTATAATTAATTACCAATTATATTTTGATTAATTACCAATTAATAATTAATTAACAATTATTATTAATTTACATAATTAATTAATTAAAATTAAATTACTTCCCACCCTATTCCCCTATAAACCCACAACCCACTACAAAAAATAATTTAGTAGAAAATAATGATTTATCAATTATTCAATTATAATTATTTACCAATTAAATTTTAATTATTTATCAATTAATAATTATTTAACAATTATAATTATTTTACATAGTTAATTAATTAGATTTAAATTACTTCCCACCCTATTCCCCTATAAACCCACAACCCGCTACAGAAAATATTTTACGAAAAATTAATTATTTATCATTTAATCAATTATTATTAATTACCAATTATATTTTAATTAATTAACAATTAATAATTAATTAACAATTACTATTATATTACAGATTTAATTAATCATATTTAAATTACTTCCCACCCTATTCCCCTATAAACCCACAACCCGCTACAGATTTATATTACACAATTATTACAAATTATTAAAAACTTACCTTATTTTCGATATTTCTGTTGTCTATTTTCTATCTAGTCAATATTATGTCTAGTCTATATTTTGGTCCGATATTTTGGCTATTAATATCGATAGTAATCGATATTTTTGTAGTCTATATTATGTCTGGTCGATATTTTGTCTAGTCTATATTTTTACCTCGATATTATGTCCAGTCGATATTTTTGCATCGATATTATGTCTGTTTACCTTTCACTCCATCTATTACAACTTCACTTTCTATGAGTATAGACCTATGTGTACAGAACATTTCCACATTAACTAATAAAAGTACATCCTTTATACCTATCCTGGTGGGGCTGCATAGAAACTATTAAAATGATGTAAACTCCTATCATACTTTGTACTATCTCTAACATTCCGGTACCTAGTCCTTAATAAAGTATTAACTTTGTACTATCTCTATTTTTGTGGAATAAGAAAAAGCCCTGTATTTCATTATTAAAGTTAACCCATCCAAAATCAGAAGGTGGGTATGTTTTCCTGATTTTCCCAAATATCACAAGGTGCTCTTGCTCTTTCAGTTCTCCTGGTGGCTCTCTGATTCTTTCTTGGATTGTCCATTATGGGGTGAGCTAGAGCATTCTTACCTTTCTCCCTTTTCTTTTCAGGCTTACTTATCTTTTATCTGCAAACAACAAATTTGATCTACTCTATTCTTAAACATTCATGCTAAATATTAGAGTTCATGACACTGCTGCCCCTACAGACTATGACACTTTTGATAAATCCACAATTTGGCAAAATAAGTTTGTGTTGATTCGTGGTAAACCCCTTTTACTGGAGATCCTGGAGAAAAAAAGGTGAACAAAATGAGGTTATGGCTTTTTCACAAGCTAGTCTTCTTTTTGACCTTCCCTCCTCTTTTCAGACTAAATAAAGGCTTTTACAACACATATGCTCAGTTTATTTTTTCTACTCCTCTTGCATCTCCTCCTGTGAACCATTTACATAATCTTCTTCTCACTCATCCCAAAGCAACCATTCATTACTCTCATTTATTTATGTCTCGCAAAGATAGAGAGAAATCCAAGGTGGAACTATCCTGAGAACAATACTTAGACGTGGACTGGTCTATCCTGTTATGGAAGAGAATATGGACCAAAATCATGAAATCCTCTAGCGTGGCAAATACCATACAGATACACTTTTTAAAATGTATAATAGACTTCTCTTATCTCCTATGGTTTTACACAAAATACACATTGATCGCCTGATACTTGTTGGAACTATTGCTCCGAACATGCTGGTTTAAAACATTTACTTTTTTTACCCTCCTCTCCGACCTACAGAGATCAACTGTGGAGTACCCCAAGGATCCTCGCTCAGCCCCACGCTTTTCAACATCTACCCCCCTCGCTGCATAGTATCTGATGCCAACGACACCCAGCTCATCCTCTCTCTCATGAAGAACCCCGAAGACACCATTTGCTTGAATTGGTCTACAACGAGCATTTGTCGTGCTTGGTGCAGCTCTTCGCATAAAAAGATTACGTGGAGGATGTCACCGTTGTTAGAGTTACATAGCCTGCAGGTCTCATTTCCGTCTAACCTCAACCATGGTGGTAGATGCCCTGTACATGGAAGAATCCTTAGTCTGTGCTTTAGAAAGTTCATTTTCTGTGGATTTGGGGTAACCCTGGTTAAAGTATATTAGTGGAGTTAATGATTTATAGGAATTTAGGGTCATCCATGCATGAGATCTTTTTGAGGATAATGCCTTGCCCTCCAATGAGTGATTTTACATTTTCACAAACTAGTTTTTTGAAGTTGCTGTGACCCAGTTGTACGTCCTAAAGCTCTGAGAGTTTAGTGGCTTCGAAGGCTAGCTGAAGGTAATTTCTTGCCTCGGAAACGCCCCTGCGTTGTATGTCACGCGATAGCAGAAAGTTTAGTGTATTTGTAGTGGGGCTTCTTAGTTTGTGCCAACAGGTGATATATGCCCCATACCTGGCTAAGTCTTGTTTTTGCAGGCCGAACTCCAGGCCGAACTCCCCGTCCACTCAGGGAAAATCTCCCTTATGGACAGTACCTCAGACTACGCAGGAATTGTAGCAAACTTATAGACTACAAATAAGCATCAAAAAGCACTGGTCAATACTCAATTCGGGAAACTTGAAATGGGAAAAACCTCTATTCTCATACAGAAAAGCGCAGAGCCTCAAGGACAGCCTGGTCAACACCAGACCCAAGACAACAACCATCAATGTAAATCCCAGCATCACACAAATATGGGGACTACCTCCAATAATAGGACACTCCAGATACGGAGACTGCAGTGTATGCCACCTCATGGAGAACACAAAAACCCTTAACCTGGAAGAAGGAAAAACGTGGGAACAACGATCACACACAAATTGCAATAGTAGCAATGTGGTGTACCTGATCAAATGCACATGCGGAAAATGCTATATAGGCATGACAACCCGCAAGGTGAAGCAACGTATCAGTGAACATCGGAGCACAATACGCTACAAAAAGACAGACTAACGGAACATTTCCTGGCGGCTCATCACACACCCAATGACATGCAGGGGACGGTAATAGAACAAGTACAACCAGGTCTTAACACCCAGAATCGCTTATTTGAAAAAGAACAACGCTGGATCTACAGACTTTCGACACACAAGATTGGCCTGAATGACAACATTCCCTGGGCCTCCGTCCTGAAATAACCAACACCCAGGTTTTGGTACCCGGACATATGCCACCCTGCAGTTATGATCCTAACTCTCCTCCCACTTAGATTGAGGTTATATATCTTCACCTGTCTGACCGTATCAGACACACTCTGTGCACCATCATAATGTACAGCCACACACAATTGTGATGGTTTATTGGTTCCATATCAATGTGCACCCCCGCACATTCCGCCCGCTGGACATATACTGTCCGCCCAGCTTACTAGCACATAGTGTTACTAATTCTTTAGGAGGTCCTGTAGTTATGATCCTAACTCTCCTCCCACTGAGATTGAGGTTAGATATCCTCACCTGTCTGACCATATCAGACACACTTTGTGCACCATCATAATGAACAGCCACACACAAATGTGCTATTCGTTTCTTATCAATGTGCACCCCTACACATTCCGCCCGCTGGACATATACATATACTGTCCGCCCAGCTTACTAGCGCATAGTGTTACTAATTATTTAGCAGGTCCCAGGGGTTCAATGTCACTATGCACCCTGCTGCTTTCCTTACAGACCAGCGAACTATTTTACTAGATCATCTTGATCACCTTTATAACTATCACGCATTCCCCTTCACATTAGGGGTTTATTGCCGCCCCATTCCCCAGTACGTTTCATATTGAAACAATCACAACACAGTGTCAGCCTGTGTCCACGCAACTACGAGCGATCTGCCACAAACTTAGTTTAGCCCCTGGCGACACCCGTAGTGGACTATGTTGCCATGGTTACGCTCACGTGATCCTCGCTTAACCACGCCCACCCCGGAAGCCGGCGCCTAACATTAACGGACACGGGAGCGCCGAGTTTTTGTAGCGGGGCAGCGGAGGAGAGTTGTAGGTAACTGGCCTTTCACATCACGACCAAACTGTAAGTAAAAGCTTTTCCTCCACAGAACCACCCCCGTTATCGAGTCCAGGGATCTTTCGCGATCCCTATCCTTACCGAAAACGTTGAGTGTAACAATCGCCTCTATATACTTACAGAATACGTTTTCTCGAGTGATGAAACCACCCTCTGCCCTACGATGCAATAGGGACTTGAATAGGAGTAAGCCGCCATTCTATGTTTGTCTGTTTTTATGTTATGTGTTAATAAGTCCTTGTATGTCCATTGATTTTCTACGGGTAAACTATGCACAAACTTAAATGAATCCTGCAACCACAATAATAGGAATGCGAGGATATGACATCACGCCACTATAAACATTACGAGTGCGCGAGTTTGGAATAAAAGTATTACATGCCACTGAGCACGCACCTCTTGATAAGTATGCTAGAGCAGGCAAAATAAAGCGCCCCCAGTGGGCCAACAAACTGCACGACAATATTACTTTGACACAAGCACAATTTCCTGATGAGAATGGCATGAAGCATGATGAAATAGAGACACGACACTGCACTACGTAACAGGCATGTAAATTAGACCACGACTGATGAATGTTCGTCTCTCTCTTTTCTCCCCACAGGTCTTTTTGATTTTTAATTCACTAGCTTGCCCATTCAGGCTAGAGCCTTTTTCCAGTAGCTAATTTTACCTACTAAGGCACGAGTACTTAGGACTGGGTGTGCCTCTTAGGGGGCACAGACCGTCCACTTCCTCGTTTATGGTCCTGACGAATACCTGGTACTTCCCACGTAAGGTTGAAACATGTAGACCAACACACATATAGAGATACTTTTGGCCGTAACTACCCTATCAGTATCTCGCCACACCCATTTTTAATATTGTCCAGTTGCTTGTCAATAAAATTTATCTTCCCACTAAGCTAAACCAGGACAATTTTTAACACACTTTTTTTGCACTTACAGTCACAACCTGCTCCACTGTAATTCAGGTGTTGTAGCACACCCTGGTGACGCTAGGCCACCAGGGTGGACCCCGATGATGAAGCATGTCACCACTAGGTTGGTGAGTGAGGGGTTTTTAACAAAAGGATGAACTCTTTCCTTTTGGCAGCCACGCACCCCATTAGAATTTCTCTTGATTCTACATGGTGGTACTCCTCCAGAGTTTTCGCATCTCTTCTCTCCATTACCAATAACATAGAGGCTGGAGGGAACAGCAGGCACTTATGGGATATTGACTAGTAATGAGATGAATGGAAACTAGAGGCAGACGAGTTTCTTTTCCCGTCAAAGGGAGTAAACACTTCCTTAGCTTTAAACAAAGGGTGTGATGTTCCATAGACCCCTGAGAAGTAGCAACAGCTGCATGCATCAATAGCCGTGAACCCAATGACCCCAAGCATGAAAAATCCACCTGAAAGACAGAACCCCTCCCTCAATGATATGTCCTGGTGCTCCCAAATGTATGATGACCTATTGCCTTTGCTAATGCTTATTTTATTTTTCTGTCAGGCTGCTATAGCTCCAGCTCCAAACTGCTATAGGTATCGCCTTTTGCCTCAGAACTCATCAGCTCCTGTGAGGAGTTCTATGGACCCAGTGTCATATTTATAAGCATTTTTGTTTTTTACTTTGCGTGATTATTCTATCATTTCCATTCCAGTTTTCCGTGTATTCTGATAAATTCAGGAATAATGTCGAAACAGTAACGTTAAGAGTGCTCACTCTCCCACTCTCTCTCCTTTCCTTTTTTTTCTGCTGCGGTCGGAGGAAGGATGTAACAGCAACAAACATCGGAATGAGGGGGGGACGGAGGAACAAACGGACCAACAATGAGGGGAAATGCGATCGAATGGACTAACGCCAAGAGGACTATGACCAAGAAGACCCCCCCACCACCCCGGGGCGTTTCTTTTCATTTTCTTCTTCCCATGTATATGTATACTCCATGTAAATATAAACTTTAATAAAAAATTACGGGGGAAAAAAAAGAGTGCTCCTGGAGCAAAACAATGACTTATACAATCAAGTATTCCGGAAGAAAGTTTATCAGGTTTTTGTACCTCTTAAAGTTGTCACATTCCACATTTTGGGATACAAAATGAAGACACATTTCTGTTCCTGATATAAGGGTAGACTTCAAAGGTCACAGGGCATCTGGCAACTGATTGTTCATTCTGTTGACTTCAGATGGACCTTTTCTGCTCACTTCAGAGGGACCGGAATTAATGATCTGAAAGTAATGCACTTTTCCACTAAATGAGGGACTCTTCTACTAAATAACCTCAGGCACTTCACCCTGTTTGTTGACATTTAGTAAAATCCTGATGGTCTGTACCTGTTTTTCCACGTCAGTTGGGCTACCAGAAATGATCTGAAATATTATAACCTTTTTGCTGAATTGAGAGGTACTCAGTTTCTGCATCTGTTTTGTTGAGTTCAGTGGGACCTGACCTTGCACGCAGATTTATGAGTGCAACTGCGAGCAAGTGTGTGCGAGGGGCACAGTTAGATGTACCATTGATCACTAAGTAATGTAGTAAATCTAAACATGCAGTTAGAAGTAACGAGTGATGGTTCAAATATGACATGTATTAAGGGTTACTTGACTGGTGGGGCAAATCTCAACATGTTGAATAGGGCATTTCCTGCCATATTTCAGGCACTCACAGAGCAATGGGGGCTGCAGGTGGTACTAGGGGTTTGTGAATTCCTTTATTTTAATATGCGGCAAGCATAAGTGAAATTCAATCTTTTTGCCTGATTTCTTTTTTGCCTGAGCCAATTTAAAACAAAATCCAAAACGATGACAGAATGGTCTCCAGCACAAGAATTCCTCATTCCGTGCACTGAGAAACTGATGGGGATGGACTTGGTCCTTTCTACAGGGGCATCCCCAGACTTTTTGCCTTTCCCTTCTTGTTTTTTCTGACTCGTTTTTGTTAGCCTTCCTAACGTGCTTCTCCTCTCTCCTTAAGTTAGATTGGCTTATACCCAATTGGCATTTTTTATTTACGTGTAAGTCCCTAGTAAAGTAGCATTACCTGTGCCCAGGGCCTATGAATGAAATGCTACTAGTAGGCCTGCAGCACTTAGTGTGGTACTCAATTAAGTAGTACTTTAAACATGTCTCAGGCCTGCCATTGCAGTCAGTGTGCATGCAATTTAAACTGCCAATTGACCTGGCCAAATAATCCTATTGCCAGGCCCAAACCTAACATTCAGTTTAAATGCACACAAGTCACCACTAGGGTAGGCCCTGGACAGCCCATAGGACAATGTGCAATGTATTAAAAAATAGGACATGTACTTTTAGGTTTTGCATGTCCTGGTAGTGAAAAACTCTGAAAATCGTTTCTTACTACTGCAAGGCCTACCTCTTCCTAGTATAATATTGGAGGTACCTTATTACATTTGATAGGTGTTATTTTAAAATCGGAACAGGTAACCAATTCATATTTGGTGTCTCTGGAATTGGAATTTAAAATCCTAACTTACGGTGAAGTCAGATTTTAAATTACAGTTTTGGAAATGCCACTCTTAGAAAATTGACATTTTTCTTGCCTTCGCCATTTGGTGCCTACAGTCTGTCGCTATGTGACATGACTGGGTATAGCTAACATCTGCGCTTTGTGTATTCCTTCTAGACAGCCACACACAATGGGGAGCTTAGGTGTGATGGATGGTCCATCACTGACAGGATGGGATGGAGGGGCTGAACCCAACCCAACTTACTCTTGAATAGGCTGTCGCCTGTCTCCACACAAAGAGCTGCATACTCCCTTTAGTTAGTCTGGATCCAGGGTGAGGAAGGCAAGACACATGTGCACTTCAAAGGCATCCCTCTAGAAGCTTCTCTCACTTCAAAGGCACAAATGTGTATAAATACTGGATCTCAGACATCAGCTCTTCAGTACACTTCTGAACTTATGGTTGTTCTGCCAGGACGAACGACTGCTGTGCTGATGAAAGGACTGCAACTCTGTTGGACTGCTACACTGAAGGAACTGCTGCCCTGCAGCCTGCTGCCCTCTAGCTGGGAAAGAAGAACTGGATCTGCAACCTCATCATGAACCTAGGACTGCCAGGGTGACTCCAAGGGCTAGTTTGCTGGACTCCTGCTCTGAAAAAGGTGGTCCTTGACTAGCCTTAGAAAAACCAATAATGAGGGAAACTTTGTCATATGAAGGTTGCCGGAGCGGTCAACCACTGGTAATCAATACTATTCAACTGTAAATGCACACCCTAAAGTACAATTCCTCAAGATACACAATGTGTATATACAAATTGCACCTACACGTCTTTAGTTAAATAAATTCATTTTTATATTTTTCTCAAGGCAGAATGCAAACATAAATCAAACGGTAAATACATTACCACACAGAAGTAATACAAGGTTGCTCAAAAGAAGGGGGAAGGAGGTGCTCGTGCTAAAGAGAAGAAGAGTGAAAATCACGGGATTTGAAGTTTTACACTGTTCATTATTCCAAGATGATGCTAGTTTATGGGAAAAACCAGTACAATATAGCCTGTCCACGACATTTATTCAACATATTTATGTATTATTCTTTAAGTGCATGAATGAGGACAAAAAATATGGTACATGCTCTCGCTGGGAATAATGCGTTGACGTTTAGACCCGACTTATGCGTAGAGGGTGACTTGTAACCTCCGCTTGCGGGTCTTCTTCAGGACAAGGTGGTGAGGGGGGGCAACCTAGTAATGGTGCCAGTAAAGGACATCCAAGTAATTATTCCAATGTAACCTGGTGCCAATGGAGGGCGACCCAGACCATTATCGCCAATGGATGATTGGTCCGCAATTATGCGGTATAGCGCGCTGGGGAGGACCAAACTGAAGTGGAGTCCTCCAGGGTATTCAAGACCCCAACCATACAAGTAGCAAGGAAAGTGATTTAATCCAAATTAATGAGAAAATCAGCACACTTAGCCTCGTGGAAGCTGCACTGTCAGGATTCCACAGGAATATCCGTCATTTTCAATGAGTTTTTTTACTAAAGAAAACACATTCCAAAATGGTTGCTGGCGCACACATATGCATTATGACTCATCGACACATATGCATTTAACGCAGGTGGGTAGGTCATTACACATGGCAGCCATTTTTAATGGAGAAAAGCCATGTTAGTACAGTAAATTAAAATTAAAGAAAGTTTTAAAAAGTGTGTCCCAGTGCTGAAAAGCAAGTGAGTGGCCTAGTAGCACTGCAGCAAACGGCCTGCTTGAAAAAAAATAGAGAGTGGGATGAGGAGCATTGGCAAGCCGGGGGAGGAAATAAAAAGATAACGCACTGGGGAAGAGCAATACTTGTACCCGGTCAACATATTATCTTGAATTAGTATTTTTAAGCTGCAAATGTCTAAATTAAAAGCACAGTCTTAAAACAAGCATTGGCAAAGCTTGTAGGGCTTGTTTGCATTTTTAGTGCCCAAAGAGTGCACATTACAACTGATTTACCTCTCAGTTCGCTATTGGCATTGTTGTCAGGGTGGGGAGAGTGGAAGAATGAATGTTCCAAAATTCATGTCTGAAAACGATCTCTTTTAAAAAGCTACTCAGCGATGGGGAACGTCGTTTACGACGCAACTTTTAGCACGCATTGCTATTACAATGCGGTTTTTAAATCGCATTCTATTACAACGCATGACTCTGGGGGGCGCTCGAGGATAGGGAATACTTTTAATTTACTATCCAACACCTTCCCTAGTGTCAACGTGTACTGGTGTTGGAATAGTAAATTAAAATATTCACTATCCAACACCCCTTTCCGTTATGCGTTGTAAAAGAATGCTTTATAAAAACCGCGGTGTTACAGCATGCGTGCTAAAAGCATGCGCTGTAAGAACGTACATCCCTCAGCGATGCACCCATGTAATGTGATGTACTAAGGTGAAACTGTTCTGCATGTTAATGAAATACACTGTTAGAATATTGAAGAGAGTTTATCATACTTTTGCACGTATGCTGCAAGATGTCTTTACAAACGAAGGTGTTTCTAACATTGAGCAGTGCAGGACACCCCAGTTACATCCTTTCTTTAACTTACATTAACCTTCAAATAAACATTTGCCTGTTTATGTAATATCTTTTCAAAGTTAGTGTTGTGTTGAGTTAACAGCAGCCTAGTGCTGATGTTGACCGGGGGGGGGGGGGAGGCGTGTAAAGGTCAGGAGGGGCACATATGGCCCCCAGGAAATACTTTGAGTATCACTGGTCTATACCTATGACATATACATGTACAATTATTACCATCATCGTTTGCGTTGAAATATGGATTTGTATGTCACATTACAGTTGCTGTCTGGATCCCCTCTGTGATCCAGACAAGACCATTCAAGGGTTTGGGAGACATCCTGGCTGCAGCCGTCAGACCCACCGCCATCTGTCAGTCAGATAGTGAGCCATATGTGTTGTAAACTATTGATTTCCACATTGTGTACAATAACCAATGCTTTGTTAAAGGATATTAGGAGATATTGGCACTTTTTAGTACCATCTATAGTTGGTGTGTAATATGTTCCCAACCTGATCAGTGAAAGTGTGTAAATCATGCTGTACAATAATTATTGTGTAACTCCCTTATGAAGCTGCTGGATCAAGGACCACATCTTTGCAAAATACTCAAGGAGCCAAGTTCAGCGGCCTATTATACATCACAGAGGATCTCAAGACCACACAGAGCTGTAGCTGGTGAGTATGAATCTTCATAGCACATCGGCATTGAACACCTCAGTGTTACAGTGTGAACTGTCAAGTGTAGGTTTACACAAACCAGGTCACATGTGGAGCATGAAATAGATGCAAAGATTATTTGACTCGACCCTTGTATTGTAGCACATGATGTACTAAGGCCAATATGTAACCTACTGCAACCTCAGTCTTTCAGGTGCTGAGGACAATGAGTCACTTGAGGAAGCTGCACCACCCACCAGTGTAGGGCTATGGGCAATCCAAGGAGTGAACCCAATCCTGCTCCGAGCAGCTATGTCAGTTGCCAGCACACACAAGAAGAGACAGCACACACAAGAAGAGGAGGATGAGATGGGAGAAGAGGGGGATGTGGGGGAAGAAGAGGAGGATGAAGAAGACAATCTGGTGCTGGTTGAAAAGGAGGAGTTAGAGTCTCTGATGGCCCACAGGGCAAAACACCAAAACCTACATCAGGTCCAACCAGCAATGTACATATCAATTCTTCTCTGAAGATTGCCCATTCCCAGCAGTCAGCCAACCAGTCATAGCATTCACCTGCCCCAACACAATGATCAACTCCTCACAGTCCTCATATCCAGATCAGATGTGTTGCGTCTTCTACACACTCCTCATATAACACTGCCTCCCAGGCCTTCTCTAAAGCATCTGAGAGACCTAACACCCCTGGTGAGGAGCAGGTATCCCCTAGGCACCAATTTCCTCCCCACAGCTTCCCACGTGCATCCCCTCACCGTGCCACCCCTCCCCATGCTGGTAGACCTGACAGTCATATCAGAGGCCATCCCATGTGGAGGGGGCTGGCAGAAGGTCATGGTGGTCAGTGGGAGGATGACTTTTTCCAACAGCAGGCTTATGTGAGGCAGGACTTTCGTGCCATTGGGGCTACACTGCCTCACATTTCAGATTCACTACAGCAAATATACTAAATCCATTAGGTGATTGACAGACAGACCTGTCCCTTGGACATAATTAAAAAAAATTGCCAAGATGTGGCAAGGAGGCAAAATTACATCATAGCTATCTATAGGGATTACTGTTGAAGGCACCATGCTTTGACCATGAAGATGATGGCAGGCATCTTTAAACAGTTCGAAAGTCTTTCTTCATGGTTAATGCATGAAGGGGATGCAACACACCCACCTGCACCATCAGCCATCCACCCACCTGTACCACAACCTGCATGGACACCCCCTGATTGCCACAAGCACCAACACCCCTGAACATGCCCTACCCTGTCCAGTTGCATCCCCCACCTTCTAGAGTCCCTCCTGTGCAGGCACCCTCACCCCCTGTAGAGGCACCTACCCCACCTGTACAGACACTTTTGCTTCCTGTACAGGCACATCCACCTTCCATGCAGGTAGATTTATCACACCCACCCACACCAACACAGTAAACACACTTACAGAGATACTCACCACCACAATTGCGAAGTTCAATTGGTTACCCTGGTTGTAGGCCATAAATGTGTTGAGAAATGTGTGTGAGTGAGACATGTAGATTTGTTGGACCATATATGTAAGAAGGTACCATTTTGAATGTATAGTTAAACAAGTACCGATGTTGACATCCATACTTTGAATCCAGCATACACAATGAACTACACAAGACAGAGATGTTGTTAGAAAAATAATCTTTATTATTTTGGCAAATAAATGTAAATAAAAAAACTGTCCACTGTAAATAGAGAAAGGAAAACATATATTAGTCTTCACAATGGGCAAGGGAACTTATAGAGGGTTGGGCAAAATAAATAAAACACATCTGGAAGCGTCATGGGAACAAGTCTATGTGCAAGAAGGAATACAAAAAGTCCACAGTTCAAACATAGTCCAGTCACTGATCATCCTCACTGTCCTTCTTTTCTGCAATGTTGAGATCCTCTATTCATGTGGACTCATCCCGGTTGGCTGATGCATGGCCAGACAGGCTAAGGGAATGGAAAACATGAGGGGGACTAAGGGTAGCAGTGGAAACAGTAAGGGAAGATGAACAGGGAGACACATGGACAGTGCTCTGTGTAGTACGCTGGGCTAATGCAGACAATATGGCTGCACCGAAGGAAGTGATGGAAGCATTGAGGGTGGCTATTTCTCTGGAATGTGCCTCTTGGTACCTACCGGGTTCATCTCAGATCTCCTGTAGACCCGAAAGGACACATTCTGGTCACAATCAGATGCCATCATCACCTCCTGGGATGCATCTACAGGAGTGATAATGACACATGGAGGGGCTTCAGTAGAACATGAGGGGTGTGAAGTGCTCTGGGCAGAGCTCTCCCCTGCACTTTTGGGCAGGCACTTTGAGGGGGACTAGTGGCAGGGGTTACATCTGGAGGCGCAGATGGAATAGGAGCCTCAAGATTTAGGGCGGGGTCTGTGGCAGGCCCAGATGGCGATGGGGCATGCCACAGACCCCTGGGGACACCACATTAAAGAACAGTACTTGTGTATCAGCGGGTGAGTTTCATTCCTCCCCCCATCCAGAGGTGCCCCGATCAATGTCCCTCTCTTCAGTTTCTTCAGTCTCCACTTCGGTTGTTGCTGCTGATGTAGAAGACTCCATCCAGGTGTACGCACTACCCCTGCCTGATGTGCCCTGTCACTCTGTCTCTTCCTCGCTGATGGAATCAAGAGGATGTGCCCACCGAGGTGCCAAGGATGTCCTGCTCTGTTCAGTTGGGTTTTGGCCAGCCTAGCCCACTGAAATAGAAGGCAAACCATTATGTAATTGGTGTACAATTCATAACAAAGCACACAACTACATAAAGCAATTGAATATTTTGTACTTCTTTGATCTCACTAAGCAATTATATGTTATTGGTTCCAAAAGTATGTGTACTATAACTAAAATTTCTGGAATTTACTCACACATTGACATCTTTCACAATTCATGTCAGTATACTCTTCTGTACTTACAAACCCTTCACCTTCACAATTAGCGCAATGTGTGTTTCCTGACATTGAAACATAGTTACCTTCCAATGTAAGTCTACAATTGGGTATGGGGCACAGTCTGGATGGATACATCCACACCTAAACGTGGATCCAGATTTATCCTGTAATGTGCAATCTATACAGTCTCACACTTACTATCAAATGCCATTTGTTGTGTATCATTGTGTAACACAGCATAAATGCAAAATTGGGTGTACACATACAAACAAGGCCTTGGATATGACCTTTGGAAAGATGTGCTTCTAAGTATTGGAGTATCCTTTAACAACATCAGACACTCTACATTGCAAGTGACACATTTAGCATGCCAATACTGCTTTGTATGTGCCATACATTAGTAAGCACATGTGCATAGTTAGTACAGCTACCTAGACATTACAAATGACATACATGCCACTGTTGAGTAGATGTGTGTATTTCTTCCCCCTTGGATATGTTTGTATCAATTTTAGTAAAACAAGTATCACAAAGTCAGCCTTTACTTCATGGTACATAAATATAATATTTTACCCTGAGAAAATACACACCAAAGGCATGCATGTTACAGTCTGCAACACCCAAAGCCCTCTTATACCACAGCCCTCTCATACCAACACTAGTCATTGTCCAAGCCATTCCATCACTATTGCACACAACAGTTACAAGGCCCTTAGTTCACTAGTCATGATGATTTAAGTGCATTAATCCATATAAATGCAACTGTAAGGGTCATTTCCCCAGTTGTGTTTAGAACACTAAGACCCAGAATGCACTCAGAAAACTGCATTGAATGTACTCCAATGATGCATTGGCCTTATAAGTACTGCAGCCAATATTCTGATTATGTGAAAGGTGACAAAAGACACATGATGGTACATCTCTTACATCACTCAAATCATACTTCCAGTCACATCATGCATTTAATGTGCTTACCAGTTCTCTGCTGCTCATACAGCTGAGCATGGAAAGTTGGCCAGGTTGCCTCCAGGACCCTCCTGTACAGTGGGCCATGGCGCGGCCTCTGTAAGTGGGCCTGAGTGGTCAGATTCTTTAAGTCCTGGGTTTTGAATTGGGCCCAGCGTTGCAGGTCCCCCCAGCTCTTGCAACACGTTTTGGCACCGAATGATACACGCCCACTGCACTGAAGTGTCTTCCCAGATTCTACCTTGCGCTGCATTACTCAGCTCTTCTTCAGGTACCCCATAAAGTTGAGGGTAATTATTAAGCACCCCCTCAGCTAGTACATTCAATTCACCTTCACTGACAGGGAGTGACCTAAAGTCCCTCTGTCATGTTGTGGGCAGGTGAGTTAAACAGAACAGCAGGATGGTAGAATATCTTTTTAGGAGGTGATGGTGACTGGCTTGGCAGTTTGTGCTGGACTGTTCCCATGAGGCACAGAGTCAGACTGATTTGCATATGGCCATGTCTGAACTGGGGTGGCGGTGTGAGCCAAAGAATTATGATGGATTAAACCCAGGTCAGTTGACTGGGGGTGAGTGCTTGCAATGTTCACGCTCCATCCATCATCCCCTTTGGTTTTGCTTGGTGACTCAGAATGACCAGAAACTGGCTGCCTGCAATTTACTGTATTGAACTTCCTCCTTTTATTTCCTGTTTGTCATTTCCTGTAGGAATACTTTGGGTTCCACCCCGACTCCGGAGTTCCCACCCCTGGAGCATCATTTCCACACCCAGGGTAGAGACTACACACCCGAGGCAGAGATCATATGATCGGCCCAGAAAAAAGAGATTTAATGCATTAAATGACAAACAGGGAGAAGAAAAGCAGGAAGTTCAATACAGGAAGTTGCAGGCAGCCATTTCATGGTCATTCTGAGTCATCCTCACGTACAAGCAGGATCCTCTGCCATCCCTCTGCTCTGTTTAGCTTACCTGCCCCCAACAAATCACTGAGGGACTTGAGCACAAGGCCCCCACCCATTCTGTGATACTGATTTGAGCTTACTAACTGAGGTGGTGCTTGATAGGTACCCTATGCTTTATGGCGGACCAGAGGAATCGCTGAGTGATGCAGCACACAACGATATCTGTAGTAACCTCGCTGCTTGCTGCAGAGCAGTGTATGTTTACCTGTGAAGGGCCTAGATGTGCCATAAGCGGTGTGGGGATGTGTTAGTACAACATTTTTTTTTCCACCAAGCAGCAATAATGTACATCATATATGCATTGTCCATTTTTACTTATAAATCATAATGTTTCCATGCATACAACGCCATTCAACTTAAATAACGCATATAATATAATGTACGGTATATAAATATAATACC
The DNA here is from genome assembly GCF_964261635.1 of Lissotriton helveticus. Taxonomy (NCBI): domain Eukaryota; kingdom Metazoa; phylum Chordata; class Amphibia; order Caudata; family Salamandridae; genus Lissotriton; species Lissotriton helveticus. The sequence continues at coordinate 1,476,860,928 of NC_136069.1, forward strand.
TATTACACAAATGATTACCATCTGATGATCTCAGTTCTTTAACTCACATTCCTCAACTATGACCAGACTTGACCTTTACATGGATACTACTGTGTCACATATTTCACAACGACAGGCAACACCCTTCCGCAGCTATGTAACCCTCTATAACTAGTAAACAAGAGTCGTCTTGGGTTTGTTGCAGATGGTCCATTAGTGGTTGCCAAACATCTTTAGGCCTGGAGGCTTGGAGGATTTCTTTCGCATATGTCCCTAATGTTTCCTTTCAATATAATAAGTCAGTTATCCAATCCTTGAATCTGGGAGGTCGTTTACTACCCCACTTTATAGCTACACGTCTTTTTTGCGTGTAGCAGAGTCATCACCAGGAATTTACGTCTTTTGGCCTGTTTGAGTTTCCGAATTCCCAGCAGGCATACCAATGGTGTGTTTGGAATTTGTTCGGTCAGCATGCTCGAGAGTGCATCTGTAATATCTTGCCAATACTTGTTTAGGCTGGGACATGCCCAGATCATGTGTAAGAAGTCAGCCCCAGGTGCCGAGCAACGCAAACATTTGTCATCCGCTTTAAGGCTGTATCTGTGTTGTTGAGCCCGTGTATAATATGTCTGATGGATAAACTTAAAATGTATGATCTTTAGATTACAGTTTGATGTAAGTAAGTGTAATTGTGTACAGCTGTAGCTCCAGTCCTCTTCAGATATAGTTTCCCCAGTTGAGTCCTCCCATCTCTTGAGCGATCTATCAAGTCCTGAAACTTGTTCATTCTGGGAAGCGGTGTAAAGTCGTGTGACAAGGTTTGTTTGTGTGGGTGCTGTCAGTAATATTTGTAGGGCGTGCAGTGATGTAGGTTCTTCTGGGAACGAGTCATAGAAGGCTTTGATTGCTGCCCATATCCTTAACTATGCAAAACTCTTTAATGACGTTTGATGTGCACAAAGGGATGGGGCATTGTGTAGGATAAATTCCTTGTGTGGAAACAAAGTGCCCATGGTTGATAAGCCCATTTCCCCTAGCACCGTCCGCATTTTCTTTTCCCGTGTTACTGAAAGTTTAGGATGGTTAGCCAGTGGCAACACCGGAGCATATGGAGGAAGTTTCTGTGCTCTTAGTGCTAGTGTATGCCACGCCATAAATGTGCATTTAACCGTTTGTATCGTGTCTTTGGGAGAGCAACTAATAGGGACTGATATGTAGTGAGTAAGTCAGTTTGGATGGACACTGTCCTTCTCTACTGCAATATGTGGGATATGAGAGTGTGGTTGTATCCAATAGTGTGCATGATGTGCTTGTGCACAATAGTAATATAATTGTAGGTCAGGGGCGGCAAACCCACCTTGGTGACAGGGTTTCGTTAATATCTTCCAACTGACCCTGGGCTGTTTCCCGGCCCATGTTAGCCGTTGTAAGACCTGCGCAGTTTAACGAAGAATACCTGTGTAAGCCATATTGGCACATTCCAGAAGAGATATAAGAAACGAGGTAGTATTGCCATTTCCTGGAGTGCTATCCTATCTGCAAGTGATAGAGGTAGTTTTATCCATTTTTCAAACTGCTCTTCGAGTTTAGTCATGGCTGTTCCATAGTCTTCCCTAACCACTATTTCTGGGTCACGGTGAATCCAGATCCCTTGATACTTCACCGGGTCAGTGTGCCATTGTAATGGGAAGTCCAAAGTAGGCTGTGGGGTCTCTAATGTTAGTGGAATCATCACTGACTTGTCCCAATTTATACCAAGTCCGGAATATTTCTCGAATTTGACATACTCTCTTATGAGTGCGTTTAAATATGTATCTGGGTACCTGGTGTACCATATCATCAGCATACAAGGAAATCCCTATAGGGTGAAGATCAAATTGTAAGGCTGCTTCTGGGTGTTTTTGTCTAATTTTACAGGCTAATGGTTCCAACGTAAGCGCGAATAGGATAGGGGGATAAGGGGCAACCCTGCTCGCCCTGCGACTTATCACAATAGGATTCGAGGTGATGCCATTTATTCACACTCCGGCTCTGGGTTCCGTGTACAGAAGAGAAATCCATTTTAGGAAAGAAGAAGGAAATCCCATTCTGGTCAGGACTGTAAACATAAACTCCCACTCCACCGAATCAAATGCTTTCGCCGCGTCTAGGAGGGCGGCCGCTGCAGGCAGTTCGGGATTTAGTCTGTGATACAGTGCGAATATGGTACTTATATTCCATGTTGTGGACCTAGTTGGGACAAAGCCAGCCTGGTATGGAAGTACTATGGTTCTCAGTAAGGGCTGTATTCTATTCGCTATTACCTTAGCCAGAATTTTTGCATCAATGTTTATAAGTGAAAGTGGGCAATATGATTCACATTTCCCTGGGTCTTCATCAGGGTTGGGGAGGGCTATTATCAGAGCTTCACTTAGTGACAATGGAAGAGCCCCTTCTTCATATGCCTCTGCGTACATTTTGGCTAAGTGGGGCACTAGGAGGTCTCTAAATTCTTTATCCAATTCGCCTGTTAGACCGTCCTGTCCTGGTGCTATATTGTTAGGCAGGGAATTGATTGCTTCTTTGAATTCGTCTTCAGTTATGTGGTGGCCGAGATAGTCCGTGTGTGTATCTGAAAGCCATGCCAAGCCAATATTGTCTAAATAGTCATGTATGTCTGATCGAGGGGTCGTCGCCTGTGTATAGTGTATAGTTTAGAATAGTAGGACATAAAGCTCTCCAGGATGGTGGGAGCGTCATAGATTGGAGCATCATATTCATTCGTGAGTTGCGTTACATGCGCAGTCGTATGCACAGGTCTAATTTTGTGCGAAAGTGTCCTACCCGGTCATCCTCCTTCACCGTAGGCCCTGGCTTTATACCGCTGTGATAGATATTTAATTTCAGTGTCAGCAAATTTGTTAAACGTGTCTGTTTTGCACCTAATGTCTGCCAGAATTGCGGCCTTCATCGTGGCAGCGTATTCCTCTTCTAGTTTCCTAATGTCTTTTTCCACCATGGTCAATTGCTGCTGTATATCCTGAAGTATTCCTGCATGTTTACTAATGCAATGTCGTACAAAAGGGCGTGGTGATCACAGAGCATCTGAACCAATCAAACACTCACACCCAGTCAACAGATCTGGGTTTAATCCATCACCGTTCTTTAGCTCACTCTGCCACCCCAGTTCAGACATGGCCATATGCAAATCAGTCTGACCCTGTGCCTCATGGGAACAGTCCAGCCCGAACTGCCAAGCCATGCCTTCCCTGGGCCGGAACAAGCTTTCTATGACCGGGTTCTGGTATTTCAGCCATCTTCAGCCAGGCTTGCTTGAATCCAGTGGCAAAGTGATCAAGGGACTCACGTCTGAGCATACCCTGCCAACTTATGGCGAACAAAGCGGTACAAAAGAGTGTGGTAATGGACGGAGAATCTGAACCAATCAAACACTCACACCCAGTGAACAGATCTGGGTTTAATCCATCACCGTTCTTTAGCCCACTCTGCCAGTTCAGACATGGCCAAATGCACTGACATTTAATCCCCTAAGGCAATGTAATCTTTGGAGGCATTGTTCACACTAATCACTGATATGTGCATGTAATGTAATGCATAGCAAATCTTTTGGTTCTTGACAACAGCTGTTGTTTTATCTCATTATGTATGGCTTACAATGTAGTCTCAGGATGGAATTTATGGATAGAGTGTTAAATGTCCACCAACCATCATTGTCAAGAGAGTGCAATCCACTTAAAGGGCATTACACAACCGGTTGCTCAGGGGAAAAAGTGTCAACCAGCTAGTCATGCACCTCAATATCCTGCCCTCTGTTTTGTACAATGGCCCAGTTGCCCGGATTCAGACCTAGGTGAGGTTTTAGAGGTACGTGCAAGCCATGATTTACTGCTATGTTGTGCAAGACACAACAGGCTACTATTTCCATGTACACAACTTCAGCGGAATACAGCAGCATCCCAGTATGGACAAGACATCTCAATCATGACTTCAGGACACCAAAAGTGTGCTCTATGATGGCTTGTGCATGTATGTGTGCCCTATTGTACCTACGTTGAGGTACAGTGGCTGCACGTCTGTATGGAGTGAGGGGAGAGTCCATATGCAGCACCACCTGAGGAGGATAATGAGGAAATATTTGTACATTTCCCTCTTGCATCTGTACAGTACATGATGTTTGAAATGGTACATGCAGTGTCTCTTGGAGCCATGCATGTGGCATAAGGATTTGTGTTTTATAAAGGTTGTGTACATAAAGAAATAATTATAGCTATCAGACTTGCGTGGTGCTTGAGTACTTACCCAGAAGCCACATATATCCAAATTCTCCTGGTGCCAACTGTTGGGCAAGAGGTGACCTTTGGAATACGTGGCTGTCATGTGTACTGCCTGAGAACACTGCATGCACATCAGAAAAGCTACCACTGGCATCACACATACCCTGCATGTTGATATAGCGTCAGTGGTGTCTGTTGCTGAAGATGTGTGCATAATGGTGAGGTGGCGAAGAGCCACATGGGTGCAATCAATTGCAGCTATTACACCTGTGAAGCGGAAAAAGAGGTACAAATCGCTAGCTACCTTTTGCCTTTCTGCCAATGTACTGGGCATACTTATATGTAGATGAGCTTTTCTAGTGATGCAGCTCAGTAGCTGATGAAAGTATTGAGACAGGTGTGCCTCAGAGATGCCCAAAAGGTCACTTGACACCCTCTAGAAAGACCATATTGCAACAAAATGGAGAGCTACTAGGATCTTGGCATTAGCTGGGATGACGTGGGAGCGGCAGGTCTCAGAGTCCAGATCCTGCTCTCACTCACAAACCATCTCCAAGATAGTATCAGGGGGAAGACGGTATGACCTGACATCTGGCCCTGACATCTTGGCTAGACATCCCAAAGAGGTTTATCCTTTGTCCTTCTCCTCAAATCTTTCTGTCGCATGACAAGGGGCAAACTAACAAACACATACAGCGATGTGTTGAAAGGTCTGAAAGGGTTTGTGTGAGGCAACTCTGCTTTTATGTTTCCAGTGAAGATGGGATTGGCTGTTGGGCTAACGACTTTCAGCTGGAGCTAGGTGTGGGGATGGTATGTACTGACACATGTCTGTCATGATGAAAGTAAACTTCCTCCATCCCAACAATAAAGATTCCGCCCGAGTGCGGAGATTATTCTCCTAGTGCAGAAACTCTGCCTGAGTGTGGAATATAAAGGGATGTATGTCGTTACAACTAATGCTTTTTCCACGCATGCCTTTACTACGCAGGTATTACACCGCAAGTCGTTACAACGACTTGCGTTGAGGGGCGCTGGATAGTGAATAGTTTAATTTACTATTCCAACTCCAGTCCCCGTGGATAGTAGGGAAGGTTTTGGATAGTAAATTAAACTATTCCCTATCCTACAGCGCCCTCCAGCGCAAGTCGTTGTAACGACTTGTGTTGTAATACCTGCGTTGTAAAGGTACTGCGTGGTAAAAGTTTCATTGTAAAGGATGTTTCCCGATATAAAGATGCTACTCGTAACTTACTTTTATGAATATTAAAAGTCCTAAAATTTGATTTTTGGTCTCCATTTACCTTTGTGAATCGGCCCCTCTATCTTTCTAAAACGCAAAGAAAAGCCTTCCCAAATTGTCATTGGTGACCATTGCAGAACATTTTGGGAAGTGTACCAGGCTCTTCCTTGTTTCTATCACAAAAGCAGTCAAAGTTTAGAAACAGACCGCAGAGACAGCTAGGGGTGAGAACCCAACAGAAGAAACAGTCAGGCAGCAGATACCTTCATGAACTAACGGCAAGCAGTAGGGACTGCCACGGCTACAGACCAGCTGCAGGGATAGGGGCTAAAGACAAGAAACAGAGACAAGGAATATAGACCGACTGCAGAAAAAGTCAAGAGCAAAAGACAAACAGCAGAAACAGCCCTGGGCTAGAGTTCTGGCAGCAGAGGTGGTGAGGGACTGGAGACAGGCAGCAGATATAGGCAGAATCTACTGAAAAGTCAGAGAAACAGTCAGGGTTGAGAGAGACAGTCGGGAGCTAAAGACAAGTATCAGATACAGTGGATAGAGTTCAGCAGCAGAGGCAGAAAGAGGCTAGAGGAATGCAGCAGAGACAGTCAGTAGTTAAAGCATGGCAGCACACACAGTTAGGGATCACAGAACAGCAGCAGAGACAGGCAGAGGGTAGGTATCAGCAGCAGAGAGAGTCACAGCTATAGACCACCAGCAGAGCCTGTCAGATCTACAGCCATGTAGTTGAGACAGCCAAGTAACTAGAAGCAGAGGCGGTCTTTGGCTAGAGACAAGCAACAGTATACAAAAGACTGAGAGCAGTGACAGTCGGGCTAGAAATGAGCGTTAGAGACAGTCAAGGTACAGGCAGCAGTGAGCTAGAGACGGAGTGTTAATAAACTATTGCATGGTCTGTAAGACGCAGAGTACTTTATTAGACCAAGTTGGTATAAACAACCTTAGAGTCCAACTACGAAATGCTTGTCATTATGAATGTTTTAACTGCCCTCGGTTTGAGATGAAACTACATACCCACGGATCTTTCAGTGAAATAGACACTTCATAGTCATGTGTAGGAAATAACAAACACAAAAGGCGCATTTTCAAACCATCCTATCAAGATAAGTAAATCCAGATGTGCTGCTTTACAATATCATCCCTAAAAGTGATGTGATGTACTTGTTAATGCAATCTTAGATGTGACAAGATTGTGCACTTATTAAAACTACCTTGAGGTAAAAGTTGGGTGTATTTGCAATATTGCTATAACTTCAGAAAGTCCTTGTTTCCGAGTGAAAAAAGCCACTGCATTCTGGGACTATAGGGTTGATTGCTTGTTACAACGTAACAATTTCCATAAACAAATAACTACAGTCAAATCATAGTAAGATAAAAAGTTAGGACTTGCTGAAAGTGTTACACAGAGAGGGTCACTGCACTTAGCAGCTATGTTTCAACAACGGTGACAGTGTTAAATCATGTGCAGTAGTTCATTGTGCCTATTATGTGCATGATCACCAACCTTCATCCCAGCAGCCACAACAGTAAGAAAGAACTCCTCCCATTTAAACACAGTACAGGCATAGTACAGAGTATTTCATTGGCGGATCATCCGTGAAGGTGTTTGGGCTCCACCCTTTCCTCTCTATTGCGTGATGAGTGTCTGTCAGGCTGAGTAAAGGTTTGCCTGTGACATTCATCATGAGAGGGTCAGGTGGAAGGACTCTTTACATGTGCAAATTTGCAGGTGACAGGCAGCCATGGTTTGCCAGGCTGTATCTGCCAGCCCTAGGGTAGTAACATCACCAGCCCAGCAAAGACCTGTGAGGATCCTCCTCCTAATGATATGGGGGAGTGTACCTGGAGAGCCAGCACTGGGTGCTTTAGTTTTCAGACCCATTGCTGTGTTGTGTTTCTATCTAGGACCCTAATTCGATATTCCCGATTTATGCCCTTATGTGGTTATAATAAACAATATCCTTATAAAGGCATAAGAATCATATCCATATTTAGTAATAGCCCATGCAGTCCAAATACAGCAAGGCTACTCCCCTAGACTCCTAGAAATTACAACGCGTTCTTTAAACAAACCAAGCCTCCAGCAGCCCGGGAATTCCCCCTGCTTTTGTTTTGATTTGCACAAGAACTCCTGGAGTCCAGAAAGAACTGTTAGTTCTTAGTGACGTCTTATGTCCAACCTTACATCAAACCCGGCACCTTTCAGGTATAAATATACCAACGTTGCCTTAAGCAAACACACGGCGGTTTGGAGCAGAGCGGCTATCTACTTACTCGAAGCCCAGCTGATGCGAGAGCCGAAGGAAGCCTCCCCTCCCTTTTGACGCACTGAGAAAGACGCTGTCTTTTTCTCCAGCCGAGAAAATTCCACCTCCGGTGTTTCCAGTCACCCTTGCGGGTTGCTGGGAGATCGAGTCCTGAGAGAGAGATACAAGACCTCCTACATTCTATTACCAAGGTACGGAGCTGACTAAATTCTTAAGAGAATTCTTGATTCAGATTCCTTGGCAAAAACCAACTTAATTAAAAATGCAACTTACTTACTCCTTTCCACGTATTAGGCTTAGGTCAGGTACACCGGGGTAGGCGTATCATAGAAGCACCAGTTGAGTACGTTAGTCAATGTTTTTATGTATGTATATATTTTATCCATTTTAAAGTATCATCTGGCTAAGAAACCATATCAATGCTTTTACACTATTATTTCATAATACTACTTTTACTGTACGCACTTTACTTCATGATAAGTATTGCAATTGTGGCAATTCATTTCTCTTGCATGAGAAAGAAGACTGCTCAATTAATAACAACTTTTATTGAAAACGCCCGTCTCCCTATTTCTCTGCACTCTGTTGAAACTAAGTATGCATGATTGACTGAGTGAAATAACCGTCTATTGTTTTCACACGACTCTAGAGATACACTCTTTATTCTGGGAGAGCAAAGTTGTCATGTTTATGCGGTTGTCCGGAGAGTTAACTCTTTCCTGAACATTCGAGAAAGTTTCTAGTGACCTCTGAGCTAGCTGGCAAAACTAATTAAGTCTAATATAGTCAGTAGAGTATAGTCAGTAGAGACCTAGATGACCTCAGTCCTACGTCTACACTGCTGATTATATTATTCCAATGTGCAGAGCCTATTGGGAATATAGGAACTACACTACATGGCGCCCAACGTTTGGTAAGGCGATAATCTAACGCAAGACATTAGAGTAACTCAGTCGTGCTTTTTCACACAGACCCCTTTTCCTGTAAAAACTCCAATAGACGTCTGGAGTGGGTAAAAGGTTAAAATCCGCCGGAACTTAGTAGGAAGAGATTCCTATGTATTAGTTTTTGGTTTAGTCAACGTTGAAGGATACAGTGTTCCAAAATATTGTGCACCTAATCTTTGTTTCCTTGAAACTTGATCTGCAACAACATTTTCTTTCAGTAAAATGGGGGAAAGTGACAATGAAAGGGAGAAAGCTAGATTAGCAGCTCAACTCCTAGCGGATGACACAAGTCTCCAAGACAATGACCCGAATGCTATAATCATTCCGGTTAATGTAAGAAGAACTATAACTAAAAAACTTATAGAAAATGGAGTATCATCACGAGGTGGTACAGTCACATTTGTGGTAGAGGCCCATGAATATCGGCAGACAGAGGTATTCTATTCATGGATACAATTTCCAGCAGCACATGCTGTAACACACGAATTCCACTATTACAAAATAGAGGAACCTCCGGATGAATACGCTCCTTTCGAGGACGTTGAAATCCCACTAACTTACCAAGAGCATCTGCTCTGGTTTAATGGTGCCCTAAAACATCAAAATCACATCACCAGGCTCGGTCCACTAGGTAGACCAGGAGCCACGTGGCCGGTTCTAGCCAGCTACACACCACATCCAGACATTGAAAAAATGTAAAGCAAAGACATTTTAGTTGAAATAAAAGAATTAACAAAGGCATATAGAGAATTAGTTCAATTGGCAATGGACGATATAACATACCTGTAGAAATTGAAAGAAACAGATATAGCAGAATAACCATTTGAACTTGCCAGAATCATAGAAAAATCCTATGAAGAACTAGGAAGAGATCATTTGGGTGGGAAACCAATAAACCCCCAACTAACTGAAAATCCTGAAAAAAACTTTATTTAAAATAATCTGAACACTCCAAAAAAGAGTTGGGAGGGTAAAGCATAAAAAGCTATGGGAACAAGAGCATGGCACAAACTCTCCATCAGTGACTTGCACGCCACCTTAGGAGAATTCCAACAAGAAGCCCATCTAAACACCACGTATGCGGCTTTCCATAACTGGATCACTCAAGGATTAGACTCCCTTATACCTCTCAAATGGACCAAGGGACGCGGCTCCCCCTCCAATCCTTGGTATAAAAACACCCTGAAAACCATGCGGAGGGACTGCAAGACAGCCGAAAGAGCATGGAGACGAGAATACAGTAACATAGATAAATCTGTCTATCGTCTCAAACAAAAGCTTTATCATAAAGCTATCTGCTCCGCTAGGGCTTCCTTCTATGCTGAAGAAATCAACTCAAGCCCTAACCCCTCCAAAGTTGTGTTCAAACTTGTAGATGAGCTACAGAGTAGCAGATCTTCTTCCTCCCATACCATGTCAGCACAGCAATGTGAAGATCTTGCATCTTTCTTTGTTGACAAAGTACAAACCATCTATAAATCCTTCCCTCACCAATCTGCCACACCCTTTAGCTCTCCTCTACCTATCAATAAAGGCACCAAGTTGGATCACATACCAGAAATCTCTCATGAAGACCTAACTGACCTTTGTAGGAAAATCAAGTCGGGTTCTCCAGCAGACCCCATGAGACCGGCCCACTTCATGGAATCTCTGTATTTTTTGCTTCCCTCCCTAGCATACATATTGAACCTATCCTTTTCCTCAGCCACTGTCCCGACTGCCTGGAAGCAAGCATGGGTCTCTCCCATCATTAAAAAAACGTCTCTTGATCCCTCCAAACCGGAGCACTTCAGACCCATCTCACTGCTTCCATGGATATCCAAACTCGCAGAGGCCCACGTAAACAGCACCCTGTCTAAACACATGGATCTAAACAACATCTTAGATCCATCTCAAAACGGTTTTAGGCCAGGCCACAGCACGGAGTCTGCCCTCCTAACCACGTCAGAACATCTCCGGACGATACTTGATGCCGGCCAAAGTGCTGCGCTGATTCTATTAGATCTCAGCGCAGCCTTTGACACAGTATCCCATAACATTCTGCTGAATCGTCTGGCTACTGCAGGTATCGCGGACCGTGCTTTGGTTCCGCTCCTTTCTGGAGGATAGGTCTTTCCGGGTGTCATCCCCTCCATTTCTCTCCCAGTCCCACCCCATCGGACAGGAAGTCCCCCAGGGCTCTGCACTCAGCCCATCCCTCTTTACCTATATGTACAACCACTGGCGGCTGTAGCCAGAGAATGGGACCTCTCGCTGGTGTCATACGCTGATGACACGCAGCTGGCTATCACACTTACCGAGGGTCCCTCCATCTCTGCAGCTAGGTTCAGGGAGGGGCTGGCCGCTGTAGCCCAATGGATGACAGATAACTGCCTGCAGCTTAATGCAGGCAAGACGGAGGTGCTGCTCCTTGGAAAGAACACCAGACACTGGAATCAACACTGGTGGCCATCGTCGTTGGGCACCATCCCACCCCCCAAATCCTTGGTCAAGAATCTGGGAGTTTGGATGGACTCATCACTCAACTTCCAGACCCACACAAAAACAGTAGCGGCCACTTGTGTGGTCCTGATGAGGAGTCTTAATCCCATACTCGGCTTCTTTGATCCCAAGGTTCGGCAAACGATCATTCAAGCCACAATTCTGTCCCGCCTAGACTATGCTAACATCCTTCTCTTGGGCGCTAACAAAGCAGAGATAGCGCGTCTGCAACGCGTGCAGAACACCGCGGCAAGAACCTTGGTCGGACTCCCCAGCAGGTGCTCGGCCAGAGCTACAATCCGAAAACTGCATTGGCTACCTATCGAATCCCGAATCCAGTTTAAAGCTCTCGTCGTGATCTTCAAAATCCTGAAGACTGGATGCCCAGAACTTCTCCGACCACTCCTTATCCCCTACGTGCCACAGCGCAATCTGTGCTCATTAGGCCAACAACTTCTGACGGTCCCTCTCACAAAGTTGGCTCGCACTGGAGGACGCTCCTTTAGAGTGCTGGGAGCCAAGCTTTGGAAGAACCTGCCCGTGAGCATTCGCTCCCTGGAAAATCTGTCTGCCTTCCGGAGAGCCGTCAAGACCCATCTATTTCCTCCCCTTTAGGTCCCATCATCCTTTCTGCCTCTGTCCCTTGCGGAGTTTCTGTGGTTCTTTAGCGCCGGGACGCCCCTTTGCTGGGGCAGCTGTTCGCGCTCTACCAAATTTTAACATAACATAACATAACATAAGTAGCTCTTTTGCAGAGAGAACTAAGAAAGACTCACGTGATACATACACTGAGTCATCAACGTGATGGCGTTCACGTTGCAGGGAATTCATTGGCTGACAGAGCCACAGCGGAAGCGGTTCAACCGGCTTCTGTAGCCACAAAAAAGCGTTCTAAAAAACACATAGACGGAGAAACCATGCTGGCGGTAAAAGCCTCATTAAAAGGCGACTATGCAGCATTACCTCTCGACTATCCACTCAATAATACATACATAATTGATGCAAACTCCGTTCCTTTTGCTCAAATCCCTGGAGTGGGGGACAGAGTATTTCCAAACACGAACCGGAGAGTCTTATTGCTAGCAGACGCACACATGGGAGAGGGTCTTAGGCACCAAGAGATCGTAAAATCTCTAAAAGAATCATAATCAGAATACTGGTGGCCAAGGAACATGGCGGAGGGCTGACGCCGTCCGCGGGAGCTCCGATCCGGCCGAGTGATCTCCCCATGTGAACGCGGTCTACAGTGGCAGCCTAACGGTGAGCGGATGATTGTAATCTCCCCCTTTGTGTGTGACTTTCTATCCTAATCCCCCTCCGCTCTTTTTCCGTGTTTTTGCATCTCTCATCCTCGCCTCCCCACCTTCGACCTGCTCTGGCGGGGCGATGCGGTGCCTTCTCGGCTCCCTCTGTCTGCACACCTGCACGATTGCTGCGGCGATGAAGGGATAGAGGAAGCGAGCGTCCGGCGCTAGGACCACGGGAACTCTGAGGGAAGCCCAATCCTAATGGTTGTTTCAGCCGGTAGAGAACCTGCAGAACCTGCTGTGAGAGCGTTGGGGGGGGCAGCGGTACTGGTAGCGGCAGCGGCAGCAATGGCTCCACAACTCAGGTACAAACACGAGCGCGAGCACAAGCGATATACTTTGAGGGGGAACATGAGAATTGGTTGCTTGGTCGAGCAAGACTCTGGAACAGGGTAAGGTTGGTGCTGGCGAGGGTCAGCCATCGCACCCCCGCAGGAGCTCACTTTGCAAGATCAGTCAAGACAGGGAGGAGTTGTGTACCGGGATACAAATACGATAATGTGACATCTTTAGGGTCTAGTGATCTCGGGCTCCGCTTAAGTAAACTTGATAATAAACCCCCCACGTTGTGTCTGCCCCAGCCTCCCTGCAACTGGAACTACAGAGGGGGATGAGCTCGGACATTCCTCAATCCTCTAGCTTACCACTTTCAGCTTACCCCGGAGCGCTAGGTGCTCCTCTACCACTACCTGACAGAAGCAGTAAGGAAACAACAACTATACCCCTAGTTTCTACTGCCCCTATAGCAGGGGTTTCAAGAAATAGATATCACCTCAGATCCAACTCAGAGCTGAGTAAGGCGGATCTCCTGGTGACAGGTGCCTCGTCAGAGTCCGGGAAAGTTGCGTCTTCACCTAAGGGGAAAAAGGGGAGAAACCCAAAGGCCGGGGACTGGGGAGCCTAAGCGAAGACTGCAGAAGAATCTGCCCCTCCAAGGCAAACTGACTCCTTCGTTAAAATCTTATCTCAAAATCTTGGAGCAGGCTATGGACTCTAAGGGAAGCAACCTGCCTGCCCCCTTTGTCTTCCCCCCTCACATCTTCATCAAAGGGCTCTCCGCCTGCCCTACAAATCCCGGCCCAATCATCAAAAGGCTCCTCTTCTATCCCGCAACCCCCTGCTCCTGTTACGGCCCTGAGATCGATACCTTTAACCAACAGATATTCTGTTCTGAGTTGCGCCTTAACAACAGAAGAGGCCCCCCCTGTAGACGAGGAGACCCCCCGTGTTTTAATGGATGGCTCGTGTTGGCCCTGGGCTCTCCCAATTAGAGTCCTTACTACATTCTATAAGGGAGGATTTGCTATCTAAATTTGAAATATCTGAAGCAAATCAGAGAAGCATACACGAACAATGTGCGAGTCTGGAGGCCAAATTGGACGAAGTATCTAAGCGGACCGGCGTACTGCAAGAAGAGGTGTCCCTGCTCACAGGGGCTTCTCAGCGGCACGAGAGAGACCTAGAGGCCCTCAGATCTCAAAACAAGAACCTCCAAATGGATATTGAGAGAATCGAGATACATTCCAGAAGGAACAATCTGAAATTCCTAAAGATTCCCGAGGGAGCCAAGAATGGGGATGTCATATCATTCATATGTAAACTCCTTAGAGATGGGATACTAAAAGACAGGCCGGACATAGACCTTGAGGCCGAAATCCAGAGAGCCCACAGGGACCCTTTTAGGTTACATAAAGAGAGGAAAGCGCCTAGGAAGATCTTGGTTAATTTTCTTACTTATACAGTCAAAGAGCTAATTCTGGGCAGAGCACTATCTGATACAACTCTTCAGGTAGACTCCACTAAATATTTAATCCGGTCAGATGTAGGGAAGGCCACAGCACAAAGGCAGTGGGAGTTGGGGAATAGAATGCCTGACCTTAGGAGCCTGGGTGCCCAGGTTCAAATGAAATTCCCTGCATTTTTAAAAGTTGTTTGGAGGAATAAAACTCATTATTTTCAATCGCCCCATGAAGTTGATTCCTTCATAACTTTAATGAGAGAGAACTCCCAATAGAGCTCCCATGTGGAAAATAAAATGAAAGAAAGAGAAAAAGAGGAGGTGGGCCCGGGACAAAAAAAAGGAAGGTATGCTTTGAAGCATCTGGGAAGCAGAATGAAGGAGGAAAGGTAGGGGAAAAAAAAGAATGGAATAACATTAAAAAAAAAAGTAAAATAAGAATGGGGAGTGATGACATGGATGACACGGAAAAAACATGAATTAAAAAAAAGGAATAAACGCACATACACACTGAATTGAAAAAAATAATCTTTATCACTAGTCATTAGACACGATAAGGGAGATACTAGTTTAATACACACAGGTGCCCGATTTCCCTAATTAAACGGCGGGAGTGATCCAGGCCGGATCCGGGGAGCCCCAACAGGCGACATGATCGCCAATGTAGGTATGGAAGGGGTTCCTCAGGGGAGGTGGGTAACTGTATGGGTGGAAGGGGTAAAAAAGGGAGAAAATAATCCTCATGTACACAAAGAGATGCACTATACTTTCGTTGGGAGCTGGGTAGTGACTTGAGCCATTTTGTGGAAAGATGGTCAATCCGGCCTTCATGACATGTAAGATAAAACTTATTAGTTGGAATGTGAATGGCCTAAGGGATAGTAGGAAGGTACGTAGGGTAATTGATTATTTAAATAATTCAGGAGCACATATCTGTCTGCTTGAGGAGACACACCTAGAAAAAGAGGAATGCAAGTCCGTATTTAAAAAATGTAGGTGGATTCAGGATGTTCTCTGCTCAGAAAAAAGCGGCAGCACGAGAGGTGTAGCCATATTAATCAGAGCAAATGCCGGGATCAGGCTTACGAAATTTGAGACAGACCACTCTGGGAGATGGTTGGTGGCTTCCTTAATATCTGGACAGACTCCCCTTATATGTGCAGTGTACTATGGTCCTAATCAGGATGCTCCAGGGGCCCTCACGAAACTTAAAACTAGTCTTGTAGCAACCGATGGACCCTTAATATTGGGGGGTGATTTTAATCTGATTTTTGACAAAGACCTAGACCGTACCTCTAGAGTAAGATTCACCCCTCCTCAAAAATCTAGATTGGAGCTAAAAAAACATCATGCGGGACTTTAACCTGATTGACATTTGGCGACTTAAAAATACAGGGAAAAGGGACTATTCTTTCTATAGCAGAAGATATGGTCACCATTCAAGAATCTATTTCTTTCTATTAGATAAAACTCTCTTTTCAGCAGTAGACTCCATATCCTATATCCCGGCTATCCTATCCGACCATTCAGTCGTTGAAACGGTAATTCAATTTAAACAAAAGGTACAGCAGAGGAGGTGGACTTTAGATAGAACACTTTTACTGGAAGAGGGGGTCAGGCAAGATCTGGTAATCCACTCGGAGGAGTTCTTTAGGCTCAACAATGGGTCAACTAGCAAACAGATAGTTTGGGAAACATTCAAAGCATCTACTAGAGGCCTGTTGAGTACCCTGATGATAAGGAAGAGTAAACTGACGAGGGAGAAGAGGGAAGAACTCCTCCTGAAACTTAAATTAAAGGAACAGGAGCTCCAGAGAGCGTCAATAGATCAGTCAGAGAACAGACCCATCCTACAAAAGGAATTAGACACCCTGCGGGCAGAGTATCAAGCAGACCTCGATAAAGTTTTAAAAGACAGATGGGACGTGAGTAAGCTCCAACATTTCTCGTATGGGGAGAAATGTGGCCGCCTTCTGGCGTGGAAAGCTCGAGCTGATAAAACCAGGAACCAGATCGATAGCCTTTGCGGGCGAACCACGCACGATGATGACCTCATTAGAGAAGAAGCCAAAACCTATATGCAATCCCTATACAGAACTGATCTGTCCCAGAGTAGACAGCAGGCGGAAAACTGGCTGAGTAAGTTGCAGCTTCCTGAATTATCAGAGGCTGAAAGATCTTTCCTCAGCTCTGAGATTAGGGAAGGAGAGGTGAGGGTTCAAATCTCGAAGATGGTCAAAGGTAAAGCGGCAGGCCCTGACGGGCTCCCGGTGGAACTATATGGGATAGTTATGGACCAAACAGTCGCAGACTTAACGGTACTATTTAATGAAATCTTGCTACGGGGGGGCAGGCTCCTAAGTCACGGGCTGAGGCCATAGTCACTTTAATATTGAAGCCGAATAAAGATCCTGGTAACATAGAGTCGTATAAACCGATTTCTTTATTAAATGCTGACTACAAGATCTTTGCGGGTTTACTAGCGACGAGATTGGCCAAGGTAGTCAAATCTATTGTTCATTGCGATCAGAGGGGTTTTATCCCAGATAGGCAACTTAATGAACTAACTTTTCAAGTTGTCGCTGCAATGGACGTTGCCATAGAGAAACAGTTGCCCCTGACTATTGTGGCAGTCGATGCCGCCAAGGCATTCGACCAGGTAGAATGGGAATACCTATGGATGGCCTTGGCCAATTTTGTCCTCCCGAATAACTTCATAACAGCTATCAAATCCCTATATTGTGCACCATCAGCTAAAATCTTAGTAAACGGTTCTCTCACAGATCAGATATCTATTGGCCGAGAAACTCGACAGGGTTGCCCCCTTTCACACCTCAGGTTCAATTAACAAGGATAAAACAGAAATTATGGAATGGAACCTGGAGACAGAGACAGCGGGTAGTAAGACCACAATGAGGTACCAGGGAGTTCACTTAGCCAAAAAGATAGAGGACATTCCAAAAATAAATCTGGAAAGAGTTATCAAGGATACCAGTGCCCTACTCCTCCGATGGTCATCTCTCTCTCTAAACATCTTTGGGAGGGTGAACCTACTTAAGATGATCATCCTTCCAAAGATTACTTTTTTATTTAATTCTATTCCCTTATCCTTTCCCTTGTCAATAATTAAAAGTTACAAGGGAAATTGGGATCCTTCATCTGGAACTCAAGAGCTCCACAAATTACTTGGAAAAAGCTCAGAAGAAGTTTAAGAACAGGAGGGCTGGCTTTCCCAGACTTATACGTTTATTGCCATGCGTTCCATTTTAAACACTTTAGATTAATGGCTGGTAAAATGGATCAATCATCTTTGGGGGGTCTTATTTTTAGCGTTATTGCAGGACATTCCACAGGGACAAGACTCTTTTCTCTTTAAGTTTGGGGACCCAAATGTTTTAATAAAGTAAGGCTCAAAATTTTGGGGACAGCCCTAAGAAACTGGGCATTGGTCACGAAAAAGCTTAATATCCCCTACTATGCAGCACAGGCCCCGATATGGGACTCTCCAGGGATACCTGCTTGCCTTGACGATCAATTGTCTCGACCACTGAGGTCGGCAGGGTTGGAATGTTGGGGGGACCTACACGAAGGTGCACAGCTTTTAAGCTGGGACACGCTCACTAATCTGACGGGGGAACACTCACCAGGTTTAAATATTACCAGTTATCTGGATGGTGGTCAACTAGATTCGTGCGCAACAAAATTCCAATTCCCAAATTGGACGCAGTAACCAGAAGCGGAAGGTGGAAGAGTCAAATCGCATATTGGTATTCAGCGCTGCTCGAGGAGGAGGAAGTGACAGAACCTGAGCTAAATAAGCTTTGAAACAATGTTTTAATTATGGCCAGTGGAAACTTTAGAGATCTGTGGCTTGACTCCTTTACCATCTTACAAGCAGTAGTCAAACCTGCGACGCTAAAAAGAAACCACTTGTATACTATGTACAGAGTCTATATAACTCCAAAGAAGCTGGCGAAATTTACCAATCTAGAATACCATTGTCCGAGATGTAATTACCTGGATGCGGATGATGTCCACATGTTCGCTGATTGCCCTGAACCAAATGATTACTGGAAAAAGATTAGCAATTTTCTGGAAGCGGTCCTCTCAGCGCCTATGACTATAACTACAACCACCATCTTCTCAGGGCTACGTGTGGGTTATAATGTAAATGATCCCTTAAAAAAACTTGTTTTTTATATTATTCTTCTAGCAAGGTGCGAAATCTGTAGAGTCTGGAAGGACCCAACCCCCCCCCCCACCTTCCCGTGCTGCCTACGGCAAATCATATTTACCAGTAAGTCTGACATGGCATGTGATCCAACAAGTTTGGTCAAAGTTTGGGTGGCCTTAGAGGCATGGCAACTCGGATGATCGGTTGTCCAATGATTTATCCGGGGCCCTGCTGGTTCCCTTGACTTCAAAGTAGCATGGGGCGCCTACAATATTGCGAAATGGAGTATTGATGGGAAAGCAGTGGCTACTTGAGGGATCAGGCTTATATCACTTCGTTATTGGCTGTTCACACAAGGGCCGGCTCAGGACGACCAAAATGCGTTGAGGTTGCCAGTCTCCCATCAAGACTTCCAATAATGGTATATGAGGATAACCAAAAAAAAAAAAGAATACTGGTGGCCGGGGATGAGCCTGCAAAATTACAAATTTGCAAAAGATTGTCCAGACTGCAACAAAGATCGCAGTTGTGAACCGGACCAGACTACTGCCAGCACTCCTTTATTAGAAAGCATCAGGCTATCTATATGCAGAAATTCAGCTGGAGAAATGCGTTCCCATAAATATTAAGACTAGATTCACTTAAAATGTAGACCCCAGCGTTCGGCTGACGCCAGAACTGTAATAAAAGATTTGCGAGTCTTTATCGGCATATACGCATTCGGCATGCTACATTCTGACCAGGGTCCTGCGTTTAGCTCTCGAGCTTACAAGGAGGTCATGACCAGCATGGGCATTGCATTGCGGTACTCTTCTCCCTTCCATCCTGAGAGAAACGCGGTAGTGGAAAGAAAAAATGGGACATAAAGCAATCTGTAACGGCGAGGGTATTAGGTTCGGGTGATGGGTGGGTCAAACATTTAACAAGTGTCCAACGTAATCTTAACAATCTGCCAAGAAATTCTCTAAAAGGTTTCACTCCCTACGAACTATTGTTCGGTACTAGAATGCACATTCAGGACTTAGATAGTCACACTTCAGTGGTAGAAGAAAAAGCCTTTGATATCAAAGACCGTTGGCTGTTTTACAGGACTTAAATGAAACAAGAAGAAGTCTGAGTAATATAAAGTTAAAGCCAACAGCCACTGAAGAAAAACCACCTGTCACAGCAAGACCTGTCTAGATTCCAAAGATTGGGGATCTGGTCAGAGAAAAGATCGCGGTGAAGAAGGAATTTGGGCCTTCTTACAGAAAAGCAGTACCTGTCTTAGCAGTCAGCGGAACAAGATCAGTAGTACTACCGCCCCTTGCTGGTAAAAAGGAGAACCGAGTTGTATCCATCGACCTGGTAAAACCACAATCATGTGGCCAATAATAAGTAGTAGGCCCAGTGGACTCCCAAGAAATAGCAGAAGACCAAATTTTGCTACAATCCAAGAGGTTCAAAGTGAAAGACTAATCACATTTGATAAACCTGCAGTGAATAAAAAAGGACTATGCAACAAAGCCATGGAACTTGTGCCTCTTGAAACCCAAATTGCAACAGTTCGTCAAGAAACGCCTGTCTACAACGATGTAGCCTCAATTATGCTAATAAAACAAAGAAAAATCCAAAAGCAAATGAAAATCCGGAAGCGATTCCAACAATTGACAGAACTGCATCTGGCTACTTCATCAGTTTTGATGACTTTTCTGAAGATCCAAGCGAGCATGAAGAAACGCCAGCAACAAAAACTTTCAAAGTCAAAATGACTGAAGTTTTTCACCAACTAAAAGAAACATATCTGATTTCACCATGGATTGAATTTTGGATTGTGTTAGGTGTACTTTTCCTCCTGCTTTGGCTCATCATGGTTTTATGTTTGGATAGATTTATTGATGGAAAATATAGTACAATGGACACAGCAAGTCAGAACATCAACTTGGTCCTAAAGCCTCACACATCCTCTCACATCGAGAAAAGAGAACTGCCATCAGTGAACATCACAGCCAATCCAATACCCGGTGGGGTAGCATAGGACAAAGCGGATTATGAAATCTATGGCCCGATTGAGCTCTTGAAATATCTACACCAGTTTAAGGTTTCCTTCAGTGACTTTGTGACACCAAGTACTTTCTCTAATGATTGGGACTTTGAAAACATTAATAATATGATGTCAGATTTAGTAATGTCAGCTAAATTCACAGAACATGATTATTTACAGGGTTCATCGAATTATGAAGAGTTATATTGTTATAATCATTTTGTTCATCACTATTTGCATAAATCTGCTCAACCTAGAAATGTTTTAACTTATAACCAATGGGAACATTGTCCAACTCCGCCAAAAGGCAGCTCAAAAACATTTTATGAGAAATTCCAATACTTCTCAGGGTTTAACAACAGTGATCCAGAAACGTTTTATTTCAAAATGTTAAATAAGACAGGAATGAAAACAATGTTGACAAATACTAAATTGATTTATTCAGAAAAGTTTAATGACAAATTGTCTACATTTGGTTTTGAATTTTGGAAAAACAACATTGAAACAAAAACCATCTGGGGTACAAAAGACTGGCAGGTACAAGGTCTAGAAGCATTATTTAGAGCCTGCATGATCCCAGAACAGATAATATTCCTGAATGACACAATTCAGCAAACAACCTGTCTTGGTTTAGCCAAAATAAAAGACTTAAATAAACCGTCTATTCTGAAGCCCATACCTGATAGTAATAGCACTACAGATGTGGAGATAGACGTATCCCATATTTTACACCAAAACAGAACAAATCCGGATTGGAAAAAATGGTTGATCTGGCCCACAGACACTAATAACTGTCAAGATAGATTCCTGAACAAAATACAGGGGTTAAAACAGAACAGGCCAGACCCAAGATACTCCCAGAGACAACATCCAGGGATAGTTACAACATACAGTGTAGGGAAACTATGCCTTGAGTGGCTACAGAAATCCACACTGGCTGAAATTAAGCAACACTTGACTTTACTTAAAGACGGTGCTGACTTGCGTGATTTCATACTGGGACCACGCAAACAGCTTCAAAAACGTTTCATATACGCCGGTATATACGCTGCTTACAACGAAGCTTGGAAAGTAACACGAATTGAAACAGCTGAAAAAATACGATAAATTGATCGTATAAATCTGGAAAAATCACTTTCTTTAGTGGACAATGGGTTAACGACTATTGATATAATAGAGCAGGACTTGCTAATGTTACAACATGGTCAGTCCCAATTGCGTTCTATTGTACAACTTGGCTGGACGTTGCAAAATCTGCGTTCAGGCTACGTGCCATGGCGTCTAATTAACATAACGTCATTATTCTCTATCTTTAACCTTACTGATAAACAAATCAGTTTGGCACAAAAAGGAGCAGACTATACGCTTCTGAGCATTGAAAAACTTGAGAATTACCATTGACAATGTCAGAGAGACCTGTCATTGAATGGATAATACACGGAACAATTGCAATTCCGATAACAACTTTCCAGTTTAAGTATTGCCAAAAATATATACCAGCAGGCCTGTATGAAAGGTTGGGTAAAGGATACATCAAGTCAACATGGAGCTTACCTTATACACACAAATGTTAGAGTGAAGGAAAAAAGGAGGTATTCCTTAGTGGTAACAATTGTAAAAAATCACTAAGCGGTACACTTCTGTGTCAAGGTATTAACTTGCATGGAGCCTGCAAAGGGTCTTCAAATAACCTTTCATGTCACCTTCATGGCACTCCTGCAACACAGATAGAGCCATTTTTCAGACAACTTTCCAACGGCAGTTATGTTCTAATAAGTGACCACAGCTGTTGTGGCATGGGGCCAGGAAAAGCCTATCTCGTGAGCGTTACTTCCATGGTATTGTATCCAAACAGCAATACAGACATGGAGGCGGCAATATGGCCTTCTTTTAATATCTCTTCTATTCGAATTGATACTTTAAGCAGAATGAAGTCTATTCTTTTACAGACAACTGTGCCTCTAACCTCGTCCAAAGAGATGTATGATCTGCAAGTTGCAAGGACAGCTGCAGAGATACATTCCCTATTATCAACAAATTGCCCCGTGCATTTCGTAGAAATGTTAGGTCAAATTTTAAACAAAACATGTATGATACCAGTGGCATCGCACATGTATTTAAGACAATTTTTTCGGGACTGTTAGCACCCTTTGAAACAGTTCTGGGCATTTTCCCGAATTTTGTTCATTCATTTTTCGGCGGCCTGCCTCTTCTTTTGGGACTCGTAGCAGGAATTTTATTTTTGATACTTCTGCTCCGATATGGCAAGCCAAGCCACAGACCAGACTGCAGCTACGATGGAAGAAACGATCCTAGCTATACGCTACCGAGACCAAATAACTAAAGTCCTCGGATTAGCCCGGCTAAGAGATCTGAGTGCAACTTGGTTTCTTTCATTCAGACCACTCTGGCAAAATTGCATCTTACCTGTGCATCGATGTCTGCTATGCGGAGAAGAATGCGTGTTGGACGTCTGTCTTACAGTACCATCAGCAGTACCAATGGATATAGATACCTTGCTAGGTCCGGTAACGACTCATGCATCGTGTTGTCCCCAGCGGCTACCTATTCTGATTACGGCATTCGTTGACACTTCACCACTACGAGTAGGTGGTTGTGAAGTACGAGAGGAAAGCAGCACCAAACAGGTACAACCTTCTGTGAGCATTGCTGATCCAAACATCGATGATAGCAACCATTCTCACATATGCACAATTTCAGCATTTTTTAACTTGGTCGAACTTTCACCTGATGTTGTACACCAATTTTTTGCAAGCCTGTCTGATATGATGTTCTCCCCTGAACAACGAGAATAACGTTTAAAACAACGAGCACACAGCGTTCCCTGAACTCTGAATTCGACCTTCGGCCTTCCGTTTTTGATAAACACAGCTACATTTGGAACAATTTTTCATGTGAAAGCGAAAAAAAAAAATTTTCACTTCCAAAATATTTACCTTTTTTCTGGCATATGGTACTCTGCTTAAAGTAGAACTATTCTTAGAGAACAGACCTTCTATTTTTAGGAGAACTAGAGACAACATTTTACCTCAGCCTCTAACACATGTACAGTACTGTATAAATATGTGATGAAATGGTCTCGACCTTCTTTTCTGTATACAGAGCCATTTCATGTGTAATTTTCGCAATTCATTCAGCTGATATATATATACATTTAACTGAATGATGACACTGCTGGAAAAGCGTACAGTACCAATACTCATTTTCGTGTATTTACCATACACCATTTCAAATGCGAATTATGTATTTTGGGGTGGGTTGGAAAACACACATGCATAGTTATATGTTTAATATTGCTTAGTTTTTAGTAATGATGGACATTAATACGTGGAGTGGGTGTTGTGTTTCTATCTAGGACCCAAATTCGATATTACCGATTTTTGCCCTCATGTGGTTATAATAAACAATTTCCTTATAAAGGCATAAGAATCATATCCATATTTAGTAATAGCCCATGCAGTCCAAATATGGCAAGGATACTCCCCTAGACTCCTAGAAAGTACAACGCGTTCTTTAAACAAACCAAGCCTCCATCAGCCCGGGAATTCCCCCTGCTTTTGTTTTGATTTGCACAAGAACTCTTGGAGTCCAGAAAGAACTGTTAGTTCTTAGTGACGTCTTATGTCCAACCTTACCTCAAACCCGGCACCTTTCAGGTATAAATATACCAACGTTGCCTTTAGCAAACACACGGTGGTTTGGAGCAGAGCGGCTATCTACTTACCCGAAGCCAAGCTGATGTGAGAGTTGAAGGAAGCCGCCCCTCCCTTTTGACACACTGAGAAAGACGCTGTCTTTTACTCCAGCTGAGAAAATTTCAGCTCCGGTGTTTCCAGTCACCCTTGCGGGTTGCTGGGAGATCGAGTCCTGAGAGAGAGATACAAGACCTCCTACATTCTATTACCAAGGTACAGAGCTGACTAAATCCTTAAGAGAATTCTTGATTCAGATTCCTTGGCAAAAACCAACTTAACTTAAACTGCAACTTACTTACTCCTTCCCACGTTTTATTATTAGGTCAGGTACAACGGGGTAGGGGTGTCATAGAAGCACCAGTTGAGTATGTTAGTCAATGTTTTTATGTATGTATATATTTTATCCATTTTAAAGTATCATATGACTAAGAAACCATATCAATGCTTTTACAGTATTATTTCATAATACTCCTTTTACTGTACGCACTTTACTTCATGATAAGTATTGCAATTGTGGCAATTCATTTCTCTTGCATGAGAAAGAAGACTGCTCAATAAATAACAACTTTTATTGAAAACGCCCGTCTCTCTATTTCTCTGCACTCTGGTGAAACTAAGTATGCACGATTGACTGAGTGAAATAACCGTCTATTGTTTTCACACGACTCTAGAGATACACTCTTTATTCTGAGGGAGCAAAGTTGTCATGTTTATGCGGTTGTCAGAAACTAATCCCTTCTTGTCTAAATCCGGAGAGTTAACTCTTTCCTGAACATTCGAGAAAGTTTCTAGTGACCTCTGAGCTAGCTGGCAAAACTAATTAAGTCTAATATAGTCAGTAGAGACCTAGATGACCTCAGTCCTACGTCTACACTGCTGATTATATTATTCCAATGCGCAGAGCCTATTGGGAATATAGGAACTACACTACAGCTGACTGTTATTAGCGAAGCCTCACATCACCCTTTCCCAACTTGTCACAAAGTGGGATGGGATCAGCAAATCTCATTGTTCCCACCCCAGCCTGTGAAAAGTTAGAGAGATACTCCTCTCATTGGCTGAAGCTTGACAAGTTTAGCCAATAAGAGGAGGTGGTTGGATCTTCCTCTTCTGGTGCCTGAGGCTGTCGAAAGCCGGAAGCTCCCTCATGCTTCTCACTCCTACTACACGCTGGTCCAGCCATTCTACTGCAGCCAACCAGGTAAGTGCTTGTCTGTTTATATCAATGAATGTGTATTTGCATGTGCATGCTTGTGATTGGGTGGGTGTAACTGTGTTTGTCTACATGTTTGTGAAAGGGTGGATGTGAGGATCTGAGCCAGTGCGTAATTCATAAAAGTATTATTCCCAGGTGTCATGACAATTCTGAAGAGGCCTCTGCAGCTTGCACTATCTATTGGCCGTGCCACTGCTAATAACGGCGAGTGCTAACACTGCACAAAAAGGAAAGAATGGCCTGGATGTGCTGGTAATCTTTTAAAATATATATTGAAATGGTAAACAGTCTGTTTCTGTGCTATGTTTAGAACTAGACAGACAGAGCCACAATGCAGTAGACCAACATGAATTTGTGCCATTGTACCAGTGTGAGCGAAAAAAGAGCTGGTGCTGAGCATCAAGAACGATGGATTTAACCCAGATATTTTGACTGGGGGAGAATGTTTGCATTGTCGGCATTCCGTCCATCATTTGTTTGCTGTAACACTTTTCACCCTGAGTGGGATGGGTATGCCCAAACATGGGTCCCTCGCTCACTGTGCCACTGGATTCAAGCTAGCCTTGCTCAAGAAGAGTGACATACCCTGAAACCGGTCCCGGATGCTTGTTTCCCGTCCAGGGAGGACCTGGCCTGGCACTTCGGTCTTGACTGTTCCCATGGGCAAAGGGTCAAGACTGATTTGTATATGGCTGGGTCCAAACTGGGGTGGTGTAGTGGGCAAAAGAACGATGGATTTAACCAAGATCTTTTAACTGGGGGAGAATGTTTGCATTATCAGCATTCCGTCCATCATTTGTTTGCTGTAACACTTTTCGCACTGAGTGGGATGGGTATGCCCAGATGTGGGTCCCTTGCTCACTGTGCCACTGGATTCAAGCTAGCCTGCCTGAAGAAGGGTGACATACCCTGAAACCGGTCCCAGGATGCTTGTTTCCGGTCCAGGGAGGACCTGGCCTGGCAGCTCAGTCTGGACTGTTCCCATGGGGCACAGGGTAAAGACTGATTTGCATATGGCTGGGTCCAAACTGGGATGGCGTAGCAGGCAAAAGAACGATGGATTTAACCCAGATCTTTTGACTGGGGGAGAATGTTTGCATTGACATCATTCCATCCATCATTTGTTTGCTGTAACACTTTTTGCCCTGAGTGGGATGGGTATGCCCAGACGTGGGTCCCTTGCTCACTTTGCCACTGGATTCAAGCTAGCCTGGCTGAAGAAGGGTGACATACCCTGAAACCGGTCCCAGGATGCTTGTTTTGGGTCCTGGCCTGGCAGTTCGGTCTTGACTGTTCCCATGGGGCACACGATCAATACTGATTTGCATATGGCTGGGTCCAAACTGGGGTGGCGTAGTCGGCAAAAGAACAATGGATTTAACGCAGATCTTTTGACTGGGGAGAATGTATGCATTGTCAGCATTCCGTCCATCATTTGTTTGTGGTGCATCAAACACAGCGCAAATTAAGGACTGATGTGTACTTGTGCATGTGCTCTTGTGCTTAGATGCATGAGAGTATGTACACCTGGGCATGCTTGTAGATGGAATTTTTTTTTTTAATGAAATTACTTTTATTTGATTTGGTTAAATCATAAAAAAAGAGCGGCTTTTCCTCTAAAACACATAAAATCCATTAGCAAGATACAGAATAATTAATGAATTCTCGTTAAAATTGATGATAAAAAAATGTTTTCTCTTAAAACGGAGTACAACTGGTTCCTTCAGTCTTGTAATAGTGAATCAGGCTATAGAATACGTAGTTCTTGTGCGAGCTGCAAGCTGATTAACTGCAATTTATCACTTTGCGTGCTTAGCCGATTCATATTCTCTATCTCTCTTTTCTAGTTCGTTAGCAGCTAGACTCAAAAACGTTATTGCTTTACATGCCAATTGTACTGTCGAGCCTCCCAAACATTTTATTACGGCGGATGTACAGGTCCTTATTTGTTGTCTTTTCATTATTGGCCATAAAAGTTATTTGTACTGTCGAGCCTCCCAAACATTTTATTACGGCGGATGTACAGGTCCTTATTTGTTGTCTTTTCATTATTGGCCATAAAAGTTCTTTCCGTATGGTTAATAATGCCGGACAAATACAGAGTAGGAGGAGCAACGATTCGTCTCCGTGTCCACAAAGGCGGCAGTCCATTGAGGGCCAAGTCTGTTTCCATTTTGGGGTTAGGTCTTTGGTT
This sequence comes from Lissotriton helveticus, assembly GCF_964261635.1. Classification (NCBI taxonomy): domain Eukaryota; kingdom Metazoa; phylum Chordata; class Amphibia; order Caudata; family Salamandridae; genus Lissotriton; species Lissotriton helveticus. The sequence goes on from NC_136069.1 coordinate 1,476,888,502, forward strand.
GAATAGACTCCCAGTCTCAGTAATGTCAGTTGCTGCTTCATGCGAATTGCAAAATGTTCTGACAGGTATGGTTGAGGCTTAAAATGTTTGTATGTTGACAGCACAATCCATGCATTAATTTTCCTGGTCAATGAGGCTTTATCCTTTTCTTGAGATATTTTATTGATCATTATATTGACTATTCGTTTGAACTCTGAGTAGGATAGTGTTGTGTGTCAAGCTTCCTCTAACTTTAAATCTTCCATTGATTGCTTTAAGAATGTGTAAACTGAGTTGCTCAACCTGGATTGCCTTTCAACCTCTAGCCAGCAGCTGTGTGCCAGGGACTCTTCCGCTGCTGCCTACATTCTCCAGTAGTATTTTAACAGCGCTCCTTGTCTTGACGGAATCTGTTTTTTTAACCCAAATTCTAGTCTGATACGGGCTTGAGAAATGTAGCACGGAATTTTAAATAGGTTTTTAAAGAGGCTAGTTCGGTCGATGTTCAGACTTATTGCATCCTTTGTGTTTAAGAATTCTGAACCATACGTGATTGAAGGTAGGTATTTTGCAGCCACAACCTTTAATAGATGGGTCGTCGAACTGTCACTGAGTTTTTTTGGTAAAGTTTTGAATGAAAATAATAACTGTTTTGCTTTTGTTTTACACAGTTCTATATATTGCTTAAAGTTAAGATGGTGATCCAAAACTACTCCCAGGTATTTATATGTTCCCACCTGGTCCAAGCGGTTGCTACTAATCGTCCAAGTGAATTTTGGTATCTTTTTTTGTGGACTCCAAAAAGAGATAACCTTTGTTTTTTTAAAGTTTATGTCTCGTTGATTTGAAACTGTATATTCCGCTAGTTGGTTTATCAGTCGTTGGAGGCCGCGGGGAGTTTGAGATAGTAACCCAATGTCGTCGGTATATTGCAGACTTACTATTCTCACGTCCCCCAGTTTTGGGGGGTCGGCTAATGCTGAATCAAATTATCATCTAAGTCTGCTGTATATATATTGAATAGACAGGGGGCTAAAACGCACCCCTGTTTTAAGCCGTTGGTAGTGGTAATTTTGTTTGTTAGGGTTCGACCGTCTCCCATTTTTATTTGAACCCATGTTTTTGAATAGAGGTTAATTATTGCGTTCAATAGGTCAGTAGGGACTCCCCAAGGTTCCATTTTTGCCCACAGGGCTCGTCTGGGGACCTTGTCGAAGGCTGCCTCGAGGTCCACAAAACATTCATACAGGACTTTGGAGTTTTTGATGGCTTGATTAGCCAAAAGCGTAACCCCAGAAATATTTGTTAATGTGCCCATTCCAGCTCGGAAGCCTGTTTGTGTGTTGGGGATCAGTTTAGAACTGTCAACCCAATCCTCTAGGTCTTTCAGCAAGTTTGCGGCATAGATTTTTACCTCAACACCAAATGAGCTATTAGCCTATAATTTAAGGGGTTTGAACGAGCTCTTGATTTAAATATTGGATGCAATATGCTTCCCCGCCAGGAATCTGGGATTGTATGAAATTTCAGAATGTAGGTGAACAGTGATGATAGATGTTTAGAACAAAATGCTGGATCTATTTTAAATAGGGCGTTAGGAAAGCCGTTTGGTCCCGGCGCCCCGTCAGACCTCTGTTTTTTTATAGCATTTAATACTTGTTTTTGTGTGATTCGTAGATCAAGGATTGATTGATATGATTCTGGAGTATCAGATGGACCTCGCTGAGGTGTGCCTTCAGGTTGTTCAACTTGGAGGTTACTGTAAACTTTCAGATTCAATTTGCTAGTCTTGCAATATGAGGCCTTCGAGGTTAATTTCGGTGTCTGAGCTGTCCAATGCTCTCCAACAGAAATGTCTCTGGGAATACTGGCGCTGAGCTGTCTCGCCTTCGGTGTGTAGTTTTTGGCGGTAGCCCCAGGGGCTTTCTCGGCGTTGAATGTGGCATCTATGTGAGCTCATTAATTTGGGCCCAAAACTCTTTTGAATTTTGTTGTCGACCAACGTGGAGCATTTTTGTCCAAAGTTGATAGTTTTGCCGCACGACTCTCTTATTTAAAGTCGCCTTTTATTTGTTTAATTGTGGTCAGGGTCTGCCGAGAGGGTTTTTGGCCTTGAGTTCGGATTTGTCTGAGAACTTTATTTAGTTGTCTTTTTTTTTCCCTTAGAGCATGTGTGTACCATACAGACCCGCTTGTCCTGGCGGATTTTTGGTATCTTTGACTTTGTGAGAACATTCTATTCAGGCTATTAATAAGTGACTCCCAGGCCTCTATCCCTAATAGTTTTGCATCGGTACCCGCCAATTGTGCCGAGCAGAGATCCATAATTGCATCTACTGTGTTATTGTTCCATGCTAATCGATTTAAATTAGACAATTGGGTAAATTGGGTGAGGGCATTAGTTGGCTGAGATTTTTCATGAATGTTGATTAATGTAAAAGATTGGGGGTAGTGGTCGCTATCTACTCTTTCTATTATTTGAAAGTTTGTGATGAAGAGAAATAGTTCTGGGTCTACTAAAGTGAAGTCGATAGTTGCTCCTGATTTTGACGAAAATCTTGTAAAAGCCGCTGGGGTATCTTGTGGGCCTCGACCATTTAAAGTATACAATGATTGGTTATCCAATAATGCAGCACCTTTTTTGCCCGAAGTGTCACGTCTAGTTGTATTTCCATTCCTGACCTATATATGAGTGGGTAGCTATTTTTCTTGGGCTTGCATCAAATTCATGTTGAAGTCCCTGGACAATATTATATGGGCATGGGGGTAAATTAGTTTATGGTTTTGATGGCGGCAACCAGTTGTTGGATGTCTCTCCCCTTATGCTTATGAGCTGGGTGCCTATGGATGTTCAAAATTAGCAACCTGCAAGTAATAGAGACTGTAAGTATAATACATTGCAACCAGCAGGAGTCTAAGCCGATATTTTCTTTTAGCTATGGTATATCTGTTGAGATGTAAATTGATAGGCCACCTTTTGCTCTTCCGGGTTCTGACTCCCTTTTAGCTGGAATATGACGTTCTTTGTAGACTACAATTGGTGTTTATGTTATCTGCCAGGTTTCTTGCAATAGCAGTATATCATACTGTATGATGAAGTCAGTGAAATTGTGAAATTGTGAAATTGATGCTAGGCCGTTCACATTCCAAGAGCAGATTTTACAGTCCGGCAATGCTTTTGGGTTTTTATGGATTGTTTTTATTCATGCTGCTCCTTGTTGTGTATTTAGGGATCTCCATTACTGGTTGTCCTCTTTGTTAGCTGTTTCTGAGTGTGAAATTGTAATCATGATTTGTCTTGTAGCTTGAGCACCATCCTTTATTTGGCCCAGATTCTCAGGACCTTTTGCTCCTTTTAGTACGCCCTCTATGCGGTATGGGTGTTGTAGTGGGCTCGGATAACAAGGAGGTTCCACCTTTTTTAGTTCTATCCCCATGATGCGAATACCTCCTTGTGCCTCAAGATCTGTTCAGTGATGGATTAATTTGTCCAAGTGGCTGTTGTTATTTCAGGCCCTATTTGGTTTGGATTGGATTTGAATTCTATTGTTTCCAAATCCCTAGACGTGATGTGTTTCAAGGTAGGTAGTGTTTTAGTAACCTCATTATGGCGCTTCGATTCAGTATATCATGGGCTCCCCTCGATTTATAATGTGGGACCAATTCTATCTGGCCTTAAGTGGTTAGCGATTGTGTTTTAGTGTGGTCTATCGGGGACCCTTTTGATGCTTCTATTACGGCATGGTGGTTGATTTCAACATGGTGGATATGTTTGACTTGATCTTGTGTGCTTTCAATGGGCTCTCTTAACCTCTGAGACTGTAGATTGATTTTGATTTCGATGTTGACAGTTTGCGCCTATGTGGCTCCTTTCCCTATTAGTCCAGTGTCCTGCGTACAAACTACACTTATCTTTGTCTTTTGTTCCTGTGAAGTTTGGATTGTATCTGTTTTTACAGTTTCTTTGCTTTTTACGTTGTTTTGTTCTTCTTAACCGAGGGTTTGAATATGTCGTATATTTTACTTATTGACAAATTTTCCTTTTTTTGTACCTCCCATTTTCTTGAGGCGGCAGCCTCTTTTATTGTCAGAATGTTATCATTGGGCGAACTGGCTGTGCCGCTGTTGCTTGCAACTCCTTTATCTTGTCTTTTCTGGGTTGATGTCGATAGTGGTGGTAAAATTACTTTGCTTGATTTGCTTTTCCTCGCTTTCCTCAGACGTTTCCGTTCCCGCTTTGTGAGGGATGTTTTCAAGATTATTTGTTCCTTAATTTCCACAACTTCATTTGATAAGTTGGTTTGGTTGGGAACGGGTGAAAAGCCTTCCAAATGTGGCTTTTCATATAGTTGTTTAGACCCTTTCTCAGCGTCTGATGAATTTCTGCTTTTGCCTTCTTGAGCATTAATTTCCTCTTTTAGTGATTTGAAATTAATATTGGGGATGCCCCACTAATACTGTCTGCTTCCTTGTGGTCTCTTTCTATGGGTGTTGTGGAGTTGAGTTGAGTTTCCTTGACTGCCCCCAACAGCTCTGATATTATAGTTGGGACTGTAGCAAGCTTATCGATTATTTGATGGCAGTGGCACGTGTGATGTGTGATATCTTGCCCATGTTGTACTTTTATTATCATGGTGTTTAGATCATGTAATTTTTGTTCTATCCCCTGGACATATAGTGCTAAGATGTTTAATAGCTCGACTTGAGTGTCCAGCTTTGGGCATGAGAGGTCATGGCTGATCCAATCGTTTTCATGGTGCATAATAACTGATTCGAAAATGGAACTGTTGGTGGACCTTCCTGTTGTCCCATTGAGTATTGTCCCCCTTGTTCCTTAGTATTTTGTCATTGTGCAGATAGATTGTGTGTTTCTGATTGACTGGTTGAATTGGATTGTTCAGCCTCGTAGGAGTCGTGAGACACTGGCCCCTTTTTCTTTTGTGGAACTAGATCCTGCTCCGGCTGATGTGCCATTTGGATTTGAGTTTGATTTATTGGTATTTTTGAAGTAATGGAGAATTGTTCTTGTCTGTAGAGTGTTTGACCCAAAACGAGTCAGGGAGTTAAGGGTCTACCGCGGAGTATAGTAGTGCACAGGAACTATCGATACTGTCCTGCCAAAGTACTGAGTTGTCCTCCGTACTCTGCATTTCAGGAGCCTGCTGGGCAGTTTGCTGTTGCTGGTGTTGTTGAGTTGGTTGATTTGGATGCATCTGGCTTGTCCATTGTTTGGACGTGGACTCCCAGTTTAGCCTCAGGTCATTGTGGACTATAGCCTGAACAGACTGTTGGTGGGATCCTTGATGGTCAGTGAGTGAGCTTGAGCCACCCTGTATAGGACTAGCGCCACTTACGTCTTCTGATGTGTTGGGCTCAGGGTCCACTAGTTCTGTGTCTTCCTAATTTGCTATTTTGCTAACGCTGTCTTTGTGTGACTCGTTGCCTGGACTGCCCCTCTTGATCTCTTTGGCTTCCTTTGGTTCGTTGACTGCTTTGTGAGCCTTTTGCTTCCCCGGGGATATGCTACGACATACTTTTAGGAAGTCTGTAATAAGGGCCAGCTTGTTAGGTTTGGTGCTTGTTTTGATGGGGGAACATACAGCAGTAGTAGTAGGGGTGTGGTTATCTTGTTGAATGTTGTTTATTTTACACTCCCTATCTTTTTCTTGGTCTGATTCCAAACCAAGCTCCAGTTCCCATATCCTGTGGCTTGCTGAGGTTTTCCATTGCTGTTTGGTCCTCTCCCTCCCTTTTGAATTTTTGTTGTCAGTTGCCTGTTGTCTCCCTGACTTTTCCTGATCTCATGGTGGGGTTTTTCGGAGCAATTTTTCGCCTCACCTAGAAACCTGGAGCAGTGGTTTACTTGCTGCCGCCTACACCTCTGTGTCCTGGGCAAGATGGTTTTAAGGTTTTTACTTATTTACTTACTTTGTTTGTTATTACTCTGTTTATTAGGAGTTATTTAGGCTCTCCTAGGTAATGTCTTTTGGGTCCCATATCCTCTTGCATTTGTTTTGCTGAGTTTTGTTTAGCGCCAGTTGGAGCTGCAGAGGAGCTGCAGAGGAGTGGGACAGTGGAGAAGCAGGAGCGAAGGCAAGCGGGGGACACAAGGCAGCAAGGTCTAATCATGCTGCCCCTACCGGGCTCACTCTCACTGTGGCTGCCTGCTAATCGGCGGCTGCGCTTGCCACTTACTGCGAACGCCCTTGCAAGGCTCCTCTGTCTCTCCCGTCTGGTCCGCTGGTCCGCTCCCGCGCTGACCACTGCTCCCACTCGTTCACCGCTGGGCTGCCAAACCGCGGAGGCACTAGGTGGTGAAAAGCTGCCCTCGCGGCTCATCTCGCCTGCCAACAACAGACACGAAAGGTAGGCAGGTCAATCGATGTGACTGTTTGCCCCCCCGCTATGTCAAGGGCCGAGGACCGAGCACACTGAGGTGCGCCAGGAAACCGAGAAGGCTGGAGCAGCTCGCGTCTTCCTTTCGAGCTGATTTCGAGCTGATCTGAGACTTCGGTAACGTCACCAAGGTGAAGCAGCGAGGAACGGTGCGGCATCCTCCGCCTCCTCGCACTACTCAACTCTCACTCGCAGCTTGTAGATGGGTGAAAGTGAGTATGTGACTAATTGTGCCCACCCCACAACTTCTACAATTAACCAGCTGACACTGAAATATAAGTCAAGTCCCTGGAAGAAAGACAAAAGTGAAATGTGTATTTCCCTCTATGTGAAAAAATGTCATTCATCATAGAAAAGGGTTTGATTATAGTCGACTCTATAGCCAGCTCCACATGAACCCATAACATCATCCATTTAAAAATGTTACTCACAAATTTCACTTTCATGTCTTGTTTAACATTGTCATCTCGTTATGTTCAAAATAGATCAGGACTTGGGAAGGGGGTTCGAGGCCTACGAGTTCTCAGTATTTCAGCGAGGATAAAAGAGGTTTTACTCGTTTCTGGATCTTAGTTTCCATAGTATTCCCAGGTTGTCTCATTGGCAGAAGAAAAGAAAAAACTCTTAGCTAACTGTGTTCATGTTTGCTCTGTATTTACCAATTCTAGTCCCCTTCTAACGGATATTAAGACTGTTGAAGTTAAAAAACACACAGGTCCCCATTTCATTAATGAGACATGCAGTTCTGCAGCTCTGACGGTTTCACATGGTTGGACTCCCTGTGTTACCCTGCAGTGGGAAACAGCCATTACATCGCATGCATTACAACGCTTGCGATTACAATGCGGTTGTTACAATGACTGGGTTGTTACATCGCAGTACATTACAACGCAAGTCGTTACATCGACTTGCTGTAGGGGGTACGCTAACCTAAAGAATAGTATAAAATACTATTCCAACACCTTCCCTACAGTTGCACACACTGGAGTTCGAATAGTAAATTATACTATTCCTGAGTCCAGCGCACTCCCTACAGCAAGTCGATGTAACAACTTGCGTTGTATTCTGCTGTGATGTAACAACATCGTCATTGTAACAACTGCGTTTTAATCGCATGCGTCGTAAATGCATGTGACGTAAGGTGCTATATTCCCCTGCAGTTCATATGTAGAGCTGTCAACTTCCGTTGCCTGACTACGTACAACAATATAACAGCACATCATCCCTTGTTTATACTTTACTGTTTGTGCCATATAAGAGGGAGGCAGGAGAAGAGAGTAATGCAACTTAATTCTCCCTCTCTTCTAGATGAAGGCAATGCAGTATGCCCAATGGAGGTTTTCTACTCGGAGCGGAGTACAATGAGCAATGAGTTAGGAGGTGGATAAAGGGAGTACAGGCGGATGCCAGACGGGGTGGGGCAAGTGAGGGGAGGGGAGGAGTGGAAAGGGTTGAGAGGGAGCAGAGAAAGTGAGAGGCAGAGAATAGAGGTCCAGTTGACATCAACACTGAAAGGATAAAATATCCATTCACAACATTGTGAAACCCCAATGCTCCTGAGTGGGACAAACACAAAATTAAATAGGAAAAGTACTGAATCAGGATTCTGGAGTAACACAGTAAGATAGACAACAAAGGCACCTGCTCATGATAATGGAGCTGGTTCAAATCTTAAGTATATCTATTGTACTGGAAACAATAGGTCTCCAACAGACAGCTAAACCTAAAAAGCAAGCACATTTCCTAAAATGTGCTGTCAGTCTTACAGAAAAGATAATACACAGTGTGATCATGTGTATGTGGCCATTGCTTGGATACAGATAAAATACCATTTGTGATTCTACATACTGAAATGAAAAGGATTGTAAATCATTGAGTTCCAGGCAAACTATACATCATACTATCAAATTCTGAGCCAGGAAATAACATATTTCTGCAGCTTCAATTTCATTTCAGATATCTTGTTGCAATTTATTGTGTTTCAGTTGAATTTTTGACCTTTTGAAGATGAACTACTACACTTAATCAAATTTTTCTCTTTGCTATCACTATTGAAAGATGATTTACCTGATTAAATGGAGATGATGTGGGTAGATTTTAATCTGTTTGCAAGGGGCAAATTGTACCGCACAGCTTTTTCAATCAAAGTCATCTCGACACACACTGCTGACTAGTTGTTAAGAAGGATACTTGAGCTTAGTAATTTGGAAAGAGATCCTACCAAGGTATATAATACTGTAGAGTAGTGTATCTGGGCCATATAACTGAAAGATAGATGAGCTCTTTGAAGCCACTGGTAAGCATTTCTCCCTGCTCATGGGTGCACTGAGTGATTGTAACCACACTCAGGGGAGGTCTAGGGGGTATATAGGGTCAATATGACACCCACATGCACCTACTGTGTGTCCCATTATGTTGGACATAGCAAGTTCATCTCTTACACATCTCTTTGTCTTTGTGCCTACATCTGTAATATAGTACAGGCACAAAAGTAAGGTGTTTGCTAATTTTCATGGACCAGGCACAGGAGTCACAGAAATAGAAGTTTAAGGCCGATAAAGTTGAACTTGGAAACGGGACTGGGTGGGACTCATATTCCAAGCTAAACTGTTTGATACACAGTAAATGCTTTCCTATGCCCGAAGAAACCATGTGGCAAACTTTCTGCAGGAAAGCAACTGGTTACCTTTTGTAGTAAGTAGCTTGTAGATTAATGAGAGCTTGGTTTGTTTGTGTCTTTGTAAGCAGTTAGGGGAAAGATGAAATTTAGGAGACTGATTCCAGAAGAAGTCAAATTAATGGGTATAGGTATTCAGGTTGAATCAGTCAAGGAGAGGGGAGAGAGAATGCGAGATCAGAGTATGCTATACCATGTTCAAACAGATATTTTGTCATGGTTCTGAGGATGAGCATCATGCTGAACAGCAGAAAAGAAACTATAAAGAGGTGCAGCTGATTACTGCTTTGGAACTGATTACTGCTTTGGAAGTTGAGGAACAAAGTATAATCTGTTGGCATGCATGATCTTTTGAAACCGTCATTCAAAATAATAATGTCAGGGGTTACTTTGAAGGTCTAAATGACAGCAGATGGTCGACTATGCAAACTGTCCGTTCAAACTTCCTACTTGAACATGCAAGAGCAGCACAGACACGAAATGAGGAACTGTTCATGCTTGTACTTACTAAAATGTCTGATACCGTGGTAATATGATGCTGCACTCGATGTGGGTAATAGGAGTGGTAGCTTTATTATTTTAACAACCACCAACAGAAAACGCCCGGTCAGTCTAACCGTCCGCCAGTATCCCACGCAGAGGAATCCTTACACAGCATTCCCATTCTACGTTCCCCGTTCCAAGTAGAACACTATACACCTTCCCCTTTTAACAAACAAAAAAAATTAGAAAATGATAATAAGTATATAAAAAACGAATAAATGGAACATAACTAAATGCAAAATGGTAGTAATACATCTTATACCTATTACAGCAAAATCACAATAGAAAAATTAAAATCGAACAAAATCTTTCAGTTTCATGGGCATATTCTTTACACATGTACTTTTCCTCACTTACACTGCTTCTCCTTCAAGTTCATTATCACATTGTACCTCTTGATCATCTAAATTGATAGTTGGTGCAGAGCCCCGCCCAACAAGTATCTTGCCCCCACCAACATCAGATTCACAGATGCCCAGAACACTCATACCATCATACATGTCACAGGCACCAGCATTCCATTCACTATACTCATCAAGCTCACTGCATTGATAATCCCTACTCGGTGTTACCCTGTTCTCTGAGACTTAAGTGCATTCATCACCCGTACTATGGTGTTTTCTCTTTGACTTGAAACTTACAAACGGAACTGCTTCTAAATTTCTATATTTATCCACCTTCTACTCTCACAGCTTTACTAAAAACTTCAACCACTCTGACAGGATCTGACCATTTGGACAATTTCCTGTTTAACATACCACCCAGTTTAACACGGACCATGTCCTCCACTCTCAGCTTCGACTCCTTAAGCTGATTCTTAGAACCATTACCCCTCATCTTTTCCTGATACTTCTTCACATGCTACCTGACTCTAGCAAAATCTATAACAGTGTTATAGGAATTTTTCTCTTTCAGCCACCATGGCATAAGTTTAGATCCTGGTTTCCTGCCCGCAACGTTTCAAATGGGGATAACCCTGTAACAGAATTAGGTGACCTGTAATGCTTTCCACTTTTAATTGCTAGCTGAATAGACATCCTTAATAACTATGTAGAAACATTCTACTTGACTATTGGCCTGAGGATGATAATAAGACACCCTCTTATGTAGAACACCACATCTCTTAGGAAACAATTCTAGCTCCTTGCTTACAAATTGTGGAATATTGTCATAAAAAAGTTCCTTGGGTAACCCTTCACTGCAAAAAAAGTAATCTAGAAACTCGATGACCTGCACAGATGTAATTTAATCCACTATTTTCAGCTCTGGCCACTTAGAAAAGTAATCTACAACCACAACAGCATACACATCTTTGCCAGAATGTGTTCCAAACGGAGCCAAAATATCAATCCCTTATTTCCTCCAGGGACCCTGAGCATATTCAATAGGAGTCACATTAACAGTTACGGGTTTGACAAATCTGTCACTCTTCGCATAGGAAGCACACTTCCTGAACCATTTGTCAACCATGTTATCAATACCAGGCCACCAGTAAAATTCTCTCATCCTCCTTTTAGTAGTAGACTTACCCATATGGCTTCAATGAGCCAAGGCACAAATCACCTCCCGAAGTTTCTTTGGTGGCAAAATTCTGTTTCGCTTCATAACATTGACATGCAAACACATGAGTTCCTCACTGACATTTAAAAAAAATACAAAGTAAGTTCCCCACACAATTTCCTCCCTTCTGGCCAACCTTTAAAAAAAATTCTAAACTTCACTCAAAATGCAGTCCTCTTGCATAACTTCTTTCCATTTTTCTTCTGAAATGACTTTAGAAGTATTCTCTTCCACCCACCATTTATTGACATCATCTATAGTATAAGCCACATCCCATTTCTCCACATCCTTGATCTCAGTTACATTCAACAAGGGTACACGTGACATACAATTCGCATGACCGTTAGCCCGACCCAGAACATATTCAACTACACATTGATATTCCTGCAATTTAGCAACCAGTCTTGCTAACCCAGCCGTTAATGTTCTCCCCCGCCAGCTGCTAGTATATTAATGTAATGGATTATGGTCAGTTCATAATCGAATTTTGGTTCCCCACAAAAATGTGCGAAAGCGTTGCACAGCCCATGTATAGGCTAACAACTCCTTCTCTAGAATGAAGTAATTGCACTCAGAATCACGCAGCATTCTTAAAGCATAAGATACTACATATTTACCTGTACCATCCTTCTGCATGAGCACAGCGCCCAACCACAAATTATTGACATCCACCTACACAATACATTCCCTGCCAACTACATATGATCTTAAAAATGGTGCACACACAATCTCCTTTCTCAGTACATGAAATGCCAGCTGTTGAGATTTTTTTTTAACGTCTTAACGGATGCACTTTTGTAGAGTAGTTCTGTATAAATTTTCCATAGAATTCAGTCAAACCTAAAAACTATATTAATTGTTCTTTAGTCACAGGCACAGGCACAGGCACAGGCACATTAGAAATAGTCTGCACTTGGTTGAGTTTGGGCTTGATGCCTTCACTGGAAATTTCATGACCTAAATATTCAACTTTGTGCTGCCTAAATTTACATTTTGAGGATTTCAAAGTGAGTCCTTTATCCTGCACAATTTTCAATACTTCTATGTTTTTGTCATGTTCATCAAATGTTCTTCCAAAAATTAAATATCATCCTGGAAGGCAATAGTTCCCTTAATACCTTCCAATACCTCTTTCATCAACTGCTGAAAAAGGGAGGCAGCACTTGCCAACCCAAATGGCATTCCCTCTGGTGTTACAAATGCTGTTAAACGTTTGGATTCCTCATGCAATTCCACCTGGTGGTATGCAATTGCTAAATCAATAGTGGAGAAAACAGAAGCACCAGATAGCGTAGATATTGATTCATGTATATTAGGAAGAAGGTGTTTGTCAATCCAAATCTCCTTTTTAAACTACATAAATCCACGCACAAATGGAGATCCCCTGTACTTTGAAGAGATAACACAATGGGAGACACCAAAGGAGAGGATTATATGGCCTCCATTATTTCCCTTTTAATCACATCTATTTAACATAACCTTAAGTTTATCACAATAGGCCAAAGGTACATTTCTAACCATGTGCATAACAGGTATCGCCCCATCATTAAGTATAATTTTGTGGTTGAATTTGAAGTATTTTTCCAGACTCCCACCAAAAAGTTTTGGAAACATTTCTTAATCCCACTGACCCTTCACTGTCGACTGTAACAACATAAACCGGTGGAGCAGCATTGGGATTTAATCTTATGCCCTTTTCTTGTTGATAAGGTCATCTCAAAATAGACACTCCTTTAGTTGCCACGTAATTTCCCCCTTGTTCTTCTTCCTTCAAATTCCAAATCTGCCCATATAAACACTTCCAAATCGATGTTGGGTCCTGAGTAGCCACCAGGTTGAATATGCAGTGGAATACATGTTCCTCACCCCACAAATCATCAAACAATCTCTTACCAATAATGCTGTACCAAACGCATAACTCTACCATCATAGTTACAGATTTACCTTCAATTACTACCGTAGATCTGGGAAAACCTTTGCAATTGACATTACCAACACATAAAAGAGAATTGAATTCAGCAGATACTTCATCCTCATCATTTGTAAAGTGATTGACCTTTTGAAATGATTTGCATACTTTCTTAAAATGACCTCTTTTTTACATTTGACCCATAGTTTGTCCCATGTAGGGCACCCTTTACAACTAACCACATGGTTCAAGCTGCCCCACCTATAACAAATGATAGTATTTTTTTCCCATAACATTTCATATCAAATGTTTTCATCTCGGAATCCATCTTAATAGGAATGATCTGATTCTTCTTCTCCCCATTAGATTTCTTACTACTGAAACTTCAGTACCAGTATCTTGAACTCTGTTCTCATTAACACATTTCTCAGATTGTTCAATGGCCTTTGCTATATTAACCAGAGTACTTAGAGAATATTTATTACCCAACCATAATCTTTCTTGAATCTTTTTACTTATAGGCTTCATCATTATTTGGTCTCTTAATACTTGTTCATAAGTAATGGTTTCAAAAGCACATGACCCTGCCAAAGTACATAGTGCAGATACATGATCTTCTAGTGGATGAGCCCTATCATTTGTGAATTTACAGCTTGATTAACAGAGGTACACTGTCCACAAACTTAACACACACAAACAAAATATCTATCATGCTGGCTTATTAGACTATAACTATCATGTTGGCTTCTTTGACTATGTTTCTCAAAAAGTTTACTTACCATGACTGACAAGAAATCTCCTCCGCCATTTCCACTGCTCGTTTTTTCTGCTATGAATACATCATATATGAAGAATCTAATGACAGGGGCCCAAGCTTACCCCCGAAGAGCTGGATATTGTGGCTGAGGGGACCTTAGCAAAATTTGCTCTGGTATATGACTCACCACATAAGTAGGAAGAGCAGTAATGTAGGAAATGTGGGCCCCTGACGTCATCTGCTTGGAAATATAATTAAAATTTAATGAAATGATTTTAATTTTTTTGTCATGCCGGTTTTGGCTGCTTGATTCATAATTCTAACTGTGACAAAAGCCTCATCCATAGTTTGCCATTAGCTCTATTGAATTTTTAATTAGCAGAGACGTTATGCACCACAATTTGACATTTGGTTTCAGTGGTTAAGAAATAAGAACCCCTTTGGTTCTCTGCCAACATATCATTTCAACAACAATGGGCCTCATTTTGATGTCGGTGGGACTGCCATCGACAGGCCTTCCATGGGGTCCCACCGAAATCCAGGCCTTCGGTCCGACTGCTGCATTACGATGCGAACGGTCAGTCAGCAGTGGCCTGAGGGACAGACCATCACCTCTGAAAGGCTCAAGGAGCCGAATGGGGTCAGTCGGACACTAACCCTACAATGAAAGTGGTGCCTGCGCAGGCACCGCCATAGGAATTAGGATGTCCATTTCCCACAGCCTTGTAATGTTGGGCCCACTGCCACGAAAATTCCATCGTAAAGAGGATCAATGTTACATACTGTCAGACTGGTAGTATGGAAGAAATTAGAGGCTGCACATAAATTTACCAATTGCTTTTATGCCTTGGCAGACTGTACTTTATTCCTCCGGGGCACTATAGGGATGTGTTGTGTTGTTATAGCGGACAATTTTCCTCATAATCATAGATTTGGGCCTGCTTCTAAATATATGTATGGCTTTAGAGGAGTTTATGCCACACTACCTCCTCTAAAGATGCTTTAGTTTGTTCCAGTATACTCTTTCATATATATCCACACCAACATTTTAATTGCTCAAATCAAGATTACATTATTTAGACATATAATATTATTTCACTAACATGCTGAATTAAACACTAGAAAATTCAGTGTTCCTCTGTTTCCTCTGTTTAGGAGCACTAGACATCACCAGGTTGTCCAAAATATGTTACATCTGATGTACAAAATTACCTAAAAATGCTAAAACGTCTGAGTTGTTTACTCTGCTGTCACAATGTCCTTTAGCTCTCAGGTAAAATTATGTGGTATGCCAGCAAAGGCAGTGTAGGTTGTTGTCAAAAAAATTGTCTTGCAGTTTATGAAGAGTTGATGACACATATTTTATTTTTGTTGACAATATACTCCACAATATTACAGTCCCATGTCAATAAAAATATGGTACTTTAAAATATGTAACTTGTAATACAGCAAACCAGATATTTAAAACCTATGGACAAGTTACTGAGTCCATCAAAATAAAAATAAAAAATACAAAAAATTGAATCTTTTTAAAATGTATTTTTCTTACAAAAATGTTTAACTTCTAAATGAAAACAATAGATATAAACCTTTATTGCTTTTTGTTTAATGGACTCAGGTGGCTGTTTAATTTACATGCTGGGAAGATAATTAGAGCAGGCACGGTCACAGTCTAACCACATGACCATTACAAGAAATTGGCAGTGGCATTTTGGATCTGGTTTTTGTTATTTCAAAAGTATTTATTGATTGAAAGTCAATTTAATTTTATGTAAATGTTAAAATCTTCACCTGATACGATTAATAATGTTAATTATTTTCCTCATCCACTATGTAGACCATTGCTCAGGTCAAGGAGAGGACCTGGTGGACTATGGATAAAAAGTGAGTATGCCCTGCTAGTCTAGCATTGTTGTAGCATCCATGTGTGAAAATACTGGAAGAGCTCCACTGGTGGAAATGTGTGAGAGAATTAAGTCACTTCATTCAAAGTCCTTGACAAATTGCGACAAAGTCAATAAAGTGAGTTTCATAGGACAAAAGTATTTTTTATGAGGCTTCTGCAAAATTTCCTTTGCGCCAGCGTAGTCTAGCAAAAGTTTAGTAATTTCACAGTTCTCTTTTTACGCAAAGTTCCTGAAACTATGCTATTCTGCCAGGTCACATTATTACATTTAATTCACAGGTTAAATTTTCTGTGACTGCAGGAACAACGTGAAGAACAGAACTTGTGAGGATGTTGTATGCAGTGCTTTTTTTGCCCTGTGCTTTGAAACAACATGAATTACCACATCCAAAGTGGGCGCTGGTTGCATTTTACATTGAAATACAGCTCTACATACAGCATTATATGCCAGTTTTGAATTGTGTTCAATTATACTTTATTTCACATAATTTCTCTGAAATTTCATGTAATATTGCAAAAGCAAATTCTGCAACTTTTCCACACCCCTACTTTTTAGAACTTAAACAATTAAGGAGTTTATGGACTGAAAAATTGCCGTGCAACTTATTATAATGATATTAAATCAATCAATCAAGCATTTGTAAGGCGTGCTATATACCCGTGAGGGTCTCAAGGGGTTTGGGGGGGGCGCTACTGATCAAAGAGCCAGGTCTTGAGAAGTCGTCTGAAGGCCGGCAGATCCTGGGTCTGTCGTAGGTTGGTAGGAAGAGTGTTCCAGGTCTTGGCGGCGAGGTAGGAGAAGATCTGCCGCCGGCGGTGGTTTTCCGGATGCGGGGGACTGTGGCGAGGGTAAGGTTGGTAGAGCAGAGGTTGCAGGTGGGAGTGTAGAAGCTGAGTCGGTCGTTGAGGTATGCAGGTCCGGTGTTGTGTAGGGCTTTGTGTGCGTGAATGAGGAGCTTGAAGGTGATCCTCTTGTTGACGGGGAACCAATGGAGGCCTCTCAGGTGGGGTGTGATGTGGCTTCGGCGGGGGACATCGAGGATCAGTCGTGCCGAGGCGTTCTGGATATGTTGCAGCTGTTTCAGGAGCTTGGTTGTTGTTCCTGCGTAGAGGGCGTTCCCGTAGTCCCGTCGGCTGGTGACGAGGGCCTGGGTCACGGTTTTTCTCGTGTTGGGGGGATCCATTTGAAGATTCTGAGGAGCATTCAGAGGGTGTTGAAGCAGGACGCAGAGATGGCGTTGACTTGCTTGGTCATGGAGAGGGCAGAGTCGAGGATGATCCCCAGGTTGCCTGCGTGGTTGGTGGGTTCTGGGGCTGTTCCTAGTGATGTAGGCCACCAGGAGTCGTCCCAGGCTGATGGGGTGGGGCCGAGGATGAGGACCTCTGTCTTGTCTGAGTTCAGCTTCAGCCTGCTTTCCTTCATCCAATCGGCGACGGCCTTCATTCCTCTGTGGAGGTTGGCTTTGGCGGTGTGGGGGTTTTTGGTGAGGGATATGATCAGCTGGGTGTCGTCAGAGTACGAGATGATGTTGAGGTTGTGTTGTCGTGCGACGTGGGCGAGTGGTGCCATGTAGATGTTGAACAGCGTCGGGCTGAGGGAGGATCCCTGTGGGACGCCGCAGATGATATCGGTGGTTTTGGATCGGAAGGGAGGGAGGCAGACGCTCTGCTTTCTGCCAGAGAGGAAGGATGTGGTCCAGGCTAGGGCCTTTTCTTGGATTCCGGCGTCCTGGAGGCGTGCTGTTAGGGTGCGGTGGCAGACCATGTCGAATGCTGCTGATAGGTCTAGCAGGATGAGGGCTGTTGTTTCTCCTTTGTCCATCAGGATCCTGATGTCATCAGTGGCTGCGATGAGGGCGGTCTCGGTGCTGTGGTTGCTGCGGAAGTCCGACTGGGAAGGGTCCAGGATGTTGTTGTCTTCAAGGTAGCGGCTCAGCTGTTTGTTGACAACCTTCTCTGTGACTTTCACTGGGAAAGGCAGCAGGGAGATGGGCCGGAAGTTCTTGAGGGCATTGGGGTCCACTTTGGGTTTCTTCAGTAGGGCGTTGATCTCGGCGTGCTTCCAGCTCGTCGGGAAGGTTGCTGTCGCGAAGGAGGTGTTGATAGTTTTCCGAAGATGGGGTGCGATGACTGTGTTGGCTGTGTTGAAAACGTGGTGAGGGCAGGGGTCAGATGGGGATCCGGAGTGGATGGAGTTCATGGTCCTGATGGTGTCTTCATTGCTGACGCAGGACCAGGTGGTCAAGCGACTGGTGTGGGTGGGGGTCGAAGGGGTAGTGGTCTCAGCGGTGGGTATGGGGGTGTCGGAGTTGAAGCTGTCGTGGATGTCGGTGATCTTGCGGTGAAAGAAAGTGGCCAGTGAGTCGCACAGGTCTTGTGATGGTGGGATGTTGTTGGTGTTGGAGCTGGGGTTGGAGAGTTCTTTCACGATGCTGAAGAGCTCTTTGGTGTTGTGTGCGTTGTTGTCTAGGCGGTCCTTGAAGGCGGTCCTTTTGGTGGTTCTGATGAGTTGGTGATGTCCGCGGGTGTCGTTCTTGTGGGCGGTGTCGCTGTTTGGAGTTCGATCTCGGAGCCATTTCTTCTCCAGTTTTCAGCTGGTGCGCTTGGAGGTTCGGAGGTCTTTGGTGAACTATGCGGCTTTCTTGTTGGTGTAGTTGGTAGCGGAGGTCTTGAGTGGGGCGAGGGTGTCGGTGCAGTCATTGATCCACTGTTTGAGGTTGATGGCGGCGGTGTGGGGGTCGGTGGGGTCCCCGGGTGGTCTCAGGGCAAGGGTGGTGGTCAGTTGATCCTTGGTGACCTTGCCCCAGCAGCGGCGTGGCAGCTGTTGGTTATGGTGGTGCGTGGTGGGTTTCTTGAAGGTGAAGTGGACGCATCTATGGTCGGTCCAGTGAGGTTCGGTGATGTGCTTGAAGGTGACGTGGGGACTTGCAGAGAAGATGGGGTCCAGTGTGTGCCCGGCGATGTCGGTGGCTGTTGTCACGAGCTGTTTGAGTCCAAGGTTGGTGAGGTTGTCGATCAGGGCGGTGGAGTTGGCGTTGTTGTTGTTCTTGAGGTGGAAGGTCAGGTCCCTGAGGAGCATGTAGTCCGTGGAGGTAAGGGCGTGGGTGCTGATGAGGTCGGCGATGGTGTCGCTGAACTGTGGTCGGGGTCCGGGGGGTCTGTAGACGAGTGTTCCTCTGAGTATGGTGTTGTGGTCGGTGTGGATCTGGAAGTGCATGTGCTCGGCGGTGGTGAGGGTGTCGTCGGTGTGGGCAGTGTCGCTGTCTGGAGTTCGGTCTCGGAGCCATTTCTTCTCGAGTTTTCGGCTGGTGCGCTTGGAGGTTCGGAGGTCTTCGGTGAACCATGCGGCTTTCTTGTTGGTGTAGTTGGTAGCGGAGGTCTTGAGTGGGGCGAGGGTGTCGGCGCAGTCGTTGATCCACTGTTTGAGGTTGATGGTGGCGGTGTAGGGGTCTGTGGGGTCCCCGGGTGGTCTCAAGGCGAGGGTGGTGGTCAGTTGATCCTTGGTGACCTTGCACCAGCAGCGGCGTGGCAGCTGTTTGGTGCGGTGGTGCGTGGTGGGTTTCTTGAAGGTGAATTGGACGCATCTGTGGTCGGTCCAGTAAGGTTCGGTGATGTGCTTGAAGGTGACGTGGGGACTTGCAAAGAAGATGGTGTCCAGTGTGTGTCCGGCGATGTGGGTGGCTGTTGTCACGAGCTGTTTGAGTCCAAGGTTGGTGAGGTTGTCGATCAGGGCGGTGGAGTTGGCGTCGTTGTTGTTTTTGAGGTGGAAGTTCAGGTCCCTGAGGAGGATGTAGTCCGTGGAGGTGAGGGCGGGGGTGCCGATGAGGTCGGCGATGGTGTCGCTGAACTGTGGTCCGGGTCCGGGGGGTCTGTAGACGAGTGTTCCTCTGAGTGTGGTGTTGGGGTCCGTGTGGATCTGGAAGTGCATGTGCTCAGCGGTGGTGAGGGTGTCGTCGGTGTTGGTCGAGACTCGGAGGGTGCTTTTGTGGATGATGGCGATTCCTCCTCCCATTCCGTTGGTGCGGTCTCTGGGGGAGATCTTGTAGCCTTCTGGGATGGCTATGGCGACATCTGGTGCCGAGGTGGTGTTCAGCCAGGTCAGGAAGGCGACGTCAGGGGTGGTTGAGTCTAGGAGGTCCCAGAGTTCAATGGCGTGCTTGCGGGCGGAGCGAGTGTTGAGGAGGATGCATCGGAGGTGGTTGGGTTCTTTGGTTGATGGTTTGGTGGGCCGGATGCTGGTGAAGCTGCAGTTACGGCAGGTTAAGGGGCCTTGGGTGTGCTTCGGGGCGGCCTGGTGTCAGGAGTGGTTTTGTCCGGCGTTGTGTGTGTGGAGGGTGCTGGAGTCGTAGTGCAGTCTGGTGTTGTGGCGGGCTCGGGGTCCAGGGGTTCTGGAGCTGGGCGTGGTACAGGTGCGGAAGGGCGCTGACAGGCTTGCCTTTGGCGCGCCTTCGGCGCACAATCGGCGAGCCCACTACGCGTCCTGTCGGTGGTCGCCATTAAAGGCGGAGGGGAGGAGGCGGGAGCGGGGTGGCGAGGGGGCGTGGCCATAGGGAAGCGTGGGAAAAGGTCAGGGACACAGAAGGCAAGAGGGGGGGTGGGGAGGTGGCTGAGGGCTGTGACGGCATAAAAAATACAGAGGGGAAAAGTACAATAAACGAAATGGCAGGAAGAACAGCAGTAGAAAATACAGTAATTTACAGTGAAAGACAGCCTTCAGCAGAGCGCTGGCGGGGCTCCGGGGGCTCGAACCCTGCCGGGAAGTTGATTTTTATCATCCATCCAAATTACTGAATAAATTAGTGTTTAATTAATGTTAAAATAGATCTTTTGAAGGTTTTCCATGTATTGCCGTTGAGGTCAATGGCTACACATACCCCAAAGGGACTGCTTGTGCCTCTAATAATTTTTTTACCCTAGTCCAAGGGTTACTGGGTGTCCCCTTATTTTCTAAGGGCTAAATAAGGCCCATTCTTTCTTCTTGATTCATAGTAGGAGGCTTTAAAATAAATGGGTTGTTCTGTAGGGGTTAACAGAGGCAGATCTCATAATAGCCTGGCTTTTAATATATGCAGTTTTACCTGGCAATGTGAATTGACGATATCTATTGTTAGGCAGCCAACTTCCATTGGTGATAGATAACATCAGACGTTTCTAATTTGTTGACAGTTCACCCATCTGCTGTCTTTGTGCACCATTGCCTAACTGTGCACCCATAAATTTGGGTGTTGTGACATTTAGCAAAAAATCACATTAACTTATTATGGTTGATGTTTGTCGTTGTTTCATTGTTACATCTGCCATTACAAATCAATCAATAGTATATTGTGTATATGAATGTCTTACACACTAAAAACTTTATTTTTCTTACCATCATTTAAATACTATGGCATAGATGCATTAAGATAAAATTCGCTTGCAAAGGTGCAGATTCTCAGAATCTGCCCCTTTGCGACCAGTATTTTTGCATTTGGGATGCATCATCCCAAATGCAAAAATCGCAAATTAAGAAATCGCAAAATTCCGATTACTTGCATTTAAGGAATCTCAAATTGAGATTCCTTAAATGCAATGCATTAAAGTTTAAAAAATAGCGTTTTCGCTAATAGGGATCGCAAATTACCATGAAGTTGAACTTCACGGTAATTTGCAAAAACTTTGAAAAAAAGCACTAAAGTGAATTTTTCAAAGTTTCATGCTGCGCACATACATGCCCTAAGGGCATGTGTGTGCGCAACATATGTGCACAGATCAATTTCAGGGGTGCAACAGGGTGTTCTTTGGACACTCCTGCACCCTTGAAATCGCATTCTCAATTTGCGATTCGCAAATTGCAATTCGCAAATTAAGAATGTTTTCCCATTCATTCCTATGGGCCTCTAGGCCCATAGGAATGAATGGGGAGGTATTCCTTAATTGCGACTCGCAATTTACGAGTCGCAATTAACACATTTTAAGAAATCACTATTTTTTTTGTGATTTCTTAATGCATTGCATTTTTCTATTCCTTAATAGCGAATCGTTATTTTTTGCTATTAAGGAATAGCAAAATGGGTTCTTGATGCATCTGGGGGTATGTGCTTTGGCCCATTGGAAACATTGTGCTCTAAATATTGATTTTGACCTGGGTATGGGAAGATATCACATGTATTCCTTGGGACTGATGAGATGTTTAGCATTTGTTTGTCATTTGACAGCTTACATGGCATGTATCTGACATGTACCAGTTACTTTTATGTTTAAATGTGTTTATTGTGCTGCAAGTTCAGTTCAAAATTCACTTTACCCACTGGATTGGCGTCAACATTCGGCCCACCCAGCGCTTATACAGCCTTTAGTAATAAATCGGGTTATTGAAAGAAAACAACAATTAAACACTTTACCCCAAACCCCTCCACTCCCCGAACTACCCACCCACCACCCTTGTTCTAGGTCCAATTGCCGTCAACTACCAGTTACTTTTAAAGCATCATAGTTATGGAGATGTCACTTTATGCCTTTAATCTAGAATCTTCCACACATCCTGATGGGGAAGCAGGAACCTCAGCTATGAAAGCAGTGGAGCCGCCACTGGAGTCAGAGGGAGGAGCCAGAGGAAAATAGGTAAGCAGTGACGTAGTAGGGTATGGGGCTGGCATGGATTCCAGCTCAGTGTTCGGTCTGTAAGTGAGTTAGAGGATTACTCACATTACCCTGACCAGTCCCTTGAGGTGGCAGCAAAGACAGTGCCATCAACTTACAGAGCTTCCACCATCACTAAACTCCAGTGTAATGTTCTATAAGGTGGTGTGATCCCAAGTAATGTCTGCCACTTCTTGTTATGAATGTGATGCCTATTGTTTGCTATAATGAGATGTTGCAAAAACAAGATTTCCATTTGGGTATAAATCTTGTCACATGAGCACGAGTACAATCCTAGAAGGATTTTCCAAACATGAGCAATTATTTTTAACATGGGGCGTCAATAATCAGCAAAACATAAATATCAAGTTAAATTATTTCCTGAGCGGACTATTAGGATAATATCTTTAGTGCAAAATGTATCTTTTTAATTATTCTTTGTTTACATGGGGAAGTGCCTTACAGTTCTATATAGTTTTATATCCTCGCTGGGCAATAGACCCAAAGCAGCTTAGTACCTCCAGACAGCTGAGAGTGGGACAAACATGTATCTGTGGCCTAGTCTCTGATAATTGAAACAGAATGATTTGATGTTCATATGTCACTCACCTGTCTGACTGCATATACCATGTATTAATATTCATTTTTTCTTGACCCTCTATTGTAAGTCTCCTTCGTTTTGTAATCAATAATGTTATACTCCCCCCAACCCCGCTTAATAGGCCAATGATACCCATTGCCTTAAGTCTTGTCATTAAACAACTTTTACAGCTAACTTAAGTGAACAATTTTAGGAAGAATTGTTGTTTACTCAACTGCAGGTCAATATATCAACATGCCTGCTGTATGCAAACCAAAGATCATTGGCTCCAAGGTATGCATAGTGGTTCCATCTTTCATCATTTTAAAAACTCACCTTTTTCTTTCTTTCTTTCATACTTTCTTACTTTCTTTCTTTCTTTTTTCTTCTCTCCGTGTCCACGTTTCCCCTTTCCTTGTTATTTTGTGATATAAATCAACCAGTTATGATAGTTTGGGACATGTACAGTTCTAATATATGCATTGCATTTACACCAATAACTATAAATATTTATTTTGTAAACATTACCCTAGACAGTTGTTCTTACTATCCACCTATTGAAAATAGATTGTTTTGTCATTATTTTACTATGATGATTGTAGACTATGCCTAGCTTGCATTTGTTTAAAAAAAATCATTGTAACATAAAATTCGAATGAAATCCACATCTTAGTCACCATGATTGATGAGAAATTATAAGACTGTGGTTGGAGATACTATGGAAAAACATTCTAACAAACAATTAGAACGTTTGAAAAAAAGAGTGTGAACCTTTTCACTCATTTGAGTGTCCCCCCGAGCTGCTGCTTTTAAATCCTAGCCTGCTTCTTCAAGCAGTCAATGAAAGCTTTGACGCAAGCAAAATGCTAAGCATTGCTCCTCTGATGATGAAAAGCGCATTTACGTCAGGTGGCTTCAACGTTTTCAGACAGAGGGCCTTTGCACAGTAGTTATAATGGTTCCACCAGGTCCCTTTTTTACCGCTCTCGGTAGTGGATTCTGTCTCGCCTCCTTATGTACCATTCTTTCACCATGTCTATTGTTATCCCAACTCATGTGAAACACCTTCTGGCAATCTTGATTCTAAGAAAATTTTCTTGTTTTCAGGTGCTTGTACTTTTAAATTTCCAGTTGTAAATGCAGGGCTACAAGATCCAACAAACCAAGTGCTGTTATCATAATAGGATCAGTGCATAAGTTGGGGGTAGACTCGGGTGTACTGAGTCCCCCCACTGTTTTTAAAGAGGGGACTCCGTTCCCTAAAGCTGTGTCACCTCGCGACTCAGCATGGTAGCTGCTTCCATTAACACCCAGAGCATGTGGGTGTAATTGGCCTCAGCGTGTTTCTAAAGTCCCTATCTAGGTTCAACATTCCATTTATTTGTGAGAGGGTCCTAGTAAAGGTTTATCTTTGAATTTTGTTTGAGGAGTAACAGAGAATTTCACACCAGTAACCTCCTATCACCCAACAAACTGCAAATGTGCAGTTCATATGTACTTTCAAGGCATATAAGGAACCCAGCAGAAAACAAAAGTGCATTAATTGCAACTTTGACTATTCCACTAAAATGCCCCCATCGCATTTTCTTTACTGTCTAAACGCACTTTAAGGATGTGTATGACATTACATGTGACATCCGTTCGTGTGATCCATCTCACTGTAAATTTAATATGGTAATTATTGACCCCACTATTGTTTGTGGACTTAGGCCCTGGTCACAACTGACTGAAGGTGTGGTAGACCTCAGTGCCCTGGTAAGAGCCTGTATCTGACACATTTCCAGAATGATTGAACTTCCTGATTGTCCACCCGCACCCTTCTTCCTAGAATCAGCTGTGCTGTGAATAGTTATTGTTTAGGGGTAATATTTCTATGCTAGGTAGGTTGGTTTTGAAATGTGAGTACATTGAAAAGAGCATACACACTAATTTACATATACCTGACCTAGACCGTTTACGGATTTACACTTAAAAATATTTGAAAGCTTGACAGGCACATCTAGCAAGTGGGCAAATGTCACATGTGACACTTTCATACTGTCATGACTTTTAGCTAACTGAAGTTTTTAAGCTTGAATTTTTTAAACCTTGTTTACTATGCAAAAAGAGAAACCAAAAGTCTCAGCAAAAGCCAGGCTACAAACCCAGGACTGTCGGCAGGTATAACTTATCCCCTGGGATGACCTGGAAGCTGTGGCCCAATCTCTTTAAAAAAGGATGTCTTTTCGACAGGGATCTAGGGTGATGTCAGTTGCCCCAAGGAATGTGCAAAGAATTACTGAATCTAAAGTTAAAATTAATTTTGAGCTAAGTGAAGCATTTATTAGAGTCTAGAGTTGGAGTATAAATGTAGGTAGATTTACAGTAGCTCAGGCAACAAATACTCAAAGCATGCATGATGAGCGGCTTACTAAGTCTTGAAAGAAAAATGATGAACTGATCAGTTTGTGAATCTGAAATATTTAGCTAGGGTCAGACTAATATAGCACTTTCCTCTGAAAAATGATCAAGGCCATGTCTGTCACCTTCAACCAGCCCTGACATTTGAGCCAACGGCACTTTGCATTCTGAGATTTGTTGTTTTTAGGTTCGCCCCTGTAGAAAGAAGAATACAATTATGAACATCCAAAGTGCTGTCAATTAAAGAAAAGGGAAGCTTGTACCTTTTTGTTGCATCGCTTTAGATATGGGCCACTTGGGAGCTGTGCTTTAGACATGGAACTCTGGTCGCATGTCTGCTGGTGTGGCATTATCGGAGAGAAGGGAGCTAGAGAATCCAGTGAGACTCACCAACCTACAGATTTATAGACATGAGCGTTACGTTTCTTTTTTACATCCTGTATCCAACCCCTCCTTAGTTTACATTATTTTGTTTCGGTGGGGACGTCCTGGAACATAAATAGGTTTGCTTTATGTGAATAAACTGGATATTAAGCATACTATTTATAGAATAGTTGATAATTATATTTAATACTTCTTCCTTGTTGGAACTTATTAATAACAGAGTGAATTAAAATTGAATATCAGAATGTATTAAAATAATGTATGCTTTTTCATGTTATGCTCTTCACACACTGAAGTCATAGAAATTGTTGTCTTAGTTCATGAGCTGAAAATATCTTTTAATTTTCCTCTCCGGCATTCATCCAATCTCTTTTCTAAGTCTAAAAAAGGCTCCTAGCACAATTGTTCACTGTGAATTCTTCCTAGTGTCCCCATGTAACCTATGTTTCAAGAACTTCTCAATTCCCAGGAGTTTCCTGAACTCAGGGAATATGTTCCACAGAAGGGCCAGCATTTCGCAGCCACACAAGTATCACTATTTGGCTCGTCCAAGTCTGCGTAGTGTGCCCAGTACTCTTCTGGCCAACAGCTCTTTGCTAATGTACAGTTCACTCCCAAATCATCTGCCTCAGAAGCTATTTCTCCAGAAGGAAAACTACAATGTTTCAGCTGGCGCAGGTCTCATTACCCCCGGTTGCAAAACTTGAAAACTGAACTCCCATTCCTGGAGGACGAATCTGGAGCAGAAATTTTAAAATGGGAAGAATACTACTTTCAGCTTTCTTCTGCATATAGATATGGATACTGAGCACCAGCATCCTAAGAAGTTTTTATTTCGTTTCTAAATTCTAGAGTTTAAGAAATGTATTGGGCAAGGAACATGATAAACGTATCTATATAAGCCACTGTTGTGCATCTTTGACCATTTCATGTACCAGTTTACATGAACAGTCCTAGGCAAGGTATGGAAGACTGAATAGATTTGTGTTTGCTTCAGGCAATGTTTTTTATTTTTATATCTGGAAAAAAACAGTAAAAATCAGCAGACCATAAAAGAGGCCCACAAACAGCTAAAAAACTGCCACGCACTGTCCTATCAGATCAGCCCTTCAGGCACTGGCTGATTGTTCAATAGGCCAATCTGACCCTGGTCTTGTCTATTCTCCCTCTGACTTTCTCAATTCTGACACCCGGCAGGCAGGCACGGTCCTTTAAAATTACTCTCACACATAAATATTGACATATTTTCGTGAAGGCAAAGCATGTCTATATAGAATCAATATTAAATTGTGGAGCATGATTGACTAAATCATGAGGCAAGGAAAGGCAAACTGTGTGGTATAATGCATCACATATCTTAGCAGTAATATCCTACTAGTCTATTATTTTAAACTATATCAATATTGCTTAGATAAAGGTTTCACCTCATTTGTACCAGTTTAAATCCCGAATAGTAACTGAAAGATAACCAGTTAATCGTTGCAAATGGCCCATCACTGCAAGCCACCACCTTTGGTATTTTGTAAAATTAATTTAATATCACCGTGAGCGAGAACCTTTTTTTGGATAAAATCTCCAAATCGTGCAGCAGATGATGGCGTGTATGGCATGTGACATAAATCCATAATTATGAAAAAAATGCTACAGTCACAGAAGCACATAACTCCAGTGTCCCTCCATAAATATAAAATTAGGTTATCCTTATTCTAAATTATAGTTTTTCAAATATTTTCATACAGGAACAATTCACCACCTAAAGTGTAGCACGTCAAAGTACAAAGAAACCTTCCAGAGCCATGAATGTTATTATCATACTTCACAATTTCACGGGGGGCAAGATGGCCGCTGACCGGCCGTAGGAGCAGTCGCAATCTTCCCCTCTCCCTAAATCACAAATGTTGCTATAGCATGCTGAATGTTTCCATCTGGCTGCGGCGATTATTGAACTGGCCACCGGAGGTACAGATCAGACAGCTTCCTCGGCGAGTAGTCTTCTCTGCGACTAAAGCGGTGAAAGCTTACTTTTGGCAGAATTCACCTTACCTGGTGGCATGAATGGCACCGAGAGGGCCCAAGGCTCCGAAAGAGCAGAAGGAATCCTCGACCATCAAGGAGTCAGCTGCACCGACTCCTGCATCTGCCCCTAATCTGCGGGGTGTGGCACAGGCACAAAGGCAGGCTGCTAAGAATGCTATTCTACTATCAGAGAAAATGAGATTGTCTCCAAGAGAAGCGCCAAGACTCGGAAGAACGAAGGTGCTACAGTTAAAGAGAACATACTTCGTCCACTTACCTTGTATGAATCCTTCCCCGTAGTGTCTCTGAGCCTCGAGGGAGGCAACTATGGAAACATTGTCTCAGTGAACGAGACATAGATCCAGTGCGATTCAGGTGTTGTGTAATATCAGGTATCCCCTTGGGATCGTGTATCCCCTCCACTTCGGCCGTCTTCGGAGAATGAACTCAGCCCGGGCAGGATCAGACAGAAGCAGTCGATCTCTGCTCGGGCTGAGTGCAGGGATACACGATATCATGGACACCAGACCGAGCACACGCTATACATTACTTGACGTTTCGTGACAGGAAGCAAATAAAAGTAGCTCAAAGAATGAGAGCTTAAATAAATGAAAAATAAATGCAGAGACGGAGTGAAACAATGGAATGGTTATTTTCCAACCAAATCGCAACTGGTACAAAGAAGGAGATGCGAAATAAATACACGCACGAAGTTGGAGTGAAAGAATGTCCTTTTTTATTTTTTAGGCAAATCCCAACTAGTACAAAGAAGGAAAGGTGAAATCAATGACAATTAAATTAATGCACGCAGGGACTGGGGGTGAAAGAATGGCATTTTTTTAAATTATTTATGCAAATCGCAAGTAGTACAAAGAAGGAAACGTGAAATAAATGAAAATGAAACATATACACGAAGTCGGAGTGAAAGAATGGAATTTTTATTTTTAAAGAGATGGAATGACGTAAATTAAAACATGGGGAGACAGAAGGACAGAGAAGGGAATATAGCTTGTAAGGTTTTATATTGCTATGTGTGACAATCATATCATTTCAGTGTAATTATGAGTGATATTTCAACACAATGAGTTACACATTCTGGAAAGCAAAGTCAAGTAATAAAGATGATGGAAGCATATAAATATCAAAAATGACACCCATTTCACGAAAGAGAAACTCTAAGAACATCCTAAAATTACTGCAAGTCACCAGTTATGGAAGAGCACTAATCTAGAACTCGCAAACGGCACCAGAAAGACCAGGGCAATGGCAAGGCTCAGAACAGTGAGGCGCAGTCTTTACAGCCAGCCAGAAAGCTGTTGATTTCAAAGACAGTAATCAATCCTAATAAAAATGATAACTGAGGAGTTTAGCTGAGTGGTGTCAGCCCCGGTTGGCACACCACTACCTGCCCCACCCCGCAGCACCAGATCACACCAGCAGGCTACAGCTGTCACAGACCTACTAAAAACAACAGGCTCGTAAGTGACAAAGCTGCTGGCCATGCTGAAAGTTGGACCAGCATCATTACCACTGCCCCTGATTACGATAGTATCAAGTTGTCGGTGCTAGGGGCCAGAGTCACTTCGCTAGGCATGCGCCAACAGACTGAGGCCCTAGGGAGGCGGCATCTATCCTGGTGACTGCTTCCTAGGGCTCACCTTCCAGCTTTTTTATGTGTAGGCCACACTCCCCTCTGGCAGCCTAGTATGCACAGGGTGTACCCAGGCAGTCCTTTGTGGAAGGGAAGTATGGAAGCAGGGATGCTGGGTGGAGGGGGGGGCGAGTGTATGGGTTTCTCTGGTGTTTTTGGAGGGCGTGGGGTAAAGATTCCAGTTGCAGGCAGGTGTCTCACATAGGGTGCCTTACGTTCTGTGGCGCTGCAGATCACTGCAGTTTATATGCTGTGAAGCGCTGGTGGGGCATCAAGCCATTTGCGGGGTTAGGTGCTAAGTGCAGACCCTTTCATCCCTGTGGCTCCCATTACCTGCTGAGTGCGTGAGTACTTGCGCTCCTGGCCTGCTCTGTGAGAATTCAAGACCAAACCGACCGGGGAAGCTAGTACTGGCCCACGTGGAGCAAGATTAAGTGTCAAGGTGGGGGCACGGGTTCCATTACCTGCTGCTGGTGTAGGATCACCCTCTCCCTCCTGGGTGCTGCTGTCTTCAGAGTTGGCTGCAGCCGTGCTCCTCCAGGAGTTGAGTTGACGACTCCTTTCCTGCTGTGCCACGGCATGCATTCTGAGGTGATGCTGCATGGCTGCAGCTAAGTGCTGCCTGTAAGAGACCACCAATCCCGTGGCTGTCTAGACTGGGACGGGACCGGCCATGTGTCACAAGCCTGTCACATTAGTCAGTGACTGCCGCATAGCCCCCTCGCACCAAGCTGGTCTGCCAATGTATAAAGAGAGCATGTCTCTTGATAGAAGCTGTTGGCCATAATTTTAACCCGGACTGTGAGGTGCCATCACGTGACGAGTCTCACAGTGAGTCACACAGTTAACCTGAATGGATTACCGGAGTCGAGGGGAAGTGTATAAACTTTGTTACATTGTAGCCTCTGCTCTCGCCTGCCTAAGCAAGCCTAGTCACGAGCTGAGCCAGCCGCCCAAAGCCGGCACGAGCAGCGCGGACCGCGCGCTGCAACCTGGATTTCAGTTTCTAACAGAGAACTAATAGCACTCTGGCTTGATCCTGAGGTGCTACAAATGCATGACTTTCAATTTCAGTGCGGTGATGCGGAGAATCACACTGAAATATGTTAGTCCAACATCCGATGCGTGGTACTTGGCAGAGCAGAGGGAAACAATGGCAGAGATTAAAAAACCTAAAAGGGGAGGTGTTGCGAAGATGGCAGAGTGAGTGGACGTGTCCTCTCTGTGCTCCGCCCCTGCCGGTCCCACAGCATTGAATATTGAACACCTGGATACGGACTTACCAGTGGAGGTCCATGGACCTGCCGGGCGGACGAGGCGGAGAGCACAGGGTCGCGTTCCCCACCCGCGACGAGCCTTCCCGAGAGTTCCCTGAGCTGCCCACGGCTCCGGCAAAGAGTCGGCCATACTGCTGCGCCTGCTAGGGTGCATCGGAGCTGGAAAACTGTGGTTGGCCCTGACGGCGGACGGCACAAGATTACCCTGCCCCTTGTACTGCTAGGGGACCTGTGAGCTGCTTTCGCGCCCTCGCACCGGACCTAGCGGGGCACAAGGGCTTAGTGCAGCGCTGCGGAGGCGCCCGATCCTGACTCCAGAAGAGGCGGCGCTGTTCTACGTGATACCGCCAGCCGGCTGAGATTGCCGCCCTGGGCCTGAGGCGGTGGCTGGCACCATCCGGGACTTCGTAAAGCCAACAAGTGTCCCATTGAGGGCCCGCTCTGTTTTCCTGTGCCCGCGGGGAGCCCCGCCTCTTTGTCCCCCTGCTGGCAGTTGCCTTGCAGCCTACGTGAGGCCTACCTGTGGTCTGCTGCGTGACAAGGTGCTCTTGCGCCCCGAGGAGGCCTCCACCCTTGGCAGTTACAGGCCTACGGTGCACATCACAGGGGGTCTCCGTGGTTTTTGCGGTGAGGGTCGCCTGCTGGCCCCCGAGTGTTTGACAGACCCCCTGCTGATTGCTTGGGGACGGCCTGTGGAGGGCCCGAGTGGTAGAGTAAAGGGACATTATTCCACAGCATCGCGGCACAACAGAATTTCAGCCTGGGCCGCCCGGTTGATAATCCTCTTTCGCAAGCGTTTTACTAGGGGTTGGAGAGGAGCTGGCTGGCTGATATCATTGCAGGAGGTGTGAGCAGTCAATGCCGACTGTGGTGACAGGGGGATGGCTGGGTCTTCTTGCTGCTACTACTGGCATCAGGCGCTGTTGCCTATATTGCCCGCTGGTTGCGGTTCCAGCAATGGCTGCCGCTAAAGGTAGAAAGGACAGGTCGGTGCGGGATCTCCTACTGAAAGCTGCGGGAGACGCATCGGGCTCTGGCTCAGCATCGGCGGAGGGCAGTCCGGACAGCGCCGTCACCCGAGAGTTTCTGGAGTCTCTCTTTGCCTCTCAGAGGGAGGACATCCTGGCCATCAAGACAGATTTGCAGGCGGCTCTCCGGGAGGTCAGGCACGATGTGGGTGCGGTTGGAACAGCACGTTGCTGCCTTGGAAGACTCCACGGCGGTGAGGGATGAGGAGATCACAGTGCTTCAACAAGAAGTCCTGAGAGTGCGGGAACAACATCTAGACCTCCAAACGCACACAGAGGATTTGAAGAACACATCTCGGAGGGGGCGGAGGGTTGGGACCTCGAGGGTTATGTGCAGGATCTCTTCTGCAAGATTTTGGGCTCTTCATCGGATTCCACCATTAAGATAGATCAATGCCATCGGGTTGGCCCCCCGCCAGTCGAATCGTCCCCCTGCGGACATCCTGATATGCATCCATAACTATATAGAGAAGGAGGAGATTCTCAGAGCGGCACATTCCATACAACCTCTCCATTTCAGGGATCCTACTCCGCAGCTCTTCCAGGACTTAGCTGCTAGCACACTCCAGAAGAGGAAAGATTTTCACCCAATAACAAATCATCTCCACTCACAGAACATTTCTTATGCCTGGGGCCATCCTTTTCGCCTCATTTTACATCTAGACGGGAAGCTCATACAGGTCTCTTCCATTTCTGAAGCTTGCAGAGTATTGAAGTTGTCTCCCAACGAGTTGCCCTCTCCTCCAGATGCTGCAGTTCAGGGTTCACAGAGATCTCGAAACCGGGGTCCTCGCAACGCCTGGACCGCTGACCGCCTTTGCCCTGACCCAGACACCATCTTCAAGGAATGTTCTGCTGTTCTTCAATCCCTGACGGGCACCGGGGGGGATTTGTTGGATGCTAATGACTGAGGGTGATGTGTCTGGGGTTTCTACCACTTTTGTGCACCTGGTGGGGGCGGACGGGAGGTTTTGTTCACCTGGTGCAGATGACCCTTACTTCCTTGGCAGTCTCCTCTGAATTCAGAGGAGACTGCCAAGGAAGTAAGGGCCAACCTTCACGTTGGACCATGTGCTGTTTTGGTGGTCTGCAGTTTGTTCTTTTTGTTGTTCTGGGGGTGGGTGGGTCCTTCCTATGGTGAGCTTTTTAGTCATGTACGCTGAGATAAGTTTTACCTGCCTACACATATACCCTTTGTCCTTGCAGTACTCCACTCCTTACTGGCTCTCTGGGACCTTCACTATAGCATCTAACGGTCCTTTCACTACTGATGACAGTTCAGGTTGTTAGTTATAATGTCAAGGGCTTTAATAATCCCACTCAAAGGAATGCTGTGCTATCTTTACTTGAGAACACGCGGGGAGATGTGTGCCTACTCTAAGAAACGCACCTCCTCCTCAGTGACACACATCGCATGTAACACAGGGCGTTCCCGGTACAATTGTGGTCCTCGGGGAAACGGAAAACAGGAGGTGTGGCCATCTTGCTTTCCACGCATTTTAGAGGCTCGGTTGTGGGTGCAGTCGCAGAACTTCTGGAGCAATTACTCGCAGAACGACTCTGTATAGGCTCCACCACTATCACAATAACCTCCCTCTATTTTCCCAATGTTCACCCAGAGAAATTCCTGCTTAATGCTTTGGCCGAAGTACTGCACGCACCTGACTCTCTGGTGGTGATAGGAGAGGACCTGAATTTGGTTATGGATGCACAGGTAGATCGCTCTTGCTCACGCACAAGTGGCGCA
Organism: Lissotriton helveticus; assembly: GCF_964261635.1. NCBI lineage: Eukaryota > Metazoa > Chordata > Amphibia > Caudata > Salamandridae > Lissotriton > Lissotriton helveticus. Next base: position 1,476,921,930 of record NC_136069.1, read on the forward strand.
GGTGCTCTTTCGGGGGTGGGGAGGGCTTGGCTGGATGATTGCGGGCTTAGAGATGCTTTGCGGTGTTTGCACCCTGATGAAAGGGACTATACGTTCTACTCCGCGGTTCATAAGGCATATGCCCGATTAGATCATTTCCTTGTCACTCATGCTGCATGGAACTGCATTCTGGCCTCCTCTATAGAAGCCCGATATCAGTCGGACCACCCTCAAATCACCCTCACACTAAGCCTTCCACACACACAATCGCCCTACCCTCATTGGCGGCTACGGGACTCTCTCCTGAGGTCCCCGTCAGTGGTGGAGAGCCTCCGTAGTACCCTGACAGATTACCTGAAACTCAATGACAATGGCTCCACTCCCCAAGCTTCCGTTTGGGAGGTGTTTAAGCTAGTTGCGCGGGGGGCTCTTATCTCTACGGCGGCCTACGATAATAAAATCAGGCGTGAGAAGCGTCAAGAACTTGAAGGCCGGGTGAGGGAAGACTAAGCCATTCACTAGCGCACAGGTGCCCCTTGTATCTGGCGCCTGTTGGAGAAGGGGCGGCGACAGCTGAAGCGCTTGGATCTGGATAGAGCCGAATATGCGGTACTACGATTGAAGCATAAGTACTATGTTTATTCTAATAGGGTCGGCCGCATGCTGGCACACTGTCTTCATTGCCAACACCAGGCCCAGGCAGTGAAAGTGATCCAAGAAGCCCAGGGGTCAGAGGCGACAGATGATCTTGCTATAGCCACAGCCTTCTGGGCATTTTGTGCGGGGCTATATTCCGCCAAGACCTCAGGCCTTCTAGATCCTCTAGAGTACGTATGAGGTGCAGCAGTAACCCCCCTCCCAGGGCAGGAAGCGGAAGGACTGGAGGCCCCCATTCGAATCGAAGAGGTGATATCCGCCATATCTCAGTTGAAACCTCTGAAAGCACCTTGCCCGGATGGGTTTAGTGCCCTGTTTTATAAAACATTTTGTACGGAACAGGCACCAGTGCTCACCCGACTGTTCAACTCATTCTTGGACACAGGCACTCTTACGCCCTCTATGCTGCAGGCCACGATTTCTGTCATTCCCAAATCAGGGACAGACCCAGTGCTTTGCAGTTCCTACCGCCCCATCTCCCTGCTAAATTTGGACTCTAAACTGTTCTCAAGCATCTTAGCCCATAGGCTCAACCCTCTTATGCCCAGCTTATTAGACAGGGATCAGTCGGGTTTCATCCTGGGCAGACAGTGCAGGGATAACACGAAGAGGATCTGCCACTTAATTGATAAGCCTTCGACCGAGTGCATTGGCCGTACCTATTTGCCACGTTAGAGCGCTTTGGCATAGGACCGAAATTTCGTAAGTGGGTGGCTAGTATCTATAATGCCCATTCAGCGCAAGTCTGGGTCAATGGCGTACTTTCCAAAAGCTTTAGGGTGGAGAGAGGCACCAGACAGGGTTGTCCGCTCTCCCCATTGCTTTATGCTTTATATATGGAGCCCTTTCCCCAGCGGCTTCAGGACCATCCACAGGCGCAGGGGATTCCATTCGGTGTGGATCGTCACCTTATCAGCCTCTACGATGATGATGTTATCTTTTCACTGGCACACCCACAAACCTCTATGCCGACCGTAGTGACAGCTCTGCAGGCCTTCAGCCAGTTCTCTGGTTTTAAAATAAATTTACAAAAATTGCAGGTACTGAATCTCACTGTGGGGCCCTCTACAGTGGCGGATCTGCAGGCCCACTTTGATTTTGACTGGGTGACGGGGGGCATTACCTACCTCGGACTGACTCTGCACACTAGCTTGGTTAGGACAGCGGAAGCAAATTATGCCTCCTTACTCTCTCGCATTAGGAAAGACCTCGCCCACAGGAAATGGCTACCCCTGTCTTGGCTCGGCAGACTGGCTACGATAAAAATGAATGTTCTACCCCAGGCTCTCTATTTATTTCAGACCCTTCCCCTGCTGCCCCCGTCGACTGCACTCACACGAATCCAGGCAGAGATTGAGCACTTTATCTGGGGTCCTATGTCACACAGGCTGCAGAAAACCTTACTATGACGTCCTAAGAAGGAAGGGGGGGTTGGCCTTTCCTAATCTCATTCATTATTACCAAGCCTCGATTTTGTGTTACCTGGTGGAGTGGAACCGTCCGATGACGGAGAAACACTGCGTATTTATGGATCAGTCAGTAGCTGGTAGGCATATTTGGAGGGAGTTTTGGTTACCTAGGTTGGCGCACGCATGGGGTCTTTACTCCTCACCAGTCACTCACCCTACCATGTTAGCATGGGACAAGGTGTCTCGATGAGCCAATCTCACCACTTTCCCCTCCCCCATGTCTCCCATCTTTTCGAATACTGATTTCCCTCCGGGCATGGACAGAGGTGCAGGCTCTCGCTGGGTGGAGGGAGGATGTAAGCGAGTGGGGCGGTTGTTTGATTTGGATGGCCATATCCCTTTTAAAGTACTCTGTGAGGACTATTACTTAACAGACTCAGACGATTTCCTCCATGCCCAAATGTGCCACTGGACATCTGGCCCCCTGGTGCAGCCCTTGCTCAGTAGGCCGATGCTTCCATTAGAGAAGTGGCACTTCCAGAAAAAGGATGATCACAGGCTTATTTCATAGTTCTACGCCTTTCTCTCGTCTTGGTCAAAGGGGACCCTTTCTGTGGGACAGAAGCGGTGGGAGATAGAGATTGGCCGTACCTTGACAGACAAGGAGTGGGAAAACATCTTCTACAGATCACATCATTTTGCACACTCAATGGGGCCCACAGAGACTGCATATAAAATAGTTTCCTATTGGTATTATACCCCGGCTTGACTGGAACTCCCAGAATGATGGCCTCTGCTGGCGTGGCTGTGGAAGTTCCGGGACCCTCCTTCACCTGCTATGGAATTGCCCTAAACTAACACGATATTGGGACACAATCCTCAATGAGATTGATAGAGCCTTTGACACTACTAATCCGAGGTTTCCGCTTACACTATACTAGGACTTCCCAAGGCCTTGACCTTCCCCTTGCATTCACATAAAGGCAAGCAGATTACCCTGGCCTTGAATGCTGCGCAACGGGTTATCCTGGTAGCCTGGAAGACTGACAGGATCCCGGACCGTTCCCAGTGGCTGCTCCAGTTATGGTCCCTACTAAGTACGGAGCGTTTATCCATGGCTTTACTAGGATAGAATACTCTAAGATTTGGGCTCCTTTCATAGCGATTTTGCCTTTTGAATTTCGGGAACTAACTTGTCCTGTCTAATTACGTCTCCTGAAATTGATTCCCGAGGGGACCGCTGCAGAGCAGGGCGACCGCCCCTAACATAACCGCCCTTTTCTCAAGGGGACTGTTCTTAAAGGCACGCATGTGTATGCTTTAGGTAGCGGGTGGTTCACCAGGGGGGAGGAAGAGTGGGGTGGGGGGACTAGGTTTAGATGTTTCAAATTTTGATTTGTTCTCTTTTTTCTCCATTTTCCTTTTTTCCCTTTTGTTGTTCTTATCCCTTAAAGGTAGGCAGACTTGCTCTGCATGTGCAACGAAGTGTTAGATTGGTGCTTTTACTTAAGCAGGTGTGGTGCCCTGGGCCGTGCATTGTTTTTATCTTTACACTGTTAAGCTTGCTAATTCTTTCAGGTTGTCTTACGCGGCCGGCCCAAGTTGGGTTGTAGGTGACTTGCTGTGTTACATAAAGGTATAATTGTTGGTTGGACCATGTACTATGCCCTCTACTACATGTTTGTTAATTTGTATTCTGTTTGCCGTGTGTACTGCCAATAAAAACGATTTCATTCTAAAAAACCTAAAAGGGTAAAACACATCAATATGGAAAGAATATTAAAGTGTGAGGGTGTTGGACTTGGCCCTACTTGCAGGGTCATCCCTGAACTTTTTGCCTTCCCCCTAGTTTTTTTAACCTAATATAGAATTGGTGGTTCGAAATGAGACACAATAAATATGTATGTTTTGTGGTTGCACTAGAAATAATACATGCTGGGCAATGGTGTCCAGAGGTTTAACTTCACCATGGAAGAAAATGTCACTTTTAAAATGGACGCCATTGCTGTGTGCTTTGTGCCGCCTGCCTGAGGAGGGTTCGCGGTCTAGTGTTCGGAGTGACAGGGTGCCCTACACCTCCCCCACAGTGACAGTTGGAACTGGAACTGCCAGGAGCCTCCTAGAAGGTTCTAGCCCTGTCTGGTAGGTGGGGTGAGGGGGTATATATAGGGGGGCTGTGCCTCCATGTGCTCAGACTGAGCATGGACTTGCCAGGAGGTACCGCCGCAAGGGCCTGTTTGCTGGCCCCTGAGCCCATCTGTACCCTTCTGCTGTCCACAGGGCCAGTGAGAGCTTTTGCTGGAGTGAAGACTGCTATGTCAGGAGGAGTGCCACTTTATCGGAGATGACTGCTTCTAGGAGCTGCTGTCCTGTACTGATGAGTGCCCACTGACTGCTGATCTGGCCCAGCATTGCCTGCCTGCGCTCCAGCCCTAGCTTCTTGTGAGTGCTACAACTGTGCCTTGGAGGTGAGGAGCGTGGGCACTACTTTACTTTATGGGACCTAGCACCGGGGGCGAGCCACAGCTTTACCCCAGCATGGATTGTGCTCTGCCTGCTGCCTAGTGCCTGGGAAGCGTTTTGTCTTCGCTGCCCAGGAGGTGTGGAGCGCCTGCCCCGTGCAGCGCTGTGCTGCCAGAGCGCTATCTGATCCTGGGAGGACTCTAGCGCCGCCAGATCGCTATATTTCATTATCCTAAGGAAGAAAGTGCGGGGGACCTGTAGCATGTGCTGCAAGGGAGAGCTACTTGTTTAAGAAATACAGTGGGAGCCTACCCCGCTGCTGTGTGACCCCCGAGGGGACCCCCGGCGTCAGGATCCCCCCTGTGTGCAGGAGAAATGCGGGTGCCTACCCCACATTTGTGCCGTATTATAAGTGCTGTTTGGGGGAGCTGCATGTCTAAAAGCACAACAGGAGCCTACCCACAAAACATACAACTGACACTGTAAGTACAACAGTGACAGTCCTGGCATTCGAACAGGCAGTACTGAAGGAAATTCAAACAATCGACTCTCAGAACATCAAAGGCTAACAGAACTTGAAGAAAGGTGAGACGAAGGCACTCATGGACCTGAAAGAGAATACTACACTTGTCATTAAACCAGCTGACAAAGGCGGCACAATCGTTATCATGGACGTGAACGCTGCCCTGACCAGGTACTTGGAGTCTCATGATATTCTGCCGAATCCCAAAATGGATTTAGAACTAATCACAGCACGGAGTCGGCCCTCCTGGCAGTCACTGAACAGCTGAGGGTGATACAAGATCTGGGAAATACTTCTGCCCTTATCCTTCTGAATCTGAGTGCGGCCTTCGACACGGTCACCCACAGGATTTTGCTCAAACGTCTTGGGGAGATCGGGGTTGGGGGCGTCGCCCTGGATTGGTTTGCGTCATTCCTATCTGACCGCTCCTTCCAGGTGCACGCCCCTCCGTACTCGTCCAGCAGGTTCCCCCTCAGCTGTGGGGTCCCTCAGGGGTCAGCTCTCAGCCCTACGCTGTTTAATGTGTATGTCCGCCCCTTGGCTATGTTACCCAGAGAACGGGAAATTAAATTACCATCATATGCTGACGATACACAGCTTATTTTCACCTTTTCCAACAATGCTGAGTCAGACCGAGCTAAATTTGGTGAAGATCTAATCAGAGAATTGTCTTCAACTCAATGCATCTAAAACTGAGGTGCTCATAATCGATCGGGATCCACAGAAGTGGGATGAGCACTGGTGGCCCCCTCCATTCGGCCTGTCCCCGACCCCGAAACAGGAAGTAAAAAATCTAGGAGTTCTGTTGGACAATGCTCTAGCTCTGCACTCCCATGCAAAAAGAGTGTCAGGTACCTGCTATGGGCGTTTACGCTCCCTTAAGCCTATCCTGGGATTCTTTGAGCCTTCCACCCAGCAGATAATAGTACAATCCATGGTCCTTTCACATCTGGACTATTGCAACGTCCTCCTGCTAGGCTTCAATCTGACGGTCATTAAAAGACTGCAGAGGGCTCAGAATGCGGCAGCCCACACTCTGCTTGCCCTGCCAAAATACTGCTCTGTTTCACAGGCTCTAGCCGGTTGCATTGGCTGCCTGTAAAAGAGAGAATCCAATTTAAAACCCTCTGCCTTGCTCATAAAATTCTCTACGGACATGGCCCCCAAATACTGCAGGGACTCTGCACTTTCCACACCCCTATGCGTGCTCTCCGGTCTGCAGATCTTTATCTTGCCTGCACCACTAGGGTTCACAGGAGCAGAGCGGGAGGACGCTCATTCAAGCACAAGGCTCGTTTACTCTGGAATTCTATTCCATTACAGGCACGGTCTACTACGAATCATCAGTTTTTCCGCAAATTAATCAAAACCTGGCTATTTTCTTCCATCTAATCAGCCCTAGCATCAGTTACCAACCATCTTTCTACTCTCTCTATACATGTCTGCCATATCACATATGTCCGTGAGCGCTGGGATGCCCCATTGCTGGGGTAGCCATGCGCTATACAAAATCACTTAACATAACATAACATAACATGAAAACATGGATCACGAAGAATGCATCAGATTGCTATCAGATGAAAACAGCTATGAAATCCACCGGATTTACCCTACTCCAAGGCTTGTGAACAAAATCAGAACCTTGGTGGATGAAGGCCTGATAAATGATTGGATAACCAAACATGAGACTGGGTTTCTGGTGGGTGATAATCCCTGCACCCTCAGATTCTATACTGTCCCCAATATCCACAAAAAACAGGATGCCCCCACCAGGGTGTCCTATAGTGTTGGGAATAGGTTCAGTTCTTGAACCTCTTTCACAATTCTGCGATTGGTGTTTGAGACCTATCGTACAGTCGTCTACATCTTGCCTAAGACACTAAAGATGTCCTGTGCCTACTTAGAGACCTCGAGATCACCCCAGCTGAAGATCTTTTCATTACCATGAACATCGAGGCATTATACACCAGCATACCTGACAGACGCACATTGAGCGTGGTAGAACACATTCTCCTGGAAAGAGACTGGGAGTTCATGACGCTCAGACATTTCATCATGGAGTGGGCAGAATTGGCTCTCATGGAAAACTTCTTCAAATATGAAGACACAATATACCATCAGATCAGAGGCACTTCCATGGGAAGCTCTTTTGCTCCGAGCATGGCGTGCCTCTATGTACACCAATTTGAAGTGAACCACATCTTCCATCAAGGCAACTCATTTGCAGCACAATTGAAAGTATAGAGATGATATATTGTCATTTGGCACGGCAACCAAGATGAAGCTGAGGACTTTGTTAGATGTATCAATACTAGAGATGAACATCTGAAATTCACACATGCAGTCAGCACGGAGGGAGCTGTTTTTCTGGACCTAGCTATAAGCATGACAGCGGAATGGATCCAGACTAAAGTTCACAACAAGAGCACACACAAAAACAGCGTACTACTTTATGAGAGCTTCCACCCCTGATCACTGGGGCAAAATTTGCCAGTAGGTCAAGTACTCAGGATACGGAGAAATTGCTCTCGTATGGAAACCTATGAGGAGCAGGCTGAGACTGACCCTGGATTAGCTTTCTTTGGTACCCACTGTTTCCATTGGAGAATGTGTGAAGGGGATGGAGGACTACAAAGCACTTTGAGGTGAACTACACAATGCTTCTTAAATTTTCCAACAACTCCGCACTATAGCTTAGAGAAATAAGGCATCATGTGCGTTAATAGTTACAGATCTGAAATGACGTACAGGATCACTTCTCTACGTGCAGTCTATTCTCACAAGCAAGCGAGGCAAAGAGGGCACTCAGTCTATATCTCTCAAGTAACATTTCTATTGTCTTTGTGCTTCCAGTCACTGGTCTTCCAGGTGTAAGCATAAGACCACATTGGCAGGTCCCCCCCACGTGACTTACAATCGCCGTCTGTGAAAAAGAAAGGAAACCTAAACTGCAATAATGCTCGCTTGAGTAGAATCATGCCAAATACATACAGAAACGTGTAGCGGTCAAGATATCTGTCTGTTTGAAACATGCAGTTTAAAGTTCAAATGCATCCATGCTTAAAGTTGAAGCATGATGTACCACACAGATGAATAGATAAAACACTGCATGCCGCGCTGATCAAGAGGGAAAGAGCAAATGAGACGCTCGTTGCGATGGACAACCAGAAGGAAACGCGATAGCCAATCCGAAGGAACAATTAGTGAAATCGCCTGGGCTTGAACCAAGTCCCCAAAGAAGGGACAATTACAAGCAATGCATTAATAAAAAGGAAGCATTTTTGATAGGAACAAAAAAAAACGAATGGCAATCGATGGCCTTGGTTAAAGCCCATATTGTAGATACATCATGCTTCGCAGGACAGCACATGCATGCTGTCTCTAGGCTTTACCTAAAAAGGAGATATGACACAGCCGTAACCCTTTTTTTCAATTGCTGGCGGGGTAGGAGGGAAAGTTGGGGATACAAGGAGGGAGGGATGAATGGGTGTCGGGGGCACCATGGACAGTGGAGGGGCTGGGAATTAAAGCACCTTTTTATTTTTTCAGTCTGGAGGTACAGCTCTGCCAAGTTTCATGCATCAGTGGTTAGACCAATGCAGTTTAGCGTGGAAGTCCTCATCACCACACTAAAATGCTTAACCATGCATTTATAGCACCTCCTAACACAGCGGCATTGCTAGGCATAAGAAACTGCGAATAGGAGCAGACCATTGCAAAAGCGCAAGCAGCCGGCTGCCTGCTGGCAGTGCTGTGCAAACTGTGCTGCCAGTGAGCCTGCATTATACAGTGCCGCCTTCAAGGTTGCGTTTCTTCACTAACAATAGTGAACACAAATAGTCATCACACGGAATAATGCAGTCTCAGGTTCAGACTGCAGTGCACAATGAATCAGAGCATCTGGTACTCAGCCACGTGACATGCCATGGCTAAGTCTGTTAAACTGACTGACAATTGCCAGTGGCGGCTCCTCGTGGGAGTGCTTTGCAGCGATGCAATGCAGCACTCGCAATGAAAATCGTTTTATTTATTTATTTATTTATTAACAGAACTCCGTTCGGCCTTAAGCTGGAGTTTACTACCGCCACCCTTCCCCTCCCACACCTCGCCCGCCACCCTGCAGCACTTCCATGAGGAGCCGCCACTGATAATTACATCCTCCCTGCAGAGTAGTAAAAACACTGAGACTAATCAGCTGTGCACTGCCCCTTGCTCAGACTGAGGCTGAGAGTGATGATGCATCCAGAGGGTGGCAACATGCCCTGTTGTATTTTGAAAACTGATGCTTCCTGCACGCCACCGTCAGTTAATTCAATTCCACAAAGTGAGTGATTGGATGATTGGCCAGTGACTCGGCAACTGATGGGCAAAAGTATGTTTTTGCGCTGCTACATGTTGTGTGCTCCTCTGCAGGCATAGAGTGAGTGGGGCTGTTGGCACCTCTCAGACCACGCATCGCTACAGACCCCCACCCTCATTAACAGTGCTGTGTTTGTACTACCTTGTGTGCTAGTGTGTCAGCACACTGAAGACTGGCACCAAAATGTATTTTTCAAAATCCTCCTACCACTCCCCAGGAAGGCATCGCTGCAAGTGGACGGGCCCATGGGGCCCACCTAGTGACACGTTAAACAACAAATCGCTCATGTCGCACATGCTGCTCTCAATAGGCATCCGCATGTGGGAAGGCACAGGATGGCAATCTGTTTGTGTCATATCATGGCAGGGACATGTGCCACGCTGTAATGATTCAAAAAGCTGGGGCGGCTGTCAAGTGTGGCAGACTGTCAATGCGCAGGGAGTTTTTCCCCGTCTACATCCATGAGAGAGAGCACAAGGACTCCACTTACTCTTTCTCCACATCGTCACCATCAGCACACAGGAGCTGCTATAACATGAGAGTCAGCATTTCTCCGTAGGATGTATATTACCCCCTCAAGACTCCACAGGATAGACCCTGCCAGATCACACCATTGTACCACATGCAGCGCTCCAAATGCCGACTTCGCTCATCTCGCTTGGACCTGTCCGAACATACATTCATACTGGGTAGCTATACGCAAGATGGTGAGCGACATGATCAAGGTTCCAATAACCCCCCTACCTGAGATCGCCCTGCTGGGTTATGTTAACCAGTTCCCACAGGAAACTCGTAGGTTTGTGGCCATTAGCTTACTCCTGGCCAAAAGGGAAGTAGCCATACATTGGGGGGATAAAACATCACCCTCGGTGAAAGCATGGCTGAGGACCATGGCATCCTGCACCACAAACAGTGACATATACACAACAACACTCCCCCCCACCTCCAGGCCCAAGGATATTTGGGGCCCTTTCAGGGATTATCTTCTGGCGCAGCAGCGAGACCCCCCTACACAACAGGAACAGGGCAGAGACCCTACTGGAGTGGGCTGAATTGTCTCAAGATTTGTGTCGTTACACGCTTGCACTAGGAGCTGTACTTTCTCCTTCTCACTACAATTGTTGCGCGCCCACTGCATGCTGGGGTAAGCCACCAGGATGGTTCGGTGTTGGAGACTGTTGGGGTCAGAGTAAGGTTGGACTCTCGGGGATCCGCTTTAAGTCATGTATGATTATAATGCGTCACGGACTGAGCCACCTGTGATGTATGTTTTTGCTGCCTGTGCATGTTAAATAACTGACTTTGTCCCAGTGTACTGTTCTTCTTATACCTAAATGCAAAATAAAGTGTTAAAAAAAAAAACAAAACCTGAGAGTCAGCACGCAGAAGGCCAGCAGTGGGATTTGGTAAGTTTCAGGCAGGGCAACCATTAAGAGAAACACAAAGTGATCTGTCTGTTTATTTATTTATTTATTTATTCAAAGTTTTATATAGCGCGAACAAGATCTTTACAGATATCAGAGCGCTTCACAGAGACAGGGGTAGGGGCAACAGGACTAAACAGAACCAGTGGGAACAGTATAATAGTCAATAACATAATAGGATAGCAGTAATGTACAGAAAAACATAACATTATACAATCAGGTAGCCAGTGATATAAGACGGCGCAAAGTCATTGATCCCGCTACAATAGAGTTCAGGAAAACTTTGGGTGTAGGGATGGCTTATACCATTATCTTAGGAAAGGGAGAACAAGGGGTGGGGGCATCAAGAGGGTGGTTAACAAACTAAAGTGTACCCTATAGTGGTCGGTAGTAGGCGAATAGCATAATAGTGTCGCAATCAAGTAAGAATATAATGGCAAGTGACAATCAGGTAATCAAAAATACAAAGCAATGCAAGGTCTCTGATCCATCTGATCTGTGCATGTCCTCATCAATTCAGCGTTTGTGATAGGCCTTCTACCTTAATCTGTTCTATGCCACCATTCCAGCCCACAACTGTAAACAAATTGATACAAACTCATCCTCTCCCCCCCCCCCCCCCCCAGAGGCATAGAACCACACATTCCATGATGCCAGAGCCATTCCCGCTCCTCCAGTGAGACACAGATCAGAAATTCTTGTTCAGCGCTTTGTTACAGAATCAACAGCAGTGATTCCGGTCATCTTTTTGTTATGCCGCTTGCACTCAGAACATACTTTTATGCAGATTGTCATCATTCGCTTGCTGTGGAGCATAGATGGTGCTCTAAACTTCGAAGAGCATGTGGGACTAACATCAAAGATATAACTCACAATAAGATAAGCACATCTAGAAGGACAGAAAAGTAATAGGGGAATCATTTGTTACATGATCTCACCTTCCTCAGTCCCTTTACCCCTCGGTTAAATGTACATCAAATCATTCTGTGACCATCCCCTGTCCAGCACCCAAATATTAAAACACAAACATACCTCGTGTCCTTACACACCCGACTCCCAACCCTACGTGTTTTCCCTATACCTCCACATTCAAAGCAGCACTCTACAGCACTGGTGCTGCACAGTCAAGCACATCCTGTAATTTCCTTTCAGTGCAGGTCTGTTCAGAGCTGTGAGAGTCAGAGAAGATGGTGGTGCCAGATTACTGTTCACACATTTTCCTGCCTCCCTCAGTTTTGCAGAGGGGAGGAAGTAGACAGGCAAGACTACCAATCTCTCTCTTTGCCTGGCTCTCTGGAGACCTGGGCGAGTCCGGGGAAAAGATCAAGCAGGACAGGGTTTCTCTTAGTGATATAGCCGTGAAAAACAGCATTTGATTTACTCTACTGTGAAATAAGAGCAGTGAATAACCAGATTTCGAATTCAGTATTCAAATTGATAGCTTCTAATGAAAGTCACAGATAAGGTATGCTTTTGCCTTAATAGGTGTAGATCAGTGGTTCTCAAACTTTTTCGACCTGCGGCTCCATTGGCCATTGCATGTGGCTCCCCACGGTTACTTTTTTAGGAAGGGGGTGGGGGAGGGGGGGTATGTAAGGCCGGCCTCTGGAATTTACATTTTTCTCCCTGAATATAATCGAGATGAAGGTTTTATAATCATATACAAAGGGTGTTTCGTATTACTAAGGCACCTCCTCTAATAAAATATTCCTAGTTACACTTCTTTGCCCATGCCTTTTTAGAGTACCCTTTCAAACTGTTTATCCCACTTTCAGTGCTAGATAGCACCCATATGCATGTAGGCCCCATTACCAAGGTGTTTCTGTGCTTGAAAAATATTTGCATGCATTTCGATTTCTACCCATGTCATACCTGCCAACATACCTGTCTCCGCAGGGTGACTCGCCATTTTTTAAAACCACATACAGCTTTATTTTTGCTGTCTCCTCCCTAAAATTGGCTCCAAACCAATGCAAGCAAAATTAATTACTCTGATATATATATATTTTTTTGTCCCTCTTTCTTGCTTCCAAATGTTTGCATTATGCCGTATATGGTGTTTTACTTCCCTGTGCTGAAGGAGAGAGCAGGCCTGTCTGGAATGTGTGTGTACTGAAATAAATGTGTACTGAAGTACCTATGATTCAAGTACAAATGTCAATACTTAAATAATATATAATAGTGTGTTTAATAGGCAGGACAACCAAACTTTCCTAATAACTTGCATTGCTGTAAAATGCATTTGGAAAAAATAAAGTGTTGGAACATGGGGATCTAGTGAAATATGGAGGTCATCTCCCCGGACATGCCATCAATTAAGCACTAGTTCACAGCTTTAGGCACGTAACTTACAAATCATCAACATCATGTGTTTAAGTCTAATTGGTTTAACTGAAGACAACAGACCCTTTAACATTAAATGCATTAAAATGCTTGGTGCGCGGCTTCCCTGGCTAGGTTTGACGGCTCCCCAGGGAGCCACGGCACACAGTTTGGGAACCACTGGTGTAGATGTTTCTTCTCTGGGTTGCGAAAGTTCAAAGGTCAGAACCAGACTGAGAAGAAACATTTTAATTCTAAATTTCTGGTAATTTTTCTCAGTTCAATAGGGAAACCATTACTTAGAAGAAACCCTGTTCTGTCAAGTATGACTCGCTTAGATGAGAGTTCGCATTCAATGGAAAAATAATATTTGGCATTTTACTTTTTATGGGAGCCCACTTAAAACCCATCTAATAATGGATATCACCTTCTGGACAACAGGAACCATGTCTAGGGCTGATACTAGGGGGGGGGGGGTTCAAACACAAGCCTTTGCTAGTTTGTGTCCCACACTGTTTACACTTACGTTTTGTTTTAAAATACAAATGTTTTTTTTGTTGGGGTTTCTTTTTTTTAAACAGGTTCAGCCCATAACTTACCCCTTCTATTTCACATATAGAGCCCACTAGGATATTATTTTTAAACGGCAAATGTAACTTTACTGCTACATACACACACCACAGCACACAGTGCAAGTACCAACCTTCAGAATTACCAGACACTGAAGTAGTTGTCCATAGTAACAGATAAAACAATGTTAAAGCTGCCACAAAAACAGCAGAGATAAACCAAATTAACAAGACCCTCCAAAACATTCCTTGCCACAGGAGAAAAATACACTGGTGTCGCTGGTCTCTCAAACAGGCAAACAACCTCCAGGGTGATGAATGTGAATGTTTGAGATAAGTGTGGCATGTTTATCCTTGCACAAATATTCTGCATAGTTCTTCGATGTCCATGGCCCTGCAGTCCTGGCGCAGGAACCAGCAGACGATGAACCACGAACAACCGGCCTGAAATAGACTACAAGACTGCAGCCTGCATTTAGACGCGGTTTCCCTCCCCAGCTAAGTGCTGCAAGCTTGCAATGAAAAAAGTTCTAACTCAGTGCCCTGCAATCAGAACCGCCTATTTTCAACCAAGGAGTCCTATGTTTACCAAAACGTTGGGAGGGGATACCTTTAATGCAAGGTAGGTGTTACTGTGCCGTTTGGGGTGATCATGTTTGTATGTCATATTGTGGTTGTTGGACCTGCGATGGGCAAGCCCAGCACAAAGGGGGTAGCTTGGCTCAAGTGACAAGGCAAGTGAAGGCTGTAGTGTTAAGCCGGCTCTGACCCAATAATAACTCCTTGTACATCCACACCAAAAAGAAGGACACCACACCACTGCTGTATAAAAATACGATTCCTTTATATAAAAGTTCTTTGTTGTAAATAGGGTTGACTGGGAAAGCACATATACATTTCTTTTGGTCATACAGTTCTGGTAATAAATAGTATTAATAAATAGAATAACTTCAGGAATGAGTATCACAATAAATATCACAATAAATATCACAATAAATATTGGTTCATTTAAATAAACAACCACATGTTTCTTCTGGTATCGCTGCCACCAATTAAATACTTTAGAATCATTACATCTGCAATACGTTTCAAATGGGAAAGATAACTCTTACAGTTTATGCTGTTTTCAATGACCAGGTATACGGCTTCTCTGAGCACAAAATAAGGTTTGGGACTCTTTAATAATCACTCAAGGCGTATGCGCGTATATCTAGAAGGCAAGGAAACACAGTCAATACATCATTTGCACTTGGCGATCACCGGGATAGGATCTCTGCTTTGCCGGTGGGGTCTATGCGCGCCTACGGGCTTTAGCACCACTTGAGCACAGGCGGCACCAGTTCAAAGTCACTAGACTGACGAACGGGCTGCCGGAGAGGTCACACAACCTACGCGCACAGTCAAGTAAATGCCGGTTCACAGTTCCTTCACAACGCTGCATTCACTATGAGGAAACGGGCCCACCTCACATCGGCTGCAATCAAGATACGATTCAGTCGGGCACAGCACTCCTCTCGTTAACGACGGGGCTCGCAGGGTCTCCACGGTCCTCCCTCCGACTTCCGCACACAGGGTGGTTCCCGCCCACAGCTACAGCTCCCGGGTCACTGGGGAGTGGCGAAGACGCTAGTCCCGCCCAACGAAGGCCGGCCTTTCCCCGCCCCGGCGCACCACCTCACCTTCAATCTGCGCAGGAAGCGCTCTACGCTGGTGGGGCTTGGAGACGTCCGAGCTCCCCGCTAGAGGCACCTGTCGCGAAGGGGGCACAGCTGACGATCGCGGTCGCGGCGAACTTGCTCTTGCCTCGCGACTCGATAAGTCGATCACAGTTCACCACCGGGGGGGGCGGAGAGGCACACGAATCTGGCCACAGTCTTTGGGGGCAATGAGGTACTCGCTGGGCAGGCGCTGTAGGCGCTAGGTCACTTCTCACGTAGCTGACTGGAACGCCAGTCAGACACAACGCCAGCAACCCTTTGCTGCTCTACTGCCTGCGCTACCAGCCACCTCAGGGGTCAACAGGGCAGGTGTCAATCTGGTGTCAAGTCTGGAATCTCTTCTTCTCTAGTCGAATCTCATCTAATCCAAAATGGCCGCTAGGGACTGGGCCTTATATAGCCAGTGCCCTGGGTTACTGGCACGAGCCAGAAGGTTCTAGAACCTTCTCTGGCTGTGACAATGACATGGCACTCTTGAGGGGTATTTAGGACACTCACAGCCACCGTACTGGGGTTCTAGAGCAGCCATTTTGTGTATCTGAGGAAAATAAAGGAATTCCTGTCAGAAATGCGCGCCAACCAAAGGGCACCAAAACCTCAAAAGGCCAGGGTTCATGAAGGCTCCAATGGGAGTCACTTCACATGAGGAAAAAGGGTGTCCACCATTTTAAGTTCATTTACACAGGTTGACAACCCCAGCTTGTAATGCCACAGGTTTGGGCCAGGCGCCTTTGTAAATAGGTGCCACAAACCTTGTGAGCAACTGGGCGTCAAGGAACATCTAACCCCATGAAACAACACATAAAAAGTCCTGGTAGACAAATAAAAAACGACAAATTTTGGGAGGTACAGGGGAACAAAAGAAATCATAGTGGTGAGGGGACTCTCAGAAGCAGACGGGTCTAACAGTGGTTCTCTAAAACAATGAGAAAAGGAGATTTAAAATCTAGTTTCTAAGTTGTGAGAAAAGATGTGTTTATATAGCTAAATTACATCATGGCCCGACAATTTTGCACTTTTCAGAGACGGTAATGCCATTATTTGTCCATAGTGCGGCAAGGGTAAGAGCTGCCCTGGTAAGTAGTGGCCAGTCCAGGAGTTTCTCACATTTTTATAGTGGAGGACGGTTGTGATAGTAACCTTCCATTTGAGGTACTTAGCAGCTGTTTCAAGATTGTTTAGAGCTTTTCATTACTCAAAAGACTGTCATTTCACTTTCCTTGCACTTCAGTGCTTGGTTTTACTCAAGAGAAAGTGTCACTCTAAGTGTCACATATTTGGTCATTGACTGTCACTCATAAGTACGTTTAAACCATTGAAATGTCACACACAAGCAGCACAAAATCATAGTGGTGAGGGGACTCTCAGAAGCAGACGGGTCTAACACGCGTCCCCCCCAGCTGAAAGTGGGGAGAGCTACCCAACCCCTTGGGAGTCCTCAACACTAAGGCGGAAATACCTGGAGAGACCGTCTGCATTGGCGTGGTCAACTCCGGGCCGGTGTTCCACCCGAAAGTCCATTCCCTGTAGGGAGATAGACCACCTCAACAGTTTGGGATTTTCCCCCTTCATTTGCATGAGCCAACGAAGGGGTCGGTGGTCTGTCTGAACAAGGAAGTGTGAACCAAACAAATATGGTCGCAGCTTCTTCAGTGCCCAGACCACCGCAAAGGCTTCCCGCTCGATGGTACTCCATCTCTGTTCCCGGGGAAGCAGTCTTCGTGACAGAAAGACCACGGGCTGATCCAGACCCTCTTCATTGAGTTGCGATAGCACCGCCCCAATGCCAATGTCGGATGCATCTGTCTGGACAATGAACTCTTTTGAAAAATCTGGAGCCTTCAGGACTGGAGCTTTACACAATGCTTGTTTCAGAGTGTCGAAGGCTCGCTGGCCAGCCTCCGTCCAAATGACTCTCCTGGGTTGCTTCTTGGCTGTGAGTTCTGTAAGGGGTGCCACGATAGTGCCATACCCCTTCACGAATCGTCTGTAGTAACCTGTGAGGCCCAGGAAGGCTCGGACCTCAGTCTGGGTCTTGGGGGGTTTCCAGGCCATGATTGCCTCAATCTTCGCCTGAAGGGGCTGCACCGTTCACCGGCCCACCAAGTGTCCTAAGTACACTACCGACCCCTGTCCAATCTGACATTTGCTGGCCTTGATCGTCAAGCCAGCCCGTTCCAGGGTCTGGAGAACGGCTTGCAAGTTCTGCAAGTGATCCTCCCAGCTGCTACTGAAGACAGCTATGTCATCCAAGTAAGCAGCAGAGAATGACTCCATCCCGGTGAGGATCGTGTTCACCAGCCGCTGAAAAGTGGCAGGAGCGTTCTTGAGCCCAAAGGGCATGACGCAAAACTGGTAGTGTCCATCAGGTGTGGAGAAGGCTGACCTTTCCTTGGCTCCATTAGACATGGGAATCTGCCAGTACCCTGCAGTGAGGTCAATGGTATTGAGATATTGGGCAGCTCCCAACCGGTCAATCAATTCATCCGCCCGAGGGATCGGATAAGCATCCGTTTTGGTTACCGAATTTAGTCCTCGGTAGTCCACACAGAATCTCAATTCTGGTGTGGTGCCAGGTGGGGCAGCTTTAGGAACTAACACCGCCGGGCTAGACCAAGGGCTACTTGAAGGTTCGATGACTCCTAGCTCCAGCATCTTAGCTACTTCGCTTTGGATACTGGCCTTCACCTTGTCAGACAGCCGGTAAGACTTTGACTTCACAGGTGGGCTGACCCCTGTGTCCATGTCATGGGTACACAAGTGGGTCTTACCCGGGACAAGGGAGAACAGAGGAGCGAATGACCCCAAGACCTGGCGACATTCCTCCTGCTGCTCAGG
Organism: Lissotriton helveticus; assembly: GCF_964261635.1. Classification (NCBI taxonomy): domain Eukaryota; kingdom Metazoa; phylum Chordata; class Amphibia; order Caudata; family Salamandridae; genus Lissotriton; species Lissotriton helveticus. The sequence goes on from NC_136069.1 coordinate 1,476,940,192, forward strand.
AGTCAGGGTTGGCGAGAGTTTCACTCCGTCCACTGACCCATCCTTTTCTTGAGACGCAAAAAGGTCGGGGAGAGGCTCCGTGTCCTCTTCCTCCGATCCGTCAGTCACCATAACCAACATGACTTCGGGCCTCTCGTAGTGGGGCTTGAGGCGATTGGCATGTAACACCCGATGCGGATGCCGAGGGGTCTTTACGTCCACCAGATAGGTAGATTTGCCCTTCTTCTCCAATACCTCGTAGGGGCCTGTCCAACGATCCTGGAGGGCACTCAGCTCTCCAGGCTCCATCACCCACACCTTCTGGCCAGGCTCCAACTCCACTGGGTGAGCGTTGTGGTCATACCACGCTTTCATGACTGCCTGACTGGCTTCCAAGTTGTCAGAAGCTTGCTTCCACAACTTAGCCATTTGGCTTCGGAAGGCCAGCATGTAGCTCACCACATCCTGGGGAACTTTCCGGGGAGACTTTTCCCAGGAGTCCCTCACCAGGCTGAGAGGTCCACGTACAGGGTGCCCGTACAAAAGCTCGAAGGGGCTGAAGCCCACTCCCTTTTGCGGCACTTCCCTGTAGGAAAAGAGCAAACAGGGTAGGAGGACGTCCCATTTCCTCCGCAGGCTTTCGGGTAGACTTCTGATCATACCCTTCAAGGTTTGGTTGAACCTTTCCACAAGACCATTGGTCTGTGGGTGATAAGGAGTGGTGAACCTGTAAGTCACTCCACACTCCTTCCACATGGCCCGCATATATGCTGACAGGAAGTTGGTCCCCCTGTCGGACACAACTTCCTTGGGGAATCCCACTCGGGTAAAGATCCCCATCAGGGCCTTGGCCACTACTGGTGCAGTAATGGTTCTCAGAGGAATTGCCTCTGGATACCTTGTGGCGTGATCCACCAAGACCAGGATAAACCTGTGACCGGATGATGTAGGTGGATCTAGGGGCCCAGCAATGTCGATGCCCACCCTTTCAAAGGGGGTGCCAACGACGGGAAGTGGTTCCAGGGGAGCCTTCAGCTTCGTCCCTGTTTTCCCACTGGCTTGGCATTACACACACGACCGACAGTATGTGTCGGACGCCACCCTCATTCGAGGCCAATAAAAGTGGGCGACAAGCCGGGCAAAGGTCTTGTCCTGACCCAAGTGTCCTGCCAAGGGAATCTCATGAGCCAACTCTAATAGGAAGGCTCGGTAACACTGTGGGACTACCAGGGCCCGTGACAATCCGTGCACTGGCGCCCTGGGTTCACTGTAGAGGAGACCATCCTCCCAGTAAACACGATAGTTCCCAGACTCGTTACCTGCTGCCTGGGCTTCAGCCTGTTGCCTCAGACCCTCGAGGGTGGGACATTCCCTTTGTCCCTTGCTCAGTTCCTCCCTGGATGGTCCTCCTTCTACTCGCCACTCAGCGGGGATAGGCAAGTCCTCCAACGGAACCATGTCCTCCTCCGCGGACTCCGGGTCCACCTCCACAGGTGGCCTATCCGTCTCACGGGGCATGGACATCGAGGCAGGCTCCTCCTGTCCTCGAAATGTTCCCTCATCAGCAGCTGGGTGGGCCATTGTTCCAGGCTCCAACCCACACGACTTCTCCTCCCGAGCGGCCGCAGACCTGGTACTTACACAGGCCCAATCAGGTGTACCCAGCATCTCAGTATGAGTCCGGTATTCCACCTCCTTCCAAGCATTGTGCTCCATAACATTGCCCAGCAGACAATCGACTGGCACGGCGTGGCTTACGGCAACTCGAAGTGAACCTGCAACCCCTCCCCACTCAAAGGGAACCTCGGCCACAGGATAGTGGCCAATTCTGCCGTCAGCCATCGCGGCTGGATGAAGTACGCCTGGAATCACCTGCTCTGAGGACACCAGATGACTCCTTACCATAGTCATACTGGCTCCTGTATCTCTCAGAGCTTCCCCTCTATGGCCATTGATGGTGACCCATTGCCCATACTTGGTAGTATTTGAGGGCACCTGGATCTTTGGAACCATCTCCCGATCACCCAGGGACACTAAGGTGACACCCGCCCACTCCCCCCCCTTAACTAAGGGCATCTCCTCCCCGAGCGCTACACTAGCGACTCCCGGGGCCTTTCCTCCAGTGGGAGGGGGTGGTCTCTTTGGGCATTTCACGTCTCCCTTATAATGTCCAATACCACCGCACTCATAACAATGGATAACCCTTGGCTGCTGACTCTGGCCAGGATTAGGGTTCTTCTGCGGGTTAGCCTTAGAAGTGGAGAAGAAACTTTTCCCCTTAAAGGTATTTTGGGGGCCTTTGGAGAACTCCTGCTTCTTGTTATCTCCCCCCTCTTTCTTCTGGGGAGCGCCCTGTCTGGACTTCTGAGAATCTCCTCCCGTCCCCTTCGTGGACACTCGGGTACTTGCCCAAATGTCCTCCTCCTCAGCAAGCTTACGGGGGCAAGTAAGTTTGCTGTCTACCAGGTGTTGCCTCAGCTCGGGAAGACATTTCTCGAGTAGATGTTCCTTGAGTATCAAGTCGTACAACCCTCGATAGTCCTCCACCTCATTACCTTGGACCCACCCATCCAGGGCTTTCTTGGCAAAATCCAGGAAGTCAACCCAATTCTGTGAGCTCAGCTTGTGGCTGCCCCTAAACCTTTGCCGGTATTTCTCGGGGGTCAACCCAAACTTCCTGATGAGCGCCACCTTCATGGCGGGGTAATTAACCTGTTCCTCCCGGTCTAGGGCCAATAGGGCATCCCTACCTGTCGGAGGCATGTACCGGTATAATCCACCACCCCAATGCTTCTCATGGATCCCATGGGCTCTTAAGAAGACCTCATAGGCTGCCAGCCACTTGGCTATGTCGTCTCCAGCGGTATAACTGGCGACTACGTCCTTGGGTAACTGGGGCCTGGGCTCCCTGGCAAATTCCTTTGACTCGACACCCTTCGGAGTGATGTTAGGGGCCTGGAATTCGAGTTCTCGTAGCTTGAACTCGTGTTCCATCCTCCTCCCCTCCCTCCGTTCTTCCAACTCCATTTTTGCTATTTCCCACCTTAACAGTCTTTCCTCTCTCCTGTCAGCTAACTCGGTTTCTGACAACCCTCTCGATGACACACTGCTGCCCTCCCGTGAGGTTGCCTTGGGGCTGATTGACAACTCACCCACCCCCGGGGGACATTCCGCAGTCCTATCAATGACAGTACCGCTGTCCGATTCCTCCTCCTCCACCGTTCCCTCCGTGTGTGCTTCCACCCATGCTCGCAGACTAGTACGGAGCTCCTCTCTTTTGGCCCCTCGCCTGACAAACACTCCCCTCTCCTGACAGAAATCCTTGAGCTGTGCCACAGTATAGGTCTCCAGCTCTGAGATTTCGAATTCCATCTTGTCAGTGAAAAGTGTGGACCACCACCCCGAAGTAGGTGACCAGGATAAGGACTTTGAGGGTCACTTCCACCCACCTCCAGGAAAGAATTTGGAAAAAGCAAAACGTTGAATTTGAGGGCCGCTAGGAGAAAACTCCAGGTGTGTACCTGTGGTGCACACTGAATTATTATGGGGTTCAAAACAAGCACGGCTCGCAATCCCACCCGCTGAGCACCAATTTTATGTTGGACCTGCGATGGGCAAGCCCAGCACAAAGGGGGTAGCTTGGCTCAAGTGACAAGGCAAGTGAAGGCTGTAGTGTTAAGCCGGCTCTGACCCAATAATAACTCCTTGTACATCCACACCAAAAAGAAGGACACCACACCACTGCTGTATAAAAATACGATTCCTTTATATAAAAGTTCTTTGTTGTAAATAGGGTTGACGGGGAAAGCACATATACATTTCTTTTGGTCATACAGTTCTGGTAATAAATAGTATTAATAAATAGAATAACTTCAGGAATGAGTATCACAATAAATATCACAATAAATATCACAATAAATATTGGTTCATTTAAATAAACAACCACATGTTTCTTCTGGTATCGCTGCCACCAATTAAATACTTTAGAATCATTACATCTGCAATACGTTTCAAATGGGAAAGATAACTCTTACAGTTTATGCTGTTTTCAATGACCAGGTATACGGCTTCTCTGAGCACAAAATAAGGTTTGGGACTCTTTAATAATCACTCAAGGCGTATGCGCGTATATCTAGAAGGCAAGGAAACACAGTCAATACATCATTTGCACTTGGCGATCACCGGGATAGGATCTCTGCTTTGCCGGTGGGGTCTATGCGCGCCTACGGGCTTTAGCACCACTTGAGCACAGGCGGCACCAGTTCAAAGTCACTAGACTGACGAACGGGCTGCCGGAGAGGTCACACAACCTACGCGCACAGTCAAGTAAATGCCGGTTCACAGTTCCTTCACAACGCTGCATTCACTATGAGGAAACGGGCCCACCTCACATCGGCTGCAATCAACATACGATTCAGTCGGGCACAGCACTCCTCTCGTTAACGACGGGGCTCGCAGAGGCTCCACGGTCCTCCCTCCGACTTCCGCACACAGGGTGGTTCCCGCCCACAGCTACAGCTCCCGGGTCACTGGGGAGTGGCGAAGACGCTAGTCCCGCCCAAAGAAGGCCGGCCTTTCCCCGCCCCGGCGCACCACCTCACCTTCAATCTGCGCAGGAAGCGCTCTACGCTGGTGGGGCTCGGAGACGTCCGAGCTCCCCTCTAGAGGCACCTGTCGCGAAGGGGGCACAGCTGACGATCGCGGTCGCGGCGAACTTGCTCTCGCCTCGCGACTCGATAAGTCGATCACAGTTCACCACCGGGGGGGGCGGAGAGGCACACGAATCTGGCCACAGTCTTTGGGGGCAATGAGGTACTCGCTGGGCAGGCGCTGTAGGCGCTAGGTCACTTCTCACGTAGCTGACTGGAACGCCAGTCAGACACAACGCCAGCAACCCTTTGCTGCTCTACTGCCTGCGCTACCAGCCACCTCAGGGGTCAACAGGGCAGGTGTCAATCTGGTGTCAAGTCTGGAATCTCTTCTTCTCTAGTCGAATCTCATCTAATCCAAAATGGCCGCCAGGGACTGGGCCTTATATAGCCAGTGCCCTGGGGTACTGGCACGAGCCAGAAGGTTCTAGTGACAATGACATGGCACTCCTGAGGGGTATTTAGGACACTCACAGCCACCGTACTGGGGTTCTAGAGCAGCCATTTTGTGTATCTGAGGAAAATAAAGGAATTCCTGTCAGAAATGCGCGCCAACCAAAGGGCGCCAAAACCTCAAAAGGCCAGGGTTCATGAAGGCTCCAATGGGAGTCACTTCACATGAGGAAAAAGGGTGTCCACCATTTTAAGTTCATTTACACAGGTTGACAACCCCAGCTTGTAATGCCACAGGTTTGGGCCAGGCGCCTTTGTAAATAGGTGCCACAAACCTTGTGAGCAACTGGGCGTCAAGGAACATCTAACCCCATGAAACAACACATAAAAAGTCCTGGTAGACAAATAAAAAACGACAAATTTTGGGAGGTACAGGGGAACAAAAGAAATCATAGTGGTGAGGGGACTCTCAGAAGCAGACGGGTCTAACAGTGGTTCTCTAAAACAATGAGAAAAGGAGATTTAAAATCTAGTTTCTAAGTTGTGAGAAAAGATGTGTTTATATAGCTAAATTACATCATGGCCCGACAATTTTTCACTTTTCAGAGACGGTAATGCCATTATTTGTCCATAGTGCGGCAAGGGTAAGAGCTGCCCTGGTAAGTAGTGGCCAGTCCAGGAGTTTCTCACATTTTTATAGTGGAGGACGGTTGTGATAGTAACCTTGCATTTGAGGTACTTAGCAGCTGTTTCAAGATTGTTTAGAGCTTTTCATTACTCAAAAGACTGTCATTTCACTTTCCTTGCACTTCAGTGCTTGGTTTTACTCAAGAGAAAGTGTCACTCTAAGTGTCACATATTTGGTCATTGACTGTCACTCATAAGTACGTTTAAACCATTGAAATGTCACACATAAGCAGCACATAAGCATCTATGGAGGCAACTTGGGTGTGTGGATGAGTAAGTGGGGCAACACAGACAATGGATGATAGAAAGGAGGGGCTCAGAGCAGGCAAATTGACAATGCATGGTGGGGGAGTGGGTAGAAGCAAACACTGGCAGCATCACGGACAACAACAAGTGGGAGGGTGGGTGGGTGGATTAAGGTACAGAACAATATGGGCAACAACAGAGAAGGGTGAGTGGGGAAAGCAACAACACAAGAAAAACGGAAGGAGTGAGGGTGGGTCGGATTGCAAGCAACAACACAAGGAACAATAGAAGAAGGTAGTGTAGGTGGAGGCAAGCAACAACAAAGGCAACAACTGAAGGAGGGTAGGTGTTGAAAGCAACTACACAGGCAACAATGGACGAAAGGAGAATTGGTGGGGAAAGCAACAATAACTGTTGCAACAACGGAAGACGGGTGGGTGGGTGTAAGCAAGCAACACAGGAATGAGGATGGAGGTGGATGTTGTAAGCTGCAACATGGACAACAATGGAAGGAGGGAGGGTGCAGGGCACACAACAACAAGTGCAACAATGGAAGTAGGGTGGGCATGTAGAAGCAATCAATAATGGGGACAACAATGGAAGGAGGGAGGGTGGGAGCAAGCAAGCAACAACACTTGCAACAATGGAAGGAAGGAAGGAAGGAAGGAGAGTGGGTAGAGGAAGCTACAACATGGGTAACAACGGCAGATTGGAAGGTGGATGTAGCAGGCAAAAACAAAAGGAAGTTGGAAGGGTAGGGCAAGCAACAACATGGACAACACTGGAAGAAGGGAGTGTGGGTACACAACATGGATGAGTGAGGAACCATAAGTGGGAGAAGTACATGAGGGAGCCAGCTGAAGAAGACGCACTCTAGTGTAGCGCTTAAACACATAGAAAAAGTAAGGATAAAAAATCATGATCAGTGGAAGGATACAAGTAGTGTGTCCATGCCCGGGTGGAAAGACAAACATGCAAAAACAAAGGAAGCCTACTGAATCTTGCCAATAAAAAGCAAACAAAAGAGAGTCACAATAAAGCCAACGAATGATAAGCAATGAGCGGGCTCTAAGCCCACTCTTGGAAAACAAAAGATCTCAAATTCACAGCGCTTGCTCTGCCTAGGCGAGAGCTCCAAAGCAAATGTATACAATTCTGTATGTTTTCTTTTGACATAGAAACCGAAAAGAGCATGTATGTGAATAAATCATTTAAAAGTGTCTATTTTTTTAATACTTAATAAAGGAAATGGAGGCATGATTTTTACTAATGTGGACTTACTATTTTTTACAAATTTGTTTCCACCGATATTTTTTTCTAGTGTAACCCGATTATCAAGTATCTGTATGTTATGTGAGATTGCAGTCTTCACTTTTTAATTACACCATGTTGCATTCTGGGACTGGAAATGTTTCTCTTTTAGGTTTGACAGCACAGGTGAAAAATGATAGCAAGTAAAGTAGTAATGTGACTAAATGAGAAGGACATTGAATATGCTTTGTGGGCATCAGCAGTGCATTAGTCGACAACTTGAAGAGAATCAGTACTTTCCAGGCACCTGCAGTGCAAACCTCAGTCAAACACAAAATAGCTACAGGTACAATAGTACACCTGTGCACTGTTGCAAGCACAGTTGCACTAGATGACTTCCTAAGAAGCCAAGAGAAGTGCATACGAATTTGAGGGAAACATTTCAAAATAAAAACAAAATCAATGAGAAGAAAATCAGTAGTCTAGATCTCTTGTTGGTTTTTGATGTTGAATGCATTGTCTATTCGGTTTGCTTATGGTGCCGTGTTATTTAATTGCAAAAAACACAGTTGATGGACAGAATGTAGAACATTGTCATACATTCACAGTGTTATTTAATGGCGGCAAGCCTGGTTTCCACTGGTTATAGCACACACTTGCCTTGCACTATAGCATTGAGTATTTGACATTTTGCAAAAATTCTAAATTAGTAGATAACACAACAAGGCCATATAAGCTAAGTTAGCAGTGTGCCAAAAAATGGCCCATACTGGCTATATTTAGTAGCACCTACGTACCAAGTGTTAACACTTACCGGCATAGAATATGACAAGCTATTCACTTGTTGGCTAATTTAGCAGAGTATTTATCTGTCACGTCACACCCTTCGTAGTAACTTCCACTCTGCTTTATAGGAATACCAAATATTATGGATTACACATTGCTATAGTATCTTGTATCTCCTATTATTCAATGGTTACCTTTTAGCCATTGATCATTTGAAATTAGGTTTTTTAATTTTATTTGGCATGGTCTATCAGCAAGTCTACATTTGGTATTTTTAATGAACCCTCACATTCAGTTCTTCTGCAGGATACCTGTACGCTGCTGTAATATTTTGTTTAAAAAGTAAACGCTTATGCTTCCCCATACAAGTCCATACATTCTGTTCTTAATATCTTCACAAATTTTGGGAAACACTTGGGGTATGCCATTAACTGGGGTAAGTCTGTTCTGTTCGTGTTTCATGGGCAGACGCCACGTCTCCCCAAGGACTGCACGCTAGTGGTCGCAGTAGATGGTTTCATATACCTGGGAATCTTTGTTACATCAGATCCGGCCCTCTTTTACAGCCATAATTTGGCAACCCCGCTGGCCAGACTGCGAGCAGACGTTAAACATTGGAGGTCGCTGCCCCTGTCTTTGGTGGGCCGTGCTGCCCTTTTTAAAATGTTGGCACTCCCGTGATTTTTATATATCCTCACAAAACTGCCCGCACCGAATTCCAGATGCATACTTTGTAGCGGTTGAGGGGGAGGTACACACACTGTTATGGGATGGTAAGGCCCCTAGAATAGCGCTTCAAAAACGAACAAAAGGATGGTATGACGGGGGATAGCGCTGCCTGATCTCAGGCTATACTACTATGCCCTGGACAGATACCAGATGTATCGCTTGGGCTATCTGGGCGCCCTGTATTCCCGCACCAAGAGACAGAGATTTGTTGGTCCAACACAGTCAGTCAGTAAGAAAACTTTATTTGATTGGTTACAACCATAAAAGTGTACCCTACACATAAAATTGTTATTAAACTATAGCCAGAATCATATTAGATACATGGTATAAATACATATCATAAAATACTCATTTTACTTCATGTAAGATACAAATGTCTTTCATCTTCCTCAGAATCCGCCAAGGAATTCCAAGCCGTACCATTACCTTTTACATGCACAGCATTATCTTACCCCAAGTGCTAATATAAAATAAAAGTTTTTTACTCTGTACACTTGAGGAACACCCTGACCTTACTCATAAATTTCTCAATAGCACAAGCAATGTCTAGGTTCTTCATTTCAACTAGAAGGCTAACGGCGTGCATCCTATTTCTGATCATATATTTTTTAAATATCGGGCATAAAATCTCTTTCCGAGAATCTAAAAACTTTGTACAATCTAGTAAAATATGCACAATGTCGCAATGATTACCTAACGCACAAGTACAGGTACCATTACTATGCAACATATACTTTTTTATCTCAATATTCCCATAGCAGGGGTTTATCCCCATTCGCACTTTTAGTACCTCCCGTCTTGAAAGGAAGCTCGGCAATCTGTCTAGGTAGGGGTACTGTTTATTAGATTCCCAAGCCAGAGTCATATGTGACAACGAAACTTTCCGCAAGAGGTACTCTCTAACATATGTTCGGGAGGTCTCAGCTCCCAGTATTCTTAATTCTTTCTTAGCTATGCTTGGGTGGCTCAGTTGCGGACATAATTTTAAACCCAACTCTCCATATGCTTCACTTAGTGCGGCTCTTGTCTGTTTCGCCCAGGTCAGTTCACTAGTAACAATTTCCCTTTTACACCACTGGGAAATTTTTAAGTGCTCTTCAGACCCTAGGCTCTGCCAAAAGTGAATTAGTGCCATACAGGCAGTTGCCGCCCAAGAGGTAATTCCCAACTCAAGTCTTGCAGCTTGTACCATGGAGGATTTTGGCAGTGAGAATACGTTTTTTAGGATATTTCCTTCTCACTTAGGTAAAGCACTTCTGCCCCATACATAAACCTCATAAACCAGATTCCTAGGTATCTATATTGATTCACCCTTTCAAGCAAATTTGTACCTAGACGCCAAGGGAACCGAGGTTTGTTCTTACCAAAGCATAACATTTTGGTCTTTTCCATGTTCACTATTTGCTTTTTATTTAGGCAATATTCATTGAACATGTTTAGTTTTCTCTTAAGACCTATCTGCGTTAGGCCCATAATCACTAGATTGTCTGCGTATAGTAGACACGAGACATGATTACCACCCACTTTTGGGCTAGCCCCTTTTACTTCTCCTAATTTTGCTAGTAGGTCGGCCAAAAACAGGGCAAAAAGCAGAGGGGCAAGTACGCACCCCTGCCTCAAGCCATTTCCGATCTGTATCCTCCCAGATAGACCACCCTCCTCATCCAGGATTATCTGGGCCCAGTTTTCCATGTGTAAGGCTTTTATAATCGCCAGTAAGTCTGCATGTAGATTTTATCCTTCCAGGGTTGACCATAGCTGCTCCCTGCTCACAAGATCGAAAGCCGCGCGGAAGTCCACAAAACAGCAGAATAGATTACCCCTCTGATCTATCGACTTCCGCGCGATGGCCCAGAGAGAGAAACAGTGGTCCACCGTCGAGTGCCCTTCTTTGAACCCCCCCTGTTCTGGGGGTACTATTTGGTTATCCTCTGCCCAGTCCTTTAGCAGGCCTAGGATTACTTTGGAGAATACCTTTTTCCCAATGTCGAGGAGATTTATTAGGCGGTAGTTTTTTGGGGAATTTACATCGCCTTTTTTGTGTATCGGTCTAACAATAGCCCCTTTCCAACTTTCTGGTATTAAGCCTGTCTTTAATATCACATGAAACATATTTGAAAAAAACTCAGACCACCAGTCAGGATTAGTTTTTATAATAATTGCTGGTAGGTTGTCTGGGCCGGCTGCTCGAGATAAGTTTAGACCAGATATTACTCTCCTAATAAGGTCTGGGGTAAAATGTACTAGTATATCCTCACTGACTGCTGGCCAGGTTGTCGATATTAATTCCCCTTTACTAGGCCATTTGCCATATAGAACCTCCAGGTAGGCTGCCCACTTGTCCTCTGGGACGCAGCACTGCAGGGACCCCCCAACTTCCCCCGTGCATTCCTTGATCAATTTCCAGAATCCTTTGACATTTTGTTCTTCAATGGCCTCGAGTAGGTTAACCCAACATTTTTCCTTGAAGGCCCTTTTTTTTTCTCTAATTGTTGACCTGTATTTTAACCTCGCTTTCTTTAATTCTAGTGATGATATATCAATATAGCTACGCCTAAGGCCTCTTTCATGTTTCTTAATAGCGGCCTTAGCATTCCGACATTCATCATCAAACCAGGGTTTATTGACTGGAGGTGCACAAGCCTTACTCTTTAGCCCATGGTTTCCCCGTTTGATTTTTATCCTAAGGCACTCTACCAGTCGTCTTATTATATCCCCTTGTAGGGGGATTTCTAACTCAATTAATAACTGGAGAGCTCTCAATTTCTCTAAATGTTCTTCACTAATCCGGGTTGTAAGCCGTCTTGGGTATTCAACATCCATTTGTAACACTCTTTGTCTTGGCAGGACCCTGTTTACCTCTAATTCTATTAACAATGGGAAGTGGTCACTACCCTGTAAACCAAGTACTTCAAAGTGTTTTATTAGATGGAAGCACCATACATGAATGAATGCATAATCTATGGGGCACAGTTGCTGCCCTATTTTAAAGGTACGTTTAGCGGGCCGATCTGGTTCTTTCCTTCCGTTAATACAAATCAGGCCCATGGCTCCCAACAACTGCCCAAGCTTTGAGTCTTGGGTGGAGATATCACTATGGGGGAATTTCGCACGTTCTATACTATGGGCTCTTAACAAGTCACTCTGCCATGAGTCTATTTTTTGGGGATTTAATCTATGGTTAAAATCACCCATTATTAGAAACACATCTTTAGGGTATATCTCATATAATCCCTCCAAATCCTTCTTTAGACAATCCAACTCCACTTTATACTCCTTTATTTTCCCTTTCTGAATGTACACATTTATAATGCAGATTCCTCCATTACCCGCATTATTATTTGTTAATAGTACTCTACTGCCTAATGCCCAGTTGCATCTTAGTTGAAGGGATTGTAGATCTTTCACTATCCTTGTTGATACTAGGGTCATCTGGCCACCTGATGGCCTACCTACTTGATTCTTTTTTGCCGGCCTTACATGGTGAGCAGAGCCTTCAATAATTAGGGAATTGTCGCACAGCCACGTCTCCTGCAGACAAACAATGTCGGTCTTCCCAAGGATATTTTTAAACCCTTCCTCTGTCGCTATTCTTTTATAACCATTCACTTTCCAGGACAAGATGGATAGGCTGTGCGGCAACCCAGATTCCTAATCATTATTACTCAGGTATCCCTCTTCCTCGTATCCCATGTGTGCCAATTGTCTGTATCTATTTCCCGCCAAAACATCATCATCCTCCCAATCTGTATTTTTGGGGATTATCGTGACTTCAAGAGCTTCCTTTGTACCCCGACCTGATGTAATAATTTTTATTTGCTGATCACCCAACCCCGCATGGTTTCTCAGGAATATTTTCCTTTGATTCACCCTCATCGCCTCCTCTATCTTCAATATTCTAATACCTTCCCTTAACATATCAGCCTCTGCTTTTTCCAAAGCAACTTTTATTAATGCTGAGTGAAGGAGGACTTTTGTTACTTCATCCCCGCTGATGTTATTTAGGAACCCTACTTCTTTGAGATCTTCTGTGCTTACATATTTTAGACTAGGACATTTTGCAAATGAAGCAAGGAGCTGGGACTAATTTAGGGGCTTTCATTTCTTTGCCTTTTCCCCCCTTTTCCCGACCCAAGGGTTCTAGAAATAGTCAGGTATCCACTATTTGTGGGGTTTGGGATCTTCCAACCACCCGTCTCGGCGATTCCATCCAACCTTCTAGTTCTACATCCTCCTTCCATCCTGAATAGTTCCTCCTGGGGACCCTGGTGTTCTTTATTGTACTTTTCCCTGCTACCCTCTTATATTGGCCCTCTGCACTACGGGCTCTTTCACTTGTATCTACAAAGGTTAGTTTTTTAGATTCTAGCCACACCGCCTTGTCTCGTGCCCTCGTAGCTGGGGGTGCCCCCTTCCCATCCTCCTGTTGCTTTGCCGGGTGCTGTTTATATGGGGCCTTTTTTCCCATTCGCTGCCTCGGGATATTTTGTTTTAAAGTCCTCCTGTCCCCACATCTCTTTATAATCATAGGACAACGGGAGATATATACTGTCGGTTCCTCTTCTTTAGGTCTACTCACTACTTCCTCTTCCCTTACCACTCCATCCTCCTCTGCCCTTTCATCCTCCCCTACCACATCAACCTCCCCATCTTCTTCGATATCCTCCTGAATTTCCACTGCTCTTACTAGAGTAGGCATTAGGCCTTTAATCTGAATTAGCTCCCCTACTATGTTTTTAAATTGGTTACTTTGTGTTTTTAGGATTTCATTATTTAACACTGAAACCTCTAAAATTACCCTGTAATGTTTTCTGTAGCATTAGCATAACCTCAAGCATGGATGAACTAGATGACCCCGACACTTCAAAGCTCTGCGCGGTAATGCCTGATAAATCAGTACGAGCGACATAGGGTTTTTCCCCTCTTGGATTCACATATGGACTGGGGTCCTTCTGGGCTGATTTGCCCCCGCCCGAAATATTACTCTGTCTTTTTCTTCCTTCTTCCTCCGCTTCTACTTCCATTTCCTGAATAATTAATGATTGAAATAACCGCGGAGATGATGACAGGCGGGGTTCCAACAGGATTCCAGCAATATCAAAGTCTGTCTGGTCAAGGGGTTCCACAGTTATAGCTGCCTGGTCTTCAATGATTAACGGCGACTCTACGACATCTAGCTCCTTTTCTGGTGTCTCTTTCCCTTTAAAATGTTTGCCTATAAAGTCCTTGATGGATTTTGAGACTGCTGAACCGCCTTTTGCGCCTACTTTCTTTGCAGACTCAAACACCTTCTTTGGGGTTAAGCCTAAGGACGGGGTAGACCCTCTCGCAGGTGTTTTACTAACAGTGGGTGTTGTCATATCCCGATTGTCTTTTCCACATCTCTCGATATTTCAGTCAACTCCTCCACCCCAGAGCTTTTATTCCCTGTTTTCTTGGGGTTTTTGGGGACCTTATGTGGCTTGTTTTTTCCTAAGGCCATCTCTTTTAATCCCCTTCACCCCTTCCTTACAAGGAGTTGCTGCTTTGGGGGGTTCCTGTTCCTTAGCGTTCTTTGGCTTTCCCAGTTATTCCGGTGCACAGCTGCCCCTTCTTCTTAGTACCCTCAGATAGCTCCCCTTAATATACTTAAATAGGGGGAAATTTCACTTACCTCTGTTCTGTGGGCCCGTGCTCTCGCCTCCACCACTGCTCAATAATATTCTCAAGGTACTACCTCTGACCTGGCCTCTGGCCTGAGTATACGACCACACAGAGCTTCACACCTTTAACCCTGCTTTAATCATGCTGCAGGATTGATCTGAAGAAGCTCCTGCTACCAAAGTCAAAGCCAAATTCACTGAGTGCGGCTCGCGGCGCCATGACGCCAGTGCCGGGCTGCTCGCTATCCAGTTTACCAGTCCAATTCCTTGCAGCCCCCTCGGTTCCTCACGTTTTCCCGGGTACAACCGGGTACAGCCGCTCTCCGCGCTGATTCAGCGCTGCAGCGTCGCGCTGCAGCGTCGCGTCACAGCGTCGCGAAAACCGGAAGACCGATCACCGAGGAAGGGAGGAGTTAGCAGTGGGAGGTTCCTGGAGAGCACGAAAAGCACGCAACCAGCGCGACCACACAGAAACAGAGTCTCTCTTAGTAAAGTTAAAAAGAAAATAGAGAAGTGGATGCACGAGCACACCCAGGCACCTACAGCTTCTTTCTTGCTTTCATGCCTTCAAGCCTTCATATCTACAGGCCCACCTGCTTACTGTCTTGCTGTCTGTCACCCTTAGGCCTATTTCGGGCTCTTTTCATATCACCTCCTCTCCCCTCATTCACAAGGCAACTATGTGCACTCTGAGCAAATCTCCAGGCTCAAATTATGCCCCCCTAGTCACCCGATACGATACCCGTTTTCAGTGCATGCCAGTGTAGGCTCCCCTCTAGCCGTTTTCGCCAGGGATGTCAATTTGCTGTCTTAGGCTGACTGGAGCGGTAGGTCACAAGAGAGCGGAGTGTTTTTTGGAGGAATGCTGCTGAATGCTGCCAAATACTACTAGGAACTAACGTTGAACTTAGGTCCTGGTAACCGGCGCCTCACAGCAATTTTACCGGCAGCTCTCGGCAGTTCGCGGCAGCTTGCGACACTCGGTCGTGATCAAAGAACACCAGATCATAAGCTTTTCCGACTGCAGTCGCAGTTTCAGCCGCGGCCGCTGCCCGCCGGATATCAGTATACCGATTTGCCACGTTATTGTTGGTTTCTGTTGGTTTCCATCTGCAGGGGATGCGGGGGTGATTAGCAGGAACTGCCAGCAGCCGTTAGCAGTATCAGGACGTTT
The DNA here is from genome assembly GCF_964261635.1 of Lissotriton helveticus. Classification (NCBI taxonomy): domain Eukaryota; kingdom Metazoa; phylum Chordata; class Amphibia; order Caudata; family Salamandridae; genus Lissotriton; species Lissotriton helveticus. The sequence goes on from NC_136069.1 coordinate 1,476,955,728, forward strand.
TTCTACGTCCTCCGCTCCTGCTCCCGCTCTGCTGCTGCTCTGTTGCTGCGTTCGGGGGTCTGAGCGAAAACACGCACTGGAATCCTCAGGCAATCTGCATTCCACAGACCACACAACGCACAATACAAATTTGGCATTTGGCAAACTCACAACTGGGATGGGCTGGCGTTCTCACCAAGGCACCACCTTTGTGGTACACTCAGAAACTAGGCATGCTATTGTATCAACTAGGGTTTGATATGTGGGATATGATTGGCATTTCGGCAGTGAAGGACTTGGTTAAGAAGGGGGTAATACTCAAATTTGAAGACCTCCGAAGGAGTTACCAGATGGCTCCGGGGGAGGTATTTAGGTACCTACAAATAAGGCATGCCTTACAGGCGGCCTTCCCGATCTGCAAGGACATACCAGACTCGTCACCACTAGAGGATCGCTTACTTGATGGCCCTCTGCAGTCTAAAGCAATATCCTTGACGTACAAAAAACGTAGTAATAATTTACCGGATAGTTTTGGCAAAATCAAAGAGCAGTGGGAGAGAGACCTGGGGCTGAATGAAGAAGAAGATTGGCAGGAGTCTCTTATGTCACATAGGGAGGCAGCCATCACACTCAGGATCCTCCATAGGTCATATATGATGGGAAAAACTCTAGCAAAAATAGGGGCAAGGCAGGATGATTTATGCTTGAAGGACTGCAAGCAGCCGGCTACCTTCTATCACATGATATGGGAGTGCCCGCTGATATGCGGTCTCTGGGATAGAGCCACAAACCATATGCAGTCGGCATTGGTAAAGACGATAGACCTGATGTCCCGCTGGGCCTGCTAAACATATGGGCGGACTCGGACCTGACTGAAATTGAACAACAACTGGTGACGCTGGGTACACGTTGGTTAAAAGAGAACTGGAAAAGGATGGGGTGGCGCGGCACCGCCTGCTGTATCGGTATGGTTGAAAGAATTGGGTAGGTGTATGATTGCGAAGAAGGAGGTGTTTGTAACCAGGGGGTGCCCGAAGAAATGGGATAACATTTTTCTAAATGGAACATTTACAGGGGAGAGATCTGTGTATCACCCATGGTGGACCTGGATATGCGTAGAAATGTGGACAGAGGCGTAACTATTTGAAATATCTGTTTTTTCAACCTTTGTAACTTGCATGCTGATGGATGTAATTTGCTAATCACATGTGTCACTGTTGTATAATTGTAGGTCGCCAATCTTTATCAATAAAAACAAACAAAAAAAAGTAAACGCTTACCTTGATAAGATTTGAAACTGTTTTATGTTGGCCTGTTGACTACTGTATTTTTCTGCCAAGTCACACACTTTTTTGTGTTTTCCAACATCTTCTTCTACAGGGACACCAACTATTGTGGCTCATTTATTTGTTTTGCTTCTATCCCCTACATTTCAAGGCTTATCTTATAGTTATTAATGAACTGAAATGGCTTTTTATTTGATAGGAGATTACAGTATCTTTTAGCACTTTTGATACTATTCCACAAGCTTTTCACTTCTGGTTTCATTAGGGATTACAAAATATAATGGCTCATATGGCCTATAATATTTGGTATCCCCTGTTTCTTGGGTTAAAACGTACTATGATTTGAAATGGTCTTGAAGTGCTTTTCTGACACATCACACCCTTGTTTATAATTTGCACTGTCTCTTTCAACAGGGATACTGAACATTATGGTACATGCACTTGTAATTGCATAATAAAAGCTTCCACCTTCTGTTTCTTTGGGGGATATCAAATATCATGGGTAATAAGGGCTGTTATCTTTTCTATTCCATATGCTATTAGAGTTAAAGCTTACTAGGACAACATTTGACATGTCCTTAAGTTGGCAGGGTGAACAGAGTGTTTTCAGCCATATTGCATAATTGTTTGTGTATTTCAGAGTCTCTTTCTATATGGACACCAAATATCACAGCTCATGTTTTGCTATAATATGTGGTATCTCCTACTTTCCAAGGTTTACCTTTCAGCAATTAACAAGTTGTAATGGCCTCTTATTTGAGTGCAGATTACAGTGAATTTTAGTACTTTTGAATGCATTTCACAAGCTTTCACATCAAATTCATTTTGGGATACCAAATATAATCACCCATACAGACTATAATATTTAGTATCCCGTAGGTTTTGGGGGATAACAAATTCTGGGCTTCATTTGGACATGGTCTTATGTTGGCTTGGTGAGCACAGTGTTTCTCTGCAAAACTGGCACACTTCCTTCAGTTTTCTAACATTTCTTAGTAAGGAGACACCACATATTATGGCTCATTCATTGCAAAAATGCGTAGCGGGCATTTTTTGCTTGGTTGCAGTTCTCAACGTCAAGTTGGTGACCGCGAGCGAGCAAAATCATCATTCTGGCGAAACTTTTTCCTCGTTCGCGATCAGCAACATCAAGTTGCCGATCGCAAGCGTGGAAAATAAACCTCCAGGTGAGATTCTCAATGTGGGGAGGTCAGGTTTCTCATTACGAGTAGTGACGTATGCTCGCGACCGCTCGCGATGAGAAACTACCAGTCCGCGTTGAGAAAACTGCAGCTCCGAGTGCAAATCTACTCGAGCGGCAGAAAACGACTGCTTGCACTGTGCAAGATGCCATTTGCAATGACTGTACAGTGCGGACAAGCATCCGGCACTGTGCAATCATTGCGAACAGCGTTTTGCACAGTGCACTACTCAGTTCACGTAGCTTGCGTAGTGCAAAGTGCACTTTGCTTAGCTACACGTAGTGCTACTACGCTAACTACGCCCAGAGTTACACTTGAAGTTGCCTTTTATATGATAGCAGACTGTGGTATCTCTTCACATTTTTTACATCATTCCACAAGATTTTACATCCCGTTCCCTTTGGAGATACCATATATAATGGCCCACACCAGCTATAATATCTCGTATCCCCTGTGTTTCTTTGGTTAGAACTTGCCAGGTATTTCTTGCACAGTATTTCTATGCCAAATAGTACAATTCCTTTTGCTTTCCAAAATTGTTTACAATGGGGATACCAAACATTATGGATCACACATTTCTGCAATACCTCCTATCCCCTACCTTTCATGCATTACCCATTAACCATAGGAGAATTGAAGATGCCTTTTATTTGAAAGCAGACTACGGCATCTTTTCAGATTTTAAAATCTTTCCTCAAGATTTTACGTCTGGTTCGCTTAGGCGATACCAAATATAATGGCTTATACCGGCCATTATATCTCGTATCCCCTGTGTTTCTGGCGTTAGAACTTACCAGTTTTCAATTTGACATTGTCTTATGTTAAATGGATGAGCCCAATATTTCTATGACAAAGAGCACCCTTCCTTTTGCTTTCCAACACTGTTACAAAGGGGATGCCAAATATTATGGCTCGCGCATTGCTGTAATATCTTGTATCCCCTACGTTTCATTAGCTACCCTTTAATCATTGACCACTTAAAGTTGTCTTTTCCTTGATAAGAGACTACAGTATATTTTCACATTTTTTACGTTATTGCACAAGATTGTACGTCAGATTCTCTATGGGGATACCATATATAATGGCCTTTACTGGCTATAATATTTGGTATCCCCAGTGTTTCTGGTGTTAGAACTTACCAGTATTCAATTTGACATGGTCTTATGTGCTATGGGGAGCACATTATTTCTAAGCCAAATAGCACCATTCCTTTTGCTTTCCAACATCTTTTAAAAATGGGGATACCAAATATTATGGCTCAGGCATTGCTGTGATATCTTGTATCCCCTGCGTTTCATTTGTTACCCATTAGCCATTGACCACTTGAAGTTGCCTTTTATATGATAGGAGGCTATACTATCTTTTCACATTTTTGTACATCATTCCACAAGATTTTACATCCGGTTCCTTTTGGGGATACCATATGTAATGGCCTATACTAGCTATAATATCTAGTATCCCCAATGTTTCTTGGGTTAGAACTTGCCAGGATTCGATTTGGCATGGTCTTATGTTAGATGGGTGAGCACAGTATTTCTATGCCAAATAGTACCCTTCCTTTTATTTGATAAGAGACTGCAGTATCTTTTCACATTTTGTACATTATTCCGCAAGATTGTACGTTAGGTTGTCAATGAGGACACCATACATAATGGCCTATACTGGCTATAATATTTGGTATCCCCTGTGTTTCTGGGGTTAGAACTTACCAGTATTCAATTTGACATTGTCTTATGTGCTACAGGTGAGCACAGTATTTCTAAATTAAGGGTGGGCGTAGTTCGCGAAGTAGTGCTACGCGAAGTGCACTTCGCACTACGCGAACTTCACGTAGCACTACGCGAGCTGCGTAGTAGCATGTTCGCACTGTGCAAGATGCATTTTCAATGATTGCACAGTGCAAACAAGCATCCGACACTGTGCAATCATTGAAAACTGCATCTTGCACAGTGCAAGCTGTAGTTTTCTGCCGCTCGAGTAGATTTTTACTCGAGCTGCAGCTTTCTCAACGCAAACTGGTAGTTTCTCATTACGAGCGGTCGCGAGCTTGCACGACCACTCTCAATGAGAAACCTGACCTCCCCGCATTGAGAGTCTCGCCGGGATGTCATTTTGCTTGCTCGCGGTCGCGAACATGACATTGAGGACCGCGAACAAGCAAAAAATGAACGCTGCACTATGCTACGCGTGTTGACACTGTGCTACGTGCAGCTCGCGTAGTGCGAAGTTGCACAAACTTCGCAAACTACGCGAGCGTAGCGTAGTGCTTCACCCAGGGTTAATTTCTATGCCAAATAGCACCATTCCTTTTGCTTTCCAACATCTTGTACAAGGGGGATACCAAATATTATGACTCAGGCATTGCTGTAGTAACTTGTATCCCCTAAGTTTCAATGGTTACCCTTTAGCCATTGACAATTTAAAGTTGTCTTTTCTTTGATAAGAGACTACAGTATCTTTTCACGTTTTGTACACCATTCCACAAGATTTTACATCTGGTTCCATTTGGGGATACCATATATAATAGCCTATACCAGCTGTAATATCTAGTATCCCCTATGTTTCTTGGGTTAGAACTTGCCAGGATTCGATATGGCATGGTCTTATGTTAGATGGGTGAGCACAGTATTTCTATGACAAATACCCCCCTTCCTTTTGCTTTCCAACATATTTTACAATGGGGATACCATATATAATGGCCTATACTGGCTATAATATTTGGTATCCCCTGTGTGTCTAGGGTTCGAACATACCAGTATTCAATTTGACATTGTCTTATGTGCTATGGGTGAGCACAGTATTTGTATGCCAAATAGCACCATTCCTTTTGCTTTCTGACATCTTTTACAATGGGGATACCAAATATTATGGCTCACGCATTGCTGTAATTTCTTGTATCCCCTGCATTTCATTTGTTACCCATTAGCCGTTGACCACTTGAAGTTGCCATTTACATGATAGCAGACTACAGTATATTTTCAAACTTTTTACATAATTCCACAATAGTGTACGTCTGGTTCTCTTAGGGGATACCATATATAATGGCCTATAACTGCTATAATATTTGGTATCCCATGTGTTTCTTGTGTTAGAACTTACCAGGATTAGGTTTGGTATGGTCTTATGTTAGACGGGTGAGCCCAGTATATGTATGCCAAATAGCACCCTTCCTTTTGCTTTCCAATGTCATTTTCAATTGGGATACCAACTATGGCTCACACATTGCTGTAATATCTCGTATCCCTACGTTTAATGGGTTACCCTTTAGCCATTGACCACTTGAAGTTGCCTTTTATTTGATAGCTGACTACAGTATCTGTTCAGATCATTCCACACAATTTTAAGACCGGTCACCTTAGGGGATACCAAATATATTGGCATATACCGGTTATTATATCTGGTATCCCCTCTGTTTCTGGGGTTAGAGATTAGCAGTATTCAAATTGACATGATCTTACGTTGGATGGCTGAGCCCAGTATTTCCATGGGAAATAGCACCCTTCCTTTTGCTTTCCAATGTCCTTTTCAAAGGGGATACCAAATATTATGGCTCACGCATTGCTGCAATATGTTGTGTCTCCTACGTTTCATGGGTTACCTTTTAGCCATTGACCACTTGAACGTTTCTTTTCTTTGATAACTGATTATAGTATCTTTTCACATTTTTAACATCATTCCACAAGATTTTACATCCTGTTCCCTTTGGAGATACCATATATAATGGCCTATACCAGCTATAATATCTGGTATCCCCTGTGTTTCTTGGGTTAGAACTTGCCAGGTTTCGATTTAGCATGGTCTTATGTTAGATGGGTGAGCACAGTATTTCTATGTCAAACAGTACCCTTCCTTTTGGTTTCCAACTTTGTTTACAATGGGAATACCCCAAATATTATGGCTCACGCATTGCTACAATACCTTGTATCCCCTACTTTCATGCGTTACCCATTAACCAATGGAGACTTGAAGTTGCATTTTATTTCAACGCAGACTACAGCATCTTTTCAGATTTTTTAAATCTTTCTGCAAGATTTTACGTCCAGTTCGCTTAGGGGATACCAAATATAATGGCCTATACCGGCTATTATATCTGGTATCCCTGGTGTTTCTGGGGTTAGAACTTACCAGTATTCAATTTGACATGGTCCTATGTTGGATGGATGAGCCCAGTATTTCTATGGCAAAGGGCACCATTCCTTTTGCTCTCCAACATTGTTTACAAACGGGATACCAAATATTATGGCTCACACATTGCTGTAATATCTCGTATCCCCTATGTTTCATTGGTTCCCTTTAGCCATTGACCATTCAAAGTTGTCTTTTCTTTGATAAGAGACTAAAGTATCTTTTCACATTTTTTACATTATTCCACAAGATTGCACGTCAGGTTCTCTATGGGGATAACATATATAATGGCCTTTAATGGCTATAATATTTGGTATCCCTTGTGTTTCTGGGGTTAGAACTTGCCAGTATTCAATTTGACATGGTCTTATGTGCTATGGGTGAGCACAGTATTTCTATTGGAGAAGTGTGACTCAAGGGTTAGAGCGGCAGACCCTGATGCAGAATTCTGGCCTGGGACCAGGGTTCAATTCCCGCCTCGGCGGGTCTTGGGCTCAATTTACTCGGACCTGATAAGTCTTGCCTCGGTGCCTATTCTAATCATGAGTCCCACTCTGGGCAATAGCTTGCTTAATCTCCAAAACAGCCCCAACAATGCTAGGATGCCTGGCTTCACCTGGGGGGTGCCCAGGAGTGGACACTTCACAGGGAAAGGCCAGGAAGGGTTCCTCAGCGGTATTCGTACAAGCGCCGAGAGACCTCCGGGTAGTCGTGCGCTATACAAGTACATTTACATTTATGCCAAATAGCACCATTCCTTTTGCTTTCCAACATCTTTTACAATGGGGACACCAAATATAATGGCTCAGACATTGCTGTGATATCTTGCAACCCCTGCTTTTCTTTTGTTAGCCATTAGCCATTGACCACTTGAAATTGCCTTTTATATGATAGCAGACGATAGTATAATTTCACATTTTTTACATCGTTCTACAAGATTTTACAACCGCTTACCTTAGGGGATACCAAATATATTGGCTTATACCGGTTCTTATATCTGGTATCCCCTGTGTTTCTGGGGTTAGAGATTAGCAGTATTCAAATTGACATGATCTTATGTTGGATGGCTGAGCCCAGTATTTCTATGGGAAATAGCACCCTTCCTTTTGCTTTCCAACGTCCTTTTCAATGGGGATACCAAATATTATGGCTCACGCATTGCTGCAATATGTTGTGTCTCCTATGTTTCATGGGTTACCTTTTAGCCATTGACCACTTGAACTTTTCTTTTCTTTGATAGCTGATTATAGTATCTTTTCAAATTTTTAACATCATTCCACAAGATTTTACATCCTGTTCCCTTTGGGGATACCATATATAATGGCCTACACCAGCTATAATATTTGATATCCCCTGTGTTTTTTGGGTTAGAACTTGCCAGGATTCGATTTAGCATGGTCTTATGTTAGATGGGTGAGCACAGTATTTCTATGCCAAACCGTACCCTTCCTTTTGGTTTCCAACATTGTTTGCAATGGGGATACCAAATATCATGGCTCACACATTGCTGCAATACCTCGTATCCCCTACTTTTCATATGTTGCCCATTAACCATTGGAGACTTGAAGTTGCCTTTTATTTGAAAGCAGACTTCAGCATCTTTTCAGATTTTTTAAATCTTTCTACAAGATTTTACGTCTAGTTCGCTCAGGAGATACCAAATATAATGGCCTATACTGGCTATTATATCTGGTATCCCTAGTTTTTCTGGGGTTAGAACTTACCAGTATTCAATTTACAATGGTCTTATGTTGGATGGATGAGCCCAGTATTTCTATGGCAAAGGGCACCATTCCTTTTGCTCTCCGACATTGTTTACAAAGGGTATACCAAATATTATGGCTCACTCATTGCTGTAATATCTCGTATCCCCTACGTTTCATTGGTTCCGTTTAGCCATTAACCACTTAAAGTTGTCTTTTCTTTGATAAGAGACTAAAGTATCTTTTCAAATTTTTTACATTATTCCACAAGATTGTACGTCAGATTCTCTATGGGGATTCCATATATAATGGCCTTTACCGTCTATAATATTTGGTATCCCTGATGTTTCTGGGGTTAGAACTTGCCAGTATTCAATTTGACATGGTCTTATGTGCTATGGGTGAGCACAGTATTTCTATGCAAAATATCACCATTCCTTTTGCTTTCAACATCTTTTACAATAGGGATACCAAATATTATGGCTCAGGCATTGCTGTACTATCTTGCACCCCCTGCGTTTCTTTTGTTAGCCATTAGCCATTGACCACTTGAAATTGCCTTTGATATGAAAGCAGACTACAACATCTTTTAACATTTTTTACATCTTTCCACAAGATTTTCCATCTGGTTCCCTTTGGGAATACCATATATAATGGCTTATTCCAGGTATATTATCTCGTATCCACTATGTTTCTTGGGTTAGAACTTGCCAGGATTCGATTTGGCATGATCTTATGTTAGATGGTTGAGCACAGTATTTCTTTGCCAAATAGTACCCTTCCTTTTGCTTTCCAACATCATTTTCAATGAGTATACGAAATAGTATGGCTTACGCATTGCCGCAATATCTTGTATCCCCAACCTTTCAAGGATTACCCATTAACCGTTAGAAACTTGAATTTGCCTTTTATTTGAAAGCAGATTACAGCATCTTTTCAGATTTTTGACATCTTTCCACAAGATTTTACATCCGGTTCCCTTAGGGAATACCAAATATAATGGACTTTACCGGCTACAAGATTTGGTATCTCCAGTGTTTCTCAGGTTAGAAGTTACCAGGATTCATTTTGTCATCACCTTATGTTGCATGAGGGAGCACAATATTTCGATACCAAATATCACTCTTTCTTTTGCTTTCCAACATCATTTACTATGGGGATACCAAATATTATGGTTCACATATTGCTGTAATATCTTGTATCCCCTACGTCTCATAAGCTACCCTTTAGACATTCACCAGTTGAAGTTGCATTTCATTTGTTAGCAGACTACATTAGCTATTCAAATTTTTTACATTATTCCACAAGACTTTACAACCGGTTCACTTAGGGGATACCAAATACAATGGCCATTTCCGCCTATAATATTTGGTATCCCCTGTGTTTCTAGGGTTAGAATGTACCAGGATACAATTTTACATGGTCTTATTTTGGACAGGTTAGGACAATATTCCTATGCCAAATAGTACCCTTCCTTTTGTTTTCCAACATTGGTTACTATGGGGATCCCCAATATTATGACTCACGTATTGCTGTAATATCTCGTATCCCCTACGTTTCATGGGCTACCCTTTCGACATTAACCAGTTGAAGTAGCATTATATTTGTTAGCAGACTACATTAGCTTTTCACGTTTTGTACATCATTCCACAAGATATTGCATCCGGTACCCTTAGGGGGATACCAAATATAAAAGCCTATACAGCCTACAATATTTGGTATTCCCAGTGTTTCTCGGGTTAGAAGTTACCAGGATTCAATTTTACATAACCTTATTTTGGATGGGAGAGCACAGTATTTCTATACCAAATATCACCATTTCTTTTGCTTTCCAACCTCGCTTACTGTGGGGATACCAAATATTATGGTTCACATATTGCTGTAGTATCTTGTATCCCTTATGTTTCATGGGTTACACATTAGCCATTGACTAGTTGAAATTGCCTTTTATTTATTAGCAGACTACATTAGCTTTTCACATTTTTTACATTATTCCACAATACTTTATAACCGGTTCACTTAGGGGATACCAAATACAATGGCCTTCTTGCCTATAATATGTGGTATCCCCTGTGTTTCTCGGGTTAGAATGTACCAGGATACAATTTGACATGGTCTTATGTTGGATGGGTGAGCACAATATTTCAATGCCAAATAGCACCCTTCCTTTTGCTTTCCAACATTGGTTACTATGGGGGATACCCAATATTATGGCAAACGTATTGCTGTAATATCTCATATCCCCTACATTTCATGGCCTACCATTAAGCCATTGACCAGTTGAGGTTGCCATTTATTTGATAACAGTCTTTGACCATTTGGTACATCAATCGACAACATTTTACATCTTGTTCCTTTGGGGATACCATACATTATTGGTTATACTTGCTATAATATTTGGCATTCCCTGCGTTTCCCGAGTTAGAACTTATCAGGATTCAATTTGACATGGTCTTATGTTGGATTGGTGAGCACAGTATTTCTATGCCTAATAGCACCCTTCCTTTACCTTTCCAACATCGGGTACTATAGGGATACCAAATATTATGGCTCACGTATTGCAGTAATATCTCGTATCCCCTACGTTTCATGGCCTACCCTTCAGCCTTTGACCAGTTGAAGTATCCATTTATTTGACAGTAGACTACAGCAGCTTTTACCATTTTATACATCATTCCACAACATTTAACATTAGGATTCCTTAGAAGATGCCACATGTAATGGACTATACCAGCTATAATATTTGGTATTCCCTGTGTTTCTTGTGTTAGAACTTACCAGGATTCATTTTGACATGGCCTTATGTTGGGTGGGTAAGCACAGTATTTCTGTGCCTAATAGCATCCTTCCTTCTAGTGCAAACATTGGTTACTATGGGGATACCAAATATTATGGCTCACAGATTGCTGTAATATCTCGTATCCCCTACATTTCATGGGCTACCATTCAGTCATTGACCAGTTGAGGCTGACATTTATGTGATAGCAGAATACAGTCGCTTTTAACATTATATACATCATTCCACAAGATTTTACAACCAGTTACTTCAGGGGATACCCTATATAATGGGCTATACCAGCTATATTATTTTGTATCCAATGTGTTTCTCGGGTTAGAACTTACCAGGATTCAATTTGACATGGTCTTATGTTGGGTGGATGAGCACAGAATTTCTATGCCTAATAGCACCCTTCCTTTTGCTTTCCAACATCAGTTACTATGGGGATATCAAATATTATGGCTCATGCATTGCTGTATTATCTCGTATCCCCTGCATTTCATGGGCTTCCGTTCAGCCATTGGCGGCTGACATTTATTTGATAGCAGACCACAGTAGCTCTTATCATTTATACATCATTCCACAAGATTTTACATCCGGTTCTTTAAGAGGATACCATATATTATTGGCTATACCAGCTATGTTATTTGGTATCCCTTGTGTTTCCCGAGTTAGAACTTACCAGGATTCAATTTGACATGGTCTTATGTTGGCTTGGTGAGCACAGTATTTCTATGCCTAATAGCACCCTTCCTTTAACTTTCCAACATTGGTTACTATGGGGATACCAACTATTATGGCTCACATATTCCTGTAATACCTAGTATCCCCTTCAGTTCTTGGGCTACGGTCCAGCCATTGACCAGTTGAGGTTGACATTTATTTGGGTGCACAGTCTAAATATCGAGTTTTTTATATCGACCTACAGAAAGATTGAGTTTTTAATATCGAAGGTACAGAATATCGAGGTCAAGAATATCGTTGGACAGAATATCGACCCTAAGGTAAGTAATATCGATTTTTTTATATCGATGTAAGTAATATCGAAGTCAATACTATCGATATCAAATATATCGATGTTACTAATATCGATTTTTGTACTTTTGTTATGTATTTTATTATGTATTTAATATGTATGTGTTATATGTTTTTGTTAAGTATTTTACTTGTTTTAAATTGTATGTGTACTATTTTTATATATTAATAATGTTATTTTTAAGCAAACTTTATGTTTTAGTACCGGAGCGGGGTGTGGGTTTATAGGGGAATAGGGTGGGAAGTAATTTATTAATAGTAAATGAATTATTAATTTGTAGGAGTTATTAATTAATTTTAATAAATTTTTGGATGTAAGTTCTGTAGCGGGTAATGGGTTTATAGGGGAATTAGGTGGGAGGTATTTTGTAATTAAGTAATGATTTATTTTTATTTTTTGGTATTCATAATTAAAATATTTTCAATTAATTAATAATTGGCATTTATATTTTTTAATTGTTAATTAACTTTTTTAATTGGTAATTAATGTTTGTAACTGGTAATTAATTTTGTTAATTGGTAATTAATGTTTGTAATTGGTAATTATTGTTTGTAATTGGTAATTAGTTTTTTTAATTGGTAATTAGTTTTTTAATTTATAATTATTATTTTAATTTAGAAATTAGTTTTTATTAATACGTAATTAATGTTTTATAAAAAGTATATTTTGGTATAAAAAATAATTTTATTGTTTAATTTTTTTTAATTGCTAATCCATTTTTATTCATTATCTCAAATCTTTTTTTTTTAATATTTATTTTTTGGTAACTAATATTTATTAATTAATATTTATTGGTATTTATTGTTAATTTATTGTTAATTAATTATTCAATTGTAATTATGTTTTTTATAATTAATTATGGGTATTCGTAAATTATGTTGAGTTGTTTAAAAATGTAATTATTATTTATTTTAAATACAAAAATTATTTATAAGTATGTTATATTTAATTTCTATGCTATCCAATGCTTTCCCTACTGTTGCACTCACTGGTGTGGGAATAGTAATTTTTACCCCTACATTATCCAATGTTTTCCCTACCGTTGCACTCACTGGAGTGGGAATAGTAATTTTTACCCACCCGCTATCCAACGCTTTCCCTACTGTTGCACTCTCTGGAGTGGGAATAGTATTTTTTACCCTTACGCTATCCAACGCTTTCCCTACTGTTGCACTCTCTGAAGTCGGAATAGTAATTTTTACCCCTACGCTATCCAACGTTTTTCCTACTGTTGCACTCTCTGGAGTGGGAATAGTAATTTTTACCCCTACGCTATTTAACGCTTTCCCTACTGTTGAATTTTCTGGAGTGGGAATAGTAATTTTATGTTCTACGCTATCCAATGTTTTCATTACTGTAGTTTTGTTTGGACTTTAAATAGTAGTTTTATTTATTTATGTATTTAATTTTTTTTGTATTTATTTAGATAATATTGTATTTAATTAACTTTAAAAATATTGAAAGTATATTTAATTTTTAAAATGTATTGAATATAACTATGTATTGTTATTTATGTTTTATTTGATGTGTGTAGATGTATCTGTAATTTATAGTACTTTTTTTAATTTATAACTAATTAAAATAATTATTAAAAATTATTAAGTAAGTATACATTATATATTGTATGCATATTTTTAATTAAAGTTTTATTATGAAATATGTATTATGTAATAATTTTAAACATTATTAAATATATTTAAATATGTTTATTTTATTTTTAACTACTATTTACTTTATTTGACTTTTTTTATGGAAAAAAACTATATTTTTAATTACGATATTTTTAACATCGATATTTTTATTTCGATAGTTTTGTACTTACAATGTTTTAGATAGGATGTCGATATACTTGCCTTCGATATTCCAGCGTCGATATTTCTGTAGGTCGATATTCTGTCCGTCGATATTCTTTCAGTGATCCATTTATTTAATAGCAGACGACAGTAGCTTTTAACATTTTATACATCAATCCACAAGATTTTACAACCTGGTCATTTAGGGGATACCAATTATGATGGGCTATATCAGCTACAATATTTGGTATCCCCTGTGTTTCTCGGGTTAGAACTTACCAGGATTCAATTAGACATGGTCTTATGTTGGGTGGGTGAGAACAGTATTTCTATGGCAAATACCACTCTTAGTTTTGCTTTCCAACATTGGTTACTATGGGGATACCAAATATTATGGCTCACGCACTGCTGTAATATATCGTATCCCCTACATTTTATGGGCTTCCGTTCAGCCATTGACCAGTTGTAGCTAAAATTTATTTAATACAGACTAAAGTAGCTTTGACCATTTTATACATCATTTCACAAGAGTTTACAACTGGTTCTTTTAGAGGATACCATACATTATTGGCTACACCAGCTATAATATTTGGTATCCCCTATGTTTCTCAGGTGAGAACTTATCAAGATTCAATTTAACAAGGTCTTATGTTGGATTGGTGAGCACAGTATTTATATGCCTAATAGCACCCTTTCTTTAACTTTCCAACATCGGTTACTATGGGGATACCAAATATTATGGCTCACACATTGCTGTAATAGCTCGTATCCCCTACGTTTCATGGGCTAATCTTGAGACGTTCAACAGTTAAAGTTGCCTTTTATTTGTTAGCACACTACAGCATCTATTCACATCTTATACATCATTCCACAACATTCCACATCCAGTTCCTTTAAGGGATACCATAGATAATGGGCTATATCATCTATATTATTTGGTATCCCCTGTGTTTCTCGGGTTAGAACTTACCAGGATTCAGTTTGACATGGTCTTATGTTGGGTGGATAAGCACAGTATTTCTATGCCAAATAGCACCCTTCCTTTTGCTTTCCAACATTGGTTACTATGGGGATACCAAATATTATGGCTCACGCATTGCTGTAATATCTCGTATCCCCTGCATTTCATGGGCTTCCGTTCAGCCATTGGCCAGTTGAGGCTGACATTTATTTGATAGCAGACTACAGTAGCTCTTACCATTTTATACATCATTCCACAAGATTTTACATCCGGTTCTTTAAGAGGATACCATACATTATTGGCTATACCAGCTATAATAGTTGGCATCCAATGTGGTTCTCGGGTTAGAACTCACCAGGATTCAATTTGACATGGTCTTATGCTGGATGGGTGAGCAGAGTATTTCTATGCCAAATAGCACCCTTCCTTTTGCTTTCCACCATCAGTTACTATGGGGATACCAAATATTATGACACACGCATTGCTGTAATATATCGTATCCCCTTCATATCTTGGACTACCGTTCGGCCATTGACCAGTTCAGGTTGACATTTATTTGATAGCAGACTACAGTCGCTTTTAACATTTTATACATCATTCCACAAGATTTTACAACTTGGCATGGTCTTATGTTGGATTTGTGAGCACAATATTTCTATGCCTAATAGCACCCTTCTTTTAACTTTCCAACATCGGTTACTATGGGATACCAAATATTATGGCTCACACATTGCTGTAATACCTCGTATCCCCCACGTTTCATGGACTACCCTTGAGACATTCTGCAGTTGAAGTTGTCTTTTATTTGTAAGCACACTACAGTATCTTTTCACAACCTTGACATCATTCTACAACAGTCCTAATCCGGTTCCTTTATGGGATACCATATATATTGGGCTATATCATCTATAATATTTGCTATCTAATTGCAAAACATCTTAATGATAGAGAGAGTGACTTTATTCTGAAGTTGTTTTGGATGAAAGGTCGCTGGCACTTTGAGGGCAGAATTTACTGTGGACATGCAGCATCTTCGCAAGTCGCACACTATGGTCAAGTACCTCCTTCAGGAGCTAGGCCTTAACTATGCTCTTCTCTATCTTGCTAAACTTAAGGTGATGGATGATGAGTGAGCCCATTCTTTCTTGACTCCTGGAGACGCATGAGCCTGGTTACATGCCAAGGGAATAGCGAAGCCCACATCAAAGAACTGGAACATTGGTTAATAGATGACATTGCAACTGAGGCGCAGGAGGAGCGGGGGACCCAGAGCCGCCCCTTCATGGCACAGGCGGCCAGGGTGCGAGCACGAGTAAGTGGTGCAGAAATATGGTCAGAACTCTTTTGAGGAGTTACGGTCAGACCGTGCCTCTCACAGTAGGATACTAATGGCTCCATGGTGTTATGAACCCCAATGTACCCCAATATAGGCCTAGATAGTTACACAACCTTTTACCTACATCTGTCCTACCATTGTTCTACATAACAGGTCTGGCACTGACCTATTACCTGGATAGGTGCTACATGACTCATGTGGTTTTCTCCGAAATGTAGCCTCATGTATTATGCAGGAAGATTCTCAGCATCACAGCAGGATTATCATCTTCTTCATAATACCTCTGTATAAGGGCCATCTCCGTCATCATCTTCGCCCAACATGCCCATGGTATACTTCTAGGAAGAACCCCTGAGGGTACCTTTCAGGTATATAAGTGCTACATCTTCACTGGGTAAACCAGAGAGACAGACTTCCATTCTGAAATGCTAAAGCAAGACGCTGAGGTCCCTGCAAGCAGGACACTGCAGCACGCAGTTGTCTCACAGATCTCTTGCAGGATGGCCATCTCAAGACAAAGACGGGGTCCTTCGTGCTCCTACATCAGGTAATGGTGTTGGCTCTATCCAAATGGGGATTCTTGGCTATTAACCAACATACATGCTAGGTACACTTAGGTACATCTATTTAGGGTTTGCTTCGTAGGAGTATGCATTTTTACTGTTATGTATCTATATGCCTGCATATTGTCATTGTTTTAGCACTATGGTAGAATTCTACCTTTTCTTTACTCTACTGGTGCTCATAATCGTATATATTTGTTTCGGTCTCATGGTTGTTGCAGCAGACATATTTTAAACTAGAATGATGTTGGTTCAATAAATACTTATTGAAAACGCCCCAACCGTTTATTATGTGTATCTCTCTGAGGCAAAGTAAGCACAAGTGACTGAGCGAAAAGTACTGTACAGTTTTTATGATCCCTGAGGGGTCAGGGTTGTCATGTTGAATAGTTGCCAGAAACTATTTGCTCCTTGGTAAGAGGGGCTCGTAGTGGCCCTGTGAGCTAGCTGGTCCACAAACTAACATAACCTTTGGGGTGCCTGGAATCAGTCTGGACACCAATCCCTTAGTTTATGTTATCTAAACATGCAGATCCTATATAGATTGTAGGAACTACACAACAATGGCATCTGCTTGGGAGTAGTCCCAGGGGCAGGTGTTGACGCCATGACTGGCAGATAATCTGCTATGAAGGGTGGGGGTTTGGTCTTTCCTGTGTGAGAAGTGGTGTGGACTGCTCACCAGTACCTACTGGAGACACCTTAGAACCTCACGAGAGAGGATTGGACGCCCAGATCATTGGAGACGACCCTTGTCTCCGTGAGCCCTGATCTCTATAAAGAGGACATGTATTTTATTACATATTTCTCTTTGGTTGTTGTTCATTTGTTGGATGGTTAATGCTAGTCACTCAGCGGAGTCTTTGTCGGAGGGGTTACACATCTTGTGTTTTCTTTTGATGCACAGATTAAGTTTTCTACATATAATTCTGTGGCATGGGCCTGTACTGCACTGTTCTCTTTATCGTTGATCAAACGTTTGCGGGGGCCTTCACACTGGAGTTTTGGGGGAAATGGGAATTGTGGAATATGATGCATCACTCCTTACCACCATACTTAATGGGCAAACCTACAGGCCACACTACCCCACACTATAACTTGCTGACCTGAAATATGAAGGGCATGGTCACTACCACAAGTAGTGGGTCAATAGATTCAGTTGATACTAAATTATATGAGGCAGCCTCCCCATCTCATCTATTGTCCGAATGAGCTTGAGGATGTTACCTCTATCTGTTCGCAGGGCTGGTTTATTTAAAAGTAGTCATTAATGTTTCAACGTCTTCCCTGTCCTGAACCGTCAGTTTCTCATAGAGATCTGCATCCCTGGGTGCGGAGTGTGGCTTGAGTCTTGTATTGAAGACTAAGTAGGCTGCCAGTCTGCTAGGCCATAGGAGCTTTTTGTTTTGACCCTCTCTCTTCCTTGCTTTCTGCTGTTTTGGTGGTTCATCCTTGTTTTATTGGGTCCTGTCTAAATCTGGTGAGCCTGCTGTTAGAATCGGAGGTCTCTGGTTGGCACAGGTATGCACTTGTGACAAACAGGGACCCTCTCCTCTAGTCAGGGCAAGGGACTTACTCCTAAAAATAACCCCTGCTCACCCTCTAGGTAGAGTGGCGCGAGCAGACAAGGCTAAACTTCAGGGCGTTAGTAGTTAAGCATTTATGACCACATACAGTAATATCGCAATACACCACAAATGGACACCAGTCGAGTGCTTGTAAAAATAAGTAGACTTTATATAAATATATCTCTATGCAGGCTTAATACAAGACCATGATAACGTTTTCAAGATGAGCCACAAGATTGTTTCAGGCAAGCGTTCTTAAAGATAGTTGCGTAGTTCTTTGGGGTGTGCGTGCGGCGCACTCCTGGTCCGACTCCTTGCGCTGGGCTCACGAAGTCAAATGCTACTGTTTGGTCGTTGCGGACCTCGGGGTCCGGAGTGTGTGCACAGGGGGCACGAACTGGGGCACAGTACCTTTTGAGGAGCGGAGTCCGGTTTGCAGGCGGTGTTCACCCGGGTAGGCACCCCTAGTGGCTGGAGGCTCCTCCTGAGGGCGGGGCCGGCTCGGGCTGCATCTTGGTACGCGGCTGAGAGCGGGCGGACCTCTGGGAGCGGGGCAAGTGATGCGGGATGCGGCCGGTGTTCACGGCGTACGCGCCGTACCTTCGGTGCGAGTGCTGTGGTGAGATGCGGGCAGGCACTGCACGAGGCCACCAGTACACAACGTACGGTAGGCTCGAGGTGTGCGGCGCGGCCCTCAGAAATCCAGAGTGCAGAGCGGGGCTGCCAGGTACGCTTTGTACGGGCCGTCCGGGGATTCAGGTAGCACGTCTGGTGAGATTTCGGCGGGAGGGGCGAGATGAGCTCAGTGCGATGCGACCAGAGAGGGCGAGGTGTGCAAGTGCGGGCGGCCCAGCGGGACATACGGTGAGCGACTCGAATTCGAGCGGGGCTCACACACGGCGGGGGTGGCCAGGCACAAAAGCGTCACGGCCCAAGGAAGGGACGGGGTGCACTGGGGATCACAACTCCGGCGGGGGAAAAGCAAAAGGTCCACAGCAGACAGCGAAGGCAGGAGGAGAGCCCAATGGTCCTGGGGCTCAGTTCAGGGGGGCAAGCCACTTCCAAGCCCTTGGAGATCGTTTTCAAAAATGCACAAGTAGATTTCAAGGCGTCTTTCTCAGTCCTTCTTGCAGCAAGGCACCCACCACAGGCCAATCTCTCAGGTCATAGACAGTAGTCTTCCATGCAGCTTTCCCAGGTCCTTCTCTTTGGGCAGAAGTTCTTCTTGGCGTAAACGGGATCTAATTTCTTAGGAGCAGGGCTCCTCTTTTTATACACCATTTCTTTTGTTCTTGCAGGCCAGAGGGGCCTTTGCCTAATCCAGTCCAGTTCCTGAGCACTTTGTTTTGGGTGGCTCTGGCTTTTCTTTCAGTGAGCAGGGCAGGAACAACAGATGCTCCGCAGGGGGTGGAGCCAGCATTGTGGTGACAAGTACAGTCCAGGAGTACTTTGTTGACAGTCTTCCCCTCTCTCTTCACAAGGTGCGGGGCAGAGACATCAGACGCTCCCCAGGGGGCAGAGCCAGTATTTAGGTGGTAGAGCACAGCCCTATTCAGAGTCAAAGGGCACTCCCCCCACCCATCCTGGTGTAATCCCTCTATTCACCACCTGTCACCCCAGCCCTGTCACTCACAGAAACCAGACAGCAGATACACATCCTAGCAGAGGCGGGCTGAAATGGTTAGGCAAGCAAATACTTTCTAAAAGTGGTATTTGCAAACACAGGATATTAAAATAAACTTTACTAAAAGAAGTATTTTATTATTCTGAGTTCAGGCATACTAAACTTGACTTTCTACCGTGCTCTCTGAGTCCGCAGGGATTGTAGGGTGTAATAATTCCAGCAGCCCATTCTGGCCTATGAGAACAGGTAGTCTTACAATAGTGAAAAACTAAAATGGCTGTAATTCACTATTAGGACATGCCACACACATCAGGGCTTGTCCTACCTTATGCTTACAATGCACCCTGCCCATAGGCCTACCATAGGGATGACTAATATGAAGTTAAGGGAAGGTTTAGGGACTGGCAAGTGGGTGCACTTGCCCAGTCAGCATGACAGTACCAGACTGCACGCAGGTTCTGCAATGGCAGACCTTAGACACATTTTATAAGGCTGCTTCTCTGGGTGACACAACCAGTGCTGCAGGCCCACTAGCAGTATTTTCATTTACAAGCCCTGGCACTCCTGGGGCTCTTTACTGGGGTCTGACAGTAAACCAAATAAGCCAATCATAGAAACCAATCACATATACACTTTTCATAGGGAGAGCATATGCACTTTAGCACTGGTCAGCAGTGGTAAAGTGCCCAGAGTCATTAAACATATAATAATAATAATAATAACTCACATTTGTAAAGCGCACAATCACCCGGAAGGGTCTCTAGGCGCTGGGGGCCGTCGGGAAGATTAAGCAAGCTATTGCCCAGAGTCACATGGTGCTGGGCTAACCTGCCGCCGGTGCCGGGGATCGAACGCTGATCCCCAGATTCCGGAGTCAGTCGCCCTAGCCGCGTTGCCACACCTCTTCCAGAGGTCAGAGAGAATATTGGAGGAAGGCAAAAAGTTCAGGGATGACCCTGCAGAAAGGGCCAAGTCCAACACCTGCCATTGGTGAAGGTGCCACCCCAGTGTTGGATCCAGCAGTCCCCAAGCCTTCATTGTTGCAGCCAGGAAGGTCCTGCCTTAGTGTTCAGGGGTCCTATGCTCGTTTGGGGCCTGTTTATATTCACATGTTTGAGGTCAACCAGTAGATTCGACATTGTCACCGGAAGTGTTGAGAGCTTGTCTAAGACAGGGGAGCACCCGCACCTCTAGCCTATTCCCTGCGTATCAGCTTGTGCTCTCTTTTACAATTTTTGGTTCGCAATTTTCTCATCAATGCCTCACACATAAATTGCTAGAGTGTTCAGGAGGCTAATTTGTATGTCCATTTTGTTTGCTTGAAAACTGAGTACTTCTTGTGAGCCGAGCAGAATCCTTAACATGGTTGACAATAAGGCCCCTTGTGAGTTCTTGCTTCTTTTTGGGTTTGGGCTGGAGTTTGTTTGTCCTCATTGTCAGTACCAACTTAATTGTTGACTGTTTCCTGAGGGCTCAGCACAGTCGGTGGGGGGATAGTCACAGCCACAGCATGACCAGGTGGAGTTGAACAGTTGTTATGGGATCCCATTCTCAGTCCTGAGCGTTTGACATTTCCTTTCTTCCTCTATTGCCTTACCTTACCTTAGGTCACACACCACCCGCCACGCCAGAGCTCAGCAATCTCTGCCAGCCTAGTTTCCTTCTTCCTTGGAGCTTCTCTAGACCTTGTCTTGCACCGCTCTCCATGTGGGATTTGCCACCTTCTCCACTTGCACTTGCAGCCCTGTTGTCTTGCAGGCTCAGTATCTCCAATGGGTACTATGCTGACTTTCAAGGCAGACACAGGCCTGCGAGCTATGCGGGAGGTCCTGGTAGTTCTGGCACTAAGCTCCCCTTCCTGGGAACTGGCTGCAGCACAGTATGTGTCTCTGTCTGACATTGCGCCTCCGTGCTGCAAGGAGCGACAAGCACCCCACCAGCTGGCATGGTGGTTAATGTTCAGTGGTAATGCAGGGGGACAAAAGCACCAGAATGGTAAGTGCTGTTAAGGTGAAGCAGTGTTATTTGGCAGGTATACTGATCACTGGCATTAGCAACCATCAAATACTGTGGAAATACTGTGGAAACTCATGTGCTCCCCCAGTGATGTGGAAGTCAAGAGCTGTGAGGGACTTGTGTCAGCGGGCCGCAGTCTGGGGGCCATAGCTCCAGGGGCTTTTGTGGACTGGGAGCCCCGGGTTGACCACCTGTGAGCCGCATATGTCTCTTGTGCTGCCACTTGCTTCTCGTGGCACCGTTCTCATTAGCCTCACCTCAGCTGCTGTAAACAACGTAAGCTTCACACTCTAACTGCGCCCTCCAAGGTCCTGCCTCTGCTTCCTGCATCCTGTGTTAGACTCTGCACTGCTAAGCATGCGCTCTTGATTCTGTTGTGTAATGTCAGTGGTGCAATATATATAATCAGTGGCTGATTCTGGGGCGACGGAGAGCGAGGCCTCCTCTTGCTCATGGCTGCCGCCCAGCGCTGGTGCTCAAATCTAAGACAACGCTGTGAGTACCTCAGAAGTAAAGCAGACGGCCTACTCGCCGGGTCCCAGGTCTAGTGGCAGCCAAAGTGCTGACCTCAGGAACAGCTATGCGGGGTGCAGGAATACCCGGGTGCCTGACCTTAAGGTGGCGGCCCCTGGGGACAGCAACAGGAATACCCGGTTGCCTGTCCTTAAGATGTTGGCCCCGGGGACAGCAACGAAGAGCCACAGACGACACACACTTCATTTTTTATACATGGCGGAAATGGATTCGAGACTGCTGGGCCTGATTATATAGTGCAGCACAGGACAACGAATTGAGAGGCGATGAGAAGCGTCCCTACCTATTGCGAGGACCAAGCAAGGTATTTTGTGTCAAAGCTGCTTGGGAGAATGGTAGCCATGATCATGCTCCACTGTTAGATTGCTACTATATGGTTCTGGAGACACAGCAGTACTGCAACTTAGAGTTAGAGTTCGTCCATTGTGACTTCAGCACTAAGGCAGACAGTACCAAAATGGCCGACGAACTGAACCAGTAGATCAGTAGATCCCAAGGCCGGGTTCATTAGCATTTTTATATCCCACTGTTACCCTGCCTTCCACCTACTTTTAACCAACAGTGCCTCAAGACTTGTCCTCATTCTTGTTGAGGCAAATTTATCCTTAAGAGTAGAGTAAGAGGGATTTAGGAGGTGCCCCAGGACATAAACCAAACTTTGACCTAACCGTAAACCTATCCCCCTTCATGATTACCCGTCAGCACTTTGACCTTGTTGATCTTTCCTCCGACAGCGGAGACCTAGCCTTCTTGCTGAGGCATGGTGGAGCTCCTAGATAGCTAAAGAGGTGATGGGTTGTGGACTTCCCCTTCAGCCGTCACCTACCCAGCTGGTCCTTGTGTAAACCTTCCTTCATCTCTCTGACGTACCTCCCGCCTTCCCCTTCACCCTACCACCCATTCATCCTGTCTTCTACGATTTTTAAATATTGTTCTGTGGGCTGTTGACTTCCCCCTCAGCCTTCACCTACCCAGTCGGACCTTGGGCAGATTTTTCCCTCCGTTTCTCTCTGTAGTATCTCCCCCCAACCCCGTTACCCTACCCCTTACCCTCTAGGCTCCTTTGACATCTTCCTCAAATATATTTATATGTTTCCTCTAACTGATGTTATTTTGGAACAATGTGGAATTCATGCAAAGCTTTCTGATACCTTCGGGTATAATCTGTTTTTATACCTGAGCGCTGAGACCTGAGCAACATGGCTGATGCCCGTTGGAGATGCTAGACAGCTAAAAAGGAGATTGGCCCTGGTATCCCCCTCGACCGTCACCTACCCAGCCGGACTTTGGACACAGTTCCTCCTCATCTCTCAGCTTTTGGCTCATTCCTCCTTTCCCTCCCTCCCACGAACTCTCACAACATTGATTTTATACTGTACTTTGCTATGCTCTTGTAACTGATGCAACTTGTAACGTAACTCTGTCTTTAATTTACTGTACATTGACCTTTTGTTAATCGCTATGATTCCTTAACTCTTGAGTCTAAAGTATTTCTCTTTTCACCCTTCTGCCTTTACTCCCTCCTCCCTCAGGTTCCCTCCCCCACATATACTTTTACTCATACTCCTGTCCCCCTTTCCCTTTCTGCCTCTTTATGATTTGTCATTCACTTTTAATTTACGTGTAAAATGTTTAAAATTATTATTCTTGTAACTCGCTGTTGTTCCTTATGTAAAGCGCTCTGATACCTACGGGTCTAGCCAGCGCTATATAAAACTCAATAAATAAAAAAAAAACAAGGGGGGGCGCTAGAGGGCGCACAGCGGAATGGCTGCTTCCTAAGGCAGCTCCGCCGGCCAGGTTTATGATCAGCGAGAATCAACGGCTACAGTGTACTTGCGAGATCACGGAACGCATGTAAAGTGATCGGAAATCGGCGTGAACAGTTTGGGCATGGTTGCGGACAAGTTCGTGCCCTTTTGCGAACAATAATTGGGTTTGTCGGAGCGAAACAACCCCAGAGCAACCTAAGATGGCGGCGCCCTGCGGCTGATACGATCGGACACCGGAGAACCCTCTCGACTGCTTCCAATCTACAAAGACGCGGTAGGAGGACACCAGGGTGCCACTGGCGACGATCGGAGACTGATATGAACACAGGGGCTGTAAATAAGGGATGATAAATGCTTATAAACAAGTGCCGCGGGCGCTCGCGACAAACCGGAGCTGTGGCTGGGACTGAACTAAAATGGCGACACTTCGAGAATCGCTAACATGGGCACACAACCTTGTCCATACCCGGACACTGAATATAACACTCTAAAGCCTGGTGTCTGGAACTATGACTGGTCTAAAGGCGTTTGGTACACCGACGTATAACGGCGACCCCAGTGTTTGCATTTGACGAGAACGTTTAAATGGCACCGTTCGGAGACCTAAAATGGCGGCGCCCCGAGCTCTGCTTCAAAATGTGCGGGATATCTAGAGGCGGGTGCCTTTGACCTACGTATCAACGGTAAACAATGATGTTGAGTGCTGGTGATCACAGGAAGACCTATTCACCGTAGCACACAGTGATGCATGCTGAGGTCCATTGAAGGCGAGCAGCTGGCTTACTTTCACAGGCGGGGTGCAACATGTAGAGCGGACTGATATTTGCAGTGCGGAGCGACATGGGTCACGACAGTCCACCACACAAGTACACATATTGCCGCAATCAGAGCAGGGGTAAAGATCAGCGACAACAGCGAATGACGCTGCGAACTACGAAAATCGGGGCTTGGAACAGGGAGAGACACTGACGATACAAAGGAGTCCCTGGGCACTACTTTACACGGGGCGTGGGATACTGCAGGTTGCGGCTGGGAGCTGTGAATGCGGGATCTAATCACATACCACGAGGCAAGAGGGGCTACCCCAACTGCACGCAAAGGACTGGTGGCCACCGCTTCTGCCCGCACACGAGCTTCTGAGCCTACAACTGCGATGGGCAAACCGGATAAGGTACAGGCCAAAATTACCTTTGAAGGTCCAAAAAAAGCTGCGAAAGGAGCCACAGTTCAATCAGAAGCTGACATGGGAGACAATGCTACGTCGCCCACCGGGCTGGAGCAAGTTCTCAAGGATATACAAAAAAGTCTAAGGATGTGCATGGCAAATTGGACACTATCACATTAAGGGTGGATAACATGGCAGCGAAGCTGGATAAGCACGGCGAACGCCTGGTGGAGGCAGAGGCGCGCCTGTCATCGGTGGAAGATGAATCACATACCACCACTAAGCGATGTTCTGATATGGAGAAACTGCTCGAGGTCATTAAATCTAAGTCTGAGGATATGGAAGCACGATCCCGAAGAAACAACGTTCGCATAGCAGGAGTAGCAGAGACCACCAACACTGGTAAAATGGAGACCTACATAGAAGATCTAATCAAGAACATATTCGGAGCGGAGCACTTCTCGTCGGTATTTATCGTCGAGCGTGCACGCCGCTCACTCGCCCCCAGACCAAAACCAGGGGCGCCACCGCGTCCCATTGTCGCCAGACTGTTAAATTACCGTGACAGGGATCTTATTCTGAAGATAGCGATAGAAAACAAAACTATCGAATATCAGGGCAACAAATTAGAATTCTACCCAGACTTCACAATGAACGTGCAACTGGCCCATAAAGAATTTGCACCCATGAAACAGAAACTGCGTGAGTTGGGACTGGAGTATGCAATGTTGTACCCCGCTCGATTGAAGATCTCGAAGGACGGCAAGGCGACCATCTGCCATATACTGAAGGAAGAGCAAGAGTTCATTAAACGTCTCAACTATCGACGACGGGACCAGAGACGTACTGAACAACACCAAGACTCGGAAATATATCTGACTGGACTCCAGAAATATACAGCAACATAGAGAGGTGATGGTGCAACTGCTACCTGCGTGGATAATGACACTACACACAATGTACTGAGCTGTGTTGCCTGAGAATCTAGCGGAAACGCTAGAGGGTGTGCTTCACCTACTGAAAAGGTAACTGGGTTGAGCTGTATGAACGGTAATGTGGCATGGGACACATCTGAAAGTCGCAAATATAGAGGGACTATGTGCAATGCGGCCCCAAGTGTGGACTACCGTCCCTGAACTCATGCTCAATCATGGAAGCGATGAGATAATTGGTGGCATGGTGAGAGGTTGCATAGCCGACAAAAAGACCTAGACTACACTACTCTCACTGCTGATATGGACCTATTTTGGGTTGTACCAGAGATTGGGCACGTTGCTATAGATCAGTAGTGAGAAGTGCGTA
This sequence comes from Lissotriton helveticus, assembly GCF_964261635.1. NCBI lineage: Eukaryota > Metazoa > Chordata > Amphibia > Caudata > Salamandridae > Lissotriton > Lissotriton helveticus. The sequence continues at coordinate 1,476,982,472 of NC_136069.1, forward strand.
AGGTAATATTGGTAACCAGACACTGTGTAACCCATGACCAGACTGCTGTAATAGCCATGGTTCTGGATTTTATTAGCCGGAATGCAGGTACAACAGGATGTAATTGATAACCTGGCCACATCCACCCATGTTGGATGCTGACGTGTGACCTAGATAGACCCCCCAACAGGGTGTACCCCTACCAAAAGTTACGACTTGTTATTTTTTTTGTTTAGGTTATGTCTTTGGCATGATTGGGTTGCCAAAGTGGGATGGGGGTGGATGGGAAGTTCTGAGGGAATTGCTAATAATACACTGCATTTGAGAAGCACTGCCGAACTCCAACATAGGTGTTATCGCAAATTCACTGCAATCTCGTCATTCTCTGAGCTAACAAGGGGTCCTAAAGGGTGCACTAAGGGGCAAGGACATATCAAGATATGCACGAAATGACCTGCAGGACACAATCAGATAAACTAACATTTATGACATGGAATGTACGGGGCCTTAAGAACCCGAAGAAAATCCGTCAAGTACTAGCCTATTGCACTAGACTGCATGTCGATATAGCATTCGTACAAGAAACACATATAGATCCTCGCACATCGAATCGTATAAGCCTACGGTGGGCGGAATCTGTCCATGGCGCTGCTTACTCCTCATACTCACATGGGGTACTCATACTAATTCGAAAAGGGCTGCAATTTACAGTAGAACAGGTTAAAACAGATAAAGCGGGGCGCTATGTGATGGTTGCGGGATCCTTGAGGGGGCAGAGACTTAATCTACTTAACATTTATGCCCCAAACACAGATGACCCTGAATTCTTTCATTCTCTCTGGCAAATCATAGCTGAATTCCCTGACGTACCGCTGATATGGGGCGGTGACTTTAATGTTCCACTTAACGAGCAGGTTGATAGATCCACAACCTCAACAGAACCACACAAACGTGCACTGACGCAACTACGCAACATCATGCAAGAAAACTGCCTACATGACCTCTGGAGACTGAGACACCCCACACAATTAGAAGCCACGCCTACTGCCGCGGCATATGGTAGTTGGTCTAGAATAGATTATTGGTTGGAATCTGCAGTGGTGTCATTATGGGTAGAAGAGGTGTCACATCAGCCTCGTATCCTATCTGACCATAACCCGGTGCTGCTCAAGATCAAGCTCCCACATTATGTACCCCCTCCATTTAGTTGGAGATTCAACAGTAGAGCGTTACTATATCCGTTGTACCCATAAACTCTGAGGAAAGCTATATATAGTTGAATTCTTCGAAATAAATGCACCTACCACAGACGACCCTGGACTCCTCTGGGAGGCGTTTAAAGCTACTATTAGGGGAGTCTGTATAAGCACTCAAGTGGGTATTCTACGAGACTTGCGTCAGCAACTAGAGTGCCGTGAGGGTAAAATTTGTGAGCTTGAAAAGGAATACACCCAAACGTAAAACCCCACGCTTTTAGGGAAAATTAGAGCTGAAATATCGGAATATAAAAAAAGTGCGGAGGACGAACTGAAATATGTCTCTAAGCGCCAGATAGCGAGGAGCTATGGTGAGGGAGGTAGGCCGGGGGCACTATTAGCGGCCAAAATATGTTCCAAGAGACCGCCACCAGTGATTCAAGTGGTGTGTGATGATGAGGGTGCCCCGCAAAGTACTCCGCAGGGTATCTTAAAGGCATTTATGCAAACCTATGGGGCTTTGTACGCGAAAGAGAGTGACGATGCAGCGCTTGCCTGTCTCTCAGACGCACAGAGAGAATATCTCTCATTACCCGTTACGGTTGAGGAGGTAAATGAGGTTATGAGGGCACTCCCTAATGGTAAGGCCCCCGGACCGGACGGGTACACTGGGGAATTTTATAAAAAGTATGCAGATTTGCTGGCCGCCCACATAGTAGCTATGCTTGGAGATGTGCATGAAAAAAGAATGTTGCCACAAACATTGCGAGAAGCAATGATTCTGGCCCTTCTGAAGCCGGATAAGGATCCGGAAAGCTGTGAATCTTATAGGCCCTTGTCATTGATAAATGTGGATACCAAAATACTATCACCACTCTTGGCTAACAGGCTTAAATATCTAATGACAAAGTTGGTCCTACCTGATCAATCGGGTTTCATATCCACACGCTCTTCATCCCATAACACTAGAACTAGGTTTGCTTTGGCACATTACCTGACTCCCCAGACCAAAGCAGCTGCAGTAGTGTTGGATGCTGCTAAAGCTTTTGACACCGTAGCTTGGACATATCTGCAAACAATGCTGCGAAGAATGGGGTTCCCGACGCTGTTCCTGCAATGGATCAAGTTGAAATGAAATGAAATGAAAAACAATTTGTATTGCGCGACTAAAACCCGAAGGCATCAAGGCGACTACCAAAACAGATCAGAAAAAAATAAGGCAAAGCACAACTACAAATATGTCCGCACAAAAAGACGAGTTTTCAGGGCATTTCTAAATAACTGAAGGGTGGGAAGAGACCTTAGTTCCAGTGGGAGGGCATTCCACCACTTAGGTGCCAGGATGGAAAAGGCTTTACCACCCCATTTGGTTCTCCGAATGCGAGGGACTGATAAAAGGAGTCTGTTAGAGGAACGAAGGTTCCTAGAGGGACTATAACGGGACAAAATGGATCCAATTCCAGTAGGGCTAATTTTTGCTAAGGCCCTGTAGGTCATACACATGGTCTTAAAAAGTATACGGTCCTCTATGGGAAGCCAGTGAAGCAGTTTTCTGGCAGAGGTAGCCGAAGTGCGCCAGGGTAGATCCAGAACAAACCTGGCCGCTGCGTTCTGGACCACCTGCAAGCGCTGCAGCAGACCTTTATTCAGTCCCGCATACAGCGCATTGCAGTAGTCCAGCCGAGAGCCGATGAGGGCAACAGCAGGTTGTTTCCTTGCCTGCTGTGAAAGATAATGCCTAATCTTCCTCAGTATGTGAATGATACCCCAACAGGTAGATACAGTTCTGTTAACCTGTTGACACATACTGAGGGTGGAATCGATCACGACCCCAAGATTTTTGGCAGAAGGGGCAGGAACAGGACAAGCTCCCAATGAGTCCGGCCACCAATCGGCTGACCATACCTCCTCCTTTCCCCCAAACACCATCACCTCCGTCTTCTCCCCATTCAGTTTCAATGAATTATAGATCATCCATTGACCGACTGCCTCCATACAAGATCTAAAATTGGAGGCAGTCGAAGTAACTGACTGGGAGAGAGAGAAGAGGATCTGCGTGTCATCCGCATAGGAGACTACCTCCATCCCAAAAGATCTAATCAGACTGGCAAGTGGGGTCACATATATGTTAAACAGGGTCGGACTTAACGCCGACCCCTGAGGGACCCCACATTGCACAGACAGGGATGGAGATAGGAATTTACCCAGCTTCACTCTTTGCTCTCGTTGATCGAGGAAAGAGGTGAGTAGCCCCAAAGCCGCCCCCTGGACCCAGATCTCCCTCAGGCGAGATGTTAAAACTGAGGGAGAAAGGGTGTCGAAGGCAGCCGTAAGGTCTAGAAGGATCAGGAGGGAGGTCTGTCCCCCATCAACTCGCGTGCGGATATTATCCAGCACTATGGTGAGGGCCGATTCGGTGCTATGTTCCCTCCTGAAGCCATGCTGGGAGTGGTCCAGACAGCCCGAGCTTTCCACGAAGGCAGCGGGATGTTTATTCAAGTGTGTTTCTAACATCTTCGCAGGAGCCGGGAGCAGTGAGATGGGGCGGAAGTTCTTTAATACCCCAGGGTCAAGAGAGGATTTCTTGAGTAAAGGTTTTACTACAGCATTTTTCCATTGAAGAGGAAAAATACCCTCCCTCATGGCCCTGTTCATGATGTCAACAAGGGGGGGCAGGAGGGATTCTTTACACTGCTTAAGAATCTTGAGCGGGCAAGCATCTAGAGGGGAGCCGGATTTGGTTTTGTTAAGGAGAATCTCTAAATCCTGTAAGGAGAGAGGAGGGAAGGATTCCAAACATCCCGGCGAGAATTTCTCCATAAGAACAGGATCCAAATCCACAGGGACTGGGGGCTCACTGGTAAGAGATCTCTGCAACTCCAAGGCGGAATAAATAGCCGAGATTTTTGTCTGGAAAAAGGAGGCTATACCATTACAGAGCTCCTGTGAGGCAATGACAGGATCCGGGGTCTGGAGGGTTATAAGGGAATCCACTATCCTAAAAAGCTCCTATGGAGAGGAGAGTGAGGTGGTGAGGGCCGTGAAATATTCTTGTTTAACCCTTATTACTTCCATCCTATATTTCCTTCAAGATCTTGTGGGCTTCCTTGTCCCTTAGATCCCAGCTAGTGTGCCATAGACGCTCCCGTCTCCTAACTTCCTGTCTAAGGAGTCTTAGATGCTCTGAGAACCACGGGGCTGATGGCCTTTTCCTAGCTGAATAACGCAACCGAATGGGAGCCAGTTCTTCCAGTGCCTCGGTAACGGTCTTTTCGTACTGTAAGACCGCCAACTGGACGCTGTCCTCCTGGGATATGGACAGACTAGATGTCCAGGGGATGAAGGAACTTTTCGTGATATTCTTAAAATTCCTGCGTAATTCCATTTTACTCGAAATTTTTTCAGTCCTATCAAAGGTCGGACAGGACACATCGAATGGAACGGCCAAGTGATCTGACCATGAGAGGAAAAAGGGGTCTTTTACCGTCAGCTTCTCATCATTAGAAAAGAGCCCGTCTAGCGTATGACCCGCTCGATGGGTGGCCCCTCTCACCAATTGAGTAAGTCCACATGCTGACATAACATCCAGCAAGGAGAGAGTATCATTGGCCTCCAGCAACTCCAGATGATAATTGAAATCTCCCAGAACAGTTAGGTTTTCGCGACCAAAATAAGGTTCCAGGACATGGAGCAACTGTTGTCCAAAATCCGCTCTAGGGCCTGGTGGACGATAGACCAGGATCCCATTGAATGAGGTCTTGTGGACACCTGTTAGAGAGAAATACAAGACTTGGAAAATGTCCTTGGGATCAGAGACTGGTATAGTGTGGCACTGGAAGCTGTCCTTATAAAGAATCGCTAACCCTCCTCCTACACGGCCCATTCTATCCTGCCGGGCCAGGCAGTACCCTTCAGGGACTGCTTCAACAAGGTCTGGACCAGAGGAGTCCTTTGCCCACGTTTCCGTAACAAAGACCCACGAAGGTTTCCTGTCGAGTACAAGTTCCTTGAAAGCAATATTGTTTTTAATCAACGAGCGAGCATTGATGAGAATGCAATCTTCTCTCAGCGCGCTGACTCCTGAGTCAATATGGTGTTCTCGTAAATGAGTAGGTGGAGGAAAGCCAGAGCCCCCTGGACCTGCCGATGAGCATCCACAGCATAGAGATACTAAAAAATCGCCCGGGGAACTTTTGTGAGAACACGAAAGTCCAGGAGGTTTAAGCCTAAACAACTCCTGTAACGGATACCTAAAGGACGGAGGGCCAACCTCATCATAACCAGACGTCCTGCCGTCCCGCCCGTCCTCAGCGCGGACGGGCGCAGATGGGCTGGACTCTGGCGTGACTCCGGTGTCACTGCGGTGCACACGCAGCGCGCACACGCTGCGCGCCATGATGTCTGATTCAAATAGGGCTCTAGCGAGTCCACCTGACTGCGAGAGCGCAGAGTAGTGCAACGCTTCCCTAACACCCACCCAAGATGGCGCCCACCAATTCCAGAGCGCGAGAGTCAGGGCCGCCCAAATAGCGGTGAGGGCACAATTACAGTGCTGCAATGCGGGCGGTGAATAAGAACAGGGGAGAACTGTGAGCTAAAGTAAAACCAAATTAACAGACAAACGGGTAAGTTAAAAACGCTAATGCTTCTTGATGCGAGCGCAATGTGCAATTGTGAAGAGTTACTGTACACGGCTCCTACAGCGCATATACGGGTTAATGGTTACATATCAGAGATAATCCCCATTGCTCATGGCACGCGACAAGGGTGCCCATTGTCCCCCTTGCTCCTTGCATTGCTCTAGAGCCTCTGGCCTGTAAACTAAGACACCATTACTCGGCGTTACAATTTCCACAACGGCCCCTTCACATATCGTTATATGCTGATGATATGTTGTTATATGTCCGAGACCCAGAAGTAAATTTAAATCCCCTGCTGAGGGAATACGTTAAATTTGGGAGGCAGTCGTGGCTCAGGATTAATTGGAATAAATCAGCGATACTAAATTTAACAGACAGTACACATAGCTTCCCCATCGACTTCCCACTAGAGTTCCAGACGGGCCCTGAATGCTACTTAGGGGTCTGGTTTCATAGAGACCCTGAAGTGGTCATTCATACAAACTACGGCAGAGTGGTCCCGGCGCTGGAGGACAAGATAGAACGATGGATCCAGCTTCCCTTGTCACTCGCCGACAGGCTGGCTATTGTTAAAATGGTAGTCCTGCCCAAACTGCTATATCTCTTCAACAACATTACTATTATGCCACCAGCAGCAGTATTTCGCAGACCAAACACAATGACATTAAAACTCATTTGGGCGGGCAAATCGGCTCGGATCGACCTACAATCACTAACACTACCGTATTCGAAGGGTGGGTTTAAGGCACCTGACTTATATCTGTATTATCTATGTGCTCAAGCCCAATATGCGCATTATTGGTACCATAAGGTCCCATATCTTCCACATGTGGCAATAGAAGAGGGCGACGCTTTACCAGTCCCACTGGATGCAATTATAACTCACAAAAGGGCTCCACTGCACAAACAAGATATAAACACAATCGATACTACGAATCAAGCATGGAGGCGGATAGGCCAAAAAACTAATAAACTGCCACTTTACTCTCCAGAACTGCCACTTCACTTTCATCTAGACATCTCCGTAACACAAGAGAAGGTGGGAATGGAACTACTTCAACGTGTGGGCATTGCCAAATTGGGTGATTTATTTCAAGAAGGGGTGTTCACGACACTAGAAGATATCAATTATGTGCAAAATCAAACACCACTGTTTAAATTTACATATTTCAGATTGCAGAGGGCAATAAAGTCACTATATCCGACATACCCTGCTGAACCTCTGGTGCTACTTACCTTGCAGTTGCTCCTCACATCGCCTGCATCCAACCACTTGGCTTCTACATTATATACAACACTACAGGCTGAGATAGGGACAACGACGGATAAAGCATTGCAGAAGTGGAACAAATGTCTAACTGACCCACTAACAGAGGAGGAATGGTCTACAGCCGGCACAATAACGGGTTTACTGACACCAAATGGTAACTTGAGACTGATTCACGTAAAATATTTACATCAAACCTATCATACTCCAGCTCGATTGCACAGATTCGGGCTTCGTCATGACTCTCGGTGCCAATGATGTGGGTCTGAGGCAGCAGATTTTATCCATCTTGCATGGTATTGTAAAGTGGTAGCAGACTTCTGGGCGAAGGTGGTGTGTATGTTGGGAGACATGGTGGGCTCTCCCATAGATTGCACAATACTGGCATGTTTATTGGGAATATTGCCGGGAGTTCGTGCGCTGAAATGTAAGTTTTGTGTAATAGCTCTGCTCATGGCTAAACGCAGGGTCTCGATTGGGTGGGGCAGTAAACAGAGTCCTAAGGTAAAATGTTGGATCCACGTCCTGATATATTGCAAAGATACCCTGCTGACATACGAAGAAAAACAGCCTATACGATCACGCCCAAGAAACTATTGGAGTTTCTTAATCGAATACCTAAATGACCCTGATGTACAACTGTAATGTACCCTGATTGTAGTAATGCATATATTTTTTGGTTTACAAATGTATATAATATGTTGGTCTAGGAGTGCTGTAATGCAGTGACTTTATGAGATGGTACGCCACTCAGACGTGGCGCAATGTGTTATGTATCACTTTTTGAAATGCCAATAAAAAAAATACAAAAAAATACAAAAAACAAAATAAATTGCTTTGATTTTATTTTTAAACATAGCTGACAAGTGTCTCAAGGTCATGTATAAAAACGCTGGGCCAATTCTGTCATTTTAGTCAGCAGCACTTTGAATACTATTATTATGAGCCCTTAATGAAAATGTAAAAAGGAAAACTACATGGCCCGCAATGCTGTGGTCTGAAAAGCCAAGAATGGCTGATAGTATCATATGTCATAGTGCTACTTGGCAGGCTTGTGAAATGCAAAAAGGAAAATTACATCCTGACTGACTTTTTTCTTGCAGGGCATCAACAGCCAAGTAGATGAGAGGACAGAGTTAGCCTTTCAAAGGCAAATATAAGCTACTAACTGCAAATGGGTTAACATTAACACTCATTGGAAATGAACATGCTAACAAAGGATGCTATTTCACAGAACAGTGCAGCAGTAGAAGTAGCTGGACACATTTGGAAAGAAAAAACAATATGCTGGACCGTTCTTCCGGAGGTTAATTTCACGTGATTTAGATGGGGCATCTGCATCTCCACAATGATTGATGTAATCTGCCTTGAACAGGAGCGCCACTTGCTGCACGTGTGGCATGACTATGTTTGTGCTGATGACACACCAGTGTTATACCCTCAGCAGGGGTCACAGGTCACCATGGACGAGGGTGAGGCTGGTGGTCATTGGGACGCCTCTGTTCTTCCTGTCCGAGCACTGTCATTGTGCATAAGGCTCAGCCCATGCAGCCTACAAGTTCAGTAGTAAAATCAGCACCAATTTAAAATAATTATTTTAGTTTTGTACTGCTCTGCTGTGCTGTCAATCATTAGGTGCCTGTGTGCCAGCTTGCTTCCTAGCCATTCAACACCAACAGACCAGTCATCGCATTCACCAGGTGCTGCACAGACATGCACTTGGGCTCAGCCTTGATTTGCTGAGTGAATGTTATGATGGATGGTGACACTCGTTAGGGACGATGAAAAGTGTCAACGACGGTAAGTCACTTGTGCCTTCTGGGAAGGCTGAGGCAGCACACATTGGTGTCACATGTTATAGTGCTTGAGGACTGTCAGCAGGAATACCTGTACTTTCCTTGTTCCTGCACTGGCCCAGCCTATGTAAGTGACACCAGCAGTCATCACATGACCACGATGAATGGATGACTGTTGGTAGCGCAGTTCCAGCTCTATAAACCAGGCTGACAGCAAGGAATTGTGCATGGACAAAGCAGGTTCCACACTTGTTGGCCATTCAAGCAGAGTACTGAATTACTGAGTCTGAGCCCCACTGCAAGTAAGACAAATAAGACATATATCATTTTATTTAGGTATGTAAACGAAACTAAAGGGCAGATGTGTTTATGCATTTAATAGTTTTACAAAGCTCTTAGGTGTTGCCCTATGACTACTTTAGAACACTATGGAAGTAAAGAACGTGAAAGGAATAGAATTATATGGTGATGAAAAGGAATTGGACCACCTGGTTATGGTACACATTAGGAGACACGTAAATGGTCATCCTAGAAAAAGGTCTTGAAGGACATTTTTGTCTGGTTTTTATAGTGACTAAGTTTTAAAGGGTGAACATTGAATGCATCTTTGAAAAGGCAGGTTCTAAGGTGGTTTCTGAACTGAAGGCACTTTACCAGGTTTCTCATAAAAAGGGTCCAGGTTGTTCCTAAAGTGAGCCCTCACACACATCTAGCACCTTCCTCATTTGTCAGTGATCTGGGCTTTTGAGCTGTGCAGCACTGTCCGATCATGAGGTGTTCATAGGTTGCTAAGGTGAGGCCAGATGCTTGATGGTATGATAAAGAGTGATTACTTTCATGTGAGTGCGGATGAGTGACTGCATGGATGAAAGCATAGAGGTACTTTCTTTAGTAAGCCAGACTAATTGACTTGCACAATGCCTTCTCATAGTGCAGAGACCACGATACAAGGTTTAGTAGTTCCAACTTGATTCTAATTCATTATTTGTTAATTATACACAAGTTTCTTTTGCAGGTGCATTAGCCGACCATATCGGATTGCAATAGGTAGCACTTCCTTTGAATATCTAGTTTCACATAAAGCACCCAACTCCTTGGCTTTGCACATGTCCAAGGAAGTCCAGGTTCACACCAGCTCCCACCATTCTGAAATATGAGAAAGCTTTGTGCAGCATGAAAGGGTTTTCTCATTAATTCCTCCCGCATATTGTAAATAGCTGGGCTTTGCTGCCATGTGGCCCTCTTCTATGGCCCACATGTGAAGGGGCACTTAAAGTGTAAGTGAAAAAGTTTGGGATGAATTTACCCTGGGATATTTTGGCGCTTTACCTGTTACGGTCAGTATTATGATTGCAAAATATTCCTAGTTAGTGGGTGCTTAGGAGCGAGGCAGTCATCCAATACCCCAGCATACAGATCAGCCGATCCTATAATTTACAACAAAAGAAGCCTAGCACACCACAGTACATATCTCAACAGATTAGTTTGTCATTCAGAATTAACATGGACGTTTGACAAAGTTGTTTAATGTTATTCAAGATGTTCCAACTCCAGCTGACACGTTTTTCGTCGTTTAGGATGATAACCCACGACTTCCTCAGGGCTGGAAAAACATATACAAATGATATAGTGTAAGCCCTAGATATAGTGAGAGTATCTCACAATATATTCCAACATTTCACATGATTATGCTTATGGCTTGTGTGGTACGTCTCAGTGCAGGTGGCATACTATTACTCTAAAAGATGGGAAAGATTGTGCAACAAATCCCAACAGACCAATTCAGCTCCGCAATGTGCATCCGAGAATAGTATAATCAATGATGGCCGGGTATAGTGAAGCACACTTGGTCGGCTATTTTCACCACGTGTGTCTAACTGTCGTGGGGACAGGGGGTGTGGTCTACTAATGCATCTCAAAATTGTAATCATAGAAGAGATTCGTTACAAAAGTGCAGCGCGCCTAACGTGTAAAAATTGAGGCGTACCTCAGGCCTACCTTGTTGGTCATAAGCAAAATCTTTTGCACCTAAATCATATAAAATGAACAGACAATAAGTCCTCCAAACAGATCGTTATATCTTAATGCCATCTAAATATCATGAGATCTCAAAAATGTACCTTCTGGCTGGTTATAATTCCTTCCCAGCCTAATACACGCCGGGTAAATCAAAAGCAAGTTCGTCGTATTTGAATTCAGTATCGGTAACCAAATATAATGGATGCAATCAGGAAACGTACTCCATAAGTTATACTCAATTTACTAATTTCTATGTTACAAATTATCGTATCGTTATACTAAAACAATTCGACATCTCTCAACCTGCCTTGGACCCTGATCTGGGTCACAAAGCCCAAAACCTCTGCCATCCCAATTAAAGCTATGCTACAATAATCACTCACTTGTGTATATCCGTGAATTATAAAGCTTCCAACACGTTTGTCTGTAAAGCCGTAGCGCTACATGTAAGAAACGAGAGACAAAACGGGGATACCGTTAGCCAAGAATGTTACCGGCTGCAATCAGCAACATCAACCGATCAGTTACGAGAAGGTGTCATCACCACCTACCTGTATTCGGCTACCTCCAAGCAGCGTCCACCCTTATCCGGCGTCTCCGTGTTGTGAAAGCGAGTCCGCACCTCAAATGCGGAAGTGGTCTCAAGTATCCCGCGACCCGGTAGGATGCAAATAAACTAGACCGCCTACACCATGGTCACGCGTCTTGTAGAGGGACGCCATATTAGGTGTCCATCTAAAGTATATTTCGCCTCATCCGTGGGATTTATCTCTATCCGGTACATTTGCAAAGACAAATATATCACAAATCTTTATGACTATAATTATTCGACTTTCTCTGCCGCTTCGCAAAGTCCCTGTTCAAAATTCGTATCCACTGTAAAATTACCTACAATATAATCTGCATGTGCTAACCGGGGTCTCACGATCCGTAATTACTCCATGCCCCAGCATGATCATAGAAAATCTAAGGTATGATTAATTCCCAATCTGCAAAACTGCTGTCATATTCTAGTGGATTTCAAAAGTATCCCCGTGTATCGTGATGTTCTGAAGTGGAGAGTAATTGGAAAAGGGTGCTACACGGTGCTCATTAATAGTGAGACCATCATTGATCAGTCGGAACCAACATCTTTCAGGAGGAATTTTAGGAAAGTATTTTTAGGTGGGAATCAAAAATTATAGACACATAAAAAATCTAAATAAATTGCTCCAGTACAACATATAAAGCCCTTATTTACAACTTCCAATATATGTCAACAGATGTAAGTAACCCGTCACAGTATTACATTGTTCATAAGCGTCTGAGTCAGTGGTCACACAATGTAATGATCAGGCATTATACTGTTCTTAAACTCAGTAATCATTGTTGTAATCCCCCCAATACATAGACATAGTACATATTCAGCAGACTTAAAATCTCATATTCATACTATAGTCATTCATTCATTCAATCCCCCAGGAAGTAGTGTAATTTGTGGTCAGAGTTCATGCCGTGTTCTACTGCCTGAAGCTTCAAAATCCAGAGAACCTCTCTCCGTCTGAGTTGTAACTCATGATTGCCACCTCTCCTCTCTGGATTCACCTGTTCTATGCCACAGAATGCAATTATTTTGTTTCCCGTTTGTGCTCGGCAATCATTGACATGTGATGCAGTTGTATACCGTGTATCCTTATATTTAACCCCTTCGGTGCTGATGACAAAGCCAGCTCGTCATCAGCGTTACCTGCGCTGCGCGGATGACGAGCTGGCTTTGTCATAAACAAGCCATTTTTTTTTTTTAGCACACAGCGGGAATACGCGGTAGCGCTCATGAGGTTAATGACCCTCAAATGTTCATATATTCGTTCTTTCAGTGACCTGATCGTGCTGCCTATTTAAAAGCTTCCACATATGCATTTTATCATGCAGCACCCACATTTGTGAAATCCCACACATCTCTGTTCCAACCAGTTTGGTTGTCTCATGCTTTGTTTTGGGTAACTCGGACTGATAAATGTTTTAATGTTTTTGCCTCGTCTGTATGTAATTAGGGGCTGTTTAGCAATACACCTATTCAGTGTTTTGTCACTGGTAAGTATATTACAATGGGTTTGCATACTCTTCCTAAGTGTGATAGCTGCTTCATTATAATTAGTTACAAGTCTCACATGGGACTGAGCCTTAGGATCACGTGCTTTATCTTTAAGGGTATCACTTCTTGCCATACTCTCTACCTTGCGTTCTGCTTTTCTGATTATCTCAGATTTATAACCTCTGGTTATAAATTTCTGCCTCATGTTGTCTTTGCAGACAATGAAATCCTCATCTTTGCTGCAATTTCTCCTTGCCAAAGTCAATTCACCATAAGGTATGGAGTTGATCTGGTGCCTAGGGTGCGAGCTGGAAGCATGCAGTAACGCGTTGCATGAGGTTGGTTTGCGGTACAGGTTACTCTGTATCCTATTGTCCTCAATAAAGAGGTTCAGGTCCAAAAATTCTATGTGTGTGGTACTCAAATTGTGTGTGAAATGTATACCCATATCATTATTATTCAATCGTTCACAAAATTGGGTAAGGTCTGCCATACTTGCAGACCAAATCAGTATACAGTCATCTATATAACAACCCCAAAATATAATAGCTTCATTCCAAGGTGTACCCCTAGGGCCCCAGATCCACTCCTCCTCAAACCATCCCATAAAGAGATTAGCTTTCGAAGGAGAGAATCTGGAGCCCATGGCCACACCCTGTTTCTGCCTGTACCACTTTGCATCAAAGAGAAACACATTATTTTCTAGAATAAGTTCAATCATTCTGATTATCATTTCAGCATGCGCCCAGTTGACTCTCCGGTCTTTTACTCAGGAAATTCCTCACAGCTTTGATACCCAGCTCAGTCCTAATGTTGGTGTAAAGGGAGGTCACATCCAAAGTGGCCAATATCATTCCCTCCTCCCATGACACATCAGATAAGATACTCAAAATATGTTTCGTGTCTCTGATGTATGCCGGTAAATTTTGAACCATCGGTTGTAGGAATGTGTCCACATATTATGACAATTTCTCTGTTGGCCCCCCAATGCTTGAGATTATAGGTCTACCTGGTGGTGTCTCTAGGTTCTTATGAATTTTGGGTAAGGTGTATATGCAAGGGAATCACTGTTTATCAATTTTGAGATAGAAGTATTCATTTTGGTTTATTAGGCCACTATTCAACCATTCTCTCAGGTGCGTGTTGATTAGAGTGGTGAGTGGTTCCATTGGGTTGTCTGATAACTTATCATAGTATGTCGTATCCTCAAGTTGTGACAATATTTCCATATTATAGTCCTTAGTGTTCATGATTACAATATTCCCCCCTTTGTCCGCCTCCCTTATGATAATATTGTCAAGTGTACTTAAATCTTTCAAGGCCCTTCGTTCATTCCTAGATAGATTATCCAAAAGTCTCTGGTGATGTTTGTTTTCATGTCTAAGGTGTTAATACATATCCGCGGTCACCAATTTATGGAATACATCTACATTATTGCCACTTGGTAATATTGGAGTCCATCTGGATTTGTTCCTCAAACCACTGGAAATACTAGTGTCTATAGCTATATCATGTTCCCACAATAATTCATCAATAGACATATGGTCACGATCATCATCTGCAATAGATAACAATAGTTCTGCATCTCTAATGTCTTGAATAGTTATAACATCATGAGACATTTCGCTGATGGTAGTGGTCATGCTTTTATTCGGTTTGGGGTTGCATTAAAAAAACTTCTTTAGTTTTAAATTCCTCGTAAATTTGAACAAATCAACCATAGTGTTGTACATATCACTCTTCTCCCTGGGACAAAAACCCATTCCTTTTTCTAGTACCAAGATCATGTCCGTGGTCAATATATGGTCACTCAAATTGATAACCTCTACTCCCTTGATCTGATTTAGTTCTGACTCGGTTTCTTCCAGGATCTTAACCTCATCCCTTGTTTGTCCTGCTCCTTTACCCTTTCCTCTATTTCCTCTCCTTGTTTTGTGGTCTTGGCTGCTCCCTGTTACCCCGTTTTATCCTTTTCCCCTCTCAAAAAAAACCAATATCATGGTTACTGCCACTAGAGGCTCCTTCCGTCTCACTCTCACTTGGTATGGTTTCCACAGATGTCGAGATAGAGCTCACAGATGACATATTCGTGGCCGCTAGTTTATCATTCTTGTTGTCCCTCTCTACCAAATGGTCATATTTTTTCGCAAATATGAAGATACGGCCATGTGAATAATCAATCTCATCTCTTTTGAGCTTGCGGGCTTTCCTTTGCTTAATATCTTCCTGGTGTTTATTGAGAACTTCCTTGAGTATCTCGTAGTTCTTATCCGTTGCCTCCTTAAGGTCTAGCTCCTTAATCTCCAGCTCCATCTGTGCTATATCAGTCTGCAATTTCTTGACTTTTCTATCTGCATTTGCTATTAGAATTGACATTAAGTTGTTTGAGTTAGAGGTCAATTCCTTTTCCCATGATAATAGTAGATAGTAGGTAGTATTTGAGAGTGAATCTCCCTATATATTCTCTTTAGCCTTATATATTGTTCCAAAGTAGCTCCATCCCACCATTTAGAGTTTTCAGCCATTCGTAATTTTTCCAATCTCTGGAATTTCTCCTGCAATCCCTCTTTTTTTTTATTAGTGTTACCACTAGCTAAGGAGATTGTTGCTGTCTCCCCTCTCGCTAGACTCTCAAACAGCTCTGCTGCTTCCTTCCCTTGGTCCATCGTTAGGTATCAGTAGGAAGTTTATATGACCGTGCTAGCTGCCACCCAGGTGCGACTAAATTTAAGTGAAAAGGTTTGGGATGAATTTACCCTGGGATATATTGGTGCTTTGCCTGTTACGGTCAGAATTATGATTGCAAAATATTCCTAGTTAGTGGGTGCTTAGGAGCGAGGCAGTCATCCAATACCCCCTTAAAGTGTGACAGGAGCAGGGCTTTCCCAGAGAAACTTAAGAGAGAGAGTGAAAATCAGAAAAAAACGAGTTTATCTTTGCAAGAGACAAGAAAGGCCCTTATTAAAAGTTCATGGCTAAATCCCAATCAATTCACAAGAAACTCTGTGAGCACAACACCTAGAGCCACTAACATACTTGATAAAAACAGGAAGCTATCTTTTCCAACTCTTTACATACTAATCATCTAAATCATTTTTATCTGATACATTTAATATGCATCTCATTTGGTTTTGTGCGGAACAGCTCATTTTCAGGAGAGCATGAACCTGCATGTCTCCATCCATTTCAAAACTTTAAATGATACTCATACTGTTTAGATTACTGTTTAGATTGTTGTATTTGGTCTTATCTACCTGAACATGACAGTTCAGGATGCAATTTAGTATCTTATATCTTAACTTTGACAGATACATTGCAGCAATGAAGTCTGTACATGAGGCATACATGCAACCACACACGTACTCACATTGCATGCCCACACAAATGAAAACGTGAGCACAGCAAACTGCCGTGGAAGATAAGGGCAGACACACATAAACTCGAACAAACAAAACAAAAGCATACAGGTAACCAAACACATGCACATCCACATAATGCATTCCCTCACAAATGCAACCACAAACAGGCACTCATGCAAACACACAGAAACGTGCCATGAAAAACAAAGGTACATGCACTGAAGCTTACAGAAACAAGCAAAGGCAGGCATTTGCAGCCCTGCCAAGTGCCACGCAGTACGCGTGATCCTAAGGCATTTAAAGGCAAGTGCTCGCATCACCGCATTAAAAATAATCATAACGCATTATAGCGCTTCCTCAGTGTCAAGCAGGAGCCCTGAAATATATTAATTCACAGTGTCTGTCTGAGAAAAGTTGGCAGCCCTTGTTTGCGGTGCTCAAAGCTTGGGGGAAGACTCAACTGCGCTCCGCTCCGGATACATTTTACTTGGTCCCAACATTCTGATTCACGTGACCCAACTTCATGAGATTGACTGTTAGGATCTGTCCAATGATTGTGCAGCCGAAAGGCGGGCTGCAGGGGGGTAGAATTCCACCCTTCTAGAGGGAGAAGACATGTACACACTTACCTAACCGGTAATAGTTTAAAAGATCCCCAGCATCACAAGATGGATGCTGCAGCCACAGAAATGAGTCTGACCTCCTGCTGCTGGACGAAACTCTGGCAGGGGAGGCCTGGACAATAGATTTCCTGTCACAGGGAGGTGTAACCACCTCCCAGACAGGCTTTAGTGTATTGGGGCTGGGTAGGTGCCTTCATAGAATGCTTTTCTGGCAGTGTTGGGGGCACACTTGGTGTCCTTGTGCATACCCCAGTTCAAACCAGTTGCAGGGGCACTCAGCCCCTGCTCTGGCATGAAACTGGACAAAGGAAGAGGGGTGTAACCACCCCCTCCCTGGAAACTCCCATAGGTGGGTCCCTAGAGTATTCCCAACCCCCTAACTTAGCTTAAATATGGGATCCCAGTCCTTACGACTTCAGATTACACCTGGTCGAAACTCTGCAACATATATCCTGGAACATCGACATTCTACATTGACTAGAAGACAGAAGAATCTCCCTTGGAGTCAAGGAGCAACTCCCCTGTTCAAACAGGCACCAAAGAAGCATCTTGCCTGTCTGCATTTCCAAGGCTCCCACTGGAATCCGATGGATTTGGGACTCAGGACACGGATTTCCAGACTTCTCCAGGCCGACACAAGATCTCAGCAAAGCTGAGACCCGCTGCCCTCACGAGTGACGTGGGACCGGAACTCTTGGACACGTCATATTTGCAAGTGCATCGACTTCCCGAGCTTCCAGAATCTGCGTATTGGGCTGCTTGTAGTCAATGCCCGAGCACCTTTTGCACCAAAGATTGTGGGCCTACACTCCACGAGTGTTCCGGGAGCCTGCTTCTAGCATTTCCGCTTGAGGGCCCCTCGCAATCCCTGGTCTGTCGACTGGTGGGTCCCCACGAATTTAACTCTCCTGTTTCTTTGGCTTCCCTGGTTGCACCAGACGTGCCCTGACTCACCGACATCGGTGGGCATCTGTTCATCGCCTTCCTGGTCACTGGCTAGTGAGCCAAACAATGTTCCCTCTGCTTTAAGGTTCTTCAGATCTCCGATCCACCCTTGGATCGACCCGGACACTTTCCACTTGGTCGCCTGCAGCATTCTTCAGCAGCTTGCCATTGAAATCGACGATGAAACCCGACACGAAAAGTCACCTATGCACCCGGCTTCCCTGGGTGAGGTAACTTGAGTACTCTGGTGCTCCCGTGGGTGTTGACTCTAGAACCTCCTAGTTCTAAAGGGGTTTGCTCAAGTCCTCTTCTAAGTGTCCTTAATCTGTAATTTTCCAATCGCGACTTTCCGTCCTAGACTTTATTGATGATTCATGGCTGTGTTTAGACACTGCGCACGTCCCCCGTGGGTCCCATGTGTCACTACCCTGGGTGGTTCATGGTGGCCCCAGCGGTTCTAAAGGCGCTAGACCTTGTATCTATGTCAGTCGTGGTTCTTATACCACTTCTAAATATATGGTTTGGTACGCCCCTAGGTCTCAAGGTATATTGTGCTAATTTACTGTGTACAAAATAAGTTTACTGAATGTACTTTTACCTCTACCCTCATAAAGAGACTAGGGTGATGTGTTTAGAATAAATACATATATTTTATGTATATATCTGGTCTGGTCCTCCTTTCATTTGGTCATTCATGAGATTATAGACTGGTAAAACAAGCTGCTTTACATTACTTCAAGACTTAACCTGAAGGCTGCTCTCCACAGCTACCGTTAGGACAGATTTCTATATAGGTTGTCTTTAAACCTACCATCAATAATGGTTGTTTGGACTGGTGCAAGGTGCCCACTAGAATAGTGGACAGCATATGCAAATTAGGGACCCCCAAACACCCCCAGGCATGCTGTAACGAGGAGCTTCAACAGCAAACTTACTGTGCTATAGAAAGCATGCCTGTGTCTGACCGTGTCAGGCACTTAAATAGATGGTGAACTGGAGCGCAGCGAAGCCTGATGAAACAATAATCAACAGCACTTCCAAGTTGTCTATTGCAGCTTATCGTCGTTGTTTTATTCAAGGTGCGCTTCCCTTGTGATTACTGCATGCAGGGTAGTTGGCCTCCTAGGAGGCGGGTGCAAGGTTTTATTTTCTTAGCTTGCCCGTCTCTGGCAGACTTCCTTTGGACAAGTCGACTATGAGGTAGGAGGCGGGTTTTAGTTTTCATTTTGGAGTCGACACGTGAATTGCGTCACACCCACACTCTCAACATTCACCTATCCAGACCTTCGCATGTTGGCTCAGGGGGGTACACTTAACTGCCCCTCGCAGGTTTATGAACATTATGATTCATCTGCTCATTTGTTGGAGGCTCTGGTGGCGCACTACAAGTCATGCCGAAAGTCATGCTGGGGTCTAGTTCCTGAAATGTGTGCCTTCGAGCATGTAAGAAAAGAATTTAGCGTATTCGACCATCATTCATTCGTATTCTGTCCCGCCTGGTTATGACCCTGAGCATTTGAAATCGCAGTACATATATTACGAAACATCAGAGGCCTCCTGGAAAAATCGAGTTGTATTCTGTGCACAAGCAGGAGTCATCTTAATACAACAGCAAATGGTGAATAATTATGCATGGGGCATTGTTTCATTTTTCTTTTTTGTTTTGTTTTCAAAGAAAGGGTGCATTTAAACATTTGTGTCTGACGCACTACCGAAGTCTTTTCATCATTTATATTTTGAATTGAGATTGTGAGGGTTCTGCACCATCAGGTTTAAGGTCATCATTTATTGATAATTTAGGCAGCAATCACTGTATTTTGGGCTTTCTACAATTGTGATTATCACTTTTCCTTTGCACTGTGCTTGGTCTCATTTTCATGTAGTAAACATGGTGAATGGGCATAGTATAACTGAAGAGAGTCACATAGTTCTTAAATTCCTTGGCTCAGCCTGCAGTCACATGTTTCTGGATTAACTCCACTGCATGTTTAAAATTATTGTTTCCACCCTTGTTGTTTATGGCGAGTTTGCTGACTATCACTTTGCTTGGAGGATAACTTTCTTTGTATTAGGGATGGTATAATGGGTGGCTAAATTGCAGACATTGTCCTGAATATACTGATTTCCACACTGGCTCTTCTCTCTACACATATCGTAAATCGAGCATTTGCTTATGTTTGGCTTACTTTCAGTTTTTATGAAGGCTTTTACTCAGGCCACCACTCAGCAAGGGCGCATTGATTGGCAGATTAGCTTGCCGACACTTTTTGCACCCCCCACCCCCGTTAGTGCAGTTTACTTCAATTACTTCTTAGAGTTTGTTGGTGCTCAAATGGGTGTAATTTCAGATATTTATATGTTTCCCTGTATGTTTAATTGCTTGATTTTTGCTTGCGAAAAAGTGTCACACATATTCGTTGAAATGTCACTTATAATTTCACTGAAATTATTAAAATGTCACACATTTATCGTGCTTCCTAAAATAACTCTTTATCTGGGATCGTAATATCTTAGCCAGCAGTTGGACTATGCCCAGAAAATAATTGTATTATGAGCTAATTTCAGCACCGTGAATTATTTCCTTTTCTGTCTCCAAGACGTAAGGGATTTATGGCTGTGTAAGAATCACCCGTCTGCAATGCGTGCATTTCTATCAGCAGCTCTGCTTGGCGCGCTGCTGGTTCTGCCTGCTGTATCCGAGGTTCTTCTCTCTTGGGGTGGGCGGGGCTACTGGGGGCTCGTCCAAGCGCTCCAATCGGCAGGACGTCCGGAATTTGCCGAAGCGAAGGGGATACACGATCCCGAGGGGATACCTGATATTACACAACACCGGCAAGGCAGGAAGACAAGGCGAGCGAGTGATGAGCAGGATGAACGGAGTGAGGAGCAGCTCCCGCAGGCCCCTAGAGTGGAGATAGAGCAAGCGCAAAGGATTGCAGATAGCCGCACGGACGCCCAGAGCGAGAGAGAGGCTCACCCCGAGATTGAGGCGGAGCCTGGGAAGGGACTAGCCCCCACATGCATCATTGTGACATTTTGCACTTCTTAATTTGCGAAAAATAAGGAATCGCAAATTAAGAAGTGCAAAATGCTATGCATCATTATTTTCGGTATTCATTTGTGATTCGGTAAAAATCGCAATTTTTACCGAATCCCAAATAAATACCGAATTCTTAAGTACATTTTCGCAATTCCCATTGATTCCTAATGGCCAAAAGGCCCGTAGGAGTCAATGGGAAGGCAGTAGGAAATTGCGAGTGGCACTTTGAAAATTTCATGGGTGCAGGGGGGGGTCCAAAGGACCCCCCCATGCACCCCTGAAATGTATTTTTCGCATCATGTTTCACACACACATGTCCTAAGGACATGTGTGTGTGAAACATGAATGTTGAAAAAAAAACATTTTCAGCATTTAAAACACTTTTTCCAAATTTACAGAGTGGTTCAACCACTCGGTAAATTTGGCACCCTAATTGCGAATTTACAGTTTTAAATTTAATGATGCATTGCTTTTAAGAAATCGCACATCTACGACTTCTTAAAAGCACCCGCAATTTTAGAACTCGCAAACATGTTACGAATTCTAAAATTGCTTCATGCATCCCAAAAAGCACTTTTGCATTCGCAAACGGACGATTTTAAGGAATCGCACCGTTTGCGACTACAAAAATGCTTGATGCATGTGGGGGTTCAGGTATTGCAGCTAGTGTGGAGTGGAGTAGTGTGGCTCACTGGTTAGAGGCGGCAGACCCGAGAGCAGAGGACGGCCCGGGACCAGGGTTCGATTCCCGACGCGGCAGGTTTCTGGACCAGGGTCAGCGGACTCGATAATTCTCTCGCCTCGGTGCCCACTCTGATCAGCGATCACACTCGGCAACTCTGGGCACTAGCTTGCCTCATCTTCACTAACGGCCCCACCAGACCGCCGGGGATGCCTGGTCTCACCCTGGAGATACCCATTAAGGGACCATCTCTCAGGGAAGCCAGGAAGGGTTTCGCAGCGGTCGAAGCGCGGAGGTACCCCTTCGGGGGTGATTCCAGCGCTATATAAGCACATAATTAATTAACTATATAAGCACATAATTAATTAATTAATTAATTAGTTGATCTAGTAACAGTATCCAAAGCGGGCCCAGAGGTGCAGCCGCGAGTAGTAGCAGATGAGGATTCAAGCGCTTATGACGGCACGCGCGGCAGGGGGGCCTCTGTTCAGGACACTGATGTGGGAACTGAGTGGGATACTTTGGGCATTACTGTATAAATACATAAAAACATTAACATTAATCCTATCCCTGGTGGCACTGGTGGTGGGTTTCTTCTTGAATGGTTGCCAGTTGTTCCATCGACATCGTCTAAAGCTGCAGGACTGGCTGTTTCTAAACAGAAAATGGCTCTCCCTGACTCAGTCCCTGGCTCTCCCAATGACGATTGCTTCTTTTCTCTGAATAATGATTCAGGGTCATCACTATCAAGTGGGAAAGCTACACAGGGGACCCAGACTCCGAGCTTTCTGCAGTAGAAAGCACTTCAGTCCAGAGGGCATCAGCTATTCAGAGGGCAAAGCAACAGAAGGATAGACCCCGCTCAAAACCAAAAGTGGCAGGGAGCCCATCACAGACAGAGGTAGTTAAAAACGGATCGTTTCTGACCACAATTCTCTATTTTTTTCTTTAGACACACCAAGAAAAGTCAGGCAGGAGCGTTTGTAAACTTTTGAGCGTGGGTTATTAAAGGATGATAATTACGTTCGGCACATGAAAGACTGGATTAAAGGTTTTTGGGAAATTAACAGGGTTAGTACTGCCTCAGGAATTTCTTAGGATGCTTTTAAGGTAGGCGTCCGGAGCTAGACATTATATTTTAGTTGGTTTAGACAAAGGCAGAAGCGGTTAAGGGCAGCAGAACTGACCGGGGCGCTTGCAGATGGTGAGGAGGATCTGGCTTTGCTCCCAGCAACAAGCGTGCCTCTCGATCATGCACTCATTAAGGCCGCCAGGATAAAAGCTGGGGCAGAGGAGAATATATCTAGTAAGGTGGCTGCCACATATTTAGCAAAAAGGGAACAGTGTTATGAACTTAGTGAACGTGTGGGTCATACCATAGCAGTTCGTGAAAGGCAGAAAGCAGCTATAGGCCAAGTAAAGGAGATCACGGATAGTTCCGGGCGACTCCCTATGGATTCGGATGGAATTCGCAAAGTCTTCAGACAGTTTTATGTTACACTATATGATGAGGTACAACTATAAGACCCCTTCGAAATCCAATCATATCTTAGTGATGTCCCTACCCCATTTCTTTCCCAGGAGAACAGGGAAATCTTAGATGCACCATTGGAGGCGGAAGAGATCATGGCTGCCTTGGCAAGCCTACCGTCTGGTAAGGCAGCAGGGCCAGATCAGATCCCGATTGAATTCTATAAAACTTTTCAGGATGTAATTATCGTGGATCTGATTGCTATGATACAACAGGCTCAGCTAGGGATATCTGTTCCAGGCACATGGGCAGGAGCGGATATTGTAGTTATTTTAAAGAAAGGGAAGCCATCTACAAAATCGGGGTCCTACAGGCCTATAACATTGATGAACTCTGATGCAAAGATCTTCTCCAAGGCGCTGGCAGTTAGGTTATCAAGCATCATAGATACATTGGTTAGCACAAATCAACATGGATTTGTCCCAGGAAGAGGCACGACGCAGCATATTCGTAGAGTTATTACTTTATTTGACGCCACGGAGGTTATAGGAGACCCAATGGCAGTTATGCTACTGGATGCTGAAAAAGCATTTGATCGAGTCTCCTGGGAATATCTTTGGTCAACTCTAAGATGATCTGGCTTCGGAGAAAGCTTCATTAAAGCTATTCAGGCATTATATATAGCTCCTACAGCTCGAGTCCGTGTGAACGCTTGATACACGATGCCTCTTCAAATTAAACGTGGTACGAGACAGACTGCCCATGTTCGCCACTCCTTTTTGCTTTTATATAGACCCTTTACTTCGCAAGATGGAGGCAAACAATAGAATTCCCCCTATAAGACTCAAGGTGGTCAATGTAAAATTCTGGCGTATGCCGACTAGGCCTGGGCAGTAAATTTTGTTCCGCTCGCGGAATTTGGGTAATTTCGCGTTCAGCGGAGAATGCAAAATCGCCCAAAGTACTTTGCGAAATTTTTGCTTGTTCGTGTTCTCAAAATGCGTGTTCATGAAATATTTCCCCCTGAGCATGCAAACAGCAATTGCGAACAGTAAAAAAGCATCGAAAACAAGCAAATCCGCGTGTTCGCTGAATTTTTGCTTGTTCGCAGAGATTTTTTACTATTTCGCAGAGATTTGCGTAACGTGATTACGCAAATTCCGCCAACCCCTAATGCCGACGATGTGGCAGTTATCACCCCAGCACCCGTAGAGGCCATAAGGGAGGTTGAATTGGTAGCCTCATGTTTTGGTCGTGTTTCTGGATACGGCCTGAATAGATCCAAGAAGCAGATAATTACGAATGAGAAGACAGAATTCTCAGATTCTCGGGTGGAGCAATCTGGGGTTTATTTGGGGGGTTAATATCACTGCGGACTAGGATAGAGTGGTGGAGAGGAACATAGAGCCTATAATTAATAAAGCAAAGAAAGACTTGGATAGGTTGCCCAATCTTCATCTGTCTATAGTAGGACGTAATAATATTATCAAAATGATCCTCTTGCCAAAGTTTATTTATCTCTTCAGGGCAGTCCCACTTATGTTTGAGGCAAAATGGTTCGCTATATTAGAATAGATGATAAATAGATTTATTTGGGTGTACGGTAAGCCTAGAAGGACTCTACGATATATGGCGCTCCCTAGGGATAGAGGAGGGTGGGCTGTACCTGATTTTATATATATATATATATAGGGGGATTTATAGAGCGCATGGTGACGCCGACGGCGTGTCCCCGCGCTGAGATCCTAGTGCAGGCTGGAGGGGAGGGAGGAGAATCACTATTGGGAGTAGAGAAGTGTTTTCAGTTTAGCTCTAAAGGTGGCCTCTGAGGGTTCCAGGCGGAGCGCCACAGGGAGTTCATTCCAACTGGACGCTGCCAGGTACCTAAAGGACCTGCCACCCATCCTGGCTTTGGACACCTTAGGAATGGCCAGGCGTCGCGTGCCAGATGATCTGAGGGAACGCACAGGCTCATATTGTGTCAGAAGGTCTTGCAAGGGGAGAGGTGCCCTACCGTTGATGATCCGGTGGCACGTGCAGAGTGCTTTGAATTTCACCCTGTTTCTCACCGGGAGCCAGTGGAGTGCTTGAAGCGCGGATTTTGAGGCTGATCTTCTAGGCCGTCTGAGGACCAGCCGGGCTGCGGCATTTTGTAAGACCTGCAGACGATTTAAGTTCTTCTCGAGGGTCCCCAAGTAGAGCAGGTTGCCATAGTCCATTTTGGAGGTGACTAAGGCATGCACAAGTGTTTGGCGGGCTTTGATGGGAATGAACTCCAAGACCTTCCTAAGGGTCTTGAGGGTCCCAAAGCATGAGCCGATCACACGGTTGACCTGAGGTCCGAAAGTGAGTTTAGAGTCGAACCAAACACCGAGATTCCTTGCCTCCTGGCATGGGACTGGTGTGGGTCCTAGGCAGGGTGGCCACCACTCTGATGTCCAGGCTGCTTGGTCTCCCCCCACCACCAGCACCTCAGTCTTGCCTCCGTTGAGCTTGAGACAGTTGGCAGACATCCAGGCAGCAAGATCTTGCATGCATGCTCTGAAGATGTCTGCCGACAGACCGGGCGCTCGCGATAGGGAGATGACGAGTTGTGTATCGTCAGCGTACGATACCATGCGCAGGCCGTGACTTTCCACTATAGTGGCAACCGGCGCAACATAAAGATTAAAAAGTGTCGGGCTCAGAGACGAGCCCTGCGGGACCCCCTGATCGAGGGCCACTCGCTCTGAGTAACAGTCACCCAGTCTGACTTGGAAACCACGTCCGGATAGAAACGACTGGATCCATTTTAGAGCTGCGCCTCCTACCCCTCCATTGTTCAGACACTGTAGCAGGATGGAATGAGCTACAGTGTCGAACGCGGCGCTCAGGTCTAATAGGATCAGGGCCATGGTGTGGCCCTCGTCAACACCCTGCCTGATGGTTTCGGTTGCCATGAGGAGAGCCGACTCCGTTGAGTGTCGGGGCCGGAATCCAAACTGGGTAGGGTGTAGGAGGCTCGTGTTCTCCACAAATTGCATTAATTGCAAGTTGGCCACCTTCTCTGCCACTTTGGAGAAGTAGGGTAGAAGGGAGATGGGACGCAGATTCTCCAGCTTATCGAAGCTGATATTGGGCTTCTTGCGGAGGGGAAGCACCACAGCTTGTTTCCATTCCATAGGCAAACTGCTGGAGTTAAAAGAAGTATCCAGCAGATGCCTAATGTATGGTTCGAGTGTCGTCAAGCTATCGCCCAACCGTTTGGGAGATGATGGGTCCCGTGGGGAACCTGACTTTACTGATTTACAAATTCTGATCAGGTCTTCTCCTGGTGGAGTGGAGAATTTAAGCAACACATTTTGTCCCTCATCCTCTCTGTCATGGATTTTAATCTCCCCTCCTGCCACCGGTAGGATAGGGAATGCTGAATAGATTTTGGAAACTTTGTCGCTGAAATACTCAGCAATGCGATTGCATGCTGTGACTGATCGGTCCTCTAGTTCTGTCGAGGACTGGGGGACAGCCAGGGATTTGTAGACACAGAATAATTCCTTGGCTGAATTTTCAGCATCCATAATTCTAGTGGCATAGTAGTCCGTTTTAGCTTTTTTGATTAGATTGTGGTATAGTCGTCTGTTAGTGAGATATTTTTCTCTTACTAGGCTGTCATAGGCTGACCGCCACTGCCTTTCTGCCCGTTTACAGTTCTTCTTGGCACTCCGTAGTTCCTTGTTGAACCAGGGTGCCGTTCTTTGTTTGCGACCATCCCCCTTTGAGTGGCCCAAGGGGGCCGTGAGGTCAAGGGCCGCAGTAATACGAGCGTTGAGCAGTTTGTTTGCCGTATCCGCGTCGTCACCCCCAGGGGGGCCCTCTGCTATAAGGGCTTCGTTGAAGTCAGGTAAAGAGAACCTGGCCCAATTACGCCTGGGGTAGTTGAGGGGGGAGGGATCTAGCACCTTCTGTTTTGGGAGGGAGATTGCAAATGGTACCAGGAAATGATCGGTCCAGGGGAGAGGCACGGGGGGAAGCGTAGTGACATCCTCCCAGTTAGCAAACACTGGATCGAGCAGATGGTTGTGCTGATGAGTAGGGAGCTGACCCTTTAGCTCTAGTTGTAGGGCCTGGAGTTCTTGACAAAACTCCATAGCTCCTTTGTCCGTCTGGTCCTCTAGGTGCATGTTTAGGTCCCCTAGTAATAGGAATTTATTTCTCCTCAACGCCATCTCAGTGACACTTTCTATTAAATTATTTTTAAACCTTGCCGGGGGGCCAGGGGGGCGGTAGATTAAATAGCCCTTTACCGTAGTCCCCCCATTGACTTTTATGGTGAAGACGCCGGCCTCGCAATCTGCCATGTCTAATTGTTCCAGTTGGCAGGCGAGTTGTTGTTTAAATGCAATAGCTATGCCACCGCCTCTGCCGTCAGGTCTATCCAGCCTTGTCATCAGGTATTCTTGCGGTAATGCCTGGATGATGTCGGGGTCGGATTGACCATCCAGCCACGTTTCTGTAAGGAATATCAGGTCCGGTTGTCTGTCGACTAATAGGTCGTGGATGTCAAATTTATGGCGTCGGAGTGATCTTACATTGAGTAAGCCGCAGGACAGGGTAGAACAGCTAGGGGTATCGGCTATTGATGTAGTAAATTGAAATTGGCAATGTCTACAGTCAGTTTCCACCCCAGCGTGTATGGTATGGAGGCCAGGATTGCAAACAATGGTGGAAAGTTTAACAAGCTCATTGCGACTCCACTTTATAGAGGTGGTCGGGACAGGGGGGGTGGCCCTTGGCCGTGTCCGGTCGCGGACGGGCGCAGACGGGCTTGGCTTAGGCGCGGCTTCGGCGCGCGCCCGGCGCTCCCGCTGCGCCCGTCCGCTGCGCTCCCTAGGTCTGGGTGACATTTAATGCAGGCAGGGGCGGGCGGGGCAGAGCACTAGAGTGCTCGCCCAGCTCGTCCCCCTCACTCAATATGGCGGGTCTGGTGAGGCGGGAACGCGGGTTCGCGCCCTGCGAAATGCACAATTTACAAAATTCAATTAAAAGATATCTGACAGTTTAAAATGCACACAGTCCGTCTGACAGTATTAGCAGCAATTTTGGAACAAGTAAAACAAATAAAACACAGTCCCGGCTTCCGCCTCAGGACACACTCCAGCCGCGCTAGAGATCAGTTTAAAATGTATTACTGGGCATCAGCCCTGCAGTATATGGCTGGGCTGTTAGAGGGTGAAGTGACCGAATCAGAGGATGCTCCAGGTTCTATAGCTATGTACTCGTTGGTGATTGGGGGGAAGGCAGAAAATGCCTTATTGAAATACACAGATCCCAGTTATTTTAAAAGAACTAAGTTTATAACAGTGATTGCAGCACACAATATATGGACATCATTCAGGAAAAAATAGGTTTAGGGAGGTTTAATGCATATACCCGACTATTTGGGAATCACACACTTCCAGGGGAAATATTTGCAGATTCTGTCTTTTCAGTTTGGGGGCAGGGGGGGGGGGGGTGTGATGAAGATGGGGAATTTGATGGGTGTGGACGGAATGTGTCAATTTTCTGATATTCAGTTAACATATGGGGTTGATACAAGGAATTTCTTTAAGTATCTACAGGTTAGGAGCTTTTTATAAACTAAAAAAGGAGGACCCGCCGGGTTTGAGAAGAACACAATTATGGAAGTGATAGAGGGTAGAGCTGGTTGCACAATCAAAAGATTTTATGCTGAGTTGATTGCGAGTAAAGAAGATGACCTTGGGAAATATGAAAGCAAGTGGGCTGAGAAGCTTGGGGTAGGACATGAGAGTTTTCATCTATCATTAGAATTAGGGCGAAATATTCTGTGCTCAGCGTTTTTTCAGGCCCAGCATTACAAAACAATTTACTCGCTATATTACACGCCTGCTAGGATTGCTCAATGGGGAGGAACAGTGGGCACTAATTGCCCTTGTTGTGTTAGTTCAGACGCTGAGATAGTACATGTCTTCGCCACTTGTCCACACCTACAACCACTTCATAGAGCTATAGAATCTTTCTTATTGAGATCACTGGGAGTTGAGACAACCCTTACACCATCAAGAATTTAGCTTGGAGTAGATGGCGCTGGCGTAGAGGCTTCAACAGGTTACTTCATATTCCTCGCTATGGCAGTGTTACGAATTTGTATTGCCTCGGCGTGGCTCGAGCGAATATCACCTACCTTCCACCAATGGTTGGCCAGATAGCTTTCTGTTTATAACCTAGAGAAAGGGATATATGCAAGGAAGGTTAAAAGGGAGAAGAAGATTAGGGCTCCAAATATGGGAGCCTATAAATAAGTGGAAGGAAAGGCAGGACTCAAGCATTTAGCTACTTCTTTCTCTTCCCTTCGTGATTGGTTTTTTATATTGCTTATATTGTAATGCCCGTATGTTCGGTTATTTTGGAATTTCTTTTTTTTTTCCCATGTGAAAAATTTGGTGTATATGGGGTTATGTTTTTCATCTTAACATGTGCTTCTGATTTTGTGTTTTCTTCTGTACATGTTGGTTTTGATTTGCATGATTAATGTGCTCTGTAAATAAAGGGGGAAAAACATTTTAATAAATATATTGCATCGTACAACATCATTCCGGTTAATAATAATTTATTATATCCCAATGCCATTCTGCGGCCAGGATACAACTTAAGGACAGATATGCAGATGAAGGGACACCACTCACTATTGAAGCAAATCATTTTAAAACAGCAAACTTCTAGGGATTGTTTATCATGCCCATAACCTCCACAGAGATCCCACATTTGGGGTGCGACTATGATATCGTCAGGAAGGCCACCCTAGAGCTGTCCGGAGTTGGACCTTCCAACCGACCCGTCCTGGGATTCGGTTTAACCAAATGACGCAATACGATGTCCAGAACCCTTTACTTACTGAACGACTCGGTCACTCCAAATCAGACTTCATTTTCCAAACTAGAACTCTGTGGATATGTAGAATCGATTAGTCTGGAGGCTCCTCCCAGGCCGAATCCGACCTGACAAGTACGATGCGAACTTCCCACGCACCGAATCGGTCCCCACAAACAACACCTCAGAGCATCCAGGTAGTATTTCAGCTCCGAATCGCACCACAACCCGATTCCTGCGAACAAGACGGTGCAGTCATGTAGTCCATTGCTCACGTCATTCCCATACTATACACCTATGAAGAATACTACCACCCCAACTGACGCGATCGTCAGAGATGGTAAGTCTGAAACCTACCCATACACAAGAACCCAACTACCCCACAAAAGGCAATACAAGACAAAGCAGGAGGGCTTCTAAAGGGAAATTTGAGAGGGGGGCATACTACCAGCACTGCAGAGGCATTTTTCGGGGGTAGCTAATACTTTCAGCAATCCGGCCCCTCAAGGGGCCTGGCGGGCTAATAAGCCCAGCAAAGTAGGGTCAAACCTGGAGTAGGAGGTAAATACCCACAGCAATGTAGGGTCAACCCTGGGGCTGGGGGTGAATACCCACAGCAATGTAGGGTCAGACCTGGGGTTGGGGGTGAATACTCACAGCATTGTAGGGACAAACCTGGGATTGGGGGTAAATACCCACAGAAATATAGGCCAAACCTGGCTTTGGGGGGTAAGTACCCACAGCAATGTAGGGTCAACCTGTGGTTGGGGGTAAATACCCACAGCAATGTAGGGTCAACCCTGGGGCTGGGGGTGAATACCCACAGCAATGTAGGGTCAGACCTGGGGTTGGGGGTGAATACTCACAGCATTGTAGGGACAAACCTGGGATTGGGGGTAAATACCCACAGAAATATAGGCCAAACCTGGCTTTGGGGGGTAAGTTCTTTGGGAAAGGTGTGCTTAGGTTTAGATTGCGCGTTAGCGCTAGAGGGTGACTAGGTGCACAGCGCTACTGATATTTTAATTAATCCCGTTTTTTGCTATTTAATTTAAATTGTGTTTTTAGCCCCTGATTTTATTATATTGTACTGCGCCCACACACTTGCACTGTAATCGTGCCCCTCACCGCTTGTAGAGCAGCTTGCAGCGTTTCTTATACTGCCACTCGAGGCACCTGCCGCCATCTTGGGGGTGGTTTGGACTCTGACCACGCCACTTGCCAGAGCGCTCTAGTCCTCTGATTGCACATCAGGTGAGCCTCTATTTAATGTTCACACCTTCCGCGCAGCGGTGACGCGCAGCGAAAGCGCCTGACTCTCGCCTGAGTCAAGCCAGAGTCTGCCCATCTGCGCCCGTCAGCGCTAAGGAGGCGTGAGAGGCGGGTGACTCTGACTATTTCTACACCTGTCCTAATGCAAACTCCTGATCCAGGTATGTCCCGTGACTTTCTGTTATCATTTCAAGGGCCCCGTGGCCCCTGTAACTGTAACTGTTCCATATTACCTCACAGTTGGCATGGCCCTGTTAGCTGCGCCCATTGATACATGATATTAAGCCCTGACCCCGCAACAGAGACACCCACAGACACTATTTTAGTGCGAGGTGGTTTAATTAACGCTCGCTCTCTAGTGAAAAATGCCCAAAATATCCACGACCTTATTACGGAATCAAACCTGGACTGGCTTTTGGTCACAGAAACGTGGCTAAAGCCGTGGTGTAATCCCGCCCTATCCATAGCCTTACCTCATGATTTTCTTATTCAGCGCTTGGATAGACATGAACGACGGGGTGGGGGCCTTGCTATTATTTATCGAAACATTTTTAAATGCTCCACTGAAGAACTGACAGAAATAAAAGAGGCAGAAGCTTTAGCCTTCTCTTTGGAAATCTGGGATTCCTTTGTTTTCTCAGGGGCCTTCATCTACCGCCCCCCGGGCTCTCCCATAAAATTCTTGGACTCTATAGGTGAGGTGCTGACCGATCTAACACTCAGGTTTTCTAACTTTTCAGTTCTGGGTGATCTCAATCTGCACCTTGAGTCCCCAAATGATTCTGGGGCCAGCGGTTTTTTAGACACAATGGAAGTGCTGGGCCTCACTCTCCTGAATCAGGAACCTACCCATCATGCAGGACATTTGCTAGATTGTATTTGTTCTAATTATCCCAGCCTGATAGTTAAACTCCCTTGTCCTCAGGTATGGACTGACCACTTTTTAATTCCTTTTAATATAACTGGGATTCCGAAACCCTCTTTAAGGCCTCTAAAGGGTAATGACAAATCGCATACTAAAATCCTCCCGGATTGGAAGTTATTAGCCAGCAGACCTGACATTGTTGAGAAACTTAAGACTAGCCTACCAGTTCTAGTTGACTGTACCTCCACTGATAATCAGACTTTCTGTGATTGGATTGCTGAAGCAGGCACGTTACTTAAACCATCCAGAAATTAAAATCCCAAATCCAGAAAGGCAAAAAAGAATGCCCCCTGGTTTTCAACAACTCTTAAGCTTGAATTAGGTGAAGTAAAAATAAAGGAACGGAGGTGGCGTCGAAATTACGACACAACTGCACGTACTACTTATATAGAAGCGAGACGGAAGTACCATGCAGGAATAAAGTCAGCAAAAAACATACTATCTGCAGGCCATATCTATGGTAGGCCAGGAACAAAAAGCAATCTTTAAGATTGTTAAGGATTTTATGAACCCTTCAGCTCTATCGCAAGCAATCCCTCCATCGCAAGACTTCTGCAATGCGATATCTGATTATTTCGACAATAAAATCCTGGCCATTACAAATACCTTTCCACCAGGAGCTGCTGCAATAATGGATGTTGAAGAGAAAAGGGAGACAATATCGTCCCCTTGCTTGGATGACTTCGCCCCAGTATCTTTGGAGGAATCTGCCAAAGCGATCTTAGCCAGCAAATCGGGCTCTCCTTTTGATCCCTGCCCTCCCCCGGTGTTGCATTTCCTAATAGAGATGGTTAACCCAATGATCAACAAAATCATTAATTCCTCTCTAGAAACGGCCAATATCCCTAATGATTGGAAGCTGGCAGCTGTTAAGCCGCTCCAAAAAAAGGCCCTGGCCGATCCCACCACCCTGTCCAACCTACGCCCGATTTCCTTGTTACCCATTCTCTCCAAGCTGACTGAAAGGTTTGTCAACAGTCAGTTGACTAACTTTTTGGAGAAGAATAACGTTCTCCATCCTAATCAGTCAGGATTTCGGTCAGAACACTCCACCGAATCAGCCCTACTATATACCACAGAAACACTTGGTGCAGCAATGGACCAAGGAAAGAAGGCTGTCCTTATCCTACTCGACCTGTCGGCAGCCTTTGATACGATCTCTCATAACATCTTAGTGGACCGGTTGGCTGCCGCAGGGGTAGGGGGACAGGTGTTGGCCTGGTGTAGGAATTTCCTTACCAACAGACACCAAATAACAGTTTTAGGACCTTACCAATCTGAGGCCAAAAACGTCAGCTCAGGGGTGCCGCAGGGCTCTAGTTTGAGCCCTGTTCTTTTCAACCTATATATGGAACCTCTGATGAAACTGATCGCGTCTTTCAAGATCAGTTCCATTTCATACGCTGACCATACCCAACTGATCTTGGTGTTGGACAAGGAGCGTCCAGGTGCCGAGGAAGATCTCAAGGATTGCCTTGCAGCAATCTTTAAATGGATGACTAATAACCATTTAAAATGTAACACCGGAAAAACTGAGATCCTTCCCTTTGGGAATGATAATCTTTTTTCCCCAATGGCATGCTGGCCTTCGGATGCTGAAGTGCCCCCCAATACAATTGCATCTGCTCGCAATTTAGGCATGAAATTTGACAATCAACTATCCTTCAAACCTCAGGCTGTAGCAGTAGCAGGCACGTGCTTTCAAATCATTAAGGCACTAAGGAAGTTTTTTGATCTTCTTCCCTTATCGGCGAGAAAAACAGTCGCAGTGGCCTTAATAAGTTCTAGGCTGGACTACTGTAACGGATTATACGTTGGAGCTAATAAATCTGTCCTCCACAAATTACAGATGGTCCAAAACGCGGCAGCCCGCCTTGTTTTACGCCTGCCTCGTAAATCGTCAGCCTCAGCAGCCCTAAACACCCTTCACTGGCTGCCAATAGGTAAAAGAATTTTGTTTAAACTTCTTTTAATTACCTTTCGGGCTTTCCACCAACGAGGCCCTACCTATCTATATAAGGGGTTTAAAAGATATTTTCCATCGCGAAGTCTGAGATCTGCAGGTCAGAATCTACTTTCCCTCCCTCATTTTAAACTAGCTACAAAGGGTGGCAAATCCCTCTTTGTACTCGGGTCAAAAGCTTGGAACAAACTTCCTCTTTTTCTACGGTCCTTTTCTCAAGAAGCCCCGTTCAGAAAGGCATTGAAAACTTGGATTTTCTCATTGCCCGATGCCATTTGTAGGACTTTAGTGTAATGTGTGATCAGAAATCAGAGCTCATCTTTTTCCCCCTCCAACTCCCCCATCTGAATTGTGTAATGCGCCAAGATACTCCTTGGAGTGGAAGCTGCGCGGTAGAAATGCTCATTACATTACATTACATTACATTACAGTACCCACAGCAATGTAGGGTCAACCTGTGGTTGGGGATAAATACCCACAGCAATGTAGGGGCAAACCTGGGGATGTGGTAAATACGCACAACAATGTAGGGGCAAACCTGGGTTTGATCCTACTTTGACCCACAGCAATGTAGGGTCAAACCTGGGGTTGGGGGTTAATACCCACAGCAATGTAAGCTCAAACCTGAGGTTGGGTGGTAAATACCCACAGCAATGTAGGGGCAAACTTAGGGTTGGGGGGTAAATACCCACAGCAATGTAGGGCCAAACCTGGGTTTGATCCTACTTTGACCCACAGCAATGTAGGGTCAAACCTGGGGTTGGGGGTTAATACCCACAGCAATGTAAGCTCAAACCTGAGGTTGGGTGGTAAATACCCACAGAAATGTAGGGGCAAATGTTGGGTTGGGGGGTAAATACCCACAGCAATATAGGGGCAAACTAGGGGTTGGGGTAAATACCCACAGCAATGTAGGGGCAAACCTGGGATTGGGGTTAAATACCCACAGAAATGTAGGGACAACCCTGAGGTTGGGGGTAAAGACCCACAGCGATTGGTACCTGAACAATGTAACTGGTGCTCATGCAAAGTGTTGCAATACCTACAGGTGGAGTACTGCTGCGGGAATTCTTAAAAAAACAACCACAATGGTAATTTTGCAGGAAATGCATTCCCACGCTGTTGCAGCAAAAGTAAGTGGCAACCTTGAGGAATGGGCAGAGTGGAGTTGCTGGTGCTGAAAGGACTGTTGAAAAACAAATTAAGTCCAATTCGCTATTAAATGATCCCTAAAAAACATGTGGAATACTCAGGTGCTGATGCACAAACATGACAGACCAGCAACACACAGCAGCTCGAGGACTTTATGTGTGTGTGGAAGCTGTCTCAGCCTGAGACAACACACACAACAGGGGGGTGCTGAACTTTATAGAGCCCTATGGGTGTTGACTTTGAACAGAAAGTGTCCTGCATAGGCTTGCATTTGCTATGTGTGAAATTGAAATTGGACATTTGCCAAAGGGCTGTTTCACCCGGCTCACCTGTGTGCTACGGTTGTGTGACCTCTTTAAAACACACCAAGAAACTCACTTACGTCACCAATCCACACTAGGCCACTGCACGATAGTGCAAGAATGATGTCTGTTCATCAGCTGTGCTGTAAATTGAGGATGGGGACAGCCTTTAGAGCATACTCACCTTGGTGCACTGCCTTGTGTGTCTTGACAGAAGCAGTGTCATCTCTCCCACTCGACCATCACTTTCAGGTTATGGCCAGTGCAAGGAGGTTGTGTTTTATGTAGGGGCCTTGCAGTGAGGGAAGTCTCATTTGGACAGTCTAACCTAAACACTACCCTCTTGATCAGCAGCAGTGTGCCTTTACAAAACAGCGCTTGACAGGTAAAAGTACAGAGGCTACAATGAAAGTGATGATCACAGAATGTGTGGCAATCACTTTCAGAGTGCCTGAGCAGCATTCTGATCTCAATTCAACCATGGGTCCCAAGCATGTTGTGCATCTCCAAAGAGGGAATGTCATCTTCAGGTAGGATCACTTAGCCTGCTAAATACTATTAGAAACACACTTTTAAGGGTGGGACTGGAATTGCCAGACCCACACATATGTGTGTATCACAAAGTGAATGCATGAGTCCAGCACAACACACACTGAAACATTACAGGGTAACAGAACTCCAATGTACTCACAAAAGAATGACATTGAGAAGCCTCTGTGTATGATTAAAGATAAAAGGATATTGGCCCAGACAACACACTACTCCACAGACCCTGCCACTTGCACTGATTTAAGTGCCTCCCAATACAACAACCCAGAAGGGGTTGTGTCATATTTGTCTTTGAATTATCTGTAGAAAAAAATCCATTTTAGTTTTGAAAGATGCATGGGCCAACAACAAGGTGGGATACAGTCACCAGGTGTGGACTTTGGGCGCTGCGCACAACTCTCAATCTGTATGTGTACATGGTCATCTTTGGAGAATGTCACACACAGCATTTCTGCATCAAACTCCTCAGGCTGTAATATGTGCCCCCAAAAAAGTCCACAGTTGAATGAGCAAATTGTGTTCTGCAGAGTAGTAGAAGTTCTCATGAGTCTCAGGACAGATAATCCACCAACAGTGTTGGAGGGTCTAGTGCACAGACCACTCTGTAAGACTTTACTGGTGAGGATGCCAGGGGGGTGGCTCAATCTGTGGATCCCAAACACACTTGACATAGCCATCCTTAAGCCAGGGGATATGGGTAGATCTTGTGAGGATGAGGGATATGTGCAGAATGAAGTCTGCTATGTTAACATTTGGCACTTAAACACTGTCTCCATACGAAAATGTCAAGGAGACATTCCACAAAGACATATTGCCATCATGCTTTAGGGTAGTGTTTAAAAGGCGAAATGGGAGCATCCATGGACACACACAAGGGCTACACTTGCCAAAGTTGCTAAATATTGCCAATGCAAACAACTATTGGAACTGGGTGTAATGTTCCAGTGTCACATGCGTCTTTGCATACAGTGCAATGTGTTTTACTCAGCACAACCATATTTATCATCACATTCTATCTCCCCTGGTGTCCCCATACCTTGAGCATTCAAAGTCAGAATGCCAACAAAAAACATGTGCATGTAGTCTACTGTGAAGTGTGGGGATTCGTCTCTGGAGCAGTCTGACACCAGGTGGCACAAGGCCACACATCAATGACTTCACACTTGAGCGGGCTATAAGCAATGCACTGCCATCCAATGTTCAAGCATCATAACATTTCACATTAACCAATCACCACCTCCATCAAAAGGCAGTAAGCAAGGGCAAGAATGACCAATCACTTACTACAACTACCTACAAAGGGTAACTCCACCCAGCTGCCCACCCACAACTCAGACAAGGCTTGGGTAGGTGGAATCAAATAGTCCTGTGAGGACAATAGGTTTCAAATATGCCAGTGTACTCAGAGCGGCCTTTACAACAATCAGTCATTAACATTCAGTGGCAGACAGCAAGCTGCTGCAAACACATTCCACATCTTCATCTTTACTCTGGCTAATGATGTTGTCTACATACATACAACTAACATACACATATGTACATTTCTAGATTACCTCATGTCCTGCATGATCTCCACTTGTGTGGCTATGACTCCTCTCACATCCAACTCAAAATAGATGCTCATTTCTCAAAACTATCATACAGACACAAGCATGTCATAAGCACAGGCTGGGCCATCTCAATGGAAAAGTATGTCTGCCCCACATGCTCAAGCATTCTAGTCAAACTCTTCCAAACTGATTCGTACAATCCCACACTTTCTCTGCCCTTCTTACATCTACACCTACATTCAAAGAACAACTCTTCATCACTATTTACACAACACTGCCTTCATACATGACATATATAGAATATACTGTACGTATCACCTCATCAGCAGATGTCAAACATAACATGTCAAATGGACCACTCTCATCACCAGTTGCACCCTCAGTAATGTCTAGGACAGCACTCATATCCCAACCTGAAGCATCACAGCCCAATCCGACATGCTCACTTAACACACCAGCACATCTCACAACAAGACACTTACATTGATCAAAGAATATGTCCTCAGCCATTTGCATATAAAAATGCGCACACCATAATCTGCTTAAGGTCTACAGAGTGTCATTTCTAAAACAAATGCATCCACAGATTCAAACACAACATACATCAACTATACAACACCTCATATGTCACTGTGCAGCACACTAATTTAATTTTCTCAACTGGTGTATACCATTGACATAACCTTATCCACTTTGTTACAAATGACAAGTTTAACCTTGTCTCACTGTGGCTCTGTCACATCCACATATGACTTCCAGGATCCATACCACAACTGAATTACGCACATTAACAACCATCTTCACTCATTGGAACTGACCTGTTACAGTCATCTCTCACCCCAGTGACACAGACCTCATCTCCTGCCAGAATCAATCCTTGTCTATCTGGTCACACCTCTATCACATCTACCTGTTCCTATCCAAAACGTGCACAAGATTTAGCCAGTCTTTCAATCTCACATACTCTGATTCATACCTCTTTTTTTTATTTTTTATTTATGAAGATTTATATAGCGTGATCGGGATCCTGAAGGATATTAGAGCGCTATACAAAGAATGGAAGTAAGGGGATAAATACAATATATATCTCCAATACCTCATATGTTTAAGCACTCACATTGGGGGAATGTGGATACCTCACGTCTCATAGACATAATTTGCCTCTGAACTTAACTCATTCCTTACACTCTCTGACAATCACTAAATTTGTACTGCCACCATGAATTATGAATCTCCACTCCATTCAAAAATTTGAAGGACAAGTCACTCTCACCTTTACCCTTGGATAAGCAAGCTCAGCACATGCAACATGAACCTTGGTTAACACATCTGCAGCTAGGCCTCACATTCAAAACAACACATCCTCCCCTGTGTGGCAACTAAAAGCATGGGTGTGACACAGGCACCTGTAGCATCTGCAAGTAAATAGGACATACCTCACTTCTGTGCACTCACGGTCCTCTTGGCTTACCGCATGTAGCACTGGGCAATCCAACAGACATAACAGCACTCCTAGTTCCGCTCTATGTGACCTGGAACAGCATCTATCATTGCTTAAAAGAACCCCATAGTCAGTCAACCACAAATGACAAAAAACACAAAATTCCCATGCCAACTGTGACTGGTGTGTGATTGTGAATATGAAATCTAAGCTTGGACAGAAAAAGAACTATACATTTGATGTTCCAAAACAAAAGCAGGAGGGCATGAATGACATATAAAGGAGGATCATAATAAACGAAGCAAGTCTCTATTCGGCTTGTCTCCTTGGGCACAAGTATGGGCTGGATCTCCAGCTATTAATTCACTACAATTTTGTTTTTCTTTTCAAATAGTTTAATTTTTCTCATAGTTCATGATTCAAATAACATTCCTTGATGTTGATTCACATCATTTCGAAATTTCATGATTCACATCGATATAACTTTCTTATTCATTTTAACATGGAGTTGCCTCCCAATGCATTTCGGCGCGATGGCGCCTTTGTCAAGGGATCTGTGGATCAGAAATGGAGGTCATTAGTACTACTTTACTCTCGCCACCCACAACATACTGTCTGAAAGATACTCACAATCTAAATAATAACAATACATACTAATCATTTTGCCCTATTCATACAGTTTAAATCTTATTGCATTTTTAACGTGACGTATACATATTTAGCCGTGCAAGTATAAAGCAACTGATTCGAAAAAACCGTTAAACGGGTCCTATACGCGTAACTGAGCTCTCAATCAT
This sequence comes from Lissotriton helveticus, assembly GCF_964261635.1. NCBI lineage: Eukaryota > Metazoa > Chordata > Amphibia > Caudata > Salamandridae > Lissotriton > Lissotriton helveticus. The sequence continues at coordinate 1,477,022,381 of NC_136069.1, forward strand.
ACGGGTGGTAATACGGATATAACGTAACTGCTAGAGAGGGGGACTTAGTTACATGGTTTAGAAAAAACGCTCAGGGTATTCATGAAATGCGGTATGCTAAACTGTAATAGTCCCGCTACCCGTTGTTTGAATGCATTGGTTCTAAACCCACCTCGGGTTGACTATATTGTCGCTCAGTTCAAGAGGTATAAAGACTATCGCTTACCGCTATTCAAAGCTATGTGGCGTGCTCTGGCTGCTGCTCCGCTGAACTCCGTTTCACAACAGCGGAGTTCCTGGCGGGAAACTATATTCAAAGCGATAGAGGGACGGGCTCTAGACTACGCCTACGCGCAAAGGTTGCTGGGACATGTATTTCTAAAGAAATTAAAGGGCAAGTGACACAAAACGGATAACCAGGATTACCATGGCAAGCAATTCATAAAGTTCACATATATATATATATATAAATGGTTATAGGTAGCATAGAAATTCCACTCTTTCATTAAGCCCCCCTGGCTTTAAAGATTGCAAACGATAAATCCATTGATTTTCTCTCTTAAGAAGTTGAGCTTTGTTGTTTACGCCTTCATGTCTCTCCACGATTTCCAGAATGCACGCTTTCAGTTGGGTGATATCGTGCTTAGCTTCCATAAAGTGTGTGGCTACTGTGGATTTGAGCATTTTCGTTCTGATATTGCTTTTGTGCTCGTTGAGTCTCACTTTTAGCTTGCGTTCTGTGTGACCTACGTAATGTAGATAGCATGGGCAACTTAACAAGTAGATGACGTTCATGGTGTCACATGTTCCATTTACCTTAAGATTAATTTTTTCTTTGAACTCAGGAGGTAGTAACGTATTACCTTTGCTGATGTTGGCACAGTTGTGACAGTTTAAGCACGGTTGTGTTCCCTTGAATATCGTAGTGCTTGTTCTTTTTTTCGTAGGCTTCAACAATTGTCCTATGTTCCTTGATCTCGTATGTGCAAACAGAGGGTCTTTGGCAAATGCTCCTTTGAAGTCAGGCTCCACACGTAGGATTGACCAATGCTTTCTAATGATGTTTTTGAATGATTGGCTGGATGTAGAAAATTTACTGACGCATGTGATGCGTGACTCTTTAGTGGAGGATGCGCTGGACAGTAGCTCTTCTCTCGTGACATTATCGATTCTTTGTCTGGCTTCATCGAGTATAGGCTTGGGGTAGCCCCTTCTTTGGAATCGTGATATCATTTCATCCATCTGCTCTTCAGCTTTATCCGGTTCCGAGACGACTCTCTTGACCCTCATTAGTTGTGAGTAGGGTAGGTGCCTTTTTAGTGACGGTGGGTGATAGCTGTCATATCTAAGTAAGTTATTGCGATCTGTATTTTTTCTGAACAAAGTGGTGGTGAATTTATCCCCTTGTCTGGTGATTGCTACGTCCAGAAAATTAATAGTTTTTTCATTGATTTCCCAGGTAAACTGAATACGATCGTTAATTTGGTTGAGTTTCATGATTTCCGGTAGCAATTGTTCCTGTGTGCCTTCCCAGGCAATAAAGATATCATCTATGAATCGCACATAGAGTTTGATATGCTCCTTCCAAATATCCTGACTTAGAATGTGGGTGTCTTCAAAATCTCTCATGAATATATTCGCATATGTGGGAGCTGCCGCATTTCCCATGGATGTTCCACTCATCTGTGCATACCATTCCTGACCATACTTGAAGTAACTATGCATTAAGGTGAAATGTAAAAGTTCCATAAGGAAAATGTTCATATGATCATCATAGTCGCTGTTTAGAAGAGCTTTTTCCACTGCCTCCAGGAGGATGCAATGTACTATTAAGACAACACACACCTTGCCTAACATAAATCAATGCAGAAAGTGTTTTCCCTGGAGTAAACAGGGTAGGAAGACTGTCAGAACACTGTTCACCTTATAATCACCAAGGGCCCAGAACATGTATCAGATGAGTACACAGCCATGAAGCGCATTTGTCTACAGTGGTATTCCACCTGTGGCAAGGTTGTCATTGACACTAGTCTACCAGATCTAAAGAAGACACATACATGGGTCCATCACTAGTAAGTCACGTTCAACAATTGTTTCACCACTCTGTGTACAGAGATGTGTTCAAAGTAACAACCATGTAGGAATGAGGAACTCCAACATTATGCACAGGGCTTACGGGAGATTATGACAAAAGATGGCTCCCAAAAAATTCACTGGCTGAAGTCCATTCGGTCCCTACTAACTAGGTTGGGACTGCGAGAGCTATGGGACGATCCGACAAACGCTATATTCCCTTCCAAGAAACTTTTGAAAGTAAGCTATTGGGAGATGATAAATGCAGAAGTATGTATAAGGGGTTCTTCCTCACACCTAACAGGCCGTTTCCTAGAATTTAAGGCCCAACCGAAACTGGAATTGTATTGGGACGCCATAGAGAAAAATCAGGACCATAAACTCTATTTTCAATTCAGAGAAGGTTCCCTTCCAGTTAGGTCTTTTACAGCCAATTGGGCAGGGGAAAACGGTAGGGATAAATTCCCTAAGTGTGGTGAAGAACGAGAAACAATAAGTCATCTTCTCTTTTTTTGCCCCTTATATTCTGCACCCAGAGCCATGTGGGTTAAGACTATCTGCAGAGTGATTGGTACACGAAGGTAGACTGAGGCTTTAAGAATTTTAAGTAGCGATCCCAGCCCTCCAATTGCTATTGCCATGGCTAAATTTCTGAAATGGGCTTGGGTAATCCGTATGCGCCTTGTTGCAGAAGGGCTCTGATTATTGTTTGTAGACTGTGTATAAATATGTGACCCTACTCAATTTGTGTAATTTATTTGCAATACCCCCTGTACTGTTAAAAATGATGGATTTGGTTTTATGAACTTAATTTTTATGTATTCAAATAATTGATATTCGACAATTGTCTACAGTAGTTTAATTCAAATCTTAGATATTTATTGAATGGTTTTTAATGGAATTTTATACTGAAATATTGTGATTTTATGTATGTTTTTATGTATGCTTTTATGACTTAATTGTCGAATAAAGTATGATGAAATGGAAAAAAACAACCATGTAGTCAAAATCCATATGTACCCAAGTGTATTGATGACACAGGTATCTTTCTGTACATCACAAACATATGCAGCATGCTCCTCCTAAACCGGTGCTCTTTGAAACACTTGCACTATGTTGACATATGAGTGAACGCCTGACCCATGAGCATTTGTGATGTACATAAGGAAAGGATTGTGACTTCATGTCACACTCATAGCCAAAACTGATGTGGACAATGACACCTAGCAAATGTAGACACAGAAATCTGGAATACATACTATCAAAGTGCTCATATTACATGGACCATATGCAATCCATGTCATACTAACATCATTGTATTCTTACACTACTAATTGAACATGTTAACAGTTGACTTAAAAAACAATTTGAAGAGTACAGAAATTTGAATCTGATTTATTCCGCATGAGAACTGTAGTTTATAAATACCAAAAGGCCAATGGCCAGTCCAAAAGTCTCTGAAACATGGGCCAGATAAATCATGCTCATCAAGTCTTGCCTGCACAATTTCTGCTAAGGGGCATCTAGGGGGCATGCCAGGCACCACATGGACAAAACTAGGGAGTACTGGGTTGGAATTTGGGAGGGATGGGATCAGGAGGGGTGCGTGGGTCCACTGCACTGGTTGGATCAGATTGAGGGGGGTTGAGTCCACTGCAGTGGTAGTCTCAGACAGGGGGGCAGCTGTAGTGGGAGGGCTTGATGGGTAAGGGGATGGGCTTGGATTTACCATGTTGGGTATGGTATAACCCTTAATGGTAGGTAAAGCCAAAGGGAGGGTCTCTGACTGGCGGGAGTCTTTTGGGTGCGGGAGGCACTGGGCAGGTCTGGAAAGTACAAGTTGATGGAGATGTTTGGGACTTGGGAGACCTGGAGGATTTGTGGGTGGGAGGTTTTGGGCTTGGATTTTTAGAGAGAGTAGGGCAGCAGGTTTAGATGTAAGGGCTGAAGGGGCTGAGTTGCCTCTTCTTCTTTGGAGGGTGTTTGGATGGGTCAGTAGGGAAGAGGCCAAGGCCACAAAGGAAGACTTTCTGGGCATAGGGGGGAACAGGAGTGGAAAGGGTGGGGGTTATGGAGGCAGAGGGTCGTGAGGTATGTGGGATGTCTGTGGATGCATGTGTGTCATCTGCTGGCGTGTCTGTGGTGGTGAGTGTGCTGTCTGTCTCCTGAGTGTGCATATGTGAGGGTTTGCCCTTGTGTCTGTGAGCTGTCTATGGCTGTTGTGATGTGTGCATATGTGTGTTTGCATGTGCTTGGGTCAGGGAGGATAGGTGGGATAGTGGATGGGGAAGAAGAAGGAGGGAGAGGGACTGCTGGAGCTGGGACAGTGATGCCATCAGTGTGGAGGTCAGAGCCCATTTGATCTGTATAGGGCAGACATATCAGAGTGAATGCCCTCCAGGAATTACGCCATTTGTGGCAAAAGAGTGATATGTGCATGGAGTATATTCAGCACTGCTGTCTGCCCCACAGATATCTGCATCAGGATGTTGATGGCCTCCACACTGAGGACAGCAGGGGAGACAGTGGAAGGGGTGAGGGGCCTGGGGCGCACAGGAGACGGGACCCTTGCTATGAGACCAGCTACGTACACTGGGCCTGGGAGCAGCTGGGAGGGTGGGGATGCTAGTGGTGGTGGTGGACTCCGATGTAGAGAAATCATTCCCTATTTCCTCCATCACCAGGGAGTCATCACTGGGGCTTGAGTGGCTTCAGATGTTGCAGATGTTGTTGCAGACCTGCCCTCAGTGTGGCTCCCCTTAACCTCCCTGCCAGTGGATTCATCCATGTCCAACTCTGCACTGGACCCAGACTGGCAAACAGATTCCCCTACATCCATGGCACTGGCTCCTAAGCTGGTGTCTGATGATGCTGTGGACAAAAAATAATCACATAAGTCATCTGTATGTACTCGACACATAGGTAACATCACAGATCCTCACAGTTCAAACAACTACATCATTTTGACTAGTGCTATCATCTTTTGATACATGTGCATATATGGCACTTGTCAGTCTGCAGGTTAACCATTGCTCCCTCACACATGATGTTATCTGCAACATTGCGTGTATCAACATCAAATGCCACAACACAATGTCAAATACCCCACTATGTAGCAGTTGATGTATCATCTTTCGCAACTGTTGGTCTCGTATAATGACATACCTATCTCATCTCCTGCAAGAGAGTTCAGAGCTTATAATGGGAATAGGATTCACACAATTGAATTGAGACGTGGGATCCATTCTACAATCCCTAGTCATCAAATTAGTAACCATTGGCTCTAATGCCACAGGTCAAATGACATTCTTGTCAAACTTTAAGAATGCATACTCATTGCATGAGTCGTGTCACACAGATAACAGTGATTGTGCTCATTGGTCCTGTAACTCAGGTTCTCTACTGCCGGGTCATACATCAAACTCTTATTGAGGATTCATCAGGATATTAGGCACAGCTAGGGTAAGAGGCACGTGGCCCACTGGCTTGTGTCATCTATGCACAGTGTCATGAAGATGATTCAGAATGTACTGCACAATATAAACAGCTCACCATCTGCAGATAAAGAATTTAGCTTTGAATAAGTGGACTATGACATTAAGCAGCCACATCAGCTTGTGTTTTTAGGTTTCGCTGGAGGGCGGAGCTCTTAGCTCCGCCTCCAGAGAAATCTCTTGATTTCCAGTAAGGAGAATGGAATACGCCCCCCTGTCCCATTGGCTAGCTCCATAAATGGAGGCTAGCCATTGGAACAGAGATCTGTCCGTCAAGGCCGGACCAGATTCGGGGGCGTTCCCGAGATTTTTTCCCAGGGCGGAGTTACGTTTTTTCCCGTTCCCTCCCCTTTCACTGATGCGCTGTCCCCTCGCTGTCCTGTGCACGTTTCCCGCCGTCCGGGTCCTCTCCCGCCCCCTCCCGCCGTCCGTGTCCTCTCCCGCCCCCTCCTGCCGTCCGTGTCCACTCCCGCCCCCTCCCGCCGTCCGTGTCCACTCCCGCCCCCTCCCGCCGTCCGTGTCCACTCCCGCCCCGATTGATGGTGATCTAGAGCCGGTGCCCACCCGGCATTTGCCCGTAAAAATCAGCCCCCGCCTGCCTACCTAAGGAGAAGGGCCGCTGCGCTGCCCGCAGTGACCCGGAAGTGGTTGGCCGGCCGGCCAATCCCAGCGCGGCCGGCCGGAAGTGCCCGCCCCCGCAGCCCGGGGGGAAGAAAGTCACACCTCAGACGTGAGGGACGGAGCTCTTGACCTGGGAGAGGCTGGTGAGTGTTCGCATTAGTTTATCTGAATGACTCCTCTCTACCCCTTTTAAGCGGGATTGTTGTGTGTTGTGCACATGTGTTTGGTATATCGGGTAGTTTGGCGTAATTTCAGTTCCATCAAGCTGAGACAGCAGCGACGGCGGCTCCTCTAAGGGCTCCAGGCGGAAGTGATGAACGTTGCAAGGGTCTGTGGGGGTCCTGATGAGATGCTGTACACCGCTGGCAGACGCAGGAAGCGACCGCGGGACACCACTCCCCACCGGGGACCGTCGCAGGTCGCCGTGACGTGGCTGTAGGACTAGGCCCCCTCCGGACCCCTGGCGGGGCAGGATGTAAATATCGGCAGTCCCCCAGCGGACAAGATGAGGTGACAGAGGCGCCGGGGCAGAATGGGGTATATATGTTGGCACCTTCTGCCACCCAGACCCTCAACAGGGCAGTGTGGGTAGGCATAGGTCCCCCCACCAACTCTGATCCTCGGCAGGGCAGACTGTGGTAGAGAAGGCTTATTCTGCCACCCAATTCTCGACAGGGTAGAGCGGAGTAACTGTAACTACTTTCTGCCACCCTCATGGCAGAGGGGATTAGATATGGGCACTTCCTGCTCCCACTGCCCTCAAGCAGGGCCGAATGATGTATGTATTAGTATATACATATAGGCACTGCTTCCCACTCCAGGCCCTCTGCAGGGCAAACTGGCAGATAAAGACACTCTCTTCCACCCCAGATCCTTTGCAGGGTAGAGTGGGGCAGACGCAGGCACCACCTCTCATCCCAGGCCCTCCGCAGGGCAGAGTGGGACAGACGAAGGCACCACCTCTCATCTCAGGCTCTCTGCAGGGCAGAGTGGGGCAGACGAAGGCACCACCTCTCATCCCAGGCTCTCTGCAGGGCAGAGTGGGACAGACGAAGGCACCACCTCTCATCTCAGGCTCTCTGCAGGGCAGAGTGGGGTAGACGCAGGCACCACCTCTCATCCTAGGCTCTCTGCAGGGCAGAGTGGGGCAGACGAAGGCACCACCTCTCATCCCAGGCTCTCTGCAGGGCAGAGTGGGGCAGACGCAAGCACCACCTCTCATCCCAGGCTCTCTGCAGGGCAGAGTGGGGTAGATACAGACATGCCTCCCACCCAGACCATCGGCAGCACAGACTGGAGTAACTACTGCACTACAGACATCCCTTCCCTGCCAGTGTCGGAATGGGAGAGAAAGTAGGCCCAGGCATCAAAATACAAGTGGCTCCATTAGCGATTTAGATATATGAAAAGCGGCCCATGTTTACACATTGGTCAGTTTTGAGCATTTAAAGACACTTGTAAACGTGTTTTGCAAGGTATGAGCGTGAGCTTGCTGCAGGGAATGCTTGTTTTCATATTAGATCAATGAACAGTGAGCTGACCCAGCAGAGCATTAAGTCTACAAACTGCCAGAATACAGGCCCACACTCGGATCTGTCAGGTCAGCTCACCCGGCGTTGCCTGGTTGCCCTATGGGCCAGCCCGAGCCTGCCCCTCCCTCCCCTCCCCTCCAGGGCAGAGTGGAGCAGCTCCATAGACTGCGGGGCTGAATGTGGTTGCTTCTGGGTGTGTGTGGGAGGGGTCTGAAAGGTCCCAGCAGAGTAGCAGGGTAAGAGGGGCTCAGAGAGGGTTTTTAGATTTCCTTCCCTACAAGACCAGTCGGTGAAGCTGCAGCAGCTCAGAACCCAGGAAGAAAGGGTGAGCTCCCAAGCCGTGCTCGCGAGAGACGTCTCTCCCGAAGGGTGGACTCCGCCTGCTCATAAATCCGCGCTTCACCCTGCGAGGCAGGCAGCGTTATCACCCTGCGGTCAGTATCCGGGTATTCACCCCGGGATAGGCGCACTGCGCCCTTCAGTGAGAGGTACTGGGGCACCCCGAACCCAGCTACCCAGGTCTGCGTGGATGTGGGTCACTGGAGGGGGGCTGGGGCGCGATAGGTGCCCCATGCAATGTGTGAGGTGAGATACAGAGTGTGAGGTACTCGGAATACACCCAGATGGGCATCTTCAACCGGAGAAACCAAACTTCTGCACTGTGGAATCCTCGGCTGTGGGCACGGTGGGCACCCCTGCAACCCACAGGCGCGTACACCCAGTCACTACACACAAGCACCCACTCCACTGATATCACCCATTACAAATAAAACACCACTCATGCACTGACCTGCTAGAATCCCAGTCGTGGCCGCGCACGACCCTCGACCTGTTACAGGCGCGCGAAGCACCCTCTCCACTAGCCTAGACTGTATCCTCATGTGCACGCTGTGGCAGAGGTACCTCGGGCTGCAGCCAGAGACCGATCCAAGGGACGCCGGAGACCGCCACCCCCGAGCGGGGTGTTACAGTAACCGAACACTCGGAGCAAAAGCAGTTTGCACCAATTTCTACTGCTTGTATAGATCGGAATTGGGCAACCGCTATTTGCGCCGCAGTCATTATTACAGAAGGATTTTTGCACCAGGCCTATATTAAGTTGTGGAGCCAGTGCTGAATATACAACACCCATTTTTGCTAAAAAATCATTTGCTCGAGTCAGAGAGATTTTAATAAACCCTTGTCCACAATGCCCCCTTAAATAGAGAGGACAGATTATATATTTCAATACTAAATTGAAAAGATAAAACACAATAACTTTGAGCGCAATCCCATCTTTCACAAATTAAACTGCAGAAAATAGCTTGAATTTAATATTATTATTATCCCAGTTTCCCTGAGGTAAATACAATTTCTTTAATTCCGCGAGTTACACTGAATTGGGTGCTAGTACCAACAATTAATAACAAGCATTTACAATGCAACGGTTTCGCCTTTGGAAAAGTTTGAGTTATTGGCATTGTAATTGACAACATTTGTATTTATGTGTTGGTTTTGAAAACAGATAAATAATTGCCATTGTCATTTACATTGCAAATAGCTTTAACATTTCCAAAGGCGAAACCGTTGCATTGTAAATGCTTGTTTTCATGATGAGATTGAACTTTAAATAAATATTGCACACTCCCAAGAGGAGCTAACCTTAAGGGGCACATGACACTCTTTTTGACGCTAATACCAACATTATGACAAATCTACTCCTTTTACCCTCCTAGGCTTGATTACAATGCCAATGAGTTTTGGGGTTTAAACATGTGTTTTCTATACATGTTCGCTGTGTTTGAGAACTCTGTGATTAAATGTGCATTCTGTGAGATTCCTGACTGTAAATGTTGGGTGTGTGAAGTCATGTGTGAAGTCATGGATAAAGAATTTAGCTTTGAATAAGTGGACTATGACATTAAGCAGCCACATCAGCTTGTGTTTGTTATTCGAATTACTAGTGTATCTTTGTGTTCCAGACTTAAGTGGATGATGGGGTAAGATATGCTACACCTACATTGTTCATGTTCAATGTATGTGATTGGATGTGTTTGGCAGACATGACAACACGACAGTGTCCCCCCTGTGACAGTGGAGTGCATGATCGTGAGATGCTGTGTGGATCATGTTCCCCACATATCTGACATTGCATGATCCTATTGAGGGTACCTTTCAACCATGTAATTGTTGTCACAGATATATATCTTGGATAATTTGGTGGTGAGTTGTGGAGTATGTGAAGTTTGATCACATGAACGGAGACAGACAGTAGAGACTTTTTACAGTACAGCACTCTAACTGCTGTGTCACCATACCTTGGTAACATGTCTGGGAAGGGTACTAATTCTGTGATATGTATCTCGGGTCAGCCTTTTTCACAGAAATGTGTATTTCTACTGTTCTTTACCTTCATTAGTGTTCAACATTAATGTTCAGTTTGTCTCAATGCAAGTTGCTTTGTACATTGTAAAGTGACACCAACTCTGTTTACACCCTACATATAGGTATCACAGACGACCACCAGTCTACAGGCCCTTCCCAACCTCCAGACCATGGAAGAACGGGATCCCATCAGAATATAGCGTTTCACCAGGCCAAATATTGAAGAGTTGTCAGAGCAGTTAGCATCGCATTTTCAGCCTTGACCCACATATCCCCTTGCGCTGACCCCCAAGGTGAAGGTGATGGCAGCCCTACATTTCTTTGCCATTGGATAATTCCAATATACAGTGGCAACATCTGGTGGCATGTCCCAAACCATGTTTATCCTTGTACTTCAGGATGTGTTGGAGGCATTGCTACAGTACCCTGACCTGGACATTCAGTTCCCAAAACCTGGAGAGTTGACAGACATGAAGGGTGAATTTTTTGCCTGGGGACGGATACCACTTAATTGGATCTATTGATGGCACACATGTTTCTTTAATAACACCGTAAGCAAACAAGTAGATATACTATAGCTGCAAACATTACCATTGAGACAAGGTCCAGGTGGTATGTCTAGCTGACATGTTGATATCCCACGTCTGTGCGTGATTCCCTGGCTCTGCATATGACACGTACATCATGAGGAACAGTGTAATCCCCCATTTGATGTTGCAGCTGCAACCTGGCAGTGCCTGGCTTGTTGGTAGGTGATGTATGTTTATGTTGCAGTGTGTGTTGATTGTATGTAAGATAGGGCTCTATTGTCAGACAACTGAATTGTTTTCTGTGTTCAGTGTAGGAGACTCTGGATATGCCAACCAGCCTTGGTTGCTGACACCACTCCAAAACCCTGTCACCCATGCGGAGGTTTCAGTTTAATGAGGCCCATGGAAGGAACAAGCGAGTGGCAGAGCATATGTTTGGCCTACTGAAGACCCAATTCCGCTGCCTGGACAGCACAACAGGAGGAGCCCTTCAATATGCACAATTGAAGGTGTTTAAAATCAACACAGCTTGCTGCATGCTACACAACCTGGCTAAAGGGGAGGAAATGCCTCTGATCCAGGATGACGGAAACCTGCATCCACCAGCAAGGGAGGATCCAGAACTGGGACATGTTGCCAGTGGTGATGGGGAGGAGGACTTGGATTTGCAACGACAACTCATCCATAACTTTTTCACATGAGTGTAAGTATGCAATGAGAGGAGGTGAAAAAGCCCAATTGTCTGCTTGTTTATTTCTGTTGTATAATGTGTTTGTATGCATGTGAGTTTATGATAATTAACATCCTGCAGGTACATTCAGACACTATATGAGGTAAGCCTAAGTCTTGTTGGGCTATTTGCACTGGGCGGGATGTGTATGTAGGACAGGGCCTGGTGGGAGACGGAGTCAGTGAAAAAACTCCTCCTACAACACAAATTAAACAGCTCATCTAGGACTACGGCTACATGACAGTGAGGGGATAAGTAATAGGAAGATGGCTGACACTATACACTGATGTCCGAACCTATTACAACTAACACATTTGCCTCTGGGCTACAAACTGCAGCCACCAGTGACAAAGATCTTGCAAGTACACTCATCAAATTTGTTTGGACAACACTCTTCATGGTGGCCTCTCGGGGCTTGGTGGGAGGAGGTATGTAGGTTTAACAATTAGAGCACCTCCACATAAACCACACTTTATCAAAGTTCATTGACACAAACATGGCAAAAAGCTGAGTGTGAGAACTCATCTGACTATGGAGTCAATGTACAAAATGCATGATATGTATAGGCACTAGGCTAAACAGTCATACATTTTGCTACTGGCAGCCATTCACATGTGTAGAATGAGATGAGAACAAGAAGCACCTCACTCAAACTATTCCAAAAAGTATCAGGGAAGATTAACAGACTGTGAGTGTGTAGGCAGCCACACCAATGTGACTGCTAAATAATTGCACTAAGCCAAGTACCCTGACCAAAAAAATACAAACATTGGGAGAGAAAGAGTATGTTTGTCACTGTGATTTTAACGATGTGGACAACAACAATCCACCTGTGCCATTCACAAGGTGTCACAAACCAGTCAATGTCTTTGTTCATGTAATATCAATTAAACACAACATGCCCATTGATGCACAGGGTGAGCTGGGAACACCACTGGAAGCAACCAGGACAGCCAGTCCCAGAATCGGGTCGACCAGGAGCGCTCTGGCATTGAGGTCTCTCAAACTTCTATGGATGACAAGGAATGACAAGGCCCATCAGGTGTGTGTCACCCCACAGCAACAGCACTGACTACCTCAGGATCCCCTGGAAACACTCCCGCATCAGCTGACAACACCCAGCTGACCCCTACCCTGATGCACACAGCAGGCCAAGCCATCACTGATAGCTCAGCAACACAGGGCACTCTTGAGTTGGCAGACAAAATCCCTGTTACAAGGAAGGAGACTCAGTGTTGACTGAGCCAACACCAACTGTGCCTGCTCTAGTGGGTAGGGGTGGTGGGAGTGGACATGGGGACCTGCACCATCATGCAGCTGGTGCTACTGATGAAGAGCGCCCACACATACCCAGAATCCTGCACGCATACGCGGGTCACACAGGAGATTTAGACCAGGTTGTTGGGAACCTCAGGACCATGCAACAGCAGCAGGCAGCCACTATGAAAAAATTTACATGTACATGACAAAAATTGATTCACTTATTCCAGTGCACAGGGACATTCTCACCTGCCTCAGCCAGATTGCCACCTCCCTGTGTGCCCACAACATCCGGTACATCAACATCTGCACCAACCACAGGGAAGGATGTGGACTTTGCAAAGCCGCTGCCTGTACCTGAGTGTACCCTCCCAAAATGTGGAAAGGGTTGTTCGAAGAAGAATTCTTGAGAGACCGATGACTACGCATTACCCCCAGAAAGTGACAACCTGCTCCTGATATCCTCCATTGTGTGCCAAGAATTCACTTTGTTGACTGTCATTGAAGTGTTCCACATTGGCTTGAGGGTCTAAGTTGGACTAAGGACTCAAATAACTGTGGATCTACTTTGGAATAATTTATCTACAAACACTGCCAACTCCTATCTCCACTTTATTTTGTAGTTTTTTGTTGAGCACTCCACAATGGTGTGGTGTGGGATGATTTCATCACGTCATGCACTTAAATAAATCACTTTGCAGAAAATACTAGCTCATGTTGTGACTTTGAATCCCAATTGTACAAATTGGAAATGACGTACAAAATCACAAAGAAGAAATTGTCAATAACCTTGGTAACAATCACTTCATAAATGTTATTACAGGCTTGTGGGTAAATGTACCTTGTCGCAGCATGATAGATAGAAACAATCAGGTTATCACACAACCTGTACAACATGGTAAACATTCAATGGAAGTCCATTGCCTAAACAAATAGTACCATTTGCAAGCAAAATAAACAATCAGTGTCAGCAAAACAGATCATCGTGGAGCATGTTTAGTTTCCTAACTAATATTTGGATGTGTGAAAACAGACAACACACACCTCAATGTGGAGCAAAGGGTTATTCTCCAGGTACAACCTGTCACATTCACACAAAATAAGATCACATCACACTGTGTCAAAAAGCACAGAAGAACAAAAGATGACCATCAGGTCTGAAGTAAGTGTGTGCCAGGTAATTCAAATACAGTTCAATGTGGAAATATGTCACTGCATCATGGGTCTGGGTGGTCACAAGTCTGCAGACGACAAGGTAAAGTACCCTGGTAAGGAGAAACATACAACAACAGAGTCAAGAACTCATGAGTAAGTTGGCCAATTTCTACAAGAAATGCACAACATTGTCTGTGTGAACACTAGATAGGATTCATGTTTGCACTGCATTTGTTAACCTACAAAATTGGAGTTGTAGTAATGGCAAACACTTCCCCAACCACCGATCCCAACAACTTAATCTGGGCCAATGGCTACCTGACAGTGAATGGAAGTGTACTAACAAGATGGCTGACACAGCTGGAAAGTGGTTGGTGCACAGGGCCTTGGTGGGAGTTGGCTTCCAGATCAACACCAGTCACCAACCAGTGTCAGCCACCTTGCCAGTACACTTCCCCTCACTGTGAGGTAAGCATAGGCACAAAGGAGTTAGCAGGGATGGTTGGGAGGACGAGTATTTGCAATATCTAGAACTACCATTGTTGTAAACGACTCTAGGACTCTAATTAAATATTCCCGATTTATTCCCTTATGTGGTTATATCAAATCATATCCTTATAAAGGCATAAGAATCATGCCCATATTAAGTCATAGCCAATGCAGTCCAAATACGGCAAAGCTACTCCCATAGACTCCTAGAAAGCACAACGCGTTCTTAAACCAACCAAGCCTCCAGCAGCCTGGGAATTCCCCCTGCTTCTGTATTGATTTGTCCTAGAACTCCTTGAGTCCTGAAAGAACTGCGAGTTCGCAGTGATGTCTTATGTCCAACCTTACGTCAAACTCGGCACCTTCTAGGTATAAATATACCAGCATCTGCCCTAGCAAAACACACGGTGGTTTGGAGCAGATCGGCTATCTATTTGCCCGACGCCCTGCTGTAGCGAGTGCCGAAGGAAGTCGACCCTCCCATTGACCCACTGAGAGAGACGCTGTCTTTTCTCCTGCCGAGAAATCCAGCTTTAGTGTTTCCCTGTCACCCTTGCGGGTTGCTGGCAGATCGAGTCCTGAGAGAGAGATACACAACCTCCTTCATTCTATAACCAAGGTACGGAGCTGATTAGACCCTTAGAGAATTCTTGATTCAGATTCTTGGCAGAAATTATCTTAAACTCAAACTACAACTCATTTACTTCTTCCCATGTACTAGGCTTAGGTTAGGTACACCGGGGTAGGCGTATCTTAGAAACACCAGTTAAGTACGTTTAGTCATCTTTTATCATTGTATGTATTTTATCCGTTTTAAGTATCATATGACTTAGAAACCATATAAATGCTTTTACTGTATTATTTCACAATACTCCTTTCACTGTACGCACTTTACTTTATGACAAGTATTACAATTGTAGCAATACACTTCTCTTGCATGAGAAAGAAGACTGCTCAATAAATAACCTCTTTTTTTGAAAACGCCCATCTCTCTGTTTCTCTGCACTTCAGGTGAAACTAAGCATGCACGATTGACTGAGTAAAATAGCTATCTATTGTTTCCGTGACTCTGGAGATATACTCCTTGTTCTAGGGGAGCAAAGTCGTCATGTTTATGCGGTTGTCAGAAACTAATCCCTTCTTGTGAATTCGAGAAAGCTTCTAGTGACCTCTGAGCTAGCTGGCATTCATAATTAAGTCTAGCATATTCAATAGAGGCCTAGACAACCTCAGTCCTACGTCTAAACTATCGTTTATGTTATTCCAATGCGCAGAGCATATTGGGAATATGAGTGAGTGAGTGAGTGATATATGCTTTATTTCGATACGTAAATATCTTAAAAGCAGTACATACATTAAGAAATACATTTACAAGGCTGAGAATAAAATACATTGTAATTTAAAAAGAATAAAACAATCGGGAACTATTACAATAAATATTTAAAAAAGAATTAAATTGAAATGGAAAGCCTTTTTGAACGGATCACCCATGCCCATTTTAAAAATTTTGAAATACCGCAGACAATGGGGGGGGGGGGGGGGGTCAGTCAGTAAGATACGAAGGGCCACCAGATGCTGGCGTGTACCTAAAAGTCTACACAATGGTATGAGCCAGCGCCTCCTAGGAGCACAATAGTCCGGGCATTCAAAAAGAATGTGTGCCACCGTCTCCACCCGTGTCGAACACAAAGCACAGAAAGGCAAGGACTGGGAAGAAGATTTCCACCTGGACACCAAGTTACCTAGATGTAAGGTACCCACTCTAAGCTTAAAGTAGAGAGCCCTGTCCAGTGGGATAGAGATAAGGTCCAGATAAGGCTCATATGCGACCACGTCTTTGATTCTTAGGAATGATGTGGTCGAATTGCAGTGTCGAGGATTGCCAATGAGTTTGGAAGATATCCACTCCCAGTATAGTTTCTTCAAGGTGGCTTTGGGAGGAGCAGAACGAGTAGCCCAACAGTCATCCAGACCCAGCTCCCCCAATAGACTCCTAACATCCCTTAACCATTTTATTCGGTGCCATCCCTCCATTGCAATCACCTCAGACAGGCCTGCTGCATATGAGGCCAGCTCGGGGACCCTCCACAAGCGAGCCCACAAGAGCAAAGGCCGGAGTCGCGCCTGGTCCACAATTGGTCTGCAGCCCAGGTCGAGAAGCACTGGAACTGTAGGTGTGCTCAATGGAAGGGCCATAAGATCCTTCAGAAACTTACTTTCCGCTTTAGCTAATACCTCAAGGTTTGAGGTGCCCCACAACTCCGCCCCATACAGGGCGGCAGTAACCCCTTTAGCTTTGTAGATGTCTATAACCTGAGAAATGCAATGTTTAGAGGATGAGCGATGTTCCCTGAGTAGGACGCCAGTCACCCTTTTGTGGCTGAGCAGCATCTTTTGAATATGTGGGGTCCAGCCCATGGAATTGCTAAGGCGGATCCCCTAATAATAAAACTCGCAGACCCTCTCCAGTGGAACAGTATTTAGAACCGGAGGGGGTCCTAGCTTTTTAGGAGGGTTCATGGTCAGGAATTTGGTCTTGTCTACATTGATCGTCAAGCCCCTGAGAGAGCAGAACTCCTGGAAGCGGTTGAGGAGCTTTTGGAGACCCTGGGGTGTCTTTGCAATGAGGAGGGTATCGTCGGCAAAGAGCAGGGTGGGGATCCGAGTGCCCGCCAGGGACGGAGCATCTGCTGGTTCTTTGAGCAGGTGCTCTACCACACCATTCACATACAATGAGAATAGTGTGGTAACTCACTCGTGCTTTCCACACAGACCCCTTTTCCCGTAAAAACTCCAATAGACGTCTGGAGTGGGTGAAAGGGTAATATCCGCCAAAACTAAAAAGGAGAAGAATCCTATGTATTAGTTTTTGGTTTAGTCAACGTTGAAGTATACAGTATTCCAAAATATTGTGCACCTAATCTTTGTTTCCTTGAAACGTGTTCTGCAAAACTTTCAGACAGCAAAAATGATGGAAAGTGACGATGAAAGGGAAAGAGCAAGAATAGAAGCTCAAGCAGTCTTAGATGACTAAATAATGGAGTATCATCAAGAGGTGGTACAGACATATTTGTGGTAGAGGCACATGAATATCGGCAGACAGAGGTATTCTATTCATGGATAGATTTTCCAGCAGAAAATGCTGTGACACAAGAGTTCCACTACTACAAAGCAGTGGAACCTCCAACGGAATACGTTCCTTTTGAGGACATTGAAATTCCACTAACTTACCAGGAGCATGAGCTCTGGTTTGATGGCGCCCTAAAACATAAAAATCACATTACCAGGCTCGGTCCACTAGGTAGACCAGGAGCCACATGGCCGGTTCTAGCCAGCTATACACCACATCCTGACATTGAAGAAATGTCAGACAGAGAACTTTTAGTTCAGCTAAAACAATTCATTAAAATACATAGACAATGGGTCCAATATGTCATGCGGACTTTAACAGTCCAACCACCAATAAAAAAATTCCACATCACACCCCTCACCAGGGGAACACAAATAAAATGACACCACAGATTATACAATCAGTCATTGGCAAATTACCAGCAAAACGGTAACAAATTCCGTTCTGATTAGCTCAGAAAATTACTCAAATAGAGGCTGTATTTCCTGATAGTACACCTAATGAAAAACACAGAATTCTGACAATCTGTCTACCAATGGGGATCGCACCACATGTGGAGGCCTGTGACACTTGGGGAGCAGTCTTTGCTTCAATATACACAAAAACACAAGGTGTTCCGTCTATGGCGGTTATAGCAGACGTTCTAAGACAGATTCAAAATGAATACGGTTCAGAACCTGCTTTAAATCTAGGTATGAAATTACTGAAAGACTTTAAGCAAGTCTCGGCTATACTACTAGCCAACATAAAAGGAGAAGCAGCATCTGTGGCGATCCGCCAAAAATTAAAAGAAACGGATATAACAGAAAAACCTTTTGAACTTGCCAGAATAATTGAAAAATCCTATGAAGAATTAGGTAGAGATAGTTTGGGTGGGAAACCACTAAAACCACAACTAACTGAAAATCCTGAAAAAACTTTTATTAAGAATAGTCTCATTACTCCAAAAAAAAAGTGGGAGGGTAATAAACAAATTACCCCCAGAGAAAAACTGTTTCAGACCAGAGGAAGATCTCCCCAATGGAGAAATAGATCTCCAGGACAGGGGACAGGTCTCCATAACGGGAGCCCTCTGAAAAAAGATATAACGTTAGAAATAGGGACAATTTAAGAAAACCTTTTCAGACTTCCGCACAGAAATCGGAAAGAAGAGGACGGTCAGAACATAAAGAAGAGCGCGTCAAGTCCAAAGACAAGGAACCTGCTCATCAAAGTAAAAAATTACAATTTCCCAAAAAGAAGGTAGCTAGTATTAAAATAAAACATGCCGAGGATTCTGAGGACACAACTCAAGAACGGAGAGTGGGCCCAGACAATGCTAGACAGCGCAGCAGAAGTGACCATAGCTCGCAAGATCCTGATGAATCTTCTGGAGACAGGGAGACGAATGAATACATTCAGGTGGAAACTGCAGACACCAGAGTTAGTGTACCCCATAATTATATGAAATAACATTATGTTTAGAACTGGACAAAACTAGGAAAATAAGAGGTCTCTTTTGGGAGAATCTATCTAAAGGCTATGATATCCTTCTAGCAGAAAAAGACTGGCCACCAGAGTTTGTCAGGGAATGCCCACATGGCGAAGAAATTATTATGCCTGCCTTCTCAAATCACATTCCAATTCATAAACAAGCATTAGAAATGCAATCGGGCTCGGATTTATTTGAGTTTGAGCTAATGGCATTGTAAATGCCAATGTATTGTTGCTATGTGTTATGGAGTGTGTTCATGTGGTGTGTACTGCCAGTGATCTCCTTGTGAGTGTGAGAATATTGCACCGTTACTGCCTGTGTTGTCCTTCTTGTGAGTGTGAGAAGCTTGCACCTCTGCTGCCTGTGGTCTCCTTGTGAGTGTAAGAAGCTTGCACTGCTGCTGCCTGTGATGTCCTTCTTGTGAGTGTAAGAAGCTTGCACTGCTGCTGCCTGTGATGTCGTTCTTGTGAGTGTGAGAAGCTTGCACAGCTGCTGCCTGTGAGTATGAGAAGATTGCATTGTGCATCTCTGTGCTGTGCCTGTTCTTTATAAGGGATTCTTGCTCTGTTGCTGCTACTGCCTGGGCACAGTACCTGCTGTGAGTGTGTGAGGGAAGCTTGCACCGCTGCTGCTTGTGATGTCCTTCTTGTGAGTGGGAGAAGCTTGCACCTCAGCTGCCTGTGGTATCCTTGTGAGTGTAACAAGCTTGCACAGCTGCTGCCTGTGATGTCCTTCGTGTGAGTGTGAGAAGCTTGCACCGCTGCTGCCTGTGAGTATAAGAAGATTGCATTGTGCATCTCTGTGCTGTGCCTGTTCTTTGTAAGGGACTCTTGCTCTGTTGCTGCTGCTGCCTTGGCACAGTACCTGCTGTGAGTGTGTAAGGGAAGCTTGCACCACTGCTGCTTGTGATGTCGTTCTTGCGAGTGTGAGAAGCTTGCACCTCTGCTGCCTGTCGTCTCCTTGTGAGTGTAAGTAGCTTGCACTGCTGCTGCCTGTGATGTCGTTCTTGTGAGTGTGAGAAGCTTGCACCGCTGCTGCTTGTGATGTCCTTCTTGTGAGTGGGAGAAGCTTGCACCTCAGCTGCCTGTGGTCTCCTTGTGAGTGTGAGAAGCTTGCACCGCTGCTGTTTGTGATGTCCTTCTTGTGAGTGTGAGAAGCTTGCACCGCTGCTGTTTGTGATGTCCTTCTTGTGAGTGGGAGAAGCTTGCAACTCAGCTGCCTGTGGTCTCCTTGTGAGTGTAAGAAGCTTGCACAGCTGCTGCCTGTGATGTCCTACTCACTACTCTGCACTCACTACTCACTACTCACTACTCTACTCACTACTCACTACTCACTACTCTACTCACTACTCACTACTCTACTCACTACTCTGCACTCACTACTCACTACTCTACTCACTACTCTGCACTCACTACTTTACTCTCTACTCACTACTCACTACTCTACTCACTACTCACTACTCTACTCACTACTCACTACTATACTCACTACTCACTACTCTACTCACTACTCACTACTCTACTCACTACTCACTACTCTACTCACTACTCACTTCTCTACTCACTACTCTGCACTCACTACTTTACTCACTACTCTACTCACCTCACTACTCTACTCACTACTCTACTCACTACTGACTACTATACTCACTACTCTGCACTCACTACTCATTACTCACCTCACTACTCTACTCACTACTCACTACTCTACTCACTACTCACTTCTCTACTCACTACTCTGCACTCACTACTTTACTCACTACTCTACTCACCTCACTACTCTACTCACTACTCTACTCACTACTGACTACTATACTCACTACTCTGCACTCACTACTCACTACTCACCTCACTACTCTACTCACTACTCTACTCACTACTCACTTCTCTACTCACTACTCACTTCTCTGCACTCACTACTTTACTCACTACTCTACTCTACTCACCTCACTACTCTACTCACTACTCTACTCACTACTCACTACTCTACTCACTACTCTGCACTCACTACTCACTACTCTACTCACTACTCTACTCACTACTCCCTACTCTACTCACTACTCTACTCACTACTCTACTCACTACTCTACCCACTACTCTACCCACTACTCTACTCACTACTCACTACTCTACTCACTACTCTGCTCACTACTTTCTACTCACTACTCACTACTCTACTCACTACTCACTACTCTGCACTCACTACTCACTACTCTGCTCACTACCCTACTCACTACTCTACTCACTACTCTACTCACTACTCTACTCACTACTCGACTCACTACTCTACTCACTACTCTACTCACTACTCACTACTCTACTCACTACTCTGCACTCACTACTCACTACTCTGCTCACTACTCTGCTCACTACTCACTACTCTGCTCACTACTCTCCACTCACTACTCTACTCACTACTCTACTCACTACTTTCTAGTCACTACTCACTACTCTACTCACTACTCACCTCACTACTCACTACTCTACTCACTACTCACTACTCACTACTCACTACTCTGCTCACTACTCACTACTCTGCTCACTACTCACTACTCTGCTCACTACTCTCCACTCACTACTCTACTCACTACTCTACTCACTACTTTCTACTCACTACTCACTACTCTGCGCTCACTACTCTACTCACTACTCACTACTCTACTCACTATTCTACTCACTACTCTGCACTCACTACTCACTACTCTACTCACTACTCTACTCACTACTCTACTCACCACTCACTACTCTACTCACTACTCACTACTCTACTCACTACTCACTACTCTACTCACTACTCTACTCACTACTCACTACTCTACTCACTACTCTGCACTCACTACTCACTACTCTGCACTCACTACTCTACTCACTACTCTACTCACTACTCACTACTCTACTCACTACTCACTACTCTGCACTCACTGCTCACTACTCTGCACTCACTGCTCACTACTCTACTCACTACTCTACTCACTACTCTACTCACTACTCTACTCACTACTCTACTCACTACTCACTACTCTACTCACTACTCACTACTCTACTCACTACTCTGCACTCACTACTCACTACTCTGCACTCACTACTCACTACTCTGCACTCACTACTCACTACTCTGCACACTACTCTGCACACTACTCTACTCACTACTCTACTCACTACTCTACTCACTACTCTACTCACTACTCTACTCACTACTCTACTCACTACTCACTACTCTGCACTCACTACTCACTACTCTACTCACTACTCTACTCACTACTCTACTCACTACTCTACTCACTACTCTACTCACTACTCACTACTCTGCACTCACTACTCACTACTCTGCTCACTACTCACTACTCTGCTCACTACTCACTACTCTGCTCACTACTCTCCACTCACTACTCTACTCACTACTCTACTCACTACTCTACTCACTACTCTACTCACTACTCACTACTCTACTCACTACTCTACTCACTACTCACTACTCTACTCACTACTCACCTCACTACTCTACTCACTACTCACTACTCTACTCTACTCACTACTCTACTCACTACTCACCTCACTACTCTACTCACTACTCACTACTCTACTCTACTCACTACTCTACTCACTACTCTGCACTCACTACTCACTACTCAACACACTACTCTACTCACTACTCTACTCACTACTCTACTCACTACTCTACTCACCTCACTACTCTACTCACTACTCACCTCACTACTCTACTCACTACTCATCTCACTACTCTACTCACTACTCTGCTCCCTACTCACTACTCACTACTCTGCACTCACTACTCACTACTCTACTCACTACTCTACTCACTACTCACTACTCTGCACTCACTACTCACTACTCTACTCACTACTCTACTCACTACTCACTACTCTGCACTCACTACTCACTACTCTACTCACTACTCACTACTCTACTCACTACTCTACTCACTACTCACTACTCTACTCACTACTCTGCACTAACTACTCACTACTCTACTCACTACTCTGCACTCACTACTCACTACTCTGCACTCACTACTCACTACTCTGCACTCACTACTCACTACTCTACTCACTACTCACTACTCACTACTCACTACTCACTACTCTACTCACTACTCTACTCACTACTCTACTCACTACTCTACTCACTACTCTTCACTCACTACTCACTACTCTGCACTCACTACTCACTACTCTACTCACTACTCTACTCACTACTCTACTCACTACTCACTACTGCACTCACTACTCACTACTCTGCACTCACTACTCACTACTCTACTCACTACTCACTACTCTGCACTCACTACTCACTACTCTACTCACTACTCACTACTCTGCACTCACTACTCACTACTCTACACATTACTCTACTCACTACTCTACACACTACTCTACTCACTACTCTACTCACTACTCTACTCACTGCTCTACTCACTACTCACTACTGCACTCACTACTCACTACTCTGCACTCACTACTCACTACTCTACTCACTACTCTACTCACTACTCTACTCACTACTCACTACTCTGCACTCACTACTCACTACTCTGCACTCACTACTCACTACTCTACTCACTACTCACTACTCTGCACTCATTACTCACTACTCTACACACTACTCTACTCACTACTCTACTCACTACTCTACTCACTACTCACCTCACTACTCTACTCACTACTCTACTCACTACTCTACTCACTACTCACTACTCTGCACTCACTACTCACTACTCTGCACTCACTACTCACTACTCTGCACTCACTACTCACTACTCTACACACTACTCTACTCACTACTCTACTCACTACTCACCTCACTACTCTACTCACTACTCTACTCACTACTCTACTCACTACTCTACTCACTACTCACTACTCTGCACTCACTACTCACTACTCTGCACTCACTACTCACTACTCTACTCACTACTCACTACTCTGCACTCACTACACACTACTCTACACACTACTCTACTCACTACTGGATGGATGGATGGATGGATGGGTTTTTATATAGCGCAATATCACCGCCAGGTCTCAAAGCGCTTTGCATTGGGAACCCGTCCTGGTTTTTCCCTGTGAGATAGCCCCTTACTGGGTATCCCCAAGGTGAAAGCCAGGCATCCCGCCGCGGGGGGCCGTAGTGGAGATTAAGCAAGCTATTGCCCAGAGTTGCAGAGTGTAAACCTGTGATTCGAGTAGGCACCGAAGCGAGAATTACCGAGTCCGTGGACATTTTGGGCTCAAGACCCTGCCGCGTCGGGAATTGAACCCTGGTCCCGGGTCTGATCTCAGCGTCCGGGTCTGCCTCCTCTAACCAGTGAGCCACACTTCTCCACTACTCTACTCACTACTCTACTCACTACTCACCTCACTACTCTACTCACTACTCTACTCTCTACTCTACTCACTACTCACTACTCACTACTCTACTCACTACTCTACTCACTACTCTACTCACTACTCACTACTCTGCACTCACTACTCACTACTCTACTCACGACTCTACTCACTACTCTACTCACTACTCTACTCACTACTGCACTCACTACTCACTACTCTGCACTCACTACTCACTACTCTACTCTACTCACTACTCTACTCACTACTCTACTCACTACTCTACTCACTACTCACTACTCTGCACTCACTACTCACTACTCTACTCACTGCTCTACTCACTACTCACTGCTCTACTCACTACTCACTACTCTGCACTCACTACTCACTACTCTGCACTCACTACTCACTACTCTGCACTCTACCCACTACTCTACTCACGACTCACTACTCTACTCACTACTCACTACTCTGCACTCACTACTCACTACTCTACTCACTACTCTACTCACTACTCTACTCACTACTCTACTCACTACTCACTACTCACTACTCACTACTCACTACTCTGCACTCACTACTCACTACTCTACTCACTACTCTACTCACTACTCTACTCACTACTCTACTCACTACTGCACTCACTACTCACTACTCTGCACTCATCACTCACTACTCTGCACTCACTACTCACTACTCTGCACTCTACTCACTACTCTACTCACTACTCACTACTCTACTCACTACTCACTACTCTGCACTCACTACTCACTACTCTACTCACTACTCTACTCACTACTCTACTCACTACTCACTACTCACTACTCTACTCACTACTCACTACTCTACTCACTACTCACTACTCTACTCACTACTCAACTCACTACTCACTACTCTACTCACTACTCACTACTCTACTCACTACTCTACTCACTACTCTACTCACTACTCACTACTCACTACTCTACTCACTACTCACTTCTCCTCTCCCTACTCTGCACTCCCTACTCTGCACTCCCTACTCTGCCCTCCCTACTCTGCCCTCCCTACTCTGCCCTCCCTACTCTGCCCTCCCTACTCTGCCCTCCCTACTCTGCCCTCCCTACTCTGCCTGAAGCAAGTCTCTAATGATAGGACACTGAATGATAGTACAATGAGTGATCTGGTACAACGGCAGTAGGAATCTGGTAACCGGACTGTGAGAGTAAATGTGAGGCTCCCAGTGAGAGGAAAGCGAGGTGGAGTGTTTTTTTATGAAAGGGTGGAGAGAGTGAGTCATGGTGACGAGACAGGGAGCGAGTGAGAAATCTGGCAATAGCTGGGAAGATGCAAGGGATCTGGTAAGAGGATAACGAGAGCTACTGCACGGGGTCTGTTATGAGGGCAGTAAATTAAAGTGATCTTCTATTTTGACATTAAAAGTTTGAGTTCGGGTGAGTGGGCACTTTGTTTGTTTTTTTACTTTCAGCTGTGCTGCATAGCAGCCAGGCTGCTGTACAACATGGCTAAACATATCCCTGACAAAACCAACAGATTTTGTATAGGAGAGTCCTATTTGCTTTGCCAATGCTTGTTTAGCCTACCTCGGTCAAAGAGCAGGCGCGGGTTTGCCGGCGCGCACACAGAGCTCAAGGGAAAAAAAACACAGCAGTGCACACGCTCCCAGCACCATCTGCCTTCAATTACCGGCACCTCGGACAGCTGGTAATTGAGGATTTATGTATTCTTCTGCGCGTGTCCGAACACTTTATGCAGGAAGTGGACATTGAAAAAATTCCAAAGCCCTATGGCGTGCTGCCTTACTTAAACACAGCCTTGCCTGGACCAATTACCATTCACATGGAAGAATACCACACGCAAAAACCGCGCGCTTTCTGGAATGCGGCAGCCCACAGCCCTTTCTGAACTTTTTTTTTTTATAACATTAGAGCTCGGAAGCCCCGCCCCACTTCGTGTGACGTAGGCCCGAGCCCTAAAAATACACATATGCTAGAAAATGGGCAGTAGCCCAAGCCCCTGCATTATATAAAAATCATGTAGGATGGGATGAGGATTCTCCTCACCATAAAATTCTGTTAAAAAATCAAACTACTACACAGAGGCAGTATCCTGTTAAGCAAGAAGCTAAAAAACAAGTCAAGGAGATCTTAGATCAACTTGAATACCAGGGGGTGATTGAAACATGCACCTCACAAATGAACAATCCTTTGTTTCCTCTCTCCAAACCAGACGAGTCATATCGTCTAGTATTGGACTACAGACACCTAAACTCTCGTTGCAAAACATTTGCAGTACAAAATTCACACAGTGCAGCACTAATGAATAACATTGTGCGCAAAAAACATAAAACAACATTAGATATTTCAAATGGTTTCTTCTGTCAAAACATTGCACCAGAAAGCAGGTATTTGATCGCTTTCTCCAGTATGGGGGCACAGAGGCAATTTTGTCGCCTCCCCCAGGGATTCACGAACAGCTGAGGATTATTTTCAGCCAGGGTAACAGAGTTACTACAAATGTATGATGATGAGGCGTTATCTATGTCGATGACATCTATCTTACAGACAATGACCTGGAGACACACTTGAAAAGAGTGAACACCATTATACTTGGGTTCGCATCTGAAGGGTATAAATTCAACTTTAAAAAATCACAAATTGCCCTCCTCACTGTCCTATTTTTAGGATATGAATTATCAAATGAAGGCAAAAGCCTAGCAGACAACTTCTTAGAGAAGTGTGCAGTACTGCAAGCTCCAAAAACACTGCAAACTTACAATAAATTCTAGGTTTCCTGAATTTTGGAAGAACTTACATTCTAAACTACGCAGAAAGGGTTAAACCTCTCTACGAATTATTAAAACCTGATTTCAAACCAATTAATTGGACTCAGAAACACACAGAAATTTTACGATCATTACAAACAGACATGTTAACTAAAACAAAACTGCAAACACGCGCAAACGAACGCAACCTTGTAATCCGAGTCATCCCAGGAAGATGCGGATTCATGTACCTGACCTCTAATGAGGGAGAAACGGTACCAATAGCTTATAAATCACACTTGTACACACAAGCTGAAATGAAATTCAGTTCTACTGAAAAAATTCTAACTGCGGTTCAAACTGCTATAGCAAAAGAAAGAGCCATAGCTCAAGGAAAGAGCATATCTGTTTTAACAGCAGTATCATCCCTGGAGGCAGTAACAAGACCGAGCATTCCAAATGCTATGGCAATAGATCCAGAATGAATTGAATGGGTTAATTCTCTTGCTGCAACAGACGTGATACACGCATTTGATCCCAAAATGAAAAAACTAGAACATCCAGAATACGAACATGAATGTCCTCTGTCGATCGAAATTCTGCCTCTCGAACAGTACGCCTGTGTAATCTACACAGACGCATCTGCACAACACTACGTTGTGGATAAACAAGTTTACAATGCGGCATGCGCAATTGTTAAAGGTCGCTGGCGCATAGGTAAATTCAGACCAATGGTCACTAAAACTGAATCACTCAGAAACTGTACAGCTCAGCGAGCTGAACTAAAAGCTTTAAAGATGGCGATTGAGAATGCCGATCGCGAATTCCCCACACTAATAGTGTGCGACTCGCATTCCTGCGTCCAGTCTTACAATGATTTCATGCAGACCTGGATTGAAAACGGTTACAAAGATGAGACAGGTGTCACAATAAAGCATAAAAACTATGGGAACAAGTAGTTCTTTTACAGAAAGAACTACGAAAGACTCACGTGATACATAGGCAGAGTCTTCAGCGTGATGGCGATCACGTTGCAGGGAATTCATTGGCTAACAAAGCCACAACAGCAGCTGTTCAAACGGCCCCCTTAGCTACAAAAAAGCATTCTAAAAAACAAATAGATGGAGAAACCATGCTGGCAGTAAAAGCCTCATTAGAAGGCGACTATGCGGCATTACCTCTAAATTATCCACTCACTAATAAGTACATAATTGATGCAAACTCCGTTCCTTTTGCTCGAATCCCTGGAGTGGGGGACAGAGTAATTCCAAACACGAACCGGAGGGCTTACTTGATTCAAGAAGCACACAAGGGAATGGGTCTGAGGCACCAAGAGATCTTGAAATCTCTAATAGAATTACAATCAAAATACTGGTGGCTGGGGATGAGCGTGCATGTTTATAACTTTGCATTAAATTGTCAGGACTGCAACAGAAATCGCAGTTGTGTATCGGACCAGATACCAGGTCAGACACCTCTATTAGATAGCATTAGGCTATCTACACGCAGACATCCACATGGAAAGAAGCAATCCCATAATAATTAAGATTAGATTAACTTAAGATGTAGACACCAGGGCTCGGCTGACGCCAGAACTGTTATAAAAGATTTGCGAGTCTTTATCGGCACATACGCAATTGGCATGCTACATTCTGACCAGGGTCCTGCGTTTAGCTCTCGAGATTACAAAGAGGCCATGGCCAGCTTGGGCATTGCATTGCGGTACTCTAGTCCATTCCATCCTGAGGGAAATGCGGTAGTGCAGAGAAAAAAATGTGACATAAAGCAATCTATAACAGCGAGGGTACTAGGTTCGGGTGATGGGTGAGTCAAACATCTAATAAGTGTCCAACGTAGTCTTAATAATCTGCCAAGACATTCTCTGGGTGGAATCACTCCGTATGAACTTTTGTTTGGTACAAGAATGATAATCAAAGACCTCAATAGTCAGACTTCAGTGGTGGAACAAAAAACCTTTGATATCAAAGATCGTTTGGTTGTTTTACAGGACTTAAACGAAACAAGAAGAAGTCTAAGTAACACAAAGCTAAAGCCAACGGCCACTGAAGAAAAAACACCAGTCCCAGCAAGACCTGTCTGGATTCCAAAGATTGGGGATCTGATCAGAGAAAAGATCGCAGTGAAAAAAGAATTTGGGCCTTCTTACAGAAAAACAGTACCTGTCTTAGCAATCAGCGCAACAAGATCAGTAGTACTACCGCCCCTTTCTGGTAAAAAGGAGAACAGAGTTGTATCAATCGACCTGGTAAAACCACAATCATGTGGCCAATAATAAGTAGTAGGCCCAGTGGACTCCCAAGAAGTAGCAGAAGACCAAACCTTGCTACAATTCAAGAGGTTCAAACTGAGAGACTAATCACATTTGATAAACCTGCAGTAAATAAAGAAGGACTATGCAACAAAGCCATGGAACTTGTGCCTCTTGAAACCCAAATTGCAACAACAACTCGTCAAGAAATACCTGTCTACAATGATGTAGCCTCTGAATATACAAATACAAAGATTAATGAAAATCCGGAAGCAATTCCAACAATTGACAGGACTGCATCTGGCTACTTCATCAATTTCAATGACTTTTCTGAAAATTCAAGTGAACATGAAGAAAAGCCAGCAAATAAAACATTCAAAGACAAAATAACAGAACTCTTTCATCAACTTGGAGAAACATATCTGATTTCACCATGTAATGAATTGTGGAATGTTTTAGGCGTACTTTTCCTCCTACTCTTGCTCATTTTGGTTTTAAGCTTGGGAAGAATGATTGATGGAAAATACAGTACAATGGACACAGCAAGTCAGAACATCAACTTGGTTTTAAAGCCTCACAGATCTTCTCACAATGAAAAAAGAGAACTATCATCAGTGAACACCACAGCCATTCCTATACCTGGTGGTGTAGCATGGGACGCTACTGAATACGACATCTATTGCCCGGTTGAACTCTTGAAATATCCACATCAGTTCAAGGTTTCTTTAGGTGACTTTGTATCACCGAGCACTTTCTCTGACGATTGGGACTTTGAAAATATTAATAATATGAAGTCAGATTTAGAAATGTCAGCAAAATTTACAGAACATGATTATTTAGAAGGTTCATCAGATTATGAAGAAATCTATTGCTTTAATCATTATGGGCACCACTATTTGCATAAATCTGCTAATCCTAGAAATGTTTTTACTTTTAATCAATGGGAACATTGTCCGACACCGCCAAAAGGCAGCTCAAAAACATTCTATGAGAAATTTCAATACTTCTCAGGGTTTCATAACACTGATCCAGAAACGTTTTCTTTTAAAATTATGAATAAGACAGGAATGAAAAACATGTTGACAAATACTAAACTGATTTATTCTGCAAAATTTTATTAAAAATTGTCTACATTTGCTTTTGAATATTGGAAAAACAACATTGAGAAAAAAAACTGTCTGGGGTACAAAAGAATGGCAGGTACAAGGTTTGGAATCATTATTCAAAGCCTGCATGATCCCAGAACAAATTATGTTCCTGAATGATACCATTCAACAAACAACCTGTCTTGGCCTAGCCAGGATAAAGGACTTAAACAAACCGTCTATACCAAAGCCCATACCTGATAGTAATAGCACTACAGATGTGGAGATAGACGTATCCCATATTTTACACCAAAACAGAACTATCCTGATTGAAAAAAATGCTTGATCTGGCCCACAGACACTAATAACTGTCAAGATAGATTCCTGAACAAAACACAGGGGTTCAAACATAACAGGCCAGACCCAAGATATTCCCAGAGACAACATCCAGGGATAATAACAACATACAGTGTAGGAAAACTATGCCTCGAAAGGCTACAAAAATCCACACTACCTGAAATTAATCAACACTTGACCTTACTTAAAGAAGGTGCTGACTTGCGAGATTTCATACTGGGACCTCACAAACAGCGTCACAAACGTTTCATATACGCCGGTATATATGCTGCTTACAACGAAGCTTGGAAAGTAACGCAAATTGAAACTGCTGAAAAAATACGAGAAATTGATCGTATTAATTTGTAAAAAACACTGTCTGTAGTGGACAATGGGTTAATGACCCTGTCCTCCAGAATTTATTCACTGGACTGCATTGTATCATCTGATATTGATATAATAGAAGAGGATATGCTAATGTTACAACATGGCCAGTCCCAATTATGTTCTATTGTATAGTTAGGCTGGACGTTACAAAATCTCCGTTCAGGCTACGTGCCATGGCGTCTAATAAACACAACGTCATTGTTTTCTATCTTTAACCTTACAGATAAACAAATCTCTTTGGCATAAAGGGGCAGACTGTACGGTGCTGAGCATTGAAAAACTAGAAAGATTACCATTGACAATCTCCGAAAAACCTGTCATTGAATGGATAATACGTGGCACCATTACAATTCCGATAACGACTTTTCAGTTTCAATATTGCCAAAAGCACATACCAGCGGGCCTGTATGAAAGGTTGGGTAATGGGTACATCAAGTCAACCTGGAATTTACCTTACACACATAGATGTTGGAGTGGGGGGAAAAAGAGGTATTTCTTAGTGGTAACAACTGTAAAAATGTACTGAGCGGTACACTTCTGTGTCAAGGAATTAACTTGCATGGAGCCTGCGAAGGTTCATCAAATAACCTTTCATGCCATCTGCACGGCACCCCTGCTACACAAATAGAGCCTTTTTTAGACAACTTTCCAACGGCAGTTACATTATGATAAGTGACCGCAGCTGTCGTGGCATGATTCCAGGAACGGCCTATTTCGTGAGTGTTACATCCAGGGTCACTTGCTGTATGCAAGTATTGTATCCCAACAGCAAACCAGACAAGGAGGCAACAATATGGCCTTCGTTGAATATCTCTTCTATTCGAATTGATACTTTAAGCAGAATGAAGTCCATTCTTTTACAAACAGCTGTGCCTTTAACCTCGTCTAGAGAAACATATGATCTGCAAGTTGCAAGGACAGCAGCAGAGATACATGCATTATTATCGACAAATTGCCCCGTGCATTTTGTAGAAATGTTAAGTCAAATCTTAAACATGTCAGATACCAGTGGCATCGCACATGTATTTAAGACAATTTTTTCGGGACTGTTAGCACCCTTTGAAGCAGTCCTGAGCATCTTCCCGAATTTCATGCACTCTGTGTTCGGCGGCCTGCCTCTCATCTTGGGACTCGTAGCAGGAATCTTATTTTTGTTCCTTCTGCTCCGATATGGCAAGTCAAGTCACAGACAAAATTCAGGCTACAATGGAAGAAACGATACTACCTGGTTTCTTTCATTCAGACAAATCTGGCAAGATTGCATCCTACATGTTCTACGATGCCTGCTCTGCGGAGAAGAATGCGTGTTAGACGTCTGTCTCATACTCCCATCAGCAGTACCTATGGATATCGAAACTTTGCTTGGTTCGGTAACGGCTCATGCAACGTGTTGTCCCCAGCTGCTACCTATTCTGATGACGACATTCGTTGAGACCTCACCATTACGATTAGGTGGCGGTGAGGTACGAGATGAAAGCGGCACACAGGTACAATCTTCAGTGACCATTGCTGATCTAGACAATGATGACGGCAATGCATCACACATATGCACTATTTCTACTTTTTGGACATGGTCCAACTTTCCCCTACTGTCGTAGACGAATTCTTTGCCAGCCTATCTGAGTTAATGTTCTCTCCTAACAACGAGAATACCTTTTGAAAAACACGAGCACACAGCGTTCCCTGAACTCTGAATTCGGCCTTCAGTTTTGATAAACAGAACTTCTAAAAAACTCTGGAACTATTTTTTCCCCTGAGAGCGAAATTATATTTTTCCACATTCCCAAAATATTTGCTTTTTTGGCACATGATACTTTGCTTAAAGTAGAACTATTCTTAGAGAACAAGATTTCTATTTTTAGAAACTCTAGAGACAATATTTCTGACTTGGCCTCTAGCACATGTACAGTCTTGTATAAATATGGGATGAAATAGTCTCGACCTTCTCTTCTGTATCAAGAGCCATTTCATAAATGTAAATTTCGTGATTCATTCAGTCAAGATTACAATGTACTATGAATATATTATCTGAATGATACCACTACTTGAAAACGTACAGTATAATACTCATTATTCGTGTTTATAGCATTTCAAATGCATTTTATGTATTTTGGGGTGGGCTGGAAAACACATGCTTAGATATGTTTAAAATTGCTTAGTATTTAGTAATGATGGACATTATACGTGGAGTGGGTGTTGTAGACGAATCTAGGTCTCTAATTAAATATTCCCGATTTATGCCCTTATGTGGTTATATCAAATCATATCCTTATAAAGGCATAAGAATCATACCCATATTAAGTCATAGCCAATGCAGTCCAAATACGGCAAGGCTACTCTTATAGACTCCTAGAAAGCACAACGCGTTCTTAAACAAACCAAGCCTCCAGCAGCCTGGGAATTCCCCCTGCTTCCTTATTGATTTGTCCTAGAACTCCTGGAGTGCTGAAAGAACTGTGAGTTCTTAGTGACGTCTTATGTCCAACCTTAAACTCAAACTACAACTCCTTTACTTCTTCCCATGTACTAGGCTTAGGTTAGGTACACCGGGGTAGGCGTATCTTAGAAACACCAGTTGAGTACGTTTAGTCATCTTTTATCATTGTATGTATTTTATCCGTTTTAAGTATCATATGGCTTAGAAACCATATAAATGCTTTTACAGTATTATTTCATAATACTCCTTTTACTGTACGCACTTTACTTTATGACAATTATTGCAATTGTAGCAATTCACTTCTCTTGCATGAGAAAGAAGACTTCTCAATAAATACCCTCTTTTATTGAAAACGCCCCTCTCTCTGTTTCTCTGCACTTCTGGTGAAACTAAGCATGCACGATTGAATGAGTAAAATAGCTATCTATTGTTTCCGCGACTCTGGAGATATACTCCTTGTTCTAGGGGAGCAAAGTTGTCATGTTTATGCGGTTGTCAGAAACTAATCTCTTCTTGTGAATTCGAGAAAGCTTCTAGTGACCTCTGAGCTAGCTGGCATTCATAATTAAGTCTAACATATTCAATAGAGACCTAGTCAAC
The DNA here is from genome assembly GCF_964261635.1 of Lissotriton helveticus. Taxonomy (NCBI): domain Eukaryota; kingdom Metazoa; phylum Chordata; class Amphibia; order Caudata; family Salamandridae; genus Lissotriton; species Lissotriton helveticus. The sequence continues at coordinate 1,477,056,434 of NC_136069.1, forward strand.
CTCAGTCCTACGTCTAAACTATCGTTTATGTTATTCCAATGCGCAGAGCCTATTGGGAATATAGGAACTACACTAAACCATCAGACCATGTCCCCCACACACCTTTCCACCCAGCACCAAAAGCCTACCTGTAACTCTGCTTCCCTGACAGTGAGTGGGAATGTGCAATATGTCTGTCACTGATGACTGGTGCCTATTTGACCACCACTCCCAGCAGGGCTTAGTTGTCCAGACACCAGTCCAAAGTGTCAGCCATTTTGTAAGTACATTTCCACTCTCTATCAGGTAAGCATGCTTCCTGGGTGTCTGTTTGTACTGGATGGGAGGAGGAGTGTTTATACTGACTTCAACTCCCATCATGCCCTGTCGTCCACACACCTTGTCAGGCAGTCCGTACAGCACACCTGTAACTATGCAGTCCCTGAGGGTTCATGGAAAATGTACTGGGAATGGCTGACCCTGGGGCCTGGTGTTTGTGGCACTTGCCATTTGTAACACAAACAGACAATGTTCAGTAACCACATCGGATGAATAGTCATCTGTTCGTGGGCTTAACCGAGTCTGATTCCTAACAGAAATACTAATCTTCAGCGCATCCCCCAAGGCCACATCGGGCTTGTTTCCAGACGGTTTTCTCGGACTGATTGCGTTCTAAACGATTCAGAGGGATTTAACAAGCATTGCATTTTGATACGTCTTTCGGGCAGCTTGCAGTCGGGTCGTTCAGAAAGCATTCCAGAACCGATTCGGTAGGAATGCTTTCCTAACGAGATCATAATCGGCACCTTGGGGTACACGAGGAGAAATTTAAATTATCTATATTGTGTTGTTTTGAAGCATGATTTGCTCCAACATACCTTATAACAGGTGTACTTTGCATAGCAAGTGGGTGGTTTGTAAAAGTTTTTTTCCGGAACAAAGCAGATTTATTAAAAATTCAAGGGGTAACTAAGCATGCATGATTGACATGAAATTCACAATTCCGTACATCCATGTGTTATGTATCCATGTGCTTAAAGTAACATCACACATACAAATCTATACCTAATCCACACTTGGGAGTGTTTAAATGGAATGCTAAAGGAGATGTGAGTATAGCAGTGCAAAGCATATGAACATCCACACTGTAGAAAACATATAGTAAAGGCCCACATATGCAATGCTTTTACTGATTTCACCTGAATTGGCCAGGTGCAAGTGGGTGATAATGCAACATTGAAACAAAATAATCTATTATTGATTTAAAAAAATAGCATACCCCAGAGGGCTTGATTCAGAGTGCCCCCGTCAGATGTGACAATTATTGAATATGCGAAAATCCACCATTTATTGGGTGCTATAATTATTGCCTAATGTGACATCTTGGGGAATCAATTAAGTGGTGTAAGCAAAAGATTTGCATTTACATCCCCTCATGGAGGCACTCCGGAAAGTTCATAGAAATGACTCTATATGTTGGTTTCAAAGGATAAGTTTATTCCAAATGTGTTCCAAATTTATGGAGTATTTTACTTCCTTTCATCGGTTTGTAGATATTATCGACATATCGTTACAACGAAAACCATAAATCTCCAATGCATTTCGGGCTGTTCGCCCTTTATCAAGGAGAGGCTGAAAAAAGAAAGAAATAGAGCCCAGGTCAGGGTGAGGAGGTAGGGAAAGGTAAACGAGAAGGTCGATGTTGGCCGTTTAGGTGGTTAACAAGTGCCGATCAATATGGTGGGTTGATGAGGGATTTGGGGTAAATACGATGAAAGGTGAAATTACAGTGCCAAACGAAGAGTGAATCGATGAGTAAACATACGCGATAAAAACGTGTAAGTGCAAAAGTTAAATACCAAATAAAGACGTGAAAGGTATAGAAGCTAGCTGTGACGTCCAAAACGGACTGTGTGGAATTCGGTACTTACTGGGTGATACGCGCCGAGGCGGTCTGGAAAGATAACGCGACGGTCTGGTAACTCGGCATGGTGAATCGAGAGGTAAACTAAATAGGTGCAACATAGAAGGAGGACTAAAGGTTCGTGAATGGTGGCCATGTTGGAATGGGGAGGGAAAGAAACCGATGAGGGACTGAAGGGTCTAATAAAGGCTGGAAAATGAACAAAGGTTGAGTAAAGATTGAATAAAGGTTAAGGTTGAATAAAGAGCAATGCAGACAATAAACAGATGTAATTCACAAGTAACAACTATATTCTACACGATCATTTAATCCATTGGGCTTAAGAGTTTGCAGACGAAAGGTCCATTCAAGTTCTTTCTGTAGGAGCAGTTTGCGATTATCAATCCCTTCTCTTCGAGAGACACATTCAAGTACGATAAATTGCAGTTGTGCTATAGTGTGGTGGAATTCCTGGAAATGTGTAGCGATGTTGGATTTCTCTTGTTTCGTGCGTATGTTGGACTTATGTTCGTTTATTCGAACCTTGATCTTTCTTTCAGTTTTGCCAACATATAGTTTGCCACATGGGCATTTTAGGGCATAGATGAGGTTCATAGAGTCACATGTTGCGTTTACCCGTAGTTTGATAGAGTTGCCTTTCATTGGATGTTTGATTTGATTTCCTCTAATTAAGCAGTTGCAGTTGTTGCAGTTCTGGCATGGTTGGGTTCCTTTGAATTTTTGTTGAACTATTGGTGGTGAGGAAAGAATCTCTTTAATGTTTTTACCACGCGTGTAAGCGAACAACGGAGGCTTGTCGAAGATGTTCCGGAAATCTGGTTCTATTTGAAGAATGGGCCAATGATTAAGAATGATTTTTTTGAATTTATTGGTGGCTGTAGAGAACTTAGAAACAAGAACCATGCGTTTAGCAGGAGGTTTAATGTTTTTGACTAGACTATGTTGTCTAGTGATGTTGGCAACACGTGTTTCTGCTTCGTTGAGGATTGGTTTGGGGTACCCTCTATCTAAGAAACGTTGATACATTTCCTTGATGCGGTTGTTGTAAGTGTCTTGTTCGGAAACAATACGTTTAATGCGCAACATTTGTGAGTAGGGCAGGTGTTTTTTAAGAGACCCTTGGTGAAAACTCTGATAATGTAGTGTATTGTTGCGGTCGGTAGCTTTACGATGTAGGTCAGTGATTATTTTCTGATTGTGGATTTTAACCTGTACATCGAGGAAGGGGATTTCTGTACTGCTTGTCTGCCAAGTGAGGTAAATACGTGGATCCTTGGTGTTGAGGTCCGTAAGGGCTACATTAAGTTCTTCTTGTGAGTTCGCCCATAGGAAAAAAAGATCATCTATGTATCTTACATACATTTTGAGTTTGCCATGGAATTTGGGATTTTCATAGATGTAGGTTCTCTCAAAGTTTTCCATATAAATATTAGCGTAAGTTGGAGCCGCGCAGTTTCCCATGGCCATTCCTGTAAGCTGAAGGTACCATTTGTCGTTTTCTTGAAAATAGCTGTGATAAAGCGTATAGATCATCAATTCCATCAAGAATGTTTGCATTTTAGAGTCGATGTTGCTCTTGAGTAAGGCTTGTTCCACTGCTTCGATACCTCCCTGATGGGGTATGGAGGTGTATAGTGACCTGACGTCGGCTGTGCATAGGATCAGTGGTTCATCGTCAGTGATATCAACTGAAGCGAGTTTTTTGAGAAATTCAGTGGTATCTTTTAAGTAGCTTTGAGATTTAATGACCAAAGGTTGAAGATATCTGTCTAGATATTTACCAGTGGGTTCGTGGATAGATCCTTTTGTGGAGACAATAGGCCGAAAAGGTGGGTCGTGAAGGTTTTTGTGAATCTTAGGGCTCATGAAGATTTTTGGACTTCTGGGATGTTCTTTGCTTAAGTATTTTTTAGTGCGGTCTTCAATTCTCCCTGATTGGTGCGCTCGGTCAATGATGTTCACTAACGTCTCCTGAAATTCTTTGGTGGGATTATTATGAAGCTCCATGTAGGTATCCGGGTCTTGGATATGTTCCCATAGACGTTGTGTATACATGGTTGTGGAACACATTTGGAATAAACTTATCCTTTGAAACCAACATATAGAGTCATTTCTATGAACTTTCCGGAGTGCCTCCATGAGGGGATGTAAATGCAAATCTTTTGCTTACACCACTTAATTGATATTTCATGGTGTGTGACGGTCACACCACCCTCGAGCGCACCCTTCCAGAATAAAAATCAAATACACCGTTGATTAAAAGTGCGTTGCACCTACCACCAATTCATATTGTGAATCACATCTTGGGGAATAACATGCAAATTTGCTCCTTCTAGCACCAAAATCCGCATCTCCCATGTTAGTACTGGGGGCCTCATTTATGAGGCCTTGCGTCAGTTTTGCGCTTCCGATGCGTCACTTTTTGTGACACAGCGGCGGCGTAAAACATGCCTCCTGTTGCGCACTATTTACAAAGTGACGCATCTAAGCAGATGCATCACTTTGTAAACCCCTGCGCTACATTATACCTGCGTTAGGTATAATGTATGCAGAGGGGGCGTTCCGCCGCAAAAAGCCTCGTAATAGTGACGCAGTGAAATCTATGAGATTTCACTGCGTCACTTCTAGGACGTTGTTGCCTCAATATCTTGCGCCTGCCTCACAGCAGGCGTAAGACTGACGCAGGCCTTTTCACATGGGCTTGCCCCATGTGAAAGGACGCATTGCTGGAGTTGCGTCACTTTTGTGACATACCCCAGCAATGCGTGACTTTTGCGCTTGCAGATACGTCAGACATACTGACGCATCTGTAACTCCTTGCGACATAATGCGTCATACTGTAAATATGACGCATCATTGGTGTCGCAAGGAGGACGCAGTGAAAAGTGACGAATCGCTGTTTTCACGCAGCGATGCGTCACTTTTCATAAATGAGGCCTTAGGCCTTTTCCCCTGTTAAGTTCCGACACTTTTGTCAGCTGAAATGTATTGGACAGTGCGGACTTTATTGAATCCAGTAATTACTTAAATTGCGATCCCTGTCCTACAGTTATTTGTGAATACATTGGAATACAAGAGCCGCTTGTAGAAAGGACATAGAGGGAGCAAAAGTAGGGCGAGGGAGATATTCCCTTTCCTACCACCATTGTAGCATGCATAAATCATTCATGTGGAAAACGAGGGTAATGCTTGTTCTTGCTCATGCGCACCTTACAGGTGTTTTAAGTTGCCCATGTTTTCGTGAATCGAACGTTAGGAATCAGCCATTTCTTTCAGTGCCTGTGGCTTTCCCCTCAACTTTGTATACTGATAATCCAATGCGAAAACTGACTTAAAAATGGGTCAAAACTATTTCAATTGTATTTACTATCCGTAGCTTCCTCAATGTAAAGAATGCTCCCATGGACTTTAAAAATCAGTCTGCTGCAGTGAATGTATACAAGCTCTCCTTTTTCACCAGGGTAATAAACACAATTGTTGTTTGCTTGAAATGGAGAAGCAGAGACAGCTGCCCAACTATAAAACCTTGGTCAGGAATGGCGGGTTTATTTACTGACAGTCATGGCAATGGACTGATCTCCGTGCAACATTTAACCATGAGTAAGCAGTCAAGTGCTGCCGACTCAAGCATGTGCCTGGCTGTACTGTTTTAGTATTTGCTCACCCACTGTGGCAGACGCTTATAGCTGTCAAGAACCAGCAGTGGTAGCCCTGATCCGAGGTAGCCAATAAAGCACTGTCAAAGGCTGGCAGATGTTTACTTGTGAATGATAACAATTCTTCACTTGAGAAGGTGCCACAAAAACAGCATGAAAGTCACCTCCGAAAATGACAACAAAAGTGGAGGTATGTGAAACAAGTGGAAACCGTTCACTGCATGAAATGTAATACTGAAGCATAGGATGAACTCACAGTCTGGTGGAACAGCAGGAATGCTTGGACACTTTTGCTACAAGTATAGGCGAATTACATTGCGTAAAAGTTTTCACTAATCGAAGGCAATCATAATGTCCTCTGCTTGGCCGGACTCCTGCTTGCTTAAATCTCACACATTCAGAAAACCAGGGGTCATATTATCAAGGCCCGGTGTTAAAATTATCGCTGTTTTATCGGCACGAAATTGCCGATAATACAGCGATAATGGGCCTGATAATACGCCCTTGTTAATTCCCATAGAAGCCCATGTTTTGGTGTTAACATCAAAAATGAAATGGGTCATGTTGTGATGCTGTTCTATCCCCAAGTAAACATTGTAAATTAATCACAATGTTATGCAGCATGCGCTTTAGCAGAGTGATTTCGTGTTACACCGATTTTACTATTAAAAGCTTTGTCTTGTTTTATGTGGATATTTCTCCTTCCTCCCCACACCTTAAAAGTACCTCATGTAGGGGGGCGTGGCTTGCGCGCCGCGACGTGATGGCGGCCCATGAGTAGCTCCGGGGCTTCGGTGGCTGTCGGGACGATTTAGGTCCCCTTCCAGTGCTGCCTACCAGTTCCAAAGTGGATTCTCGGAGGTCAGAAATTGCCAGGAATGGAATATGCCGCTTTCCGACATTTGGAGCATCAGGAGAGCTGTGTTTTGGCTTTTTGAGGAGTCCTGAGTCTCGGAGGCTGGGAGCGGCCGCCATTTTATGGTGTGACGACGCTCGGTTTCTCTCCCTCATGAGCCAGTGACGACTCCTTCCATATACAGGCACAAGTTGATTAAGGTGACTTTTTTTTCAGATATTTATTGCTGCCTATGACCCAGTTATCTTCTGTTTGCTGCATAACCACTCCAGAGTGCTGTGAATGTTTTTGACTTCTCTGCCAATATTAGCTGCTCCTTACTGGATTTTTGAACTACGCTTTTGACCTGCATGTCTCAAATGCTTCAGTGCTATTTTCTTCAATAACTATTTTTCTTCCTGCTTGTGTGCTGTGCCTACTTTACAGGCAGCGCTTTTTCTATCTTTTTTGGAGTCCCTACTGCGATTTAGTGCTCTTTTGATATTGGGATACCCAACCTCTTTTGCTTCTTCTCTGCTACTTTATCGCGGTGGCGGATATCTCTTATGGCTGATATCATGGGTCCCCCCTCTACTAATAAGGACTCTAAAGGTGCGCTTAAGAGGCTGAAGCAAACTTCTCCTACCCCAGAGTCCTCTCAGAAGGAGGCGAGCACTACTTTGAACACCATTTTGGCACGTCTTAATGCTGTTCATGATATTGCGCAATCCACTAAAACTAACACTGACTTGCTGCAGGTTGAAGTGGCGGCTATTAGAAATGATTTCAAAGCATTGTCTGTGCGTGTTTCGACTGCGGAGACACGGATTAGTGATGTAGAGGACTCTGCACGGCAGCATTCCAAACATTTTCAACAAATGGAACGCTCAATGGCGGCGTTGAGGAGGGATCTCATGGAGCAGGAAGACCTCAATCGTAGAAGTAACCTGCGTATTTTTGGCCTGCCTGAGGAAGTGGAGAAGTCGGCTCCTTCAATGGTTGATTTTTTACATCAGTGGCTTCCCTCTACGCTACAAATTTCCTTTCAAAGAGACTTTGAAATTGAACGGGCTCATCGAGTGCCAACGTTTAGGCCCAAGTCTTTCACACAACCGAGGGCGGTAATTTTTAAGCCACTGCGTCACCAACACTCGGAAAAAATTCTGGCACAAATGAGGAAGATTAAGACGGTGTCTTGGGAGGGTCATCGGATTTCTATTTCACAGGATTTTGCTAGAGATACAGTGATTCGTCGGTAAGGTTTTCTCAATATACGGAAGCGCCTGTCAGACATGAATATTCCTTTTTCTTTCGCTGGTCCCTCCAGATTTCGTATTACCTTCAAGGGGCGGTCGAGAATTTTTGATGAACCTACTGAGCTCTCTGCCTTTCTTGACAATCAGTCTGAAACTCAGATGGATTCCTCCTCTTCTCCGGATACCTCAGTCACTTGACTCTAATGCTTCTGGATTGTTTTGATAACCTTAATTCTTAATTGGCGTTGCTTCCAGTTTTTCTGGACATATGCTATTTATTCTTTGTTGGTTTGTCTCATTTCGTGTACTTTTGTACTTTATATATTTCCATTATTTCAGTGATCCGTTTGTGCAGGTGATTCTTCTTCTCTCTCATTTCGCTTCTTCTTCTTGCGTTGTTTGCTGCGTATATCTACTCGTTTGTTGGTAACTACGTGGCTTGCTTTTGTCTAGTCAGCTCTTTTATTTTTTTCTCATCTTTTATGATTTTTTATTCCCTCATTCTTTTCTGCTAGTCTAATGTTGTTAGTGTTGTCGGCTTGATGTTTTTATTTATTTATTTATTTATTTATTTATTTTCTCTTTGTGGTATTTTAGGTGCTGGTTGTTTCTTCGGTTTTCTCTTAGACCTTGGATATTTTGTCTCTCGTTGATTATATTTTTCCTGTTCGTATATTTACCCCTGTATTCTCTTTTACGTGACTTCCATGTCGTTTTTGAGTATAGTCTCTACACCTAAATGTATGTTTCGTTTTCCACTATTGGGAGTCTCTTTGTTGTTCTATATTTCTCGTACTTATTTATATATATATATATATATATATTTGGGGTTTTTTTGTATATAGGAGCTATTGTATAGTGTTTTTTTGCTTATTTATTAAGGGGGATTGTTTATGAGGGTTCTTTTTTCCTTCTACGCATAGCGTTATACCTTTTTCTCTTTTTGATAATGTTCTATTTATTCCTATTCCTACTTCATAGGAATTTATGATGTTCTTGTTACAGTATTTAGCATGATTCTATTTTGCCTAACTCATTAAGCATATTTAGTTTATACCATATGTCTATGCTTCTAGCAAATAGTAAACTGTTTTTCTCAGTAGGTAGTTCTTCATTTCTTAATATTCCTTGCTTGCATTTCTTCATAATGTTTTTTGTCTCAGTATGTAATGTGCTTTTTAGGCCTTTATTTACCTAACCTGGAGATGTCACGTTACCTTTTATCCTCCAATTTACGAGGTATTTAATATTACAGTGCATATTTTCTCTGCTTCTGTACCTTTTTGTATGTTCCCCTGGCTAATATGAGGTGGGTGGTCTTACTCTTCCATGGTTAGTTCCCAGGCGGCCCCACTGTTTGCCTCCTCCATGTCCCCCCTGGCATAATGGTGGTCCTTTCTAGACCTCCCCTTGTGGATCTTTCTCTTTTTCTCTTATCTCTCCTTTCTCTTCTTTCTTCTTTTCTTTTCCTTTCCTTTTCTTTTCTCTTGCTATCTTGTGCCTCTTGGATCTTCTGTGGGTGTGTTATTTATTTATTTATTTTAATTATTATTATTGTTGCCATTGTGATTGTTTCATTTGCAATATTTTTATGGTTGAATGATGCCTGGTTTGAATGTGGTTTCCCTTAATGTTAAGGGATTGAATCATCTGGTCAAGAGGGCTAAAATTCTAGATTATTGTAAATCTTTATCTGCGGACTTGGTTCTGTTGCAGGAGACGAAAGTTTCCCGTACAGAGGCTCTGTGGTTGGAGAAGGACTGGGTTCTGGCTGTGGCTTGTTCGATTGCCCTTGGCAAAAAGAATGGTGTGATAACACTTATATCTAGGAAGTCCCGGTTATCGATTCTTTCTACTGAACAGGATTCTGAAGGCCGATGGCTTCTATCTAAGCTATCTGATGGAGTTTCAGATCTTTATGCTATGAATATTTACGCGCCGAACAATGATGATCCTGTTTTTTGGCAAAAGATTATTAAAGTACTTGCCCTCACACAACACAATGGCAATCTAATAGTTGGTGGTGATTTTAACTTGCCTTTAGACCCCATCTTGGATAGAAACTCTGCTTTTACCTTTCGTCCCCCTTGATCCCACAAGCAATTGTTAAATATGTGCTCTTCTGCTAATCTTCAAGATGTCTGGCGTCTTCATAACCCTACGGGTAGGGAATTTTCCTCCTTCTCTTCTCCTCATTCTAGCTTTTCTCGTATTGATTATCTCTTAGTACATTCGTCTTTAGTGCAATCCTCGTCTTCACCGTACATTCATCCTATTTTTGTCTCAGACCATGCGGCGGTTCCTTTTTCTTTGTCAAGTTTTGCTCCTAGGAAAAAAGCATTCTTCTTGGAAATTGAATACGAAGATTTTGCATGAAGCTTCTCAGGTTCAGGCCATACAATCGGAAATTGAGCAGTTCTTTTCTGAAAATGAAGGTTCCGTTAGCTCCCCAGTGGTCTTATGGGATGCATTTAAATGTACGCTTTGGGGCCAAATCATTAAAATTATGGCGAAGAGAAGTGCTGATATTAAGAAGGAACTTACTGTGTTATCAGACAGTATTAAACATCATGAACGTCTTTTTCGAAGATCTAGAGATAAACAATGGTTGCAATCTATTAAAAACCAGAAATATTCTTATAGTTCTATTGTTACTAAGAGGGCGCATATTGGGGTTCAGGCCCAGAAATCGAGACGACTTCTTTTGAAAAATCTGGCAGGTAGGATTCTAGCGACCACATTAAAGTTTCAAGAGTCTAGTTCTAGGTCCTCTCAAATTTCTTCTATTACTGATAGTACTGGGAGTAAGAAATTTCAATCTAAAGAGATTCTTGAGGTCTTTCGTGATTTTTATAATACCTTATATACCCCAACTAATCAGACGTCTTTTGAGGATTGTCAGGAGTTCTTAAAATCTATTCCTCTTAAATCTGTATCAATAGAAGATGGGGAGAAATTGGGTACCCCGATTACACATAATGAGATTATCCAGGCAATTCAATCTACTCGATCTGGCAAGGGCCCTGGTCCGGATGGTTTTCCCATTTTGTTCTATAAAACTTTTCTTCCCTCTATGGTTCCTCGCCTCAAGGATGTCTTTGACTTATTTATTCAACAGAGTGCGGTCTCGGGAACGGCGGCGGATGCTACCATTGTAGTAATCCCAAAAGAAGGGAAGGATCCTTCTGATCCTAAAAATTTTCGTCCTATATCCCTCCTTAATATGGAGGCTAAAATCTTTGCTAAGATTCTGGCTAAGAGGTTGGAATCTTATATTCCCTCACTGGTCCATCCATCTCAGAAAGGTTTTGTCAAGGGTCGGCTTGCTAGGGATAATATCCGTACCTTTTCCCATATTTTAGGTACAGCCAAACGCTCCACACTTCCGGCCGCAGCCTTAGCCTTAGACGCCGGAAAGGCTTTTGATAAGGTCTCTTGGCCTTTTCTTCATGCTGTCCTTCGGGCACATAACCTTGGGGATTCTTTTATTAACATGGTGATGTCCCTTTATGCCCACCCTAGGGGGAATATCAGAGTTAATGGTGGTACTTCAGACTTTTTTAGTCTTCGCCAGGGTACTCGTCAGGGGTGTCCGCTATCCCCGCTCTTGTTTTTATTAGCTATTGATCCGCTCCTGAGATTAAATGATCTCAACCCAGCCATTAAGGGTTTTACTTTTGGCTCGCATTGCCTGAAAACAGCGGCATATGCGGATGAAGTCCTTATTTTTTCTGATGATATCGTTTCGGCTATCCCTGCGATTACCGATACTATTGCTCTTTTTTCTAGGGTCTCTGGGTATACTCTTAACAGAGACAAGACAGAGATGTTTCCTCTCAACGCGTATTGCTTCCCATCACATATGGGATCAGCGGGTTTTAAATGGCAATCAAAACATCTCAAATATTTGGGGATCTGGTTCCGCGGTACTCTTTATGATACTGTGGCTTATAATGAGGCTCAGACCCTAATTAAAGTACGGCGTCTTTTAGATACTTGGTCCCCTAAACATATTTCTTGGTGGGGGCGGGTACAAACCTGAAAAATGATGATCACCCCTATCATTAATTTTGTTTCTTCAATGCTCCCGGTGAAGTTGTCTTCTTCCTTTTTTCGGGAGATTGATTCTATTTCTTCTAAATTTCTCTGGAGTGATAAAAGGGCCCGAATCGCGTATAAGTCTTTACGGAAGCCTTACAATATGGGTGGATGTAATTTCCCAGACTGGGAGAAATACCAATTGGCTTTTTTAGCCTCTCAGGGAGCTTTGTGGTTTTCTTCACTCCCTGGTCACACACCTTCTTGGATGTTCATTGAGCAACATCTTTCTTCTCCTCTACCAGTCTCTTCCTTTTTAACCACGTCTACATTAGCTATTCCGTTTTCTCGTACTATCATATTAGATACTATTGCTGCTGTCAGAGCTGTTGACAAGAAAGTGGGTACTCCGATTCATAAATCAAGATGGTCTTCCTTGTGGCATAACCCTAGAATAAAGTTTATTATTGACCCTCCGTTAATACAATATTGGGCTTCCAAGGGAGTTACGTTGGTTCGTCATTTATACGACGCCAGTAATGACCCACTACCCTTCTCCTCCTTAGCTCACCAGTTCTCGCTCTCGAACTTAGATTTTTACACCTTCCTAAAAATTAAAGTTGCCCTCGCCAAAGTTCATTTGGTGCCCACCTCTCCCACTATTGCGTTATTCTCTTGGTGGCTCAAGGCTGGTCATATTGCTTCACGAATTTATAAATTTTTGTTATCAACTTCTTCTGACTCAGGTACTGTTGCTCAGCAGAAGTGGATACATCACTTTGATAAGGAACTTATTGACCATATCTCTCCGGAAACATGGCAGTTGATTGGTAAGCTCTCTCTTCGTGATAAAATTGCTCCTTCTTTGTTTCAATCTAAAAAAAATTCTGTTAATCTTCTTCATTGGACTCCCGTGCGATTGCATACTCTACACTTAAAAGATGATGATCTTTGTTGGAGCTGTGGCTTGTTGGCTGGGGATTATCCGCATATGTTTTTCCACTGCTCGCTTCTGCAACCCTTTTGGGATCTTATACATAAGCATCTTATGTTAATCTTTCAAATCAATTTCCAGCTTTCCTTGCCCATGATTTTGTTGGGGCCATTGGCTTCCCGTGTTCCTGTGCCATTGGATGCTGTAGATATGCAGTTATTGGATCTGTTATTGACGGTGGCTGTTAAGGTGATTCTTATGGAGTGGAAGTCTTTCTCTTCAGTATCATATCATACATGGTGGGCATGGGTCTCTTTCTTAAGAAGTGCACACACTTCTGTTGATGTGGCTCATCTATCTCCCGCTATTTCCAGTAATGTATGGAGAGCCTTAGACATATATATGGATTTGGCCTCAAAGGGGTTGGTTGACCAGTATCCCTTTATGTCGTCTACCTGATTGTTGTTTGTCCTTTTTGTGTATATGTAGCACCACAGTAGATACTTTCCTTTCCTCTCTTTCTTCTTCTTCTTGTTCATCTCTTTCTCCTTCTTTCTAGTTCTTGTTTCATTTTCTTCTCTCTATATTTCTTGCCTTTATGATAATGATACCTTTGAAGGTCTGTACGGTTCATTAATGTGATTCTGTTATTTTTACTCCATTTTTGATCTGAATATTAACTGCGATGTTCTAATTTATTATTTGATCGATTACTATAATGAACTTCTGTATTTCTTTTCTTTTCCTCCATCAATTGTATCATTATGTATTGTATTTTAATTATGTTTACCCTTTTAAAACTTTAATAAATTTATTGAACTAAAAAAAAAAGTACCTCGTGTATCCCATTATTTTACTACCTTTCGTTTATGAGTTTTGAGTTCGTGAATACAAACAATATACTCAAACTTGATGATCTGCAGTACCTAATCACAGAGCAACATGGAGGTTCACTAATAGGCACTACATAATCACACATCAGAGATAGAAATGGTTGCTATACTGGTGCAAGGCTTTTCAGAAGTCAATGCGAGAACTGGGGCCAAAACCCAATGCAGGGCCCACAAGATATTTCTTCCAATTAAGCCAGGTGTGAGAAGCTACGACAATTTCTAGTATTAAAACATGTGCTACAGGTAGGGATATGTATTAACCTAACACAATATATATTAACTTTATTATGTTCTGGTGTGTGCCAAGGCTTAGTGAGTAGAATGCTGTGGGGAAGCATAGAATATGGATCTCTGGTTGAGGGTGCAGTGCTAAGGTTCCATTTGAGGTGGCTGCTCCTATCTTGTGTGTACTTAATTAAACCACCATTGGATCCAGATCTCAATTACTACAGGATGGTATTGGAAAATGTGTACTCTGGGAACCTATAAGTGGGGTTCAATATGTGGAAGGGGAAAGAGGGTGTAGTTACATGTGACAGTCATGAAAACCAGAGTCTAGCAGTCAATATATTCATGTATTGTTTTAAATCTCCACCGCAAAGATACTGGCAAAAATTACAAATGTGACCGTAAATCTGTTCTGGTTTACTTAATCTAAAAGAGGGTGCATTTTAAAATATCTCATGGGGTTATCTTTGCGTGCCCAGCACGTTGTAGACAATAATATTAATGATAAAATCACTCTGGCAGTTGATGCACTTGCTGGAAAGGTCTGTGTTCTGCCTAGTTACAGTTTTGACTCATAAAGCTGCATAGAGTGTTACTGTGCCTGCGTCAAAGCACATACTGTAACATACAGATCCCAGAATAAAATTGTAAATATATAGGCAAAATGGGCTACTGCGTTTGACAAAGATATCCTATTGATACCTGCAGTTCATAAATTGCAATTCTTTTAATATAGCATGACCTGGCATCAAGGAGCTGCTTACAAACTGCAAGATATAGCTTTGAAACTTGATAGTTTTTTTTCTCAATCGATTGTTATTCCAAGGTTGTAAAGAAGCGTTCCTTTGAATAGTAACAAAGTCTAATTAATACAGAGAACCCCAACAACTGAATTACCTTTTAAATCCTGATCTTGTGAATCATTTCTTGTCTCCCTGTAATGTGTGGAACAGTAGTGTTATAAACGAATTAAATGAAATAAATGAATTAGTAAGTGCTATTGAAATTGTTATTTTTGTAACTACTCATACATTTAAGCATGCATTCAATATACTCACACTGCAGGCATATTTTTATATACAGGGGTTGAACAATGTCAAGAACCTTCCTCCAAATCATAGTTTCTCTTAAGTACTTGAAGTGAAGTGATAACAAGCTGTGTGCCTCTGTTTCCCACAATAGTAATGGGGAACAAGGTAAAAAACAAGTGTCGCTAGGGACCTGGGGTCATCAAGTATTTTATGCAAACAGTGGTCCCTAATATTAAAAAACAATGTAAATGGTAATCAATTTCTTCATTTAATGAAAAACAAAAAAAAGATAATGAATGAAGGGAGTCAGTAGAATTACAGGCACAGTGCTCTCTTCAGTGCAACACAAACATGTTAATAGGTTGATCCGTGTATGTATCAGGTAAATATGAACACAGCCCATTTGGTTCAAATGAAACAATAGATAAAGGGTCCGTGTTATAGTCCAACAACATTTCCATCCCCTAGCGAAATGTTGTATCATCACCAGGACTCTTAATAGTGGAGAGCCCAAAAGGGAGCTGACATAAGGGGATATACGCGACACAAAATTTCAAAATTTACATTATTTACAAAGGCTCCTGAAGACAGAATGTAGGTTCAGAAAAGAGCGGAACAATAGCCTAATGGTCTTGGAGTGCTCACCAAGGAAATGACCATATGGGTTGCGTTGGTATTTTGAATTACTTCCGGGTACACCTAAAGGCAGCAGGGGTAATGCCTGCAGGGTAAAAGAGGGAATTCTGAAGGAATGCCCAGGCATCAAAGAATGAGGTTTAGTTTAATATGTAAAATGCGGTACCTGGGGGGGGGGGGCATGGTCGTGGGGCCCTTCCTGAAACCTGGGGGCATGGCAGACTCCTCTCGGAGAAGAAGGCGAGAACAGGGAGCAAGTGGCCTGATAGGAACCAGGATATGGGAGCTGTGCATGCTAATTAATACCAAAACAAAAGGAAAGCCTTTTCAATAATATTGGGCTCCATTTCTCATCAAAGGACATGTAGGGGCTCAATGATTGTTACAGGGGCGAATACCCAATGGCTTTCAATGCAGAAGGTGAGGGACGTAGCCAAATGGCAATTGTGGATTGAGCTAAGTGGAAACAGAATGCTCTCTTTGGAACTGATGAACAATGTGAAGGAAAATCGAGGGACAACGTATTTCAAACAATCTCATGCTGAAAGTCACTTGACTGGCAAAAAGGGTATACGCTACCAGTAAGGGCTGAGGTGAGCTGCCCATGAGGGCGACCATTATGGAAACATGCCGATATACACTTAGACAGTGCCGGTATCAACAAAAACCTCACCAGAAGGCTGCAGACCATTCACAACTCTGCAACAAGAATCACTCTCAGCCTTCCATGCCAAACTAATGTCACGTCACACCTGAAGGAGACCCACTCACCATACACAAACAAGCACTATTCAAATTCCTCACTTTCAAGGTTTAACATGACACTGAACCAGCATACCGAATCAATTGGATCCATTTTCACATACCTTCCAGACACCTCTTCTGCATGCACACATCCCACACATAGTAAAAACCAGATCTGGCAGTCGGGCCTTCTCCTACATCACTCCTAAATTCTGAATGACAAGGGGATCCCCTCCTCACTTAGAGCCTCCTCACTGCTTGAATTCCGCAAGAAGCTGAAGACCTGGCTCTTCGAGTACTCCTACTAGGCACTAGGTTTTGCTAGACTCACACATGGAAGGCACTAGGATACCCTCTCGAGTAATAACAGTACTCTTAACAAATCTGCATGACATAAAATATACCATAGAGTATTCAATAGATGAAAGTGGAATGTAGGATAAAAAAAAGTCTTCAATATTTTGAGTAAAAAGGCTTACACTGAGTAGAGAAGATGCAAAGCAGAACATTCAGTGAGTGAAAAACTGAAATTAAAATAATATTCAGAAATAAGGTACTGCACACTGTTTTACAAAAATACGCACAAACACAAACTCTTTCTCACAGTAAAGTTGTGCAGTCCTCTTGAAGATTCAATTCAGTTATTATAGTGTTCATTTTCAAAGTCCATTTCAGTTCTTCATATTGAGAAATTGTTCCATATTTCCTCCTCTTGCTGGTGAGGAAATGACAGCGATAACCAGCCATCGAATGTCGTCATCAGTGTGCCTGTCTTATAAAGGGCTCTAAATGAGAGGCAGTGACGATCTTACATCTCAGATAACTCCATTGTTGGCATATGCAGCTTTGTATCTTCTGGGTGGTCTGTCCATATACAACCGATTACAGGGACAAAAGATGGCATACACCACATTATTCGTATTACAATTAGAGAAATGTCTTATGAGAATTTTGATGGTGCCAGTGGTGAATGTTTTGGTTTCAATGGTGAAGGGAAAGACACTGCAGCTGCCGCATTAATGATGTCCAGAAATAGGTGGAATTCTCCAGCAGTCAGACTACAAAGGTTGTTGACAGCGGTAAAGGCTTTTTTTAAGCAAACATTGGAGATTCCAGAGCAAGATCTCCTGCTTTCAGTACTTTTTAGAGCGTCAGCGAAAGACCTATTGTTGGCCGTATTTGGGAATGTAGACACGAGAGGGGCACAAGCGCAGATTTGACCTCGTGGGCGCACACGGCGCCGTGCCCCTCTCGTGCCTCATATTCCCGTGCGCACACAGCCAGCCCCCACACCCCTGCACACACACCACACAGGCACACGTACACACGCTGCCGCCCCCCCACCACACATACAAGCAGGCAGGCACACACACAGGTACAACACACGCAGGCACATACAAGCGCACCCCCCCCGGCTTACATACACACACAAACGCGCACACACACACTCCCAACCCCGCTCACCCGGCACACGCAGGGCTTCCATCACTGGGGGGGGCGGGCACCGTCAATGTGCCCCGACGCCCCCCCTCACCGGCTCCTCTCGTCCTGTCCCTCCGTGCCCAGACTCCGCAGCCCGCTCCGTTGTTTCTCTGCCTCTTCAGGACAGTTCGTGTGTGTCACGCCTCCCCTTTCTCCCGGCCGGAAATCCTATTTGCGTGTCAGGCCTCGTTTTCACTGCGCATTTTTTTTGTTTTGTTGCTGGCTTGTTTAAAACTGCGCTTGTTTAACATGTAGTCTATTCGGTCCTAAAATGAAAGGTGAATTGTTTTGAGCAGTATTCAATCTAATCTGTTCTTTCTCGTGTCTATATTTACTTAAACTTATATTTAGTCATGCCGTAAGAGTTACTTCACGCGTCTCAGAAATCAGATGTGAAAAGTATTGCTCTGTCTTGCATTTCGCTGTGCCAGACACATCTGCAGGTGATGATGTACTCTGCGGAGCAGCAGCATCTTTCTAGTCAACAGCAGGTGTTGTTCTAAGAACTCTCTATGAGTTACTGTGACACGCAGTGAGATCTGTGCTTGTCACGGGCCTGCCATGCTGCTCACGAATGGGCAGCGTGGGCTCCTAAAATAGAAACCAATCAACAGATTTGCACAGCTGTGACCATAAATGCTCTTAAGCAAAGTTTAAGGTCGATAATATTCAACCTCCAGCGGACAGAAGGCACTGTGATGCATCGAGGCGCTGTGATGCATCGAGGCGCTGTGATGCATCGAGGCGCGGCGGTGCATCGAGGCGCTGCGATGCATCGAGGCGCTGCGATGCTTCGAGGCGCTGTGATGCATCGAGGCGCTGTGATGCATCGAGGCGCTGCGGTGCATCGAGGCGCAGCGATGCATCGATGCGCTGTGATGCATCGATGCGCTGTGATGCATCGAGGCGCTGTGATGCATGGAAGTGCTGCAGTGCATAGGGGCGCTGTGATGCATCGAGGCGCCTCGGTCCATTGTTCATCGTCACCTCGCGGACCGACCACGCAGACCCCGGAGCGGCAGCCCAATTACTTATTGATTCCCATTCCGCCCTTATCGGCTGCTTGTCTTCTGAGATTGTTTCCAGAGTGTTCTCGGCGTGCATTAAGCCGCGGGGCCCCGATCCCTCCTTTAAACCGGCGTCGCTCAATCACGGGCCACAAGACGAGTGATCTTGGACAGACATCCCTCAGTCCACGCCGCTCGGAGCCAGCAAAGGTCACTGCGAGGCGGCCCCGGTGCTTAGCCCACGTCGCGTGCCGGTGTTTAACTCCCAGAGACCGCTGCTCCTGGAAGGTCGAGCCTTCAACATGACAGCCGGGCGCCTACGGGCCTTGTCAGGCAGTGACCAGTCAGGGCACTGCACTGGGCATCTCGGAGGTCAGGCCAGGCATTCCACGAACACTTGTATTACAGAAAAGCTTCCGAAACCCTTTAGAACCACATCTCAGTAACCAGGGGCGTAATTTATAGATTTTTGACCAGATTTACATTCTATTTATGTACCCTCTTTACAAGCATCAATCTGTGCAACCATTCAACAAATCCTTGTTCAAATATATTCTCTCAATGTTTCAAGCTTTATTACAAATGTAACAAAAAGATGTTAATATTTCACTTCTGTTCTTGGAATTTCGGCCCAATAAAATACATTGAACATAATCTTCACAAAAGTTTTTTACACAACTTTAAGCTATTGCCATTATAAATGACAATAACTTTTATTTAAGTATTAATTATTGAAAAAAATTAAAAGCCATTGTTATTTGTAATATCAATACATGTAAGTCACTTAAATACAACACATGTTGCATGCTATACATGTCACATTTGCGAAAGTTATAACTATTGGCATTGTAAATGACAAAGCTATTAATTTCGCTATTTTCAAAAACAAAACATAAATAAAAAATTTGTCATTTACAATACCAATAGCTCAAAATTTCCTAATGCGAGACCTATTGCATTGCAAATGCTTGTTATATATTTGGTGACCAAAGTTAATGCTGGTGCAAAAGTAGTCATACACACATTGGCTCTATTGTAATACGATTTCTCTGGGGCAGTACCGTGCTCCTTTAGTCGAGCGTTTAATCAGCAGCTTGGGTTGTTTTCTTCAGCAGTTTGCAATGAGTATTTCAGCTTCTGTAATGAAATCATTCCTTAATCTACAATAGAGCCTACTCCTTAGGAATTCGCTAAATACTGCAGTGAGTGTTTAAGATACAGAAGGTGGACTTATGAATGAGTAAAGATCCTATTGCTCTTGGTTGGCTTTTGAAAGAGAGTAATGTAAGGTTGACCTTTATCAGGCAGGCAACTAGAGCCAAATTTCGGGTAGGGGGGCTGAAAAAGATTTATGAGGGACTAATTCTTCCAGCCATAGGCAGAGTGGCTCTAAGCAGTGGTGAAAACACAAAAACGTTTCATTAACAAGTAAATGGTCTTTTAAAGACCTGTGAAGGACTCGGGTGCGGCTGCAATTAGACGGTCGCCAGCCCGCGAAGCTGTCTAAGCCCGGGCGGATACACACGACGGGGGGGGGGGGGCTGAAGCCCGTGAGTCCAATGGATGTTGCACGCCTAACCACTATTCACTCTGGCAGGCAATTCTAGAAACCGGGAAATCTGGTCTTTCCATAAAAACACAAGCAACTTCAATAAAATTTAAGCTGCGTGCACACAGGTTCATGTACACATGATTGGCCATTAATGTACAACAACCCATCAGAAAGTAAATATGATAACATCCATGGGCTACAAGAAATGGTATACTACGCACTCCATAATGCCATGGAGACAACAAAATGTCAAATTTGAAAGAATACATGGCCAATTTGATTTTAAGAGAAGAACACGACCGAACAAAAAAGTAAGGAAGCTGGTGAATGAATTACATTAGGAGAAACAACCCACAAGAGGGTATGAACACCATAATCCAAAACAAATCGGAATTTATATCATGGGTGATGTACAGGTTTGCAAACAGAATTCAGACAATCCTTTGTCACTTGCCAAACTACAGTGTGATAGATTCCAAGGTCAAAATTAGTATATTTGACTATGGTAATGACCTAAACAATTGTTTTTTGAATTAGAGATAGGATGGAGGAACCTGAGGGTTATTAACATTCTACCTATTCCACTCCTTGAATCTCAAGCAGTAGATAAAATTGCCTTCCAATGTTGAGCATGATGCATTCCAAGAGAAAACAGTTACATCTACCTAGTAGAGATATGAAAATCAGGTACATTTTAATGAAATAAAAGCTGACATATAGAGAGCCCTATGAAAGGCACTATGTATGTTTTCTCTCCTCCACCCTGTAAAAAAGAAAAAAAGCTTTCAAAAAGGGAATCCATGTTTCAAAACCCCGTTCAAAGGGCCACGGAACAACCAGGGGTTACGGGGTCCAACCGTGGGGGCTGAGGCATTTTACTCCTGCTTTCCTGGGGCACAACCTGCTATGGATGCTGAGCAACTGTACCAAGTAACCCTTCAGCACTTGGCTCTCACTGGTAGTGCAGGTCGAGCTGAACAAGGCTTCCTATGGGGAAGGTATTCACAGCGGGTGATCACAGGATCACAATTCAAAACTCACACAGCAGCAGCAATAAATGATTGTCTAGTCAAATGCTTGCTTTAGTGATAAAATACATTTGTATCTATGACTACAAAGTAAAATACAACATTCATAAAGAATACACAGAGATCCTTCAAGTCAGTGTTTCCTATGCGGATCCCTGAGTCCAAATTCTCTCAAGTTAACTCTGACTCTGTATAAAAGTAAAAAGTGTCCCAGTGCCGAAGTACTATCTGGCAAGCAAATCCCCCCGGGGCTGACTATCCAGAAATTTGTCTTACCCACTCAAGCAGGCTTCGAGCGACCAGAGCCTCTGAGAGTGCCCCCTCTGCGGGCACCAGAGCTGCAGTAGCAAACAGAGGTAAGTCTTTTGCTTGAGGCCCAGGTGGGCTGCACAGAACTGTGCTGATTTCCTCACATGCGGTCCTGCTGTGCGGTGACCCTCTACCACTGTTCAGGCCCACTAGGATCTCTCCTCCGATAACAATCTTGTCCAAGTTGGTCTTTTTTGCCTAGTCTTGGAGGCCCCCTCTGGCATTGGGTGTCACCATCCCCCCACTACACATGTGCTCTGACCCGATCGGCACAGTGGCTTTCTTCAGGGCAGCATTATCTGTCACATGGGGTTGCCGGCTCATCACCACACATGGACTATTTGTTGCTTGGCATAGCAATACTCTTCATGGCAGCCTAACCTGGCATACCAACCACACGAGCGATTACCTATTCGGTGCAGCAACAATTACAGCTCACTTCACGCTGGACCTCCTCTGGCAAACGAGGGTTGTTAACTTCACCTGCACATGGGCAATGACCCAAATGGTGCAGCAGTTAACTCTTCCCATTTCGCTATGGAGATCCACTGCTAGAAAATTGGTTTTCTTCCTGGCAAGGGTATGCACCTAGGCCAGGCCAGTATTCATAAATGGGGATACCCAGTACCTGAATACTATGACAACGAATGTCTAAGACTACTATCGGACAGACGCAATTACATGGTACTGCAACAAGACCCCACGGAGAGCCTTCGGATCAAAATCGGTGGGATGATAGAGGAAGGCGTAACACATGATTGGTTGAGCAAAAAGGAAGGAGAATTCCTAACACAGAAAAGACCACGCATCCCTTATTTTTACAGCATTCCTAAAATCCACAAGGACCTTAACCACCCGCCTGGCCGACCGATAGTCTCTGGCATCGGCTCGATTTTGGAACCTTTGTCGAAATTCGCCGACGCGTTTTTGAGACCCCTAGTACAATCAACCAGTACTTACTTAAAAGACACCAAGGCCGTTTTACAACTCCTACAAGATACAACTTTTGATCCAAATACACAGCTACTGCTTTCACTCGACGTGGAGAGCCTTTACACCAGCCTCCCTCATGATGAAACACTACTAATAATTGAGGAGGTGCTCTTCTCCACACCGTGGAAGTACCAAACTCCTCGAGGATTGGTTTTGGAATGCATCTCCTTGGCACTGCAAAAAAACTTTTTTCAGTATAAGACCACCATATACCAACAATGCCATGGGACCAGCATGGGAAGCACATTTGCTCCTAGCCTGGCTGGTCTCTATGTGCACCACCTTGAGACAAGCAAAATCCTACATGAACAGAATCCATACAGGTCTAAGATAAAATGCTGGAAGAGGTATATTGACGACATTCTGGTCATATGGGAAGGTGATCATCTGTCCGCAATGACTTTTTTGGAATGGCTCAATAACCAGAACGCTTTCTTGAATTTCACAATCACCATTTCAAACCAGTCCTTGGTGTTTCTGGACCTCAACATTTATGCGGAAGCAGGGATGTTAAAAACCACGACTCACTTCAAGCCAACCTCTAGAAACTGTTTATTGAGGTACGACAGTTTTCACCCCCGACATCTGCGTGAAAACTTGCCATATGGACAGTTTTTACGCCTAAGGCGTAATTGTACAGATTTGTGCCAATTTAAAAAACAGGCGGAAGATTTGAAAGAGAAACTCAAATCACGTGAATATCCGAACAGGATTATTAACAAAGCGTTCAAGAGGGCGAAAAACAATAACAGAGAGGCGTTATTGGAGGAACGAATCAAGGATCCTATTGAAAATAAACGACCCATCTGTATCACAACGTACAACACAGTGTCCAATGAGGTGTCCAAATTAGTTAACAGGCATTGGAGAATACTTACATGCGGCGAACTAAACCTGGAAAAACCGATGTTCGCACACCGCAGGGGGCGTAATCTCAAAGACATTTTGGTTAATACCCGACCGAAAACAACAATGGTACCCACACAACCAACAATGAGTATCCATGGACATTACCCATGCGGGAATTGCAGCAGCTGTCATCTCACCACGAAAAGTACCAGACTCAACTTCAGCAATGGCTCAACATGGGAACAAAGGAGGTTCACAAATTGTAATTCAAGGAATGTGATCTATCTTATAAAATGCCCATGCAATCTGGAATATGTGGGCATGACCACACGAGCCATGAAAACGCGAATGAATGAACATAAGAGTAATGTGCGTTGTAAAAAAAGTACTACTAAAATGGCTGCTCATTTCCTGACCTCCCAGCACTGCGTAAACGATCTAAAATGGACCATCATTGAACAGTTACCCTCTGATGTGGGCCTCTTTCAAAAGGAACAACGTTGGGTGTTCCGTCTGGGCACCCATCTGCATGGGCTTAACGATGACGTCCCATGGAGTCAATTGTCGGTATAAGGGTCCACTGAATAATGACTGTCCACTATAAACAATGATGTTCGGTGGGTTAGATATAATAGGACCACGTTTTCCAAGTATCTGAGACTCTGAAATCATACATATGGTCCATTGCACAGGCATATACTAATCTAACCGATCGTCCAGCCGTGGACCACAACCATGCCACCATAATCCTAATCATAGCACGCACACTGGAAAGATCAATGGTAGTCTGCTTATTAGGGCATTGCTTTTTCGACCCTGGATTCTATCAATCAGTATAATGCCAATAGTACGTCACACTAGTCTCTCCGTCCAGACCGTGATAAGATCGGGACTCTGCAGACCTCACACGCGCACTGTAGCCACGGAGCTTGGCGTGCGCACACGAGCTGCGCATGCGCGAAGCATAGACAACTTCGGAGTAAGCATGTACTTTAGATCAGTGGAAAGAGGTTGCGCATGCTCACAAACGACCAGCGGCACTCGCAGACACTGATCCCATGCTACCTCGCCTGCAACATACAGACGCCCTGTATGGCCACAGAGCGGAATACCCATACATGGGACGATCTTTGCTTCCGCCTAATTAACGAAATGGGTACGTGTATAAATGGTCGGAGTCTAATATAAACAGTAGGAAAAATCAAAGTAGCACTTATTTATCTCAATGAAATACTTGCATTCTAACAACGGCACCAATGTAGCTCAGCAGACAAAACACAAATCAATATACTCGGTGCATATTTATTTCGCACATCTGAGATTTGTGAATTATATAAATTTCAACCCAAATGGTCGATGATATTGCAATTAATGCATTGGCAAAATAAACTTAGAAACAACACATTTCTATATTTAAGTGAAATTCAAAAGTGTGTCAATGCGCTCACAGTGCATAGAGAAAGGGTATTGAGAAGGGATAGGTAAGTGGGGGTAAAGGTGGGGACCGGGTAAAGGTGGTGTGACTGAGTTAAAATCACAGTCAAGTATGAAAAAAGCCTTTACAGCCTATATACAGATCTAAAGGTTCCTAAAGCAGTCTCAAACATAGGTTCAGTAAGTCTCTGTTATTTGGTCCTATGTTTTGGAACAATGAAAAGTAACAATAGTCGACGTTTCGACCCCTGAAAGGTACGGGTGATTCAAAGTCTCAGGGTGGGGTCTTCATCAGGACGTAGGGGTTTAACAGGAGCGCTTCGCATGAGGCCCGTTTGGGCCTGTAGCCTGGGGACCTTCCAAGGTTCCTTTTTGTTGCGAGAAGTTGGGAGCTTGTCCTAAATTTGTTCAAAAATGAGGGATTCTGTTGTCCACAGGACCAGCCGGTCCGAGGTGGCACGTCGTGTGTCTCTTATTATTCGCAGCGCTAGTCCGTCTGTCTATTCTCCTCTCGCTGACAGCACCTCGGACCGGCTGGTCCTGTGGACAACAGAATCCCTCATTTTTGAACAAATTTAGGACAAGCTCCCAACTTCTCGCAACAAAAAGGAACCTTGGAAGGTCCCCAGGCTACAGGCCCAAACGGGCCTCATGCGAAGCGCTCCTGTTAAACCCCTACGTCCTGATGAAGACCCCACCCTGAGACTTTGAATCACCCGTACCTTTCAGGGGTCGAAACGTCGACTATTGTTACTTTTCATTGTTCCAAAACATAGGACCAAATAACAGAGACTTACTGAACCTATGTTTGAGACTGCTTTAGGAACCTTTAGATCTGTATATAGGCTGTAAAGGCTTTTTTCATACTTCACTGTGATTTTAACTCAGTCACACCACCTTTACCCGGTCCCCACCTTTACCCCCACTTACCTATCCCTTCTCAATACCCTTTCTCTATGCACTGTGAGCGCATTAACACACTTTTGAATTTCACTTAAATATAGAAATGTGTTGTTTCTAAGTTTATTTTGCCAATGCATTAATTGCAATATCATCGACCATTTGGGTTGAAATTTATATAATTCACAAATCTCAGATGTGCGAAATAAATATGCACCGAGTATATTGATTTGTGTTTTGTCTGCTGAGCTACATTGGTGCCGTTGTTAGAATGCAAGTATTTCATTGAGATAAATAAGTGCTACTTTGATTTTTCCTACTGTTTATATTAGACTCCGACCATTTATACACGTACCTGCTTAATTGACCTAGGTCAGGGAGTTCTTAGGGTCTACCCCGTTGTAACTCACCACTAATTAACGAAATGGGCTATAAATAAACGATCACCGCTACCTGTCTCCACATCAGCGGAGCAGCGTGCGGGGTAAGACGGTGACCAGAGCGTCCTGATCACCATTAGGCCACGAGAACCTGAAACCATCTAAATAAGTAAGTGCAACAGAATGAATTGTAAAAGCCTCATTCTTCACTGCAGATAGCCATTGATGCAACACCCCGACGTCCCATTTGCTCATGAAGCCAACAAATCAAGCTTCAGAAGTATGAAAGAACTTACAGTAAAAACCTAGTATCCTATGTGTTTTATGTTGTTTGTGTTGTGAGTCGTTTCAAAGCTTAATATAAGCAAAATGGTGAGGTTCCAGGTGACTGCACCTGCATGAACTACCCGCTACATGGGTAACCATTAGGTGACATATTTTGTCTTTTTGTCTTTCTACAGGTCATTGTGCCTCTAGCAGACCGCTGTAGGCACACTTAGCCGATTAAATTTTTTTTCACTTTTTATGTAAATACACTTTTTATGTAAAAGAAGACGTGAGTAGGGAAGGGAGTTTGTGCCCCTGTCCTGAAGAAGGAGCTTGTCTCCGAAACATGTCGACACAAAAAGCACACTAGAGGTCCTGTTCATCAATATAACAGGTCTGACCTCGCCCTGCACTTTCTTTTAACAGTACCAGCCAGAGCACAGAATAAAAAATGTTTCTTTTTCACTCTAGCGCCAGGTACTTTTTAACTTTCACCGCACACCCTACTCACTTATAAATATAACCCACACACTGGACACCACACATAGCCAACACCTGTAGTGCTCCCGCGTAGCCGTTGGTCGCAGCACGCCGCATCCCGATAGAGGGGTGCGAAGACCCCGATGATGAAGCATGACACCAAGGGGCCTGTTGGTGTGTGAGGGGTATTTTCACAAACAATGAGTGCTTCATTATCTATTTGATCACTCAACCTCCCCAGCACAAGTTGGATTTCTTTTGTTTATTCGTATATCATTGGAGCACAAATCCAACGATTGGCTCTACCTCCCCCCTGTGTTTTTGATATGATACCCAGTACCTGTCAGAACCTGGGGACTAATGCGTTAAACGTACAGTGGTTCTGCCACAACACACTTATCTGAATTAAAATTTCTTCAAATTTCTATACAATTAATGTAAAAAACAATTAATGTGAAAAACACACAATTATCTAAACACATGCCTTGCTTAAAAAGCACAAACAAATTGTGTTATTTTAAATATATCCAAAATGTATATGAAGAAATCATGTATATTTAGAGTACAGGATATATACACAAGGTCAAAGTGATAATTGGGAAGAGGGTTGTGAGATACATATATCACACTGAATTACAAAATAGGTACAAAACACAATTTACAACATTACATTCAAGGATAGAGTGAGAACATGTGTTAAATCTCATAGTGACCTAGAATTGCATTCTTTTAGTTTTGGTCATATTGGATTGTAATGCTTCTAGTTATGTGTTGACGTTTCGACCGTAGTATAAGTGCAAATTAAGAGCATCAAACACAGGTCTTCATCAGGACGAAGAGAGAAGGCTATCTTGTGTATAGCATATTGAACATTAGATTCTGATAGCTGTACAGAGTTCTTGTTAATTGCTATTTCCTGTAGCTTGTGAAAATCTTCATGGGCGTGCACTCAAACCCTATATGGTCATAAAACCATTGGCACACAAAGGTTGTCAAGGAGATAGGGGCACTCGGCCCACTAGTCACTGAATCCTATTATGAAAGAATCGTCACCTTGTGCTTGTTATTCCTGTAAAAAAGACAAGTGACATCACACTTCTCTCTGATCATATGAACCGTTGCACTGAGGGCTTGTCAGCAGCCACCACTGCGATGTTAAAGGTGCGGAATCCGACCGATGCGGTGACGGTCCCATCATAATTGTATATGCGGGATCGCCACACGCATGGCGGTCAGACCCAATCACCGCTACAGAGGCAGGCCATCGTAAGGAGCCCTAAAGTTCCTCCCAGCACACATAAACCAGTTCAGCTTGGCTCAGGCCAGGCTCACCACAGGATTTGGAGACAGCTTTGTGGAAGGCAGCCACAGTCGATTCAGGTGCAAGTGACAACTCCTCCCACTACTCTAAATGCAGCCAGGTCTACTCAGTCTGGCTATAAGTCACCCAGGAAAGGCTGGACATACCTCAAATGCAAGGTTTTCTGCATCTACTCATTAATGCGACATTGGATCTCAATTCATATTGATACTCTCCTTGGATTCTCCAACCCTGTAATGCCTGGGAAGGTTAGGACTTGGTGGAATCAATACTTCAAGAATTTAGAGCATCAAGGTTCTGTGCATCAAGAGCAGCTACTCCCACAGAATACCTTAAATGGACATTGCAAGAGTCAGCTCTTGCTCTCCTGACCCCTAGAACAACCTCAGAGTACATTTATAAGTTCTGGAGAGGGGTCAGAGAAGGGAAGGGTCAGAAAAGGGCTCCCTCCCCTAAACCTTCTACCCTGGTAACACATTTCAGTATATTGAAAAACAATCAGTAAAGCCTTGTGCATAATTGTTCGACTGTTATAATGTCTACTCATTGCTTTATGCATATATTGTTTGATAAAATTAATAATCCAGTGCAATGCGGAAAGCTATTAATCGCCTTTTGGACAAGTTCTCTGAGGTTTGATATAAGTCAAGTGGAAGCAGCACGTTTCACTAGGGAAAGAACCTCTCCGCATGCGAGAATTAATTCAGAGGAAAGTTTACATGATGTTTTTTATCATTGGGATGAGCTATATTTACGGATTTACACATTGTTTCCATAATGTTCTTCCTAGTATCACCACAGGTGATAATTGTTCATTTTCTTAGATTGCTTAACTTGGCACTTCATCATGCCTTTCACTACATTCCTACTAGAAAATTAATGTCTGGCAACCTCACAGCGGTTGTCTCTCCTTATCCCACTGAGACTCTTCACCCGACCACACCCTCCACACACACACCCTCCTTCAAAAAACGCACTGTTTTGTTTGTAGGACTGTGTTATTTGTACTTTGTCGTTTTCGCATTCTATGTTAACATTTTACTCATTTTGCAGAAGAAAGGAAATGTTCTGTGGGCCTAGCGTGTGCCGTTAAAAGGCCATAACAGGGAAAGCCATCTGACAGAATTCTGAGAGTGAGTAAATTGGAGGGATAATGAAGCTGTAAAGAATGATTGAGTAGGAATCATAAATTTATCTTTTTATATCATGTACACGGGTGTTAATTTCACGGCAGAACACAGGAGTCATTTATTGCGCTGGATTTATTGCGTTGCTGTGCTCAGAATGACACGATGGGTTTTAAATTCAAAACATTAAATTTTTTTTGCCCAGACTTGCTTTCAATTACAGCCAAATGGTTCTCAGCGAATCAATTTATCATTTAGATTAAAAATAGTTCCAGATGTTGCACATGTAATTCGTGTATGGTGATTTTAGGTGACCTCTTTTGACTTCAAAGACACCCAATTTAATGTTTTCACCTAATACCTCCCAGTCAATTACGGAAATGTTATTTTTTCCACTTGGTAATTTTTTTTTCTTTCAACAGTTTAAGATTGCACACATTTTCGAATAAAAGATAACAACACAAAGGAAGCAAAACTCAGGCTCACATCAGTGTAAATGTGTTTAAAGATTACCAGCGCGGCCATTTGATGTACAATTTGTAAAATTCCCATAGTCTATGTTAACTAGCAGCCCGTGGTCTTGTCTGCTCCTAGAGTTGCCCAAAATTGTTGTAATTCACACATTTCGCTCTGCGCAAAACCCTCCACCATGTGCAGTCAACCCTGTTAGGCACATTCTCTCCATCAGGCATAATTAGCTCATTGAGGAACAGACTTGTCAGGGCAGTCCCCAATATCAGCCAGTCACCCAGGAAGATAGAGTAAATCCCCATAAAGCTGAACCATCCCACCAAGGACAATAGTTACCATCAGGTAAAGTCACATCATTCTGCCCAGTTATTCCATCAAAAACAGCAATACGTATCAGTTGCACTTAGGATAATAACTCTCTCAGGTACAGTTATCGCCCTATCAGGAACATTCACCACCGATATGCACATTCTGCCATCAAGTATAATCACTAGTGTGCTATGAGGCACATATACCACACAAGACACTGTCAGATTATGGTGCACAGTCTCATCTAGTCAAAGGGAAATCCCTGGGGAGCACTCGTTATTCTTTCATACCACTATGGGCACACACACAAACCTGAATATAGATGGCCCATTAGCCGTACTATAGAGAAAATATATCAATTTCCACAACCAAATTGAATCGTTTACAATCTATTTTTAATAAAACCATATACATGAAAAATATAAGCGCTTGGACATCATACTTTAAAATTTCTACGCATTTCTTTTATAAAAACATATGGTAAAAGACAATTAATCACAATATTTCATCACAATGTGCAACTCAAAATTTGAAATTAAAGATAAAATAAAACACATAAAACATCTCAACAACTCATATATGAAAACGGTGAACAAAAGCCTAATAATATATAACCCCTAGTTTAACTGTGGCTACTTGGTCTATTTGCCACTACTTGTCTCTGGATCCAAAGGCTTACAATTTTTTACATCAGTTTAAACAACAGTAACAGTATTACATGTACATCAGTTGTTTACTGGGCCCTGGTTGGATTCTCTGTATGTACAAAAAATGCGTCGACGCGTTTCGCTGCAGAACAACTGATATATTGGCACCTTCTTCAGGACTTCTTTATTCGGGGTTTCTCACTTGAGTAAATGGTGACTGGCACCCTCTCTGCAGGTATATGAAGAGAAAAATGGGGTATCACTGGCTTGAAGTATATGTTATCAATCTCTCATAAGTCTGTTTTTTTTTTAAACAATAACACACTGTACAGTAGTATCTCTCACATGTGCCTATATTGGTGATACAGTTGTTCGAGTACATATGTAGTAACCCATTGGTAAAAACTCACTGGTTTCGATTATATATGCATAATGTGCCTTATATTCAGTTAACTCTATATTTCAGGCTTCGCATTAAAATAGCCTCTGTGGACATCTAATTTCCCTCCGAATCCATTTCGATGTGGAAATTATTTTGGGCGGGGTGTGGAACTCATACAGGACACTTTCATTCGATTCTCTGCATTCAGTACACACTCTTACCCCTTCTATATGGAGGAAGATCCAAATTAGTGCATCTATGGTGTTCAGTTAACTTCTTCACTGTCACATCTCACGGTCCCAATGGGGTATATCTGGGGACATTAATGTATATTAGGAATACTGATCTGTTGGTTAAGTCTCTGCTAGTAGATTATGGCTGATTGAACTATTTACCTCTCTTTCTTGAGAAGGGCTCCTTCTATTAGGTTCGCTTCTCCTGTTGTTCCAATTTTTTAAGTAGTTTGGCTGAATATCTATATGGGCAGAGAACAGCGATTTATTTTATAATCAGCCAAACTACTTCAAAAATTGGAAAGAGAGGTAAATAGTTCAATCAGCCATAATCTACTAGCAGAGACTTAACCAACAGATCAGTATTCCTAATATACATTAATGTCCCCAGATATACCCCATTGGGACCGTGAGATGTGACAGTGAAGAAGTTAACTGAACACCATAGATGCACTAATTTGGATCTTCCTCCATATAGAAGGGGTAAGAGTGTGTACTGAATGCATAGAATCGAATGAAAGTGTCCTGTATGAGTTCCACACCCCGCCCGAAATAATTTCCACATCAAAATGGATTCGGAGGGAAATTAGATGTCCACAGAGGCTATTGTAATGCGAAGCCTGAAATATAGAGTTAACTGAATATAAGGCACATTATGCATATATAATCGAAACCAGTGAGTTTTTACCAATGGGTTACTACATATGTACTCGAACAACTGTATCACCAATATAGGCACATGTGAGAGATACTACTGTACAGTGTGTTATTGTTTTAAAAAAAACCCGACTTATGAGAGATTGATAACATATACTTCAAGCCAGTGATACCTCATTTTTCTCTTCATATACCTGCAGAGAGGGTGCCAGTCACCATTTACTCAAGTGAGAAACCCCGAATAAAGAAGTCCTGAAGAAGGTGCCAATATATCAGTTGTTCTGCACCGAAACGCGTCGACGCATTTTTTGTACATACAGAGAATCCAACCAGGGCCCAGTAAACAACTGATGTACATGTAATACTGTTACTGTTGTTTAAACTGATGTAAAAAATTGTAAGCCTTTGGATCCAGAGACAAGTAGTGGCAAATAGACCAAGTAGCCACAGTTAAACTAGGGGTTATATATTATTAGGCTTTTGTTCACCGTTTTCATATATGAGTTGTTGAGATGTTTTATGTGTTTTATTTTATCTTTAATTTCAAATTTTGAGTTGCACATTGTGATGAAATATTGTGATTAATTGTCTTTTACCATATGTTTTTATAAAAGAAATGCGTAGAAATTTTAAAGTATGATGTCCAAGCGCTTATATTTTTCATGTATATGGTTTTATTAAAAATAGATTGTAAACGATTCAATTTGGTTGTGGAAATTGATATATTTTCTCTATAGTACGGCTAACGGGTCATCTATATTCAGGTTTGTGTGTGTGCCCATAGTGGTATGAAAGAATAACGAGTGCTCCCCAGGGATTTCCCTTTGACTTACTGTCTTTTGTACCCTGTTCCCTGGAGATGGGGGGTACCCTCTCTCTAGATACGCACAGTCTCATCTAACCAAATAGAGAATTTTCAAAACAAGGAATAGTCACAGTGATCCCATCCACCAGAGTAACCCCTAAAAACCACAGTTATCCCTTATTAAGCAGACTGAACGCATCCGTTGGTATAATCTTCTGATGCACATTGTTGCCAGCTCAAACACAGTGTTCCCCATCAATAAGTGGTACCTCACCAGTAACAGTCACTTTAGCAGTCACACTATCCATTAACAGTCATCTCAAACACAGTACAGCGAAGGCCAACACCAACCACCCCTTCACAATATTGACATATAGACCAGTCGTTGACTAACATGGCCCTAATTATTCATCTGGAACAATCACATCAAGTGCAGAGTTCATTAGGCATAAGCCTCAAAGATTGAACACAATCATCCAAGATCAAGCACAGCAACCCACATTCACACTAACCACATCATGCATTTACATACATCATGCACTATCTATCAATTAGGAACCAAACACTTAAAGCACAGTCAACAAACATCAGCCTCACATTCATCTCCCCAGATGCGGTTCGAAACCCTTGACTATGTCATCTGATGGAACACACTCACTGCTTCTGACTCATTCGATATACTAGGTACACTTTGTGTATGATCAGACACACTCATCTCAATTAAACACCTCCTAGCACTCTTCCCAGGGACTGCACAGACTTCAAATCTGGCATATTCACATTCATCAAAAACTGACACTCATATGACATGATGTGAAAGGTTTATCAGGAAACTAGGCAACCAGGGTGGAAGAAAAAGCTGAGAGAGGTAAAGAGAGAGAGCGCAAAAGGAGGGACAGTTATACAAGAGAAAAATACAGCAGTCTGAAAGGAAGAACAGGCTTTTTAATGGTCCAGGTTGGGTTTCAAAGAAAGCAATATACAATTACTTACCAAAGTATGAGTACAAAGCACCAGGTAATATGGGGAATTCTCCAGTGTGAAGAAGGGCATTGGTAGTTGGGGTGGATGGTGGCCCAGCCCAACTAATAATGTCTCTATTCTTGGTCAAGACTGATTTGTATATAGCTGGGTCTGAACTGAGGTGGCGAAGTGAGCTACAGAATGATGATGGATTCAACCCAGATCTGTGACTGGGGGTGAGTGTCTGAAAAGTTTCAGTTCTCCGTCCATCATCTCCTTGTGTTTGCTTTGTTTGCCCTAAGTTGGCAGGGTATGCCCAGACGTGGGTCCCTTGCTCACTTTGCCACTGGATTCAAGCTAGCCAGCTGATGCAGGGTGTTACCCAGAAACGGGTCCCAGGATGCTTGTTTGTGGTTTAGGGAAGACTTGGCTTGGCAGTGCAGGCTGGCCTCTTCCCAGGAGGCAAAGGGTCAAGACTGATTTGCATATAGCTGTGTTTGAACTGGGGTGGCGCAGTGGGCTAAAGAATGATGATTGATTCAACCTAGATCTGTGACTGGGGGTGAGTGTCTGAAAACTGTCAGCGCTCCGTCCATTATCTCCTTGTGTTTGCTTTGTTTGCCCTACGTTGGCTGGGTATGCCCAGACGTTGGTCTCTTGCTCACTTTACCACTGGATTCAAGCTAGCCTGGCTGATGAAGGGTGTTACCCAGAAACAGGTCCCATGATGCTTGTTTGTGGTTCAGGGAAGATCTGGCTTGGCAGTGCAGGCTGGCCTGTTCCCATGAGGCACAGGGTCAAGACTTATTTGCATAAAGCTGTGTCTGAACTGGGGTGGCAAAGTGAGCTAAAGAATGATGATGGATTCAACCCAGATCTATGACTGGGGGTGAGTGTCTGAAAACTGTCAGCGCTCCATCCATCATCTTCTTGTGTTTGCTTTGTTCGCCCTAAGTTGGCAGGGTATACCCAGTCCATCATCTCCTTGTGTTTGCTTTGGTCGCCTTAAGGTGGCAGGGCGTGCCCAGAAGTGGGCCCCTTGCTCAATTAGCCTGGCTGATGAGGGCTGTTAGCTTGAAATCGGTTACCAGGATGCTTGTTTCTGGTCCAGGGAAGACATGGCTTGGCAGTTCGGGCTGGACTCATCCCATGAGGCACAGGGTCAAGACTGATTTGCATATAGCTGTGTCTTAACTGGGGTGGTGAAGTGAGCTAAAGAACGATGATGGATTCAACCCTGATCTGTGACTGGGGGTGAGAGTCTGAAAGGTTTCAGCATTCCGCCCATCATCTACTTGTGTTTGCTTAGTTCAACCTATGTTGGCAGTGTATGCCCAGACATGGATCCCTTGCTCAATTTGCCACTGGATTCAAGCGAGCCTGGCTGATGAGATCTGTTAGGCCGAAACTGGTCCCAAGATGCTTGTTTCCAGTCCAGGGAAGACATGGCTTGGCATTTTGCGCTGAACTGTTCCCATGAGGCACAGAGTCAAGACTGATTTTCATATGACTGTGTCTGAACTGGGGTGCCGAAGTGAGCTAAAGAACGATGATGGATTCAACTCAGATCTGTGACTGGGGGTGAGTGTCTGAAAGGTTTCAAGCAACGCTCCGTCCATCATCTTCTTGTATTTGCTCTGCTATAGACAATCCCACAGTGTCCCACTCTGCCGAAATCCAACATTGCAGAACTGTTCTTCTCCTATACAGACTTCCTGTGACCACTGTAGCAGTGTGGCAAGGGAAATGAGTAACCCCTCCTCTGTGGTCATTGAAAACTGGTTCTGGACCAGCACCTTTTCAATGGGGAATTATGCTTGTCTGAGAAGAGGGACAAAGGAGGGGGCAGGTCCAGGTGTTAGCTACATCTGACTGTTGCAGGATAGGCATCCTTGAAGTTAATTAAGTTCTTTGGTACAGCCCAGATGGCCATCCTACCAGAGGAATAGAACACCTCCTCACACCCAACGCCTTTATCTCAAATCTGGGAACAAGTTCACAGCTCATCAAATGGTCTATTCAGTTCCTGGCTGACAGTTGGAAGCTCATGTAAATGGACTTCTAGAGGCTCCAGGCAGTGAAGAGTGACTTTCTAAAAGTACCTCTTGCAAAATATTTATTTCAAATCCAACTTTACCAGAGAATTGGACTTTCAATAAATATTTTTGGGAAATGTTCAAAAATGAATTTTGCAGCTGTTTCATAGGTGGAAATAACATCATTAAATGTAATATTGTATTCCAGTTCTTTCCTCTGGAACAGCTAACCCTACTAAAGTAAAAAAATCTTTTAGGGCCTTGTCCTATAAGAGCATGTATAACATTAAGCTTTTTGATTTCCAACTTTTAAATATCATGCATGCTGCCTTAAAAGCATTGCGGCGTAATTAGGGGTGACTAATAAATATGTTTTTGAAATATTCAAAAATGAATTTTGCAGCTGTTTCATAGGTGGAAATAACATCATTAAATGTAATATTGTGTTCCAGTTCTTTCCTCTGGAACAGCTAACCCTACCAAAGTAAAAAAATCTTTTAGGGCGTTGTCCTATAAGAGCATGTATAACATTACGCTTTTTGATTTTCAACTTTTAAATATCATGCACGCTGCCTTAAAAGCATTGCGGCGTAATTAGGGGTGACTAACTAATATTTAAAAGGAGTATTTAAGACTACTTAAATGGGTTACTTTAACAGGTCAAAATTTTGAGTATTAAAACTACACAGACAGACTACAAAGGTAGGCCTGCAGCCAGGTTTGCACTCTCACTATAGTGGGTAGCACAACTGGTGCTGCTGTCCACTAGTGACACTTGTCTTACAGGTCCTCAGTACACTTAGCACCATACACTGTGGACCTAAAGATAAGTTAAATTATGCCAATCAGGAATATAGCAAATAGCTCAGACACATATAATGGGACATGGTTAGCAGAGCTCCAGTGCACCGAGTCATAAAAACCAGCAGCATCAGTCCCAAATAATGGGGTGCTCATGACAAAAAGCAACTTTCCACATCTTTTTTTTTTTTAAGGTTTTGTAGAGCGCGTAGTAACCCTCGAGCATCCCAGCGCTAGAACCAGAACTCCGGGGTGGACAGAGTCGGGAGGGGTAGGGGGTTTAAGGGAAGAGAGAGGTCTTCAGTGCCTTCCTGAATTGGAGAAGATTAGGTTCAGTTCTCAGTCTCTGGGGAAGGTTGTTCCAGTGTTTGGCCGTGTGGACCGAGAAGCGACGTCCTCCGGTCCGGGCTTTTTTGACTCGGGACAGTAATGAAGTTCTCTCCGCTTGAACGGAGGGTCCTACTCGCATTGTAAGGGATGATGAGGTCCTTGAGGAGGGGTGGGCCTTTGTCATGAAGCGTTTTATGGGCCAGAAAAGGGCCTTGAAGACAACCCTTTCTCGGACTGGGAGCCAGTGCAGGAGCTTCAAGGCTGGCTTTGCCGAAGATCTGGCGGGGGTATCGGTGAGTAGGCGCGCTGCGGCGTTTTGAATTTTCTGCAGGGTGTTGAGTGTGGCTTCGGGGGTACCCAAGTAGATGGCGTTGCAGTAGTCAAGCCTTGCCAGAATTAGGCCCTGAATCAGCAGTTTCTTGGATGTGGCGGGGAGCAGGGGGAAGACCTTTCTGCAGGCCCTGAGGAGTCCGAAACAGATTCCTGCCGTTTTTTTGGCCTGTGACCTGAAGCTCAGGTCCTTTTCGAGCCATATGCCCAGGCTCTTGACCTCCTCCTTCGGTGTGGGGGGGTTACCTAGGCAGACGGGCCAGATGTCAGGTGGCAGGGAGGGCCCTTTATGTCCGAGCAGCAGAATCTCGGTCTTGGACCCATTCAGTTTCAGTGCTGAGGAGTTCATCCAGTTGTAGATTTCCGAGAGACAGCTGTGAAGGTCGGAAGGGGCTTGGTCCGGGTGTGAGAGGGTTACTACCAGCTGGGTATCGTCGGCGTAGTTGATGATTGAGACGCCGAACGGGTTGACCAGTTTCTCCAGCGGGGACATATACACGTTAAACAACGTTGGGCTAAGCAAAGAGCCCTGCGGTACTCCACAATGGAGGGGGATTGCGGGGGAGTGACTGTCATTCTCCCAGACTTGAAAGGAGCGTCCCTCTAGGAAGGAGTTTAGCCACTTCAAGGCCGTGCCCCTTACTCCGATGTCTCCCAGTCGTTGGATAAGGACGTGGTGGTTTACAGTGTCGAAGGCCGCACTGAGGTCCAGGAGGATCACTGCCACTGATCCTCCCGTGTCCAGAATGATTCTGGCCTTCTCCACTGCTGCCAGGAGGGCGGTGTCAGTGCCCTGACCTGGACGAAACCCTGTCTGGGAGGTCCCGAGTAAGTTGTTGCTCTCAAGGAATAGTGATAGTTTTTTATTCACTAGCTTCTCCGTGATCTTGCTGTTTCCTGGGAGGAGGGAGATAGGTCTGTAGTTGGCTAGGTCCAGGGGGTCCAGGGCGGGTTTCTTTAAAAGGCCTTTGACCACTGCTGTTTTCCAGCTAGGAGGGACTAGACCCTGCGAAAGGGAGAAGTTGATGAGGGACGTGAGGGGGGGGATGATGGTGCTGGACACCTTTTTCAGAAAACGGAGGGGGGCGGGGTCGCGAGGAGAGCCACTTTTAATTGTGACCAGCGTCGCGGTTACCTCCTCCGTGGACACAGGGCCGAAGGTGTCAAGACGGGGAGGAGTGCCATCCGGGGAGAGAGAGCCGTGAAGGGGAGATTTAGAAGGCTCCCCGCACGGGTTGTCAGCCGCGAGTGGGGGGAGGGCCGCGAGAATTTTTTGAATTTTCTCGTCGAAGAAGGTGGCGAGTTTAATACATTTGCTTTCCGCTGCTTTAGGGTCCAAAGGTTTTACTGGGGGGTCTGGGGTCTGGAGGAGTTCTTTAAGAACAGCAAAAGTTTCATGTGACGAGCAGGACGCATTTTTTAATTCTATCTTCGTAGAAAGCGCTTTTGGTGTTGAGGAGTTCCGTTTTATAGGTTTTTAGAGAGGCCCGGAATATGTTTTTCTTGTCTGCCGTTTTGTCTTTCCTCCATAGTCGTTCGTTCCTCTTGCACTCCTTTCGTAATGTATTTAATTCGGGGGTGTACCAAGGGGAAGGGTTAACTCTCTTGGTACGTTTGAGGGTGCTGGATTTCGGGAGGATGTCATCCAGAGATTGGGAGATCCATGTATTAACATCTTGCAATTGCTACCTTCACATATTTGGAAGGTAACTAGATCTGCTTTGTTTGATCTGCCTCCCTTGGTATGGTTTCCCCCAAACATTTTGCTTTCACTACTCCTATTTTGCTGACTTCATTTTTGTTGGCTCTGGGACGATTTACCACTGCTAACCAGTGCTAAAGGGGCTGAGATCCCTCCTGGATCATGGAAAAATTGGCTTACATCCAATTTACATATTTAATTTACTCTATGTCCCTAGTAAAGTGGTTTACCATATACCCAGGGCTGGTGAATTAAATGGTAGCATTGGACCTGCAGCACGTAATGTGCCACCCACTTAAGTAGCTCTTCAAAACTTGTCCTAGGCCTGCTTTTGTAGCCTCTGCGTGTGCAATTTTAAACTGCCATTTTGACCTGGCAAAATAAACCTTCTATCAAGCCTAAACCTTCCTTTTAATATATATGTCACTCAAAGGAGGCGGCCTTAAACAGGCCATAGAGTAGGGTGCTTTGTATTTGAAAATATTGGGCATTTGCTCTTACGTTTTACATGTCCTGGTAGTGAAAAACTATCAAACTTGTTTTTTACAATTGAAAGTCCTACCTTTTCCATAGGGGAACATTAGGTTACATAATTACATTTATTAAGTTATAATTTTTGTTGTGGAGCAGGTAGTAATGTCATTTTAGGTGCCTAAAACCCTGTTTGATATTCAAGTCAGATTTAAATTCACAGTGATAAAAGTGGAACTTTTAGAAAGTAGACATTTTCTTGATAATGCCATTTGGTGCCTGCAGGCAGGAAATTCAAGACACATTTGTTGGGAGAAGGCACAAGAACTTTCTTCCACTGAAAAGTGGGGACCATGTATAAAAATGGGACTTTCAGACCCAGTCTTCAGTACACTCCTGTACTTGTGGATACTACAGAGGAAATACATCCCTACTGTCAGATGACTACCCTGATGGTTGAGGCCTGCCCTGCTGTTTGAGAAGGAAGACTGGAAATGCACCCTTCATCCCAGGCTGAAGTGACTCCAAGGTTCTGGTGACTGACTTCCTGTTCAGAGGGACAGGGATACAACAAGCTCTAGAGGCCTTCAAGCACTTTCTTAGCTGACCTACTGTGTGGACCTGCCTGACCCTGCAAGTGGACCTGCATGAGCCCTGCTAGACTCTGCGGAGTACGCTCCTGATGCTCAAGAGGAGCCCCTCAAGTCCTGGACCCTTGATGTGCCATCAGTGGAGTTTCTCCTAAAAGAAAAGGAGAAATCCTGAAGTTTTTGCTCTTTGAGTCCACAAACAGGCCAGTTCATGCCAAACTCTTGCCCCTCACACTGACTACCAAGGTGAAACTCTGGTTCTTTGCACTATAATTATTACCAGCGACAACAGGCAACACAAGATCGCGTTACAACATCAACAAGTGTGAATCTCCAACAATGCCCATCCATTGCACCTGACAAGATCTTTGTGTGACTGTGACAACCATCCCCAATGCCCAGCCTGCTCTTCACGCTAAAGTGTTGGCTATCCACATTGCTCTCCTTGTCCTCCCGGTCACCTCCACGGCAAACATATAATTTCATGCTGCACTTTAAAAGGTAACTTTTACAGCAGGATTAACCTGCTGAAAAATGCTCTAAAAATGTATCTGACAAATGCTCCATTGCATTAAGCCTGAACCTGTGTTTTTCACCCGGTTTAGCACTACCAGAACACTGCAAGTGGTGCTGTGTGCTTTTAGGCGTTATACTTATTTTAAATCTTTGAAATTGCATTATCTTTATTTTTACTGATTGGATTTTTGCTGTTTTGGTGTCAAATAATATATTACATTTTACTATATTTTTCTAAATTGGTGTGGGATTTTTCTTGGAATGTTTTCACTTTATTACTCTTAGTGTGCTGCATGAATACTTTACACATTGCCTCTAAGTTAAGCCTGACTGTTTTTTGCCAGGATAACAGAGGATGAAGCTCAGGCTAATTTAGTTACTTTTTGTAATTCACCCTGACAAGGATTGTGGCTGTTGCTTGAGTAGGATTTCACCCCCCTAAACCTGCAACCCGATTTCTTACATGCTTTCTCCCGAGAATAAAACAGAGATGGCAAATGTTAGGATGAATAAAGGCCCCCTGCATGGCTCTCAAGTGTGGCGTCACAGCAGTGAAGCAAATGAGACCCAGAGCAGGGCTCTCTGGGGGAGGTTGCATGCCAAGAGCACCTCTCATTCTTAGAATATGGCATCAGTCACCTCCCTGGACAGTAGACGACTGACAATCATGTCAATAAAATGATAATAGTGCAGGGCAGACCTTTTTCCTGTAGCTTGTGTTGGGAGACAGCCTACAACTATATCATACATTTGAAATTGTTCTGTCAGTCCCTGTAGCAGGCCCTTCAACTATCCACAAGAGGAATGGATGCTCAAGTGTGTGTATTGCCTACATGTGTAGAATGCCAGCGGAGAGCAAGATATGCATGTAACTACAGTCACAGTGGGTTCCATTTTCTATCAGGCATACTCTGCATGGCAGCGAAGCCAGAGAGTTGAAAGAAGAGCCCAGGCAGCAAATGTACAATGTGAAGCTTCCGTCCAGAACATTTTAGAGATCTCTTTCAGTAGGTCAGAGAGTAGAGTGTTGCTGAAATTAAGAGAACACACAGATGGTAACTTTCAATGTAAAGGGTTCCCCCTGCCCCTTCCTGACCAATTGTCCCGTTAGAAAGGCCACCCAGCACATTTTAAATGGCAATTACTTGGGGTAGCCTAGCTTGCATTTGGGCTCGTTTTATGTTGCCCCTGAAAAGAGACTCCCAGCTCTTCCCTTTCTACCTGCTCAGATGGTCACAAGGACCATGGTTGTCCAGTCTGTTGGAATTCATGAAAAGGCAAACCTGCCTAGAACCGTGTTATAATTGAATGGCTGGAATACACATAGGTTGTCTGCAACTTGTGTATAAAGATGAGTCAAACTTTGAGACATAAACTATCTCTTTACATCCCAAGATTTTTGGGCCAGAAGCCGGGTATTCACATCATTTTGACTAGAAGATTTCGGCGAGGTCCAAGGATGAGATACTAATCACCAACTCCCATTGCCAAGTTTTAGAGCAGAAACCTGGGTAAACTCACTGAACGTCCAGGCAGGGTAGAATGCTTAAATCCTACTTCCAGAGAGAGTGCTACCTGATTGCTGAGGAGGGTCCATGGAGGCATACTTGCACTAAGCACATACTACTCAGAGGCAGGAGAGACTGTGAGGAACTCAGGTGAGTTGAAGAAATACCAACAACAGAGCACATGGCACTAGCTGCATCAAGAGACTGCGAGCCAGGTCTGGTGTCCTTAGTAGAGCTTGCAATGACACCTGTGGGTTGAGGTGTTCAGAAATTCTCTCCCAAGAATTCCTAACTGAGGATTAATTCCAAGAAATACAGAAGCATTGTAATAACCACTCAAATTTTAAAGAAAGCTCCAAGTGCCAAAGAGAAGCCCAAGGATGTCTGAAGAGTGGCAACATTGTGATCTGGGGTAGGCACCTACTTGTTTGGGAACAGGCGTTTGAGACTAGGCTCAAGGAACTCAAAAGCAGCTAGATGTCCGTGACCGCAAGCTCTGCAACCATCAGCTCACGTATGAATGACTTGGGTTAGTGCTGCTCTGTCTCACCTTAGGTAATGGGTGGAGTGCCAGTGTCAGGAATTGTGGTACTTCAAGGGTGATCCTTAATGGTGGACCATGCTAGGCAAACACCATTAAAGCAGAGGCAGCCGTACTGACATCTACGTACAGGGATGGTGCCTATGGAAGGACTTGGACTCTAACACCTGAACAGAGAAAGGTACTGCAACATTGCTCTGTGAAGGCAGGGCAAGTAGACAAGCGAGATCAGCCCAAATATTTTTGCTTGACTGCAAGTGACCACAGCAATAGACATTATCCCTGCAAGGCACTATAACATTACCCTGCCAATGATCAAGGTGAAATGAAACACTCCCTAAAAGACTACCCCATAAAATAGTAAAGGTATTGATCCCATTTTTTTGCTGAAAAGCCACCACCTGTTGAATTGTGTACAGTAACATATTTCTGGGTGGAAGATTTAAACTGCTAGTAAAGTGCAAAAAAGGGACACATGGTGATCCGTTGTGAGTCCAACTGTAAATTGAATCCCCTGCAACCAATGGTAAAAGGCTTTAATTGATACAGTCCGAGGCCAGTAACCCTTGACTGCCTGCGCACTCCTGAAAAAAGTTCCCACAGAAGATAAAGCAGCAATATATCTGTCAGTCAGTGTCAACTTCAGAGAGAAAAAGAATAACATGTAAAACAATCGTGCAGTAGATATAAACTTGCTAAGCATTGGCAATACTAATGATGTCTTGACAATCTTGCATTTTGTAATGTATTTGTTATGACATGCCAAGTCATGTCAAGTTATGTCATGTCATGTCATGGTGTAGCATGGTGTGGTAGGCTATGTTATGTTATGTGCTGGGATGCTATGGTATGCTACTCTATGTTATGTTATGTTATGTTATGTTATGTAGCTTTTAAAGGTGAATGCTTACCATCAAGGGTTTTTTAGAACTGAGAAGAATGTTACGCAAAACACAACTAGTCAGCCAATAACAATTTACTAGTACTTTGCCTAAAAGTAGAAATTCGTAGGCTTTATGAAATTTCATATAGTTGGGCTTTCCTTTTAGGGTTACAGACTTAACTGATCACAGCCTGGACAGAGAAGGCACATCTACAACTTCTTGCTTGCTTAAAACATTGCTGTTGCAAGGGCTAACTTTACTGAAATTAGTCTCTAGTCTGACCCAGCTAACTTTGTCTGATGTGAAGCCTATTTTGAGATGTCCAAGACGATGGTGGCTTACTCTGCACCTAGTTCTGTTAGCATTACATCTAAGTTGTTGTTCTCAAGACTAAAAGGTTAAAACTGTGCAAGGTCTGTCTGTTCTACCAATTTTTTTGTGTGGTGACAATTAGAGTCCTGGCAGAAATTCAGTAAGTCATTGATATTGGCTGAAAGATGTGTTTTACCACGGGGTGGGGGATAATAAGCAATGTGTCTATGATTTAAGGATGAAATGTATTGTTAATCTTTTGTATGAGAAAGTTGTGGAAGGCATTGCATGTGTTCACTGATTCTTTTTAGGTGGATCCAACACAGGAGTGGCCCAATGTTAAATGATTATGAACATGGACTTTATAGACAGTGCATTTTTCTGTTGAGAGTTTTCTTCTTATTGAGCTCAGGTTTTTCAGTTCGTCAGGTCTAGAATTAAATGAATGCTAAAAACAAATTCTTGCTGCAGGTGGGGAGTTAGATCTGTTGGAGTTCTTTACTTTACTAGTATAGCCTTTCCCGATGCAGTGTTTCTTGTGGCCAAGATCTGCATGCTTTCCTTAAGGGGTTTCTGAGTGAGTCCTAAAGTGAATGTACATTGTCTGTTGGTCTGGAGGTGATAGAAGCGAGTGATACAATTTTGAATGAGTTTGATGATGGTCTGTGTGAATGGCCTAGTGACCTGCGAAATCCAGTTGAACACAGTGAGGCAGTTGACGGTGAGTATTTGGTGATAACAAAGTCAAGGGTGTTGCTTTGGGCTGAGTGAAAGTTTAATTATGTGACACAATTTGCAAATGTGAATTTCGCATTAAACAATTTTGCATAATTATTAGCCATGCAAGTCTGGTTTATGGTTAAAATATCTTGATCAAGAGAAATTTTATGCTCAAATAATGGTCCTAAAATTCTTCAAAGTGACTTTTTTGTTTGGGGTATGCCCTCGCCTGACATTTTAACTCAAGAT
Source organism: Lissotriton helveticus (assembly GCF_964261635.1). NCBI lineage: Eukaryota > Metazoa > Chordata > Amphibia > Caudata > Salamandridae > Lissotriton > Lissotriton helveticus. The sequence continues at coordinate 1,477,101,174 of NC_136069.1, forward strand.
TCCAGCAATGCGCATTTTAATTAATTTTGCATAGTAGTACAAAACGTCACACAACTAACGTTCTAATTGCACACCAATACCTTCAAAAACCCTCTTTTTCCAATATGGTGGTAAAAGGTGTTTGGAGGCTGTATTCCTTTAACTTACCACCAGGGACATGTTTGTAAAAAATGTTTTGTTATCCGTAGATATTATATTGGTACATGCATGTAACAGTTTTGTATGGGAAAGGGTCTTCCACTTGTTGGACAGAGGATTATGGCAGTAAATATGCATTTTAGGTATGAAGCTTTTTGTAGTGCATGGCTAGAAATGTATGGCCCTTAAAAAATTGTGTAAGAAGAGATAAGAATGAATAAATCTGTGCTAACAAATTTAGGGCCCTTTTTAGGAAATGCATTTTTTGAGAGTTCACTTAAAATCATTAAGGAGGTGATTAAGATTTTGTTCGGAAAGCTTTCCGACCGAGATCGTCGGTTTAACATCCGACTGCCTAATTACAATTTAGGCAGTCAAAAGTGAAACTGGACGGTCATTCCGGCTGGCTTCTGACGGACTCAAGGAGCCCGTCAGACAGACTGGCCAGTAATCCGTATGGATGCCATTTCACGCGTCTGGATTAGGATGCTCGGTTTCCGGTAGGCTTTCCATGCCGGGCTTGTCAACATGGAAAGCCTGTCAAAATGTGAGTTTGGGGGCCCCTAGCAAGGCTCCTATCTGTGTGTGGCCTCTCGTTGGGGTCCGAGGGTGCACCTATGATGATCCACCGTTGATCCCTGCACCCCGAGTTGCCTTCCACGCAGTGTAGGGATGAACACAACCTCCCATTTCGCTATGTTAGTTTGCGCTATGGCTGATTTATGGCCATAACACATGCTCCAATAGGGAAATGGGAGCATGCATCAGAGTGCAATACTTCGCACTGATTTTTAGCACCGGGTGTTTGTCTCATGCTGTAAAATCAGCACAAATGGCACCATGCACAGTGTAAGCATGGGCGTAAAATCTGTTCCGCTCGTGGATTTACGGCAAATTCGCAATCCGCGAACTCTCGCGAACTTGCCGAAAATTCGTAAATCCGTGCGAAGCGGATTTTTTGCTTGGTCGCACTTGCCAACTAGAATACTATACAATTTCGCGGGAATAAACACTTGCGAACACGTAGATGCGGCGGGCAGCGACAATCTCGCAATTACGAGATTGAAAAATTCGCAATTTCGCACAAGAAAACCACCAGCAGGCAGCATAAACCTTGAAAATTATGATTTTTATCAGAATAACTCCTCAGGTTGACATTTGCCTGCACTTTTTTTTTGCAAGGAGTCCGTTTTGGGGGGGGGGGGGTCTGGGAGGAAGGAAGTGCCCCACAGTCTCCAACTTCCTGTTCCTGTCCAGCAGGCTCCTCCCAGTGCTTTCTTTGCTGGTCACTTTGATTTGGATCTTGACCTGGAAGGATTACTTTTTGTGGATGCTGCTAGATATTTGGATTTTTGCAAAACTGAAAGCACTCAGCAGGTGCAAAAGTTCAATCTTATTATTAGTAACCATTCCCTGTAGTGCCTGGAAGGATTACTTTTTGTGGATGCTGCTGGATATTTGGATTTTTGCTAAACTGAAAGCACTCAGCAGGTGCAAAAGTTAAATCTTATCATTAGTAACCATTCCCTGTAGTGCTTCCTGAGGGGCCCCTTCAGAGTTCAGTTGCCTACTTGCAACTATTCTATGACCCTGCTCTGACCCTCACAGCAGGCTCAGAGAACAGCTACAAGTATACAACAAAGGTCCTGTTAAAAAAATTACACTGCAACAGAAAGCAATTACAGATAAGGAAGCACCTGCCAGCCTGGAAGTTCAAATTCAGTGACACATTAATCAGCCCCTAATTCATTCATGTCAGTTGAGGGAGGGCAGGTGTGCTTTTCCCCCCATAATCTACAGTGATGAACTAGAGGGTGGCATGGGTGAGCCAGAGGGTGGCATGGGTGAGCCAGAGGGTGGCAGTGGTGAAACAGAGGGTGGCGGTGGTGAAACAGAGGGTGCTGTGATGAACCAGACGTAGAAACAACATGGTCGCGACCGTTGCTACCCGACAAGTAAGTTCGCGTTTGCGAACTGGTAAAAACCCCTCGCGAAATGGCAGAAACACTTGCGAACACAAAAAAAAAAGGAATCCGCAAAATTCGCGAGAGTTCGCGGATTTTGCGGATTGCGAATCCGTAAATACGCAATTTCGCGGATTGCCAATTCGCAAAATCCGCCCATGCTTAGCACAGTGCAAGGGGGCCCTGCTTCTTTCTGCTTCTCAAGTAGATGTTCTACTCGGGCAGCAGCTTCCTCAATATGAGCGGAAGGTTTCTCAATGTGAGCGGGAGCGACCTACCACGACTACCTGTGTTGAGAAATCTTACAGGCACGTGGTCTGGAGTATGATTTTTCTAGCTTGTGCTCATTAACTTAACATTGGTGAGCTGCACGAGAGAAAAAACTCCACTCTGCACCACTACATGGAATTTTTCAGAACACCACGCTGTACACGGAGCATGGAGTGGGGAAAAACTCTGCAAGGGGAGTGGAGTTTCAAGCACAGGGCTATAAATATATGAAAAGTATCCGGTATTTGTAACTCTATTTAGCAGTCATGGATTGACAATGGGCCTGTGTTTGACTCTAGAAAAGTTAGAAAATTAGTGCAGCATTTAATTTCTGCTTAGATGGGTATAGCATGAGACAGACAGGATTTCTCTTAAGACAGAGCTGTCAAGCTCAAAAGGTCGGATGAGATATGATACACTAAGGAAGGCATTGCACTGGGACCCTGCTTAAGACAGAATTAAGACAAACTTAAGACAAACTTAGGACAGACTTAAGACAGACTTAAGGCAGACTTAAGAAAAAATCCTAACTTTACTACTACTAAATGCCTTCTGTGAATACCAAAAGTAGTAATATTTGGATTTTGTCTTAAGCTAGTTCTCTGAATCGGGCCCACACAAACTAGACATGAGCTTGCAGGAGGTTCAATGGCATCTAAGTGCTCAATATCCCAGGATACATCTTTGACACTGAAGGAGGTGTAGCCCCGACCATTCGAGAAATATCGAATAGGATTTAATTGCATCACAAACACCATTCCTCTGTATTTATAAATTGAAAAAAATTATAATCAGAGATGAAGCTTTTTTTTCGAAAATGAAAGGCCAGCTTAAACTGATAAATAATAAGTATAGCAAAAAAGTTCCCTTAATAAATTATTACTGCACAGGTGTACAACCCCTTTGATGAGCTAATGCTTTCTCCAGATCCTAAAAATATAATAAAGAAATCACAAATTTTAGATCCAAACCATATTCGTACAAAAAGATACATATATGTCATAGATAAAGTGCCAAAGACCCGAAGTCACTCAAGCACAAAAGGAAGTCCATATCTTTCTACATTTTCATATTTTATTTTGGTAACTTATTACTCCGCTTAGCAGCCAGAAAATATATTCCGTTCCTCCTGCATTAACTATACTAAACTTTGGCACAACAAGTAGAGCTGTACTCTGCAGAGTTTCAGCCTGGGGCTTGGGAAGTTCCATCAACGCACAAAATAATCCACAATTGGTACCAGAGCCACTTTGTATTTCGGACAAAGGTCCTGTGCTCCTGCATTCATGAGCATCACTTGGACAAATCCTATTGGAGGTTTGAGGCAGAGCCTCCCAGCAGTGGTCAAAGTGAATGTGATGGGTGCCCACAAGAGCTGGATGTGACTTTAAAGCAGAAGTGCCAATTTAGGTCCAGGAAAACCAAATTGTAGTTTTGTCTCGCACTCACCACTGGCCTTTTCTTTGAGTGCAAGACCACAGTTGGAGTTAAAAAAAGAGCTGGTTTTGCACATGTTAAAGGATTTCGCTGTTAGTGTTCTGTGTGAGTAACCATACTCATGGTTGCGTGGTGTGGGCAGGTAGTAGTAGGCATTCCAAGGCTGGAATGCCCTGTTCATTTGCACATTCCCACCGGGGGCGTAACAAACACCCCCGTAGCCCCCACAGTGCGGGGGGCCCTAGTCTTCAGTATATGATGCTCTCCCCCCCTCAGCTCATCTTTAAAGATCTCTGAGAGGTTTGCTGTAAAGCAGCTGAAGTGTGCAGCATGCTCTGAGCTCCTCCCGCTGACCCAAGAGGGAAGAGAAACAAAGTAACAAGTTACATTGTTTCTCCTGAGTCAGAGCCAGGCCCTTAAAAATGATGGGGGCCCCAGAGAGAGCATTCCCCACAGGGTACAGCCTCTGAGAAGGGACGAGCTGAATGGGGAAGCAGAAGGTTTGCAGCTCCCTCCAGGAATAGACTCTGATCAGACGCATTGAAAGGTACACAATCAGGGGCCTATCAGTGGTGCGGCCAGTGCAGTGGCACCGGGGTTCAGGAGCGAGGGGGGGCATCTTGCCTGTGATGACAGCATTTATTTTACTTGTTGGCTCCTCAGATCAGTGTTTTTCCACTTCTCTGCCCTGTGCCAACCTCTCTGTTTCCACTCGCTGGAGACAAAGAAACTGGAGGGATAGGTAGAAAAATAAGCATTTGCAATGCAATAGGTCTCGCAAATGCGAGATTTTTAGCTATTGGTATTGTAAATGATAATGCCTTTTATTTACTTGTTTAAATAACAACAGATAAATAAAAGGCATTGTAATTTACAATACCAATAGGTTAAAGTTTAGAAAATACGAGACCTATTGCATTGCAAATGCTTTTTCTAGTTTGCGTTATTCTTTGCACAAATCAAATATTTGTCATTTGCATGCTTGCTCACTAGCGCACACTGCATGTACTACCTCCGGATATTTTTGTATTGACACACACAACACTGTATGCACGGCGTGCACACACCATCCCCAGTGAGCCATGTACTCACTCACTGCACACAAATAGTTTTACATTGGCACATACACCTTTCCCAGTGAGAGCTGTAGGTACCGAGTTTGGATAGGTTTACATTAACCATTTCAGTGCGGGGGCTATTCCGCCGCAGTGCTAAGGGGCGGGGGGGGGGGGCGCTGCGCTCCCGCGCTTGTGACGGAACCGCTCCGTCACGGCCCTCGGGTGAGCTGTGCTTATGACGGAACGGTTCCGTCACTGCCCCGCCCGCTCAATAGAACGCTCAGCGCAGGTGCGGAATTCGCGACGCGCAGGTGCGGCGAGCGGGCCGTGACGGAACTGTTCAGTCACCAGCACAGCCCACCCAAGGGGCGTGACGGAACGGTTCTGTCACAAGCGTGAGAGGGGTTAACTCACACAGCCCTGTATGCACTGCACTCAGATATGTTTACATTGCCATACACATCTTTCCTAGAGAGCTCCGTATGTCCTGTGTCTAGACAGTTTTACATTCACATGTCTTCTCTAGAGAACTCTGTATGATCTGTGACAAGAAAATGTTACGTTGACACACACAGCTTTCCTAGGGAGTGCTCTGCGTACCGTGAGAAGAATGTTTTATATTCGCACACTGTGTGTGTTGTGCCCAGAAAGTTTTAATTTCACACACAAGGCACTGTATTCACACACAAGGCACTATATTCACAAACAAGGCACTGTGTGTTGTGCCCAGATAGTTTTACTTTCACACACAGGGCACTGTATTCACACACAAGGCACTGTATTCACACACAAGGCACTGTATTCACAGTCAAGGCACTGTGTATTGTGTCCAGATAGTTTTGCATTGACATACAAGGTACTGCGTGTGCTGTGCCTATATATATTTACATTGGCATACACATCTTTCCTAGTGAGTGCAATTTGTACTGTGCCCCCATAGTACCATGTTGACAAGAAGCTGTCTCCTATTGAGTGTTGTATGTATTGCAACAAAATAATTTTTCATTGGCATACACATAGGTAAACTCTGTATATTCTGGGCCCAGATAGTTTCTCATTTACTTGCACTTGTCCTCTGATGTGAAGTGTGTACTTTTCCCAGAACATGTCTCATTGCCATGCACATGTCTTCTAGCAGGTGTAAAATTAACTGTGCCTAGATAGCTTCATAATGACATGCACACGTTTCTTCTGATTCTACTGTGCCCAAACAGTTTTTCATTGTCATGCACGTCCCCTACAATGTGTTTCCTGTTAACATGTATGTCACCTTGTGTGTGCAGTATGTCCTGTGCCCAGATTTTTTCACATTGGTGTGCACTTGTCTTCTGGTATGTGAAGGACTGCCCAAATTGCTTTACATTTGCACGCACGTCTCCACTGTCTAAGTGAGCTCTGAGTTTGAAGGTTTTCACCTTGGCATATCTACTTCTCCTAGTGTGTTGTAAGTTCCGTGCTCAAAGAGTTCCACATTGGCATGTATAGTGTGTTGTAGTGACTTGCTGGTCATATGTACTGCGCCAGCTAATTTCTCTTGCTGATCTCCTTTAATATCCTGTGCCCTCTCGATGGGCCCATGTCTGTTAGCGTTGCATGCCCAACACCATGCCACTTGAATTAACCCTGTGACACTGTGCAAATGTTTTACACAACATGTGATTCCTTTTGTGTGAGGAGTGTAACCCCCCTCCACCGGCTACATTTCTAGTTGAAGGACCTTAAAAGGAGAAGAGCAGGGGAGATTCGAAAAACGCTTTCTGACCACGACGAGTCGCAGCTGAAGCCTTGCGCCAGGGTTGGGGGGAAATGTACCTCTCGCTCCTTCAAGATTGTTTTATTTCTTGTGTGGTAGAGCAGAAGATCATCAGGTCAGCTACGTTGTATCAGTTGCAAGTACTCAACATGCAATTCATGATGGAAAGCTTTTCTAATGAATGCCATGGTGCCACCGCCATTTAGGGAGGAAGGGAAAGAACCGGGCAATGGCCAACCTGGTGCCCTGCATGAACAAGCATTTGTAATGCAATCGGTCTTGCATTTAAGCAAGACTTATTGCATTGCAAATGGTAGGCATCACAGACAAAGGGAGGGAGGGCGGGGGAGAAAGCACAGACAACGAGAGGGAGGGGGGAGAAGGCAGAGACAACGGGGGGGCAGAGGGAGGGGAGAAGGCACGGACAACGGGGGAAGCAAGCTAATGAGAAGAAGATAAATGGAAAGAATGAGAGTATGTGAAGCAGAGAGAGAGGGAAAGAGAGACGAAGGGTGAGGGAACTAAGAATAGAGGGAGAAAGTAAGAGAGAAGATACAGTGAGATCAAAAGAGAAGGCATGTTATGTGATCTGTTCATGAATTTGAATCTCAACTAGGCCAAGTCATAGTTTCATCTTTTTGAGGTTGGTAAATTTGTACAGTAATGCCTTTGAGACTTTTGAAATACAGAACAAAGAAACACATTATTTTAAGAGGTGCCTTGAGGTAAAGAGGGAAAGAGGGTTATCAGAGAGTTCTGCAGACCAAGGAGAGTGAAATAAGTTTACAGTGTTTGACAGTAACAGGGAAAATCTACGACCACAATCTGAGAAACCTTATGTTGAGGGACTATTAGACCAACAATGTTAAAATTTTAATATTTTGCCGACCCATTGATGCTTTATGGTTCAGATCTTTTTTTTTATCCAGGAACAAATACTCTTACCTAAATCCAAAGGCCGATTAGGTAGAACAGTGGGATAAAACAGTGGGAGAACAGAAGAAGGAGACAGATGGTGAGGAAGGGAGGATACCAGGGGGGACTGGGAAAGGCAGAAGAGGATGGATAAAATATCAGGGGTTGTCACCCAGGGAGCATCAACTCTCTCACCAGAATGAGCTCTTTCGCATCGTATTCAGTGTCAGCAGGCTGGGTCTTTTAGTGCGTCATACCCACTGTGGTCAGTCTTTGTCTTGCTGATCAGGCATGCCCCCTCAACCTGTAAGCTGGTGTACTCACAAGTAAAGAGGACTAGTAATTTCCCAAAGTTCATGTGCCAGAGATTGGATGCATGGACCCCTCATTTTGTCAAAGTGTAGCAACTTGTTCTGCAGGGAAGCAGTAAGCTTTTCCATCCCTGTGAGGTCCCACAGAATATGCAGCCAGTTAAAGTGAGACAACAATGTATCTCTGCCCCATTTGGCTTTGATGACAGAGCCAAAGCCATTATCATTGCCTTCTGTTCATTAGAGTGTAGAGGGTGTGTCGGGCATTGAGGAGTCTCAGTAGGATGTAGCTAAAAAGACAGACTATATCTGTTGCAAACATTTTGTTAATATCTTTCAGACCGCCTACCAGTAGCATTTGAGTTTGGGACAGAGCCAGAGGAGATGAGTCTGGGTGGCCGAAGTTGCGTTAACAGCCATTAGGACTGTTGAGTTTCCAATTCACCTTTTGGCTGGGGTGTAGTCCAATAGTGTGTAATCTTAAGCATTGCTTCTTTTGCCAAGGCACCGAATGAGAAGGTGTGCACTTTGTGGAGGATGTCAGTCTATTTCTTTATGATGAAGTGAAAGTCCAGCTCAGCCTCCAAGCTGCGGGGCTAGAATAGGTGCACAATTCCCATGTTTTGAATTGTGTACCCAGACCCGCCTTCTCCAGTATTTCTCACAGAAAAAAAGCCAGTGCACTTGATGGAAAGCATTGTCCCTATCAATTGACAGGAGAAGTGCTGAAACTCACTCTTTTGTGAACGTGTGTCTGTCTGTCAGTCTCCCAGATCACCTGGAAGAGAAAGCTGCACAGTGTGAAAGATTATGTTTGTGGCTGGTTCTCTTTGTCTTTATCGATTTAAAGAAATTTGGGGAAGACACGTTGGATTGTTTCTGCAGGACAGTAGATTGGAGGAAGAGGTTGGTCTTAGTTTTGGGCTGATGATCAATAAACCAGGAGTTGGGGAAACTAGTGAGTCTTGAGTAGCGGCATCACATGTTGGTAGGTTGGGTGTTGGCAGGAGGTCCTTGAGTTGTTCTCTTAACAGTAGCAGGTTGGATGGGTTGTGATGCTCTACAGGAAGTCTGTTTCAAGGGTTGTTGTTAAACATTAAATGGATCAGACCTCCGCGGAGTATTTGAAAGTGAGTTATTGGGAAGACGGTGTGTGGTTGGAACACAGCTTATTTTTTGGGGTGATTTTGTCCCTGATCGACAGTGGTGCTTATCAGTACATGGCTTTGTGAGGTAGTATCGTGGAAGGTAAAAAAAGAAGCAAGTGCGAGATGTAAGCATCTAGGAAATGCAACAGAGGATTGTTTAAATTAATCTTTTCAAGAATGGTAACAAACAGTTGCATGTGTTAACAACCTTAGCCCTGCCTGGTCTTTACAATTTATTATCATAGTGTGGACACCAATAAATTAGCAAAATTAAAAGGCAGCAGGAAGAGACTCCAAGACCAGGTTTACTAATGTCAAAGCTGATGGAAAATGTTGATACACGTACTCTGATCACAAGAAAAGTGTACATCCTCTTTAAGCCCATGTCCTGACCTAAATGATGCACCTCATGCATTATACCCTTTTTTACCTTTTCCTATGTGGGAATATGCCTGGGTCGTTTTGGGAGTTGTGCCAAAGTGGATGTCTCTATATGTGAGGTATTGACCTGCTGGGAGCTTTTTTTTGTTTGCATAAGAGTCCACAACAACATTTCTATGTCACTGTACAGAAAACAATAAGAATGCTGAATGTGTGATGTGATAAGGGAAGTGAAGGAGTTTGAACAAGGCTATTATACATGGTCCAAAACAGAAAGTGCTTGTGGTGGGTCAGAAGTAAGGATATGTCCACCACTACAGCAAATTCCTCTCCTCCATCTGTAGCCTTTTTGTATGTGTGGGAGTGTTTGTGCGTGTGTATGTAGATATATAAAGAGAGACATTTAAACATTATAATAGAACAACATTGATTTGCTACAAAAGGTAGTTGGACAATTTAAAGTGCGTGGCAAGTTGCTGTGTCTTTTTTTCAGTGTTATCACCCAATACATCAAGCAGCTGTGGTGGTGGGTACTACGAAAGCCAGGACAAATAACACTGGGTAACTGGCACCATCTGACCTCTCTAGAAACATCCGTGAAGCGGGAGTAAATAAACACAACCTTTAAGGCTAGGGGTTCTGGGAGAGTATGAGGAAGAAGTAAGGGCAATAAGGTCTTTACAGGATTGATGAAGAGCATAGTGAAAGATAACAATGCACTGGAATGGACCCAGCGAGAAAGTATGAAGGAAAGAAATCACGAGGGGCTTTAAGGACAGCTGGAAAGCTGATAAGGAAGAGAGGGTGGGGTATAATAGAGGAAATGGGAAAAGAGAGGTAGGGAATGGAGAGGGTGAAAACATGGACAAAGGAAATACAAAGCAGATACCACAAAAAGAAGCAAGAAAGAGAGTGAAATACTGCACAGGAGATAGGAAAGCATAGTGAAATGATTTCGACAGGATGGGAGAGAAAAAGTTGGAGTTAAAGTGACAGAGAATAAAAACAAAAAGGCAGGGATGAGAATGAAGAAAAGATAGGATGCTCAAAAATAATGGAAAGGAAGAAATAGAAAGCAAGAGGGAGGAAGGAGGTGTGAAGGAGAAGGAGCAGTGGATGCACTTTTGGCAAAACTAAACGATGAGTGGGCCTTATGTTGTATATCATGACAGGAGTCTGAATCAGGAAACCCACCTAAAATAGGGCAAGCTTTCCCTGCGTACTGATGGCAGGGACACTGTAGTGGATAGACCACCATCTATGATAGACTGCTGGCAGAGTATGTCCAACTATTAACTCCACTATCCAGGTTTACAGCTGTATTGGTAACAGTGGCATAACAATAGCCCGCAGCCCCTGCAGTATGGTGGGTCACTTGCCTTAGAGCTCTTGTCTGTCACAGAGAATGGGGGGCCCCCCTCCATGTACTTTGCAGGGGGGGGCCTCAAGTTTCGTTACCCCCCATTGTGAGTAATCATAGATTCATGACTGACACCCTTTCTACAAAGGAAAACAAATTGAATATGCAACCGAAAAGTGCAGGAGTAAATCCTTTTCCAAAGAGGGAAGGAAAAAGGAACACCCCCAGAATTAGTGGGATGTAGGTGAAGGGGTTTCTCTAGAGGGAAAATATTTTATCTAAGGAGAATTTTAAAAAAACAGTGAACAGTGAATTTCCTTCTCACTTCTGTGGCTCATTTGATGTTGAAAGAATCTATAAAACTGTTAATACAATATATTCATAGACATGAGAGTCTCATGGATTTTCAATTTAGAAGGCAGATTCAGGAATAAGCATTTCATTGCCGTAGACTAAAGCCTGCAGCCAGAGTACCCTTCTGCATTAGGTAACATCCTGTTCTGTTTGAGGTGTATTATGCTAATTCTTTATCCCTTTTTCAGTCGCATAGTTATTAATCAGAAAAAAGCGCCAGCCCATAATCCAACCTCATCTAAAGGTCTTTTAAAACGGCGGCTAAGTGTTGTACCTGGCTTAAAAGAAGAAAAGTGAAAGCCAAAAGCAAATGAATCTCATGCGCATTATTCATGTAATTCTGCTAAAAGACATATTGGAAGTCCATTAGGTGGTTTGCTGCCTGTGGAGATGAAAATATTACTATGCGTAAAACGGACTAGCTACCATCTGAAAGAAAGTACACCCTGGTATAAGTCAAACACGCTTATGTTAACGTTGCTAATGCAGTGGGAAAGGTAAGTATTGGAAATGCATGAACAACATTACATTTCATGAGCGAGACAGAGAAGCTCCTGCTTCAAATGAATTTCCTGAATCTCGTTTTTCGATCAAACAATATATATTAATTTGCAATAAGCGCCATAACAGAAAACAGAATCAATATAATAAATGTACATGTTTCTATTATTTGACATTAAGCACAGGTGCGTCAGATACATTAAACGTCATATTTATAATATCTCCATTTGCTGCAGGAATTTAAAGAATACACATATTCACAGTTTACAGTACCTTATAGAATAAAGTAACACATAATTAAGACCATTACAAGGCGCACAAAAAATGCCACCCATCTATACGTATTTTGTCCTCATCAGTTCGCCCCAGGCAGCACCTGCAGGCAGTTACCCCGTGCCCAGAATGTGACAGTGAAAACATTAGTCCTCCGACTGCTGTGGAGGTGGGAAGATAGGTTATAGAATGCCCTTCCCTTCAAAGAGTCTCCTGTGTACTACCTTTGTCTTCTGAGCCATGTGCTGCGACAGCCCTTGTGGAGCAGAGAGCTGTCTACAGGAGAGTGGTTCTCAGCATGGAACTTCATTAGAGTGAAAAAAGAGTTGCAGAATGGATTTTCCAGAGTTCCTCACATCAGTGGATGTTTTTTCTCTTTCATCACGGATATCCTGGGACAAAGACGTAGAGGGCGAACAGTCTTATCTCTATTCTTCTGTGGCAAATGTAATATAAAGGAGAACAAGCCTGCCATGTTGGGTCATGTGTAAGCGAATTTGGATTTACTAGTGGCGAAACCCAACCCATGAAAATTGGGAGGCTATTCCATTTTGGCTAAAGTCTTCATGCACTCTAAAATAAATGATTTGATTTTCTTTGATTGGGGGGTCCTAGACAAAGGGTCTTTCCAAAGTGTACATTGTGCTTGTGGCAACTCAAGGTAGCTGAAGCATCGTGTCCTTACTCTATCCTGATGAGTCCCATTGTCTCCATACTATGTCTGTGTCATAATTTTGATGAAGGAGGTCTCTTAAACTGATCCCGAATACAAGAAGGAGGATGCTTTCCTGCGCTAGTATTATTCTAGACTGAACTTGAACCTCTAGGTAGGGGCCAATGCCACCAATGCCTGCCAGATTTTAAAGTAAAGTTTCCAGCAGTTGACATTATTTCTGAAGTAGGATGACAATGGTGAGGCATTCTGGCCAATACTGAAGTGCAGGCCTTATTTCCTGCTGAGGTGGCTTTCTGTGGTCAAAGGTCAGAAATAGACAATGGTCAGGGTTTGATGATTGTTTGGAATAAAAACGCTCGGAAGTTGAGAAAGTTGTCAAAGCAACTTTAAATGATTTAACTTGGGTGGACACCCTTCATGGTGCATTCACACAAGAACAATACTCAGAATTAATTGTTTTCTCAGCAACAGCTCCACCATTGCTACCTTCACTCCTCAGAACATGTTCTGGATCACATCTTGCTTAATTATATTATCAGGTTGGATTCACTGCAATTAGCTAGTTAATTAATTTGACTAAACAATAGTCGTCCTGGTTCGGGATTCAGAATCTGTAACATAATAAAAAAGATTTGAGGTTGCTTCCTCACTTTTATGACACTGACTGACACCCTTCCAAAATAATTTGCCTGCTGGTTCTGTTGCATACCCCTTTTTTGTGATGACACTCGGTTACATTTTCCAAGCATCCAGAGATGTTGGTACAGCCAGGGCACAAGTCCTAAATAAAGAAGTGGGAGGACGCTTAAAGACAGGAAGTGACATCACGAAAGGTAAAACATAGAAGTGGGGGGACGCTCAAAGACATGGAGTGACGTCACGACCGGAGGTGACGTCACAAAAGGTAAAAAAACATAGACTTTTATAGGGGATCTGTGAATTAAACGGTTGTCGCTGTTTTATTGTGTAATCTGCACGTCAGCTTCCAATCCAGAGAAGACAACGTCAGCTTTCATCGTTCCAGGGTCGATAAAGGGAGCACCACTCACTGGGTAGCGATTTTATGAACAACAAAAATGGAGAGCATAAGCTCGAAATAAAATACCCTACCAGTCTACTTTGCACAGAGATAGTATCCTGAACAGAAAAACGATCTGCACATAGTAATCTAAATTCCTAATGAGCACCGCTGCCTTCTTATCAGAAGAACATGGGCAAAATCATCACAATTGCAGCCGAAAAGTTTCACGCTGATGCCGAAATTGTGTGGCAAACGGATTTAGCTAATTGTATTTACACTTTATTCCTCAGCAATAGCAACTTTGCAGGGGGTACGGCGTCCACCCGATAAAATAATTTGAGGGACGCCTCCACCCGCGTGGTACCCTGATTCGAGCCCTGGGTACGGCTTTGTCTTTGTGGAGAAAGGGAAAACTGAGAGGTAACTCACTCCATGGCCTTGGGTTGTACACATTAGGTGAAAGGAAATTCAAAGAACAGCAAATATGCCAGAGAACTTGCAGCGAATACTAGGAAACTACCCCTTTTCAGATCGCCAAATCAGTATGCACACAATGTAAATTACAGCAGGCGTTTGTTATATAAGTCCTGGTCCTTTGGGGCCAGATGTACGTATGTTTAGGTAAGTGACTTCCAAAGAGCGTCTGTATCCGATTTGCTATTTGGAATGTACAAATTATTGTAATTTCCCCATTTGCAAATCATTTCCATTTGCTATTTAGGTATTTCCTAATAGAGAATCGCAAAATAGCGAATTGGTATTAGGAAATCGCCAATAGGAAAAGTAGCATTTTGGTTGCAGAATGATGACCTCACTATAAGGAAGTCAATAAATACATCCTCTCCATGCGTTCTTAACACAGAGGTAGACAGTGAGTGACCGGCGAGACTGTGCGGAGGCAGGAAGGAATTTTGGAGTGAATAGAAGAAGGTGACAAAGATCTTGCTGGCAGGAAATGGATCATTGACATAATACCGATGCATACAATATAGAAACACAAAAATATCAGAAAACTAATATTGTTACCAAAAATATAGCCTTCCTATACTTAACTAATAATACCAGATATATCAAGAACACAAATATCGTTGTTAAAAATATGATTTTTACCTATATCGAAAACAGAAATATTAGAAACAAAAATATTGTCACCTTTAAGTAAACATATATCTCAAAAATATCGATTCACACAATATCGACTACAATAATATTATCAAAAAAATGACAATATCATTAATAATTATTACAAAAACGCTTTTTACATAAAACAATTATTTAAAATGTACAAAAATGTTTTATACACATGTTTAAATTAAAACTAAATGTATTATATCACCAATACATTAATAGTTTAACCCAAAAAATACATAACTACATTTATACCAATATAACCAAAACAATATTGACATTAACTTCAAACACTTATACCTCAACCTAAATATTAATAAATATATTTATATAAATAAATGCATATTAAAAACTATCAAACTGCATATCAAACATTATAAATGAAGCCTAAAGTAGCATTTACCATAGAAGGACAAAACTGGAAAAAAACTTCAAACTAAAAGTATACTAACCAATAAAATCAAACTATAAACAACCTTCGCCAAAAAAATCAGGCAAACAATTAAATTAACAATACAAAAGGCACACTCATGTTATCATATGAAAACTTCTAAAATGACAAACGCTGCAAGAAAAGGAAACTCTGCCAGATTCTCTGACCAGACCCTTAAAGAACAAATATATACAGCTTGCCAATCACCTAACCAAGTTAGTTAAACTTATATTTAAACTATAACTTACTTGTAAATAAACTGACAAATGTAAAATTGGAAATGATTAACAAAACAATGTCCAACTTCTATCTCTTTACACACACTTCCCAGGGAAAAACACTACAACTTCAAAAAGTGGTAAGCTGCCAGAAAAAAACACCTATCACAAACAAACAAAAAGATATAACAAAGTAAGTATACAAAAAGTATTCAAAAAATATAAACTGACCCCACTAGTCAACAAAAAAAATCTATGGAGCGTAACCTCTAAAAACTACCAACAAGCAAATGATTGAAATTAAACTGATGTTTTTTTCCCCAAAAGATATGAAAGCACCTGCTCCACATTAAAACACCCCCAAGGGAAAAGCTGCAATACAGTGTGAACAGTCAAAAAAGAGCATATGTGTAAGTATAAAAATTTAGAATTAGCTGCATATTTTATATGTAAATAACAAATGTATAAACTGATTTCTTTTTTATTTATTTATACATTACACTTCTTTCAAATACAATGACATGTCAAGTCAAATATCTAACATCCCAGAAAGGAAAGAACTTATTAAAGGACTTATTAGGACTTTGGTAGTCTTCCCGCAGGCTGCCACGCCCCACAGAAGGACCACCAAAGCCGTACTCACACCGCCCTCTGGATTATGATTGCAATCGTTGGCAGGTGGGCATGCTGTGGTGGTGTCACAGGTGAGCCTCAGAGTGGCACCATTGTGACACTGCAGCAGCACATTCCTGCATGGTACAACAAGAACTGGGGTGCACATATGCCACCAAATAAACAGAGCAGCCCTTACTACACACTCTTAAAGCATATTAAACATAAAAGTAATACCTACTACTGACAGAAAATAATCATAGATGTTGTCCACAACAAGATTCAAACCATTGAAACACTATGTCATACACAGCCATTTAAGGATGTTACTATCATTTCAGTCAAAACATAAGGAGGCAGCTCTATCAATATGTACTTCGGGCCCAATTACAAGTTTGGAGGTGTTGGAGCGGAAACGCCTTCCCGCCACACAGCCAAACCCTGGGTTACAACTGCACACTGTATTATGATATTTTTAGTCACTGGCTGGTGGTTCCTTTGGCATTCCCACGGCAGTGCCTATAAAATAGGCACTGCAATGGGAACGTCAAAGGAAGTTCCAATACGGCATGGATTCTGAAGTCCATGCTGTGCTGGAACTAGGGGTGCATGCACACAAGGGAGCACATGTTGTGCCCCCCTGTGTACATCCAGATTGAGTGAGTCACATGGGCACCCTGTAAAGCCCTCTTTCTTTCCTCACCCCCACTGTTTTGATGGAGGAAAGAACTCAATGAAATCAGTGGTGGTGAGGAAAATTGTAATATACTTGGAGGAACTGCTGCAGTCCTGCCAAGAATATTACTGGCTCAAGACCGCCGTGATGCCAGGGAACGTTGGTTCCCTGGCAGCCATGGCGGTCCCAGGGCAGCACAACTGCCAAGGTCGTAATATGGTGGTCAGAAGACCGTCGCCCCACCATGAGTCTGGCAGTCAGAGTATCGCCAGACTCGTAATTAGGCCTTAGGTGTAGAATATGCTACAAACAGATAATTTGACTTTGAAATAAAAATAAATATAACACTAGTTTGAGCAATTGGGTTGTTGGTTGACTGGGGAGTGTGTCATACAACAAAAGACCCAGTCCACGGACGTCAAAGCATATCAGTGACTAAATCAGGGACAGTCAATATGTACTGATACCTAATACTGTCCTCTACAATTTATGAGGGGACACTGCACTGCACTCCGCCCAAGTTAACATTAAAAAGGAAAGCCTAATCTCCTTGACAGTGACACAGAACAACAAGTACTATGACTTATATAGGTCAATATCAGTGGTCCACACCAACAGTGTTGGACTGAATTCTGCTTAGAAAAAATGTGTGAGAAACAAATGACACCTCACGGAAACACCACCAACGGGGTAACTGGTATGTAATTTACAGACAAGCCCCTGTCTCATCATCGGTAGTCACTTGTTTCTCAAAGAAAGTAAGAAAAGAAGTGTCCAAAACAAACAACCAAAGGTATGTGACAAACAGTGGAAAGCAGAGGCATCTGCTAGTGACAAACATAAAACATAAACAAGTGCATAAAACACAGCATAGGGTTCCCTTAACCAACTTTATTTATAGGGAAGTGATTATATGCTGCAATACTAAAAAGGCTGGTAGCTATTCATGCATACCATTACCTATTGCCAGTGCCGACATGTTTCACTGCCATATCAATTTAAGCAGTTTCATCAGGGCTGCACTTATATGCCGCCACTCCACTTTTGGACACTCGTTCTGTGTGAACCAGAGGCAGCCTAGTTGTTCATACCAGCCGCCCCGGGGAAGAGAAGGATGCAGGGGTACTCCAAATGTGAGTTCTCGCCTTCACTTAACATTAAGCTTTCGTACTACCGCCGTATAGACGCTTTTACTCCTCCACGACTGGGGAGTGTGCCCTGGTCAAGCAACAGCCACAATCCCTTCCAGGGTGAACCACAAAACATCACTAAAATGAAACCGCGACAGAGGAAAAATCCCACAACAATCTAGAAAAATAGGGTAAATTTTCATAAATGACTTTTCACCAAAAAGACAAAAATCCAAACAGTAGACCCAGAATTATGAATTTGAAAAGTTGTTAGTCAAAACTAGCACTCAAGGATAAAGCACCAACCAAGGACATCTAGTCACATGAGATCGGGTCAAAGTCAAATAATATGTCCAACCGTGACAGAGCAATTTTTGGAAAATGTTTGTAAAATAAATGTACTGAGTAGGTAAAATTCAGCTGGGCAAAGCAGCAGAAGGGTGCATTATTGCCGTATAGCATTGGGTAGAAGCTGTACTGAAGAGTTCTATGTTTGGACTTGGGCCTAATTACAAACTTTGCTGTGTGGCAGCTAATCGCCATGCCAGGGCCCAGCGGACACACCGACAAACCCGTCTGCTCACCACCCTCCAGCTTACAAGTTCTAATCCTGGTGGGCGGTCCTGCTTTGGCGGTGCCTGTCAAGGTCTGATATGTGTGCCTTGGAAAGACACCGCTGAGGGACAGTCAAAGTGTGTTCCTGAAAACAACATGGACTGCAAAGTCCATGCCATGCAGGAACAGGGGTGCATAAAGACCCCCTGCATGCACCTCTAGGCCCTGAAGTAGTAGGGGCCCTGTAGGCCCCTATAGTTTCCACACTGCCATACTTTTCATGGTGGGCCACCCCCATGAAAACTGTGGTTGTGAAGAAACTCATAATTTGTGTGGCAGTGTCTCAGCAGCACCACAAGCTACAATCCTAACTTTACTACTCCTAAACTGAGAAAAATTACATTTTTAAGACTTTAGGTATTCACAGAAGGCATTTAGGAGTCCTAAAGTTAGGACTCCTAACTTCTGTGAATACCGAAATGAGTAAGTGGCTTCTGTGAATACCAAAATGGTAGTAAGTTTAGGATTTTGTCTTAAGTTAGTTCTGTGAATCGGGCCCACAGTTCTTGGTTTCCAAGGACTCAACTTACACATTATAACAAAGGGATCTGGTACCCCTCCCATTGCACTGCACGCATACACATCTACAAGTGTTGATTAAGTATCCTTATATTTCATAAATTTGTTAACAAAGATGTGCAGACCCACCATCTGTTTACAATTTCTAAAAGTGGCATTCTTAAAACTGTAATCACAAACCCAACTTTACCATCAACTAGTGTTTTTCAGGAAAGTTCCAAAGAAACCAAACCTGACATAGCTACCTTCTCTCAATTGGAAATTACAGCTTATTAAGGGGCCTATTTAGATGTCGGACGGACCTAAGTACATCTGACATTGGGCAGGAGCTGTAACCGACCGACAGCCCTGGTAGTACGATGCGACGGAACAGAGTTGGGTCGCATTCGTATACCTTACAATGCAAGCATGCTTTCCGCCCGGAAAGCATGCTTGCAATGCTGAAAGCAGGGGTTCAATTCATCCCTGCACCCCAAGATGCCAGCCACCGGATGCAGGGATCAACGAAGGTCCTCACACTCATAGAGGCCCTGCTGGGGGCCCCCAGAAACAGCTTCTGACTGCCTTTTCATGCTGGACAGACCGGCACAAAAAGGCAGTGAAAAGTTACCATCGTACTCCCTCGGTGGCACAGAGGCAACCGGGGGAGTACTGGAGGATTTCCGGACTGCGGACAGGCTCTCCTAGCATGTCGTCCATAATCCGGAAATCCGAGTCGGATTTCTTCTTGACCGAGCCCATCGGAATGGCTCGGTCGGGAAGGAATCCGACCGGGACTGACCGATTCGGTCGGAAGGTCTCCGAACATGGTTCGGAATCGGCCCCTAAATGTACTAAGTTATCTCAATGTTACCCTATAGGCGGAGTAGGCCTCACAGTAGTGAAAGACACATTTTGGAGTTTTTCACTACCAGGACATGTAAAACAAAAAAAGTACATTTCATTTGCAACGCACCCTACTCAATGGGCTACCTAGAGTCTATTAGTGATAAAAGGGGAGTTTAAGGCTTGGCGAGGGGGTTTTCATGCCAAGTCTACATGGTAGTTTAGAACTGAATGCAGCCAAGTGTTAAGGTGATACTTAAGTGGGTGGCACAATAGGTGCTGCAGGTCCCATGGTAGGATTTAATTACAAGCCCTGGGTAGATGATATACATTCTAAAAGGGACTTATAAGTAAATTAAATATGACCATTGGATATAAGCCAATTTAACAATGTTTTAGGAGAATTAGTACAAGCCCTTTAGCACTGGTTAGCAGTGGAAAAGTGCCAAAAATCCTAGGGCCAACAAAAATACTTTCAGCAAAATGGAGAAGGAGAGCCAAAATGTTTGGGGGAAGACCACCCTAAAGCTGGCAGGTATGACAACAAGCCTATGTTCATGTTACAGAGGTAGCTGACCACTACAATTTACTAATAGAAAGCCCTTTCTGCCAACAAAACAAAAACAAACAATGCCCCCTAATGGATTATTTTGAAGACACTTGTGTTGGCAGCCTGAATAACTCCTGACACAGACACCAACCCAAATTCCAAATACCATGGTGGAATGTCTATGACAGCACCTTGGCACAGGAAGCAAAAGCAAACAACGCAGTGGAAAAATGGCACAATTACGTTCAATACACAAGAGGCAGTATCCAAACCCACACTATAAATTTATAGAAGCATAACAAAAAGAGCATACCTACCAACAACTATGAATGAAGCAGTCTGTAACCCAAATTGCACATACACTTAGCAAACAAACCAAAGCCATGCTACAATGTAAAGTCAAAATCTTCATAAACAACAAAGGAGTAGATCATAGATAAAAGCATAACATTAAATAAATATCAACCTACAGAAGTCCCTCAAAACTGTCACAAAATATAAACCAACATGCCAAATCATTTTGGATATAAATAATAAATATAGGGGCATATTATCAATGCCTTGCGTTAACTATCGCCAACGCCAGTTAGCAGGAGTTTTGTTATCGCCATCTATCCAGACAGGCTTCCATCTCGCCTCATCCTCGTGACTTCCAATGACTACGAATCGATCAAAGAATTACATTTAAAACTTTGTGTTACGTTTTTAAAATCAAACAAGGTGTTGCACCAACGTATCTGCAAGAGCTAATCCATCTCTACATTTCTTCTCATCCCCTGCACTCTACAGCCCATGGGGACTTTGTTATCCCCAGATTCAAATTAACAAGAATGAGAGGTTAATCCTTCTCTTGTCTCGGCCCCAAAATCGGGAATTCTCTTCCTGTGTCTTTGACAAATGACTCATCTTATCTGAGCTTCTGAAGAAATCTTAAAACTTGGCTTTTTTAGCAGTAAATGTGCTTTTAACCACTCGCTTTCTAGCAACTTGTGTGCTAGGCGCCGGGAAACCCTTTTTGGGTATCTGCGCGCATTACAAATTTAATTTCATAATAATAATAATATCCCTGAAATGTATCACCTTGTTAGTGATGCATTACCAACACGTCGATATCAGTCGATAGTTTTGGGGAATGGTGGTGAAAACTACCGCTGATGGCAATAGTCATTTCGCGTAAGCGGGCGATACGTAGAGATTGCCGAATTAGTGGCAGGAAAAGTGCCGTTATTGCAGTGATAATGGGCTTGAAAATATGACCTCGGAGTTTCCTGGCTGGTGCCTGGTTCATTTCAACAGGTTTATAGATCAGTGTGTTAATGCATGCGCTGTACAGATCCACATAGGAACAACGAAGTAGGGGTGGGCGAACATCTCCGTTCCACCCACGGAATGTACGGAGATTTGCCCCTTCCGTCTTTCGCAATGTAAGCCGAGAAACGAGGCAAATCTCCATACACTCGGGCGTAATGGAAGTTGGCCTCCGCCCGCCGCCCACCCTTCCGCCCACCTCCCGTCTGCCTCCCGCTCGCCTCCCGCCCGCAGTATTAAATAACATTAAAAAGCCTTAAAATAAGATTTAAAATAAACTTACCTTATTGGTGGCGCATACATCTCCATCTCGCCTTCTTCTGGGAACTGCGCATGCTCGTAAGCCTGCGCATGAGCATTCCAATGCTTCCAAACAATGACACTGCAGCGCGCAACCAGCACCGATGGATCTCTAACATCGCCGACATTCAGGCACCCTTCATGAATGGCACTGCATCAGTCCCTTTCTCCTGCCTGATAACAGGCGGGAGGGTGAGGCAGTGCCATAGGGATAGGTTGGCCCCGTGCATTGCTGGATTTGCTTCATGGTTGTGACAGAACTGCAGCAATGCGTGACTTTAGCGCAGACAGATACGTCAGGATTCCTGATGTATCTGTCATTACTTGCATCATGGAGCGCTGTCCAGTGAGTACAGCGCATCCATGCTGTTGCAAGGAGGGCATAATGAGAAGTGTTGCAATGCTGTCTTGTCGCAGTGCGGTACAAAAGGGGTGGTGATGGACGGAGCATCTGAACCAATCAAACACTCACACCCAGTCAACAGATCTGGGTTTAATCCACCACCGTTCTTTAGCCCACTCTGCCACATCAGTTCAGACATGGCCATATGCAAATCACTCTGACCCTGTGCCTCATGGGAACAGTCCAGCCCGAACTGCCAAGCCATGCCTTCCCAGGACCGGAGTCAAGCTTCCTAGGACCGGTTTCTGGCATTACAGCCGTCTTCAGCCAGGCTTGCTTGAATCCAGTGGCAAAGTGAGCAAGGGACTCAACGTCTGAGCATACCCTGCCAACATATGGCGAACAAAGTGGTACAAAAGGGGTGGTGATGGACGGAGTATCTGAACCAATCAAACACTCTCACCCAGTCAACAGATCTGGGTTTAATCCATCACCGTTCTTTAGCCCACTCTGCCACCCCAGTTCAGACATGGCCATATGCAAATCAGTCTGACCCTGTGCCTCATGGGAACAGTCCAGCCCGAACTGCCAAGCCATGTCTTCCCTGGACCGGAATCAAGCTTCCTAGGACCGGTTTCTGGCATTACAGTCGTCTTCAGCCAGGCTTGCTTGAATCCAGTGGCAAAGTGAGCAAGGGACTCAACGTCTGAGCATACCCTGCCAACTTATGGCGAACAAAGCGGTACAAAAGGGGTGGTGATGGAAGGAGCATCTGAACCAATCAAACACTCACACCCAGTCAACAGATCTGGGTTTAATCCATCACCGTTCTTTAGCCCACTCTGCCACCCCAGTTCAGACATGGCCATATGCAAATCAGTCTGACCCTGTGCCTCATGGGAACAGTCCAGCCCGAACTGCCAAGCCATGCCTTCCCTGGACCGGAATCAAGCTTCCTAGGACTGGTTTCTGGCATTACAGCCATCTTCAGCCAGACTTGCTTGAATCCAGTGGCAAAGTGAGCAAGGTACTCAACGTCTGAGCATACCCTGCCAACATATGGCGAACAAGGTCCTTCCTGAATTGGTTCAATGACTGTGATTGCCTTAGGTGGAGAGGAAGGGTGTTCCAGGTCTTTGCTGCGAGAAGATTCGCATTCCTTTCCAGTAAGGAAAAGTTCCTTATTGCCATGATCGATGAATGATGCTGCCTCCGACGGGTTTATATCTACCAACAGGAAAATATTTCATGCAAGCTGTGAACTGAATTGTTGAAATAGGTAACGAGATGACGCTGTGTATTACCCACAGAGCTAAAGATGTTTCAGCTATAGTGAATGGAAGTTGATCTAGCTTCTCAAAATGTAGCATTTTGCTTTTGCATCTTCCATTGCCATCAGTTGTTGGTTGTATGTTAAATTAAAGGGCAATAAGAAGTTACAGCAATTCAAATCGCTCCTTGGTATGTGCCCATTTTTAAAGGTTAGAAGTGTCCAGCTAAACTGCATAATAGAACTAAGCTGACTTGTCCCATGATACAATTTTGACATGAGTTGTAAATGATAAATTCTTTATTGTGTACTTAATAAAAACCGTTACAATATAAAATGTAGCATTGGTTTAAAATATATCGGAAAGGACTTTCTTGTACAATATTAAAACAACCGTTAAAAATTGGTGAACATGATGTTGTTAATAGCCGAATGATTCAAAGTGCTGTTTAAATGTTTGGAAAGTACATATAAAAAGGTTCAAGAGAGTTAAGTTTGTTACAGCTCTTTGCACAATTTCTTTTTTTTTCTTCAAAATTTGTAACATATTTAATTGTTCGACAGATAAATTGTGGGTCCGCTGAGTCCAACGCTTGGACAATGGCTGAGCGGCATGTGCGAATTCCCTTACAATTTTGACATGTCACTTTACATAATATCAATAACAGGCAACACAGTGTTTTTAAAATTATAAATAGGAGAAGACATAGTTTGACTACTATTATCAACAACAGTAAGCACTTTACCCAAATTATCTTGGTCAAATTGCCTTAGACGTGTGGCACCTTTCATGTGGGACAGTTTCCAAATGTCATTATAAGTAGCATAAATAAATCTTTTAGAACGTGGAGATTTGGGACCCAAAAGAATATCTGACAAATCCATGTCTTCAGACAGGAGAGAAAGCTGCTGTTTCACTGTAGACAGTGTGGAATTTTGTAACAATTGTTCACAATTTTCCCACCAAATAGGCAGTAACAATACCTTAATGTTGTGATTGAGAATATCAGGGATCAGTTCTGCTTGATTTGAACCAAGGTATGGAATTGAGAAAACAAGAATGACAACCATTAGTGTCTACTGGCCACAATCACCACCTGTTATGACCTGAAAGTATAGAATTAAATGTAGACTGCTTTAAGGTGTCATTTAAAAAGATCATTTGAGTGGGAATTAAGCAGGCGGAAAATAAGCTTTCCATTCCCTGAACCTGCTAAGGTTTCGATCCCCAAATTGATTTCAAATCAATTTTGTCTTTCCGCCAATCTAGCCATTAAGAGCTAACTGGTTAACAGACAAAGCTGTATATATTAACTTGGTCTTTTAAGCATATATTCTTTTCATAGGATAGGGAGTAATTTGAAATAATATGACATGGAGTCTAAAGTGTCATATACTGTGAAGTACGTGAATTTGTCTTAATGTGTTTTAGAACTCCCTTGTGGGGGAGGTCGGCAATGTTCCCATTTTGTAATATATGTTTGTGTGTAATTAAAAGATATATGTTGACTTCTGACTTTGTGACGAAAATGATGTCCATAATAGTGATAACAAAACACATCAGCAGAATTAGCAGAATTAAGGTATAGGTCTAACGATTCAAAAAAAGTATCATATTACAGCTCTGAAAGCATAGAATTTACTGTTTGAATTTCTTAATCATCTGAATGTAACCTATGTAATGTTACAACACTCATAGAAACGTTTAACACATATGGTATCTGCATGCTTTCTGTAGGACCAAATATATTGAAAGGAACCCTATCCCAAACAATTCAATCAGTCACTGCAATGGCTTAAAAGTCTCTTTTCAGTTTATGGGAAGAAGAATGAGGGGCCAACCCCCCATTGGCCAGTTTCATAGCAGACCAATATGGGAGGTACTCACCATTGATCAACAGTAAAATAAATAGTCACAAATTCAGTCCACATGAACAAGAAAACCATGGAGAGTATGATCCAAGCATATATCCAAGGCAAGACTAGATACATGTGTATCAGTCACGAAATGAAAACACAAATCCATGTTGGAGGCCGGAGGTCCAAGTTCTATAGCAGGACAGGAAAAGTCCAACAGAGGTAGATACACCAACGGTGGATCAGTATAACTGATTTCAGCCACAGAAGGCTCAATAGTAGAAACTACACTCACTTCAGTCGTGTTGTTGATCGAGGACTCAGTGTCACCACCCCTCCCCCAGCTGCGGAGTATCAGCATTGGTGGTGCTCATGGTATACAAAGGAATGTCTCATGGAGTAGCAAGGACAACTTGTGGCTTACTATTTAGAATCAGCCATTTTTGACATGCTGGATGGAATCAAAGTGTTTGTCTTTAGAACCAGAAAGGGGTGGAAAGAATATATTTCTAGAACCTTGAATGCCAATGTCTGGCACCAGAGCAAGGTAGGATGAGGTGAACTCCTTTTTAATCGCCACTTTCTCTCAAACAAGAGCCCCAATGTTTTTAATACAGCTGTAAATGTCAGTGTTTATGTCCGCTCTTGGAGAGAGAGACATGTGCAAGTGTTTGTTTGATTGAGCATCACAGAACCTTTGTAGGTCGTGTAAGACAACTAGGGGTGGGCGGAATTTGCGTAGTCGCTCTACGCAAAATTCCGCGAAACTGTAAGAAATCTCCGTGAACGCGTAGAAATTCCGCGAACACGTGGAATTGCTTGTTCGCAATGCTTTTTTCCTGTTTGCGATCGCTGTTTGCGTGCTCGGGGGCAAATATCTCACGAACACGCATTTTGAGAACGCGAACAAGCAAAAAATTCCGCAAAGCCGCGGAATGTACAATTTCGCGAGCCGAATGGAATTTACCGCCCAGGCCTAAAGACAACACAATGTTTATTACGTCAAAGTTTGCAGCAGCTGCCACAATGCCTGGACCGTGAAGGTCTGGAACATACATCTTGATGCCAAAAAGTACTTTGCGTATGGTCTGCCCACCCAGAGATCTTTCAGTGAGGTTATTGAGAGTCTGTTAAACCCCGTAGAGGTGGGTGACCCAACCATGCCCAGTACCTAATATTGTTGCCGTTAAGGACTACTTTAAGTCATGAATCATTCTTTGCACAACAGAATTGCCCTCAGGTCTATATTGAGAAGAATAATGCACCTGAACACCTAGGTATGTCATTGAATCTCAGTACGCTTTAGACGCAAAAGCCAAACCCTGGTCTGATTGGAACACACAGCATGCATAGGACCCGATTAGGACATGCATATCTTTAACAACAGTTGAGTGTCAATCGAGTGCTGTGGCTAGACCCAAAGGAATCTAGAGAAAGAATCAAATGCAACCAAAATAAATGTTAATGCATGGTCAGTAATCAGTGGACCACAGTGATCCAAATTGATACAGCCAAAAAGCTTGTTGGAAATCAGTAAGTGTGTTTGTGGTTGCTGGCCCACCGTGGAGCATTTATTCTGTTGACAAATAGCACAGCAGATTACATATTTTTTAGCCTGCTGGTATAAAGCCTTGCCACCAATAACGTTGCTGTAGCAGTACAATTGTGGCTTCCACCCCAGCATCTGGTGAAGCAACACCCTCACGTGCTACTACAATCAGAGCAAGTCTGTGGTCTTGGTTGGGAATCAAGTGATCACCAACCTCAGGAATTTTAACAAAAGGAACATTTTGGTCATTTAAATGATAAGAATATTTCAAAAGGAAGCGGTTTGTTAGTGGTTCAGTTTTTTTTTAATTCACAGCAGTCAAGATATCGATATCTATTGAGTTTTAGAGCGTGTAATTGCTGGACATAGCCATTCAACCATGAAGGCCCCATGATGAATTGTGATGCACAGAGTGCAGCACAATTACAACGCAACCCAACTCCAGTCCCCATGGGTAGTACCTTTACAACGCAACTTTTACAACGCAAGCGTTACAACGACTTGCGCTGGAGGGCGCTGTAGGATAGGGAATAGTTTAATTTACTATCCAACTCCTTCCCTACTACCCACGGGGACTCGAGTTGGAATAGTAAATTAAACTATTCACTATCCAGCGCTTGCGTTGTAAAGGCATGCGTGGAAAAACATGCGTTGTAATGACATACATCTGGTGGTGGGCCCTCTTTCACACACGCCGATGTAGGCAGGTGAGTGGAGCCTCGTTGGTGCGAGTGGGAAGGCATGACAGGTCTGGGGACACGTCAGAGGCCTGGGGTGCAGCAGGCGCACAGGGACGCGGGCCCCGCCACGCTAGGTGCAGGACTCATGACGGGCTGAGATGCAACGCCTTGGCAGATGCGTTGTTCATTCCGAATGAGAACCTCGACCAGTGTGACAGGCTTTTTGTACACACCCCTACGCAGGCCTGGCATACGCAGGTCCAACCCACTACGCACACGCAGGGGCAGGCGTAAGATGCAACATTTCCGCATTCTGCCCCACAGCCTGTGGGGACATGGTAGCGTCCACTGGCCACTACACTCCATGCACCAGCAGTTGATCTCCACATGGCCATTTCCGTGGTTTGCAATCTGCGGTCTGTCAGGCACCTCCACGCCACACCTGGCATTGGGTAGGTTCACATTCCTTAGTCACTTACCGCTCTCACACATGCCTGCTCCATGCCTCTAATCACATCCTGCTACTGTGTGTCTGTGGTGCCATGCCGTGGCTGGGTTGTAGGCATGGCAAGGCCGGATTCCCAATGGAGTTGTGTTTTCTTGTCTGGTCTGTTGGCATATTGTGTGTCATGTTGAATGTAGTTGTGCTGCATGCCCATTTGCAGGGTAGTGAGTTGCATGACTGTGAGCTGGAGGTGTGTGGTGTGTTTATTTTGGACTTACCAACGGGCACTGCATTTCCATGTGCGCCATCCTGGGAGCGCTGGGTGATGATGGACTGTCGGAGATGTGGGTTTCATGCACTCTGACTGGGGAGTTGGCCAAAACTTGTCTGCCCATTCATGGTATGTGTGTGCTTTCTGTTGTGGTAGTTGTGTGCAGTGTGGGCAGGGGCACGAGGCACAGCATCCTGCATGGGCCTACCGCCATGGGCCGCTGACTTGCTGGGCACTGGGGCAGGGTCACGAGTGCAGAGCATGTTTCCGTAAATGACAAAGGGGCTTGTCGCGGAGTGTCTCAGTGGACAGTGGAAGGTGTACCCCCAGGGCATGATGCAGAGGACAGGACCATGCTGAAACAGTCACTATGGTGGAGATGAATGGAACAGACACATGTTGGACACCAAGTCCGGTCCAGCCAGATGAAGATGTAGAAAACCACCAGGCCATGGACTCAGATACCACCAAGGTCCAACCAGATGGTGCCCATGACTCATTGCACATAGAGTTAGTGGAACCAGTGCTGTTAGGGGATGCCTCCTGTGATGAGGCGTGTCCAATGGTGTGTCCTTCTCCACATCTTACCCAAGACACAGTTCCACATGTGTGACCTACTGGACCGCAGTGTAGGCCTGAGGCAGCAGTCAGCACGGGCCATTCACCGAGTGTCGCAGGCTTAGGTTGGATGGCCCCACCGGCCTGCGTAGTTCAGGTTCAGTGACACCACGGACGCAGACTTGTGGTGAACAGGGTTGAGGCCCCAGGTCAGTTGTTAATAGTGTCCGATCACCTCCGTGACTCTGATCTGGCTCTCGTCCAGACTGAGCCACATCTTCCTCTTACTCCTCTCTGTGCATTCACAGGTGTGGACTCTGCCATTCATGATTCGCGATGATGTGCTGGATGTGGGACCTACTGGTCCGCAGGGTAGGCCTGAGCCCTCATCCACGTGTTGCCGGCTTGCGCTGAACTGGCTTTGTGGCACCACGTGTCGCCGGCTTGATTTGAACAGGGTTCAAAGGCACCACATGTCTTAGGCCTGCGATATGGAATTATGCCTCACTGATCAAAGGGAGTCTGGTGCAATGGCCACTGCCATAGACTTGGGGTCACTGCCATTCAGGACTCAGGACATGTTTCCACATGTGGGTCCTACTGGGCCGAAGGGGACGCTGGTGGATTATGTCAATGAGAAAGGAGTAATGTAGGCCTGCGTTAGGGGCCAGCGAAGGTCTGCGGAGGCTGCAGAGGTCGGGGGACTGGTGCTTGGAGCATGCACCAGCAGGTGGTGGGGGGAAACATCCTTTACAACAAAACTTTTTCCACGCAGTACCTTTACAACACAACTTTTACAACGCAAGCGTTACAACGACTTGCTCTGGAGGGCGCTGTAGGATAGGGAATAGTTTAATTTACTATCCAACTCCTTCCCTACTACCCACGGGGACTCGAGTTGGAATAGTAAATTAAACTATTCACTATCCAGCGCTTGCGTTGTAAAAGCATGCGTGGAAAAAGCATGCGTTGTAATGACATACATCTGGTGGTGGGCCCTCTTTCACACACGCCGATGTAGGCAGGTGAGTGGAGCCTCGTTGGTGCGAGTGGGAAGGCATGACCGGTCTGGGGACACGTCAGAGGCCTGGGGTGCAGCAGGCGAACAGGGACGCAGGCCTCGCCACGCTCGGTGCAGGACTAATGACGGGCTGAGATGCAACACCTTGGCAGATGCGTTGTTCATTCCGAATGAGAACCACGACCAGTGTGACAGGCTTTTTGTACACACCCCTTCGCAGGCCTGGTATATGCAGGTCCAACCCACTACGCACATGCAGGGGCGGGCGTAAGATGCAACATTTCCGCGTTCTGCCCCACAGCCTGTGGGGACATGGTAGCGTCCACTGGCCACTACACTCCATGCACCAGCAGTTGTTCTCCACATGGCCATTTCCGTGGTTTGCAATCTGCGGTCTGTCCGGCACCTCCACGCCACACCTGGCATTGGGTAGGTTCACATTTCTTAGCCACTTGCCGCTCTCACACATGCCTGCTCCATGCCTCTCCTCACATCCTGCTACTGTGTATCTCTGGTGCCATGCCATGGCTGGGTTGTAGGCATGGCAAGGCCGGATTCCCAATGGAGTTGTGTTTTCTTGTCTGGTCTGTTGGCATATTGTATGTCATGTTGAATGTAGTTGAGCTGCGTGCCCATTGGCAGGGTCGTGAGTTGCATGACTGTGAGCTGGAGGTAGGTGGTGTGTTTATTTTGGACTTAAGGAACGGGCACTGCATTTCCATGTGTGCCATCCTGGGAGCGCTGGGTGATGATGGACTGTCGGAGATGTGGGTTTCATGCACTCTGCCTGGGGAGTTGGCCGCAACATTGTTGTGGTCCACTATTGTCTGCCCATTCATGGTATGTGTGTGCTTTCTGTTGTGGTAGTTGTGTGCAGTGTGGGCAAGGGGGCACGAGGGGTACATGTGTGCAGTTGACTGTCCCTGACACATTAAGGAATCCAGCTATGGCGTAGGGTCCTTGCTTGGTCTCCAGCTGCTCCTGCATAGTGTGGGTGATATGGGGGTGCTGGGGTACTTGGCTGATATTGGCATCCAGGACAGGTGTGATCACCTTGGATAGGGCTGGGTCTGTGACTCCTCCAGCTCTGGCAGTTGTGGGTTGGATGGTACAAGAGGCCGGCATGTGCTGCGCAGCCGGCAGCTTTGTCTGCGGAGGGATGTTAGTTGTCCGCTGGGTTGGAACCATCAGCAGGTGGGGGATGTGGGGGATGGTTATCCTTTTGGGCCTGTAGTGGGCAATGTCCTCTTCTGGCATTGGGTCTGGGTGGCAGGTGCATTTCAGGTGGCTCCGCAGTCTTTGTGTACGCTGCCTCTGTGGTGTTCCGGAGGGGGGGGACGGGTCCTGGGGGTGGTGGCGGGCCTGGGGTGGTTGCGGTGGGTGTTGTATTCCTCATGGGTATCCGCGTTGCATGATCATTGTCTCCATGGCATCCGTGGGTCTTCCGGTGTGGCTCTTGGCTGGGCTCTCTTTTATGCTGCAGTTAGTCGACCTGCTTAACAGCAGCAAAAGGCAGGTTTTAATTCCCTGCTGCTACTGCAGCTTACCGCCTGTTTTTGGTTCGCATAGCAGATCTGGCAGTTCGTTGTGAAAGTGGTGTTGTGGTTTTTTTTGTGTTTTTGCACGGGAACGCCTATTCTGCATCTCTTCAGAGTTAGTTGCTGGTGTCCACGGTGGAGATACATTTTGGGGCAGTTATCGCGGAAATACTGGCGATGTCTGCAGTTTGCACCAGCTTGTGTATGGTGTGTTAAATCTATCTCCAGTTTTGATGCGTTTAGGTGGAGATAAGTCCTTGTGAATATCACCCACAGTCTATTCTCACAACTATCACAGCTCCTTCTGCCATTGTGTGATCCACTGCAAACTTGACAATAAAAAAACCTTCAACCCACCCTAGCTCCAACTGTGTCCCTCATCAATCTGCAGTGGCTTCCATTTTTTCCCATCACTCTGAGCTCCCCGTCAAAGTAGCTACTTTATATACAGTTGCTCAGCTACTTCGTATACAGTTGCTCATAGTCAGTTGTTCGCCATCTTAAGTCACAACAGTGAAAGGACAGCACTTCTGTGAGGACACCAATGTCGCACTTTCAGCTACAAGGCCAACAACTTCTGGCAACACGTGTTAGATAATATTTCTCGAGTCAAGATGGACATTGATTAGGAAGTCTTATATTGGGCCTTTCATTTAGAATGAACAGAAATCCCGCAACTTTAAAAAAACATTGATAATTCTCATTTGTCTTTCTTTATTATCTCTTTCTACCATCTCCCAGTGTTGACTTGATGGATAACCTTTGTCTTTCCCCGTTTCAGGAGTTTACCTATCCCGATGCCCTCAACAACAAAAAAATGATACAGGTAAATGTTTTAAGAAAAAAAAAATCCTTTTGTTTTTCTAATTTTTTTTCTCGGTTCGCAGACTACGTTTTCTGTCCTTTACTGTCTTTTTTCTATTATCAAGACTCCCTCCTTTTGACCTGCTTGTACCCGCCTTTTCCTTGACAATTTTTTAATATAGGCTTCTCCCACTATCCTAAACAGGGTTTCTTATCTCTCTCTTAAGAATCTAGTCTTTCGCATGTTACTGGTTTCTATAGGGTATGCTGGTTTTGGTTCTCGAGCCTTGGTCCTTCCCGAGGCTATATGCACAGCGGTATATAAATAAAATCGTTCCCTTTAACTTAGGCTTAAAAATATAATGAAAGATCACCATAACATTTCTGCCTGTAACAAATCACAAAGCTCCCGCTCTTACTGAGAATGGCACAGTTCCTCTCATACTCCAACTCAATTTCACATATTTCGTAGCGTTTCTTCACTCTCTAATAACACCAACTATGCCCTTTGTACATCCTCCTCCGTCATCTGTCCCTCATCTGTCCTTCTTTTTAGTCTTCTCGTGTCCCCTGTAAAAGGCAAAGTCCTTCCTTTGTTTCCTTGTTGTCTTAACGTTGTCCTTTTTCTCTATTAACCTCTTCCTCTGGATCTACAGGCCCTACTCAGGAAGTTGCCCAAGGGAAGTTTAGGTAAGACCCCTCCCCTCGCTTTCCATGGGTTCCTGACACACATTTGATTAGTTTTGCACAATAATATATAACATTGCATTCAGGACGTGAAAATCTGCAGAATTGTTGTTACATAACATACATAACTGGTATAGGGGTATCAATAACAGACAAACATTTTCAAACTTCTGCAACATGAGTATCTCAACCTGTCAATTTTGGGGGTGATTTGTAGTTTAGCACATGCAAATACGATGGTGTACATTGCACACCAAAATGCTGTTCCACCTACCCTGTTCAGTAGTATGGCACGGATAGGTGCATGTTTTAGTAGTAAATATTGGAGAGGCAGCAATATGAATAAATGGGAATGGTAAGAAAGCGTTAAGAAAGGGCAATGTCGGAGTGTGAAGGAACATGCACCTATCCTCACAAGAGTAAGCCCATTGAGATGGATATTCACAAACTGTACTTGTATAGCTACTACAGTCAAAAGCATCCAAAACAGTAATAAATGTACTCCAGGTCAGACCTGGAGTAAGTCCAGCAACACAAATGGCTGACCACTGGTACTGCAACACCATCCCATAGAAAGCAAAGGAGGGAGGGACTTGAAATAAAAGCCCAAAGGGACTATTATGAAACTAAACTAGCTACTCTTGCCCCTGAGACCTCATTCTCTGGTGCCCGACAAGCAGCACCATGTCCCGGGGAACCCCATATGCTCTAAATGCAATGGAACTCAGCGGTAAGTGCATTGCCCGTCCCTGTGTCCATGTCTGGGGGGCAGGGGCCTACTGCATACACAGCCAGCATAAGCAGAGGAGAGCAGAGTTACTCATGGCTGCATGCAGGAGCAGAAAGACTGTTACTTAGAAGAGAGATGTCAGAGCCCCATGCCTTTAATGAGGGGCTGCAGGAGCACTGGGATTCTACTCATGACCCCAATTAAACAAGAAGGGCATGTATGTGCCATAGGTGGGACTGACCACCCATAACAAACCAAAATGTGCAGTGAGAGGTCACAAACTAAAACAAAGAAAAGCTCCTTATTCAGTATGCACACCATGGAGCACTTCACCCCATAGGCCAGTGCCCCTGTGCACCTTTAAAAATGTGCATATTTTTCTACTGTGGTCCCCCATAGAACAGGGTCATCAACAATGGCTTCTTAGTGCATTTTGGGGCTGCAGGGAGTGCAGTAGATTCCCAGATAGTTTTTGTCTCAAACATAGCTGTAAACCTCCCACGGGATTGAACCCTTACCCTAGGGGAGGTTTCATGTTGTTTCAAAGCCTCCTGGAGCTGGTGCTTTTGCACCTAGGCTCTGATGTAGGAGTGTCTTTTAGTTGGTCCTAGAGCTGCAGCCATTGAATTATTTTAAATATGCTTTATTGAGCAAAAGATGGGTCTGGTGGCTCAGTGGACTAATGTGTCCACTGCAGTTGCCTGTGTTTGATCTCATTGTCCAGGTTCATATCCCAGCGGGTCCACTCAGCCGTTCATCCAACTGAAATTGATAAAATGAGTACGATTAAGTTGGGTAACGATACACATCTGTTATTCAACATCAAGAGGCCTACGGGTGACTGTGTGCTTTACAAATCGACATTATGTTTTTATGGGAATATTGACAATACAATGGTATATGCTGTAATCAAGATCATGAAAACGTTTTATTGACAAGCAGTAAGTTAACAGTCAATAATTACATGTTTTAATGATGGTTATTGAAAGATTTTGAATTACTTTATTGACAACCCAGAAGTTAGCAGTGAATCATGACCAGCCTTAATTACTGTTGGTGTAAGATGGTACCATCTCAATTGTTTTCAATGATGTTATATCAGTTTTTTATGCATATTTCTATTTTTAGCAATGTAGTGACACCATGACAAAGCCAGTTGGCTTGCTTTTGACAATAACATCCCCACTGAATTGTGTCTGATATGGGTGGGGGTATTGTGCTTATAAAGAAGAGAACCATCTACGGGTGTAATATGTTATGAGGAATGTCACCAAAGATATTTCCATCAGCATGATCTATACTACTATTATAAAGAGAGAGCTGAAACCTTTGAGGCGGGTAATCTCAAGAAGTACAGCACCAATCACAACACCCAATACAGCATTGTAAAGGGGAGTTGCAGCAGATGGACATAGGCTATACAGCTGGCCACCATATACATTAGAAAGGTCAAAGAACCTTAGGGGTAAAGTAGTCCCTTGTGGGCGTTGGCGTTATGCTGTCAGCGATGGGCGTGTCAAAGTAGCGATGGGCGTCTCAAACTACACTTGACATCACTCCTTTGTGGGCGTCACCGTTGTCAAAGGGGCATGGCCCAAAACAAAAAACAAATAAAAAATGGGCGCGGATTTCACTGTGCGCGCCCATTCACGCTCCATTACTGATAACACTCACAGTACTTGCCGACTTGCCGCGCTAACTGCCGGCTTGCCGCACTAACAAAAACAAAGCTTTACTCATTTGTGAGCCTCGGCGTTGTCAGAGGGGGCTGGCCTAAAAAAAGAGGCGCGGCTTTCACAAGTGCGGAATTCACTCGGCGCCATATTCATGCCTTTGTGGGTGTCACCGTTGTCAGAGGGGCGTGGAACAAAAAGAAAAAGAAAAAGGTGCGCAGATTTCGCTGTGCGAGCACCGTCACGCTCCATTACTGATAACACTTACAGTACTTGCGGTGCTAACAAAAACAAACCTTTACTCATTTGTGAGCTTCCGCGTTGTCAGAGGGGGCTGGCCTAAAAAAAGGGGCGCGGCTTTCACAAGCACGGAATTTACTCGGCGCCACATTCACGCCTTTGTGGGCGTCACCGTTGTCAGAGGGGCCTGGCACAAAAACAAAAAGAAAAATGTGCGCGGATTTCACTGTGCGCGCACATTCACGTTCCATTACTGATAACACTCACAGTACTTGCGGCGCTAACAAAAACAAACCTTTACTCATTTGTGAGCCTCGGTGTTCTCAGAGGGGGCAGGCCTAAAAAAAGGGGCACGGCTTTAAGAAGCGCGGAATTCACTCTGCGCCACATTCACGCCTTTGTGGCCGTCACCGTTGTCAAAGGGGCATGGGCCAAAACAAAAAACACAAAATGAATGGTCTTGGATTTCAATGTGCGCACCCATTCACTCTCCATTACTGATAACACTCACAGTACTTGCGGCGATAACAAAAACAAACCTTCACTCATTTATGAACCTCGGTGTTGTCAGCGGGGGCAGGCCTAAAAAAACGGGCACGGCTTTCAGAACCGCGGAATTCCCTCAGCGCCACATAAATTAAGATTTACTATTACAAACATTGCACACATTACATTTCATCCCCGGACAACGTCGGGACGGGCTGCTAGTTGTATATATTTGTATTTAATGCTTAGTATTTTGTGGTGTGTGAGTGTGCTAAAAGTACTTTTCCTTTTTACAAGAAAAGGCACTGGACAATGATTTGTTGGGTGCTGGTTGTTGTGTTCCAGCTAGTATTCGCTCTAACCTCCTACCCTGAGTAGTCCTTGAACTGTTCTGCTTCACTACCCTGAGGAGTCAAGTTCTACAATGAGGAACTTGGTTCACAGTAAAGGCTGCAGACTTATTATTTGTGAAAGACTCACGTCGCAACTAATAACACACTTTCCAACTGGCAGGAGTCATTTTATGAATTTTAGAGAAAGAAATATCTGCATTTTTCTTATAGAATATAGTCCAAACCCAGCAAGTATGCATGGATAGTAATTTTATATTCTTCCATTTCATAGTAATGGATTCTATAGTCGATGAAATGAGAAAATAAAATAGTTTAGCTTGAATTAAAGAGAGTAGAGGAAAGAGAGCAGGCGATTTTAAAATTATTCATTTGAATGAAATGCTATGTCACATACACAAACATTTTTATGATAGTGTCTTATAAATTATTGAAAAATTCAGTGATACAAGGATAGTCATATAAAATGTGTTGTTAGCAACCATTTCCAATGCCAACATATAAGATAGGCTGTGGGTTTCTTGCTATATTTATCAGGTGCGCATAAACATTTATACATTGCAAATATGATTATTTTGATATAGACACACTCCTTGCAAACTTGAGAGACTATGAAGCCACATTTTTCCATTGCTGATAAGAAAGAGAAAGAAATAGCTCTTCATTCTATGTAAAAAGCCAATGTATTTAAATTAGTTAAATCGGAATTAGTAAATCAATTGTGCGCTTTAGATACCAAATGACCACATTTATGATCTATGTTAAGAGTAACATTAAATCAGCTATCTTTGCCACTGGTAAAGCTTTCGTAAAAACATGAAGCAGATCATCATATAGAAATTCTCATTTACACTAATCATCAGAGGATATGTTGTACTTAGTTTGCAAATCATGAAATAAGTAAATACATTTCATTGACATATATATTGGGAAACAATACGAGAATAAAAAAATAATGTTCATAGTTTTATATTACACGAACTTGACCCGATGGTATCTGAGCGCTTTACATGAGCACCAGTTGCGTTACACAAGGACACACTTTTTTTGTTAGGCACAGGAAGATTAAGTAATTTGCCCAGAATCACAGGATGTTGAGCGTCATTGCCAAAAATTGAACCTGGTTCCCCAGATTTGAGTTCAACCGCTTTAGCCATTATGCCACATCCACTCCCTTGATGTAAATGTAAATGTAGACGTACTTGTAAAGCGCACTGATACTCCTGAGTGTCCTGGCGCTGTACTCATACCGCTAGGGAACCCTTTCTGGTTTTTACCCGTGAAATGTCCACTCCTGGGCATCCCCAGGGTGCAACCAGGCATCCCTAGCGCTGTAGGGGGCCGTTGTGGAGATTAAGCAAGCTATTGCCCAGAGTTGAAGCGTGGGACCCATGCTTAGAGTAGGCACCGAGTTGAGAGATCAGGTCCGAGGAATTATGAGCCCGCGCTCCGCCGAGACCAGCCGAGGCAGGAATTGAACCCTGGTCCCGGGCCAGACCTTTGCATCAGGGTCTGCCGCTCTAACCATTGAGCCACACTTCTCCACATGATTTCCAATATGGAGTGTTATATTTTTACTTCAAATGAGGATTATGTCGACGAGATATTTGTTTAGAGAAAGCAATATTTAAATGGAAAATATAATCAAATTCTAGAAAAGCTTATCTAGTTGTAGATTTGGATGGCCTAAATTCTCTGCTGCCTTGCATTTAAATAGAGGCTTTCGTTTGTTTTCAACTACATTAAAATAAACATATGTGATGATTAGTATGCAATCTCTGACCACTATTTTACTCAAGGAATACCAAACCATGTGTATATTGTTATTATTGAGAACTGGTTACTCTACCTTACTTAAATACCTTTATTAATACTGTTCCACATTGCTAGGGTACAACCTGCTTTATTTACTTCAGATTAATTATCCTATATTAATATATCAGATTACTTTTTGTAAGGATACTTTCACCTCTTTATCAAAGTGTTGCCTGCTTACTCCTTCCTGCATGAAAGTAACTGATGTCAGAATATCGAATATTTATGGAACTCAGCAGCTGGTCCATCATTCCTTTCCAGGTGGCAATGTTGCCTGCATTTCAAAGGAAAGCAGAGGGCCCACACAGGTGGAATTAGTGAGTGACTGTCACAGGTTGAGGGGGGTGTTTACGGTCAATGGAACCTCCTTTCCTGACATTCAGGTGATATCATTGGGTGACGCACTGACTTTGCACCATATTCATGTGTCGTGCATCATCAGTGCACACCTTGGCACTTTTGCTTCTGTTGTTTCTGTGCCCATGCATGTGATACAGCAGGGTGCAGAGGCACGGTTACCTCGTGTGTATGGGGTCACAGCCCCATGTAATCAAGGAACACCTGCTTTGGAGAGCACAGATGCTACATGTGCACTGGTATGACCTAAGGGGCTGTGCAAGAGTCTGTATCCCAGTGTTTAATGCTGAAATGCCCATGGGGCACAGTAATCAGGTGCACATATTCCCCTGAGTTACTTTGAATGATACTGACCCCGATCTGCTATATCACTTAATGAAATGGGGAGAAGGAGGCAGCAGCAGGTGGCACAATGTAATTTCTTTAACAGCGCTTGGAGGTGTCTCATTTTGCCCAAAGAAAAACCAAAGGTGGTGATGGACGGAGCGTTGACAATACAAACACTCACCCCCAGTCAACTGATCTGGGTTTAATCCATCACCGTTCTTTAGCTCACTCCGCCATCCCAGTTCAGACATGGCCATATGCAAATCAGTCTGACCCTGTGCCTCATGGGAACAGTCCAGCCCGAACTGCCAAGCCATGTCTTCCCTGGACCGGAATCAAGCTTCCCAGAACCGGTTTCTGGCATTACAGCCATCTTCAGCCGGGCTTGCTTGACTCCAGTGGCAAAGTGAGCAAGGGACTCACGTCTGAGCATACCCTGCCAACTTAGGGCGAACAAAGAAAAACCAAAGGTGGTGATGGACGGAGCGTTGACAATACAACCACTCACCCCCAGTCAACTGATCTGGGTTTAATCCATCATCGTTCTTTAGCTCACTTCGCCACCCCAGTTCAGACATGGCCATATGCAAACCAGTCTGACCCTGTGCCTCATGGGAATAGTCCAGCCCGAACTGCCAAGCCATGTCTTCCCTGGACCGGAATCAAGCTTCCCAGGACCGGTTTCTGGCATTACAGCCGTCTTCAGCCGGGCTTGCTTGACTCCAGTGGCAAAG
Source organism: Lissotriton helveticus (assembly GCF_964261635.1). NCBI lineage: Eukaryota > Metazoa > Chordata > Amphibia > Caudata > Salamandridae > Lissotriton > Lissotriton helveticus. The sequence continues at coordinate 1,477,140,783 of NC_136069.1, forward strand.
TGAGCAGGGGACTCACGTCTGAGCATACCCTGCCAACTTAGGGCGAACAAAGAAAAACCAAAGGTGGTGATGGACGGAGCGTTGACAATACAACCACTCACCCCCAGTCAACTGATCTGGGTTTAATCCATCATCGTTCTTTAGCTCACTTCGCCACCCCAGTTCAGACATGGCCATATGCAAATCAGTCTGACCCTGTGCCTCATGGGAACAGTCCAGCCCGAACTGCCAAGCCATGTCTTCCCTGGACCGGAATCAAGCTTCCCAGGACCGGTTTCTGGCATTACAGCCGTCTTCAGCCGGGCTTGCTTGACTCCAGTGGCAAAGTGAGCAAGGGACTCACGTCTGAGCATACCCTGCCAACTTAGGGCGAACATAGAAAAACCAAAGGTGGTGATGGACGGAGCGTTGACAATACAAACACTCACCCCCAGTCAACTGATCTGGGTTTAATCCATCACCGTTCTTTAGCACACTCCGCCACCTCAGTTCAGACATGGCCATATGCAAATCAGTCTGACCCTGTGCCTCATGGGAACAGTCCAGCCCAAACTGCCAAGCCATGTCTTCCCTGGACCGGAATCAAGCTTCCCAGGACCGGTTTCTGGCATTACAGCCATCTTCAGCCGGGCTTGCTTGACTCCAGTGGCAAAATGAGCAAGGGACCCACGTCTGAGCATACCCTGCCAACTTAGGGTGAACAAAGAAAAACCAAAGGTGGTGATGGACGGAGCGTTGACAATACAAACACTCACCCCCAGTCAACTGATCTGGGTTTAATCCATCACCGTTCTTTAGCTCACCCCGCCACCCCAGTTCAGACATGGCCATATGCAAATCAGTCTGACCCTGTGCCTCCTGGGAACAGTCCAGCCCGAACTGCCAAGCCATGTCTTCCCTGGACCGGAATCAAGCTTCCCAGGACCGGTTTCTGGCATTACAGCCGTCTTCAGCTGGGCTTGCTTGACTCCAGTGGCAAAGTGAGCAAGGGACTCACGTCTGAGCATACCCTGCCAACTTAGGGCGAACAAAGAAAAACCAAAGGTGGTGATGGACGGAGCGTTGACAATACAAACACTCACCCCCAGTCAACTGATCTGGGTTTAATCCATCACCGTTCTTTAGCTCACTCCGCCACCCCAGTTCAGACATGGCCATATGCAAATCAGTCTGACCATGTGCCTCATGGGAACAGTCCAGCCCGAACTGCCAAGCCATGTCTTCCCTGGACCGGAATCAAGCTTCCCAGGACCGGTTTCTGGCATTACTGCCGTCTTCAGCCGGGCTTGCTTGACTCCAGTGGCAAAGTGAGCAAGGGACTCGCGTCTGAGCATACCCTGCCAACTTAGGGCGAACAAAGAAAAACCAAAGGTGGTGATGGACGGAGCGTTGGCAATACAAACACTCACCCCCAGTCAACTGATCTGGGTTTAATCCATCACCATTCTTTAGCTCACTCCGCCACCCCAGTTCAGACATGGCCATATGCAAATCAGTCTGACCCTGTGCCTCATTTTGCCCTTCACATGCTCTTCATTGCTTTCTCTCTCATGTTGCTGCTCTAAGTAGTCACAAAAATATAGATTTGATGATTGTGGCATAATTAAATATTTACTATAAAATGTTCCATGTCCAAATGGACAGTCAAAGGTTTTCCACATGCATTAGGCCAGAATAATTGGTTCACGTGTCTCAGATGAGAACAAAGTAAAGTATTTGTTACTGAAGTGTTGTTACACACATCATTTGCCCGAATACAAGAACAAGAATCAACACAATATATGTTTTTTGAAAACATACATTTGGACATATTCATCTCTTCAAGCAAAGTGAGTGTGCGTCTGCATCTCAGGATGCCCTCATAATAAATTGCTCTCATTATTAGCTAGGTGTCACCTCCATGTAACATAATCAGGTAGTAGGGAGGAGGATTTGAAGTCCATTCAGTTCCCCATTGTAGAGTCTATTGATCAGAAAGGAGAATGGACACTTGTAGCTGTAAGACCATTGGTTATAATGGATCACTCTCATAAACACTGGTTGTTATTTGCGGTGTATATCTGTTTTCCGCCTTACATTCAGCGTTATGGCATAGTCATCGGGTGTCCAATAACGTGCTGTATGCCTGCCTTATCCAAGGCAACCTCTGGTCTGGATAGCAGTGTCTAGAAATTTGAAAGACACCTCCAGAGGGAAGGTAGAGAAAATGGTAAATAAGGAAAGAAAAACTGTTAGATCTCACTAAAAAACAATATCTCTCCAAAATTGAGACATTTTAAAGAAAAAGGAGATGTATTGTTGATTAAAAATAGGTTGGATACGATGGTCAATCAAGTTACTAGATCGCCCTGTATCACTCAGTAAACGGTCGACATGTTTCAGCTCTCTTTGGCCCAGCCGGGTCTGTAGAGCATTCGTCAGGACAAATATGATCAAAAATTGAGTACTCACACCATTTGTGTAGTTTTCGTTAGGGTGTATGCAATTAGTCAACACTTGTTAAGAACGTTATTTAGGTTCCTAGAGGGAAAAAAACACAAAAACACAGGAGAAACTATCATCTCTATTGTTACGTGTTAGGAGGTTTCATCATGTAGCAAGATCTATTCTCTCTGTTGAGAATTACAAAACAAAACATTGTGATGCACCTAATTGTGGGCATTTGAAAAAAGAAGAAAGAAAGAATGTGGGGACATATTGAGACTCTGCTTTCCCAGTCGTGATATCTAATTCTGGTTCGCTTCTATATCGAGTGTCAGACTTACATAAAGTAAGTACAATTATGTACGAGATTCTTAGATGTAACATACAATCGGTACAGCGTGTCTCCTTGATATTAAGAGCAGTATTTTTCCAGTATGCCACAAATTACATTTCCTAGCAAATTACGACAACCTCAGATAAACTAGAAATTATCACGATAAATTTGAATGGTAATCATAAGAAGAAAGTGTTTTAGCTGGGTAAATTTAGCCATCCAGCTGAAACTAGCTGTCGGAATGATAATTATTTACAACAAATGTTTTGAAACAATTAAAAATGAAGACGAGGAGAAACTTTCTCATTTGTATCGTCAATATGTGTGTAAGACACAGATGGTGTTAATTTTATAGGAATTCATTCGTGATATGACATTTTGCGAGCATGAATCACTTTTAACAGGCTTATGTCGAATACGTAGTTTCTGTGTCAAGGCAAATTGCCGAAATAGGCGTTTTTTTATTCTTACAAACAATTACCTTAACGGGGATGCTTGCTATCTTCCTCAGGGCGCGTGGGAAGGCAGTGCAACCCGAGCTGTAAATAGGTAACAACACATTTTTCACTTGTGGGTCACTTACTTTGTAGCGTTGTCGAAGGAAGTCTCTTAGGACCGCCATTCTTACCCGCATGTTACTGGAATCCTGGCGTCTTGTGCTGGCTCTGCCCCTGGGTAGGCGGATGCCATTTCCTCTTCCTCTTTTGAAGGTGCATAGAAGTGAGAAGAAGTAAAAAGGGGACTAGAGTAGTGCTTGGCATACACAGAGAAAAGACTTTACGAAATGACGTCTGCATAATGTTTTTTAATTACCACATTCCTACCTGAAATTGTTGGCGGTGTATTTCAATACTCGGTGGTGAATTATCTAATTAGTATCTGTTTCGTAAAATCAGATTGAAACAGTGGGGTGTAATATCAGGTTAAAGCAGTGGGATGCATTATGATCAATTTCTTTTTCTGTTTTATTGTGAGAACTGATGCCATGGTATATCGTCGTTTAAACCTGTAACATGGGTTTGGAGGCGGTTCACCCACCTCTGTTCCTTCTCGAAGAGTATTTTCTCTGCGTTTAAGGTTTTGTTAGTTAACATCTCTAACACTGTCCATCTCAGTTCTTCACAGGTGTGACCTACTTCTACAAAGTGATTGCACAATTTGGTGGTATTCTTCTTTAGTCTGATGTTACTTTTGTGCTCCCCTATTCTCAACTTCACTTTTCTGGAAGTCATGCCCACGTACTTCTTCTGGTACGGACAGCTCACTAGGTATATTTACATTTACATACACATTTATATCACATGAGTCGAATTACAGTTTGTGTGCTGTCTTTGGGTCCACAGGAGCGTTTCAGTTAGTTGTAGTGTCTTGGTTGTGTCAGTTAATTTGCAGACTACACAGGTTCCACAGGGGTAGTGTCCAGTAATGGGCATCATATTTACGTTTCTGTCCAGTGTGATCACCGTTCTCTTAACTGGACGTGTGTGCACTAATGTATCTTTAAGGTTCTTTGTGCGTTTATTTGCGAACCTCGGTTTTGGCCAATTAAACCTACCGGATGTGATCATTCCCCAGTTTTTTTTAGCTAGTTTTTGAACCTCATAGGTTGCTGGACAATAGGTTGTAACGCATGTAGTTAGGTCCTTAACAGGTTCCTTGATGTGACTCTGGAGGAGGCATTCTCTATGCTGATATCTTGCTCGTTTGCGGCATTTGGAAACAGTAGAGGCCGTATAGTCTCTCGCTTGTAGTTTTTGACTAAGTTCTTGCACTTGTAGTTTGTAGTCACTGTCTTTGCTGCAGTTGCGCTTTAACTTAATAAATTGACTATAAGGGAGATTGTCCCACAACGGTTTAGGATGGTAGCTCTTGTAGGACAATAGACTATTTTTAGCCGTAGGTTTCATGAACGTTTTTGTTTCCAATTTCCCTTGTTCAGAGAAGATGGTCAGATCTAGGAAATCTATCTGTTGGTTACTGGAGGTGAAAGTAAATTTCAGCCATCTATCTCTTCCGTTGAGCCACTCTATGAATACGTTCAGATCCTTATCCGTCTGCCAAATCATTATGACATCATCTATATAACGTTTCCAGTATAAAATACTGGAAACCTACGGATTGCTGTCGGTGAGTACATACTGGCTTTCAAAGTGACTCACGTAAAGTCCAGCTACTGAAGGAGCAAAGGCACTGCCCATGGATGTCCCATGGCATTGCAGGAAGATATCACCATTGTATTCTAAAAAGTTTTCCTTTAGGGCTAACCGGCAGCATTCCAATATGAAATGTCTTGGTGTGGTGTAAGTCCAATTTTCCATGTATAGAAGATCCTCTAACATCCGTAAAGTGTCTTCTTGAGGGAGGCTCGTGTACAACGATTCAACATCCAACCCTACAAGTAGCATGGTCTCAGAATTAAAGTCTTTTCCCAACTTTTGGACTAGGAGATCACGCGTATCTTTGAGATACGTAGGAGTTTTTTGGCAAGTGGTTTGAGATACTCGTCTGCAAACTTAGACAGGGGCTCCAATATCGAGCCAATCCCCGAGACTATTGGTCGACCTGGAGGGGGGGAATTGTTTTTATGAGTCTTTGGCAGTGAATAGAAATAAGGTGTTTTAGGTTCTTTCGGTGTTAGAAAATCTGCCTCTTTTTTCGATATCCACATGTTTATTTCTGCCTCATATACCATGATCGCAACAGTATTTCTCAACCTTTCTGTTGGGTCTGTGTTTAGTTTCTTATAGAACTTGGTATCAGACAATAATGTTAGACATTGTTGGTTGTATCCTTCTTTTGTAAGAAGTATGCAACTGTGCAATTTGTTGTGGAATGCAACAATCTGATTCATACTATGGGAACTTCACTAGGATAAAATACTTCCATTACCTTTGCACTCTACATGGTTTGAAATAAGCTGAATATCCATGGTGTCAGGAATCAGCGATGAAATGTGGGATTGCACAGTAGCAGTAAGAAAGGTATGAGTGTGGAGCTTCATTGCACCACACTGTAATAGCAAACCCTGAAACACTTTACCTTTTTTCTCAGCATTAAACGGGCCCATGCGCTGTCAGAGCAATAGATACATTATAAAACTAAATAGCAATGTCAACATAAAAGAGGATCAGTTCACCTCTCATGAAATTGTGCAAGTAAATCAAAAATCAAAATTGAATTTTGAAATGCTCCCATCCAAGGCAGGCTTTAATTTCATTTCTGCTATTGTTGCAGGAGTGGAATTGTGCAGCTTTTTCCTTTTTTATCGCACATAAACAGAGCTATTTGAAGGAGATGATTGCTCTTCCCTGTCGAAAGCTAATATCACTGTGCCTTACTCCTGCTGTTCGGCATCAGGGATAGCTTTTTAACTAACCTTGCAGCCCCAGTAAACATACTGCTTTCAGACAGTCCAAAAGCTTTGTGTAACAAAGCCGCTGCAAATTGCCCCTTTAAATGTATATGATATAGACAGACCTCTACTTAGAAAAAGACTGCATTGTTATTTATATCCTAATTAAAAGACAGAGGGCAGTCAGTTTCAAAATCTTTATTCGACCTTTAAGTAAAGATCATAAAAGTACAAAGTGCAGACATTGCAACAACATTCAAAATATACAATTAAACAAATTAGCACACATATAAATCAAAACAAGAACTTGACCCGAAAAATACAGCTGTATAGTAATTTATTCTGGCTTTCCTCAGGACCGTTTTTTAAAAAGGTGTAGTGAAATAGACTTAGTGTTGTGGTACAGACTATGTGATACACTCACTAAGGCGTTTTTCTATATATGAGAGGGGGATTCCCTTCTCATGCATACGCTTTGGGTTATTAGCCAAGGCTTCCTGGAGGGAAGCGGTAAGGGGATGACCAGTCTTTCTGGTCAGTGCCTGCCTTGTACCTGTTGTCCCGCCGTCGTCCTCCGGTAAGTCTGTTTTATTTCACTACACCTTTTTAAAAAACGGTCCTGAGGAAAGCCAGAATACTCTAAGGCACTGGCTGAAACATGTCGACCATCTGAAGGACGCAGGGGGCAGTAACTCGCCACCCTCACGCGTCCTGTAGCCTTACTTTTAACCGCTGGTGACGGCCCAGTTATTAAAATTTAATTTACCCTCGGGTACTGGGACCACCACCAAGCCGTTTTAAATCACAACTCACTCAACCTCACTCACTGCACTCTCAGCAATATACCAGCTCCGCTGTAATCAGGCGTCGTAGCACACCCGGGACATACTAGGTGTCACTGGGTGGGCCCGATGATGAAGCATGCCACCAACTAGGTTGGTGGGTGAGGGCTTCATGAATACACCAACAAGGTGCCCATGACAGAACTAATTAGAGTACTGCAACACTTTGGTCAACTTAAGCTAGTCCTCTTTGTTTAATCACATATAAACCCTCGGGGACACGGACTAGCTATCTAGTCCTCTCTCTCCCTCTTGTTACACGCATCTATCTACCTCCCCCAGCCCACACCCTCATAGCATCGCCTGGGTACAATAAACCTAATGCAAGAAATGACATTGTATCTATCAATCTAAGTTAATTATTGGGTAGGAACTCTCCCGACTGAGGAAAGCAATATTTATTCCCACACTGCGTCCGAGACGTAGGGTCCCAAATCACCCCCCTCCATCACTCTGTAGCAGGGGCGGGTGGCTTTGGCATCACCCTCTCCACCTCTGTGTACAACGTATTAATTAGTTGCATGCAGTTCTCAGATTCCAAGAGGAGTTGCAACGTCGTGAATCGTGCTGTTTAGGGGGAAAATCTGGCGTAATTAGGGGCAGATTTACAAACCCCTTGCTCCCCTTTTACGCCGCCGTTGAGTCAATTTTGTGACGCAGCGGTTGCGCAAAAGATGCGCCATGGTGCGGGTACTTACAATGTGACGCAACTGGGAGATGCGTCACGTTGTAAAGCCCTGCTCCACAGGAGGCATTCTTGCGCAGGGGGGCGATCTGGTGCAGGAACGCCTCCTAAAAGTGGCTGAGTGAATTCTACAAGATTTCACTTAGTCACTTTTGGGCCCATGCTGCACCAAAACCCTGCTTCAATCAGGCGTAAGGATTAACGCAGCATTGTAAGAATAGGGCCCCCCAGAACATTGCTGGAGCTGCGTCGCGCTTGCGACGCAACTCCTGCAATTCACCGCTTTTACGGCACAGATGCATCACGCATCTGTGCTGTTTTTGCCCCATGGTGCGCCGCATTGTAAATGCGGCAAATTCATGGTGGCGGAGGCAGGGCCCACAATAACTGGCGCATCCCTGCTGATATGCAGGGATGCGCCAGTTATTGTAAATCTGCCCCTTAGTTTTTTGATTCATTTGAACCTATAATAGAGAAAAGTATCAAGTGGAAGAGAAGCAGCGTGCGCCACAAATGTGTCCGGTGCAGTGTATTGTGCCTCTTAATGCATATCTCTGCATTTCGTGATACTGAGTGGTTACTTGACAGCATACCGTGTTCTGCAGGACAGTGGAACCCTATGGTGGAAGCAAATGTTTAACATGATCACATTTTATTTTTTTCCATTTCTGTTGGCAATTCTGTGGGCTAGAGCAGCGGGCCAAGTGCCTGCTACAGAGATCTGCGTCTATCCAGTCACTCACGGGGAATGGTGTTTCGATGAAAAGTCAGGGGCTTATTTACAAGCCCCTTGCGCCACTTTTGCGTCACTTTTCCCATGTTAAAAGTGACGCAAAGGTGGTGCAAGGGTCTTGTAAATAAGCCCCTCAGCCTTTAACTCTGATGAGAGGAGTCGAGGGGTGGTGCCAGCAGGAATGGAACATAGCATCGTGCTCTAGAAGATAACTTTTAAAATTGCAGTTTCACCCTAACTGTTATTCCTCTTTCCTGCCCTTTCGAAAGTTGGCATTGCTCTGCATTGTAATAGCAGGTCTGCTGTGCACCCTGACTGGTGCCTTCAGGCAGTGTTCATATGTGAGCTTCTGCGGCAGTAGATGTTATGAGTTTGTTAATCTCATTTCATAGTTAGTTCATTACATTAAAGAGATCCAAAAGGACATATGTGCATATGATTTTTGAACTCCCTTGAGAGATGTCTGACACATTCTAACACACCGGCATTCAGCCCCGAGAAGGCTCACTAAAGCACTGAAACGTGTACGTTGCACCAGGGCTTAAGTGGGATGAAAAAACTGGGGGGTGGGGTCTCTCAAGGGGGCGTGGCCATGTAATTAAGGGCGTGGCTTAAAACACATACACTAAAAGTTTATGCTTAGCATAGTGTGCCGCCCGACCGGTATTTTGTTGTTTCTGTCATTGCATCCAGATATAAGATACAACAAGTAACATCATACTTACAACGTCAGGACTATTGGCTATTGAAAAAGCTTCCACATAAAGCCCTGGTGACACCACGACAATGTTGCTACTCCTTAGTTCCGAAAAGAGAAGAGAAATCCAGAGAGAAAATGACTCTCTCTAAAGGATTTCCCTTCCCCTATAACGCTCGAAAAAAACAGACCTCCTGTGCCACGGCACAAAACAGAGCCTGATAGAGACCCGTTTCGAGGTCTCCTTAAAAAAAACCTGCCGGTGCTCAGACCTGGTGAGACCCGGCTTACTTAAAGCCCTGCCTTGCACATTATTCTTGTAACCCTACTTAGTTTGCAACGCAACACTGTACACAGTGGTCGAAGTGGGTGGGATCGGCAGGGTACGGCGTGCCCCTACTGCTTTAATTTATTGCAGTCGTTCCCCTACTTTATTATTTTAGATATGCATCCCAGGAAGGCCGAAATAGCCCCGCCGTTCGTGGCTGTTCAAGGACGGGTGGGCACAGAACGAAAACGGCTGTCGTTTCCTTCTTGCCCAGAGAAGTCAAGGGCAGTGTACACTTCTCCTGTTCTTCTTATTCTCTACCTTTTTGTCCTGCTCCAGGTCACTTGTTGAAAACCGTGACTTTTCTTTCCTCTGCTTTTCTTCATTCGTTCCCCTGCGAAATGGATCAAAAAAAGAGGAAACACTTTAGCTGCAAATGTCTTTTTCTGATTTTTTTCTATGCAGCCTCGGTAGAAGAGAAAAAAGGTTTAAAATTTGAACAATAAATACATTACTAAATACAGCAAGAGAGAGTGGTCGCAAATTGGCCTGATTGATTGTATTCACCCCTAAACACATTACCAGCACTTTACAGCGTTTCCCAATGAAATGCTACTTTTCTTTTCTCACCTATCTTTGAACAGCATTTTTTCCCTAAGTGAGTGTGCCATTCATGGAGGTACTGCAATACCTGCTTGATGAGTGGATTGGAAAACGTTTAATGTGATCCTTATCAGTGGTTTTCCCCATTTTAGTTCATAAAATTTGTACCGCACCTCTGTGTTCAGGGATGTGGTCTTTTTAAACCATACTGCCTATGTTTTGTAAGGATATAAGCAATGGACACTGAAACGGGTCCCTTCCGAGCCCTGTAGTCATTTGCTTAACTTTTCAGGCAAAAACGCTCATTGATTTCTGAATGAGTGTAAAAGTGTTACGTTGTATTCCCTATGAGTGTTTGCTTTTTCCAGAATTTTGTTATATTTACCAGCCAGCGTTTTACTCTTGTCTAGTGTATAATTTGAATTGAATCTCATCTAGGTGTTTATAGAGGTGCACAATTTGGTTGTAGTTGAAGGCAGTGTGATTTTCTCGAAGTGGGGCAGTATGGTGTCCAGTGGGGAGAGAAGATTTTGCAGTTCTATGGCCAGAGATGCCAAATTTGGAACTGGGGAACCAGGTTCAGCCTTTATGACCAGTCCACCAGACTACTCTCCTGAGAGAGCACATTCCCCTGCTAGACCTTAGAAGGCCCCGCTAGACCTTAAAAGCCCTTAGCCAGATGTAGGTAGGCATTTACCGGTCGGTAACGGCCGAATTCGGCCGTTACCGACCGGTAAATGGAATTTGAGATGTAGGGACATTCATTTTACAGAATGGGTAAATTTACCGATCGGTAAATTTACCGATTCTGTAAAATACCGAATCGGTATTTTTACCGATTCGGTAAATTTGATATGTAGGTGGGACTCTTCTGAGTCCCACAAGCCTTACCAAATCGGTATTTTACCATCAAATTCTATTTGATGGTAAAATACCGATTCCGGTGTGCATGCACATGTGTGCATGCACCCCTGTGCCATATGACAAGCAGACCTGCCCTTATGGCAGGTATGCCTGCCACATGGCACCCGAACCTGTTTTGGGGGTGCTAGAGGGTGTCAAAGTGACACCCCCTGCACCCTTGTGAAAATCGGTATTTACCGATTCGGTAAATACCGATTCGGTAATGCCCATTCATTCCTATGGGCTTCAAAGCCCATAGGAATGAATGGGCATTACCGGTCGGTATTTACCGAATCGGTAAATACCGACTTTTACAGATTCGGTAAATCCACATCTGGATTTACCTACATCTCCCTCCTTATATTTTACTGATTCATAAATACCAAATCGGTAAAATTCGGTATTTATGAGTCGGTAAAATATATTTACCTACATCTGGCCCCTGGTGTCTTAGCATCAGCAGGTGGACCCTAGGGGTGGCAAGTGTGGGTTAATCTTCAAGGAAATCCATACTGAATTTCACCTCCAGTCTTGTCGACGGGCATACGAAGAAGCACACCCTAGAGCCACAGTTACTCTGTCCCTGAGGTCCCAGGACCCTTGATGCCGGTCCGCCTCACTGATTGGTACCTCCATTGGCCTTGTTTCAGCAGTAGTAGCTGCAACTCATCAGGGCTCGGCAATTCACCAAAATAAGTTCACAAACTTAACAGTCTCTTTGCTTCATGCACAAGCAGTCTTAACATGTGCGACCTGCTTTGAAGTTGCTGGAATTATGCAGCAATTGAGGACAAAAATATGCTGCAGATTTAACTAAATTATGCAGCAAGAAAAAGGCTGCAGCGTAATGCGGTATATTTCCTGGTACTTTATTATTTTGACATTTTTACACATACTAACAGTCTCTGCAAATATTTGGACTCGTTAGTACCAGTTCAACATACAAATGCAGCAGTGATAAAGGTAACCACTCCACCTTTGCAAAGGGCCCTTCACTTCGCAGGAACACAAGTCACATTTTTAGTAACTTTTCATCCGTTTGAGCTACAAACAATTTATTAGTTAAAAGCGTCAGCTAATGCAGCCGATGATATATTATGTAGCAAATATGGCAGAGCCATAATTATGTGGAAAACATTAGCAAAATAGGATAATTTGCCATTCATGTTTGAACTGCTTTTCTGGGAAAGGAGAGGAAAAGCGCTGATCACAGAAACTGCACCTCTGAGAGACAAATGGCTTGTGATAGCACTTTGAAGCGTATTTGGGACAATCTGTGATTGGACACGTATCCTAATTTGTGAATGTATTTTAATGTCAATTTGAATTGAATAACATAAAGAGCTGTAACTGGTCAGTGAAATGCAAAAAAATACTAGAAATTGGTATGTTTTGCTCCTTCTGGCCACACCTCTGACTCCGCCCACTTCCCCAATCCTCGGGTTATTTCCACCCCTTGTTTCTCCACCCACATTTCCCCTACTTCACCCCCCCCCCACTTCGACCACTGACTGTACAGTGTGTCTGGTTTCCACAAATAGCGTGAAGGAGAACTGCTCAGAGCCCATAACAGTTTACACTTTTAGCTCTTCATTTGTGGATTTAGGATATCCTATCAAACATACAAAACATCCCTGAGCACCTCCCTCTCAGAGAGGGCGTAATAGCCCCTAGAGGAACTAGGGGGCATATTACCAAGCAATAGCGATAATTATCGCTATTGCTTGGTTAGCGATAAAAATGTATCGCCGAGCTTTGACGATTTTTATCGCAGATAAACCTTGCTATTAGCAAGGTTTATCTCTGAAACGATAAAAATCGGCCAAAATGCATGAATATCGCTGTAAAGTCAGCGATATTCATGCATTACCGAGCAAATGCTCTTAGCCATGTTATCCACCTCCCATTGGATAACATGGCTAAGAACTGCTCAGGGCAGGTGTTAGCTTTTGGAGATATTCGCGCTTAGCGCGAATATCTCCAAAAGTTGGTAATAGGAGATAGCGATGTTAGCGACTGTTTCCACACGCTAACATCTTGGCACACCCACTTTGCATGTCATTAGTGATACATTTCTCTGACATGCAAAGCGGGGCCCAAGATGGTCGCTATCTCCTACTAGCTGTCGCTAACTGGTGTTAGCGACAGCTAGGTAATAGGGAGATCATTTTATCTCCGCTTTCTTGGCTTTTAACGCCAAAAAAGCGGAGAAAAATCCCTTGATAATATGCCCCTAGGTTTTTCCTCTGGGAGGAGCATCCCAAATGATGAAGCATGTCACCCAAGGGGAGTGAGGGATTTCATCCTGAAACGGGAAATGCCCTCAGTTAGTTCTGTTGGGCTTAGTTACTGGTTCTGTTTCACATTTCATCGTTTTATTATCTAAACCAGTCAGTAGTTGTTTTCCACACTATTTAACTACTATTTTAGACCTCAGGATTTTGTACTGTTGTTTGTTCTAATTTCGGGGAATAAATCCTGTGTGGTCTCAAGATTTTCCCTAGGACCCTCCGGCTTTGAACCGTATTTTGTTAGAGCATCTAAATACATCAACAATTACATTTAATGTTCAGTCAGTGAAAACAGTGTTGGTGAAGTTTTAAAACTTTATTCTCTCATTAAGTAGATTAGTCGTAATATAGCCTTATAGCCTGCCATAGCGGGCCATACCGGCTATTAAAGGCCCGCTGCAGCGTTAAAGGCCTGAGCCAAAGGCGAGGGACTCTCACAAGGCAGCAGGACTTTAGTAGCTGGTATAGCCCTGCAACAAAGGGCTATAAGGCACGAAGGGCTATAAGGCTATGGGCAGAATGTTCTAACAAATTTAAAAAAAGTTTCAGGGAATGTGAGGGGATTGAAATCCCCTTAGGCTCCCTGAAGCCTTTGTTCACAGCCACAAAGAAGTATTGGAATGCTGGAGCTCTGGGCTTATACCAGCCATTATAAGCCCGGGCACTCCATTGTTTTCAATGAACCTACCAACGTTCCAATGTTCTAATTCTTGTTATTTTATTCAGAAATAAGAAGTAGGTTGATTAGAAAATAAACCTTGTTGTTCCATGCAGAGCATTATCCCTAATCTAAATTAAAGGACCTATTTAATTCAAAGAAGAACTCATGAAGAGTCCCTTCTAAAAAAGAGCAAGTAAATTTCGGAGCAGATTCAAATAGCTAAATGGAAGGACATACTCCCTATAGACAGTTGTTTTGGAGACTCAGCCAAGTTCTCTGGACAATTTCAGTTGCAATTGTCGAAAAGGGAGAAAGGAAAGAATCATTGCAGTAACTCATAGTCAATGAATGTATCTACCAGACCACCACATTTAGAATCTGCTTGCTAATTTTCCTTAACACATGCCTGTGCTTAGCTTTCAGCTTGGTCACAGATGATCTTGATACGGCTATGGTCCAGCTTGGTCACAGATGATCTTGATACAGGTAGGGTCATCCTAAAACTCTGCAAATCCAAAGTGTAGACCCATGTTCTCACATGTTTATGCCACAAGACTGCAGGCTCCATCCAGAGGATCAACTCTTTGAAACCTTCCTATATGACTGCAATTCAGCATACCAAATCCCCATTCTTTTTGAATGCCTATATGAGCAATTGTTTTGAGGTCCAAGGATAAAAAATGAGAAATAATGGGGTACAATTCAACATATTGACTAAAGATCCTACAAATGTATTTTCCATATGGGGGCCCCATAAGTCAGCCCCATGCAGGGTAGCACCTGATGCCTTTAATCCATATACTTGAAAGGCCAGAGTTACCAATCAGGATTGAGCCTGGCCCCATCACTGATTCCCTTGTCACAGGAGGTGGGTATGAAACTGATTTCTGATTTAATTGCCATAAGCCCAGTTCTGTACTGTATTCAGCTAAACATGAACCACTTTGGTCTATATTTAAGATCAGCATTAGAAGTGTTGTCTCTTTAAGGCACAAAATATACTAGATGGGGCGGGAGGCATGTAAGTAGTTTGCCTAATGAGTTGACTCTGAGTTATCTTTTAAAGGACTCAGGCAAAGATCATGATTACAGTATTATATCTATTAAGGAGGCATACTGGCTAAGGATTGACACCTCAGGAATTAGCTCACTGTTAGAAATGGGGGTCTCTAGTTGGCAGAGGTAGGTACCTTTGTCCAAATAGGGACCCTTGCTTCTTGTCAGGGTAAGGGGGATACACTTCTAAAATAACCCCTACTCACCCCCTTGGTAGCTTGGCACAAGCAGACAGGCCTATCTCAGAGGCAGTGTGTTAAGAATTTGTGAACACATACAGTAATACAGTCAAAACACTGCAAATGGATACCACACCAGTTTAAAAAATAGTACATCTTTATCTAAAACAACAAGACCAAATATGATACAAATCTTGCAATCAATACTCATTTAAAAATAGTACTTGTGCAAAATAACCTTTAAATTGCAGGAATATCAATAAAACACAGTTCTTCCGACTCGGTAGCTCCTCCTGGGGCTACTGCAATACTGAATATGACAGTCTAACAAACCCAGCTGACAGTGTCGATATGAGTCAGCTAAAGAGTCGACTGCTTGGATCGGACACAGTACCTTTCTTGTTGTGACCAACATGTCGGTGCAAGTTGGTTGGGGCAAATGTTGCGGTTGCGTTATGAAGTGGAGCGTTGCGGCGGACGATGTCTTCACGATTCGGTGCAGTCAGTGGCTCCTTGACGGAGTCGGTGAGACCAGGGCTTGCATTGAAGGGTGAGACGGTGCTCACTGCGGTGCTGGCAGTTCATAGCGCGGCGACTGAGCTGGTGGATGTGCGGGTCAGGCAGCGAAGGAGTCAGTGACGTCCTTGCAGCATGTAGGGAAGAGTTGCGGAGTGCGTTGCCCACATTTATACACACAAATTGTTTTTTCTCTGAAGGCAGAGAGTGTCTGTCCCAGCAAAAACCAGTTCTGTCCTCACTGGTGCAGCTTCCTGGCAGGAGGTTGAGACAGCATTGTGGAAGGTAGGACATGCCCATTCAGGTGAAAGGAAATCTCATTCCCCTACTCTCAATGCAGCCCAGGTCTATTCAGCCCAGCCTCGACTCATCAGGCTCTCTGGAGCCACTGCCCCTCTTCAGCCCCTGTCATCCAAAAGCTAGACATACAGTACAAAAACCTAACAGAGGCACACTGGATGGTTAGGCAAGAAAATACCAACTTTTTAAAAGTGGTATTTTCAAACACAGAATGTAAAAATCACCCTCACTAAAAGATGCACTTTAACATTCTGAGTTCAGCCATACTACACTTTATTTTTCTACCTTGTTCGCAGGGCCAGTTATGTTTAAAAGATGTTATAAACAAATGCCCCATACTGTCCTATGGGAACAGGTAGCCTTGCTTATAGTGAAAAACGATATAGACATTATTTCACTTTCAGGAAATGCCACACACATCAGGGCATGTCCTACCTTTCACATACAATGCACGTTTCCCAGATGGGGTACCTCGGCCTACCTTAGGGGTGACTAATATGTAGAAAATTGAAGGTTTAGGGACTGGCAAGTATGTGCAATTGCCAAGTCAATATGGCAGTCCCAGACTGCACACAGGCTCTGCAGTGGCAGGCTAGAGTTACATTTTACAGGCTGCTTCTGTGGGTGGCACAATCAGTGCTGCAGCCCACTAAAGAGACCTTCTCTTCAGGTATGAACGCTATATCGCAATGGATGAGGAACAATTTGCTGCAGTGTAATGTAGAGAAGACCGAACTTCTTCTTTTCGGAGACACCCCCAAGTTATGGTCTCCCAATTGGTGGCCAATTAATCTTGGTACACGTCCTATTCCCAAAAATACAGTTAAAAATCTGGGAGTCCGGCTAGATCAGACCCTCACTCTTAAAGAATATGTTGGCCAGACAGCTGGAATTTGCTTCAACACTCTGGGTGTGCTGCGATGTGTCTTTCCTCTTTTACCAGATTCTGTAAGAAAACACTGACACAAGCTCTTATACTGAGTCGCTTAGACTATTGCAATAGTCTATTGCTCTGAGCTAATGAAGCATCAATTAATAAACTGCAGGTGATCCAGAATACGGCGGCACGCCTGGTCCTGAATATGCCATAGAGATCTTCATCTCCTCCCCTTCTTCTCAAACTCCACTGGCTACCAATCCGCCAGCGGATAAAATGTAAGATCTGCTGTATTATTCATAAGGCACTATTTGGCCTCGGCCCTGGTTATCTGGCAGGAAAATTAATTCCCTATCATCCCTCGAGGTCCTTGAGGTCTAGTACTCATCATCTATTGGCAATCCCTAGAATTAAGAGAGCAAAACTAGGAGGAAAATCTCTATCTTATCTTGGACCAAAATATTGGAATGACTTCCCCTTTCCTTAAGAGAATGTCCTAATCACTTGGCCTTTACGAAATTACTAAAAACTACCCTGTTTTGCTTTTAATAAAATATTTACATCCTCCGCTGCCTAGTTATGACGTCTTCATAAGCGCAGAGATACTCCTCGGAGTCGATTCTGGCGCTATACAAACTCATAAATAAATAAATAAATAGCAGCATTTCATTTAAAGCGCCCTGGACACACACAGTGCACTACACTAGGGTCTGACAAATAAACCAAAGAGCCAATTGTGGAAACACCAATCCATAACAGTACTTTACAAAGGGAGCACTGAACAGCAGTGGCAAAGTTCCCAAAGCATCTAGAACAGCAAAACGGAGTCCAACACACAGCAAAAACACAGGAGGCAAAGGCAAAAATGCAGGGGGAAACCATGCCAATGGTGCTGGGTCTAGCACATGTCCCCTCCAGCTGAAATGTGGGGAGATCTACCCACCCTCTTGGGAGTTCTCGTTACTGAGGTGGAAAAATCTGGACAGACCATCAGCATTGACGTGTTCTGTACCAGAGTGGTGTTCCACTGTAAAGTCTATCGCCTGTAGGGAAATGGACCACCTCAACAGCTTTGGATTATCACCCCTCACTTGCATCAACTGTCTGAGGGGCCTGTGGTCTGTCTCAACCCAGAAGTGAGTCCCAAACAAGTATGGCCTCAACTTCATTAGTGCCCAGACCACAGCAAATGCCTCACGCCTAATCACACTCCACCTCTGTTCCTGGGGAAGTAACCTCATATTAATGAAGTCTACAGGTTGGCCGAGGCCCTCTTCATTCTACTGTGAGAGCACAGCCCCCACACCATGCTCTGAAGCATTTGTCTGCCCAATGAACTCTTTTGAGAAGTTGGGTTCATTAAGCAAGGGCACTGTGCACCTGGCAGATTTCAGTTGAGTTTACTTTCCTGGGCTTCTTCCTCGAAGTCAGCTCTGTTAACGGGGCAACAATGGTGCCATACCCTTGCACAAATCTCTTGTAATACCCAGTGAGTCCTAAAAAGGCTCTCACCTCTGTTGAATCTTGGGGGTTCCCAAGCCAGAATGGTATTAATCTTGGGCTGTAGGGGCTCCAACTGGCTCCTCCCCACCTGGTGTCCAAAGTACACCACTGAACCCTGCCCGATCTAGCACTTGCTTACCTTGATTGTGAAGCCTGCCGTCCACAGCACCTTCAACACTTCTCAGAGGTGGTGTAGATGTTCTTTCCAAGTGGCACTGAAGACTGCAATGTCGTCCAGGTAGGCAGCACTGAAATCCTCCCGCCTAACCAACACCTGGTTGACCAACCTCTGAAAGGTGGCAGGGCATTCTTCATCCCAAAGGGTAGCACCCAGAATTGGTAGTACCCATCTGGTGTGGAGAATGCCGACCTCTCTCTTGCCCCATCAGTTAAGGCCATCTGCCAGTAGCCAGACGTTAAGTCAAACGTACTGAGATACGGGGCGGACCCCCAACTGATCGATGAGCTCATCAGCTCTGGGGATGGGATACGCGTCAATCCTGGTGACTGAATTGAGGCCTCTGTAGTCCACACAGAACCGCAGTTCTGGAGTGGCACCGGGTGCGGCAGTCTTCGGGACCAAGACCACTGGGCTGGCCTAGGGGCTGTTTGAGGGTTCAATCACCTTTAACCCTAACATCTTGGAGACCTCCACTTTGACGCAAGCTCTGACCCTGTCAGTCACTCTGTAAACCGTATGTTTTACTGGAGGACTGTCCCCAGTGTCCACATCATGGACGCACCACAGAGTGACGCTGGGGGTCAGGGAGATGAATACTGCATTTTATGCTCTTCTTTTCTGAAACTGATGGCTCAAGACATAAGTGCCTCCTCCCTCTGTTCATGAACAATGGTGCAAAACTCTATCCTGATGCTTTCCCGTTATATCAGGTCTGACAGCATCTCATTTGTTTTCTCAGTTTCTTCTTTTATATGGCATGCATGTTTCCTGCTAAGCATAGAATTACACTTTTTTTTTGTGTTTTTTAAAGAATGGATGACAGTGTTTTTTAACCATTTTATTATGTATCTTTTTTTATTAACTGTCATGCAGTTGGTTGAAATTGTATATTTTTATTTGTGTATATTATATAACTGTTATGCAGTGCTATTTATTATGTTATGACTGAAGCTGAAAATAGAAAACTTTTACCCTAAAAGGTAAAGCCTTTTGTAGCCAAGAACTAAATAAAATAGCCGGCTGCACTTAATGTGCAAATCAATTTTTTTCATTTTGTACACTCTCGCTCCCACAGTTGATCAGGATAAAGATGTTAGTATGGTTAATGTGCATGACAGTATATGGAGGAGTGCAGGGAATGGTCCCAGTATACATACAGGGGAATTACTAACCAGGGTGGTAGTAAGAACTGTGCACTGTTCGCTGGATTAATAAAGAACCCTCAACAATAATTCAAACTTTCAATCAAACAATAAATCGGATGCAACCATTATTTCAAAACAGAAAGACTGTATATTTTTATATCATCGTATGCATAATTATACATACTGATCATATCGGAATAACACTCAAGTAGTTTCACAATTGAACATCGCAGAACTTGAAAATCATAGCATGTGGTCATTACATCATGAATAACACATGAAAGTATATGCAAAATGCTTGAGAAAAGCCCAATGCATTTCGGGACTGGGGTGTCCCTTCGTCAGGGGAAACCTGTAAACATAAACAACTGTATTGTAATGACAAATTGACTTGCTGACCGATTCATAAAGACATCACGTGGATGCCATAGCATGAATGCATAAAAGTGCACAAATCCAAGAAGTTCATCAAAATAAGACTGTTATTTGGTATGCTTAAAAATTGGCCACCCGTGTGTGGTTAGTAATATACAAAGTGATGTGTAACAAAGACGGTGAACAACAAAGAACATGTGGTTGCAAAAGTGAATGTTATCTCAGCGTCACTTGTGATGTGCAGCAGAACAAACAAGGTATGAAGACGTCAGTAAAAAACAGATATGTAAAAACATACCTGACTGAACACACAATTTTCAAGTTAAAAGATGTCCAAATGTGATGCTGAAAAAATAAATAACCGGTGAGAAAAGAGGAAAACCTAACAACAGCATTTACAGCAAACCTACAGACCGCAATAGCACTTTGGCTTACTCCAATTTCCACCCTAAGAGCCTGATTAAAAAGTTGCCATATTCTCAATTTCTAAGGATATGGAGAATTTGCTCATACCCCGATTTGTCATTACAATACAGTTGTTTTTGTTTACAGGTGGCCCCTGACGAAGGGACGCCCCAGTCCCGAAATGCATCGGGCTTTTCTCAAGCATTTTGCATATAATTTCATGTGTTATTCATTATGTAATGACCACATGCTATGATTTTCAAGTTCTGCGATGTTCAATTGTGAAACTACTTGAGTGTTTTTCCAATATGATCAGTATGTACAATTATGCATATGTATAATTATGCATAAAATGATATACATATATACAGTCTTTCTGTTTTGAAAAATTGGTTGCATCCGATTTACTGTTTGATTGAAAGTTTGAATTATTGTTGAGGGTTCTTTAGTAATCCAGCAAACAGTGCACAGTGTTTACTACCACCCTGGTTAGTAATTCCCCTGCTTGATTCTAAACGCTTGTACAGACAGCCAGCGTGACACTGTAGCACCATTGTCTACTAGACACACATTTTGGTTTACACATCACAATAGGTGTGCGCTCCCTTCCCTTACACGTCTAGTTCCCAGTATACATATCCACAAATAGCTGTTCATGAAAGAACACCATGGCTGCATTTGTGCCAACAACACAATACATGTATGCCAGCTCAGGCTTTCTTATGTCTAATGAAATTGACACTGGATTGTCCTCCTGAAAAGATGCGGGTGTAGCTTAAAAATGTGCCATCAAAAGAAAATGTTTCCAGTGCCGACCTTATCTTAAGTAAATATGATATTCTTGCAGTGATTTTCAACATAGTGGACAAATGTGTAATGAATTTTTGCATTTCACATTATCTCTGTCGAGACCAGGAAAACTATCAATGAGTAAGGATTATAACTTTATTTAACTTTATATGTTTACTAGATATTGGTGGCGAAAGGATGGTGAAATGGATGAGAGGCTGGGTAATGGGAACTAACAGCCTACAGTGAATCTCCAGAATTGTCATACTGTTAGAATTACAATGGCCTGGTACATGTCAAGCCTGGCAATGGGTGCAGGGAAATAAAGTGCACATTTAAAAATGGCCCATATGTATGGACATAGAAGAACCTAAAGTGCATGGTAGAGCTTTTAAAGAATACCTAGAGAAAAAGGTTAATTTGCTACTCACGGCATGACTCATTCTGTGGTGGGCCTGGTAGCACATGATGGAGGTACACACTTAGGACCTCCATCCAATTCCAATTCCAAATCTTTATTTCGGCGTTACGCCATAAAAGAACAATTTAGACATTACATTTCATTAAAAATTACATTTCAATAAAATTAGGACAATCACTTAAAAATAAAGTGTAAAGTACATTCTATTTGACTATGCAAGAAAAGTTGAATATTCATGGAGCATAACAATAAGAAACATATGAGACAGGAGGACACCTCAGTAATTCTATAAGCAAATTCAATTGTCTAATGCAGTTAATGCTATTCTAAACAAATCAGTTCCATAGATAGGACAATATGAATAGAGGTCAGAGGTTAAATTTACAGCTGAAGACCTATTTTTTTCCTACGGTAGCAAATGGCAAGTAAAAATCTACTGACACTAAATATAATCTGTTGGGAAGTATTAGTGGTCAAAATTCTCAGAGCCTGATCACAGGACCTCAAGCCTAATAGAAGGCATATCGGCTTGATCCATCTTTTCCTCTCATGGGCATAGATGGGACAAAAAAAGAGAATGTGCTGCACATTCTCAATTTGGTTGCATTCGCAAAGTGAACAAACTTTGTCCAATTCCTCAGCCAATGGGTCACGGTTCCTTGCCCAGCATGACAAAGTTGATTTCAGTCGCAGATTTCCATATCTGAACTTTAAAAAAAGTGTCTTGGCAAGTGGAGGCTCTATCTCGTCCATAAAGGACTCATACAGGGGTTCACCCTTAAAACGTAAAAATGTTGATACTAATGAACCACTAGTGCTAGAGTTTACAGCCATATTTGCTACATAGGACCAAAAGGCTTTTTTCAGGACTAATTTGGGATTAGATGGGAGCTGGTCGGGATGCTCCCAAAAGTGTTTCAGGCCTATAAAGTTAAGCCAAGTCCTAACATGTGTTAGCCAAAGGATTTTTTTGTTACTATCCAACCCCATAATCTCTATCAGCCCTTCTCTATATACCTGAAGCTCAGGAACGTGCCACAATCTTACCCAGAGCATAAGCGGTCTAATAAGAACATGATGGTCAGTTCTTTTAAAATCAAGGTCCAGTTGCAGGGGTACTAATGGGGTTCCTCTCGGAGCCCTAACCAAGCTACGCATAAAGTTGTTATCGTGGATGCTAAAAGTCTCCTTGGAGCCTGGCCCCCACAGTTCAGCACCATATAGCACTGAGGACTGAACCTTAAATTTAAAAAGTTCCATGACGGGACGTACCGCTTTGCTGGTGCTTAAGCTTTGCTCTCTGAGAATTGGTTTAACGTTCTGGGCAAATAACAATTTGCTTTTTTCCATTTGAGCTTTCCAGGTAAAGTTACAGTCAAGCGTCACCCCTAAATATGAAAAGTGAGGCACTGATTCCAACTTTATCCCTTTCAAAGATAGACAACCCTTATCTGGTTTGGTTGGATTAAGGGCCATGTATTTCGTTTTTTTTACATTAATCTCAAGCCCCTTTTGACAACAATAATTATTAAAAGTATTCAATAAAATCTGCAGGCCATTTTTAGTTTGGGATATCAGAATAGTATCGTCAGCAAACAATAGAGATGCTACCCTGTCGCCATTCAATTTAGGTGCATCATTTTTACATTTATCTAAATAAGAGGGAATATCATTCACGAAAATTGAAAATAACGTGGGGGCCAAAACGCATCCCTGGCGAACTCCACGTTCGATTGGAATTTTCCGTGAAAGTTCGCCATTTTGTCCCCATCTAATTCTCGCAAAGTTCCCCTCATGTAATTTTATGATTTGAGCTACTATATTGTTTGGCATGCCCGCTGCACTCAGCGTTTTCCACAGAAGATCACGTGGCACCAAATCGAATGCTGCCCTTAAATCAACAAAGGCAACATACAAATGGGCCTTCTTTATCATTACGTACTTCCAGTAGAGGCAGCAGAATCTAAAGCACTGATCTATAGTGCTGACTTTAGTTCTGAACCCGGCTTGAAATTTAGTTAAAAATGATTTTTCGTCCAACCAATTACTCACTCTAAATAAAATATGGCGTGAGTAAATTTTCTGAAGGATGTCCATTAAGCTTATTGGACGATAATTACAGGGGTCCTTTCTGTCTCCTTTTTTAAATATTAAAACAATTTCAGCTCCTTTCCAACTTTCAGGAAATTCCAAACTTTGAGATAGTTCGTTGCATAGGTAGTTGATATATGGTGCCCATATTTTCAGGTCGTGCTTGTAAAGATCCCCGGGGATTTTATCCAAACCTGGGGCTTTCCCATTTTTAACTTGGCTGATAGCCAGCTCTGTTTCCCCCAAGGTAAAGACCAGCGGATCCACTGGAAGTTCATGACATGCTACAGTAGATGCTGTATGAGGATCATCATATTTCGTATACAAATTAGTAAAATGGGTTACCCACGTTTGCTCGTCTAAGAATGTGTCTCTAATCACCCTTCCCACCTTGTTCCCATTAGCTATCAGCTTCCAAAATGATACAGTATCTCGTGATCTTGCAGCTGACAGTAATTCCGCCCACTTTGCTTCCTCCCACTCAATTTTCGCAGTCCTTTGGGTAGTTTTGTAGTTACTTCTAGCTATCTTAACATCCAATTGCGATTTGGATTTAATAGCGAGTAACATTTCCCTCTTAGACTCTCTGCACAGTCTATCGTACCAGGGCTTGCTGTGTGACAAGTTCTGGGTCTTCTGCTGGGATTTTTTGGGCATTTTAGTTACCAATAATTTTAGTTTTTTGAAGAACTCCAAATGTATGGTCTGGAAGGAAGTTCTTGCTTCCTCCTCAGGAGCTAAGCTTAGATACGCAGCAAAGGTGCCCGCAAAAAGTGAATATATTTCACTTAGGATATCACCATGATCCAAAATAAGCGATCTCCTGTTGTTACTGATATGAATATCAATACCATCCCCGACACCCCCCTCAATGTTGGTAGGAGGGGACGGGTCGCTAAATAAAGCAGCAATTAGTGACAAGTTAAGTGGAAAATGGTCACTTTCGGCCCTCTCCATTATTTCAAGATCAATGAGATACGACCAAAGAGGGATAGAAACTATTACAAAATCCAAGATACTCCTATATGTGTTCCTCCTAAAGGTTGTTTTTTTTGTGGTGTCGGACGGTAACCGGCCATTACAGGCCCTAAGGTGATGCTCTGTGCATAATTTGATCAGTTGCAGAGCCAGAATGGAACATTTCACAGATTTGCTACTCTCGAGGAGGGGGATTTTATTCGCCTGATCTTCCTCCTCAAAAATCTCACTTATGCCCAACACTGGTTCATAGTCACAATTTAGATCCCCAGCCAAGATGATAAGATCCTCCCCAGGATTCAACCCCCTCAAAAAGCAATCCAATTTGGAAACAGTAGAGGATTCCTTTGTTGACGGGGTTGGCCTATTATAGATGTTTATTAGGATTAATTTCTTCCCATTGGGGGTGGTTATTTTTAATGCTAGGATATCTGCAGAATTTGTGTCTATCACCTCTATATCAACCCTTAAATTGATCCTTGTCCAAATCAGGAGGCCCCCAGACGGCCTACCACTTTTGGATGGGATTGCACCAATACCAAAAGTCTTATAGCCCACCCTATGTGGAATATCGATTGCCCAGGTCTCCTGAAGTAGACAAAAATCAAAGGATTCCACAAAAGCAGCCCAGTCATGGTCCCTCAAATTGCTGGCCACCCCAGCTACATTCCAGCTAACAAGCTTAACCGAAATCCCCAATGCAGAGGACATAACAGTGTTAACCCTTGACATCTCATCACCAGTACATGTTACTTGTTGAATTCCCGGAGATATTCCCTCAGAGGGTAAATAACTTATAGTTGGAATTAGTCCTGCCCGTTCTTCAGGAATGTTGTCCCAACGTGTAACATCTCTACCCAAGGCTCGAGATACAACCGTTGGCGATATGTTACACTCTGTTCCAACCTTCATTTCAGTATGGTTCCTTGGGTCCCCTCCCTCGACCCCCCCACCCAACAAACTTCAATCACAAACATCGAGGCCACTGAAGACATCAAAACGATTGGACGTCTCAAGTGGCGTGAAGGGTTTCAGGTGGTCCATCCTTCTATCTTGAAGGCTTTGGGAGTTATAGTGACTAGCTGGGACAGAGTACCACCCCAGGGGGTCAGGGACCGTTACAGGGCAAGGGGCGCAAGGCATGTTTCCCATACCCTGATAGATCGGGGGGTACTGATAGCAGTGACTGTTCCCAACATTCTGTACAGTTGAGCGGTTGAGTGGCTGGGTTTGGATTGACCCCTGTAAAAGGGGAAGATGAGATGGAAAAACCACTGACCTTGGGTAAAAATATGTTAGAGGTCTAGGGATTATAGTGCTATTAGAACTCCCCGTCTGCCAGTTCAATATGTAGTGGACAGCATTTGGATCCCTAAAATTGACAACCACTACATCTCCTTCGATATCTTTGGTTCTACCCCCCAACCATTCGAGGCGTCGGACATGAACTATGTCCCCATTGACATAGTTTGCAATAGGCCTATGTGTTCTCAACCAGTGCGTTATCTTATTTTTTAGTTGGAAGAAGCCCTCCCTCTTGTTTTGTTCAAGGGCCGGCACACCTGTTAGGACTACCACATAGGGTACTGCCTCTGGTGGAAGTTCAGGCAATGGAACCCTTTTAGGTTTCCCCCAGGTGCGTCTGGTTTCCCTCGCTTCCCTTGTTAAGTCTGTTAAAGCTAGGTTAGTTATATTACCAGAGTTTTTAGATGTATTAACACTGGTCTTGCTAACAACAGACCCCAGCATTTGATCACCAGTTTTCTCATGTGAAAATCTAAAATTAGCTTGATGGTGAGCAGAAGCTGGTACTGGGTTCCCCGAAGATTTTAGTACAGGTAAAATTAAGGGAGGGGTAGGAACAACATAAGCAGCAATAGGGGGAGGAGGTTGCACAACAGATGACAAAACTTGAGATACACCCTTAAATGCATGAATATCTGCTTGATTAACATCTATATGGCCTACAAGATCTATTTTAGGCAGTGCAATCTCAATTTTAGACAGCCTACACTCCACCTCCGTTAACCTCTCCAAGATAGATACAGAATATGATCTAATCAGGTTCTCAATATCTTGAAGGGACACAGGGCCCCTATTCTCAGTATGAACATTGACTGGCTCGCTTGGCTCCCTATTTACCTCTTTGTCTATAGGGATATTAGATGGAACTGGGGATACAGAAATAATGTCCAACCCCTCAGAATCAGATTGAATAACACAAGGATTCTTAACAACTATAGACAAATTTTTGCCAAAGTCACAGCAGCTCAGTTTAGGTTGCAATGGATCCCTCCTTTTCCGTCGCTTTTTGTTCGGCGGGGGACCATAAATTTTCCCCGTAGTTGGTAATTTTTTTGCCTTAGCACGGGTTGCAAGCTGTTGTGACAAGGCATCTCCCTTTAGAGTCGACAGGCCACTTCCAATAAATGATGCGGACAAGTCAATCATATCAGCTCCAGGCACGGTTTCGGGTGAAAGAGCAACCGTATTTACCTCCGGGAGTAAACTGTCTAAAAGAGGAATCGATACGTTAGTTAGTACCCCAGCAACATTAACAGAGGGTCCAATCACGGGAGATAATAATGGTAAAGCTGATCCATTCTTCATGCTTTCCACTGAACGGCGGCGGTCTGCCCGCTTCTCCGCTAGCACAATCTCCCTGGTAATATCAGGCGAAGATTTGGTGAAGTAACTATCCAAAGTCCCATTAAGTAGCACACCCTGTTTGTCCTGCGCGTGCAGCTCAACATTGACAGTTGCCATGTCTTGTTGAAAGAGGTCGATTGGTGAAACAAATAGCAATGGTGGGGAAAGTGATTTAATAAAAAACAACAATCAGTACCTGAAACTAGGAGATGTGCCCGGTCCGGTCTCCTCGTGTCTCGGAGGGTCTCAGAGGGTCCGCCCTTAGTCCGGGCTTTGTCCCGGGATTCGTCCCGCACACGCGTTCCGCTCACGCGTGCCCGAAACAGTTTTAATGGCAAGAGGAGATTAGGAGGAGGAGTCCCGGGAAGAGGCTGCAGGTGTGCTGGGTGATGAGCGCACAACCTGTTGGACCTCGCAGTCCCGACTCCCTTACAGCCGCACTTCCACTCTGTGCAGCGTCTCTCCACACCGGCGCTTCCCTCTAATGCAGGCAATGGCTCCCAGAAACAAGGATACGAGCAAGCACTCCTCTGCGAGCGGCTCCCGCGAAGCGGGGGCCGCGAGGAGTAATGAAGGGCGGTAATGGAAGGAGGAGTCCCGGGAAGAGGCTGCAGGTGTGCTGGGTGATGAGCGCACAGCCTGTTGGACCTCACAGTCCCGACTCCCTTACAGCCGCACTTCCACTCTGTGCAGCGTCTCTCCACACCGGCGCTTCCCTCTAATGCAGGCAATGGCTCCCAGAAACAAGGATACGAGCAAGCACTCCTCTGCGAGCGGCACCCCTTAGGACATCCACTTAGGACGCATAAGGGAACCCTAAGTTCCCCTATGTGTCCCATCTCCTGAATACCTTCTCATAGTTATCACAATGACTCGGAAATTAGCGAGTGGCTTGTTGTGACCAAGGTCACTTCAAACAGCCAGGCACCAATGCTTCCGCCATATTTCCACTCTCTCCTGGAAAGGGTAAGGGACAGAAAATGTTGGTTGGCATGCCATGCACATGAAGAGGGAGAATGCTTGCTCTGATGAACCTTTTGCTCCTCTGAAAGGTTAGCTCCCTTGGAGAGTTGGAAATCTACCTCAGGCTGAGATACTGCCTTAGGTAAAGTTGGCAATGCTGACATGAAGACTTATGGTGGACTCATTCTCAGATGCTGCATTTGAATCAATTACTGGTGAAACCATCAAACATTTTTCATAGCTAAACATGATTGGTAGTCATGAGTAGGATATTGGGAGGCATTTAAAATCGTAGAGGCCACATTATGTGGACACAATGAGGGGTTCAGCAGGCAGAAATTAACAATATCACAATTGAATGAATCAAGTTGTGGGACTGGAGAACAAAAGGCCTTACGACCATAGCTGCTGGCTTTGTAGCTGGGAACCAGGTTCTAGCTTCGGCGTCGGCTCAGCTTCCTTTGATCTGGGCAAATCACTTAATCTCCCCGTGCCTATCAAAAAAATGAATGTGTTCCTGTGTAACATAACTGGTGCTCATGTAAAGATCTGAACTTAACTTCATATATATATATATATATATATATATATATATATATATATATATATATATATATATATATATATATATTACCTACTGGCGGTCGCCAGTAGGTATATATAGTTAGGATTTTTTCTCTATGGGATTTTTGAAAATTCTATGTCTAATAACTTTGGCGTTTGTGGACGGAATTGGCTGAAATTTTCAGGAAAATGGAACATTTTGTTTCTGAGCAGCCCCTGAAAATCTGGGGGGGTTTCGTCAAGAGGGGGCCGAGAAAAAAGGGGGGTCCCAAAACGCGTTTTTCCCATGTTAATTTCCATAGGGCGGTTGGCCTCACTTTTAGCCCGAACGGCTGAATGGATTTCCACCAAACTTGGCAAAATTGTAGGGACTGTTAGCCCGATGTGCCTTTGCTAGGTCTCAATATATGTGCTCCAGTAAATTTTGAGAAATTAACATTCAAAAAAATATATATATCTGTAATTGCGCTCCGGGCAGCGCCCCGGTTCGCGTACTTGACGCGTAACGGAACTTCGCGAAGCGAAGCTGATTTGCTCTCCGGTGTCTGTCAACATTCTAAACAGTCTGGAGCGGCCGCCATCTTGTCTCTCGGTAGGATCGAGAGACAAGAGGAGGCCAAAACAAAGGGGGAAATGACCATAAGGGGGCATAGTAGATCCTCCCTGACCCCCTAGGTTTGATGTGGAGGCTTTAAAAGGGCCCCGCGGGGCAAAAAAAAAAAAATGTTTTTTTTTTTTTTGCGTGGTTAGCGCCCGGTTCGCGCACCGGGAAGCGGTCCGGGGAGCGTACTATAAGGAAAAAAGAATGATAGACTATGATATTTTGAAATATTGTATGTTTATTGATTGTTCTTTTTGTTGTTTTTTTTTTATTTTTTTTATTTAAGTAGCAGTATTAATGATTATTAAATATAAATTTATTTTTGGAATTGTGCACAGTATACTATAAGTCTGACTTTACATTATAATCAATTTGGTACTAGTTTATGAATTACATATAAAAATGATTAAAGACTCAAACAATTTTTTAATATTAAATATAATTTTATTTTTCTGATTCTTTTTCAAAATTTAATAGAACGTCTAACATTTGACTGTCCGATATGTCCTCTTGATGAGTGAACATAACTTCCCACATTTGACCGTCATCATAATGAAGTAAATAATCCACAGATTCTACACATTGTAGAAGTTCATGGTCTCGTGATTCATCCATGAATTGCAAGTCAATGGGTTCAATTATTTCCTCATTGTTCATGTCTAGGACAATTTCAAAGGAAACGTTCTGTTCTCCTTGCATTTTTGTGCTGAAATTTGAATAAAAAATAAATATATCAGTAGAGATAGGGCACTGTTGGGTTTAAGTTCTGACAGGTACTTTTGAGGCATGAAGTAGTACTATTAAAAAGTGCCTGTGAAAAAGCCTATGTAAATTCATAATTATACCACAGAAACCTAAATCAATCCATAATTATAATAAACAAGCCTTTCTAAATGTCTAACTCTTACAGAGGGATAGTATATAACTATCTGAAAATGTTTTCAAATTTATAAAATAATATCTTACCTTTTAAAAACAAGTTTAAGTTGTGAGTGAAAATGATCTTGCAATGTAGTTCAGGAAGTAGTAGTCAAAATGGCTGTGTTTCTCTCTCTTTTTTTTATATATATTCAGGTACATAACCAATCAAATGTCAGGTAAAAAAAGTAGAAAATGAAAGTAACATTTTAATTGGTTGTCAATTCCAACACTTCAGATGTGTTTTGGGAAGTAATTTACCTCAGGGTATTTAGAGAGGTCTACAGGCTAAATGGCTAAATGGAATTCCAACCAAATTTGTGAAAATGGTAGGGATTGGTATGTAGTATGAGCTAATCTATATTTGGTGAAAGTGTCTCCAGGGTTTCTTCTGTAAATTACTTTCCCACCTTTTTTAATGGAGCGCTTCCCGGTGAGCGCCACGGTACGCGAACCGGCAGCGTTACGGGAGTCCACCATTTTGTGTTTCGGTCGAATTAAAATACAAGATGGAGGGCAAATAATGTTCAGAATGGGTAGAAGGGGGCACGGTAGACGTATCTTGACCCCCTAGGTTTTCTGAGGGTGGCTGAGGAGGCCCATATGTGCGAGAAAAAAAAAATAATTAAATTTCGCGCGGTTAGCTTCTGGTTTGCGTACCGGGTAGCGGTCCGGGGAGCGTACTTTGTTGAAAATTAGTGAAAAAAGTTAGAGTAAAATAATAATTGTGAGTGATTAGATGTAGGGTAGCTCTGAGAAGAGCTTTTGGGTTTATGGTACATTTAGGTACTTATAAGTAGGTACCAATGCACAGTTTTAAATTCAGAATGAAAACTCTGTTCCCTTCATCTGAGAAGTGAACTCCATCTCCTCTGTAGATATCTTGCATGTAGTAACGTAAGTTATTGTTGTAGATGGAGCCCATTCCATGGTCTCTCATGTAAGCTGAAACAGATTTGTTTACATGCTTCCTCGATTTCTCAATTTGTGGACAAAATTGGTTCGACCACCTCCATTTCTGTCTTTGGCATATATTTGAATATACCAAGGCAGTTTGAGGAAAAAGTGCCATCAATTGCTCAAAGGTGTCCTTTAAAAGCATTTCCAGACCTACCCCAGTCAAAGTGCCCAAGTCATTTCCTCCACAGTGCACAATTAACAGGTCAGGTTTAGGCAAATGCATAAAGGTTTTCACCAATGGTATCAATTGGTGACATTTTAATCCTCTGTGGCCAAACCACTTAATTTCCACATCTTGTAAATTGAGGTTAGGTAAATTTCTGTTATCAGCATACCTCTGAGCCCAGTAGATGTAACTATGTCCAACAATCCAGACAGAAAACATGGTGAGAGAAGGTTCTGCTGCAGTCAGATGAAGTGTGGCAATGAAATGGCAGTTGAAAAAATAAGAGCTTAAAATGAAAAAAACTGTGGAGTTTCTGTGTTAATGAAGCAGTAGCAGTGATTGGTGGATTTTGATTGCTGAAAACAGAAAGTTAGGGTGCATGGATGAGTTCTTTGAAAGATGTAATTTGAATGGTAAAGAAAAAATCATTTTATGAAAGATTGCACTGGATACGCAGGTGTAATGAGAGTTCAGAGTTCAATTGAAACATTGTTGTGTGAACTTGCAAACATGAGAGGTCTTTCAGGAGGTGGTTGCTATGCAAAAAAGGCAGAAAGGGCAGAGGGGGGAAGGGTGTTGATTTGAAAAAAGTGAGGGAAGAGTTTTGATTGGGTGACATGAGAGATATGTGTGATGAATTACAGCTTTTCTGTGCTTTTCATAGCTGCAGACTCTGGAGTGCATACCTTTTGCTCTGCTAAAGACAATTTGGTGTGTTTCTGAGACTGTTTTGAAACTCATAAAGTATTTGCTAAGGTGAGAAAAGACTCATTTAATTTAGATAGAGAATAGTATGGTTTAGGGAGAACATTATGAAGAAAGTTGTGTATTTAAAATGTTGCTTTGTGTCAAGTGTTTTACAAATAGATTTTGTTTCTTTGTGTTACATAGCCATGTTAAAAGTGACGCAAAAACAGTGCAAGGGTCTTACAAAAATGCTTTCATGTGTCTTAGGGTATTTTAACTAACTTCCCCATGAATGTATGAATATAATTGCTTTACAAGTTGTGTTTAAAAACGTTTTTTGAAATCAATTAGGTTTCTTGATATGTACTGCTAGAGCTTCATAGGTTGCTTGGGGCATATTTATAAGGCCTTTGTGTCTCTCTGATGTTATTTTTCCCATTTTAATTTAAGACCTTTCCCTGTGGTGCAAGGTCCTTGTAAATACGCCCCCATCTGTGCTTGGCAAATTTAGATCTTGATTATTTGACTTACATAGCCATGTTAAAAGTGATCTAAAAATGGAGCAAGGGCTTAAAAAAAACGCTTTCATGTGTCTTAGGGCATTTTAAGTCACTTCCCGATGAATGTAGGTATATAATTGATTTAGATGATGTGTTTAAAAACGATTTTTGAAATCAATTAGGTTTCTTGATATGTAATGCTAGAGCTTCATAGGTTGCTTGGGGCATATTTATAAGGCCTTTGAGTCTCTCTGATGTTATTTTTCCCATTTTAATTTAAGACCTTTCCCTGTGGTGCAAGGTCCTTGTAAATATGCCCCCATCTGTGCTTGGCAAATTTAGATTTTAATTCTTTGACTAACATAGCCATGTTAAAAGTGATCTAAAAATGGAGCAAGGGCTTAAAAAAAACGCTTTCATGTGTCTTAAGGCATTTTAAGTCACTTCCCGATGAATGTAGGTATATAATTGATTTAGATGATGTGTTTAAAAACGATTTTTGAAATCAATTAGGTTTCTTGATATGTAATGCTAGAGCTTCATAGGTTGCTTGGGGCATATTTATAAGGCCTTTGAGTCTCTCTGATGTTATTTTTCCCATTTTAATTTAAGACCTTTCCCTGTGGTGCAAGGTCCTTGTAAATATGCCCCCATCTGTGCTTGGCAAATTTAGATTTTAATTCTTTGACTAACATAGGCATGTTAAAAGTGACCCAAAAATGTTGCAAGGGCCTTAAAAAAAACGCTTTCATGTGTCTTAGGCCATTTTAAGTCATTTCCCCTTGAATGTAGGTATATAATTGATTTAGATGATGTGTTTAAAAACGATTTATGAAAACAATTAGGTTTCTTGATATGTACTGCTAGAGCTTCATAGGTTGCTTGGGGCATATTTATAAGGCCTTTGTGTCTCTCTGGTGTTATTTTTCCCATTTTAATTTAAGACCTTTCCCTGTGGTGCAAGGTCCTTGTAAATACGCCCCCATCTGTGCTTGGCAAATTTAGATCTTGATTATTTAACTTACATAGCCATGTTAAAAGTGATCTAAAAATGGAGCAAGGGCTTAAAAAAACGCTTTCATGTGTCTTAGGGCATTTTAAGTCACTTCCCGATGAATGTAGGTATATAATTGATTTAGATGATGTGTTTAAAAACGATTTTTGAAATCAATTAGGTTTCTTGATATGTAATGCTAGAGCTTCATTGGTTGCTTGGGGCATATTTATAAGGCCATTGAGTCTCTCTGATGTTATTTTTCCCATTTTAATTTAAGACCTTTCCCTGTGGTGCAAGGTCCTTGTAAATACGCCCCCATGTGTGCTTGGCAAATTTAGATTTTGATTATTTGACTTACATAGCCATATTCCATACAGTTCTCACCTTCTGCGTAGTCTTTGATATGCTAGAGTCCATCTGCACTATGAGATACCTAAGCAAAGGAAACACAGGTGATGTGATTGTGAAATGAGGAAAAGAAACTCCACATTTTTCAATTACATCACCTGTGTTTCCTAAGTTTACGAATGACATTGTGCAGATGAGGTTTAGGCATGTCCACGGACACAGAAGAGGTCTGGCCTTTGATCAAGAGTGAAGTGGACATGACTTACTTCATTGGTAGGCCTTCACATGTATTATCTCCTCTGTACTCTTCAACAAGCGTAAATTTCATCTGCAACCCTGAGTAGGCCTCACCTCAAACAAACCTCTGGATAGGCCACACCTTATCGTCATCCTGAATCAATCATTTAAAATGTTAGGGACAGATTTATGATAGGTGTATGCCTCTTTTGCGTCACTGTGCGTCACTTTTGTGACGCAGCGGCAGTGCAAAAGATTTGCTATGTGGTGACATATTTACAACTTGATGCATCTAGGCAGATGTGTCATGCTGTAAAGTCCCGTGCCACATGAAACCGATGCAGCAGTGATGCAAAACATGCACCATGTTGCAAGACAGGCCTCATTTCATCTCCAACAAGATAAGAAGCTGAATCTTCTGTAAATGTCAAAATTGTTGTATACACTGCTCAACTTCTGTGTACTCTTTGATATGCTAGACTCCATCTGCACTATGAGATACCTAAGCAAAGGAAACACAGGTGATGTGATTGTGAAATGAGGAAAAGAAACTCCACATTTTTCAATTACATCACCTGTGTTTCCTAAGTTTACGAATGACATTGTGCAGATGAGGTTTAGGTCTGTCCACGGACACAGAAGAGGTCTGGCCTTTGTTCAAGAGTGAAGTGGATATGACTCACTTCATTGGTAGGCCTTCACATATATTATCTCCTCTGTACTCTTCAACAAGCGTAAATTTCATCTGCAACCCTGAGTAGGCCTCACCTCAAACAAACCTCTGGATAGGCCAAACCTTATCATCATCCTGAAACAATCATTTAAAATGTTAGAGACAGATTTATGATAGGTGTGTGCCTCTTTTGCGCCACTGTGCCGCAGCGGCGGTGCAAAAGATTTGCTATGTGGCGACATATTTACAACTTGATGCATCTAGGCAGATGTGTCATGCTGTAAAGTCCCGTGCCACATGAAACTGATGCAGCAGTGATGCAAAAGATGCACCATGTTGCAAGACAGGCGTCACTTCATCTCCAACAAGATAAGAAGCTGAATCTTCTGTAAATGTCAAAATTGTTGTATACACTGCTCAACTTATGTGTACTCTTTGATATGCTAGAGTCCATCTGCACTATGAGATACCTAAGCAAAGGAAACATAGGTGATGTGATTGTGAAATGAGGAAAAGAAACTCCACATTTTTCAATTACATCACCTGTGTTTCCTAAGTTTACGAATGACATTGTGCAGATGAGGTTTAGATCTGTCCACGGACACAGAAAAAATCTGGCCTTTGTTCAAGAGTGAAGTGGACATGACTTACTTCATTGGTAGGTTTTCACATGTATTATCTCCTCTGTACTCTTCAACAAGCGTAAATTTCATCTGCAACCCTGAGTAGGCCTCACCTTAAACAAACCTCTGGATAGGCCACACATTATCGTCATCCTGAATCAATCATTTAAAATGTTAGGGGCAGATTTATGATGGCCGTGTGCCTCTTTTGTGCCGCTGTGCGTCACTTTTGTGACGCAGCGGCGGTGCAAAAGATTTGCTATGTGGCGACATATTTACAACTTGATGCATCTAGGCAGATGTGTTATGCTGTAAAGTCCTGTGCCACATGAAACCTGCGTCAGGTTTCATATAGGTGTTTTGTTGCAGGGTGGGCATTCATTTGCATGAAAGCCCTGTAAAACTAACACAGTGAAATTTAGAAGATTTCACTGAGTCAGCTTTATAGCATTGCTGAATCAAATCCTTACGCCTGTTTGAAACAGGCATAAGGAGTGAAGCACCATGCAATGTGTGGCTTCCTCCTGTGCATTGCAGTAGACATGTCGTGTTTACAACGTGATTCGTGCAATGTGCTGCTTTTGCGGCACAGATGCATGACGCATCTGTGCTGTTTTTACTCAATGGTGCTCCACATTGTAAATGCGGCACACCATGGGTGGCAGAGCAGCGGTGCACGTTAACTGGTGCATCCCTGGGGATGTGCCAGTTAACATAAATTTGCCCCTTTACATTTAAGTATGTGCAGGGGACACAGAGTTGGTGAGGCTTATCTAAGGTTAAGAAGAGATGAGTCCTGTTTACTGAAAACTTGGACATAGGCCTCACCTCTTCAGCATCACTGGACATGGCTAAATAATAGCTGCAAAATTTTACTCTTGTTAAACAATTTTACTATTATAGTCTCTGAGATTTGTGCCTTACTCTGCAACATCTCATTATTGTTCTCTTTTTTTAAAGATAACGACAACATCAAGCATGAGTGATAATGAGCAATCAGTTGATCTTGATCTTATCGTTGAACTTGTGATTGAAACGCCAGTGGAAGTGGATCCCTTAGATGATTTAAATCCTGAGGATGATGAAGACTATGATGAGGATGCTGATTTGTCAGAATTGTATGACATAGGGTGGGAAGCTGACCTGCTTGAGCCTCTGGAACTATAAACATTTATTTTTAAAATTTAGAAGAAATGAAAAGTAAAAATGTAAACCGTTTCATTTAAAATTAAACACACCTTCAAAAACAGGTTATGTGTAATGTCTTCAATAAAATATTAAAATATGCTCATAAAATTAGATCAGATTCACATATAAAACAGCACAGGTAAAATGTAGAAGCATTCAATTTCTTTGCTACTATTTGTGAATACTAAATTTGCCATTGCACTAAAAATTATTCTAAGTAAAAATGACAAGTAGTGTGTTAAGTTTTTGATGACTGTTATTGATTTACTGTTTGGTAATAGTGGTTAATAAATTTTTTTATTATATTTTACCACAGATTGAACTGCAGATCATTTCAAAATTTGAGAATGCCGTCTAAGGATAGAATCAGAAAGGCTACAAAACGTCAAAGACAGCAGGTTCAACAATTACTGCAGCAGTCCTCTACAATAAAAAATCGTCAAGTCACCAAGAAAGCACCGGGTAAGAGAACGAAAGCATTCATAAGAAATATTTGTAAAAAATAAAGTAGTACTACAGAAAATGTTTTAGTCCAGAAAAAGAGAAGCAATTTAAACGGAAAGGAAAGGCCAATCAAAAATGTTACTGCTAGAGCAAGAGATAACTCTGTGCATGATAGTAGAAGGAAACAACAGTTTAGGGACATTCGTAAACGAATGTTCCGCAACAGGATAATTGGCAATTTGTTAAAAAATATTAAGAAAGGTCAACAGAAAGTGGTTTTTTATAAGAGAAAAAAAAAAGTTGAGAAAATTATTGATCAGGCATTCGAAATTAAGCGAAAGTTATTTATAGAATTAGGAAGCTAAACAAAGCAATTTATGATTTCAAAAGAAATAGTAGATGGAAGAGAACAGTTAATCGTAGTAATTTTTGTGAAGTTTTTTCCGGAGAATGGATGCATAGTTCAAGTTGTGAGGCATTTTTTAATGAGGAGAGTTATTTCCAGGATAATGATTTGGTGCATGCAGTTGACACCAGTGGTCGAGCTTATGAGGTGAAAGATGGTTGTCAAGTTGGAAAAGAAAAGCTTGTGACAACAGAGGCAGAAGAGATGTTAGGTAATGAGGTTTTAGGAAGACGTCCTAAGGGACCTGTGTACACCTGGAAGTGTAGTAGTATTTGCAGTGTGCGACAGGATTCCATCAATTTGCTTTGTGATTTTGTACGGACATTTAATAAGAAAAGTTTGAAGCAGAAAATGAAGTTGTTGCAAGAATTAGATCCTTGCAGAGTGAGAGAAGTGACAGGTTTGCATGGTCATTCACTGGCTTGTCTTTCCAGGAGAGTATGCCAGAGTGTTTTTCATCATTTCAGGATGCTAGCAGTGCATCATAATAAAGTGAGGAAATTAATTAGAATGTTGTATTATGCTAAGAGTCCAGCAGTTATGCTTAAACAATTATGCGCTGCTCTTTTGCATGGTTCTGAAATAGATGTGAAGAATATGTGTGAAGAAATTGAGTTTTGTTACTTTGGAAGTAAAGAGGAGAATGTTGAAATTGACCCAGAAGAAGAGGGTAATGTGGAAGATAGTGTACAGGTTTCCAGTACAGATAATTTTCAGAAGGAAATTGCCACGTTTCAGGTGAAATCAAGTGAAAGGCCTAATTTCACTTGTGTGTGTTGTCGACGCACTTATTATAAGAATCAGACTAAGTTAGTGGATTTATATGCAAAAAAGTGAAAGGGAAAATAATAGTGAATGGAAGGATTTTGCAACATACTTGATGGTAGAAAATTGTTTTGATTTGGGATTGGATCAACGTGTGTGTACTTATTGTTGTAATAAATTAAATCAAAACCAGATGCCTGTTAGAGCGGTTCATAATAATCTGGAATTGGTTGAGATTCCTTCTGAATTGAAGGATTTAAATACTTATGAATCTATTTTGATTCAAAGTATCCATCCCTTTCAGGCTATTGTAAGAATGGAGCCAAAGACAGGGAAATTGCCTCCATCAGATTTACAGAGAGGATTAAAGGGAAGAGTTGTTTATTTGCCTCTAGATTTGAAGAAAAACATTAACACAATTGGAGTAGAAAAAGTGGAAGAGGAACCTCTGGTTATCTTAGTTAATGGGGTTCCGACAAAGAATAAGAAAATATGGCAAGATTTAGTGGATGTTAGGAAAGTCAAAAAGGCAACATTGTATTTGAAAAAAAATAATAAGTACTATAAGAATGTATATGTTGCAGAAGAGGAAGTAAGTGAGGAAGAGGATAGCGATGTGTGTGCTGGTCAAATTGAGAAAGTAGAACCCTCTAAAAGTGAAGAAATATATGAACATTATAGTGTTCATCCTTTGCATTCTAAGGAAGTCATGGGGAATGCTATTGAGTTGTTTCAAATGAAACAAGCCAAAAGGAGTCCCATTAGTGTTTGGGAGGAAAGTTTGGAAGCTCGGTGTTTCCCACAGCTATTTCCAACAGGTCAAGGAGGAAGATATGATGAGCGACCTCATTAAATTCCTGCTTCTGAATACCGGACTTTACGATTGTATGCAGAAGATGCTAGGTTTCGAAAATGCATTCCCTATTTGTTTCATCTCCTGTTTGAAAGCGATCTGTCTGGACTGTCATATGCAGTGAACCACATCTTGAAAAGTGGTATACAGATGCAAAACATCTCGGCAAGTGACTTTATGGATAAAGTCAATGTCGAAGACAGTATTTTGGATTGTCACCTGATTAATCTCATGGCGTGTCAGCGTGGTACTAATGAGTACTGGTACCGTCGTCATGGTGATTTAAAATGTATGCTGAGGAACTTAGGAACTCCCACATGGTTCCTCACTCTGAGCTGTGCCAAGTATGGCTGGGAAGACTTACTTGAATTTCTACGAGAGGCAAATGGAAACATTGAAAACATCGAATTCAAGACACCCGGAGAACTGTGCTCTTTGGATCCAGTGAATGTATGCAGGTACTTCAATCATAGATTTGAAGCTATGATGTCTTTCATCATGAATAAGAAGAATCCACCTCTTGGAGAGGTGTTGGATTTCTTCTGGAGAAAGGAGTACCAAGCAAGAGGTGCTCCTCATATACATATGCTGCTGTGGATCAAGGATGCACCTAAATTTGGAACAGATCCAGAAGACTTAGTGATGAGTTTCATACAACAGTATTCTACGTGTGCTGTTCCAAACGCAAAGGAGAAGAAAAGCCTAAGAGAACAAGTTCTACGTTTCCAAAGCCATCGTTGTGGAAAGTACTGTCTTCGTAAATTCAGAAACAAGGACAAGTTCTACACCAAATGTCGTTTCGGCTTTCCACGACCGGTGATTTCTAAAGGAAGAGTAAACAGTTTGATGTCTTTGTTGCGACATAATGTGATGAAGAAATCACCTAAAAACACATACAATTTGAAAAGGAACGAAGAGTCCAAGTACATCAACGACTACAACCCAGTGATTTTGTCCATGTGGAATGCTAACATGGATATACAGTTTGTGGCTGATAACTGTATGGCTGTGGCTCGGAATGTGACATCTTACATCACCAAAAAAGAAAAGACAGAATTGAAGGATATGTGGGAGGACATTTCCCATGAAAAGAGCCTCAGTAAGAAGTTGTACAGTTTCAGTCTGAAGATGTTGTCGCATCGAGAAATCGGAGCTTACGAATGTTCTGATCGGTTGTCTTCAGCAAGTCTCTATGCCAAATCTAGGAGTATCGTTTGGGCGAGTCTTGGTCTTGCTGCAACGCGTAATCGAGTTCTGAAACCTGTGCGGGAAATTGAGTATTTGGCGGAAAAGGAGCCAAACAGTACCGATATTTTGAAGACCAACATGTTGGATACATATTATCCAAATCGAAGCAGTCACCTCGAGAACGTTTGTCTGTATGAGGTTCTACAAAATTACATATTCAAGAGGAACATCAAAGAAGATATTGATAAAGGAGTGTATGCTGTAATTGGAAGTGAGGGATGTCTGGTCAAGCAAAGAAAATGCCACTTGGTAAACCATCGAAAATTGAGTGGCGAATCTCCTGAAAAAAAGGAGTTTTTCTATTTAGCACTTTTGTAACTTTTTAAGCCTTGGCGTGCAGAAGAGGAACTGCTTGGAGATTTCCTCTGTTACGAAGATTCTTTCACTGCCGCCAAGGAGACCATAAAATGGCCTGCTTTTCCCAAATGTCTTGAAATGTTGAATGCGGAAATCGAGCAGGAAGCAACGATTGCAGCCGAGATTGCCAGAGACAGTTCTCAGGACAGTCAGAGTTCTGTTTCATTGAGTCAGGATCCACTAGGAGGACCTGTTATCGAAAATGAAGCTGCCACTGCCATGAATGAAGTGGGAAGAGCCATGGCACATGCTCAGGAGGATGTGGTTAACTTAGAAGACTTGGAAAGACAACTCAACGTTGAGCAGAGGAAAATATATGACGAAGTTACCAAGCAAATTGATCATGGATTAAGTCATGAGAAGAAAGAGTGCTCATGTACGTCGTTGAAGCCTGTCCGACTGTACGTGAGTGGAGAAGCGGGAACTGGAAAAAGTTTCCTCATTAAAGCAATTTCATGTTATTTGCAGGAAAGGACTGAGTCATCGCTGTCTTGTGTTGTCACCGCTCCAACTGGACTGGCAGCACATAACATTAAAGGTATTACTTTGCATCGTCTATTGATGCAGCCAGTGGAGCATGATAACAAATTACAATACCACAAGTTATCTGGAGATGCTTGTTGTGAAGTTTCAAGAGTCTTGAGGAAAATGAAACTTCTTATCATTGACGAAGTAAGCATGGTTTCTAATGTCATGCTTGCCTTTGTGCATTTGAGAATGCAAGAAGTTCTTAAAACAGAGTATGATGTGTTATTTGGTGGCAAACACATCATTGTTTTCGGAGATCTTCTGCAGCTGACACCAGTGAAAGGACAACCTGTGTTCAAAATGCTCACGCATGAAGATACCAGGAAGTGCCTAGGGAGCATTGGCAACGTCAATATATGGTTAAACTTCAATTATGCTGAACTGCATGAAAATATGCGTCAGGCAAAGGATGAAGATTACAAGAATATTCTACAAGATGTTAGAATTGGAAAAGTGACCGAGCATGGGAAAGAAGCTTTACATGCACGATTACTGTCAAATTTATATCCAGAACAAGACGTTGTGCCTGAGAATATTTTTCAGAAAATTACTGAGAAGAAATCTGGAATATGTTTGATGCCAACTCTTGCAGAATGTGCCATCTTCAACAACAAAATGTTGCATTTAGAAAACCAAGAGATTGTGAAACTGGAAGCTATTGACAGAGTAGAGCATATGGGATCAACAATTATTTTGTCTGAGAATTTGAAAACAAAATTGGATTCATTAGAGAAGACTATATCTAAAACTGCAGGTTTTGAAAAGACTCTGAATGTGTGCTTAAACTGCCGTATAATTTTAAGAAGGAATTTACATGTTGAAAGAGGTCTGGTAAATGGATCAATGGGTAATGTTGTTGATTTTGTGAAATACAGAAATAGAGATGGAATTGAATTTTTAAAAATTAAATTTGATGGCATTGAGGAAGTACAGATAATTGGTCGTTGTTCTGCTAGATTTTTGCTTGTAAAAGACTTATATGTTCGCCGTAAGCAGTTTCCTGTTTGCTTGGCATATGCGGTGACAATCCATAAATCGCAAGGTTTAAGTGTAGACAGTGCATTGGTGAATATTGGCAGTTCTGTGTTCAAGGAGGGTATGGCATATGTGGCATTGTCACGAGTTAGAACTTTATCGGGGTTGTACTTGATTGAGTGTGATATCACAAACATTTGTGCGGATCTAGATTGTGTTAAGGAATACAATAGGTTAAGAAAAGAGTATGCGCCACATTTGCCTCAATATCCTTTGTTTGAGAAACGTGTGGTAGGCCGGAAACGAAGAAATGTGACCAATAGTAGGGAGGTTGTAGCAAAAAGACGAAAAGTCGATGAAGCTGAAATTATAAGCAGAAAGAAAAAGGATTCTGTTGAAGATGTTGTTGGTTTTCAATTTGAAAACAGTTCTGGTGTCAACTGCTATGCTAATGTAGTGGTTAATGTTTTGTTTTCTCTAGAAAATGTAAAAGAAGAGATTGTGGTCAATTCTGATCAAAGATTTTGCAGTTTGTTAAATTCTGTGTTAGAGAAATGTAGCACTGATAGAACAAAAATAGAAAGTGTGTCTGAAATTCGAAATCTGTTAGACAGATGTTCAGGTCAAACACAATTCTCTCAAAATATTCAGCAAGATTGTCAGGAGTTTTTAATGTATATGCTTGATGTATTGCATGCTGAAGGTGTAGATGTAGATCACCTGTTTGGGCTTTCTTATCAATGGCAGCATGACTGCGAGAACTGTAGGGTATCAAGTACTACTAGTGTAGACTCAGAAAGATTTATATATTTAACTTTGCCAGACAGTAAATCAGTGTCCTTTAATAAGCTAGTAAAAGCAGCTGATCACAACATGGAGTGTAGCCAATGTAAGTCTGAAATGTTGTCAACATTATTTATACGAACATATGGCCAGTATGTCATTTTAATGTTCCAACGATGTAGGCCTGATGGAACAAAATTGGCAACTTTAATTAAAAATGTTGTGGCTTCACAGTTGTCAATATCAGGAAGGACTTTTGTAACTGCAGCAATTATATATCATGACGGTCCTTCAATAACATCAGGACATTACACAGCTTATTTAAAGTCTAGAAATGGCTGGTCATTCTGCAATGATTCTGTTTTAACTTTTAAAAAAAATTGCCTTTTGACCTTAAAAATTCTTACCTGGTGTT
Organism: Lissotriton helveticus; assembly: GCF_964261635.1. Taxonomy (NCBI): domain Eukaryota; kingdom Metazoa; phylum Chordata; class Amphibia; order Caudata; family Salamandridae; genus Lissotriton; species Lissotriton helveticus. The sequence goes on from NC_136069.1 coordinate 1,477,184,240, forward strand.
TTTAAAACCAAAATTTTAGGGAAGGAATCTCAGGATTTGCTCTGAGGAATTTCAAGAGGTTCTAATGGCTCCTACACGATTTGGCCTTGAGGATAAGTGTAGTACAGAGTCAAAAGTTATTTTTGAGTTTTAAATAGTTCCTGGAAAAAAAGAAGATTTTCTTACAGAAAGTGGTGGGCAGAGATTAGTTGAAGGACAACAGAGTATTTCCCAAAGCAAACGGTGTTCTTACCATAACACTTGACGTCATGGAAAAATAACTGCACTTTGTATGAGTTCAGAAAAACTGTTTCTTTTTATAAGCTAATTCAAGCAGCCAATCAAAACATGGAGTAGAGGGAATGTAAGTCTGCAATGCTGTCTAGATTATTGGTCCAAACTTTTGATTATAATGTCATTTTACAAATCCAACTATACAAACCTGATGAAAGTAAGTCTTCAACTTTAATTACAAATGTTGTGGCTACACAGTCGTTGATTTTAGGAAGAACATTTGTAACTGCAGCTATTATATGGCATGATGGTCATTTGACAAGATCCGCTTATTACAGAGCTTATTGAAAATGTAAAAAAAATTGCTGTTTCGGAAATTATTCCCATTTGACTACGATACAATGTTGTCTTTTTACTTAAAAATATTCTTACTTTCTGTTTTCAGAAAAGAGAATTTAGGGTAGGTAACTGGCGTGTAATGATTCTAGGGGTTGATATAATTTTATCTACTGTTTTATATTGCTTTGTGATTAAAAGTGATGTAGAGAATTAAATAATTGTAGTAGTCATAGAGGTAGTGTAAGTCTGCTTCATAGTAAGCAGTATCAGTGTCATAGGAAATGTAGAACATGAGTGAGCAAGAAGGGTAAGATATTACTAGTCCAGGATTGTGAAAGTGATCTTGAACGTTTTCTTTCTGAAAGTTGCGGAAATACAAAATGACGGGATTTGCTTACAAGAATTCCAAGAGTTATAAATGGCTCTTACATGATTTGGCCTTGTGGAAACGTGTGGTAGAGAGCGAGAAGTCATTTATTGTATGTAACATATTTTTCAAAACGATGGAGGTTTTCTTTCAGAAAGTGGCGGGCTGAAAATAAAAACAGCACAACCGAGTGTAAGCTGTTCATAGGACATCCTTCGACGTCATGGAAAGTAAGTTACTTTTGAGGAGTTCTGATTTCTGATTGGTTATGTTATATGGGTTTTTTAAACACAATCATTTTGATTGTGTTTTTTTTTCCCCGCTGTTATATGATGAATACCTTCAAGTCACTGTTTTTAGTGAAATTTGATAAATTCTGAGAACAGCAAAAATAAACCATTTAACATGTATAATTAATTCTGTACTTTTTGTACTTATGATATACATTTAGAAATGTGTAGTAGACATGGAGAAGCTGAGGCTTCTGTAAGTGTCAAAGTTGTTGCATACAGTGCTCACATTCTACATAGTCTTTCATATGATAGACTACATTTCCACAATGAGATACCTAAGCTAAGGAAACACAGGTGATGTGATTGTGGAATGAGCAAAAAAAATTGCACGTTTTTCAATTATATTACCTGTGTTTCCTAACATTACACATCACATTGTGTAGATGAGGTTTAGGCCTGTTCCAGGAGACAGAGGAGGTCTGACATTTGTTCAAGAGTGCAGTGGACATGACTCACTTCGTTATTAGGCCTGCACATGTATTATCTCCTCTATACTCTTCAACAAGCCTAAATTTCATCTGCAACCCTGAGTAGGACTTACCTGAAACAAATCTGTGGATAGGTTACACCTTATCAGCATCTAGAAACAATCATTTAAAATGTTAAGGGCAGTTTTATGAAGGCTGTGTGCCTCTTTTACGCCGCTGTTCCGTCACTTTTGTGTAAAAGATGCACCATGTTGCAAGATATGCCTCAGTTCATTTCCAGCAAGATACCGTCAGTTTAAAATGTATATAATTAGGACTGTGTATGGGCCATGGAGAAGCTGAGGCTTCAGTAAGTGTCAAAGTTGTTGCATGCAGTGCATACTCTTTCGTATGCTGGACTACATCTACACAATGAGATACCTAACCAAAGGAAACACAAGTGATGTGATTGTGAAATGAGCAAATGAAATTGCACGTTTTTCAAATACATTACCTGTGTTTCCTAAAATTACGAATCACATTGTGCAGATGAAGTTTAGGCCTGTCCAGGGAAACAGAGGAGGTCTAAACTTTATTGGTTGGCCTGCACATGTATTATGTCCTCTGTACTCTTCAACAAGCCTAAATTTCATCTGCAACCCTGAGTAGGCCTCACCTGAAACCGACGTCTGGATAGGACACACCTTATTGCCATCCTGAAACAATCATTTAAAATGTTAGGAACAGTTTTATATGATTGTGCACCTCTGTTGCGCTGCCATTGCGTCACTTTTGTGAGACAACAGCAGTGCAAAAGATGCACCATGTTCCAAGATAGGCCTCACTTCATCTGCATCAAGATACTGTTAGTTTAAAATGTATATCTTTAGGACTGTGTAGGGGGCCTGGAGAAGCAGAAGCTTCTGTAAGTGTCAAAGTTGTTGAAAAACTGTTTGTCCTTCAATCTTTTCCCTTGTCTTTTCCAATTTTTAAATACATGTTTTAATATTTTTGAAATGTTTGTTCTCTCTTTCACAGATTGAAAGTATAAAAATAACAAGTGACTAAGTTAACGACAATTATAAGGTAAATGTTTTCTACTCTTTTCGTTACATTTCTATCACATTTAACTTCTATTAGTTTCACTGCTTCATTTCTTTAACCCTCACTTTCCTGCCTTTGCTACTTCCCTCATTCCTTTCTCTATTACTTACTTACTCTACTCCTTCCACTCCTTTTTTCAGTCTTTCTCTTCTCATAGTTCCTCACTCTTGTTCACTCACTCCGTCTCTATTACTCTTAGTGTCTCTGACTGATCACTCTTTCACTACTTGTTCATTATGCTTTCTCTGTGTAGTTGAAGCACACTAAGGGGCATATTATGAACACAGCCAATAACATTATTGCTGTTTTTATCGGCAGAAAACTGCTGCAAAAGCGGTTTTAGCGGCAGTTTTCTGCCGCAAAAGTGGCTTTAGCGACACATTTCTGCCGATAAAAGCTGCAAAACTTTTATTGCCTATGTTGATAATATGCCCCTATGTTATTTAGATTTCTTTGCTGTTTCAATTATTCTTTTTCTGTTACTTCTTCTTTTCTGCTTTCTGTTTTTTCTCTCTGTTATTCCACATGTTTTAATCTTATTTTGAACATTCACTCACATTCTCTAAGAAACTCTTCTTTGTTATTCTTCTACTCTCCTTTTCTTTCACTTCCTTATCTATTTTGTTTTTCACAATTATATCCTCTTACATCTTTTCTTCGGTAAATAAATCTATTAAACAGTATCTCTGGTTTAGTCCCTATTGTTTACTTCCCTTATACTTACTCTTCTTTTTTTTTTTTTTTTTTTTTTTTGGTTCGCTCCCGGTTCGCGTACCGGCGAGCGAACCGGGAAGCGAACCAAAAGAAATAGAGGTTGTCAGAGTGCTAAACATTCTAGCAATTTTTTTATAAAGGGGAGGTAGTTCTGAAAAGAACTTTTTTTTAATGTTTTTGTTGTTTTATATTTTTTTTTATTTTTCTGAACATTTTTTGTTTTTTTTGTATTTTTTGAACAATTTTATGTTTTTTTTGGTTTTTTTGGGGGGAAACAACGAAAAACAGGCATTGGAAAGGGCTCAACAGGAGCAAAAAAATGTTTTATTTTTTGGGGCGTTTTGAGCACTTGTGGTTTTCAAATGCTCTGTTTATCAAATTAATACTCATATTGCCACATGAGAGTAAGGTACCGCAATATAAACACACTATCTTCATGTGGACAAAGTTGTCTTGAATGTTTGGCACTGTTTCCCGTGCCTCTGGCCCCGACAGAGTTACCTGTGCCGATGTCCTGGCCACAGGAGTTGGTGGGTTGTCCTGGAGGTCACGCACCTCTGCCCTGCTGTAATTTAGTGGATGCCACCTCTGTATGTGACGGTGCATAGTATAGTTGCCGTAACTATACTTCTTATTTGTGCCTCTAGATAAGTCCTCTTTGCATATGAGGCACGTCACATAGCGAGCATTAACTTTTTTTTGTCCTTCAGGAAAAGAAAAAAACTGCCAAATGAAACTATTTTTATGGTGAGATATCCTGGGCTCCTCTTGTAAAAACTGTGTTGCCTGTATTTCCTCTTCCTCTTCTTCATCCTCTTCCGCCTCTGTGTTGGGAAGGAACTGTGGAGGTGGTCCTCTCTTCCTATGAGGAGGTGGTGGTGGTGGTGGGGGTGCACCAGCTGCACCTACTAGTGAAGCCATTTTCCACTCAGCAAAATAGGTCTTCCTTTCACAAAGTTGAAAGTCAGAGTGAGAAAAAAGGTGGGGGCTTTCATCATTTTGGAAAAAAAATAGTTCTAAACCAATGAAAAGTGTTATTTTTAGGTCACATGACCTAGCCTTACATCATTAGGAAACCAAAAGTGAAATGAACCAATGAAAAGTTTTATTAACAAGTCACATGACCTGTTACGCTTATGTTACGCGCTGCGGGACGCGCCCCGGATCGCTTCCGGGGAGCTGCGCTTTGCGCCTCGGTTCGCGCTCCGGAGCACTTCCGGGTGCGCTAACGCGGCGCGTCATAAGACGCATTACGCGGCAACGCGATACATCGCGCTTTCGCGACGCGCCCCGGATCGCTTCCGGGGAGCTGCGCTTCACGTCTCGGTTCGCGTACCGGAGCACTTCCGGGTGCGCTAACGCGGCGCGTCATAAGACGCATTACGCGACAACGTGATACGTCGTGCTTCCGCGACGCGTCACGATGTTGATTTCTAACGCTGCAGTTGCGCAAACGGAACGTTTACCGGTTCGCGGACCGGGTCGCGGCACCAAATTGAGCTAACGGGAAGCTTCCCGGTTCGCGAACCGGGAGCGAACAAAAAAAAATAATAATAAAAAAATGTATTAATAAACATATAAAATATATTTTTTGATTTAAAGAAGAATACATTTTACAGCTATAGATATTAGCTTTTAAAAAACCAATGAAATTCACTGAAAAAACCATAGGTTATAGACCATATATAGTTAGGAATTAGCATTTACAAAACCTTGAAAATTCACTGAAAAAACCATAGGTTATAGACCATATATAGTTAGGAATTAGCATTTAAAAAACCTTTTTTTACTCACACAAAACCATTGAAATTCCATATATAGTTAGTTGTACTAACTATATATCGCGCACCCGCAATCCACTGCTGATCATGTCACATATTACATCATTCATGACATGGTCAGTGACATCACTAATGACATCACTGATGACATCTCAAATGACATCACTGATGACATCACTGATGACATCACTGATAACATCTCAAATGACATCACTGATGACATCACTGATGACATCTCATTTGACATTACTGATCACATCACTGATGACATCATTCATGTGATAATACGATGAACCTCTTCAGACTCTAATATAACCTTAGATACACTCAGTGTAAACAGACACTCACAGACTGTCACTCATCCATGGAGTTACTCACACACTTAGTCAGTCATGCAAAGAATCAATCACACCTCCATTTCCTCAACTATACAGTTTTACACACCTTACTTATTCAAACATATACTAACACATATTTACTCTCTTTTACAATGCCTGATACAAGTTCACAATGATCAATACAGCCACTCACACATTCACTGGCTCTTATGCACAGTTATTTATATATGTCAACTGTCACATGTACTGTGTTTTACATATGTACTTACTTTGACATGTAGCACTGAGATATCCATTCACTCACCAATGCACTCAGTCAACCGCCCATACAGGTGTTTCCACATGCACTTTTGAACCCATACATCTAGTGAATCAACTGCTCACACATCTATGCACAGAGTCATACACCTCCCAGCCACCCACACACACACACTCAGTCTCCCATACAAATACTTGGGCAACCAATCAATAACCCATATACTTACTCATATAGCTACTGATCAACACATGCAGCAGTTTACAGAACAACAGACATAATGATGCACAAATTAAGACAGTTTAGTCACTAACTCATGCACTCAGTGACACACATTTATTCACTCACTCATACAGTCAATCATGCACCTACTAAATCCTTCATTCAGACACTTATACATCCACTCATTCTTCAATATGTAAGACATATTTTAACTTTACAGAAACATACAGTCACTGGATGTTGTCATCAGTGATGTCATCAGTGATGTCATTTGAGATGTCATCAGTGATGTCATTAGTGATGTCACTGACCATGTCATGAATGATGTAATATGTGACATGATCAGCAGTGGATTGCGGGTGCGCGATATATAGTTAGTACAACTAACTATATATGGAATTTCAATGGTTTTGTGTGAGTAAAAAAAGGTTTTTTAAATGCTAATTCCTAACTATATATGGTCTATAACCTATGGTTTTTTCAGTGATATATATATATATATATATATATATATATATATATATATATATATATATATATATATATATATATATATATGTCCAGTAACCTTCCCAAAAGAAAGTCTGAGGCCACTTAGGGGGAACACATCGGAGAATCTTTATTGCTGCAAAGCACAATGGCGCGGGCGGGCGTATGCATTTCGGCCGTGTGGCCTCCTCAGCGCCCAGCATGTGATACGGGAGATGAATGCGCCGCTCAACAGTTCTGCCCCACCACGTTCAGATAAACGCTCAGGTTAGCTCCTCCCCCTAGCCGTAATCAGTGTCACCTGCTAGGGTTCTCCATTGTGGTAAGGAACTACTCGTCCCAGCATGCAATGTCCTGCCAGGATCGCCACGTTTCTGCGGGGAATAACAGGACTGTTAGGCAGCTTTCTCCTCGTGTCCCGCACTGCCTGCCACAGCCAAAGACCTCCTTTCGTCCCCCGTCACTGCACAACCGCCACATTCAGGTACGTAAATCCACGGGGGCAAGTGCGACAGTGCGCCGAGCCCAGAGCAGAGTTCAGTGACTCTGCCACCGCGTCTATCCCTCCTGTTTGCAGTGGTGGGCTTGATGCATTCCGATTCCTCGGAGTCGAAGAAAAGATGCGCCGGAGCACATCGCTGCCAGTGATGATCAAGCTAGCAAGTGTGCAGGAGCCCCAGTAGCACTAAATATATATTGTATATATATATATATCTGAACTATATCCTATGCTTAAAAACTTTGATAGAAAAACAGACATTTGAGGTGAGCAGATCTAGAGTGTCGCTGGTGTTGAGAGTGCTCTAACAGGAGCTGCTTTCCACCTAAACTGAGACCTACCCAGAGTTCTCTCCTTCTTTTTTGCATAATTTATGCGTCACTCTATGCCTGAAAGGGTTTTGTTTTGACTTAATACTGGGTGCTCCCTTGTGTCTGGACAAATATATACCTCTCTGAAGAGCTCTAATTAGAGCGAAACACTGTGTCAGGGGTTGCTTTTACTCATTTCAGGTTGGCTTGAGTTGGTATTTTACCAATTCAAGCTGTAATATTGTGCCTGGAGTGATAAATGGCTTTTGTTATTTTACAGCTCGGCAAGGACAGCACTGTACTAGTCCTATGCTTAAAGACTTTGCTGTATAAATGGCAAAATACTTTGTCATTTTCTATCTCGGCGTGGATAGCACTGCGCTAATCCTATGCTTAAGAACTTTGATAGAAAAACAGACATTTGAGGTGAGCAGATCTAGAGTGTCGCTGGTGTTGAGAGTGCTCGAACAGGAGCTGCTTTCCACCTAAACTGAGACCTACCCAGAGTTCTCTCCTTCTTTTTTGCATAATTTATGCGTCACTCTATGCCTGAAAGGGTTTGGTTTTGACTTAATACTGGGTGCTCCCTTGTGTCTGGACAAAGCTATACCTCTCTGAAGAGCTCTAATTAGAGTGAAACACTGTGTCAGGGGTAGCTTTTCCTCATTTCAGGTTGGCTTAAGTTGGTATTTTATCAATTCAAAGTTGTAATATTGTGCCTGGAGTGATAAATGGCTTTTGTTATTTTACAGCTCGGCAAGGACAGCATTATACTAGTCCTATGCTTAAAGACTTTGCTGTATAAATGGCAAAAGACTTTGTCATTTTCTATCTCGGCGTGGATAGCACTGCGCAAATCCTATGCTTAAAAACTTTGATAGAAAAACAGACATTTGAGGTGAGCAGATCTAGAGTGTCGCTGGTGTTGAGAGTGCTCTAACAGGAGCTGCTTTCCACCTAAACTGAGAACTACCGAGAGTTCTCCGTCTTTTTTGCATAATTTATGCGTCACTCTATGCCTGAAAGGGTTTGGTTTTGACTTAATACTGGGTGCTCCCTTGTGTCTGGACAACGCTATACCTCTCTGAAGAGCTCTAATTAGAGCGAAACACTGTGTCAGGGGTTGCTTTTACTCATTTCAGGTTGGCTTGAGTTGGTATTTTACCAATTCAAAGCTGTAATATTGTGCCTGGAGTGATAAATGGCTTTTGTTATTTGACAGCTCGGCAAGGACTGCACTGTACTAGTCCTATGCTTAAAGACTTTGCTGTTTAAATGGCGAAAGACTTTGTCATTTTCTATCTCGGCATGGATAGCACTGTCTAATCCTATGCTTAAAAACTTTGATAGAAAAACAGACATTTGAGGTGAGCAGATCTAGAGTGTCGCTGGTGTTGAGAGTGCTCTAACAGGAGCTGCTTTCCACCTAAACTGAGACCTACCCAGAGTTCTCTCCTTCTTTTTTGCATAATTTATGCGTCACTCTATGCCTGAAAGGGTTTTGTTTTGACTTAATACTGGGTGCTCCCTTGTGTCTGGGCAAAGCTATACCTCTCTGAAGAGCTCTAATTAGAGCGAAACACTGTGTCAGGGGTTGCTTTTAATCATTTCAGGTTGGCTTGAGTTGGTATTTTACCAATTCAAAGCTGTAATATTGTGCCTGGAGTGATAAATGGCTTTTGTTATTTGACAGCTCGGCAAGGACTGCACTGTACTAGTCCTATGCTTAAAGACTTTGCTGTTTAAATGGCGAAAGACTTTGTCATTTTCTATCTCGGCATGGATAGCACTGTCTAATCCTATGCTTAAAAACTTTGATAGAAAAACAGACATTTGAGGTGAGCAGATCTAGAGTGTCGCTGGTGTTGAGAGTGCTCTAACAGGAGCTGCTTTCCACCTAAACTGAGACCTACCCAGAGTTCTCTCCTTCTTTTTTGCATATATATATACATACGTACATATATATATATATATATTATATATATATATATATATATATATATATATATATATATATATATATATATTCACTGAAAAAAACATAGGTTTCAGGTCATATATAGTTAGGTATTAGCATTTAAAAAACCTTGGAAATTCACTGAAAAAACCATAGGTTTCAGGTCATATATAGTTAGGTATTAGCATTTAAAAAACCATTGAAATTCACTCAAAAAACATATAAGTTTTAGTGGTGTTATAGTTAGCTGGACATTTTACTCATACAAAACCATTGAAATTGCTCATATATAGTTAGTTGGACTAACTATATTTCGCGCACCCGCAATCCACTGCTGATGATGTCACATATTACATCATTCATGACATGGTCAGTGACATCACTGATGACATCATTGATGACATCTCAAATGACATCACTGATGACATCACTGATGACATCATCCAGTGACTGTGTGTTTCTGTAAAGTTTAAATATGTTTTACATATTGAAGAATGAGTAGATGTATAAGTGTATGGATGAAGGATTTAGTAGGTGCGTGACTGACTGTATGAGTGAGTGAGTGATTAAATGTGTCTTACTGAATGCATGGGTTAGTGACTAAACTGTCTGAATGTGTGCATCAGTATGTCTGCTGTTGTGTAAGATGCTGTATGTGTTGATCAGTAGCTATATGAGTGGCTATATGGGTCATTGATTGGTTGCCCAAGTATTTGTATATGAGACTGTGTCTGTGTGTGGGTGACTGGGAGGTGTGGAAACAGCTGTATGGGCGGTTTACTGTGTGCATTGGTGTGTTGGTGAGTGAATGTATATCTCAGTGCTACATGTCCAAGTAAGTACATATATAAAACACAGTGCATGTGAGAGTTGGTATATATAAATGCCTATACATGAGAGCCAGTGATTATGCAAGTGGCTGTATGGATCAATGTGTACTTGTATCAGTGATTGTTTAAGAGAGTAAGTATGTGTTAGTATATGTTTGAATAAGTAAGGTGTTGTGTGTATAACTGTATAGATGAGGAAATGGGAGTGTGATTGATTCTTTGCATGACTGACTAGGTGTGTGAGAAACTCCATGGATGAGTGAAAGTGTGTGAGTGTCTCTATAGGTGTATAAGTGCATATGATAGTATTGTATTGATGAGTGACTGTATGTATGAGTGATTGTATGGGTGAATGAGTGGATGTGTGTGTAGACCTAGGTTATATTAAGGTTATATTAGAGTGTGAGGAGGTGCATCGTATTATCACATGAATAATATCATCAGTGATATATGATCAGTGATGTCAAATGAGATGTCATCAGTGATGTCATCAGTGATGTCATTTGAGATGTCATCAGTGATGTCATCAGTGATGTCACTGACCATGTCATGAATGATGTAATATGTGACATCATCAGCAGTGGATTGCTGGTGCGCGAAATATAGTTAGTCCAACTAACTATATATGAGCAATTTCAATGGTTTTGTATGAGTAAAATGTCCAGCTAACTATAACACCACTAAAACTTATAGTTTTTTGAGTGAATTTCAATGGTTTTTTAAATGCTAATACCTAACTATATTTGACCTGAAACCTATGGTTTTTTCAGTGAATTTCCAAGGTTTTTTAAATGCTAATACCTAACTATACATGACCTGAAACCTATGGTTTTTTCAGTGAATTTGCAAGGTTTTTTAAATGCTAATTCCTAACTATATATGGCCTGAAACCTATGTTTTTTTCAGTGAATTTCAAAGGTTTTTTAAATGCTAATTATATTAGCGGATAACGTTTAAATATATTAATATCCTAGCGGGACCACCTGAGCAGCCCTAAGGGGTCAGGGTGTTTCTACCCTGCCCCCTTTTTGTGTTCTACACGTTTGTTTTTCTGCTTTCTTGTGCCTAATTCCTAACTATATATGGCCTGAAACCTATGTTTTTTTCAGTGAATTTGCAAGGTTTTTTAAATGCTAATTCCTAACTATATAAGGCCTGAAACCTATGTTTTTTTCAGTGAATTTCAAAGGTTTTTTAAATGCTAATTCTATTAGCGGATAACGTTTTTATATATTCAGACGTTTTTTAATGCTAATTCCTAACTATATAAGGCCTGAAACCTATGGTTTTTTCAGTGAATTTCAAAGGTTTTTTAAATGCTAATTCCTAACTATATAAGGCCCGAAACCTATGGTTTTTTCAGTGAATTTGCAAGGTTTTTTAAATGCTAATTCCTAACTATATAAGGCCTGAAACCTATGGTTTTTTCAGTGAATTTCAAAGGTTTTTTAAATGCTAATTCCTAACTATATATGGCCTGAAACCTATGGTTTTTTCAGTGAATTTCAAAGGTTTTTTAAATGCTAATTCTATTAGCGGATAACGTTTAAATATATTAATATCCTAGTGGGATCACCTGAGTACCCTAAGGGGTCAGGGTGTTTCTACCCCGCCCCCTTTTTGTGTTCTACACGTTTGTTTTTCTGCTTTTTTGTGCCTCAGTCTATTAACACCCAAGATGGATGCCAACACTTCCTGGTTAGAAGTGTTGACAGCCAATGACCATGCAGCTTTCTCGGGAAGGCATGCTGATTGGCTGCCACTGTCTGTGAACACTCAAAACCAGGAAGTGTTGGCAGCCATCTTGTGCCTTGTTAGAACCAAGGCACAAGAAAGCAGTGAAACAAAGTTGTGAAACTCGCAAAGGGGCCAGAGTAGAATCACCCTGACCCCCTAGGCCTGCTCAGGGGGTCCCACAAAATGTTTTAAATTTTTTTTTGTAAATGTCGGGGTACGCGAAAGGCACGCGTACCCCGTGATTTAAAAAAAAAATATATTTTTTTTTGCCTTGGGGGTCCTTGTGGGACCCCCTGAGCAGGTCTAGGGGGTCGGGGTGCTTCTACCCTGCCCCTTTTTTGAGTTCTACACGTTTGTTTTTCTGCTTTCCTGTGCCTCAGTCTACCGAGGCACAAGATGGCTGCCAACAGTTTCTGTTTTGGAGTGTTGACAGACATTGGCAGCCAATCAGAATGCAGCTCGCGCTCTAGAGGTACGCGTACCGTAGGCGCACGTACGCGTACCGTAAGCGTACCGGTAAGCTCACGGGTAAGCTGCTATAGATATATAATTTTTTTTTAACCTAAATTACTCAAAATCCACTGGAGCACATATCTTGAGACATAGCAAAGGCACATCGGGCTACCAGTCCCTACAATGTTGCCAAGATTGGTGAAAATCCATTCAGCCGTTCGAGCTAAAAGTGCGACAGACCGCCCTATGAAAATTAACATGGGGAAAACACGTTTTGGGACCCCCCTTCTATCCCCCTTCTATCTCGGCCCACGCTTGACGGATCCCCCCCAAACTTTCAGGGAACGACCGGAGCGCCGCGAGGCAAAGTTGCTGAAAAAGTCAGGCTGATTCCTCAACCAGCGCCAAAGTTATTCCCAATAGAATGTTGCGATTTCCCTATGGAAATCAATCCTAACTATATACCTACTGGCTATCGCCAGTAGGTAATATATATATATATATATATATATATATATATATATATATATATATATATATATATATATATATATATATATATATATATATATATATATATATATATATATATATATATATATATATATATATATATATATATATCCCAACAAACAGTTGCCTGGATCGAGGAGGCCCACACAAGTGATTTCAAATATGCCAGTATTTATTCGAAGACAGCAAAGTCCAAACAGCAGCAGTGCCCAGCAAAAAATATGGTGTCCTGCTCAACGCGTTTCGTGCTGAAAAGCACTTCCTCATGGGCTGCGGGCATGTATCTGAGTGATGTTAACAGCTATGGCATCAATTTTAAAGAACATTGAACCGCCCTTGTGGGCGTGGTCACTCCTGTGGCCCTATGGTTCATGTAGTCTCTCTGTATTGCTCCAGTGAGCAGCTGTGCACACACTCGATTTCAGTAAATGATTAAAATCCCAAGTGGGTTGCGGTACACATACCACCGTCTGTCAAGCTTAGTAGCATCTTCAAATTGGCATCACTCATCCCTTTTCAGCACGAAACGCGTTGGGCAGGACACCATATTTTTTGCTGGGCACTGCTGCTGTTTGGACTTTGCTGTCTTCGAATAAATACTGGCATATTTGAAATCACTTGTGTGGGCCTCCTCGATCCAGGCAACTGTTTGTTGGGATATATATATATATATATATATATATATATATATATATATATATATCAATGCTCGAAGGTGTCCACCTTTGAGTAGCAGGCAAACAGCAGCTTAGTTTATGTATAGGTGAGGACGGGGATCCACTCGTAGACGCCGCTCCGTACGGGATCTGCCCGATGCGTTTCGAAGCTCCATATGCTTCTCTTCAGGGGCTTTAACGGAAGCGGTGTGCGCAACCCGACCCACTTCCACATTTTATATATAGCACACCCACCAATGGGAGGCTCAAATGAGACTGTGCATTCTGGGAAGTGTGGTCCGGGAAGCACACAATCAAGTCCTGTATGGACTCCACAAGTGGGCCCGTCCTCGATTCCAAATACGACTGCTGCTTCACTTTCGTGACCCCCAGGGTACCGGGGTGGTGCATACTCCGCGGCTGGACGGCCGCGTATAAATCGATGCTCGAAGGTGTCCACCTTTGAGTAGCACGCGAACAGCAGCTTGGTTTATGTATAGGTGAGGACGGGGATCCACTCGTAGACGCCGCTCCGTACGGGATCTGCCCGACGCGTTTCGAAGCTCCATATGCTTCTCTTCAGGGGCTTTAATGGAAGCGGTGTGCGCAACCCGACCCACTTCCACATTTTATATATAGCACACCCACCAATGGGGGGCTCAAATGAGACTGTGCATTCTGGGAAGTGTGGTCCGGGAAGCACACAATCAAGTCCTGTATGGACTCCACAAGTGGGCCCGTCCTCGATTCCAAGTACGACTGCTGCTTCACTTTCGTGACCCCCAGGGTACTGGGGTGGTGCATACTCCGCGGCTGGACGGCCGCGTATAAATCAATGCTCAAAGGTGTCCACCTTTGAGTAGCACGCGAACAGCAGCTTGGTTTATGTATAGGTGAGGGCGGGGATCCACTCGTAGACGCCGCTCCGTATGGGATCTGCCCGACGCGTTTCGAAGCTCCATATGCTTCTCTTCAGGGGCTTTAACGAAGCGGTGTGCGCAACCCGACCCACTTCCACATTTTATATATAGCACACCCACCAATGGGAGGCTCAAATGAGACTGTGCATTCTGGGAAGTGTGGTCCGGGAAGCACACAATCAAGTCCTGTATGGACTCCACAAGTGGGCCCGTCCTCGATTCCAAGTATGACTGCTGCTTCACTTTCGTGACCCCCAGGGTACCGGGGTGGTGCATACTCTGCGGCTGGACCGCCGCGTATAAATCAATGCTCGAAGGTGTCCACCTTTGAGTAGCACGCGAACAGCAGCTTGGTTTATGTATAGGTGAGGACGGGGATCAACTCGTAGACGCCGCTCCGTACGGGATCTGCCCGACGCGTTTCGAAGCTCCATATGCTTCTCTTCAGGGGCTTTAACGGAAGCGGTGTGCGCAACCCGACCCACTTCCACATTTTATATATAGCACACCCACCAATGGAAGGATCAAATGAGACTGTGCATTCTGGGAAGTGTGGTCCGGGAAGCACACAATCAAGTCCTGTATGGACTCCACAAGTGGGCCCGTCCTCGATTCCAAGTACGACTGCTGCTTCACTTTCGTGACCCCCAGGGTACCGGGGTGGTGCATACTCCGCGGCTGGACGGCCGCGTATAAATCAATGCTCGAAGGTGTCCACCTTTGAGTAGCACGCGAACAGCAGCTTGGTTTATGTATAGGTGAGGACGGGGATCCACTCGTAGACGCCGCTCCGTACGGGATCTGCCTGACTCGTTTCGAAGCTCCATATGCTTCTCTTCAGGGGCTTTAACGGAAGCGGTGTGCGCAACCCGACCCACTTCCACATTTTATATATAGCGCACCCACCAATGGGAGGCTCAAATGAGACTGTGAATTCTGGGAAGTGTGGTCCGGGAAGCACACAATCAAGTCCTGTATGAACTCCACAAGTGGGCCCATCCTCGATTCCAAGTACGACTGCTGCTTCACTTTCGTGACCCCCAGGGTACCGAGGCGGTGCATACTCCGCGGCTGGACGGCCGCGTATAAATCAATGCTCGAAGGTGTCCACCTTTGAGTAGCACGCGAACAGCAGCTTGGTTTATGTATAGGTGAGGACGGGGATCCACTCGTAGACGCCGCTCCGTACGGGATCTGCCCGACGCGTTTCGAAGCTCCATATGCTTCTCTTCAGGGGCTTTAACGGAAGCGGTGTGCGCAACCCGACCCACTTCCACATTTTATATATAGCACACCCACCAATGGGAGGCTCAAATGAGACTGTGCATTCTGGGAAGTGTGGTCCGGGAAGCACACAATCAAGTCCTGTATGGGCTCCACAAGTGGGCCCGTCCTCGATTCCAAGTACGACTGCTGCTTCACTTTCATGACCCCCAGGGTACCGGGGTGGTGCATACTCCGCGGCTGGACGGCCGCGTATAAATCAATGCTCGAAGGTGTCCACCTTTGAGTAGCACGCGAACAGCAGCTTGGTTTATGTATAGGTGAGGACGGGGATCCACTCGTAGACGCCGCTCCGTACGGGATCTGCCCGACACGTTTCGAAGCTCCATATGCTTCTCTTCAGGGGCTTATATATATTACCTACTGGCGGTCACCAGTAGGCAGTTATAGTTAGGACCTATTATGCATAGGAAATCCGCAACATTCTATTCCCAATGACTTTGGCGCCAATTGAAGAATCTTTGCGAAATTTTTCTAACTTTTGGCCAGCTCTGGTCCGCTCCTATCCCGAAAGTTTTGGGGTGATTCGTCGAGTGGGGGCGAGAAAAAAGGGGGTCCCAAAACGTGTTTTCCCCATGCAATTTCCCATAGGACCTTTAGCCACAGCTACACCTCGAATGGCTGAACGGAATTACGCCAAATTTGGCAAAGAGGTAGTCCTCAGTTCAGACTTCTGTCTTTTGCTTATATGGTGTCAATCTGTTCAGCAGTTACTGAGAAAATTACAGTTAAAGTCATTTATACATCTATGGGCACGGTGGATCCGCGGAGTGTGCGAGGATTGTCATCGTACCATAAGTGCACCCTTCCGATCACGCGCTGAATGGTAATCGGCTGTCAAGTGGTTGTCAACATTCGAAACTAGGAACTGTTGGCAGCCATTTTGTGCCTCAGTAGAAGCGAGGCTGAGGAAGTCAGTGGAATATGTGTGCGAAACGGAGAAAGGGGGCAGGGTAGAAATAATTTTACCCTGTAGACCTGCTTAGGGCGTCCCAGAAGGACCCCCAGGAACCACAATTTTTTTTTAAAACCCGGTAGGTGCGAGTATGGTGTGCGAACTGTGCCGTAAAATAAATAAAATAAAACAACGTTTTTTTAATAATTAGTCCCCAGAGGATAAATACTGGGGGCAAAATCATAAAATTTTAGTGGGGGCCCAGATAGGGCCCCCCCAGCCCCCGGGATCATCAGCCCCCATTGCTAAAAAAAAGAAAATGGTGGGGGAGGGGTCCAAGGTCCCCAAAGCCATGGCGATCACCACCAAACGGGGCTTTATGTATTGTGAGAGGGAGCCTGCGTGGCCCCCCTCTTGGAGCACTCGAGGGCCCATTACCACCCGGGGCTACAAAAAAAATGGTTGGGGGGCTGCAAGGTCTCCAAAGCCTCGGGGACCACCACTCCCCTGGGCTTTATGTATTCTGCGAGGGCCGGTTCCTGCAGTGTCCTGGGGTGCCATCCCTTCCTCCCATAGCAAGGAGATGTTAGTAGCTCCCAATGTGGAAAAGCAATGCCGGCTCCCAAACGTGTCGAAGTTGTGCGCAAAGGCGCTGGAGTTGTGCACCCTACAGATTATGAGTCATGCATCCAGCACGTGTACACCAGGGGGCCGTACTAAGCGCTGCGCTGGTTGCGTGACTTTTAATTTTTCTGTAAAAATAGGCCCTATCAGTAATTTCTAATATCTCCGGGGACCCTATCCCCCGGGTCTTATAAAAAATGTTGGGGACCGTGGGGGAAGCCACAATGTCCCCACAGTCCCTCCGGCGCCCCGCATTACTTTTAGGATGGGAAAAGTGACGCGAAAGTGGTGCAAGGGTTTTGTAATTCTGGTTTGGATTTTGAAAGAGAGAGCAGGGTCCTTCTGTAGGGTAAGTGCAGGTTAGTGTAGGGGTAACAATTACTATTCTAAGTCCAGGGGGTGCATCTGTAAGGTATGTGTTGGACAGTGTATGAGTAGAATTATTATTGCAAATCCAGGGGGTTGCATCTGTGGGGTATTTGCTGGATACTGTATGAGTAACAATTACTATGAAAAAGAAAGGAGTTAAAAGAGAAGGAGACACGCTCTTTCACGGTGAACCTGGAAGAAGAGAAAGTGACAAGGGATGATTTCCGACGTGTTTAGGCTTGAGAGCCTGGTTAATCATTAAATGGGGTCTGGCAGATAAGTGCGTACTTATTCTGCAAGAAGCCTTTCGGGGTCTTGCGAAAGCATGTCATCTTTAATAATTGCCTGTCGCTGCGTGTACTTGCAAGGTCATCTGAGTTGCTCGTATGTTAAAAACAGAAACTTTCTACACCTCTTTTTCATTGGTTGTGAAGCATTGTAAGAAGACGTATCACCGACCAATTCCTTTCCTTGCGCAGATTTTGAAAAACATTTGATTGGCTGTTGTGTGGTTAACTCTAGTTTCCTGATCCTAATGTTGATTGGCTTGTTTTTTCTATGTGACGTTACGATACCCTCACCATTTAAGTAGCTCATTTTGTGACGCACTTTATTTTACAATGCGTTTCAAACCCTTCTTGATATTATGCCCCCAGTTGTCGTATGGTATTTTTAATTTAAACTGTCTACTGTGCTTACGAGTTTGTTGACTGTGAAGGTATTTACAAAATATTATTCTATTTTCTATTCAATCATAATTGTGCTGACTTTTCTCCTTTAATGTGGAGTACTTTGTCCTTTCATTAAATGTATCATTCTACAAACCATCATTCAAAGAAAAATGCACAAGATTTCAAAATATTTTTATTGAGTCTTTTATATTCATCACATGGGTGAAATGCAACATCTTTTTTTCATTCAGTGGTATCACATGTTGGACCACATTTATTTTATTTTATCATAAGCACTCATTCCTTATGATTACATTATATAAGTGTTTCCCCATCATTTTTATTTAAATGTTTTTTTTTTTACTTTCAGATAAAGTAGAATAGAAGTGCTACGACAAACACTCCCTCACTACTTCATCTTCATTTTTTTATGTACATTTAATTTCAATATTACATTTAACAACCATTTTTAAAAATGGAAAGAATTATTAACATTTGAAGCCACAATTATATTATTTTTTTCAAAAAAAGTGCTTGCGAAGATAATCCTCCTGTTCTTCACGAGTGAAAATTGGTGAAAGCACTACTCAATATAAATACTTTTAGCCCATTTTCACTATAGAAGATAAAGAGTATTCGCTTTTATTCCAAAGTATTTCGTTTTTTCGTCGATAGTTTAATTATACTACATTTTTCAATCATTAAGAAATACTTGCATACTAAAAAAAATATTATTTATTGTGTTTTGAAATCCTCTGTTGAAAGTCATCCAACTCCAATTGAAGGATCATAAAGTTATATATAAATTAAAAAATACATTAACAATATGATCCCTCTGTGGAAATGAAAGATACATTCAAGATGATGGCATTGCTCCTAATTATTAATTTGCACTTAGTAATTCCTTGATTAACTTATATTTCTTGTAAGGGTTCTTTCGTCAACTTGTTATTATATTCCATTTAAACTTAATCATACCACATTCTATAATCATTTACATCTTTTTGCTTTCTTTTTTAAAAATATCAAACATATACCCATTCAGATAATTTACCTCTCTTCGATATTCTTTCCTTCCTCCGTCGAAATTCATCCAACTCCTCTGGAAGGAAGATAATGTTTAATGTATTTTTAAATATACATTAACCCCTTCCATGCTCATGACGAGCTCAGCTCGTCATGCAGCACAGTGCTCGTGTGCTTATGACGAGCTGAGCTCGTCATTACAACACCCGTTTTTATTGCTGTCCAGCACAGCAGGGGAATATTGCAAGCAGCGATGAGGTTAACAATATGTTCCCTCTGAGGAATTGAAGGATATTCTCAAGATGCTTCCGCAGCCCCGAATCATTACCTTGCTCGTAGTTTCTTCGCCCGTATTGAATCTCTGAAACAAAACTAATTATCCCACGGTTGTGGTTTATATACTTTTTGGTTACTTAACACTATATGGGATCAATTTATTGCTCTTCCCACTTTTAAGTCACGTTTTTCAGTTGACAGGTGTTCTCATTTCCACTGTTTTAGTGCGTCACATGACTTTTTCCACACTTTTTAACTTTCGCATAATTTCTAAAATGCTTTTTTTAATTTGTTTTTCTTATTAAAGCATTTCTATAGGTTACTTTTTTTAATACAAGTATTAACATTCATTCCCCTTTTTTTTACTTATCATTCTAGTAACTTCCCTTTTTTTTTAAAAACTTGTTTTTATTATTCTTCATCACCCTACACCCCTATTTTCCCTGCATTCCGTGCCAGAGATACTCTCTTTTAAACTTTGAGTATTCTAATTTGTATCCGACTATTAATTTATTTAATTTCATTACTGCGAGTTTTAAAACATTTATTTATCTAATAATTTTAATCTTTCTTTATACACTGCAAGGGATACTGTTATTTGTCTAGAATCACACTATGAATCATTGTCCATTTGGCAAAATTGAGAGAGAATGATTTCATTGGTTGATGTGTTTGCAGTTACATAAGTACGTACACTCTTGCAGTAAGCCAGGCTTTAGGGTATGCAGTGCTTCAAACTAATATGCATTATGCATGTAGTGGTGTAACCACCTTCACACTTGTGCTTTAGGCCTACAATTCCCCAGTCAGTATCTATATACTCCAGCAAACACAGTGTGACTGCTGTTGCAATTTCAAAATGAGTCTTTCAGTACCATGTAGTAATTCATTCACTAATGTAAAAGTCAACCAATTAAGAATTCATCCAGTGTCTTTACTTATATTAATGTAATCATTCAGTCAGTAAGCATGTACTCATGCAGTGAGCGAGGCTTTAGGGAATGGAGTGATTCAAAGTACTATGTATTATGCATGTTGTGGTGTAATAACCTTCACATTTGTGCTTCAGTACTACAATTCCCTCCTCTCTAAACATACCAGGGGTCTCCAACTAGTATCTTGGGATCTACTGGTAGCTCACTAACCCCCTGAAAGTAACTCTCAGAGGTGGAGCCAAACCAAGCCATTCTCAGAGATTCTGTGTATATTAAATAAGGTAGTACTGCTCATTTCACTACCCTTAAGAGTTACAGACAGCCAAACGAACAGCAGGGCCTGTTGATAACACTCAAACACACACTGTGGTGGCATATCAATTAATCAATTAGGGATGTATAGAGCGCTGTACTCACCTGTGAGGGTTTACAGGCGCTGGGGGAGTATGTGGGGGGGATTTGTGCAACTTTGGTGTTTCAAAAAGCTAGGTCTTATGGCTCTTCCTGAATGCTTTCAGCGTGGGTGTTCATCTGGTGCTGAGGGGGAGTTAATTCCAGGTCTTGGCCATGATGTAGGAGAACGGTGTTCCTCCTGTCTGGTTCTGTGGATACAGAGGATTTCGGCCAAGGCCTGGTCAGCGGAGTGGAGGTTTCTTTTGAAGGTGTAAAAGGAGATTGAGGTATTGGAGTCCGGTGTTGTGGAGGGCTTTATAGGTATGTGTGAGCAGCTTGAAGGTCACTCTTTTTTTGATGGGGAGCAAGTGGCGTGCTCATTTATGCTGGGTAATGTGGTCTTGTCGTGGGCTGTTGAGAATGAGTCTGGCTGTGGTGTTCTGGACAGTCTGAAGTTTATGGTGTAGAAATATGTTGATTCCGGCATAGAGGGCATTCCCATAGTCCAGCCTGCTGGTGATGAGTGCCTGGGTGATGGTCTTCCTTTATTCGGGGGTGGGTCTATTTGAAGGTCTTGCTGAGTATGTGGAGGGTGTTGAAGCATGTGGAAGCTGCAGCGTTGGCCTATGGGTCTGTCACATGAAACATGTTTATCCACTTTAAATCTAAGTTGAGGAAACTTACTGCTGTGGTAATATCATTTGTGGCACACTGCATGTAACAATTCGAATTTTACTTATTGATAAATGTTTTCCTAGCATTCTGCTGATAACTTGACCTGGAACTTTTTGGTGGTTACTACTGATAATTGTGCTTTAGGTGGTCGTAGTGTAATGTTAATACTTACCTCCAGCACAACCCCTACACTTCACAAACACCACTACACTACCCTAAACCCTAATACAATACCCCCAGCATGAACTTCTACACTACATAAACACCACTGCACTACTTTAAACCCTAAATCACTATCCCCTACAGTAGACGAACACTACTGCACTATTCTACACCTTAAAACACTACCCTTAGCATGACCACCTACACTACACAAACACCAGTGTACTACCCTAAACGCTAAATCTACCACCAACACGACCCCCTACTCTACACAAAGACCAATGTACTACCTTAAATCCTAAATCTATCCCCAGCACAACCCGTTCAGTACACAAACACCACTACACATCCCTAAACCCTAAAATACTACCCCTAACACTTATACAAACAGCACTTCATTTACTCATATAGATAGTAACTCATAGTGTTATAAAATCACTATTACAAGTACACAATTATCCATACCGTTACTGATGCAATCACTGAGTCATATATATACTTCTTTATATACAAAAATGTCACATACACTGCCTTTTATTTTTGTACTTTATTGCACATGTACCAGTGAGAGATATATTTGCTCATTACCACACCCATAAAGATATTTACTCACCCAAACAATTGTTATAGCATGTAGTCTTAATGTCATATACCTACTGAATCAACTATTCTCACATCTTTGGGCAGTCAGGCACACACACATTCACTCTCCCATACAAATACTCAGTTAACTAATCAATTAATAATATAGACTTTCACGTAGCTAGTAACCAACTGGTGCAGCAGTTTACAGAACAACTGACAAAGAATACAGGTATTCACACAGTTTAGTCTCTATCCAATATATTTATTGAGACACTATAAATTATTCAAGTAAACAATCAATCACACTGCTACTAAATCCTTTAACCAGATATTTTTATATCCAGTCATTCTTCAATGGAGATTGCTCTATATATATGAAATATTTAAATAACAAACCAAACAACATTCACTGAATGCTGTCATCAGTGATGTCATAAGTGATGTCATATGAGATGTCATCAGTGATGTTATCAGTGATGGCACTAACCATGTCATGAATGATGTAATATATATACGTAAAGAGCTGCGTATGAAGGGGCCGTATTTAGAAGGAAAGGAAAAGTCATGCAGGTTAACTTTTTGTCTCCTTGTAAATATATAGGAGCCACCTGTGCAACCAGTATGTCACAAAAAGTGATGTACTAGTAGCGCCTAGAGCTTGTAAATCTGCTGTAGATTTTTTTTTATTTCTCCTCATTTTTTTCTTACAATATACGCTACAATGCACAGCATACATTGTAGGAGAAAAATGCCTTAACTAATTGTTTTTATGCAGGAAGGTGTGTCTTCCTGCACAAAAACAAACTCCACACGACACAGATATTGTTGCACCATGGTGCAAGGGTGCGTGTATCACCACATGCCTGCAGTTTAAGCAGCAGTGCAGAGGGAAGGACAGACTTCCAACATATTTATGTACATATGTTGCATCTCTGTCCTTCGGAAGTAGCTCAGCAGGCTGTAGCTGAAGAGCTTACAGTGTCATGGTACAGCACTTCCTTATACTTCTGCAGTTATACATTCACTATATATGACAAATGCATTCTTTACTCAATTATGCAGTATGTATACATTTATGTATACTATCAAACACTAGCATATACATTTAGTTTTCTTTAACCAGAGTAGTTAGTTCTGAAAAGATCTTTTTTTTTGTACTTTTATATATTTTTTTGATTTTAAGAACTTTTTTTTGTTTTTTTTGCTTTTTTTAGAAAGAAAAAAAAAGTCAACAGGCCTGACAAAACCATGAACTTTGAGGGAATAAAAAAAAACAACTAGCATTGATGGTTATCAATTGCTCTGCAAACTAGGTCTACTGATTGCTCCCCATAACAAATTAAACGATTGCACTTCACGCAGTGCATTCTAACTTTCACGAATTGGGGACGTATGTCTGGTCGTGATGTTGAAGGTGATGCTACAGAGGTACTTGGTATTGCCGGTGGTGTAGGTACATTTTGGTGCAGTCTTCTACATTCTTCATCAGCATAGTTGACAGGATGAATGGATTGGAGGTGCTTGCACATACTAGCAGCGCCACAGGAGTATTTCTTGTTTGGATCTCCTCTGGACAGTACTGCCTGGCAAATCTTGCATGTTACTTTGGTGGCATTACATTTCTTTTGCCCCTCTGGAAAAGTAAAAAAATTCCATACAATGGATGTGTATCTTTTGTGAGGGTGAGTTTCTAGTAGAAATAGTTGAGTAACAAAATCATCAGAATCAGATGATTCTTGCAGTGGTGTAGCCATTTTTGAATCCAAAAAAGAAGTTCAGGTTTCCAATGAACAAAAAGTGACATTCTTTTCAGGACAGTTCTTCTCGTAAGGAAGGTCTAAAAAGAGTAATTGAAACGGGTGGGGTTCTTCAATAGTTAGAACAGTAAGTGTTATAAACCAATAAAATCTCTTTTTTCGGTCACATGGGATCCCGGTTAGGTGCGTACACGCAGCACGCATCTAGCGAAACTTCTCTAAATTGCATTTAAAAGTGTGGCGTGATACGTATATGTTGCATATGTGCTTGAAGTCACGTACTGGTCGCATTGCAATTGCGCATGAAAATATGTACCCATCGCACACCCTACGCGCATCCTACAGAACAATTGTAAAATAGTGGCTACATTCGGTGCAGCAATCGAGAGAGGTCGCTTTGGCTGCTCAAAAAATTGTAAAAAAAAAAGAAAACAGAAAATATTATAAAAATATTTAAAAAAATATAAATATATTTTACATTTGTTTAAAAACAAAAATAGAAAAAGAATTGTAATGTAATCTTAAAAATGAGATATCTAACAATGAATATATTTAAAATTAATTTGTAAATCAGTATCAAAGAAATAAATATAACAATTAATAGATTTAAAAAATGTTATTGAATAAATCTTTCTAAATAACTGAAAAAAACCTTGGGTTTCAGGCAGGTTATACTTTGGAATTATCTTTTAAAAAACCTTTGAAATTCACTGAAATAACCATAGGTTTCAAGCAGGTTATTTTTAGGAATTATCATTTAAAATACCATTGAAATTCACTGAAAAAATCATAGGTTTCCAGCAGGGGATAGTTAGGAGTTATCATTTAAAAAACCCTAGAAATTCACTGAAAAAAACATAGGTTTTAGGGGTGTTATAGTTAGCTGGACATTTCACTCATACAAAACCATTGTAATTCCTCCGTTATAGTTAGTTGTACTAACTATAACACTCGCGCCTGCAATCCACTGGTGATGATGTCACATATTGCATAATTCATGACATGGTCAGTGATATCACTGATGACATCACTGATGACATCTCAAATGACATCACTGATGACATCACTGTTGACATCATCCACGTGACAATCAGATACACCTTATCATACACTACTATAACCTTTCGTCACTCATTGAAAAACACAGAGTAGCATATTTGAATCCATTGACACAGCAATACAAGTATCTAAAAACCCACTCAGTAATTCCTAGATCTATACACACATCTAATCACTTACCTATAGATTCACTCATACATGTTGTCAATGATCAATAGTTCACTATCAAATATTCTTATACACTTACATTAACATTACACACCAGCACACATCCTATTCAGTTATGCAGTCATCCTACTCACTTTTGCAAACAATGTACCTTATTTAAATTTACTCAGCTACACACTTATACAAATATCACTTAATTTATTCATATGAACAGTAATTCATACTTAGGGCCAGATGTAGGTAGGCATTTACCGGTCGGTAACGGCCGAATTTGGCCGTTACTGACCGGTAAATGGAATTTGAGATGTAGGGACATTCATTTTACAGAATCGGTAAATTTACCGATCGGTATATTTACCGATTCTGTAAAATACCGAATCGGTATTTTTACCGATTCGGTAAATTTGATATGTAGGTGGGACTCTTCTGAGTCCCACAAGCCTTACCGAATCGGTATTTTACCATCAAATTCTATTTGATGGTAAAATACCGATTCCGGTGTGCATGCACATGTGTGCATGCACACCTGTGCCATATGACAGGCAGACCTGCCCTTAGGGCAGGTATGCCTGCCACATGGCACCCGAACCTGTTTTGGGGGTGCTAAAGGGTGTCAAAGTGACACCCCCTGCACCCTTGTGAAATTCGGTATTTACCGATTCGGTAAATACCGAATTGGTAATGCCCATTCATTCCTATGGGCTTCAAAGCCCATAGGAATGAATGGGCATTACCGGTCGGTATTATACTGATTTTTACCGATTCGTTAAAAAAACATCTGGATTTCCCTACATGTCCCCCCTTCATATTTACCGACTCTTAAATACCGAATCAGTAAAATTCGGTATTTAAGAGTCGGTAAATATTACTTACCTACATCTAGCCCTTAGTGTGTTATGAAATCACTATTACAAGTATACCATTATCTATACAGTCACTTATGCAATCAATGAGTTTTATGTACACTTATTTATATAGAACAACTGTCACATACACTGTCTTTTATTTTTTTCTACTTTATCGTACATGTACCATTGAGAAATATTTTTGCTCATCACCACACCCATAAAGATATACACTCACCCAAACAAGTATTATAATACGTAGTCTTAACCTCCTATACGTACTGAATTAACTATTCAGATATCTTTGGGCAGTCACAGACCCGCCACCGAAACACACACACATTCACTCTTCATTGTAAATAATCAGTTAACGAATCAATAACTAATATAGAGCTTCACATAGCTAGTAACCAACTGGTGCAGCAGTTTACACAACAACAACTGACCAAGTAATACAGATATTCACACAGTTTAGTCACTATCCAATATATTTAGTGAGACACTATACATTACTCAAGTAAACAATCAATCATCAATCACACTGCTACTAAATCCACTATCCAGATTTTTATATATCCACTCATTCTTCAATGCAGATTGCTATATATATAATACATATTTAAATATGGAACCAAACCACATTCATTGGATGATGTCATCAGTGATGTCATTTGAGATGTCATCAGTGATGTCATCCGTGATGTCACTGACCATGTCATGAATGATGTAATATGTGACATCATCACCAGTGGATTGCGGGCGCGAGAGTTATAGTTAGTACAATTAACTATAACGGAGGAATTTCAATGGTTTTGTATGAGTGAAATGTCCAGCTAACTATAACATCCCTAAAACCTATGTTTTTTTCTGTGAATTTCTAAGGTTTTTTAAATGATAATTCCTAACTATAACCTACTCGAAACGTATGTTTTTTTCAGTGAATATATACATATATATGTATATGTATATAGATATATATGTATATACATATATATATTCACTTAAAAAACCAAAGGTTTCAGGCCTTATATAGTTAGGAATTAGCATTTAAAAAACCATTGAAATTGCTCCTATATAGTCAGTTGTACTAACTATATTTCGCGCACCCGCAATCCACTGCTGATGATGTCACATATTACATCATTCATGACATGGTCAGTGACATCACTGATGACATCACTGATGACATCACTGATGACATCTCAAATGACATCACTGATGACATCACTGATGACATCTCATTTGACATCACTGATGACATCATCCAGTGACTGTGTGTTTCTGTAAAGTTTAAATATGTTTTACATGTTGATGAATGAGTGGATGTATAAGTGTCTGGATGAAGTATTTAGTAGGTGCGTGACTGACTGTATGAGATAGTGATTAAATGTGTCTTACTAAATGCATGGGTTAGTGACTAAACTGTCTGAATGTGTGCATCAGTATGTCTGTTGTTGTGTAAGCTGCTGCATGTGTTGATCAGTAGCTATATGAGTGGCTATATGGGTTATTGATTGGTTGCCCAAGTATTTGAATGGGAGACTGAGTGTGTGTGTGGGTGGCTGGGATATGTGTGACTCTGTGCATAGATGTGTGAGCAGTTGATTCACTAGGTGTATGAGTTCAAGACTGCATGTGGAAACAGCTATATGGGCGGTTGACTGTGTGCATGGGTGTGTTGGTGAGTGAATGGATATCTCAGTGCTACATGTCCAAGTAAGTACATATGTAAAACACAGTGCATGTGAGAGTTGGCATATATAAATGACTATACATGAGAGCCAGTGAATGTGCGAGTGGTTGTATGGATCATTGTGTACTTGTATCAGTGATTGTATAAGAGAGTAAGTATGTGTTAGTATATGTTTGAATAAGTAAGGTGTTGTGTGTATAACTGTATAGTTGAGGAAATGGAAGTGTGATTGATTCTTTGCATGACTGACTAGGTGTGTGAGTAACTCCATGGATGAGTGGCAGTGTGTGAGTGTCTGTATAGGTGTATGAGTGCATATGATAGTGTTGTATTGATGAGTGACTGTATGTATGAGTGATTCTATGGGTGAATGAGTGAATGTGTGTGTAGACCTAGGAATCAGTGAGTGCGTATGTAGTAACTGGTATTGGTGTGTCAATGGTTTCAAGAATGGTAGTCTGTATTTAACACTGGGTGTATCAAAGGTTATATTAGAGTGTGAGGAGGTGCATCGTATTATCACATGAATGATATCATCAGTGATGTGATCAGTGATGTCATCAGTGATGTCATTTGAGATGTCATCAGTGATGTCATTAGTGATGTCACTGACCATGTCATGAATGATGTAATATGTGACATAATCAGCAGTGGATTGTGGGCACGCGAAATATGGTTAGTACAACTAACTATATAGGAGCAATTTCAATGGTTTTTTAAATGCTAATTCCTAACTATATAAGGCCTGAAACCTATGGTTTTTAAGTGAATTTTCAAGGTTTTTTAAATGCTAATTCCTAACTATATAAGGCCTGAAACCTATGGTTCTTTAAGTGAATTTGCAAGGTTTTTTAAATGCTAATTCCTAACATATAAGGCTTGAAACCTATGGTTTTTTCAGTGAATTTGCAAGGTTTTTTAAATGCTAATTCCTAACTATATCAGGCATGAAACCTATATTTTTTTTCAATAAATTTGAAAGGTTTTGTAAATGCTAATTCTATTAGCGGATAACGTTTATATATGTTATTATCCTTCTGGGACCACCTGAGCAGCCATCTTGTTTCTCAGGAGAAGTGAGGCACAAGAGAGCACAAAACAAGAGTGGAAAACACGAAAAGGGGGCAGGGTTTTTTTGGGCTCTCTTGTGCCTCAGTTCTCCTGAAAAACAAGTTGTGGCCAACACTTCCTGGTTTGGACAGTTTGGAATGTTGACAGTCGACTGCCAGCCAATCAGATACTCGCTCTCGCACGTAAGGGTACGCGCACATACGGTACACATACCGTACGCGTACGGTGCGCGTACGGTGAGCACATATAGATATATAATTTGCTCAAATTCAATTTTCTCAACAACTACTGGAGGGATTTTCACCAAATATAGAAAAGCTCTACTGCATACTTGTCCCTACCATTTTGCCAAGTTTGGTGTAATTCCGTTCAGCCGTTCGGGCTGTAGCCGTGTCTAAAGGTCCCATAGAAAATGCCATTTGAAAAATTTCAAATTCAATTTTCTCAAGAACTACTGGAGGGATTTTACCCAAACATAGCAAAGGCACATCTGCATACCAGGCCCTACCATTTTGCCAAGTTTGGTGTAATTCCATTCAGCCGTTTGGGCTGTAGCCGTGTCTAAAGGTCCCTATGGAAATTAACATGGGGAAAACACGTTTTGGGACCCCCTTTTCGGCCCCCGCTTGGCGAATCCCCCCGAAACTTTCAGGGAAGGAGCGGAGCGGAGCTGGCCAAAATTCTGGAAAATTACACACAGATTCCTCAATCGGCGTCAAAGTTATTCCCAATAGAATGTTGAGCGCATATAGATATATAATTTGCTCAAATTCAAATTCTCAACAACTACTGGAGGGATTTTCACCAAATATAGAAAAGGCACTACTGCATACCTGTCCCTACCGTTTTGCCAAGTTTGGTGTAATTCGGTTCAGCCGTTCGGGCTGTAGCCGTGTCTAAAGGTCCCATAGAAAATGCCATTTGAAAAATGTCAAATTCAATTTTCTCAAGAACTACTGGAGGGATTTTCACCAAACATAGCAAAGGCACATCTGCATACCAGGCTCTACCAGTTTGCCAATTTTAGTGTAATTCCGTTCAGCCGTTCGAGCTGCAGCCTTGTCAGAATGTCCCTATGGAAATTAACATGGGGAAAACACGTTTTGGGACCCCCCTTTTTTCTCGGCCCCCGCTTGACGAATCACCCCGAAACTTTCAGGGAAGGAGCGGAGCGCAGCGAGGCAAATTTAAGGACAATTACAGGCAGATCCCCAATTGGCGCCAAAGTTATTCCCAATAGAATGTTCGGAATTTCCTATGGTAACTAGGTCCTAACTATATATACCTACTGGCGACCGCCAGTAGGTAATATATGTGTGTGTGTGTGTGTGTGTCTGTGTGTGTGTGTGTGCGTGTGTGTGCGTGTGCATGTGTGTGTGTGTGTGTGTGTGTGTGTGTGTGTAGGTGTGTGGGGGTGTGTGTGTGTGTGTGTAAAGTGGCAGTTGCCAGTAAGCATTTATAGTTAGGCTTGTGTTTCAATAGGAAAATCTTTTGTCGGTTTGCTTATAACTTTGGTGCCATTTGAAAAATCAGCAATAAACTTTCCAAACAAAAGTTGTATCCCCTGTAGCTCCTTCCTACAAACTCCTGGAATAATACATCAAGCAGGGGCACAGGGAAGGAGAAGGTCCCAAAAGTCATTTTTCCAATGTATTTTTTTCAACAGAAAATGTGACCAGTTATATAGCAAAAACTGCTGAACAGAATGACACCAACTTTAGCAGACAGCTAGAACTTAGTTTAGAAAATGTGCTTTTTGTGATTTGGTGTAAATTTGATCAGTAGGTCTGAGCAAATAAGGCAAAAAAAGTTGTAAGGACAGTGGAGCTGACAAAACTCGAGACCTGATCTGATTGGCTGCCACCATATTTAACAACGATATAATGGCAGCCACCTTGGGACTCGGAACTCAGTCCTGGGTCATTGAAAAAGGATAAAAAATGATATAAGAGGGCCACAAATGTATTTTTTAAAACACTTTGTTGCAAATTTGAGGTGGATTTGTGGCAACATTTGAAAAAAATTATAATAATAAACCCCCCAGGGCCCGGGTGTGATGCTTCCTCTAATTTCTTTATTTTGGAGAGGGGGTGAGTGGCCCCTTCCCTAGGCCTCTATAAAACCCTGGGAACCCCATCCCCCAGGGCGTATGGAATCATAATGGGAGAGGGGCATGCCAGGGTGATTAGGTCGAGCAGAGTCTGCTCGAGACCTATTGCTGCCCGTTTCTGGGAATGTAGACACGAGAGGGGCACGAGCGCAGATTTCACCTCGTGGGCGCGCATGGCGCCGTGCCCATCTCGTTCCTCACATTCCCGTGCGCACACAGCCAGCCCCCACACCCCTGCACACACACACACACACA
Source organism: Lissotriton helveticus (assembly GCF_964261635.1). Classification (NCBI taxonomy): domain Eukaryota; kingdom Metazoa; phylum Chordata; class Amphibia; order Caudata; family Salamandridae; genus Lissotriton; species Lissotriton helveticus. The sequence goes on from NC_136069.1 coordinate 1,477,215,492, forward strand.
GGCACATGTACACACACTGCCGCCCCCCACCACACACACACATACAGACAGGCACGCATACACACGCCGCCGCCCCCAAACCCCTCCTGCACGCACACACAGACACACACCCCCGCCCCATGCATCGGGAGATCTGCCATACAATCGGTACTTACGCCAGCCTCCACCAACATCGCAGGGAGCGGCGGTTGCAGGCCCCCAGCGTAGGAAACAGGCCCCCACGGTGCACACTCTGGGTGGGGGGCACTACCAGGAGCGGAGTCTTCCAAACGGAAGAGGAAAAGGGGACGAGACCCACGGCGCACGAAACGGCACAGGGAGGCGGTGCGCGCCAGGCCTCCGTCGCTGCCTGGAACCTGTGCGCGCGCTCCCCAGCCTGTCGCGAGCACGCCTCCTTCTGGCTACTAGCGTGTCCCAGCCGCCGCGGTCACAGCGGGCCGCCTCTCCTCTGAGCTGGATTTGCTGGCGGGGGCGGGGTGGGGGGCGGTTCATAGATTCCATCTGCGCTCGGAGCAATATTACATATCGCATTATATAGGCATCCATTATCGTGTTTTGCAATAGGGAAAACTTGCTGCACGTCACAGGAACATATTGCTCAAAATTCGATCGTACACAACTTACAATCGTTGGAATCGTGCGCATTAAAACCTCTTTATCAACGCGATTGGCTGATGTTGAAGTCTGGTATGCAACAACTGGTTCAAATATGTTATCTCAATGTTTCACGCTTTATTACAAATGTCACCCAAAATTTTTTCATATTTCACTTATGTTCTTTGATTTTCGTCACAATAAAATACAATGAACATAATCTTCCCAAAAGTTATTTACAAAAATTTAAGCTAGTGCCATTATAAATTACAATCACTTTTATTTAAGTATTAATTATTTTAAAAAATAAAAGCCATTGTTCTTTGTAATATCAATACATCTAAGTCATGTAAATACCACACCTATTGCATTACAAATGCTAAAGATGTCACATTTGCGAAAGTTAAAACTATTGGCATTATAAATGAAAAAGCTATTCATTTTGCTATTCTCAAAAACCAACACATAAATAAAAAATGTGTCATTTACAATACTAATAGCTCAAACTTTCCTAATGCGAGACCTATTGCATTGCAAATGCTTGTTTTTAAGAAAGATGTGGCATTATACGGTCCTCCTCCCTGAGCCTGGTCAGGGCCCAGGGATGCTGGATTTATTTATTAGGTGGAGGGGGCTACGTGCACTCCTCCCCAAGCCCATATCAGCTCTGGGATCCCCATTCCCTGCAGCCCAATACTTAAGAGTGTCCCATGAAACTCACCCCTGGGAAACTGTGGTTCCCTGCCTAGGAGAGTGTTGGCATACCCTGCTCGCACTCTCCTGAGCAAAGAACAGAACTTTGCTCCCACCCAGCTGGAGCAGTAAAATAAATGCTGCCTCCCACCCCCTGGATGGGGACAAAGGCAAGGTGCTGGCTCCCACCAGCACCGAGGCACTTAGCAAAAGTACAAAGAATGATTAGCTCCCACAAGCATAACCGGCAGGGTTGATGGTGGCCCTGGGGATTCCCCTGCAGCCATCGATGAAATCAAGGCTGTTGGTGCCCTCTGAGGGGACCAGGTCACCCATCATAAAATGACAAAGTAGCCTGCTCCCGCCACAATGGTGTCTCGGAAGGCAGCCAGGGAGCCATCCAGTGCGCGGGGACTCCTCCAGCAGCTCCAATTTCAGTAAAAGGAGTGGGTGCCCTGGGTAAAATCCCAGGGACCCAAAAAAGAAAATTAAAAAAAATTTAAAATAGAAAGATAATGGGCAGCAGGAGGCACTCATATATTATTCACTGCTCTGATATAAAGTGTCCGAAAATGCTCTGCGAGGGCCTTTTGTATATATTTATTTTGAGCTTGGTGGTGCCCCTAGAACAGGGAGCGGCACCACCAAGCCTTTTGTTAATGTTCTAGGGGGAAGCAGGGAGTGCAGCAGTCCTTCAGCAACATTAAAAATAGAATGACAGTAAATTTCCTGGGTCATTAAATTCATGACTTCAGGAGAGCTTACCATATTTTTTACAGCATTCCTAGATGGAGTTCTATGCTCTTCAGCTGGCATGCAAAGCTCTCTTGTTGTTGTTTTTATGATTGTATTTTGTGGACTGAAAAATGGTAAAATAAAGACTCAGAGACATGTTGAGTTTTTTAAATAAAAAAAGTCTCTAAATCTTCCTTTTAACATCGTACCAGCCCACAAAATGTAAGCATAAAAACATTGTTAAACGAGAGACATGTTGATTTGATTCTTTTATTTACATTTTACTAAACATTTTATAATAATAACTTTAGTAAACATTTAATCGCATGAATAAGTGAAATATACATTTGATTAAATTATTGGTGATTTTTACATAGATATGTGTTATAAAATAGTGATATTCTCATCCCTTGATAAAACTAATAGGGCCACTTTTTATATTTTGGTGTTATGATTTGCTGACAATGTCAGTAAGTTTGCCTGAGTACATCCAGGCCCTGCGAGACCAACTGCACACTTCGCATGCCAGAAGGTCTTGTGCTGTAGGAGGTAGGGAGTTTGCAGGGGGTTGGGTACAAGGCATGGTTGCAGACAAGCCCTGTGCTGAACCTCACACTACACATGGTCAAAGAGCAGACACAGCTGGGGTAGGGTGCTCACAGTGACCAGGCCCTGTGCCCAATCGCACGCTAGGCACAAACGTCTTATTTTAAGTTTTAAAAAATCTAGAAATTCTTTGAAAAACAAAGGTCAAGTGGATGTTATAGTTAGGAATTGTAATTAAATGTTACTTTGCATTTAATAAAGGGTCAAAAATTCACAGATTAAAACAAAGGTTAAAGGGACGAACATCTCAATAAAATCATACCATTTTAAACTAACAAAACCACTGAAATTCACCTGGAAAACTTACCTGAAGTAACTATTGCTCATACCCTTAAGTAGCTATAACTGGAGCCCTTGGCTGCACACACCTCACACCCTGCACTGCCAAATGCTGTATGTGGCTGGGAGTTGAAAAAGTTATGTATAGTAATAAAATGTTAATTTACTTTAAAAAACCATCCAAACTTTCACTGTAAAGTTAGGTGTGGTAATAATATCGAACTTTACATTAAGTCACCTTAAAAATTAGTTGAAAAACAAAGGTTAAAATGACATTATTGTTAGGGGAACATGTCAGTTAAAACATTACATTTTAAACTGAAAATACTATAACACATCCACTCCATGCACTTCCTATGTCCTCACATATCACATCACTCATTATATGTTTTATGGTATCATTGATGAAATTACATCATTGATGAAAACACATGGCGTGGGTGTGAGTTAGAGTTACTTGAGAACTATAACTGTTAAATATCAGTGTTTTTTGTCTATTTGAAATAGTATGTTGTAGCTCACATTTTTACCTATCACATCTCTTAAGCCTTTGTTCTTTTCCAGTGAATTTCTGCATTTTATTTGTATTTAAAGTAAAATATTAGTACAATTCCTAACTATAACATCCCTTTAACCTTTGTTTTGTTCAGTGATGGATACATATATAGATAGAGGCCATGTGAAGTTATAATTAGGCCTGATATTCCATTGGAAGTGTGTTTTTTGTTTTGTTAATAACCTTAATGCCATTTGATGAATCTGCACAAAGTTCTTTACGTGAATGTCCATCCACCTGGGCTTTTTCATGGAATATGTTTGCTGATCCAGCAAGTGGGGACCAAGAAAAAAAAAGGGCGACGGTGCTCTCTAATGTTTGATATCCTATGGTAATTCCAATTGGAAACTTTGCTGTACGATACCAAAAAACCCAGCAGAATGAAATTACACCACGTTTGGCAATCAATCAATAAATCAGGCGTTTGTTAAGCTTGACTACTCACCCGTAAGGGTCTCAAGGTGCTGGGGGGGGATTAGCAGGCTCCTATCCATTAGGGGGGTCTGTTGTAGAACCAGCTTTTGAGGTTTCCTGCAAAGATGGGGAGCAATGTTGTCTGTCTGAGGTGGAGCAGCAGGGCTGTGAGGCTCGGGCTGTGAGGAAGTAGAAGGAGCAGCCTCCCAATCTGGTCTTTCTGGTGCAGGGGACCACAGCGTTGGAGAGCTGGGCAGATCGCAGGGTCCTCTGGGGTGCGTGGAATTTGAGTCGGCTGTTCAGGTATGCTGGTCTGGTATCATGGAGGGCCTTGTGGGCGTGGGTGAGCATCTTGAAGGTGACTCTAGCTTCGATGGAGAGCCAGTGGAGTATGCACAGGTGCTGGGCAATCTAGCAGTGTATTGGTAGGTCGAGGGCCAGTCTTGTGGTGGCATTCTGGATGTTCTGTAGCTTGCGGGTGAGGTTTTTGTTTATTCTGGCATAGAGTGGATTGCCGTAGTCGAGTCTGCTGGTGACTAGGGCATGAGTGACGGTCTTTCTGTGTTTGAGGGGGATCCATTTGAAGGTCTTACATGGGAGGCAGAGGGTGTGGAAGCAGGAGGACAATATAGAGTTGATCTGGGGGTCCATTTTGAGTTCGGAGTCCAGGACAATTCCCAGGTTGCGTGAATGGTCCGTGTGGGTGGGCGGGCTTCAGAGGACAGGGGTCCACCAGGCGTCGTTCCATGCTTCGGGGTTTTGGCTCATGATGAGTACTTCTGTTTTGTTGGTGTTTAGTTGTATGCAGGTGTTTTTCATCCATTTGGCGACAGCTTCCATGTCTTCTCGAAAATTGTGTCTGGTGGTATTGGGTTCGTTGGATAGGGAGAGGATGAGTTGGGTGTCATCTGTGTATGACACAATGTTGAGCCCGTTGGTGCTGACGATGGGGGCGAGTAGATCCATGTAGATGTTGAAGAGTGTAGGGCTGTGGGAGGATTACTAAGGGACTCCGCCGGTGGTAGATGTAGGGTTAGAGAAGAAAGGGGGAGTCCGGCCCGCAGTGTTCTGCCGGAGAAGAAGGAGCCGATCCAGTTGAGGGCCTTGTCTTTGATCCCTGCGTCGTGAAGTCTGTGTATCAGGGTGCGGTGAGAGACTGTGTCGAACGCTTCTGAGAGCTCGAGGAGGAGGTGGGCTGCTGTTTCACCTTTGTCCAGTAGGGTGTAGATGTTGTCTGTTGCTGCGAAGAGGGTGGTTTACATACTCTGGCACATGCATCAACGTAGGCTTTTGCAATTCCTAAATAGAGATTTCTAAATAGCGATTTTTAAGGAAGTAGTATTTAGGAATCGCAAAAGCCTATGCATGTAGGAAAGGCTAGAAAAATAGAGATTCCTAAACATTCCTTAATTGCTACTCACAAATTGCTAGTCACATTTAAGGAATGCTGTCCCATTCATTCCTGTGGGCCTACAGGCCCATAGGAATGGATTGGAGATTGCATGAGCAATTTGAGAGTACCAGAAGGTACTCGCAAATTGCTCATGCAATTTCAAGGGTGGAAGGGTGTCAAAATGACACCCTGTTGCACCTCTGAAATTGATCTCTGCAGATATGTGGCGCACACACACATGCCCTAAGGGCATGTGTGTGCGCAACATGAAACTTGGAAAAATGCAAAAAAATGCCTTTTTCTAAGTTTTTGCAAATTACCATGAAGTTCAACTTCATGGTAATTTGCTACTCCTATTAGCGAAATCACTAATTTTTCAACTTTCATGCATTGCATTTAAGGAATCTCAATTTGGGATTCCTTAAATGCAATCGAAATTTAAGGAATCCCAATTTAGAGATTCCTTAAATTGCGATTTTTGCATTTGGGATGCTGCATCCCAAATGGAAAAATACCGGTGGCAAAGGGGCGGATTCTGAGAATCTGCCCGTTTGCGACCAGTTTTTGGTTTGATGCATGCATGGGGCCCACTGTGATTTTTTCCGAAGCCGGATTGGGAGGAGTCGAGGATGTGGTTCTCTTCGATGAATGTGGCGAGTTGGCTGTTGATGGCTTTCTCAATGACTTTTGCTGGGAACGAGAGCAGGGATATCGGTCTGTAGTTTTTGAGGTTGGTGGGGCCCACCAAGGGTTTCTTCAGGAGGGGGTTGACTTCGGCCTGTTTCGAGTCGTCGGGGCACACGCCGGTTGCCAGGGAGCAGTTGATGGTGTGGCAGAGCATGGGTGCGATGGTGTTGGTGGCTCTGTTGAAAATGTGGTGCGGCAGGGGTCCGTGGGGGCCCCAGAGTGGATTGGCTTCATTGTCTTCAGTGTGTCTTTGCTGGCTTCAGTGTGTCGGGGGTGGTTGGTGAGGTTTCAGTGTGTTGGTTGTCTTCGTCGAAGTTCTCGCAGATGCTCTTGATTTTGTGGTGGAAAAAGGTGCTGAGCTTCTGTTTTCAATCGCCTTTTTCCTCGTTTTTCTGATGAGGGCATTGGTGGGGGCTTTGAAGTTATTGTAGGCTTCTGTGGATTTGGTGTTCCTCCAGGCCTTTTCGAGGCGGTGGCAAGTGTGTCTTGACTCTCGAAGTTTGGTGGTAAACCATCTGGCTTTCTTGATGTGGGTGTTGTTGTTTTTCTTGAGGGAGCTATGGTGTTGGCCCTGTCGGAGATCCATCTGTGCAGGGTTCAGGTTGTGTTGTTGGGGTTGTCGTTTTCCACAATGGTTTGGGGGGAGTTGCTGAGTGATGAGGTTAGCTGGTCGTCGGTGATTCTAGTCCAGTTTCTTCGTGGGAGCAGGTGCAGGTGTTTTTGGGTGGTGAGTGTTCTGAGGGTGAATTGGACGCATCGATGGTCAGTCCATGGGAGTTTGGTGGTGTGGCTGAAGGTGATGGAGTTACCTGTTGTGAAGAGGGAGTCAAGGGTGTGTCCTGCTGAATGCATGGGTTCGGTCACTGTTGTGGAGGTTATCCAGAAGGGATGTGGTGCTGCGGTCCAGTTAGTTGTCAAGGTGGAAGTTGAGGTCTCCCAGTAGGGTGTAGTTGGTGGATGCGATGGCATGTTTGGAGATGATGTCTGTGATCGAGTTGGCAAAAGTCCGCGGGTCCAGGGTGTCGGTAGATGAGGGTTCCTTGGAGGGTGGTGGTAGGGCTGGCCAGTATCTTGAAGTGAAGGTGTTCCTTCAGGTCTGTGGGCTCGTCGGGGAGTGTGCTGAGGCGGAGGTTGGATTTGTGGACGATGGCGATTCCTCCTCCCGGGCGGGTTGGGCAGTCCTTCCTGGAGATCTTGTATCCTTGGGGAATGGCGATGTCCGGTCCTGAGGTGGTGTTGGTCCATGTTTCGGTGAAGAACGCTACATCCGGGGTGGTCCTGTCGATGAGGTCCCAGATTTCGGTGGGGAGGATGCATTGCAGGGTCTTTGGTTGGGTTCTGTCTTGCGGGCGGGTTGCACCAGGTCCGTGGTCTTGGCGGTGCTGCTGGTGTGCCAGCAGTGGTGACAGCTGAAGGGTCTGTGGGTGTTGGCTGGTGATGCTAGCTTGCAGTTGTTGTTGTGTCCTGGGTTGAGAGCGTGTAGTGCCTCTGAGTCATAGCGTTGGCGTTGAGGAGGTCCAGGGTTCCTGGCGCTGGTCGCGGTCGGGTTGCAGACGGGTGCAGATGGGCTTGACTTTGGCACGCCAGAGGTGCGGACACGCAGCGGCCCTCATTAGGTAGGGGTCGGGGCGTACTGGAGAGTGGGGAGGGGAGCTGGATTGGGCCGGTCATGTTGGTCGGGCTGGATGGGAGAGGCTGTGGGGGAGCAGCAGCAAGGAAAAGGCAAAAAGAGAGGAAAGAGTGGAGATGAGGCAGTGAAAGGTGCAAGAAAAGTGGGGGAAAGACATAAAAGGAGAGTGAGAGGGTAAGATTAAATCAGTGACAAATGAGTGAAAACAGAGGAAAGACAAAAAGGGGGAGTGAAAGGGGAGATTGAAACCAGAAAAAAAACTAGTGAAAACCGAGGAGAGACACAGAGTGGGATTAAAAGGGGGAGATTGAAATCAATAAAAAATGAGTGCGAGTCCTTTTTTGAAGATAACAACATTACTGGTAAAATGCAAATGCGCTTGGATAGTCATAAATTCTTACGTTAAACCAAAACTGCAAGCTTATTTAGCGGCACATTTTCGATTGGTTATAAAAAAGAATTTTATGTTGTATCGGTTTAGAGAATACGAAACCAAGGATTTCGACAAACATGGAAAAGAAAATTCCCAAATGCAATTTGCCGTTTATGTGGATATCACAATGAATCATTATGCCACTTGATGTGCGTATGCCCTACAGTGAAAGAAGCAAGAAGGAGACTTTTAAAACCAATTTCAGAAGAACCTAACATTCGTACATGTAGACAAACTGTAACTTATTGGATGGGGGAACATCAACCATCTTAATCTGTTGAGGAGCTAAGTTTCTTACCTTGATTGACAAATTCTTACAAATAGTGGACAATACAAAATTAATCAGATTATAAATGAGTTAGAAACCTTGCATGAATTGTAAAAAAGAATAATAAATACATTTTTATGAAATTTTGTTTTAAAACTTTGCAACTGACAATTTTTAGTATCATGCTTTATGGTTGTGATAGCCAAATAACGTTTTTTGTGACTGACAAGAGGTACTTGGTATTGCCGGTGGTGTAGGTACATTTTGGTGCAGTCTTCTACATTCTTCATGAGCATAGTTGACAGGATGAATGGATTGGAGGTGCTTGCACATACTAGCAGCGCCACAGGAGTATTTCTTGTTTGGATCTCCTCTGGACAGTACTGCCTGGCAAATCTTGCATGTTACTTTGGTGGCATTACATTTCTTTTGCCCCTCTGGAAAAGTAAAAAAATTCCATACAATGGATGTGTATCTTTTGTGAGGGTGAGTTTCTAGTAGAAATAGTTGAGTAACAAAATCATCAGAATCAGATGATTCTTGCAGTGCTGTAGCCATTTTTGAATCCAAAAAAGAAGTTCAGGTTTCCAATTAACAAAAAGTGACATTCTTTTCAGGACAGTTCTTCTCGTAAGGAAGGTCTAAAAAGAGTAATTGAAACGGGTGGGGTTCTTCAATAGTTAGAACAGTAAGTGTTATAAACCAATAAAATCTCTTTTTTCGGTCACATGGGATCCCGGTTATGTGCGTACACGCAGCACGCATCTAGCGAAACTTCTCTAAATTGCATTTAAAAGTGTGGCGTGATACGTATATGTTGCATATGTGCTTGAAGTCACGTACTGGTCGCATTGCAATCGCGCATGAAAATATGTACCCATCGCACACCCTACGCGCATCCTACAGAACAATTGTAAAATGGTGGCTACATTCGGTGCAGCAAGCGAGAGAGGTCGCTTTGGCTGCTCAAAAAATTGTAAAAAAAAAAAGAAAACAGAAAATATTATAAAAATATTTAAAAAAATATAAATATATTTTACATTTGTTTAAAAACAAAAATTGAAAAAAAATTGTAATGTAATCTTAAAAATGAGATATCTAACAATGAATATATTTAAAATTAATTTGTAAATCAGTATCAAAGAAATAAATATAACAATTAATAGATTTAAAAATTGTTATTGAATAAATCTTTCTAAATAACTGAAAAAAACCTTGGGTTTCAGGCAGGTTATACTTTGGAATTATCTTTTAAAAAACCTTTGAAATTCACTGAAATAACCATAGGTTTCAAGCAGGTTATTTTTAGGAATTATCATTTAAAATACCATTGAAATTCACTGAAAAAATCCTAGGTTTCCAGCAGGGGATAGTTAGGAGTTATCATTTAAAAAACCCTAGAAATTCACTGAAAAAAACATAGGTTTTAGGGGTGTTATAGTTAGCTGGACATTTCACTCATAAAAAACCATTGTAATTCCTCTGTTATAGTTAGTTGTACTAACTATAACACTCGCGCCTGCAATCCACTGGTGATGATGTCACATATTGCATAATTCATGACATGGTCAGTGATATCACTGATGACATCACTGATGACATCTCAAATGACATCACTGATGACATCACTGTTGACATCATCCACGTGACAATCAGATACACCTTATCATACACTACTATAACCTTTCATCACTCATTGAAAAACACAGAGTAGCATATTTGAATCCATTGACACAGCAATACAAGTATCTAAAAACCCACTCAGTAATTCCTAGATCTATACACACATCTAATCACTTACCTATAGATTCACTCATACATGTTGTCAATGATCAATAGTTCACTATCAAATATTCTTATACACTTACATTAACATTACACACCAGCACACATCCTATTCAGTTATGCAGTCATCCTACTCACTTTTGCAAACAATGTACCTTATTTAAATTTACTCAGCTACACACTTATACAAATATCACTTAATTTATTCATATGAACAGTAATTCATACTCAGGGCCAGATGTAGGTAGGCATTTACCGGTCGGTAACGGCCGAATTCGGCCGTTACCGACCGGTAAATGGAATTTGAGATGTAGGGACATTCATTTTACAGAATCGGTAAATTTACCGATCGGTATGTTTACAGATTCTGTAAAATACCGAATCAGTATTTTTACTGATTCGGTAAATTTGATATGTAGGTGGGACTCTTCTGAGTCCCACAAGCCTTACCGAATCGGTATTTTACCATCAAATTCTATTTGATGGTAAAATACCGATTCCGGTGTGCATGCACATGTGTGCATGCACACCTGTGCCATATGACAGGCAGACCTGCCCTTAGGGCAGGTATGCCTGCCACATGGCACCCGAACCTGTTTTGGGGGTGCTAGAGGGTGTCAAAGTGACACCCCCTGCACCCTTGTGAAATTCGGTATTTACCGATTCGGTAAATACCGAATCGGTAATGCCCATTCATTCCTATGGGCTTCAAAGCCCATAGGAATGAATGGGCATTACCGGTCGGTATTTACCGAATCGGTAAATACCGATTTTTACCGATTCGTTAAAAAAACATCTGGATTTCCCTACATGTCCCCCCTTCATATTTACCGACTCTTAAATACCGAATCGGTAAAATTCGGTATTTAAGAGTCGGTAAATATTACTTACCTACATCTAGCCCTTAGTGTGTTATGAAATCACTATTATAAGTATACCATTATCTATACAGTCACTTATGCAATCAATGAGTTTTATGTACACTTATTTATATAGAACAACTGTCACATACACTGTCTTTTATTTTTTCTACTTTATCGTACATGTACCATTGAGAAATATTTTTGCTCATCACCACACCCATAAAGATATACACTCACCCAAACAAGTATTATAATACGTAGTCTTAACCTCCTATACGTACTGAATTACCTATTCAGATATCTTTGGGCAGTCACAGACCCCCCGCCGAAACACACACACATTCACTCTTCATTGTAAATAATCAGTTAACTAATCAATAACTAATATAGAGCTTCACATAGCTAGTAACCAACTGGTGCAGCAGTTTACACAACAACAACTGACCAAGTAATACAGATATTCACACAGTTTAGTCACTATCCAATATATTTAGTGAGACACTATACATTACTCAAGTAAACAATCAATCATCAATCACACTGCTACTAAATCCACTATCCAGATTTTTATATATCCACTCATTCTTCAATGCAGATTGCTATATATATAATACATATTTAAATATGGAACCAAACCACATTCATTGGATGATGTCATCAGTGATGTCATTTGAGATGTCATCAGTGATGTCATCCGTGATGTCACTGACCATGTCATGAATGATGTAATATGTGACATCATCACCAGTGGATTGCGGGCGCGAGAGTTATAGTTAGTACAATTAACTATAACGGAGGAATTTCAATCATTTTGTATGAGTGAAATGTCCAGCTAACTATAACATCTCTATAAAACCTATGTTTTTTTCTGTGAATTTCTAAGGTTTTTTAAATGATAATTCCTAACTATAACCTACTCGAAACGTATGTTTTTTTCAGTGAATATATACATATATATCTATATGTATATAGATATATATGTATATACATATATATATTCACTTAAAAAACCAAAGGTTTCAGGCCTTATATAGTTAGGAATTAGCATTTAAAAAACCATTGAAATTGCTCCTATATAGTCAGTTGTACTAACTATATTTCGCGCACCCGCAATCCACTGCTGATGATGTCACATATTACATCATTCATGACATGGTCAGTGACATCACTGATGACATCACTGATGACATCACTGATGACATCTCAAATGACATCACTGATGACATCACTGATGACATCTCATTTGACATCACTGATGACATCATCCAGTGACTGTGTGTTTCTGTAAAGTTTAAATATGTTTTACATGTTGAAGAATGAGTGGATGTATAAGTGTCTGGATGAAGTATTTAGTAGGTGCGTGACTGACTGTATGAGATAGTGATTAAATGTGTCTTACTAAATGCATGGGTTAGTGACTAAACTGTCTGAATGTGTGCATCAGTATGTCTGTTGTTGTGTAAGCTGCTGCATGTGTTGATCAGTAGCTATATGAGTGGCTATATGGGTTATTGATTGGTTGCCCAAGTATTTGAATGGGAGACTGAGTGTGTGTGTGGGTGGCTGGGATATGTGTGACTCTGTGCATAGATGTGTGAGCAGTAGATTCACTAGGTGTATGAGTTCAAGACTGCATGTGGAAACAGCTATATGGGCGGTTGACTGTGTGCATGGGTGTGTTGGTGAGTGAATGGATATCTCAGTGCTACATGTCCAAGTAAGTACATATGTAAAACACAGTGCATGTGAGAGTTGGCATATATAAATGACTATACATGAGAGCCAGTGAATGTGCGAGTGGTTGTATGGATCATTGTGTACTTGTATCAGTGATTGTATAAGAGAGTAAGTATGTGTTAGTATATGTTTGAATAAGTAAGGTGTTGTGTGTATAACTGTATAGTTGAGGAAATGGAAGTGTGATTGATTCTTTGCATGACTGACTAGGTGTGTGAGTAACTCCATGGATGAGTGGCAGTGTGTGAGTGTCTGTATAGGTGTATGAGTGCATATGATAGTGTTGTATTGATGAGTGACTGTATGTATGAGTGATTCTATGGGTGAATGAGTGAATGTGTGTGTAGACCTAGGAATCAGTGAGTGCGTATGTAGTAACTGGTATTGGTGTGTCAATGGTTTCAAGAATGGTAGTCTGTATTTAACACTGGGTGTATCAAAGGTTATATTAGAGTGTGAGGAGGTGCATCGTATTATCACATGAATGATATCATCAGTGATGTGATCAGTGATGTCATCAGTGATGTCATTTGAGATGTCATCAGTGATGTCATTAGTGATGTCACTGACCATGTCATGAATGATGTAATATGTGACATAATCAGCAGTGGATTGTGGGCACGCGAAATATGGTTAGTACAACTAACTATATAGGAGCAATTTCAATGGTTTTTTAAATGCTAATTCCTAACTATATAAGGCCTGAAACCTATGGTTTTTAAGTGAATTTTCAAGGTTTTTTAAATGCTAATTCCTAACTATATAAAGCCTGAAACCTATGGTTTTTTAAGTGAATTTGCAAGGTTTTTTAAATGCTAATTCCTAACATATAAGGCTTGAAACCTATGGTTTTTTCAGTGAATTTGCAAGGTTTTTTAAATGCTAATTCCTAACTATATCAGGCGTGAAACCTATATTTTTTTTCAATAAATTTCAAAGGTTTTGTAAATGCTAATTCTATTAGCGAATAACGTTTATATATGTTATTATCCTTCTGGGACCACCTGAGCAGCCATCTTGTTTCTCAGGAGAAGTGAGGCACAAGAGAGCACAAAACAAGAGTGGAAAACACGAAAAGGGGGCAGGGATTTTATGGGCTCTCTTGTGCCTCAGTTCTCCTGAAAAACAAGTTGTGGCCAACACTTCCTGGTTTGGACAGTTTGGAATGTTGACAGTCGACTGCCAGCCAATCAGATACTCGCTCTCGCACGTAAGGGTACGCGCACATACGGTACACATACCGTACGCGTACGGTGCGCGTACGGTGAGCACATATAGATATATAATTTGCTCAAATTCAATTTTCTCAACAACTACTGGAGGGATTTTCACCAAATATAGAAAAGCTCTACTGCATACTTGTCCCTACCATTTTGCCAAGTTTGGTGTAATTCCGTTCAGCCGTTCGGGCTGTAGCCGTGTCTAAAGGTCCCATAGAAAATGCCATTTGAAAAATTTCAAATTCAATTTTCTCAAGAACTACTGGAGGGATTTTACCCAAACATAGCAAAGGCACATCTGCATACCAGGCCCTACCATTTTGCCAAGTTTGGTGTAATTCCATTCAGCCGTTTGGGCTGTAGCCGTGTCTAAAGGTCCCTATGGAAATTAACATGTGGAAAACACGTTTTGGGACCCCCTTTTCGGCCCCGCTTGGCGTATCCCCCCGAAACTTTCAGGGAAGGAGCGGAGCGGAGCTGGCCAAAATTCTGGAAAATTACACACAGATTCCTCAATCGGCGTCAAAGTTATTCCCAATAGAATGTTGAGCGCATATAGATATATAATTTGCTCAAATTCAAATTCTCAACAACTACTGGAGGGATTTTCACCAAATATAGAAAAGGCACTACTGCATACCTGTCCCTACCGTTTTGCCAAGTTTGGTGTAATTCGGTTCAGCCGTTCGGGCTGTAGCCGTGTCTAAAGGTCCCATAGAAAATGCCATTTGAAAAATGTCAAATTCAATTTTCTCAAGAACTACTGGAGGGATTTTCACCAAACATAGCAAAGGCACATCTGCATACCAGGCCCTACCAGTTTGCCAATTTTAGTGTAATTCCGTTCAGCCGTTCGAGCTGCAGCCTTGTCAGAATGTCCCTATGGAAATTAACATGGGGAAAACACGTTTTGGGACCCCCCTTTTTCCTCGGCCCCCGCTTGACGAATCACCCCGAAACTTTCAGGGAAGGAGCGGAGCGCAGCGAGGCAAATTTAAGGACAATTACAGGCAGATCCCCAATTGGCGCCAAAGTTATTCCCAATAGAATGTTCGGAATTTCCTATGGTAACTAGGTCCTAACTATATATACCTACTGGCGACCGCCAGTAGGTAATATATGTGTGTGCGTGTGTGTGCGTGTGCGTGTGGGTGTGTGTGTGTGTGTATGTGTAGGTGTGTGGGGGTGTGTGTGTGTGTGTGTGTGTGTAAAGTGGCAGTTGCCAGTAAGCAGTTATAGTTAGGCTTGTGTTTCAATAGGAAAATCTTTTGTCGGTTTGCTTATAACTTTGGTGCCATTTGAAAAATCAGCAATAAACTTTCCAAACAAAAGTTGTATCCCCTGTAGCTCCTTCCTACAAACTCCTGGAATAATACATCAAGCAGGGGCACAGGGAAGGAGAAGGTCCCAAAAGTCATTTTTCCAATGTATTTTTTTCAACAGAAAATGTGACCAGTTATATAGCAAAAACTGCTGAACAGAATGACACCAACTTTAGCAGACAGCTAGAACTTAGTTTAGAAAATGTGCTTTTTGTGATTTGGTGTAAATTTGATTAGTAGGTTTGAGCAAATAAGGCAAAAAAAGTTGTAAATTTCACACCGTGCAAGGACAGTGGAGCTGACAAAACTCGAGACCTGATCTGATTGGCTGCCACCACATTTAACAACGATATAATGGCAGCCACCTTGGGACTCGGAACTCAGTCCTGGGTCATTGAAAAAGGATAAAAAATGATATAAGGGGGCCACAAATGTATTTTTTTTAAACACTTTGTTGCAAATTTGAGGTGGATTTGTGGCAACATTTGAAAAAAATTATATTAATAAACCCCCCAGGGCCCGGGTGTGATGCTTCCTCTAATTTCTTTATTTTGGAGAGGGGGTGAGTGGCCCCTTCCCTAGGCCTCTATAAGACCCTGGGAACCCCATCCCCCAGGGCGTATGGAATCATAATGGGAGAGGGGCATGCCAGGGTGATTAGGTCGAGCAGAGTCTGCTCAAGACCTATTGCTGCCCGTTTCTGGGAATGTAGACACGAGAGGGGCACGAGCGCAGATTTCACCTCGTGGGCGCGCATGGCGCCGTGCCCATCTCGTTCCTCACATTCCCGTGCGCACACAGCCAGCCCCCACACCCCTGCACACACACACACACACACAGGCACATGTACACACACTGCCGCCCCCCACCACACACACACATACAGACAGGCACGCATACACACGCCGCCGCCCCCAAACCCCTCCTGCACGCACACACAGACACACACCCCCGCCCCATGCATCGGGAGATCTGTCATACAATCGGTACTTACGCCAGCCTCCACCAACATCGCAGGGAGCGGCGGTTGCAGGCCCCCAGCGTAGGAAACAGGCCCCCACGGTGCACACTCTGGGTGGGGGGCACTACCAGGAGCGGAGTCTTCCAAACGGAAGAGGAAAAGGGGACGAGACCCACGGCGCACGAAACGGCACAGGGAGGCGGTGCGCGCCAGGCCTCCGTCGCTGCCTGGAACCTGTGCGCGCGCTCCCCAGCCTGTCGCGAGCACGCCTCCTTCTGGCTACTAGCGTGTCCCAGCCGCCGCGGTCACAGCGGGCCGCCTCTCCTCTGAGCTGGATTTGCTGGCGGGGGTGGGGTGGGGGGCGGTTCATAGGTTCCATCTGCGCTCGGAGCAATATTACATATCGCATTATATAGGCATCCATTATCGTGTTTTGCAATAGGGAAAACTTGCTGCACGTCACAGGAACATATTGCTCAAAATTCGATCGTACACAACTTGCAATAGTTGGAATCGTGCGCATTAAAACCTCTTTATCAACGCGATTGGCTGATGTTGAAGTCTGGTATGCAACAACTGGTTCAAATATGTTATCTCAATGTTTCACGCTTTATTACAAATGTCACCAAAAAAATGTTTATATTTCACTTATGTTCTTTGATTTTCGTCACAATAAAATACAATGAACATAATCTTCCCAAAAGTTATTTACAAAAATTTAAGCTAGTGCCATTATAAATTACAATCACTTTTATTTAAGTATTAATTATTTTAAAAAATAAAAGCCATTGTTCTTTGTAATATCAATACATCTAAGTCATGTAAATACCACACCTATTGCATTACAAATGCTAAAGATGTCACATTTGCGAAAGTTAAAACTATTGGCATTATAAATGACAAAGCTATTCATTTTGCTATTCTCAAAAACCAACACATAAATAAAAAATGTGTCATTTACAATACTAATGGCTCAAACTTTCCTAATGCGAGACCTATTGCATTGCAAATGCTTGTTTTTAAGAAAGATGTGGCATTATACGGTCCTCCTCCCTGAGCCTGGTCAGGGCCCAGGGATGCTGGATTTATTTATTAGGTGGAGGGGGCTACGTGCACTCCTCCCCAAGCCCATATCAGCTCTGGGATCCCCATTCCCTGCAGCCCAATACTTAAGAGTGTCCCATGAAACTCACCCCTGGGAAACTGTGGTTCCCTGCCTAGGAGAGTGTTGGCATACCCTGCTCGCACTCTCCTGAGCAAAGAACAGAACTTTGCTCCCACCCAGCTGGAGCAGTAAAATAAATGCTGCCTCCCACCCCCTGGATGGGGACAAAGGCAAGGTGCTGGCTCCCACCAGCACCGAGGCACTTAGCAAAAGTACAAAGAATGATTAGCTCCCACAAGCATAACTGGCAGGGTTGATGGTGGCCCTGGGGATTCCCCTGCAGCCATCGATGAAATCAAGGCTGTTGGTGCCCTCTGAGGGGACCAGGTCACCCATCATAAAATGACAAAGTAGCCTGCTCCCGCCACAATGGTGTCTCGGAAGGCAGCCAGGGAGCCATCCAGTGCGCGGGGACTCCTCCAGCAGCTCCAATTTCAGTAAAAGAAGTGGGTGCCCTGGGTAAAATCCCAGGGAACCAAAAAAGAGAATTTAAAAAAATTTAAAATAGAAAGATAATGGGCAGCAGGAGGCCCTCATATATTATTCACTGCTCTGATATAAAGTGTCCAAAATGCTCTGCGAGGGCCTTTTGTATATATTTTTTTGAGCTTGGTGGTGCCCCTAGAACAGGGAGCGGCACCACCAAGCCTTTTGTTAATGTTCTAGGGGGAAGCAGGGAGTGCAGCAGTCCTTCAGCAACATTAAAAATAGAATGACAGTAAATTTCCTGGGTCATTAAATTCATGACTTCAGGAGAGCTTACCATATTTTTTACAGCATTCCTAGATGGAGTTCTATGCTCTTCAGCTGGCGTGCAAAGCTCTCTTGTTGTTGTTTTTATGATTGTATTTTGTGGACTGAAAAATGGTAAAATAAAGACTCAGAGACATGTTGAGTTTTTTAAATAAAAAAAAGTCTCTAAATCTTCCTTTTAACATCGTACCAGCCCACAAAATGTAAGCATAAAAACATTGTTAAACGAGAGACATGTTGATTTGATTCTTTTATTTACATTTTACTAAACATTTTATAATAATAACTTTAGTAAACATTTAATCGCATGAATAAGTGAAATATACATTTGATTAAATTATTGGTGATTTTTACATAGATATGTGTTATAAAATAGTGATATTCTCATCCTTTGATAAAACTAATAGGGCCACGTTTTATATTTTGGTGTTATGATTTGCTGACAATGTCAGTAAGTTTGCCTGAGTACATCCAGGCCCTGCGAGACCAACTGCACACTTCGCATGCCAGAAGGTCTTGTGCTGTAGGAGGTAGGGAGTTTGCAGGGGGTTGGGTACAAGGCATGGTTGCAGACAAGCCCTGTGCTGAACCTCACGCTACACATGGTCAAAGAGCAGATACAGCTGGGGTAGGGTGCTCACAGTGACCAGGCCCTGTGCCCAATCGCACACTAGGCACAAACGTCTTATTTTAAGTTTTAAAAAATCTAGAAATTCTTTGAAAAACAAAGGTCAAGTGGATGTTATAGTTAGGAATTGTAATTAAATGTTACTTTGCATTTAATAAAGGGTCAAAAATTCACAGATAAAAACAAAGGTTAAAGGGACGAAGATCTCAATAAAATCATACCATTTTAAACTAACAAAACCACTGAAATTCACCTGGAAAACTTACCTGAAGTAACTATTGCTCATACCCTTAAGTAGCTATAACTGGAGCCCTTGGCTGCACACACCTCACACCCTGCACTGCCAAATGCTGTATGTGGCTGGGAGTTGAAAAAGTTATGTATAGTAATAAAATGTTAATTTACTTTAAAAAACCATCCAAACTTTCACTGTAAAGTTAGGTGTGGTAATAATATCGAACTTTACATTAAGTCACCTTAAAAATTAGTTGAAAAACAAAGGTTAAAATGACATTATTGTTAGGGGGACATGTCAGTTAAAACATTACATTTTAAACTGAAAATACTATAACACATCCACTCCATGCACTTCCTATGTCCTCACATATCACATCACTCATTATATGTTTTATGGTATCATTGATGAAATTACATCATTGATGAAAACACATGGCGTGGGTGTGAGTTAGAGTTACTTGAGAACTATAACTGTTAAATATCAGTGTTTTTTGTCTATTTGAAATAGTACGTTGTAGCTCACATTTTTACCTATCACATCTCTTAAGCCTTTGTTCTTTTCCAGTGAATTTCTACATTTTATTTGTATTTAAAGTAAAATATTAGTACAATTCCTAACTATAACATCCCTTTAACCTTTGTTTTGTTCAGTGATGGATACATATATAGATAGAGGCCATGTGAAGTTATAATTAGGCCTGATATTCCATTGGAAGTGTGTTTTTTGTTTTGTTAATAACCTTAATGCCATTTGATGAATCTGCACAAAGTTCTTTACGTGAATGTCCATCCACCTGGGCTTTTTCATGGAATATGTTTGCTGATCCAGCAAGTGGGGACCAAGAAAAAAAAGGGCGACGGTGCTCTCTAATGTTTGATATCCTATGGTAATTCCAATTGGAAACTTTGCTGTACGATACCAAAAAACCCAGCAGAATGAAATTACACCACGTTTGGCAATCAATCAATAAATCAGGTGTTTGTTAAGCTTGACTACTCACCCGTAAGGGTCTCAAGGTGCTGGGGGGGATTAGCAGGCTCCTATCCATTAGGGGGGTCTGTTGTAGAACCAGCTTTTGAGGTTTCCTGCAAAGATGGGGAGCAATGTTGTCTGTCTGAGGTGGAGCAGCAGGGCTGTGAGGCTCGGGCTGTGAGGAAGTAGAAGGAGCAGCCTCCCAATCTGGTCTTTCTGGTGCAGGGGACCACAGCGTAGGAGAGCTGGGCAGATCGCAGGGTCCTCTGGGGTGCGTGGAATTTGAGTCGGCTGTTCAGGTATGCTGGTCTGGTGTCATGGAGGGCCTTGTGGGCGTGGGTGAGCATCTTGAAGGTGACTCTAGCTTCGATGGAGAGCCAGTGGAGTATGCACAGGTGCTGGGCAATGTAGCAGTGTATTGGTAGGTCGAGGGACAGTCTTGTGGTGGCATTCTGGATGTTCTGTAGCTTGCGGGTGAGGTTTTTGTTTATTCTGGCATAGAGTGGATTGCCGTAGTCGAGTCTGCTGGTGACCAGGGCATGAGTGACGGTCTTTCTGTGTTTGAGGGGGATCCATTTGAAGGTCTTACATAGGAGGCAGAGGGTGTGGAAGCAGGAGGACAATATAGAGTTGATCTGGGGGTCCATTTTGAGTTCGGAGTCCAGGATGATTCCCAGGTTGCGTGAATGTTCCATGTGGGTGGGCGGGCTTCAGAGGACAGGGGTCCACCAGGCGTCGTTCCATGCTTCGGGGTTTTGGCTCATGATGAGTACTTCTGTTTTGTTGGTGTTTAGTTGTATGCAGGTGTTTTTCATCCATTTGGCGACAGCTTCCATGTCTTCTCGAAAATTGTGTCTGGTGGTATTGGGTTCGTTGGATAGGGAGAGGATGAGTTGGGTGTCATCTGTGTATGACACAATGTTGAGTCCGTTGGTGCTGACGATGGGGGCGAGTGGATCCATGTAGATGTTGAAGAGTGTAGGGCTGTGGGAGGATTACTGGGGGACTCCGCCGGTGGTAGATGTAGGGTTGGAGAAGAAAGGGGGAGTCCGGCCCGCAGTGTTCTGCCGGAGAAGAAGGAGCCGATCCAGTTGAGGGCCTTGTCTTTGATCCCTGCGTCGTGAAGTCTGTGTATCAGGGTGCGGTGAGAGACTGTGTCGATCGCTTCTGAGAGCTCGAGGAGGAGGTGGGCTGCTGTTTCACCTTTGTCCAGTAGGGTGTAGATGTTGTCTGTTGCTGCGAAGAGGGTGGTTTACATACTCTGGCACATGCATCAACGTAGGCTTTTGCAATTCCTAAATAGAGATTTCTAAATAGCGATTTTTAAGGAAGTAGTATTTAGGAATCGCAAAAGCCTATGCATGTAGGAAAGGCTAGAAAAATAGCGATTCCTAAACATTCCTTAATTGCTACTCACAAATTGCTAGTCGCATTTAAGGAATGCTGTCCCATTCATTCCTATGGGCCTACAGGCCCATAGGAATGGATTGGAGATTGCATGAGCAATTTGAGAGTACCAGAAGGTACTCGCAAATTGCTCATGCAATTTCAAGGGTGGAAGGGTGTCAAAATGACACCCTGTTGCACCTCTGAAATTGATCTCTGCAGATATGTGGCGCACACACACATGCCCTAAGGGCATGTGTGTGCGCAACATGAAACTTGGAAAAATGCAAACAAAATGCCTTTTTCTAAGTTTTTGCAAATTACCATGAAGTTCAACTTCATGGTAATTTGCTACTCCTATTAGCGAAATCACTAATTTTTCAACTTTCATGCATTGCATTTAAGGAATCTCAATTTGGGATTCCTTAAATGCAATCGAAATTTAAGGAATCCCAATTTAGAGATTCCTTAAATTGCGATTTTTGCATTTGGGATGCTGCATCCCAAATGGAAAAATACCGGTGGCAAAGGGGCGGATTCTGAGAATCTGCCCGTTTGCGACCAGTTTTTGGTTTGATGCATGCATGGGGCCCACTGTGATTTTTTCCGAAGCCGGATTGGGAGGAGTCGAGGATGTGGTTCTCTTCGATGAATGTGGCGAGTTGGCTGTTGATGGCTTTCTCAATGACTTTTGCTGGGAACGAGAGCAGGGATATCGGTCTGTAGTTTTTGAGGTCGGTGGGGCCCACCAAGGGTTTCTTCAGGAGGGGGTTGACTTCGGCCTGTTTCGAGTCGTCGGGGCACACGCCGGTTGCCAGGGAGCAGTTGATGGTGTGGCAGAGCATGGGTGCAATGGTGTTGGTGGCTCTGTTGAAAATGTGGTGCGGCAGGGGTCCGTGGGGGCCCCAGAGTGGATTGGCTTCATTGTCTTCAGTGTGTCTTTGCTGGCTTCAGGGTGTCGGGGGTGGTTGGTGAGGGTTCAGTGTGTTGGTTGTCTTCGTCGAAGTTCTCGCAGATGCTCTTGATTTTGTGGTGGAAAAAGGTGCTGAGCTTCTGTTTTCAATCGCCTTTTTCCTCGTTTTTCTGATGAGGGCATTGGTGGGGGCTTTGAAGTTATTGTAGGCTTCTGTGGATTTGGTGTTCCTCCAGGCCTTTTCGAGGCGGTGGCAAGTGTGTCTTGACTCTCGAAGTTTGGTGGTAAACCATCTGGCTTTCTTGACGTGGGTGTTGTTGTTTTTCTTGAGGGAGCTATGGTGTTGGCCCTGTCGGAGATCCATCTGTGCAGGGTTCAGGTTGTGTTGTTGGGGTTGTCGTTTTCCACAATGGTTTGGGGGGAGTTGCTGAGTGATGAGGTTAGCTGGTCGTTGGTGATTCTAGTCCAGTTTCTTCGTGGGAGCAGGTGCAGGTGTTTTTGGGTGGTGAGTGTTCTGAGGGTGAATTGGACGCATCGATGGTCAGTCCATGGGAGTTTGGTGGTGTGGCTGAAGGTGATGGAGTTACCTGTTGTGAAGAGGGAGTCAAGGGTGTGTCCTGCTGAATGCATGGGTTCGGTCACTGTTGTGGAGGTTATCCAGAAGGGATGTGGTGCTGCGGTCCAGTTAGTTGTCAAGGTGGAAGTTGAGGTCTCCCAATAGGGTGTAGTTGGTGGATGCGATGGCATGTTTGGAGATGATGTCTGTGATCGAGTTGGCAAAAGTCCGCGGGTCCAGGGTGTCGGTAGATGAGGGTTCCTTGGAGGGTGGTGGTAGGGCTGGCCAGTATCTTGAAGTGAAGGTGTTCCTTCAGGTCTGTGGGCTCGTCGGGGAGTGTGCTGAGGCGGAGGTTGGATTTGTGGACGATGGCGATTCCTCCTCCCGGGCGGGTTGGGCAGTCCTTCCTGGAGATCTTGTATCCTTGGGGAATGGCGATGTCCGGTCCTGAGGTGGTGTTGGTCCATGTTTCGGTGAAGAACGCTACATCCGGGGTGGTCCTGTCGATGAGGTCCCAGATTTCGGTGGGGAGGATGCATTGCAGGGTCTTTGGTTGGGTTGTGTCTTGCGGGCGGGTTGCACCAGGTCCGTGGTCTTGGCGGTGCTGCTGGTGTGCCAGCAGTGGTGACAGCTGAAGGGTCTGTGGGTGTTGGCTGGTGATGCTAGCTTGCAGTTGTTGTTGTGTCCTGGGTTGAGAGCGTGTAGTGCCTCTGAGTCATAGCGTTGGCGTTGAGGAGGTCCAGGGTTCCTGGCGCTGGTCGCGGTCGGGTTGCAGACGGGTGCAGATGGGCTTGACTTTGGCACGCCAGAGGTGCGGACACGCAGTGGCCCTCATTAAGTAGGGGTCGGGGAGTACTGGAGAGTGGGGAGGGGAGCTGGATTGGGCCGGTCGTGTTGGTCGGGCTGGATGGGAGAGGCTGTGGGGGAGCAGCAGCAAGGAAAAGGCAAAAAGAGAGGAAAGAGTGGAGATGAGGCAGTCAAAGGTGCAAGAAAAGTGGGGGAAAGACATAAAAGGAGAGTGAGAGGGTAAGATTAAATCAGTGACAAATGAGTGAAAACAGAGGAAAGACAAAGAGGGGGAGTGAAAGGGGAGATTGAAACCAGAAAAAAAACTAGTGAAAACCGAGGAGAGACACAGAGTGGGATTAAAAGGGGGAGATTGAAATCAATAAAAAATGAGTGTGAGTCCTTTTTTGAAGATAACAAAATTACTGGTAAAATGCAAATGCGCTTGGATAGTCATAAATTCTTACGTTAAACCAAAACTGCAAGCTTATTTAGCGGCACATTTTCGATTGGTTATAAAAAAGAATTTTATGTTGTATCGGTTTAGAGAATACGAAACCAAGGATTTCGACAAACATGGAAAAGAAAATTCCCAAATGCAATTTGCCGTTTATGTGGATATCACAATGAATCATTATGCCACTTGATGTGCGTATGCCCTACAGTGAAAGAAGCAAGAAGGAGACTTTTAAAACCAATTTCAGAAGAACCTAACATTCGTACATGTAGACAAACTGTAACTTATTGGATGGGGGAACATCAACCATCTTAATCTGTTGAGGAGCTAAGTTTCTTACCTTGATTGACAAATTCTTACGAATAGTGGACAATACAAAATGAATCAGATTATAAATGAGTTGGAAACCTTGCATGAATTGTAAAAAAGAATAATAAATACATTTTTATGAAATTTTGTTTTAAAACTTTGCAACTGACAATTTTTAGAATCATGCTTTATGGTTGTGATAGCCAAATAACGTTTTTTGTGACTGACTGAGTGAAAACAGAGGAAAGACACAGAAGGGGAGTGAAAGGGAGAGACTGAAATCAGTGAAAAACATGTGAAAAAGGAGGAGAGACACAGAGGGGGAGTGAAAGGGGGAGATTGAAATCAGTAAAAAACAAGAGAAAATGGAGGAAAGACACAGAAGGAGATTAAAAGGGGGAGATTAAAATCAGTGAAAACAAGTGAAAACGGAGAGAGAGAGCGGAGCGAGAGAAAGTAGAGAGAGGTCCACTGGACCACCAGGGATGAGGTGCAGGTTAAAACTGGCGGTAGAGGAGGACCTCGAAAACCAGTACTCGAGTGTGCAGGGGCGCTGAATTGGGCCGGTCGTGTTGGTCGTGCTGGGGGGGAGCGGCCGCGGGGCAGCAGTGGCAGGGAAAAACTGTCAGAAAGGCAAAAAGAGAGGAAAGAGTGGAAATGAGGCAGTGAAAGGTGCAAGAAAAGTGGGAGAAAGATAGAAGGAGAGTGAGAGGGGAAGATTAAATCAGTGAAAAACAAGTGAAAACAGAGGAAAGACACAAAGGGGAAGTGACAGGGGGAGATTGAAATCAGTAAAAAACTAGAGAAAATGGAGGAAAGACACAGAAGGAGAGTAAAAGGGAAGATTGAAATCAGTGAAAAACAAGTGAAAACAGAGAGAGAGAGCGGAGCGAGAGTAAGGAGACAGAGATCCACTGGACCACCAGGGATGAGGTGCAGGTAAAACCTGGCGGTAGAGTGAAAACAGAGGAAAGACACAGAGGGGAGTGAAAGGGGGAGATTGAAATAAAAAAAGAACAAGTGAAAACGGAAGAGAGACACAGAGGGGAAGTGAAAGGGGGAGATTGAAATCAGTAAAACAATGAGAGAAAACGGAGGAAAGACACAGAAGGAGATTGAAGTCAGTGAAAAACAAGTGAAAACTGAGAGAGAGAGCGAATCGAGAGAAAGGAGAGAAAGGAGACAGAGGTCCACTGAACCACCAGGGATGAGGCGCAGGTAAAACCTGCGGGTGGAGGAGGGCCTCGAACACCAGCACTCGAGAGAGGGCTAAGGGGAATGCCTCACTTGATGGTGGAGCTGCGAGGGGGGGATGAGCAATTTCACTGACAATGAGTAAATGAGTAAACTTTACTCAGGCAGTGTACTTTTTGTCATTTGGTGGGTGTTTGTTTTGGGGAAATTAGTGTTTAAAGAAGGGATCGGGTGGAGGATGAAGGGGTTAAACTTTAGATATGTATGTACCATTGATGTCTAGATGTTCTCTGACTGGCCAATTTAAAGGGGATTCGCCAATCTTGTTTAGCTGAACACAACAATAACTCTATTGTGTGACAGGTTTCAGGGGAAGAGTTCCTTCATCCTGAAAATTAAGGGCATGACTTACTCAGCATGGAAACAAGTTGTGGTCACCATTGCAGGAATTGGGGACAGAGACCCAATTAGAATTGCACATAGAAAAAGCCTCTTTCAGAGTATCACAAAAATAAGCACATTTATATTGGTAATAACAGATTTTAATCACAATATAAATAATTTGTTGGAGGTACAATACAATTTTGAGGAATTGTAGTGTGTTCTAATTTGATTTTAGCTGGTGAAAAAGGCTGATTTTCTGGAATTTGATGAGCCATATTTTCTCATAGAGGTTATGGAAGGTACTCCAGAATGTAAAATAAAAGCACACATGCGCACACCACCTTCCTCGGCCGCTGGAGAATAAACTCTGACATTCTGAAAAAAAGATGTACTTCCAACAGCAGCAGCATGTCTGTTCAGTCCCCAGTGCTCTATTCTAGCGTCCCACAGTGTTCTAATAAACAACAGCAGCGCTAATATTGTGTACTTATGACAAAACTGTAGGTCACCTGAAGTCAGCTTGATAGAATCAAAGCTGTAAATCTGAAACCATTTCATACAGCGGATTCAGCCGAAAATGAAGAAATGAGGGACTATTTTTGGCATAGAAATCATGGTTTCTGCTCTATAAAGCTAAAACCTGGTCACGTTTGCTATGAGTTCTTAAATATCTTCCTCATCCAATTCATTAAATCTTTTTGGACATGATTCACAAACTGCAGTTTGTAGTTCGTTTTGTAGTATTACAAACATTAGCACAGAATGCAATTCACAAACTACATGTAGAATGTTACAACTCTGCACTCCCTAAACTTATGTGTGCAGAGTTCTCCGCCTAGATTTAGCAGTCTATGGATGCTGGGGATTCCTCACACACGAGTAAGCATACTTTGTGAAAATGGAAAAGTAGCAAACTTACACAGAGGTGTAAGTTTAACTTTGCAACAAAGGCTCTTTGACATGCAGAATAAAACGTGCATGTTCAGCTCCACCAGCAGTGTGTCATGAAGAAGGCTGCTGCGTTCAGCTCCACCAGCAGTCTGGCAAGAAGAAGGCTGTTGCAGAAACGTTTTAAGTTTTGTTGATGTTGGTGTGAATAAACACTTTTCTGCATTCCATCATTTGTGAGTGCACACTGTCTTCTCTGGATATTGATGAGGAGATATTCTTATATGATTATTTGACTACATGGTGTTAGTACCAAATACAACAAAACAAAAAAGAAGGGAATAATCAATTGTAAAGAAAATTTAATGAAATGATAATTGTCCTGAAGATATTAAAAAGGATTCTGATGTTTACCATGTATGCTAGCACAGTGACCAGGTGTTGCACAGAACAGAAAATATATGGAGGTTTTCAACACGAACTGGAATAGAATTTTGATATACATAAGCCCCAATTAAATTCTGTCAGCTTTGCCGATTCTTATGAATTTAGTGAGTGAGTCATCATGTGAAAAGCTTTGACAGATGTCACTTGTCTCTTTGTATTAGCATGTGTGCGGTGAAGCTATAAATGGAGAAACTAAATTCACATTTTATAGATGTCAGTCTCTAGCCTCTGACCCACAGATGAAGTTTGGAAAGGTAACTATATAAGTAATATTTCAAAACAGCAGGATTGGAGCCACCGGTGACCTAGAAGATGCACGGAGGAAAATTCGCAAATACTGTTTATAAGAGTCTAGATAGGATCGTGGGAAGAAAGCAGGGGAGCAATGAGGCTGGATTCCAAGAGAATCAAATAAGGTTTCACAATATCAGAAAAATGTTATTGGAAGATGTAGTGTAGAAAAATTTCATGATCCTTTTTCAGTTTATAAGAGG
Organism: Lissotriton helveticus; assembly: GCF_964261635.1. Lineage (NCBI taxonomy): Eukaryota > Metazoa > Chordata > Amphibia > Caudata > Salamandridae > Lissotriton > Lissotriton helveticus. The sequence continues at coordinate 1,477,243,238 of NC_136069.1, forward strand.
TAGTGGGTCCCAAAATAATACAGTAAGAAAGAAAGATATACAGTAATTGACAAAAAATCTCATTAAATAATGGACTTGTTGTACAATAGCACAGTATTACTTTCCTAGACCAGAGGCTGTTTTATATGAAAGGGCCGGGTGCACATGTTTGTACCGAGATGCTATTTAGCACAGTGCTACAGAATCTGTGGCTTCTGTTTTGGTCCATTGCTCTTTGAGGGGGTCAGTGCTGACTTGCAGCAGCAAAGATCGATTTATATTTTTCATACTGTAAAAAATATGAACACTGATGTTCACTGTTCGAACAAAAAATACTGATCACCAAAGTCACTATATGCAATGTGATCTGGCTTCTTGTTTCACTTTTATTACATCAATATATGCTTTCTATTTACTGCATCGGGCCAAAGCTCAAATGTGTTGCGCTGTTGTGTCAGTCAAGAGCTTTATATATCTTTCAAGCCTATATGGATATATCTGGCTTAGTTTCTAAGTTGCAAAGCTTTTTTTTCAACTTCCTAAAGGTCTATGGAATGCCTAGAAAATGTGCGTATTTTGGAGTACTTTTCACTGCATTAAACCCACATGAAACTTGTGACTTTTGTGCCAATTCATGTTTCATATATCAATATTCACCACCCAAAAATGGTCCTCGACAGATATACTTCACGGAATACTATTAGCCCCCTCACTCTGTGTCCAGTTTTTTTTTATGGGCACAAAACATGACTGCATACATTACTGCATACAGTAAGAGGTGTGGCGCCGCGGCCAGGGTGACTGACGTCGGACGCTAGGGATCATGGTTCCATCCCCAGCACCTGCGGCAGGGGTCTGCACAGCACCATGTAACTCTGGGCAATAGCTCGCTTAATCTTCCCAACGGCCCCCAGCGCCGGGATGCCTACGGGTAGCTGTGCGCTTTACAAATACTGGATTTACATTTGGTTTTTCACCTGGGGATTTTTTGTGCCTGTTTCCAGACGCGGCATGTGCAAGTAAGAGCGGTTGGGTGGTGGGACCGGTTGGAGGGGGGATTTCGACAGACGACAACGAGGGAAAATGAATTCTTTATTTAATTTAGCATTGTCGTCATTTGTCGAAATCTACTACAACCCCCCCCACTCTGCCCCCCCCACCACCACCGCTCTTACCTGCACGGGCCGCGGTTGCTGTTTATGAGTTTTCATGGTTGGAATTGGAGATAACTTGGTTTGGGTTTATGTGATTGGTAAGACGCATGTTTTAATTTTTTCAGACCTGTTTTCTAGGTGAAAATTTCTACAGGTATTACCTTACCAGATATAGGCAGCTGAAAAAATGCGAGTCTGATTACAATTTACATTTAACTTGCTCACTGCACCATCAGGATTCAAGCAAGCCGGGCCGAATACGGCTGTAATGCCAGAAACCGGTCCCCGGAAGCTTGTTTCCTTTCCAGTAAAGAATTGGCTTGGTAGTTTGGTCTGCCCTGTTCCCATGATGCACTGGGCCAGGGTCAGACTAATTTGCATGTAGCCGGGTTCTGAACTGGGATGGTGCAGTGAGCTAAATAAACGGTGATGGATCAAGCCCTGATCTTTTGACTGGGTAGGAGTGTTCTGCTTAATTCAGAAACTCTGTCCATCACCACCCCCCTTTTTGAATCGTTTTGGCCATCACAAGTGTGGAAGGGTATGCTCAGATGTGAGTCCCTTGCTCACTGCACCATCAGGATTCAAGCAAGCCGGGCCAAAGACGGCTGTAATGCCAGAAACCGGTCCCCGGAAGCTTGTTTCCTTTCCAGTAAAGAATTGGCTTGGTAGTTTGGTCTGCCCTGTTCCCATGATGCACTGGGCCAGGGTCAGACTAATTTGCATGTAGCCGGGTTCTGAACTGGGATGGTGCAGTGAGCTAAGAAACGGTGATGGATCAAGCTCTGATCTTTTGACTGGGTAGGAGTGTTCTGCTTAATTCAGATACTCTGTCCATCACCACCCCCCTTTTTGAATCGTTTTGGCCACCACAAGTGTGGAAGGGTATGCTCAGATGTGAGTCCCTTTCTCACTGCACCATCAGGATTCAAGCAAGCCGGGCCGAAGACGGCTGTAATGCCAGAAACCGGTCCCCGGAAGCTTGTTTCCTTTCCAGTAAAGAATTGGCTTGGTAGTTTGGTCTGCCCTGTTCCCATGATGCACTGGGCCAGGGTCAGACTAATTTGCATGTAGCCGGGTTCTGAACTGGGATGGTGCAGTGAGCTAAAAAACGGTGATGGATCAAGCCCTGATCTTTTGACTGGGTAGGAGTGTTCTGCTTAATTCAGATACTCTGTCCATCACCATCCCCCTTTTTGAATCGTTTTGGCCACTACAAGTGTGGAAGGGTATGCTCAGATGTGAGTCCCTTGCTCACTGCACCATCAGGATTCAAGCAAGCCGGGCCGAAGACGGCTGTAATGCCAGAAACCGGTTCCCGGAAGCTTGTTTCCTTTCCAGTAAAGAATTGGCTTGGTAGTTTGGTCTGCCCTGTTCCCATGATGCACTGGGCCAGGGTCAGACTAATTTGCATGTAGCCGGGTTCTGAACTGGGATGGTGCAGTGAGCTAAAAAACGGTGATGGATCAAGCCCTGATCTTTTGACTGGGTAGGAGTGTTCTGCTTAATTCAGATACTCTGTCCATCACCACCCCACTTTTAGAAGTTGGCATTTCTGTGTGCTATCTGTCTGCTTGCCTGATGTGAATTGCATGTCTGACTTGTGATTGACACGAGCTGAGAGGTGTGGGTGGCTCCAGGAGACAGGGTGAGTCAGTCTAGTGATGAATAGAGAGATCTGCATGCAGAAGGGAGGGAGGAGTTGCACCTGGGACCTGAATAGGGCTGTGCCTTCCCTCCACAATACTGGCTCCGCCCCCTGTGGTGTGTCTGATCATTGAGCCCCCACCTGACAAAGGGGAGAGGAGCTGGGCAAAACAAAGTGCTCCAAATCCCCCCTGAACCAGTTGCATCTGGTTCCCCCATGCCCTGCACTCTGACACAAAGGGATTTTGTAATATAAATATAGGGTCTGTGACCCCAGGAAAGTGTTCAGTCTTGGTGTGCTGTTCCTGCTGGGGCGTACTGCTGCTTGGGTCCAAGGGGGGCTGCCATGAGGGCTAGTACCCTGGGCCCTTCCTTGCCCCTGGAACTGGGTAACCCTTTCATTTTGGACCCTTTTGCTTCGTTATAATATTAACAAAAAAGGAGTATCACCAAAATGACCTGCAAAGGTTCTAAATGGGATGTCAGAATAGAAAACAAAAGGATTATTCCCTTTTGTTTAGAAACCCCTCACTCACCAACCTGGTTGGTGACATGCTTCATCATCGGGGTCCACCCAGACGGCCGAGTGCCATCCGGGTGTGCTGCGACACCTGACTACAGTGGAGCTGGTTTTTATTGTGTGTGTGAAGTGCAACAAAGATGATGTTAAAAATTGTCCTGGTATACCTTGTTGAAAAAACTTTAATCATAAGCTACTGGACAATATTAAAAACAGAGTGCGGATACTAATAGGTTATAATGACCATGAGTATCTATGTGATTGTTATTTGAAAGGGTCTACATGTTTCAACTTGTAAGTGGTAAATCCTAGGTTTTCGTCAGGACCAGAAAAGGAAAATGGGTGGTCTACACACTCTAACGTGTATCCAGTCCTAGATTCCTAAGACCGTACTGCAAAAATCTACAGTAGGCAACCTCAAACACCTAAAATAGGCGAGGGAAAAAGAGAAACCTGCGGGAGGAAAATAAAGACAGTCACAAACAAACAGTATACGTGCCTGTTACGTAGTGTAGGTTCTCAAATATCTGCATGCTTCATGCGAATCCCATTCAGAATGAATTGATGACAAATACCGTGCCAGTGACGTGAGTACTAGCGTGAACACATGCTTGTATCTGGCAATACAGTGCTAGCTGGCCTTATATCGTTGTCAAGTGGTGCTATATTATAGTCATCAACACAAGCTCACTCAGTCACAATGATCAATAATAGTGTAAGTGGTGGCTTTAAAATATTATTAAATGGAGTCACTCACACACAAAACGTTTTTGGTAAGGTGACTATCAAAACTCAAACAGATTTGAGTGAGTTGTACATAAATGCATGCATATATAATTGTATCCAAAATAATAAGACAGCTGTCAAGGGGAGAAATCTTACTCCTGTTGTGGGTCTCGATTGCTTCTTGGGGGCAGAGGGAAGGCTTGTACAAGCAGAAACCTATTCTGTGGTGTATGAACAGATAGGTCAGAGAACACATCATGAGTGTGTTGTTAACGAATGAAAAACACACATACACATAAGGGGCTCAATACGAGCGTGTCGGTGATATTACCGATGCGGTAATGCTCGTTGCCAGCGAAATTGTGTCGGTCATTGAGCAGGACGGTAAGCGTCATCAGAGGTTAAGGGAAAACTTACAGTTTCGATTAACTTCATGGTCAGAGTACCTACGCACCTCTCTGGTGTCCCCGCAGCATTGTGAGGCCGCCGGCATGGAGAATATCTAGCTGTGGCTTCCGGGTGTGGGCGGGGCTGCGTGAGGCTCATGCTGCCTGCGTCGCTAGGCAACCGTTCAGAACGCAGGTATGGTGGTCCGACGGTGCCAAAAAGGCTCCGTAAATGGGAATGCCCTTAAGAAAGTGGAAAAGAGCAGGCAAGTAGACCCGCTCAATGTATGAACATCGTTAAAGTAATAATGTGTGAGAAACAGAGATTAGAACTAAGAATAAACAAGGAAACAATGTCTAACAGAAGTGACTGGTCTTAATGTCAGGTAGACAGTGGGGGCTGGTTGTCATTAGTTGACTGGTGGAGCTCACATCAGTCCTAGAAATTCAGTTAAAGGAGGAGTACTGAGAACATAAATTCAAAATTGGGATGATATGTCAAGTGGGACAGATAAATCCATTTGTCAGAGATATACAGAAAGTAACAGGGTTATATCTGAAGCCCTGTTATCGTTCAAGCCTGATATATGCGTGGATAATCAGTAGATCCATCGCTGTTCCTTTTCAAACAGGCGTTTTTGTAAATTGGGCCCAGCCTTGACCTGCTCAATCACGGACCACTTCATGTCATTTGGAGTGTGGTTAGCTTCCAAGAAGTGATGTTGTAGCACTTTTTCTGCATCGGATAGTACTTCGATGTTCACAGATCCGTTGTTTGACTTTTCTTGTTGTCATTCCGATGTATGATTTGTCGCATGTACATTTGATTAGGTAAACCACATTGGTGCTGTTGCAATTGGTGTGGGACAGTTGTTTCCAAATTCTGCCCTCCTCCAGATCTAAAGTTTTCGTATTATTAGTCAGGTGGCAAACACTGCAATTGCAGCAGCGAAAGTGCCCATTGATCTCTGGGAGTCCCTAGGCTCTGGTGATTGAATGTTCCCCGTTATGGTCGGCGATCTTAGGTCTGGTGTTCACCAGAGTATCTTTTAAGCTACGAGATTTCTTAAAAGAGAACAAGGGTTTTTCCCAATGCAAGTTACCTGTGTTTAGTATTGACCAATGTTTATTCACAGACCTACTCATTTGATTGGATATTGCATTGAAAGTTGTGACACATGTTAACGGTATGTTGTTGTTCGTAGTCACATTCTCTTCCAAAAGTGCTTCTCTGGGCTAGTTTCTAGCTCTTTTTTGGCATTTTTTGATTATCTTGTTAGGATAGCCTCTCGCAGCAAGTTTCTCAGTCAGTTCAGCTGCTTGGCTGTGATAGTCTGTGGTATTGCTGCAGTTGCGGCAGAGTCTCAAGTATTGGCCATAAGGGAGATTTTCCCTTAATGGGCGGGGGTGAAAGCTTTCAAATCGCAGAAGGTTATTATTGGCAGTAGGTTTGTGATATGTTTTTGTTTCAAGACGAGTGTTGTCTTTGGTTATAATGATGTCCAGAAAAACCATGGTGTTTCTGTCAAAACAGTTGGTGAACATAAGATTCTGGTCACACGTGTTGATCCAGGCAATGAATTAATGCAGAGTTTCCAGGGGTCCTTGCCAGATGGCAAGGACGTCATATATGTACCGTTTCCAAAAGCTCAGGTGGTTAAAAAATGGATTCTGATCATTAAGAATGAATTTCTATTCAAAATCAAAAACATAAAGTCCTGCCACACTGGGGGCAAAAATGCTGCCCACGGATGTCCCCCCTGTCTGTAGGTAAAGAGAACCCTCAAACTCGAAATAGTTTCTTTTTCGGGCGAGTTTGGCGCATTCCAATATGAATGCCTTGGGTGTGTTAAAGGTCCAAGTGCTACTATTCAGAGTCTTCTCCAGGACAGTTATGGTGTCATCCTGGGGTATGCTTGTATACAGGCTTTCAATATCAAAGCTCACCAAAATGGTATTTTCATCCACCGTGATGTTTTGTAGGAGTCTAAGTAGGCTCATAGGGCCAGATGTAGGTAGGCCAATACCGGTCGGTAACGGCCGAAAATCGGTATTTTCGGCCGTTACCAACCGGTATTGAGCAATTGGGATGTAGGAAAGCGAAAATCGTCAGATTCGGTAAATTTACCGAATCGGTAAAGTTACCGAATCGGTAAAATACCGAATCGGAATAATTACCGAATCTGTAAATTTACCGAATCGCAACGGTTTGCGAATCGGTAAATTTACCGATTCGGCAAATTTACCGAATCGGTAAAGTTACCGATTCGGTAAAATACCGATTCGGTAAATAAAAATTGTTAAAAAGGAAGATTGTGATGTAGGGAAGCTCTTAAATACCGAATTTGCCTGAAATTCGGTATTTAAGAGTCGGTATTTACCATGGATTGAAATCAGGTGGTAACCAGGTGCAACCTATAAAAATGGACCCAAAATGCAATTCTACTTGCACAATGGCGGCATTTTATGTCATTGCAAGACGGCTACGGCTACAGGAGGAAGGAGAGAGGGAATGGCAGAGAGAGGAGCAGGTCTACAGACAGAGGATCACCCTGTTCATGCTCACAGAGGCAGAATTACTCCAGAGGTACAGGTTGGCCCCAGACACCATCACGGAACTCATCAGGGACCTCCACCCACTGTTGGAGCATACTGCCCCAAGGGCACACGCTATTCCACCCCACGTGCAGGTGCTGTGCAGCCTACACCTGCTAGCGTCTGGGAGATACCAGAGTGTGGTAGCTGCGGTAGGCGGGGTGACCCAGAGCAGCCTGTCAAGGTTTTTCCACAAATTCCTTGACGCCATGTTACAAAGGATGGAGCATTATATATAATTTCCTGCAACCCATGCTGAACTGGTCCAAACAAAATCTGACTTTTACCAGATGGCACGCTTCCCCAATATAATTGGCTGCATTGATGGCACGCACATTCCCATTTGTCCCCCTGCTGCCACAGAATACATCTACAGGAATAGGAAGTCAACGCACACAATCAATGTGCAGGTGATTTGCAATGCAAAGTGCGCCATCACTGACCTTGTTGCAAAATTCCATGGGAGTACCCACGACTCCTATATATTTCAAAACAGCGGCATCTATGCACGGCTGACTGCAGGGGAATTTGGAGAAGGATACCTCTTAGGTGAGACACAGTGTGCGACCCCCATAACACCTATTGCAGTAAGAAGTACAAGTATGCATGTGAGTAATGTATTTCCATTTCATTTTAGGCGACAGTGCATATGCCCTCCGCTCCTTCATACTCACCCCTTACCTCAACCCCTCAACACCTAGCCAAAGGAGATACAACCGGGCCCACAAGAGCACAAGGAATGTCATGGAGCGGACCTTTGGTATCTGGAAAAGCAGGTGATGCCTGCACAAGAGCGGAGGTGCAAGGCAGTATACCCCCATCACCTGCTGTAAGATCATTGCTGTGTGTGCTATGTTGCACAACCTTGCTGTTAAGAAGGGTACTGAGGTGGAGTTGTCAGACTATGAGGATCATGACGATGACATTGCTGTGCCAGAAACTCAACCTGCTGGAGTCTCAACACCAAGTGATGGCAGATACGAACGTGAGGAGATTACATGCAACTATTTCTAAGTAAGTAATGAGACACAGACAGGTTGTGAATGTGAAGAACGTAATTTATTGTTGCCACAACGTTCATGCACTGAAGTGCAACAAAATAAACATAATGAACGTGGGGACTGTATGTCCCGGGTTACTTCACCCACACCGGCAATGTCATTTGCGCCCGCGCTTCCCTGAGCCACTGGGATGTTGGTCACTGCTTTCCGCATGGCCTGCAGCCTCAGCTGGGCGCCTGCTACTCCTACGTGGCTCAACTACAGCGCTTGCCAAGCTGCTGCGGCTACTGCTGTCGTCTGCCTCTGCCACATCTAGGGCAGGATTCAGTGCAGTGTGTGATATGATCATAGCCTCTAGGGCACTAGTGATCCTGGCCATGCCCCTGGTGACCTCTGCCGTGTTCTGTGTGAGGCTCTCCTGCATATTAATGCCTCTACGGCATAGCTGGTATGTGGCAGTGGCCAGACGATTCATGGCCCTATTGTGGACACGGGCATCCCTGCGCCTTGTGTGTTTCAGGATGTCCAGTTTTGAGCAGAGCTAGGTGATGGAGTTGCTCATTTGCTGCATTCCTGCTGCAATGTCTGCATTTGTTTTTGCTACCTCCCTATTAGTTTCTACAACGTCTCTGATGCCCTTCCCCATGTCTCCTATTTGTTCATTTAGGAGTCGAAATTGGCGGTGGCAGGCCTGTATGGATTTTCCGTGCATCCGTTGTATGCGCACCATACTTCCCTCCAGCCCACGGAACACAGTGCCATCTCCAGGTCCACCGGCACTGCTGGGTCTGCGTTGCCGTCTGCGCGAGGTGAATGACTTATTGGTGGACTGCAGTGCAGCAGGAGTCACATGTACAGTGGCTTGAGCCTCACCCTCTGCTGCCTCCATTACTGGCAGTGGGGCCACGACTCTCCTTCTGGCTGGGGAGGTTGCAGGTGCTGACAGGGACAGTGATGGGGAGGTGTCTGGTGAGAGAACCAATGGAGGGGATTGTGAAAGGTGTGGGGAGTGCGGAAACTCGGGGGTCTGTACTGTCACATCTTCATGGGTGATGGCAGTCGTGTCTTCTTCTTCCTGCGAGGCTTGTACATGGCTTGGCCCTGCCTCCTCACTCTCCTCCCTCGCAGGTGCAGTCCCTTCTGTTGCTGTGGCTCGACTGCCTGATGTTGCCCCTAGGTATAAATAAGCGTATGTCAACTGAGTGCTACTGTGTCACAGTCACTACAATAAATGCTTTACACATTTTACTTTCATTTTTCTGATTTACTTTCAGTGCCTTGCTGATGTCTGTGCAGTTACACATGGTCTTACATTAGCTGACTACATTTCCCATAATGCATTGCTCCTGTATAGTGCTAGCAGTACTGGACTGGGGTTGGCCTGTACACAAAGGCTAAAGGGAAGCAGGTTGGTATGGGGTGTCATGCTGCGCATGCGTCTTACCTTTTCTTGAAGCTCTGGCTGAGCTGTCCACATCTCCAAGTCCCACAACACTGTCTGGCTCGATGGTTGAGGCCACCAACTCCTCCAGGTCAGTCAGGGGGGTGCTGGGTTCCTGCCTCCACCGGTGACACCAGCCTGCTTATGTATTTCTGACATCTTCTTTTTTGTGAAGCTCCTGATGTCATAAAAGCGTTTCTTCAGGTCCTCAATGTTCCTGCTTGTGACTCCCACTGCATTGACCTTTTCTCCAATTGCAAGCCACATTTTCCGTTTTGCAGACTCAGGTACAGTGAGGGAGTGCCTGCCAAATAGTTGCTTGTGGACTCTCACAACCTCCTCCACCAGTACCTGCAGCTCCATGCTGCTGAACTTAATTTTTCTTTTCCTCTCTGCCTTCTGGCTCTCACTGCTGCTTGCCATTTTTCTTTTGGAATACTCCCAAAAAACTCTCCCTGCTGCTCTGTGTCTCTGCTCTGCTCTGACTGCCTCTCCAGAACCTTCTAATGAGTTGCAGCTGCCTGGGTAGCCACTTCCTGGTAGGGAGGGGGAGGGTGGTAGCACCTGATTGGCTGTTTTCATTAGTTTCACTTTTGCTTGCTTTCCGATTCGGAATTTACCGATTCGGTATTTACCAATTCGGTATTTACCGAATCTGTATTTCCAATGCATTCCCATGGGCCTTTTGGCCCATAGGGATGAATAGGAATTACCGATTCGGTAATTACCGATTCGGTAAATACCGATTCGGTAAATTCCGAAAGTCTGATACCGATTTTTACCGAATCGGTAAAAAATACCGATTTTTTCCCTACATCTCATTTACCGATTCTTGAATACCGAATCGGTAAAATTCGGTATTTAAGAATCGGTAAATTACATTTACCTACATCTGGCCCTAGTATCCTGCAAGTATGTTGAAGTTGATTGTACAATTGTTTTTAAGAAAAAATCACAAAACCTGGACAGTGGTTCCAGAAGGGAATCTATCCCCAAGACTATGGGTCTACCAGGAGGAGCGATCTTGCCTTTGTGCATTTTGGGTAGGATATAGAAGTAGGGAATTCTGCCCTCAAATTTACAAAGGTAGTCCGCTTCCTATTTAGAGATTTTTCCAGCCAGCTCAGCCGTTTCTACCAGGTGCTTGATTTCCATCTTGAGCTCATTGGTGGGGTCGGATTGTAAAGGTTTGTAGTTCCTGGTGTCATTTAGGAGTCTTAAAATTACTGCAAGGGTGGGTCTGCACACCTAATTTCTACTAATAATAATCAAAATTATATAGAGGTTTAAGATTCTTTTATGTGTGTTTTGCGTGCATACATGTGATGAGGGCATGTGCCCTAAGCCCTCGGGGTTATGAGCATTCAAAAAGGAGCCTAAGGAAAACCCTAAGCTACATGTAGCACAGCTTTGGGCTGAGGGCCTCTACAAAATCATCCACATTTTTCAATGTATATTAGAAAGCTTCCAACAGATTTATTAGTGTCCCTCAATTAGAGGGAAGGTTCAACATTTTTTTTTCTTAAACACAGTTATTCTGCAATAAAAACAAATATATACAGAAGACGTTCGTAAATTCATATATTCCACATATACCATAAGTTTTCTGTAAACCTCTGTATCCACACAGGAATGTTATAATCACATTCAATATCAATTATGAGAAATAACAACTTAGAAATTCCCAATACATTTCGGGTTCCGACTGACCCCTTCGTCAGGGGTTATATACCCACAACTCAAAAGTAATTAATGTACAAGGTTTAAGATGTTCTTCAATGGTTTCACTCTGGATCTATAACACAAAACAACAGCGGTGTCATAATTACAAATGTGTATGAATACACAGTTTCATATGTGCAACATTAATTGGGAGTTACTGGGGAATAGCACTGTCAGAAAAAACGAATTCAGTCAATAAGTAAAAGGAAAATGAAAAAACATAAAACAACACCCGTGCAGCGTGAGGGGGTGTTTATCAAAAGGAGAAAAAAGGTGACTATCACATATGAAATAAAAAAATTAAAAAATATGTGCAGCCCAAGTACACTAGTGTGATGAAGGTTCGAAAGAACTGACCTCCCCGAGTCAGAACTTAAGCACTGAAGACATACGAAACGTAAGTAGATGCAGCATTCTGAAAAGAAAAGTATTTGAACAGGCATATAAGGGTATGCTTATCGTGAGTAGAAAACACTCGTAGTGACTAAAACATGCTGAAAATACCCTTACCAGACGGGCGACCAATAGGTCTCAAGTGTGCAAATGCTGCGGTGTAAGTGTCCTGAATGCGGATTTAAAAGGTTCCTCCCTGAAACAATGAGTGGGCGTGTGAGTGTCCTGCTGCCGAGTTAACAGTAATAGAATGAGAAAGCTTTCTCATTCTATTAGCTTTCTATTATACATTGAAAAATATGGATGATTTTGTAGAGGCCCTCAGCCCAAAGCTGTGCTACATGTAGCTTAGGGTTTTCCTTAGGCTCCTTTTTTAATTTAGGGGTCTTAGGCATTCATCTCGATAAGTTGTTTTATCCATCACTACCATGCCACCACCTTTGTCAGCGGATTTTATGATGATGGTCTCGCAGGATCTGAGTTCTGATAAAGCAGTGTTTTCAGCTTTGCTCATGTTTTGGACATTTGATGTGACTGTCATCTTTTCCAAGTCATTATACACAGCTTGTTCAAAAGCTATCACCTCCACTGGGATGGTGTGAGAAGGGGGTATGAAGGTCGATTTTATCCTTAGTCCCGTCTCATTAGAATTATCAGTGGTGGAAGGTTCTTCTTGTTTTTCAAAGAATGCTTTCAGTCTTCATTTTCTGATGAAATTGGCCAACTCGCAGTGAAGTTGGAATTTGTCAAGGCGGGCGGTGGGCACGAAGCCCAATCCTTTCTTTAGGACATTTTCTTCAATAACTGAGAGAGGTCTAGAAGAAAGATTGGTTACTAGGTTCTGGTGCTGTTCATTCCGGACTTGCTCCTGGTGTAGCTGCCGACTGGGTCTTCTTCTTCCCAGTGTACCTGGTTCATTGGTTTCTTTCTTCCTCTGCCACGTCTGCCCCGGCCTAAAAAAGGAGGTCGGAATGAATTTGGCTGGAATGGCGGTGGTTGGAAGGGTGGTTGCCATCCATACATAGGGTAATGCTGCTGCTGTTGATTGTAAAGTTCCCTGAGAGACCGGTGGGGCTTGTTGGTTGTATTGTGGCCAATGGTTCTGTGCCCTATATCCACCTCTTTGTCTTTGTCTGCCATTACTTGTGCTTGTGCTTTTGCTTCTTATCATCCTCCAGGATCTCCAGGACTTTATGCAGCCTTTCTTTTGTGCCCTGGGAGCGCTATCTTTTAAACTTCCCCACAGGAGAGGGAAAGCCTGGGGGCTGCGCAGCACTGAGCTGCATCCCCTTTAGGAGGGAATCCCCACTATCGGGATTCCCCCGTGATGCCTGCAGCGGCGGGTGCCCACCCTGCATTTTTCGTTATTTCGCCGGTGCTCAACCCGCTTTGATGCCGCTTATACTTTAATTCTAAATGCGGGTGCCTGCCCACCCCACTTATGTTTCGCTTTATGCGGGCTCCCACCCCGCTCTGTGTCTGAATTGAAGCGGGAGCCCACCCCACGCTTCACTGCCACGGCCCAGAGCCACTGTTGAAACATTTTTCTGGGCCGCTACCCGCGCATCCAGGAAGACAGGCATAGGTGTCTGATTGCGGGCGGGACTTCCTGCAGACGGCCGAGAGCAGAGTGGGGCTCCCGGGAGGAAGGGAAGCTCCGCACTGGAAAGGGTCGCGCTGGAGTCCCGGGGCCCAGGAGGGGGCCCGGGTGAAGAAGAAAAGGCGGCGGAAGCCGCCGAGGGCAGCGTGGGGCTCCCATGAGTGAGGGAAACCCCTGCGTGCTGCCACAATTGCGAGGCCAGGCGAAGCCGGAGATCGCAGCAGAAACGCCGCAGAAGGAGAGCCGGTAAGAGAGGGCTCAAGGGTGTCCCCTTTTGTTTATTTGCTGAGCAGACCCGCCGTTGCGGGCCGCTCCAATGAGGGGCATATCATTGTTGTTAAAGGGCTCAGAGGGGCCTGTGCTTGCCCGTACATTCCTCCATTTTTTTCAGCTGCCCTACGATTAGCATATTTTACTTGAAGTCCCAGAACGGGGTTTGGGGACAGTTCTTGGCACAATTGTGATTCCAGTCCAAGGGCAGATCTGCTTTATTCCCAGCTGCGCCGCACCAGCGCGGGCAGCTGCAACGTTTCTACCTACTTGTCCAGAGGGTACAGTGAGTGTCCAGGGCTCTAATTGCTTCACAGCTGCCCAGCAAGTAGTGGGCAGCTGCAACGTTTAGGCCGCAGTTCTTTGGGGGCATGTTTGGAGTTAGGAGTGGGATGCACTCCTCTGCCCAATACTTTCCAGCTGCCCAGCAAGTAGTGGGCAGTTGCTACGTTTAGGTTTGCGCAATGGTGCAATTGGATTCAGCTGCCAGGCAGCAGCCCAGACATTCTGGACACAGGGCGTTGAGCCCCTCCGAGATGGCTAGTTGGCCAGGGCGGCTGTGAGGTAAATAGGGAGCCAGACCCTAATGTGATTAATGCCTCTACTATGATCTTTATTAGGAGACTATGTACTAAACGTGATTTTACGTGGTGCTAGGAAATGTGATTCATGTAGTATGATTTACGCACCCTGTTTCATACCTCTAAATGTGTTTTTTATGAGTATGATGTTGGTTTGCATATTATGGTTTATGCTAGTGAGATTATGTTCCACTTTGATTTATGCCCCTAATGTGAGTATGCTTAGGAAGGTAGGGTCTAATGCGTTTAGACTTATGAAATGACGGCGTAATGTGTTTATGCTGGTGGGGTTGGTACAGAATGTAATTTGTGCCTAATGTGATACTGTGCATAATGTAGTTTATATTACAGGCTGATGCTGAGTACAGTGGTTACCAGTGATTACTGGTTGTACGTTTATGAGATGTATTACTTTTACTAAGTTCGCTTTGCGATGGATCTGACAGTGGTCCAGTGGGCCCTGTCAGGTGTAAATAATCCCTTGTAGATATGACCTAGTGCCAGTTAGCACCATGTATATTATGTGAGTACTATTCTAATGTGTTATGAGAATACAAGGGCTATTTTTGATATAACCTTGTGTGGAGTTCCTTTTGTAGTGTGCCTGGGATGTTGCTGCTGTGTGCGTGCGCAAATGATTTACACATGGTCTCCGGGATAAGCCTGACTGCTCGTGTCAAGCTACCAAGGGGGTAAGTAGGGGTTATCTTTGACGTGTAACTCCCTTGCCCTAACTAGAGTGGGGGTCCCTGCCTGGCTTTGGCGCAAGCCTTAGCCAACCAGAGATCCCATTTCTAACAATATCTATTTTCATAATTGCTCTGGTAGATTGTTATTCTTTCTGCTTTTTAGATCTGTCCACTTCAATTGTCCCTGCTCTGTTAATCTACAAACCTGAACTTTTAGTGCATGGATTTCTAGCTTTTATATAAACAAAAGGAGATACTCCTGTAATGCTGTTGGGCGTGGAATGGTACATCCAAATGGTCTCCAGTAAGACTTGATTAGCTGGCATCCTCATCATTTCAGCTCTCTGCAAACAGTCTTTTAACATACATTGTTCATTCTTTCAAGTAATCCGTTTGCATGTGGGCAATATAGAGCAGTTCTTTGGTGCTGGCTGGACCTCACGCCTCATGAGGTGAGAGGTAAATTACCCTTTTATCTGTTTCTAAAATTACAGGTATTAGTGTCAATCTGATGCACACATTTCACAGTGATTCAGCATGAGTAATAATCTGCTCATACAAAGAAAAAATTCCCACGTAACATTTGAAATTTAGATGACCAATAATGTCCTGAGCCAATTTGACCCATGGCTTAGCTGGGACTTATTCTACGGAGAGTGAACGTTTCCTTATCTGTCTAGTTTTGTAAATTTTAGTACAAGCCAAGCACACTGTAACTTTAGCTTCCACCATAGCATCCATGCCTGACCATCAGTCTTCTGAGCACACTTTGGTTTTTGCAAGGCTGCACCCTAAATGGCCTTCTTGGGCAAGATATACTATCTTCTGTCTCTTACCTTCAGGTGGAATGGTCTTGTCTCCTCAACACACTGCACAATTAGTGACACTCAATTCAAATTCAACTTCCGCTTATATTCAGATATCATACTAGGAAGTGATGGCGCAGGATTACCAGTCCAGTTAATCATACTCACCTGGGCCCATAAACATTCACACTTTGAACCGGTAATCCATCTTAACTTCCTGCCTATCAGAATTTTATTTTCACCTTAGGACTAACACCTGTACCATGACTTACCAAATCCTTGTCACTAATGCTTTTAAGTCCTAACACTAAGGATCAGGGAGTTAGAATAATAGGTAGCAATTTGACATTTACCTTCACTGGAAATAAACACAGACTTGGGAGAAGTTTTAAAACTTTATGAATGCAATATTTTATGAGTCATGGGCCACAATAGTGTGATCAGAAACTTTGCAAGTAAGAAAATAACTATTAAAACATAAATCATGCAGGATTTTAAGATAACACCTTTAGACATTGGTACCTGGGAAGGGTGAGAAAGGGAACTGGCACAAGGACATACCATATGGATTTTATTTACCTAGAATGGTGTGAAGACAAACCGTGGCCGTGGGCTGGGACAAAAGAAGAGGGCTCCCGGCTAATCAGGTGCCAACAGGACAGAACAGGTACAGAACAGGACAGGTAACCTCGGCTAAGTGCAACACCAGCATCACACCTCTCTCTACAGCTACTCTCGGACCCCGACTTTTCCTCAGCAAACTTCCGATTCTTGTGTAAGAATACTCGACCAGCACTCTGCTCTCGAGTCTCCTTCAGCATACGTGGGTCAGTGACAGGTCTGTGACAAGTCGGACAATCTAACTGACTAAGCCTACCTTAGTTATACCATTTCAGTGTGTGTACAATCCCCTAAATGTTGCAAATTCTATGTGTTCCCTTCATTTGATTGGAGACGAGGAGCGGTCATCACTCCATACTAAGATGAGATCATTTCAATTCAATATAGTTGACCAATGTTCCCCCCATAATTTACTTTCCCATGATTTTATTCACCCAGCAATATTAGTTTAAATTTCATATACAATGTATTCAAAATCATTCAATTTCTTCCTTTCCTGGAGTCATACGGTCAGGTTCCCAGGAACATTGCGAATAAGTCAGGGCTTTGGCAGTTTGTCAATGTCAGCGGCTTCAAGGTTCATGGTGTTTGAGTGAGCATGTACAGCAGATTCAAAATGGAGTTTCCAGACACACTTCAGGCCCTACGAGCTAATAATAAAGTCAAAGAGAGACATATTAGAATACAAAAATAAATGAATGCACTGTATATGTCAAAGTCTTGAAGTGTTCTCTTGCCACGACTTGCACAGGAACAGGCGGTTGCTCTTTTCCCAACTCCCCCCCTCAGGATACTCTGAGCCAGTTATGCACACTTGGCCCACAAGGACCCCAAAAAGGGGGACAAGGGAATTGGATAAAATAATAAACTAAGAAGAGACTGCTCTGGATCTGTTCTTTCCTGCTTCTTTCAATTAGTCGATAGTTTTCGGTCAACCTTTGTCATTCCTAATGCACATAAGACAAGAAACATTTAAGTCCTTTCCTATTTTCTTCCTATTTCTCCTGAATCTCTATTTCCTAGATAACAGTTCCTTACCTAACAATCCAGATACTAGCGCTACTCTTCTCTTGTGTGTGTCTGCTACTCTTCACTACGCTTGAGCTTCTGGAGATTATCTGCAATATAGACTTAGGTTAATATCTTCTTTTGATATGTATATAGTTCCTAACTGTAACTTCGCTATACTGCTCTTACCTCTATTATGAGCTCCTTCTTTTTAATTGTAATCTTAACGAGATGAGTTGGCTAAGTTTATTCTTTTATTGTGTCTTTCAGAAATTCTAAGAAGTAAGATTCTCCTCCGGTAAGTATTTTCTTATCTGTAAATCCTTTCTGGTAACCTCTAGCATCACATTGTCTAATGTTGTCTATACATAAACATTTCACGAACTGAATTGTCAATATATGAACATTTCACGAACTGTTTAATTCATATCTCTCTCTCACTAGCTTGCAAGCACTTATCTGACTCTTCTTTTATTTCAGGTTACTTGTTGACTGCTGAAGTGCTGCTGCCCGAGTCGAACTTCTCCACAGGTCAGTAGTTATTTTCGTTCTTCAGTTCGTAGTTTTATCTTTTAGAAAAAACAAGATTCTATGGAAGCGGTATTTCAAGACCGTTAACTAATTAAAAAATTCTCAGGAACGCTATAACCAAGGGTCGGAGTTTCACAGAACTCCAAGAACGCTACCGTCTCCTTCTGATACTTCAGTGAAGTGCGCACTAACATCGGCGCGCACGCTTCACCATAGCCTCTCGCACCTGGAATAGAAATCAACCACTAGACCGTCGACTCGTCTCCCGAGTAGGCGGCCATCTTAAAACTCCACTCGTGAACCGCTGAACTCCAACAGCGATTTAGAGTGATTCTTGCTCTGCTGATCCGGCTACCTCTACCATTTAGGGTGCAAACTGAGTGGTGTTTCCCTTTTGAAGACTTGGCAGTTCTAACAGTACCCCCCAACAAAGGGAATTCTTCCTCTCGGGGCTTGGTTGGAAATCTTCTGTGAAATGACCTCACCAATCGAGAAACATGAATGTCCGAAGCAGCCTCCCAAGATTGATCCTCAGGACCATAACCCTTCCAGTCCAACAAATAGTACAATGTTCCATTTATTCGTTTTGAGTCCAGAATCTCCTTAACCTCAAATTCCACTCCTGACTCTAACTGAATAGGTTTAGGTGGTGAGTTTTTTCGCAAATCCAATGGATGGATCTTCATCTTGATAGGCAGTTTTAGACGATAGGTTACCGGATTTATCTGTTTCTCAACTGGGTACGGTCCTACCAATCCGGGGAGGAATTTTCTGTTTCCTTTCAACCTCAAGTTCTTTGTACTTAACCAAACCTCATCACCCTCTTTTAAACTGGGACCCTCTCTTCTTTTTTTTATCGGCTTGAACCTTATACTTCATTTTAGCCTCTTTAAGATTTTGCGAAGCATCTTGTTGAATCTTTTAACATGAGCAACCAAGAACTGCCGATGACGCGGCATGCCCCACCCCGATCAGCTAAGATAACGTCTAAAACCATACGATTCTGAAGCGCTACGAGTCTTGTAGCCTGAAGTTACACGGTGAGGTTTGTTAAGATATCAGTGGTGATATTAATAACATTTTCCACTATTCTAGACAATCTCCTTATTTCCCTACTATTGAAGATAGGCCCCCAGAAGGGTACTAAACCCTTACTAAAATCCGTCAATTGCTGCAAGGAGGTATCTGTTTGATCAACTTCCGTCATATCAAGCTGTCTACGTGATCTGCGTAGGAACGCAGCATTGGAATGGCTAGAGATCACAGCGGCAGAGCTTGTCACCGCTGTACTTGCTACAGTGGCGGCCGTATTCTCAGAATGGGATCGCATTGGGTACAACTGATGCGTTTTGTGATAATTGGAGGGGGCCACATAAACAGGTGGGAACAAAAAGGATAGATAGCAACGTCCCGCCCAATTCCGTGGTAACCAAGTGTTTGCGTGTTCCCCACACACAAAATACACATTGTGCGGAGTAATCAAAGGAGGACTAATACGTTTCTGCAGTCGATAAGTATAATTGCAAATGCTATTCCCCATTTGTATCCTACCCATCCCTTGCACACAAAATCCTGCAGAAACATTCAAAATAGGGATGGGTACAGTACGATCTCTGGTAACATTTTGTTCAATGAAAAGCTGAAAGTATTGTGTGGCATTAAAATCCTTAAAGTCATACAGTTCATCTTGCAACCAAGTTTTGTTCATTACTGCTAAATACAGCTGTATGCAGCCCTGTGGGTCAATTGTCACCTGATTCCCATTTCCCGTTCGATTGTAAGCATAGTGTGCTCGAACATAGTCAATAATGATATTATGTTCATTGACATCGAAGTCCCTGCGATGCTCACCCCAATGCCGGTATATTGCCAGAAACAGTTTGTACCAAGCTTCACAACTACCTAAATAAGACAGAGGGCGGGAGAGAAACAGATCATGATTGTGCACTACAGATGGCAGGAGCCCACAAACCCAGCAATCCGTAGTGTTAGTAACATTGTGTGTCTGGTGTAGCATTTCTATGAATACATTTTTAGCATATTTCTGGCGATGTCTTTCTTTGTGTGGTGCTAGGGTAAACAGGAAATGTTCAAGGGGTGCAACAGTGGTCGGCAAAAACTTCTGTAACGGGTATTTATGTTCTAAATATACAAACAGGCCCATGAACACAGCTACTATAACAGTTATAATCACAACAAATGCTATTTTGACCTTCGTGGTCCATGTGGAACACATAGGTTCATAAAAAGGTACGTGTCGAGGTACAATAGGAAATTCTTTTTCTACGATAATGCGACCAAAAGGGTACATTGCTAGCTAAAAGTCCAACAGTAGGCCTAGCAGTCCAACCTGCCAGAGGGTTTTTCTTTCCTGCATCCGTCAGAGTCTCACAGGCAGACTCGTATCCCTATCCCAAGGTAAAAGCCGTCTTGCTAAACAGAATCTTCTTTCTGAACAGAGCACAATGATCAAAGTTCCAGCTCTCAACGGGTTCAGTCCAGTGTCTTGCTCAGCGCCCCAGACCTGTAGTCTAGCAAACCCTGTCTATGCAATCAAGTCTTTCCTTATCTCCTAAAAAAGGGGTCTGAGGCGCCGCGTGCTGGCTTCCTGGGCCGGAAATTGTATCGCTCACGACCCGGCACTCCAGGGTCAGAAAAGAGCACACCCGGGGCTTTCCGTACTTGTGAGGTTTCGTCTACTGGGGTACTTGAAACAGGATTCGAAGCTATTGCACGTTCACTTGCAACTTCAGTGGAGACCAATTCATCTGATCTCGCCGATCCCTCCTCTAGCCTTGGTTCAATCTCACAGGCGTCAGAAAAGGGTACAAATGCATCAGCTCTTTCAGTTTCCTGTGTCAGAATTCCCCCTGGACGTGGCCGCTCACCAGGAAGTGGAAATGGTAGTCGTTTGAGATGCGAAACATGTATCCAATGCTTGCGTCCATCCACTTTAACCGCCGTCGGGGTGGCCAACAAAATCTGCCGTGGCTCAGACCATCTAGGAGCCAAGCTGGTGTCCCGCTCGAACTTTTTGACCAGGACCCACTGGCCGGGTTGTAAACGATGACCGGGACCCTCTGGCAGCGGCTGCAGTACAGAAGCTACCTGCTGATGAACAGAACGAAGGTCTTTAGTCAAAGCATAAAGATAATCAATCAACATAGGATATTCAATATCTGCAAAAGAACGAGGTCTAGGTACCCCCCATACGTTAGCAGGCCTACCAAACAGTATCTCATAGGGAGAAAGGCCAGATCGGGAGTGCGGGGTGACACGTAAAGACATAAGGGCCAAGGGTAAAGTGTCAGGCCATCTCAACCCCGTGCTCTCCTGTATTTTTGCCATTTTCAATTTTAAAATGCCATTGTACTTCTCCACAAGCCCTGCTGATTGGGGGTGCCGGGCAGCGTGGAACTTCTGTTTAATGTGTAGACCCTCACAGATATGCTGAACAAGGGCCCCATGGAAATGTCCCCCGTTGTCCGACCAGATCAAGCGAGGCAATCCAAAGCGAGGCACAAATTCCTTCAATAGAGCCTTTGCAGTTGCCAGAGCTGTATTTTCCCTGGTAGGGTATGCTTCAACCCATTTGCTAAACGCACAGACCACTACCAGAACGTACTTCAAATTGTTGACGCGTTCCATATGAATATAATCCATCTGGAGCACTTCAAAGGGCAATGTAGGTGGTGCAAAATTCCCGCTCAAGACATTCTCTCCCTTTCCTGGATTATGCTGCAAGCAAACCATGCAATATTGGACCAAGCGGACAGCCGTCCGTTGAATATTTGGGTTATTCCAAACTGGGTCCAAAAGCCCACAAATACCCTTTGCTCCTACATATGCGGGTCCGTGTGCCATGGTTACAACGGCCTGTACTAGTGCATTAGGTAGTAACCATCTTTGTTTATCGGTCAAATCAATCCAACAATCATTTTCATCCAATCTTCCTACCTCATTTTCCCATCTCTCTAATTCTGCGGAGGTAGCTTCCTTCTGCAGTATTGTCACACTTTCCATAGTATTATCAAATAAGTCAGAGTCCCCACCCACCCATCTGGCAGAGGAGTTGACATACATGGGGGACATCAGCGACTGTGCTGTCTGTTTGGCCACCTGGTCTGCAAAAGCATTGCCTTCCCCCACCTGATCCACAATTGCTTTGTGAGCACTACATTTAATGATAGCTACTTTCTTGGGCAGGGTAAGAGCATCTAACAATCGCAAAACTAGCTTCCGTTCTGTATCTTCTGACCATGTGAAGTAAGGAAGCCCCTCTCCCTCCACAGCCGCCCAAAACTATGGGCTACACCAAAGGCGTATTGGCTGTCCGTGTAGATATTGACCTCGAGTCCCTCACTCAACTCACAGGCTCGCAACAAGGCCATAAGTTCAGCAGCTTGAGCTGATCGGTGGGGTACTCGGAGTGTTTCAACAACCGTTTTTAGGGTCGTGATCGCATATGCAGCTGTCGTTGTGCCATCTGTTAGTTTAAAACAAGAGCCATCCACATATAGCTCTCCCTGAGGGTGATCTAAGGGTGTGTCCGTGAGGTCAATCCTACCCTTAGTCTCTTCTTCGGTGCGATATATGCAATCATGCAAATCAATGTCCTGTCCACTCGTAGGGAGTGGTAATAATGTGGCTGGGTTCAGGGTTGCGCATCGAGTAATCGTAATATGTGGTGCAAATAAAGTCAGCTCATATCCAGTGAGACGTGCACTCGTAAGATGCTGCGTTTTTGTTTTGTTTAGTAAGGTGTCCACTGCATGCGGCACCATTACGGTCAAATTGGAATTTAAAAGGAGTCCTTCTGACTGCCGGATTGCCACTGCTACAGCAGCCGTAGCCCTCAGACAGCTAGGAAGTGCTCTTGCAACATTATCCAATGTCGCTGACAAATAGGCGCACGGTCTTTGCTTACCTCCAAAGGCCTGCGTTAAAACAGACAATGAACAACCGTCGACCTCGTGTACATATAGTACAAAAGGTTTACGATAGTCTGGAGTACCCAAGACAGGAGCGGAGCATAAAGCAGTTTTTAAAGAGTCAAAAGAGAGCTGACATTCATCCGTCCAGGGTAGGGGTTCATGCACATCTTTAGTAGTCAAATGCAACAAGGGTTTAGCCAGAAGTGAAAAATTAGGTATCCATTGGCGACAGTAAGATGTGATGCCCAGAAAGGCGCGGACTTCACGTTGCGTGCAAGGTACAGACATGCTAGAAATGGTGGTAATTCGTTCAGGTGTTAGTCGTCTACCCTCCTTCGATAAGAGATGACCTAAGTAGGTCACCTCCTGTCGACAGTATTGAAATTTGGATAATGATACCTTATTCCCCTTAACAGCCAAATGGTGCAACAACTTAATCGTAGCTTTTTTACATCCTTCTTCCGTATCAGACGCAACGAGTAAGTCATCCACATATTGCAAGAGGACGTTGCCTTTCGGCAAGTCCAAGTCATCCAACAGAGCCTTGAGGGCCTGGCTATATATGCTTGGACTTTCAGTATAGCCCTGAGGAGCGCGACAGAAGCGGAAGCTTCGGCCAGATAATGAAAATCCGAAGATCTGCCTACTATCAGGATGGATAGGAATGCTAAAGAAAGCATTCTTCAGGTCGATGACCGAAAAATATGTTGCAGTCGGAGGGATCATGGTGAGAATTGTAGTGATATCTGTTACCACAGGGTACTGTGGTACCACTATCTTGTTAACAGCTCGTAAATCAATGACAAAACGATAGGCAGCACCTCCCTCCCCACCATCACAATTCCTCTTTAAAATCGGGAGAATCGGGCTATTGCAAACATTGGCGTTCGTTTCCTCCACTACCCCTTTGTCAATCAGGTCCTGAATAAGGTGCAATAAAGCCCGTTCTCCCGCCGGCGCTATTTTGTACTGCGGGATGCGTGGTAATTTCGCACCTTGTTTCAATGTGATGTGAACTGGGGGGATGTCCAGCTTACCCACATCTGCATCTCCTATAGCCCAAAGGGAAGTCGGTATGTCATCGAACTCTGGTGGGAGTCGCTCATTTTTCGTAAAACACTGTTTAACGGGGGCCACAGAGGGACGTATAGTTAAATAGACCCCATCCGCAGAACAATGTATAGTCGCATTCAATCTCTTCAACATGTCCAATCCTAACAAATTCTCCCCACAATTCGAAGTCAATAATAGAGGAGTGTCAATGGTGGCCGGACCGATCGTGAAAGGGAGAGGTTTGGAGATGGGGCTTACGACTGGGACTCCTGAGAAACCCACCGAAACATTGTTTTGCCCGGACAGAGCCGCCCCTGGAACCAATGATCGAGCAACGGAACTGTTCATTGCTCCTGTGTCAATTAGAAAATCCTCAGAGGTCCCCAATACTTCCCCTTTCACATAAGGTCCCCTTTGATTGACCGGAATAGACACCTGGCCCCCGCTCTGTCCCTGGCTGTCCTATGCTGGGGCGTATGTATCGTCATTCCCCTCTGCATAGTCGCCGTGGTAGTACTGCCTATGCTGGGGATCATCGAAATGATTTTTCTCTAACTTGCCTGTCCGGTCGTCTCTGTGCATATCACCTCGGTCGGGGCCCCGTCGTCCTCTACCTCGTCCTCGAACTGTTCCGTTCTGAGCAGCCAAGTACGGACACTGCGCTTTCCAGTGTCCCTCCTCTCTACAATAAGAACACTGGTTGATGCCTATTGACGGGGCTCCTCCCGAACCCCTTCCTGTCCCCGCCCCTCTCGTCATTGGGCCCCGATTACCTCTACCCCCTCCTGGCCCTCGAACCACTTGCTGTAACAATACTCGAGTCTTCAGATCCTTAGCTTTCCTATCCACTTTATCTTTATTTTCGTTCTCTCTATGTTCATAGTACTGGGCCATGCTCAGGATTACAGACGGGGAAGAGGTAGTCCAGGTACTCTCTGCCGCCTCCAATCGTGCTGAAATTTCCGGGGCCAGGTTCGTAACGAACCTGTTAACGAACAACCTTGTGCCCCCTTCTGTTGCCAAATCTTGCCCGCTAAAATCAATGAAAACTATCTCGTAAAGAAGTAAGACACACTTTCGTCCTTCTTCTGCCTGCAGGCGGACAGTTTGTCCCAGTCAACTTTCCGGGGTGGGATTAAAGTATGCATAAAAGTTATTATTTTTGCTGGAAGAGAAGTTATTTCCGCTCTTGGTTTGTCCCCTGGTTTGCGATCTTGGTCCCAGCCCCTTAGCTCGTCCCATGTGCCACCCAGCTCAACATGATTAGAATCGTGCACCTGTCGCCATATATCCACCGGTACTAGTAGTCCGAAGAACAATTCAACATCCGCTAAAGTCATTACCGCGGAAGCAGCTGCCTCAGTCAGTTCTTTGTAATATGCAGTAGGATTCTTTCGGGGATCTGGTAGTTGGGATTTTAGCGCTAATACCTCACTTCTCTTCCATGGAGTATAAACCCACTGTTCCTGAAACCTGGCCGCTACCCCTTGCCGTATGACTGCCTGATTATCATCTCGTAGCTCGGGGACTTCGGGATGATAAATGGGATGCACCTCTCGCATAGGGTGCTGCGTAGTCCACTGTGGACTCTTCGAAAATAATCGTCTCCGATATTGAACCAAAGTATCTATATTCTTAAATACCTCTTCCGGTGCTAGACTAAATTTATGAGCCCAATCCCGGATATTATACAGGATCTGAGGAGCCGTCCCGTCCCTGAAGCTTACTTCCCAAGACCAAATGAGTGAGTTAGACATCTGGTATAGCACATGTTGTTGCATGACTGGTTCTAAATCCTTCACCGTACTCCATATGTCCGCCGTAGTGTACACGTCATTCCGTATCCACTTAACTGCCTGATCTTCTAATACTTCCTTTTCGCCATATCCTACAGATGATCTAGTGAACAACCGCTTGCCGTCTAGTCCCCCAACGGCTCCCCTCGGGGTCTGTTCAGACCCGTCGGGTGCGATGCAAACCTGGGGAGGAAGTCTCTCCGGCGTCGGGAAACTCAATTGCAACTGAGGGGATGTGAGTGCCAGTGCAGAATTGGGAATAAGCGTAACCAAGGCCCCTCCATGAGGAGAGGAAACACCGTTATTCCGCCCAAGAGTGACGGAGCCCTGTTCCTCTGGTGCAGATGCCCGTGACCTAGCTTCGGGCTGGACAGGTATTGCGGGGTATACACGCTCCGGGGCATATGGCGGGGGAGGCCTCTCATCTAACAGTTCCTCTATCTAATCCTCCGTTCCCCCTCTAGCTACATAACATTGGTCTACTTGAAGCCTAAATTGTCTGTCTGCAATTTCGATATTTCGTTCTGTTTTGTTTTTGTCATACGCAATGGCCTTCTGAGTGATAGTTCGTCCCTGCTCTATCTTCATTAATTTTTCAGATCGAATGCGTCTTCTTTTTGCTTCTTTCTGCCATTTGTTAAGGGTGTCGAACATCGATTGTCGACTACGCTTAACAAAAAGGCGTTCTTGTAAATACTGAAGCTTCTTTTCATCGAAAGACCCAGTTTTCGGCCATTGTAATTCTACATTGTCCTTAGTGTATTTGTTCCACAAGGAGTTAAAAATAAGGGGGCCAATACCATATTTACAATACATATCGTGACTAGGCGTCCCCTCCGGTGGGGTTGGCTGACTCTCGTCTAACCTCCCTTCGTCACTACGAACACAACCAAAACACAACTTACTAAGGCACGGCATATTGGATTATCTCGTTTTCGGCTGAAAAGGATTTTCCGTTAGTACAAATTCAACAAAATTAAATATCACGTCATCATTGTGCTTTCATTCTCATGGCCATGTTGTCATTCATCCTCCCATCCGTTTTCCATTGGAAATTTGACAAAAATATGAACATAAAATGTAACACATAAACCTCAACAATTGCAATCAAAAAGTGGATCCCGTCGGCTCCCACTTGCGGAGAACTCTTCTGCTACTATTCAAAAGGCTGCAAAGAACACTTCCAACAACAGTCTCGTCCTCAGACTGCCTAAAGATAGTCACACAGGTTTTAAACCACAGACCGGTCTACAGGCCATCCGACAGTATTCATGGTTCACCTCCCGAACTATTCTGGCTGAGCCCGCATTTAAGCGCCGCTCCAGATTTGTCCGGGTGCTACCCTATCTCAACCATCGACTTTCCCGAGAACAGTCCGGCCGAGCAAGAACCGCAGTTCCCCTAGGCGTGCAATCCTTATCTTCAGTATACCCAGAGCGTCCGCACGTGCAGTTCCACACTGCCCCCGTCGGACCCCTGCTCAAATTCTCTTTGTGACAATTAATCACCCAAATGCAAATTCAGAGTTCCTCCGTGACCATAGGCCACCAAATGCTTAAATTCCGCTATCCAGATCTGTATATGCAATTCAACATACAACGAGACACAACACTCACCTGGTGCACGCAGGTCTACCGGAACGTTCTCCACTGCCGACCCTTGTTAGTACCAACGTTGCAGGTTCTCGGGTCACACCCGAAGGACTCCGGCGTGGGGCTACTAGCAGCTGAGGCCCTCCGGACCGGGAGGGCAAAGCAAAACCCCGAATTCTTATGTATCAGGTCTGCAACCCCCCCAATCGAGAGCACCCCTTTCAACGTCACCTGTGATTACACAGGGACGACCCCAACGCGGAGTCCCGGCGGAGTCGCCAACTGAAGTACCGAAAATTATATTACCACCTCCCAACGATAATCATTACATTACAAAATCCCCTTCCCATTACCAATAAGCAGTCGGTCGGCAGTGTAGAAGGTTCAAGCGTTTATTACACAAACACAAACTCTGCCAGAGGAGCTCCATGCGACCTGACCCACGAGGTCCGCCAAGAAGACTGCTGGCACATTGTCAGCACATCACATATATACAGTTTGCATTGGCATCATCATTGCCTAACATGGAAAAATACAAATTGGTACAGGCTTGTACAGAAAAAAGGAAAACCCATATAAGGCACACAAAGGCCTCCTGGTTTCGCTCAGGCAGGATTTAGCAAGGTCAGACGAGTGACTCCCTTCTGTCTTCCCAAAGACGGTCCACCCTGCACCCCTCACGGAATGTGCTTATCGGCCCTTCTTCGGCTACCTACGACCTTGTCGGTTCTAACGAGCTGAAACAGCAGTTTCTGCAACAGTTGGTTTCTTTCCCAGGAGCAGGACTTCAGGGCTAAATGAGAACAGGGCCTGTGCATGCACGACATTAAGTGAGGCCTTAATATGGTATTCATATAGCGTAAAGTGGTGTGAAGCTAAGTTAAAGCAAATACCGCAATGCTACTTTATGCGTGTCTAAAGTGTGGGGTTTAGGGACACCATGCTAATCCTAACATATCGATTATCAATACAACGTGATCAGAAATCGATTCTGGTACCTCACACCCAGTCAACAGATCTGGGTTTAATCCATCACCGTTCTTTAGCCCACTATGCCACCCCAGTTCAGACATGGCCATATGCAAATCAGTCTGACCCTGTGCATCATGGGAACAGTCCAGCCCGAACTGCCAAGCCATGCCTTCCCTGGATCGGAAACAAGCTTCCGAGGACCGGTTTCTGGCATTTCAGCCGTCTTCAGCCCGGCTTGCTTGAATCCAGTGGCAAAGTGAGCAAGGGACTCACGTCTGAGCATACCCTGCCAACTTATGGCGAACAAAGTAGTACAAAAGGGGTTGGTGATGGACGGAGCATCTGAACCAATCAAACACTCACACCCAGTCAACAGATCTGGGTTTAATCCATCACCGTTCTTTAGCCCACTCTGCCACCCCAGTTCAGACATGGCCATATGCAAATCAGTCTGACCCTGTGCATCATGGGAACAGTCCAGCCCGAACTGCCAAGCCATGCCTTCCCTGGATCGGAAACAAGCTTCCGAGGACCGGTTTCTAGCATTTCAGCCGTCTTCAGCCCGGCTTGCTTGAATCCAGTGGCAAAGTGAGCAAGGGACTCACGTCTGAGCATACCCTGCCAACTTATGGCGAACAAAGTAGTACAAAAGGGGTTGGTGATGGACGGAGCATCTGAACCAAACAAACACTCACACCCAGTCAACAGATCTGGGTTTAATCCATCACCGTTCTTTAGCCCACTCTGCCACCCCAGTTCAGACATGGCCATATGCAAATCAGTCTGACCCTGTGCATCATGGGAACAGTCCAGCCCGAACTGCCAAGCCATGCCTTCCCTGGATCGGAAACAAGCTTCCGAGGACCGGTTTCTAGCATTTCAGCCGTCTTCAGCCCGGCTTGCTTGAATCCAGTGGCAAAGTGAGCAAGTGACTCACGTCTGAGCATACCCTGCCAACTTATGGCGAACAAAGTAGTACAATAGGGGTTGGTGATGGACGGAGCATCTGAACCAATCAAACACTCACACCCAGTCAACAATTCTGGGTTTAATCCATCACCGTTCTTTAGCCCACTCTGCCACCCCAGTTCAGACATGGCCATATGCAAATCAGTCTGACCCTGTGCATCATGGGAACAGTCCAGCCCGAACTGCCAAGCCATGCCTTCCCTGGATCGGAAACAAGCTTCCGAGGACCGGTTTCTAGCATTTCAGCCGTCTTCAGCCCGGCTTGCTTGAATCCAGTGGCAAAGTGAGCAAGGGACTCACGTCTGAGCATACCCTGCCAACTTATGGCGAACAAAGTAGTACAAAAGGGGTTGGTGATGGACGGAGCATCTGAACCAATCAAACACTCACACCCAGTCAACAGATCTGGGTTTATTCCATCACCGTTCTTATGCCCACTCTGCCACCCCAGTTCAGACATGGCCATATGCAAATCAGTCTGACCCTGTGCATCATGGGAACAGTCCAGCCCGAACTGCCAAGCCATGCCTTCCCTGGATCGGAAACAAGCTTCCGAGGACCAGTTTCTAGCATTTCAGCCGTCTTCAGCCCGGCTTGCTTGAATCCAGTGGCAAAGTGAGCAAGGGACTCACGTCTGAGCATACCCTGCCAACTTATGGCGAACAAAGTAGTACAAAAGTGGTTGGTGATGGACGGAGCATCTGAACCAATCAAACACTCACACCCAGTCAACAGATCTGGGTTTAATCCATCACCGTTCTTTAGCCCACTCTGCCACTCCAGTTCAGACATGGCCATATGCAAATCAGTCTGACCCTGTGCATCATGGGAACAGTCCAGCCCGAACTGCCAAGCCATGCCTTCCCTGGATCGGAAACAAGCTTCCGAGGACCGGTTTCTAGCATTTCAGCCGTCTTCAGCCCGGCTTGCTTGAATCCAGTGGCAAAGTGAGCAAGGGACTCTAGTCTGAGCATACCCTGCCAACTTATGGCGAACAAAGTAGTACAAAAGGGGTTGGTGATGGACGGAGCATCTGAACCAATCAAACACTCACACTTGCAATTTTCACCCCGAGTGGGCTGGGTATGCTCAGACGTGAGTCCCAGGCTCTCCACACCACTGGAGTCAAGCTATCCAGGCTGATGAAGGCTGATAGCCAGAAACCGGTCCTTGGATGCTTGATTCCGGTCTGGGAAAGACATGGCTTGGTAGTTCGGACTGGACTGTTCCCATGAGGCACAGGGTCAGAGCTGATTTGCATATAGCCATTGTCTAACCCAGGGTGGTGTGGAGTGCAAAAAAACGATGGATTTAGGCCCAGATCCTTGTACTGGGATGAATGTATGACATTGTTCTGCATTCTGTCCATCAACTGTGTTTTTTGCAATTTTCACCCCGAGTGGGCTGGGTATGCTCAGACGTGAGTCCCAGGCTCTCCACACCACTGGAGTCAAGCTATCCCGGCTGATGAAGGCTGATAGCCAGAAACCGGTCCTTGGATGCTTGATTCCGGTCTGGGAAAGACATGGCTTGGTAGTTCGGACTGGACTGTTCCCATGAGGCACAGGGTCAGAGCTGATTTGCATATAGCCATTGTCTAACCCAGGGTGGTGTGGAGTGCAAACAAATGATGGATTTAGGCCCAGATCCTTGTACTGGGATGAATGTATGACATTGTTCTGCATTCTGTCCATCAACTGTATTTTTTGCAATTTTCACCCCGAGTGGGCTGGGTATGCTCAGACGTGAGTCCCAGGCTCTCCACACCACTGGAGTCAAGCTATCCAGGCTGATGAAGGCTGATAGCCAGAAACCGGTCCTTGGATGCTTGATTCCGGTCTGGGAAAGACATGGCTTGGTAGTTCGGACTGGACTGTTCCCATGAGGCACAAGGTCAGAGCTGATTTGCATATAGACATTGTCTAACCCAGGGTGGTGTGGAGTGCAAAAAAACGATGGATTTAGGCCCAGATCCTTGTACTGGGATGAATGTATGACATTGTTCTGCATTCTGTCCATCAACTGTGTTTTTTGCAATTTTCACCCCGAGTGGGCTGGGTATGCTCAGACGTGAGTCCCAGGCTCTCCACACCACTGGAGTCAAGCTATCCAGGCTGATGAAGGCTGATAGCCAGAAACCGGTCCTTGGATGCTTGATTCCGGTCTGGGAAAGACATGGCTTGATAGTTCGGACTGGACTGTTCCCATGAGGCACAGGGTCAGAGCTGATTTGCATATAGCCATTGTCTAACCCAGGGTGGTGTGGAGTGCAAAAAAACGATGGATTTAGGCCCAGATCCTTGTACTGGGATGAATCTATGACATTGTTCTGCATTCTGTCCATCAACTGTGTTTTTTGCAATTTTCACCCGAGTGGGCTGGGTATGCTCAGACGTGAGTCCCAGGCTCTCCACACCACTGGAGTCAAGCTATCCAGGCTGATGAAGGCTGATAGCCAGAAACCGGTCCTTGGATGCTTGATTCCGGTCTGGGAAAGACATGGCTTGGTAGTTCGGACTGGACTGTTCCATGAGGCACAGGGTCAGAGCTGATTTGCATATAGCCATTGTCTAACCCAGGGTGGTGTGGAGTGCAAAAAAACGATGGATTTAGGCCCAGATCCTTGTACTGGGATGAATGTATGACATTGTTCTGCATTCTGTCCATCAACTGTGTTTTTTGCAATTTTCACCCCGAGTGGGCTGGGTATGCTCAGATGTGAGTCCCAGGCTCTCCACACGACTGGAGTCAAGCTATCCAGGCTGATGAAGGCTGATAGCCAGAAACCGGTCCTTGGATGCTTGATTCCGGTCTGGGAAAGAGAAAGACATGGCTTGGTAGTTCGGACTGGACTGTTCCCATGAGGCACAGGGTCAGAGCTGATTTGCATATAGCCATTGTCTAACCCAGGGTGGTGTGGAGTGCAAAAAAACGATGGATTTAGGCCCAGATCCTTGTACTGGGATGAATGTATGACATTGTTCTGCATTCTGTCCATCAACTGTGTTTTTTGCGGTTTTCTTTTTCTGTCAGGGCACAGACTCGACTGCAGGGTAGGTTCACGCATGCCTCCAGTTCTATGGTACAGTCATAGGTGCGATGAGGCGGCAATTGTTCTGCTTCTTTTTCACTGAAGACGTCTTCGAAATCTCGGTATTCTTGAGGTAGCTCTTGTGAATTGATAACGCATATCGAAGCTCCGTTCATGTACAGAGAACGCGCAGGGTTGTCTTCAGAGTTCTTTTCTTTTCTTCTTGAGCAGTTTTCCTTGCTATAGGTGGAATTCATTGTGATCGTTCTTGTGCTCCAATCTATGTTGGGATCGTGTTAACCAGGGTAACCCTAGAATGAGGTCAAATTGGGGTGCATCGATCAAGTTGAATTGAATAACTTCTTCGTGCCCGTCTCTGGAGGTTAATTGCAAGGTCTCAGTGTGACTTATAATCGGTCTTGACGAAAGATTTGTGCCATCAACTGCCCTCACTGGTTCGCTTTTGGATTTAGGGATGGCTCTCAAACCTATTCTAGCTGCAAACTTTAAATCATAAAAGTTCCCAGTAGCCCCTGAATCCACCATCACCGATACTTCAGTGAGGATAGTTTCGCGAAATTTAATTTCCATGGATTGGACCAGATGAGGTGACGAGGACTGAAGCGTATTATCCAGTTGGTGTTCTTTTGGAGTTGATTCTTGACTAGCATCCACCGGTCCAACTCTTCCGACAGGTGGTGCTGCTAATTTTCCTTTTGCTTGAACGGAGTCTTGGGTTGCTTTGGACAACCTTTCACGAAGTGTCCGTTAGAGCCACAGCACATACATAAATTCCCTGCTCATCTCTTCTCTTTCTCTTCCTTAGTCAGTGGGCCACGAACTGTTCCTATTTGCATAGGTTCCGAAGTTGGTTGTCCTTCCCCAGATCTGCTATATTCTGACCGAGCTCGATCAAACCTGGGCACCACTGGCCTAATGTCCTATTTCTTCTCACCTTTTCTTTCTCCTTGACAAAAGTCAATCTCTAGCACCAAATACACCAATTCAGCTATTTCTGTGGGTCGGTTTGGAATTTGTGCCAGTACATCTTTTAGTTCGTCTAGTAATCCACGATAAAAAACGCGGCTCTCTTGCTTTCTGGATAGTTAGTTTCTACGACCAGCTTATTAAACTGGGCTAGGTAAGCCCCTAAATCCCGATTGCCTTGTTTTAATTGTTTGAATTCCAATAATTTGTTGTCCACTGCTTGTGATATTCTCCTTCGGTCGAAAATTCAGAGGAACTCTTTCTTGAACTCATCAAAATTTTGCAAGATTGGGTCGTCTCTTGAGACCAAGGGCATGGACCATGCAGCGGCGTTACCACTTAAGTAAGACAGTGCGAATGCTACTCTTGACTGCGCATCTTGGAAAATGGAAGGGCGGCACATAAAATGGAGGGAACATTGGGTGAGAAATATTTTTGCCTTCTGGGGATCTCCACTAAATCGTTCGGGAGGGGCCAATGGAATTACCGGGGATAGGGAGTGGAATACCTGAGTGGTTAATCTGTTTGCACTCTCAGCTGGTGTTCCTACATTCCCCGTACCAAGACTAAATGTTTGCCCTATCCTTTGAGCCAATTGTGCGGTTTCTTTCCTAGATTTCACTACTTCTTGTTTTAGGTTCTGATTCTCCTCCCTGACTGCTATCAACTCTTTTTCAATGGCCTCTAGCACAGTTCCTAAAGTCTGTAGATTTAATCCTTCAGCCATCCTGTTCGGGTGCAATAAAATAACGTGGGTACTTCACTCTGTCAAAGTCTTGAAGTGTTCTCTTGCTACGACTTGCACAGGAACAGGCGGTTGCTCTTTTCCCAACTCCCCCCCCCCTCAGGATACTCTGAGCCAGTTATGCAAACTTGGCCCACAAGGACCCCAAAAAGGGGGACAGTGGAATTGGATAAAATATTAAACTAAGAAGAGACTGTTCTGGATCTGTTCTTTTCTGCTGCTTCCAATTAGTCGATAGTTTTCGGTCAACCTTTGGAATTCCTAATGAACATAAGACAAGAAACATTTAACTCCTTTCCTATTTTCTTCCTATTTCTCCTGAATCTCTCTTTCCTAGATAACAGTTCCTTACCTAACAATCCAGATACTAGCGCTACTCTTCTCTTGTGTGTGTCTGCTACTCTTCACTACTCTTGAGCTTCTGGAGATTATCTGCAATATAGACTTAGGTTAATTCCTTCTTTTGATATGTATATTAGTTCCTAACTGTAACTTCACTATACTGCTCTTACCTCTACTATGAGCTCCTTCTTTTTAATTGTAATCTTAACGAGAGTTTTTCTCTACGTGGCAATTGAGTTGACTACGTTTATTCTTTTATTGTGTCTTTCAGAAATTCTAAGAAGCAAGATTCTCCTCCGGTAAGTATTTTCTTATCTGTAAATCCTTTCTGGTAACCTCTAGCATCACATTGTCTAATATTGTCTATACATAAACATTTCACGAACTGAATTGTCAATATATGAACATTTCACAAACTGTTTAATTCATCTCTCTCACTAGCTTGCAAGCACTTATCTGACTCTTCTTTTATTTCAGGTTACTCATTGACTGCTGAAGTGCTGCGGCATGAGTCGAACTTCTCCACAGGTCAGTAGTTATTTTCGTTCTTCAGTTCGTAGTTTTATCTTTTAGAAAAAACAAGATTCTATGGAAGCGGTATTTCAAGACCGTTAACTAATTAAAAAATTCTCAGGAACGCTATAACCAAGGTTCGGAGATTCACGGAACTCCAAAAACGCTACCGTCCCCTTCTGATACTTCAGTGAAGTGCGCACTAACATCGGCATCCGCGCTTCACCAAAGCCTCTCGCACTTGGAATAGAAATCAACCACTAGACCGCCGACTCGTCTGCCGAGTCGGAGGCCATCTTAAAACTCCACTCATGAACCGCTGAACTCCAACAGCGGTTTCGAGTGATCCTTGATCTGCTGATCCGGCTACCTCTATCATTCAGGGTAATCAAACTGAGTGGTGTTTCCCTTTTGAAGACTTGGCAGTTCTAACAGTATACCACTTATTTCTACTCTAACCCCATTACTTTATTTTAACTATAGCATTAATAGTTAAGCAGAACATACAAGTTTTAGTTCGAGCAGGAGCATGTGCATTAGTATGTAAAACATGAAGCGGCCATCTGTGGCACTAGTGCACAGCTGCAAGAAATTTCCACCAAAGCACAGATACGTCACACCACGTAGATGTGACAGAAGGATGCACAGAATGGTTCCTGCGTTTTTGGCGGCCATTTTAAGACACCCGGATTACTGTTAATAAAAGCACATACGCAAGCTTTCCTCTAGAAATGCTGTGTTGTGCAATTTTAGTACTCACAAAACATGTTGGTTAATTAGTTACATTTCATTTTGAGAGGATTGAATACAAGCAAGTTTCTGTACTTCTGAAACCTTGCTCCATCAGAAGCCCATGACAAGCTTTGGGCCATCCCCTGTGTTTGTGTTTGATCAGCATGCCTATTTCCTTGTCTTCTTTCATACTACAAACCCATTCTTTCTCAATCAAGTCAGCAACTACATTTTGTGAGCTGGGAAAATGTTGCATTCTGAAATTGTATCCCTCCAGTCCAGCACCCAATGGGATATTGTAGTTTTTTCATAAACTAAGGGCTTATGATCGGTCTATATTGAATGGTATACCCCAAAGGAAAAACCTGAAATGTCTTAACAGGCAAGAGCTTCCATTTCTTCTACTGAGTAATGTTTGTCTGACACTTTAGGAGAACGGCAAACAAATACCACAATTTAATCTGTGTCATTAACTATTTGTCTGAGACTGGCTCCCAGGCCCATATTGCTGGCATCTGTAGTAAGTACAGTGGGTTTGTTAGAGTCAAATCTTCTGAATGATGGGGCTGAAGTGATTGCCAACTTGACTCGTACAAAGGCATTTTGGTATTCTTTCCTCCATGAGTAAGGTACATCTTTTTTAATCAAGTTGCGCAAAGGCTCCACATACTAGCAAACCTGGAGCAGTGCTCTGAGAGCCCATAAAAGGACTTAAGTTATTCCGAATTAGTTGGGACTGATGCTTTATCTGTTTCTTCTACCAGATCCCATTTAGGTTTGATGCTATCTTGAGATATGGTATGGCCTAGATATTCTACCAACCCTACTCCAATGCGGCATTTCATCTTCTTTATGTTGAGTCCTGGTACTTTAATTCTGGATAATACTTTCAATGACTTGTGGTTTTTCTCATCCACCCCATAGACTAAATTGTCATCTGTTACTCCTTTCACACATAGGTCTTTTTGTCAGCAGTGGGCATCAGGAGCTCAATTCTTTTCTGCTGGAGTTCTTCCTGGGGGTGATGGTGTATCTGGCTCCATACATGTGTAAAACCTGTTTCTAGTGTTGTAATCAATAACTATCTTCCAAGTATGTGATGACACAAGACTTAATTATCAGACATCAAAATTCCAGTCAGGATAATCAGAACGTCATGGATGCCAGTTGGCGGAAGAGTGAAAAGTTCCATAAGCAAACTAGGAGAAGGGGGCATTGAAGGAATGAAACGACCATAAAAAGAGATTACAACAACTATAAGCAACCTTTTGCCACTGTAGGAGACTTTCCAAAATAACCACTGGCTAGTTCTCAATTTCTTCAGATATCTATTGACTACAACAGAGTGGCTACCAGTAATGTTATTAGTAGCCCAGCTATTTCTGCCTTATTTATTGTGATTGTCTAAAAAGGGTTGTAACTTTCATAAGTAACATCCCAGACATACCATAAATATTTGTGTTATCTTAAATATTATTTTCACTTCCCACCCGCACATCGAGTTTCTCGGAGCATGGCTTTTCTCAAATTTAAGAAGAGAAAGTATTTGAGCATGGCACTCTATAGGACATTCTACTATTGAGAGTGTGGTGCATGTTCAGATGTTTAGAATACCCTGTGGCGTTGTCTTTCTATCACCACCTCATCAAAACCCCTCTGTCCCTCCCCCACCCTTTGCAATGTTAGTTCATTTTCTATGTATTGATCCGGAGTTGTCTCAATTGCCAACTTGTCCTCTATGTATTTTATGCATTCTATACACTCCTCAGTGTTCTACATACCTCCTCTTCTTTACTTTCTTATCCCCTTATTGCTGATTTTGCCCTTTAAAAGTCTTTATGATTAATACTCTTTTAATAGCATTTTGGCAAAAGGTTAGTATTTGTTATCATCTAATTGACTCTTTGATTTACCTAATTGTACTGGCAATGTAATCTTGTGTCTGACATTTCATCTTAGTCTTACTCTGACCTGACTCTGTGGGAAACATTCTACATATCTTCCTCTGCTAATTGAAATCTTTTTGAAGTGCTAATGCATTCATGGTTTCCTATTTCTTTGTCAGAGTAGAGCTGAAGGCGTTTTTTAGCTCAATGTGTACATGGCTGTTACGTTTTGTTCTCTTCTGCAAATTCATTTCGGTAATTATATTCTCTGATTCATGGCCTTTAAAATCCTTTAACTGATATGCCTCTAGTAATGAAAGAAGACAACTCACTTTTGCATTTCTGTTTGTCTTCTTGTATAGTAAAGTACCATTGAAGTGAGGCTGCATCACTTTTATTTTATATTCAAAGTGATCCGATGCTTCCAGAAGGATTATTAAATTCATCGTCAAGGTCTTCTTTGTGCCTGTAAAGGCTAAATATCATTTTAGCATATAAAATGAGCCCTTGTAAAAAATAAACAGCGTACCGGTGTCAATATGGCTACATCCTCTTTGAAGTGGTCCAAAAATACATACATATTGAAAGAAACTGTGTGGTATCAAGTACTGTTAGAATATGCATCACCAAATGAGATGCAACAACACAGAGTCAATTGTTTCCTGCAGAACTGCCTTGTTTTTATACTGTGTTCATTCTGGTATGTCTTTCCCCTGCTTTTATTAAATATGTTTCGTTGTTTGCCTCAATTTCTACAGCATAAAAGCAGCATGAGGCATCAAGATTTCTGTGATAAACTGCTATACTCTAGATCCACATAAATACAGCATGTTCAAAAGATGTTAGTCCATGAAAACTTTCTTTTTTAAATCTTCAAGCATTTGCTGTGACCAAATGTAGGATTAACTGCATATTATTGTGACATCTACTGCTGCCAATGAAGGAGTGAGATTATTAAGACTTCCATGGTGAAAGGGAAAGTGTAGATTTTGAAAGCCTACCTCAAACTCAATCTTTTGAAGGTTTGATTTGTATTAGGTGACAGCACGCAACAACAAATACAAAGTTGTATCTCTGAAATGATACTCAGTGGCTTAACCAAGTAGCACATAACCAGAGCCAAATCCTACGGTTTCCATATTGACATGAATGTCATCCTCACAAACCCCATTGCTAAGAAGATGAAAACCACCTGGTGCCAACAGTCCTTATTATTCAAATTGAAGGCTTTTCCCCTAGAACTTGAATGCAGAACTGCTGTTTAATCTGCAGACCTATCTCACCTCAATATTATATATTTTCATGTGATGTGTATGACAGAGGCACGCCTGACTCTTCCGGAAGAATATCTTTCATGCTGAAGCCTGTCTTATTAAAATTCTAAAGAGGTATGGCCTGATGTCATCACTCCACTGGTTGCCTCTCCTTGCCCAGATCATCTTCAATTCAATTAAATTCAGGAATCTTTATTCGGATAAAAGTATATCCAAAAAAGCACAGGTCACATAGCAGAATGAAAATACACGAATCTTGTTAATCATAAGAACAATAAAAACAAATACAATAAAACATTTAATTAAAATACATGTTATGAACAGATAGATACGTTTTCCAATTAATGCCCTCCTAATTTATGCCATTCATGACCATCATGAAAGAAAAGCAAGTCTACAGACTTAGTTCATGTTAATCATAGTGACAGTATACATATTAATTCATTAAGAACGTCCTTCATAGAATACACATTTAATTACAGGCATGTACTGCCACTTTCAAAAAGGAGCCTACACAGAAAACTAATTCACCGTCTTCCAATTTAAGTATTTTCATGTAAGCAGCTTCAAGTTGAACAGGCAAAATTGTTTTAAAGAAAGGTATCAAAAGCCATTTTGCATATTTCATATAATCTTTACAGAAGAAAAAAATTGGAGTGTCTTTTGCCCACTCTGGCCATCACATGGACATGGCAGATGGTCTAAATTAGCATTATACCCAAGGGGGAAACAGAGGTAGAATTTTACTGTGCCTGCCCTTAAACGAAAGAGGAGTCCCCTTTCCCAGCAGCCTTTTGCTTTTAAAATATAACCAGATGGCATATATGAGACATCCTCAATAGACATGTAGGTTACAACAGTTCTTTTCTTGACCTCCCTTTCGTGTCTTACTTTACTATAATATGTGTATAGGGTAGACCAAAGGTCTTTTTTATTCAAACTTTCTATTTCAGTTGGATTTGAAAAGTTCATAGTTGACACTACTTAAACTCTCGCTCATTGAGGCAAACCACGGTATTTCCCTTCGCTTCACACACTTGAGGTAATCTTCTATTATCTATCTAGTGAGAGACGCTGCTGGGTGTTTCCAAATTGCTGGCCAAAATAGCAGAAATCGGTGCTCCCAAGAGTTTTTGACAAAATCTATTTTGTTCATTCTGAATGCTGTTGCTCTTTGTGAAACCCCAGACGTCTGCATCATATGTTGCTGTTGGGATGCACCTGGATTAAAAAAAAATGATATTTGCTAAAATTACCCCTGTCCTTTCTGGCTGGGGAAGACCAACAATCAAGTTAATAGCCATAGAAAACTTGTTCTTACTGTGCACCACATGGTCAGCCCAGGACCCATTAGCAGCTAAAACCAGCCCCAGGTAAGGAAAAGTGCAAGTGCGTTCTAAACTTTGATTGTCCACAGTAATGAAGTTTAAGAGTTACTTTTTTGGCGTACAATCCATTATAAAAGAATTTTTTAAATGAGTGCATGAATCTAAACTAGCTATAAAATCCACAAAACCCTGCACTAAGATAAGTAGGGCATTGGGTGTGTGGCCCATTAAGACCGCATTGTCGACGTACAATAGGGCAGGGAGAGTGTTGCTACTGATTCTAGGGACAGCGTTGGTGAATGCTTTCGATGATTTATGTAGATCATTGATGTATAAGATGAAAAGAAGATGGGCCATGACACACCCCTACCTGACCCCTCTGCAAACTGATTTTATTTCAAACCTCCCCACCCTTATTAATCCTCACCCGAGCTTCCAGATACTTATGCACGTAAGCTAAAAAATGAAGTAAAACCTCGTCCAAACCGAATTCTAAAAGGGTGGACCATAAACATGACCGATTAACAAAATTGAAAGCTAACGTGAGGTCCATAAAAGCCAGATATATTGAGGATCCCTGGTCTAGTGTATACTTTCCGATAATTAAATAAAAATTTAGGCATTGGTCGATTGTACCTATTTTACTCCTAAAACCAAACCGGCATGGTTGTAAACTACAATCTTCCCCAGTCCATTTTTTTATCTTATTGTATAAGATCTTCCTTAAGATTTTCAAAGTATTATCTATCTGGAAAATCGGTCTAGAACAACTTGGTTGGGAGCGGTCACCCTTTTTAAAAATCGGGACAGTAATACTAGTTGACCAAGTACGTGGTAGCGGAGCATTAGTTAGGTTGTTAAAAACATTTAGTAAGAGCGGCACCCAGAAATCAGGTTTGTGCTTAATAAGATCAATGGACAACCCGTCACGTCCCTTAACTTTGTTGCCCAAGCTCTGTTGAATGGCTTTCTCAACTTCGAATAAAGATATTGGGATCCCATTGGGGACCTGGTGCTCACAAGAGATCCTCGCTATGTATTGGGGCTGTGTAAATCATAGAGAAATGAGCTTCCCATTCCTCACTAGTTATTTTGCAACTTAACGGGGTCAGTGAGTGTCCCATAGATCTCATGTCTTTGACCGCAACCCAAAAACCATTCCCATTCTTTGAAGTGGCAGCATGTGCAAGGGCACCCCAGCGTTCTTTCACTAGTTCTTCCTTCTTATGTGAAATAGGTGACTTATACTTTCGCCGTAGTGATATAATAAGAGAATGACATCTGGGGTAAGTTGAGATCTCCTTACGTAGCTGTCTATTAATCAATGAGCAGTCACTGTTGGACCATCTTGGTCCGTGTTGTGCTGCCGCAATTGGTTTAGATAGTATAGATTTGATACCCTCACAAAGTTTAGCAAAGGCGCCAATTACCTCAGGATTATAGTCTTGTAGTGACATGCATGAGTCAATAAGTCTTGGGTAGTCCCTTACCATTGTATAGAACAAATCAGTGTTTTTGACTCCTTGCCAAACCAATCTTAGATTGTCAGTGGTGGGAATTAGATTCCTAGCACCACACTCATTTTTGTATGTTGGCTTGGGGGAGATTCTCAGAACTATTATAATATGGTTGTGGTTGCCATTGGTTGTGGGGACAACCCCAGCTTTCAATAGGCAGTCCTCAAGAGGGGAGGAGATAAAAACATGATCTATGGTAGTGGCAGTTTCCCTAACTCTGAATGTTGGCTCAGGAGGGTTATTACTGATAGATGTTGCAGCAATTTCCATTACATTAATTAAATTATGGTTTTGCAGATGATCCAATAGTTCCTTGCCTCCATAACAAATGTGCACTCTACTGCTAGGCCCTGTGGGTGTAGTTTTTCCCAGAGAATCTTGGCATTGAAGTCAACCCCCAAAAAGATGCCAGCTATGTTATCAAATCCATTACGAAGTTGTAAGGTGGTAATCAAGTCAAACAAATTTGTAAAATGTATATTGGGCACAGATTGAAAATCATTATTATAAAGATTGAGTAGACAAGTAGAGACCCCTCTTTTATATATTAGGGTTTGGAATTTTTCATTT
The DNA here is from genome assembly GCF_964261635.1 of Lissotriton helveticus. NCBI lineage: Eukaryota > Metazoa > Chordata > Amphibia > Caudata > Salamandridae > Lissotriton > Lissotriton helveticus. The sequence goes on from NC_136069.1 coordinate 1,477,285,149, forward strand.
TTTGTATGTAAATCCTTACTGCTACCTCTCGCAGAAAAGGTAACTCAAATCGAGAGACCACCAGATGGACGGCCTAGTTTAGGGATTGGGACAACAGCAGTAAAACATTCGAACCCTTCAATATGTAAATCTTGTCTGGCCCAGATCTCCTGAAGCATAAGAATGTTCTGCTGTTGTACTAATTCTAACCAATCCGGTAAGGTTATTTTTTACTCTAAGTCAACGACATTACAACTTAGTTTGTTTAAGTTTGAATCAGTAGTTGTCTTAATTGCGGCAGCATAATCTCGTGGCTCAGATAAATACATAGGGGCATTGGGTGTAGGGACGACTTTGTTGGTTTCCAGTGGTGGCAACAGTCAGTCCTGAGTGTCCAAATCAGACAATACTGAAAACCTATTGCGTACAGTATAAGAAGGGAGGTCTTTTGATGGGGACCCGGAAATCGGTTTATAAAAATAGCCCAATGGCAATGACCAAATGTGCGTAGGGTTAATGGTGGTATCCTCCTGTGCCTTCAACAGTGATCTTACCGTAGACGGTCTGTAAAAGTTGATCACTATGCAGTCCCCCTCTATTCTCTTAGGGGAAGCACCCACATATCCTATTCTTCATACCATCATGATATCATTCATATTTGACACCTTAAACCACCTATGTTTAGATAGCCAGTCCACACATTTGCTGCGCTGTTGGTCCCAGGTTTCCCCCTGTCCTTTCTTAAGGGTTGGTACCACTGCCAACACCAAGATATAGGGACATGCTGCTGGTGGCAGCCCTAAAACATCCATATTAGGCTCAAGGGAATTTCTACTCAGGGTATCAGGCACATTACTACTTGAGCGGCCTAGGTTTGAGTTCACACCGACTGAGCTGATGACAGGCTCAGAAAAAAGAACAGGGGGCAAGTCCTGAATAGACTCAGCCCTGTTTAGTTCACCATTTGTAATAGGGGGATATTCTGATGCAACATTAGGCTTTGGTAAAAAGCACTCCTTGACTTTACTACATGTTCTATATGAGTTTGTGATTAGGGGGCCAGTAGGCAGGGATGGAGTAGGGATCGAGGGGCTACAACTGAGTGGAGCATCAGGTAACAAAGTCAATCCCTCTCCCGTGATAGCAACAGTGTGAGTTATCTCTTGTTGTTGGCTCAGCTTATTCATAAGGGTATCCAGATGATCTAGGCGCTTCCGTAGGCCGGTAAAATTCATGTCTATCAGGTCTTTGATCCGTGCAGAGACAGTGTCTACAACAATATTATTGAAGGTATCCCCAAGGCTACTATGGTCAAGTATGGGAAAAGCGGCCTCAGTCTGAGTACTAATAGAACAACTTACCTTCCCGTTTGGTGCAACCTCTAGAATGCTAGCATTTGATGGAGGCTGTATCCACGAGGTCAACAAGTACAAGATGAAGTGGAATGGATGGGTTGTTTCCTTTTTGAGCAAGTGGGCTTCCCAGGCTTCCTTTTCTGCTTAACCGTTGGGACTACAGTTGCCGTTCGAATGCCTGTATTTAGCTGCTGCTTGGCTGTATCATCTCCCACAGGGCTCCCATTAGGAAGAAATATATTATTGAGACCAGATCCCAGGTGCAAAGGAGTACGGAGTGTGATGGCAGGCACATGGCTAGTTGCAAGTCCCGGAATAGTGTCAGCTGGAGCCCCTCCGTCTAGAGGACCGTTCAATAGAGCCTCGCTTCTCAAGGTCAAACGTCGCACAGTGAATTCAATTTCGCTAGACACAATGTAAACAACCCTTTCTAACATGCTGTCAATGGTGGTAGTGGTGGGGCGTGCAGGCAATATCCCAGCGCGTTTCCCCACGGCAAGTGCTTGGGGCCTGCTCTTACCAGTTCAGATAATATATATTGGCACTCTGACCTCTTAGAAGATATTGGTTGATAGAGGGAGGTCCCAGCCCTGCCTCTTCCTGCTGCTGATGGACACAGCCAGGCCCGCCTTTTGACCAGGCATGACCCTTGCCGCGGGAGCCCTGAGCAGCTTTTAAAGCACCTCCTCGCGCGTTGGAATGCGTGCGCAGCTCCTCCAGCGTGGTTGACTGGGGGATGGAGTTCCCATGACGAGCAGGGCAAGCAGACTGACAAATGCATTGCTTGAATCCCATCTTCATAGTCTGGTGCGTTCTCTACAGAATGGTAAAGTGAACCACCCACACTATCTACCAAGCAAGTTCAACATCTGTGGTAGGTCTCACAAGGACTGCAGCAGCAACATCATGTTGCAGGTATTCTGCTAAGGAACAGAACTATGCTTGGGACCATTGAACATCAGCATGTAGGTACTAAGTCACCATACCACATCAGTACCTATGGGCCTGAATCTAACTAGCTGATAGTACCTCACTTGCCCTTCTAACCTTCTCAGAGAGACAAGTGATATGGCAACTCAGAACATTACACTCTTGACCCTCTCAGGGATCGCAGTAGCAGGTCATCCCCTTTCGTTCTCTCACTTGTACCTGTCCACAATAAATAGAAAAGAGAGAAGAAGGAAGCTACCAATATTGTAATAAAACTATTGTGCTCTAATGTGCATTAACTGTGCCACAATTAGAAAAAAATTGAAGGTCAGTAATGTAATTAGCCTGATTAAAAGACCTTATGCAATAAAACGCCCGGTCATATTAGCTGACAGATTTGCCTAAACCCATGTTCACTACAGAAGCTAAGTGATTGTAGATTACAGATCTCTGGGAAGAGTGGCAGACACCATACCTTAGCATACATATATAGTTGCTAGGCCTGGGCGGTACATTCCATTCTGCTTGCGGAATTTGCGGACTTTGGGTAATTTCGCGTTCCGCGGAGAACACGAAATTGGCAAAAATTCCACGATCCGTGGCTTTGCAGAATTTTTTGCTTGTTTACGCTTTCAAATTCCGTGTTTGCGAGATATTTCTCCCCGAGCAGGCAAACAGCATTCGCGAACAGGAAATAAGCATCGAAAATGGGCGGAACAAGCAATTCCGCGTGTTTGCGGAACTCTGCGTGTGCTCGCAGAGATTTTTTACCATTTCGCGGAGCTTTGCGTAGCGCGACTACGCAAATTCCACCCACCCCTAATAGTTACTCTACATCTCAGCCGATGCAGCCCTCTCGTCTCAGGACCTTTGCTCTCCCTCCAAGTTGCTGATCTACATATTTTATGTGACAAAATATGCGTGTTCGAAAACAGCAGCTGGGTTTCTATATTATGTCTAGGTGCTAATTTACGACCACAGAGAATAACAAGGAGCAATGTTGTTGTTTGTTTGGTCTTGCATGGGCTGTTCCTACCAAACCTCAGGAAAAGAACAAAATGCAAAATCATGTGCTGACTGTGTGAAAATACAATGTGGCACAAAAACAAGTGAGATATTTTTTAGCGTGTGTAAAGCAAAAGCAGACTACAATGAGCATAATTAGGCTAACATAGGGAAAATGACACAGGGTTATATAAGGAACATACGACAATTACAACAGTCTAGAACAGAATTAGAGAGAATGAAAAGAGAGGGAGGTTAGGCTTTTCCGTGTAATACACCTACAACCTGAAACACCAACAAATGCCTTACTATATCTCACTTTTTAAACTTCCACTTGGCCAATTCAACTCCATTCCTTTCAAGAACTCTTAACTTATGACTACTCTGACCCAATAAACCCTTTAACCAAGGTACCTGACCCCAATGAGATTGAAAGTCTTGTTACCATTTCTAAAGATCTAATTAATTTCAATAACCGTGCCATGAGGGATCATTTAGACCTACCTCCCGCCGCCACTCCATATGTGGTGGTATTGGTCAATGTACCCACATTAGCACCAGCTAAGCATGAAACTTGGAGGGAACTTAGGAATAGGTCTCTATATTGGCTGGGAAATCAAATTGGGTTAAACAACGAAATGTTTAATTGTTTTAAAATGGCAGACTGCTTGGAGACTGCATTGTCATGACTTTCAGTGATCCTAGACTTGTACATGATATTCTATCAAGATCTAGATATATGCCTACACATTATAATTCTATAAGCATTAATCGATTGGGGGCCTTTTATCCCCCACGGTCATTTACAGGCAGGATCCCTACACACCATCAGGGCAGAATACAACAAGCCACATGCACACCAAGGTGGAGTATACCTCTACAAAATCATTACGAGGCTCTATCAGGTATGGACGACCAAGATTGACAGGGGAAGAATAGAAGGGGGAGAAATCCCCTGAGATGATTAATCCGCTATTGACAGAACTAAATGGGTATCAGGCGCAGGAAAGTGTAGAAAGCCTTGAGATAAAAAATAAGGACAAAGTCAAATTAGATGCAGTTGCTAACAATGCCCGACAGAGGACATTTCTAGATAAAGAACCTAAAATACAAATGCACCAAGTAGATCCCGCAATGGAGACAGGACCAGTACTTACTAAGGGAATGAAAGATGGTACAACTATAGTGAACCACGAAAGGGTACTCCCAAAAGTGATAAAATCTAATAAGAATATTCTATGCTGGAATGTCACGGGGCTCGTAGATAATGTAGGCCACCCCCCATGGCTGGATATAGTAACCTAGTATAGTTTTCTTTGCCTTCAGGAAACGTGGTCCATTAAAACACTACACATTAATGGGTATCAAACGTTTAATACACCGAACATCGCTAGCCCACAAGGTACAAATAAAGGGGGGCTGTGTATATATGTTTCAACCTCGAGGGGGAATCACAGTAGCCAAATTTACGTCTACGGAGTATTATCAGATCCTACTAGTTACCTGGGTAGACGTAAAAAATATGGCGATAATACATTTTTACAATAACATTCCAACATCCTTACTGGAAAATGTTATAAATAATCTTATGAGCAACCTACTTAGACTGGAGGAACAGGTGCTTGGAGACATGGTTTTGCTATGGGTGGGCGACTTTAACTGTACCTTATGCCCCCGCAGTGCCGCTGGTATTTGCGGATTAGGGGACAACAAGGAGGACACCCCCACCCACTTCACTCACTCCAAACTAGGGGATTTGCTAAATAACCTGATTTTCCATTTTAAGTTGTCATACGCTAACGAACTATGTTCACCTATTATACCTTTCCAGCCTACTTTTAATGGGAGAGGGTGCAATTTGATTATCGAGTTTGCCCTCTTATCCATGAGGCATTCAGGGCTAGTATCATCTTGGGGAATACTCGATACCACGCTGAGTGATCATTACCCTATCACTATAGGTATAAAACTTAAGGAGGTTAAGCAAAAATTGATTGGAAATGTCTCTTATAATCCCCCGATCAGCTTGACTAGTAGAAATGGATATTCATTACATGGGATAAAGTGGATCCTGTGGTTTTTCTTCAAAACTTAGTGATAAATACTTATGATCACATGCTAATTCGTCTCTCACAAAAAGAGGAAACTCACACAGTTCTTGATTCCTTTATTAAAATCATAGTGGAATCAAAACAAAAAATGCTAACAAAGGAATACCGCCATAGTACAAACAAAACCCATAGCTGGTTCGATGAAAGTTGCACTAAGGCACCTACCATTTTGAACGCGCCCTACACGACTCCCCAAGATCAATTGAATTAGTTCAGCAAGCCAGAAAATCTTATCATACCGCCATAATTACCAGGAAAAAACAATTAAAGAGGGACGCATGGCTGGCATTACATGAAGCTTCCCAAAACAATGACAACATAGCCTTCTGGAAAGCGGTTAATGCTCCATTCCTACAAAGTAGGGAGATAGATGTAATTGACCTCGCAATTACAGGAGAAACTTGGGTGACACATTTTAAAGGCCTCTATGATAAGGCTAACACAGACGATTCCGGAAGAGCAACCAAAAATATAATTGGCACATTTGATGATAATAATCCATCTAGCGTGTTTCCCCTGGGGATTGTATTTGAGTGTGAGGAGGTTATAAGGGCAATCAAGGAAAGCGCCTCCGGAAAAGCACCCGGTCCGGACTGCGTCCCTATTGATGTCTATAAATCTGAGATCGATCTATGGGCACCCTTGTTAACCAATGTGCTAAATTGTTAAATAGGTCTGGATTTATTCCAACCTGGCCAGACGCTATTGTGATCCCGATCTTTAAAAAAGGGGATAGGAACGACCCCTCCTGCTACCGTCCAATATCGCTATTAGATGCACTGATGAAGTTGGCAGCTCGGATATTCTTAAACAGGATACAGGCGTGGGCGGAGGAGAGCGATGCTATCTCTAACCTACAATATGGGTTCCGGGAGGGTAAAGGTACAATAGAACAGGGCCTCAATCTAGCACTAGTAATAGTCAAATACACACAGGCTAAGAATGGAAACCTTTTTGTCACTTTTGTGGACTTAAGCTATGCTTTTGATTGTGTGGATCACGAGAAATTGTGGATGATACTTAGCGACATTGGCATAGACAGAGAAATTCTTTTGTTTCTCAAAGATTTGTATAGAGTGCTAGGGTAAGGTATGGTAGGATGGGAGAGTGTTGAGAGAAGTTTGACATAAAGAGAGGCGTGAAACGGGGTGCATTTTAGCACCCCTCCTTTTTACCCTGTATATTAATTCTATTGGCCAACATCTCAGCGAATTTCAGTATGACTACCCAATTGTAAGGGGCATCCCGGTACCAATCTTCCTGTATGCGGACAATGCCCCAATAATGTCACGGACCAGGGTTGGCCTCCAAAGGGCAGTAGCTAAATTCGCTGATTACATGAGTCGTAGAGGGCTAAAGGTTAATGTTTCCAAAACCTATTCCATGTCTTGTGGAACTGGAACAAAGAGGACTCAGTCCCCAATTTTTTTGGACAGGAACAAGATCGAGAACACCGACAGATTTTCCTATCTAGGAATTAACTTTGATAGAAAGGGTACTTGGCAGGCAGCTGTGACTGCAAGGAAACTAGCCTTCTCCAAGGCCATAGGAGCGTTGACAAACTTTGCTGAAAAATTTGGTGGAAGACCGGTTGGAGAACTTCTACAAATTTATAAATCGAAATGTGTCTCCACCGGTACCTATGGGGCAGGTATTTGGGGGATTGAACAAGCGGAACAGATTCAATTCCGCGAGAATCACTTTATCCGCTATTTATTAGCAGCCCCCAAATCCATAGCTACTTATATCTCTCTTAGTGAAGTGGGCCTACCATACATCTCTGATACTATTAAAACCTCCCCTTTATTATTGTGGCATAAAGTTTGGGTAACACCCGAGACAAGTCTAAATAGAGATGTCATCATAGACTGCCTTAAGCTAGATGGAGCGGCCAATATAAAATGGTTTAAATATGTAAAACAAATGTTAAATGATATTGGGCACCCGGAATATTACACAAATCATGTAACCAATGAAGCTGTGTCTAGAAACTCATTGAAAAAGATTGCTCTTAAGATTTTAGATAATAAGAGGTGGCTCCTGGAAAAGATCAAACGTACAGTCACAGACAACCAGATAATTACCATCAGTGAAGGGGTTCAACCTTATTTGCTATTAGAGCCAAGTTGTTACACCCGCATGCTCTTGACCCGTTTCCGCACTGACACCTTTTATAGACTGATAACTTTTCCAGAGCGTAATGATTGGTTAAGGGAAAGGGTAATTTGATATTTCATACCAATCACACATTCACTGTGTACTGTACTGTAAGTTTTACCTGATACAGAGGAAGAGATTTTTAAAACCCATATTAAAGGTCTGGGGGCTACGTAGCTGTAGAGTGGCATTTTTCAAGTTAAAACAACTAGAGAATGAACATTAAGGCAGTATCCTCTTTTTTTAAATCACTTATTAGATTTCGGAATACTTTATAAACGTACATGGCCATTGAATTTTTCTATATTAGAAAGTGACCTGAAAGTTTGTACATTGTGTATAAAGAAACTGTAAATATTCTAATTTGATTATTTATATACATATGTCCTATCCTTCTTATCCTCGATATCGGTTACACAAAATGAATCGTGTGGAGTGATTCCCATGATAACTTGAGGTCCAGTATGAATTGTATTATAGTACTGCCTTTTATATTACTTCTTTTAAATGTATAGATCTGTTTTAATATTTGTTTTTAAATGTAAGATTTTATGATTTTGCTATTTTAAAATCTAATAAAGCTTAATTAATTGAATTGAATATGTTTGTCTTTTTCCTCATCTTTTCAATCTATTCCATTGAATATTCCAAGGAAATTGTATCTGGCTTGCATGATTCTCCCTTCCCCTCTTAACCTTATCTTCAGAGGAAAATTTACCTGGAAGATGATGTTGTTTTTATGTCCACAAAAGTGTTTGCCTTCAACCATACCAGTGCTGTTTTAGGGTCTCTTTTATTATGTATCTCTCTTTGCATAGGCCCATAACATAGAAAAGATACAATTACTAATTTGACACCAGTCATCCCAACACACAGTGAAGCATGGTTTTGTAACACACCAAAAGTCTACTTTATTTGTCTTTTGTATATAGTTCTACAAGCTTACAAAATGGAACATTTATTTACCAGTACTTAACTGATTCTGGTACGTAAGGAGGCACATCTTCGTCGCTATGAGCTCAATAAGTGGGGACATTCTATTGTGATTTGCATTTCAGCCGCTATTACCAACTTGAAAATAGGAACAACATCACACATTTAAAAGTTACATGAGCATGCCTTTGTTGGTTGATTTCAAATCAATTCATAACTCTCTTGACCTATAGGCTTGTCACTCAGAAATTACCAAAAAGGGAAAGGTTTCAAAACAAATGGTAAAACACAGTCACAAAAGTGTGATTGAGAAAGGAGAAGGCTAAAAGGTCCTGGTCTATACTTTAGCAAAGCTTCTTCCTGCACCAAACAGCCACCAATCAATCAATCAATCAATCAATCAGGGGCTTGTAAAGCGTGGCTACTCACCCATGAGCATCTCAAGTCGCTGGGGGGTGGGGGTGATGCTGCTCCCTCCTGATGCAGGATCATTCGAAAAGCCAGGTCCTTCTTCAATTGGGTCGGCGACACGGATTGCCTGAGGTGGAGGGGCAGGGTGTTGCAGGTCTTGGTGATGAGGTAAGAGAATGATTTTCCGCTGGTTCTGGTCTTGTTGATCCTGGGGATGGAGGTTAGGTCGAGTTGGGTGGAACTGAGTTATCTGGTGGGTAAGTCGAATGCTAGGTGAAGGTCCAGATATGCTGGTCCTTTGTTGTGGAGAGCTTTGCAGGCATGTGTGAGAACCTTGAATGTGAATCTCTTGTTGACTGGGAGCCAGTGGAGTTGTCGGAGGTGTTGCATGATGTGGCTGTGGTGGGGGTGTCAAGGACCAGTCTGGCTTTGTGTTTTGCACATTCTGTGGTTTCTTGAGCTATTTCTGGGTGACGCTGGCATAGAGTGCGTTATTGCCATAGTCGAGTTTGCTGGTGATGAGTGCATGGGTAACCCGCTTTCTGGATTCTTTGGGGATCCATCTGAATATCTTTTGAAGTAGGTGGAGTGTGTGTAAGCAAACTGAAGCAACTGCGTTGATTTGGCGGTTCATTGTAAGCTTTGAGTCCAGTATGATGCTGAGGTTGCGACCATGGTCTGTCTGCATGGGAGGGGGTCCCAGAGCAGCTGGACACCAGGAGTCATCCCAGGTTGAAGCAGCCATCTCCTTACACAGTGCACAGTACACCTAATCGAAGATACAACCAGCACTTATCTTCATTGAGGCTAATATTGCATGTCCTAAAAGCAACTACAATTGTGATAATTGAGCATGAGTTCTTATGTACCTCTACCATTGCATTCTGCAGGGAAACGTATCCCATCACATACCTGCACTCCAGCTGATTTACTATACTACATAAACAAATGCAGAATTTACCTCTCCTCTTCTACACAGCATCTGATCACCAAGGGCACAGAGCAGCTCTTTGATCTCTAGGTTTGTGTGCCGTTCCCTCGCAGATGCAAACGTATTGCTCGTGGAGAAGCGTGGCTCAGTGGTTAGAGGCGGCAGACCCGGAAGCTGAGATCGGCCGTGGACCAGGGTTCGATTCCCCGCCTCGGTGGGTCTCGGGCTCAAAAAATTCCACGGACTCGACAATTCTCGCTCTGGTGCCTACTCGACTCACGGGGTCACACTCTGCGACTCTGGGCAATAGCTTGCTTAATCTCCACTACGGCCCCTCGCGGCGGGATGCCTGGCTTTCACCTTGGGGACACCCTCCCGGGGTATCTCACAGGGGAATACCAGGACGGGTTCCCTAAGCAAGCGCTTAGATACCGTGTCGGTGATTTGCGCTATATAAATACATGTACATTTACATTTACAACAACATCGGTGTTAGTACGCAATGCATTTACATCGCAAGTCATTACAACAACTTTCACTAGGGGCGCTCAGGTATTGGAAATAAATTCCAACACCTTCCCTACTGTTGCGCAAACAGGAGTAGAAATAGTAATTAATACTATTCCTAAGTCCAGCGCACCCCCTAGTGCAAGTCATTGTAATGACCTGCGATGTAAATGCATTGCATACTAACAACTCGGTCCCTGTAAAGACTGAGTTGTAATAGCATGCGATGTTATAGCATGAATGTAACATGCTATATTTTTGTTAAACTTTAGTTTCTAATGTTATTGTCTGGCTTGTGCTGCTCCTGCTGTTTTTTCCTGCTCCTGCCCTCCTGCTTCCCAGCTCCTGCCAGCCCCTCCCACATCCCAGGACTACTTATGCATGTCTGCCCCCATCCACACCTGGACTGAAGCCTCAAGCAACTTCCCACCGACCCAACCCACATCGCAGGACACAAAATGGAACCTATTTTCACATCTAGTAACAGAGTCAAGTACAACCACATCTCAAAGCTCACCTGGACCGACCACTACAGCGTCCACTTCACCATCTTAGGACCTACCGATACTGGTACCAACCCCAAAGCTCCAAGCACAGAAGACCAGTGGAGCAACACTCTCAACTACCACCTCGCAGACCCTACATCCAACCCAGAACAGGCTGCAAATAACTTTTCCTAGTGGATCATAGAATGTATGAACACAATCGCCCCCACTGAGACAGCCAAATTCAAAGGACCTGCCAGAAGACCCAACTAACTCACTGTGGAGCTGTAATCCACCAAACACAACTGTCAGCAACTAGGAAGGAAGTGGTGCACCAGCAAAGACACAGGAGACCATACCACCTTCAAGACAGCACTATACCAGTACCACTGCCCCCTGAAAGAAACAAAGAAGAATTCCCTAGGAGGCCGCATAGAAGCTAGCACAAACTGCAGCAAGGAGGTATTCGCTACCGTGAAGGAGTTCTCTAACCATGCAGCTGCAGAGAATTACATCACCCTCTCCCTAGAACTGTGTGACACCCTGATGGACTTTTTCCATGACAAGATCTCAGTCATCTAAAAAAACATCAAACCCCAAACACCAGCTGCTGATAGCATCAGCCTGCTCACACCCAGTAGCACCAAACCTGAACACCTGCTCACCCATTGGGACCCAAATCATGAACTCCATGCCCTCAAGAACAGCCATGGACTATTGCCCGCACCACATCTTTCACCTTGGTAGCAAGATAATTGGCGATGACTATGGAAAGTCCTTAAAACCTCCATCAGCCTCCTTCCAAGAGTTCTGTAAACATGCTGAAATGAGACCCCTCCTGAGGAAAACATTCTCCGACCCAAGAAAACCAAAGAACTACTGGTCAATCTCCCTGCTACCCTTTCCAGCAAAGTTTCTTGAGAAGGCAATCAATAATCAACTCACCAAACACTTTGAAAACAACAACCTTCTGGACCCCTCTCAATCCGGATTCTGAGCCAACCAAGGCACGAAACAGCCCTAATTGCAGCCAACAATGACAACAGAGCCCTCCTGAACTGTGGCAAAATGGCAGCCCTCATCCTCATAGACCTCTCAGCCACCTTTGACACTGCCTCTCATCACATCTTGTTCAACAGAATCCACTACATCAGAATCCAGGTAGAATTCCTCACATGGATCACCTCATACCACACCGGTAGAACCCAGAGAATCCATCTCCCACCCATTGATCTTGGAACCCAAGAACATCATCTGCGGGTCCCCACATTGGTCATCCCTCAGCCCCACACTCTTCAACATGAACATGACCCGCCTGGCCAGAACCATCAGATTGCACAGACTCAGCATCATCTGCTACGTCGACGACACCCAGCTCATCCTCCCTATGTCAGAAGAACCCTCTGCCACCAGAGCCAGCTTCTATAGGTGTATGATGGATGTCGGTGACTGGATAAAGGAAAACTGTCTCAAGCTCAACAAGGACAAGACAGAAGGTTTCATCTTTGGGAAGAACATCTTGCCATGGAAAGACGTATGGTGGCCTGCTGAACTTGGCCCATCCCCATCCGACAGACCACACCGCAAAATATGAAGAAAAAGGTGAATACATTCTCATTCCCCTGCTTCCACACCCTAAGCATACTCCCCAAGATCTTCAGGTGGCTCCCAGTCAACACCTGAAGGACCATCGCGCAGGCCCTCTTCACCAGCAAGCTGGGCTATGGGAACACATTCTACTTAGGAATTACCTTACACCTCCTGATGACACTACAGACAATACAAACCTCAGCAGCAAGACTCATACCTGACCTCCTCAGATGGACCCAAATCACATCCCACCTCAAGACGTTACCCTGGCTTCCGATCCAAAGTTCATGGTGTTGTTGACCCACACAAACAAGGCCCCGCACAACAAAGAACCAGTATACATCAACAATGGCATGACCTTCTACCAATCTACCAGACACCTACGCTCTGGCTCCCTTTTCCACGCAGACACCCCCTGAATCTGCTAAGGCAACAGCGGAGGATACTCCTACTCACACCAGGTGGCCAAAGCTTGGAATTACCTTCCCCTGCACCTCAGGACTGCCTTATCCCTTCGACAATTCAGGAAAGGACTCAATAATTGGCTGTTCAAATGAGCAAGATCACCATGAAGAAGTTACCAACTCTAGCACCATGACACCATCACAGGTGATTTACTGCGCTTTATAAATTCCTGATGGATCAATTGATTGAATCCTGAGCCTGAATTATCAATTTCTGTTAAACAATTCAAAAGACCAAATAATAGCTTTCCAATGCTGTTCTGTTCTTTTATTCGCCCTAATGTACTCTTTATTGTGAATTGTGCTTTAAAAGAAAGCATGTTCCTAATTCTGTGATTATTCTCATGTAATTATTTGGCTATATGGTTTGAGTGCCAAATAAAGCAACATAACAAGGCATTAGTCAAATGTGAAGCAAATTAACTGATAATTATTCTGAAGATAGTAAAAGGATTCCGATGGTTAATATATCGCTCGTGAAGGCACAGCACAAAAATCTGTACAGTAGTTTTCAATGTGGGTGCTGAAATAGAATTGTTCAATGTGGCATCGGGACTCATTGCTACAAAATTAACACATTTATGTTTTCATTATCAGAAAAGTATTTTAGGTAGGGCATGGGATACATGTTGGGTCATGTTACATAAAATCTCACAGGTGCAGGCAACTTTCAGACACTGTCAATGAGGCTGAAATATTGTCCCTGAATTTTTATTACCGGCACAGTAGACAAAAGGTCTAAACAAGGTAAAACTGAGCAGGTCTCGAATAAACCACATATTATCTGGCTGAATGCTCCAAAGATTAGCACCTGAACTTCCCAAAAATATATACATTTTGATAAAAAGCATAGCAAAGTAAAATAAAAGTGGTTTAAAAGGGGGCAGTTTGCTGAGATGTTCTTTGCTCGTGAGGGAGATTATTATAAGCATCTCCCTCCCATTAGATTCATCTTCTGTCAAGGCCCTCGTGAAGTTCGCTGAGAATTCAAGAGAAACTATTTCACATGCTCACTCTGATACAGTTACTTAAAATGGGTCAAATTTCTTTGAACTGAAGACCTCCTCGACCCAGATTACCTCGAGGGGACATGGTTTTAGGAGATATGTCAGTCAGTTCCACATTAACCAGAATACAGTAGAAATAGAGGGTCAGATGAAAAGTCACGAAATACTGGTCACAATATGCTACAAGTATTTTCGTGACCCGTAAATAATGTTATGAGCTTGCCTGTGTTCTGATAGGTTGCTTTGTAAATTTCCAAATCAAGGTGAGGCACGATTCAACCTAAATCATGAATCTGAATGAGATAGGTTGCAAATTGCATCTCGTTATAATTGAAGGTCATCACAGGGATCGTTGCATGCAAGGGTTAGCAGACCACCATGTCTGTGATCACTTTTAAATAAAGCAAATAAATAGAAAAATACAGCCCATTTTCCTTAAAGGAACCATGGAACTAGGGTGTCTGTATTAGTGCAAGGCTGCCTAAATGGCTCCAATGCAAAGGAAAGGACAGGGATGCATTGTATTGCCAGAAATTAAATGCATTCCTGCACTTTCATTACTGCGCAGGCTTGAGGCACCCCATTACTTCTTTTTGTTGTAAATGAGCCCCAAAATGTTACTAGATAGTATACCGACTCGTAATTTGGAAGGGACCCCTATAACACACCCTTTCCAGATACTGAATCGGTATGAATTTATTATCTCACTTAAGGAGTTGGAAGAACTTTTCTGACTTCTAAAATGGAATTAGCTCACCTGAATTTTTTTTTTTACTGTTGCAAACACTGACATTAAGGGCCTGATTATGATGTCAGTCGGAAAGCTTCCGACCGTTGGACAGAGGCTTTCTGACCAACATTATAGGTTTAAAGTCTGATCGCCGTATTATGGTGGCGGCGGTTGGAGTTTACACCAGCTGGGGAATCCGATGCATTACTGACGGGCTCCAGGAGACGGTCAGTCAGTCGAAAAGCCCTCATAATCCCTTATGGATGGCATTTCCGCCATCGTGATTATGATGTCAGTATCCGACAGCCAATCCATGTCATCCTTTCCAACATTGAATGGATGTCGGAAACTGAATTTGTGGGGCTTTTAGCAGGGCCCCCTTGGCCCTCCACATTTAGCCCTGGGGGCACCTATTGTGCCCCCTAAGCATCCCTGCACGTGTGACAGACAACTCATGGTGCTGTCATTTTTCAATGGGAGCTTGTGCTGCGGGTGGCTTAGCCCGTCAAACAAGCTCCCATTGAAAAATTGAAGTTTGCGGTCACATCCTAATTGCATCGTCTTAACAGCCAACCTATGATCGAGTGGTTCCATCCACAAAACGGTGTTGGTCGAAGGCAACTCTGATCGACTTCGTAATGAGGGCCTAAGTGTTTTTGACAAAAAAACTGCTTAGTACGTCTGGTCATTAGTTCCTTCCTTGAGGGCAGATACTTTGAGGGAGTAACTATAATTCAATACAGACAAATCAGTTCGCATGAGATGTAGATGGTCACCTAATGAACTGCTCTTTATCTGGATCATGAGGATTTGCTTAGCACATTTTTTCTAATGCATCTCGGTGCATTTTTTCGAAATGCAGAAAAAAGACAAATTATCCTTTTTTATGTGTGTGATTGGAATGGGTGGGCTGTTTACTGCATCTGTTAAACCCCAACCACAGAGTGCATTATTTGTCTGGTAATTTTCCACTGGTGGAACCTGACAAAATTCAACAGGAATTATAGTTGAAATTTCTAACCCTGAACAGGGATCATAGTGTTTCAGCCCACCCATATTCAAGGCCAAATCCTGAAAGCAATTCTTAAACTTGTGATGCCCGAATGATGTCCTCATTTGCAATCACTTCAAAATAGATACACAAAACAACTACTGAGGTCTTTTAGTATTCCAGAGTAACAAGGCGCACACCTGGGTGACCGCTAGTTCATAGAAAACAAAAGTAAAAAGTGTAGGCAATGGGGCGAGCGGTAATTCCTCACAACCACTCAAAAAGACCAGAACACTGGTCTGCAATGAATATAAGCAACTGTGCCCCTGCACTGAACACACAATGTAGAACTAAATTTCAAAGTACAAGCTGAGTTGCTTGAATGCAATGGTGTGACTTAGTACAACAATCTAAACAAATAGTAGACATTCGAGACTTAAGTGAACAAGAACAAAGTGGAAAGCGTAAGTAGATAGATAGACTGTTCTTTGAGTATCCATTTTCTGTTTAATGTTCCATTTCATAAGCCAACACGTGTTTCATCGCAGGGAACAACTGCGAATCTTCAGGGCTAGACAAAAATACAAATTGGATCTTTACTAAACATGTTTTGTTTTCGAGTCAGTCAAAAAACGGGTGACTCATAGTGTGCACCGCAGTGACACGTGGCATGCCAAACAAAGGTGACTTGGTGTCTGTGTGATGAATAATCATGAGTATGGTGACATATGTGACAAGGTGGTGTGTATGGAGAAACGCAACACACAAATATATGCCAATTATACGAACTGTTGTTAGCAAATTAGGAGCACTGGCCGGTTTAAGAGGTGAAGTGGTGAAGTGGAAAATGTGTCTAGTAGAGAGGACGATATCCCAAGTGACGTACGTGTTATATGGAACGACAAGGGATTGAGGTAACACGACATGGTAATGTTAATTAGCCTAGAGGCGTCTGACTGTGCGTCTAATTCCATGAGAGGCGAACAGTATTGAAAATTCTAGGGCATTCGTCCATTAGGTAAGCGCTCTGCGTCCCTCAGTATTTGCAGCCTCATGTCGAATGGTTTACTTACCTTTTAAAGACTTACTGGAGGCCTTGAAGTAGATGTGACTTACCACCTCATACATGTCCTGTCTCAAGAACTGGTAGGAAGCCTCTCCATTAATGTGTTCATGTTTTTTAAGGAAAGAAAGCAAATTACACAGTCTGCCACATATGTTTTAATTGAAGAGATCTATGACTGAATTTTATCCATCGAGGCGTGGAAACTAATAGTAATAGCTGATATTATGTTGAGACTCGACTATGCTAATGCTGTTATGCGGGTTTGACGAACACCACCCGGTATAAATTGCAAGTCATTCAAAATGAGACCCCAAGGTTGATATTCTTGCTTCCTAGACATACCCATGACATACTCCTGTTAATTACCACTAACTTCACTGACTTCCTATTTAAGGTGTGTTGCATGGTGTTGAAAAGTATGAATAGGACAGCCACGAAATTAACGGCCGATTTGGTTCATTCACACTAAATTTAGCAAGTGCAGCTAGTCTATGAGTGGGGTAAAAGTGCAGTCAATTTTGTTAGACTGGTAGTTTTTGAGATATGTGAGATCGCAGGTGGTGGCTTTGGGCTGCTTCTCTTAGGGATATGAGAGTATTGTCTGTAGTTTTGTGACTGCTGGTGTGAGAGGTATGAGAATGCTGTTCGCAAGAAGATGCTGCTAGTCTGAGGGGTTTGTGAGAGAGTCTGTGACTACTAGTGTGTGAAAGATTACAAAGTGTTACCTGTAAAGTGAGACTGATAGTCTGTGAAGTAATGAGTTCTGATGGTAGTGTGAGAATTCTGTCAGTAGTGTGTGACTGCTAGTCTGTGAAGGGAGTGAGAGTGCTTCTAATAGTGCGTGAAGCTTTTGTGTGCAGGGTTTTACAGTACTCCCAATAGCATTAGGCCGCTACTCCGTGAGGGGTGTGAGATTGTTAACAATATTGTGCGACTGCTAGTCTGTGTGAGTACTTTTGATAATACACAACTGCTAGCCTATTAGTTTGATCGAGTGAGAGATTGGTGCTGGTTTGTGTATGACTGTTGTTTTTTTATGTATTAATATTTGCATTTATATATAGGTCAAACAATACCCATAGGTACCAGAGTGCTTTACAGTGGACATAGAGTTCATAAATAACCAAATATTAAAAAATGTAGTTGCAGAAACTCCAGAATTACAAAATGGTAAATCATTATAGTAAATGGAAACAAGCTAAACAGTAGGTAGATACAGCAGTGAAGCATTTGTAAGCACCTGAGAGTATAGGTCTGTGCCAGGAGGTGAGGGGACATTTTCTCAATGGAGAGGAATAGCAGCACAGACTTAGCTCAAGTATCATCTAAGAAGGAGGGTTTTCAGTTCTGTTTCGAAGGTGAATGAACAGGTTCTCAGTGTATGGGAACTGGCTGCAACTTAGCTAAAGTATTGTTGAAGGAAGAGGGCTCTCAGTACCGTTTTAAAGGCCACCAGTGATGTTGTAATATGAAAATTTAGAGGAAGCTAGTTCCAAATTCTGGTTTGACTACTCGAGAAAGATTGTGCCAGGTGGTGTTCCTTTTAAACAGCAATGTTTTAGAAGCAATGCTTTGTCGTTTTGCAATGTTATAAAGCCTCCTGATAGCTTGAGATTGTCCACCAGGTAATAGGAAGTGGATGTGTGAAGGGCCTTATGGGTGATTCAAACAGTCTTGTACGCAGCCCTGGTTTCAATGGGCAACCAATGGGGAGAGACCAGCAAAGGTGTGATAGAGCCCCCTCCAGCAGAGGCCAACAGCAGGCTTTGAGGCCTGAGGAGCTTGTTTTGTCTCTG
This sequence comes from Lissotriton helveticus, assembly GCF_964261635.1. NCBI lineage: Eukaryota > Metazoa > Chordata > Amphibia > Caudata > Salamandridae > Lissotriton > Lissotriton helveticus. Next base: position 1,477,303,597 of record NC_136069.1, read on the forward strand.
TAACTCACATAGGCGGCCAGCCAAATAGCCATTGGAATCATTTCTGGTGGTCCTGGTTTCAATTAGAAGGTTCAGTTTATCTCCAAGGAGCAAGGCAGTATTAACCAGCAGGGTAGTCCTCTGGGCAGGGCAGCCATTCTGGAGTCTATCACAGGTCCAAGAGTGCACTGAAAAGTTGATGTGAGGGTCCAATATTTATACCTGCTTTCAGCCGATATGCGGGGGTACAACCCTTTCTACCCCCAGTTTATGTTTTAATAAATAAAGAAATTGAATTTGAAGGTTGCTGCGAGTGTGACACATTCTTCCTCATTGGGTAATGGAGGAACGTTGCTGATTTAATTGGCGGTGTAGCCGACACCACTAGTGGTGCAACACCTCACTAACAAGTTGTGACTGGGCCGCTGAGGAAACTGTAGGTGGCTGGCACAACCTCAGACTGGCTGCGCAGAGCGACCGTTCTGCCCTGGACACAGGGAGATTTTTGGGACTGCAATCTGACATTAAAAAGGAGATATGAGCAGGGTTATCCCAATTGGATTTTATAATGAGTAACACTAAAGTACTCAGAGCGACGTAATGAATAGATTATGCACATTACTTTTTTGGAAGAGCCAAATGATATGTGTTACAAACTGCCATGACCAGTGAAAGGGCGAGATTTTGATCGATATCTTATCTCTATTGATCCAAACCTCGATCTGGTCGACTGAACCTTTATTGCCTGTCTTGGAAGGAAACAGTACACCTATCTGCAAATTAGTTCACCCAAGAAAGGACTCTACTCTCAAAGATCACGGACAACTTCTAGGTTTCAAAAGTTTATTGTAAAGACATAATGAGCTGCAAATACAAGCATCTCAGAATGAGATTCACGAGATACACAGGTCCAATTACATACATGTGCTCTCGAAAAGCCCTCAGACGAGCAACAGAAATCACTAACACAAGTTCTAAAAATAGCAAAGCTATCAGCATAGACGCATATCTCTCCTTCATTTAGATTGGAGGAAAACAAACACAGGTTAGGCGTCCCTACCCTGTTCTAGATGGTATCCCTACTTAACCAAATCCCAACCTAACAAAGGTGTCAGCAATGAATGACCCCCAAGGGAAGTCACCCACTCTAAGTCTCTTGGTGAAAACCTAAAGTTCTCCAGTCATGACCCCTCACTGCCTACCCATCCGCTCTCTAAAGGGTCCTCAGGTCTCTGCTCTAACTCCACCCAGGGGTGCTGTCCCTAATACAAAACAGTCAACAACATTGAGACGCCCCTTGCGAAACGCCTCTCACGTGGTGCAACTTCAGGCTTTTTCCATGATGCTTTGTATTGGGCCTCAGACGTTAGAGTTGACCTTGCTTCTCAGTCTCTTCTCCGGCCCGCTGATACCCCTTAAACATTCCAGAACCCTCCTCCATGTCTGGGCCGTCTACTGAACAGACCTCTATTCATTCACTTATAATTGGATCCCCCCTTTCCTGTTGCAGACAGATATCTGCCGCCAAGAACCCAACTCTCATAGACTTCTAAAAAGGCTTGCAACATTTCTCAGCCCAGACATGTACGTGTAAATCACTGCTAAAACATTTCAGGCCTACAATATTTCACATTATGATTATAGCATTCAATTTCTTCATTTAATTAAAGCATGTTAAAACTCTTATTCTATTATTTAGAAAACATTACTCTAAATCACGGTCCATTAATGCAATGACCAAAAACGTTAAACAATCTGTGTCGTGAAAAGAAACACCTTCCCTTTTAGCTCCAGCTCTGGCCCTGAGGCCTACCACGTTCTGCGTTTTACCACAGACCATCTTATATGTTAACAGCTACACGACATAGATTCAAAATAATCACGTCTAATAAAATCATATAATGTCACACATTTCTGTATTAGTTCCACTTCTACTTAAATCTCTATATTAGCTATACATTTAGAATATAATTTCAGATACTATTAGCACTCATGGCATTTCTCATCATGACTTGTGCTTACTATAGGTAAGTGTGATGTACTCATACATTTATATCAGTTTGCGCTCTCTCAGTTCCCCCCTTTGATGACCTCTCGGGGTCATCACTAACATTTAAACTGCAGTTATTGCTGGCATTCTCTGCGCTTCCAGAGCTCTCAGGCTCCTGTACTGATTATCTTGTATGGCAGCCAATCTCTGCAACTGTTCTCTTTGGGCCCTTTCTGACCTTCTTGCTCTGTACCATTTGAATACCCTCACCAATCCCCACAATACTATCCCACAGATCAATATTATGATGATAGGCTTTAGGATATACCAAATAAAGCTTTTGCCTAAGGTGGAAAACCACCCTCCAACTGTACTCATTCCGTGGCCCACCTTTTCCCAGACATTTTCTCTACTCAAGTCTTCGATCTCTTTGTGTATATTAGTTATGTTCTTAATAACTTTCTCAAGGGGTTTTGAAAGGTCTGGAATGTAAGTGCAACATTCCTGAACCTTCAAAGCCTTACAGACTCCGCCCTCTTTTGCCAATAAGACATCTAATGCAAGCCGATTTTGAAGAACCATAGCCCTTATCGATTGCATCTCTCCTTCTACCAGCATTAAGGACTGAGCAGTGCTGGCAGACAACCTGTCGACAACTGTTGCCAGTCGTCTAATTTTAACATCATTAAGGATTATTCCCAAAAGAGGGAACATAGCTCCAAAGACATCTCCAACCATTTCTGCATCGCCTAAATCTCTCCTTCCCCTCGATGATGTCTGGCCCTCAATGATCAATAAGTCTTGTGCATGATATATTTTGGGGAAGACAATTGCCAAGTAACATGATCCATACCAGTTGTCAGGTAGTCTCACGTAAGCATTTCTTCCACATACAAAATACACATTTGGAATCACTTGCATTCCCTTCAGGAAATCCTTAGTGTAGTACTCTAAATTAAAAGCATGTTCACAGTCAACTTCACCCACGTATACATTTTCATAATACGTTTTGGCTCGGTGAAGACATAACTTTCCTTTCTGCGCTTTATCTAAAGCTATTGGACCACTACTACCCTTTCTCTTATGTGACTTCTCTTCCTCGGTCCAATCTAATTTCCCTTGTCCTGATTTTTTCAAAATCTTTTGTCTCCTGTAACGATCATCCACCTGCCCTATGAACTTTTTCTCGACTTCTGACACCTTGCATGTCATTATTTCTACGGGCATGTGAAGTATCTAAGGTAATCCAAGGAATGAAGAACTTGGCCAATCTGTCTTCACTCTTCCAGTAATCCCATTTATTCATCTGCTTATAATTCGGGACTTCTGGCAACACAGAATCATAATTGGAGAAATAGTATTCAAAACTATCTCTCTCATAAAATATACTAAGCAATAAGCTACATGTAATGCCATATGTCAGCGGGAGGTGATGATATCGAATTCCTTCATCTACAGACGCAGGCAACTGCATGCAGACGTAGCAATCCTTAACCTCCATGGCATCCACGTATTCATACAAAAGTTTAGCATAAGCATTTGACCTAAAGTCTCCTTGGGACTCGTCTACATGTAACCTGCGGGCTTCTGCAGCCAATAACGCTTTCTCTTGAGTGTTTTCCCTTTTCTCACCTGCAACAGTGGGTGTAAGTGTTACTACAGAATTCGCATCAGTTACCTTTACCTCTTCCTCATGTCCCTTTACATAAGAAATTGTTACCACTAAAGCTATTAATATTATCACTCCTACTATTAGTGTACCTATTATACATTTAGCTCTGCGGTTCGGGGTGCCGGCCTCCATTTCGTCAGACAATCTAGCTTTCCCTTTCTCTTTGCAAAAAAAGTTCTTTTCCTCTCGTTCCTTTACAGTCTCTTTCAATCCCTTTTTGTCTTTAGAATCCACACAGCTGGAGGCTGACAGCCTTTTTCGCAAAAAGTCCTTTCACAGTTCAAAAAGACAACCCTAGCCCTTCTCCATCCACTCAAGGGGTTCCCTAAAATTCTCTGCTTCCTGGGCGCTAGGTAATCTTCTTTCCTTCTGCTTGCTTTATTTACAAAGTCCTTTAACAATCGACTATTAGATTTGTGGTTGCAGCTTCAATAGCATAGTTCAATATTTCCATGCGAAGAGTATGCTCTTCATGTGCTGTTATCGTGGTACCAAAGTCGGGGAATTTCAATTCTGTAAGAAACATGTGTTTTAACTTGCTGAGGCGGGGAGGTCTGGGGAGCACGAATGTTAGTGACCCTTCTTGTTCGACACCGGGTACCAACAGTTGTATTTCCACGGTGATAATGGGCTCAGAACTGGACACCACCACCGCTCGGATCCTCCCTGTCTCCGGTTTCACAGACATTTGTCGCCAGATATGTCCACTCAGGTGTGGAGTATCTTCTGTTAGGCACACGCACTCTTCTTGACCTTCTTCGGTCTGGTGCTTCAGCGCCCTGAGCACCTTCTTCTGGGTCTGAGTCTTCTGATATCGGAGGAAGGGTTGCTTCTGGAGTTGACCTCAGGCTAGAACTTCTTCTTTGCGGCCAATTTGCTTCTCCACGTGCCCTTCTACTCCTTCTCCTTCTGGTCTGTTCTCGCTCTCTTTCAGACCTGTCAGGGTCAGACTCGTACTCCCAGCTGTCTTCTCCTTCTGTAGCGTCTTCTGTTTCGCTGTTGTACTGACCGTCCTCAGCTTGGTCAGACTCGTTCCCTGCTTCCACTGGCACCTCTACAGCTTGGCTAGCCCCCTCTATGGCTTCTTGGTCCTCAGCTGGACGTCCATCCGAGAGAGGAGCTGTTTCCAGAGGTGCTGGAACCCTTTTCGTATGCGACGCGTGTATCCAGTTGGGCAGGCCTCCCACCTTTACAGCTGTACTTGTGATCAGGATGACCTGGTAGGGCCCACGCCAACGAATATCCAAGCAGCTTCTTCTCACATGTTTCTTCACCAGGACCCAGTCCCCCGGATACAGGTCATGGCAAGGGCCCTGGCACGCTGGAACCTCTGCAGCCTGCACCTGAAGGGACACAGAACGCATGGCGTCAGACAGTCCCTTACAATAGTCCAGGATCATATCATCTGTGATATTTAACAGTGCAGTAGCTGGAATAGATGGCAGTCTCATTGCTCTCCCCATTAACACCTCATGTGGTGACAACCCTGTTCTTCTGTCTGGGGTACTACGAAGGCTCATGAGTACTAATGGCAGGGCGTCAGGCCAACTCAGGGTCGTTGAGGAGCAAACTTTCGCTATTCTGGACTTGATCGTGCCATTAATTTGTTCCACAATTCCTGAGGCTTCTGGTCGGTAACTGCAATGGAGTTTTTGGTCTATATTCAGTGCAACACAAATCATCTTCACAAGCTCGCTGTTAAAATGTGTTCCCCTATCTGATTCCAAAAAGGCCGGCACCCCGAACCGAGGGATAAGTTCTCTAAGCAGTAACTTAGCCACTGTGAGGGTGTCGCACCTACGTGTAGGGTATGCCTCAACCCATCTGGAGAACACACAAACAACCACCAAGACATAGCGGAGGCGGTTGCATCTTGGCATTTCAATGAAATCTATCTGCATTCTGTTGAATGGACCTCCAGACCTTCCTATGTGACTTAGCGCAACTGGTGTTCTTTTCCCTACATTCAGCTGCTGGCAGGTCACACAACGCTGGCACACTGCTTCTGCTGCTATTCTAAACTTAGGATTGTACCAAGTCTGTCTAAACACTCTCAGCATAGCATCTCTCCCTAAGTGTACGGGACCATGTATGAGTCTAGCCATTGGACTCACCATCTCGTTGGGCAACACTGCTCTGCCGTCTGCTGAGACCCAAAAATGAGTCTCACCCACTACACATCCTGCCTTTACCCATGTTTCCTTTTCTGAATCAGGAGCATTTTCTTGCATGGTTGACAATTCATCCCAAGTATCAACAGTTTCCAGTATCATGGCTAATTCAGTTCTCACATTTATTCCACCCACATCCACCTCTGTGAAAGAGTAACCTTGTTCTGCGCAATACCGCGCAACTTCATCAGCATATCTATTGCCTTTCGAAACAAAGTCCTCATTTTTGGTATGTGCGATGCACTTTACAACTGCGATACTTGCTGGACATTGCAATGCTTCTAACAACAAGCGCACAAACTCTCCATTGCGAATGGGAGAGCCTGAAGAAGTCATGAACCCTCTTTGAGACCATAACTGCCCGTAATCATGAACTACCCCAAACCCGTATTGGCTGTCGGTGTAGATGGTGACTCGAATTTGATTGCCTGCTAAGCAAGCACGTGTTAGGGCAATAATCTCGGCTACCTGAGCGGAGTGTACTCCTTCCAGGCACCCTGCTTCCACAACTCCTTCAATTGTACAAACAGCATAAGCTGCTCTCAACTGCCCAACTTCGTCTCTTACACATGAGCCATCGACAAAGAAAACTTCATCTGGGTCCGTCAGTGGCTCATCTACGATGTCGGGTCTGGGTTTGGTGCATAGTTCAGTCACATCGAGACAGTCATGGTCTGAATATTCATCATCATCATCAATATCATTTGGAAGTGGCATTAAGGTAGCAGGGTTCAAAACAGAGCATCTCTTGAGGGTCACGTTCTCTGCAGCAAGAATAACTTGCTCATAGCGCGTGAGCCTGCTATTGGTCAGATGCTGTGTTTTGGTCCTGGTCATCAACAGTTCAACAGAATGTGGCACGCACACCTCTAACGGGTGCCCCATAACAATATTTTCACATCTCTCAATGCTGACACCCGTTGCAGCAACGGATTTGAGACATCCGGGCAACGCTGCGGCTACTGGGTCTAAAGTAGCTGAAAAATAAGCAACTGGTCTACGGGCATTCCCATGGATTTGGACCAACACAGACAACGCACAACCTTCTCTCTCACAACAGTAAAGAAAGAATTGTTTATTGTAATCAGGCATTCCCAATGCCGGAGCACGACACAGGTCCTCTCTCAGCTGTAAGAATGCCATCAAACAGTCTTTGTCCCATGGTACCGGATCACTCACCTCTTTGTGCGTCAGTTTTTGCAAGGGCTTTGCTTTCAGTGAAAAGTTCACGATCCACTGTCGGCAATAACCCACCATCCCTAGGAACATCCTGACCTCTCTCTGTGTCTGAGGCGCGTTCATTTTCATGATCGCCTCTATCCTGTCTGGTGACACTTTTCGTTTGCCTTTCTCAATTCTGTGTCCCAAGTACTGTACTTCTGTCAGGCAGTACTGCAATTTTCCCGGGGACACCTTGTGCCCATTGGCAGCTAGGTGATTTAACAAAGCAATGGAATCTTCCCTGCAAGCTTCTTCTGTTTCTGACGCCACAAGGAGGTCGTCTATGTACTGGACCAGAACTGACTTCTGGGGCAGCACTAGACTTTCAAGATTTTTCTTCAGAAGCTGGTTAAAGATCGATGGACTCTCTGTATACCCCTGAGGGATACGACACCATGTTAGGACGCGATTTTCCAGCTTAAATGCGAAAAGAAAATGGCTATCTTCGTCCAAAGGGATCGAAAAGAAAGCCTGACAAAGATCTATCACAGTGAACCACTCAGCTTGGAATGGAATCTGAAACAGTATCACTGATGGATTCGGTACCACTGGACAACATGAAACGACTATGTTATTAATCTTTCGAAGGTCCTGCACTATCCGAAATTTCCCATTTGGTTTCTGCAGACCCATAATCGGGGAGTTACATGGACTACCCACGATTTCTTTCAGTATTCCCTGTTTAATCATGGACTCGATCACGGGTTTTATGCCTGCAATCGTTTCTGGAGTCAATTTATACTGGGGTGTTCTTGGGAACTCAGCATGCGGTTTCACTACAATTTTCACTGGGTCCACCCCTTTGACTAATCCAATCTCTTCCCCAGTGAAATCCCATACCTCTGATGCCACTGTCTCTCTCAAATCCCAGGGAAGCTCGTCTACTGTCAAAGTAGGGTACAGCTCCACACATATTCTTGAGTTTGCAACTTTGAAATCTGCATCATCATCATTAGTCAATACCTCCACTCCCTGGGGTGTACAATATATAGTACAATTCAATTTGCACAACAGGTCTCTTCCTAGCAGACACACAGGGCTTGAATCGCAAACCACAAATTGGTGCTCATCGCTGTACTTCCCTATTTTCACCTGTACCGGTTCTGTCAATTGGCTGGTTATTCTCCTGTTTGCGACCCCTACCACCTGTATGGTCTCTCCAGACATGGGCAGGTCTGGAACTGCAGCTGATCTGATCGTGGATCTAGTGGCTCCTGTGTCCACCAGAAATGTCGTAGGGCACCCTGCTACTTCTGCTTCAACATAGGGTCCCCTCTGATCTACCTCTAAGGCTGCCCCAAGGGTGCAGTCTTCTCTTTCCACTCTCTGTCCGGTTAATGGGTCCACATAATAGCATTCTTCACCTTCCACAAACAGGGGCATTTGTCTATAGGTCTTACCCATACTCCCTACTCGAGGAGGTTGCGGGAACTGGGCTCGGGGAGGAGCCCCCCCCCCTTTGAGCACCTTTCCTTGGTATGGCGTCGCCCCTCTCATAGGTGCGCTCTGGACCTCTTCCTCCTCTATCTCTTGCTCTCCTATCTCTACATTGTAAGGGCACTCGCGTTTCCAATGCCCCAACTCGTTGCACTGGTGACACCTAGTCGTTTTCTTCAAGGTAGCTATGTCTACTCTGGGTCTGAAGGTAGTACTCTCCTCATTACCCTTGTTCTGACTGTACTGCTTCTTACCTCCTGTACCTGTCCCTTGCTGCTGTTGTTGCGGTCCCCCCTTTCCTGCTGCCTGCAATTGTACCACCATCAGCTTCTCTTTTAGTTTCTTAGCCTTGGAGTCTACCTCATCACAGCAGTACCTGGCATATCTCAGTATTTCATCTAGGGGTCTACTTTGCCAACAAATCGAGTGTTGCTGAATCATTAAACTAATATCCGGTCTCAGTCCCAGGACGAACTTGGACACAAATTGCCCTATGTCCTTTGGATCCATTACATCCAAGCCGCTATACTGTTTAAACGCCTTCAGCAATCTCTCGTAATATTCATGGACTGTCTCTTTGGGTTCCTGTCTCGTTCTGTCTATTCTGACCCAATCTATGTCTTGCATTGGCACCTTTTCTTTCAGCCAAGTCATCACTCTCTCGAATTTTGCCATCACGATCTCGGACGGCCCATTAGTCCTAGCATCTCTCTCTGGCTCCGTTGTGGGCCACTCAGCGCTAACCTTGCATGCTGTCCACAGATCTCCTGGTACTACAATGTCAAACAGCGTGTTCAGATCTATCCATAGGACTTTTGAGATCTTTACAAACCTCTCGACTTGCTTGTACCACTCCACGGGGCTCTCTCGTAACTTGGGGAAAGATGTGGTAAAAGCAGCTAAATCTCCCCTACTCCAAGGGACATGTACATAGCTCCCATTGGCAACTTCACGCAAAGGGTAAGCTTCTATTCCCTGCTGTCCTGGTGTTATACCAATCATGCTTCTTCTGCCGGTCCCTTTCTTGGACCACCTCTCTTCCCATTTATCTAGTGCCCTCCATGTCCTTATTCCAGTAATCAATTCCCTTATGTGTGTTTTCAGCCCAATCGTTCTCCTCTCATCTAGATCTCGATCTGAGTAATGTAGCCTGTGGTTACCCTGTAATGCTTTGGTTCTTGACAAGTCCACCATATATTTGCCTGCTAGTTCGACTAACTTCTCATGGACTGCTCTCGCCTTTCGTGTGATGTCCTTTGCCATATACAGTATTTCATCCTGTTCATACATTTCCATTCTTTCTAAAGGCAGGGTACCATCTACCATGTCATCCAGATCTGACCTTAAGCTGGAGACATCAAGTCTCTTGGCTTTTATCTCAGCTCGCAATATGTCTTTTGAAGGGGGCTCCCTGGTCTCCCTACCATCCCAACTTCGAGCTCTGCGTTTGGGCTCAGGAGAATTAATGGGTGGCCTCCCTTGCTCCCATCTCTCCAGGTCCCATGCTCGGCCATCCAATCTTGGAAGGTGATGGAACACGGGCCTTTTATCCCTACTCTCTCTCTGCCCACTCTCGTCTTCTTCTCTCCTCTCACCGCACATCTCTCTGTTATTTTCCCTCTGGTCGCTACACTCCCTTTGCCTCGTATCGCTCAGTATCCGATACGATCCTTCCTGGTTCCCCATATTCCCTGGGCTGCGCTCATTTCTGTCATCACAGGGACTATGGTGCGACCTCTCACAACTCCCATTCTGTTCTCTGGTGCCAGGCACACAGTGTGGACACTTAAAGCTGTTCCTGTACTCTTGCGCTCTCCTCTCCCCTTCACTGAGTATTGGGCACGCCACCCCTCCACTCCCGGGGCCCCCGTTTTCCAGGTCTGTTCTACCTCCATTCCGGGCCCAATGGGTGACTCCCCTACTCCCTCTACAGTCCCACTCCGGGCTACTCTCCCCAGCCCCGCAGTGAGTCCGTGCTCTGCTGTCCTGACTTTCCCTTTCTGCTTCTGCAGCATTGATGCACTTTTGAGCCTTCACTGCCTCATCCCACTGCTTCATGTACTCATTTAGCTCTTGAAAGGATTTTCGTCCAGATCCCCTCAGATCCATTGGCCATCTAGGGCCCCCAGGATCTCCTCCTGGGTCCCCTGCTGTGTGCATCGGGGTGCTCCACTCTCTGGGTATCGGCATCTGACTTGGGGAATTAGTGGTATCGTTCCTCCTTGCCTGCTCTGCTCTTTCTCTGTCTTTCCGTTTCCGTTCTTCCCCTCTTGCTCTCTCTTGGTCATATATCGATATTATAGGACCTATGGTAACAGGTACCTGTAGTGCATCTGGTAATGGGTAGGATGTGGCGCTTTCCGTTTCCGGCGCTCTTTGTACCACAAACCTACCGACCACCTGTTGCACCTGACTAGGCTGGGACAGCTCTTTCTTTGGCTCAGGATCCCACTCTGAACTGGGAAGCGGTCTATGCTCTCCTGCATTGCCCCCCTTTTCTCCTTCAGTATTCTCGACCTCTCCCCCTGCTCTATTATACGGGGGTGGCCTGTCTGTCAGTAATCTGTTTATCAGGCTGTCCTCTGTTTCGCTCTCATCATCTTCTTCTATGGGGCTTTTATTTACTGGCGCCTCTAACACTGGGTACAGTTTATTTATTTCCAAATTGTGCACTCTCCATCTTTTAGCATCCGCATCCCACCTGGCATCCTGTACTGCCCTTACCGAGCGTTTCACCCTTTCTTGTCGTCTGTTCATATTCCTTTCATGCGCTGCCCTAAGCCATGCCTCAAGGGCTTCAAACTGGGTTGGTCTAGGCAAGGGTCTCTTTGAGGTCATGACTGATTTCAATCGATGTAACACCTCTAATCTGAACGTCCCGTACTTCGGGAACGTCAGTTCCTCGTTTCCTTCAGTAATCTTACTCCACTCTGATATCCAAAGGATCGTATGCAACCCAACATTTACTGCCATATAACGAGCTGGCGTACCCTCCGGCGGGGCTTCTTCCCCTTCATACGATCCTCGCCTCTCTTTCTTAAACAGCGCTTTCAACCATTTAAAACACTTCATAATTATGCGCACAAAATCCAGCCTCGCTACTCTGTTTACTTCCTGATGACAATCCACCAATCCTGTCGCGGCTTTGCTAGCTTGGCCTATCACAGCGCGGTCTTTCTCCTGTTGGCCAATCACGTCGCGACCCTGTATGACGTGTTCGCTAGCTGGCCTATCACAGCGCGGTCTTTCTCCTGTCAGCCAATCGCTGCGCGACACCACCTGACGTCTCTTTTCTCCGCTTCGCAGCAGCACCCCTCCTTTCTCAACTCGTCTCCCGGTTATGCATGCGTCCCATTCATACACTGAAAAATGACTACTTCCGACCAAGCGGTCACTTCTCTCGACTGTACGTCCACAGTCTATCTGTAATTGTCAACACAACTGACGAGATGTCTATCGTCTTTCTGATAGGTTACTTACACACACAGTAACTTCCGACCAGCGTCCGTTACTCACGCACTCACTCTTACGTTCCCCCTATCTCGGTCTTTTCGGGTGATCAATGGTACCTCATGACCCCCTTCACACTAGTTGACAATTACTCTGGGTGTCCGATACACCCGAACCACTTAAGCTCTCCTTGAACTTAAGATTTCCACCGGTTGCGCGCGCTCACAACCTGTTCTACAGTCACTCTACAGACATTCAACTCCGCCAAACATTACAACATAGATACAATACAAAAACACCGCAATCTAACACGCATAACCCTTTATACTCACTCTCTCTGATACTGCTGCTTTTTCTGTCTCACGTCATCCGGATCTTCATCTGCGGGCTGTTCTTCCGATCATCGATTTCTAGGGGCCTTGGGGTAAGCTAACCTGGCCTAGGTCACCGTCCTCAAGAAGGCAACCATCCTCTGCTACCAACTGAAAGGGCGAGATTTTGATCGATATCTTATCTCTATTGATCCAAACCTCGATCTGGTCGACTGAACCTTTATTGCCTGTCTTGGAAGGAAACAGTACACCTATCTGCAAATTAGTTCACCCAAGAAAGGACTCTACTCTCAAAGATCACGGACAACTTCTAGGTTTCAAAAGTTTATTGTAAAGACATAATGAGCTGCAAATACAAGCATCTCAGAATGAGATTCACGAGATACACAGGTCCAATTACATACATGTGCTCTCGAAAAGCCCTCAGACGAGCAACAGAAATCACTAACACAAGTTCTAAAAATAGCAAAGCTATCAGCATAGACGCATATCTCTCCTTCATTTAGATTGGAGGAAAACAAACACAGGTTAGGCGTCCCTACCCTGTTCTAGATGGTATCCCTACTTAACCAAATCCCAACCTAACAAAGGTGTCAGCAATGAATGACCCCCAAGGGAAGTCACCCACTCTAAGTCTCTTGGTGAAAACCTAAAGTTCTCCAGTCATGACCCCTCACTGCCTACCCATCCGCTCTCTAAAGGGTCCTCAGGTCTCTGCTCTAACTCCACCCAGGGGTGCTGTCCCTAATACAAAACAGTCAACAACATTGAGACGCCCCTTGCGAAACGCCTCTCACGTGGTGCAACTTCAGGCTTTTTCCATGATGCTTTGTATTGGGCCTCAGACGTTAGAGTTGACCTTGCTTCTCAGTCTCTTCTCCGGCCCGCTGATACCCCTTAAACATTCCAGAACCCTCCTCCATGTCTGGGCCGTCTACTGAACAGACCTCTATTCATTCACTTATAATTGGATCCCCCCTTTCCTGTTGCAGACAGATATCTGCCGCCAAGAACCCAACTCTCATAGACTTCTAAAAAGGCTTGCAACATTTCTCAGCCCAGACATGTACGTGTAAATCACTGCTAAAACATTTCAGGCCTACAATATTTCACATTATGATTATAGCATTCAATTTCTTCATTTAATTAAAGCATGTTAAAACTCTTATTCTATTATTTAGAAAACATTACTCTAAATCACGGTCCATTAATGCAATGACCAAAAACGTTAAACAATCTGTGTCGTGAAAAGAAACACCTTCCCTTTTAGCTCCAGCTCTGGCCCTGAGGCCTACCACGTTCTGCGTTTTACCACAGACCATCTTATATGTTAACAGCTACACGACATAGATTCAAAATAATCACGTCTAATAAAATCATATAATGTCACACATTTCTGTATTAGTTCCACTTCTACTTAAATCTCTATATTAGCTATACATTTAGAATATAATTTCAGATACTATTAGCACTCATGGCATTTCTCATCATGACTTGTGCTTACTATAGGTAAGTGTGATGTACTCATACATTTATATCAGTTTGCGCTCTCTCACCAGAATGCACTATAAGAGATCGTGTTGTGTTTCATGATTTTAATTGGTTGCCTCTTCGACGGATAAAAAAGATGTCAGTCACTTTGTTTGATTTACTTTGCCGATTGACCCCATGAGGAAGGTGAGCGCACTGAAACGCGTCAGAGGCACACCCTGCTCATGTTTGAATAGGAATTGAATTTGAAGGTTGATGCGAGTGCGTCACATTCTTCCTCCTTGCGTAATGGAGGAACGTTGCTGATTTATTTGGCGGTGTAGCCGACACCACATGTGATGCAACACCTCGCTAACAAGTATATATATATATATATATATGGCTGTAGTTTTGACTGCATTGGCCATAGTAGCAGATGGGAAGAAAGGCAATCACCCCCGCTGTGCCCTACTGGCTAAACGTATCTGACTGGAAGAGCGGTACATGACGGCATGAGAATCTCCGTTAATGAAAAGAAACATCAAGGACATCAAGTAGGTGTGTGTAAAATGTCTGATGCTAAAATGCAGAGAGTGTTTGCCAAGTTAAAGTGCCATTATATGAGCACCAATCCTGAAGAAAATGCCACTCCTTTGAATGAAGCGAAAGCGTTCATAATATGTAAGCCAAGTTCTATGTCAGCCTCAAGTGCAAAAACAAGGCCACCCCTACTTCAGATCATTGAAATGCATTTTGGCCCGGTCCATTGACCTCGCACTACGACATTAATTAAGAACAAGGTCATTCGTAAGGCATCAAAACACCTGTTACACAAGGGAACTTTTTTTATTTAAATAGGCACAGGGTGATTAAGTGATTGAGACGACATCAAGAATCAAACCTGGTTCCACAGTCCCTAAATTGGCCTCTCTGGCTATTATGCCATATCCTCTCCCAGCGCAGAAAGCCTCTGGACCACACATGCCCCTCTGCAGCAGCAGCTGTCCATGCCCCAAGGGCAATAGTAATGGCGCTTTGATTGTGAAAATACTGCACGAATGCTGGTGTGGAGCCTTTGGACCAATACGAGGTTGGGGGGGTGAAAATGAAAAGCTGCAATTTGAAACCAGTTTAACTCTGCTTAACAGAAATAGTAGAATATATTCCTATACAGAAAGGAGGTATGGAAGTGCATGGGGATTGGGGCAGGTTACCTAAGGTAGATATGTTTCTATAATTTTGAATAGGTTGCACGTTAACGGCCATCACCTAGGACAGGAGCACAGGATCATATAAAAAAAATTGAACACGTGTAATGAACATGCAATCCCCTTCCCGGTAACACCGCCAGCGTGGCAGATAACATCAATGACAAGCTCAGCAAGACTAATATAACTTTTTAGAAGATGCAGATGCAGAGTACAAAATTACACCAAAGTCAACCACCTCGCCTAACAAAAAAAGTACATCGTCTCCTTGGGAGTACAAAATAAATATGACCTTGTGTAATGCAACTGGTGTTCATTTAAAGCACTGCAATATCTACTTTGTGTTTCACCAATGTACATTAAAAAAAGTAAGGGTAAAAAAAAAGGGAGTGCTGAGAGGGAGGGTGTCAGGGGGAAAAACAGTAGGGATAAAAGGAGAAACATGAAAAAGAAGGAGGAATACAAAGCAGAGGGGGTAGGAGAGAACAATATGGGTGGGGGTTCACAGAAGCACATAGCAGTGCTTGGAGGGAAAGCAAGAAAACTGACTGCAATGAATAATAACGTGGGCTGCATGCAGGGCTTTAAGTGGGGAAAAAACTGGGGGTGCTCTAAAATGGGCGGGGCAAACCACTTAAAGGGGGCGTGGTCTATCCAAATAGGGGCGTGGTCTAAATCAAGATAACTAGCATTGTGTTAGTGCTGGGGCAGAATCACACAGACTAGTTCCTCTCTGCGTTTCACTTGTTGCTGAGTTACACTGCAGCCTTGACGCTCAGTGTGAAAGGTCAGAGCAGGGTTGTGCTGGAGCAGGCTGCTCGTGGTTGTCTCTCTCCTAATCATCCCCGATGTGAAGGCTGGCACCACGACGACGTTGCACCTGCGCTGCAAAAAGGGAAATCCTGAGAGAAAATGGCTCTCTTTAAAGCCTACAACGCGGCTCACCTGGCATGCTCACTACCTCCACTGCTCAGTAGGGAGCAAATTGAGCATGCGCACATCGATGTGCATGCTCTCACTGCAGTCGAGGGGAAAAAAAAAAGACTACCTTTGGAGGCCTGAAAATAGAGCCTGAAAGAGACCCATTGTGAAGCCCCCTGAAAATAACTGCTGGTGCTCAGACCCGGCCCACTTAAAGCCCTGCACTAAACATGCAACACAAACAGTGCTCTGCCAACCGAAGCTGAGAGTGAGCAGTTACATTAAGTACCTTCAAGAAGCAATAACGTGTTGCACAAAGTACATAAAACAAATGCACTTTTAAAACTGACTGCCCAAATGAAGTCTACAATACAAATGACATATGTCAAAATAATGTAGCACACATTGGCTTTTTGTTTGAGTGCTAGGATGCGGGGGGCTTTTTTGTGTGTCCTTGGCAGGGCAAGTTTCATTTACTATCCAGTGCTTCAAACGGGCATGTGCTCTCCGGTACAGAGTGCCCACCCTTTTGTAACTTGAAGGATAGAGAGAGAGTACCTGTACTTCTCAGCAGTGCTGCAATATTTTTAATGCTAGAGTACTGGCACTTCGCAGCAAACAGCCATTCTGTAGGTAGTAGGTACGTGAACTTTTCTATTTCCATGAAATTAAATGGAGTCCCCAAGCACAACAAAACTCCTGCCACCACTCAACTCCTGTCCCAATGGTCAGGTGCACGTCTATGCTTTTCCTCATTCGATGTCAATCCTTTTCAGAATGGGGGTGAGGCTGTTCAGCATTAGCTTACCCCATATCTGCACGTGCTGTAAATGAAAGAATCGCAGGTACAGGTGGAAGGGTGCTAAGTGACTAGATCCGAAATAATTGGGAAACTGTCCAAACATAGGCAGAAATACACTTGGTGAAAGGAACCACCCCAATTTACTTTTCATTTTCATTGCGGCCGGTACCTAAGTGCGAAGCAGTTGCAGCAGTTGGGGGCAGAGGGATCGGTGACTTTGGTTTTTCGGCTGATGGTATGAATGTGCCTGCACATGGGTTTTCGAGTGCCTGCCCAAATTATGCTCATCACTTTATATCAAATAATACGGCGAAGGAAGCACACACGTATGTATGAATAATATTTGAGGGTATGTTGTGCCTTTCTGATCCGAGACAAAAAAATCACAGTCATTAAATGAAAACGCTGTTCTATTTGGAAACACTGCCTTTGGGGTAGTTTTGTGATCAGTTATGGAGGTTGGAATGCAAGCTAAAAAAAAGATTCTTCACATGGACAACATTAATTCAAAGGGCTTTTAGAGGATCCTATGCCAGTTACCACGCAGTTGCCGACCGCTTGTCTTCCTGCATGTTGGCGTTGTGACCCCATGGCACTGCTGCTCCTGGCTTCTGCTGCCGAGTAGTGGGGGCGGGGGGAGGGGGTATCGTGAGTCCGGGGATAGCACCACACCTACTGTAGAAGTGAAAGTGCGGCCAGGGGCGTTGTTAAAAAGTGAGAAGTCAGTGCTTCTGAAGTTGTTTGTGAGCATGGGCACATCGATGTTCATGCACTCACTTCAGTCGAGGAAAAAAAAAGAAAACGGACTACCTTTGGAAGCCAGAAAACAGAGCCCGAAAGAGACCCGTTTCGAGGCCCCCTAAAAAGAACTGCCGGTGCTCAGACCCGGACAGACCCGGCCCACTTAAAGCCCTGGCTGCATGTAATCTCTTAAAAGCAGCACCTTTCAGAAGGAATTGGTCTGCCATTAACCACTCCAGTTTCCAGCACTGGTAGGAGTTAAAAAACAAGCGGGCGCCATGCAGAAGAAAAGAAAGGCGCATGGCCACCGTGCTGAAAATAAAAGCACGGCGGCTGTAAAAAATGCGCTGTGCTGATCGAATGCTCTTTCAGAATTAAAATAAAATAACATAAAAGCACAAAGCAGATGCAATCTACGCCAGGAGCACAAAGTTTGCTTGTGTTGCATTTAACCCGTTTGCCACGGCCGCGATTTCGCGGCAGTGCGGCACTTCTGCAAAACTGGCGGGGCCGCGTCGGCCGTTGGACATGCGCAGCACTATGAAGGTAGTGCTCGCGATGTCCAGCGGCCGAAGGCAGCACTTAAGGGGTTAAAAACAAGCAATCAGGTGGAACCCAGGAAGAGGCAGCAAGACCATGGACAGCGCAGTACTGTATGAGATCTTAAACAAGCGGGTACCATGCAGAAGTAACAAGAGGCACGTGACCACCATACTGAAGAGGAAGGACTGCGGCGGTAATACAAAATATGAAGAGCAACTCGGAAAACAAGCAGGAGTGTTAAAAAAATAAAAATACCGCTGGTAGGGAAACAAAAGTCAGCAGGCAGATCCAGTGCAAGCGGAGTTCAGAACATGACCAGGAAACAAACCAAAACAAGCAGGGTTTGGAACACGAGCAGTAAACTAGAAAACCAGTGGAACAATACCAGTAGATAGTCCCTGCTCCTAAGGAGGAAACAAATGAGCACAAAAAGGATAGACAAAGAAGAATGAGTACCCACTAGCAAGCAAACTTTTTTGAAGGACAGTCCAATTAACAAATAAAAAGCCAAAGGATGGGTTGTAAGCCCACAGAGTGAGTATAGCATGTCTCAAAGTGACAGTGTATCAGCTGCCTATGCCCGACTTAAAAATAAGTCTACCTAACAACAAAGCATTTTTGTTGTGCTGGGATTAACTATAAGGTCACCCTGGAAACATGTGACCCCTTCATTGACAGTTGACACTGCTCAAACATAGTCCAACATCTGTAGCACTTATTAAACAAATGAGAAGAGCTTGAAACAAAACTTAGTATGGTAATTGAAGAATAAGCTCCATACGAGCAGCAGAATATCTACAGTAAGGCAAGTTCAAGGCAGCTCGCTGTCTGCAGCACAGTGCACCTCACATGAGTGCTGATAAAAAGAACGATGGAGGCTGGAGCTTCAAAACTACTTTTGTAAAATATGTTTTGTTTTGAAAAACGTGCCCTGTCCGAGTGGCTGCAGGTGAAGCAGCTACAGTGATGAAAGCTCAGGTTATATGACTCTCCACCGAGAGTGTTACAGTGGGACGAGCCATGGAGCGCTATTCCCGAGCACAATAGTAAAATAACAATACATTTTTTGTTTGAAAAAACATAAGTAGTAGTCCCTTGCATCGAAGAGAAAAACTTTGTATGTGGATGTGCTCCTTGTGAAAGAGCAAAGGCCCACATGCATCAAAGCAAAAAACGGTCGCACACGGGCAGATTCTCAGAATCTGCCCCTTTGCGACCGGTATTTTTGCATTTGGGATGCATCATCCCAAATGCAAAAATCGCAATTTAAGTAATCTCTAAATTGCGATTGCTTAAGTTGCCATTGCATTTAAGGAATCGCAAATTGAGATTCCTTAAATGCAATGCATTAAAGTAAAAAAAAACTAGTGATTTCGGTAATAGGGGTCGCAAATTACCATGAAGTTGAACTTTATAGTAATTTGAAAAACTTTGAAAAATGCACTAAAGTGCATTTTTCGAAGTTCCATTTTACACACACACATGCCCTTGGGGCATGTGTGTGTGCAAAATGTACTCATATGCAGATTTCAGGGGTGCAACAGGGTGTCCTGACACCCTGGCGCCCTTGAAATTGCATTGCAATCAGCAATTCTCTAGTTGAGAATCGCAAATTGAGAATGTGTTCCCATTCATTTCTATGGGCCTTTAGGCCCATAGGAATGAATGGGGAAGTATTCCTTAATTGCGACTTGCAATTTACGAGTCGCAATTAAGGAATGTTAAGAAATCGCTATTTATTAAGCGATTTCTACATGCATAGGCTTTTGCGATTCCTTAATAAGACAGACTTAAGACAGAATTAAGACAGACTTAAGACAGACCTAAGACAGACTTAAGACAGACTTAAGACAGACTTAAGACAGACTTACGACAGACTTAAGACAGACTTAAGACAGACTTAAGACAGACTTAAGACAGACTTAAGACAGACTTAAGACAGACTTACGACAGACTTACGACAAACATAAGACAGACTTAAGACAAAATCCTAACTTTACTACTACTAAATGCCTTCTGCGAATACCAAAAGTAGTAAGTTTAGGATTTTGTCTTAAGTTAGTTCTATGAATCGGGCCCTATTACTTTCTTGCGCATTTAATGTGTTTCTACACACATACTTTCACACATGCTTATAAGATGATTTTGTCTATCCTACACCACGATTAGGTTCATGCTTGAACAAATTTAAGTCAGACTGAATGTTTTATGCACACACCGTTTCTTGCACGTTCACCCAACTTTTTTCTGCATGCTATTACAAATACCTATCACAGGATTTTACCTACTATTTGCCAATATTGGTACCCAGTGTATACACTGCAATTTCACATTGATGCTGCTATCTATTGCCAATATTGTGACTTTTGCCTATCCTACCTCATACCAACAGTAGGGATCCTGCTGGCCTGATGCTTATTAGTTTATGTTTACTTTGAAATGTTATCCAGGCTATGCATGCATATAGCACTGTGACCTCATGCTGACGCTATGATCTTTTTCCTATACTGTGTTTTTCTTTTATCTAGCCCACATCGTAGCAGCAGTAGTGGCCCTGCTTATCTGACACTTATTAGTCCATGTTTATTCTTATATCTTGTATAAACTACCCACATATACAATATATATATATATATATATATATGCCCTTGAATTGCTTACAGGTACCGTGACCACCTGTGCAGACACTGTGATTTCATGTTGCTGCTGCTATCGATTGCCCACACTGGGATTTTACCTAGCCTACCTCATACCAACAATAGTGTCCCTACCTGTCTGATGCTTACTAGGTCATGTTTACTCTGATACCTTATCCATGCTATGTTTGCACATTGTATTGGGACTTCATACTGATGCTGTTATTTACTGCCTACACTATGATCTTTACCTAAACTACCTCATTCCAGAAGTAGTGACCTTGCTAGTCTGATGTTTACTAGTCCATGTTTACTCTGATACCTTATTCATGCTACGCACATATATAGTACATAGACGCGCTTGAATTGTGTAGGCATCTCAGGCAAACTGGCCATAATCCCTGTCACAACCGCTAGCTCATAGACGCTGCGACCTCAAGAACTTGAGAAACTGAACAGGATCACCTTCTGCTCCTCGGAGTCCAGGGCCCCATTCTCCTCACAGGTAGTCTACCAAATTCTTCTTAAAAAGCTCCTCTCGACACACCTCCATCACTGGTGCCCTACTCTTCCAGAGAAGTGCCCCCCACTCCTCCACAGAAGAACCTACTGCTACAATTGGCAACAATCTCAGAAGATCCCCTCCCCCAAGAAGGGCCCTAGATCCCCAATGCTGAAGTAGCAGCACACTCCAATGTCACACGGCAACAATATCATGGAAAGGTATGGCCTCAGATATTGCTGCATTCAAATCGCTCCAAAAATGCTGCATAAAATTTCAGGATATAGCAAAGGGTTCACCCAAAAGTAGTCACTGGGACCTGGGTAGTAACAGTACTGAGAAAGGGGGGTCCCAGCAATCAACACTAAATTAAAACCGACGAATACCTTAATAGGAAGACTTGCTTCAGGTCATATTTTAGTGAAGTGTGGCGGCCCTCGTGTAGGAGTTGAATGTGATGGGCACTCAGTTCGTAGCAAAGTTGTCACAATGTCAGGATATTAGGATATAACGTCGGAGGCAGACAGAGTCTGTCCGTGCGCCGACTCGCGTTCGTCGTATCGGACGTGGAGATTTGACCGTCGAAGGCAGAATGAATCAGTCTGTGCGTCGGTTCGCGCTCGGCAATGGCCATTGACATCGTGACAACTTTGCTACGAACTGAGTGCCCATCACATTCAACTCCTACACGAGGGCCGCCTCACAACAGTGTAGGCCAATCAAGTGTTTTTTATTTATTTGGTATTCAACGGTTTTAATATAGTGTTGATTGCTGGGACCCCCCTTTCTCAGTACTGCATAAAATTTCAAGCACAAAAATTTCGAGGAACATCCAGAGAAACTAATAACAGATATCTATCACAGTCCAGCACATGAAGACCTTTAAAAACTGACTTCATCTTCTACACAAAGAAGCAAAAGAAATGGAGATAGAATTTCTTACAACACCTTCACGTAACGAGTACTACCAACATCCTGCATTGAAGTAAGCTCACTATATCCCCATCCCAGAATTTTGGCGGAGAACTACCTGTAACCATTTACAGAAATGGGAACATCCTAGTTCAGGTGTCTGAACAAAACCTTACCATGTTTGATAGCCACATCCCTGAACTATGACCTCCCATGGCATCCAGTCCCACTCCACCTCCCTCTCCCGGAGAACCAACCCCCTACCCTCTCCCAGAGAGCCAATACACATACCCACAACACTACAGGTGGATCCTATTATTCCCAATTCCACTCACACTGTCTCTACCTCCAACCCCCCTAGCCTCCACGACCAGACACTCTGATGTTACCATTATGGTCCTGCCACTAGAATTACTTTTTCCATCTTCATGGCACACCTCCACTGCCCAACCTGAACAATCTAGCGCACCTGTATCCTCTAAGTCCATCCACCTCAGTAGGCTGGATCTACCTTAGCCTCCACCTCAGACTCCAATGTGCATCAGCATGCTTGCCTCCCCACATCAGTCCCAGCCATCTCCAATTGATCCCCATAATAGCTGGTCCAGAACAGAAAACCAACACTATTATGGAAGAAAATGTTGTCACTCAGCATGGATGCAAAGATTAGCCACATACAACCCTATCTCAACACATCGATGGCAAACACCTATCCTGCTCCAAATACTCACCTTGACCCCCAACCCTTACCCCTAGCCAATCCATCCCATACATTCATAACTGCCTCAAACCTAGATGCACCATGATGGAAAGTCGCAGTGGGAAGCTGAAATGCTGAGCAACACCTATGACAGTGCCCCCAGCCAAGTCTGCCACCTCGAGATCCTGAACATCCTTGACAAGAATAGGACCCTGAACACCACTTGCACTCCCAGGCCGCCCACCCAGCTAAATAGCATTCAAGTCAGTCATCCTCCGCTGAGATCATTACCCACACTTTGCTGCATGCTCCTAAATTGTCAAACAGCAATCAAGCATTCCACTGAAATAGCTGAAACCATCTTACATTGTAAAATTGATATCTGCTTTCTAACTGAAACCTGGCTAATTGACCACTCACCCCCCTACATCAACCTCCTCATCCCACTAGGTTTCTAAAACATTTGCGAGCATGGATCGCTGGATGGTGGCGTAGCCGTATTACAAAACAAGCATTTGCAATGCAATCAGTCTCGCATTTGTGAAAGTTAGAACTATATGTGTCGTTCCCTACATAAACAAGAACAATAAATGTGTTTTTGAGAAGATCAGGTAGCTTTCTGTCCAGTGGGCAAGTACACGAGATGGCAGCATTCAATGCGTTAAATTGCTTCAATTAATGCAATGGGAATACACTTTTAGTTTGTCTTAACCCAATATATAAAATGGAAACCTGTAACTTCTGTAACTTCTTTCACGTTAAAGCGGATTATTAAGCATGCTGTGTACAAAATATTTATTGGTTCAATCCGGTTGAAGTTGAACTTGTGAATGTCCATGAGCAATATGTACTTAGATAGCCACGGTCAAGAGACCTCTACTGTTGTCGACAGACCAAGAAAGTGGAGTCCGACAGAAGGGAGCAAGACTGGGAAGTAATCACATTCTCTGTATCTCTGATGATTGAGTCTGAATGCCACCATAGCACAGCATTCAGTGCTGAATGGTAACTGCATTTTAGGAGAAATTATATCGGGGCAAAGCGGCAGTAGCAATACAAATCTAACACACGCAAGAGAGTGATGTACAATAGAATGTAATGCCATATAGTATGGTAACTCTTTGGCATACAATGAAAAAATGTAAATGTAACCTGACCCAAACATTTTAACTCCCGACCCTACCAATAATATTGTCCAACGTCTGCCACATGACAGCCTTTATTGTGCCTTGCATGTAGACCTGTGGAAGGGCCTGATTGCACTATCAGTTGCATTTCCCCTTCGCTGAATGGTGTCGTGAAGCCGCCTCACACTGCGTCCAGTTAAGCCGAGGAGAGCCCGCAATCGTGATAATTGGCCACACCTCCTTGCCCCAGTCTGCAATCCTCTGACACGGGAAACTGAGTGAAATCGAAAGCGTCTGGTGAATGATCCCCCTTATTTTCCACCTTGTGTGGCATGCTCAAAAAATGCACATAGCCTCCTCCATGGAACAGATTTGTTATCCCAGCCAGAAAGGAGAAAATGGGTTTTAGTGGGCAGCCCTTTGACAGAGCCATCACATGAGATGCAGGGGCAGTGGACTGCCAACCAAAAGGATCAGAAAGTCGAGCGGAAAGACAGCCAGTGCATGCTGTGCCAGTCTGGAGAGAGGCAGGGAACGATAGAAACAAATCCGGGAGTGGCGCACTTGTGTGCTATAAGGAATGCAGCTGCCATCAAAACCTGATCTAGGACAGATGGCACCCTGCACGGTCCCGAGACCCCTAGGCCATGGGAGTAAAAGTTTTGAGGAGAGGCGGAACAAGCACCCGTCTTTGGCCATTTGCGTGCTTTCACTATTGAAAGCCACACACAGAGGCCAATGGGATGTGGGGGAGGAGGCACACCCACACGGAGAAGGCTCTTGGAAGTCTAAAGTGATTCCAAGAGCCCTCTCCTAGAGAATCGCTTACGCGCTTCGCTCTAGTGGAGACCTGAAAACGAGCTTTGTCTAACACCATTTGACACTACCAAATACTCTACCTTTGAAAGTTAGGAGTCCAGCTCTGTTCCAATGGCCAAAACCTCATCACACTTCATGTCATCTATCACCCTCCAATTAACAACCCACACTTCCTTGTTGATCTATCAGACCTAATATTGCAAAACTCCCTAAAAGGCAGCAAAGACATTATACAAGGAGACCTAAACCTGCACCTGAATAATGATAAAGACCCTACACTACAAGCCTTATCCACCATCCTGGAAGCAAAAAATCGTACACAATGATGCCACAAACAAACTTGCAATAAGAGCTCGACCCTTGACACCATCATCTTTAACCATATCAACATATCCCTCCATCTGACTGGACTGATCACCAACTAATTCTTTTCGATCTCAACAACATCAAACCAAAGGCTCCCCCCAATCTAGCCATCCCAAGCGCTGGGTGAGGAACACACATTGAATTCCACATGTTGAGTTAGAAACGTTTGCCAGTTCTCAAATCCTTCCTCCACCCGACCTCTCCTGCGCTGAAGATCTTACAGACCAGTACAACACAAAAATACCAGAACTCATCGAAGCAGTTGCCCTTCTAAACCTCACAAATTCAAGAAGCAAACCCTCCAGATCCTGGTTCAATAAAAACCTACTCAATGCATGGTAAAGGGTGGGTATTTTCGCCAATGGAGGTACCAGCATACTGGGTCTATCAACTCACCATGGGTAAGGGTAGTTACTTATCTGTCCTCTAACAGAAAGGACTGGGTATTTTGTCCCTCCCGACTCAAACACAGACGGTCATTAAGGCATGGCGGAAGGTGACTAAAATGACTGGGTGGAAGGCCAGACTAACAGAGCAAACACCCCTCTGGGAGGGAAATTTCTTAAGAGAGGTGGGTGCCTGAGGGGCTTCCATAGTAGGAGCAACATAGGCATAGATCTACTGGGAGATATTTGGGAAAAGGGGGAGATGCGTACATTCGACAGCCTATGCGCAGAGCTTCAAATGGGAATGAAGAAACACTTTAGATACCTACAACTGAGGCATGCACTCCATTGCCACCTGAAAGATGGAGATCAGTTACCAGAGTACTCACCACTTGAAGATCGCCTCCTACTTGACCCGATGATAGATAGGGCAATATCCCTTACATATAAAAAGTTTATAAACAATACCCCTGATTGCATGGGACCACTACGGGCAACCTGAGAACCAATGTGGGTATTCTTGAGGATGATGATTGGGGAGAGGCCCTGCAGAGCCCCAGAGAAATAGCTGTGAGAGCAAGACTCAGACTGATCTAACTCCGCATCCTGCATAAGTTGTACGCCGCCAGGACAGTGCAATATAGCATGGGCCACTGTGCGTTGGTGCAGTGTACTAGGGGCTGGGGTGAGGTCGGAACATTCTTCCACATACTGTGGGCCTGCCCCAAAATCCAAAGATTATGGAAAGGGGTAGCTCGGGCGATGACAACGGTGGTGCGGGAACGGGTCCCGGTAGAGGCGAGATGGCATATCCTTGGGGTGACGGGTGAGACAGTCTGGCCCAAGTGGGCCACAACGTGGCTGGCCTTGGCAGAAGTGGTAGCAAAATGGACTATCGCCCGCGCATGGGGGGCTGTTTAGTCTTAACGGTGGAGTCATGGGCAAATGACTTGTATTGGTGCCAGTGGGAGGTGCAGGCAGTGTATCAGAGCAGGGGATGCCCACGCAAATGGGAAAAGATATGGGGGGCCTGGGTGAACTACAGAAATGATTAGTCAACAACAAAACAAGGGGCTCCAGACCCTTGAGGGTCCATACAGACTGGATGTATCGAACGCCATGTTGGTTGAGAATGCGTGCTAACAAGAGGTTTAATCTATGGATATTGCTATATAAGTGTGTATGCCAAATCCCTTACTATGTATACTGCAGTATTTAAGCTGAAGCATATGTTGGTTGTTTAATAAAAAAAATTTAAAAAAAACTGAGTGGTAACAACTCAGATTGGCTGAAAGAAATTAGAGACAGCAGCCCTGGCTAACCAATCTCTTTATCCTTCAGGCTGAACACCTAAAATACAAAAAAGCCTCCTTTTACTGAGCACAACGTGACCAATCTAGAAACAGCCCCAACAACCTTTTCAATATCATCAAACAACAAACCTCTTCTTTCCTCAATACTCCATTGATGACTCATCTAAGCACAGCGAAGAATTCTCAACACTTTTCACAAAAAAATCTCTAACATCGAACTCTCCCATAAACCACCCACCCCTTTACCCTGCACCAGGGATGCCCCACTTCACGCAAAGGGTCTAAACAAAGCCTTCCCTCCGAATCACACCTGTATCCCTCCCTCAGCAGCACAGTTCACCAATCTCAAACCCTTGGAATTGAAAAATGATGCAACCTGGACTGAATTCAACCTTATCCATAAAGAAGAAATTCTCATGTTACTCAGTAACATAAAGCCAACATCACACATCTCAGACCCCTCCCTGTGGTGCTTGCTAAAAAAACTCCGTCACATAAACTCTCCTACATGGACCTCAAATCTTTAAACCCTCCCTATCGAATGGCTCCATGCTGGCCTCCTTCAAACTTGGCCAAGTCACCCCCTCATCAAAAATCCAAATGCCAACCAGAGCAACCTTAATAACTATGTACCTATAACCAACCTCTCTCTCCTCACCAAAATATTTGAGAAATGTATGGCTGCACAACTCAACAAACACATGGAAAAATACAAACTGCAAGACACCTCCCAATCTGGGTTAAGGAAAGGCTGCAGTACAAAGAGTGTGATACTGAACATCATAGTCCTCCTAGATCTATCGGCTGCCTTTGACAGTCAACCATGTCATTCTCCTAAACACCCTCTCACAGCACGCAGGCATAAATGGAACGGTCCTTAAATGGTTTGTATCTTTCCTGAACCAGCACTCACTGCTAATCAAACTGAACAACTCAACCTCAAAAGAAATACCAGTCATACAAGGAGTCCCCCAAGAGTCAATGCTGTCTCCTGCCCTATTCAACTTCTATATAGAACCCCTTGCAATGAACCTGAAACAAGCCACAATTGCCCATCATTGCTTTGCAGATGACACTATATTCTACATGAAAATCTCATCAATCCTGTCTCCTGCCCTATTCAACTTCTATGTAGAACCCCTTGCAATGATCCTGAAACAAGCCAAATTTGCCTATCATTGCTTTGCAGATGACACTATATTCTACATGAAAATCTCATCAATCAAAGACATCCAGCACTTAAATAGCACCCTTGCCACTGTTAAGGCCTGGCTGACTAGCAACCATCTTCAGCTCAAACCCAACAAAACCGAACACCTTTTCATTAAACCCAAAGAAAAATCCTTTCCTGTAGATATCTGGCTCGAAAACCTCACTGCTGTAAACTGCAAACTATCCATTGCAAATTCTGTTAAATCACTGGAGATTACTCTTGACAGAAACCTGAGCATGAAAGAGCATATTAATGCCTCTGCTTAATGTGCCCTTTACCCGCTAAAACACCTTAAAAAAGTCAACCTTTTCATATCCAGGAAGACCTAAAGACTGTGGTGCAACCCTTTGTCCTCCCCAAGTTGAACTACAGTAGCGTAACGATCACTTGTGCCCCAAAAACACATCTGGAGCCCTTGAAAGCCACACTCCATGCAGTGGCTAGACTTCTGTCGGAGAGGAGTCACTTAGACCACATCAGTCACACTCTCAAGAAATTCAACTGACTACCGATTGAGGCAAGAGCTATACTCAAAACTGCTTGCGTACCCCACAAAGTGCTCTACATGAAAAAACAATCAGCCCCGCAAATACATTTACAAAAGCTGGTCAAAAGAGACCTCTCCAAAGCTCTAACAGTCTACTCTTGATTCCACCCAAATTTATGAAAGAGGATTCTAGCACCCGTTCCTTCTCCAGGAACGCCCCAGGAATATGTAACTCACTACCTTAAGATTACGTGACATTCAATCATTCCCTTACTTCAAGAAGAAACTGACATTTCTCTTCAACATATATATATATATATGTATGTATCTCATCTACCTCAAAAGTGTATCATCAACATACCCTCATGTCTCCTGTACACATCGTATGCATACTATGTATATATATTTACTCCAAATGTAACTCATGTATTGCTGCTATACAAATTCTGTGAAGCGCTCTGATACCATTGGATCGAGTTCACGCTATACAAAACTCAAAGATGAAACCAAGAAGGGATGTAAGAAGGGTGAGTTGAAAAACAGAAAACATTAACAAAGAAAGAATGCAGGGAGGAAAGAGAACATGCAGGTCTGTAATAAAGGGGCAGGAGGTGTCAGTGGTGGAAAACGTTAGGGCTCCAGCGCTTATTCTTTTACAAATGAAGCTCTGGACACTAAAGTCTGTTCACATTGTGAACTGAGAGTTGAATGGTTTTGTTTCACTGCTCCCATGCATTCTGGGAAACTGCTCACTAATTGACACTGGAAATGAACACACATCTTATTCGCAACTTCAAAAAAATAAATCAGGTGTTGGAGACTTTAAATTGTAAACAACCAAGAACCAGATTTTCAAAAAAGGCATACAATGCAGCACAGCCCCAAAGGAGGCTGTGTTGCCTTCTGTGACAGGTAGGGAGCAGGAGAGTGCCTTATCTACAGAGATATGGCTCTCCTCCCATTTCAGCTGCTGTGCACCAGGCGCACACCTTCACACCATAACGCTAGGGTGAGTCTAGCATAGGTTTTTTTTATAGAAAGGGTACCCTTACTGTGCAAAATACCATGCCTAGACAACTTTAAACACTTTTTTCACCTTGTGGTCCTTCACATTGCTTTGCATTACTTTCAGGATACGTTCCAGCATAAAACAAGTTTTACACTGGAAAGTAAATTAGCACTTTTGAGATGCTAACACAGTAAAAACGTTTGTAAATCTATCCCCAAATCTGGAGTTTTAATAGGCAAAATTTATTTTTTAAAGGCAAAATCACAAAATATGCTATTTTTACCCACAAGCGATATGTTCTAGCAGAACAATTCTGTAAGGAACAGGAAAGCCATATCCAAGAGACACTGGGCCCGATGTATGAAGTTTTTTTGCATTTCTTAATGAGCTGAATCACAATTTCAGCACTGTATGAATCACTATTAGGAAATTGCAAGTTTTGTATGTACCATTTTGCATTTCCAAAATAGCCATTCCTGTGAAATTGCTCTTTTGGAAATGCAAAATAAGAATTTCATACATCTGGCCCATAGTCTCCTTGAACCAAGTTTCTAACATAAATATATGTTTATATACTGCTGTTAGTATCAAACAGATATTATTTTGATACATAGTTAAAACATATATTTTGTTAGTCATGCGCAATTTTCTTACATATCATTCAAGTTTGGACAGTAAAAGAATAGGAGCAAAATAACAAACCAATGTTAAAGA
Source organism: Lissotriton helveticus (assembly GCF_964261635.1). Lineage (NCBI taxonomy): Eukaryota > Metazoa > Chordata > Amphibia > Caudata > Salamandridae > Lissotriton > Lissotriton helveticus. Next base: position 1,477,333,718 of record NC_136069.1, read on the forward strand.
TATATATTTTGCTAAATAACATCAGTATGCAGATTTGCAAAGACCAAAATAATAGGAACACCCTGAGGAATTAGAGGAAATTCCCACCAGCCAGTCTGCATTGTTCTTCAACTACTGATTCAATGTAGATACTCACAAATTGCTGATCTTATTATATTTTTACATGTGTAATATTTGTTATCAGATTTACACTCCACAATATAATCCTAGTCAATGATGCTCCGTAGCAGAATCCTTCAAATGTACTTCAGCAACTCTACCAAACACACTTCTGCTCAGCCAGACTCCTGCTCGCACCCTCCCCAACTCATGCTGAACCAGATCCGGCTGTTGTCCCTTCTGCTACTTTACTACTAAAGCCTGGAATGACCTGCACTGGACATCAGAGTCGCTTCCTCAGTTGTTAAATTCCTCCCAAGAAACTGAAGTCCTAGCTCTTCACCTAACCCCAGGCATGGCTCAACTCATACAGCTCCCGCTCTTCACCTAACCCCAGGCATGGCTCGGCTCACACAGCTCCGCTCTTCACCTAACCCCAGGCATGGCTCGGCTCATACAGCTCACGCTCTTCACCTAACCCCAGGCATGGCTCGGCCCATACAGCTCCCGCTCTTCACCTAACCCCATGCATGGCTCGGCCCATACAGCTCCCGCTCTTCACCTAACCCCAGGCATGGCTCGGCTCACACAGCTCCGCTCTTCACCTAACCCCAGGCATGGCTCGGCTCATACAGCTCACGCTCTTCACCTAACCCCAGGCATGGCTCGGCTCATAAAGCTCCCGCTCTTCACTTAACCCCAGACATGGCTCGGCCCATACAGCTCCTGCTCTTCACCTAACCCCATGCATGGCTCGGCCCATACAGCTCCCGCTCTTCACCTAACCCCAGGCATGGCTCAGCTCATACAGCTCCCGCTCTTCACCTAACCCCAGGCATGGCTCGGCTCATACAGCTCCCGCTCTTCACCTAACCCCAGGCATGGCTCGGCTCATACAGCTCCCCTCTCTTCACCTAATCCCAGGCATGGCTCGGCCCATGAAGCTCCCGCTCTTCACCTATCCCCATGCATGGCTCGGCCCATACAGCTCCCGCTCTTCACCTAACCCCATGCATGGCTCGGCCCATACAGCTCCCGCTCTTCACCTAACCCCATGAATGGCTCGGCCCATTCAGCTCCCGCTCTTCACCTAACCGCAGGCATGGCTCGGCTCATACAGCTCCCGCTCTTCACCTAGCCCCAGGCATGGCTCGGCTCATACAGCTCCCGCTCTTCACCTAACCCCAGGCATGGCTCGGCTCATACAGCTCCCGCTCTTCACCTAACCCCAGGCATGGCTCGGCCCAAGCAGCTCCCGCTTCTATGCCGGAAAAGATCTTTTGGCTGAGTCTTGAGCTATACAACTACAGATAACATACCATAACATAAATCACTGCAGAAAGGAAGAGATCTGACTTCTGTTCATTAATCAATGCTTGGTATCTTCAAAGCATGGTAAAACCGCAAGCCCTCATCTACAAGCAAAATCAGTCATGCTCATTCCAAAAGTGATTAATCACTTTACAATGCACACATTACAATATTATCTGAAGCCCCATACGAACACATGCAACCATTTACCACAGGTAATAAACCATGAATGATGTGATAATGAGGCGGGAAGTCTGATCCAGCAAGCTAGGCTTTGAAACTCAGCAGTAACCATACAAAAACAAGACACACAAGTCTTTCCATTAAAGAGAGTGTAGATGAAATGACCGTGATATTGATTTAACCCTTGGGCCTTGCACTTTTATCCAAAAAAGAACAATGAAGAAACAGCTGACACTCACTGCAATGGGGGCCTTTCAGGGCAATTACCTATAGCAATTTTCTTCACATTTGGATCAGAGCAGCAGCAGCTGATATTTTGCAGAGAGCTGGTAGACGCGTCTCCTGCATGTTTTGTGTGTTGCTTTGTTTCAGCTGCTCAGGAAGCAGAGTTTATGAGTTTTTTTCTGTCCTACAATATTTGGCGATAGTCGTGGGTCTGAATAAGCTAACTGAATGAGTGTTAACTGTAATGAAAAAAGAATGCCTGGTGACTTATATCTGAGCTGAACCTATTCCTTTATGTATTTTGTTTGTGTACAATGTTTTACATATTACTGTAAAGTCACATTGAAGTAAATGCAGTACTGAATTTTAATTTGCAGAGTGCACCCCCCTAATTTTGGCTTTCATTCCAAATTGGCTAGGTTAATCAGCTTGAAATATTGCCCCGTACTCAATCTGATAGTGCACATCATGATGATACCTAATGGAATGGCTACCAGTCCAGTCCATGTTTCAAATATCTTAATGAGGGGTAGCTCGTAGTTTTTCTCAGGTCATACCGCAGATTTTCTCTTTCTGACCTCTTCAACATTCAATACCTTGTAACTTTTGCATGGTGAAAAATCTCATGAGTGGGCGATTATAGTTTCAGCAGCGATCCTGGTATTTTCAGGCAACTCACAAGAAATTTGAAGAATATAGGGCCTATGGGCTCGTTTGTAGAATCATTGGGGCATATTATCAAGGGGGTTTAACTCCGCTTTTTTGGCTTTAAAAGCCAAGAAAGCGGAGATAAAATTACCTCCCTATTACCTAGCTGTCGCTAACACCAGTTAGCGACAGCTAGTAGGAGATAGCGACCATCTTGGGCCCCGCTTTGCATGTCAGTGATATTTATCACTAATGACATGCAAAGTGGGCGTGCCAAGATGTTAGCGACTGGAAACAGTCGCTAACATTGCTATCTCCTATTACCAACTTTTGGAGATATTCACGCTAAGCGCGAATATCTCCAAAAGCTAACACCTGCCCCAGAGCAGTTCTTAGTCATGTTATCCAATGGTAGGTGGATAACATGGCTAAGAGCATTAGCTCGGTAATGCATGAATATCGCTGACTTTTCAGCGATATTCATGCATTTCGGCCGATTTTATCGCTTATCAGATAAACCTTGATAATATCAAGGCTCCTAAGCGATAAAAATCGCCGCAGCTCGGCGATAAAAATATCGCAGCTAAACCAACATAGCGATAATTATCGCTAGTGGTTGGTAATATGCCCCATTTTTCCTGCATTGTTTTCCATTTTTTTCACAGTTTTACTATCAGCGCTTTGCTGCATTAACAGCAGAGGGTTTGCTGTTGTTCTATGGAACACCAATGATATGGTAACTACGTCATGCCAGCAAGTTCGCTGAAAATGTTATTTTCCATGCACATGAAACAATAGTGGGGGTTAGGGTTAAGGAAAATGTGTATAATCATGCAAAAGCACATTACTTTCGCACTTCTCCCCCACCCCCAATCGTGAGGTCATATTCTAAAGAATCAAATGTTTTCATGATTTCAAGCCTTTTTGATATGGCTTGGTTAGCTTTATTGAGGACTATGGTAAGGTCTTTCCAGATATTTGGCAATGTTATTGTTTATGTACCTTCGATCGTCCCGAGTGTTGTTGTGTCAGTATTGGAATAGATAAGGTGTCTCAACTATTTTTGTAGTTCTCGGATCACTGTTTTGCAGCTTTTAATATGTCTCTCGTTGGCTACAAAGTTAGGGGCTTATTATCAAGAACCGCGTTAAAATTATCGCCGATTTAGCGGCAGGAAACTGCCGCTAAAGCGGCGATAATGGGCTTGCTAATATGACCTTGAGAATTCCAATAGAAGCCCATGTTCACACCAGAACAGGGGCTTCTATGGGAATTCACAAGGGCATATTATGAAGCCCATTATCGCCGCTTTAAAGGCAGTTTCTTGCCGCTAAAGCGGCGATAATTTTAACGGCGTTTCTTGATAATATGCTCCTTATTAGTACTTTCAGTGAATTTTATCAGGAAGGCTCTATGGTAGATATGATGGGCTAACAATGCTTGTGAGTATTGCATGTGCTGCTTAATGAACAATGTCGAGCACCCTTCAGTTGAATGGATTCTTTTCCGTGAAAGGTCCATCATCTGTTCTGCGGCCATGGAACACTGTGATAGCAGCGGTGACTGCTGCAAAGAGACATAAATATAAGGAATGTTATATTTGGCAGTTATAGACTAATAATATTAATACATTTAGGACACCTGTGTGTTGGGCAGTCATGAATGGGGTATTTTCTAGGACCTCTAGAGGGATCATATGTAGGAAAATGTATTGATTGCCTCTGACAAGTCTGATGTCTTGTTATTGTGCATGTAATACCAAACTCTGTTTTCCTTTTTGATTACTAATGGTAATAATTCTTCATATTTTACATGGATCCTGTTTGTGTGCACTAGAAAGGCAAAAGGCACCGCTGGCTTTATAGCTTCTTGCTATTATTTTCATGTTGACAAATTAAGCATTCTTTTATTTGTTATTCTTTCATTTCATTTCTTTTCGTATTCTTACCAGTTTTAAAGCTTTCAATGGCCTATTGGGTTTGACTCATCTTGTGTTTAAGGATTAAGTCTTGCTGTGAGGGATTGCGTTATACTTAGCATTGAAGAGATGGAAGGTAAGCAGTTAAAGGTCTAACCACTACTACAGTTGTATTGTTTTTTTCTTATTTTGCGGGCTCTTTTAGAGTGTTGTAAAGCAGCCAGAATAAATACAGATTTTATATAATATCAGTTTCATACAGTATTGTTGCATGATTTAGTAATAACAGAGGGGCATATTATAAAGGGATTTATCTCCGCTTTTTTGGCTTTAAAAGCCAAGAAAGCGGAGATAAAATTATCTCCCTATTACCTAGCTGTCGCTCACACCAGTTAGCGACAGCTAGTAGGAGAAAGCTGTGGACGATCTACAACAAGCCCTGTTAAGATTTTGCCTCTGCTCCCAGCGCCCACCCGAAGACTTCTCATCCAGGGACTTATCATCTCGCGGCTGGACTTCAGCAATGCGTTATTCCTGGGTGCACCTGAATCTACCCTGAATAAACTGCAGCAAGTGCAGAACGCGGCAGCTAGACTTCTGACGGGTCTCCCCAGGCGTCAATCTGCTCGCCCGGCGTTGAGGGCACTGCACTGGCTCCCTGTGAGAGACAGAGTGAAGTTTAAGTCACTTTGTATCGCCCACAAAGTTCTGCACGGGGTAGGTCCACCTATTCTGGGGGAGATGGTCCAGCCCTACAAGGCCCCCCGTCCTCTTCGCTCTGACGACCAACATCTCCTTCAGGTTGGCAGGGTGAAGAAGGCAAGAACGGGTGGCAGAAGGTTTTCAATAAATGTGGCCTCTTTGTGGAACTCGCTGCCCCTACAACTGCGCTCGGAAGCTAGCCTGCTTCGGTTTCGAAAACTTTTAAAAACTTTTCTGTTTTCTGTTTAATCCCTTCATTCTTTAAGTAGTGTTATGTTCTGGTAAGCGCTGGGATGCCTAATAGGTAACCAGGCGCTATACAAAACTCATAATAATAATAATAATAATAACATTCAAAGAAACCTTGGGGGGAGAGTGTGCAATAGTTTTTATGGGCGATTTCAATTGTCGCATCTGTCCAAACTCAATGAAAGATGCCTGTAATCATTATGAAAGAAATGAGTTGGATCCGGAAGATTCTACCTTTAGTCATTTCCAACACTCAAAATCAGGGGATTTGCTAAATAGTTTTTTGACTTTGCTCAATTTATATTTCGCAAATGAGTTACTCTATTCCCCAAGATCCTTCAAACCAACCTTTCATGGTAGAGGAATGAACTCTCTCATAGACTTTATACTATGCTCAAAAAACTATGCCCCGTTAATACTTTGTTGGGACACTCTCGATCATCCTCATAGTGATCATTATCCTTTGTCTTTAACAGTCGAACTACCTTCTCCAACCACCACTCAAAATAGCCGAAAGGTAATTTAAGAACAACCAATTGAAATGGGGTCTATAAATGGATACTCTGTCAAGTGGGATAAAATCAATCCAAATAACCTCTTGAAAAATCTAGTTAATAAGAGGAGAGAGGAGGTATATATCTGTCTGTCTAATAATGAAAGCCCCAAGGCTATTTCCAAAGCCTTTAATAAAATACAGGCCACACTGAAAGAATTATTGACACGACAGTTTAAATTAGGTCCCATTGCCGATAAAGGCTGGTTTGACAGAAAATGTACTATGGCCCTAAAGTCTTTAAAGAATTTGCTACGTGCCAAACCTAAATCACTCACAGAAATACGCCACGCCAGAATCCAATACCGTTTAGCCATTAGAAATAGAAAACAGGCACTTAAAGCGGAAGCATGGCATAACTTGGTGACAACATCGGAAAACAGGGACATGTCAGCTTTTTGGAAACTTATTAACACCCCTCTGCCGTGGGTAAAAATGCCCGTGAGGAGGCTGGATATGGCAATAAATGGCGAGACATGGGCGACCCATTTTAAAGAGCTATATAGTAAACCCTCATCCTTAAAAAATCCTACAATGGATCTTATTTCTCAATCAAATTTAAGTCCATCTTGGGAGAGTTATTCAAAAATTGTTTTTTCGTATGAGGAGGTCGAACTGGCTATTAGGGAAAGTCCTTCTGGGAAGGCACCAGGGCCGGATGCCATCCCAGCAGATGTGTATAAGGCAGAAATAGAATTCTGGGCCCCCCTCCTGACCTCTGTTTTGAACTCTGTAAATATCTTGGATCTTCCTCCTTCATGGGCGGAGGCAATAGTAATACCTATTTTCAAAAAAGGAGATAGGCATTCTCCAGCGTGCTATAGACCCATATCCCTGCTCGACACCCTAATGAAGATTGTAGGGCGCATCATCTTGAAAAGAATAACCAAATGGACGGAAGCTGAGAATATACTATCGAACTTACAATATGGTTTCCGGTCAGGCCGAGGAACAACAGAACAGACCCTCAACCTACATCTGATCATGTCTAAATATGTTGATATCAAGAAGCAAAGCCTGTACATAACGTACATAGATCTTACCTCAGCATTCGATTGCGTCCTGCATGATCAACTATGGGATATTCTGAAACAACTGGGGATAGATCCATCAATCCTCCTTTTTATCAAGGCCCTGTATAGAGATGCCGGAGCCAGAGTTAGATTTGGCCCGAAGGGAGAATGCTCGCCGCGTTTTGGCATTGGTAGAGGGGTCAGGCAGGGGTGCATCTTAGCTCCCCTGCTTTTCTCGCTTTATATAAATGCCATAGGCGAACATCTTAAAAACATCGAATATGACTTCCCAAAAGTAGGAGGCCAGTCTATCCCAATTCTGCTATATGCAGATGATGCGGCAATTCTCTCTCAAACAAGAGTGGGCTTACAAAAGGCTGTTACTGCTTTTTCTGCCTTCATGAATGATAGGGGCCTGAAAGTGAACATAGGAAAAACACAAACAATGCTATGTAACAAAAAGTACAAAAAAATCCCATGCCCTGTTTTCATCGAGGGCCAAAGATTGGAGACTGTGGAGGCTTTCACATACTTGGGCATTTGCCTACATAAAAAAGTTTCGTGGCAACCGGCTGTTGATAAGAGGAAACTCGCATTTATTCGAGCCATTGGCGGGATTCGAGAATTTGCGGGAAAAATAGGGGGCAGGCCGGTAAAACAACTAATAACTATATACAAAGCAAAATGTGTCTCAACTGCCACTTATGGGGCTGGCCTTTGGGGAATCGATAAAAACATTTCATTGATACAAACAGTGGAAAATCAATTTTTAAGGTACCTTTTGGCCACCACAAAAGCAACCTCTGTGTATATGATGCACATTGAATTGGATCTCCCGTACATATCAGACATAATAAAAACTGAGCCTCTCCTTCTATGGCATAAAATCTGGTCCACCCCTGAGACTGCTCTGAATAGAGATTTGATATTAGACATTTTAAAACTGGAGGGGGCCAAACATGAGAACAAATCTAAATGGTTGGCTTATGTCGAGAACTTTTTTGAGGAAATTGGGCGACCGGAGTGGTTTTCAGATCCTTTTCTACTGGAAAATATACCAAGGAAATTTCTATGAAAGACCCTAATGGCTCACCTGGAAACAATCAGATGGAATAAACAAAAACAATATAAAAACATCCAAACATACCAAAGGGTGACATCCCATAAGGGTCTACAATTATATCTCTCCACGGATTTCTCAAGTTATTCGAGGATGCTACTTACCAGATTTAGACTGGGTTCTTTCTTCAGACTTGTAACATTCCCTACATGTAACGATTGGACTCGGATTCTTTGTCCCTGCCCATGTGATGATATGTCATCACAATCCAACATCCATACCATTCTATTTTGTAGATATTACATGACACTGAGGAAAGCCCTACTGAAACCCCTACTCAAGAAGTGGGGTCTCAGGTCTTGTAAAATTGCTTTTGAACGTCTACAAGAACTCGAAGACAGAGATGTGATATCCACAATGGAGCAGTTTTTAAAACTATTGATTAACTTTAGGAGATCTTTAGAATGGCCTGTGTGATATTGATGCAGTTTTCTTATATTGACCTTTGTCCCCTCTGACTTTTGAATTTTAAACTTTTTTTTAACTGTGTATTTGATGATTTTAAATTGAAATTTACGTCTATTTTTAATGTCAAAGTATGTTTATTGAGTTTCAAAACAGAAAAAGAAAAAGGCATGGCATAGCAATGGATAATCAACAGGCAAGTTAGGCAAGCGGGACAGACAGACACGTCTTCCCTAATAAGCGTTAGGTGAGCAGGGTAATCATGCCCAAATGGAAAGGTGGTGCCCGGAAGTCTAGAAAGTCCCCTAATCGGGGCCACAAGGAAACAAGCCAGCCCTAGGAACCCGCCGCCCCCCCAAACACCCAACCTCAACGCCCCGCCCCCCCCCACCCCACCAGTACGCCAGTCGTCTATAGTAATCGTGTGAGTCGTAGCCAATCAGAACGCATCAGGGTGCCTCTGGTTGCGTTCGGTTCACAATGCAGTCTGTGAGCCGTAGGATACGAAGATATTTCGGGCAGGTGTTTTCGTGGAATTCCCTGGAGAGCAACGTCAGGAGCGGTTGCCAAGTGGTGCGGAATGCGTCAGTGGTATGTGTGAGTGTGGCCTGGATCCGTTCCATACCCAGCGTGAACCACAGCTTGTGCAGCCAGCCATTGTGGGTGGGTGGGTTAGTGGAGCCCCAGAGCGACAAGACGTGTTGCGAAGCTGCCTGCATTGCAATGCCCATCTGTTTGCCGCGAGTCGATCTCAAGGGGAATGTAAGTGCATTAGGAAGCCCTAAGAGTGTGTATGCTGGGAAGCGTGGGATCTCGGTGTCGAATGTGGAGTCAATATCGTCCAGGACGACCCTCCAGTACTCCTGCAAGGCGAGACAGTCCCACAGGAGGTGAGTCAGTGTACCTCGGCTGCCACATCCCCTCCAACACATCGCGCTACGGGTCGGGTTGCCTTGATTGAGTCTCACTGGGGTAAGGTGCCAGTAGATAGCCAGTTTGATCGCCGATTCCCTGGCTTTGGTATTGCGGGTAGTGTGGGCGGCCCTGTAATATATATGGCTCCATTCCACTGAGGAAAGAGGTCGTCCAAGTTCTGCTTCCCAACGCCGCTGTCCAGCGGTCTTGTCAGGGTCTGCAGCAGGGGAGAGCATCCGATAGAGGTCTGAGATGAGATGTTTATCTGAGTCCTTGGATATGAGCCAACGTTCGAACGGTGTCATTTGCCGGCCCACCAGAGGGGCAAAATCCGGACTTAAGAGCCAATGGCGAATTTGGAAATATTGAAACATGTGAGGGCCATCCACTCCATAGGCTTGCGAGATGTCGGCCAGAGAGAGGAACCCCTCCACATCGAAGAGGTGCCCGGCTGATCGGCAAGGCGTGTCACGCCATTGCTGGAACGCTCGCGCGTCTGTGCCGGGTGGGAATGCGGGATTGTCAAAGAGCGGGGTAAGTGGGGACGGGAAGGTCGTAAGGCCCCGTTTGACCGCTACCATGTCCCGGGTCCCCATAGTGGTCCGAGTGATGGGGGAGCGGAGGAGATAACGGGGTCTGTGCTGGCGAGTAAGGAACGGTATCTTCCACAGGGAGGTCTGTGCCATGGCCCTGTCCTGAAAGAGCCATCTCTTCTCTGATTCTGGGCGGTACCACTCCACCAGATATCGAATTTGCGAGGCCTGAAAGTATTGCAGCAGGTTTGGGATCCCGAGGCCGCCCTCGTCTACAGTCCTGTGCGCTATTCGTCGATGAAGTCTGGCGCGCTTCCTCTCCCACACGAATTGGTGAAGATCATGTTGGAGGTCAGCTAGTACTCCCATCGGCGGCGACACTGGGAGAGTCTGAAAGACGTATAATATTTTGGGTAGGACTGACATCTTTATCGCTGCGATCCTCCCGAGTAAGGAGAGAGGCTGCTTCGACCAAGGCGCGAGATCAGCCCGGATCTGGGACGATAAGGTAGAGTAGTTGTGATTAATCGTCGAGATCGTGGAGGAGGTAAGGGTAATCCCCAGGTATGGCAATCGAGTGGTGGACCGCAGTTGACACCCGAAGTTAGGCGATGGGGTATTGGGAAGAGCATGGCTGCCAAGGGGCAGTATCAGGGATTTCCCCTGGTTGATCTTGAAACCGGACACCTCGCCGAAACGCTCCAGCTCCGCCAAAAGCGCCGGTATGGAGCTATATGGGCGGTCCAAAGCTGCGATTATGTCGTCCGCGTACAGTCCCACCACATGGGGCTCGTTGCCGAAAGACATTCCTATAATGTGGGGATTGTCACGAATTTTCTGCGCTAAGGGCTCCACATATAGAGCAAATAGGAGGGGTGAGAGGGGACACCCCTGGCGGGTTCCCCTTTGTATCTCGAAGGGGTCGGACTTGAGGCCACCCAGCCGGACACGTGCCAACGGACGGTGGTAGCAGCTCGCGATCCAGGCCTGAAACCGGTCGCCAAGGTGGTAGCGCCGCAGCACAGCTTGCAGGTAGGTCCAGTCGACACGGTCGAAAGCCTTCTCCGCATCGATGGCTAATAGGGCAGAGTCGGAGACCTGGAAGTGAGCTTTGTCCACGAGGTGCAGGAGCCTTTTGGTATTGTCACTGCACTGGCGGTTCGGGACAAAGCCCGATTGGTCCGGTTCGAGGATGCCCGGGAGGCAGGGGCCCAGGCGAGCCGCCAGTACTCCCGTAAACAGCTTCAGATCTAGATTGAGTAAGGAAATGGGGCGGAATGCAGAGCAGTGCGTTGGTGGTTTGCCCGGCTTAGGCAGGACCACAATGTCGGCTGCTAGCATATCGGGCGGGATGGAGCTCGGCCCTTCAAAGGAATTAAATAGCCTGGCGAGGACTGGCGCCAGGACATGGCCGAAGGATTTATAAAAGCCCGATGAGAAGCCGTCAGGGCCCGGGGATTTGAGCGGACAAAGGCGTGCAATGGCAGCGAGGACCTCGTCGGGGCGAATGGGGGCGTCAAGAGTTTCCACGCTCGCCGGGCACAACGGCGTAATATCGGCCGATTGTAGGTACTCGTCAATGGCTGTCGGTGACGTCACATCCGTGCTATATAGAGAGGCATAGTAGGAGCGAAAGGCCGAGGCGATCTGTGCATCCTCAGTAACTGCTTCGCCGGCGTCGTCTAGTAGCGACGTAATTTTGGAGCGTTGGAGTTTGGCTTTCAAGGCGCTGGCCAGGAGCCGGCCGGTGCGATTGCCCCCCACGTAGTACGTGTGGCGGAGGCGAAGAGCGGCAAATTCTGCCCTGTCGGTGTCGAGGCCAGCCAGTTGAGCCCGGGCGGCTTTAAGTTGGCGCCAGATTCTTGGGGCGCCAGTGCGGCTGTGAACTCTCTCCAGCTCCGCAACTTTGTCCGAGAGGTCACACCTTTTTTCTTTGCGAAGTTTGGCGTCTGCAGCTGATATCGCTATCAGCTCTCCCCTAACAACAGCCTTCAAAGCCCCCCACAGGGATGACATCGACACATCAGGGGTGTCGTTGGTGTCTAAATAATCTGAGATGCATTTATGAAGTTGGCGGATTACCGCCGGTTTCTGTAAGAGGGTTTCATTAAGCCTCCACGACCCCGGAGCGCGCGGCGAACAGGGCACGTTAAGCGTCAGTTCCACTGCTTGATGGTCGGAGAGGGCAGCCGGGACAATTGACACCGTGGTGACGAGGGGAATGAGGGACGATGAGCCCATGAAGTGGTCTATGCGTGCATAAGTGTGGTGTACGTGGGAGTAGAACGTGTATTGCGTGGTAAGTGGGTGTGCGTGTCTCCAAAGGTCTGAGATGTCCCTATCATGCAACCAAGTAGTGCCCTTCTGCGAAATCGCCCCCGTGTCTCCATAACGGTGCCCCGACCTGTCCTTGACTGTGTCCATGACGAGGTTAAGGTCCCCCCCTAGGAGCATGTGTGTGTGGGGTGCTTGAAGCGTTTCTGAGATTGCGGATAGCAAGAAGGGTTCCTGACCTGTATTGGGGGAGTAGATGGAGCCAATCGCGTAGGTGGTGTTGCCGATCAGGAAAGCGTGGGCTAGAAGGCGTCCCTTGATTTCCCCTATTTTGGCCCACACCTTGCCTTTAAAGCGCCGCGATATGAGGATAGCCACCCCAGCCTTCTTTGATGGGAGAGAAGAGAAAAGTTGCTGTGGGAAAGCGCGGGAGCGCAGCCGGTGCCAGTCTTTGGCCAAGAGGTGGGTTTCTTGCAGCAGGCAGATGTCGGCTTCAGAATTCTCCAGGTAGGAGATGACAGCCCTTCGCTTAATCGGGTTATTGAGTCCCTTAACGTTAAGAGACCGGATTTTGAGCGTGTCAGCCATCGCCGGGGCACGCAGGGGTGAATGGGCTCAGTGGTGCAGGGCGCTGCGCAGTGGTGGAAAACGTGGGCAAACTCTGGAATGTGCAAAGATCCCTTGGCGTACTGGTCCCCCCCAACAATACCCTCCCTCCCGTGGCCACCCTAACCCCAACAGAGTGGACCAACCCAACCCCCCTCAGATAGTGAACCCTCATTCCCCAACTTCCCCACCCCCTCCCAGAACAACCCCCCCAACAGAAACCGGTAAAAATCTCGGGCCTAGTCGTGCAGGGCACAGGTCCGTAAAAAGTCAAAGAAAGGGGTACCATGGTTGCGGTCCAATTGGCGGCCCCCCGACCCTGATCCCAGTCAAGCCATGCATGGGTGGGAGAGCACCCCCGGAGCGGCCAAAAGACAAAAGGTCAATGCTCTACAGATCAGGTGCTGTGTTTTCTGCCACTCCTTGTACTGCCGCTACTCGTTCCTGGGCGACCGTGATCGGGTCAGGTTTCGAGAAGTTCCTCGGTGTTCTTCTCCTGCGGACCGTCTGCCAGCCGTCTCCTGTAGGGCGAGACGGGTCCCTCTGCGACTGGGACGGAGAGGCGTCTCTGGAGGTTGAATCCTCCGGCACATCGATCCCAAGCAGGGTGCAAGTGTCGCGGAGTGATCTAAGCTGGTGGAGGGAACCGTTCCACTTAAAGATCAGACGGAACGGGTGGCCCCAGGAGTAGGGCACGCCGGCGTCCCGCAGGAAGATCGTCGCAGGTCTGAAGGACTTACGTTTTTGTAGGGTGATATTAGAGAGATCTTGAAAGAGGGCCACAGGGTCATCGCGAAATCTGATAGGCTGTGCCTTCCTGGCCTCTCTAAGGATGCGTTCCTTCAGGGGGAAGTCCGGGATGAACGCTAGAATGTCCGGAGGTGGTGCAGGTGCTTTGCGTGCCATGCCTACCCTGTGCGCCCTGTCAATTCGGATCTCAAAGTCGCTTGGATCACCCAGGATGTCTCTGAATAGGTCTTGTAGGTAACTGGTCACGTTGTCCTTCTCAGCCCTCAACGGAAGACCCCTGACCCGAATGTTATTCCGCCTGGAGCGGTTCTCTAAGTCCTCAGAGTGCGACTGTAAGTCCACCTGTTGATCCTGAAGTCGCACGATTTCCTGTTGGAGCCTCTCCACTTCCCCACTGAGGGACCGGTCAGCTTCCTCCAGAGAGGCAACCCGCTCACCCAGGTCATCCATGTCACGACGGAGTTCGCGCTGCTCCCCAGCCATGTCCTGTTTCAGAGTCTGGAAGTCCTCTCGCAGTGTGTTGAAGAGGGAAGCTAGGAAGGCTTTTGTGATCGGAGCGGAATCTTCGTCTTGAGGCTGAGGGCTCGCGGGTGGCTTCGGGGATGCATGTGGCTGGCTTTTGTCTCCCTTCTACGCCACTTTTTGCATGAGCTCCACGACGTTCCGGGTCCCCTTGCGACTAGAATGCGTCATGATGGCCGGAGCGGGGCGGCAGGCCGGCCGGCGGCTATCGTCGGAAGCTGTCCGGTGCAGGAGGCCAACCGTGAGGGGCAGCTGGCGGCGCGTGGCTGGCTCGGGGCCAGTGCGAAAGGTCAGGCACGGTGTCCCGGGAGGAGGGTCCGCAGACCGTTCCAGGGGCGGCGAACCGGGGTAAGAAGTCCTCGTGGGGGGCTGTAAAGGCGGTGCTCGGAGTGTGTAGCAGCTAGCAGGGCAGTGATGAGAGCGAGGACCAGGACAGTCGGACTGGGGCCAGCGAGCTGTGCCGAGGAAACTTGTGCACAGTGGAGGGAGGGCGGCGCGAAGTCAGTAAGATGCCAGGCCAACGAGCAGCGTCCCGACACCAGCAGGAGGACAGACCCACAGGGTAGACGTCGCGGAGAGGTCCCAGTGGCGGAGTGGGGGACCCTGGCGGTCGATAGGTGGCAGGCAGCGAGCAGGAAGCTGGTGTCTATGGCCCGATACAGCGTTTGGCAGGACCGCGTCCCCGTCCACCGCCGCCGTGGGTCACCCACCAGGGAGTGCAGGGACCGGGGGTGCAGGGCACTCGGTGGGCCAGATCGCAGGGCGCAGCTCACCTTGCACCTCCCGTCCAGGAGACCTCGTCTAGCTCAGGGAGATGCGGCCGGGTGGAGTCCTCTGTCGCCGGTGCTCTTTCTCCGTCGGCAGGCCAGGGGGCGGAGGGGCTCCGGGGCACATCCAGTGGCGGGCTGTCGTCGCTCTCCGCGATGTCTGTTGTGGATGACGTGAAGGGCGGTGACCCCTCCGGCCGCCCAGTAGGCCCACGCCGGGGCGCAGAGTAGTCAGAGGCCCCCAGCGGAGCCCGCAGGAAGTGAAAGGGCTGGTGTGGTGAGGCTTCAGCGCAGTCTGGGCCCCCCCGCCGGGGGCCGGAGGTGCAAGGTGGAGGCTGGTGTGGCTTGGGGGGCGGGTGACCAGCGCCCCGCCCGGGGCGAGTCTCTGTGGGGGATGGCGGGAGCGGTCCCGTGCCTCCGTCCGGCAGGCCCACGCCTGGGCCTAAATTGCGCAGAAGGCCTCCGTCGGCCTGCCCAAGGTCTCAAGGCGGCGGGGCTGCCTGTCCCGGCACGCTCCTCCACGGGGGCAGCCGATGAGGTGCAGGAGGACCAGTGAGTTTACGGGGCAGAGGGGTAGAGTTTCGCAGGCCCGGGCAGTCGCCTGAAGGCCCGCGGCGGGGCCTGTAGGTGTCGGCCGGCCGCCGGCTGAGCCCGCTATGCCCGGGGGGGGCCGGGAGTGCGGATCCGCTGGGTTGTCCGCCACCTGGCGTCCAGATCACCCCTCTGTAGTCCGCCGCCCGTCTGCAGGGCTCTCCGGCCCACCAACCGCAGCCGCTGAGGTGAGGTAGTGCGGCGGAAGGGCTCTAACCTTCGTCGCCGGCACACAGGCCGCAGCAGTGGCGGGAGATGCGGGGCGCAGGCGGTCCCGGCGCCGAGAAATCTGACCGGTGATCCTCCAAGTGACCAGTGTCGAGTTGTGTTGGGTCCGTGCACTCGGGCACTGCCGGGGCCGCCTGAACGGTAGTGACCTCCGGCCTCCCGACCAGGCCCGACGCCGGGGTCTCGCCTGGTGCTCTCCTGCCGGGAGGGTCGGTAGCGGGAGTGTCTAGCACCGTCCTCTGTGTCTGGGCACGGGTCCGAGAGTCGGGGCGATCCGCGGACTGTGACCGCTCAGGAGTGCAGTCGGAGGGCTCCGGTGCAGTGCTCTCCCCCGGGCTGAGTCCTACAGGTGTCCAGGCTAGGCCCGACGCCGGGGCCACAGGCAGTGGAGTCCTGCCGGGGCCGCAGGTGGTGCTCGGGCCCGTCCGACCCGCGATCGCCCAGGTTCAGCTTGTCCGCCGTGTCGGCGGTCCAGTCGGCTCCCAAGGCCCCTGGTGGGGCAGAATCCCACCCTGGCGGTGCGTTCTCAGATCGCGGCTTCCGCCGGGCAACTCGGCGCCCCCATTGCGCCGGTCCCTCAGGTCTGGCCCCTACTCCGTGAAGGCGCCCGCTGCCGCCTCAGAAGGTAGGTAAGAGTGCGCCGCTTCTTGTCACAGCCTCTCCGTAGTCGTGTGAAGGAGTTACCGGGGGGTTTTGCAGCTATTATTCGGGGCTTTCAGGGCCAGGGCCGGGGAGCCACACGAAACACGTCCGTTCAAGCCGCCATCTTAGCCACGCCCCCTTATGTCTATTTTTTATATAATTATGTACGCTTATATGATATTTTTTTTAATATCGAATAAAGCTTATTTTGAACCTTTGAACCTTTGACTAATAATATTAATACATTTAGGACACCTGTGTGTTGGGCAGTCATGAATGGGGTATTTTCTAGGACCTCTAGAGGGATCATATGTAGGAAAATGTATTGATTGCCTCTGACAAGTCTGATGTCTTGTTATTGTGCATGTAATACCAAACTCTGTTTTCCTTTTTGATTACTAATGGTAATAATTCTTCATATTTTACATGGATCCTGTTTGTGTGCACTAGAAAGGCAAAAGGCACCGCTGGCTTTATAGCTTCTTGCTATTATTTTCATGTTGACAAATTAAGCATTCTTTTATTTGTTCGTTTTTCATTTCATTTCTTTTCGTATTCTTACCAGTTTTAAAGCTTTCAATGGCCTATTGGGTTTGACTCATCCTGTGTTTAAGGATTAAGTCTTGCTGTGAGGGATTGCGTTATACTTAGCATTGAAGAGATGGAAGGTAAGCAGTTAAAGGTCTAACCACTACTACAGTTGTATTGTTTTTTTCTTATTTTGCGGGCTCTTTTAGAGTGTTGTAAAGCAGCCAGAATAAATACAGATTTTTGATAATATCAGTTTCATACAGTATTGTTGCATGATTTAGTAATAACAGAGGGGCATATTATAAAGGGATTTATCTCCGCTTTTTTGGCTTTAAAAGCCAAGAAAGCGGAGATAAAATTATCTCCCTATTACCTAGCTGTCGCTCACACCAGTTAGCGACAGCTAGTAGGAGATAGCGACCATCTTGGGCCCCGCTTTGCATGTCAGAGATATTTATCACTAATGACATGCAAAGTGGGCGTGCCAAGATGTTAGCGACTGGAAACAGTCGCTAACATCGCTATCTCCTAAGCGCGAATATCTCCAAAAGCTAACACCTGCCTCGAGCAGTTCTTAGCCATGTTATCCAATGGGAGGTGGATAACATGGCTAAGAGCATTAGCTCGGTAATGCATGAATATCGCTGAGTTTACAGCGATATTCATGCATTTCGGACTATTTTTATCGCTTAGGAGATAAACCTTGATAATAGCAAGGCTCCTAAGCGATAAAAATCGCCGCAACACGGCGATAAAATTATTGCCGCTAAGCCAACATAGCGATAATTATCGCTAGTTGTTGGTAATATAGTGGAACTTTTAGGAGTTAATAATAATGTCTAGTACAGGCAATGACATTCCCTTTATCATGTGTTTGCACTCTGGTAGTTCCAGTTGCTTGTTGTTATCTGTCATCAGATTTCTATGATCCAATATGGTAGTACTGAAATCTTATATATTTTTTTAAATGGCATAAATGATAGTATTTCCATTGCTGCACATTTCTGTTGCTACCACACACATCGAACTGAGATACGAATCCATTGTGTGCTTGGCTGTGTGCATGAGTTGGCCATTTGACTGAAGCTTAACGACTTCTTGTTAACTATTTTCTCTGCAGCAGTTCTGCTCTCTGAAAAGTCTACCAATGGAATTAAGCTCTCAATTACCATAATGTGTTATGCCTGTTTGCGGGAGTAGTTCTAATAAAAGTGTTCATTATAAGGAGTCACTATATCACCAAGGATGCTTAATTCCACTTTCATGACTTGGAGGTCATTATGCATCTGGTAAAAATTGATTACATGGAGGCCTTTTATGAGTCTTTGACATCTGTACATATGTTTGTGCTCTATCATCTCTCCACGTTGCTTTTTTTGTTTGTTTCTTTTTTTGGTGCATCTTCATGATGATTTTCCAAGTAAAGGCACATTTCTAGGCTATCAGGATTTTGTCTTGTCTTAGTTTAATACATATGACAATGGTATATAGGGCTTCATGCCTGGACCATGGCATCCAATACAGGAGCTGCATTGTGTGTATACTTATACCCAAAACCTCCGCTCTCATAAGGTTTATGAAGATGAGTAGAAGTGTTTTATATGGCTCTCCTAGAAAGCAATTAGTCGGAACAGCAATGTTATAATAGTTTTAATCTTTTTTTTTTTTTTTTTTATTTCAAAAGTTTTTATTGGAAGTTTCAGGGTAATATATCATACAAATCAGAAACTGCAATGTACATACAATCACTACTTGTAAATACACATCATACATCATAGTCCCATGGTGGTGGTCATTAGGGACGATCTTGAAAACAATGTGGCAAACCACCATGCAGCCTTCCTAGGCTGGGTTCCTGAGGGGCTGTAAAACAAAGGAATTAGATTTGGAGTTGGAAAGGAAAGGAACGGAGTAGATAGGAGGAAGAAGGAGAAAATAGAAAGAGAGAATAGAGGTTAGAGGTGAGATGTAAGAGGTAAGAAGCTAGATGTAAGATGTTAGATGTTAGATGGTCCACCACGATGCGGCTTAGCAGTCCAGGTTACGAGTGACGGGCTATTTAAGCTGTGAGAAAATATGAACAGCCTCCCGGGAGCTGTGGGGAGTTATGGGGGGTATGGTGAGTCACGGTGGTTTATGGGTTTTGAAGTAGATATCAAGTGAGTTCCAGAGCTTCCTATGTGAGGTTCGCCCCGGTGTGTTTTGTAGAGTGATATCATCAGCTCCTCGGAGGTTAATCACCCAGTTTAGCCAGCAGGCATAGCTTGCCTTTTTGGTGTTTTTCCAATTGTTTAGAACGACTTTCACAGCTGCCGTAAGGAGGAGGTCAAGGAGTGCCCTGTCTATTTCTGGGAGTTGGGTCTCTTTAGTAAAGCCGAAAATAAGATAGGGGAGTTCTTTGGCAGGGGAGATATTAAAAACTTTGTGGACGAAGTCAAATATCTTATCCCAAAACTGTGAGACACAGTCGCATTGGAGTATGAGGTGTTCTAAATCTCCTTCTGCACGTTTACAGTTCCAGCAGAATGCGTCAGTGCTGAGTTTATGTGCATATAGACGAGCCGGCGTCCAGAAGCCTTTATGCATGAGCCAGAACTTGGCTTGTGATAATGTAGGGCTTATTTTATGGCTTGTGCAAGATCTCCACGCCATGGACCACTCCAGCTCTGAGATGGAGAAGGAGGCGACTGACGACCAGAACTGCGTTGTTTTGGTATTTAATGTCGATGACTGCGGGCTCAATAGTTTGTATAGCCTCGAGACCTGGTGGCCTATTTTATTTAGGGAGGAGAGGAGTGAAGGAAGAGCTGGTGTTTGGGTGTCAATCCAGCCTTTGTAATGGCAGTTTTAACGTTGAGCAATATGTAGAAGTCGGAACTGTCAATCCCAAAGTTCGATTGGATTTTCATAAAGGGTAGAGGGTAGCCATTGTCATAGAGTTGGTGGGGGAAAAAGATTCCCTTCTTTATCCAGGTTGGGTTGAATAGTGGCTTACCTTTGTAGGTGATTGAGGAGTTTTTCCAGATCGCTTCCCACCTAGATTTTCTTATCGTTGAGTCTAACAGTTTATCCACTTTGAGTAGGGCTATTCTGGTGTTGTTAAATATGGGTTTAGAGCATGGGATCTGATTCGCTTTCATTGAAAGGATCGAGATGGGGGGCATGCCTTCCAGAAGCGCTTTTTCGACCACCAACCACTCCGGCGAGTAGTCCATTGGGGGGGACAGCCAATAGGATCCTTGTTTCGCTAAAAAGGCAATCTGATATCTTTTAAAGTCAGGGAGGTTGACTCCGCCAATGGATTTGTCAAGTTTCAGCTTTTGCAGGCTGATACGTGCTTTTTTCCCTTTCCAGATGAAATTGTTAATAGTTTTGTCCAATTTATTATGAAATTCTTGGGATAGCATTAAGGGGAGCATGGTAATTAGGTAGTTTACTAGCGGTGTAATCATCATCTTGATGGTCTCCAGCCTACCCCACCAAGTGATGAAGCGGGGTGACCATCCGTCTAGTTGAGTTTTTATTTTTTCGAGAGTGAGTTTCTCGTTATGTAGTAGGGTCTCTATGATGGAGCTTCCAAATTCTATAACCAGGTATTTGATGTAGTTGATTTGCCAGACTAGACCAGATAAGCCTAAAGATTCTTTGTTAGTGAATATGTTGAGGGGTTTAACTTCAGACTTATCCCGATTCAGTTTGTAGCCTGAATGTTTAGAGTATGATTCTATAGAGTTCATCAGTGCGGCTATAGAAGTATCAGGCTTTTCAGTGACTATCAGAATATCGTCTGCGTAAGCAGCAAGTTTTACAGTTTTATCCCCGAAGTTGATGCCACTAACATCTGCGTTCTGTTGTATGTCGCGGAGGAGGGGTTCCATTGCCAGAAGGAATAGGGAGGGAGATAACGGGCAACCCTGTCTAGTTCCTTGTTCGAGAAGGAATGGTTCTGATAGCGAGCTGTTGATGGCAATTCTAGCCGAAGGGGAGGCGTACAATGACATGACCATATTAATAAAAGTCTCACCCATATTGAATATGTGCATGCATTGGCGAAGGAAGAGCCACGACACTCTATCAAACGCCTTCTCCGCGTCCAGGGTGATTGCTACAGCGGGGGCATTTGAGATTTTTGACTTCTCCAGTACATGGCATAGGAGTCTCGTATTGTCATTGGAAAGGCGATGTTTCAGGAACCCCACCTGTGAGTTATTTATTAGGGCGGGTAAAACTTCATTTAGTCTGCATGCTAGAGCCTTCGCGTAAATCTTGCAGTCCAAATTTATGAGGGATATCGGCCTATAATTCTTAGGGAGTAGGGGGTCTTTTCCATCTTTGGGGATCACTATTATTGTCGCTTCACTCATTGTGGGAGTGATTTTGTTTGACATTGAAAATGAGTGGAACAGTTTAAGGAGTTTTGGGTTAAGTTGTTCTTCAAAGGTTTTATAAAAATTGGCCGTGTAGCCGTCAGGCCCCGGAGCTTTATTGTTCTTTAGTGTTTTGACTGCGGAAGAGATTTCTGCTATAGTCAGTGGGGCCCCTAGTCTGGTTTTGTCAGGTTCGGATAATCGTGGGAGTCGAATTGAGTTCAGATAGGTGTTACATTCTTCCATGTTGAATTGGTTATTATTTTTGTAGAGCTCCTCATAAAAGGACTGAAATGCGTGAAGGATGTCTTTCTGTTTGGTTTTGGTGTTATTGGATTGGTCTTTAATCGATGTTATATGGAATTGCTTCCTTTTGTGTTTAAGATAGGAAGCAAGGAGTTTCCCTGCTTTGTTACCCTCACAAAGTCTTAATGCCTTGAATTTGTTAATCCATACTCCTGCTCTTTTACTAAGGATTGCGTTGTATTTATATTTCAGGTTGGTCAATTGGTCGATAGTAACTTTATTGTTCAGATCACGGGAGTGTTGCAACTCTAGTTGCTTGATTGTTTTCTCTAGAGAGTCCAGTTCGGAATTTAATTCTTTATTCATACGAGCCCTGATACCTATTAGCTTACCTCTTAATGTGGCCTTGAATGCATCCCATACTAAGGCGGGGTCTGTTTCTGGTTGTGAGTTTATCTGGAAGTATTCTTGTATGCATTGTTCTATGCTTAACTTATTTTCTGGCACTGATAGTATCTCATCGTTGAATCTCCATCGTCTGGGGGGGATAAGTGAGTGGGAGCCTGCCAATTTCATATGGATACCTGCATGGTCCGACACCAATATGGGGGCTATATCAGTTTCGTCGATGAGGTGTGTATGAGAGTCGGATATCAAAAGGTAATCAATTCTTGAGTAAGAATTGTGGGGAGGGGAGTATAAAGTGTAGTCACGGCCATCCGGGTGTTGGAGGCGCCATGAGTCATGTAGGTGAATTTGGCACACATTTGTTTCCATGCCTCGTGGGCGCGAGGGGGGTGGTATGTACTTTTGGATTGCCTGTCTAACAAGGGGTCTAATGGTAGGTTAAGATCTCCCCCGACCACTAGGAGTTCATCTTGTGGAATATTTTCAAGTTCTTTCGACACATATTCCCAGAATTCGGGCAGGTCTGTATTAGGGCCGTATATATTTGCCACATAGATATGGTCCTCGTCTCTTTGAAGGTGTGCAATACTCAGTCTACCCTCAGAGTCTACCGAGTGTGATATCAGGGCTAAGTTTGCCTTTTTAGCAACCAGGGTGATCACCCCTCTTTTCTTTTGAGTCGCGGGGGAACAAAGTGTTAGTGAGATCCAGTTTTGTTTAAGATTATCAGCATCATTTTGAGATAATTTGGTTTCCTGCATGAGAATTATGTCCCCTTTAGTTTTGGCTAAGTAATTTAAGATTTTTTTGCGCTTTACTGGGTGGTTAAGCCCCTTAACGTTTAGCGAAACAATATGTAGAGAGGCTGCTAAGTTCTTATCTGAGGCCATGGATATATGTTCGGATTAGTGTAGTGATGGGCCGCCACGAGATTATGTGTGGATAGTTTTAATCTTTTTGGTATTATCTGAGAGTCTGTAATGTGAATGTCAGACTCCCAAACTAGTTATTCACTGTTACTGTGTCACAGGAGAACAGAAACAAAAGTTTTCTGCAAATGCACAATTCCCTTTTATCCCTCTGCCTTGCACTGACTTCCACAGACATGACAGAATCAGTAGGATGGTGGCTGCCGGGTTGTTATCTCAAATGCCTTCTACCTGCTCACTCACAGAGCCAAAGAAGATGGGAGCATGGGTGGCCCTCGGTATCTGCCATCCACCATCGCGTCTGGCAGCTGCAGCCCCACATAGTTCACTGGAGCAAAGTTACTTTTGTGCAGACCTTATTCACTCTCCAGACTTCCTTACTATATGGACTCTAGTCTGAACTCATTCCTTCCACTCTTGAAAGCGCTGTTCCTGTCCCTTTGTCAGAAATAAATTTCCTCTCTGTGATTTACACTACCTGGATCGCTACAGCACCTGATTCTACATTTCTTTGCAAGTTCACAACCTCTTTAGGAACGCATCTTGCCATTGGCCATTAGGTGCTGAAAGAAATTCAAAAGATAATGGAGATCTTTTGATCACCTGGTGATAAGCTGAGTCAAAAGGGAGCTCCGCTTCTACAAAAGACTGGTTCTAATCACCCAAACCAACTGCTATCATGTTTGAATGTTGTCTTTCAAACACCATCCAGTGAGATCTTTTCAATACACAGTGCACTTGCATACTGATACTGTCTCTACTTCTGGGCCTCTTACCCTACAGCTATGCACCAAACTCTCTGATTTCTTCCAAGGCAAAATATCCAAACTAGTAAGTTCTTTCCCTTGTGATTTCACACTCAACTGTGCCCCTTTCCTGCTCTCTCCAACTACCTCATCACACACCTCAGGTTTTGATTGGCCATTTTTTGACTCTGTAATATCATTAAATATTGCAGAGATTAGCAATAAGTTAGCGCAGCCCAAATGGATTCCTGTATAGAGAATTTTTCAGGAGACATGGGCCCCCCTGCGTGTAATGGGTGTACCTACCACTCCATAGTAGCTTTCTCCTCTAGTCCAGGTATAATAAAAGGTGTAACATCAATTTGGATTAAGCTTCATTCTAAAGTAAGGATCACTCCTGTGGATTTCAATGTCCTTGAGATCCAAATATTGCTAGTGAAGGTCCGGCATAAGTGCCATTTGTATGTAATTTATATATACAATAACGATCTAAACAATACCATAAATAAAGATTTGTATTTTTTTTAAATGTTTGACGAATTTTTAAAGTACAAAAAATTAAAATCAATCATAGTGTACTATAATTGTATGTGGAGATTTTAATGCCAAATTTAACTTATGTACATTTTAATTTGGCCGACTTATGCAGTTACAGTCACAAATATTTATTATTCGACCTCAACCGGTATTTGTTGATGGATTTTATTCCAAATACAAAAGTTCAGGCACTGTGTTACAATTTAATATTGATAAAATTACTTATGTTCTTCACCAGAGTTCTGTAGGCAAAGCTGATGGGGTCTCTATTAATATTTTTAAATGTAAAATCGAAATATGGGCACTGTTACTCAACAATGTATTTAATAACACCTGTAGGTCTGAACTCCCTTTTTCTTGGACAAACTCAATTACAGTTCCTATTTTCAAGAAAGGGAGTGGCATGAATTCCAAATTCCACAGAAAGTATGGCTTATTAACTCTTCAAGGGAATTGGGAGGGTATTATTCAATAAAATACCGGATTTGGCCCAGGAGCCCGGTATCTTCAGTCATTGTCCAGTGGCAAAATAAAATCGAAGGGGCCACCTAACACTATTGCTGATAGGCCTCCTAACGCTCAGGTCCCCCCCTACACCGGGGAGGCTGCAGGGGCTTATGGTACACCACTGTCATTGTCAATATGGCTTTAGGGAGTGGCTGGGTAAAATGGAGCAGTGCTTAAACCTACATTTGCTTATAGGCAAGTAGACTATAGTGAAGCACTGCCCATTGTATCTAGCATACATGAACTTATCATGTGCTTTTGACAAGGTTAACCCTACCAAATGATGGATGCTTCTGCTTGATCTGGGGTTGGATGCTACATTAGTGGATTTTTTGTTTATTTTGCATCAGGATCTATCTACTAGGGTCGGATTTGGACCCAACAGGAAGCTCTCAGATCCTTTTAAACTGCAATGAGCTGTGCAGCAAGGCTGTCTCCATGCCGCCATTGCAGGGATTCTGTGGAGTCATAGAACTAGTCTTGGGACCATAGAACCGTAGTAGGCAGGGACTGAGTCATCCTACCACATTAGTACCCATAATCCCGAAACCGACCAGCTATAGTGTCTCACTTGCCCTCCTACTCACTCACAGAGGAACAAGTGATTAGACACCCCAGAACACAACACTCTCGACCCTCCCAGGAATAGCGTGACAGGACACACCCTTTTGCTCTCTTCTCTGAAAAATCTCACTCTAATTGTGCGTTTGCCTGTCTGTGCATACCTATATGGCAAAAAGTATGTGTTTTCAAACAACCGCTTCATTTGTGTGGTTTGTCTCGGGGCTGAAGCCTGATCAGAACAGAATAACAAGGCCCATTGTTGTTTGACCATGTCTACAGTATTCAGACTAAATCTCAGGAAAGAACAGAATGCAAAAACAATTGCAGGCTCTGTGTAAGGGCAGCACGGCACAAAGCAGAATACTTTTGTATAGTAACATGTGCAAAACAGAGTGCGGCCTGCAACGTGTTCATGCTAACACAGGGAAGACGACAATTGGGAGCATGGGACAAATGACACCCCTTCTTGTTTATTTGATATATTTATAACCCCAATGATTATTTAAAAGCAGTGGCTAAAAACGTGCCAATGGTTAATTCTGTCCCTACACCTGTGATCCTATAGGCGGGTGAATTCACATTTTGAATTCCTTGTGACGTTTATTTTGGGCTTTTTCACAGTTTATGTCCGACTTGGTATTATCCACTAATTTCTACAAACCACGCACTTTGGCTTACGGTCCCAAATGCACTGCACTATGGACCTTTACCATCAATGGACATAAGCTTGAAAGTGTGTCTAGTTTCATATATTTGGGAGTGGTCTTTGAGTCTAGTGTGTCCTGGGGAAGTACCATCTCTAGGCACAGTTTAAAGTTCACCCACGCAGCTAGTTCTATTTTTAATCTTACTCATCCTCTGGGCAGTAAACTCATTCCTGTTTTTCTGGAGATTTATAAAACTCAGTACGCATCGATTGTGAGGTGTGGTAATAGTATTTGGAGTAATGCCAATTGCCATGCACTGCAAGTAGAGGAGAATCAATTTTGCAGCCACCTTCTCCACCTGCCTGATTCCACTTCACATTTTATTTGCCATAAACAACTATGTCTACCATACATTGAGGACCACATTGCATTTGGCACCCTCCTGTGCTGGATTTTCATTTAGAATAATCCCCATGCCATTTCCATTCAGACAATAATTAAGGACTGTTTGCTATGTGAACACGTGATGAAAATGCCCTGGCTCGCAAATGTCAAGCAGAACCATGGAGAATTGGGCAGATCCTCTGTTGATAAATCAAAATCTCTGGATAAGGAGGATAAGACGCATGTTTATAGAACAAAGGTGTCTATTAAGGGAAAGTGTAGAAATGTGTAAACTGTTGATGAGACAGTTATGCAATTTTAAAAACCAGTTGTGGTGCAGAGCCCTATCTGACCCACAGCATGCGGAAGCCGGGAGAGTGCCTTGTTACTTAGGTTTTGAGCCAGCACTATTAGCCATCTTTTTCATTTATCATTGTTCCAGCAGGGTTTCCTTTTTCAGGTACGTATTTCCTAGGTCCAGGAATGTTCTGAGAAGGTGGTGGTGTTGTAAGGTGCCAGATATATCTTGTGCACTAGCCGATGATTGGAGAACCTTTCCTACGCAATCCTGTCTACTTTCTCATCCAGTGCCCACTTCTTTTTGCAACACTTCCTCTTCACTTTACTGCAAAAAATCCCAGCAGTCTAAACACAAAACGGCTAACCCATTCTTCCCCCAGGATGGTATGACTTTCCCTAAACAACTCCCCGGTGTGGAGGAGGCCCAGAACTGGTCACCCTGTGCTTGAGAAGGACAGTTTAGGAGGGCCCTGAGAATAAATAGAAATAGGTTCTTTCAGCATCTTCAAGACAAAATAGGTAATGTGAAGGCAGTGCTACATTCTATTAACTGGCCTCATTCCCAGGTAGCTAATCCAGTGGTCAGTTGTTGACAACTCCCTGGCCTCCCTGTGTGCAAATCCAATTTTATTTAGAGCATGTTCATTACCACCAGCCAGATATGTGTGGGGTGAGATGCCTGGAAAATTGATTCTAACATAGTTTTGCTCAGGCAGCACAAAGTACATCTCTAGAAGAATACTTTTCCAAGAAAATTGTCAAGCATCTGATTTCTCCATTAAATTAGATTCTGAAAAAAACGAAGTGGGAAATAACTATGATCCATTTTGGTACCATTTATTTTTTAAAGATAAACATAAATGATTTTAATTATACTCAAGATGTTTTCTGGAGTGTCCAGCTTACACCTACACAGTGAAATCAGTGTTTGGAAATTTGTCACCATGAGGCACACTTTTTCAAGACTGTACTATGCTCTCCATTAATATTTGTGGCACACTGCACTGGGGGAGTTAAAGATGCACTTCCAGGGTGAATTAATAATACATAAAAATATGTAAAGACACTTTTCCTTTCATTTTGACCCTTGCAGTGCATTTAACCTGCAACCCACCCAGATTATAGTGGTGCTCGTGGCAGCCATATAGTTTTGACATATCTGTGGGTTCTGTAAAGACAGCATCAGGAAATGCAACCCTCATGAAATTGGTAGATTTTTATACCATCTTTCATGGCCTTACTGGAAAGCTAAATACACCTACTGGGTGAACCCAACTTTTTCAATACCATTTTACAGTCAGAGCGCACTCACTATGACACTGAATATCGGTGTCACAGTGCAAAAAGTCCTAACACCAGCAACAATAAAGTCTAGAAAAAAGGCTAGAAATCTCAGGTGGTCTTCCTGAAAAGGCAGATTTCTTACACAGGAGTAATTCAGGTACATCAAATTAGATCTTAATATGTTCTGCTGTGTATGTGTTATGTGTTGTTAGTCAACGGGAGTTCAGTTGTAAGTGCAGAGATGCTGAACTACATCATTAGTCTTAGGTTGAATGCAGTGAAGCTACTTGTGGCAAAATAGGGTGGAGGAAAAAAATGTGTGTTTTAGAAACTATTTTGTGGGTGTTGTATGTTTGCAAAGCATTGAGCGTGAGCGATAGTGTGCTAGTGCTGTGTAGTAGTGTTCACATTGTAATGTGCCACATTATTCACTTGCCCATGCTCATGACTCTATTGTATGAAACATTTCCAGATTATTCTCACAATATAATGGAAGACTCATTTAGTGTCCTTGTATTATCACACAATAAATTACTTCCTGCTTGAAGGGGATTTTTGGCATGCCCAGAACATAATTAGCGAGACCAAAATGTTCTGGGGCTGCCTTTTACTTCTCTGGGGTTTCTGCTTCAGGACAACTTCCTACATATAAAGACTTCAGCTGTGAGGCATATTCACCTAGCAGGTTCCAGGCAACCTGTTTTGATTCCCCAAAATTTCACAAGTGCAACCATTCTTACTGACGTACTTTTAGGTTTAAATCTTTTTTATTGAAATGTATAAACAGACAAACCATATTGCTGTGAAGTATAGTCTTTGTCATAGGCAACAGTTAGCCCCTTACATTAGCGTATAGATGAGATCGGACAGAGAGCAGAAGGAAGAAAAGAAAGAGAAAAAACTGCATGGCATCACCAACACATCATCTGCATATAGGCTTATGGTGTCAACATCTCCTCCGAATCGGATCCCGGTGATATGCAGGTGTGATCTAATCCTCTGGGTCATGGGCTCCATATACAATGCAAAGAGCAGGGGTGAGAAGGGGCACACCTATCTTGTGCCTCTGCCTATGGGGAAGGGGGTCATCATATATCCATTGACAGTGACTGATTTTCTTGCCTCGGCCGGCGCGCAGTAGCCCCTGCTCAAGAAATGGCCAGTGGACCCTATCGAAGGCTTTCTCAGCATCAACAGTGAGGAGCATACAGTCTCCCTGGGTCTTTGATGCCTTCTCTATAAGATGAAGGACCCTCTTGGTATTGTTACTAGTCTGTTGCCGGTGGGATAAAGGCAGCCTGATCGGGATTGATTAGGGCTGGCATGTATGGAGCTAGTCTGTGCTCCAGGATCACTGTGTATAGTTTCAAATCGATATTTAGGAGAGAGATAGGGCAGTATGCACCGCAGCTTGCCTTGTCTTTTCCTGGTTTGGGATTGACCACTATGGCGACCTCCAACATTGATTTCGGTATTGCCCCTGAGGTCACAAAGGTATTGAAGAGCCTGGTCAGTTAAGGGGCTAACACGGGGCAAAACCTTTTATAAAACACCGCCATGTAGCCATCCGGTCCAGGAGATTTGCCCAATTTAAGTAGTGCTACGGCTGCTATGACCTCCTCCACCCGTATGTCCCCCTCTAGGTTTTCTGCCTGTTCTGGAGTTAATGTGGGGAGATGTGCCTCATCTAAGTAGGTGACGCCGTCTGTACTGTGTAAGTCCTGTCCCGAGTATAGCTGTGTGTAGAATTCGCAGGTCTCTGCTATTGCTGCATCTTCTGACACCAGTCTCCCTGGTGAGTCACACACCTCCTGGACTCCCTGCTTCTGTCTAGCCTCCCGTAATTTGTGCACCAGCAATCATCCACATCTGTCTCCCCAACATAAAATGAGTGGCGCATCCGCAAGGTTGCATACTCTGCTCGGTCCTGGTCAATAGCTGCCAGCTGTGCGCTGACTGCACGTAACTGGTGCCAAACTCTGGGCGCCACGGTTCTCTGGTGTATTTGCTCCGGTTCCCTAATTCTTTCTTTTTGTTCCTGCACACAGGGTTATCTGCTGCAGGGATTGTGAGGAACTCGCCTCTAACCACTGCCTTGAATGCCTCACTGTTTTGCCATGTGTGTGTCGGGGTTGTCATTGTGTAAGAGGTAGTTGTCAATGGAGCGCTGGATTTGTGTGACCACGTCTGAGCATTGTAAGAGTGTGTCCCAGAAGCGCCACTGCCACGTGGGCCATTGTGTAGGTGGAAGCACTATTGTGGCCTTGAACGGGGCATGGTCCAATAGGGATGCCACTAGAATTTCAACTCCTGAGGTGAGATCTCAGGCCGCTTGGGAGCTTATCAAGTAATCTAGCCTAGCATAGGATTTGTGAGCGCTTGGAAAAAAAAAGTATTATCTAAGATGTGGAAGATTACCTCTCCACAAGTCCACTAAGCCCAATTCCCTCATCCTATCGAGTCCCTCTGCCGAGAGCACACCTGTCTGACCGAAGCGCTGCGTTGATCTGTCAAAGGTGTGTTATCAAGCACTAAGTTGAGGTCCCCCAAAAGTGTCTTGTGTTCTACCGTAGCGGTTACTTCTGTTAATGCGTCGTGAAAATAATCTCTCCTGGCCCTCGTTAGGTGCATATAGGGACCTAATGATTATCGTCTGACCCTGATCGCAAATTGAAAAGTCAGCAGCCTCCCTCTAATTTCTGCCACTCTCTAAACTACTGTTTCCTGAAAGGACAGAGAAACCAGTATAGCCACCCCTGCAGATTTAGTAGGGCCGGACGAGAATAATTGACTTGGGAACATGCAGGACTTAAGCCGGTGGCAGTTTCATGAGAGGAGGTGGTGCTCCTGTAGGAGGCATATGCCAGCTTTGGTGGTTACAAATATGAGACAATTGTTCTGCATTTGATTGGGTTGTAAAGGCCTCTCATGTACAGCGTGAGAATCCTAAGTGTTGCGGGGGGCATCGAAGTGTCTGAAGGTAGGGTTTGTAGCCAAAGGCCCAAGGTAAGCCTGTGCGCTGGGTCCTGATCGGGGTCTCCAAGGGACTCCTGCGTCTTATTAGAAAGCCCTTTAGTGACATAGGCAGTGAACGGGGGACCCAAAAAAAAACTAGCAAAACATGCATTTAAATAACTAGTGAAAATTCAAGAAATAGTCCATCAGCCAAGTATGACCGGCAGGAAGTCTTTACGGGGTCCATAGTGTGGCCAAGTGCTGCACCCCAGTCCCAACCACCACCTGCTCTATGCAAGGAAAGGAGATTACCATCCAACCACATGCTGACGAAACTTGTGTCTTTGCCTGGGCCACCGGTATGGACTCTAAAGCAGCCTATTGCCCCTTTGTGATCTCGGCTAAGTCAATACTTCTCAGACGTCATCTACAGCCTTGTCACTGCCATTGCATAGTTGGATCGACAGCTCCAGGGGTAGGACTTACCCTACATTCTTCCTAAGGGAGTTCAACACCTAACAGATGACTTGCTTCCTAAAGTGATCGTAGTTGATGGAGTTTGCCATCCAGTCGGAAAATGAGCCGGAATGGGTGGTGCCAAGAATATGAGATGTTTCACTGACACAGGTGTGCAGTAATTGGTCGAAAGTCTCTTCGCTTTTGGAGAGTAAGCATGGCGAGGTCTTGGTACAACGTTAGGGTCTGATCTCCAAAGGTGACAGGGTGCATGGTTCTGGCTTTGCGGAGGATATCTTCTTTTGTTCGGAAGTCCTGAACGCAGACTTGCATTTCTGCTGGTGGAGCTTTGTCGGAATGGGGCGGGCCCACCCTGTGAGCCCTGTCCAGCTTGAGTTCTGTTTCAGGGGGGTTACCAAGGATGTGATTGAACAAGTCTCTCATGAAGATGTAGATATTGATTCCTTCCGCATTCATTTTCACTTCTCTGATCCGGATGTTATGTCTACGTGAGCAATTTTCAAGGTCTTTGAGGTGAGCTTGCAAATCAATATGCTGTTCGTGGAGACGGATTACTTCTTGTTGTATCTGCCAGCTTAGCCATGCATTCCCCAATTTCGTCAACATCCCGCTTAATCTCTTTGATTTCTGACGTTAGGCCCCGTTTAACTGTTTGTTGATCTTCATGAAGGGTTTTGAAGAGCGACTCAAGAAAAGCGTGGGTCACCGGTTCCTCCTTAACTCCTTCTGCCTGAGTTTTAGCTGGGTCTCATGCGTTTGGGTGTTCCATCGTGTTCCCTCCCTGGGGGCGTGCAAACAGGTCTTTTACTGTTTTGTCCTTCTTCCCTCAGGTGGAGGTCATAGTCCCGTCCCGGGCCAGCTTGCCGTGTCCCCACTCGAATGGATGCAGCTCTGGCTTCAGGTGCCATGGGTCTCAGGTAGATTCGGAGTCCGTTAATCTCACCGCCACAACTTGCCTGAGCTGAGAGTAAACCTCCTCTTGATCTCTTTAGGAGGGCCGGAGTGGTCCGCTATGAATCACAGGGCAACCCGAGTCTAGGATGCGGATGGGACGAGCTCCCTCCCAGAGCACGTCTCGCTGTCGGCCCCCATTGAGGTCCGTTCTGGTGCCACAGGCTGGTGTCAGAGCCGTCCTTTACAGCTCCTTCCCAGGAAGCGATACACTACGGATCAGGCTAATTTAATCCCGCTGGGCCCGTCTCTGCGCAGCCGGTATCCCAAGGTCCAAGAGCCCATAAGGTCACGCCCGGTGCCCAGAGATATGTTTAATTCTAGCTATTGCCTTGCCCTCCCCTGATTCAGCTAAAATTCTCCAGCGTCCCACTTTCAGGATCCCTACAGTGCTGCAGCTACTCTGCGCTGGCTGTGACCGTGCTATGGAAGGGACCCGGCCGCATGCCATCTCCGGAAACCCCTTGGTGTGCTATACCTGGCAGTCTTCTTCTCTGTCCTGCTGCAGGAGGACAAGGTAGATAGCAAAGGGGATGATGGACGGAGCGCTTGAGCAAATCAAACACTCACCCCCAGTCAACTGATCTGGGTTTAATCCATCATCATTCTTTAGCTCACTCCACCACCCCAGTTCAGGCCTGGCCATATGCAAATCAGTCTGACCCTGTGCCTCATGGGAACAGTCCAGCCCGAACTGCCAAGCCATGTCTTCCCTGGACCAGAAACAAGCATCCTGGGGCCGGTTTCGGGTTCTTATCCCTCATCAGCCAGGCTATCTTGAATCCAGGGGCAAAGTGAGCAAGGGACCCACGTCTGGGCATACCCTGCCAACTTAGGGCGAACAAAGCGATACCAAAGGGGAAGATGGACGGAGCGCTTGAGCAAATCAAACACTCACCCCCAGTCAATTGATCTGGGTTTAATCCATCATCATTCTTTAACTCACTCCACCACCCAAGTTCAGACATGGCCACATGCAAATCGAACTGCCCCTGTGCCTCATGGGAACAGTCAAGCCCGAACTGCCAAGCCATGTCTTCCCTGGACCGGAAACAAGCATCCTGGGACCGGTTTCTGGTTCTTAACCCTCATCAGCCAGGCTATCTTGAATCCAGTGGAAAGGGGTCAGAGCTCTTATCTCAGCAGCCCCTTCCAGCGTGAAGCAACTTTCCTCTGGGTCATAAGCCCCTGTTGTGTGCAAACTATGCCATTCACCTCGTTGGGGTGGTAGAAGCCGGTTTCGTCCCGATGTAGTCTGGCCTGTTCGCCTGGTTAGTTGACAGCTGCTTTTGGTCTGTGCGCTCGGTTAACGCCTGAACTCACAGCTCTCCAAAGATAATCCATGGGGACCTGTGCTGTGTTGCGTCTCAGTGTGTCGCAGGTTCTGCCAGATCCTGCTCTCAGGCCCCACATTTCCAAGTGAGTCCTGGTTAGGTGCGATGCAAGGTCGGGCTTCCCCCTGTCACAGTTGTCGTAGGCTGCCAAAACTCAGCCCTGCAGGCCTGCAGCTGCGCCCATCCTCGCCAGCCACAGCCTCTCTGCACCTCAGCAGGCAGACCGCTTACCGGTCACTGCAGAGGCCCATTGGTGCGGCGCCTTTAGGTCTGATGCAGGCACTCTGGCGTAGGTGTAGGCCGCCAAGTGTAGGCCCCACAGGCTCGCGACCCCATTTGCTTCTGCCTCTGCCTCTGCACTCCGCCGCACTGCACCTCGAGGTTTACTTCGTGCAGGCTCGCCTGTACAGTACTGTCACTCCTTGGGTCGATTCCAGGGTGCTCTGACAAGCCGTGGTGACCCAGGTCACAGGGTGCACAGTCCACTTGCTCCAGCCACGGCGTGGTCGTGGGCAGCTCCACGTCTCAGTGAGCATCTTGTTTAGGTGTTGCTGCTGCTTCCAAGTTGCACAAACCGGGTCAGGTTTGTCAGGGTGCAGAATTCGATAAAGTTTGGCCCTTTTTGCTCAGCTTGCACAGTGGAAATTGTGATTTCGGGCCGGCAGCAGGCGGGAGAGAAGAAACAGCGTCCTAGCTTGCCGCCATCTTGGCCACGCCCCCTGACATGTAGTTTTAAAGGCTACTGGTTGAGGGTGTTGAGACCCTACTCAAGCAGCAGCCACAATCCTTGTCAGGGTGAAATCACAAGCAAACCCCAGATTAACCTGTGCTCAACCCTCTGGTAGCTTAACTCAGAGGAAATGTGTAAAGTATTCATGCAGCACTTCAAACAGTAATAATGTGAAAATACAACACAAGAGAAATCCCAAACCAATTTAGCGAAATAGAGTAAAATGAATAAACTATTTGAGAGCAGACTGCCAATAATCTAATTAGTAGAACTGGAGATATACAATTTTAAAGAAGTAAGTAGAAATGGGGCCTAAGAACACAAATGAGCTACTGTGGTTGCACCGAGCCAGGACAAAGTCAAAAGTTCAGCTGACCATGATAAAAAGTGAGCCAGGTACATGGACCAACTTAGGACTGCTGACAAAGTACCTTAAATCTTGGTTGCAGAGCTTTGTGTGATCCAGCGTTGACGATGCGTCATGCAGTGGCGGATCTGTGAGCTGCGGGTGACAATTCGAGGTCGTGTGTCATGGATGCATTGCACGGCGGTGGTTTCGATGCGGAGCTGCAAGGTGATGTAACGTGCTGTGTTGGTTCTACCCAAGCCAAGAGACCACAGCTGGGCAGGCAGAACACCTTCAGCATCACTTCCAATGATCCAGGACTGGGCAGCTGACACCAATTTAGAAAAATAGAGTGCATTTTAATAAATAAATAAAGACAAAACAACAAAAATCCAATCAGTACAATGTAGATGTGCAAGTTTAAAGATTTAAGTGAAAATAGTGCCAAAAAGCACAAAGCGCCAATGGTGGTTATGTGGTCATACCTAACCAGGACAAAGTCACAAGTTCAGGCTCACCTCAATGAAGCGCAGACCGGATACAGGGACCAACTTAAGTCCACTGACAATAATACCTTAATCATGGTTGAGAAGAGATGCAGAGTCCCAACTTTGATGATGCGTCACACAGTGGAGGCAATGCAAGGTTTGGGCGAAGATATGCCTTGTGCAGCAGTGGTTCAATGGAGCTGTGAAATTTACAAAAGGAATTGGTAACACTCAGTCAACCGGGCGCTCTGCAGATTATGGGGTAAGTAAAAAGTCCCAATATAAAGCGGTGCTTCCAAGGAAGAAAATGCGGTCACCTGCATCAACAAGGTTCTACCTAAATAAAACCACAATACAAGCAAATTCCCTCCACAGCACTCTATAAAAAATAGATTTGAGGTATTATAGTACCAAAACAATTAAAATCAAAGTTTGACACAGTCACCAAAGTCCAATTTCAAATTCAGATATTTCGGAAAAGATGTTCCACCAGTGTTTATTTCTTCATATTCAAATTCGTTCCAGTAAATAAATCGTTTCCTCCAAATGATGCAGCCAACACGTGTTTCGTCGTGATTGATCTTAACACATTGACTTCCTCAGGGCTTCAACCCAAATAAACATACATATCTCATAAATTAATGGGACCCCTTCATCAAATATAATCAATCAGCGTATAGTGTAGTCTGAAAAGATATATAGAGTAAAAGGCCCCGGTGGAAAAGAGAGAATATGAAAAGAAAAACGGAACCCAAACTATTCTCATGCACCACCAACTGCATGTGAAAAGTATAAGATGTCCATCACCATACAGAGAAAGTTTTATCCTACATCTAAAGTCATTACGCTAGAGAATCTATGTAGTGAGTGACGGTCACCTGTTAATTCTATACACTCGTCATAAATTCAATCTCCTAGTCTTAAGTAACATCAGTCTTAAGTAACATCAGCAACCTGCAATCATAATAAACCATAAGTAGTCACACTCATTCAATAATAGCCACGTAAGAAAGGACCAAGTACATGATTAAGCAATCATATTCAACAGAATGGAGTTCCTAAACCCCCACAGTATCGCGTTCACATCAGCACATTCCCTTATTTACTATATGCATCATATCCATGCTCTATATCCACCAAGTGTATACTAGCGATAGTAAGATTCCCCTTACTGAAATAATATTCTAATATTCCTATTACCATTAGTTCCGTATCATCATCTTATGTCCTTCATCTGTAATATCACTTTTGCCTGTAGTACAATTGTCACGTCCACATCCGTTTAGCACTGTAGACCAAATCAAATTTTAAAGTAAATTTAAAAGTAAATTAAATGATATGAGTATGCCACTTTATCGCCCCAACCTTCATAGAAATCACAAACATACTCACCCTCTCTATTCAATTCCCGGTGTACACCAAATATTTCACTCCAAATTTCTCCAAGTCTCAATATCCAGAATCTACATAAATTAAACAAATAATCCAGCTCTAAGTATTAATATACAGCGAAAACAGATCCCCAATTATTAAAGTCATGTTTATTCACTGCTTACCGGCAAAGAAAGCGAATATCTTCACTTGTCCCGATCGGCGTACCACTCGGGCGCCATCTGATTCTTAGCATGTCTTTATATAGCCCAAAACCGCAGGCGCCATCTTTTACTGTGCAAATCTGCAACATGTATATAATAGATAAAAAGAGTCCTACTTATACCGTTACGTTTCATATTAGATCAAACCCGAAATAGTGGCGAGTGCCTAAATTGCGCCAAATTATAATGATCCATACTGCAATTTATAATATACCGAAATCGATGTTATCAGATAGAGATAATGGAGGTGGTTTCACACTGTTGTTAGTGCAGTATCGATACAAATACCTGGTGTACATATATCAAACCAAAGTAGACAGTAACCAAGGTAAAGTACAAATTTTCAATAAGGCATATGTGTTGCATATAACATAACACATGCACATATTATGGCTCCAAATACCCTAATCATTCTACAACTACACAATAAGAGTATGCCATATAAATTAAGTAGCCAAAGCAAAACGCAAATTTACAATACCGCGTAAGTGTTACTAAGATCTTAACATACATCCACATTCTGGGTAAATTGGTCTCGGCAATAATCCTATTGCGGGCAGTTTCTGTCATGGATCATTCGTTAGCCATGATAGTATATTCTGAGTAAATTAGTCTCGGCAATAACCCTGATATGTGCGGCTTCTGTCATGGATCATTCTTAAGCCATGATAATATATTGAGAAGGAAAGTACATGTTACCATTCATGTACAGCATTGGAAGGAAAGGGAAGAGAGAGTGTGCAGAGTAACAGGGGGCAGTGGTCTTAGAGTTTTAAAAGGGAAACAAAAAAGAGAAATAAAGGTAAATAGTGGTGTAGGGCTAGAGAAAATACATAAATTAAACAGGTACAACAATTCAAGGTGAAGATCACGATTGGTAGTACTTACACAATAGTATCTCCAATATTCACATTCTGTAAACACATAAGTAGTCTCAGACAAATATTATATCTGTCTTTACATTGACAAAATTGTGACTAGGATTACAATCACAAACAGAGATCATTACTAATAGAAACATATTCCCAAACTAGAGGTACGTGTTCTCTATATACAATAGTACATTTTGTAAGGGCCTTCCATAACCGGATACATGCAATATATTGGAGCATGTAGCATGACCTTCCAGATGCTATAAAACATACATTTGTTTGTCCCAACACATAATATTAAGTCATTGTACATTATACAAAGAATCATGCAAATATTCATATATCAATCTTCTCCTAGAAAAAATTGATATTCACTGTCAATATTCATACCATCTTCAACTGCTCTAAGTTTCATAAGCCATATTACCTCTCTACCTCTAAGTTTCAATGTCCTATTGCCCCCTCATGGGTCCTGTACCACATGATCAATTCCATGGAAACTGAATATGTGTTCATCCATCTTTCCAATGTTCTGAACAGCATGTGCCGCAATGGGGTACCTAGTATCCCCATTCTTCCATGCTCTGAAATGCTCAACCATTCTGTCTTGGAGTCTCCTGATTGTGCTCCCGACATACATTTTTCCACATGAGCAAGCTATAACATATACCACAAAGGTGGTGTCACAATTGATGAAGGTATTAATCTCAAATGTTTCAGAACCATCATAGCTGAAACTAATCACCTTCTTCTTCGCCCACCTGCAGGAGCTACAACGTCTGCACTTATGAAAGCCCTTAGCAGGACTTGTAAGCCAAATCTTGGGCGACCTCATAGGATAGCTGGGACTAAGGTCATTGGAAAGAGTGTTACCTTTCTTAAAAGTTACACTTGGCTTATCGCTAATAAAGTGTTGTGGGTCCCTATCCGCCTTCAGCAAATACCAGTGCCTGTTCAGTATAGAGTATCATTTATAACTCTCAGTATTGTAGTTCGTGACTAGGCGTACCTTCTGTTCAGCCCTGTCATCTACTACCTCCTTCCTAGGTGCTAAAGTGTGGGTTCTTTTGAGTCCACGCACCCTCATGCTAGCCTTATCAATCACCTTACGGTTATAACCCCTAGCCTCAAATCGTTTTTCCATATCTTGCACATTCAAGTAGAATTCTGAGTCATCTGAACAATTCCGTCTCGCCCTAACCATCTCACCATAGGGTATCGAATTTATATGACTACTTGGGTGACAGCTTTTTGCATGCAATATAGAATTACAACTTGTTTCTTTCCTGTACATCCTAGAGCATACTTTCATATCATGGATATAAAATTCAATATCTAGAAAGGAAATGCTCTCTTGGCTATATTGAGTGGTGAATCGTAGATTAACATCATTGTCATTTAAATGGCTAAAGAAATCTTGTAAATCATTAAGGGTCCCAGTCCAGATCATCAAACAGTCGTCAATGAAACAACCCCAATAGTGGATGTAGTTCACCCACCTTTGTCCACGACGGCCCCAGATCCACTCCGCCTCAAACCACCCCATGAAGAGGTTAGCAAAAGACGGAGCGAATCTGGAACGCATCGCCGTACCAAGACACTGTCTATACCCTTTATTATCAAAAATAAATAAATTGTTCTTCAGTACCTGTTCAGTCATATCCAAAATCATTCTAGTGTGTTCCAATAATTCTACCTATCTCCTGTTGAGAAAGGTCTCTAAAGCTGCAATCCCCAGATGGTGTTGTATATTAGAATATAAAGAGACTACATCCAGGGTCACCAAAAACATCCCCGGTTCCCAATTCACATCCGACATAATGTTCAACACATGTTTGGTATCTTGAATGTGTGAGGGAAGATTGTATACATATGGCCTCAAGAAAGTATCTATATACTCAGAAAGTTTTTCAGTCGGGCCGCCTATTCACGAAATTATTGGCCTCCCTGGTGGATTATCCCTACTTTTATGTACCTTTGGTAAGGTATATAAACAATGTGCACGTGGAGCGGATATCGTCAAGTAATTAAATTCGTCAATATCCAAAAGTGTTTGGTCATACCAGGTTTTAAGTTTCTCATTGATATTCAATTTTAATCTTCCTAAGGGGTTTTCCCTCAAAGCTTCATAGTATCTAACATCATTCAGTTGGGAGAGAATGTCTGCTTTATACTGGGTGGTATCCATAATAACAATATTACCGCCCTTGTCCGCCACACGAATAGTAATTTCATCATTAGATTTCAAAATTTTAAGTGCCTTTCTCTCTCCAACAGTTAGATTATCAATCATTCTGGATGGACCACATTTCCTTTGTCGGTTAATTATTCTGTCAATATCCAACTCCACTAATTTATAAAATGCATCTATAGTATTACCAGGAGTAATTTGTGGGGTCCATTTTGATTTAAGTTTGAGACCACTACTCTCACTCAGAAATCTATTCACTTCAAGGTCTTCAAGTAATTTAGATATCGTAACCGGGAATATGTTTTTATTAGTAATGATCTCTGTTTGTGATTGTAATCCTAGTCACAATTTTGTCAATGTAAAGACAGATATAATATCTGTCTGAGACTAATTAAGTGTTTACAGAATGTGAATGTTGGAGATACTATTGTGTAAGTACTACCAATCGTGATCTTCACCTTGAATTGTTGTACCTGTTTAATTTATGTATTTGCTCTAGACCTACACCACTATTTACCTATATTTCTCTTTTTTGTTTCCCTTTTATAACTCTAAGACCACTGCCCCCTGTCACTCTGCACACTCTCTCTTCCCTTTCCTTCCAATGCTGTACATGAATGGTAACATGTACTTTCCTTCTCAATATATTATCATGGCTTAAGAATGATCCAAGACAGAAGCCGCCCGTATCAGGGTTATTGCCGAGACTAATTTACTCAGAATATACTATCATGGCTAACGAATGATCCATGACAGAAACTGCCCGCAATAGGATTATTGCCGAGACCAACTTACCCAGAATATGTATGTATGTTAAGATCTTAGTAACACTTACGCGGTATTGTAAATTTGCGTTTTGCTTTGGCTACTTAATTTATATGGCATACTCTTATTGTGTAGTTGTAGAATGATTAGGGTATTTGGAGCCATAATATGTGCATGTGTTATGTTATATGCAACACATATGCCTTATTGAAAATTTGTACTTTACCTTGGTTACTGTCTACTTTAGTTTGATATATATACACCGGGTATTTGTATCGATACTGCACTAACAACAGTGTGAAACCACCTCCATTATCTCTATCTGATAACATCGATTTCGGTATATTATAAATTGCAGTATGGATCATTATAATTTGGCGAAATTTAGCACTCGCCACTATTTTGGGTTTGATATAATATGAAACGTAACAGTATAAGTAGGACTCTTTTTATCTATTATATACATGTTGCAGATTTGCACACTACAAGATGGCGCCCGCGGTTTTGGGCTATATAAAGACATGCTAAGATGGCGCCCGAGTGGTACGCCGATCGGGACAAGTGAAGATATTTGCTTTCTTTGCCGGTAAGCAGTGAATAAACATGACTTTAATAATTGGGGATCTGTTTTCGCTGTATATTAATACTTAGAGCTGGATTGTTTGTTTAATTTATGTAGATTCTGGATGTTGAGACTTTTAGAAATTTGGAGTGAAATATTTGGTGTACACCGGGAATTGAATAGAGAGGGTGAGTAGGTTTTTGATTTCTATGAAGCTTGGGGCGATAAAGTGGCATACTCATATCATTTAATTTACTTTTAAATTTACTTTAAAATTTGATTTGGTCTACAGTGCTAAACGGATGTGGACGTGACAATTGTACTACAGGCAACAGTGGTATTACAGATGAAGGACATAAGATGATGATACAGAACTAATGGTAATAGGAATATTAGAATATTATTTCAGTAAGGGGAATCTTACTATCACTCGTATACACTTGGTGGATATAGAGCATGGATATGATGCGTATAGTAAATAAGGGGATGTGCTGAGGAGAACGCGATACTGTGGGGGTTTAGGAACTCCATTCTGTTGAATATGATTGGTTAATCATGTACGTGGCTGGTATTGAATGAGTGTGACTACTTAAGGTTTATTATGGTTGCAGGTTGCTGATGTTACTTAAGACTGATGTTGCTTAAGACTAGGAGATTTAACTTATGACGAGTGTGCAGAATTAACAGATGACCGTCACTCACTACATAGATTCTCTAGCGTAATGACTTTAGATCTAGGATAAAACTTTCTCTGTCTGGTGATGGACGTCTTATACTTTTCACATGCAGTTGGTGGTGCATGAGAATAGTTTGGGTTCCGTTTTTCTTTTCATATTCTCTCTTTTCCACCGGGGCCTTATACTCTATATATCTTTTCAGACTACACTATACGCTGATTGATTATATTTGATGAAGGGGTCCCATTAATTTATGAGATATGTATGTTTATTTGGGTTGCAGCCCTGAGGAAGTCAATGTGTTAAGATCAATCACGACGAAACACGTGTTGGCTGCATCATTTGGAGGAAACGATTTATTTACTGGAACGAATTTGAATATGAAGAAATAAACACTGGTGGAACATCTTTTCCGAAATATCTGAATTTGAAATTGGACTTTGGTGACTGTGTCAACTTTGATTTGAATTGTTTTGGTACCATAATACCTCAAATCTATTTTTTATAGAGTGCTCAGGAGGGTATTTGTTTGAGCTGTGAAATTTGATGTGGGGTCCAAGCATGGAGATGGGTCGCACAGCATGGGTACAGATGGGCTGGGTTCGGCGAGTCGATGTCCTTCTGTGCGGGTGCATTGGCTCCAGTGGGCTAAGAAGGGCGATGCAA
Organism: Lissotriton helveticus; assembly: GCF_964261635.1. Classification (NCBI taxonomy): domain Eukaryota; kingdom Metazoa; phylum Chordata; class Amphibia; order Caudata; family Salamandridae; genus Lissotriton; species Lissotriton helveticus. The sequence goes on from NC_136069.1 coordinate 1,477,376,031, forward strand.
AGTTCTTGCGTCAGGGAAGCCCTCTCTGAAAAGGCAATGCATTGGCTCTGAGGGCAATGCGTTGAGCAGCAGAGGTGATGTTCCATTTCAGTGAGAGATGCGCTGCACAGTGGAGGAGATGCATTGGTTCTTCTGAACCCACACGTGCGATGACAGAGCACCTTAATGCCCACTTTAAAGGGTCCAGGACCTGGGTGGCACTACTTGGGATGACATGACTCAGATGGCAGTGTCTAGGTGCTGAGTTCAAGATTGTTAGAAGCCTGGTATGTCCCTGAGGCCTTTGATCAGGAGGTCAGCCAGCAAGCCCTTGAAGTGACTCTGTGTTCCTGGGTTTAGAGATACATGTTCAGTCCTTCTCACCCAGGCAGGAGGGCAGCAGATCAGCACAGAAGGGCAGCAATCCATAACATTGTAGTCCTATCAGCAGAACAGCAGCCCTTCTTCCTGGCAGAGTTCACAGGTCCACAAGTGTACGGAAGAGTAGAGTCAAAGAGTTCAATATTTATACCTGGTGCCCTTTTTGAAGTGGAGGAGGCTTCTAGAGGTTTCCATTCCCTGAGGTATCAGATATCCACCTCCTCCCTGTCCTGGTAACGGATTATCTAGGGTCACAAAAGACCAGTGTCAAATCCTTTGTGAGAGTGCTCAGGCAGGGCCTTGGTGACGTGCAAGTGTGGTAGGTGATAGCTCCTCCCACACATTAACTCAGTGTGGCCCATCCTGCCAACACCTATCTTTTCTTTGTTCCACTGTCTCTGAGCAATACACAATGACCATCTGCCAGCTACATTTAGTCATGTGAACCAGCATCGGTCTGCAAGCACCAAATGGTATGGGCAAGAAAATGTCAACTTTCTAAAAGGAGCGTTTTCAGAATTGTGATTTAAATCTGACTTTACCATTAAAGAGGGCTTTTAATTATAATTCTTTAGAGACCAAACTTGACCTGTCTACATGCTCCCAATTATAATTAACAGCCTATAAAATGTAACTAGGTAACTCTTATGGGAGAGGTAGTCCTTGCAGTAGTGGAAAACAAATTGAGGAATTTTTCCCTACCATGACATTTTAAAACTTAAATGTACATGTGCTACTTTTAAATACACTGTAGCGTGCCCTGTTGGCAGGTTATGGCCTACTTGTGGGGTGACTTATATATACTAAAAAGGAAGGTTTGGAAGCTGGCAAAAGGTATATTTTGCCTGGTCAAAATGGCAGTTTAAACTGTATATGCAGGCTGCAATGGCAGGTCTGAGACAGATTTAAAGACTACTTATGTGGGTTGCACAATCATTGCTGCAGGCCCAATAGCAGCCTTTAATAATTTACTGAACCTGGGCACATGTAGTACCACTTTACTGGAGACTTACAAGTACATTAAATAGATCATTTGGGTGATATTCAATTCTACCGTGTTTTATGGCGAGACCACAAGCACTTCAGCACTGGTTAGCAGTGGCAACATTTACAGATTCCTAAAGCCAGCAAAAAATATACATAGTCAGCAAAACAGGAGGGTTGAATTCAAAGAGTTAGGGAAGTATTACGCCAAGGATGCGAGGTCTAACAGACACTGTTTGCATTATCTTGTTTCTTGGTGTAACCAAAATGAATAACACAATATTCTTCTATTGCAAGAAGAATTGTCACATAGGCCAATAAGCTTCCATGGGCCTGTCTCCAAGGACTAGCATTGGAAATTCACAATGCTGCTTGTCAGTGTTATCAGCCTTGTAATTTACGTTTATTTATTAGGTAAGGATGAAATGCTGTAAATTTCCTCTGCAGAAATCACAACAACATGTGGCTGCAGTTTGGCAAAGAACATCATCTGGGGAATCAAAGATAGTAAAGAACCTTGGGTTACAGTCAAACTTGATGAAAAAACCTATTACGAAATATTGGACTAGGGAATGTCCTTGTCAGTACTCATAAATTCAACCCAAATGTAGTGTTTGAAAAATATGAAACGTTACAGCATTTTTCAAAGTGTTCCCATGCTGTTGCTCTGTAGACCTGCATAGTGGATTAAAGATAGTTCATGTTGTCTTTTAGACAGAACACGTTTTACATTCAGAGCAAAAATCATTTAATTTGTTCAAAAGGAAACATAACATACCGAGACCAACACATGCTATTCAGAGTGTAAAACATTGCACATTTCTTGGTTTTGCTTGATTTGTATATGTAAGTAAATTGTGTTATTATTTGAGAGAAGTGGAAGCCCCACTCAAATAATAAACAGAAAAAGTCACTAAATGCAACTGTGCTTAACCCTCTGGAAGCTTGGCACAAAAGCACTAAGGCTTAACCGAGAGGCAATATGTAAAGTATTTATGCAGCACTCAAACAATAATAAAGTGAAAAAACAACACCAGAAAAATATGAAACCAATTTGGAAAATAATATGACACCAAAACTATAAAAAATAAAATCAGTAGAACTGGATTTATGAATTTTCAAGGTCTGTAGAGAACATAGCGTCAGACCTGAGTAAAGTCACAAGTTCAGACTGACTATGACAAAGTGTTGGTCGGATACAAGGACCAGGTTCATCCCACTGAAGGTTTTACCTTCTCGGAGTTCAAGCGGTATTCTATGTGAGGGGAGCGTTGTCAACACGAGGAGCAGGCCGGATTCTGTGGATGGTCGCTGTTTGCCGCAGTCAGTTGTCACTGAAACTTCATGTTGGCAGTCGATGTGTGGTACTGCTGTTAGGGATGGTTCCCAGAGTTGATGCGAAGTGCAGGTTGTCGCTGGAGATTCACACTGGAGGGTATTGTAGAGGGTCATTTGGGATGTGAGGAGTTGCAAAGAGCCCCAACAAGTCTGGATCTACACCTGGAACTCAAGACAAGAAATGTAAGGCAGGAGAAGTACACTCGGTTACCAGCCAATGGTTCGGGACCTGGTGGCCACCTCTTCGAGTTAGGAGTCAGTCCAGCAGAGGCCAGCAGTAGGGCTCAGGCAGGTTCAGACAGGTCCAATAAGTTGTGGTAATCTGACCAGTTGCAGGGCAGGCCTTAGGAAGCTTATGGTGTCCCTGTAGATCAAACAGGAGGTCATCCAACTTACCCACTTCTGGGGAGATGGGATCAAGTCAAGCAGGTCTGATCTTCCTTCTTCAGACAGTATTGCAGTCCATCTTCTGTATCTTCCACAGTTCCAGGAGTATTCTAAAGAGTGGTTCTGAGGGTGCCACTATTACCCACACTGCCTCCCTATGGGTGGGGGTGCCTCTTTTTTTTAGCCTACCTCCTTTACGGGTTTTGCACCAAACTGTCTCGAGTAACACAGGGCAGACAGGCCTAGGTGTGAGCTGCATTTGTCAGTGGGGAGCAGTAAGACCTTAAAAGTCAGGAATGGGGTATGCAAAGCCCTGGTGGTATTTTCAGAATAGTAACTTAAAATCTGACTTTACCAATAAAAGAATTTTAAAATACAAAACTTGACTGCAATCTGCATTTCACTATCCGGTCCCAAACTAATGTTATCACTTATTAAGGGTAATACGGTAACCCAGTGTTAGACTAAGTGAAAGATAGCCTATCACCAGTAATAAAAAGGACTTTAGGAGTTTTTCACAGGCAGGACATGCAAAACCTAAATACACATATCCTACTTTTACATACCATTTACACTGCCCTATGAGCCTTTGGTGCCTACATTAGAGATGACCTAAACGTATTAAAATAGAAGGTTTAGGCCTGAAAAAATATTTATTTTACCAGGTCACAAAATGGCAGTTACTACAGGCTGCAGTGGCAGGTCTGAGACATGATTTACAGTACTAACTTAGTGGGTGCTACAGCCTGCTGGTAGCATGTCCATTCAGGCCCTGTGTATATTAAGTACAATTTACTAAGGATTTATAAGCATATTAAAAGTGCCAATTCAGTCTAGGCCAGTTTTACTATGTTTAAGGTCGAAAACACAAGCACTGTACCTCTGGTTAGCAGTGGTAAAGTGCACAGAGTTATAACGCAAACAAACACGAATTAAAACAAAAACAGTTGGTGAAGGCAAAAAGTCTGGAGGAATACCATACCATTCTGCTGAAATACGTGAAGAGAACAAGTTCACAAATAGATATGAGGTTGTCTTTGTTCGCAAAACATCCACTATGAGGAAATATTCCTATTTATTACACAAAAAAGTCGCAAAAGGCTGCGATTAACTAGAAATGGAAACACAATCTATAGCAAAAATATTGCATACTACAGTCTATGCAGTCTCATATTGTGTATGTTCTTACTTATATTGCTGAAACGAAAACATCAGCAAGTTGTATTCATCAATTTCTCCACTAGACATCGTCTCCGTTCAGAGCTTAGGTGAAGAGACTCACTCAGCAGAGATGAAATAATGCTATTTCCTCAAGTTGATGCCTATCTATGGTGTCGCTTTCTATAGTAGAAAGGCAAGGTCAGACTTTTATATAAGATCACTAGAAAATGCTTTCAGAGAAAATTTCTTTAGAAAAATAGCATTGGGAGAGTGAGCAGATGAGTGTACAATCTGCTATTTGGGTCATTAAATAAATAAAGGTATTATATCACCATATAAAGAAAATACATGCAAATAATATCTCAGACCTATAAACGGTAATGTAAATGTTTCGCACATGCTAACGTACATGTCTTGTTATAATTAGGATTGGGTTAGCAGTGGGGGCGTGGTCTCACCAGCGGCAAGATGGCTGCGCACTGAGCAAGCTCTGCCGGTCGAGCCATACAATCCTGCACTATCTGTGGGAGTTAATCTGCTGTGAAAACCACTCCATGCTATTCTATACCACCTGCACCATCACTGCGGCGCTTGAGGGCTGAGGGGAACTGATGCAGAGTACCCATTCCGCACTAAGGCCCGACTGCCTGTCTGCCCCGCGACATCCCGGGGCCTGCTCGGGCCTTCCTTGCCTTCTGGGAACCCTCCGGCTGTGCCTGGCTTGGCTGAATGCCCGGGAGGGCATCCATTCCAGACCTGCCTGATGATCCGCTGGTGCTCCCTGCACTGCAGCGGAGCTACGTGACCCCCTGCGATCCCAGCTCACTGCTGACGGAGGGACATGGCCTGGCGGAGGCTGGGGTCTGACACGGTCTTGACGCTCGGCGGAGATACGGGGGCACGCCTGCCTGACCTCCTGCTGGATTCACCCCAGAGTCCGCATGACTGCAATGGCTGTTACGCCAGGCCCTTCAGCACCCTCCGTTCCCAAGTAAGACCACCTTGAGTGCTGGGAGTTAGCTGTGTCACGATTGGGTGGCTCCCCTAGACTGCATCAGTGGAGGCCGGGTGCCGTTTCCTCTACTAGAGGCCTGGGACTGGGGGAGGTGCACCTGAGCTCCCGGCCCTTCTCTGGGCCCATCTTGGTGCGGCTCTGAGTGAGCACTAAACCCCTCTTGGTCTGCTAGTGTCGGGGAGGCCCGTATCTGCGTGCCCTCCCTCTCCTCTGCCCTGCCTTATCCTACAGCTGAATTGGCTCCATTTCCGGGGGGGCCTCTGACTGCGACGGTGGGTCAGTGTTGCGGGCGCTGCCTGCGGCTGCTGGGGGAAAGGTGATATGTCCGTCCTGGCGGCACGGCAACCCCGCTTCATGCCTGTGACCCCTCCTGCAGCCAACCTTCATTCCTACCTCTGCCTTATTTCCACAGCACCTTCCTTAAGGCTTGCGGGGGCCCGGGCATACCCACTTTGAGGCGATCCTGCTACACCTACTGACGACCCTCCTGCTGGGGTGGCTGCCTGACCTGCAACCTGGCCTACGTTGCTTGCTGCGCTCACCATCTCTACGATATGTGCTGCAATGGGGAAGACCGACACCAGGTAGCCCAATATACCTTCTCTGGATGCGGGCAGGCAGGAGTGGCGAGTACCCCTGACGAGGGTGACCTGCTACCCAGACTGACGCCCCTTAGGAAGGTGATGACATCCTGAAAGCCATCCTCCTAGATGTAAAATCCCGCTAAAGAATATCAATGCAAAACTTGAACACCTATCAACTTTCCTTGACCAGGTGAAACAAAGGGTGGATACCCAAAACGCACATCTTAACCAGCTTGAGGCGAGAGTTTCAGACGCTGAGGATGGTGGAGCCTCCAGAGCGCAGAAGCTTCTAAAATTTGACAAAATCCTGGAAAACATCTGTGCCAAAAACGAGGACTTGGGGCGTGCTCCCGGAGCAATAACATTCGGGTCGTGGGTCTTACGGAGTCCACCGTGACTGGGAAGATGGAGGACTTTCTTGAAATCCTGTTTCGAGCCCTCTTTAGTCCACTTTTGTCCACCCATTTTATAGTCAAGCTAAATTTTGTGTCGATTTTGGGGAGAAACAATAATTATTTACAGATGCAAAGACTGCTCTCACCTTTGCCAAGCAGCTGCAAAAATCATCACCATGAAATTGTTGTGCCCACTCCGAGGAAGGCCAGACAAGTGACAATGACTGACCTCTCCCATGCTTGCCTACTTTCCTCTGTGTTCTTTAGCAATATTGTTTCTCGTAAGCTCCCTGCCTGAACCTAAGTCTCATGCCTTTTCACAATACAAGGGCTCTGAAAGCTCTGCATGCCGGGGGACTACCTAGTGGATTGGGGCATAATGTTTTTCAGGATTCGTGGGTCTCCTAGGCAGCCTCCGTACACCTGCCTGTCCTATTAGCGCCCTGAATTGTCTTAGGAGCATCCTGATCCATCTTCTCCCGCACTGTGTACAAGCACCCGCAATCTATTTATCCCTTTGGATTAACAGTGGACGGCTGCATGTTGGCTCTCCTGGTTTGGGATTCCTGGGTTACCTGATATACCATCCCCTGTTGTTGGCTATTACGTAACACCCTTACGAGCACAACATCTTTCCATTGGATTGCCTCCCGCTGAACTACACCTTGCTCGGCCACCTGGCTTACATGGCTGGGGCGGATTGGCTGTGCCCACGCACAATGCAGGGATGAATCCCATTTCTGCTCCTATTTCTCCAAGTTAGGGTCCCCATGGGGTGCGCGGGGGACTAATTTCGCAACCTAATTGGAGGATTGGTGTGGGTGAAGGGCGAGTTCGGGATTTGTTTCGCAGGGCTCCTCACTCGGCAAAAAGCTTGCACTGTTCTTTGTTCTGTTTGAAGATTGGCATGTTAATGTGGTATGTAATCTGCAAGGTAGTGTATACTGCTGCACTTACTCATGACACTCACTTTATGGACCATTGGCATTTCAACACTCTCCTCCCTTTCGCTATTACATGACTGAGGCAACGTTTTGGACCTGGAACATTAGGGGTCTGAATGACTATCGTAAGGCATGCCTGTTGCTTATGCATGTGCAGCTCCTCAGGCATCAGGTTCACATTTGCTCCCTTCAGGAAATGCACCTACTACTGGCTACCTCCTCCAGGTTATTATCTCATCACTGGACCAACTCCTACTCCTCCTTCTATTCAAATTAATCCACCCGGAGGGTCATTATGTTATCCTCGCTGGAACACTTTATAATCAACCGCTGTTACTAGTGTCCCTTTATGGACCTAACTTTCCTCACACGCATCTGGCAACTCATATCCGCTCTGGGGCCATATCCTCTAATTGGGGGGGGGGGTGGATTCCAACATAGCTCCTTCGCAGGTGCTAGACAGCACTGGAGCCTGTACTCACAACCCTCAAGCCAACACTCTTCTTCATTCCACTATGGCTATCAATTCCCTACTGGACGCCTGGTGACATGAACACTCTGGTAGGCGTGGGGTGACTTGCTTCACGGGCTTGCGGGGTACCTGGTCTCGTCTTGATCTTTGGATCACGACCTGTGATATTGCCTCCTGGACCACCTCAGTGCGGCACGAGGCTCGCACCCTATCTGACCACTCACACTTTGCCACTCATTCGCATGGTCCTTCCATCCTAATGCCCTTCGCGACGCTGCCTTTCGCAAGGAAATTCGTGCTGCCATTATTGCTTATTTCGAGCAAAACGCTGGCTCCGTCGAGTCGCCCTCAACCCTCTGGGAGGCCTTCAAGGTCGTAATCCGGGGGGAATGTATTGCTCGGCAATCTGGAGTGCTGAAATCCATCAGGGGTACCCTTGAACGGCTGCAGAAAGACATTAAGGCCTTGGACCTTCAACAGTAGCAAGACCCCAGCCCTGCCACACTCACCCTGATCAGATCCAAGCTCACTGAATTTTACGAGGAGACTTATAGAGAGGTGTTAGAAATGGGGATCTCTGGTTGGCTAAGGCTTGCGCCAAAGCCAGGCAGAGACCACCACTCTAGTCAGGGAAAGGGAGTTACACGCCAAAGATAACCCCTGCTCACCCCCTTGGTAGCTTGGCACGAGCAGCTAGGCTTATCTCGGTGGTGATGTGTAAAGCATTTGCACAACACACACAGTAACAACACACTGGGCACACCACAAAAGGAACTCCACACAAGGTTATCTAAAAATAGCCTTTGTATTATAAGAAAAACACATCAGATAGTAATCACACAATATATACTGTGCCAACTGGCACTGGCAATATTTACAAGGGGTTATTTACACTTGACAGGGCCATGTCGGCCACTGTCAGAATTAGCACTTGGTAAACAATAGTAAAAGTAAGAATATACATGAACTCAGAACACAGCCAGTAATCACTGGCAGACACTATACTCAGCGTCAACCTGTAATATAAATCAGAACAGGCACAGTATCACATAAGGGGAGATCTCTATTGTACGCCAACCTCGTAAGCTAAAATAGGATAAACCACAATCTCCTAAGCATAACTTGTATTAGGAAATAAACTTAATAGCATAACCTGCAGTATGGAATAAATCAAACCTAGACCACAGTAGATAGTAATCACACATTATACATTGTGCCAACTGGCACGGGCAATATTCATAAGGGATTATTTACACAGGACAGGGCCACGTGGGCCACTGTCAGGATCAATACTTAGCATAAATTGGTACAAGTAAAAATAGATCATAAACCTACCACCAGTAACTACTGGTAATAACTGTACTCCACCTCAACCTGTAACATAAACTACATTATCTACAGTCACATCAGGCGCGAACTACATCCTGCGCCAACCTCACCAGCATAAACACATTATGCCATCTCTCACTAGTCTAAACATGTTAGACCCTACTTCCTACGTATAACTCACATTTAGGGGCTTAAAGCACAGAGTAAAGTACAATCTCACTACCACAAACCTACATAGGTAAAACAACCTCATAATCAGTAAACCACAGTTTTAGAGGTATCAGATACAGGGTGCGCAAAACATACTGTACACAATACATTTCCTAGCACCACATTTAGAGCACATAAATCACATTAGGGCCTTGTGCCCTATCCTCATACCAGCCCCCCTGGCCAATCTGGCCATCCAAGAAGGGGCTCAAATGTCCTGTGTCCAGAATGTCAGGGCACGCTGCCAACGCAGCGCCAGTCAGGGGTGCACCACCGGCGCAAACAAAACGCTGCAGCTGGCACTAAGTGCTGCGCAGCTGTGGAAGGCCAAGGTAGGGCAAAGGAGTGCGCCTCACTCCCAGATCCACAAAGACATGCCCCCTGAAAAGAAAAGTCCTAAACGGTGCAGCTGTCCACTACTTGCTGGGAAGCTGGGATCTGTGAACTGCGGCATGGGCTCTCACTGGCCCTCAGGAACAACTGCGCCACAGGTTGGAGCCCTCTAGGCTCTGAAACACTGAGGTACAGCGTTGGAGCCATTCAGGCTCTGAAAGACAACCATGCCCATGGAGCACTTGGCTCCTAAACTAATTATGCGCCCATCTTAGACGCAGCACTGGCCCCCAAACACTAGTGCTTTAAAATAGCTGTGCCTCCTGGGAGCCTCTCAGGCTCGGGAGGTAATGGGGCCGAAAATGGGGGAGCCACTCAGGCTCTAGAGATCAGCAACTGCGTGGGCCCGTCTGGGCCCTCTAAACAACAAGGTGCCCACGTTACCGTTGGAGCGGCCCACTGAGCACACGGGGCCGCTCTGACTCTAAATACGGACCCTGCTCCCTCGAGGAGAGGGTGTGACATGCGGCCGTGTCCCCTGCCCAGCCCTAACTCACCGGGCTCCGGTGCAGGGGACTTCTCCTTTCGGGCCGCCACCGCGGGACTCTTCTTTCCGGAGGCGGCGCCCTTCTTCACCCGGTCCCCCATCTTGGGACCGGGATTTAAGGCAGGGAGCACTCGCGACTCTGGCTACTCCTCTTCCGGGGCTCCTTACATTGCATGGGAGCCCCGCAACACTCGTGCGGCTTCCTACTGGTGGCCCGGGGTTCTCCCCAACTCACGGGCGCCCCGGGCCGCGGGAGGCCATTACTCGGCCGCTTCTCCCTTCTCTCCGCCTTGCGCCATCGCGGGGCTCTCTCCTCCACATGGGAGCCCCGCATCGACAACATGCAGCGCCAATTCCCCTTCCGTCCGGCGGCCCTGCCCACAACCAGGCGAGCCGCGGACCGCGGACCGCGACTCGATCTCAGGGGAAAATGAGGGGTAGGCTCCCTCTGGATCAGCAATACATCGCGGGGTGGGCACCCGCTAAAATAAACAAATAAGGGGCCATAATCGGGGTGGGCACCCGAACAAAGTAAATATGAGCCCCATAGAGTGGAGTAGGCTCCCGCTAGTAGGAACATGAGCACCATAACCATGGGCAAAATGTAGGGTAGGCACATGCTTGCAAATATCGAAAATAAGAGTGGTGGGCACACGCGCTGCCATTAGCAAATGCAGCAATGAGGGGTAGGCTCCCTCAATAACAGGGCAATTCAAAATAAAGCACTTCCCAGGCGCTAGGTGCAAAAGACAACTGAGTCCAACAAGGTAACTGGAGCAACCAGGGTCCCAAGAAGTCCTGGACAGCAAAGATAGAGCATGCAGCTCCTAACAAGGAAATTCCTCAGGAATCCAGGGGCTGGGCGGGGCCCAGTGAGGCAAGCCTTCCCCAGGGCCCCAGCAGCAGCAGCACGCCCCTGGTAGGTTCGAGTTGGAAAACAAGAACATTTACTTGAGGTCACAGCGCCTCTTTTATACACAGAAATCCTTTGTTGTCAAAGGTGCAGGCAAGGGGCGAACCAGATGCAACTGGTTCTTGAGCACTTTGTTTTGCTCAGCCCCTCTCCCTATTCACAGGCCAGGCCAGGGTAATCAGACACACCACAGGCGGTGGAGCCAGCATTGTGGAGGGAAGGCCCAGCCCTATTCAGGTCCCAGGTGCACTCCTCCCTCTCATTAACATGCAGATCTCTCCATTCACCACCGGGGCACACCCATCCTGACTCCTGGAGCCAGGCACACCAGTCAGCTCCAGCCAATAACAAGCCAGTCAATTCACATTCACTGCATAGACATGCCAACTTCTAGAAGTGGCACTTCCACACTAGACACAGTAAATCCACGCACATCATCGTGCAGCATTTAATCACACGAGTTCGCACATACCAAACTCGACCCTGCACTCCCCACACATCAGGAACTACCATGGTCACACATATTCCCCATGCATTCCTATGGGAGGGCAGGCCACTCTCACCACACATACACAGAGAGCGCACGCACTTTACACTGGACTACAGGGAAAAGTGTGCAGAGGCCTAAAATCACCAACACCAGGTTACAGAAACAGGCTAGGCAAATGAAAAAAGTTTCGGGGGGAACCTGCCAAAAGGGCCAAGTCCAACAGCAACCACCCTGGCAGGACCCTTGTGAACCTCCTTCAGAAGGGGCATGCGTCTTCTTATATCACTGCCTTAAGTGAGGGCGCCGCGGGTACGACTACCTCCCCTACTGAGATCCTAGCTAGGATCTCTGATTTCTACTCCCAACTATACACTGCTGGAACGGCTGTCCCTCTGGAAATTATGGACCAATACTTTGACACTATTGAATTGTTGTGACTTGGGAACAGTCACAGAGAATACTTAGAGGAGCCATTCACTCACAAGGAGATTTCTACAGTTATTGCAGGGCTTCCGCAATTTGTGCACTATCGTCACGGTCCTTCATCAGATTAACCCCTCCTTTCCGGCCGTGGCCGCTCTATTAGATGCCACTAAGGCCTTTGACACCCTGGAATGGCCCTTCCTTTTTTGTCTTCTCCCTTGAATAGGTTTCAGCCCGGGCTCTGTGCAGAAGATGAAACTACTGTACACACTCCCCATGGCATGCATTAGTGTAAACGGGCAGGTCACCGATCCCATCATAATTTCGAGGGGCACCAGACAGGGTTGCCCCCTCTCCCCCATGCTTTTTGCCGTAGCCATGGAGCCTATGGCTGCCCAGCTGTGGGAGCATCATACTTTCCGGGGTACCGGTTTCTCGGCTCGCACCCTCGTAACATCAATGTATGAGGATCATGTCACACTTTACATCCGTGAGCCTCGGGAGAATCTTGCACCCATGACCAGGGAAGTTGTCCAGTTTGGTGGCCTCTCCGGAGTCCAGGTTAACTGGAACAAATCTGTCCTCTTTCCACTCACATACGCGACCAAGCCGGTTACGTCTGATTATCCATTCATTTGGGTGTCGGGCCCTATCAGATATTTGGGCATTTGGCTGAGTCAGAATATAGAGGAGCCGTGGAGGTCCAGTTTTGGCAGAGCAATCGACTGACCCGAAATCAAAATACGTGATTGGCAAAAACTCCCCATATCGCAAGCTGGGCGAATCACCATCACTTAGATGGTTTTGCTCCCAAATACTTCTGTACCTCTTTTTATATATTCTCATTCCTCTCACTTCACTCTAGCATCATCACAATGATCTGGGCCAGTCGTCAGCCCAGCACCGCCTATGGCCACTGCACACTGCACTTTTTTTGTGGTCCAAAGTTCCACATAATGAGGTTGACACAGTGTAATGTCTGCACTGGGCATGGGATGGGTTGCACAAATACACCGGCACTGATGTCCTCTATGCACCATCCATGCGTCTCACCAGCAATCCGTCTTTTCCCCCACTGAAGACAGCGGGTATGGCCCGCCGACGGGGCAGACATGGGCATCCGCATCTGTGCCAACATTTATCCTGACAATAACTTTTTTGCACTCCCAGAAAATGCTGCCCCACTTGATAGGTTTCTCTACTATCAGATTAGGACAATGTGCAGAAGCAACAACCCCACTTTTCCTCTTGCTCCCCAACTCATTGCAGTGCTCGAGTTTGTACACTCATCTAATTCTCCTCAGAAATTGGTCACAAAACTATATGCTCACACGCTGGCTGCTTCCCTCACCACCACGGAACGCGCCCGCAATGCGTGGAGTGCATACTTAGGAAGCGACCTCTCTCCCCGGCACTGGCACTACTGTTGCAACCAGACTAGATGCCTTTCCCCCAACGACTGTTTGCGTGTTGTCCATTTCAAGTACCTTCACAGACTCTACCGTACCCCTGCATCGTTACACAAGATGGGGTTGAGGGACACCGACCAATGTGTGCGTTGCTCGGCCTCTTGCGCAGATTTTGCACACCTGGCCTGGCTGTGCCCGAGGGTCTTTTGGGTGGAGATGTGCACTGCCATCAGTGCGATTATGCTTGAGCGCATTGCCCCTGATCTCCTGCTGTGCCTCTTGGGTTATGTTGGGCGGGTATCAGATGCTAATCGCAAATTGATTGCTCCTGGTGCTCGCCAAACGATGGGTGGCCATTTACTGGGGCCATAAGCTCGCACCACAGGGCAAATGTTGGTTGAAAGATGCTATCCGCTGTGAAATGCTCCATGGCGAATTCTGGGATTTGATGCCTGCGGCTAATAGACCCCCTGTCATGTGGGGCCGACTCACATCCTACCTCCAACATCAAGTCACTACTGACAATATTGCTACTGACCCCCCCTGCAGACACGCCATTCACATGCATTGACTCCGTGGACTCTGAACGCACCCCAAATTCCCAAGGCCCGTCCCCTGTTGTTCCCCCTCCATAATGCAATCACAATAGCTCTGATCCGTATGTATTGTATTGTGTCACCTTTTAATCACAAATCGACTTAATTTGTAAGTGCAGCTACACCTACGGCCACTGCTGAAGTGATAATATGTAACATGCCTTATTGTTTTATTTTATTTTCAATAACGTTTTTGAAAAAAAAACTAAGGATTCGGTTATCAGATTGTAACAAAATTAAAAAACTCATACACAAAAACATTTTCCTCCTCCTAGTCAAGTGAACTCTGTTAACTCGAATTAGTTCAATTCAATTCACGCTTGTACAATTATGCTCAACTTGTCATAATATGAACCTATCCATTCAAAAAGGTGTGGCATCACTTGACTAGTGATGTTTAACATTTGTCTTGTAGAAAAATCAAAAGCTGTGGTACTGTTGAATGAAAGACCAGAGGTCAGATCACAAAACATTTTTCAATTAAACAATCAATCGGGGAATTGTAGCGCGCTCCTCACCTGTGAGGGTCTCAAGGCGCTGAGGGGGGGATGGGTATGCTGATCCGTTCAGTCAAAGAGCCAGGTCTTGAGACCTCTTCTGAAGGTGTCCTGTTAGTGAGTGCGTCTGATGTCTGTCGGTAGCTCATTCCAGGTCTTGGCTGCAATGTGGGAGAATGATCTTCCACCTGCTCTGGCTCTGTGAATGCGTGGGGTTTCTGCTAGGGCGAGGTTGGCGGATCGGAAGATTCTGTTGGGTACATGGAAGTTAATTCTGTTGTTGAGGTATTTGGGTCTATTGTTATGTAGGCATTTGTAGGCATGAGTGAGGATCTTGAAGGTGACTCTCTTTTCCACGGGGAGCCGGTGGAGTCTCCGCAGGTGTTGGCTGATGTGTTCTTGCCAGGGGATGCGGAGGACGAGTCTGGCCCGGTGGTCTGTATTGTCTGGAGTATGCAGAGTAGGGACTTGTTGATGCCGGCGTGTAGAGCGTTTCCATAGTCCAGTCTGCTCGTGAGGAGCACATGGGTTACTGTCTTCCTTGACTACAGGGGGATCCATTTGAAGGCCTTTCGAAGGATGCGGAGAGTGTTGAAGCAGCTGGAGGTGACGGCGTTGACTTGTCAGTTCATGGCGAGTGATGAATAGAGTACAATGCTGAGGTTTTTGGCATAGTCTGAGAGGTTGGGCATGCTTTTGAGGGCGGTGGGCCACCATGTGTTGTCCCAAGCTGAAGGGGTGGTTCCCAGGATGAGGACTTCTGTCTTTTCGACATTGAGTTTTAGGCAGCTGTTGGTCATCCAGACTGCGCCGTCCTGCATCCCTCTCTAGAAGTTGAGTTTTGTGGTGGTGGGGTCTTGGGTGAGGGAGAGGATGAACTGGGTGTTGTCGGCATAGGAAACGATGTTGAGGCTGTGCTGTCGGATGATGGCTGCGAGGGGGGTAATGTAGATGTTGAAGATGGTCGGGCTCAGAGGTGATCCCTGCGGGACTCTGCAAGTGATTTCCATGGGGCAGAGAGGAAGGGCGGTAGTCTGATCCTTTGGCTTCGTCCAGGGCAGTTCCTTGTATGCTGGTATCATGTAGTCTGTTGATTAGTGTGCGGTGAGAGACGGTGTTAAAGGCTGCAGACAGGTCGAGGAGGATGAAGGCTGCGGAGTGCCCTTGGTCAAGGAGGGTGCGGATGTTGTCTGTGGCGGTGAGTAGGGTGGCCTCGGTGGTGTTGTTGCTCTGGAATCTGGATTTGGATGGGGCGAAGATGGATTTCTCTTTGATGAATCGTGTCAGTTCCCTGCTGACTGTTTTTTCTGCTACTTTGGCTGTGAAGGGGAGACGCGAGATGCGCCAGTAGTTCTTGAGGTTGGTGGGGTCGGCCGTGGCCTTCTTGAGCATGGGCCTAACTTCTGCTCCCTTCCAGTCATCTTGGAAAGTGCCTGTTGAGAAGGCGGTGTTGATGGTCCGTTGCAGTTCTGGTGCAATGGTGTCCGTGGCCCTGCAGTAGACGTGCGGGGGCAGGGGTTGGTGGGGGCCCCCGAGTAGATGCTTTTCATGATCATGGTGGTGTCCTTGGTTTTGATAAGTGCCCAGTTGGAGATGGTGGGTTGGCTGGTGTCTCTGGAGAGCGGGGACTGGTTGTTGCATCTTGTGGGCGGTCAATGAAGTTGTCGTGGAGTGTTCTGATCTTGAGGTGGAAGTAGGTTCCTAGCTTGTCGCAGAGGTCTTGGGGCGGGGTGATATCTGTGTGTGGGTTGGTGAATTCCTGAATGACACTGAAGAGTTCCTTGGAGTTGGCGGATTTGGCGAGGATTTTGTTGTGGATGAATGTCCATTTTGTTGATCTGATTTGGTTATGGTAGTCAGTCATGGGGTCCTTGTAGGTGAAGTGGCTGTCGGTTGTCTTTCTGTTTCTCCAGTTCTTCCCAGGCGTCTGCAGGTGCGCCTTGCTTCTTGGAGATCTATGGTGAAACAGGCGGCTTTACTGCGGCGTTCTTTGCCCAGGCTGCGTAGCGGGGCAACCTTGTCTGCGCAGTTGGAGACCCAGGTGTGGAGTACTCTGGATGCGGTGTTTGCATCGGATGTCCAGGTGGGGTTGTCTCGGGTGAGGGTGAAGCTCAGTTGTTCGTCGGTGACCTTGCTCCAGTTCCTTCATGGTGCACGGGGGTGGTTTTGGTGCCTTGGGTTTATCGATAGTGAAGTGGAGGTGTTCGGCGGAGGGGAAGGTATCTCTGGAGGTGGTGAGGCGGAGTGTGCTCTTGTGATGTCGTTTACGGAGCGCACGTTGAGGAGGATGCATCTCAGGGTGTCATTGGTGCAGATGTCAGAGGTACCGGAGGTCGGGTTGTGGTGAAAGTCTGGCAGCAGTGGAGGCAGGAGAATTGGCCATGGGTCGAGTTCAGCGAGGCCTGTTGGCAGTCTCTGAGTCTTCCGGGCTTGAGTGCGAGGAGGGTGGCAGAGTCGTAGCGATGGGAGGACGTGGATCCAGAGTTTCGGATGCTGGTTGCGCTCAAGTCATGGACGGGTGCAGACAGGCTTGCCTCAGCTGTGCCTTTGGCATGCCAGGGGCGGGCCCCCTGCATACAACTGTGCAGTGGCCACCATTAAGTAGGGGAGGGGGTGGGGCTGGAGGTAGGGAGGCGGGAGGGGGGCTGTGTCGGGGAGGGGTCGCCGGGGCAGCAGCGGCGGTAAAATTAAACAAAAACCACTGAGTGAAGAATACAACGAATACAATACAATGAATACACTAACACAATACAATCAAGAGGAATCAGTGGGAGTAAGGAGAGATAGGAGCAGCAGGCAACAAGGAAAATACCTGTGGAGCTGAGACAGGCTGCCGACATGAACACTGCTCATGGAAGGACTCTTCATTTTTGACTTCCACTATTTCTTATTCATTGTGGCAGAGCTTGTTGCCAACATCTTCTACCACCATATTATGAAAGAAGGTGTCTGGAGATGGTAATGTGTGACTAATTTGTTGTGTGGCATTTTATTCTGGTGAGTAAGTGTTCTGCTGCTTTTTGTGCTGCTGTGTCTTGCCCTGCGTTGTTGTGTTGCTCTCTAGTTGTTGCGTTGCGTTCTGTTTGAGCTGTTTTTTTTATGTTGTGCCCTGTTATGTTTGATATTGTCATGTTGCTTTGTGTATGTTATTGTGTTAAGTTCTGATGATAACTTTTGATATGTCAACAACAGGAGCGTTAGTTGGTCAGTAAGACAGGGTAGGTGACCTTCATACTTTCCAACAAGCATGCTTGCATATTGTGTTAACATATATTTTCTGAGAAGCAGGATATGAGGTGGGCTTAAGGGACAGTTGAAAGGGAGAGCAGTGAGGATTGTTAGCAGCTCTTCAAACAAAATATTTTGTAAAATAACCAACTCTTTTCAAGCACTTCAAAGCAGAGAGGAGAGAGTGTGTGAGTCTGATTTAGTCTGTGTGTGCATGTTCAAATCCTAGGTGAAATAAATCCAACAGCCACCTCACCATACCCGACTGAAAGCATCTGTTGCCAACTATTTACTACAGAATACATTTATTAGAATCCCCTCTGAAGCTACGCCCTGTGTCAACAAATTCTGATATAGTTTCAGCCAAAAGCAGCACAATTATCCAAAAGTGCAGTGATAATCAAACTTTTACCATTTTCTAAGGAGTTAAAATAGTGTTGCTTTAGATTTGCAGCTACGTAAATCCTGCAGCTGCTGGTGCAAGTAAGTGGAGTGGGGCGGGCAGTAAGGGGGGAGGAAATGTCGACAGATGATAGAATAGGAACAATTAAACAAATGAATCCTATTCTGTTGACAACCTCCCTACCAGCCCCCTGCACAGCCCAACTGCGCTTATCTGCACTGCCCACTACTGTATAAGGCACCAATCTGCCTAAAACTATGGCAGAGACTGTGGGCAGGCTTTACTAAGGGTCTGCCCTGGGGCAAAGTCACTCAAAGTGAGGTAAAAGCGACATAAACTCTTTCAAGGGTACATGCTATTTTGACTGGAATTGTGCCCTTTTTTTCAGTGCAAATTCCATTTTCAACACTTTGTACCATTTTGGATCAAGGGTGACTAATAATAAGAGGCCTAACATCGAACAAAGAATGTCGTTTATGTAAATATGAGGAAGAAACTCTTGCACACATATTTTGTGTTTGCCCGTGTTACCTGACAAAAAGAAAGACAATGCAGAAAAGAATCTTTAGAGAACTAGAAATAAGAACATGCAGGCAAGCAGTAGCCCATTGGTTGTGTGGATCTTCTACACCGCGTATATGCCGGGGAGTAAAATGTAATGGATGACCGTCATGTACTCTGGATTGCTTACATTTTTTTTAGAGGCAGCATGCGAACCTTTTTCAACATGCCACTATTTATTACTGAAGAACAGTGTTCTTGTCAAATATGCAAGCCATACATCTGTTAGCTATCACAGTAAATGGATGAATGGTAAGGATTCATACATATAAAACAGGCTATGTTCATTTCACAAAGCTTTCCTCGGGTATGCTTCTTTTGAAAAAAGTACAAAATGCCCTTGAAAACACTGGCTACCTAGTGCCGCGAACAACCTTTGCACCATGGTACAGAGGTGTGTGCATGCTGTCTAGCAAAGGAACTGCACTTAAGCCTACAATTAAGTACAAAATCCTGCACCTATGGAAAATATTTCCCACAGAGATTGAAATGCGTTGGCTAAGTGTAGGAGAGCTAAGGTGCTGATATTTGACAGAAATCCACATTCTACTCCAAAGGCACCTTACCAGGGGGGCATTTTCTGAATGAGACAGGACAAAGACTTGTGTGCTGTGAGTGACAGATACTGGATACCATGATCCACACTTTGTTTAGCACATGAGAAATCATGTGGTGTTATATGTGCACACAGTTGTTGTATATATGTGTTTTCAATTATTTTTGAGTTGTTTTAAAAAGAAGCATACATGTGGACCGCTTCTTGAAATCTATATAGCTTGTTCCCTCATGTGCTGTATGTATGAATACTTATCATGTATTCTATAATATCTAACAGTTTTACTTGCATGGTTGACAAGGAAAATATCCTTATTAATAAATAGTGGCATATTGAAAAAGATCTAAATGTTGCAACATAAATTAAGGCAATCTATGGTAGATGAGGGTCGCCCATTCCTTGATCTCTACATTAGAGGGGACATTATTAGAGTGTAAATTAGGTGGATCAGTGCAAGCACTAATACTTTTTTTTTGCCGGGCACAATGTTCTGAGGTGGCCAGATTTTGGCTTTGTGTCCAAAAATAATACATCATTCAAGTAGGTGCTAACATGAATTTCTCGAAACATCCTACACATTGCATTTATGCTGCATTGTTGGGTGAACATACAGCTTACTATCCATGGGCTGGTACACAAGCAGGCTGCCTAGTGCCACGTACAACCTTTACATAATGGTGCAGAGGTTTGTGCGTCCTGTTTAATATGGCATTTTATGTATAAAGCCAGAAACATCCTCCTCATTCCATTCCATTTCTGGGTGTCTCTGCATCTTAAGCCTTAAGCCCTTGTCATATTCCAGCCATGCATCCCCGGGAAACTGCCTCTGTGCCCAGTGAATATTGGCCTCATAGAGCCATAGGCTTGCAGCGCAGCACGGGAATTTTTCAACTATGATGCATGCCATAATTCTAAATGCATCCAACCAATTATCAAAGTTCCTTTTCTTTCTAGCGCTGCACCTTTCCCTTCTATCCTCGTCCTTCTTGTCGCAAGTTGTGAGGTCCCTCCTCTCAAGCTGGATCTCAAGCAGGGAAAAAATGTCTATAAATTCCTTTCAAGATTCACAACCACATGAGCACTCGTATTCCTGTAATAGGTTGATACTGATTTTGAATTCTGTTTCTGGGTGAAGTTTTGAACAGATTTTTGAATGGTAAATTCATTTATTTTTCATGAAATTTTCATTATTTCTCCAATATTTCATCTTGATTCAAATCATCATGATAATACTATAAATATGTCAGGTTTTCAACATACCTGATGCATTTCGAGCTCACAGCTCTTCCTCAGGGGACTGTTTGTCTGAAAAAATATGTCACATTGTTTTTAATTTGCAAGTGAATTTAAGATCAAAACCAAAACATACACTTCATTGCCTCATTTTTATATATTCCATTGTCTCATTTTTACATTGTCACGTTCCCATGGTAAATATATGATGCGTGTACCCTGTGCATGATGTGTGACCTTATAGCCCTTCATAGATAAGGTTTACCACGTGTTTGAGCCTCTTGCTCAAGAAAATTAAGTGATTGACCGGTTCACTAACCTGAACACTTTCCGTTTTGTTCGTGTAACTGCAAAAAATAATAACAAGAGGTGCCTTCATGTTATACATTCCCGTAGTGGTGGGATAAAGAAGCACATGAGCGATGCTTTCTGCGGTGTTTCCCTTACCGATTAAGCGTTCATTCCTCTCGTCTCAGTCTACTCGCTACGGCGTGCGACGCTCTGTCCATCAGCGTCTCTGTGACCCGTGATGGGCCAATCACGTGGTGTGTTCGCTACGTGGTTACGCTGCGCTCCTGCTATGACTCGGTGTGTACATCACGTGATGTGTTTCCTACCGTCTGGTGGAAAACTGGGCTGTGTGCGATGTGTACGTGAACTTTTCGCTAAATGGTGTATTTACCTTGGCTGGGGAACGTGACACTCACCAAGTGCTGGTGTTCATTAAATAATGAACATACCATGATTCAATGTTGTGTCACTGCACGTGTCAAATTAGATCATGCCAAAAAACAAAAATAAAAATAAGTATAATTGTGCATATATGCAATTGTTACCAAATATGAACATATGTAAACACTTCATACTGTCAAACTTATAAATGTCACAGAAAACAGCTCAGTTCCATCCGTTCATTAAGCCCTTTCGGGTAAAGTGTGCACAAAAAGTTCATCCAGAATGTTTCTCTCCTCAGTAAGTGATTATGATTGTCCCTTCCAGGCAAAATTGCGACTGTTTCAAGTATACAGAATTTCAATTGTGATGGGTTGTGTTTTGCTTCATTGAAATGTGTTGCCACCGTAGATTTCATGTTTTTTAACCTGATATTGCTTTTGTGTTCGACCAGTCTGGTCTTAATTTTCCTCTGGGTTTTGCCGACGTATGTTAATCCGCAGAGACATCTTAACATGTATATGACGTTACTACTGTCGCATGTTCCTGACACTTTGAGTTTCACTGGTGTTCCTTTGGTGGGATGATTAATATCATTCCCTTTGATAATTGCTGAACAGTTCCCACAATTGTGGCAAGGTATAGTTCCTTTGTATGTCTCAGTCTCTTTGTGTTCCGATTTTTTGATCAGCTCTTCAAGATTTTTTGTCCTCTCATATGCAAAAATTGGTATCTTTGTGAATGTACCTTTGAAATCCTCTTCGAGTGCCAACAATGGCCAATGTTTTGTTATCGCTTTTTTGATAGAGAAACTTCTTGTTGAAAATTTTGACACAAATACAGATCTTTGCTCCTCTGCTTTTGCAGTAGTGGATAATAGGTGTTGTCTTTGTAGTCTGTCTGCTCTCTCCGCGGCAGCTTCCAGTATGGATTCGGGATATCCTCTGTTTCTGAATTTGAGAAGTGTTTCTTTTTTGTGTTTACTGTATAGTTCTTCAGTAGATGCTATTCTTTTTATCCTGACCAGTTGTGAGAAAGGTAGATGTTTTTTTAGGGATGGTTGGTGGAAACTTTTGTAGTGTAGCAAGTTGTTCCTGTCTGTAGACTTTGTGAAAACACTGGTGGTCAGTTTTCCTTCATGATTGGATATTGCAACATCCAGAAATGATATCTTGTTTTTACTTATGGTGTGTGTAAACTGAATTCTTTCATTAATCTCATTGAGTTGTTGCAACGCGTTTTCTAATGAATGTGTTGTTCCATTCCATAACACAAATATGTCATCTATATAACGTTTATAGAGGATCAAATTGTTTTGCCATACCTGTTGGTTCAATATGTGGTCCAGTTCAAATCTGTACATAAATGTGTTGGCGTACGTCGGCGCCGCTCAATTGCCCATTGACGTTCCAGATGATTGAACAAAAAATGTGTCTTTCCATACAAAATAACTGTAAAATAAAGTGAAGTGAATAAGCTCCATTATGAATACTTTTAGGTCCTCACTTTTGTCTTCATTCACCAAAAAACTTTCAACCGCGATCATACCAAAAAAATTCTAACCAACATCATTGAAAACGCAGTTGAAAAGGAGTAATTGGCCAGAAAGAGAAAGAATACCTTCTCAAAACAAATCCCTCAACGCCATACATCTACATGATACCAAAAATCCACAAACACGCCACAAAACCACCTTTACGTCCAATTGTATCTACCGTGGGGTCAATACATGAACCAATTGGTAAATTCATTGATAAACATCTGCAGAACATTGTACAAAGATCGTCCACATACGTAAAAGACACCACCCACTTTCTAAATATTCTGGAGGAACACAAAACCAACTTCACCAAAGAAATGATTATGGCAACAGTGGACGTAAAGTCCTTACATACCTCCATACCGCACAACTTAGGTATGATCGCGGTTGAAAGTTTTTTGGTGAATGAAGACAAAAGTGAGGACCTAAAAGTATTCATAATGGAGCTTATTCACTTCACTTTATTTCACAGTTATTTTGTATGGAAAGACACATTTTTTGTTCAATCATCTGGAACGTCAATGGGCAATTGTGCGGCGATGACGTATGCCAACACATTTATGTACAGATTTGAACTGGACCTCATATTAAACCAACAGGTATGGCAAAACAATTTGATCCTCTATAAACGTTATATAGATGACATATTTGTGTTATGGAATGGAACAACACATTCATTAGAAAACGCGTTGCAACAACTCAATGAGATTAATGAAAAAATTCAGTTTACACACACCATAAGCAAAAACAAGATATCATTTCTGGATGTTGCAATATCCAATCATGAAGGAAAACTGACCACCAGTGTTTTCACAAAGTCTACAGACAGGAACAACTTGCTACACTACAAAAGTTTCCACCAACCATCCCTAAAAAAACATCTACCGTTCTCACAACTGGTCAGGATAAAAAGAATAGCATCTACTGAAGAACTATACAGTAAACACAAAAAAGAAACACTTCTCAAATTCAAAAACAGAGGATATCCCGAATCCATACTGGAAGCTGCCGCGGAGAGAGCAGACAGACTACAAAGACAACACCTATTATCCACTACTGCAAAAGCAGAGGAGCAAGATCTGTATTTGTGTCAAAATTTTCAACAAGAAGTTTCTCTATCAAAAAAGCGATAAGAAAACATTGGCCATTGTTGGCACTCGAAGAGGATTTCAAAGGTACATTCACAAAGATACCAATTTTTGCAGATGAGAGGACAAAAAATCTTAAAGAGCTGATCAAAAAATCGGAACACAAAGAGACTGAGACATACAAAGGAACTATACCTTGCCACAATTGTGGGAACTGTTCAGCAATTATCAAAGGGAATGTTATTAATCATCCCACCAAAGGAACACCAGTGAAACTCAAAGTGTCAGGAACATGCGACAGTAGTAACGTCATATACATGTTAAGATGTCCCTGCGGATTATCATACGTCGGCAAAACCCAGAGGAAAATTAAGACCAGACTGGTCGAACACAAAAGCAATATCAGGTTAAAAAACATGAAATCTAAGGTGGCAACACATTTCAATGAAGCAAAACACAACCCATCACAATTGAAATTCTGTATACTTGAAACAGTCGCAATTTTGCCTGGAAGGGACAATCATAAACACTTACTGAGGAGAGAAACATTCTGGATGAACTTTTTGTGCACACTTTACCCGAAAGGGCTTAATGAACGGAATGAACTGAGCTGTTTTCTGTGACATTTATAAGTTTAACACCATGATTTATAAGTGTTTACATATGTTCATATTTGGTAACAATTGCATATATGCACAATTATACTTATTTTTATTTTTGTTTTTTGGCATGATCTAATTTGACACGTGCAGTGGCACAACATTGAATCATGGTATGTTCATTATTTAATGAACACCAGCACTTGGTGAGTGTCACGTTCCCCAGCCAAGGTAAATACACCATTTAGCAAAAAGTTCACGTACACATCGCACACAGCCCGGTTTTCCACCAGACGGTAGGAAACACATCACGTGATGTACACACCGAGTCATAGCAGGAGCGCAGCGTAACCACGTAGCGAACACACCACGTGATCGGCCCATCGCGGGTCACAGAGACGCTGATGGACAGAGCGTCGCACGCCGTAGCGAGTAGACTGAGACGAGAGGAATGAACGCTTAATCGGTAAGGGAAACACCGCAGAAAGCATCGCTCATGTGCTTCTTTATCCCACCACAACGGGAATGTATAACATGAAGGCACCTCTTCTTATTATTTTTTGCAGTTACACGAACAAAACGGAAAGTGTTCAGGTTAGTGAACCGGTCAATCACTTAATTTTCTTGAGCAAGAGGCTCAAACACGTGGTAAACCTATCTATGAAGGGCTATAAGGTCACACATCATGCACAGGGTACACGCATCATATATTTACCATGGGAGCGTGACAATGTAAAAATGAGACAATGGAATATATAAAAATGAGACAATGAAGTGTATGTTTTGGTTTTGATCTTAAATTCACTTGCAAATGAAAAACAATGTGACATATTTTTTCAGACAAACAGTCCCCTGAGGAAGAGCTGTGAGCTCGAAATGCATCGGGTATGTTGAAAACCTGACGTATTTATAGTATTATCATGATGATTTTAATCAAGATGAAATATTGGAGAAAGAATGAAAATTTCATGAAAAATAAATGAATTTACCATTCAAAAATCTGTTCAAAACTTTGTTCAAAACTTCACCCAGAAACAGAATTCAAAATCAGTATCAACCTATTACAGGAATACGAGTGCTCATGTGGTTGTGAATCTTGGGGTCCAGGAAATGCGCATCAGTATCAGTACAATCCACCCCTGAGGCTCAGTAGGGGATCCACATGCAGCACCAACCACACGCTTGAAATACCATACAAATTGATCACAACACGGTACACATCGAGTGCGGAGTCACGTCCAATTGGCTTGTCATATAAATTCCTTTCGCCATATCCTCTCTTTGACTGCCAAAGGGATGAGACAATCTAACCCAGTGGCTCTTGTGGTCAGTGACGCCGGGCCAGGTGATGGCCTGGTGTATGCATCAGCGGCTGCTGCCTCGTGCGCTGGGAAGTTTGTATTACCAGTGCACCCCTATGCTGCTACTGGAGATCGCTGCTCGCCCTGGGCGGCCTGCGCTACCTGTCCTTGTATTCTAGCCTGCCGCGCGCAGCATGGGTCCAACAGGTGCCAAGGCACCCCCGATGCCTCGTCTGCACGCTGCTCCTCCGTCCCATCAGCCCCTTGACCCATACCCTTAAACAACAGGGGAGCCACAGATTTAAAACATTCTTTTACAATGGTGGTAATGTGCTCACCGGTCACGGGTCACCACTCTGCTGGTAGCCTCGCCGTGATCATCTGCCCTTGCTGGTATGCCCCCAGGTGGCCGCTTTCTCCTCTGTGGCTTCTTCCTGGGGGCTTTCTTCTGTGGCTGGGGTGTGGTCTTGCGTTTT
Organism: Lissotriton helveticus; assembly: GCF_964261635.1. Lineage (NCBI taxonomy): Eukaryota > Metazoa > Chordata > Amphibia > Caudata > Salamandridae > Lissotriton > Lissotriton helveticus. The sequence goes on from NC_136069.1 coordinate 1,477,402,075, forward strand.
TTGGGTGAAGATGGGCCATCATCGTCCGCCTCCTGTGCTCCTGAACCATCGCCTCCCGCCTAATCCAGGTGTCCCTGTAGCCAGTCGCTGCCATGGACTGCTGATACTTCGCTGATGTGCTTCAGTAGCTCCGCGAGCTCTTCTGGCTGACCATCTGCCATCGCTCCTGGCGGGGTGCTGCCGCCTTTGGATGCACCAAGAACCAAACAAAGTTCATTGTTCCTGTTAACTTCGGGGCTTTTTATTCTGCCCTCAGGCCCCTTCTGTGGACCGTTCCCGTCTTCCTCTAGGCGATCAATCAATATCAGCAATCAGGCACAGTATACATGAACATCGAACTTCAAGTGAGCCATGCAGGATGGGCAGCTTTTTGTGTGCCCCCACCAGCTGATCGGTGCGCCGGCAGCAATGCTTAAACTGGACCGAGCGTTAGGTCCTGGGCGTCTTTCGCGCTGATAGCCTGGTGCCGCAGCGGGGGGTGGACTTTCATCGCCGCCCTCCGTCTCTGTTGGACCTGGGCCTCTTGGCAGGGTCATCCCTAAACTTTTTGCCTTCCCCCAATACTCTCTCTGACCTGTTTTTGTTGGTTTAATGACTCTGGGCACTTTGCCACTGCTGACCAGTGCCAAAGTGCATATGCTCTCCCTACTGTAAAGTGTACAGGTAATTGATGTCCATGATTGGTTCATTGGATTTACTGTTAGTCCCTAGTAAAGCGCACCAGGAGTGCCAGGGCTTGTGAATGCCAATACTGCTAGTGGGCCTGCAGCGCTGGTTGCGCCACCCACAGAAGCAGCCTTAAAATGTGTCTAGGGTCTGCCATTGCAGAACCTGCGTGCAGTCTGGTACTGTCACACTGGCTGGGCAAGTGCACACACTTGCCAGCCCCTAAACCTTCCCTTAACTTTATATTAGTCACCCCTATGGTAGGCCGAAGGGCAGGGTGCATTGTAAGTGTAAGGTAGGACATGCCCTGATGTGTGTGGCATGTTCTAGTAGTGAATTACTGCCAAATTCGTTTATCACTATTGTAAGGCTACCTGTTCCCCTTAGGCCAGATGGGCTGCTGGAATTATTACACTCTATAATCCCAGCAGGCTCAGGGAACATGGTAGAATTTAATGTTTAGTATGCCTGAACTCAGAATAATAAAATACTTCTTTTAGTAAAGTTTATTTTAATATCCTGTGTTTGCAAATGCTACTTTTAGAAAGCTAGCATTTGCTTGTCTAACCATTTCAGCCCGCCTCTGCTTTGTGTGTATCTGACTGTCTGAGTGTGTGAGTGACAGGGCTGGGAGTTGACAGGTTGTGAATAGCAGGATGACACCCTAGTGGGGGGTGGGAGTTTCCCTGAATGATGCATCAGGCTGTGCCCCTGCCTCCACAATGCTGGCTCCGCCCTCCTGGGGAGCGACTGATGACTCAGCCTGCACCTGGCCGAGAAAGGACCGAAGCTTGTCAACAAAGTGCTCAGGCTGCCCCTGTCCTCACAATGCCGGCTCCGCCCCCCTGGGGAGCGGCTGATGTGCCTGCCCTCACACTGAATGCAGAAGCAGAAGTATGTTATGTTATGTTATGTTATCCTGATTTATTGAGCGCACAGCTGCCCCAGCAAAGGGGCGTCCTGGCGCTAGTGCAGAACTAAAACCGGACAGGAGGTGGAAAACACAACACAACGACAAAGGACTAGGGGGCTATGGGGAAGAGAAAAGTTTTAACCGCCTTCCTAAAAGCAAGAAGCTCATCGATGGCACGGATGTGGACGGGCAAGGAATTCCACAGTTTGGCGGCAAGGACTCGAAAGGAGCGGCCGCCAATCCTGGATCTTTTAAAACGGGGAACAGTGGCAAGGTGGAGAACAGAAGACCGCAAAGGACGAGCTGGAGCATAAGGAAGAATAAGTTGCTGCAGGATCTGAGGAGAAGAAAGCTTAAGGATTTTGAATGTCAAAATCAGAGATTTAAACTTTATTCTCTGTGCCACCGGGAGCCAATGGAGGTTAAAAATGGTTCTCCTAGCTGAGCAGAATTTAGGCAAACCAACCAGAGCCCTGGCGGCAGCGTTCTGGACGCGTTGGAGACGGGAGAGCTCAGCCTGATTGACTCCAAGAAAAAGAGAGCTGGCATAGTCTAATTTAGACAGAATCAAAGCTTGCACAATGAGTTGGCGTGTAGGAGCGTCAAAGAATTTGAGAGTGGACCGAAGTTGACGCAAGATTCCAAAGCAAGATGCCGCGGTCTTTTTTGTGTGAATGGAAAAGCTTAGTTGGGAGTCAAACCACACCCCGAGGTTTTTAACTTCAGTGACAGGGGTGGGGGTAGGACCGAGCTCACGTGGCCACCAGCTGTCACCCCACAGATGAATTTGTTTCCCCACAATGAGCACCTCGGTTTTTTTAGCATTCAATTGTAGGAAGTTATCATTCATCCAGTGGGCCACAGATATAAGTCCCTCACGAAACTTAGCCGCCTCGAGATCGGAGGCCCCACTAATCGCTACCGCAAGCTGCGTGTCGTCAGCGTAGGACACGATGGAAAGGTTCCCACGCTTGGCGACATCAGCCAGCGGCTGGACATAAAGGTTAAAAAGAGTGGGGCTTAAGGCCGATCCCTGGGGGACGCCCTGGGCCACCGCATGAGGTTTGGATTCAAAGGGGGGAGTGATGACCCTGAAGGAGCGATCAGATAGAAAGGATCTGAACCATTCAAGGGCCAACTTATCCACCCCTGCCTCAACCAGACGTTGGAGTAAAATGTCATGGGAGACGGTGTCAAAGGCGGCACTTAGATCGAGGAGCACAAGTGCCGCCGTGTGACCTGAATCCTCTAACATGCGGAGATGTTCGGCCATATACAGGAGCGCCGTCTCGGTGCTATGGCCGGGCCTAAACCCATTCTGTGAAGGATCCAAAATATTCGCAGAATGGAGATGTTTTGCAAGAATAGTATTAGCATGGGCCTCAGTCAGCTTAGCAGCCCACGGGAGGAGAGAGATGGGGCGATAATGTTCAGCTTTTTTGGGGTCCAACGCAGGTTTTTTCAGAATAGGAATTACCTGCGCCTGTTTCCAGGCAGCTGGTACAGAGCCCGATGACAGTGATAAATTGATGAGTTTACAGAGCGGAGGAAGGCAGGCGGAGGATTCTCTAAATTGTGAGGGCCGCAAGGGATCTTTCGGGGAACCCGATTTCACCCTGATCGCGAGTTTGTCAAACTCCTCTATAGAGAGCTCCGGAAGATAAGATAGCGAGAGAGTAGTTTTAGAAGTGGCTGTGGTGAGCTGCCGGGGGCCCGTAGAGCTGGGAAATGTTCGGTAAATTCCCTCCACTTTATTGATAAAAAAAGCGGCCAAATCCTCACAGTGGGAGGCAGAGCAGATCTCAGTGTTAGAGGCTCTACAAGCAGTAAGATCTTTCAGTGCTTTAAAGATAAGTTTGCTAGGGTTGGAGCTAGCACTGAATTCACGTGAGAAGTAGGCGGCCCTGGCCCTGCAGATGGCTCGATGATAGGTCTTGATAGTGGCGAGGTACAAAGCTTTCCTAGCCGGGTCATAAGACTTGCGCCAGGCTCGTTCGGCTTGTTTGCAAGATTTTTTTAAAAGTCGAAGAGCATCATCATACCAAGGACTGGGATGGCTGCGCTGTTGTTTAGTCAAGGCATAAGGAATAAGCTTGTCCAACGCATTAGTGAGCCAACGGCAGTATAAATTATAGCCGGACTCCACATCAGTGAAAGGAGCCAGGGGGGCTTCAGCTAAAAGCAGATGGAAATCACTGAGCTTCAACTTTTTCCACGGGCGCCTGGAAATAGTAGGAATAGGGGCAGCTATGGGAGGGTCTTCAAATAAGAGATGGCATTCAATTAGGTGGTGGTCAGTCCAAGCCATAGGTCTAGGAGGCAGGACTTTGACCGATGTAAGAGAGGTAAAAAAAGGGTCAAGAGTATGACCACCAATATGTGTGTCATGAAGAACTAATTGTGAGAGTTGGAGGGCCTCCAGATCAGCACAAGTGCTACTGGCCGCCGAAGGACAGGGAGAATCAAAATGGAGATTAAGATCCCCAAGTATGTTAAAATTGGCCGTCGTTAGGGCCAGAGAACTAACAGCCTCAGGGAGAGCAGTCCTGAAAGCAGCATCAGGGCCCGGGGGTCGGTAGAGACAGAGAAGTAGGCGCTTTCGCAACCCACAATATCCATAGGTTTCCATGTACAGGGATACCTAGTTTTAATAGCGGCAGCAATGCCGCCCCCTCTAGAGTCGCGGTTAAGAGTATAGATGGTATACTCAGGTGGAAGAGCCAAGTTGATAGCAGCAGAGGCATCATTATGAAGCCAAGTTTCTGACATAAAAAGAATGTCAGGGGCTTCATCAAGAAGATCGTGAACCTCAAGATGGTGTTTTACCAAAGAGCGAACATTGAGATGGTATATCTTGAATATTGTAGGTTTAGGTGACAAACGAGGAGCGGGGCAGTGGGTAGCGACCGGGGTAGGGATAGGAAACGCATAGGCACAGTCAGGGCATCGAAAGGGGCCACACAAAGGATGGAGAGAGTGAGCAGGGCAAGGCCCTGACGGAGGGCGAAGACGAAGTAAGTCGGACTTTGAATACATAGGAATGAAAGTACCCACCACAAGTGCTCAGGAACTGAGAGCAGTTAGGCAAAGGCCCCCCTGGCCTGTAAGAACAAAAGAAACTGGGTATAAAAGTAGGAGCCCTGCTCCTTGTAAATTAGATCCTGTTTGCGCAAAGAAGAAGCTCTGCCTGAAGAGAAGGACCCTGGAAGCTGCATGGAGAAGTACTGACTCTGACCCCAAGAGACTGGCCTGTGGTGGGTGCCTTGCTGCTGAAGGAGAGCAGGAGAAGAAAGACTGAAAGACTTTGCTCTTATTCAACTTGTGCCAAACTTTTACCAAGATCTCCAAGGGCTTGCTGTGGAACTTGCCCCCTGAACTGCGCCCCAGGAACAGTGGGCGCTACCCCCCCTGGAAGAGGAACTGCTGCTGAGGATTGTGTCCCTGCATCGCTGCCCCGGAAAGCTGAGTGCGCTTTGCCCCCATCGTGCCCTCTGGCAAGCCTGCGCTGCCCCTGTCCTGCCAAGCACCGTGAGCTCCTGCCGCCGAGCCGCAGCTCGCACAGCAAAGGTCAGCGCCGCCTGACCCAAGCACCGTGACTGCCTCCCTGAGCCGAAGCTCTCAACGCAAAGCAGAGGACCCGTCCGGTCCAATCGCCACGATCTGCTGGCCCCCGCCGGTGGAAAGTACAGAAAAGACGGACCAGAAGCGTGGGCTCGCCTTCCGTGAGAAGCCCTGCTGTAAGCGATCATCCCATCTGCTGCACCCCTCGCCAGGACCCCAGGACTCTGCCCTTGTGAGCCTGTGTCCCCCGGAGCACCGCCAGCCTGAAGGAAAGCGACCCCGTGGCCCCCGCGTCACCCCGCCCTCCAGGACAGCACCGCAACGCCGGACGACAGCCTAGAGCCGTCCGACCCGAACCAACATCAAGAGCCAAGGTATTGTGCGCTGTGAATGGATGCGCAACGTTTTGCTGTGTCCCCGAGGCTGGCACGCCTCATAGTGCGCTTTTAAAACTGTTTGCTGCTGATGCCTGTTCGCTGGAGGCTGGTACGCCTCCCACTTCACTGTAGTGCCTCGTGGAGCGCTTCGCATCCAGGGCGCCACGGACTGTGTTTCCTGAGGCTGGCACGCCTTCCGCTTCACCCTGAGCCTGTGCGCGCTGTACTGAAGCTCTCCCGAGGCTGGTACGCCTCGTACTGCTGGGTTCAGTGTTCGCGTCGTACCCCGTCTCGCGCGAGATGCGTGAGACTTGGCAGGGCCGTTTTGCCGTTATCGCACGGAGCGCACAGGAGCGCCCCAGAGGGCCCAGACCTTCAACAAACAGTGAATTAAGTAGTACACAGTGCCTGGAGGGCCCGAAGTTGTCCTGAGAAGTAATCTCCCCTTTTAAAAGAGACTGGACATTGTGAGGTTGTGTTAAGGAGTATTCAAACCTCTTTCAAGAAACTGTCCAGTGTGACATTAAGAACTGTGGCCACATTTTAAAGAGAGTGAAAGCATTCTAAAGTACTGTCCCTGCAATTCAAGAACGGTGGCCCATTTAAAGAGTAACTGGAACCACTTTTAAAGTAAAAAGACTGTATTTACAAGGCAATGCTGGAAGAGTATATATGGTCTATTTACAAGTAACTGGAATTTTGCAATTAACCTGAAAGACTGTATTTACAAGCCTGCTGCTGAAAAGATATAAAGAGAATATATTTTTAAATAATACAGTTTGGTGTCATTGTGTGGTGGGTTGGTTGTGATGGTGTGATACTGCAAATGTTTAACCCCATGTGCCCCAGAGATTAGCCTAGACTGCTTGCGCCACACTACCTAGAGGGTGAGCAGAGGTTGTTCTTGAAGGTAACCCTTAGCCCTGACGGGGAAGAGAGAGTCCCTGCTTGTCGCCAGTGCTGCACTGCGCCAACTAGAGACTCCCCCTTCCTACATTAGTGGCAGCGGTGGGATCGCGAATTTACATTTGCAGTGTTTTACCTTAGCTACTGACCATTGCACAGTGATGACAGTCCAGTAACTAAGCCACAGACTCTTTTTTTTTTTAAAGGATTTGCGAGAAGAGATCTCCATGTGTTTTTGAAGTCATGCCGGTGTCAGTGAAAATGGAAGAGGCAGCATCCATTTCTTCTATTGACTGTGATTGGGAGAAACTAGAAAACTACACTGGGAAACAGCTCAGGAGCTTCTGCAAAAATTTGAACATTTCCATGACCGGACTCTCCAGAAGGGAGCAGTTCCAAAAGGCGCTGAGGGCCTGGGTCAAGGCAAGGAATGCCCCTGGAAAGGATTTTGAATTTGAGGATGCAGAACAGCAGCTGGAGGGACCCCTGACTCCAGAGTGGAGGGGTGCAACCTCCCCATTGGGTAGCAGTGTTTCTGGCCGAGGTCTGTCGCCAGAGGAGCTGGCGGACAGACAGGCAACCCGAGATCATGAATTGAAGTTGGCAGAGCTGGAAATAAATGGGCAACTGGAGCTAGAATCTAGGAAGTTAGCCCTGGAAGTAATGAAAATGGAGCTTGCGCATGACTTAAGAATGAGGAAACTTGACTTGGAGCTCGAGGAGCTTGAGGCCAGGAGGGCTTCAGCCCAGCAACAAGAAATATGTGTAGCTCAGAGATTGAGCTTTGCTGAGTTGGAGGTGGAGTCCAGCTCAGATGGTGGCAGCAACATTAAGGTATCTAGTGCAGACAGCATAGCGCGCGCACCTAGAGATATGGCACCTGACTTGGAGGGGGTTAACATACACCAGGAGGTTCAAGGGCATGAGGTAGCTCCAGTAGTGCGCAGCGTCCCTGAAGGGAATAGGGTAGCTGGCGTAGGAGTTCATGGTCCTAGTGGCGGGAGGGGTTCCCCCATGGTTGAGGTCCTGGTGGGTGAGTGTAAGGACCGCCCAGAAGAGTGTGGGTTGTGTGACAGAGACAGTTCACTACTGTCTGGCCAGTCTCAGGAGAATGGTGTGGAGTATGTGTGTGAGGCGCTGGATGGTGAGGTGAAGGATAGTTTGGTAAACCCTGCTAGGGGGCTCTGTAATCCAATTGTGGGAGAGCATATTGTAAGTCCCAGTTTTCCAGAGCTATGCCAACACCTGTTTGAGAGTGAGTTCTCTGACCCCAGGGAGCTCACATTGGAGGCAGACCTTGTGGTGGATTCCAGAGGGTCTGGAGAGGCATTGGGGTGTGATCCTGTGGGGAGTAGCTCAGGTATCTTCCAGCCCAGAGTGGTGGAAGTGGCGCAGAGTAGCCCAGCTAGGTCCTGTAGTAGTGAGATGGGTGTAGGGCCTCACGTCCTGTCCTTAAGAGGAAGGAGTGAGAATGGGTTTTGTCCCGGTAGTGCCCAACCTCAGTCTCAGAGCCTGGATGGTTCTTTAAGGGAACACCAGGTGGGGAGCCTAGGCTGTCCGGATGAGTCACCCTCTGAGGGGGTTCCCCCAGTGGCTAGAGAACGTGGAGGCTCTGTAAACAGAGCTCCAGTAGTTCTGGTGACTGGCAGTACCACTCCAGTTGGGAGGGTGCAGAAGTCCAGAAGGAGGGGCGAGAGGGGGAAAGAGTCCCCAGTGGAAGAACCAGTGGGTCAGGGGCCAGCCAGCAGGGCTGCGTCCCCAGTGAATGACCAGGGGGACACCACTTCTGTCCTGGGGGATCTTCCCACACTGTCAGAGGGACAGGGTTTGGGAGATCTGCGCCAGGCAGACTGTCGCAGAGCACATGAGCTATGTGCCACCCTCAGGGGGGGCAGGCGTGCTCCCCGGAAAGTCCTGGTGCGCCAGGCAAGTGTTCAACTGCAGGGTTGGGTCCCTGAGTTGGAGGGCCAGGTTCAGGTGTTGTCTGACCTGGAGGGTGGGACCACTGTAATCAGTGTCCTGACCCATGTCACTTCTAGGGGTACCACTCCAGTTGGGAGTGGGCGGTACTCTGGAAGGGGGTACAGAGGGAGGGAGTCCTTGCATCTGACCCCGGTGAGGCTTGAGGGTTTAGACCCTAGGTTTAAGGGCCAGGTGCAGGGTGCCCCCCCTGACCTGGTGCCCCAGTTGCAGGATAGCACCCCTGAACTGGTGGGAGAATTGTGCAGATCACCTGCCACAGGTGCCCTGACAATTCTGGAAGGGGGTGCCACTCCAGGTGGGAGGGTACAGAGCCCCAAGGAAGAGGACCGGGTGTGGGAGAACCAACCCCAGTCTTTGGTCCAGCAGCCAGGTACAGGCCTGGGGCTGGTGGGTCAGTGCCAGGATGACATACCTGACCTGACCGGAGGGAGAGGGGACAAAGGGTGCCAAGCACCTGGGGCTACTGCCCCCCGCTCTCTGAGGCCACAGAGGTTTGGGAGCCCTGAGAGGCATGAGGCCTGGGTCTCAGCCCTGACTACTGTCAGTGGCCACTGTGATTTGATGTCTGTCTGTTGGGACACACCTGTGAGCAAGTTAAGGTTAGAGGCTGCACAGGTGGTGTCCACAGAGGAAGAGAAGGGTGCCCCATGGATTAGCTGGGTGGACCCTGAGAGTATGGACAGAGGATTTGAAATAGGTTCAGTTTGGCGTAGAACTGGAATGTGCCCCTGCTGTTGCGGGCCAGGTCCATGTTCTATCGCCCTAAGCAGGGAAGCCCATCACAGTGGTGATTGGTCTACCCTGCGTTTTGGCTGGAAGGGGGTTGTGTTGGACCTGGGCCTCTTGGCAGGGTCATCCCTAAACTTTTTGCCTTCCCCCAATACTCTCTCTGACCTGTTTTTGTTGGTTTAATGACTCTGGGCACTTTGCCACTGCTGACCAGTGCCAAAGTGCATATGCTCTCCCTACTGTAAAGTGTACAGGTAATTGATGTCCATGATTGGTTCATTGGATTTACTGTTAGTCCCTAGTAAAGCGCACCAGGAGTGCCAGGGCTTGTGAATGCCAATACTGCTAGTGGGCCTGCAGCGCTGGTTGCGCCACCCACAGAAGCAGCCTTAAAATGTGTCTAGGGTCTGCCATTGCAGAACCTGCGTGCAGTCTGGTACTGTCACACTGGCTGGGCAAGTGCACACACTTGCCAGCCCCTAAACCTTCCCTTAACTTTATATTAGTCACCCCTATGGTAGGCCGAAGGGCAGGGTGCATTGTAAGTGTAAGGTAGGACATGCCCTGATGTGTGTGGCATGTTCTAGTAGTGAATTACTGCCAAATTCGTTTTTCACTATTGTAAGGCTACCTGTTCCCCTTTGGCCAGATGGGCTGCTGGAATTATTACACTCTATAATCCCAGCAGGCTCAGGGAACATGGTAGAATTTAATGTTTAGTATGCCTGAACTCAGAATAATAAAATACTTCTTTTAGTAAAGTTTATTTTAATATCCTGTGTTTGCAAATGCTACTTTTAGAAAGCTAGCATTTGCTTGTCTAACCATTTCAGCCCGCCTCTGCTTTGTGTGTATCTGACTGTCTGAGTGTGTGAGTGACAGGGCTGGGAGTTGACAGGTTGTGAATAGCAGGATGACACCCTAGTGGGGGGTGGGAGTTTCCCTGAATGATGCATCAGGCTGTGCCCCTGCCTCCACAATGCTGGCTCCGCCCTCCTGGGGAGCGACTGATGACTCAGCCTGCACCTGGCCGAGGAAGGACCGAAGCTTGTCAACAAAGTGCTCAGGCTGCCCCTGTCCTCACAATGCCGGCTCCGCCCCCCTGGGGAGCGGCTGATGTGCCTGCCCTCACACTGAATGCAGAAGCAGAAGTACCCACCACAAGTGCTCAGGAACTGAGAGCAGTTAGGCAAAGGCCCCCCTGGCCTGTAAGAACAAAAGAAACTGGGTATAAAAGTAGGAGCCCTGCTCCTTGTAAATTAGATCCTGTTTGTGCAAAGAAGAAGCTCTGCCTGAAGAGAAGGACCCTGGAAGCTGCATGGAGAAGTACTGACTCTGACCCCAAGAGACTGGCCTGTGGTGGGTGCCTTGCTGCTGAAGGAGAGCAGGAGAAGAAAGACTGAAAGACTTTGCTCTTATTCAACTTGTGCCAAACTTTTACCAAGATCTCCAAGGGCTTGCTGTGGAACTTGCCCCCTGAACTGCGCCCCAGGAACAGTGGGCGCTACCCCCCCCTGGAAGAGGAACTGCTGCTGAGGATTGTGTCCCTGCATCGCTGCCCCGGAAAGCTGAGTGCGCTTTGCCCCCATCGTGCCCTCTGGCAAGCCTGCGCTGCCCCTGTCCTGCCAAGCACCGTGAGCTCCTGCCGCCGAGCCGCAGCTCGCACAGCAAAGGTCAGCGCCGCCTGACCCAAGCACCGTGACTGCCTCCCTGAGCCGAAGCTCTCAACGCAAAGCAGAGGACCCGTCCGGTCCAATCGCCACGATCTGCTGGCCCCCGCCGGTGGAAAGTACAGAAAAGACGGACCAGAAGCGTGGGCTCGCCTTCCGTGAGAAGCCCTGCTGTAAGCGATCATCCCATCTGCTGCACCCCTCTCCAGGACCCCAGGACTCTGCCCTTGTGAGCCTGTGTCCCCCGGAGCACCGCCAGCCTGAAGGAAAGCGACCCCGTGGCCCCCCGCGTCACCCCGCCCTCCAGGACAGCACCGCAACGCCGGACGACAGCCTAGAGCCGTCCGACCCGAACCAACATCAAGAGCCAAGGTATTGTGCGCTGTGAATGGATGCGCAACGTTTTGCTGTGTCCCCGAGGCTGGCACGCCTCATAGTGCGCTTTTAAAACTGTTTGCTGCTGATGCCTGTTCGCTGGAGGCTGGTACGCCTCCCACTTCACTGTAGTGCCTCGTGGAGCGCTTCGCATCCAGGGCGCCACGGACTGTGTTTCCTGAGGCTGGTACGCCTTCCGCTTCACCCTGAGCCTGTGCGCGCTGTACTGAAGCTCTCCCGAGGCTGGTACGCCTCGTACTGCTGGGTTCAGTGTTCGCGTCGTACCCCGTCTCACGCGAGATGCGTGAGACTTGGTAGGGCCGTTTTGCCGTTATCGCACGGAGCGCACAGGAGCGCCCCAGAGGGCCCAGACCTTCAACAAACAGTGAATTAAGTAGTACACAGTGCCTGGAGGGCCCGAAGTTGTCCTGAGAAGTAATCTCCCCTTTTAAAAGAGACTGGACATTGTGAGGTTGTGTTAAGGAGTATTCAAACCTCTTTCAAGAAACTGTCCAGTGTGACATTAAGAACTGTGGCCACATTTTAAAGAGAGTGAAAGCATTCTAAAGTACTGTCCCTGCAATTCAAGAACGGTGGCCCATTTAAAGAGTAACTGGAACCACTTTTAAAGTAAAAAGACTGTATTTACAAGGCACTGCTGGAAGAGTATATATGGTCTATTTACAAGTAACTGGAATTTTGCAATTAACCTGAAAGACTGTATTTACAAGCCTGCTGCTGAAAAGATATAAAGAGAATATATTTTTAAATAATACAGTTTGGTGTCATTGTGTGGTGGGTTGGTTGTGATGGTGTGATACTGCAAATGTTTAACCCCATGTGCCCCAGAGATTAGCCTAGACTGCTTGTGCCACACTACCTAGAGGGTGAGCAGAGGTTGTTCTTGAAGGTAACCCTTAGCCCTGACGGGGAAGAGAGAGTCCCTGCTTGTCGCCAGTGCTGCACTGCGCCAACTAGAGACTCCCCCTTCCTACAGTCTCGCACTGCAGTGATGTGCAACCGCTGGGCTTTTCGTTTGCCCCCAGCAGCTGTTAAGTCTTGGGCGTCTCTCCCGCCGCTAGCCTGATGCTGCAGGGGAGGGACCTTCACCGCCGCTCTCGCTCTGCAGTGGGCGTGTTTTTTGCATGTGGCCCCGCAGCCTCGCCTCCCTCTACCGCTCGTCGTTCAGCCTGGAGTTACGGACTTACTGCGCGCTCACCCCGGCCGAGGTGGAGTACAGCTCCGGGCTTGTAGCACGCCTCAGGAGGGACGGGAAGGCCACGAAAACCGATCCTGTGCTTTTAGATGCGGAGTATAGCGCCCTCACTGCTGAGTGGTTGTATCAATCAACTAAGCTTTATTCGACGATTGTCATAAAAGCATATTCCACATATAAAAAAATACATGCAAAAAATGAATAAAACTAAGTTAAAATTCCAGATCATAAAATTCATAAAATACATAAGATACAGTCAATTCATAACCAATACAGGTATGGACGATACTATTGTACAATGGTTTAGCGAAGATACTTGGCTTACATGATTCTGATTATTCTTTTCAACAATCGGCCTCTAATTGACCATGCCCAGCCTAAAAATTTCGCCACCGCTATATACACAGTCATGTTTGGGCAGGTACGAATAATCCTAATTGCAACTAGTTCACTACTAGTGCCCAGTAGCCTACACATTGGGCGTAGCCACTTCCGACGAGGCGCCGCGTACACTGGGCACTCAAACAGGAGGTGGCCAATAGTTTCGGGAATATCCAGACAAGCTGGACAGGCAACCTTACCCCCGCTAGTCCACCTATTACAAAACGCCCTTACTGGGAAGCTTCCTACTCTTAATTGAAAGTAGAGCTTACGGTCAAGGGGCTTCGTGATGATATCCCCAAATTCCTCAAATTTAGGCCACTCTTTAATTTCCAAGAACAATCCAGTGAGAGAGTGGGAAGGAGTGCTACTAAAGGCTTTTGAGGCCACATGCTTCCAATATAAGTTCTTAACCACATTGGTGCTAAGGCAATTCCCGCTGGGTGCTGAAATTTACATGATCCCATTGTTCATGACAAGGTCAGCTCGTCATAAGCACAGCTCCAGTGTACTGCATGACGAGTTGACCTTGTCATGAGCATGGAAGGGGTTAAGTACCTTCTTTGGTGGAAACCTAGCATTTGATGGGTCTTCCCACAGTTCTCCTAGGCCTAAATCAAAAAGAACACTCCGAATATGTCCTAGCCACTTGATTTTCCGGTAACCGTCACTTTTAATTACATCCATCAACCCCCTGGTGTATGTGACCAGTTCAGGCGTAATCCAAATCCGCCTCCAATATAAAATCGGGCGGAAGGATGCAATTAAATCCATTGGCGATAGGCCCAAAACATAAAATAGGGGGCTCAGTGGGGTACTCTGGGGTAGCTTTATTAATTTCCTGAGAAATGAATTTTCTGAGGCTAATATCCCCCTTAAATTCTCATTTCCCCACAATTCTACACCATACAAAGTAGAACTAACTACTTTGCCATTGTAAACCGATAGCACTGGTGATATTGGCTTGGTCAAGGACCTGGAGTGTTCTAGGAGTGGTTGTATATGCGGCGTGTAGCGCGCCTCACTCGTTGTTCAGCCTGGCGCTACGGACTCAATGCGCGCGCGCTCCGGCCCAGGTGAAGTAGCACTCCGGGCTTGCAGCAGACCTCAGGAGGGAGGGGAAGGCCACAATAACCAAGCATGTGCTTGTAGATGCGGAGTATTGCGCCTTCACTGCTCCCGGGTGCTCTGAAACTGCACCTCCCGCCGCCTGTGAGTGAAACTTCGAAAGGGGGGGAGCTCCAGTACCGTGGGTGGCAGGTCCGGCGGCCTAGATGAGAAAGAGATACAGCTCCGGCCCCGCTGATGGTGCCAACCCTTGGCAGGCGCACCGTTGTTCCGGGCCCGTTGATCGGGTGCTCCTCGAGGTTCTCTCTCGATTCCTCCGTCGATCTTCCTCCCCGACAGCACTTCGCCTTGTCGCTGGTCCTTTGGTCTTCTGCAGAAACACAGCACTGTGCGCCGCTCTCCTCGCTCCACGAAGTTAGGAACTACGTGGTAGAGCGGCGACTTATATCCCCCAACTTGCTCACCTTAGCGCTCAGGTGGTTCATACCTAGCGCTGCCAGCCCTTTGGCCGTCTTTTGGCGCTCTTGGGCGGGGTGGGCATTTCGCCCGGGCTAGCTTCTGGGCGCTTTAGGGCACCCAGAACCAGTTTTCCCACTGGGGCTCAGTGTGGGTTATGGTGCCGGCCCCTGGGGCCTCCCCCCACCCCCCTTTGGGGGGTGAGGCGGCCTCTGCAAGAAAGAGAGAAAGGATGAACCTGCCAGAGTGAGATGCAAGAGAGGTGGGTGTGTGTGCTGATTAAGGAGGCCTGGAGTATCCACCTGAGTACTAAAGACTACGAGCCGTGGTATTCGGCATGCTGATATTTAATAGCACCCGCACTAGGTTTCGGAGTTCAGCTTTGGGCACGGGCACTCATTCTTTTACAAATTCTGCACTGATGATTAGACGCTTTAAGGATCATGGTAAGTAGTTTTGTGTTGTATGTGAAGCAATATCTCTCTCTCTATCTCTCTATCTATCTATCTATCTATCTATCTATCTATCTATCTATCTATCTGTCTGTCTGTCTGTCTGTCTGTCTGTCTGTCTGTCTGTCTGTCTGTCTGTCTGGTTAAGCAGTATATGATACCACTGCATAGATAAATAGTACACTGCAATCAATAATACAAGTATAAGTTGATGCTGTATTCTGGTAATGGTATAGGTGAATAGTTTCAGATAAATCCGAGAGACGTGTATAGGCATTTCCTTTTTGTACAGAACATTTTTCTACAACACAAGTTATGTATAAACTCCTACGCATTTTGGCCGTGTTCTGTGCCGCTCTGTGTAATAAGAATTCTCAGCTATGTTAGCTTATATTTGATGAGAGCAAACAGCTGGCCTGTGTTACTGCCTTTGTTGATAGTACTCCTTTGCATTTTCTGCTCATGACTGGCCCACTCTGTCTGGCTACTGTCTGACATGTCAGTTTACACCGCTCTGCCAGCTGTTCCCCTTTCATGCTACGGAGTGTTCTTTACTTTATTGTTAAATGTGTTTTTTCACTTCCAATCATCTAATATGTTTCCACGGCAACTCTCGGGACGGTGAAACGTGATCCCGGGGCTGCAATGGACTTCCACTTGAGTGATTTTACATATGCGCAAGACCGTGCACCTTCGGGGCCTCGGCTAGCTCGCCAAAATCCGGTGCTCTGAGAGCCTTTGTATGCGGTGCGAGCTGACGTCACAGTGTTATATTAGGGTGTTATGCTACCTTGCGCAAAATGGAAAGAGTGGCAGGCTGACAGCTGATATTTAGAGCATGCTGAACACAGCTGCATTACTCATAGGTTGTGACAAAAAAAAGAACTAAAAGTAGTTACTCCTGAAAAAGTACCCAAATATAATTGGCACATTGTTACATGTTAACAAAAAAACACTTCTAGTTATAAAAACCTTTTCAGCAAATGTGTAGAACAAAGTTACCGTTTAATTGCAATTGTCAGTACTTTGTCAACATTTTATCACGGTCACGTCTGTCATGTTCCGTAGTGGCAAGAGACACTCAATTAGGGGTGTAATTTACTATATCATTTTGACCTCAATTTATGCTCAACGAGACAACGATTCAAAAATGTGTAGATAGTCCCGCGTGCTGCCCTTGTGTGTCGTAATTGAGCTAAACTGGTGACGACATAATGCAAAGCGCAAACTTAACAACTACAAAAAATGTCGAATCTGATCTGCTTTGCTCACATTCACTCAAGTTGTATTCCTTAAACAAGCATTTGCAATGCAATATGCCTCGCATTTGTTAGAGTTAGATCTAATGGCGTTGTAATGTAAATGATTTTTACCTATGTGTTTTGGAGTGGATGTATGTGATGGCAATTTTTGTGTTTTACAATGAATCTAAAAGCGCGTAGAACGTTGGATCTGGTGTTGTATGGAGCGTGTCAGCCCTATGTGTGCCATGTAAATTTAACGTACGTTTACACTAGTTAAAGAGATTCGGTGGTGCCACGCACGTTCCAAAGGTGACAAAGAGTCACTTGTAGTGAGTATCTAAAAGTAAAAGCAAAAGAAACAGCTGGTGGGTTGTGCATTTTATAAATGAACCATGGTGGTGGCACACTCGTATTTTGTATTTACCAAACCTCAAAGGAATACAGGGAAGATGCATGCAAGTCCGCTATTGTGAAAACCATGCATGACATGTGGTCCGCTATGTGAGCAACGTATTCTCGCAGTGCCCAACACCCCAATCCACGAGTGACTGAAACGCCACATTTTTCCCGCCAACTTAAAAAAAAGTAAAGTACTACAAATCTTTAACGGGATCCCATAGTGAGAATACAGTAGTCCCAAAAGGAAGAATTAAACAACGGCTGGCACAAACTGATTGGTGGAGGTGGAGGGGGGTGGCAAGATGAAAGGGTGGGGAAGCAAGATGTTCATTAATGATAAAGCTATCAGAGGCTCGGAAAAAATGTTAGTTATTTGAGAAGTCAGAATTAAACAGCTTTGCTTACAAAATCTGCATAATATAAGTAATCGTTCTATTCACTCGTTTATGATTTGAACATGCTCTGTAAAATGTCACACTTCTCAAATAGTAGGTGTACATCATTACGTTTCTGATAATGGTCATCAATATTTGTATCACTGCTAAAGGAATCAAAATAATGTAAACAACTGATAACATGTGACAGGTCTTGTTTACATTCAGGGCTGGACTGGCCGTAGTGGTGATGGAGCGAGATAGAAAACAGAATTCTGTTTAAACTCGCAAAATCACATTTCCCATAACATGAATAATAAAATTAATGATTTGTGATGTGTCATGCTAATACAACCTAGATTAAACTTTACACATGGGGGGACTAACTTGTGTGCTCATAAACGTGCATAAATGTTGCATCTTTTTGTTCGTGCAAAATAATAAAATAATTTGTCGTTTTCGTTTTCGTCATTACTAACTGCAGCAAACCTAAAAGAGACATGTGCTTATTTTGCTTTCCTTGTTTATGTGGTGTCATTTCCACTATTCTAGGTGCACATAAGGTTTCATGGATTTCATGAAGACTGGTAGATATAAAACGCTGCTTTAATTGTTGCAATTGCTAGATAACATTAGACTAATTGGGAGGGTTAATCATTTAGAAAACAAAGGGTGGTTACAGAATCAATATTATTTCTTACATTAATACTTTTCTTGTGTTTGTTTTATACTAGAAAGCATAAGTTGCCTGCTTTTGGGCCTAGTTTACTCGAGTTTGCTAAAAAGCTGAATTTTACTTCTGCAAAAGTCACAAGAAGCCCATTCTGAAAAAGTGTTCGTCAAAGCTGCATTCACTGAGCAAATCTGATGTGCTGTCATCATTTTGTCGGACGTGGCCAAGGTCATAAACAGAAGGAAAAGAATAATTTTGTCAGTTCTAACTTGGCATCCGCGGAAGTAAAATGAACGTTACGAGAACATTGATTTACATTTGTTGCAAACCAAGGAAGCTCCTAGTCACGTTTGGAAAAGACAATGGTCCTTAAGAAATGTGACCTAATGGAAGTTTTGAAATGTGGGTGACATGTCACTTGTCACTCTCAACCAATGGGACTTCGTAGTTTTCTGAAAAACTTTCCTTTACTTAGATTAGTTAGCTTAGAAAGGTATAAAAAGTCATGCCCTTAGGGATGGGCTGGCTGCTGCTTTCTGACTTTCCGATGAGGGTGAAGTGCTGTTGGACTTTGCTTGGAGCACGTAAGAAACCTCAAAGAACTTTACTTTATTTTCCATTTATTTAGCTTAGCTAGGGACTTAGGCTTTAGAAATGCTAAACTTTTAAATACTTACTTAAACTTTGATTCACTTACTTAAACTGTATTTTTCTCATGATTCTTTTCAATTATGCTTACTTTAATGCTAATAAAATTGCATTTATAAAATTACAATTAAAATACCATAATTTAGCAAATAAAATCTTACTTTTGACAAACAAGCTGGTCTTGATTATTCAGAAGTGCAGGTTACTATTAGCTAGATCCCATCGCCAATGGTGGTCGTTTAAATAGTTAGGATTTGTTATAATGACAATATTCTTTCCACAGATGTATAAAATTGTATATAGTGTGTAAATAAGGTGTATATAGATTTAATCTGACCACCTGATTCAGTAGGCCCAAATATGTCATGTTTATAAATGGGTCCATGAGATAGTGTAGAAACTTGTTTATAGGTTATGAAGTTGGGTAGCGTTGTTTATGATATATTTTCTATAGGCAGCTGGATCAATTCTCTGGTAGCAGAAATTGATGGTTGCTAAGGGTAACCAAGGTAATATGTTGGTTGCTAAGGATTACTAAAGTGCTATGGTATGGAAATAGGATCGATGTTTTAACACATGTTAAGTTTGTTTTTCGTGCTATCTGTAAGCTATACCGGTATAGATTGTGTGACAAGAAATTAGTCACGCAAGTCATCTGTTGTGTTTGTAGTGATATCGCCGAGTATCACAAGTGGTATCGCCGTGTACCACAAGTGTTGTCGCCGTGCAGCACAGTGTTAGGGCTAGGTGCGAATCTTGTATAGTGAGGATTGCCTAGGAAATTAGAGCAGCATGAGAATAGGGACAAAGCGCCTTCCATAAAACTCACTGTGATAAGAGTATTAGGTATATTCGAGCTTGAGTGAAGGGTAGAGTAATGTCGGTGCATGATTACCTATAAACAGGTTAGAGTCCTGTAGGGGTACATGTTTTATATCTATAAACAGGTTAGAGTCCTGTACGGATAACGTCGTTATTTTGCTAACGGTGCATGATTTCTATAAACAGGTGAGAGTCCTGTACGGATTTCATGTGTGTTTGAATTTAGGGAATTTTCCGTGCGAAAGTGCGAGTTTGATTTGTAATTTATGTTCAAGTGGAACTTTCGAACTGTCACTTCGCGGTGCGTTCAGAGGAAAACGAGTTCATAATTTTACGTGTTAGAAGGGTGGGGTAAGAGTTACTCTACTGACAATTGAGAATTATCCTTAGTGTGAATAGCGCCGACTATTCCGAAGTGTGGATACTTGAATGTATGAAAACTATCCTAAATAGTGAAACAAACAGATGAGTCCTTATTGTCATTGTTTAAGAATTAATTTACACTAAAAAGTGTTCTTAAAATGGCGCTGTGAAAAGATTTTGTGAAGGAGGGGTAAGCGCTAGGAGTGAGAAACGAGAAACCGCAGCTGCTGTGTACGTCACAGAGCCGCGCTGGGATTGGGTAACCTACGTCACAGACTGTACTCTGATTGGTTCTTGAGTTTCTGACGACCTGTAAGCTGATTGGTCCTTCAGAAAAACTCCATTTTTATTAGTTGAGCAGAAAAGTGACGTAGCTCAACTGTCATTGGCTTGTTGGTGTGTTTCGCGCACGGATTGGTTGCTTTGCGGAACATCCCGGAAATATTTTACGAACGATTTTGTGAATTAAATTTAACTCTTAAAAATGAGTTATCAATTTAAACATGTTGAGAAAAAGCCAACGTTATTTCAGAAACTTAAAAATTTATTTTCACCTGACAAGAAAATCGAAACGCGGGGTGGTAAATTACTTCATAAGTATAAAACACCTGCTGCGTACATGGAAGGTGAATATGGATATCATACTGTCTTATGGTTTGATAGCTGGAAACGCTATACAAAGAATGACGGTGTTTTAACTTGGCCTGATGATGGTTCATTTAATGTAAAGGTCCTGAGAAATTTACGAGAGAAAATGAATGCTCTTATTCCAAAACCGAGACCAACTCAATTCGAAGCTTTAGTTGAGTGGGAAGATGAGATGTATCAGTTACAAAGAGAAGCTAGTGGAATTAAAAGACCTTCTAAATCTCCTGCTTGGAGAAGAGATACTCATGAAGACAGGTTGCGAATGTGGAGGCAGGGAAACATGAGTGAAGGATTATATTTAATTCAGGAAATGGTTATGGGTACTCCTGCTGGGAAATCTTTAGAAAGTGAATCTGAAGATGCAGTTATGGAAGAAATATACACTACAGCTAAAAAGAATCAGCCTCTGAGACCTCCTAAATCATGGTCTACTCCGGTGGTTTCTACAGAAACTTCACCGAGTGCACCTCCAATTAATGAAGCTCCAAAACTTTATCCAAATAATTGTGAAATTATTGAAACTCCTAGAAGATCAGAATTTGAGAATGCTCGAAATGAAGGTAGACATTTTTCAATGACTCCAAGAGCAAGGGAAGCTCCAAAAGATTATACAAGAGAGACAAGAAATGTTGAGGCTGTTGATTCTTCTGAATATTTAAGATCTAAGGAAGAATTAATTAGACGAATGACAAAAAGCATGGAAGCTGTGACAGTTCCAGTAACAATTGGTCCTGTTCAGCCTGTATTTGACCAAAGAGAATCAAACAAGACAGGATTGACTATTCCTTTAAATGCTGAAATTCAGAAAGCTGCTGAAAAATTTTACTCAGATATATCTGAAATAAACTCTTCGAGATCAAGAATGCCAGATTTAACCTTTAATGAGGAATTATCTCCAAACACACCAATGGGTGCTATATCAGATGTAGGGAGTCCTGAAGCCAGGGTAACCACACCGAAACTTGATGTGGCTAAATTGAAAGCAAATATTGAAGAATTAATAATTGGAACTATTGGTCCTGATAGTTTAAATTACTATCGAGATGATGAACTACTGTTCATTTGTAAAAGTATTCAGTGGAAAACTATGAATAAATATGATCAGTTAGAGGAACTAGCAACTGAACTTGAAATCGATGTGAGTAAACAAAAGAATTTTGCAAAGCATTACAGATTAGACTTTTCAGAAAATGATATTGAGAGTTTAAACTCAATGGGAAGAATATTACATATAAAAGATTTAATTGTTTATATCAAAAGACTGGGGGAACTCAATAAGTGGAGAGTAAAATGGACGAAAAAGAGGGAAGAGGAGAAATTGGAAAAATTGTCAAAACAATTTCCAATGAGAGAGATTGCAGGTGGAGGATATGTTCATGTCCCTTGGTCAAGACAGGACATATTGCTATTCACAAATGACTTTCCAAAATTGAGGGAAAAACCAATAGAATGGTATAGACAAGTAGATAGGTTTATCAAAGTCTCAAAAGTTCTGTGGATTGATTTAGATGGATTTTTCGACATTGTCGTTCCATCAGATCTTTGGACAGAATGCAAAATATCAATAAGTTGGCCAAAAACAGAACCTGAACGAATCAAAGAAACAGGTGCTCCGAATCCTCTTGTAATGGATTTTTATGAAAAGGTGATTGTTTGGATGAAAAACAAAATTCCACCCAAAGAAGTTGATTGGGTTAAAATAGAAAGGACAAATCAGGAAACAAAAGAATCAGTCCATTCATTTTATGAGAGATTACTGTTAATTTTTAAACAATACAGTGGCTATGAAAAGCTGGATGAAAAGGATATGAGTCATTTTGTCTATAGATTTGTTTATGGCCTGAAACCTGAAATTGCAGACATGATCAGGAATAGCATTGTAGGATGACAATCACTTTCTGTGGATGACATTCTGAGAAAAGCTAAATATTGCAGTGATGAGTTGGAGGTGAGACAAAAGAAGCTCAAAGAGAAAGCCATGTGGGCTCAGGTAAAGGTGGCTGAGCAACAAATTGCCAGCATGGGTAACAAGAACACAAATTTTGTTCAAAATGGAAACGCAAACCAGATACAAGGAAAGTTTAAAGGTAATAATTTCACGAAGAAATTTAGCCCAAAGATTGAGGAGATGAAACAAAGATTACCTTGTTTTAATTGTGGCGAATTTGGACATTGGAGAGACGAGTGTCCTAAACCTCCTAAAAATTTAAAGAATCCCTTATTGAATCCACAGATGCAGAATGGTGTTGACCTGCAGCAACAGCTACAGATGCAACAGGGGTTAAACGAGTTAAACATTCAACGACAGTTGCAGCAACAGGTGAATAACCGTCAGGATCAATTGCCACAACCACCATTTCCAAATTGTGGGGGGGTTCAAAAATATAATTCAAGTGTGGGATTTCAGGGAAATGAACAGGTGATAAAACAACAAAAACAGCAAAAGCAGCAGAGGGTACAAATGCAAAATGCTTCACAACAATTTTTGTTAACAGAAAGCCAAGACAGCGATTCTGATGATTATTGCTGACGGTGCCCGGGAGAGGAGGAAGAGTGTGTTGTTGGAGCCACTCTTGAGGTTGACCAGTCTGGTCCATTTGTAAACGGGAAAGTTAATGATGTAGACATCACTTTTCTAGTGGACACTGGTGCTACCCGTTCTACTGTTAGATCAGTGGAAATTGAAAACCTACCTCTCTCTGGGGATACCATCCAAGTTGTTGGAGTAAGCAATCAACAAATTAAAACTGATTTGACTGATCCAGTTCCAGTTGAAATTGGAAATTACAGAGACAAACACAGATTTGTGGTTTGTAATAGTAGTCCAGTAAATTTATTGGGCAGAGATATTCTGTGTAAAATGAATTGCAGAATATATTGTTCTCCTGATGGAGTTGAGTTACAAACAATGGAGGAAGATGGTTTGTATAGAATGACAATGATGCTAATGGAAACAGATGAATCAAAATTGTTCCCTGCATTTGAAAAGAAAGATTTACCTGAAGAGCTCAAAGAAACGGTGAAATCTGAAATATGGGATTTTACTGGGAATGAGATGGGTCTAATGAAAAATGTAGATCCAGTAAAAATTACATTGAAACAGGGAATAGAATTTCCTAACATTCCACAGTATAAAATGAAAGCAGAAACAATTGAAGGTGTTATGCCTATAATTGAAAAATTCATCAAACAAGGTGTATTAAAAGAAATGGAGAGTAGTCCTTGTAATTCACCAATTATGGGAGTCAAAAAGTCAAATGGAGCATTTAGGATTGTACAGGATTTGAGAAAGGTTAATCAAATCGTTGTTCCATGTTGCCCTGTGGTTCCAAATCCAGCAGTGATTCTGTACCAGATTCCACATGATGCTGAATGGTATACTGTCATTGATCTTTGCAATGCATTCTTTACTGTTCCTTTGCATCCAGACAGTTACGAAATTTTTGCTTTCAGATTCCAAGGTAGGACCCTCGGATGGTATAGAATCCCTCAGGGCTATACAGAAAGTCCTTCAATATTTAAAGAATTGTTAAAAAGGTCTTTGGAAAACCTAGACTTACCTGGTAGGTCTACGTTGGTACAGTATATCGACGATCTGTTGATAGCTGCTAAGACAAGAGAAAATTGTGTGACAGATACAATAATACTGTTGAATCGCCTTGCAGAAGAGGGACATAAAGTGTCCCCAGCAAAATTACAATTTTGCAAACAAGAAGTAAAATACCTTGGTCACAGAATTGCAAAGGGAAAAAGACAAGTGACAGTTGAGAGAATAAAAATGATTCAAGCAATGCTACCTCCAAGGACACAGAGACAGGTCAGAATGTTCTTAGGAATGGTTGGTTACTGTCGACAATGGATAAGTGGATTCTCAGTAATTGCGAAACCACTACAAAGACTGACAAAGTCTGATGTAAAAGATCCAATTATTCTCAACGAAGCTGAGATGGAATCTTTTGAAAACCTGAAAAAGAGCTTATGCCAAGCTCCTGCTTTAGGTATGCCAAATTATGAGAAAGATTTTGAACTATATTGCAGTGAGAGAGAAGGATGTGCATTGTCTGTGTTGATTCAGAGACATGGGAATCTAAAGAAACCCATTGCATACTTCTCTGCAGTTCTTGATCCCGTTGCAAAAGCATTACCAGGTTGTTTGAAAGCAGTTGCAGCTACAAGTATCAGTCTTGAGCAGAGTGAAGGAATTATTATGGGATTTCCTGTAAAAGTTTTTGTGCCTCATTCAGTTGAAATATTGCTGACAAGAGGTAAAACTCAGCATTTGACAAGCAGCAGATTGACAAAGTATGAGAAAATCATACTAGGGGCAGATAATGTTTCGATTTCAAGATGTTTAAATCTGAATCCTTCTACATTACTGCCTGATTCTGAGATTATTGATGACACTGAAATAGAACATGAATGTTTAGATGTTATGGAATTTTGCACTAAACCAAGACAAGACATCAAAGATAGACCTTTATCTGAATCAGATGTTGTCTACTTTGTGGATGGTTCCTGTCTGAGGACAGAAGGAGGTGTTTTAAAAGCATCATATTCTGTCTGTACAGTTGCAGATGTTGAAGAAGCTTCATGTCTTGAAGGAATTCGTTCAGCACAAGTGGCTGAATTGATTGCTTTGATTCGTGCATGTGAAATATCTAAAGATATAAGAGTTACCATCATTACTGATAGTCAGTATGGGTATGGAGTTGTGCATGATTATGGACAACTCTGGTCTCAGAGAGGCTATATGACATCAGAAGGGTCACCAATTAAAAATGCAGTTTTTATTAGAAGATTAATTGAAGCAATACAATTGCCGAAAGAAATCGCAATTGTCAAATGTGCAGCGCACACTAAAGGAGTGGATTATATCTCAAAAGGCAATGCCTATGCAGATGAAACAGCAAAATACTGTGCAAGAAAGGGTTGTGCATACAATCGGGAAAAAAGTAAAGAATCTGATTCAAATTCATTAATGCTAACAACAGTTGTAGAAACATGGCATGAGATTAGGGATTTACAAAATGAAGCAGATGATGAGGAAAAAGATCTGTGGTTAAGATCAGATTGTAGACCACGTGATGAAGATGGAGTGTGGGTTTACAAAGATGGTAGAGTAGTCTTACCAAATTGCTTGATTGCTGATATGGCCAGATTATATCACGGTCCAGCTCATCTTGGAAGAGATTCTATGATCAGACTTTTTCGAGAAACTTGGTTCAATACAAAATTTAGAACAATTGCAGAATCTTTTTGTCAAAGGTGTTTATCATGCCAACAAATGAATCCAAACCGAAAATCAGTGGTGGGAACAGGAGTAATTGGTCGAGAGGGTGGTCCTTTTACCAGGTTACAGATGGATTTCATTGAAATGCCCTTACACAATTGCTTAAAATATGTTCTTGTGATTGTTTGTTTATTTTCAAGATGGGTAGAAGCATTTCCTACACGACATTGTGATTCAATTACAGTAGCAAAACTGCTGCTCAGAGAAATTATCCCAAGATACGGTTTTCCAGTCACTATTGAGAGTGATGGAGGAAGCCATTTTGATAATAAATTGATGAAGTTAATTTGTGAAGCTTTGAGTATTGAGCAGAAGATACACTGTGCATACAGACCAGAGGCATCTGGGGTAGTTGAACAAATTAATGGAACAATTAAAAACAGAATTGGAAAAATGTGTCTTGAAACAGGTGTAAAGTGGACAGATGCTCTTCCACTCGTTTTGATGTCATTAAGAAGTACACCAGATAAAAAGACAGGTTTGAGTCCTCATGACATTTTAATGGGAAGAGTTATGAGGCAAGCTTTTGTACCTGTAGGTAAACTGTTGAGCATAAATGACAGTGCTATTTTGGATTACTGTAAAAGGTTATCTGATATAGTGACTTCTGTGTCTAATCAGGTGGGAACTGAAGCACAATCAAATGAAAAGGTTTTGACACATGATCTGAGACCTGGTGATTGGGTCAGAACAAAAGTACATCGAAGAAGAAATTGTCTGGCTCCTAGGTGGCAGAAGCCTAGACAAATAATTCTGATCACTACTAATGCAGTAAAATGCAAAGGATTGAAACGTTGGATTCATCCTAGTCATACTATTCCAGTACCAACTCCTGAAAGTTCTGATGTTGAAAGTGATACTACAGATGATTCTGATTCTGAAGTAGAAGGTGAAACAAATCCAGATTCTGAAGATCGACAAGAAGGTCGACATCTGGAACCTGTGCCTGTGAATGATAAACTAACAAGAAAAGACTTGGAAATTATTGAAATAGATTCTGAAGGTGAAGAGAATCTGTTAAAAGGAAAGAAAACTGAGGATTCAGTTAGTTCTGTAGAAAACAGAGAAGCGAAACAGAAAGAAGTTTCAAACCAGGAGAGTATCGAAAAGCAGAAGTCAAGCTCTGAAGTAAGGAACAGAAATCCAAAATCTGGGAAGTTGGAGGTAATTGAAGAAAAAGACGAAGACGAATTACCAAGTACCAGTATTGGGAAACAAAGTGGTGTTCCTGAAGGAGTGAAACTACCGAATAGAGAAATTCCTGAGTCGATTGAAATTTCAGACTACGAAACTGAAGAAAGCGACGTGGATGGTGAAAGTGAAAACAGAAAGAAAAAGGCTTGGAAGTCAGAATCAAATGCTTCTGAACCAAAGAAGAAATATGTGAGAAAAGCAGACTACTGGCCTGGTGGAAGATTGAGAGTTAGGTTGATCAAGAAACCTAAAGAGCAAATTGAAGAAATCAGTAGTCAAAAGAGTCCTGGAAAAGAAGTTGGAGTTGGAAGAAAAATTGAAGTAGTGTCGAGAAAAGGAAAAAGGATAATAAGGCCAAACCAGAAATACAAGTCTCCTGAGTGGACTTATTTAGTAATTCCACCTGTAATTGACATTTATGGTAGTAGTGAAGAAGACGAAATCGAAGAAATTAGTGACAATGATTGAAGTACAGAAAATATAAATTGGCAAAAGGCTGAAGAAAATTTGTTAGCTGACATAAGGTCGAAGAAAAACTGTTTAGTTGAAGAAAACTTATGTATGACATAAGGTCGAAGAAATCTTGTTTAGGGTTTTAAAAAAAAAAAAAAAAAAAAAAAAATTATTTTAAAAGGGGGGTATTTAGTTTGTTTCATAGAAAATTTAAAATAAATTTTGTTTTTATTTTGAGAAAAAGCTAACCAGAAATGCCTTATGTTAAGGAGAGCACTTCAAAGTGTTCTGTTTTCAAGAGATGCTGTAAGATGACTCTGGTGTGTCTGCTCATTTTAATTCTGCTCTGGTTAGTTTTAGCTGTGATTATCCCTTTAGAAATGAACAGAGAATTACACAAAGTTAACACGACAAGTAAAGCTTCAGTTAGTCAAATTAAACATAGTGCATCTGCAAAAGTTATTAATCATCAACCTAGCATTCATCAAGATAAATCTATTAGTGATTTTTCAAGCAATACATTCACTAAACTTTTGAGTGAATATGTAAAGGTAATGGACGCAAAAGATTGTTATGTGTACGTAAAGTTACCTGCTTCTGTTTCTGAGGGAGTAACATACAATATGCTTCCTCTTACATATGGTGTAACATGTAGTGTGTTAACTAGCCTATTTTATCAAACTGGACGCTTAGAATATTACTATTCAGATTTTGACGAAATTTTTGCGAATATAAAGATTGAGGGTGCTTTAAATAAGCATAAGAAGGCTAAACAGATGAGAGAATTTTTCCTTGTTACTAATGAACTCACTTATGAGTATGCTTACAAGAATAATTTAACATGTAAATTAAGTGCGGAGGGAAAGAAATTTTTGAACCTGGTTGAGGAAAGAAGAACAATTTATAAAAGAAATGAATTAGTCAAGCAGACTAAGTCCAGGTTCTGGCAGAAAGAAGATGAGAAGTTAAATGGCAAAATGCTTGAAAATGTTGCAATTCACATAGATAAACCAGTTAGTGGAAAGCTTTGCATTAGAAGAGATAATACACTTTTTGATAATTATTTCGTAGGTGCAAGTAACTGTGAAGATACGTATCAGATTTTGGGAGGTTGGGGATTTAAAGGTGGAAAAGATCCAATCTTTCCTGGGATTTATTTTGTTTGTGGTGACAAAGCCTACTACAACCTTCCAGACCACTGGTATGGAACTTGTTATGTGGGAATTGTTTTTCCTAAAGTGTTTCATGTTGACAGAGATTCAGAAGGATTATTCAAAATTCATAATTATGTAAATAGAGTCAAAAGAGAAACCTTCACAGAAGTTCTGGGAGATATTTTTCAAGCAGTAATACCTTTTGTTGGTATAACCCTAAATGCAGGGAGAATCAGAAAATTGTCCACAATTGTTGACAGATTATCAACAGACACAGCTGATGGATTCCAATTGGTGAATGTTGAAGTAATTGCAATCAGATCAATGGTGATTCAAGATCGCCTTGCTTTAGACATACTCCTAGCCAAAGAGGGAGGAGTCTGTGGCATATTGCATGTACAACATTGTTGCACATATATACCTGATGAAAGTAAGAACATTGAAATGTACATTAAGAACATTACACAAATGCATTCAGAGATAATTCCTTTAGAAGAAGATGATTTTACAGGGAAACTTTCAAAAAGATTCCAAGCAATTAAAAATTGGTTTCATAATATTGGAAGTTCAATTCTTGGCAAGATTTTGGCACCTTTGATTATAATAATATTCATTTTTATTTTGACAAAAATTGGTTGTTTGTTGCATAAGAGAAAGAAACAGTTGAAAGAAAAGAAAAGGATCTATAAACTTAGAAAGGAAGAAGAAAGGGAGATTGAATTACAGGAGTTGCATAGAGAGCGTTATGCTAATTCCAAAGATTATGCAGAAACAGGTTTTTAGGATTACTGACTCAAATGAATTTGAATCTTTTTCTTAGAAGTTTAAATTACCAAATTTTGGGTGGTAGTGTGGTGATTTGTTAATCACCAGATGAGGGAGTTGATGGAGCGAGATAGAAAACAGAATTCTGTTTAAACTCGCAAAATCACATTTCCCATAACATGAATAATAAAATTAATGATTTGTGATGTGTCATGCTAATACAACCTAGATTAAACTTTACACATGGGGGGACTAACTTGTGTGCTCATAAACGTGCATAAATGTTGCATCTTTTTGTTCGTGCAAAATAATAAAATAATTTGTCGTTTTCGTTTTCGTCATTACTAACTGCAGCAAACCTAAAAGAGACATGTGCTTATTTTGCTTTCCTTGTTTATGTGGTGTCATTTCCACTATTCTAGGTGCACATAAGGTTTCATGGATTTCATGAAGACTGGTAGATATAAAACGCTGCTTTAATTGTTGCAATTGCTAGATAACATTAGACTAATTGGGAGGGTTAATCATTTAGAAAACAAAGGGTGGTTACAGAATCAATATTATTTCTTACATTAATACTTTTCTTGTGTTTGTTTTATACTAGAAAGCATAAGTTGCCTGCTTTTGGGCCTAGTTTACTCGAGTTTGCTAAAAAGCTGAATTTTACTTCTGCAAAAGTCACAAGAAGCCCATTCTGAAAAAGTGTTCGTCAAAGCTGCATTCACTGAGCAAATCTGATGTGCTGTCATCATTTTGTCGGACGTGGCCAAGGTCATAAACAGAAGGAAAAGAATCATTTTGTCAGTTCTAACTTGGCATCCGCGGAAGTAAAATGAACGTTACGAGAACATTGATTTACATTTGTTGCAAACCAAGGAAGCTCCTAGTCACGTTTGGAAAAGACAATGGTCCTTAAGAAATGTGACCTAATGGAAGTTTTGAAATGTGGGTGACATGTCACTTGTCACTCTCAACCAATGGGACTTCGTAGTTTTCTGAAAAACTTTCCTTTACTTAGATTAGTTAGCTTAGAAAGGTATAAAAAGTCATGCCCTTAGGGATGGGCTGGCTGCTGCTTTCTGACTTTCCGATGAGGGTGAAGTGCTGTTGGACTTTGCTTGGAGCACGTAAGAAACCTCAAAGAACTTTACTTTATTTTCCATTTATTTAGCTTAGCTAGGGACTTAGGCTTTAGAAATGCTAAACTTTTAAATACTTACTTAAACTTTGATTCACTTACTTAAACTGTATTTTTCTCATGATTCTTTTCAATTATGCTTACTTTAATGCTAATAAAATTGCATTTATAAAATTACAATTAAAATACCATAATTTAGCAAATAAAATCTTACTTTTGACAAACAAGCTGGTCTTGATTATTCAGAAGTGCAGGTTACTATTAGCTAGATCCCATCGCCAATGGTGGTCGTTTAAATAGTTAGGATTTGTTATAATGACAATATTCTTTCCACAGATGTATAAAATTGTATATAGTGTGTAAATAAGGTGTATATAGATTTAATCTGACCACCTGATTCAGTAGGCCCAAATATGTCATGTTTATAAATGGGTCCATGAGATAGTGTAGAAACTTGTTTATAGGTTATGAAGTTGGGTAGCGTTGTTTATGATATATTTTCACCGGGCATTTTCCCTGTGGGCTGATTCTGTTCATGGGGACCGGTTTTACAGCAGTGCTACAATATCAGCCTCTCCTAACAAAAGCGCCAGATGTGCTTGTGCATGACACTAGCAACCTGGGCCGGGGCTTCTCTGTAGCACCTCCCTGCCCCCAGGACCGATCGACAGTACTGCCAGGGTGGGTTTCGGGCTCCCAGTCTGGCCGTGTTTACATTACAAAATCCAGCGCAAACGTATAAAGCAAGCACAAACTGTCTATCAATCTGCAAATCTGCACCAGTAACATGTTTTACTGGAGTCTTTCTAAAAGCTTACAGGAGAAACATTATAGGAGAAGTGATTTTTAAGGCAGTAACAGATATTGTGAGGTTCTTCTTTACACCAAATGTTTCTGTCACAAATCCATAACACTCAGTAAAAAGATGCTACAAATTAAAGCGGTTATTTTTCTGTGGCAAAATATGTGAACGTGCGTGAACACATCATTGGTAATTGTTGTTCAGTTTGCTTTTAATTGATTGATGACGTTTCACAGTTTTGAGGCTCCTAAATGTATGTTAATTTTACAGTAAAGCACCATGGACAGTTTGAAAAAAGTTAAACTCCACGATGACTATGTAAGGTATCACATATTTTTTAAGTTGAAGGGAAAGGGAAAAACAATCCTACGGTTTATTGTTTTACATTTTTTTTATATCAAACATGCATGTTTCTTCTTCTGGCCCATGGAGAATGATCTATATTTGTATCTCAAGTACAGTTTAAACAACAACTCTAAACATAATTATGAAGCCAATTTTGTACTGAGCAAAACAGGTCAAGGGGTCTACAGGAGGTTTTATCAGCTACAACTAAATTGTGCAATGACTAAAAGCTCACGCTACAAGACAAAGTTCAAATTGAAAACATGAGTTCATTAAGTAGCATTTTAGATCGCACACCTTAAGGTCATCATTCCTCTCCTATGTCCACTGAACGTTGGCGTTTTCATAAAACTCATTTACGTGGTTTTGAGGTAATCATTTTATATATTACTAAAGCACCCGTGCACCAAAGCTTCATGGCATGAATGAGTAACACAACATCTAATACAGTTCAAGTAGTCTGAGAATAATAACCCAGCATCCAAGGAAAGGAATACAAATAAAAGCATGGAGTTTCAGAATTAGGTGATGTCTGATGATAATAGAATCTACAAAACAAACAACCTGGGGTGTATTATCCAGGGCCTCATCTCCGCTTTTTTGGCTTTAAAAGCCAAAAATTCAGAGATAATTTGTTCGCCCTATTTACAAGGCAGTGCTAACATGCATTAGTGCATGTTAGCAGCCTTTTTCCCAGTGCCTCGCTTTGCATCTCATTAGAGTTGGCGTCACTGGGCGTATCGTCATTGAATTACATGAAAATTATCGCCATGAGTACATCGCAATATTTACAATGCGACCCACATCACGGTTAGCGCATTTTTTAAAATCGCTGACCATGCTTTTCTCTAAAAACGAACGTCTGGTAAAATACTGACTAACCCTCTTTGTCCTATGGCTGGTCGATCGTGCGGCTGAGGGCATCTGCACCTATTTACAAGGTTTACGCCAACTCTGTGGCTGTATCTCTGGATTTCCAGAGATATTCCCATCACAACGCCAATATCGCTGGAAATACTATCGCCCTGGTGATAAGCGTGGTTAATAATGCGCTATCTCGGTGATAACACCCAGCGATAGACGGCGATAAATGAAAGCGCGCTAAGCGCGCTTGGTAATATTGATCGCCGTCCGTTGGTATTATGCCCACATGTTTTATGAGACTACCTCTAACTCAAAGACATGTTCTGATATGTAAGGATGAATCATAGAGAATTCCACAAATTGGCCACAGTCTAGAAGATGGCTCTGCCTCCCTATATTTATGACTTGTATTGACTGGCTAGAATGCCTGTCTGTCAATCTTCTTTCTTGTTTTCTATTACCGCCAATTGGATATGATTTATACTGAGATGTAGAGAAGTCTGTGAATTAGCTGACAGCAGATACCTCTCTACCAAGTGCTACTTCTCATGTTGCTAACCAATAAGAAGTAAATAGATACCACCTAAGAAAGTGGCCAATGTGGAGAAGAAATATGTTGAAACCAGTGGGATTAAGCCTTCATGTTTTTTATGCCAAAGTGTGCAACACAGCGTACCTCATGCACCCGGTTTTTGGCAGGATGGCATTGAGATGATCACTCCTGGATCAACAACAGTACTCTCAGAACTGCGGTGACTGCAGACATGACAGATACTACTAGCTAGTCTGTAATGGAATTTCCCCAGCAATTTGAACCTTCCAAGAAAACTGAACAGCAAGAAGACCCTTCTATAGCGGATCTTCCTGAAGTAGAAACAGATGAAGTTGACAAGGAGTGGACCCCCCGGTCTCGCCATGAGAGAAGAGGGATAATGGTGGTTCCTGGATGCATAGTTGGCAGTGAGGAAGATGAGCCAGTGATTGTTCAAGTTAAGAGTTTCCCTAAGGAAGTTCACAACACTTCGATACCACCTGCTCCTCTACCATCACTTCCTACTTCCATCTTTTAAAAAAATCCAAAAAGAGATCCAACAATACCTATTACAGTCGCAGCCTGCCCTCAGGAAAAAAATAAAGCCTAGTTCCACCACTATTTCTAGCTTGGTCTATATTGGGGACCACTCCTTCTAAGTTTGAGGTTTCTTTCCACTGCAGCCAAATGAAGACTATATTGCAGACTGCACAGTTTACTGCAGAGAAGGGTGTTGCAGGAAGGTAGATTTATAATATGGTGCTGGTCAAAATGGCAGATACGAAAAATGTAATATCTGAACAATATCTGATCTTGTAGGAACAGCACTCAGAAAAGATGTTTGTTGCTGAGAGGGAAGAGACTGAACAGATATATGGAGATGCTGATGATGCAGGAAATGTTACATCGCAAGAGCCAAGCAAGATTCAAGAAATGGCAGGTTTAGTTGTGAGCTACACTTCCCAGTGATAGGATAGGCATCCTTTGAAGTTCTGGAGGAGGCTCAGCTCAGCCATCAGGCGCTCCTGCTCAAGAAAGAAAAGAATCTCTTCACACTCAAGCCCTGTGTATACTGTCTGGGAGCAATCCATATCTCACCAGAGGGGAGCCATCAGTCAGGTGAAACTGGACACTTAGAGAAAAGCCAATTTTGGTTTAGGCAAGAAGATTACAACCTTCTGAAAGTGTCATTTTCAAGATATTAATATAAAATCTGACTTTACCAGTATTTAGAATTTTAAATTATTATGAAAATGAGACATTGAACCATTTTTATAGCTACTCCAAAACTGAAGTTATGGATTATAAGTGTTTATAAGGTAACAGGGATTTCTTATAGTAGAGCCATCCGGACAGCAGTGAAAAACAACTTTTGATGATTTTCATTGCCAGGTAATGTAAAACATTAAACATACATGAACCACTTTATGCACCCTGCCCTGTGGACTTTTAGTTCCTATCAAATGGGGGACTCATACGCATTAGAAAAGCAGATTTAGGCATGACAAAAGATTTGTTTTTGTGATGTTGAAGTGGGAGTTTAAAAACTGTACACCCAGGATTCAGGGCAGGATTGGAGACTTGTTTTCCAGTGCTACTTTAGTGAATAGCGGAAGGAGTGTTGCAGCCCACTGGCACATTCCATTCACAGGCTCTAGGTACATGTAATACCATATACTAAGGACTTATAAGCAAATTGCATGTACCAATTAGGTATATGCCAATTTAACTAGGCTTAAAGGAGATAGCCCAACACTATACCGCTGGTTAGCAGGAATAAAGTGTGCGGAGTCCTATGGCCAAGAAAAACAGGGTCAGCAAAAGAAGGCAAAAATGTGGTGGAATACCACACAAAAGGTGGTAATTTCCAAAGTGTCCCCCAAACAAAAAGGAAAGAGAACTATCCTCCTTCATGAGAGTCCTCATCTTTGAGATGGCAAAAAATGGAAAGACAATCAGCATTGGCGTTGTCAGTCCTCAGTGATGATCCACGGTAGAGTCCATTACTTATAGGGAGACAGACCACCTCTCCAGTTTTGGATTTTCGTTGTGCACTTGTATCAGCCATCGGAGGGGTATGTGGTATGTCTGAACCTGTAAGTAGGCTCCAAACAGTTATGAACTCAAACTATTTAGTGCCCAGACCCTTGCAAATACTTCCCTCCCAATTGCACTCCACCTCTATTTATTTATTTATTTATTTTGAAAGTTTTATAGAGCGCCAACAAGATCCTTGCGGATATCAGAGCGCTTTAAACGTAAATGGCATGAAACAGATAAAGAGTTAAACAAAATATAATACAAAGGTGAAACAACACAAATTGAACAAATGTAAACAAGGTGAGGTAGCAGCATTGTGTAAGTGGTCAGCTGTACACAAATAAAGGAATAAAAGTTAAACAAATATATCATGCAAAGATGAGCAAACAAGTTAAGCAAATGTAAAGCAAGGAGAGGTAGCAGCGGTGTATAGGTGGTAAACTGCCCATTGTTTTGGAGGAAACATAATGAGAACGAGAGTACAGTAGTCTAAGTTCATGTGAATTTGGCTAAGAGGAGAGATTTTACTTATTTCTTGAAGGAAGCCGTGGATGAGATAAGTCTGATTTCTGGAGGAAGGGAATTCCAGATCCTGGGCGCCATCCCAGAGAAGGAGCGTTTATATGTCTTCTTCTTGTGGAATCTTTGGGTTTTCAAGAGCAGGTTTTCTGCGCTTCTTGTAGCTCTTGAGCCACCCGAGATTGTCAGTTTCTTAGCGAGGTAGCTTGGTCAATCAATCAATCAATCATGCCATTTGTATAGCGCACTACTCACCCGGGAGGGTCTCAAGGCGCTTGGGGGGAGGGGTATGCTACTGCTCGAACAGCCAGGTCTTGAGTTGTTTCCTGAAGGCGAGATGGTCCTGGGTCAGCCGAAGGTGGATGGGGAGGGAGTTCCAAGTCTTGGCAGCCAGGTAAGAGAAGGATCTTCCTCCAGCGGTGGCTCTTCGGATGCGTGGTACGGCTGCGAGGGCGAGGCTGGTGGACCGTAGCTGGCGGGTGGGCGTGTAGAAAGTCAGGCGGTCATTGAGGTACTTGGGGCCCAGGTCGTGGAGAGACTTGTGTGCGTGGGTGAGGAGCCGGAACGTGATCCTCTTGTCGACGGGGATCCAGTGCAGGTTCCTCAGGTGGCTGGAGATGTGGCTGCGTCGGGGGACATCCAGGATGAGTCGGGCGGAGGCGTTCTGGATGCGCTGGAGTATTTTCTGTTGCTTGGCTGTGGTTCCGGCGTAGAGGGCGGTTCCGTAGTCCAGTCGGCTGGTGACGAGTGCCTGGGTGACAGTCTTCCTGGTCTCGGTCGGGATCCAGCGGAAGATCTTGCGAAGCATACGCAGGGTGTTGAAGCACGATGAGGAGACGGCGTTGACTTGTCTGGTCATCGAGAGGGAGGGGTCCAGGATGAAGCCCAGGTTGCGTGTGTGGTCGGTTGGCTTGGGTGCGGTGCCCAGGGCTGGGGGCCAACAGGAGTCGTCCCAGGCGGAGGGCGAAGATCCCAGGAGGAGGACTTCCGTCTTGTCCAAGTTCAGTTTCAGGCAGCTGTCCTTCATCCACTCGGCGACGTCTTTCATCCCTTCGTGTAGGCAGGTTCTGGCGGTGTCGGGGTCTCTGGTGAGGGAGAGGATCAGCTGGGTGTCGTCGGTGTAAGAGATGATGTTGAGGTTGTGCTGGCGTGCGATGGCTGCGAGAGGTTTCATGTAGATGTTGAAGAGGGTGGGGCTGAGTGAATATCCTTGCGGGACGCCGCAGATGACTTTGGTGGCCTCGGAGCGAAACGGGGGAGGCGGACTCTTTGTGTTCTTCCGGCGAGGAACGAGATGATCCAGTCCAGTGCCTTCTCTTGGCTACTGATGTTGCTGAGGCGCTGGACTAGGGTGCGGTGGCAGACCGTGTCGAACGCAGCGGAGAGGTCCAGGAGGATGAGGGCCACTGTTTCCCCCTTGTCGAGCAGGGTCCGGATGTCGTCGGTGGCTGCGATGAGGGCGGTCTCGGTGCTGTGGTTGGCTCTGAAGCCGGACTGCGAGGGGTCGAGGGATCCGTTCGTCTCGAGGAAGGCGGTCAGCTGTCTGTTGACGATCTTCTCGATGACTTTAGCAGGAAAAGGGAGGAGCGAGATGGGGCGGAAGTTTTTTAGATCGGTGGGGTCCGCTGTAGGTTTCTTCAGGAGGGTGCTGATCTCGGCATGCTTCCAGCTCTCCGGGAAGGTGGCGGTGTTGAAGGAGGCGTTGATGATGTTCCGGAGTTGGGGTGCGATGGTGGAGTCGGCCTTGTTGAAGACGTGGTGTGGGCAGGGGTCGATCGGTGATCCGGAGTGGATGGTGTTCATCGTGCGGGCTGTGTCTTCGGTGGTCACCGTGGTCCAGGTGCGAAGGGTGGCGGTGGGGGGCGTTGGTTCGACGGTTGGGTGCGTGGGTGGGACGCCGAAGCTCTTGTGAGTTGTGGTGTATGGCCTTGTGTGTCATGCATGCGATTTTCAAGTGTATTCTAGCTTCGTATGGTAGCCAGTTCAGGGATCTTAAGTCGGGAGAGATGTGAGACTGTTTTTTTGAGGCCGTGATAAGTCTGGCTGCAGCATTAATAGAGGCTTTTAATGGTGCGGTAGTCGATAAGGGGAGGCCACATAGGGCAACGCTTCCATAGTCCACTCGAGAGATTAATAGGGCTTGGACTGCAGTTCTGAAAATCTCAAATGCCATGCTAAACAAGATTACTTTGTTTCCCTGACAACCTCGCTGTCCTCTCCGAAGGAGCTTTTCAAAATCGTCGACTCGTTAGTCACACTACAATCCCCTGACCCTGTTATTCCTTCGCAGGATCTATGTAATAAGATTGCTTCATTCTTCCACACCAAAATATTGGATATCCACCTAGCTCTTGAGAAGCAAAGAGCTTGTATTAGTGTGCCCACTACCCTGGCCCTACCGAATGTATCTACTCTTGACGCCTCCCCTTTGGACACCCTGGATTCTTTCCCACCTCTAGAATTGCAGGATCTTGAAGTACTGCTTAAAAAGATCAAATCTGGTTTCCCTTTGGATACTTGCCCTTTGAAAATCATCAAGCAGTGTGGGGAGTCCCTCCTACCACCATTGCTAGAAATTATGAACCTAGCAATAAGAGATGGTGTCTTCCCCTTGGAATGGAAGAAAGCAGTAGTAAAACCTCTGCTAAAGAAGGCCTCCCTTGATCCGGAAGTCCTGAAAAACTTCCGACCAATCTCGCTGCTTCCCGCCCCTGCGAAGATGCTTGAGGCACATCTAAATAAGCATCTCGCCGCTTTTGTAGAAAGCTCGGGCTGTCTTGACTCTTCTCAGCATGGATTCAGGAGGGAACACAGCACCGAGTCGGCCCTCACTGTCGTGCTTGATAACATCCGCTCGACAGTGGATAGAGGCCAGACCACCCTCCTGGTCCTGCTAGATCTAACTGCTGCCTTTGACACCCTCTCTCCCTCAGCTCTTTCATCTCGTCTGAGGGATGTGGGGGTGAGGGACGCAGCTTTGGATCTTCTAACCTCCTTCCTTACTGGGAGGGAACAGAGAGTCAAGATGGGTGAGTTTCTATCTCCATCCCAGTCTGTGCTATGTGGGGTCCCACAAGGGTCGGCTCTTAGCCCGACCCTATTTAACATCTATGTGACCCCACTGGCCAGACTTATAAGAACTTTCGGGATGGAGGTAGTTTCCTATGCTGACGACACCCAAATACTCGTCTCTCTCTCCCATTCAGATGTGCAGACCGCCTCCAAATTTAGATCATGTATGGAGGCGGTTGGTCACTGGATGATACAGAACTCCCTTAAACTGAAAGGGGAGAAGACTGAGGTGATGGTGTTTGGTGGGAACGAAAACATCTGGTCTTCTAGTTGGTGGCCTGATTCACTTGGAGTGTGTCCCTCCCCCACTATATCTGCAAAGAATCTTGGGGTGATGGTAGATCCTGCCCTGGATATGAGCAGACAGGTGAGTAGGACCATCTCCACCTGTTGGGGTCTTATCCATACCTTGCGAAGGATCAGGAAATATCTTTCTGCGCAGTCCAGAAAGCAAATAGCTGTCGCGCTCATCAGCTCTCGCCTGGACTACTGCAATGCGCTGTATGCGGGGCTAAATAAGACCCTCCTGCAGCGCTTGCAGGTAGTCCAGAATGCCGCGGCCAGATTTGTCCTGGATGCTCCTAGTCGCTCATCGGCCACTCTGGCCAGAAAAACGTTGCATTGGCTCCCTGTAGAGTACCGAGTACGCTTCAAGGTCCTGTGCATGACATACAGGGCCATTGCAAGAAACTGTGTCTCTGGAGTGGGCTCTATCATCTCCCCCTACATCCCTGGAAGGAATTTGCGTTCCTCCGGGAAATTGCTTTTGTCAGTCCCTCGGGTGCGAAGAGCAAAATGGGGTGGTAGGGCTTTTTCCACTCTAGCTCCTAAATGGTGGAACGATCTTCCCCTGGATCTAAGGTCCCTACCCTCCCTGCAGACTTTCTGCGGTGCCTTAAAAACTCGCCTTTTTCTGAAAGCCTATGTGTAATGATGATTGATTCAGACTTTCGATATTATTGTTAGGCGCCTTGATACCTGCGGGTTATTGTTTTTTTTGCGCAATATAAATTTTTATCAATCAATCAATCATGCTCTGAAGCATCAGTCTGTACTACAAAATTGTTAGGGAACTCAGGTTACTTGAGCACTGATGCTGTGAATATGTTCTCTTTCAGGGTATCAAATGCTTTCTGGCACACCTCCTTCCAGGTCACCTTACTGGATGGCTTCTTCAAAGTCGGCTCAATTAATGGGACATCATTGGTGCCATAAAACAATGGTGCCATAACCCTGAACAAATCTCCAGTAGTCCCCAGTGAGGCACAAGAAAGCTCTCACCTTGGTCTAGGTATTGGAAGGCTCCCAAGCCATGATATTTTGTTTCTTGGGTTGGAGAGGCTGCACCTTGCCTCCACCGATTTGGTGACACAGGGACACCAGTGATTCCTGACCTATCTGACATTAACTGGACTTGATTGTCAGGCCTGTTAGTAAGGCCTGCCTGTTGCAAGGCCTGAAGACCTTCCCAGAGGTGCAGGTGGTCATCACAGCTGGAGCTGAAAACAGCAAACTCATCCAAGAAGGTTGCAATGAAATTTACTAGCCCAGCCAGGCCCAGATAACCTACCTATGGAAGGTAGCAGGGGCATTCTTTAGTCCAAAGTGCATCACTGTGAACTGAAAGTATCTTTCTGGGATGGAGAATACTGACCCCTCCTTGACCCGCATGGTCAGGGAAATCTGTCAATAACCTATTGATAAGTCAAAGATACTGAGGAACTTGGAAGCCCACAGCTAATCAAAGAGGTCATGAGCACTAGGGTAGGGTGAGCATCAGTTTTTATGGCTGAATTGAGGCTCCTTTAGTCCATAGAAACCTACATTCTAGGGTAGTGCCAGTAGGGCAGCTTTGAGTACCAGCGCTATATAAATGCAATTACAATACAATATAATACCAGTACGACTGAACAGGACCCAGGATAATAGGAGGGCCTAATCAACCTCAAATTGAAACATGTTGGATGCTTTATCTTTGATGCTGGCTCTCATTTGGGCCGAAAGCCTGTGCTCTTTTTTCTTCACAGGCAAGTGTCTTCTGTGTCTGTGTCATGGCTACACCAATCAATAAGCCCTAGGGTATGTGAGAATATAGAAGTGTACTACCTCAACAAGTGCTAACAGTCGCTCTGTTTCTCTGGGGTCAAAGAAGGTGAGAAGACAACTACTTACTCTAACCCATACTGCTCCTTGGAAGACAGGAGGTCTAGGAGGGGTTCACTCTCCTCCTCTTCACCATCGTCTGTCATCATGAACATTGTGACTTTAGACTTCTCACAATGGGGCTTGAAGTGGTTCAGAAGTAAGGCCCTTGAGGGGTTCCTAGAAGTTTTGGTATCCACCAGGTTGCGGACTTCCCCTTTCTGTTCCTTCACCTCATAGGGCCCAGCCTACAAGTCCTACAAGGCCCGGGCTCAACAGTCTCCATAATCCACACCTTTTGGCCAGGCTGATAATCCACCAGAGTGGCCTTCTGGCCTTACCAGTATTTCATGAGAACCCGGCTGGCCTCTATGTTCTTAGTGTCCTTCTTCCAGAAGTACTTAATCTGAAACATGGGGACCAATAAGTAGCTCTCTACATCTTGAGAGGGTTTTTTGGGAGCTTACTACCACCCATGCTTCACAAGACTAAGAGGCCCAAGCACAAGGTGGCCAAAAAAGTGTTCAAAGAGACTGAACCACACTCCCTTCTGAGGCACTTCCCTGGAGGTAAATAGCAGGCATAGTCGCAAGATGTCCCACTTACACCTCATGGGTTCTGGGTGGCCCTTAATTATTATTGAATGTTTCAAAAAGCCCATTGGTCTGTGGGTGGTATGGATTGGAGAGCATGTTGGTTGCCTACACTCCTCAAACATGGAATTAATTTAAGCAGACATGAAGTTGATGCCCCTGTCAGACACAATATCCCTGGGGAAACTAACACAAGTAAATATGCCTATCAGTTTGCGCGCCACAGAGTGTGTAATCAATTACCTCAGGGGTATTGCCTCAGGGTAACATGTGGCATGGCCGACCAAGATCACAATGAACTTGTTGCCTAAGGCAGTCTTCGCATCTACAGGAAAGGGAAGCAAGGGGACCGTCTGCTTTACCCCTGAATTCCCACTGGCCAGCATGTGACACAGGATTTACAGAATTCATCTGATTGCATCCTCATCTGGGGCCAGTACAAGTGGGTTACCAGTCAGTCAAAGGTTTTGGCCTTCTCCAGATGTCTTGCCAGGGGATTGCATGAGCCAACTGCCCTAGGAAGCCACGGTAGTACTGGGGAAAACAAACACACTGTTGACCAAGGCTCTGGGGCCTTCGGATCACTACAGTAGACCATTCTCCTAATACATTTCGTGATCACCAGTGGTATCACCAGTTGCCAGAGCCTTGGCTTACTGCTGTAGGCTCTCAAGAGTAGGGCACTTCCTCTACGTCTTGTAGAACTCTACCTGGGATGCCACCTTTTCAGTTTGCCACCTGGATTTCCTAGGGCAGCAATGTCCCCTGTAGGTTCTGGGGCATCATCCTCAGGTTCAGCCTCCTCCCAGACTATGGGAAATTCTGTGGTGGGTTTCCCATACACCTGACTTTCTCATCTTAGGAGGCACCAGCCCCCTTTTTCAGACTGCTAGTCCTTCTGAATCCCCTAATAGGCTGCCATGGGCAGTGTGGTCAGGCACACCCACTCAGACATCCTGCATCTCTAAGTGGGACCCGAGCTGCACCATTTCCCAGAGGGCTTTTTCTAGGTCATTTCCCAGCAGACAGTCAGCAGGCATGGCCAAACTCATAGCTACCTTTAACGATCCAGTGTGACTGAATAGTGGCTCACCTGGTTGTTTACCATCACAGCCTGGTAGAATACATTAGGGAATACTTTCTCTGCGGGCACCAGATGACACCTAACAGTAGTCATACTGGCTCGTATGTGTCTCATAGCTCCCACCCTTTGCCCATTGATGGTGACCCACTTCCTATACTTTTTAGTATTGTCAGGAATGTGAACCTTAAGCACCATGTACATGTTACCCAAGGACACTACGATAACATCTGCACTCCCCTCAAAGTTAATTGGGGTTACCTCTTCCCCAGCACAAAACTGACAGCTCCCAAGATAGGCCCAATAGTGGGGTGCTGATTCTGATGAGGACTGATGGCATCCCCCTTAAAGTGCTCATTCTGATGACATTCAAGGCACATGGGCTGGAAGTAGGCCAGGGACTTATTCTCACTACACACACCCTTCTACCATGAATAGGTCTGGGATTCCTTCGCCTGGAAGCTCTTTTAGGGGGTCCTTTGAGAACTCATTCTTATGTTGCCAGTTACCCTCTCCTTCTGTTGGTGGTAACTTCTTTGACACTCTGGTACCAACCCAGAACTCAGCCTCCTTTGCAAGTTTTCTATGTATAGTGAGTTTTGAATTAGTGTTGGTGCAGCTCTGCAAAGTATTTAATGAACATGTGGTCTCTCATCAATAGATTGTGTAGCCCACCATAATCACTAACTTTGCTTCTCTTCACCCTACTATTTAGTACTGTTCTGGCGTAGTCGACAAAATCCATCCAAGACTGGGGAGACAGTTTCTACCTGTCCATAAACATCACTCAGTATTTCTCTGTGGTTAGACCAAATTTGACAACAAGGCCTTCTTTCATTGGGGCATACCTTATTCTGTCAGCTTTATTTAGGGCCAGCAGGGTATTCCTTCCAACGACTGGCATGTGCTTCCAGAGTCTAGCTCCACAATCACTCTCGGAGACTCTGTGCATGCACCAAGGTGCCTCATAGGCTTGAATCCACTTGCCAATTACACCCCCCTCCACAAAGCTATGCACCATGTCTTTGGGGATGTGGACCCTATTACCTACTCTAGGCATCTAGGTGCTGCTGTCACCATCTTCCCTGGATTCAGTAACCCTACTGGCGCTCAGGTCCTCTTCCTTCTGGCTCACCTCATGAGTCAACAACATTTTCTTTTCCTTCAGTCCCCAGGCAGCAGCTGCTTCCGCCATGGCCAGCTTGTTTTCCTACATGTCTAGAGTGGCCAGTTGCAGCCTCAGCTTTCTCTCTGCTTGCCTATCGTGCTGTGTTCCGCAGGTGGTCAGGTTGAGGGAGGACACATTGTTACTGGCCTTCGACCTAGCAGGGATCACACTCTTGTGAGCAGGGAACCACACTCTTGTGGGCCCTGTTCTCTCCTCTTGCTCTGGAGCTATTATGTTATTCTCTCCCTCCTCTTCAATATTACCTTTCTCGTCTGCCCCATTATCCTCTTGTCCCCGTGACTTGAAGGCAACTGGTGAAGTATTCATGCAGTACTCAAACAGCTGGATTTGGGTGCATTTACGAACGCTGTTTGTTGGTGGCGTTATTTTTGTTTACTCAGTGCATTGAGCACCAAAGTGGCCACTTTTCGGGTCTATGATATATTTGCTTCAGCAGGTTTTTTTTATGTCAGTCTAAATGACTTTTTCCCCCTTTTTTGATATGTTTCGAGTTGGGATGGGATTTATTCGCGTATTTTTTGGCACCATATTGGATTGAAGATTGAAGACAGCAACTCTGAATTACAAGTCATCTGAGGACCGGCGCTTGAAGCCGCGGACAGTGCTTTGGGGCATTTGGAGTGCCGTTGCTGAGGGGGAGAACTACTACGTCCAGCAGCCCTCGGACCCCCGTGCACCTGAAATCTTTCTGGCCCCGCCTCCTCCCACTACAAAGCGGCTCACGGCCCCCGCTTCGCGGGTGCCGCTTGAAGCCGCGGACAGTGCTTTGGGGCATTTGGAGTGCCGTTGCTGAGGGGAAGAACTACTACGTCCAGCAGCCCTCGGACCCACGTGCACCTGAACTCTTTCTAGCTCCGCCTCCTCCCACTACACAGGGGACCCGCGCGGGCGCGCGCCGGGCCAAGCCCAGGCCAAGGTCTGTGCCCGTCAGGGCCAGGAGGGGACAGGACAGGGTTACCCCCTTTGGTTTCCTGCTTCGTTGGGACTTAAAATACTAAAGGTATAGACTGAGTATTTTCCTGTTTTTATGTTGCTGCGAATAGTAAAAATGGATAAACGCAGGAGTGCTGTGGGCACTTTAGATGCTTTTTTTGTTCGAGCAGAGTCCTTTCTCACACAGGAGATTGAGTCAACGGAAAGAAGACTTTCGCTAGACCCCACACTGCCCCCTATAATTAGAGGGGAAGAAAATAGTAGGTCGCTAACCCAGTGGACATAACATAGCTCAGAACTTCCACCCTTAATTCATCACCTTTAAATTTCTCCCCCCCTATGTTC
Source organism: Lissotriton helveticus (assembly GCF_964261635.1). Lineage (NCBI taxonomy): Eukaryota > Metazoa > Chordata > Amphibia > Caudata > Salamandridae > Lissotriton > Lissotriton helveticus. The sequence continues at coordinate 1,477,446,450 of NC_136069.1, forward strand.
CTCTCCAAACGAATATCCTAGTGAAATGAATAAACCCCGAGCAGAGCACGCAGGCCCGCAAACTCGAGACCGCCTGAAAACAAAGAAAGGGCCAAAAACACCCACCAATACAAAGAGAATTAAGGGGCAAAACGCAGAGAAAAAAAAGCACCTCTCAGAACCAACCCGCAAGAAAGTGCACTCAGTAGAATCTCAATCGTATGCCCCAATCCACCTAGATGCAGAGCAATTAAATCTAAAGTCTGATCCTCAAGTCAGCTGCTCGAATGAGTTAAAATCGATAATAGAAATACACATTAGGGGCCTCTTAGAAGCATTTCCCAATGATATGATGACACAAATGAATTCTCTTATAAAAGAAAGTTTCAGCATTCTCGAGTGTAAGATAGACAAATTAAAAAAGGACTTAAGGACCTACATAATGTCTCCAACAAAGAACGCCTTGGTGTCCCCAGAGAGTAGGGCAGGAGCACTTTCACGAAATGAAGAAACTAGCCAGAGACAACAGGATAACCCGTTAGCCAGTATAAGGGTCCTACAGACAGAGAGGCAGATAAACCAAAATCCGGTATCCAATGCCCAACTGACCACACCAAGGGTAGAGCAAAATAAAAGACCCAACCAAGCCCAAAAAAATAACCAATCCCTTAGAACACCACAATCAAACCCGGATATTTTAGATCTTCCTCCAGCCTCATGTCCATACGCTCTGATCCTTATGGGCGCCCCGCCACTGAGCGAACCAAAAAAGAAACATGGCAATCGCTCCGAAATAAAACTGCATATTGGCTGATAAAGCATAAGAGATTCAACCCTAGTAACATCAATGAAATCCTTATGATTCGTAGGGTGGGCTGGATCGGTCCCTCAGAGAAAACAACACAGGAAGATTGCATTGTGGTAAATTTTAGGTCCCCCAGAACGGTCCACTCTCTTTTAAACTATAAAGAGTTCACCTCCCTATCTGATACCACCATCACGGCTGTTTCCCTGGGATATTTTTATAAACAAACTATAAACCCTAGGGAAGCAAGAAACGGTTCTGTTATGACCCAAAACAGGTTTAATCAGCTCTCAACCCTGGAAGAATTAGACTGACCACTAATGGCTGACCAAGGGTTTCTGCAGATCCCAAAGGCCTCAAATGGCAGGGAAACCTCTCATATTTCCTCCCATAATCTCACAGAGAGTATCCCTTGTACCATAAACCCGTACCTGCAGTCTAACCACACCCAGGGAAATGTCAATTCTGGTAATCTAGCAGTCATATCCCCAGAGTCAACAACTGAGAGAAGGGACCACTTTAAAATAATTTTCTGGAACATTGTCGGCCTACGTACAAAGGCAAACACGGGTGAGTGGTTAGGGCTTGTCCGGGATTTTGATCTCATATGTCTACAAGAAACTTGGGCAGTTTCTCCCACTCACATAAACGGGTACAAAACCTACTTTTCACCCGCAACTCCTTCCCCCTCGGGAAGCGCTAAAGGAGGCTTAGTGATTTATGTCACCAACTTAATTAAATTCCGCAAAATAATGCCTCTAATAACTAACCCCAATTTTCAGATAATTAAGTTCGACATAAACAATATGGACCCGATATTGCTAGTCAATTTCTATAATAACCTGTCTCAAGCTCAGACAATTGATATTTTTAACGAAATTCGCACTTTTGTCTTAGATTATAATGCTAGATATCAAGGGAAAAATCCCACAATCGTTTGGGGAGGCGATTTTAACTTGACCCTCTGTCACTATAATGAAAAAAACATATGCGGACTAATAGATGGAAATTGATCAAATATTACCCATTTCACCCATTCCCAAAGTGGGGCCAACTTAAATGAGCTGATCATGACCTTCCAATTAATACTGGCGAACGAAATGGTCTCCCCTATGGTTCCCCTGAAACCAACTTATCACGGGCGTGGGGCTTCCACCTGCATTGACTTTATACTATTGACAAGTAATCCCCCTCCCCTACCTAAGCGCCTTGAGACCCTCTGGGTATGTAGTGCGCTATATAAATTCTTTAACTTGACTTGACTTGACTATTAACAAGCAACCCCTCTGTAACCTTTGGAAGCTTTCAAACGCATAACTCTTTCCTTAGTGACCACTTCCCGATATCAATATCTTTTATCCTCCCCATAGCAGAGAAAAGAAACAAAAGGAGTACTATCTATTGTGAAGACGCTATAAGCCTGGGCAGAACAAATGGTTATATGGTAAAATGGACAAAATTAGATGCATTACTAACAACAGAAAATCTAGAACGGAATTCCCAGGCGGAAATCAATATTTTCTTGGCGGATTCATCCTCATCACAGGAGATTATTGATAACTTTCTGTCAGTTACTTCTTCCATCCAAAAAGCACTAACCAAGAAATATAAATATCCAACTAATAATCAGCCCGGCTGGTTTAATTCCACTTGCACGAAAGCCCACTCAATCAGAAAAAGGCTTTAAATATGGATGTTAGAGATAGTAAAGAGATCGCTTGTCTAAGGAAGATTTTTAACCAGGTGGTCAGGAAAAGAAAATCAGAGCTAAAAGAGGAACTATGGGCAGATCTCCATAAAAGCTGCCATCTAAATGATAATGTTGCTTTTTGGAAAGTGATAAACTCCCCCTTTTTGACAGCTCCTAGAGATACAGATAAAATAGATATTGGTATAGACGAATAGACCTGGGTTGCCCATTTCTCAAAAATATTTGGAACAGCTGAAAACTCAGACTTTGACAACCCTAGTGAATTGTCGAACCTGGCAGGTCCTACCCTCCCATTTACACCACTGAATTTGGATTTTTCTTTAAATGAAGTAGAGCTAGCGTTAACAGCCAGTAATTGTGGAAAGGCCCCTGGCTCGGACGGGGTCCCTGTGGATCTTTACAAATTTATGCCAGATCTCTGGGCCCCCATCCTGCTAAGAATTTTAAACGCTACCTGTGAAATTGGCCTATTAGACTCATGGTCACAATCCAATCCAATCCATTTTCATACCAATATTCAAAAAAGAGGATCGCTCAAATCCCACCTGTTACCGCCCGATCTCCTTATTGGACTCTTTTGTAAAAACGGTCGGCAGAATTATTCTAGACAGACTACAGTCTTGGTCTATAGAAAACCAGATTATTTCCAATATCTAGTATGGTTTCAGAGAAGGGTTGGGTACCGCTGAGCAGGTGCTAAACTTGTCATTAATAAAAGGGAAATACGTGGACGCAAAAGGGGGGACCCTTCGACTGGCCTACGTCAATCTGACAGCCGCGTTTGACTGCGTGGGTCACTCAAAGTTATGGGCCATATTAACTGAAATGGGAGTTGATAACCTGTTAGTAAGATTCCGCCGGGGAATGTACTCTAATGCCACAGCCAAAGTAAGATTTGGAAATGGGGGTGAATTGACCGAACCTTTTAGATTAGAGTGGGGTGTCAGACAGGGCTGTGTTCTGGCCCCCTTTCTCTTTATTTTATACACAAACGGTCTAGAAACAGCAATGTTGGAGGGGCAAAAGATATTCCAGTAGTGCAGCAACGTCCGATCCCCGCCCTCCTTTGTGCGGATGACGTTGTGATAATAGCTCGCACCTCCATCGAACTCCAGCGTTCTCTGTCACGCTACCATAGGTTCATGGCAAATCTTGACTTAAAAATCAATGTCTCAAAAACTTTTATCATGAACTGCGGAAAAAAGGAGGCAAAGGGATAAAGATCTATATTAATGACTCCAGAGTAGAGAACTCTCCCACTTAGCCATACCTGGGAATTTTGATCGATGAAAGGGGAACCTGGAAGCAAGCCATAGAGGCAAGAAAATTTCAGTTCCAGAAATCTACCATGGCTCTGGTTAAGTTCACCCAGAGACTGGGAAAAAGGGCCCCCGAGGAACTGATAAGAGTATACCAGGCGAAATGTATCAGCACGGCTACTTACGGGGCGGGGATGTGGGGACACGTCAGGGCAGATTCCCTGCAAATAGTGGGAAACAGCTTCCTGAGGTTCCTTCTGGCGGTCCCGCCAGGAACATCTACGTTTAGTCTCCGTCTTAAACTGGGCCTTCCCTATATTTCCGACCTAATCAAGGCAGAGGCCATCCTCCTGTGGCACCGCATTTGGACCTCGGAAAAGCTGCATCTTTCCCAAAGCATAGTAAGGGACTGTCTTGAGTTAGATAACGCCTCCAAGATTGGTTGGCTCCAGTATGTAAAAACCTTTCTGATTGACATGGGTCTGGAGCAATTTTATCAAAACCCCCAGGAAATGGACAACATCAGTAGAAAGGAGCTGAAAATAAAATGCTTATCTCATCTAGCAGAGCTCCGTTTCTCTGATACAGCCTGTAAATCCTCAACTCAACACTCCATATCGATTCAATCCACGTTGCAGATACAACCATATTTAACCTGGTCTTTTACAAATTATGAGAGATTCTTGCTGACGAGATTCCGACTAGATATAATTTTTAGGTTAATTACTTTCCCCCACCCAAACGACTGGTCGCGGGACCTCACTTCCCTTCAATCTACACTACACATGACTTTTTTATGCAAATTTTATTTAGAGGCAAGAAAACGCTATATACAACCCATTCTAAAAATTATTGGTATGCGCTTATGTCGTCCGGCCCTATTGTCCCTCCAGTATCTAGAGATAGAACCTTTCGCTCTCCCCATTGCAAGGTATTTTAAAGTCTGTATTAGACACAGAAAGAACCTTTAATTGTATTTCTGGCAAATGTTTTAATTTTTAAATTTTGATTGGTGTAACCATTTTTAAAAGGAAATTGACTTGTGATGTTAGACTTTTTATACATCTGCTGTTCTTTATTAATATATGACTTCTTATGTACTTTTATGGTTTTGTTGAAAATTCGAGACCGAATAAAGTTTTACTACTACTCAAACAGCAATAGAGAGAAAACACAACTCAAGACAATTCTCAAACGAATAGAGTCAATTTTAATAAATAAAATGACACCAATATGACAAACATCCAATCAGTAGAAATGGACACATGATTTTTGAAAGTTTGATTTAATAATAGTGTAAAAAGGCACAAAGTGCCAACTAGTTTTATCTAGTCGCACTCAAAATCAAATGTGAAGGCCAACTGCAATGGAGTGTAGCTCAGATACAGAGACCAGGTTAATTCCAGTGGAAAGTTTACTTTTGGCGATAGAAACTTTGTGAAGAAAAAGTTGGCCATCACCAAGTCGTTGGTGTCACAAGTTACAATCTGGATCCCAAATGGGGCTCTACAACAGCGGTTCACTGATGTGCGGGATCCTGGTGTGTTCATCAACAAGGAAACCAACAACTTCCTCATTTCCCTAGTCACACCTCTGGGTTGAGCACAGCAGCTCTGCACAGAGGAAGAAATGTTCTGCCCTCTTAGCTTTGGGTCACTCCAGCCCACAGGCTGGCACTGGGCCTAAAGGTGGCAGCCTCAGAACTGTCTTCAGAACACTGCTTGACCTGTGGAAGACAGAAGAAGGACTGTACCTGTTGTTGTGACCTGTGAAGAGAACCCTAGGGGTTCGACCGACTCCCACTTACACCCAGGACAAAGAAGTATCCTTTAAGGGTCAGCAGACTGTCATATTATGATGCAGGGACACAAAAGCTGCAAAAAGTTCACTTTTTAAAAAGAATCCAGCTGAACAGTTTCATATGGACCTGGTCTGGACTTTGTTGAAGTGAGTTCTGGCCTCTAAGTGTTATTCCTGAGGTCCTGAAATCCTTGGAATGTGTTAGAGCAGGAGTCTCGAAACCTTTTCTATAATAAGAGCTACTTATGGTCCATGAACATTCTCCCGAGCTACTAATATTGTTTGAGACTTAGTAGACCACATCAGACAACATTCCATTAGTGGCCATCTTATGCAAGGTTACCAACAGCGATCACATCAGTACAACATGAACAGTTGCAAGCAATATTATGAAAATACTTTGTCAGTGTGAAATGCCTCTAATATTAGTATAAAAACAACTCCCAACACCATTTGATTTTTCTCATTCAAACATCAGCTTTAAATATATTTTATAAATTCAACTATTTTTCTCCACATATCAGCTTTAAGGGTCTGAAAACACACATTATCATATCAAATACATACATTTTAATTTTGGTACACATATATATGTATTAATTCAAGCACAAGCTTCCAATATAGTTGAGTAGGCTACAATCAGGAGAGCTACATACAGGTACCTAGAGAGCTACCAGTTGCTAATGAGCTACTCTTTGGAGAAGCCTATGTTAGAGTCTACTCTTCCTGCTCAAACTGCAAGAGCTGGGACTTTGCCAACTTTCTGCCTGGAATACCGATGGAGACCAGTGTCCCTGTTGAAGCCACAGCAGTCAACGTCCAATCGCCGGTCAGCCTCAAGTTGTTGGTGTACCAGCTGAAGGAAATCCGATTTCCCAAAAAAGTTCCACGTCCGAACTTGGAGGGCTTCATCAGGACCAACCCTGAGCTGCATCCGATCAATGTTGAAACCTTGCGGTGCATGGACTTCCGACTTCGCCCTCTCTAAGCTTTCCCACCTTTGTTGATAACTGCAAAAGGACCCCCCCACTTCAGTAAACTCCTTCTATCAAGCTCTGCTTCAGAACCAGTTTGCGGCTTGCCCCACCAACAACTCTTCGACCACCACTTTTTCTCCATAAGTTTCTATGGACGAAGGTAATTATTTTACCCAGACCAACCTGGCCTTCATATCCGATCCGCACTCAATTGTGGTCTGCCTTAAAATCTACCTTTGTCCTGCTCTAGAACTACCAGTTTGGTGCTATTTTTATTTAAAACTTTGCAAATGCATATATCTTGTTCTCTTCATTGCAGTTTAGTCATTTTGGTATTATTGTGTTAATTTTAATGTTCTCTAGTTATAGAATTGAGAGTGGTATTTTTATTGTGTTGTATGTTTGACTTTTTGCTGAATCTCCTGTAATCTCTTGTAATCCTTTTTCCATATTGCCAGGAATATTTTCCCTAATGAGACCATTGAACATTCCAAGATGATATTTAGTTCTATCCTTCAGGTAACTTCACGATAGAAACCTATATAGTTCAATTAAATAGCAACTGATCTTCTGTACCTGAAATGGAAGACTAGATGTATCTTCTAGAAATCCGGGAGTTCCCGGTGAACTTCATATTGGTTTCCATCTCGAATTATTTGAACTTCTCAAACATTTCTCACATTATGCCAAAAATGACTGCTGACTGTTACACTTTTATACAAACGTTTTTGAAGTATTTAGTGGAAACAAACCTATACAAAAAATTTAATTAATATAACTCTTTCTACATAATCCTAAGAAATAGATTAAACTTATTTCCTAGAGGATTGTTAATCAAATATTTTAAGTCTTTCAACTGAAAATCCCAAAAACAAAACTGAATATCTGGAAAAAGAGAACCACCTATTCTGTACTAAATGCCTCAACTTTTTCCAAGGGCGTATAATTCCTTTCGAACCCCAGACAAAATTAACCAAGTTGCCCTTAAGATTAAATACCTCTTTATTCTCAAAGCTATCTACTATAGAGTTAAATAAACAAGTGTATTTTGGCAGGAAGAATATGCTTAATTAATTATCTGACCCATATACCACAAGTGATAAGTTCTGCCAAACCATGTTTTGACACCTTTTGCAGATCTCCATAAAGAATTTCGCTTAAGTCATATGTCACTATGATAGCTAAGTATAATGCTATCATATAAGTATCTTATTTCTGAGCATGTTTGATACAAATTGTCATCTAAATTCCTGGTAATTATTTCAGATTTTTGTTTATTCA